>NC_137771.1:86062313-88462313 GCF_963455305.1 Plecotus auritus | reverse complement strand
GGAAATTAATGACTACATTGAAAATAGAATGGAGATAAATCAGCGTGGAAACTTTGTGAAACCTAAATTGCAAGAAGTTGTGACTTGGGTGAAGAATTCATGGGAGAAAATCACTGACAGTTGCATTGCAAATGCACTGTGATCAGGCTACCTTGACAAGAAGTACTCATTTAAAGACCGTGCTATTGCTAAACATGAGAGATTTGGTCCACTGATTCTGAAAGAAATGGAGTCACAAGAAATTCACCAGGAAATTCAGGAATTGGATTGTTATGATGATGTTCCAGAAGATGATGACATGATTGTCATTGAATAAATGAGTAAATTCTTGATACTGTAGGATTCACAGTTTGTCTGGTTTGTGTTGACAACTACCGTACTACCGTACCGTATACAGGTAATAAATTTCCTTTATTTTCATTTAACAATAAATGTGTACCGTATTCTTCTTCATGGAAAAATAAGACATCCCCTGAAAATAAGACCTAGCGTGTCTTTGGGGGCAAAAATTAATATAAGACACTGTCTTATTTTCGGGGAAACAGGGGTAGTTGTCTCCTTAGTCCTAGTTCACCCTGGCCCTTGTCCACATCCAACTTTCCTTCCCCAATTCCAGTATAGCCACTATAGGCTCGGCACTAGACCTGGAGAGAATTGCCTGCATGGACTGCCCTGCCTTTATTCTTATAATAATTGCTGTTAATTCTTATAATAATTTATTTTAATTCACACAATTGCCTTTGATTTTTACAACAATTCCCCTATTACCTTATTGCATGTGCGTATGGTGGTTCTGTTTCTCTGATCAAACCCTAGCAGCCTGAATTTCAAATAAAGTAAAAATGAATTGAATACCACCAATCCTGCTACCCAGTTCCTCTATTGTATATTAGGATATATTAGGTTATTGAGATTTGTAGCTAACATTATTGAAGACCTCCTAGGTGCAGGGCGCTTGTTAAGTAAGCTTTTTATGGCATCTCATTAAATTCTCAAAACAATCCTCTGAAGAAGATACTAGTATTATACCTATTTTACAAATGTTTACAAATGTCACAGAGGCTTAGTAATTCAATCACGTCAGAAGTCACAGCCACAGTCTAATTATAGAACAGGAGTTCTCAACCACCTGTACTCCAAATTCATTAGAACTGAAAGAAATTGTGTCTTTTCCATGGACTCTTAAGGACCCTCGCCCTTTCTCCACCTACATACACAAAATGCATGTTCATGACTTTAAGATTTTTCCCTTAATCTTCCCCTTTTCTCAAGAACTTTCCTAATGTCCTAGCCAGTCTTGTGGTAAAACAGAGACAAAATTTCAAGCCAGACTGACCAGGGTTTGAATGTCATATCTATCCATTACCTACTACGAAATTTTTAGATTCCCTAAGCCTCGATTTCATCTATAAAATTTCTATGATATATGTGTAAAATAAGATTTAATATTGTCAGTTATGTACATACCTGGGTCCCCTTGCTGGAGTATGGATTTTTAACTTTTAAAAACTATAACCCACAGTAAGAATATATTTTGCATTGCAACTGAATTTACACACACAGATAACTGAAACAAGTTTCATGAGTACCACTTGCCTTTACTACTTGTAATACACAGTGATCTATTCTATTCTATTCTATTCTATTCTATTCTATTCTATTCTATTCTATTCTATTCTATTCTATTCCATTAGAGGCCCGATGTACAAAAATTCATGCAAGCGTAGGCCTTCCTTCCCCCAGCTGCCGGCACCAGCTTCCCTTGGCTCCCGGAACCCAGCTTCCCTCCTCTGGCCACCAGCAGGCACCTAGGACCTGGGCTGGCTTCCCTCTGCCCCGGCTTCATCAGGAAGGAGGTCTGGAATGACGTCTGGAAGATGTCCAGTCTAATTAGCATATTACCCTTTTATTATTATAGATTCTATTCCATTAGTGCAGCCTTGGGCAAACTACGGCCCGCGGGCCAGATCTGGCTGTTCTATCCGGTTCTCTTGCTCTCCCCTCCGTTCCTTTACTTTGAATTTATATTAGTTTACACAAACACTCCACCCATGCTTTTGTTCCGGCCCTCCGGTCCAGTTTAAGAACCCATTGTGGCCCTCGAGTCAAAAAGTTTGCCCACCCCTGCATTAGTGGCTGGTCATGACTCACTAAATTGATTTCGTGAAGCACAGATGGGTCAACATTGAAAAAATGCTGAGCCAGTTCAGATTCTTTTATGTAAGGAGGCATATTTTGTTTATATTTTTTTATTAGTTTTGGCACAGGGTAGGTATTTGGTAAATACTTGCCATAGAACTGGGTTTCCTTGAGGACAGGAGTCTTGTCTTAGTTACCTTGTATGTATCCCACATTTAGTATAATTCTCCCCACAATACTTAGAGAACAAATGACTAAAATTCAGGCCTATTTCCAGGCTTTCAAGATCAAACATTTGGATCAGTCAATATATGACAAGCACCTACTATGTGGCAATACATAAATGCCAAATTCCTGGCTCCTTCCCTTAATTATCTTAAAAGCAGTGTGGGATTGTTGAGGGGGAACAATGAATACATGTTGCCCAACTGAGAAATTTAAAAAATGAGTAAGACATATGGAGGCCATAATATGACCTTTGTTAATAATGAAGACTAAGTCAGAGAACACATAATAATGTGAGAGCCAGTCAGGCCTGTTAATTAACCCCTAATGTGAGGCATTGATGAAGTGGGGTGGCCCTCCCTCATGCCCAAGAAGAATGTGGGAGGAAACGAGCTCAGCAAACCCTGTTTGTTTTTTCTAAATGTACTAATTAGGTAAGTCACTCCTCCCCTGATCAGTGACAGAGGGAATAAAAGCATAGAGAGACTAGACATATTATTACCAATTGAGCTTCCTCCTTAATGGAAAGAAATAGCAGAGGAGTAGATGTTCCCTTTAAAAAATCATATTTTGGAAACGACATATATAGGTGAAATGCTAAATAATATATATGTATATGTATATGTATATGTATATATAAAATACTACATAATATAAAACAACCCAAGGAATATCAAAGGTGGATACCTAATTAATTTTTAAATATATTTGGCACTAGTGTTTCTCAAGTCTGACTGTTTCTCAAAACCTGGAGGACACTATCAACAATAAAAAAAATATATAAAGTGTGTCAGGGTGTGTGAATATGCACTTTCTGAATGTGTGTGTATTTGTGTATCAGCAGTTTTGCAGGTCCTGGATGTTGCTGACAGTATGAGGCGAGCGCAGGGGGACAGTTTAAAAATCCTATCTAATAAAAGAGTAACATGCAAATTAACCATCACTCTGCTACACCCACAAGCCACGCCCACCAGCCAATCAGGAGCGAGTATGCAAATTAACCAAACCAAGATGGCTGCAGCCACGGAGTGAGCAGGAGGCTTGGGTTTCCCCAGCAATGGAGGAAGCCAAGCTTTCCGCACACCCTGGCAGGCCCAGGCCTCCACTCAAGGCTACAAAGTTTCAATTATAGAAGATAAATAAATCCCAGACACCAGGGCCTCTGCTTGGGTCACCGGGGGTGTGGCCAGCCTGAAAACCACCACAGGCCCCTCTCCCAGGCCACCCCATGCCCCAAGGGGATCCCCACCCTGATCCAGGACATCCAGCTGGCCCCCAACTGTGCACCAGGCCTCTATTCTATCTAATAAAAGAGTAATATGCAAATTGACCATCACTCCAACACACAAGATGGCTGCCCCATGTGATAAAAGATGGCTGCCCCCATGTGGACACAAGATGGCCAGCAGGGGAGGGAAGTTGGGAGGGACCAGGCCTACAAGGGAAGGCAGTTGGGGGCAATCAAGCCTGCAGGGGAGGGCAGTTAGGGGCAAACAGGCTGGCAGGGGAGCAGTTAGGCATCAATCAGGCTGGCAGGGGAGTGGTTAGGGGGTGATCAGGCTGGCAGGCAGAAGCGGATAGGGGCAATCAGGAAGGCAGGCAGGTGAGCAGTTGGGAGCCAGCAGTCCTGGATTGTGAGAGGGATGTCCGACTGCCTGTTTAGGCCTGATCCTACCGTGATCGGGCCTAAACGGGCAGTTGGACATCCCTCGAGGGGTCCCAGATTGGAGAGGGTGCAGGCTGGGCTGAGGGACACACCCCTCCATGCACGAATTTTGTGCACCGGGCCTCTAGTATATATATATATGCCCTAACTGGTTTGGCTCAGTGGATAGAGCATTGGACCGCTGATACATATATATATATGTATAATATATATGTGTGTATATATGTGTATATATATATGTGTGTATATATATATATATGTATATATATGTGTGTGTGTGTATATATATATATATATATATACACACACATATATATACACACACATATATATATACATATATATATATATGTATATATATATGTATATATATATATATATATATATACTAGAGGCCCGACACATGAAGATTTGTGCAAGAATAGGCCTTCGGCACCACTTTTGCTCCAGCCGGAGCCGCCTTTCCACCTTCACTCTGGCCAGAGCTGCCTTCTGCCTCTCGCCTTGTCGCATCAATTTGCATACTCCCTCCTTATTGGCTGTGGGTGCTTCCATCTTTGTCGTGGAGTTATGATCAATTTGCATATTCCGTCTTTTTTACATAGTAAAAGGCTAATATGCAAATCGACCAAACAGTGGAATGACCTGCTGCTATGACATGCACTGACCACCAGGGGGCAGATGCTCAACACAGGAGTTGCCCCCTGGTTATCAGTGTGCTCCCACAGAGGGAGCACTGCTCAGCCAGAAGCTGGGCTCAAGGCTGGTGAGCACAGCGGTGGTGACTGAAACCTCTTCCACCTCCGCGGCAGTGCTAACGATATCCAACTGCCGGGTTAGGCCCGCCCCCCATGGAGACAACCCCCAAGGGCTCCTGGACTGTGAGAGAGCACAGGCTGGGCTGAGGGTACACCCCCTCCAGTGCATGAATTTCGTGCATTGGGCCTCTAATATATATTAAATTATTATATCTTAAAAATTAATTTATTATATATTAAATTAAATTAATATATATATATATATTTAAAACAACAACAAAACAAAACACCTGGAGGACATTAAATAAAACAGACCTTTTATTCCCTCTTCCCCACCTTTAGTATGCCCAGCATGAAACCTGTGATCTGTTTTTTAAGCTACCTGGGTAATTCTAGTGTACAGGTAAGGCTGAAAGCCGCCTTAGATGAGCTAGACAGACAAATGAACAGGGATTGAGAGGTTTTCTTAATGAGGAAGTTGGACATACATTGCAGGATAAGAATTGAGGTGGTCAGAAAGGAAGAGGCTGAGCCCTGACTGGTTTGGCTCAGTGGATAGAGCGTCAGCCTGGGGACTGAAAGGTTCCAGGTTCGATTCTGGTCAAGGGCATGTACCTTGGTTGCAGGCACATCCCCAGTGGGGGGTGTGCAGGAGGCAGCTGATCGATGTTTCTTTCTCATCAATGTTCCTAACTCTCTATCCCTCTCCCTTCCTCTCTGTAAAATATCAATAAAATATATTATAAAAAAAAAAAAAGAAAGGAAGAGGCTGAGCATTTTATTCAGGGGTGAGAACAGTAAGTAGAAGGATTCCAGAAATAACTGTGGCTTGAGTTACCTCAAATCTTATTCTTGAAAACCCTTACAAAATTTATTGTTAGAAAAATGATATATGCTAATATAACAACTGATAAGACATATAGCAACACAGTTTAATAGAAAAGATCTTGGACTTGTGAGAGTTAGGAGACTTTGTTTCCTGGTTGTGTGAATTTGTCCCAAACACAACGTCTTCATAGTTAAGATAGTTAAGACTCATTTGTAAAGATAGGAGTTCCTAAAACAGTCTAGGGAGATGGTTGCAGTCTTTCTCATTTCAGGAAATGGCACTGCCATTCACTTAGAAGTTTTGGCTAAAAACCTGACAGTCATTTTTTATTTCTGTTGAGAACCAGTCCCCACTAATCCATCAACTAATCCTGATAATTTTCCTTTCAAAAAACATATCCCTAATTTGTCCACTGTTCACCTCATTGACTATGACCCCAATCCAAGACACCTTTTACTTGGATTGCTCCAGAGAAGGGCCTGAGAACTTGTGTTTCTAACAAGTTTTCAGATGATGTTGGTTCTGTTGGTCCAGAGACCATTCTTTGAGAAGCACTGCATTAGAGCAATGGTTCTCAACCATGGATTCACAACAGAATCATCTGATCTTTTAAAAACAACTGAGCTTGCGCCTGACCTCCACTGATTCTGATTTATTTGGTATGGGGATGAGGGCTGGCCATTTGTAATTTTTAAATCTCTGTGGGTGACTCCAAATGGGCATCCAGGGTTGAGAAACACTACCAAGGCTAAGTTTGTTTGCTCCTTGTGACTTTTGCACTAGCTGCTCCCATTACCTGGTGTACTCTTCCTCTTAGGTCTTTCCATGGCTGAATCCTTCCTGTCATTAGGTCTCAGATTAAATGTCACTTTGTCAGATAAGCTTTCCTTGATCCTCTAATCTAAAATAACACCCCTGTCTTTATCACATCGTCTTGCTTGTTTTCAATATAGGAATTAGCAGTTCCTGAGATTTCCTTATTTACACTTATTGTCTGTATCTTCCAACTATAATAATAATCTTGAGCATAAACACCTTTGCTTGTCTTACTGACTGCTGTACCCCTGGCACTTACAACAGTGCTTGGCATCTGTTAGGTATTCAACATATGTGAAAATTAGAGAGAAAAGCCTTTAAAATAATTTCTTCCAGTTCTGTTTTTTCAACTCTTCAACTGGATTTTAATAAAATGTATTTTATTTATGCAATAGAATCGAACCATCTATTAAAAAGGCATCAATTGATTAAAAATTACATCTTAGTTGCACAGGGCTCATTCTCTCCTCTTAGAAAATTATATTAAATCTTCTGAAAAATCATTATCCCTTAATATTTTCATATACAGTATGGATTTGTTCATAATACTGTTGTGTAGGGAATTCACAAATATTTTCAAATATATCCTGACATGGTGAGGATATATTTAATAAATCCAGGGATTGCTGCATAGATTCTGTTTGCCTTTTTTTTTTTTTTTTTTTTGAGAGAGGAGAGGGTAAAGGAATTTGTAGAATGGAAAGGTATTGCAGGGAGCAAGAGAGTCATAGGAAAGCATGAAGGCTATATCTGGTTCTTTCTAAAAGTGGACTACACATTTATTCTCTTTTGGGGGCACCTCCTTAATGAATGAATGTAATCTGGCGGAACTGAAGACTTTAATTTCAGGTGGAGAGAGAAAACTTGAGATTATGAAAGTGTCCTGTTTCATAGTGGTTTGTTCAAGCCAGTGCGGCAAAATCTTCAGTTGTGGGTCATCTGTCGCTTGGTCTTAAGGGAGCAGCATGGATTAAACTGACAACTGAGGTGAATTAAGGGCAAAGCAGATGTCCTTAAGTCCACCGCGGACCATTTCTAAAATACATTATCTTTGAAAACATACAACATCTGTTACAGGGAGAAAAGGAAGATTCCGTGCCTCAGGCCGGTGTCTCCCGCAGGGATGTGAGTACTTGCTCAAAAGTCCCAAGTATACAACCAGCGCCCCCAGCTATAAAGCTAGGTTCACAGGCAACCAGTTTTTCAGGCAGCTGCCACCCCTTTCATTCCTCTTCGTGCTTCGTCAATCATGGTTTTAAACAAAACGGCTTTGTATGTGGAATAATGGTTGAACTAACTCTGGCGCTTTGGCACAGACAACTGCGCGGGTATTGGGAATACAAAACCCGCAGTTTGAAGACAGAGGTTGTGGCTTGAGAAAAACCAAAGGCAGAGAGGGAAAGAGGGAGGGAGAAGCAAAGCTGCTGAGTCGGTGGTGTATTCTGGGAGTTGTAGTCCATGTGGGATAGCTTTCTCAAGCCTCTACTGGGCCTTGGACTTCATCTCCCAGCCGCCCCTGCGCCACGGAGGCCAGGGGTGGGGCTACGGGGGTTGAGCTGCCGCAGGGGGAGGGGGCCAGGGGCTGAGAAGCAGCTGTTAGCGGCTGCCAGGAGACGTTATCTGCCGTTCGTTAGGGCCGAGGAAACCCTCGAGAGGGCGGCGACGAGGGCCGTGCGATCGCCGCGCGTCCCTGTGCCTGTCCTCTCCTTCCACAGGCGCGTGGTGTCCGCCATGGAAGCGCATCCGGTCGCCGCCGGTGTCTCCCGGCACCGCGTCCCAGGCTCTCGGGAGCGATGAGGGGGTAGAGGCATTCCGCGACACGCCTCTGCCCGCGCTCCGCTCGCCGCGGCGTGAAGAAGGGTCGGCCAGGTTGGCCCGCCGGCCGCGGTGTCTGCCCCGCGCCGCCCCGCCCCCTGGGGGCGCCCGCCTCCCATGCCGCCCCGGCGCCGCGCTGCGCCCGGAGCCCGCCGCTGAAGCCCGGGACCCGCCCGCCGGCCGCGCGCGCCCACCGCCCCGCAGCTCTGAGCCGGACGCCCCTCCACCTCCAATATGTGGCACAACGTCGGGCTGACCCTGCTGGTGTTCGTGGCCACGCTGCTGATCGTCCTGCTGCTGATGGTGTGCGGTGAGTGGGGCATCCGCCGTGGGGCAATTGCACGCTGCGGTACACACGCCAGCTCTCCTCGTGTTGCTGACTGGCTTGTTCTGTCTGGTTAAAAAAAAAATTAAGGCGTGAATGAACAAGTGTCTTAAAATCATCTGTTGTCCAATTACCTCTCAGGAGTGAGCTCAGCGGAGATGTACCCCTGACCTATGACAGCCGCTGGCATCCTGGAGAGGGAGAGAACAGGATCCAGGTCTGGGCATCTTCACTCGGGGTTAAACCAGATATTGCTTCACCGGCAGCGTCTGCTCTTGATTGCCATTCTTACCACACTCTGCCCAGATTTTAACCTTGGCCTGTATTCGAAGGTGAAGTGATTGGTTACTCCTTTTTCTTTTCTTTTTTTTTTTTTTACGGATTCTGACCCTAAAGATAAAGAGAGGTTTCACTACCTTCATTCAATCAGGAATAGGATCAGAGTTGGCTTTTGAAGCACTTGAGAAATTGTTTGTTTACTTGGAGTTCAGGCTTAAACTAAATTCCAAACAGAAATGTTGAGACTAGGCAGAACTTAAAAACACTGGCTATATTAAACTCTCAGGGTCGGGTAACCCAACTCTTAGTTCTGTAATAATGGTGCTATTTTGTTCGCTGTGAGTTTTTTCCTTCTTCGAAGGACTGGACATAAAACTTTCTTCTCAAGGTACTGTTAGCTCAGTTTTAGATCTTTTTGAGTTTTTTTATACACAGTAATTGATAACCACAAATATCTTAGCGGACTGGCTCAACAACTGTGAAAATTTGGGAAGTATTTCAATGTCATCGAGTTTATTTTTTCATAATTGCATTGAAGTATGGGTTCAGATTAATGCAATAATTGGTCAGAATTCAAAATAAATACTATTCATTACATGAAAAATGTACTAACTGAGTTGGGTTTGGAGAGGATATGGGTGTGTTTGTGCATATGCATATATATGTATTTGTATTTACATACTTGTATGTATATATTTTTAATTTTCTTGCTTTACTAAGGCACCAGAGTAAAGTTTCTAACTTACAGCCTTTCCTTTCTGATGATAAAACAATTGAAAAGACTTTCTTAATTTCCTGCTTTTGAAGTCAAGATTTTGGGCTAGTTGGAGGTGTTTAGGATACTTGAAGTAAGGAAAACCAGACTTTTGTTATTTGTTTGGATATGAAGAAGGAAGAAAGCATATACTTTCTTTTCTAATTTGAAGATGCAGGCTACCTGGAGATGGCAGTAAAACATACAGACTGTGTGATATGTGACAACATCCTTGGTAGCATATTTGCCAAACTTGCCTTTGGGACATTAAAATTCCTAATTGCTACAAATATCAGAGTTTCTCTTGAGACAGACTAGTAAGCCCAGGAGAAGTGAAATAGGGAAACTGAGACAGAAAGTTAAAAAATCTTGATGCCAAGCAGTTTGTAGACATCTAGCAAATCATGTCTTCCCTAAACGAAGGACACTTAAGAGTAAATAGTTTTCACTTCTACTCGCCAAACAGAGGGTAAATAGCTTAAATCACCCAACTCAGGGAGACAGATAGCGGAAATCCAATTAGTGCTATTTGCCTACCACACCTAAAGACAGATGAAGTTAAGAGAATAAACCTCATTTTGGTACATCAGCATTAATCTAATGAATAATTCTATTGAGACCCTCCCCTAAGACTGTCCCTAAACACCCAGCCTTTTCTTTTTTTAATTTAAATTCTTTTTTATTTTATTTTTAAAAATTATTTATTGTTTAAAGTATTACATGTCTCCTTTTCCCCACATTGACCTCTCCCCGGCTGTTCCCACTCCCCAACACATGCCCTCATCCCCCTACTTTCTATGTCCATGGGTTATGCTTATATGCATGCATACAAGTCCTTTGGTTGATCTCTTACACCTCCTCCCCCTCCCCGTCCCCCCACCTTCCCTCTGAGGTTCAAAGGTCTGTTCGATGCTTCTATGTCTCTGGATCTATTTATTTTTGTTCATCAGCTTATGTTGTTCTGTTGTTCATTATATTCCACAAATGAGTGAGATCACGTGATATTTACCTTTCTCCGACTGGCTAATTTCACTTAGCATAATGCTCTCCAGGTCCATCCATGTTGTTGCAAATAGTAAGAGGTTTTTTTTTTTTTTTTTTCTATAGCAGCGTAGTATTCCATTGTGTAGATGTGCCACAGTTTTTTAATCCACTCATCTGCAGATGGGCACTTAGTCTGTTTCCAAATCTTAGCTATTGTAAATTGTGCTGCTATGAACATAAGGGTGCAAATATTCTTTCTGATTGGTGTTTCTGATTTCTTGGGATGTATTCCTAGGAGTGGGATTATTGGGTCAAATGAGAGTTCCATTTTTAATTTTTTGAGGAAACTCCATACTGTTTTCCACAGTGGCTGCACCAGTCTGCATTCCCACCAGCAGTGCACAAGGGTTCCTTTTTCTCCACATCCTCGCCAGCACTTGTCATTTGTTGATTTGTTGATTTGTTGATGATAGCCGTTCTGACAGGTGTGAGATGGTATTGCATTGTCGTTTTGATTTTCATCTCTTGTATGATTAGTGACTTTGTGCATGTTTTCATATGTCCCTTGGCCTTCTATATGACCTTTTTTGAAAAGTGTCTGTTTAGGTCCTTTGCCCATTTTTTGATTGGGTTGTTTATCTTACTTTTGTTAAGATGTAGGAGTTCCCTATAAATTTTGGAGATTAAACTCTTAACAGATATAACATTGGCAATATGTTTTCCCATGCAGTGGGCTTTCTTGTTGTTTTGTTGATGGTTTCTTTTGCTGTGCAGAAGCTTTTTATTTTGATGTAGTCCCATTTGTTTATGTTCTCCTTAGTTTCCATTGTCCTTGGAGCTGTAGTGGTAAAGATATTGCTACGACATATGTTTGATATTTTGCTGCCTATGGATTTTTCTAAGACTTTAATGGTTTTCCATCTTACCTTTAAGTCCTTTATCCATTTTGAGTTTATTTTTGTGTATGGTATAAGTTGGTGGTCTAGTTTCATTTTTTTGCGTGTATCTGTCCAATTTTCCCAACACCATTTATTGAAGAGACTGTCTTGACTCCATTGTATGCTCTTGCCTCCTTTGTCAATATTAATTGAGCATAATGGCTTGGGTCGATTTCTGGGTTCTCTGTTCTGTTCCATTGGTCTGTATATCTGTTCTTTTGCCAGTACCAGGCAGTTTTGAGAACAGTGGCTTTGTAATATAGCTTGATATCTGGTATTGTTATCCCTCCAACTTTGTTCTTCTTTCTTAGGATTGGTGCAGCTATCTTTTTTTTATTCCAGATGAATTTTCGGAGAGTTTGTTCTAGGTCTGTGAAATATGCCATTGGTATTTTAATGGGAATTGCATTGAATCTATAGATTGCTTTGGGTAGTGGGACATTTTAATGATGTTGATTCTACCAATCCATGAACATGGTATATTCTTCAACTTGTTTATATCTTCCTCTCTTTTTTCAGTGTCCTGTAATTTTCAGAGTACAGGTGTTTTACCTCCTTAGTTAAATTTATTCCTACTGGTAGGTATCTTAATTTTTTTGGTGCAATGGTAAATGGGATTATTTTTTTTAGTTTCTCTTTCTGTGAGTTCATTATTGGTATATAAAAATGCTGTAGATTTTTGGGTGTTAATTTTGTATCCTCCTATGTTGCCGAATTCATTTATTTAATCTAGTAGTTTTTTGATGGAGTCTTTAGGGTTTTTTTTAATGTTCAATATCATGTCACCTGAGAATAATGACAGTTTTACTTCTTCTTTTGAAATTTGGATACCTTTTGTTTCTTCTTATCTGATTGCTATGGCTAGAACTTCCAGTACTATGTTGAACAGGAGTGGTGAAAGTGGGCATCCCTGTTTGTTCCTGTTCTTAGGGGAAAAGGTTTTAGTTTTTGCCCATTGAGTATGATAGGTTTGTCATATAAGACTTTTATTGTGTTGAGGAATGATCCCTTTTTATCTTATCCATTCAGTCATCTTTTGTCTTTTGATTGGAGTATTTAATCCATTTACATTTAAGGTTATTATTGATAGGTACTTGTTTTTGTCATTTTTATTATTCACACCTGTGTTCCTTCTTCCCTTTCTATTTCTTCTTTTTACAACAGTCTCTTTAGCGTTTCTTGCATTGCTGGGTTGGTGGTAATAAACTCCCTTAGCCTTTTTTTGTCTGCAAAGCTCCTGATTTCATCTTCAATTTTGATTCATAGCCTTGCTAGATAGAGCAGTCTTGGATTCAGCCCCTTGCTTTGTATTACTTTGTATACTTCATTCCATTCCCTTCTGGCCTCATGTGTTTCTATTGAGAAATCACTTGATAGTCTAATGCAGGGGTGGGCAAACTTTTTGACTTGAGGGCCACAATGGGTTCTTAAACTGGATCGGAGGGCCGGAACAAAAGCATGGATGGAGTGTTTGTGTGAACTAATATAAATTCAAAGTAAAGGAGCAGAGGGGAGAGCAAGAGAACCAGATAGAACAGCTGGATCCGGCCCGCGGGCCATAGTTTGCCCAAGGCTGGTCTAATGGGAGATCCCTTGTAGGTAACTTTCTGTCTCTTGCAGCCCTTAAGATTCTTTCTTTGTCATTAACGTTTGCCATTGTAATATTGTGTCTTGGTGTGGGTCCTTTGGGTTCATCTTGTTTGGGGCTCTCTGTGCTCGTGTGACTTTCCTTCCCCAAGTCAGGTAAATTTTGTCATTATTTCTTCAAATAGGTTTTCTTTTCCTTGCTCCTCTTTTTTACCTTCTGGCACACCTATTATGCAGATGTTGCTTTGTTTCATGTTGTCCCAAATCTCCCTTAAACTTTCCTCTTGCTTTTAAATTTTTTTTCCTAATTGCTGTTTAGATTGAGTGTGTTTTTCTGCCCTGTCTTCTAACTCGCCGATTCAGTCCTCTGCTTCTTCTAGTCTACTGTTGAAACCTTCCATTGTGTTTTTTATTGCCACTATATCATTATTCATTTCCTCTTGATTCTTACATATGTGGTTGATTTTCTCATCCAGCCAGTTTAGGAACTTTATGACCCTTACTGTGAATACTTTCTCTGACATATTGCTTTCCTCCATTTTCATTTAGTTCCCTTTCTGGTGATTCCTCCTTTTCTTTCCTTGGGGGATGGTTTTTTTTTTGTCTCCCCATTTTTGCTGTCTCTTTCTGACCCTGGGCACCTTGCTTGAGGTTTGAGAGGTTGAAGACCCTGTCTGGCCAATGGTCTGGAAATCGTTAGCCCAGAGGCTTTATTGTCTCTGCTCTGAGTTGTGTCCCCTGCTCCCATGGATCTGGTCCCTCAGTTGTCTGCTTCAGATGCTCAGGGTGGTGGAAGTGCGTGCACATTTTCTCTCATGTGCGACTCTCTTTGAGGACCCAGAACCCTCTGGCATGCAATTCACTGTGTGGTCCCAGCACTTGTGGCAGGGTGGCGCCCTAAGTCCCTCTGGCAGCATGCTTGCAGCATGGTCCTGTTGCCCCTGTCTGGGCACACTGTGTTGCTCTGGACTGCCCTGGCAGCACTCTCCTGTGGCCTGGAGTGGGGCTGTGCTAGGTTGCTCCGGGTAGCCCCAGCAGCAAGTCCCTGGGCCCAGGGTGGATTGTGCATGGGTTGCTCTGGGTCACAGTCTTTGCTTTCCTGTGGGCGGAGTGAAGCGTGAGCTGGGTTGTTCCAGGTTGCCCCTCCCCAGTGTGGAGTGGGCGCAGGTTGCTCTGGGTCACAGTCCAAGGTCTCCTGTGGCCCAAAACACCCAGCCTTTTTAAAACCCCTCAAAACGAAGGTCCAGTGCGTTCTCTCCCTCCATGAGAATCCCTAGCATTTTGCCTCCCTCCCCTCCTCTTGCTACACAGGCATGTACCTCCTAAACTCTAAGGCTTGCAACCAGGGCAGCAATGGGCAGTGGCAGTTCATCCTGGGCAAACCCCCTGACTCTGTCTCAAGATCCCCTTTTTTCTGACTTCTTAAGTGAGCCAAAGCAGTCTCATTTCCCCAGCCCTTCCTTGTTTCATTGTCCCCAGTTTTAATAAACATTTTCTAAAATTCACCTGGACTTGTGTTGTGAAATTTTTCCTGCACAAAGTCCAGAACCCACGCACTACCAGCTGGCCCTAGGCAGACCCACTCAGGGCCAGGTCCTCTTTCTGGTAACACTCCCAGCTCTCAGTAGCTGTTTGACTTTGGAGAAGTAATCCAAGACTTTCTGTTGGAAGAACTAATGATGGTGGTGTAGGTGGCAGAAATGGCACTGGATGTTAGACCCATGGGGTCATACTGGACCTGGGTTCAGTAATCTCAGTACTTGAGTTCTGGCTAGGAAAGAATCCAGAGCCAAGACTCAAACTGTAATAGAACATTTATTTATAAAATCACAGAGGTAGTTATAGAGGTAAAGGAAGGGCCCTTGGAACTTGGGAGTGAGGAAGCTAATGGTAGCATTGTGTATCTATGTCGGGGGAGGTGAGAGAGGGGAAAAGGAAACGGAAAGGCCAGGCTGGCTCCCAGGAGGGAGAGCAAGCTAGGTCCTCCCTCCTAAGGGTATTAAGGGTGGAAATTTTAGGGGAGGCCCCAGGAGAATATCTCAATAGAATATTCAGCAGTTATATTGGATTAGGGTCCCATCCTTATTAATTTATTTCACCTTAATTAACTCTTTAAAGGCCCTATCTCCAAATGCAGCCATACAGTTGACTTTGGGGGTTAGGCATCTATGACACAGGTCTGCCCCATGGATAGCAAGTTTATTTTAGAACTTTGATTGGGCTCTTTTACCCAGTGAATTGATTTTCAAATTCCTGGGGAGGTTTTCCTTCTGGCTATATTGATTGTGTCTACTTTGTCAGTCTCTCATTCATTCTAAAATGTTTTGCACTCTCATCATTCACTGGAGTACCTTTGTCAAGGTCAGTAACAAATGGCTTTCATATTGCCAAGTCTGTGGTCACTTATTAGTCCCAATTGTACTCAACCTTTTACACAACTGAGCATTCTTTCCATGAAACATTTCTCTTGGCTTTTGTGCATATACTTTCATGGTGTTCTTTCTACCTTTGTGGCTAATTATTTGTCCTTTCCTGGCTTCTCATCCCATAGAATTTATAATTTTTTTTTATCACAACTTACAATAGGAAATACATTTTATGTTATTCACAGTACATTCATAAGTATGTAAATTTTATATATATATATATATATATATATATAATATATATATATCCATCAATTTATATATACATCTATCTACCTGTCATCTCTCTATGAAATAAGAATTTATTGCCCTTTCTCCATGAGATGCATGGTATTTTGTATTACATTTCTATAATATATTATGTTGTAATGCAAACATATTTCTGTTTCCAATTTCTTTCCTTTTGTTCTCAATCTATATAATATACTAGAGGCCCTATGCACAAAATTCGTGTAAGAGTAGGCCTTCGCAGCCCCAGCTGCCTCGGCCCTCGCAGCCCTGGATTTGTCCAGAAAGTTGTTCCGCTGTTTGGCCGTGCAGTCGATTTGCATATTATGCTTTTATTATTATAGATTATCTAGTCCTAGAGACTTAAATATAAACTAACTTTAACTAATGACTAAAATTAGTAACTTCAGTTTTCACTTCTCTCCTCTATCTCCGGCATGTGCATCAAACTTTTTTACTTTTTTCCTTTAAGAGAGAGAGAAAATTGATTTGTTATTCTGCTTATTTATGTATTCATTGGTTGCTTCTAGTATGTGTCCTGACCGGGGATCAGACCCACAGCCTTGGCATATCAGGATCATGGTCTAATCAACTGAGCTGCCTGTCCAGGAAAATGTTTTTTTATTTGTTATATATATATATATATATATATATATATATATATATATATATATATATATTATATTTATATTTATATTTATATTTATATTTATATTTATATTTATATTTATATTTATTTATATCCCCACTTGGAGATCTAATAAGCATCTCAAATGTAATACAGGTGGTCCCTAACTTACAATGATGGTTCAATTTAGGATTTTTCGACTTTTTGCATTTACAGTGGTGCAAAAGCCATATGCATTCAGTAGAGACTGTACTTTAGATTTTGAATTTTGATCTTTTCCTGGGCTAGCAATATGCAGTTGTATACTCTTGTGAAGTTGGGCAGCACAGTGAGCTGAAGCTCCCAGTCATCCACAAGAGCATGAGTGTAAAAGCTGATCACAAGGGTAAACACCACTGGTACTCTACAAGTGTACTGTGTTGCGTTTTTTGGATATTGTGTTTTGACATCCCATCATGTCTACAAAACGCTCATTTGTGCCTCCTGTTACTGGTGAGAAGAGGAAGGCAATTACCCTTGAGCACATTTAAGGTAAGCTAGGCTAAGCTATGATGTTTGGTAGGTTAAGTTAATTAAATGCATTTCAACTTATGATGTGTGTGTGTGTGCTTGCATAACCCCATTGTAAGTCGAGGAGCATCTGTATATCTAAAACAGAACTCTTGATTTATACCACCTGTTCTTCCTGTCCATCTCAGATGTTACCGGCAGCCAAGGATTTGGGTATAAATCTAGGTTTTACCTTTTATTTACTTTCTATCCATCTTCCCTTACAAACAGCCACTCCATCTGGTAGTCCAATTTTATCTCTTTAAAAAATCTGATATAGGTCGGGCTGGGGCGGGAGCATGGTGCAGGATGGCGGGGCCCGCGGGCTGAGAACAGCAGCCTCAGTGGCCAACAGAGTGCTTCTGATTTCATGCATTTTTGCTGAATTTGTAAAGAGTCACGTCGATGATGGATTAACAAGAACATTGAAATTCTATGCACAGTTTCAAATTGGAGCATATTGAATTTTCACCCTAATTCAGCAGCTTTGCTGCTCACTTAAATGCAGATGAATGAAGACCTCATTCGGGAAGATACCTGGCCAGCGGTCCAGAGCTGATGCAGGCCATGCTGGTGTATCTGCAAGCATGATGAAGAAAAGGATGTCCCACAAAAAACACCGGAGCAGCGTGGGGCCGAGCAAGCCCATGTCCCAGCCTTGGCAGAACATCGTAGGCTGCAGGATTCAGCATGGATGGAAGGAGGGCAGTGGCCCTGTCACCCAGTGGAAAGGAACCGTTTTGGACCTGTAAACTCTTCTGTATCTTATAAAATACGATGGATTTGACTGTGTTTATGGACTAGATTCTAGAACTTAATAAAGATGAGTTTCTGCACTGGATGTCCTCTCTGATAGAGTTGCAACATCTCGAGTCAGTGATGTACACTTAGCTGACACAATGATTGGCAAAGCTGTAGAGCACATGTTTGAGACTGAGGATGGCTCTAAAGACAAATGGAGGGGAATGATCTTAGCATGTGCCCCTATAATGAACACATGGTTTTACATCACCTATGAGAAAGACCTTATCTTGTACATGTACCAGCTCCTAGATGATTATAAAGAAGGTGACCTTCGCATTATGCCTGATTCTAATGATTCATCTCTAGCAGAAAGGGAACCAGGAGAAGTTGTGGACAGCCTGGTAGGCAAACAAGTGGAATATGCCAAAGAAGATGGCTCTAAAAGGACTGGCATGGTCATTTCATCAAGTAGAAGCCAAACCATCTGTCTTGTTAATCAAGTTTGATGATGATTTCCATATTTATGTCTACGATTTGGTGAAAATATCCTAGATGTTGTCATGAACTTTGTTGAATTTGTGGAACTATTAATTTGTAGACATAAAGACTCTGCTTTCTAGTTTAATGAAAGCTTAAATGTCCCTGCGAACCCACAATCTCTGCCAGCAGAACAGGTTTTGTTCCGAATAGTACAGATTTATGTGAACACAAAGCATTTTGTGTAAGGAACACCTTCCTCTTAAAAGAAGTCTCTCTGTTTGGAGGGGAGTTACAGGTAAAAGCTAAGCTAGTATTATTGTCAATTAAAAGTGTAATAGATAAAAAAAAAATCTGATACATGTTTTCTTCTCCATGTCTACCATCACCACCATCTTAATTTTTGGCTTGTCTTGGTTTCCTAACTAGTGTTTTTCTACTCCCTCTTTTCTATATAACCTACTTTTCACATGCTGGTCAGACATTTTTATTCAGAAAACATTTTCTCAAAAGTTTTGAACAAGCCCGCTGGCATGGCTCAGTGGTTGAGCATTGACCTATGAACCAGGAGGCCACAGTTCGATTCTCAGACAGGACACATGCCACATGCCCTGCCAGTTCGATTCTCAGACAGAACACATGCCACATGCCCTGCCCAGGTTGTGGGCTCTATCCCCAGTGGTGGGCATGCAGGATGTTTCTATCTCTCCCTCTCCCTTCTTCTCTGAAATAAATAAATAAATAAATAAATAAATAAATAAATAAATAAATAAATAAATAAATAAATATTTTAAAAAGGTTTGAACAAAAGAAATCAAATTAAAAAGTCAGTAGTGTTACTGGAGAGGGGAACTGGCCCTGAGTGGGTCTGCCTAGGGCCAGCAGGTAGTGTGGGGTTCTTGAGTTCATGCAGGAAAAATTTCACATGAGTCCAGGTGAATTTTAGAGCAGCGGTTGCCAACTGGTGGTCCGCGGACCACTAGCAGTCCATGAGGTCCGAAAGGTTGGCAACTGTTGTTTTAGAGGACGTTTATTAAAGCTAGGGACAATGAAACAAGGGGGACTGGGGAAATGAGCCTAGGCTGGGGTGCTTTGACTCACTAAGAAGTCAGAGAAAAGGGGGCCTTGGGGACAGAGTCAGGGGTTTGCCTGGGATGAACTGCCACTGCCCATTGTTGCCCTGGTTGCAAGCCTCATGGGGTCCCTTAGAGTTTAGGAAAGGCATGCCTGTGCGGAAAGATGCTGGCATGCACATGGAAGGGAGAGCTGGGACCTTTGTTTTGGAGGGTTTTAAAGTCTGGGCACTTAGGGGAGGATCTCAATAGAATATTCATCAGATTTATGCTGATGTACCAAAATGAGGTTTATTCTCTTAACTTCATCTGTCCTTGGGTGTGGTTGACAAATGGCACTAATTGGATTTCTACTCTCTGTCTCCCTGAGTAGGGTGATTTAAGCTATTTACCTCTGGTTGGGGAGAAGTGCAAATCATTTACTCTTAAGTGTCCTTGGTTTTGGGAAGACAAGATTTGCTAGATGGCTGCAAACTGCTTGGCATGTAGTCTTTCTAGATGGCTGTAAACTGCTGTTTAACTGTTTCAGTTTCCCTATTTGGCTTGTCCTGGCTTACTGGCCTGTCTCAATAGTACTTGGGAAAATGCAGTTCCCTTCAACTCTCAGTTTCAGTTTCCCCTAGTTAATTACTTTCATATTCCTGAATAATTTATTCATAGTTATTTCTTGAGTTTTGCAGTTTTAGACATTACTAACCATGGTAAAGACCCAATTTCTTTTCCTGCATCCCATTAATAATGATAATTTTTGGCCCTAACCGGTTTGGCTCAGTGGATAGAGCGTCGGCCTGCGGACTCAAGGGTCCCAGGTTCGAGTCCGGTCAAGGGCATGTACTTTGGTTGCAGGCACATACCCCGTGGGGAGTGTGCAGGATGCAGCTGATCGATGTTTCTCTCTCATCAATGTTTCTAACTCTCTATCCCTCTCCCTTCCTCTCTGTAAAAAATCAATAAAATATATTAAAAAAAAATAATGATAATTTTTGGCTAACTTGATAGCCAAAATTTATATTTTGACTGTGTAAATTGTCCCTGCTGGTCAAATAGTATAGTTTGATTACACTTCCTTTCTTATATGGTTCTCTCTCTCTCTCTCTCTCTCTCTCTCTCTCTCTCTCTCTTTCTTAGGAACTCCAATTATAAGGGAAAGTTTATTTAGAAGATTGCAGAGGTAGTAGACAGGCGCTTGGAGCTTAGGAGAAAGAGGGAGAGAGATATGCCCCTTGAGGGATGAAAGAGGGAGGAGAGGCCCAGGTGTGCTCCAGCAAAGAGAGAGGGAGAGCACAGTGATTCTCCATTTTTCTTGAGGTTAATAATTGCATTTTTAATTTACCTTGTATTACTGTTTTGTATATACACATTATTTGTCCCATCCCCTATGTTCCATAATCTTACACACATCCATTAGTAATATTTGCCATATGTTAAAGAAATTGTTCCTTTCCTCCCCTGTCCCTACCTCCAACTCTCCCACCCAGTCCCAAAGCCCTTCTTCCTTCTCAACAGCTTTTATTCTCTGCCCACCCTTTACCCTCTCTGCTGGAAACTGCTTTCAGATCTCATGTCACCATCTTTCTCAGTTTATACTCTTGTTTTGCTGGAGCACATTTTTCAGTAGCTTTCTAAGAAAGAATTCATGGAAAATAATTTTTTGAGCTAATATCTGCCTGAAAATGTCTCTTTATTTATTTTCTATCTTTATACTTGATTGATAATTTGAATAGATCTCATGTTGCAAATAATTTCATCCAGAATTTTAAAATATTACTCCATTGATTTCTAGCTTCCTAGGTCTGATTTTGAGAAATGTAATACCTTCTGTTTCTTTGTCCTTATTGCTATTCTGAAACATCATAATGATATGCTTAGGTATGTTTTTTCATTTTTCTGGTTTCTTTGGTTCAGGTTTATTCTGCATTTCTGGGAAAATTTTCTGTTATATTTTTGATAATTTTCTCCCTTCGTTTTCTTCATCCTTTCTGAAACTTCTGTTGGTTGGATGTTGGGTTTCTTGGGCTGATAGTTTAATTTTATCTTTTTAGCTTTTATTTTCTACCTTATCTTCTTCCTCTCCCTTTCTTTTGGAAGATATTTGGAATTTTATTTTCTACCTCTTAATTTTTTATTTTAGTTATCTAATTTTTAATTTTAGAGCTTTCTTGTTTTCTGATTACTCCTTTTATGGCAGCTGTTCTTGCTTCATGTATGTAATATCTTATCTCCATAAACATATTAGTTATAATTGTTTTGTTGTTTTTAATAAAGTATTTTTCTTTTCCTGTATTGCTCTTGTTTTTTATCACATATTTCTTTTTGCTTGTTCAGTTTGGATTCTTTTTGTGATTGGAAGTTTTCTGCAAATGTCTAGTGATCTGTTTTCTGTTCATGTTTAAGGATAAGGTAGTAAAAGATGGTGATAAATTCTCAGTGTCTGTTTCGGGCTCACTGTAGGATGATAGGGTTTCTTCTTTAGAGGAATCTCCAATTGTAAGTGTCTGGAGGTCTATTCTCTGGGTATTCTATCTCTCCAGAGAGGCGTCCTCTTATTTCCCTCTTGGGTGTTGTAAACTTGGCTGCCTGCAAGACAGTTCTATAAGTGGACTTTAAACTCATCCTTTTTTTCTTCCCTCACCTTCCCTCTTCCCATCTCAGGTCTTTTCTATGGGTCCTTACAGAATTTTGGCTCCACTTAGTCTCCCCCTTTCCTGCCATCTAGCGTTTTCTTTCTTTTGCTTTGATGGATCAGTTGCCACTCTTAAAAATATCACTCTGTTAATGGACAGGGCCTGGGCCCAGAGCTTGTCTACCTTGGGCCGGCCTGAAGTGTGTGGGTTCTTGACTTTGTGGAGGAAAGATTTCACAACAGGAACCCAGGTAATTTTGAGAGTACATTTATTAAGGCTGGGGACAGTGAAACAAGGGAGGGCTAAGGACACAAGAAGCAACAGGGGAGAGACTAGGTGGGACTGCTTTGGCTCTCTAGAAATGTTATGGGAAAGAAGTGAGCAAAGGTGGGACTGCTGTCAACTCAGTGGAAAGTCAGAGAAAAGGGGGCCTTGAGGATCTGCTGCCAATTGCTCCCTTGGTTGCAGTCTCATGGGGTCCCTTAGAGTTTAGGAGATTGGGGCGTAAGGTGAAGAAGAGGGGGGAAGGAAAAGTACCTTTGTTCTCTGGGAAACATTCTGGGTCCTTTGTCTTAAGGGTTTTAAAGGCTAGGGGTTCAGGGGAGGTCTTAGGGGAGGATCTCAATAGAATATTCATCAGCTTTATGTTGATGTACCAAAATGAGATTTATTCCTTTAACTTTATCTGTCCTTGAGTGTGATTGGCAAATGGCATTATTGGATTTCTACTATGTATCTCTAAGTAGGGTGATTTAAGCTATTTTACCCTCTAATGGGCAGCAGCTCCTCCTCTGGTTGTGGAGAAGTGTAAATCATTTACTCTTAAGTGTCCTTGGTTATGGAAGATAGGATTTTCGATTTACTAGATGGCTGTAAACTGCTTGGCCATTTAACTATCTGTCTGTTTTCCTATTCCATTTGCCAAGGAATATTCTTAGCTTCTTACTGTCCTGCCTCAACTACTTGCTTAAAATCTATTCTCCAATGGTTTCTCATTTCCCTCTAAATACAGTGCAGCTTAAATTTCTTACTGTGGCCTTCAAGGATCTGTGTGCTGCAGCCCTCTGCTCCATGCATCTTTTCTTTCTTCTTCCCACTACTCTCAACAGTCCACCAACAGGCCGACCTTGTACTTTCCTGGGTTTTCCATTGGCTCTTCACATGGCCAGTTCCTCTCATCGTTCAGGTTTTCACATCAACTGACCACATAGGTAGTCCAGCCAGTCACTCTATCTCATTTAACCTTAGTTTTCAGAGCTCTTAGCACTCTCTGAAATAAGCAGTTTCATTTATATGTTTCCCCAGTTTTGTAAGTCTTATTTGTCAATTTTTTTTGTTTTGTATTTAATGTATTTTGAGTCCT
Organism: Plecotus auritus; assembly: GCF_963455305.1. Taxonomy (NCBI): domain Eukaryota; kingdom Metazoa; phylum Chordata; class Mammalia; order Chiroptera; family Vespertilionidae; genus Plecotus; species Plecotus auritus. The sequence goes on along the minus strand of NC_137771.1, from coordinate 88,439,086 downwards.
ATCTAAGAAATAATTACTTACCTCAAGGTCACAAAGATTTTTCTCCTACAACTTTTTTTCTAGGAGTTTTATATTTTAGGTTTACCTATAGGTCTGCGATCTACTTTGAGATCATTTTTGTGTATGGTTTGAGTTAAGGATTAGGGTTCTTATTTTTTACATAATTATATCCAACTGTTTTTATTGAAAAGGCAGTTGTTGCAAATCAATTCACTCTATATGTATAGGTTTATTTCTGGACTATTCTGTTCCATTGACCTGTATATGTCTCTTTTTATGTCAACTGTGTAGATTATATAGTGTTATTAATTTCAAAATGTTTGGGCTATTTTAGGTTCTTTGCATTTCCTTATAAACTTCAGAATCAGATAGTCAAAATTGATATATTGACTCTATAGGTCAAGTTGGAGAGAATTGACATTTAATGTTGAGGTCCATGACCATATTATATCTCCATTTCTTAAAGGACTTTAATAATTTATTTAGCAACATTTTGCATATTTTGATATGTAGTCTAGTTCTTGCACTAATTTTGTCTAATTTAACTGTAAAGGTTTCATATTCTTGATGCTATTGTAAATGGTATTCTTTTAATGTTTTCTGCTAATATGTAGAAACAAATGATTTTTGTATATTGACAATGTATTCTGCAAAACTGCTAAATTCATTCAAATCATTGTCATGCATTCATGTATTTGCATATTGCCTTTATATCCTGCAATCTTGCCAAATTTCACTGTTCTGTAAGATTTGGGGAGGGGAGAAGAAGCAGAGAGAATGCCTTTATTTTTTTTGTAAATTCCACAGGATTTTTAACCCAGAGTCATGTGAACTGTAAATGAAGATTATTGTACCTATTATTTTTAATTTGTATGTCTTTTAATTTTTGCCTCATTGAACCTCCAGTACAGTTTTGAAAGAAAGGGTTATCAACTGATGGTTCTTAGCACCAATTCAGTGCCAACAGGAATCCCCAATTTTGGGTATGGTGTAAGAAGAAAACTTTATTATTCATTGTAAATAGCTCAATTATGATTCAGTATGGTTGTGAGGACAGCATGGCTGTGAGGTGGCCCTGGAGTTAGGTCCTTCTCTGGCTAAACAGCTTTGCTCTGCTCCACTTGCTCAGGTCTGGTCTGCCCCACTTTGCCCTGCCCAGTCTGCTCCACAGATATTAGGAACGTAATCTTCAGTCTTTGATAGGAAGGGAAAGTGAGTGTGCTCTTGGAGCCAGAGGGGCCTCTAGTTTTCAGTAACAGCGTTAGTAGCCTCATGTCTGGAGCCGAGCAGATAATAACTGACTAACATTTGATGAGTGTTTACTATGTGCCAGGCATTCTTTTTAGCGTGTTACACGTATTAATTTTTTTGTTACCATATTGACTCTTTGAGCGTGGGTACTGTTATCTCTGTTTGCTAGAAGAAGAAACTGAGACACATAGATGTTAACCTTCCCAAATTGCAAGTAAGTTGTTGAGTTAGGATTCATGGCCAAGCAGTGTGGTTCTAACATGCTTCTGAGATGTAAGAGGTTATGGTGATAATCTAGTTGACAGATAATAAGGATTTGATCTAGGATAGAGAATGACACTAGGAACGTACTGAAGGAAACAGATGGGAGATGGTTTATTAAGGTGGAATCTCTAGCACTGACGGGGAGGGGCAATGTGCCCACTAGAGAGATGGGGAGAGGATACAGTCCCTAGTACATAAATACAAAATCAAAAGAAGGAGCTAGAAGGTATGTATGAAAAATTTGGTTGTTATTTGTAATAGAGGTAATATTTGGATCCATGGGAGTATTGTGACCACCAAAGGGAGGAGAAAATTGAGGAGAGGTTTTAAAAGGCAACTTTAAAAATGTCTTACAGGTTTTGGATAAAAGAGTTTTGGATGTGGAGGTATTATGGTTCCACATTGTGTTGATTCAGTAATGGTATCTCCAGGGGCTTATCTTCTGGTGTTGCCCAGTGTGTCATTAAGAACGGACAGTAGAGGGAGCAATAGAGGGAGTGTTGTGGTAAGAATTGGAAGAGCATGGCTCTATTTTTACTTAGCTTATATTGTCTTAGAAGTGAACCTTAGCTGCCTTTAGAGTAAAATGAAAATAAGGTAATAGGATTGAAAATGGAAAAGAGCTTTATATAAATTGAGATTGATAGTGTGCCAGTTAGTTAACCATTTAGATACCATCATGAAGGTGGGATTATGTAAAACTCCATTGGGATGATTCCAAAAAGATAAGAATTTGTGATTATTCTGCATCTAGGCTTTTGACCTAAAAAATCTTGGGTAATGAAATCAAATTCTCATTCCCTAATTACCTTACTTTCACCATGAAAATCTAAGAAAATTTGATACAATTTTAAAATTCATTGTTTTGTTTTGCCTGGCTGGCCTTCTTCAGTGGTTATGAGTCACTTTTGAGCCTTTATTTTATCTAGAAATTAGGGATGATTCTGAGTCCTATTTATTCAGAGGCTTAAATGGAATGTTGAATGTACCAGTAAGAGCACTTTGTGAACTGTGAACTCTGTCAGAACTATTCCTCTGTTTGTGATGTGTTGATGGTGAGGATTCATCACTCAAGTTCATTACTACCCTCCTGCTGCCAGCCCATTTATCTTGCCTAGAAAAACAACGTATAGTGTAATTCATTTTTTGAGCCAACTCTTAGTTATTGGCATACACAAGTGAATGCTCCTTTGCTTATCCCAGAATACATACCCTCTGTTACAAGCCAGTTTTTCTGATATACAGTGCTTATTCGGTATGAGACTGGAGCAAGGCACAGACTTGCCTTAATTTAAACTATAAAAAAAACTTCAATACTTGTTTTAACAGTCAGCATAAATTTCTGATTAATCGTGGACAGTCCTTCCTCACACCTCCACACTTCTCCTTTTTTTCCTCTCTCTTGCCATGTTTTCGTACTAAATCCCAAGACAAGCTATAAGACACATGCCTCATAGAATAAGAATAAGTAAGGAGTTTCTGGTCTGCATATTATGTTTGGGTGGGAGGAATTTTATGAGCCATACTTCGATAAGAGTTTCTCTGCTATAGGCATGTAGGGTACACCAGGCAGGTCCCTTTTAGTAGCCTGAGTTTAATTTAGTGGTATTATTTCTCCTATCCTGCTGTCCCCTAAAAATGCATATACACACCTGGGAAAAGTTAGTCATTAAAGCGCAGAGTCCAAGTTAGGTTGGTCTATTCTTATGGTAAAGTCAGAGTGAACTGGTGATTCTATCCTTTGGGTCTGTGGTGCCTCTCCCCCTCCCAAACTCCACTGCATATTCCTCTGTCCTTAATTTGATGATCTCTTACAACCAATAACATGTAGATAGAATATGATGCTTCATTTTATATTATGTAACTTTCCACTTGTTTTCTCTTATATTCATAGTATACAAAAGAATGAACTCTGACTACATAAATGTTATAATAAACCATTTTGTTTAACCAGACAATATAATTTTACTTGGAACAAAGATATTCTTTTTTAAAAAAAAATATTTTCACTGATTTCAGAGAGGAAGGGAGAGGGAGAGAGAGATAGAAACATCAATGATGAGAGAGAATCATTGATCAGCTGCCTCCTGCACACCCTCTACTGGGGATTGAGCCTGCAATCTGGACATGTGCCCTTGACCGGAATTGAACCTGGGACCCTTTAGTCCACAGGCCAATGCTCTATCCACTGAGCAAAACTAGTTAGGGTGGAACAAAGATATTCTTTATGTCCAACTTCTGACCATCTATTGCATCATTCATCGCACATCCATTATCTTCTTGCAGCATTGCCCCACCCATCAGCATTATGTGGGCAGTGTCTTCATAGCTCCTCTTTATATACTCTGTCCAATTACTAATACTAAGGTAGTTTTTCCTGCCTTTCTGAAGTAGAATCTTCTCAAATAGTTGATCTGGTCAATTGTTGTTTCATCTCTTCCCCACTGGTGCTCCATTGCTAATCCTTTCGTCCTTTTCCTTGGCCAATCTTCGTAATTGATCTGCAAAAGTACTCAGGTATCTTCTTCACTCCATTTGTCTTCTCCAAACCTGTGTGTGCATCAGAATCATCTAGGGCTGTGGTCGGCAAACTGCGTCTTGCGAGCCACATGCGGTTCTTTGGCCCCTTGAGTGTGGCTCTTCCACAAAATACCACGGCCTGAGTCTATTTTGAAGAAGTGGCGTTAGAAGAAGTTTAAGTTTAAAAAATTTGGCTCTCAAAAGAAATTTCAATCGTTGTACTGTTGATATTTAGCTCTGTTGACTAATGAGTTTGCCGACCACTGACCTAGACTCTCGATTCCAATAATTACAGGCTGTTGTTGTTCCTTGTGATTAAGCCCCTATCCCAGTGGTCGGTAAACTCATTGGTCAACAGAGCGGCAAACCACGGCTCGCGAGCCGCAGTTTGCAGCCCACTGATCTAGGGAACTAAAAAAATGAGTAAGCACAATCTCTGTAGATTAATTTGAGAATTCAGGAAGAAGTTGTGGGAATCTGTAGTTTTTCAAAGCTCCGTAGTAGAATAAGATGAGTACCCAGTCTGAGTGATTCTTCTTGTGAATGACTGTAATGTGGTAACCACATTATCTCCAACTGAGGTCATTTTCCTAGATACTAAATGCTTTTGAACTTCCTTTGCATTTACATGTGCCCTTTTCTCTAAAAGGGACATGTGACTCTCATCTGATGCCATCTCCACCTCTACCCTAAGTAGTTCTTCTGCGACAGAGGTTGAGGACCTCTTGCCGTGTGAATATTCATCAGAGGTCACATATATGTTGAGATTTTAAAGGAATTGAGGCAGATCCCAAGAAAATTGAAGGTTTGGGTTACACTTTATCCAATAAAAGAATTGCCTGCCCGCTCAGGGATTTTGGGGCATGAGTCCCTTAGTGGAGACCATCCTTCAGGAACCTGTTACCTAATAAAAGTAGAGGAGACATTTTACTGGAGTTCTTTCTATCCACTCCTCTCTAATCTCTAAAATCACTTGAACTTTTAGGGGTAGGCCCTACAGCCATGTTCATAATACCTAACCCAGGTAATGCACATTGGTCTTGGGGCTTACACTTGACCCAAGTTGGGACAGAGATTCCAGGTTGCTTTTTTGAGGATATGAACTGAAAAGTCATATAGAGCTGGGAAAAAGCAGCTATGTGCAAGAGAAGCCTAGTAGAAAATGAAGCAAGCTTGTAGAGAAACACACAATGCTGAGAGAATGGTGTCAGTTCACAATGGCCTAGTACGAGTGCTTCCTTCCGTGTGTTCTATGAGACACTTCTATAAGCTATAACAGTTTTCCCCTTTTTGATTAAGCTAAAAGCTGTTATTTGAACTAAAAGCTGTTTTATTAAAGTAACAGGAGATGGACTATGTCTGCAATGTTCTGTTTTGTGTTTATCATAAGACTAGAGGCCCGGTGCATGAAATTTGTGCACGGGGCGGGGGGGAGGGGAGGGAGTCCCCTCAGCCCAGCATGCACCCTCTCCAATCTGGGACATCCCTCTCACAATCCTGGACTGCTGGTTCCTAATTGCTCACCTTCCTGCCGGCCTGATCGCCCCTCACTGCCTCTGTGTGCCAGCCTGATTGCCTCTAACTGCCCCCCCCCCAGCCTGGTAGCCCCTAACTGCCCCCCACTGCTGACCAGGTTGCCCCCAACTGCCCCCTCCCTGCCTGCCAGGTCGCTGCTAACTGCCCCCCCACTGGCCTGGTCACCTCTAACTGCCCCCCCTCTGTCCTGGTCACCCCTAATTGCTGCTCCCCCCGCCAGCTTGGTCATCCCAACTGCCCCCTCCCCCGCCAGCCTAATCGCCCCCAACTGCCTGGTTGCCCCCAACTACACCCCCCCCCACCGGTCTGGTCACCCTCAACAGCAACCCCCCCGCTGGCCTGGTCACCTCTTACTGCCCCCCCCCCCCCCCCGCTGGCCTGGTCTCCCCCAACTGCCCCCCTCCCACCGGCTTGGTTGACTTTTACTGCCCCCTCCCCCCCCCCCCCCCCCGCCAGCCTGTTTGCCCCTCACAGCTCCCCCACTGGCCTGGTCGCCCCATGCAGCCTGCTTGTTCAGTCGTTTGGTCGTCCCTTGGGCTAGCCCTGGGCAGCTGGGCTGCCGCCATCTGAGGCTTGCCTGCACCTCGGGCTGGCCCTGGGCGACTGGGGGCTGAGGGGACTGGGCACTGCCATCTTGTGGCTGTGGGCACTGCCATCTTTGATGGTGTGACAGTCAGTTAGCATATTCCCTCCTTATTGGCTGTGGGCGCTGCCATCTTTTGAGGGTGTGATGGTCAATTAGCATATTTCTTCTTTATTAGATAGGATCAGAACAATAAAATACTGTAGGTGAATAAGTCAAGGCCCTACTATTTAGACACAGGAAGTGTGACATACTAGGCATATGTGAAGGGATGTTAGTTAAATTACAATTTGGTCATTAAATGGTATGTACAAAAAATTTCCTCACAGTACCTGTCCCAAAGTTAGCTATTATTATATTTCCATGTCTAATTCACATAGCCAGTGAATCTTTTATTAGTAGTTTTATCTGGTGCTGTACTATATCCTTTGTTTTTTTTTCTAAGTCATGCTTTTCCTGGTATATACCCACTGGAGTTTTAGAAATGGTACTTTTTCCAAAATACAGGGTGGGGCAAAAGTAGGTTTACAGTTGTTCATATGGAAAATAATACAAGAATTAATAAAATATATGAATAAATAGTTTCACATACTTACAACTGTAAACCTACTTTTGACCCTTCCTGTACAAATGTAGTGTGTGGTTCTTCCATTCAAACTGCCTAGCATTTTTAGTATTGTCCCTTGTTCAGACTCTTAACACTGATAAAGAATCTGTTGTAGAAGCATTAGATTTTACTAATTCTAGACACTGTGATATGGAAATCCCCCTCCCCCATATCTTCCTCCCACCTCTCTCTCCCAAATTACAGCTATGTAAGAACTTAGTCATTTTACTTAGAGGACAACTTGTTGAACTTCCCTTAATGTAGTGAACACTACAGCAGTTCTTATCAACACTACAATTTATCTCTTAACGTTGCCCTCCCAGCCTATCTTTACAGTAGCCATTGTAAAAACGAAGCACAGTGGTTATTTGTTCTTTGTGGCTGCCCAGCAGATGAACTCCATATGTATATTAGGGGAATTCTCTATCATGATTTTTTTTTGTGGGAAACAGTGTCACTATCCACATGCTCCCCCGCCACCCTACCCTTGCACACCGTATGCCCAGGGAGAATAGGGGAAAATAAGGATACTTTTCAGGGTTGCTTAGCCCCATATTTGGGGGTAAAAATGAAAGATATGTGGAGTCGAGTGGTGTAACTGGTGTGGAGGGCAGTGGTAAGTGTGGAGGTAGTGGTCTTAACATGCTGCTCCACACTGGAGTTTCTCTCACTGGCCATCATGTTCTCAATTTTGACTTTATGATTGAATCCCTTATATTGTTTGGTTGTTATAGTGATTTAAAAAATTGGGGGGTTGTTGTTTTATTAAAATTGGGAAAGAGAGTTTGTGATCTAGTTGAATGCTCTTATATCTCCCTAAACGGACTCCTGCAGCTATCCTCAGTTCCTGTTTTTATAGATTTCCATGCTGGGAGACTTTGTTTTCTCATAATCATCCCAAGGGCACTATGGTATTTTATGGTGGGAACTCCAGTGGTGACAGCCCTTCACCATAGATTCTTTTTAGTCAAAAGACCTTTAGTAACCTCCCTTACTTTTCTTTGTGGTCATTTTATGCCTTGTAGCCACTTTTGCAATCTTTCATCTTTATAAGGTTAAGACTCTCATCTTTGAGCTTGACTATAATTTCCTTCATAGTAAATTCACTTTCATGATCTCTATGTGTAGAGATCATGATTGGGCAAATGAGTTCTTTTAACTTTTAGATTGGATTCTCAAAACTAACCTAAGAGTTAAGGGTTTTCCTTAGTATATGTTGACATTAATTTAAGCCACTTAATGGCATTGGGCTGTTTAAAACATATTATAAGCCTACAGAGTATTTATTATTTAGTTACAAATTTCTGACTTTTCTCCTGATTTTCCTGATTATCAAAACCACATGTGTCCATTGTGGAAAAATTTGGTAAGTACAGAGAAGTATTAAAAAAAAAAAAAGTGTAGCCCTAACCGGTGGGCTCAGTGGATAGAGCGTCGGCCTGCGGACTAAAGGGTCCCGGGTTCGATTCCAGTCAAGGGCTTGTACCTTGGTTGCGGGCACATCCCCAGGTGGGGGTGTGTAGGAGGCAGCTGATTGATGTTTCTCTCTCATCAATGTTTCTAACTCTCTATCCCTCTCCCTTCCTCTCTGTAAAAAAATCAATAAAATATATTTAAAAAAAAAGTGTGATCCCTACATTGATCTACAGATTCAGTGCAATTCCCTTCAGAATTCTTGCTGCTTTTTTTTTTTTTTTTGCAGAAATTGACAACATAATTCTAAAATTCACATTGAAATGCAAGGGACTCAGATTAGTCAAAATAGTGCAGAAAAGACAAAGTTGGTGGGCTTTTACTCGATTTCAAAACTTAACACAAAGCTACTGTAATCAAGATGGTGTGGTACTGGCAATAAGGATAGACATTAAGATCAATGGAGTAGAATTGAGAGTCCAGAAATAAACTGTAACATTTATGGTCATTTGATTTTTGACAAAGTTTCTAAGAGAATTTAATGGGGTTGGGAGGAAGAACAGTGTTTTCAGCAAATCATTTGGGAACAACTCGATGTCTGTGGGGAAGCACGGGACTTGGTTGGAATGTTTGTAAGGAGAATTCTCAAAAGGTCGGGGGTCTCTGAGGAGACCTTGCCGAAGGCAGCAGCCCCTACCTTGACTTTTCCAAACAAGTCTGATCCCCTGGGGTGTTTTGCTAGAATTTCAATGTTTAGTCTTTAAAGACTTGACCTTGTAAAAGCATATACTTTCTCAAGGATGTTTATCCTGCTAATTCTATCTGAAGATTAATTTTAGTTCAAGCTGTTATGACAATAAAAACCAAAGAAGACAGGCGAACAGGGCTACTTGGCGGCAATGGCCAAGTAGTGCCTTAGCCCTCTCTTTCACAGAAACGTGTATTAGGATAATCATTCATCCATCGTTCAAGGTCTGCTGGTCAGCCCTGGCAATATCCACATGCACAATAATGAATTTGGAACTCTCTCTCACACAACGTTAACTAAAAATAGATCAGAGACCTAAATGTAAGAGCTGAAACTCTTAGAAGAATACATAGGTATTCATGACCTAGGGTTAGTCAATGGTTCCCTCATATGGCACAAGCAACCAAAGAAAAAAATAGATAAATTAGATTTCATCAAAGAAGAAACGATAAGTTATGCTTTATCATAATTAAAATCTTTTGTAGTTCCAAGGGCATTATCAAGACAATGAAAAGACAACCCACAGAATGACAGAAAATATTTGCAAAATCATACATTTGTTAAGGGTCTAGTGTCAAGAATGTATAAAGAACCCTTACAACTTAATTATAAAAGAAAAACAACCCTATTTTTAAAAAATGGGCAAAGGAATTAAATAGACATTTTTCTAAGAAAAAAAAACAACCAACAAACACATGAAAAAATGTTCAAATCCCTAGTCAGTAAGGAAATGCAAATAAAAGCCACAAGGATAAACAATTCACACCCAGCAGGATGGCTATGATAACAAAAGGTGGACAATAAAAGTCTTGGTGAGGATGTAGAGAAATTGGAACTTCACATTTTGCTGGTAGGAATGTAAAATGATGCAGCTGTTTTGAAAAAGTTTCACAAATGGTTAAGTATAAAGTTACCATATGACCCAGCAGTTCTCATAGATATATACCTAAAAGAAATGAAAACATGTCCATGTGAAAACTTGTACACAAATTGTCATTGCATCCAAAAGGTGGAAGCTTTGTTTTTTATAATAGCCCAAAACTAGAAATTAGCCTTATCTTCATTAATTGGTGAATGGATTTAAAAAAAAGTGATTTATTCATACAACGGAATAATATTCAGCAATAAAAATGAATGAAGTAATGCAAGCAATAACATGGATGAAGAACCTTGACGATCTATTCTGAGTGAAAGAAGCCAGACACAACAGAAAACGTTGTAGTTCCATTTATAGGCATACATCAGAGATACTGCGGGTTTGGTTCCAGACCACCGCAATAAAGTGAATATTGTATTAAAGTGAGTGATACAAATTTTTGGTTTTCCAGTGCACATGAAAGTTAGTTTACAGTATACTGTAGTCTATTATGTGTGCAATAGCATTATCCTATATAATAAAGAGGTAATATGCAAATTGACCATCACACCCTCACAAAGATGGCTGCCTACCACCAGGCCGGCAGGGGGGTTAGTGAGGGACGACCAAATGACTGAACAAGCAGGCTGCGTTGTGCAACCAGGCCGGCAGGGGGGTTAGTGAGGGATGACCAGGCCGGCTGGGGGGTTAGTGAGGGATGACCAGGCCGGCAGGTGGGGGGGCAGTTGGGGGAGACCAGGCCAGCAGGGGGGGCAGTTAGGGGCAACCAGGTCAGCAGAGGGGGGCAGTTGGGGGCGACCAGGCTGGCAGGGAGGGCAGTAAGGTGTGACCAGGCCAGTGGGGGGCGGGAGGCAGTTAAGAGTGACCAGGCTGGCAGGGAGGGGGCAGTTGGGGGCGACCTAGCCGGCAGCGGGGGCAGTTAGGGGCGACCAGGCCGGCACATAGAGGCAGTGAGGGGCGATCAGGCAGACGGGGGTAGGGGGGAAGTTAGGGGTGACCAGGCAGGCAGGCAGATGAGTGATTAGGAGCCAGCGGTCCAGGATTGTGAGAGGGATTTCCGACTGCCGGTTTAGGCCCGATCCCTGGGATTGGGCCTAAACCAGCAGTCAGACATCCCCCGAGGGGTCCCGGATTGGAGAGGGTGCAGGATGCGCTGAGGGCCCCCCCCTCCCAGTGCACGAATTTCGTGCACTGGGCCTCTAGTATCTAATAAAACAATGTACATATCTGAATTGTAAAATACTTCATTGCTAAGAAATGCTAACCATCATTTGAGTCTTCAGCAAGTCATAATCTTTTACTGGTTGAAGGTCTTTCCTTGATGTTGATAGCTGCTAACTGATCACAGCAGAGGTTGCTGAAGGTTGGGTGGCTGTGGCAATTTCCTAAGATAACTATGGAGTTTGCCACATCAATTGACTTCCTCTCATGTGTGATTTCTCTGGAGTGTGATGCTGTTTGGTAGCATTTTACCCACAATAGAATTTACTTCAAAATTGGAGTCAGTGCTCTCAAGCATGCTGCTGCTTTGTCAACTAAGTTCATGTGATATTCTAAGTCCTTTGTTGTCATGAGAAAGAAACACCGATCGGTTTCCTCCTATACGTGCCCTGCCTGGGAATGGAACTCAAATCCTTTTGGTGTATGGGACGATACTCTAACTGAGCCACACTGGCCAGGGCTGTTTCTTTTGTATTCTCATTGAAGAAAACTTGCTTTTAGTCATTATTAGCAATGAGGTATGAATTTCCAAGGGAATAGCAAAGTGTATTATTTCTTCCCAAGAAAAATGCTCTCAAATATTTTATTTTAATATAGTAAACACTTTTACTTAGGTATCAAAGCTCATTATAATTTTAATGTAGATGGACTAAGCTTTGATTCTAAATTCTGTTACAGTAGAAACTGTTTCTGCCATCCCTTTATAAATTCAGAGCTTATCCGTATGCTTTGCCCCTAGTAAATGCTTAGAAAATACTTATTTTATAAGTGTATATTTGTAATCACTTATGGATAATAATGTTTTGTAATATACCCACCACAATTAACTGGAATGTTGTTAATCAATAACATGTAATAATTGCCAAACGCTCAGTGGATAGAGCGTCGGCCTGCGGACTGAAAGGTCCCAGGTTCGATTCCGGTCAAGGGCACATAACTTGGTTGCGGGCACATCCCCAGTAGGAGGTGTGCAGGAGGCAGCTAATCGATGTTTCTCTCTCATCGATGTTTCTAACTCTCTATCCCTCTTCCTTCCTCTCTGTAAAAAATCAATAAAAATATATTTAAAAAAAAAATAACATGTAATAATTATTCTTAATGTTTTTGTCTCTCTTTAGGTTGGTATTTTGTGTGGCATCTTTTTCTATCGAAATTCAAGTTTCTGCGGGAACTGGTGGGAGACACAGGATCCCAGGAGGGAGATCATGAACCTTCAGGGTCTGAAACCGAAGAGGACACTTCCTCATCTCCACACAGGATCAGATCTGCTCGCCACAGGAGGGTGCCTGCTGAGGAAGGCCACTGACCCCCACCATCATCCTGTGGGAGTGGCTGATGAAAGGCAGCGATCCTTGGTCTTTGCGAAAATATTGAGGAGCATTTGTACTTGGACTTCAAGTCCCATTCAAAAAAAAGATTTACATGTAAGCCATATGAACATAAGGGAATTTAAACCAAATTGGACCATTACAAATTTTATGTTAAAGATAATCTTTTGCTTTACTAGCTTTTACTTATATACTTATTCCTTGGCTCTTGGGCTTATTGTTTTTGCACTTATGTGAATCTGTTAAACATTACAGGCTTGAACACTGTATTTTATTAGTTCTATAATGTACTCTCCCCCCTCCCCCCCACACACATTTTAACTTTTCTGAACTTGGGATGCATCTCACTATTCCTGTCAACCAGGCAATAGCTGATATAATTATCCTAGCCTGTGTGTGTGTGAGTTCACAGCTTGTCATAGTGTCATCACTGTGTCATAGCTATCAAATGTGTCAGATTTAATTAGCATTTAAAAATGTCTCCTAAAAGATTTCACTGTGATTCAGCACTGAAATGAAGTTGTGTATGCAGACAAGCATGGAAGCAGAGCAGTGGGACATACATTTGATAGTAGCGAAGCAAATATCCATCGTTGGAGGAATGACTGCAATTCCATATTTTCTTGAAAAGCAACAAAATGCTTTACAGGCCCTAAGAAGGGAGGATAACCACAAGTAAAGTTGTACTACATTTTGTCACTGAGACACATGCAGAAGGATTGCCTGTCACACGCTAAGTGATGCAGTGAAGGTGGGAGAAATTGCCAAAACCTTGGAATAGATGAAACACAACTCAAAGCAGTGAGAGGCTGGTTCTGTCGATTCCTGTCAGGCAGGACCGTCATCGTTAAGGTGTCAAACATGGTTGTCCAAAGCTTCCTGCTGTCATTAAGCAGAAGCAGTGGTAGAGCACCCTTTCCAGAAATGCTTTTGATGACGCCAAAGGGGCCATTGTGAGGAGAAGGCAGGTATCGGTGACTGATGTTAAGAAGTGATTCATGAAAGTTGCACTCAGAGTATGAAGTTAGAGTATAACTTAACCAGTTTATTTCATAACACATATGCACAAGACTGTGATAAAAGTCTGTTTAATTCAAAAAGTTCTGTTTCAGTAAATATAAAATAAACATTCTACATGATATGAAAGCATTGTGTCATAATTTGATGGCCTGTGTTTTTTCCTTAGTGATACATATGGTGCATCTGACAAGTGATGGTATCTTAGCTTAAATAAGAAATAGTTTGTACATTTATTTTTTTCTAGGATAACAATTATTACTAACTTAATTCTAAAAGTGTCATCTTATAATGTTAAAATAGTTATCCTCTATGAGACATTTTTTTGGCAACCTATTCAAGACTTTAGTAGCTTTGGAATCTGAGAACTGTCTTCTACTTTAGGGAGGTAGGATTAGTCACTCCCTTTGTATGGAAGGACTTCATGCTCAAGGCATGTTTCATGGAGAAAACACTTCTTCACAAATAGCAATTCAGTGGCAAGATCCCAGAGATAGGATTGAGGGAAAAGGGAGAGTGGGTGAAAATGCCTGCTTCACTGTAAACTGACTTGCCAGGTCTGCATGTTTGTCCTCATTGAACTTTGGACTGAGTGTTTACTGGGGAAGAGATATGGATTAAAGAACCTTTCTGTTTACTGTTACCTGCTTTGTACAAGAGTGAATTGTAAAGCCAACTTATTTTACTAATTCAAGTTCTTTTTATATGTTTAATCTTAGTTTCTAAAGAACTAGTCACCACTATTTTATGACAGTGTGTAATTATGTTTGGTACCTCATACTTCATGCTGACAGTTTTGTTAATAGTTCACTTGCTCTGACCCAAGTGGTATTCCTGGTGCACACTTCTGTTGTCATTGTAGCCCTTTGTATATACGGAAAGGGAATTCACAGAGCATAACTTTGATTTTAAATATGTGCTACAGGCAGATCCCCAGCAGCTGAGAGTGGGGCATAATGTTTCTATTTTCGTTAACTTATTGGATGCCGTTTTCTATTTTTATGTGACTGTAGGGATTAAAAACAATGACACAAATTTCATGCATTAATTTTAGTGCTTCCTACTAGCTAAGTATTGCATTAAAATGATCATCAGTTAGAAAAAAAAGCCTAAAAATCTTCTTGGTACTGGGAAGATTCAATTAGATCTTTCATAGTCCAGTATTTTGAACTGTGGATTCTGCTTTATTGTGGACTAGAGGCCTGGTGCATGGATTCGTGCACCGGTGGGGTCCCTTGGCCTGGCCTGCGGGGATCAGTGGACCTCCACACCGCCACAGCCTGGCCTTACCTGCCAGCTTGTCGGACTCCAGCCCGCTGTCTGCATTGATCCCGCACAGCACAAAGTAGTGCGAGAAGCGGCAGGTGGCAGGGGAGGAGCCTGAGCCCAGGCTGGGCGCTGCGTCGCTCCCGCTCATCCTGGCCCTGCCCACCACCGTGGCCACACTCAGGCATGCAGGGGGAGTGTCCATGGGAGAGGCTCACGCCGCCACAGCTTTGCTTGCCAGCTGTGAGCCTGGCGTCAGGTGCCCGTTTGTCAGCTGAGCGGCGCTTCTGCTGTGGGACGCTTCTGCTGTGGGAGCACACTGACCACCAGGGGGTAGCTCCTGCGTTGAGTGTCTTCCCCCTGGTGGTCAGTGTGTGTCATAGCTACCAGCCGGTCATCTGGTTGTCCGGTCATCTGGTCACTTAGGCTTTTATATATATAGATATCTTAGGTTTAGAGAATAATTGCTGACAGCTTTTAAGTAGCTGGCCGAGCTTCCATACTGTTATCAGTATTAAAAACTGATGGCCAATGTAATCCCCCGAAACCTACAAGTGTCATCCACAAATTAAACAATTTAATCCATGTAAAGGTATGTATGTTGGTATTATTTATTAATATTTATGCTTCAAAAATGTCTTTTTAAAAGTAATTGTAAGAAATGTTCTGCTTTATTTTTTGGGGAAATATAGTTAAAAGCATTTTAACAGCTCACACCCTTCCATGTGTTAACTCTCAAGAGAGTTAAATCCCTGATGCCAATATGAAAATCCTCCAAACTAATTCCTTTGTTTAAAATCTTTTTTTTCCTCTGTACTCCTCTGCCCCCAATATTCTCACTATAGCACATATTTCTAAGGCCACTGAAAGAGACAAGAGAAATAGTTGTTAGCAGAATTATTTGTGTGGTATAGTGTTTCTGTTTTTTACCCGTTTTAGAGCTTTTGTAGCTGAACTTAGCGGAACTTCATAAGGGCATTTTCAGTTTCTCAGTAGGAGATGGACTAGCCTGTGGTTAATTTTAAAGTTCAGAAGTTCTGAGCATTAAAAATGCGGTCAAGTGTTAGTCGTGTCTAAATACTCATTAATAATGATGTTGATCAGGTATGCCATCTTTTGAGGAGTAATTTTAAAATTGAGGACTGGTCAGTTGTTTTCATTACCTTCCCAACTAACCATTCCCAAGGCTTTCTCTTTGCCTCTGAAACTCTTGTGAAAATTTCAGGTATCAAATATATTGGTAGCATTACTCTGACTTAAATGCCAAAAAACATTAAATATTTGTGTTGCGCAGTTAAGTGAGGTTTTTAATATTTATGTCCAGTTAAAAATAGATTGCATTCAGTGGATTTTATAGTGTTGTTTTCATGGTGGAAACATAAATATGTTATTTGGAGGATAGCCAATTCATAGGTGTGCCGACCCATTTCTTTAGATGTTATTAGGTTTTAAAACAGCTTCAAACTGTTACTTTGTTGAAAGGTGAGAATATATTAAATAATAGTTTCACAAATATGGCATTTTAAACCAAAACATGTTAAATGATTTGAAAGTAGTACATTTTTACTTTTAAAAGCAACATTTAAAAATTATTTTAAGTCAGTGATGCAGTATTTTTTGAAGTCAGTTTTTCTGAAGTTATGTTTTAATGTAACATGGAACCAATGTAACTTTAGATTTTCACTGTAAACTTTCATATTTGAAGTTCACTTAAAAAGCCAATGAAGCCCAGTTGGTGTGGCTCAGTGATTGAGCATTGACCTATAAACCCAGAAGGTCATGGTTCCATTCCTGGTCAGGGCACATGCCTGGGTTATGGGCTCGATCCTCAGTGTAGGGCGTGCAGGAGACATCAGATCAATGATTCTCATCATTGATGTTTCTATCTCTCCCTCTTCCTTTCTTTCTGAAATCAATAAAAATATATTTTTAAAAAGCCAATGAACAATACTAAAATATTATAGACTCAAGCAGCTAATGGAATAGTATTTTGATGGAGTCTAGAATGAAAGCACCTTGTACTGTCTGCTTCTAAAGTATCTTACGGCTTTTACAGCATAAAGAGTAACATTTTATCTTTATAAAATTACATTTTCCATGTGTTAATGTACATGTGCTTCCTGTTTTATGGCCAATGTTGAATATTACCCTCCAGGTCAGTTGTATGCATAACCACTCACCAAATACTGCTCCTGTGGTTTCTTAAAGGAGACATTCTGTGCTGTGCTATGACGCATTGTCATCTCACTGCTTGACAAATAGGTTTATAAGGAATTAAAATTGTGTGTTAATAGTTCTTTGTATAATAATATGTAAAATTAGAGATGAGGAGTGATCATTCACTGTTTTTGTTTTAAAACTGGTCAATATTATACCTAAAGCCTCTGTGGTTTGTTTGTATGATGTTTTAACTGTTACTTTAAACTGCACAGAATAAATTAAAATGAACAAACACAAAAGTTGTGTATGTTTCATTGACAAAGTATAATAAGTATGAAGCGTACCTTGGACATAAAGAGATTGGAAAGCAGCCATTATTCCCAATGGTCCATTTTTCAAACTCTAAAAAGCTCTAGGAATTAAGACAGCAGTAGTATTCTGAGTGTCATGAAAGTAATTGACTTAGAACCTGAAGGACATAAAGCATTAGAGCTAAATTACATTTACCATGTTTAGCCTTTTTGTTTCCTCTCATAATATAATAGATCATGCCTTATATTTTTATTAGTGTTAACCACCAGGAAGACTGAGTGAGAAAACTTACCAAAACCAAGAAAAAAGATTGAGGAATACCTTTGAAAACTAGTTTGTGATAAGAAACCATTAGTTGCAGTGGCTGGAGGCCAACTTTTGCTTTTTATCCAGCAGTGCTGAACTGCCAAGAATGAAAGATGGGAAAAAACAGATTGTGCCGAAACCGGTTTGGCTCAGTGGATAGAGCGTCGGCCTGCGGACTGAAGGTTCCCGGGTTCGATTCCGGTCAAGGGCATGTACCTTGGTTGCGGGCACATCCCCAGTGGGAGGTGTGCAGGAGGCAGCTGATCGATGTTTCTCTCTCATCGATGTTTCTAGCTCTCTATCCCTCTCCCTTCCTCTCTGTAAAATACCAATAAAATATATTTAAAAAAAAATTCAAAGTGGTGCTACAAGAAATGTAAGATTTAAACTTACTGAAAATAAATAAAGTGGATTTGTTTTAAAAAACAAACAAACAAACAAAACAACAACAACAACAAAAAAAAACCAGATTGTGCCAGGATCAGTCTTTGTAAGGTAGGAGTGTCTAAAGGGCAGGTCATTCGAGATTGCTGGAGAGTGGCTTTGGGATTTGGGCTGGGTTGTATGTAAGAGAAGTCGGATCATTAAGGCACTGATAAATTGGATGAATGGGAAGGGGTAGAGATTAAGGAAAAAATGTAACATTTGTGTATAATTGATAGAAGGAAGTTTGGGGCACAGACTAGGATTTTAGAGGTGAAGCAGTTCCGAATAGTTGACACTACAGCCAGAGAAAAGGGGAATCTGAGAACCACTCACTCTACAGCCATGGTGTGGATTGTCAGCGTGGCCACTAATCCGTGATAGCTGAAGTTAGGATGGAGAAGATGACCCTGACCTGGAAACCACGTCAGGGACTTGAAGACTTATCTCAAGGTCTTGGGATGACAAGGAGGAAAGAGCCACAGTCATTTTGGCTCAGTGGATAGAACGTTGGCCTGTGGACCGAAGGGTCCCGTGTTCGATTCTGGCCAAGGGCACATACCTCAGTTTGCAGGCTCCTCTCTGGCCCAGGCCCTGGTCAGGGTGCGTGCAGGAGGCAACCAATTGATGTGTTTTTCTCACATCAGTGTTTCTCTCTGTCTTCCCCTCTCTCTAAAAATCAATGGAAAAATATCAGGTGAGGATTAAAGAAAAAAAAAAAGAAGAGTTTCCTGAAAATGAAAGAGGAATGTTGGGGAGCTGTGATAATATTTTCAGCTTGCCCTTCAACCCCAGGTCTATAGGCCAGTGTATGATTGTTAGGTACAAATAAGTACTTCAATTATAAAAATGCTATTTATGAAGAACTTTGTTGGGGGGAGAAGAAAAAGAGGGAAGAACAGCAAAAGTTTCTCTAAAAATCTTAAAGGCAGAAGTAGGAGTTTTTCTGGTAGAGATGAGATTCCAGAGGGATGAAAGAGCATGTGCAAAGTCAGTGTCATAGGAAGGTGACTTGTCTGGAGAACTGTAGATAGTTGATTATTCCTGGAATAGTGATGTTATGGGAGACAATGGTTTGAGGCTGAAAAGATCTAAAGTACAATGGCAAAAGCTGTGAAGTGCTTGCCATGTGTGATGGAGAGCATTGCAATATTTTAAATTGAGTGAGAGCATTGAATCACTTGTTTAACATGTGTTGAGTGGCTACTCATGCAGGCATCTGGTCTAGGTGCAGATGGCTTAGAAAGCTCACAATAACTGCAGCAAAGAGGATTGATTTGTAGGCTCTCACTGTAGTCCAAGCAAGAAAATAGCTAGTGGCAGACTGGAAATGAGTGACAACCATGGGAAATATGAAGAATCAGTAAGACTTGAGATTGGACTGTGAAGGAGAAGGATAGGTGAAGGATGATTTTAACATCACTTTGAGATTGATAACATTGAGGAATGCATAGAGAAGAAGTAGGTTTGAGGTTGGTCTCAGGGGGATTGAAGGTGGAGAGTTCAGTTTGGGGCATATCTACTTGAATTTGAGGTGCTTATAGGCCACTAGGTAGAAATACTAAACAGTTGCAAAGTTAATGAGGGGCACGGTTGAAAGCAGATTTGGTGAGCATCAGTATGTGAATGTAGTTGAAGCTGTCGGTAAATAATAGGGTCTGCTGAGAGAGGCTAGAATAAAAGACCTAAGGAGTGGCCCCTAAGGAGCATGGAAATTTAAGAGGCTGGTAAAAGAAAAACAGGCTATTAAGGACATTGAGAAGGACTAGAAAGAGAACCAGGGACTTAGGTGGAAGAAAGGTGCTAGAAGCAAAATGAAAAAAGAACGTGAAGAAGAAGCCAAGTGTTCAACTGATACATAGTGAAGAATGATGCTGCTCAGATCTGACTGTTTAAAAAATGTGGCAACAGGAAATTTGCAGTAGTCCATGCAAAAGATGATGTGAATCTGTGCAAGGCTGGCAGTGAGGGCAAACTGAATAGATATTGATGGAAGTCAATTTGACAGATTTGGTGATTGATTAGATATGGGAGGTGAAGGACAAGGATGAATCATGGATGGGGGGCTGGTGGAGGACATAGAGGTGGAACATGTTTGAGGTGGAACAAGTGTATGTAAGACTAGCGGAAATGGCTAATTTAGATATGAGGATAATAAATGTCAGGAAAACTGAATTTCTACCCAAGTTCTAGAACTTGGTAGTTGGTAATTTATTTAACCTCTCTGTTTCTTGGTCTGCTAAAAGAGAATGATATGCCTAGGGTTGTTATAAGGAGTAAAATTTTAAAAATACCTGTCAAATAGCAAATTTCTTACTATAGGTAGACAACTCATAATTTAATCTCCCTCTCTTCTTTCCTTTTTTTTTTAAAAAATATTTTTATAGATTTCAAAGAGGAAGGGAGAGGGAGAGAGAGATAGAAACATCAATGATGAGAATCACTGATCAGCTGCCTCCTATACGCTCCCTACTGGGAATTGAGCCCACATCCCGGGAATGTGCCCTGACCAGGAATCGAACCGTGACCTCCTGGTTCATGGGTTGATGCACGACCACTGAGCCATGTGGCAGGGCCTTTCCTTACTTTTTATTCACCTTTGTAACCATAGAAGCCTTCTTAGTGACAACTTAGTCTAGAAGTTGCTCAGTTTCATATTCATCCTGCACTGAGGTAAGGAAGGCTTTTATTTTTTATTCATTCATTCATTCATTCATTCATTCATTCATTCATTCACTGAATGTAGATTCATTAGAATTCAATCTTACTTTTTTTGGTAAAAGTCAGACTTAAAATTCTGTGATTTCCTGTTTTGTTCTCTTAAAATTGGGTCAAGAATAGAACCTTGCACAGCAAAGATTTTTACTGTATTTTTCCATCTTTTACAGTTGCTCATTCATCCCTAGATGCACAGGAATTTTTAGCTTCTTGCCTTTTATAAAATTTTCCCAAAACCTTCAACCTAAATTTTCATAGAAACAGCAGTCCTTTTTTTATACTCATATTTCATTGTAATGTTTAATTATGTATTTATAATATCAGGGACCACTAAAATAAGCAGTTTTGGGAACCATTTCAATTAAACAAGTGATTTGGTGAGGACAGAAATACGTGAGCATAGGAGGGAGCAATCTCTGCCCTTGGTTATCCTCCCCACCCAGGCAGGTACTGTGCATGTTATCACAGAGCAATGGAAGCCCCAGCCTGGAGTCCCCTCCCCCTTCTGCAGAACTTGCCCTGCTGATGCGTTAGAGGACAGGCCCATCTGCCTGTCTGAGACAAATCCCCCTTCCCCTGCTTTGCATCCTATCTTCCTACCTTTTTAGCAAATTAACAGTCAGTTATTCCTTCTATATATCCAATCATTCTGTCAACTGGATAATTCTCTTCCACATTAAAAAAAATCTCATTAAATATATTCTATCTTGAAAGAAAGACTTCCTTCTACTCTGCCACCTCAGCTGCCCTCAACTCTTCACACCAGACTTCTCTAAGTAATTATTTCTGTGACCCCTGACACAAACTTGGAAGGACATTTTCCTGTCCTCACCTTTGCCTCTCCCCTGACAGCATTTGTCATGGTTGCTCAACCCTTCCTTGAAACATTCTTTTCCTTTGGATTTAATGATACTAACTTCTGGCTTTACTGGTTTTAATCCTGTCTGTCTGGCCACACCTCATTTACAGGCTTATCCTGCAATTAAATGCCAGAATTTCCAGGGAGGCAACCCTATTTGTGACTTAACCAGCCTCTCTCTTCATCAGTGGGGCCCAATTCCTATCTCTTCAGACAATAGTCTCCTCAGTTTCTCCTCTTGGTTGAGTTTGACACACCGGTCAAACTCAACATCTGCAAAGACAAATTTGAAAGTCATTCTGAACCTGATTTTCTTCCAGTGTCCCTGTATGGTTGCTAAAGTCCCATATTCAACACATCATCTTGTTAATTTTACTTCCAAAAAGCTTTTGAATCCACTTTCTCCATTTTTGAATTACCACCTGCAGGCAATGTGGTATAGTGGTCATGAGGGTGGCCTCTGGAATTAAGACTTCTGGGTGCTTCGATTTTCATCTGTAAAATAGGTGTGAAATAGTACCTATCTCACAGGGTTTGTGTAAGGATTAAATGGATGAACACACACGCACAGCACTTAGAATAGTGCCCAGCATATTGAGCATTCCCTACCATTCCATTCACCTGGATGACTGCAGCAGTGACTATCTCAGATCTGGTAGAGCTCCTTCCAGTCTTTTCTCCTCATTGTTGCCAGAATGATCTTTTTGAAACTCAAATATGACCCTGTCATCTCCTTACTTATAACATATGAATGGGTTCCCATTGCTACTACAAAAAGATAACAAATCCTTAACAGGCCCAGTGACATGCCACAGGATTTTGTTTCCCAGCCTCTCCAGCTCATTCATAACACAACACCCCCACACCAGCAAAGTGAGCACCCCCAGTTACACAAACCTGTGGTGCTCACCCTACACTCCCCATCACTGGTTCTTCCTCCTGACTTGAACACTCGCCATCCTCCTCCCCTTATCAGATTTCAGCTCACAAGTCACAAGACAGGGAAGCTTTTCTGAACCCACCCCACCCCTTTCCCAAGCAGTTCCTTTGTTACATTGCTCACAGTCTTCTTTCCGTCAGTGGTGTGATCCCCAGACAAGAATCAAACATTTGTTGGTGGATTTATTTTATTAAGTACCATCATCCCCACTATACTGAATTAATATTTCAAGGTAAGATAGAATTTATGTCAAATAACATTCTAATCCACAAACTACGAGTACATATATTTGACCTTTTAGTCAGAATCTGAGTCTCAAATCAGAGTCCTTTTTAGCATCTCCAGAAAATGGTTACCATTTTATTTGATAAATGAACACAAAAGTATATGTTAATGAGATACTTAACTTTGCAAGCCCCTCAGTCTTTCTGTGAATTCTGTGTCCCTTACTCCATTCTGTCTGAAAAGATGAAAAGATCCTGTGAGTTCCTGTGAGAACAGCAGCTCATAACCACTAGATGGCGACAGATTTCAAGAGTTAGCAGGTGAGCAGCTAGGGTGAGCATATCAATCATTGATCAAACTGGACTATTTTGAGAGTTAAGGGTGTGGGTAGATTATTCATCATTGGGCCAGGACAACAGGGCTGTTCTGGCCACACAGGGAAGTTGTTCCTCTTCATCTGAAGCTTAGGTGAGCCAGATGATACTATTTGTAGTCCTTCTAATTCCTGCTGATGTGGATTTAAAGTCAGAAAAAGGAGTGCTCACAAAAAAAGACACTGGATAGCCACAGCAAACTTGAGAAAGAAGAACAAAGTTAGAGGGATCACAATACCAGATTTCAAGCTGTATTACAAAATCACTGTTCTCAAAACAGCCTGGTATTGGCACAAGAACAGGCATATAGACCAATGGAACAGAACAGAGAACTCAAAAATTGACCCAAGCCATTACGCTCAATTAATATTTGACAAAGGAGGCAAGAACATACAATGGCATGAAGACAGTCTCTCTGTAGTTTTAACGTTTTATCCCAGGTGATTACTATCCTTTTTTTTTACCCCTTGTCCCTCCAAAATTCAAAATTCATGTTCACCTGGAATCTGTAAATGAGACCTTATTTGGAAATAGAGTCATTGCAGATGTAATCATATTAGAATGAGGTCCCACTAGATGAAGCTGGGCCCTAATTCAGTAATTGGTGCCCTTGTAAGAAGACACACAGAGACACAGAGGCAGCACCATGTGAAGGTGGAGGCAGAAACTGGAGCGATGCATCTACCAGATGTAGGATGCCAAGGATTGCCGGCAGCCAGCAGTAGCTGGGAGAAGGGCCTGGAACAAATTCTCCCTCAGAGCCTCCAAAAAGGAATTGAACTGCCGACATCTTGATCTTATACTTGTAGCCCCCAGAGCTGTGAGAGAATACATTTCAGTTGTTTGAAGCCATTCAGTTTGTGAAACTTTATACTGAAGCCCTAGGAAGCTAGTGACCCCCCACCCCTTTCCTGCTTCTATTGTCTTAGGTTATCTTTATTTCCCCCTCCCTTCTACAGGAAGTATAACTTCCTATTTGAATTCTTTTAGTGTTCTAGTGCACATACATACACTTTTGTAGTGGTCCAGTGGATGATCTCGTTGGGGTGTTCCCTACGACCTCTTGCATCTTTGGGAAGCTGAGCCTGCTTCTCTCTGTAAAAGGGAAAAAACTCGCTGCTTCTAGGAGGGTGCCCAGGGAGCCCTGCTCTGGCTCCGCAGCACTAGCTGCAGGGTCTGATTCCGGGGCAGCTCTGGCAAGGGTTCTGGGGTGGCCTGTCTGAGGCCATGGCCCATGAGGGCAGTGCAAGCTGGGCGGGCAGCGGTGTCCTCACCAAGCTAGCCCTTTCCTGCTTAAATCAGCACGTTAGCTTCTGTCGCCAGCTACTAAAAAGCCTCCTTGTCATGGGTGGGCTGCTTTTTCTTCTTTTTAAAACAAAGATGCTTGTTCAACAAAATCTAAAGATAGGCAATAATGTTCCATCCTCAATGCCAGGACCTCATGAGATAGTAAGTATTCCATGCTGTCCATCTTTTATTTTATTGGAGTTGAGGATTTTTCCCCCCACCTTAATTTTAACAAAGTCATTAATTATTCTGCATTATCATTATTATAGTATTTGAAGTTTATGCTTCTTTAGTTATACCAACATATTTACTGATTTTTTTTTTGCTCTCTTTGTTTCTTGAGATTCAGTTCTTCCTTCTGGCTTCAATTTCTTTTTCACCAAGTTAGTAGTTCTTTTTTTTTAAACCTGAGGATATTTTTTTCATTGATTTTTTTTTTTTTTTTACAGAAAGTGGAAGGGAGGGTGGGTGAGGAAGAAAGGGAAAGAGAGAGAAGGAGAGAGAGATCCACATGTGCCAGGGGTTGAACCTACAACCCAGGTATGTGCTCTTGACCAGGAATCAAACCCGAAACCCTTCATTGTGCAGGCTGACGCTCTAACCATTGGGCAACACCAGCAAGGCTAGTAGGTTTCTTGGTGCAGATTTTCACTGGGTGTGCTTTCAGTCTTGGTCTGAACATATCTTTTCATTGCCTTCTCTCATGGCATGACCTGGTTATAGAATTTTAGAATGTAGTTATTTTTCCTTAGCATTTAAAAAAATTAAATTGTCATCGTTGAAAGTATTACATATGTCCCCTTTTTTCTCCCATTGACCCCTATAGCCCGCCCCTGCCCCGCACCCCAGGCCTTCACCACCCTGTTGTCTGTCATCCATGTTCTTTGGTTGATCTCGTCCCACCTACCCATCCACCCCCATCTTCCCTCTGAGATTCAACAGTCTGTTCCATGCTTCTATGTCTCTGGATCTATTTTGTTCATGAGTTTATCGTGTTCATTAGATTCCACATATGAGTGCGATCATGTGATACTTGTCTTTCTCTGACTGGCTTATTTCACTTAGCATGATACTCTCCGGTCCCTCCATGCTGCTCAAAGGGTAAGAGATTCTTCTTTTTTACTGCCGCTTAGTTTTCCATGATGTAGATGTACCACAGCTTTTTTACCCACTCATCTATTGATGGCCTCTTGGGCTGTTTCCGGATCTTAGCTATTGTAAATTGTGCTGCTATGAACATATGGGTGCATACATTCTTTCTGATTGATGTTTTGAGTTTCTTAGGATATATTCCTAGAAGTGGGATTACTGGGTCAAATGGCAGTTTCATATTTAATTTGTTGAGGAAACTCCATATTGTTTTCCACAATGGCTGCACTAGTCTGCATTCCCACCACAGTGTACTGGGTTCCCTTTTCTTCACATCCTCGCCAGCACTTGTCATTTGTTGATTTGTTGATGGTAGCCATTCTGACAGGTGTGAGGTGATATCTCATTGTCGTTTTAATTTGCATCTCTCTGATGATCAGTGACTTTGAGCATTTTTTCATGTCTTTTGGCCATCTGTATGTCCACTTCGGAGAAGTGTCTATTTAGGTCCTTTGCCCATTTTTTAATTGGATTGTTTGTCTTCCTTTTGTTAAGTTGTATGAGTTCCTTATATATTTTGGATATTAACCCTTTATCAGATGTATCACTGCCAAATATATTCTCCTATACAGTGGGCTCCCTTTTTATTTTGTTGATGGTTTCTTTTGCTGTGCAGAAGCTTTTTATTTTGAGGTAGTTCCATTTATTTATTTTCCCCTTAGTTTCCTTTGCCCTAGGACAGTGGTCGGCAAACTCATTAGTCAACAGAGCCAAATATCAACAGTACAACGATTGAAATTTCTTTTGGGAGCCAAATTTTTTAAACTTAAACTTCTTCAAAATAGACTCGCCAGGCCATGGTATTTTGTGGAAGAGCCACACTCAAGGGGCCAAAGAGCCGCATGTGGCTCGCGAGCCGCAGTTTGCCGACCACTGCCCTAGGAGATGTATCCACAAACATATTGCTACTTGAGATGTCTGAGATTTTGCTGCTTATGGTTTCTTCTAGGATTTTATGGTTTTACAACTTACATTTAAGTCTTTTATCCATTTTGAGTTTGTTCTTGTTTATGGTGTAAGTTTGTGGTCTAGTTTCATTATTTTGCATGTATCTGTCCAATATTCCCAACACCATTTATTGAAGAGACTATCTTGATTCTATTGTATGTTCTTGCCTCCCTTGTCAAATATTAATTGAGCATAATGACTTGTGTCAGCCACTTGAATTTTATATCTTCTGTGAGTTATCGCCATGTCATTTGTCCATTTCCTATTTTATGTTCTCTTCTTGTCAATGAAAGGAATCCTATATAATAAAAGCCTAATATGCTAAGTGTCAGGTCATCCAGTCATCCATTCAACCAATCAAAGCATAATATGCTAATGATATGCTAAGGCCACTCAACCGCTTGCTATGATGTGCACTGACCACCATGGAGCAGATGCTCCAACCGGTAGGTTAGCTTGCTGCTGGGTCTGGCCGATTGGGTCTGAGCGAGATGGGCTGGACACGCCCTGGAGCCCTCCCACAGTCCTTCCCTTGCTGGCCAACCTCCCGTGTCCCTCCCTGGCCCCAGTCATGCACTGGTGGGGTCCCTCAGCCTGGCCTGTGTCCTCTCACAATCTGGGACCCCTCAGGGGATGTCGGAGAGCCAGTTTTGGCCCGATCCTGCAGGCCAGGCCGAGGGACCCCACTGGTGCATGAATTCATGCACTGTGTCCCTAGTATTTATACACTACAGATACAAACATTTGCTCTATTCTCTGCATTGACACTATTTTTCTGAATAATTTTTGTTTATGGTATTTTTTGACATAAAGCTTTTAAAAAGACTCTTTATATAGGCAAATATATCAATCTTTCTTACATAGCTTCTAGGTTTTCAGTCTTGGTTAAGAAGGTTCCCCCTCCCTCCTTATTCTAAATGCATCATTTCCTAGATTTTCTTGCAGAATTTTGATGTTATTTTAATATTTAATTCTTTAATCCATTTGACTTTATTTTTTATGTGATATAAGGTAGTGATCTGGATTTATATTCTTTCATTCTCCCATATGGCAGATGCCTAAGCTTTTGATTTCACAAGGATAATTTTTTCTCCCCTACCTAAGATGCATAGATAACCAAATCTCTTGTCTCTTTCTTGGGCCAATGCATAGAACTTTCTAAACATGGTTCATTGATTCATGCCTGGGCTTGGTTCCGGTTCCTCTGTCCCCTGCGGTGTAGAGGCCATGTCTCCTGCCCACGAGGGGCCTTCATTCTTGGTCCCAGCGCATTTGAAAGAGTCCAGCCTCAGCATTGCACCCTAGTGGTGCCTCAGCTCCCTCTTTCTGCTCTAGTTTTTATTTCTCTCTTTCTTCCTGGCCCCTGGTCATCTCCCATTCTTTTTTTTTTTTTTCAGCTGGATTATAAAATACTGCAATTAGAAAAACTGCTTCACATCCAACTCTTCTATGTGTTTGCAGTTGAAAGGAAGGCCTGTCTGCATTACCTTAGCCTGTTGTGTTGCTGGAAGAGGTCCCTAATAATGGATATTGTGCTTGAACATTGGAAATCAAATACTGCACTTCTGGGCCCACCATGGAATGGGCCCACCTCACCATCATTCCTGAGATTCTCTAAAGTTGCCACCTTCAGGTGCTGTTTCAGCACTACCAATTCCCATTAAATCTCACATTCTGTTCCAAATATATTAGCCAGACACCTGCCCAGGGGACTCACAATCTCGTTTTTAAACGGTAACAAAAGTAGTTGGTTCAAATTCTTAAGTACTCTTGTTAAAACTATGAGGCATGCTTTTGAGTGACCTTAATGTGCATGAAAGAAATTAGATTGCATAACTTTGGGAAAGAGTCCCATAAAAGTGTATGGTGCAGTCAAAACTCTCACATCATATTGTGTTTGGTGGCATGATAAAGATGCCTCAAGCGTTTTCTTTAAGTAAAAAAATAGAAGTGCCATATGCTTTTAAAATTTCTTTTGTAGTTTTGTTTTGTTATTTTTTTTAAATGTTTTTGCTTGTGTGTGTGAGGAGAATGAGTTCCCTGGGAAAAAATTGCTTAGGCAACAGGTAAGAATCAAGGAATATAACTTAGTGTTTTCCTAGGAGAGAATAATATTTTCTGTGCCACAAAGAAAACCCTAGGACCTTTAGATAATATACAGGGTGTCTCCAAAACATGCCTACACACTCTAACAGCTGATAGCTCAATTGATGTTTCTTTCTTTTCAGCCAGACTAAGCTTTGAACAAAGGAAATTCATCCTAAAATGCTACTGGAAGTTTGAAAACGCAGTTGAAGTACAGACACTGCCTTTATAATTATTCAAACTCTGTATACATTTTTGGGGGGATACAATATCCCCCCAAAAGTGTACACACTTTAACAGCTGAAAACTCACTTAATTTTCACTCCTTTTCAGGTTTAACTCATTTGAAATAATGGGTGAAACCAGACTAAGCTTTGAACACAGAAAATTTATCCTAAAGTGCCACTAGATTTTTTTATGGGAATACATAAAAGACAAAGTTCACAGTACAAAACTGGCAACAGTTGAAGAATGAGGGCATATAAATACTGAACGAAATGATCCTTGATGTTTTCGATTCCATTGCTTTGGATTATCAGCAGTGCCTGGACCATAATGGTCAACAGTTTGAAAATTGGCATTGATGCCTGGCCTGTTTGGCTAAGTGTTTGAGTGTTGACCTATGAACCAAGAGGTCCCTGATTCGATTTTCCAGTCAGGGATCCCCAGTGGGGAGGTATGAAGGAGGCAGCAGATCAATGTATCTCTCTCATCTCTCTCTCTCTCTCTCTCTCTCTCTCTCTCTCTCTCTCTCTCTCTCTCTCTATCTTTCATTGATGTTTCTCTCTCTATCCCTCTCCCTTTCTCTCTAAAAATCAATAACAAAACAAAACAAAAAAGAATATGGCATTGATAAAAAAATTACTCATTTCTGGAGATTCTTTTAAATTTTGAAAATGAACTGTATGTTAATAAACACTGACTTCATAATTATTCAAAGTGTGTACACAATTTTTGGGGACTCTCCATATATACTGGGTAAAATGTCAAGATGTGACTATAAAATTATGCCACTTTGCGGGGGCATATGGAAATAAACTTTATTATTTTTATTACTTTTTAGTCATAAGAAGTTTATGTTGTTACCTATTTGTAGAGAAGTACCTGTTTCTGAATGATAGTTCAAACATCTGGAAATCTTCACACATTGAAAAATGTGACTTCAAAAAGTCTGCTTCTTTTCTTTATTCTCTTTATTGATTTTTAAATTTATCTTTAATCCATTGTCATCAAATAGGAATGCTGCTTTTGGTAACAGAAGGCCAGGTGATTTAGACCAACCCTCTTGCTAAAAATAAATCTAAAGCAAAGCTGGATAAAACATAAAATTCAGTTTTTAAAATCATCAAATAATTAACAAGGTAATGAGAAATTACTGGTCAAGGTCTGGGAGAAGACAGAAATAAGAGAGTGAGCCTAGAATTTGGGGCTGCCCTTGCCTGGGGAACATTTGCAGTTCTTGAAAGGGGAACTGGATTATTGAGCTGTACTTTTAAAAATCTCTGAGGCTAGAGAGAGAAAGCTATGGTCCAGACCTGCTAAGGTTGGGGGTCTGGGATGCACTCAAACTTGGGATTGGAACCCTACACACAAGAGTGGTCTAGAACTAAATGTCCTCCTCTGAACTACAGCCTCTCTTCAAGAAATTTGAAAGGCCTAGGAAATATAAAATATACTTAATATTAGAGTAGGATTAGTCTGGGTTGTTAATAGCGTTCCCATGATTATGACATAAGCAGCAAACTTCTTCTCTGGAGAACAATTTGTCATCTAGGCCTCTATTTCTACAAATTGTTTTTCAAATACAAATGTATAGCGTACAATGAAAAAATTAACATGGAAATGCTTTTTTAACCTAATAAAATGTGTGTGTGTGTTTGTGTGTGTGTGTGTGTGTGTGTGAGTGAGTGTATCAGTCCAAAGCCTGCATCTTATCTGATTGTCAAATCTCAAACACTTTAGGGAGTCATTCCCCTGAAGTCAGGAGTAAGACAAGGATGCCCTATACCTCTGCAGTTACTTCACATCACATTGGAATGTTTGCTAATGGAATTAAACAAGAGAAAACAATTAGACTTGTAAGCATTGGAAAGGAAGAGGCAAACTTTGTTGATAATATCATTGTATATATGAAAAAAACCAAAAGAATCAATGGAAAAGTATGACAAACCATAAGATAATAAAATAGCAGGACATAAAATTAGCATTCTAAAATTGTTAGCCTTCATATATATAAACTACAAGCAGTTTGAAGATATAATGGAAGAGAAGAGCCTGCATACAATAATACATTTAAATACCTAGACATAAAACTAATAAGAAATATGCAAAATAAAAAAAAAACCTAGAGAACACTCTGAAAGATATAAAAATAGCTTTAAATAGATTGAAAAATACTATATTCTTGAATAGGAAAACTCAATATCATAAAAATGTTACTTTTCTCCAAATTAGTATAAGTTTATTACAATCTTATTAAAAATTTTCTCAAAAATTTCCCCAGAACTAAGCAAGTTAATTGTAAACTTTACATGAAAGAACAAAAAACAGAGAATAGCCAGGAAATACACTGAGTGGCCAGATTATTATGATCTCTGAACACATAATAATCTGGTCACTCAGTGTATATATAGATATATATTAGAGGCCCGGTGCATGAATTCGTACATGGGTTGGATCTGGCCAGCCTGACCAGGGGGAGGGGACATGGGCGGTTGGCCGGCCTGCCTGCTGGTCGAACTCCTGGTCGAGGGGACAATTTGCATATTAGCCTTTTATTATATAGGATATACACTGAGTGGCTAGATTATTATGTGTTCAGAGATCATAATAATCTTGCCATTCAGTGTATTTGGAAAGAATAATGTATGGTTAATCCTATCAGAATATAGTAAAACATTTTAAAATCCTTCAAATTAAAGCACTATGCTCAGGAAAAGGCTTATAAACCAATGGAGCAGAATAGATGCCCAGAAATATAACTAAGGAAAATTTAGCATATGACAACACAGGCATTGAATGAGAGGGAAGCATCAATGTGAGAGAGAAACATCAGTCAGTGTCCTCCCATATGCACCCTGACCGGGGATGGAATCTGCAACTTAGGTATATGTCCTAACCGGGAATCAAACCCACAACCTTTTGATGTATGGGACGATGTTCTAACCAACTGAGCCACTGGGCCAGGGCATATGGGTGAATCTTATTTTTATAACCCAAGAGTGGATATTTCTAACTGACTAAAAAAATAAAAATAAAAAATCTGGACTTAATAAAAAGAAATTTGACAAGGTAACCAAGAACAAAATAAGAAAAATCTCAAGAAAATCACAAATTGGGAAAAATATTGCAACTTATATCACAAAGTATTAATATACTTAACATAACAAAGATTTCCTAAAAATTCAGAAGGAAAAAAATCCACAACCTAATTTTAAAAGTAAGCAAAGTTACGAATAAAGAGTTCAGAGAAAATGTATGCTAATAGCTTTCAGTCAGAATAAAAGAAATACATGTTAGAGCTACTGAGATACTCTCTCATCAGATTGGAAAAAAAAATCTCTAAAGTTTGACAGTGTAAATTTTGGCAAAGCTATGTGAAAACAGGCACTTTTATAAATTGCAGGTGGTGACACAAAATGGTACAATTTCTATGAAGTGAAATTGACTATAACTAGCAAAATTACATGGGCATTCATTCTTTGATCTGGCAATCATACTTCTACTCTAGAACTCTAACTCAAATATTCAATAGTAAACATATAAACGCATATGCAGAAGGTTATTTATTGTGGCCTTGTTTTTTGTAGCAAAGGCTGGAAACAACCCACGTGTTTCTTAGTTGAGAACTGGTTAAACTATAGTATACCTACAAAGTGAAGTACTATGTAGTTGTAAAAAGAAACAAAGAGAGAACTCCCATTTCCAGATATAATAAAGTAGTGAGTAGAAAACTGCTGGTTCCACTAAAAACAACTGAAAAAAATGGATACAATTAAAATTGATGTGTTTGAAATTTTCAGAGAGCTACTGAGACAGCCTGGAGTTGAAGGGTCAAGATACCACAGAGAAGGGAATCTCATTGAAGTGAGCCCAACATTCTGAAAGCTGCTTTTCTCCTTTTGGAACCTGAGATATATGTTGAGAAACTTGGGAGAGGGTGGACACTAAGAGGCAGAGAAGCAGCACAGCTCTCAGCAGTCTCATAGGCCTGAGAATATAAAACTTGGAGTGTGGGCTTTCCAGATTAGCCAGGATTCAAGAAGCCAAGGTTCCAGGGAAAAAAAGGAAGTGCAGAGGAGTAAGCCTGACATTTGATGGTTTTGTCTTTGAAGTCTTTGGTAATTCTTAGTCATCTAAAGTGAAAGACTAAGGAGCTAAGAAAAACAGTTGGAAAGCACAGTGGAATTTTTGGCAGTCTTATGTTATTGAGGAGATAAAAATTGGAAATCAGGAACTGAGTAGGAAGCAGCACTTAAATGTCCTAGAGTTTCAGTTGGGACCCTTAAGAGGAGGTTGATTAGAGTAGATAAAGCTTTACTACAACTCAATTTTGAGTCATCTTAGTCCCTGATAGGGTTGTGATAAATTGTCTTTAATGTAGCTGTCTGCCAGGCCATAAAGTAACTCCTTTCTGGAGGAAATTAACTTCATCCAGAGCCTTTATACTCTTTCAGGCACAGTGACCAAAATTATTAGGATCCAAGAAAAAAGGCCAAGTGAAAAAACACAATAGAAATATACTCATGCTGTTCCAGATTATTGCAGTTATCAGACAGAGATTTTAAAATAATAGTAATTAATGTGATCAAGAAAATAAATGAAAATATAATTTTACTAGAGAACTGAATCTATATATTTTTTAAAAAAGCAAATAGAAATTCTAGATCTGAAAAATATAGTAATCAAAATTAGAACTCAAAAATGGGGTTTAACAGCATTTGGACACAGCTGAAAAGAGGACTGGTGAGCTGGTGATAGGGCAGTAGAAAACATTTTGACTATAATACAGAAAGAAAAAGGATGAAAAGTAAAGAAAATAGTGTAAGAGGTATATGAGACATGGTCTATCATGGGAAACATTCTAACATGTAATTGGAGTTTAAGAAGGGAGGAAAGTGAGAATGTGGCAGAAGCAGTATTTGAAGAGATAATAACCAAGAATTTTCCAAAAAGGATAAAAACATTTGAGTTACAGAATGAAAAATCACTAAGAATCCTAAGTAGGATAAAGGCAGCAAAACTATACATAGGCATATCATAATGAAACTACTAAAAATCAAACACAAAGAAAAAATTACAAAAGCAAATAGAGAAAAAAAGATATCTTACTTTCAAATAAGCAACAATAAGACTGAAAGCTAAGTTCTCAGTAGGAATTATAGAAACCACATGAAGGAATAACACCTTTAAAAGGCTGCAAGGAAATAACAACCAGCCCAGAATTCTATACCTAGTGAAAATATCCTTCTAAAATGAAGGCTAAATAAAGATATTTCCAGAAAAATAAAAACAGAGTATATATCACATATGT
This sequence comes from Plecotus auritus, assembly GCF_963455305.1. Taxonomy (NCBI): domain Eukaryota; kingdom Metazoa; phylum Chordata; class Mammalia; order Chiroptera; family Vespertilionidae; genus Plecotus; species Plecotus auritus. Next base: position 88,405,136 of record NC_137771.1, on the reverse strand, counting down.
CATCAAGAGATATATTAGAAGAAATAGTAAATATAGTGGGTTGTGTGTGTGTGTGTGTGTGTGTGTGTGTGTGTGTGTTTGTTAATCCTCATCAGAGGATATATATTTTTAAAATTATTTTTATTGATTTCAGAAAGGAAGGGAGAGGGAGACAGAGAGATAGAAACATCAATGATGAGAGAGAATCATTGATTGGCTGCTTCCTGCATGCCGCATACCAGGGATCGAGCCTGCAACCCGGGTATGTGCCCTGACTGGGAATCAAACTGTGACATCCTGGTTCATAGGTCGACACTCAACCACTGAGCCATGTCAGCTGGGCTGAGGATATTTTTTCCGTTGATTTTTGGATAGAGTGGAAGGGATGGGGAGAGACAGAGAGAGAGAATGTGGATGTGAGAGAGATACATTGATTGGTTGCCTCCTCCAACTAGGGCAGGTGATCAAGCCTGCAACTGGGGTATGTGCCCTTGACCAGAATCGAACCCAAGACTCTTCTAACCACTGAGCAAAACCAGCTAGGGCTAAATGGAGTTTTTAAGGTTTGCATCATGATGGTGGTGGTGGTTACATGATTTTACACATGCATTAAGATTCATGGAACCAAAAGTCAATATTATTTTTTTTAAAAGGGAATGTGTTAGGCACAAGGAAACCAGTCCCGGATGGAAATATAGAAATGCAGGAAGGAATGAGAAACAATAGAAAAGATAAATATATGGGTAAATGTAAGTGAATATTGACTGATTACCATTGGAGATTGCTAGGGCATCAACTATTACTCTGAAAATAATCAAACATTTGTCTTGATTCTCCTTTCAAATTTCATTGCAGGGTAACAAAATAGTTTATGAAGAAAAAGTATTCATTATGTAAGAATTATAACTAATAAAGACAGAAGGAAAGTTTAAATAAGAAAATAACCATAATTGTAACCCTCATGAAATAATTTCAATAATGAACTGAAAAAATAACTATAGTTTAGATTAACAAGAAAACCACCTTGAAATTATAGAGCTGAAAAAAAACCTAAAATTAAGAGTTTAATATAGCAGTTTAGATACAGCTGAAGAGAGAATTAGCAAACTGAACAACAGGTCAGAAGAATGAAGCATGATGAGACAAGATGAGAAGTATCTACCAAAGTGTAAGCGACAAATATGATCAAGTGGAATGATCTGACATCCATTTAATTGATGTCCAAGAATGAGAGGAGAGAGAAAATGGGTCATAGCAGTATTTTATTTATTTATTTACTTATTTAATTATTTTTTTGTTAATCCTCACCTGAGGATATTTTTCCATTGATTTTTAGAGAGACTAGAAGGGAGGGGTCAAAGAGGAAGAAATATCCATGTGAGAGAGACATGTAGATTAGTTGCCTCTTGCATGAGCCCTGACCAGCACCAGGGATCGAGCCTGCAGCCAAGGTATGTGTCCTTGACTGGAATCGAACCCATGAATCTTCAGTCCGTGGACCAATGCTCTATACACTGAGCCAAACTGGGTGAGGGCCATAGCAATATTTTAAAAGATAATGGCTGGAAGGTCACATAGCCTTAGGGGCTGAGGCTGCCATTAGAGAAGCATGGTGGACCATATGTGAAAAAAAAAATGAGTTAGTATATATTCTGAGAAAACAGAATGAATCAAATTTGGGATCATGCTGCTTCCCGGGAGACAGAGGTAGAGACTTAACGACAATAGCTAGGTACCTTGTATTCTGGAATTTTTGGGGGGGTCCAAGTCCAGTCTCTTGTGAGGTCCAACTATGTTTTCTATGCTTTGGTTTCCTTAATTTTTACAATAAATTCAACTTTAATTAAGTTTATTTTGTTTAAAGTGATTTAAAAAATATCTTTATTACTGTATTACACTGGTTAGACAAGTCATTCTTTTCTTGTTTTAGACCTTTGTAGAAATGGCATTATTGTTTCATTAATCTGTATGCTGTTTGCTTTTGGTTTTAGATTATAGAAGCATCTTTCTAAGAGTTTTTGTATGTTAGAAATGGATGTGGAATTATATCGAATATTTTTTTATATTTTTAGAGATGGTCATATGGATTTGTTTATCTCAGTTTATTTTTGTGATGACTTACACTGACAGATTCACTACTATTACATGAGCCTTACCTACCTGGACTGAACTGACTCATTATTCTTTTAATGCACTGAGGTGTATTATTCTTTTAATTTACATGTCCACATATTTAATTTACATTTTATCTAAATTATATATTTAATTTAATATCTTTTATGTTTAGAATCTTTGCATCTGTTTTGGACTACTGTGTGTTGTTTTTTTTTTTATTTGTCTTTCTTGTTTTGGTATCAAGATTATGTGATCCTTTTCTGTATTCTGTAATAGATTAGCTCATGAAAGGATTATTTATACCTTTCTCAAGACTTTGATAGAACTTTCTTTAACCTCCATAGGAATCTATTTTCTTATTTTGGAGGTAGTTTTTTGAACTTTTTCAATATTTTCCCACTAGGAATTATTTTGCATTCAGGTTTATGTCTCTTTCTGATTTTTCCCTGATGATTTAAAATTTCTAAGAACTGTCCTATTTACCCAGATTTTCAAACACATTAACATAATTATATATAGTAGTCTTTCCTCTATACTATGACTATATCTCCTTTCATTTCTAATTTTACAGATTCATGCTTTTTTGCCCTCTGCACACAGTTGCCAGGGATTTGTCTCTTTTTATTGGGGTTTTAAAAACAAAAATCTTGATTTTACTTATTAATTCTACTTTTGTTTGTTTTCTAATTCATTACTTCTTGCTTTTATTGCTACTGATCCTTTTTATCTATTTGTTTCAGTTCATTTTAATTTTTTTCCTTGTTTTTGAGTGAAAATTAGTTTATTTAATTAGTTCTTTAGTTTTCAATTGCTTTTTGTGGATGTTATTTTTATTTAAATATGAATGAGAATAGATGCTTTCTCATGAGAACTAAAAACATCTCCAAATTTCAACTGTGGCATTATATTAATTATGTTATCTTATTCAAGGAGATAATCTGAGAGAGTTAAAATGAAAATATGAAGTTAGACCTGCAATAAAAGAAGGTTGTAGTTAGTTTTTGTAAATTTAAAAGATATTTTTTTCTAGGAAAACATTAAGAAATGTGAACTACCATGTATTTATTCTGTTATTCCTACTTGAGCCTAGGATTATCCAAATTCCCATTTCCTAAAACATCTTTCCTTTAAAAACCTCAACCCACTTAACCAAAATTTTTATTATTGATATTATTTGACAGCTCTCATTCCTTTTGGACCAACTATTCTACAAGTTCAACCAACTTAGTTTAGAAACATTTAAAATTTTTATAATGGGGAAAAGTGATTTATTTTAATTAAAGAGAACTTGTTCAGAATTTTCAAAATGAAATTTGAACTTCCACAAAGAAAGCCTCAGACAGAAAGGCTAATTTTTCATGAACTACTGAAAACAGGACGCAGAATGGATGTCTGTCTGTGACCTTAGTGTGTTTGGTTCCTGCCACAGAACTGAACTTCCATTCTTTATTGTTCTGTGACTCAGTCCTCATGCATGAATGAATACTTACATAAAAGAGAGGCACACAGGGGGGCAGTTCTTCACTACTTTAAATTGTTTATAGTTTCTTTTGTACCTATAATTCACAATTTAAACATTCCTCTAAGTGCATTTGTTTGTGTGTTACTCAAGCTTAACACTGGGACTTTTGAGAAGTTCCTATGTACTATTACACTGTGAAATATCTTCTTAGCATAGAAAAGAAAGTGACGAGAGGATGGAGAATATGACTTTATGCCCCAGAACATGTTCAAGGAACCCAGAATGTACTGTGGGAGTCTGGGGAAAGAAGTAATTCTTTCCAAAACTGAATGAAGAGTTTGAACTCCAGTATTGAGGATGATGCACACGAGGAAAGAGCCTATTCTTAGGAATGGGCAGAGGTGTGAGGTGATTCCCGAATGATGAAGAATTAGTTCAGTGAAGAAACATGGTAATTGTATGCCAAGCAGGAGAAATACGGTGAGCAAGGTTAGGTGTGAAATGGCCCATGTGTAAAGAGGAGCTTCATGCATTGCTAAAGCAGGTGTGGGTAGAATGGGAGGCAGGGGTGAAGCTCTGGCCAAGGAGGGCCTTGTATGCTATACCATTGAAAGCATTAGAGTACCCCTGAAGGGTAGCACATTGGAGCTAGAGGAAGGTCAGCCAAATTCAGGATGAAGAATGGGTGGGCAAGGGCAGGGTGCACAGAGGACGATCAATTAGGAGGCCCTTGCAGTATTCTAGCTGACAATGCTGGCAACTAGCATTAAGGAAATAGCCATGGGAAAAATAAAGAGGTCAGATTCTGTCATATTAGAAGCAGATTTTTATTACTCTTGGTCACTGGTAGAATATATAGCCTGTAGAAATATCTAACTTCACCAACTGGGTAGATGTTCGTATTCACTGAGATAGATCACATCTACAGAAATTGTCTGCTAACTTTGAGCAAAGTGGTAATGCACGAGGGAAGATGTGAGGAAAATGGAGAAGGCCTGAGGCAGCCACATGGAAAATGAGTGAGAGAGGTGACCAGAGGCCTGGTAAGCAGTGTTTGGTTCAGCAGCAGGTGGGGACCATGAATGGCACAGTCTCCTTGCTTATATGATGTTTGTCCCGAGCAGGTGAGAGAGGCACATGCTGACTGATGCCTGGGTTTGGTCAGGTGTCCCTTAGACCTGCAATGGAATATTATTCAGCCTTAAAAAGGAAGAACATCTTGTCACAGGATATAACATGGATGAACCATGAGAACATTATACAAAGTGAAATAAGCTGGTCAAAAAAAAGACAAATACTGCATGATTCCACTCATATGAGATATCTGAAGTGGTCAAATGCCCCAGTCGGTTTGGCTCAGTGGTTGAGTATTGACCTATGAACCAGGAGGTCATGGTTCGATTCCTGGTGGGGGCACATGTCTGGGTTGTGGGCTTGGGGGTCTGTGCAGGAGGCAGCCAATCAATGATTCTCTTTCATCATTGATGTTTCTATCTCTTTCTTCCTCTCCCTTCCTCTCTGGAAAAGAAAAAATGGTCAAATGACTAAAAACAGAAAGTGGAATGGCAGTTGCCAGGGGCTGGGAGGAGGGAAAAGAGGAAGTTGTTTAACTTCAGTATGGGAAGATAAAGGAGTTCTGGGGTCTATTACACAACAATGTGAAGAGATGTAACAGTGCTGATCAGATCACTAAAAACAGGATGGTAAATTTTATGTTATGTTTTTTTTAAAACCACAATTTAAAAAAAGACATATTATAAGCAATGGAGATGCTTAGCTTGATTTATAATTTAGAAAAAAATGCCCCATCTGATCCTGCTGAGCAGGTCCTCCCACACTTTCTTCTCACCTTGTTCACCTTGGCTGGTCCTGGGGTTGGCTCAGCCCAGTGTCTGCTCGCCTGACACCTGAGAACTGACCTTGGCCATGACGTGAGGATTTACACCGGCCTCCTGCAGTGGATTTGCCTTTTCCTATGGCCTCCCCAGCACTGACTCAGAAAGGGGGGGGGGGCATCAGGTTTTTCTTTTACCAGCTAGTGGTAGGTGAATGACACAGGGCACTGATTCCTCTTGTTACCAATAGAACTCTATCATGCAATATTTAGCAAAGGTCACCTATGTGATTTATTTATGCCACCACATTTTATTAAGCATTGAGAATAGCTTAGCAGAACATTTAGCCCTTTGTAACTACTTTTTAAGATGAGCAAGTCAGTGCAAGGGGAAAATAAGGAGAAAACCATAAGAACATATGTTTCCCTAAAATGCATGTCACAGGATCTGTTGCAAGTAGAAATGAGCCTTGCCTTTGACTCTGAAAGTACTGGGATCATAGCTGTGAGAAAACTCGTGATTCCAAAGTCTATAAATTCTTGGCATATGTTGTATTCCAGGCACTATTTGGCTCTGAGAATACAACACTGGGCAAGACAGGGAGGATTTCTACTCCTGTGGGATCATATTTTAGGTGGAAGTAGACAGAGAGATAAAGGCAAGAAGTATAAGAGCTAGCAATAAGGGTTCTGAGACGATTAAGGGAAGTGAATGTGCTAAAAGGTGAGAGGTGACACTGGGTTGAGAGGTTAAAACTGCTGAGCTCTGGGTGACAAACAAAGCCTGAGCTTGACCATCTGAGAGGGGAGGCTCAGGGGACGGTGCAAAGGAATGACTGGTTTATGTGAGAACAGGAAAGAGGCTCCTGTGGTTGGAAAGTGGGAGGGGAGGGTGAGCATGGTCTGAGCTGAGGTCAGGGGTCAGGATTGATTATGAAGGACTTTAAAAGTCAAGGTTCCAGTCAAAGGGCAAAGTGGACTGGAGGACACTGAGTGGGCGGGTACCAGAATGTGATTTATGTCTTTAAAAGGTTATCCTGGCTGCTATGTGGTAATTACATTGTATATGGGCCAGTGTGGAAGCAGGGAGGCCTATGTGGGAGTATTTGCTCTGCAGAGGAGAGCGACCACTTTAGCTCATTAGGTGGATAGTGCTGTGTAAGATCCCTTTGGAGAAGAGAAGGAGGCCTAGAACCAAGCCCTGGGGCCTCCAACAACCAAAATAGCTGTTTAGGAACGCTTAGCTTTTCTAGGTATGAGACTCAAGAGAAATTTCTCAGGGGGTCTTTATGAAGGGATACTTGTGTATCCCAGATTACTTCTCAAAAGCCTCAGTACATTCTCCCTTCTCCTCCACTGCCATCTCCTTCTGCCCTCCTGTACAGCTTGTGTTGGGTGCAGACCTGGCACTTCTTTTGTGACTCAACAACCGAGGCCTCTCCAGCGCTTGCCATGGCTGACACAAAACCCAGGGGACAATGAACAGATTCATTTGAAGGAGGCAGGAAAGGTTTTTCCATTGAAGATTAAAAGAAATCCAGGACTCCTGAATGAATAAAAACCTCATGGGAATGACAGAGTTTGTCACTGAGGCAGATCAAATTCCAATTGATGGGCAGATAATCAATGAAACAGATGCACCTATATGCACAGTTGGAAATGAAGGATGAGAACACAAATGTGCTGCTTCATGTCCAGCTCACAGACAAAAACCATCCTCAGTTAGAAAAGCACAAGTTGATTACACAACCCTCAATCTTACACAAAAAGTTTTCTCCACCCTGTCCTTTCCCCTCTCCTCTTCCTTGGCTGTACATAAAGTAACTGGCATATGCAACCAGGCCTATGGTACTACTATTATTTTTTTACTAAATGGTCATTGATATATTTGATTGACATCAAAAGGAAACGGGAAAAGACTGTTTCTATAAAAAGACTGTGTACTCATTTGACTTTTATTTTTATATAGCATTAAGTTATGTTTTTAAAATATGATTTTATTGATTTTAGAGAGAGACGAAGGCAGAGGGAGAGAGAGAGAAATATTGATGTGAGAGAAACACCGATCAGCTGTCTCCTGCACACCCCCTGACTGGAATCGAATCTGTGACCTCTTGGTCCATGGGACAATGCTCAACCAACTGAGCCACACTGGCCAGGGCTGTCATTGTTATTTTGTTCTCATTGCTTGACAAACAATAATGACAACATGCATGGGTTATTTGATTGGATAATTTCAACATATTTTATTTATTACTGTAAAATCAAGGACAATTTTATAATTTTATTTTTTTGTACATGGAGGGGATCTGTTTCTAAGTCAGAATAAATTTCTCTAAAGGAAATGAACCCTACGTAGCTTTCCTTTCTTGTCAAGTGTCTTGTTATCTAAATAAATTTCTTGTTTAAAATAACTATAAAAATCTATCACTGCAACAGCAGAACAGCTATTTCTTATAGCATGTCCCTCAGGGTAAGGTTGCAGTATCAAGTCAAAGAGTAACAGCAATTCTGTGAGATATGAGAGGCCAACCTAGTGCATTCTAGATGCACAACTCCCTGGTGGACTGGTTTGATCAGGACAAAGTTTAGCACAGATTGTTGAGCTGCACACCTCTGGGGTCACCCACAATGAATATTCATCACTACCTCCATGCTGCAGTCACCTTGACTTGCTAGGTTGAAGGCACTGACACCCACCTGGAATGCTAAAGGTGGTCATTTTTTTCTGGAACCCCCAGGACCAACCAGATGGCTTCCTCAGGAGCCCTGCAGCCCTGGGATGGTTGGAGACAGTGTTGGCTCAGGCCCCTCTGAGATGAAGGCTTTCCTGGCAAAAGTCTTCAGTGCCCCAACTCTGCTTTCTTCCAGGAGAAATTATAGAAGCCCCAAATAGGAAAATTATACTTTCCCTTCATTGAATCTTTGGTATAAGACTTTCTCCTATGAAGTTTGAAAGAAGTCATAACTGTGAGAAGTATGATTTTTTAATTACTCTGTGTCCTAGTACAAGGCTGGACCATCTAGGATATTATCATCCCTTTATGTCTTGGAAACTCAGTATAATATTCAAAGATATGTTCAGAAGAGTAATGAATACTTATTTTTTCTGTGTTTATTTCAATTCTGTATCTGATTTGTAATATATTTTACTGCTTTTACAAAAGCAATGTTACACAAGGGGCTTAAGCTTCTCCACATTGTTAACTCTACTTGATGAACCCTACTTGTTTGATTGTTCATCCAACAATTAATACACAGTTCATGCTAAATCTATGAAAACATTGACATATTAACTTAGTCGATGGCTCTCAAAGGGGAAATTTTAGATTTGTTTTGTGAGTTCATCTTGTTTTTAATTTCTGAACTATAGAAATTATTTATCAAACAGTTGTATTGAGTCGGTGGTTTTCCTGAGCAGGATGCAAGGGTGATTTCTTTCCTGGGTCCTTGTCCAGATGGATTTGAAGAATGAAGCCATGGACAAAAGATGGTAGATGAAAAGGGTGGAAATTTATTGGAAGCAAATACAGACTTCCATGTAGGGAGGGGGTCCCAAGGGGGGGTAGCCCACTAAGCTCCCTTTTTCTAAGGTTTATAAAGGCTGCAGTTCTTTGTGTCTTCATATTTCCTTCTGATTGGTCACTATATCACTTCCAAGTTCAAACCCCACATAGTGCCCCCTCTTTCTCTCCTTCTTCAGTGGTAGGATTCTCTATCTCCTATGAAAATCTGTTTTCCTCTTTCTCCCATTTGTCAGCATTTCTCTATCCTCTGTGAAAGTTTGTTTCCTTTCTCCCCATACCCTGTGGCTTTTCCCTATCTTCTGTGAATGGATGTCTTTCTCTCCCCTTATCCTGTGGCACCTCTTTTTCCTCCCTCTGTGAATGTATGCCTTTTGGCAGCTCTAAGCCCTCACCTAGGCCGTCCTCCCCCATGGACCCTCTTAATCCGAAAACTCCCTAGACCTGCCTATTTTATCTCTAAAACTCCTTTCATTATGATGCTGACTGTGGGCTACAACCTATTCTAAATGCTCAACAAGTTCTAATTTGTAATTTGAAGCCTTATAACAAGCCCATGGCACAGCTATTATTAATATACCCATTTTACTGACAAGGAAATAAAGAATTTCAGAGAGTGAAATAGCTGAAGACCACACAGCTAAGTGGCCAACCCCTTATAGGCAAGATTGAAGTATTCTTCTTTAAAAGACTTTTTATTTGGAAGTAATTCTAAACTTACAGAAAAGTTCTAAGAATGAGAATAGCATTTTGCTGAAATGCACTTGTTAGCAATGTACAAAATTCTTTTTCTGAAACACACATGCCTACACTGTGGCCTTTTCCCCTAGAGTACTTCAGTGCAGAACCAGAGTACTCATGAAATTCAGCATTGATTTGATATTTCGATTTGTTTTCTCTTGCTTCCTTTAATCTGGAAACATTCCATAGCCTTCTTTTGTCTTGTATAACATTGACACTTACAGAAGATGTCCCCCCCCCGACCCCGCCTGCCTTTAAAAATAGAAGAAGCAGCCCTAACTGGTTTGAGTCAGTGGATAGAGCCTCAGACTGCAGACTGAAGGGTCCCAGGTTTGATTCCCTTGGTTGTGGGCTTGATCCCCATTAGTGGCATGCAGGAGGCAGCTGATTGCTCTTTCTTGTTTATTGATGTTTCTAACTATCTATCCTTCTCTTTTCCTTTCTGTAAAAATATATATATACTAGAGGCCCGGTGCACAAAATTTGTGCATGGGGGAGGGGTGTCCCTCAGCCCAGCCTGCACCCTCTCCAATCTGGGACCCCTTGGAGGATCTGTCTCAGAATCCAGTACTGCTGGCTTGATTGATGCCTAACTGCTCCCCTGCTGGCCTGGTCACCCCCAACTGCCCTCCCCTGCTGGCCTGATCTCGCCCCCAACTGCCCTCCCCTGCCAGCCTGGTTGCCCCCAACTGTCCTCCCCTGCCAGCCTGGTTGCCCCCAACTGCCCTCCCCTGCTGGCCTGATGGCCCCCAACTGCCCTCCCCTGTCGGCCTGGTTGCCCCCAACTGCCCTCCCCTGCCAGCCCTCTCCTGCTGGCCATCTTGTGGCTGCCATCTTGTGACAACATGAGGGCGGCCATCTTGTGGTGGCCATCTTGTGATGATGTCATGCATGATGCCACCTAGGCTTTTATTATATAGGATACTTATGAAGCAGTCTTCACTTTTTATTTGTCTGATGTTTCATCATGGTCAGGTAAGGAAATTCAGCATTATATAGGTGACGCTGGATGCTGTCGCCATGTCAGGGCCTCACTTCTGGAGGCACGTGATGTCCCCTGCGCCTCACTGGTGATGTTGATTTTGCCACCATATAATTACTCTTTTTCCCTGACAACTAATTGGCAGTCTATGGGAAGACTGAAGGATGTTTGTCTGCCATTTGGAAGCACCAGTCACAGGGAGAAGTATATGTCTGTGAGGGTGCAAAGAAGTTTCCTCCTTCTATGCTCTCCCTCATGCCTGCAGCTGAAGAGTCTGCACATCTTTGAGTTATGGAGCTTACTGATGTGAAAGGCCGTTTGTTAGGGCTCAGACATTGTTCTCAGGTAGAGCATTTGGGGCTTGGATGTTTCTAGGCACTGATAAGTCAAGCTTGCATCTATGAAATAATAAAGTGGCTAAGGTGCCTCCTGAAAGAAAAAGGAATGAGATACTAACCCTTAATACTATCTGTGAGGGTCAAATATGTCAAAGCTTGTCTGAGCCCTGATTTCAGCAAAGGGTGTTAGTTCTCTGAAGGGAGACTGACAGTAGCAGAAATGGAAATCTGGACTCTTCCATACCCAAGCCTGGGAAAAGTTGCAAGAAAAGTTTGATTTAGGGTGTGAGAAGTAGCCAGTAGGAGATCTTGTCCCACCTCAGCACCCTGGCAGTGGGCCTGCACTACAGGAAAGAATAGCAATGAGCCCAATAAGATTGGCCCAGCCCATTCTATCGGGAATATCTTGACTGGGCAGAAGGAGAAGCAGAGCCCATGCTTCTTCCCATGAAAATCTGAGCTCCTACCTGCTCAAAATAGTTCACATGAACACACAAGTCTAAAAAGGGGAGAACAGAGAATAATGTAGGTAGAAAAGATTAGATAAAGAGAAAAGTGAGAAGCCAGATATTCAAGCCATTAGGTACTACTAGTAAATTGTTACTGACATTGGGTATTAAATTTGTCTCTGATTTTTTTTGGTAGTAAAAGGCAAAAGGGAAAACATGATCAGTTAGATACAAAAATCTCATGTCTAATGGCAAAAATCTTATCAATTATCCGGGAGAAACAAAGCATTTCTTGATGTTTAAATAGGTCTGCCTATAATTTGCTTATCCTATCTAATAAAAGAGTAATATGCAGATTGACCATCACTCCAACACACAAGATGGCTGCCCCATGTGGTCAAAGACGGCTGCCCCCATGTGGACACAAGATGGCCAGCAGGGGAGGGTAGTTGGGAGGGACCAGGCCTGCAAGGGAGGGCAGTTGGGGGTGATCAAGCTTGCAGGGGAGGGCAGTTAGGGGTGACCAGGCTGGCAGAGGTGGAAAGTTGGGGGGGACTGGGCCTGCAGGGAAGGGCAGTTGGGTGGTGGGGGGGGACCCAGGCCTGCAGGGGAGAGCAGTTGGGGGCAAACAGGCTGGCAGGGGAGCAGTTAGGCATCAATCAGGCTGGCAGGGGAGTGGTTAGGGGGTGATCAGGCTGGCAGGCAGAAGCGGTTAGGGGCAATCAGGAAGGCAGGCAGGTGAGCAGTTGGGACCAGCAGTTCTGGATTGTGAGAGGGATGTCAGACTGCCCGTTTAGGCCCGATCCTACCAGGATCAGGCCTAAACGGGCAGTCGGACATCCCTTGAGGGGTCCCAGATTGGAGAGGGTGCAGGCTGGGCTGAGGGACACACACCCCCGTGCACAAATTTCGTGTACTGGGCATCTAGTTGGTAATAAAGCCTTTCTTCCCTTAAGGCTTATGTCAATTTTCTTGATAATTTTTGTTTACTTGTAGGCACCATGGTTGAAAGGTTTGTAAATGTAATGTGCTAACAATTTGAGTGTCAAGATAGGGAAGTTACAAAAGGATTGAGTCATGTGCCGAGAGCACATGGGTTGATGTAACATCACAGTTAACCAAAACCATGAATTCTTTTAAAAAATTTTTTATTTTTTTATTATATATTTTCATTGATTTCAGAGAGGAAGGCAGAAAGAGAGAGATAAAAACATCAATGATGAGAGAAAAATCCCCTACTGGAAATCAAGCCTGAAACCTGGGCATGTGCACTTGACTGGAATCAAACCCGGGACCCTTTAATCCACTGATGCTCTATCCAGTGAGCCAAACTGGATAGGGCCAAAACCATGGATTCTTAATCCAGGGACAGAGGATTTGGTTTAGTTATACCAATGTTGCAAGGCAGTGTGCTGGAGCTGTGTCCACAGGGAGCTCTGAAACATGAAATCCAACCTCAGCAACTTGCAGGCATAGAAATCACAGTCATCCAACAACAACAAAAAGACACTATAGAGTAAATGATGGAAAATTACTTGTATAAAGTGAAAAATACAACAGTGGCTTATGGGGCAGTCTAAATCCTGCCCTTTGGAGGGATTTCAGTTCTCATTTGTTATCTTTAAGGATATCCTGAAAAGTCCTTTTGTTTTAAAGGGCTCTTACAATGTGGGATGGGTGGGGGCATTTGGGTGTAGTTTCATTTATTTGTTGACTGGTCAGTTAGCCAGTAAACAAACATAAATTGTGCTCCTTGTAAGCCAGGCTATGAGATGGAGAAGATGAACTCAATATGCTCCAGATCTGAAATACACAAAAGAATAGGGAGGGAGATATGCAGACAAAGAATTAATGGTACTGCTACATGTTTGTAGAGCACTTGAGAATTATTTAAAAAACTAGAGGCCCGATGCATGAAATTCATGCAAGGGGCTCGGCCCTTGCAACCCCAGCTTCGTCTGGAAGGTCGTTCGGCTATCTGGTCTAATTAGCATATTACCCTTTTATTATTATAAATATATTCATAACATTAAGCAAGATCTATATTTAAGTCTCCATTTCAGTCAGGTTGGTGGAGGAAGAATCCATTATAAAAACCAAATTGTCCTCCTGGGCCTTTTGTTTCCCTCCCAGACCACAAGGGGGTGCTTTGGGGGCTATCCTGCAGGCTCCCAAGTGAACTCTGCTTTCATGAGCAAAGTGCTTTTTTTTTTAATTAAATCTTTATTGTTGAAAGTATTACATATATGTCCCTATTCCTCCCTCCCCGCCCATTGACCTCTTATAGCCCACCCTGCCCTCACCTTCACCACCCTGTTGTCTGTGTCCATGGATTATGCATATGTGCATACAAGTTCTTTGGTTGATCTCTTCCCACCCACCCACCCTCCCCTGCCTTCCCTCTGAGATTCAACAATCTGTTCCATGCTTCTATGTCTCTGGATCTATTTTGTTCACTAGTTTATTGTGTTACTTAGATTCCACATATGAGTGAGATCATGTGATACGTGTCTTTCTCTGACTAACTTACTTCACTTAGCATAATATTCTCCAGGTCCCTCCATGCTGTCTTAAAGGGTAAGAGATCCTTCCTTTTTACTGCTGCACAGTATTCCATGGTGTAAATGTAAATGTACCACAGCTTTTTTATCCACTCATCTACTGATGGGCACTTGGGCTGTTTCCAAATCTTAGCTATTATAAATTGTGCTGCTATGAACACAGGGGTGCATGCATTCTTTCTGATTGGTGTTTCGGGTCTCTTAGGATATATTCCTAGACGTGAGATCACTGGGTCAAATGGCAGTTTCATATTTAATTTTTTGAGGAAATTCCATACTGGTTTCCACAGTGGCTGCAACAGTCTGCATTCCCACCAGCAGTGCATAAAGGTTTCCTTTTCTCCACATCCTCGCCAGCACTTGTCATTTGTTGATTTGTTGATGGTAGCCATTCTGACAGGTGTGAGGTAAGGAAAAGCTTTGAAACCACCCTGGGTGGTGTCCAGATAAAGACATTGTTAACTGGAGTGAACAGGGGTGCTGGCCATTTGCACTGGCAGGGAAACAAAGGGCGCTTGGAGGCCTCTTCCAAGGAGGACAGCCACCTGGGAAGTGTAAACACACACAAGTCCACCCTTCTTTGTGAGCCATGGGGCATGATTACTTTTTCTAGAAAGTTTCCCTTTGCAGGACAGGACCCTGCAAGCCCTCTTCCCAAAGTTCCTTGCAGACCTTTTGTTTTCTGCTGTGTTGATTTTCCTTTTGCAAACAGGATTGAGGGGCCACGATTCAACTAAAACCTCTTTTTGTCAAATCTTAGGCCCTTTCTAGTGTTGATTGGATGTCTAGACAGATAGGTGGAAATAACTGCCCAAGGGCAAGGACAACATTAATTAATTGTCCATTTGCAATTGTATATCCTCATGAAAATGCACCCACAACAGTCCTTTGTCTTGCTATTTCAACACTGCAAGTCTCTGGAGTGGTTGCTACTCTTACCAATGTTTAAATGTCCATTCACAACCATTGTTCATAGAGTCTTCAACTTTACTAGGAATTTAAGTCACAAAGGGCCCTGGCAATTCTGAAAAGCCCTATGCTCCCAGGGTCATAAAGGAGACTCATAAACCACTTTTGGATGGTAAGTGCTGGGGGAGGGAGAGATGGTGTCTGGTGTCTAATGGTATCCTAACTGCCAGGCAGACCAGAGAAAATTAGGGGTATGTTTTCATTTAACGTTATTCCTTGCTGACTCTAGTCTCCCTGGAAAATTGTCCATGAGGAGACAAAATAAGATGCCCTTTCTGTTAACTCAGTTCTTAATTATAGTTGTTGGGAGATGACTTAAATCATGTTGTGAGGTATGGGCTGTTCCACCCCCAGACCCCCTCAAGAACTACAGAAGAAATTGTTTTACAGACTGGCAAATAGTAAACGCTGAGATAAAAGTCAGCAGGCTACATTTTTTTTGTTTGTTTGTTACCCTTTTTGAGGTTTCTCCCCTGTATATTGGCCTCTATTCATTAAAATCCTTTCAAGGCTGTTTTTCTATTTTCTTTTTTACTTTCTTTTTTCAACCACAGAATAAGCATGTGCCCACACGTTCAGGACCTGGGAGGATGGGGGTGTGGGAGGGGGGGTGGGGGCTCACGTAGCCTTCTCCTCATACAGTTTGGGGTTTCTTGTTTCTTGGCCAGTGTTGCTTGCTCCTGCTTGTTCTTGGCCCAGCCTGAAGTTCAGTGCCAGGGAGAACTGAAATACGGACTTCACAGCTGGTTCCATGGAGATGCTGAGACATTTGGTGCTTCTGAGCTCAGAACAGAGCCACATGCATCCAGGTGCCCAAGCCTGACACCCTCAACCTAGCTTCTTCATCAGTCCTGTTGATTTCCCCTCCCACATTCCTAGGATCTAACGGGGGTCCTCAAACTTTTTAAAAAGGGGGCCAGTTCACTGTCCCTCAGACGGTTGGAGGGCCGGACTATAGTTAAAAAAAAACAAACTATGAACAAATTCCTATGCGCACTGCGGGCCTGGGACGAGTTGGCTGCTAAGCAGGACAGGCAGCGGATAAATGTCCTCAGCGGGCCACATGTGGCCTGCGGGCCGTAGTTTGAGGACCCCTGATCTAAACACTTCTCTCTCTTCTTCACCTTTTTAGTCCAGGCCCTTTCTCCTAGAACTGATCAAAAAGCTTCTGAACTGAGCTTTCAGGACTCACAGGGCCCCAATTAGCACCTTCCACAGGGCCGAGTGCTATTTTCAGAACAATGTATATCTTGCCTCTTTTATCATTATTGCCACTTTTTAAAGAAACCTTTCCACCTCCTCCCTGATAGGCTAGTCTGTCTCTACATTTTTCTTCCCATCTATATGTATTTTATTTTTCTTTCTTGGTTCCCATCTGAATCATACTTTTATTTAAAAGTTTATTTTATTTTTTCCATCACTGTTTATCCACTCTATGCTCTTTCACCTTCTCCTCCCCTTGCCCCCGCTGCCATCACCACACTGTTGTTCGTGTCCATGAGTTCTCTAGTTCTCTTTCTTTTTTTTGCTCAAACCCTCCAGCCCCTCCCCAACACCCAAAAGTACTTTTATTTTATAACTTCTCATACAGCCCAACTGGTGTGCTCAGTGGTTGAGCATCCATCTGTGAACCAGGAGGTCACGGTTGGATTCCCAGTTAGGGTCCTTGCCTGGGTTGCAGGCTTGATCCCTAGTAGGAGGCATGCAGGAAGCAGTGGATCAATGATACTTTCTCATTATTGATGTTTCCATCTTTCTCTCCCTCTTCCTTCCTCTCTGAAATAAATAAAACTATATTTTAAAAATTAGATGCTTAAAACAAACAAACAAACAAAAATCCTCATGTAAGATTGACCTTCCCAAAGCATCTAATACTAATAAAGAAAGAATACGCAAATTGACCATAACTCCACGACAAAGATGGTGGCGCCCACAGCCAATAAGGAGGGAAAATGCAAATTGACATGACAAGGCGAGAGGTGGAAGGCGGCTCCGCTCCTGCTGGAGTGAAGGCGGCGGCCAGAGCAAAAGCTCAGGTCCTGGGTGCTGGAGGAAAGCCAGTGCCAGCAGCCAGGGAAAGGAAGGCCTATTCTTGCACTAATATTCGTGCATCGGGCCTCTAGTTAAAGAAAAAAGAAGAAGAAGAAAGAAGAAATCTTAGTCCAAAGGAGTTGATTATTTAGGGAAATTCATCCAAATTAATCATGGGTTTACTTTCTTTATTTTTACTTTAGAACATTCGGATGATGAGACATGGATTGTGGAGGTGCCTTGTATAGATTCAGGAGGAGGATGGGAGCTAAAGGTCAAAACAGGTGCTGCCCCTTAGCCTGTTGGTCCTAAAGAGCTATTAAAGGTAGAGGTATTGACTTTGATAAATAGGGTGAGACCAACCACGATTCTGTGACATGAGCCTCTTTACCAGGCCTCATTCTTCTGTGGTGGGAGGAAGATGAAGACAAACTATCTGAACATCCTAGACCAGATCTTAGGGTAAAAAAAGTTTTGGGAAACAGTGGACAAGACAGAGTTCTTCATTGAAAGGCTCCTTAGAGCTTTTAATATGCTCATGAGTATTATGTTGCTCCAGATGAGCCATACACCATAGTAGTACTTTCCAAAATGACAACACAACATATCAACTAACAATTTGTTTCTCAATACTTCTCGAGAAACTAGATTACCGAAGAATAGAAAATATTGCTTTAAATGTGTCTTCCGGCTGCCTCTTCTCTCTCTGTTTTTCTCTTCTCTCCCAACCTCTGCCCTTCCCTCTTGCTGTCCCTTTTCTCCCTTCCTTCCTCCTTCTCTTCCTTTTATCCTTTTATTATCTTTACTGCTTCTTTTGTCTCATCTTGCCCCATTAGGCATGCTCTTTCTCAGACATCTCTCATAGCAATATGTTTATGGATACATCTCCTAGGGCAAAGAAAACTAAGGAGAAAATAAACAAATGGTACTACATCAAAATAAAAAGCTTTTGCACAACAAAAGAAACCATCGACAAAATGAAAAGGGAGCCCACTGTATGAGAGAACATATTTGGCAATGATACATCTGATAAAGGGCTAATATCCAAAATATATAAGGAACTCATACAATTTAACAGAAGGAAGACAAACAATCCAACTAAAAAATGGGCAACGGACCTAAATAGACACTTCTCTAAAGAGGACATACAGATGGCTAAGAGACACATGAAAAAACTCTCAAAGTTACTGATCATCAGAGAGATGCAAATTAAAATGACAATGATGTATCACCTCACATCTGTCAGAATGGCTACCATCAACAAATCAACAAATGACAAGTGCTGGCAAGGATGTGGAGAAAAGGGAACCCTAGTACACTGCTGGTGGTAATGCAGACTGGAGCAGCCATTATAGAAAACAGTATGGTGTTTTCTCAAAAATTAAATATGGAACTACCATTTGACCCAGTGATCTCACTTCTAGGAATATATCCTAAGAGACTTGAAATGCCATTCAGAAAGAATGCATGCACCTCTATGTTCATAGCAGCACAATTTATAATAGCTAAGATCTGGAAATAGCCCAAGTGTCCATCAGTAGTTGAGTGGATAAAAATTCTGTGGTACATTTATACCATGGAATACTATGCAGCAGTAAAAAAGAAGAATCTCTTACTCTTTGAGACAACATGGAGGGACCTGAGAGTATCATGATAAGTGAAGTAAGTCAGTCAGAGAAAGACAAGTATCACATGATCTCACTCATATGTGGAATCTAAGTAACAAAATAAACTGATGAACGTAGTGGATCCAGAGGCACAGAAGCATGGAACAGAGTGCGGAATCTCAGAGAGAAGGTGGAGGAGGATGGGAGGGTGGGAGGTAATCAACCAAAGACCTTGGATGCATATATGCATGGTCCATGGACACAGACAATGGGGCGGTGAGGTCCTGGGGTGGGGGGCGGTGGCGGGCTGGAGGGTGTCTATGGGGGAAAAAAGGAGACATATGTAATACTTTCAACAATAAAGAATTATTTTTTTTAGAAATTCACCTAATGCAACAGTAAAAAACAACAACAAAAATAATAGGCTTTTCATCATTCCCAACAGCTTCCCTGAGATCCTTTGTAACCCATCCCTGACACCAGTTCTCTTCCCAGGCAATCACTGATTGCCTTCTGTCACTGTGGTTTGCATTTTCTAGAATTTTGCATAAATGGAGACATGCCATATGTACCCTTTTTCTGGTCTAGCTTCTTGTATACATCAATTCATTCATGTTGTTTTTTTGTCTCAATTTTTTGGTTCCCTTTTATTTCTGTGTAGTACTCCATTGTGTGGCTACATCACAGAGATGGACACTTGTATTGTTTCTAGATTTTGACTATTACAAATAGAGCGGCTATGAACATCCTTATGCGAGTCTTTTACTCCTCTTGAGTACATACCTAGGAGAGGAATGCTAAGTCATATAGTAGGCACCAACTTAATTTTTTAAGAAACTACCAATGAATTTCCCAAAGTGTTTACCATTTTACATTCTCACCAGCGGTGTATGAAAGCTCCATTTGTCCCCCTTTCTTGTCAGCAGTTGCTATGGCTTGTCTTTTTAATTTTAGTGATTCTATTTGGTGTGTTTATATTTCTTTTTTAAAAATATATTTTATTGATTTTAGAGAGGAAGGGAGAGATAAAGAGAGATAGAAACATCAATGATGAGAGAGAATCATTGATCGACTGCCTCTTGCATGCCCCACACTCGGGATAGAGCCCGCAATCCGGGCATGTTCCTTGACCGGGAATGAAACCATGACCTCCTGGTTCAAAAGTCGACACTCAATCACTGAGCCACTCGGCTGGGCTATATTTCATTTACCTAATTGTTCATTTGTTCATTCATGGCTTCTTTTGTGAAGTTTCTGCTCAAAATTTTTGCTCAGTTAAAAAAATTTGGTTGTCTGCTTATTCTGATACATATCTTTGGCTGATGCATGTGGTATAAATATTTTCTCACCTTCTGTACCTTTTTGTTTTCTTAATAATCTCCTTAAAAGAGTGAAAGTTTTTAATTTTGAAGAAGTCCAAATTATCAGATTTTTCTTTTATGATTTATGCTTATTTGTGTTTTATCTAAGGAATCTTTGTCTACCTACACAAAAATTTTCTCCTTTGTTTACTACTAGAAGTATTAGTGTTGTTTTAAATTTATTTTTATTTATTGATTTGAGAGAGAGAAATGGAGACAGAGAGAGAAAAAAATACACATTGCTTTGTTGTTCCACTCATTTATGCATTCATTGGCTGATTCTTGTATGTGCCCTGACAGGGGATTGAACCCACAACCTTGGTGATCAAGATAATGCTCTAACCAACTGAGCTACTTGGCCAGTGCCTTAGGTTTTACATTTAAGTCTATGATCTATTTGAGTTAATTTTTGTGTGGGGTGTAAGGTAAGTATTCATTTTTTTTTTTCATGGAGAGATCTAGTTGTTCAAGCATCATTTTTTTTTTTCAAAACCAATTAATGTTTATAGATGTGGGCAAGTGATACAAGGTATATTAAAATACTTTACCTATAAATCTCAGTAGGATACCTGAGTGAAAGAGCAGTCTAAACATTAAAAATAATTTACGTGGTTATAAATCTTTTTTCATCAAATACAGTTTATTTAAAAATTTTTTATGTCTATTCCAGAACGAATGGAACGATTTCCTTTGATTCTAAAACCACAAGAATATCAGCATTCATATTATAGCAGAAATCATCCTTTCCATTACTTAAAAGTACAGGCTTTCTGGTGAAGAGAAGCCTTGTTCCAGATATTTGGGTTTGATAATGTTAACAGATCCCAGATTTTTCTTCAAATGCAAATACACTGTGAAGTGACACAAGATAAAAATATACACAACTTGATTTTCCTAAAAAATCCAGATCTATGGTATCGATAAAATGACTCTGTATTAGGAGTGCCAAGATAAGCCTGTATTTAATTTTTTGATAAGGAGAGAAATATGAAAAAGAAAACCCAGTGGCTATGAAAACACAGATCTAAAAAATTTAATGATTTAAAATAGCTTCTACATACACAATAACAAAGAGAGTAATACAGATTGAACATTTTGGTTTTACAAACATGAAATGTCACCACTTAGAACAAATCTGTCATCTCCTAAGAAATACACATTTACAATGAAATCTACAAGGACACACTTTTATACTTTTCAAGTGTTGTCGATTTTCAGCAATCCCCTTCCTCCCTACACATTACTTATCATATAACAATACAACTTTTAATCCTATTTTGGCAGAGCAGAACTTTGAGAAGTACAATAGCGGTTGTTTTGAAAAGCGCCTACTATGATAAGTTTCACTGATACTGAGATCACACATTCTTCTCTTTAAATCTTGTCCGGTTCCAATGATTTGGTTGTTTAAAACAAGCAAGCTTAATTCTATTAAAGCATATATTGTAAATAAAAATGTTTTCAAATAGGCTGGAATAAAACCATTAAATAAGAACTGGACTGAAAGACCATAGATAGTGTACTTCTTTCTTATTTTATATTTTTATTGATTTTAGAGAGAGGGGAAGAGAGAGAAACATCAATGAGAACCATTGATCGGCTGCCTTCTGCACCTCCCCGCTCTCCACCTCCCCGCCACTGGGGATCCAGCAGGCAATACAGGCATGTGCCCTGATCAGAAATTGAACCGGTGACCTCTCAGTGCATGGGTTGATACTCAACCAAACTGAGCCACACTAGCCAGGGTGATAGCATGCTTCTTGACTTGGTAATATGTGAGTGCATTTTCTCACCAGGCAGGAAGTATTTTATTTGCCCTATGATGAATCAGATGGCTTGTGGTGTGTCTGTGCTGTGCCAACACCAGCAGGTGCAAGGGGACAGACTATGTAATGGATGCTGTGCTGAGTGGTGGGCTGTGTATGCAGGATTGTTGTCCAGAGAGTTGTAAAGATTAAATGGGCTCAGTATAGCTACTCTGTCATGTCTGCCTATGCATGGTTTACGGAGGGTAGAATATCAAGCAATAAATTCTCTTAATGTGGCCTAGTGGCTCTAAAATTCTGGTGACCAAGGAACTGGCCGGCTTCTCTCAGGTAATGGAGGGGTAGTAGCACCTAAGTGAATGCTAAGAGTCAGAAAGGCCTCTACTTACACCTGCAGACAGAATCATCCTTCTTTTTGTGGATGATTAGAGCCTGATGTGTCTTTATAAACTCCTGCTGCAAATAATATGGTTTTTGCAAATCTGAAAACATCATCTGGAAAATCTCATGGAAAAATCACTCATAAGTACAGACCATTAAATAGTCCCAGGAAACACACTCTCTCCTTTTATCGTGATGTCCTCA
Source organism: Plecotus auritus (assembly GCF_963455305.1). NCBI lineage: Eukaryota > Metazoa > Chordata > Mammalia > Chiroptera > Vespertilionidae > Plecotus > Plecotus auritus. The sequence goes on along the minus strand of NC_137771.1, from coordinate 88,382,832 downwards.
CAGTGTTGAAACAACCCAATCCTAACTGGGACTTGGCTTCTTACCACACGTGTCTCTTCCCTCTCCAGCTCCCAGAATATAAGAACTTAGATCACTTTCTGAAACTTTTTCAACCAGAAGTGAGACCGTTTGTACTAATGTGTCCAAGATAGTCAATTTTGGAAGGCGCTTCAAAAGAAGGATAAGTTATATCATGCCTTGTTATTTAGGAGGTGAGCATTTGCAAATAAACTATCCTTCCCAGACATGGAAGTGATAGGCCCAAAATAAATTGCTAGTATATGTAGGTATATTACAACCAGCTGGTATGTTTTCTAAAAAAAAAAAAAAAAAAAAAAAAAAAAAATGCAGCATTAGGAGGTGCTTGCTAAGGTGCTTAATTCATGTTTTTGAATGGAATGTATCAGACAAACATCTACAAACGAACATGAATACACAGGCACACACACGCACGTGGACAAGTTTCTGTACAGTTTATGTTCTGGATACTTCCATGTGTACACAAGAACCACACACACACCAAGTTCCCTCTCTAGATCCCTGAAGTTCTGAATGTTGTCTAACCCATAAAATGTTAAAATATTTCATTTCCATATAAAATATATACAAAAATAGATATCATTTACAAAAACCAGATAATATTTCCAGTTTTCCTTAGTAACCCACTCAGTCCCCCTGTCCTCCTTTTCTTCTCAGAACGTTGCCATCTCCAGCAAAGAGCGCTTGAACTGCAGTGTGTTCCTGGACAAGTCTGTCACTTGGTGCACCATTTCCTGCAAGGCCGTAGTGCTGGGGTAGTGGAGGGCGGCCTTCTTAGTCGCCAAAACTATAGTCTTGAGCTGTTCGCAGAGCTGGTTGCTGGAGTTCATCACTTTGTTGCGAATGTCCTGGGCAGCAACCTGCCTTGTCAGTGTGTCTCCAATGAACACCAGTTTGTGCGCGCTCAGAATGACAAACTTGCTGTGTGCCACGAAGATCCGCGGGGGCTGGGCAGAGCTGACGCAGCTGAAGAGAGCGTCAATGGCATTGAGAAGGGAAATGTAATGGGTCTCACACTGGTCATAGTAGAAGCAAAGCAACTGCCTATCCTGAGCGCCCACGCTGCTGTTTATGGTGGGGAGGCTCTGAGAGGGCTTCCACTTTGACATGTCGTTTTCCACGGGCTTTGTAATTTCTTGTTCCAACAACTGGAACTGACTTAACTGCAAGGAAGACAAAAGCAGATTTCATTGAGGGTAAGGCAGTATGCTGTAATGGAAACTAATCAGGGCTTGGTGTTAAAAGACAGAGGTTTTAATCCCAGGTGCTTATTAGATGTGAAGCCTTGGTCAAGTCGCCTTGCTTTCCTAAAGTGTAAAATGTAGAAGTTGAGAAAGGTGATCCCTAAGAAATCCACCAGCTCTGACTTTCTAAGATTGGATGATTGGCTTCCTCTGCCCTTAGACTGAAGACTGCACAAGGTTTAAACCCAGCTCTGTTACCTATACCTTTATGAAAGTTAAGTGAGTTAATATTTACAAAGTGTTTAGAACGATGTTTGGTATAGTATAGCCTCTATGTAAATGTTTATAAATGTTGAGTGGTGCAGGGAAAGCAAATGTAGGGATCTCTTGATCAAGTAAATTGCTGACAGGAAAGCCTTGACTCTGTCCTTCAAGATGCTTAGACAAATGACAATCCCTGACCCATTGCTTGGTACAAATGACAGCCCATGACCCATTTCTCAGTACAACCCTGACCCATTGCTAAGATAAATGAAACTCCATGACCCACTCTTACTCTTTCTGTCCAGATTTATATATGCCACTAGAGGCCTGGTGCACGGATTTGTGCACATTGAAAGGAAATTAATTAGAAGGTGGTCAGGAGGGTGGGACAGGGCGAGATGGGCCAGACACAACCCGGAGCCAACCTCCCGTGGTCCCTCCCTGGCCGGCCACACCTGGGGTGGTGCTGGAGCTCGAAGGGCATCTGCAGAGTAAGTGGGGTCCCTTGGCCTGGCCTGCGGGGATTGGGCCGAAACTGGCAGTCTGACATCCCCCGAAGGGTCCCAGAGTGCATGAGGACACTCTGCAAAGTTGCTGTCACTTGGCAGCTCCTGCATTTAGTGTCTGCCCCCTGGTGGTCAGTGTGCATCATACCTACTGGCCAGTGGGCTGGTCGGTCAGTCACTTAGCCTTTTATATATATAGATTATCCAGTGCTACAGGAAAGACTAATGCACATAATTATTTTTGTACTATGGAAAAGAACATCTCTAAGAAAATCTGAATGTTAATTGTGCATCATTTAACAGTTCCACAGAGCTGTTGAAAGAAAACAACAGCCACAGAGTCAGACTCAACAAGTGTTAGCTTTCTTCCTTCTCTTATTACAACCCCCAGATGGTGTATTATTTAAATTGCAATAATAATAACTTCCAGCTATCTCACCAACTCTCAAGAGAGACTGTCTTTTGCAGGTAAGGACTATCTGTAACCTGAGCTTAGGACTCAGTCAATTTTCACCCTGAGGTAGAGCAGGGATAACCTCGCCCAGCTCCTTCCCGAGAAATGCACAGTGAGCTTTACTTTTCTATAGAATCTGTTTTCTTCTTAGAAATTACTATGGTTTCAATAAGTTACCTAAAGCCCTGCAGTCTTACTTGGCCTAATGCCAAAACGAACATAAACAGAGATAGGGTGCTGCTTCAGGATACTGAATTTATGCTTTCAAAAATATGTCTATAAATACATCATCTAGTTAGATAGAGGGCTGAGGGATTTCTCATTTTATAGAAAAGTAACTGAAGTTCAGAGGGCTTAAATGACTTGTCTAAGGGCACACGGCTGGTTAGTCAGAAAGGAAGGAATAGAACTCTGGTTTCCTGAGTGCAATTGCCATTTCATGTCTCTACATGCCGTTCTTTTTAATAAAAAAAAGGACTTATAAACCCTCAATTGGTTCCTCTTTATTTTTATGCCCTTGCACTAGCAATACCCATAATTATCTGCCCCACTCAAGCTCTACTTTTGAATGACTCTGTCTTGCCCAAAGTCCTTAGTAAATGGACTTGGGTATATTTTGAAAATGTTGGATCCTGCCCTCCTACCCTTTGATTTGACCAAGAGCAGCCAACCCAGAGGCTTGTGTTGTAGGGGAGAGATAGGTAGGTAGGGAAATAGATAGATAGACAGACAGACAGATTAATCAGACTAATCAGATTCTTTTTTAGGAATTTGATGAACCACAGCAGGAGTCGACTATCAGGTAAGATGAAAAGCCATCTATAGAAGGGGAAACTATAAGAAAATAGGGAAGAAGGAAGCAAATTTAAAGAGAAGCAAAGGAAGTACAAGAAGGAGAAAGAATTTACACTCCCAGTTTTCATTGGACTTGGGTATATATCTTCATTTTCTGTTCCAGAATTTCCCTGACTAGAGAACCTTTTTGCCTGGGCTAGCTTGAGTGGGTCTTGTTCATTGAGATCAACAGCCTTAACCCAAACAGTCCTAATATGTTAGATGTACAGGCTTAGCCTGGAAAAATTGTTGTTTGGATGTAATCCAGGTATACCAGCTGGATTACTAAGAGCATAAACCTTCTCTTTGTTCTTATACCCTATTATATGCCTTGGGGCTTATTTATACTAAAGTGTGCTGGAAGGATCAAAATCCTGATCTTTTGAAGTTACACCTTTCTTATTAAGCAGGAAATCTTTTCAATACCAAGTGGTTTTTGTCCTGATTGAACTTACCTGATGATGTTCCAGCTGCATCTTGTTCTGTTTGATGATATTTTCTTTTTCCAGCAGCTCTTTCTGTTGCCTTTCAAACTCCTCTTTACCCTATTATTTTTCAACATAAAGAAAACATTACATCACCACTATGATTCACTTATGCTAACAATTTCATTGACAAATGCGTAGGTACTGTTTCATTTTCCACTGCCTTGGTAATTTCCCACATGCCCATTTAGACTCCATGAATCCTAGACAGGGATGATGTGCTTCTCAGCCAGACCTTCACAGTAACTGTGTTAAGTTATGGCTACATGTAGGGTACCACCTTCTCTGTTCCACTTTACCATTTTCAGAGAGCTATTCAAGATCCCCTTCAAGTCTCCTTATCCAGTACTATTTCTTAAGTTTCTTTTCTAATAGATTATACTTGAACCCATTAACCTCCTAACCCAGGTTTAAATGTGGTCACATTGCACTTCTAATTTCTGTGAATCATCTACAACTCTACACCATAATAATATTTCTCAATATGCAGAATTGGACAACCAGCCCTTTCCATAGCACTAGGTGTGGCTCAGTGTTTCCTTCCCCAGTATCCTGCACTCAAGGGAATTGTAGCTAAACACTATAGTTCTCAGGGTAATCTTTGGCTCTTAGTCAAATGAAAAGAATGGCAGAGTAAGATAGTAAGCTAAATTCTAAATAATGGATCTTGGTAGAATGTTTTAATTTCCCAAAGTGAAAGGGCAAGTTATCAAGACCCCAGGTCAACTTGGTGGAATTTCCACCTGTAGGAGGCAGACTGTGACTGCCCAATTTCCCATATACAGGTTAAGTTCTAGAATCTAGATCAACTCGAAAATGCCCAGTGGTCTTCAAGGTAAGTCTGAGATGAGATTAAGTTTTCTGTAAGTAATCACACACACACACACACACACACACACACACACACACACACACAGTAGATATGATGGAACCTTAGAAATTCTCTAGTGCAGAGGCTTTCAATTATGTTTTTTCTAAACAGTTAAACTCCCTGCCCACATTTTAAAAAATAAAATATCATGTTGAACTATATCATAAAAGGCAAATAGAAGTGGTGCTGGTATGATTCTCCAAGGGCCCACTCTCCTACCTAGGAGTCTCTTCCATCAGTAGGATCAAATACAACCTTGTGCTTCAAATGAGGACAATAAGACCCAGGGAGGTTACATAAGTTGGTCATACAATTAGTGTCAGAGGAAGGTCTCAAGCCAAGGACTCTAGACTATCAGGCCAGTGTTCTTCCCTATGTACATTGCCTCCAATTAGTGAACCGTTTGGATTAACATTAATCATGTTCTCTCCTCTGGTAGTCCAGCCTGCCAGCTTCACAGGCCTTACTTCTGGGCTCCCCGAATGTGACTATAGGTGGTTTAGGAGTCTGGTTGCTTTACCTGTAGGTGGACATAGTCATAATCATCCATCCAACTCCTTTCAGAGCCATCACTGCTGCTACAGTCAGCTACAGGCTGATCCTTGCTCAGGTGTGGAGGCAATGCCTTGTTGAGGGTCTGGGCCTTGTGGTCTCCAGGATGCAGCAGCTGCATCTGGGATCCAGCATGGGGGTACTCAGTGGAGTTCATGATGCTCTCAGGCCCATTCTTCACATGGGAGCTGCCGGGGCCTGGTCTAAAGAGGGCTTCTGCATTGGTGTTGATTGTTGTGGTGAGCTGCTTGGCATCATCAGGCACCGATTTTGCCACCATCACAAAGCGGTCCAGATCATCACACTTGTTTTGGGGCTTGTTGACCACCAGGATATTCAGGGACCAGCTGCATTCATTTAAGTCATGGCTGGTTTGGCTCAGAATCTGGTGGGAGTCTTCCACTCTTTGCAGCTCCCGCTTCATTTTGTTATAGAGGATGAGTTCCGGGAGGCAGGAAGCATTTGCTACAGCGCCCTTGGCAAAATGCAGGTAGTCCCTCAAGAACAACTCCACCTTGTCCACTGCAGTGCGTATCTCATTGATGTGTCGTTCCATGTATCCGTAGCACCTCCAGTCCGTGGTCGTGACCAGTGCCATTAGGCTGGAGACGCCCATCTCCAGGGACTGCTGGAGCCGATGGAGTCTCTCAATGGCTGTGTCTGGATCCAGTAAGAGCCTTTTGTCCTGAGATGGGGAGGCTGACAGTGAAGATTCCTTTGAGGTGGTGGAAGACGTGGACATGTTACTTCTGGTGCTGCCTGTACTGGAGAAAGATAATCGGTTGATTCCATCTACCACATCCTGAGAGCTTTTGGCATCAGCTGGGTTGTGCAGAGGGACATCGTAAACACCATCTCTTTCTTCAGGGTTTGCTTTCTCACTGGTTTCTGCTGGTGGTTCCAGAAACTGTACCCCTCGAGGGACATCATACGCATCATTCTGAGTGCCCCCTGACGGTCCCAGCTGTGAGGGTGGGTGTTTCAGGGAAATGCTTGGGTGTCTTTGTGCTACCAGTTCAGCAGCTCCTGTAGCATCACAGTTATATTTCATTTGAAGGTCATTCCCCACCAGTTTGGTACTGGTCGGGGGGATGTCATATACGCCCTCAGGTCTGACATCTGGCCTTCCAGCTTGTCTCATTGGAGGGGGGAAATCATACTCTTTTTCCCTGAGCCCTGCTTCATCTCGGCAAGCAGAGGGTGGAATGGCATATACCTGAAAAGTAAGTAGGACCTGAAGTTAGTATTTGTTGAGTTGGCTCATGTGAACATGGGGAAACAACTGCACATTAAAATGAAGGCCTGGCCCTGGCCAGTGTTTCTCAGTGGTTAGAATGTCAGCCCATGCACCAAAGGGTCCAGGTTTGGTTCCTGGTCAAGGGCAAGTACCTGGATTGCAGGTTTGATCCTGACCCTGGTTGGGGCATGTGCGGGAGACAACCAATCAATGTTTCTCTCTCTCTCTCTCTCTCTCTCTCTCTCTCTCTCTCTCTCTCTCTCTCTCTCTCCTCCTTCCCCTCCCCGCAAACCCTCCCTTCCAGTCTCTCTAAAAATGAATGGAAAACATATCCTTGGGTGAAGATTAACAACAACAACAACAAAAGAAGAAGGCCTGGATTCTCAGTCCTGTTTACTGCCTCCTCTTCTTCCACTCCCACCCACTAATGAGAGGTATTTCCAAGGCCCCACTCTGCTCCCACTTCCTTCGTCCTTCCCCTGGCCCCAGTGCTGCCTGTTATGTGTGCTCTGCTGGCTGAGTTGCTCTCTCTGGGTCCCAGCCTTGGAGGATTCAGGCTGAGAGGCAGAGTATGCATGAATACACTGCACTAGGTGTCAGAAGACCTCAGGTCTCTCCCTGGGTCTACCAGCTGTGTGATACTTCATAAGTCACTTGGGTGTTCTGAGACACACGTCCCTCATCTGTAAAATAAGGATAACTGTACTTCCTGTGTAGGCCTCCTCATGAGGGTAGCAGAGTGAATCAAATTCATTAACACTTATACATGGACAGAGTGTGCTGTGACACCTTATATACATATGAGATATATTAGTTGCTTGCCAAACTGAATGAATGATTTTACCTTCTTATTGACTCTCCTTATTGACTACCCTGTTTTTAGTGGGGGAGGGAGGGGGTCTAAATGTGGAATCCATAGGGTTATCTTTAATTATTGCCTTTCCTACCTCACTTTCTCCTTCCCTCCCATCCCTTCACTCTCTCACAGAGATTAATTTTTCTTTTGGTTTGTCCTTCCTGCTTCATTCCAGTAAATAAACACACACACTTTTTTTGCTCTCTGTAGGAGCTCACTTACCCCTTTAGTAGGAGGGATGTCATAGACCCCTTGAGGTTTCATCTCTCCCACTGGAACTGAAAACACCTGGCCTTTCACCGATGATGGAGGGATATCATATACCTGAAAATAAATACCTGAGTTTAGGGATGTCTTATACTTGTCATTTTTTATGCTTAATTAAGCTTTGAACTATGGATTTATTTACCAGCTTATGTACATCCTTCCTCTTTTACAGCATTCTATATAACATGGAGTTGGTGAAAAAAATTTTTAATTTATTTTTTTACTTAGATAGAATGTAAAAATGATCATAAGTGGAATATCTACACTGTCTGTACTTTAAACTGTAGTTAATATTACATACTTCCTGAAATAAAATGATAAGCAACAAAAGCTTTGACAGATAAAACCCTAGGATTTCCTGATAAAGCAAATCCAGAAAATATAATTTAATAATGTTGGCTACAAGGGCTCCTGAATAGACAAATTAAGCTTCATATGAAATGTACATAATTTGTAATTTTCCTTTCCCATGTAGTGCTGAAGGAATGCAACCCAAAGTGCTCCTGTCCCATGGGGACCATGGGCCTGGTACGTACCCCTTGAGTGGAATGGGAAGGAGGGATATCGTAGATGTCCTTTTGGTATCTAGATGGGTACTCGTACACATAGCCATGGCCTGTCCTCACGGGGGTTATCACCTGTGGGCAAGAAGACACAGAAGTATAAAATTCCAAGCCCGAGTCCTAAGTGAATCTCCTAGTCTCCTCATCGGACACTCTTCCTTCATTGCTCCCATCAAAAGGAAGGAAGGAAGGAAGGGAGGAAGGAAGGAAGGAAGGCCCCAAAGAAAAAGAAAGGAGAGAAAAGGAAGGAGACAAGAGGACATGAGGCCAGTAAACTTTAATTCCTCTTGAATCCCCATGAAGAACAAGTCCCTGAAATATCTCTATCCCCCTTCCCCATGGTAACAAAATCATCTCTAAGCTGGTCAAATAAAGACTCAATTCCCAAAATGTGCTTGAAGGGAGAACCACTTTTAAGTTACGAATACCCTAGATCAGTGGTCGGCAAACTGTGGCTCACAAGCCACATGCGGCTCGCAAGCTGTAGTTTGCCGCTCTGTAGACTAATGAGTTTGCTGACCACTGGGATAGGGGCTTAATCACAAGGAACAACAGCCTGTAATTATTGGAACTGAGAGTCTAGGTCATTGGTCGGCAAACTCATTAGTCAACAGAGCGGCAAACCACGGCTCGCGAGCCACAGTTTGCCAACCACTGCCCTAGATTATTGCTTTGGAGCCTCAAAAGCAGGGCATAGTGAAAAAAAAAATTAAGGCTCTGAAACTATTTGTAAAATGAATAATGCAAATTGAGTTCAGCCACTTAAAATTCCTCTCATGCCTTCCCCAGGACGCCTCTTCATCTGCCATTATTATGATTATAACAAAAATTCCACAGGTCACTAGAGTACTTTCATGAAACCAATGCTCACACAGTGCTGCCTTTAGAAGCCTCCAGTAGCTTTCAATCTAATGTGGGAAACAAATTAAATACTGAGTCAGGGAGTCCTAGGAACAGAGCATGGGTCTCTAATGATTTTCCCATTTCCACCAGGGAAGCAAACATCGCAGACAGTATCCAAGTCCAAGGGCCGGCAGAAGTCAAATCCACTCATCACAAACCCGGCACCTGGAGCCAATGTCAATCACATCAATTGCACCCAACAGGCTTGTGTTTTCATATCTACACTAGTGATCTGGTGCACGAAATTCGTGCACATTAAAAGGGGATTAATTAGAGGAAATAATTTAATATTGCGATTTGCCCTTTCTCTATAATAGAAGTGTCAGAGATGAAAGAAAATTAGTAAAATGTATATGAAAACCTTCCTCCTGTCAGAGTCTGGGGCACACCACAGGACCCAGAGTTAAGTCCCCACCCACCCACATGTGCCTCAAAATCGCATGAGACCCAGACCCGGCCAGCCCCCCCCCACCCCATTGGGCTAGATCCAGACCTGGCCAGTCCCACCCTTGTCAAGCCCTGCCAGGCAGGGGGCATAGTCTGAGGTCCCCCAGCCCAGACCGGGGTGGGGGGCATGCCTTGAGGTCCTCTGTCAAGCCCCACCAGGTGGGGGACATGATCTGAGATCCCCTGTCAAGCCCCGCTGGGTGGGGGACGCAGCCTCAGGTCCCCCACCAAGCCCCGCTGGGCAGGGTCATGGCCTAAGTTCCCCCAACCCAGCACTGGGGGTGCACCTTGAGGTCCCCCATCAAGCCCCGCTGGGTTGGGGGCAAGGCCTGAGGTCCCGTCAAGCCCAGCTGGGCCGGGGGGGGGGGGGGGGCGGGTGCGGTCTGAGGTCCCCAAGCCTGGTGCCAGGGTGGGGGGTGCGACCTGAAGTCCCCTGTCAAGCCCCACCTGTCAAGTCCCCTGTCAAACCACATGGGGGTGGGGGAGCGCATAGCCTCAGGTCCCTGCTGATTGCTCGTTAAGGCTTGTTATGGGAACTTGGCCTCAGCTGTGGGTACAGCCATCTTTGTGACAATTAGCATATGGTCAATTAGCATATTCCCTCTTTATTAGATAGGATACTTCATTGTGTCCTAAGCACGGATAGAGAAATTATTTGAACTTAAACTCATTTTGAAATGTATTTAATTATCCAAAGGCTTCTAAATTGCCAGGGTCTTATTTCTGCCTAACCCCTGCCCCTGAATGACTAACAGCGCCCACCTCGGTATTGCCCATGGAATTTTTGAGAACAGATCTTGCAAATTAGGAGGAGTTGATGGTTCCCTAAGAGATTGTCATCTTTTATCCTCTCTCTAATATGAAAACTCTGGCGTCAGGCTGCCTACAAACGATGTGAAAAATGCTCATGTCTGTCTTGTGCTGGAAAAGATGGAACTCAGCCAAATGTACCAATGCTCTTCTCCCCAGCGGCTCTAAAAGGCCCCAGTTCAGTTTGGTTTTAAATCCCTGATGCTTGAGGCTGATTGCTTCTTGCAATGAAGGTAAAAGAGATTAGAATGCAGTCACCACTCCATCAAATCTCTCTACTGTCTTCAGTTTAAAAAAAGAATCTGTTGCTTTAAGGTTTGTTGGCACAGAGCATACAGAACCATTGTATGGAGTAGCCACTGTGTTGTGCAGTCCTTTTGAAAGCAGGATACCCTTTGCTCAAGAAAAACACACTGTTCCTAATGCCCTCTTATATATATATTTCACTATTGTCGAGGAGAGAAATAAAGTATCTTCTCTTTGTCTTTCTCATCAGCTCCTCTATTTATAGCTCTCTATTTTGGCTTTATAGTAGCACACGCTCACAACACAGCCTTTGTTCATTCTAAAAGTTTCTAATAGTAGATTCTATCCAAGGTTGCCAAGTTAGCAATACTGCTAATAGAAAACCAAGGCTGGTTATGCTGAACAGCTTCATCTTTAGTTTAAGAAGGGAGGGGGGTGGGCGGTGTTGGGATCTGAAAATAACCCTTGGTGAAATGTAAACACAGGGCATGACCTCAGGAAGGTGGAGCATGGACAAGGCTTTTCCTTGCCTTTGTGGAGCTTCCCTGGCAAAGCATTAATGCTTCCCAGTATTTAACATCTCACTTCCTGACAAATGTCACGGAATCCCAACTTGCTCTCTCTTTCTCATTTAGAGGATGCCTGTGGTCATCTGTTTTTTTGAAAAACTTTGTATTCCAAACCAGTCATTTTCCTTGTTTATGCATTAAAAGAAACAGATGGTGCAAACCACAGGGGAATAAAGCCAACAAAATACAACCTCTCTGTTTCCAGCATTCCCGATGTTACCATCTAATTCACATTGGTCCACAAATGGCTTTTACATGGGACCAGCATTTGCATCTGGTCAGACACATCCAGGGAGTACAGCAATGCACTCTGACGCCTGAAAGAACGTGGGGCTGGAAATGGACTTTTGGACGCTTTCCTTCCCTGCCCATCACTTGGGTTGCTTTCCTGCCAATTAATTGTGTGTTCTCTCCTCAAGGGAAAGTGCTGACTGTTCTGTACCTTACAAAGTATCCAGTTTTGTGGTCCATCAGGCCTTTTCTTCCTGTGTGACATAGTACACAAAAACCTTTCTACTGTCCCCGAGTTACTGAACCCCAGCCTACGAGGAACACCAACGTCTAGCAAAAGTGACACAGGTTTTGGAAGAATTCTCCTGAGCCGTTGCCAGCAAGGTACTGGTGGAACTGCCACACAAAGGGCATTTTAAGCTAACTTTTTCAATGAAATACAGTTATGTTTTCATTCCCTTACCCCCTCCCCGCCCCGTTCGTTTTTCTTTTCTGCATTCCTTTCCTGCTATGTATTTATTTATAGTTACAAGCGCTTAGACTTAGAAATGACCAAACTGACCTCCTAGTTCATTAGTGTTGCCACCAAGGGGCTAAGTTGTGGGATTCCTGGGCTCTATGACTGACGCTGCTGCAACTGCTTTCCTGATCACCCTGGAAGAGGATTGGCATTTTCCAAGGGTGGGTTTCCTGTCCTGGTGAGGAATCTGACCTTCCTCAGATGTCAGTACCATTCTTGTCAGCTAACGAAGGAGTCTGAAGGTGGACACTGAGGAGAGCTATGAGGCAGAGAAGAAGGGCTGACCATAGACATTCAGAACAGGGAGAGTCTGTTTAATAAATCTCCAACCTCCCTGGCAGGGCAGGATTAACAGTTCAGAGACTGGGTTGTGTCAGCTTTCTCACTAATCAGCTTGCCTAAAAACAAGCAACCAGGCAGGCCCCACACTTTGATGTGTTTGATTTACACAATTTTGGGCCTCAGATCCTGGGCAGCATGAGCTGTTTTTAGAGATGCTTTAAATACTTCCACATCTCCTAATTTTGAGAGCTGTGCATGCTGAAAATTTAAAGAGGAGTCTATCTTTGGGGTAGCAGCCAGATCTAGGGAACCCTGAAAACTAACCCATTTGGGAATCAGTGAGCTGGAATAGAGGCCCTTGGGGTCTGTCATTCATCTCCACATTTGGTTCAGCTGAGCTTGCACCTGGCCTGCTGCTTAGACACCTGTGGGGTTGAGCAGATAGTGTGAAGGAAGAAGCAAGCGAAGGTTCTGTGTAGGGGAGACAGACGTGACACCTACTGAAAAGAGGCAGCTATTCTTCAGTTCCAGTCAACTGCCATCCTAAAAAAATACTGCTTGTGTTCCCAGATCTTTCAAGTTCCAGAAGAAACTAGAAATCTGGATTTTTAGGTGAAATCTGATTTTAGAAATTGGCTCAAATATTTTAAACAGCACCTTGGCCAAACTAAGCATACCTCTGTCCCCCTGGCTGCCAGTCTTTGCCTTCCTTGGTGTGTTTCCGCCCTTCTCCTTCAGTACCTTGAGAGCCACTGAGGGCAGCTCTTCACTGAATCCATGCCTTGGAAAGACTCTGCTTTTAATATACATCCTGCCTTCACACCTCTGTGCCTTTACTCATGCTGTGTTTTTGTCCAAGATGCTCTTCTTCCTATTCTCAGATTCAAATTTCATGCAATTTTCAAGGTCAGGTAGGGTGTCTCTCTCCCATGAAGCCTTTCCCAGACAGATACAATAAGTATCTCCGTCTGGCACTCCAGGAGCATGTCATCCATACATATCTGATGGTACTTATCACTTGTGGTTTGACTGTTTCAGTACCTCACCTCAGCATTGTGGAGACAGAGATCATTCTTCTTCATTTTTTAAAAAAAGGTTTTTTTAAAATTGATTTTTAGAGAGAGTGGAAGGGAGAGGGAAAGAGAAACATCAGTGAGAGTGGAACATAGACTGGCTACCTCTTACATGGGCCCTACCAAGGATCAAGCCCGCAACTCGGGCATCTGTACTGACTGAGAACAGAACCAGCAACACCCAGGTGCTGGGGACTGTGCCCAAGCAACCACTAAGCAACACCAGCCAGGACATTTTTATTTAATTTATTGATTTTTTAGAGAAAGACAGAGGGGAAAATGGGAGAGAGAGAAACATCGATTTGTTGTTCCACTTAGTTATGTAGTCATTGGTCGATTCTTATATGTGCCCTGACTAGGGATTGAGCCACAACCTTGATATATCAGGATGACGCTCTAACCAGCCAGGGCCTCTTCTTCATTTGTATATAAACAGCAGGGCTCTGCACTGTGTCTTGAATATAGCAGATCTTAAATAATGTATTGACTGAACGTATTAACAAACTAAGGAAAAACTCAAGGCTTTTCTTAGCAAGATGATATGGATCTAGAGAGGATACTAAACAAGGTCTGCCTGTATAGGATAAGACTGGTTTCCAGATAAGTTAACCTTTGGGTTGAATGGGATCCAAGGGACAAAGGGGTAGAACTGTGTCTTATCAGCCAGGCATGGTAGCTTCGGGCAAGTGAGGGAGTAGAGTGACTGTTAGATAAAGCTGAGAAATCAGAACCCATGGGAAAGTGATCACCTGCACTGCATTTGGTGCAAACCACTTGGGCCACTAGATGGTTTCTTTTTCCCAAATCTAGAGCCTGCATGTGACACAAACACCTGTGTTCCTTTCAGCCACAAGCCAGAAACATATGGGGGAGCTGTGCAAAAAAGAAATAAAAACAAACTCTGCTTTTTACCTTAATATCAGAAGGAAAATACAATAGAAAGGAACAGGGGTCAAGCTTTCTCTAGTTGTGAGAATATGCGACAGGCCTGTGTCATGGGAAACTGTGTAGGAGGGGCCATGGCCACATTGGGCCTTTAGCTCATCAAAAGGATTAGGTCTGATGAGGGACTGATTGAGAACATCAGCTGGACTCAGACAGAGCTGGATCTAAACCCTGTTTCTACCACTTACTAGCTATGAGAACATGACCAAGGTATTTGTTCATTCTAAGCTGTTTCCTCAATAGTAAAATGATAATAAAATACTTATAGAATATTATGAGCATTAAATGAGATCAAGTCCATAAAGTACTCAGCATAGAGTAAACCCTTAAGCCTGAGCTCTTTTTAATATAATTATTATCTAGGTTGACCTATGGATTTAGGTCAAACATTCTACTGGAGACAGCTTAAGAAAATGAGAAAAAGATATTAAAAATCTTCCTAATAGCAATAAAGAGTTAAAAGAAAGTAAAGAATTACTGGGTCCAAATTTGGAAGTAAAGAATAAGCCCAAATTTTGAGGTTGCATTTTCCTTGAGGACATTTGCTGATCTGAAACTGTTGTCTCTGATGCTACATTGTGTTTTTTATAGCTGGGTGATGGGGGATATGAATGTTAGGTAGTGGCTTACCAAGGTAGAGACCCTGATAACCATGCCCCACTTTGGGTTGGGACCTTAAGGGCTGCATGCCAAAGTAAAGATTAACTGAACTCACCCTTGCATAGGCTGAGGCTAGGTTTTAATCATGAGGGTTGGCAAGAATATCTCAATGTTTGAAATTAGAACTTTGTACGCCCATGAGGCTGAGAAAAGGAAATAAAATCCATTCTCAAAGTAGAGAATATCTTTATAAGATTTCTTTAAATGATTTCTGTAAATATCTAAAAAATACAATGTCCAACACACAGTCAAAGATAGCCAGGAATGCAGGAGACAAGACTGAGAAACAAGACAAACAACAGCATATTCTTGCTTTCTTCCTAATATGATGAGAATGTTGTTTGTGTCTTAGTGATAGGTTTGAAGGCCATTTGCTTAAAAATGTTTCATGATTAAACCATGGGAGAAAAAAATTTAATTGTTCTTAGATTTAAGTCAGATAGAAAGAAATTAATCTTCACAAATGCATGAAGTGTTCCTAGTGAGGTCTTCAAGACAATGGGAATTTTAAATCAAAGCAGTAAATGACAAGAGACTTTGGCCCTTGATAACCATCAGTAGCTTTACTTGGGTTACTATTTTACTTGGTCATATCAGTGTTGCCATTGTCACATTTATCATCATAACAGCCTAAGACACTCCAGTGGAAAACCCCAGGAGAAAACATGCTTTATAAGGCTTAGAGATAGAGACGTTTATCCAAGAGAAAGATGGCAAGGTCCCAAACCCAGGGCACTTTATTGAATTTCTCTTCAGATAAGGCCTTTTCAGTGGAAGATCACAAGCTGGGTTTGTCAAGAGGATCTCACCAAGAAGTAGGGCACATACCTATCTGAATATCTAAAAGCAAGGTACTTCTCATGAGATAACTTGTGAGTACCAAGGCCTCATCTGCTTAGGGGCTTCTTTCCTTGGGCATCACCTTGCCTCCTTAAAGAAGAGCTGGTGGGGGCCTGGGATTGGGGCATCTCAGCAGCAGAGGCCCTGAGTTTAGGAGATCTTCAGCTTCTCAACTGCATGCTGATAATTCAGTGGAGCGCTGAGGGAAGTGGGAAGGGAGCAGGTGTGCCACTCAAGAAGTCAGATCCTCCTCACTCCCAAAAATCCTGCAAAAGCTCATTCTTAAGGTTTCTGGTCCCGCCATGTCAGCTGTGCGTTTTTCTGATGCCAGCCGTACCACCAACCTACTTATCACAACTTCTCATCTCTCTCCTCCAATACTTGTTCCCGTTTGGACTTCTTCCCTCCTACCATGCTACCAGTAACCCCATGGAAGAATAAAGACAGAAAATATAAATATAAATATAAATATAAATATAAATATAAATATAAATATAAATATAAATATAAATATAAATATTAAGCCTTGATAATTGACCAAGGGAGTATACCCATGAATCTAGCAGAGCATGAATGTGTGTGACCAGCTCCTGGTGTTTGGCCCCCAGGCCTACTCAAGAGCTAGGCAACCCAGGTGGTGCTCAGGAAATATAATGAATAATTGATGACAAGTTAAAAAGTGCCACTGTGCCATACTGATTACAGTACATATTTATAACCATTAACAGTACTTAAAGTTGTCAGAATTCAAAAGTGGGCTTCACTGGTTAGCAGCCATCTATTTGCATTTTTCTTGGCATATGTGGAAAGTAAAATTAGATTGCTTCCTGTCTATCTCTAATCCCCCCACATCCCCTGTTTTACTTAGAATTTTATACTTTATTTATTTATTTTTATCTCTGAGTTTCATGCATTAATAAGAGTATTTAGACTTTTAAAACTGCCTGTTGGAAAGGACTCATTTCTCTTAAATGCCCTTAAAAAGCATTAACAGAACCACCACAATATAATAACCTCTTTGTCTTCAAGCCCAGGAACGATGTGACCCTTTCCCTTTAAAGAAAATCATAGGAAAAGAAACATCCCTATTATCACTGCCCGCCCATTAGAACTTGGATCCAATATTCAGAAACTGCAAAGTTATAGAAGTTTGTCTGTTTAAAATCCAAGATTACTAGTTGCTTTTTCTATTACCAGAGAAAAAGCCACATGTTTCCTACACTGGATTTATTAATTCTTTGTAAATTCTCTCTGCACAGCCTGGGTGTAGCAGTGAGCTCATTTATTTACTTGCATAGCAACAATATAATGAAAACTGGGTCTGGCCACCTTCACGGGCCATGGCCATGGTTAACCCTTCCTAATGCTTATCTTGTACTCATCAAGATTTTTCTCCCTGTTTTGGGGAAGCAATTTACTTTCCTTTAAAGACATTTTGACGTTTGATTTTATGCTAGAACTATGCCTTTTGCTAGACACATCTAAATTACGGTCAATCTCTTTTTCAAATGAGGAAAAAGTAACAACTGAAAGCTCAAAAGTGGAATGGGGCTCTTGGGTCACTTTCATTTGACACAGCATTTGGGCGGCGAACCACTCAATGGAAACAGTGCCCTGATTGTTAAGGCCCTAGCACGTCTCCCCTGCTGCTTTCAGGAAGCTCTTTGTGTAGTGAGTGCTAAAGCAATATTTAGTTATGGAGTGACCAAGCGCCAAAGAGCAGTTAGAAGCTCTTTAATGTGAAAGAACATGATGGGAAATGACGTCTGGGTTCCTAAGTAGTTAGGTCTTTCTCTGGACAAAGCCTAATACAGCCCGTGACAGTTGGATATAGCAAAGCTGTTTTTTAAATATCCCATGAACCAGAATGTTCTTTGAATGAAAACTAGAAAAGGCACAAGCATTTTGTTTCTTTTGATGTCCAAATAAATTCAACAGGACACTAAACACTAAATCTAGATTTTTGAAGTGGATTTTAGAGAGATGCCCACAGTTGCCCTAAAGGGGATATAATTATGGAAAGAAATCAAGGAATGAAAATGTCTGGACCCAAATGCCCATGGGTATTGTTCCTTCTTTAAATAGGAGACCCCCCATGGCTTAACTGGGAGGAAAGACAGGCTGGCTGATGGAGCAAACTGACCACGTGGCAGAGTTCAGTGCCAGTTCTGAAGGGGGCTGACCCAGGGTTGTTGCTTCTAGAAACATCAGACCCACCAAGTGCTTCTGCCAAGCCAAGAGGATTAAAAAGGAAAATGGGTAGAAAATAATGAGTTCCAGTATGAAGTACTTTCTTAGCTCTTCGTAACAAAGAAGAGAGAAGAGTTCTTAATACCCAGACCAGGTATGGAAGCCGATCTGCCAACTCTTTCTCCCTGGCTTAGCATGCCCCAGCGCTCCCTCTCTATGTTCCTGCCTGCTCCCTGCTTTCTACCGACATGGTTCTACCTTCTAAAGGAGACTGTGGTTTCTAGGAAGGTGGATTGAATCCTAAAGGAACAGTAAGGAGGATTTGCCAACACTTTGGGGTCAACTGAAATTTACATCAACACCTGAGTGTCTTTTGTTTAAAAATCTTGAGTCCAGGTCATTTCATTAAACTTTTCAAGCAACTCTATGAAAGAATCAGATAAGGATATTTGGATCATAAAATTTTAGCAAAGACCATTAAAGACAATCCAGCCTTATTCCCCATTTCACAGTTGAGGGAGCTAAAGTTCAGAGAGGTTATTCAGCTCATTAATGACAGAGGAGTGAATGAGAACCTTGGTTAGCTGGGCCCACAGAATGTCCTGTTGCCTATAAGACATGTTAAAATTTTTCTACTCTTCTACTTTCACAAACACTCCCAAAGAAAGTTACTTCCTTATATGAGAAAAACTTAAGATCTGGGTATCTTATTTTTTGGGGTGCCCCTTTTACTGGCAAGCCCATTCTGGGAGATTTAACTATGTCTGGTTAAATGAAGTTTCCATGTGAAGCAATCTGAAGTTATTTGAAAAGACTGTATTTTCAGTGGCAGAGAAAGCCAACATAGCAATAGTGTCAGCCATGTACCACGGACTTTACATCAGCTTCATGGCTGCTCAGGACTTCTGGATCAGCCTGCCATGAAACTGACCACTGCAGGGGGGCGGTGGGCATTTCTTCATCTCTTACTCAGATTTTTTTAGCATTGAGGTGACTCGAAGCATCTGAGGTGGGAGCCTTCTGGAGTGACTTGAATTCTTCCTGGCCAACAGGATGCTAGTTAGCACCCAGAATTCTGGTGAGCTGGATTTGCTAATGAAGTGTCTAAATATGCCATCTTATTTTAGGGCTTGGCAACATCAACCATTAGCTGGGATGTAAAAATCATTAGTTTCAGAGTCAGACAGACGCAGGCTCAAATATCAATCCTACCGCTTACTAGAATTATGTCCTTTAGCAAGTTAACTTACTCCTTAGACCTCAGCTCCCTCCCTGTAAAGTGAAGGTTGTGAGGAACACCTTATGAGGCTATTGAGAGGATTAGATGAGATTACGGATATAATGTCCCTAACATGGAGCCAAAGCTCAAAGGTACCATTGAGTCATGCCTACTTTAGATCCAAAACTATCTTGAAAAAATTAGTAACTTAATAACATTCTAAATGCTGCACAGTTGATTGGTGGTAAGTTTGAAGACAAATAATTATTCTGATAAATAAATGGTTTAAGCACCAGGCTGTATGAAACAAATATTACAAAAATTATCCAAATAAATCAGATGTGATTATGGCGTTGCTAAAGGAGCCTTTGCTTCAAAAACTGATTGACTCTGGGGTCCCTTGAAAGAGAGGACTCCTTTGTACTCTTCAAATGTTACTGAGGTTATATCTTTTTTTTTAAATTTTTATTAAGGTATTATATGTGTACATATCTTACCATTACCCCCCCCCCACCCCACTCCCATACATGCCCTCACTCCCCAATGTTTTGCATCCGTTGGTTACTCTTATATGCATGCATTTAAGTCCTTCAGTTGATCTCTTAATTCCCCCACCTCTCCCTAACCTTACCGCAGTAATTTGACAGTCTGTTTGATGCTTTACTGCCTCTATATCTTTTAAGAAAGACACATCCCTCTAGAAGTGAACCTTGACAACCACATTTGTGGCACGTTATTTAGAACCCCGTGTGTTTCTGATGGTATCCCTCTCTGCATTTTGCACAATGTACTCAAACAAGTCCTCTTTCAAAGACGAGTGCAACCAGTACTAAGTTTGCATTTCACCATCCAATCAAATAAATAAATGTATTATTTTCTTCTCCCTCACAAATAGAGTTTAACCACTTAGCCTGACATCATACTACACACAATATTTGACCTATTCACTCTGATAAGCACAGTCACTTAGCATGAAATCATTGAAAAAGGAAGGAAGATTACTTCTGTCTGCTTTGGTGTGGGTTTATAAGAAGTTACTAATGCACTCTTAGAAATATGCATTATCTTTGTGCTTTATAACAAATTGCAACTGAGTTTGAAGGCCTTGGCATTGATCAAACAAAACGGACCTTTGTTCATTTTTAGGAGATATTACAGTTTGCTCATTCTACTGGCATGGGTGACTCTACTGGGAAGAGATACTTCTCATTTTCAAAGTGAGCTCATCAAGTCCTGCCCTTGAATTGCTCAAGGACTTAAAATTTTGTGTAAGATTTAAAATTTATTTTGATTATTGAGGGTAGAGATATTAGATGAAAGTTCACTTCTCTGCATAGCCCCAAAAGCCACATGTTGAAGAAATAAATTCATTTAAACTAGGACGATTTTTATAAAGAAATGTACGATTCTGGAACATGGTCATACTTGACTGAATTTATAAGTGAAGAAACTAGACTAGAGGTACCTTCTGTTCTGTCAAACCCTACTATTTTTCAGGTGTGTATGTGGTGTGTGTGTGTGTGTGTGTGTGTGTGTGTGTGTGTGAAGGAACAAAAGAAAATGAGGTGAAGTCAGAGTTTATTTTGTCTGGGAGCTTTCATTTCCTCTAACTCTATTTTTACTTGTTGGTGGACAAATCATACAGCTAATATATAGCAGTTAGTTGGCTAGTAACTGAGTGTTGCTCTGGGCAACCAGATTTCACAATGCTTCAAATCCCAATAAGGGAAGGTCTCTGTTTTTAACCAATCAATGGCTATGGGTGTGTACGTGTGTGTCTGTGTGTGTGTGTGTGTGTAATTTATGATGACTCAGTGTCTAAGAAGGTACAAACATTGTAGTTAATCTATTTCTGGTTCTTATATTACCTTTCAGGAATGGGCTGCGAAGACCTGGCTAAAATCTTTGAATCATTTCCTGCCAACATATGGCTATGTCGCATTTTGGAAGGTCAGAAATGTAATGGGTTCTAGATAAATTTTAATATTACTTGAGTTTTCTGAGTGCCACCCCTGAAGCAGTACTTGCCCCAGCCTAGCCCATTATACACATGATAATGGCAGACTACTACAGTTTTAATGAGCCCATGAGCTTGAGATTAAGAGAAATGTATAACATATTTTGGGGCCATAGAGGAGGTAGACACTGCTGGGGTACAGAGAGAAAGCTTCACAGAGGAGATGAACATTAAAATGGGTTTTAAAGTATGAAGGAGTTTACAGATAGAATAGAGGAAAGGCATTCTAGGGAAATAATGGCATACCCAAAGGAAGCTCTGCCCCTCAGTAGAAAAAGTGTACTTTTCCTTTTTAGGTTACTATAGAAGAGTTAACTAATATTATTGTCTAAACTGGGCAAAATGCATAAAAGTGAGGTCCTCAGACAAGCTGAACTGTACATCAATCATGCTTTAGATGCTCATTTGTTGTGTATAGATAGTTATTATTACAGAAAACAGATGGTGATATTCTCCAAGACCCTTCTGGGGGAAAACTACCATGTATAATCTGACATATGTCATAACAGAATGTAATGAGCTGAACAGTGTGTGATGGTGAATGGGTGATAACATCAGAACCACTTTTCAGTTTATTTAAAGGTCAATTCAAATTAAATGCTTCATTTCTTGCTTTGGCCTTGCTCATTGGGTATTATCTGTGTGCTGATATTTTGCTGGGAGCTTGGCCTATAGCAGTAAAGAGGCAGCCATGGCCCCTGCCTGCCTCAATGAGTTTATAATTTAGCCCATTCACATCTTCAGAAGGACTCAAAACAAAGCTAATTCTACCAGTTAGAATAAAAGCAACATGTCCAAACTTAATCAGAGAAACACATGTAATTTCCTGTGAAGATCAAGCATGAAAGGGATGAACTCAGGGGGCAGTTTTACTGATCTTTGAAGGAGAGAAGTGAGGCTATGTTAGGCCTTCGTAGACCTTGGGCTTCGTATGTTTGGGGCCTCCACTCCAAACCGCACTCCCATACTAAGTGGAATTTTTGCTTTTAAAAACTCAGCTTTTCAAATTATTGGACTATGAATAACTCATTTAATTTAGAATTGCCTCTGAGTTCTTGGAAATCACAGGCCATATTTAGAAATCTTTGCAAAGTGAGAAAAATCAAACTTACAATTTGTTTTTAAATATAATCAATTAGTTATGAGCCCTAAATGTAACAATGAGATTGACACGATATTGTTTCCTACACATCTGTCTGCAAAATGGAAATTAATAAACACTTACATTTGTCTAAGTATTTATTAATTTCTATTTTGCAGTTTTCACCTTTCATATTTTGGAGCCAGATTTTTCATTCAGCTCTCAAACATTCTTGTAGGCCCTGGGCATTCTGCCCACAATGCCTAATGGATAAAATGGTCTTGCACACAGAACCCAGAGTGAAATGACCAATGAAATTAAGTAAAGGTATCAGTGTATATGGTTTCCAGATAACTTTGGGAGCTCTTTTTCCACTCTGTGCAAATTCGTATAGAAGCAAAAAGAGAGGCACACACTGAAAGGGAGCAGTCTGTGTTAGCAATAAAGTATTTGCATAGCCCAGCTGATGTTGCTCAATGGTTGAGCATCAAACCAGGAAGTAATGGTTTGATTCCTGGTTAGAGCACATGTCCAGGTTGCAGGTTCATTGCCCAGTAGGGGGCATGCAGGAGGCAGCTGATCAATGATTCTCATCATTGATGTTTCTATCTCTCTCTCACTCTCTCTTCCTCTCTGAAATAAAAAAAATATATTTTTAAAAGTATTTGCATATTTGGTATAGAGTGAGAAACACAAACAGGGCTGATGCAGTTCAAAATAAACTGTGAAAGGAAAGGACAAGGTGAGGGGAACTAATATTTTCGAGCCCTTGCTATGCTAAGCACTGTGCCAGGTCCTTTCTATGGATTGCTTCATTTAGGTCTCACAGCAACCCTATGATTATTCCCATTGTACAGATGAAGAGAGCAAAACCTAAAGAAGTTCAGAGACCTGCCAAGGAATGATAGCTATGAAGAAACAGAACCAGGAGTGGCCTAACTCCAAAGCCCAGGCTTTTTCACAATACTTATGCGTGTTCTTGTTTCACGAAAGGGTGGGGATCATATTATATGATTATCTTTCCCTAACTGCTGATTTAATGAGTGATGAATGTCTTTTCATGTGGATGGGATGTAAGAAGGGGGTAGAGGCTGAAGTTTCCCAGAGAGCAAAGTTGAAGTGATAGAGGGCAGAATTCACTGTCTTTTTTTTCCTCCCTCAGTGATTCATTAGTAGAAAAAACTGTGGTGGATAACATTTCTGAAGCCCACAGTCTGTTTGCAACATCAAGGGAATCTTTAACTATGGAAAGTCCCAATTCACAATCGGATTGGAACATGCCCAATACCCTACATGGTCCACCCCTTCACAGTACTTCTCGGAGTGCAGTCCTGGACTACCTCCCCCTGAGCTAGCCAAGGAGTTTACTAAAATGCATATTCTCAGGTCTGGGTTTGGAGAGTAAGGGAGCAAATCTGCTGTGTAGTAACAGCAAATAAAATGGGAAGAAGTCTGAGGTTTTAGACTTTTCAGACTTGGAACGAAAAAGGTTGAGTCTAAAAAAGAAAACATGTCACCTTCCTGCCAAAGTAAACTATGATGAAAGTTTAGACCCCACCACCTCTCAGCCAAGCATTTCCTGTTCTGGTCTCCCCTGTCTGCCTCGCACAGGCTCAGATGAAGGGAGAGCTATTTTTAAGGTGCAAACAACCAGCGCTAAGAATGAGAGAAGTTATTTATTTATAGTTACACCTTTCAACTGTTCCTGTTCTCCTCTGGAGACAGATCCTGGTTTGGCTTTCCCTTTGAATCTGACGTCCAAGGGGTAATGACTTTGAAAGGTCATGGCCAGTCTATCCTCTGCAGACAGGAATCATTGTCTTGGGCAGTGCTAGTCAGAAAGCTGTTTACCACTTCTTGAGGAATTCCTCCTAATGTACACCCACCACCCACTGGGCTTAGGCAACATGTATTCTTGAGAAGTGTTTTGTAAGACATACTTTATGTGTAGAAGGTGATTAGGATTCATTTGTGGCTTTGTTATTTAAGAAATCCAACAGTAAATCCCCCTATTTTTTTTCAACAGAGGATTCCATTATCATGCAAATAGCTATTCTCTAATTTATATGGATTTGTAAATTCAGACTTGGAATTAGATTTTCTTGAGGCAGGACACCTGAGCCTGTAGTTTTCTAAGAGTCAACAAGATCTTTTTGGCATAGAGAGCTGCATCTTTCCTCTTGTAATTCACAGGTCTTTTCTTATCCCATTAAGTTTGCCCATTCTTAATACCAACCTCACTGGACCCCCTGTAGACCTTTGGAATTTGCCAGTAAACAAAAGAGAAAAGCCCTCCCTCTAACACGTAAGCAGCAGCAGCATCTTGGTGTTGGCTGTTACCCCCATAAGCTCACTGACATTATTTTCTTTCCAGCACTGACAGTACAGTGTCTGCTTATGTCACACACCACAATGTAAGCATCGTGAAGGTTTGGCTCACTTTTTAATTTGTCACTGCATCATAAGAACAAAAACTATACTAGATGCTTAAAAGTCATTCAGTTAACAATTTTCTATTTATCTCAAATGGTTATGACATTGGAATTATATAAAGTGCTGAAGAGGTCATTCCTTCCCTTTCTTTTCTTCTCTTCTCTTCTCTTCTCTTCTCTTCTCTTTTCTTTTCTTCTCTTTTCTTTTCTTCTCTTTTCTTTTCTTTTTAACATGATGCCTTTCTACATATCCTAGCTCCACTCTTTTCACCCACTGGCTCAGGCATTATTATAGGAATTACTTGAAAGATAAGAGTATGACTCCTTTCTAAATACAGGTATCTCTGTGTTTTAAATGAATCAAACTATAAGCCAGAAACTCTGCAGAACAAGTTGGTTGGCATGACCCACTCCCAGCTTCCTTGCTTCCCCTACTTCTAGTGGGCTCTTTGTGTGCCAGGCCAATGGGGTCATGACTCAGCTTTTGGTGAAAGGAGGGTGCTTGCTGCCTCACTGTGCTTGTACAAAATTTGGTGCCTTGTACCCTTAGGGAAGAAACAGAAAGACTGGAAACTAGTTGAGTGCAGAACCTAGGTCTAAAAGCAGATCTATCAGAAAGATGGAAACAACTTAATGATCCAGTATGCCCTGGAATGGCACAGGAATCAAAGATGTCTTTGGATCAACAATAGTTGGCACATAGTAGGAATTCAAGAAAGTTTTGCTGACCAATGAATGAAAAAAATGATGCAAAAATAATGCTGAGCTAGGGTATTTAGTTATACTTACCTCTTGGAAGGGTCAAGTTCTTATTTTGGGAACATTTCTAATTGCTCTAAGTGCAATGGAAAAAATAAATTGGAATAAAAATCCAGTCAGTTGCTCACTCACCTTTTTATTAAAGTGGGGACCATTAGCCCCTCCAATGCCTCTTTGCACTGATGGTGGTACTTGATACACATCTTGTTCCTGGGTACCATGGCCAGTGGGTACTTGATAAATTCCCTGATTTTGGTAGGAAGGTGGTACTTGGTAGATGATGTCTCGAGGAGCACCCTGTGGGTTTGGCACTTGATAGAGCTTCTGTTGGCCAAAGGCCTGGTGCATCAGTCCAGAAGTAGGCTGGTCCTGACTGGAGGAGGTCTCCTGTATGGGGCCAATGAGAAGCTTCACCCGGTTGCCTGGGACAATCCCTTGCCGACCATGTAAGGAGCAGAGCCACCATCCTTCCAGTCCTCCTGTGTTCTGCTCTATGACAGTCAGGATGTCTCCCTTGCGGAAGGCCAGTTCCTCAGCACACTCTGGGACATTGTCATATAAGGCTTTTGCCATAAGATTCTAGGAAGGAAAGAACAGAGGGAAATTATGTTAGACTATTAGCTTAGTCCCTTTAACACCTAAAGTCCATGCTCCTATGGAGAGGCACACCTCCTGGAAAGAAGAGAAGAATAAATCTAAACGATTGCCTGTAAGGAGAAAAACAGATGGTGCAGACAAAAGACAAATACATACATTCTGCGTCTGCCACCAATGACATCAGACTGCCTCCTTGGAAAGGCTCAGAACACCACAAGAGTTCTTTCCTCTCGCAGCCGATGCCGTGCCAAGGAATTATGAGCAGCACTGTTAAAGAGTCAGAGAATGGTTGCCTATACAAAACATTTTTCTTCCTCTCCTAAAGCCAGCTTAGGATATAAAATATTCCAAGATATTCAGATGTACGACAACCGACATTTCTCAATTTTTTCATAAAGAGTTAAAGAACATCCCTAAAAACAAACAGTATGAATGGCATTTATATTCAGAGTTAAAATGGAAACAAAAGTACACTTATACATGCCTTGGCAGGGCTTACAAATTCTTATTCTCAGTTGATCACAAGGTCCTTGGATACGGGAGAATCTCCAAGCAAGCATTTTTCCACGATCCATCAAGCATGGAGCAGTGTGACAGTATTTGCATCTCCAGATTAGATGGCGGGAGCTACAAAGAATGTCTCACACGTAGGTAGATACCATTTCTTTCTCCTTTGGTCTTTTATTCATACCTTTCCTGAAGGCCCCTCCTCACCCTGCCACTATTTCCTTGAGTCTTGCCATTCACATCAGAAAGGCTGTGCCTTTCCCTTTCAGGGGCCCAAAACACTTTCTCTCTTTGTATGAAGGCCTGTCTGGTACATTCAGTACTAAGCAGACAGCCAAAGTAGGCATTCAGCAGAGAGTGGGCAGGCAGTACGTGCTGACATTCTTGGAAGCCTTTCAAAGGCTCCAAAGATTTCATTTCTTGGCGTTAGTAATGCTTCGCAGCATGATGGCAGCCATCACCACATGCCTGCTCCTTCCCAGCACACAGAGGAGTCGGGGAGCGTTGTAAATTCACTATAAGCACTCAGAAACTAAAAGTGATCCCTTTAGAGCTCCACTAAAATGTCTGGATGCACTAGAAATTGCTGTGATGATGACCATTTGTGGGAGGAAGGGCTGCTGATGGTATGGAACATGTTTGTGACTTTACACAATAATGGAATTTGAGGTTGTTGCTTGGACTTCTGTGCCCTGTTTTCTTCTCTAGAAATGTGGACTTGATCTTTGAGCTTCATGCTTTGCATTCCTTTATAACTGACACACGTTAATCATCTCCCCCCGTGCTGTGCTCCATAGCCGCAGGCGTTGCTCTGAGTGCTGGTTTGCACTATGGAGCGGCCGTGATCTGTAAAGGATCTCTCCTCTGGTCGGTGGTTGGGATGGGGTCCTACTTTTACTCTGTTCACCAAACTCCTCTTAGTCAGTACAACTACTTAACCTAAGGAAAGGATATAAGGCCATAGTGGTCAGTACCAGGAAGCCTAGTGATGCTCTTTAAGGATAAGGTTAAAGTCTGTTCCTGAAAGTTTTGAGCTCCAGGAAGTCAATGTACTCAGGTGAGCAGTGAGGGAAGCCAAAGGGAAACTAAGGGGTTTGTGTTCCAGGTGAATGCTTTACTTAGTATTTATATTCTAGGAAGCTTTGGGTTCCTTTCAATAATTAAAAGTTCATATAATAAAGATAGGATCATGCATCATTCTATTCTGCTTTGAGGAGCCATTTAAGAATGTTCCCTAATCTTAATATCTCTTCTGTTTCTCTTCTTTCATCTTTTGGATGTTCTGTAGTTTAAAAGAAAAGTCATTGATTACAGAAGACAGGATTCTGGTTCTTTGTACCAAAATGATTTGAGGAAAATTACTTCCCCAGAGTGTACTGAAATTATAGAACAGGGAGAGAGCTGACCCCGAGTCTCTGTTCCTTTTTCCATGACCCATTCAACAACTGGGAATGGCTGGTAAGGAGGCCCCAAGATGAAATCAGAAGTGATAAAGAGTAGGGACCAGTTCTATGGGAACTGAGGGTTGATAGCTGTGCAATTATATTGGCTTCAAAGCAAAAAAGGAAAAGAAACAGAAAACAGCATAAAGGCAGAAGACTACGGACTTAATCAGCATGAATAAGTAAGTAAGTTGAGGCTTCGAGAGTTGGCCCTGCCATGGGATTCCCTTGCTCACAGACACATTTAGAAGAATCATCTCTTAAAACAATAATGCTTTGAATTAATAATGAGTTCTAGGCATTGCAACCTCTTGTTGAGTATCTGCCTACAAGCAGCAATAATGAAACTGCTTGTTGCATTCAGGAACTCTTCTAAGGCAAAATACTAATACTAATACTAATGATATTACTGGGCAAATTTTGAATAAGTATTATTAGATTTTAGCAGAGTACAACCCCTCAAAAAGGGAGGGAACATGGATAAGGGCTTGGCTTTTGAAAATACTTGGTGTGCTAGGGCAGGAGTTCAGTAAGATGATAACAGCAAAATTAACTTTGGCTGGAACACAAATCATCTCATTCAAAAGAGCACATGCAACTTATACTAGTAAATAGGTGAATTAAGAGTTAATTCTGCTACCTAGGTGAAGGTGGGGGAACCCTCTCCTTCAGTGCAAAGCTATGAGTCCGTAAGGCCACAGAGTCAGAAGGTGGTTATCTGAGTAGCTTAGAAAAACCCAGGAAAGGCAGATCTACTCTTTCTCACCCCCACTCACGCCCATATTTATCTCCATGGCAGGCAAGGTCAACACAGAAACAAACCAAGGAGAGATAAGAGAGCTATATAATTCTATATCTAGTTGGATGGTTAGCCTCCAGAGACCGGCAGTTAGAAGTGCAGCTTGAGCTTGGCAAAGCACCAAACAGTTGGGCACAGAACTTGAAAGCCAAAGGAGCTTTAAACAATTATAGTCAAACTCTGTCACTTTATAAATGAGAAAAATAAGGCTCAAGAAGTTAATGATTTGCCAAAGTCACCTGGCAAGAAGTTCATGGAGCTGGGACAAGAATTCAGGCTTTCTGTCTCCAGCTCCAGAATTAGGACAGTGTTTAATCAAGTCAAATACATATGCTACAGAAGTTGTGGCTCTAATCAGGATTCTAACTGGCCTTTAGGGTCATAAATCCTATTTGAGGGAACCCTAATTGTAGCAGCCTCTCACACGGATCCCCATCCCAATATTTCTTGAAACTATTCTGGCTTCTATATTACCACTTTCTACTTCTCTCTCTTCTCTTGTTCTCATGACCACTCATCTTCTTTTTCATTCACAGACTAAAAAAAAAAAAAAATTGGCTCATTTCTTAAGTGATTATGTTCCAAAGGGATGTCTCCTTGGCACTTGTCTTGGTCCCTATAAGCAATCTCATCCATAGTGGTGGTATCTAAACACAGATAGCATTCAGACCCAGAGCTCCAGCCCAGATATTTGTTCTGCATGCCAATCCCACATTTCCAATTGTCTGATGGGTTCTTTATTTCAAAATTAACAAGTGCAAAAATCCCTTTCTCCTGCTTTACCTGTCTCAGTTAACATTATGCACGAAGCTTCCAGGATAGTGGTCTCAGAGGTTTTCTGAGTGTCTTTACAACCTGACACCCAATCAACTTGGACCCTCTTTCCCCCTCTCACTGCCACTCCTAGTTCAGGCCCTGAGTAACTTTTGGGGGGAGTAAGGCAATTGCTTCCCAATGGTTTTCTTGTATTTGAGGTGGTCTTCCCACCTCAAAAATCTATCTTCCACATAACCAGAAGTTATCTTGACAAAACCTATATAATCGTGTCTCTTCCCAGTTTTCTGGAATGGTAGTTCTTACTGTATAACTTGTATTAACCCATTCAAGATTGGGAGCTCCTTAAAGTCCAGGGAGACTGTCTTATTGTTTTGGCATTTTCAGAACTTTATAACACAGTGTCTGAAACAAAATACACACTCATTACATGTCTAAATTGAAACTGATTCTGGACTCAGATTTCTTGGTTCTCTATAGAGAGGGTAAAATTCTTTTCTAGAGAAATCAGCGTGATATTTGGCCAAAAGTTTCAGATGGACATGGGAAGGTAAACTAATGGGACAGAGAGATAAGTGGTGTGTCCAAGTCACCAAGCCTCACAGCCAGAGAATGTGGGAGACAGAAAGCAGGAAACTGCCTGCCCCTCCCTATTAAAACAGGATAATTAAGTAGATCGGGAGCCTGAATCTAGTGTCCACAACCACTGAGCAAACAGGAAGGCCAAGAGGAACTATCCATCCCAGCCAGATTAAATACAATGTTTTCTATAAGCGCCTTTCTCCCTTCAATGTAGCAACCCACATCTGGCAGCAGGTGACTGAGCACATTCATACTCTGCCAGAACATTTGGTTTCTACTGTTCCTGGTTCCCAAGCTACGCCTAAGGAGTGGGAAGAAAATACTATACAACTAGCCAGAACAGCGGGTACAGAGAGCTGTAGGTCACATGGTAACTTCCACATCATCCCTGACTCTTCCCTGCCTTTCTCCCCACACACCACCGCCCCCACCCCCCAACTGCTATTGAAATGTCAAGAAAGCTCATTACTCCTACTGCCAGGGAAATTATCTGCTATTCCAAGTACAGAGAGGTGTGAGTAATAATTTCCATGACCATTCATGCTGTTCTTTGAAGAGAAATTAGACACAATGACTGGTGTGTCACCCCACTAGCACTGATAGCATCATCAATGGCCCAACTTCCTCTTATTATATTTACTTTATTCTATATTTATCATGCAGGAGCTCCTGCCACAGCCTCAAGGCTTCCACATTCTCAACAACATGACTTTCCTGTACCCAACCCCCTAAACTTTAGCCTTGGGATCTGGCTTGGCATGACGCACACACACACACACACACACACACACACACACACACACACACACACACTTTGTGCAGGCCAGATCGTGAGAAACAGACACAGTACAGAAGGAAATGGCCATCGTCAAGGAAATCAGTTCTAAAGGAAGTGGCTGAAGGATGAGCATCAAGGTTAGTTTGAGGACACAGGGGAAGAGAAAGGCTTGTATGCTTTTGTGCCTGCTGACAAAAGTCAGCTTCAGGCTGAGGGTCGTCAAAGCACTTTGACTTCCGCCCACCATCACCTTTAGGGTATCGGGGGAGTGGGATTTCCCAAAAGAAGGAAACAGCTGTGATCAGAACATATGGATATCTGCAAGTGTCTGGATTTCGCTTCTTAGAATATTTGGTTTACACCTGGGTTCTTTCATTGGA
The DNA here is from genome assembly GCF_963455305.1 of Plecotus auritus. Taxonomy (NCBI): domain Eukaryota; kingdom Metazoa; phylum Chordata; class Mammalia; order Chiroptera; family Vespertilionidae; genus Plecotus; species Plecotus auritus. The sequence goes on along the minus strand of NC_137771.1, from coordinate 88,351,637 downwards.
TGATCTGGGATGTCGAATTACCAATTTTCTTGGGATTGTTAATTAGTAGATACAAAGCTTTCAAGTTGAGGAGTTAGAAGATGTGATACACAGCACATCCAAATGGTTTCTCAGCAATATTTATCAACTGCAATTTGACACACTTTCATTATGTGATCTGAACTAGTCACAGAAAGGCAGCAGCAGAATCCTCTTTGGCCCCATGAATCCCTTGTGCTGCTGATCACGTGAGGAGCATCAAATACTGCCACCAAGACAGTTCTGGCACCTAGACCACATTTCAGTCAATGATTTTTATTTTCTGGAAAGTGCTTCTAAATCGCTATGATGGACACAAAGTTTATCTGAGTACCTTGGACCCTCTCTGATTCTTCATGTCATTTACTCTGCCACAAGTCCTTAAATTTTCTTAGATTTTCCAGCCTTGTGAACTGTATCCATAGCATTCTCTTTGTGCATTTTTGAGTGGGAGATACTTTAAGAATGTGACATCAGACAGTTGCCTCTCCAAAATACTTTCACATGCAGCAGCCCCCACATGCACGGACGGAGTGCGCCCTGTGTGGTGGTCCCTAAGGCTCCCAGGTTTGGGAATCTAACATCTCTTCCATATTGACCTATTTCTGTTCAATGAGGGATCATTCAGAACCCAGCATTACTTTGGTGGTTCATATGCCCAAGTGACACTGCTTCTTAAGAGCTGGTGAGAAGATCTGATGTTCTTTGTAAATTTAGATACTTTGATCTCAGAAATATCTGTCTGGCCAGATTTGGTAACATGATATGGACAGCAGAGATGTGAGATTTAAAAAGTGTTTCTTCAAATGCTGGGTTCCTTTCCTTTCCCGCCCTGGAACTAATGTCATCTATTCTCCCTTGATGTAAGGTTGATACAGGACAGAAACATTTATATGCTGAGATTTGCTTATCAGGAAACCAACAAAAACCCAGAGCAAATTCTCTCTTTCATATAAAAACAATGACAAATGGACTTGTAGGTTGGTATGCATGTGTGAGTGTATATGTGTGACGTCACAGTCCCCTTCTATTATTTCTTGGTCAGTCATGGAGGTTGAATTTGATTAATGAAAGTATTTGAGAAAAATAAATTAGCATTTTCATTACAAGTCTAATGATCATAAATAATGTGTATATCTTTAAGAGCTCAATTTCCCACTCTTCTGTTGTCTTTGCGATTGATCTAAGCAACTCCTGAGTGTCTTAAAGAAGGTGGACAGATACTGAGGTTTCTGTGAGTATTAGAACCAGAAGTTACCCACAACTTGACCAGAACCAACTAGACTAGAATTTCAGACTAAGAAGGGATCTTAGAGATCATTTTAACCCAATCTTCTTGTTTTACAACCTAGAGGGTCTTCTATTAGATTAGCTGCCAGAATTAGCATCTGGGTCCCCTCTTAACCTAGGATTTTTTTTCCACTGGACCAGGATGTGCTACTTGAGAACCTTTTCCATCTTAGAATTTAGTTCTGTTGCTAGTAAGCCTTGGAATTTATACGCATTTGTCCCAGATTGCCTGGTTTTGATAGATTTAAGCATAGCTTATTGGCAAAGGATCAAAAACATGGGGCAGGCACAAACTCTTTTCAGGGTTCTGTCCCTAGATAAATCTGACAGGCGCCATATAATGATGAAGGCCTGACACCCACTCACCCAAAAGATAGGTTTTATTAACAATAAAACAACCATCTGGATTTCAGCCAACATGACAGTGTTGGCACCAGATCACATCTATCTGCCTGTCTAGACAAATCCCTCCAACCTCCAGGTACTTAGGGAAGCAAAATGAGAATTGTATAAAGGAATAGGAGACTCCATTCCATTATAGTAGAGTATATTTTCAAAACTCACATGATTTCTCAAAAGTCAAAACATACAAGTTATAACACCTAATAAAGTATTTGCACCAAGGTATGCAGCCCCCAAGGTCTTAGTTTATATCTAAATACTAGAGGCTCAGTGCACGAAATTGTGTGTGAGTAGGATCCCTAGGCCAGGCCTGCGATCAGGGCCATGTCTGATGCCCCCCGACCCACCCTGCAATGCTCTGTGATGCTCGCTGCCCTGCCACCCGCGATGCTCCACGATGCTCACTCGCTGCCACTCAACAGTCCTGCCCCACTGCCACCCCCTACCCCTCCATTCGCCATGCTGCGATTGGGGATGGGGGGGAGGGACGGGAGAGGGACCTAGAGGTGGTCAATCACCTCATGGCGACTGGTCAAGCGGTCATTCTCGTCATTACGCTTATGGTCCTAGCCTTTCATTATATAGGATAATATGATACAGTAGCAATATCTAAATACAATTCCAGTACAAATACATACACATCCTGGCAACCGTTCCTGTCTCCCAGCCAGAACCCAACTGATGTAACTTGGATGCCAATGCTCACTGGAACTCTTTAGATATCCCTTGACCTAGGTTTAGAGCCTGATTGCTAGTATCCCACTTGTGAGGTCCTCAGAGTTTTAAAACATGGATCAGCACATGTGGCTAAGAGGGTGTCGCAATCACATGCTGTCACCATTGCAACTGCAGAAACCAAGAAAGAATTTTAGATACTGCAGCTTCTCAACTACAAGAGAGAGAAAGATGATAGGAGCAAATGGAATAGGAAAAACCTCCAAACGCATTGTTCAATGGCTAGGTATACAGATAAGCTCCCACATGTAGATAAACACCAGTTTATGGGAATAAAATAGCTTTCTTTAAGGTCCAGTTCTAAATGCATTATGCAGACAACTATATATATATCAGACTGTCTCTATGGCAAACTTAATTCTCTGAACTCTGTCTTCCTGTGGCCTGATGGTTTTACATGTGACCTGAGGGAAACCTCCTGCTTCTTAATATTTTGTGGTATTTGTTCAACAAATTGGTGCTAAGCATATAAGGGGAAGTTTCCTTTTGGTTAGGTCCTGTTACATAAAGCTCAGCCTTGGTCATAATAAAATTATGGCAAACAGTTCTACGATTGTATTTTTGTGCTGCTATTACATCAAACCAGTAAGGCAACTATTTTTAAGCAGATGAAAGTCGGGGAGATTAGGCCAGTGATTCTTAACTAGAAAGGATTTTGTCTTCCCAGGTGACATTTGGCAATGTTAGGAGACATTTTTGGTGTGTGTGTGTGTGTGTGTGGTAGCTAGTGGGCAGAGGCCAGGGACACTGGCAAACACCCTGCAAGACACAGGACAGTCCCCCACAATAAATATTTATCCAGCCCAAAATGTCCCTGGTGCCAATGATGAGAAACCCTGGACAGAGGAATGGACACTAAACTGAATTAACAGAGCCAAGTCGTGGTCCTCATATTGGAAGACTAATGACAACAAAATCACACTGCCCTTTGTGCCTCTGTTTCCCCATCTTCAAAATGGGGATAATGAACATGTTCTTTATAATAACATTAGAAGGAGACATCAAATTATATATGCAAAATGCTCTGATTTCTTCATAAGAAAGAGTCTATAAAATCACAGCACAGTTATTACTGCACTATTATGAGCTCATGAAATTGTCTTAAAAACTGTACTCCTCCTCCTCAAAAAAAAAAAAATTCCTCCAGGAAAAGAAAATAAACCAGCAATGATCTCATCATGATTACACCTGCCACACCAAAAAACAGACACAGTTCAGAGAAACTAAATTCTTTCCCTCCAGCAATGAAGTAAGCTGCGTCTGTAATTAAGATCTTAATAAGGGAGCAGGAGGCTTGGGCAGACGCTGCAGGCTATGAGGCTCAGAGCTACCTTGCCAGGTTTGAAACAAGAACAACTGAAATACAATCCCCTGCTGCTTAATGCTCTCAGGTGCTCTCTGCACAAGCCCACACTGCAAAGTAGGCTTTCCATCATTTCCAACGATGCCTATTTCTGCAAGAAAAAAGAAAAGGACCACCTTGTTACTTACAAGTAAATGTAAAAAATTTGCTTGCATCCACTTTTTAAAGAAGGTTCTTAGATAAAAGAAGCTGTCAAGAGGCTAACATAAGGGAAGAGATAACGCTCTTGACAGTTGACTAATGGCCGGAGCAGCTCATGTTGATGGTCTAGACTAGAGTGACCATGTGTTCCTCAACTTCCCAAGACAGTCCCAGTTTCAAATATCCTTCCCATTGTCAGACCATATGTCCCATTTTTAGGGTTTTTGAAACATGGATACATACCCACAGAAATTACATATATTTTAAACTAAAAATAAAAGATAGGTGTGCAAGTACATATCTTGCTAACAGGTCTGCCTTAGTTGAATTTAGGATTTGAGAGAAAACAAGATAGGTACTGATAAGAGTCTTTGATTCAATCAACGGACACGTCCTCTAAATGACAAGATGATCTTTACAAGGAAATGAGATATATTCCAAAGGCATCTGGGCCTCTCTGAGACTGTGTACAATCCCAGCTTCACAGTGAATGGGGTTATTAAGAGAAAGAATGCTGTTGGGCTAACTGTATTCCTATTGTTGTCTCTCCGGACCCCCATTCAAGGGTGTGTTCATCACACTTAGCTCTGAGTGAAAAGGTTGGAGAATAAAAAAATTACATGGAAGTTCTATCCCAGGGGAGCACTCAAGGGAAAGAGGACCTCAAAATGCTTCTATGTTAATAATGTTGTGGTAGTACTGAAATCCTGCTGGTCCATCAATTCATTTCCTGCCAAACTCTAAGTCACACCACAAAAGATTAGTAACACACACACACACACACACACACACACACACACACACCCCAAAAAACTCATTGACAGATTACTAACGTACTATTAGATACTAAAGACTCTGAATGCCAAGAAGCCTGGAGTGTCTGGAAGTCCACTTTACCACCTTCCCAGGTGCTTCTTATGAATATTGGGGGTTGGGAGCTGGTGGCCTGGGGTATCCAAGCTCATTCTTTCAGTGCAGTGCAGAGTCTGGGGACAGAAGAGCCTACAGGATTCAGCCACATCTCTTGGAGATGGGATGGGGTGAAACACTAAGTTTCAAACTGACTACCACAAATCAATGAGATTAAGGCTAATTCACAAAAGAGATAGCACAGGGTTTCCACATAACTAAAAGAAATTGGGGAAAAATGAATGACACATCATCTGGCCTAAATACATATTGCTTTAATAAATAGAAAGATCTGGTTCGAATCTTAACCTTATATGCCTTTTGGTTGCTGCAACTTTCTATTAAGTTTCACAAATAATCCTCCCCCCACACACATGAAGAGTAAAGAAAGGAATTAAATTCAAAAGGAGCTATCAAATTTTTTTTGTGCAATGCTTGCACTTTTACATATTCATGGTTGCTCAATCTTTATTTCTGGTAAGCATAAACATCAACATTCCACATAAGGAACCTTTTTGGTAACATAATGATGACCTTGACATATTAGAACTATCAGGAGGAGTTCTCATTTGCAGCATATACACCAAGATTTACAAAGAAATAAGACACCCCCAAATCAGTGGCCCCAGCGTTTGAATTAAGGATCATGAATCACCTACTTCAACACTATTTAGCACCATTAATGGTTGGGGAGGTAGGGGAGAAGGGACTAGCTCTTTTTAAAGAATAAAGTGGCGTTTAGCAGCCTATGGTGGGGCCCAGGCATATACTGAAAACATTCCTCTGGCAATTTTAGTATCTTCATAATCAGCTGCCCTACCCCCTACCTTAACCAGGGAAAATTACTGTCATACGCCATCACTACTCACATTTTCTAGAGTGCCTGTTCTATCTTCCTTAAAGTCCAGGCAGGCCTCAATCTACCTGGATCAATTGCCCTCTAAAACTACTTTCTAGTGGAGGGTGGAAAAGGTCACCAACAAGGCCATTTATCTAGAAATGAAGATTCCTGGGGAAGATAGACTTGCAGGGAGGCTGTCATGTTCCCCAGGCGTGCAGAGTCCTCATTAACCAGTACGAATCACCGCAGGGAGATGACTGGAATGTTCAAAGTAAATAAGATGGAGGGGGTGTTGTTGACAAAGTATAAACAGTTTTTTGGGGGGAGGGGTCCCCTTTCCAAGCTCATTGTTTTTGCAATCATCCATTGCCTAGGAAACCAGCAGCCTTTCTCTGGCATTTTAAGTTGGAAATGTAGTATTTCTTCCCAGTGGCCCTGTTTGTTTATCTTGGCAAGGAGGCTTGATAATTAAGTCTATATGTTACTGCAGAGCAATGCTATGGTCCCAGCGACTGGCATTTGAAACCAATTTGTTCAGGTTTCTTTCTAACCCTAAAAGGGATCTAAAAATAGATAACCAAGACCTCTTACTTTCCATAAACTCACACTAGTTGACTGTGATAGGATAAGGGATATAGTTTACCATGAATTTCTGTAGCCAGCAACTCACTACCTTTTCATTTCACCTTTGATTTTTTTTAAAGTGATGATTTTTTCTTTTCCTCACTAATATTTTTGTTTTGGGAAAACAATTCTTGTGATGTTTCCTATTAAGTTTTTATCTATATAATACTTGTATATCTATATATCTGTGTATATATATCTTATAATGCACCATAATAGCTACTATTTTAAAATGCCTACTATGTGCTAAAAGCTGAAAAAGATTTTCATATCTTATTTCCTTACAACTATCTGATAAGACATGTATTTGATAAATCCCATTTTTATAAATGAGGAAACAGAGGCTGAAGTAGCTTGCCTGTATATTGTTAGAAAGTAACCAAAGTGGTATTTGAAATTAAGCTCATGTTCTTTCCACTATGCCATACAGCATTAAGACATTTTTAGTGGTTATTTGTATAAGTATTTTATGTAACTCAATATTTGTTGAGTATGTACTATGATCAAGGTCCTGTAATTACAGGAAGATCAAATGTTATTAATAGCAGTTAAGATACCAAGTCATTAATATATTAGTAAGAGGGTGCATAAGTGTGCTGATAATTTTCTATGTGTGGCATTTGTGTTTCTACACTACACATCCAAGCCAATGGAATACTCAACAATACTCAACCATCTTAACTTAGTAACTGGGATTGGACATAATCCTATCACCAAGTCTTGAGTCCACACTATTCTTTCAACATCAATTGAACATCTACTGTATGCGGAGAGCTGGAGTCGACTGGCATTGTCTACATACTACACGCCAGGAGTCATAGTAAGTATTTTATATTCATATATTCTCTTGTTTAGGCCTTAGAACAATAGAATGAGGCAGTTAATATCTCTATTTTCAGATAAGAAAACCGAGGCTCAGAGAGCTTAACTTGCCCAAGGGTACAGAGCATTAAATCACAAGAAGTAATGTCTTCCCCCAAAGCCCACACTCTATCTTGTCTTTATTACAAGAATATACAAGACCAAGGCCCTGCTGCCTCAAGGCAACAGATCCTAGATCATACTTTTTATTCAGCGACTTGTTTATCAACCTGCCTCTACATACAAACAAAGGTCACCCTTTAATTCTTTACTTCTTGTGTTCAATGGGGCTTACTGAAAGCTGGACAGTCCCCTACACCTGAAACTAAAATAAAATAACACTGAATGTTAAAAAAGAAAAAGCTGACGCTGGCCAGTGTGGCTCAGTTGGTTGAGCGCTGTCCTGTGCACTGAAAGGTCACTGGTTTGATTCCCAGTTAGGATACCAAAAAAAAGAAAAAGCTGGACAGACAGCTCCAGTGGGTAACCTATGTGAGTTACAGATATCATTTAGATAGTAATTTGATGGAAAGGGGTTAATAAGTTAGGTAGTGCTAACAAGGTAGGGCAGAGGTGAAAAAGCCCATTGTGGGCGTTATAGGACAGTCAAGGTGACAAAGGTTTGGGCTTTTGATTGCTTCATAGAGAGGAGGATGGATGAGGAGACTTGACCTGTGGGAAGTGACAGACTAACCAAGTCACATAGATGGAAAGGAGGCAGGGACAAATGAATCAGGGAGCAGCAGGAGACCAAGACTTCCCAAAGCAGAGTCAAAAGAGGATGTACTTTGAGAATGTCACGACTGCATGTACTGGGAAGGCAAGCCCTACAGAAGTCAGCTATTAGGAAAGCATAAGGAATGATTGAATGAAAAAATGAGAGCCAATGAGGGCAAAAAAGGGAGGGGATTTGCAAAGGGGATTGAAAAGTAAAGAGGAAGTTGTTTTTAAAAGTCTTGGGGGGAGGGGTGCAGACAGGAAGCCACTGATGAATTCTGAGAAGACAACCCATGTATATCCCAGCAAGGAAAGGAAGCTAAAGGCATCTTGGTATGTTCCACACTGTGCAACTTGCTACATTTGGTGTTATCAGAACATCTTCAGCTCTACAAAGGCTTTCATCTCTGTGTAGGTAAGTCATTTAGCTCCAAAAATGGTTTGCTCAATAAACAAATAATATAAGACAAATAATTAAGTGAGGATTTTTCAAAGCACTTTTTAGTGCTTTTAAATTTATAGATTTCACATAAGATTTAACAGTGTATATATGGGAGGGAATTTCTAATTTGAATTGGGTACAATGAATCATCTAGAAGAGAATAAAGAAATGAAAACTAAAATGTCAAAGCAAGGAAAGAACTGGGAATTATAAATGACCATATTGACTAAATTGAAGACCCTCAATTATTTTTTTCTCTAACTTCAGTCCAAACATTTAAGAATGAATTTGTTGAATGGTAGATTAGATAAATTATTTGGAATTTTAATGGAGGCACGTAGTGTTCAAAAATTTGGCAAATTCACAAAAGCTGCTCAGCCATTGGAGATCATACAGGCAGTGCCTGCTGAGAGCACTGACCAGGCCTGGGCCTGCACAAAATGGGCTGGTCTCCAGCCTCTGCTCAAACACAGCTGAGCACTGGCCCTTCAATCACTTCCTGGCAGACATCAGCCACATTCACCTCCACCTCCAGACACTCAGGAGGAAAGCAAAGCCTTCCCTGAGAAAGCCACAGCCCCTTCCCCCCACTTCAGAACATGCTCTATATTCAGAGGGGCTTGTGGAAAACTCTTAGTAAGTAACACCTTCCCCCATAATTTATCATCACAGAACCTCAGACTGAATCCTTTAAGATAAATGGGATATTGAGTACATATGAGAGTGACTGCGGTCTTCCTAAGAACAAATAAAAAGCATATAATGAAATAAAAATATACTAGATAGGTGCTAACCAAAAATGTTTACCAAAGTAATAGCTTACATTCCACAATTTCAAGATTATTGTAAACACAGAGCTGGCTGACTGGAACTGTGTGTAAGTGCAAAATGACTGCAGGTTTGGTTGTTGTCCAGTTAAGACCGATCCCTGAAAGTAGCCAAACCAGATAATCTAGTTTAACAAAATTTTATAGTCGCTGGATTACAAATCTACCATTTTTAAGTCTGTGCTAAACTTACAGTGTATAGCACAACACAATGTTTAAAAGATAATTTCTGAATCCAGGAATTTACACTCTAATAATTATCTGGCTTTTTGCTACCTAATTGTGGATCAAATTAAACAAGTAACTATGAAACATGCATTTCACTTTGCTTTGAGGAGATACTGCCTAAAAAAAACAAAAAACAAAACAAAACAAAACAAAAACAAACCCACCACCAACAACAAAGACTCTAACCTGCTGGAATAGTTTCAATGAAATAGTCTTAAATTTTCTGGGAGAAGAAAACAGCAGTCACAGAGGATACTTTAGAGAAGTCACAGATGGTTCTTTTTCTCTAATAGTGATTTCAAGTCACAAGTTCTGGGACCAGATAGACTTGGTTCAAATCTCAGCTCCACCACTTTTTTAGCTGTGTGGCTTTGGATAAATAACTTAGCCTCTCTATACCATAATTTCACATTTGAAAATGAGTATAATCATACCCACCTCATAGAGTTATTGAGAGAATTAAAGATGACAATGCTGTATTGTCACGGTGTCTTAAGAAATGTTATTTATCACTCTTTCACCTTTGTGTCATCTCCTACTTAAAATTACAAAATTCTCTCCTTCAATTTGTCTCTTATTAACTAGAGTGAAAACAGGCTGATAAGAAAGGGAAAGTAGATTGCTTCAGCTATTGGCTCATTTTGTAGTCACTGCAAGGTGTCAATCTGTCATTTGGTCAGTTGAAGAAGTCAGTATTTTTATCTGGTGAATGTGTCCACAACCTAATAAAATCATGTATTTACATCACTTGGCAGGGTATTCAACACTAGTAAGACCCGGCCAAGAGGCAGGATTTCTCCATGAATGCCAATCATAACTTACATCATCTGTTGCTATGATGTTTTCTTTCCGTTCCGTCAGAGTAAAACAAAATATGAGGAGGTCACTGAATAAAAATGACTCTAGACTTTGTCACTTTCTAGATTGCAGTGCTCCTTGTTAATTGCAGTCATTTATACTTTCCAATAATAAATGCATGAACATATTTTCTCTTTTTTCCCTGCAAGCCAATTTTTATGAACTAAAGCTCAGCAACAGGGAGAGGAGGGGCAGACTCACTGCTGGCTAAGCACTATCTAGTCCTATCATTGCTCTGAATAAGGAAACTGTGGCTGTACGGGGTGAACGACATTAAGAGAACTTTCTTGTCGGATGGAAGGGTTTGTTTCTGGTTGCATCTTGAAGCCAAATATTAAGATTATCCATTCCTCTAATCTTTCCTATTGAAGCAGATAATGGAAAGCTGATAGTAGAGTGGTAACCGATACCTGTGCCTCCAAATTTCAAGAACTGTAACTCAGATTTTATAAGCAAAGGCTTTCACCACTTAGATTTAGAGCTTTGAATAAGATTTATAACTTTTGAACAAAAGATTTATCACTGAGGTTAGCTAGTGGCTATTAGCCAGATCCAAGTATTTACAACATCACATTAAAAAAGGATGGACCCGAAGCTATGTAATTCAGAGAGAAAGCAAAGTAGCTCCCAGCTAGCACAGTCCTGAAGGTCAGACAGGTAATACAAATTGCCAGTCCCAAAGCATAGCCACCTGGCCAGAGTTCATTTTAATAATAGCACTTTTTTTTAAGCACTAGGAGTTGTATCTATTCTAGAATAGAAATATTTATACTCCAAGGAAAATTCACACCCTATTCATTGCAATCTGCTTTGGTACAGTGTCCTTGGGAGCTGCTTGCCTCCTAAATGGGAGGCGACTTAAAATGGGATATGCTGAGCAAATTATAATCCTTTTGCCAAGAATAAACACACAAACAATGGTGTAAATGCATGGGGGGAAATGCTGCCAAAGTGTTATGGCACTCTGCAAACTTCAGGGACAACAAACTGGCCTCAGCCTTCAGACCCTCAGTCCATTCAAATGCCAATAAAAGTGTTTTCAAGAAATGGCAAATGCTCATTTGTTCTTATAACCAACTTCATTTAAGGATGTCAAAATTCTTCATCATCAGCTATTATAGTAGTACCTGGGGCTTTTAATCTCTACCACCAAAAGTACACATGGCAAACTGCTTCCCAGACCAAACGCTTTAAAACACAGGCTGAAAACTGCTTCAGGAGTCCGAGACTCAGCAGTGCTGATTCCTCTCTCATTACATCTCCCCGGCTCCCCCAGACAGTGGAGGCCAGGCCTGGGGGAGCCTGGGGACTTGAGCTAATACGTGCTCCGCTTTAAGTCAGACACCCTCTGCTCTACTGTGGCTGCTACAGACCGGCTCAAAGACCAATTCTCCAAAATTTTCAGAGGAGATGGACTCGGGTGTACGGTGAACTCCGGGAGTGGATCTGAGACTGGGTCCTGCCTGCTGGCTTGTATGCCAACCTCAGTGACTGAGACCCATCTCAAAACGCTCTCGGGCACACAGGGGTCTCGGTAGAGTCGTCACAGTAGGAAACATTACACACACACATACACACACACACAACCTATGTAAAAGGCACTCTCTTACCTTATACTTCATCTCGGCAGCGGTGAATTGAGCCGTTTTCCTACACACTAGTTAGACTGCATGAAGCACAGGCGAGTCCGCCCCTCCATCGAGTGCAGTGTTAAATGAAAGTGAGCCGTCCCGGGCTGGGGCAGGTTTGTCAGTCGCAGCGCAGAGCTAAGCTCCAAAGCCTCTGAGCTCACTGTTTTGACTGAGGCGGGCCTATCACGGATTGTATTTGCATACCGTCCCACCATTGGCTAGTGGGCCAAGGTAATGAGATGCCCCGCCCACTTCTTAACTTATGAAAATTCCTGACAAAGAACTTGTAATGTGATCATTTCTTCTAACATTAAAAGAAAGGGTGGAAATAAAACAAAGTGGGGAACCGTTCCCAACTTTACTCCAACGCCCCCCAAAATAAACGGGAAAAGGAGATAAATTGTTAAGATTAACTTAAGTTTTAAAGAAATCGAATTCACAAAGCAGTCTGAAAGTCGTGCTTCCTGTGACCTAGCAACTCCTTCATAAACGCATTTCATTTGAAAGCTATTCACCTCACAATCTCTACATGAAACGAACTCTGGGGAACAAAAGGTTTTCTGTCTCCGGGCCCCTTTTTACTAACTACCCCTGCTGATATCTCTCCAGCTCCCCTTCTCTCCTCCCTCCCTTCCTTTTTTGTGTGGCTGTTTGCTTTTTTTGTTCTTTTCAGTGTTCAAAGTACTTGCGACATCAGTCTGCAAGGAGCCAGAATACAATTCTCCCTCAGTGAAAGGAACTCCCTCGCCCAAGCACCAGGATTTCCCTGGCCAGCTTCTCATGAGGGCCTCACAGAATTAAGTGTCAGCCCCATTCAGCGACCGTCTCTGACTTTGCGGAGGATAAAGGTTAGATGTGACCCCTCAGATGGGGCTGGCCAGTGCACGCCCTATAGATCATCACTGTCTATTGAGTACTATGTTCTTTGATGGTTGGCATTTCTAGCTCCAGCTCTAACACTGCAGTTTTTCCTTCTGACCTCTCTCCTGAAGATGGCCCATTAACCCACCAACGCTTATTATCCGGGGAACAACAACAAAAAAAATGCTAACTGTGTTGATGAGCCTGGTTGAAAAGACCAGTTTCTCTCCAGTGAAGCACAGAACATTTGGTTCAGCTTCATGATTTCTGTAGAGAAAGCCATTACCCAGGAAAAGACAGAAATGGTCACCTTTGGCAACTTTTCTGAAGGACAGAGAGGTGAGGGACAATTCCTCTCCAGTGGGCCTCAGGATTCAGATGTGCTGAGTGCAGACAACAGCTGTCCCTGAGTGGGACGGACACCAACCAGAGTACATGCCTGGGATGGAAAACGCAGTCCTTATTTTTTTCCTGGCCAAGTTGGACCAGAATCTGTTTGATTTGTCCCCCTCACCCCTCCGAAATTCTCAATGGATTAACACTACTTTTATGATCTAAGAAAAAAGCACAGGAGAATAGCTGCCCCACAAAAGTGGTTTCCAGATCCAGGGCTCACAGTTCAGTTCAAAATTTAATGTGGCACCTATTCCCTGGACATGACCTCCAAGCAGTCATAATGAGGTTGACATACTGGTTCTGGCATCCACCAGGCCTCGATTTTCCTCATTTAGCCTTGAGTGAAAATGAGCCTGAGTGACTTTTCAAGGTCTTTCTGAACACAAATTAAGCATGCAGCATACGGCGCTGCAAGGATCTTCGGAACAGTCCCACAGACTCATGGGAGAGTCGTTATTTTGCAGGAAACTGTTTTCCGAGTCTGCCTGGATTAGACAAAGGCCTTCCCATCTGTAAGATGAGTCTCGAGGCCTCCAGGAGATCTAGATAACATTCCTTTGGCTTCCTAAACAGTAAAGTTGAACCCTCCTTCTGTTTTGTTTGATGAGTACCATTGAGTAGTGTCTCACCCCATTTTACTGCTTTCAAATAGTTTCCCAAAGCATCTGTTAGGGCCTTTTGTCATCTAATTCTCTAGTTCAGTGCTTCTCAACCTTCCTAATGCTGCAACCCTTTAATACAGTTCCTCATTTGTGGTGACCCCCAACCATAAAATTATTTTCGTTGCTACTTCATAACTGTAATTTTGCTACTGTTATGAATTGTAATCTAAATATCTGATATGCAAGATGTCTTAGGCAACCCCTGTGAAAGGGTCGTTCGACCCCCAAAGGGGTCTCGACCCACAGGTTGAGAACTGCTGCTCTAGTTGGAAAGCTTAATTCATACCAAGTGGTCCTCCCACTTTCCTATTTCTGTCCTGTTCAGTAAGACATTTAAAAATCGACCTGAAATTCATTTCAAGGTGGTTTGGGTCACTGGAATTTTAATTATATAAAGAAAAGCACAAGGGTATTGGAGGCAGATAAAGTTGTGTTAGAACATTAACAAATTTCTTAACTTCTGATTTTGGTGTCCTGAAGTATATATTGAGAAACTAATAATATCTACCTGCTAGGGTCATCATGAGGATTAAATGAGATAATATGGATAGAAGTTGATAGTACTTGGCACATAGTAAGATCTAAATAAATGGTTGTTTATGATCATTACCATTATTAATTATAATTTTAATATTACACATTACTTTATTAATACATTACATCACATTGTTAAATATAGTATATAAGTAATATGAATATTTAATTAGTTTGTTAATTAGAATATGATTAGCACTAGACTTATAGACACAGGTGGTAGGCATTCAGAAAAAGGGGGTGGATCCCCTCATCTGTATGCCATCCTTTCACAGGGCAGCTTTCTAATTTAACAAATACCAACTGAGCGCCTACCATGTGCCAGGTACTGTTCTCTGTAGGGAGAATACTCAGCAGCCCAGACAGGTTCTTACCCGCATGGAGCTTACAGTCTAGTGGGAGTGGAAGACAATAATTAAATGAAGGGAAATAAATGAAGGAAAATTAAGGAGGAAAAATTGCTGGAGAAAAACAGCCCAGGATTGGGGGGAAGAGGTGTTTTACTTTAGCAGGGGTCCTCAAACTTTTTAAACAGTGGGCCAGTTCACTGTCCCTCAGACCGTTGGAGGGCCGGACTATAGTTTAGAAAAAAAACTATGAACAAATTCCTATGTGCACTGCGGGCCCGGGACGAGTTGGCTGCTAAGCAGGACAGGCAGCGGCACCCGGCGGGCAGGATAAATGTCCTTGGCGGGCCACATGTGGCCCGCAGGCCGTAGTTTGAGGACACCTGCTTTAGAGAGAATGATCAGGTAAGTCTCTCTAATGAGGTAATATTACATCAGAAATCTGAATAACATGAGGGATCCACTCAAAGACCAGGGAAAAGAACATTCTAGACAGAGGGCATGACCCATGGATAGGGCTTGAGGAAGAAAGAGCTTAGTGTGTTTGAGAACAGCAAGCAGTCCAGGTGCCCCGAGGGGCACTCAGGGGAGGCCTGGAGAGGGCAAGCTCAGAGAGATCGGTGGTAGCAGTTCGAATTTTCTCCTGAGTGTGACTGGAGCTTTGTGAGTCACTGGAGCCCTGTGAGCGGGAATGCTGTGATCTGTTTCTCTCTGTTTTATCCTTTGTTTAAACACTTAAGGACTGCAGGCTATTAGTTAAAATACTGTGTTACTGTCTTCATGCAGTTCATATCATGCAGGTATTTTTTGCTTCATTAACATCATCTAGAATTTTTTCTTCAAAATCCTTTGAGGAAACACAATTCTCTCAATGAATAGAGAAACAACATTTCCTCCATAGATTACCTGAGATTTTGGGGGCAAAAATATTGTTTAAACCATGCTATATCAGTGCTATTGATTGGTTTATAGAATCACCCCAGTACTCTCATGGGCTAAAATGGGCTCAGCCCCTACCTGTGCTCACCAGCACTCTCTCCGCCAGTCAGCCTTGCCACCTGCCTGCTTGTCTGCCAAGGACTCTGTCTCCCCAAATGCTCATGTGTAGGCAGGAGCAAGGGCAATGGCATCGAATGCTGTCCAAACAATTTTCCAGCTGCCACTAGCATGGATACAGCAAAAAATCAAGAGGATGCTAGAGGGAAGAGATTCTTTGGTCCACCACTTTGGAGGGGCCTGTGTGGCTGCTCTCTAAGAGTGAAGGGCAGAGTCAGAGCATGTGAGGGCAGGAAGTGACCTCAGAAGCCATCTAGTTCACCCCTCATACAGAGGATAAAGTTATTGCTTTGAGGGTGGGCATCTTACACCAGCCCCCACTTGCATCAGGACCATAATCAGTGCTTTCTGGCAGTCCTCTGTGTCTCGTTTGCTTCAGTACAGTCATTCCTTGTAATTTTCCTGCCTGAAATCTCTCCCTGCTCCCACACTGCTACCTGTTTAATTTCTAGAGTTACAGAGCCGATCACATTACTACTATGTTTAAAAACCTCTAGAGGACACTTCAGTGTCTTAAAACACAAAATCTGCACACTGCACTGTGGATTGTAATCTGAGCCCACCCTCCCTTTCTGGACTCATCTCCTACTATCTCCCTACCCACATCCCACACTCTAGCCGCATGGGGAAGGGATGGGGGACGACTCACTGAATCCAAGACATGCGTGTATCAGCCTGACTTTGCATAGACTGTGCCTCTGATGAGGATGTCTTCCCTTCACTCCTCTGCTGTCAAGCTGAGCCCCAACACTGACTCTTTTGTGTTTCCTTGTTAACGCCCCCCACCCTGTCCACCTCTGCCTTTCAGAACCAATTCCTCCTTCCCTTTACTATGCCAGTATTGTACTTGGAACCTGGCCTATTATCACATTGTATCATAATGATTTTTTTAAAAAATAGGTTTTTACTGATTTTAGAGAGAGGAGGGGAGAGAGAGAGAGAGAGAGAAACTTTGATCAGTTGCCTCCCACATGTACCCCGACAGGGGACTGAACCCAAAACCTAGGTATGTGCCCTGACAAGGAATCGAACCAGTCACTCTTTGGTGCACAGGATGACACTCAATCAACTGAGCCACACCAGCCAGCCAGGCCATAATGATTTGTTGATGTTTGCTTCTCCAGTTTTAAGGTGAACCCCAAAGGGACCAGGTGCTGTCTTGTTTAACACTGTGCAGGCTTATACCTTATAGGTGCTTAAATTATTGCTGAATGAATAAATAAGAGGATAAATGTAACTTCAAAGAAAGTGTGTTATCTGGAGGTTCTGCTTGGAGCCCAGGAAAGGAATTCATGTTTAAGGCAGCAGTGCAGTTTTAGAAGTGGAGCTAAGATGCACCTTTTCAGAACCAACTGGAGGCACATGCCAGTTCTGCCTCTTGGACAGGGGTCAATTAGAAAACTATGGTTTGCAGATGCCTGTTTTTATATGACCTATGAGCAAAGAATAGATTTTACATTTTTAAATGGTTGTGGGAAAATCAAAAGAAGAACACTATTTCATGAGATGTGAAAATTATGTGAAATTCAAATTCAGTGTTTATAAAGTTTCATTGCAACACAGGCACCTATTCATTTACCTTTGTCTTTTGAGCTGCAATGGCAGACTTGTGTGAGTTGCATCAGAGGTGGTAGACTGCAAAGCCAAAAAAAAAAAAAAAAAAAAAAAAGTATTATCTGGACCTCTACAGAAAAAGTTTGTCAACTCACACTCTATAATAGCGAAAGATACATCCATCCTTAAGTTCAGACTGCCATATCTATAGAGAAACAATCTAGAAATACCCATTCTAGGGCTATGCTTTACCATTTCTAGCTTTTTTATTTATTTTATTTTTTATAAATGTATTTTTATTGATTTCAGAGAGGAAGGGAGAGATAGAGATAGAAACATTAATGGTGAGAGAGAATCATTGATCAGCTGCCTCCTGCATACCCCCTACTGGGATTGAGCCCACAACCCGGGCATGTGCCTTGACCTGGAATTGAACCATGATCTCCTGGTTCATAGGTCGATGCTCAACCACTGAGCCACACTGGCTGGGCTTGATACTGGTTTGTAAAAAGTCTACATAGACCAAAGTTCTTTCAAAAAATAAAATGAGGCAGCAACTACTTAATTCCACAAGGCTCCATAAACCTCCTCAAACAAAGATAAGCCCTTGAGAGTTTTCTCCTTCAACCTGACTGGGCCTTAGCTCATTCAGTCTTGATTGAAACTCTCCCTGGTGCCAGGTCCTGTGCTAGATATTCACAAACATCAGTTTTTAAATATTCATTTAACACAACAACCCTCTGAGGTAAGTGTTACATGTCACAAAACTACAACCTGTACAAAGTCATAGGCAGGGGAATGGCCGGTCCGGCATGTGAGCACAGGCTTTCTGGCTTCTGAGACCGTGTTGTGCTATACTGCCCAAGGCTTCCTCTGGGTGCCTTTGTTGTCCAAGTCAGTTCAGTAAGGTAGTATCTTCACCCTAGTGGGACTAAGTCTAACTGAGGAACAGGTATTGTTCTTGAGTGGTGACTAGAGCTAACAGGGTGCATACAGTCACACATCCCTTATTCACTGGCACTTTAAAGCCTATCTGTGTGGAGTCCTTCTTGCCTAGACTGCCCTCCTTTTATCGGTCTGCTTAGCTATATCACATCTTGGCCCCACTTTGAACTCCATCTTCTTCATCAATTATTTCCTAGAAAAATCTCTCCCATTGTTGATGTTCTCCCAACCACCTTCTATGTCTCTCATCACCTATGACCACAGTGCTTCCCAAATCTGACCTCCCTTAAAAAACAACCTTGAATGCTCAGACTTCTCCCCATTCAGTTGGATTTAATAGGTCTGGTGTGAGGTTTTGGAATCTACACATTAAAAGGAATCCTATAATTCTGCGTACAATTTTACATGTGTAGCATATCATTTAGTGCTTAGTTATTGCCTTGTACTATTTCACCGGGAGAATCCTTCTCCACAATGAGATTTAAGCAACTTGTAGAAATGGATTCTGTCGTTTCTTCCGTTGTATCCCCCTCTGCACCTATGTAGGTAACTGAACTTCGTCTTAAGTCTTCTCAAAGCCCTATTTCTTGTCCATGTGCCCAGCCTTCACTGATGTCACCGTGGTAAACATAAGTGACTTTCAGAGGCAGGGGGAACAACACCTTTCACTCCAGGCAATAGTTCCCTTTTATCTGTTGAGCTGGTCACGATCTTGGTCCGAATGAAAGTCTATTATTAGAAAGAAGCTCCAAGAACAGTCTGTGGTGCTTGCTTCTTTGTGCTGTGGAATGGAATTTTCATTGATTTTTCCTTCCACCAACTTTTTGGCATAAGAGACCTCAGGAAGGCCACCCAATCCCATTTCCCCCTGTTTTTAGCAACAGAGAAACAGGGTTCTAGGAAGAAACTCTGTTTTCTGAAAGAGTTGTTAAAGGAATTGTTTAAAAATATGTGTTGCTGCAGGGGGTGTTTACTAAAAAGGCTTGTTGACTCATGATTTCCAAATTAATTCTGATTTGGTTCCTCCCTGATTTATTTCTTATTCTCACTCAATGTCGAGCCACCTGGGGTTGGGTGTGGCTCTAACCAACAGAGATTAGAAATGATTTTTCTGAATTTCTCTTTCCTGCATGATGTAGTGGGGTCCTAGACTTTACAAGGTCTCACTGACCCTTTTCACTCAGGCAATAGTATGTCATTGTTACTGCCCTTTAAAAAAACTACCACCCTCCTTCCCCCACCCCGCTTCCCACTGCTTTATGCCTTCCATCCCAACTCTTTCTGGTGGCTTTTAGTCAAAGCGAGGGTGAAGTGATAATATTGAGTGTTGTAGGCCCCTCTCAGTCCTTGATTAACCATGAAATAATACATGTAATACTGTGTCACTCATGTAGATCCCTGTAAATGGGGTGATTGGGGGCAATACCTTAACTTGATTTTAGAAAAACTGTGAACTTTTTGATGTTATACATATACTAGTACATATATATATTTGGAATACTTAATCATTACCTTTCCCCCTAAAGAACTAAACAGTGTAACAGATCAAATTATATGTTAAGTAAACTCACTCAACTCACGTGAAATATAAGAAGTGTTTTAGCATTTAGTATTTAGTATTTGAGGGAGTTAATTTAGAGGTGAAATTATGTGAAAAATTAGAAGCTCATGATAAAGGTTTAGGCTTATTTATCTTCATAAATGAGCAAAGGTTGAGATTTCTACTATTTATATGTATGCAGCTGGGCCAAGGAATGAAGTTCAATGGAACAAAAGGAGTTTAATAATAAAATTGTGCAGACTGCCTGGCAAAGGCTCTCTCCTGTTTTCTCTAGCCATGAAACACTAGTAGGCCTCCCAAATCTGCTCTGCTATTGCGTGCTTTAGTTTGTCCAAGTAAACAATTCGTTATATGAAACCGACATAGAAATCTCTTCTGCTGGTAGAAACTTTAGACTGGATTTTTACAAAGGTCAACGTGATCGGCTAAGACCAAATAAACAGGATTCTATGACTGGATGGAGGATGGCCTTCTATCTTTCTAAAGACACTGCCCAACACAATAAAAGTGCTGTATAATATGTATTAAGTAAGAAGGGGCAAAGACAGCAGGTTTCCTTCTTGCTAATTTTTGTTCTTCCTTTATATGGTCTTAAATTTGAAATGTCTTCCTGACTCCTCCTCACATACCTATTATGATCAAATACATGCTGTGACATGATAGCATGACCTAATGGGCTAGAACTTTGCAGCCCCCTTCCCACTCTCCGCTTTTTGCTATAGTCTAAGTGGAATAAGCAGAGAACTGTGTGTCCAAAGTTCCTGGATGGGGCTGTCTGTTTGCTCTGTTTCCCATCTACTCCTGAGCTTTAGCATTCTTTAGCATTCTGCAGACACACTGGCCACTGAAAATCACCTTCCACATCCTGCATCCGGTATCCCTCCGGGATGGAGGTGGGATGGGAAAGAATAGGGGAGCCCAGGGGTGGGTGTTTTAGACAGCAAAATACCCCTTTCCTGGAGGCACTGGGTAAACCATTTCTTTGTTTTTTGGCCATGTTATTCCCCATGGGGCCCTAAAAGAGGCTAGCTGACCCAGTTCTCCAAGAAAGGCTGCCTCCTGTCCCTCACAGCTCTCATCAACTGAGGCCAGCGAATGTCCAGCAGGCTCTGTCCCAGGGCATCTGGACTGTCTGGCCAGCCCAGGCGGCCGCCAGCTGGCGCTGATGAGCGAGTCAAAGGAATCTGAGTAATGCAGGGCTGGGGTAGGGGGTGGAAGCGGCAGGATGAAAGGAATGTGTTGTGGGGACACAGCACAACCCACACTGTTAAATCCAAGCGTGTACAGAGTTTGGTTCATTTTAGAAAGCAAACAAAGTGCTCCAGCTATCAGCAACCTTTTATTTTGTCTGCTGGAGGAATGCTTCTCCAGCGTGGGCTGGAGAGTGGGCGGTGGTGCATACACCAGCATCCACCCTGGACTTTCTGTGTGGAGTGCGGAGAGCGCATTCCGTTCTGCCCACTGAAATGGAGAAATAAAGAGTGGTTCCCTCCTTTATAAGAGAAGCCGAAGGGGAGCCCTGCTAATGAGCGTGCACCAAACTCTCAGGCCCACTCACTCACACCACTGAGGCTTACAGATGTTAAGTATAAGTTCCCTTAATTTGCTTAAGTCCTGGCACCCTGTGATTTCAGACTAGAGGATGTAGACAAAGGGCTTTGCAAGGGTTTTCTTGAACTTCATCGCCTGTGGTTCTCATGACTCATGCTCTAACTAGCCTTTGGAGCTTTGGGTCTTGGGGTGGGTGGAGAGTTGGGAGAAGAAACAAGGTTTATGCCCTTCCTGCCCTAAGAAGACAGGGGCCACGTGTTCCCCAGCTTCCGATTTTGCCATCTCAGAACCACTCTGCATCTCCAAAAGCCATCTCCTGTGAAGCTCTGGTCAGCCAGAAAAACTCTTTCCTCCTTACCCAACAGCAATGTGTTTTTTATTCTTCCCTCTCAAGCCCATGCTGAGATTCAGCTACCCAACTCTCCCTTCTCTCATTTGCACCCTTAATCTTTCACATCCTGCTCTCTACAAGTACATTCACATCTTCCTCATCCTAAATACAGATACACAGTTCCTTGTTCAAAAACCTGGAGGCCAGATGAGTTGTGGAATTCAGAATATTTCAGATTTTAGAAACAGATTTAGCATCCACACTACATACTACAAAACTCCCTGTGGGACCCAGGCCAGCATCTCATATGCAAACTCATTCATATTTTGGCTGTTGGATGCACCAGTAGGGTACATATCAAGTGGGGTAAGTAAAGACTATGCATCACCTCAGGCCAATCCAGGTCAGGCTTTGCTGCCAAATGATTATGAAAGAACTCCAGACTTTGCTACTTTATTATGTGGGTGAGTGAGCATGGACCATCAATACACTCTCTAGTCCTTCAGGGCCTTCCCTTTGCCACCTCTCCTTCTCCCAACATCAGACCAAGTCGTCTCTCTTTCAAATGCCAGGATCAGAAGGTGGATAGTCCGGCCTCACACTCAAACCTCTTTGCCTCTGGTCCTGCCATCCATTCCATCGATCACCATCCAGGCCAGTGATCTCAAATTCTCCACCATTAAGTACAATGTTTCCCATTCCCAATCCATCAGATACCGGTTTCCCCCACTATCCGAAAGCAGAGTGGTCCTATGAAACTGAAATGGCAAACAGTGAAGAAGTGATTGCTAACAGGTGCACAAAATAAATGGAGATAAAGCCCAGTGTTCACAGACAGTTTGGAGCTCTAAGTGCAGTTCCCAGGCAGGAGCTGGGCATCACCACTCTCCTGGCTCAGGGTGCTCACTGCCTCTGTAACAGCTCATGCAGAACACACCCTGAATGCTACTGGAGCTTTTTCCCTGAATTCAGAAAAGTGAAAACTTCTGCATATTTCCTTAGGTTAGTGAAAACAGGTACTAATATACGTCTTTTGTAAAAGTGAAGTGGTGGAATGAAAACTGTCAAAATCTAGCTAAAAAAAAAAAATGAAATAAAAAATAAATAAAAAACAAGCTTTGTTTGTTGTTACTATTACAGAGTTCAACTGATGTAAAATGAGTCCTGTCTAATTGCTGTCAGAGCTGTGAAGGGCTCCCTCCCAGTGTCGCTCTCCTAGTGGCCTGTGTGGGGTGTGGCCTGTGCGGGGTGTGGCCTGTGTGGGGTGTGACTTGTGTGGCTGTGGCCTGTGCGGGGGTGTGACCTGGTGAGCAGAGCAGGTTCCATTTGGAGGAGCACAGCTTCAGACCCTGCCATCCAAGGAAGCAGTGGGGGCCTCCTGTGTCCCCCGCATCTCCTGGCTCCGGGCATTCTCCACCACCCCTGTCTAGAAACGGTCTCTTCCTTCGGTTCCCTCCTTGGGTTTTCTCTTCTACTCTCACCAATATTCCTCTGTCTTCTTCTCAGGTAGGCTCTCCCCCAGGTTCCACCACAGCCCTTTCCCTTCTGGATTCTCTCCTTTATCTATCTGATTGTCTTCAATGACTTCTACTCTCATTTCTATGCTGATGGCAGTCACATCTCTGGACCTGTGGTTTGAATTCCAAACTCTCAGTTTCTCCTGCACTGAAATATTCTAGAGATTTCTCAGAAACTCCTCATATCTACATATTGTGACAGTTAATTATATGTCAATTGAGCTAGGCCAATGTACCCAGATGTTGGGTTAAATACTAGTGTAGATGTTGCTGTGAAGATATATATTTTTAGCTGAGAACAGCTAAAAAGTCAGAGACTTTGAGTAAAGCAGATTACCCTCCATCATGTGGATGGGCCTCATTTAATCAGGTGAAAGCTTAAAGAGGAAACAGACTGATGTCCTCTAGGAAGAGAAAACTCTGCTCCAGAGAGCCTTTGTGTTCAAGTTACAACATCAACTCCTCCCTGGGTCTCCAGCCTGACAGCTGCTCTGCACATTTTGGACTTGTCAGCTTCCACAATCATGTGAGCCAATTCCTTAAAATCTCTCTCTCTCTCTCTCTCTCTCTCTCATATCCTATTGGTCTATTGTTTCTGTTTCTCTGAAGAACCCTGGCCATTACACATATAAACTTCCCAATGAAACAGTATCTACTGTTAACTATTATGTTTCTATTTATGATGCCAATTTCACATATGAACTTTCCAATGAAACACTGTCTACTTTTAACTATTTTTTTTTTATGATGCCACCATTGTCCTAGGTACCTAGAATCAAAAGTTCAGGTTATTTTTTTGTTTCTTTTTCTTTTTCCCCCTACTTCCCACATGCCATATCAATTTTAGACCCTCAATATTTAGGACACAAATATCCTCCTTTCTATTCATCCACTAATGGAGATCCCCAAACACCACTCAGGGTTGGTCTGTCACATCAGATAGGACATGAATGTATAATCTTGTCCACAGTGAGTGGTCCAAGAAATCGGCGTGTGACTCAGAAGGAGTCAGTGTGAGATTTTGTAAATTAAGGTTGGGATGGAGAGGGCTTCTTTTTCTTTGGATCATAAACTATAAATCTATGCTTGGCAGTAAACATCTTTTTCTCATTGTGGGGATTGTCTATAGTAAGAGAGAATGAGTCCACATGCAAAAAAGAAGCAAAGCTATCTGGCATGGCAAAAGCCCTGATCCTATTGTCTGTGCCTTTGGACCCAACCATTTCGGAAGTTTGCTCTTAGACAACCTACTTCCTAAGGCAACAAACATGCTTGTTTTCAGGAACCTAGATGAAGCGGAGCTTCTTTCACTTGCAAAAAGAGTGTCCTTACTAACCCTCTGCAGAAAGTATTCTTCTTGGGGCAATTTGCACCCCTGTGGCACCACATTTAGGATCTTCTCAGTTGACATGTTGCATTGAATTTCCAGATTATGCTTAAGGTAGGTACCAGCTACATTGTAAAAATTGTGTTTGAGAGGGGAGGGGGAAATGACAAAAGGCGTTTTCTATGGGTCCTATAATAGCAGAAATAGAACGCAAACTTATGTCTTAGGAAAATTCCAGAGTGATGATCATTGGGGGCATGGTAACTCACTGAGAAGCAGATACACACTCTTATTTCAAATTCATTGATTTACATACACATTTTTTAACAATGAAAGAAAGAGGAAGACAGTTTTACTATCAAGGGTGGGGTAGCAGTGTTTTGTCTACCTGTAGATCCATATAAATATTTATATTACATTTCCTTGCCAATTAACTTGTACTTGTTAATTGCTGCTCAGATTTCGTTCATCTGTCCACCAATACTTACTAATTGCCCAATAGAATGTGAAGCACCATGGGAGTTACAAAGATGAATAATACCCAGATGCTGCCCTCACTTGTTAAATACCTATTCGGTAGCAGCTAAGGGGACTTCATGAAGATAAACTTGTGTTGAAAAAAAGATCACACCGTAAAGTTGTGTAAGTTTCTATTTTAAAATCATCTGGTTCTAATTTACTAAATTTAATGCTTTAGAGTCAATGCCAAAGTGCTACATTTGACTTATGGAAATACTTTAGCACATTTTTTCCATCGCACTCTTGTACAATATATTTACCGCCCTTTTGTTATGGTTAGAGAGATTATGGACCTTAAAAAAAGCTCTCTTTATGAGCTTGCTGATATTTTATTATAAAATGCCATAAAATGGACTAAGAAGTCTAGTAAACAATCATATTCACTTAAGAGCATTCCACATGGATTAGCTGTGTGTGTGTGTGTGTGTGTGTGTGTGTGTGTATGTGAACATTTAACGGAGAGGTCCATCTGGAAAATGGATGTTAAAAAACTTTCACTTTACCCCAAACCGCTTATTTTCAGAGCAGACAAGTTCTTCGGGGGCGGGGGTGTGTGTGAGAAATGGGGACTGGGGATATTTAAATAGTAGCCATACCATGTTATACTGCTAACAAAATAATAATGTTAATACCAAGAGATAAAAGAATATCATAGATCCAGACTTCCATCATCCCAGGAGCTTACAAGATATTCCAGTAAAATGGGATACAAGACTGTGGACATAAGTCCCACCTGTCGGTGGCTCAGGGTCTGGGCATCCATGGGCAGGGCAGTGGCACGATCTGCCTCAGGTTGGGGGAGATGCCAGGGTGCTCCCACTTCATTCACTCTCTCGACATGCTCATCCACTGGTGTCCTGATTCCACTGAAGAGGCCCAGGTAGATCTGTCCTAGGTCCTAGGAATGAACCACATCTACATGGCCTTTGGGCTCTGGGCTCGACCATCTTCCTTGGCATGGCAGTTTGGTATTTTACAGAAACATCAAGACCTCTTGCCAACCTTTTCACTGAAGCCTCCCAGATGGGCTGTGGTTTAGCCAACAAAGCCCACCCTGGATCTCAAAGTGGTGTTTAAAGTTTGTGTGCATATTCATTTTGTTCCTACTTCACGGGCCTTCCCTGGGCTTACAAAAATGAGGTTTTTCACGTCACACCCACATAAAATAAGATGGATGCCTAGGAATTCCCCTCTGCTTCAAAGCACTATATATATATATATATATATATATATATATATATATATATATATACTGAGTAGCCAGATTATTATGATCTCTGAACACATAATAATCTGGCCACGCAGTGTATATCCTATATAATAAAAGGCTAATATGCAAATTGTCCCCTTGACCACGAGTTTGACCAGCAGGCAGGCCGGCCACCCACCCATGTCCCCTCCCCTGGTCAGGCTGGCCGGACCTCATCCATGCACGAATTCATACACCGGGCCTCTAATATATATATATTATATATACACACACACTGAGTGTCCAGATTATTATGCGTTCAGAGATCAACATAATCTGGCCATTCAGTGTGTGTGTGTATATCCTATCTAATAAAAGAGTAATATGCAAATTAACCATCACTCTGCTACATCACAAGCCATGCCCACCAGCCAATCAGGAGCGAGTATGCAAATTAACCCAACCAAGATGGCTGTAGCCACAGAGTGAACAGGAGGCTTGAGTTGCCCCCGGCAATGGAGGAAGCCAAGCTTTCCGCACACCCAGGCAGGCCCAGGCCTCCACTCAAGGCTACAAAGTTTCAATTATAGAAGATAAATAAATCCCAATAAAAATGGCTGCGGCCATGGAGTGAGCAGGAGGCTTGGCTCTGCCCAAGGCTACAAAGTTTCAATTATAGAAGATAAATAAATCCCAGATACCAGGGCCTCCACTTGGGTCGCTGGGGGGCGTGGCCAGCCTGCAAACCACCACAGGCCCCTCGCCCACACCGCCCCACACCCCAAGGGAACTCCCACCCTGATCCGGGACACCATTCAGGGCAAACCAGCTGGCCCCCACCCATGCACCAGGCCTCTATCCTATCTAATAAAAGAGTAATATGCAAATTGACCATCACTCCAACACACAAGGTGACTGCCCCCATGTGGTCAAAGATGGCTGCTCCCATGTGGACACAAGATGGCCACCACAATGGCCAGCAGGGGAGGGCAGTTGGGAGGGACCAGGCCTGCAAGGAAGGGCAGTTGGGGGTGATCAAGCCTGCAGGGGAGGGCAGTTAGGGGTGACCAGGCCAGCAGAGGAGGGAAATTGGGGGTAACCATGCCTGCAGGGAAGGGAAGTTGGGGGGGACCCAGGCCTCCAGGGGAGGGCAGTTAGGGGTGACCAGGCCTGCAGGGGAGGGCAGTTAGGGGTGACCAGGCCTGCAGGGGAGGGCAGTTAGGGGCAAACAGGCTGGCAGGGGAGCAGTTAGGCATCAATCAGGCTGGCAGGGGAGTGGTTAGGGGGTGATCAGGCTGGCAGGCAGAAGCGGTTAGGGGCAATCAGGAATGCAGGCAGGCGAGCAGTTGGGAGCCAGCAGTCCTGGATTGTGAGAGGGATGTCTGACTGCCCGTTTAGGCCCAGGTGGGATCGGGCCTAAACAGGCAGTCGGACATCCCTCGAGGGGTCCCAGATTGGAGAGGGTGCAGGCTGGGTTGAGGGACACCCCCCCCCCCCGCCCCGTGCACGAATTTCATGACTTGACCTCTAGTCACACATATATATATTAAAGAAAACTAGTTTCCCTCAAACAGCGTTCAGATGACTCTTGTAAATAAAAAATTATAAAGGCCAGCCCAGTCAAAATGTTTTCTTTCTAACAGGGTGTCTTTCCAGCAAGTTCTATGATATAGGATACAAGGGTTCAAATACAACAGAATGAATGGTGAGTGACTGTCTGGCTAGGCTCAAGGGCCTCAAGGAATGAGGTCTTGCATCCTCACACATGGAGACAAGGCCCACCCATCAAGAAACTGTCTGATATTGCTCATCTCTGTCTGGCCATGATTTGTTTTTCCAACTCCTCTGCCCTGGAGACCAGTCTTCCCATCGTATCTTGAAATCACTGTAATAAAAAATGAAATTAAAAATACAACAACAACAACAAAGTACAGAGATGGCCGTGATCTCTCCCTCCTGATTCTTCTTTGGAATGTCTCCGATTTCATTTCCTCAAGTTCAAGTATTCCTTCCTGATCCTCAGCTCAAGTCTTCCCCTTGAAATGTACTCCAGCGTCTACTGATGAGCCATTTTCCTGAACCGTGCTATGCTCACAGTCCTTTCCACCTTGGCTAGCATTGGCATGGTGGAGCCATTGTGGATCACTTGTGAATCCCTAATTATGCCTTGTCTGATAGTGCGTGTCTCATGCTTGAGTAACAGTTGATCTTGGAAGTCAGCAATCCCCTATTTGACCCAGGCAATAGCTATTTGTTTTCATCAGCATACAATTCACCATTTTAAAGTGTACTACTCAGTAGTTTTTAATATATCCACAGTGTTGTACCACCATTGTTACCATCTAATTCCAGAACATTTCATCACCCCTCCAAAAAATCCATGCCCATCAGCAGTCACTCCCCATTTTTCTTCCCCCCACCCCTAGGCCCAAACCCCTGGCAACCACAATCAACAATCTAATTTCTGTCTGGCAAGAAAAAGTCATAACTGACTTCATGCATTTTATTTCCAGCATAGTTTCAAAGGCTGACACAAACATGAGACTGACCATTAAAATTTTTGTATGTATTTAAAAGGATTTTTTTGGTTGTATGAGCACATATATACCTTTAATACTTGCTAGGGAATGTGGCGTGATAACCAAAAAATGGTAATTAAATATAGAAAGGGAAAGCAAAAGTTGGGGGGAGTGTTGGCGAGTGAAGCCTTTAGAAAGAGGAGAAAGAAGGTCTTGTCATAGAGACAGAGGGATTATTCTCTTTGTATTTACCACATAGAGGTCTTATCATGTGCCAGATACAGCTAAACACATTATCTAATCTGATAACAACCAATCAGTAGTAGCTAGGAATCCTGCTCTAGGCAAGGTACCTGATGACTAGAGAGGTGAAAGCCTTGTCCAGGATCACACAGTGAGGGTTCAACGGAGGCTTGTCTGGCTTCAAATCTCATGATCTTACTACCCTTGTTATTTCCTTTGAACACTGTGGCTCTATAGATCCTTCAGCTGGTCCCCAAAAGTACCCTGGTATGGAAATCACTATTCTAGGGTAAATAGCAGAAAACAGGGACTGGTATTACAAACGTTTCCCCAGCCTGCACAGAAAAGAACCTCGTTTATTGTGTTAGGTCTCTCAGGTTCCCGGTGTCTCTGGCTTTCACGGAAGCTAACAGAACCTCTGGCCTATCACATCCCCAAGGCGAGTCTTATCCAGAAGCAGTTTTGTCCAGGCACTTGAGGCCAACTCTCTGGTTGGCAGTAAGCCTCCTGAATACCAGAGCTACTCTGCCTTTCTCCAGTGCTGGTAACTTACTTGATGGGAGACAGAACCCATCTTGCTCTTGGGTGGCTCTGCTACCTGCACATGGCTCTCCTTGATGGGCTGGTCTCTAAGGAATCAGCCAAGTGACTTTCTCATCTCTTGCCATCTACCTGCTATCTCCTCTACCTCGTCATTAAATAGTGCTGCTCCCTGTGGCTCTCCCTTTGTTCTCTCTCTCTGAGCAATACAACCCACTAGCAATGCTTCCATTGTCACCCATCCACATGTCAATGACTCGCCAGTTTTCATTTCTGTGATAGTTAATTTTATATATTAATTTGGCTGGGCAACTGTGCCCAGATATTTGGACAAGCATTATTCTGGGTGTTTGAGGATGTTTGGATGAGATTTACATTTAAATGGATGGATTTTGAGTAAAGCAGATTTCCTTCCATTTGTGTGTGGGCCAATCAGATGAAGGCCTGAGGAGGCCAGAAGGCTAAACTTCCCTGAGCAAGAGGAAATTCTGAAAATTTCCTTTGGATTTCATCAGCAACATCAAGTCTTCCTGTTTTATTGAACTTGAATTGCAACTCTTTCCTGGCCATGATTTGTAAGGCCAAAATCTCCATCAGATTTTGGCCTTACCAACACTGTACAAATAAACGAGCCAATTTTATTTAAAAAATTTCTCTTTTTCTACATATATGTGCATCCACTTAGGTTTCCAATGCATTCTTTTCACTGAAAAACTTTAAGAAAAGGCAAATCTGATTAAGTTCCTTCTAGGCTTAAAGGGCTTCATCCAAATTTTCTCAAGAAAAAGTAACAAAATGATGTAAAACAGAACAGAAATCCCTAATGTGGCCTGCCTTGTACTAGCACTTCTCCTATGTGCACCAACCTCCTGGGGCTTTTACTAAAATGCAGCCCGATTCCATAGCCTGGGTGGAGCTCGAGAGTCTGCATGTCCAGCAAGCTCCTGGGGAATGATGGAGCTGCTGGTCCATGGACCATGCTTTGCGAGTCAATGGCTTAGAAGACCCAGGATGATTGGTCCTCTGCCTGCCTTTTTGGTTTTTTCCCTTGAAACTTGCTTTGAATGCAATGTTGCAGCCACTGGCCTTTTAGTTCTTCCAGTGCAACATGCCCCCTTTCACCTCAGAGCTGACAGCACTCCACCTCCTGACTCGCTCAGTGTTCAGGATTCATCTGAAACTTCACTCTGTTATTGTGGTGGAGCTCCTGGTTGTATGTCGCCTTTGCACACCACCCTTCCCATGAAGTTCATCACACTTGTTATTTCTTGTCCAAAATCCAGCTTTCATATGAGGCTGCAAGTACATGAGAGCCGGAAGCATGTCTATCTCATTTACTGCCTCGTTACTGTGTATGGCTTAGACAAAACGCTGAACACCTAGAATTGCATTCACTCATTTTTTTAAAAAAATGTTTTATTGATTTCAGAGAGAAGAAGAGAGAGGGAGAGAGAGCTGGAAATATCAGTGATGAGAGAGAATCATTGACCGGCTGCCTCCTGTACAACCCCTACGGATATTGAACCTGTGACCCAGGCATGTGCCCTGACTAAGAATCAAACAGTGACCTCCTGGTTCATGGGTGGACATGCAACCACTGAGTCACGCTGGCCAGGCTGTATTTACTCATTTTTAATTTAGTCCCAATAAGTCAATCAGTTTGTTCAACAAACATTTATTGAGTACTGCAGGGTTAGGTTTGACTATTAGTGACAGAAAAATCGTAGAAGAACAGGCTTAACCAAGGCAGAAGTTTATTTTCTTTTCACTTATTAGAAGTCTGGAGGAAAGCAGTGTAGAGCTGATTGAGGGCTTCATGAAGTCTGCAGAGACCCAGGTTCCTCCTATCTCATGCTTTGCCCACTTCAACAAAAGGTTCAAGGCTGCGCAAGCTATAGCCATCACATTTGCATTCCAGTCAGCAGGAAGGAAGAAGGGGGAGAAAAAATGTGCCTCTTCTCAGGAAGGTGCTCATGGACCCCCTGCTCACATCCTGTTAGCCAGATCATGGTAACATAAGCACAACTAGCTACAAGGTAAACTGGGAAATGTAGACTTTATTCTGGGTGGTAAGAATTCCATGACTAAGGAAGAGGAGAATGGGTGCTAGAGGAAGACTATTAGTGTCAGCCACAAGTACTTACTGTGTAAATGGGTATACTAGTAGTAGGTGCTTGATAAACTATTTGCTGAATGTGTACACATCAGGCTTTGTCTGGCTGTCAGGATAGCCTTCTGCTCATGGCAGATAGTCACACTGGGCCAGTAGGTCATATATTGCATTTTCTTCCCCTGCTGAGAGGTTATGCTCTATCTGCTGGTGTAGGCTTTTTCCCAGCTCTGGACCCTGGGTCTGCCCTCCTGGTACAGTGTTGTGAGTGTAGGAGTCATGGTTGAAGAAGCTCCCAGAAGCTCCAGCTAGGACCAGGTCCCTCCCAGCTTTCTCCAACCCACAGAAGTGCCTGTGCCATGTCTTCTGGGTACTGAAATGGGTCATGAGCCCACCTTGTTCTCAACACATCATACAAAGAGATGTACAGATGGATGGGTGTGGCCAAAGCATAGCCAAACATCAACCCAACTTGCGTATCAGAGAGAGGGAGGGAGGGAAAAGCTGAGACTAGGAGAGGAAAGAGACCCTGCTGGTCTTTCTCCTAACTGGCCATTGTCCTTGGAGGTCAAAGATGGTGTGAAGTCGTAAAATTTTGTGAAATGTTGGCTCTGGATGAGAGAGTCCCAAGACAAATTTAGGAGCCAAAACCTAAATTTAATTTGCCACACCATAAAAACGAGACAACTGTACCTAGCCTTGCTGGAATCCCCACATCACTCTCCATCACTTTTCCTCTCACGTGGCTTCTAACATCTCTCCTTTTCCTCGTCATTATCAATGCTAAGGGGAAACATCCCTGGGTACCTTACCACACTGAGGAGGAGAGAGGCGGCTAAGTGCCCAGAATCACATTCTGAATCTGCTGAGGATTGAATCTACTGAAGTGCTCCATGCCCTCCGCTCCAGCATGCCGACATTCATTCAGTAGGGTTCCCTCCCCTCAGATCAGAGAGAGACCTGTTAGCTGAGTCCAGAGGTAGTTTTTGAGTTTGACAATAACTGTTCCTTGGGGTAAGTGTGTTGGGAATGCACTGTGACTTCAGCTCTGAGATTCCAGAAGTGGGCACAGCCCTTAGCCCACTCCTCTGAGCACCGAAGGGCCCTTAAACTTCACCATGCTCTGAGGTTTCCAAGTTCTCATTTGCAAATCAATTTAACAAGGCCCTAGGCTAAACCTCCTGGTTAACAACATTAAAATGGTACTTCTCACTAGATTGGGGAATAAAACCACACACCTGCACATTTCTCACTATCTTTAACTTTCATCTCTAACTGCAGGTCAGCGCTTTCATTTCTCTATGCACTGTGCCTGGATCTTCCACTCGTGGGAAGCTCTCAGAATTTTGCTGCTGTAAGGAGACTTAAAGCAGACTGTGGGTTTTGTGATAAGTGACTGTTTACTTTGGGTTTTAAAGAAATACAACCTATAGTGGAAAGAATAAATGCAATCCTATAAAAAATAAAGCTCTATAAAAACTGGTTGTTGATTATTTCATTCTCTCAATCTTAACTCTCTCAACAAGGAACATTTAATTCAAACTTACCTAATATAGACAACCCGATGCTAACATTTCAGAAAAGATGAAGGTTTTCGGGACCAATAAAGGTATTTTGTTGTTTTGGTTGTGGTTGTTTTGTTTAAATAACCTTTCTTGGTCTCTTGCTCTCTGTTAATGGGATATCAGTGATGGGGACACTTCATAGGTAGGAATTAAGCAGGTAGGGTAGTTAGCTGAGGAGCTCAAATCCACACCACAGAGGAAACTAATAACCATTTTTGTGGAAAAACCATGTCCAGAAGCACCTTCAGCTCTCAGGGTTCTCTCTTCCTCTAAAGTGGGCGGGACCCATATTGGGGCCCAGTTTTGGAGGTGAAAATGCTGAGGCCTGCTCATTTTCTGTAGAAGGGATTTGTCCAGCCAGCAGAGCCAGTTCAGCCCCGCTCCAGGTTTCTGCATTTGGGTCCAGTTCCCTCCCACTCACTAGCGACCCATGAAAGTTTCAAGCCTCAGAGGCAGGCGCTCAACCACAGTGCCACAGGGGAAAACAAAGCAAAACCGGGAAGATGCATGGCTTAACTGAAGAATATGGTCCCTTATCAGGTGTTTTTACAAAGAAATGACCCTTGTACTCTAGTTGCCCCAGAATGTTTGACTAATTTCTCTGTGGATCAATTCCAGGATTATATTTGCTGTGGTCCCCGTGCTGCTTCATGCCTCGGCACGAGTCCGTGTGTGTGTTTGTGTGTGCATGCGTACCTGCATGCATTTCTTTGTGTGTATATACACATGTGTGTGTGTGGGGGGGGAGGAAGTGCAAAATCCTTCTCTTACCTCATGCTTTTTTAAAATCCTCACCCAAGGATATGTTTCATTGATTTTAGAGGGAGAAAGAGAGAGAGAGAGAGAGAGAGAGAGAGAGAGGGATCTTGTTGCCACCTATATGCACCCTAACCAGGGAACCAGCAACCTGGGTATATGCCCTAGCTGGGAATTAAACCTGCAACCTTTGGTGCAGGATAGGATGGGAACACCGGTCAGGTATTACCTCCTGCTTTAATTTCACACAAATGCCTGTCCCATACTATGTGCCTTTGCTCTGCCCTGTGGTTTGAGGCTGTGTTATTTGATTCCTGTCCATCACAGATTGTATTTTGCTCTCCCCACTCGAATCAGAGGCTGATCTTCTATCCCCACATGAAGCACTGCTTCTGCTAGACTTTCATGTCAGCTCTGTCATGGGGGACTCTTAGCTGCGGCTGTGGAGGCCTCTCTAGAGACAACTGGTATTCTCATTTTCTACCAGCCTGAGCATGTCGTGAACTGTCCGGCCCACTGGAAGCTGAGAATATGGATGAATACAAAAATCAAAATAGGGCTTTGGAGGCTCTAAGAGGGTACCAATCAAGTGAAGGAGCAGTAGGTGCCTCTTGAAATATCCAAACCAGCTCTCATGTCCTTACTCCGTGGTAATTCATTTATCTCTGCTTACTTGGAATGCCTCGGCAAAATATCTCAGCACAAAATCTGCGCTATTCTCTGTGAGTCTGAGTGAGCCCTTCCCTTCCTTTAAAGAGAGTAAAACAAATTAACACATGCACACAGTCACACCCTACCCCACCCAACACACACACACACACAATCACAGACACACACTAAACACGATTCACTGCTAATTGGCGTTAAAGACCGTGGAAGTTATGGTTGACCTTTTCCCAGGCCTCCTGGAAGCACCCCCCTTTCATGGTGGAATTAACATTATAGAGATCAGAAAGGAGCTGCTAGGAAATCGACATCTTTGTTCCATGTACTTACACGGTTCCATTATGTAGACAGAGCCTTCTGCACATGCAAACAAAGCATTACTTTCTTAACATGCAAAGTTGGAAATGACAACTATAGAGAAACTAATTCCTAGCCAAGTGTAGTTCTCTTTTTCCCAGAAAAAGCTCTAGCTCTCAAACATATGGCTTGTTTGTGTGTAAATTGGTTTTGTACTCCAGGGTCAGCATATCTTTAAGCAAATAAAATAAAATGAGAGAGAGATAGAGGTGATAGTACAGCCCCTTTTGCCTCCCCCGCCCCCACCCCCAATTTTAACACAGAAATCATTCTTTTGGAAAACTGGGCTTGAGCTTGATGTTTTTAATGCTTACTGATGGTCGCCTAGAAACAAAACATTATCTTCTGGGGGAAAAGTAGGGACATAAGAATGTTTAAGTTTGTCTTAATAAGCAAAGATTCTTGCAAAACAGCTGAGTCCTGAGGAAACCAGGACATGTTCTTTCAAGAACCTTTAGATAAGGATCAGATTATGGGCAAAAGAAAATACATTAGACTTTAGTCCTAAGATTAGGGTTCCCATTTGTTTCTCATGTCCTATTTTAGTTTTGCACACTCACACATGGGTACAGTCATTCAATTCACAAAAACTTGTCAAATAAAATTGAGCTTTAATTTTTGTTAATAATAATAAAAAAATTTTCACCTTGTAGGATTTTAAGGGAGGAAAAGATATAATGACATCAAACAAAGCCTCCCAGTTATAGAAATCTGGCCTACCCCATTGCATTGTAGGGAGTAAGTCTATGCAGTAGTTGGCATTTTTGAAGAGAAAATTTGATCAGGGTATATAACTCATTCCTCACTTTGATTTCCTGCTTCTCAGAAAGTCACAGATCTCCAGGAAAACTGCTGGAGAATATATGTGATTTCCTTCCCTGCACAACCTCATGCCCTTGGACAAACGCACATTTGATTGTGAGCTCAATTCTGAACTTTCATGTTAACTTACTTAAAATGTTCCAAATTGGTTTCCACTTTCCTATTTTTTTTAATGTAAAATTTTATGTATGAAAAACCATGGCATCATTTTGGAATTAATTCTAAATCTTCTATGGAATCATTATGAAAACTATCACCAAAGTCTACTCCTTTTTCCTGAACATAAGAGGCAAAACACAAGTATGCATGTGTAAGTGCAAGATCATCCTAAGGATTCTACACAAAGAATAAAATAGATGCAGCACTCACCC
This sequence comes from Plecotus auritus, assembly GCF_963455305.1. Taxonomy (NCBI): domain Eukaryota; kingdom Metazoa; phylum Chordata; class Mammalia; order Chiroptera; family Vespertilionidae; genus Plecotus; species Plecotus auritus. Next base: position 88,315,451 of record NC_137771.1, on the reverse strand, counting down.
TTTCAGACAATGATGATTCAGGCAGGGATGTGATAACCATATAGACAAATGAATAAGCATTGAGAAAGAATGATTTATCTGATAATTTTGTACTGGTGTTCATTTTTTGTTGTTGTGGTTTGTCATTTGGAGCCATCAGTTAATATCATGGCACCTCTAAACATATGTTAAAAGTATGTGGTTAAGCTTGTTAGATAAAATACAAAATGATTAGTTACATTTGAATTTCAGATAAACTATGAATACTTTTTTAATAAGTATATTCCGTGACATATTTGGGACATATCTATACCATAAAATATTTTTTGTTTATCTGAAATTCAAATTTAACCGGGAGTCTTGTATTTTTATTTGCTAAATCTGACAACCTTATATGCAGAGAAATGGTATTACTGCCATGACAGTCATCTGGAACAAGATGAGCAATCCCACTGGGCCCAAAGATGGCAGTAACTTCCTGTTAATTGGGAGACACTCACTACGCACCTAGCTTCTCTCTCCCCATAGACAGAGCACCTCTTAACATCTCCATCCTACATCCTCTCTTAGAAGCTCAAGTAGGTGGGATGTCACTGGTGTTAGTGCTGTCTTACAGTTGTTACTTGAGATTATTCCCATCATCTGAGCTTTAGTAAGTGGCATTTCAGTTTAACAAATATTTATTAAGCATATACAACTTTATATAACAGTAGCTACTCTTTTCTCAAGGAGTTTATAGTATAAAAAAGAAGACTAACTCTACAAATGGTGCTAATTCAAGGCAACATGTGAAAAGATACAAATAAAGTGCTACAGGATCACAGAGCAAGATGAGTAAATTCTGTGAGGAGTAAGAGATGAGAGAAGCTGTGGAAGAGAGAGTGGGTGAGCTGGGCTTGGCAGGGAAGGAAGGTTCTTGATAGGCAAAGATACAAACCAATCATTTCTCATGCTGAGAGGAGAAACCACCAAAGACAAATAGGAATGTGTGCCAGAGAGGGTCTCTCTTCCACCCCAGGAAAGAATGATTCACTTATTTGTTCAGTGATATTTATTGAACACCAATGCATACGTTAATGTAAAATTACTATTGCGGAAAGAGCTACGAAGAAGAGATACATGGTGCCATGACGGGTAGTATATGAGGAATGACCTGGTAAGGGAGGTTGGACAAGGCCTTTGAGTATAGTTCTGAAGGGAGAATTTACTTAACCAGATAACAGGGTGGTGATGGCTTCGGTGGAATAGGATGTAAGCCAGATGAAACATGAGCAAATGACAGAAGGGAGCAAGAGGCATTCAAGGAACTGAAAGGAAGCCAGTGTATGAAGCACAGAGGTGGGGATATTATGCTTGAGAGGCAGGTAGCAGTTGGATCCATGTAAGGCCATTGGGATCTGTTAAGGAATTTTTTTTAACCTCCAGAGCACTATGGAGCCATTCTATGTATTTAAGTAGGAGTGTCACATAACTAGCTTTAGTGTGAGAGAATTACTCTGGCTGCACTGGTATAAAGAGATTGAAGAAAAACCAGATAGGGTGAGGAGACCATTTAGGAGACTACTTCAGCAATTTGGACAGGATTTGTGTGAAACCTTATTCTCCATCTCTCCTGATGATTTTTTTTGCCACATATTCAGAGGGATCTGGTAATAACACCACTAAGTCTCCAATCAGTATACCCATAGAGCATCTGGGTCTTGATGTCCCAGCAAAGTGAGAAGACTTTCACAAGTCATTATGTGGGGTTATTGCTAACTACCTGTAGGGCACTGAGTATCATAACTGAACAGTGATAGTTCAACAGAGTCCTGGGGGATATTTCAGGACTCAGGGAGACAGGGGAATGCAGGCACGCAAGCCAATTGCCTTGGCTCTTTAGAACCACCTTTCCTCTGCCAAGCACCTGATAAGGTAGAGCCCCAATTGCTTAAGCTAGAATCTTCCTGTGGAGCCTTTAGGGCCTAAAGTTTAGGGCATTAGCATTTTTCTTCTTTTATTGGTTTCTTTCCTGCCAGGTGTACCTGTGGCAGGGGCCAGAGGTCTACAACTCTTGACAAATTTTAGAACCTCTTTAGCCCACTCCAAAACCACAGAGGCATGCACCTCTGCTCTTGTTGGTTACCAAGAAGTGCAGGTGGCATCTGTTTCATAGTATTCTTTGATATTTAATCCTTATATTATATACTCATTACAAACTCTGTGGATTCAAAAGAGCCCTTGCAGGAGCTTTAACGAGTATGAATTGATTTAGGTGACATTATATGTTGTGCAAACTCAGAGCAGTCCCCATGAAAATGGCATATTTGCTGACTTTCATGCACCTTCCAACTCAACTGCAGGTCAAACCTCCCTTTGGTAGCATTGGTCAGCCTCTGAGTTTGTTAGACATGTGATCAGAAATGCCAAAAACCAAGGTAAAATTTGTAAGTATAATGGGTCACATTGACTCTCAGGCCCTTGGAAAAATGCAAAGTATGGCCAGTGGACTTCTGGTTCCAGACCAATCCTTTTTTGGGGGGACCATCAACCACATGGATATTATTAATAGTTAATAGACCCTCAAATGGGACAGCCAGTCTTTTTCAATTTTGGCACTATTGAAATTCTTCTTTGTTGTGGGTGTTGTTCTGTGCACTGTAGGATGTTTAGCAGCATCCCTGACCTCTACATACTAGATGCCAGGAGCATCCTCATCTCCCCAGTTGTGGCAACCAAAAATGTCTGTAGCCATTGGCAAATGTCTCCTAAGGGGAGAAACTGCCCAGGTTTAAAAACCCTGGTGAACTCTACCCTCCTCACTTATCTAACAGGAAAACTGGGACCCGGAGAAGAAAGAATGCCTCCTGAGGACCCACCACCCATGGACACAGCCCTGGAGGTAGTCTTCGGGTCACTGGAGTCCTGGTCTGAGTCTGTTTCTAAAACAGACCATTTTTCTGAACTTTGCTTCTTTCTGTCAATGTCCCCACTCTAGACACTGCTACTTACCCCTTCCCTTTTGTTCTATTTTTATTCTTTCCTGGGTCCCTTTGCCCTGAAGTTCTGCCTTGAATTATTAAGAGATTTGCAAAGTCAAATTCCAATCCAACGGAAGAGCTGCTCTCAGGCAAAACTCTAAACAGGATGAGAACTGAAGCTTTTCATTTCTGCCTCCACAGCAGCCCAGCGGAGTGCAGGGGAGCAATGTAAACGCTGTGTGTGTGTGTGTGTGTGTGTGTGTGTGTGTGTGTGTGTGTGTAGTAGCATATAGGTTCTCTCTCTCTCTCTCTCTCTCTCTCTCTCTCTCTCTCTTTAATCCTCACCCAAGGATATCTTTTTTTTTCATTGATTTTTAGAGAGAGTGGAAGGGAGGGAGGGGAAAGAGAGGAACAATGATGTGAAAGAGAAACATAGATTGGTTGCCTCCCACATGTACCCCTGACCCAGCTGGGATCCAACCTGTAACCCAGGTATGTGCCCTTGACTGAGAATCAAACCTGAGACCCTTTGGTGCGAGGCAGACACTCTAACTAATGAGAAACACCGGCCAGAGCCAAGGTTATCCTTGTGATTAGTCCCTTGCTCCTGGACAAGTGTCCTTATGTTTATCTGTTGCTTTATTTTTACATTTAAAAAATCCTCACCAGAGGATATGTTTTTTATTGGTTTTAGAGAGCAAGGAAGGGAGGGAGTGGGGGAGGAAGAGAGAGAGAGAGATATATTGATGTGAGAAAGATTGATCAGTTACCTCCCATAGATGCCCCTACTGGGGATCAAACCCACAACCTAGGTATGTGTACGAACCAAAAATCAGTCCTGTAACCTTTTGGTGTAGCGGAGGATGCTCCAACTAACTGAGCCACCTGGCCAGGGCCCATCTGTTGCTTTAAAACTGACTCTCACAGCCTTTATTTACACCAAGATATAAATAACTGTTAACAACCTCAAATGATAATTTTCTACAGAGTGGGCACATCCTGAAAGAGGCAAAGGCCAGACGGAAGAGGCTCTGTGGCAGCTATGTAACTCTGGAACTTTTTCTAAATGAATCATCAAAACCAAAGTCCAAAACGAATTCAGACAAACTCAAGTTTTATCACAGCATGCTGTAACATACACATCAATTTCCTGGTGTAGCTACATTATTACAGGATACAGAGCACTAACTTATGAAAGGCCCCAAGATGGCCTGTGCCTACCCAGAGGCTCAGAGGCTTAAGGAGGCCAGCATGCCTGTGAGCCTTTGCCTGGCAGGAGGACCTGTGAGAGCCGCCCACCCCTCAGATGGGCTCTGCCTAGAAGGTGTGAATGCTCTTCTCTGAACTTAGCTTACAGCAAGCCTCGCTTTAATGATCTAGCATGTTCGCTCTCAAGAATTTAAAGGGAAGTGGTTTTGTGGGTTTTAATGCATTTTTTACATTTAAGTTTCAGGTCACTCGGTTATTGGTCTGAAGAAGCATTTTTGCTATTTGACATACTTTAAAAGCCAGCTCATCATCTCCATTCTTCTGGAATATGGACCACAGGTTGCAGGTCCCGGCTCCCTCCCCACCTCCCTCCCCACTCCATGCACGTGGTGATACTCCATTGATGCCTGTGCTGCACATCCCTCCTAAAGTGAGTGTGAAGCTGAGAGAGGTCATTAAACTCTCTGATGGGGTAATATCTATTCGGTCGGAGGACACAAAGTCATAAATTTTTCAGGGCTGCTTGTGCCGCAAAGCAAGGTAAAAGCTGGTGAATGTCTGGGGGGAAGTTTATTTATTACTTCATAGGCTCCTGGCATTGCAGATGTTATTTCTGTCGTAAGAGGAGCTAGAAAAAGCTGCAACATGAAACTAGAAAACGCACACCTCATTTCTCTCTGCTGGCACTTGGTGCTGCCGGTGTTTTTCTTGGGGTCGGGTGGAGTCTCTCTGTGCAGGATTGAGGGGGACCTGGAAACAAGACCCAGCTCTGGGCAGTTCACGTGAAGGAGCCGGCACAGGGAAACATGTCTGGCCTTTGTGCCACACGGATGGGGTGTCCCTTCCTCTCCTCACCCAGTGACCCAGGCAAGCTGAGAAGGTTTACAGAGTAAGATCCTCTGGCAACTCCCACGCCTCTGCTGATGGCCTGACAGGGAGTGCTGTTTCTACCAGTGCCGTATTCCTGGAAGGCTCTCTACCTGGAACCTGGTTATTCAGAGACATTTCCCCCAGTTAAACTTAAGTTTAAGGACTTTTCACCTCCAAAGGCCAACTTGGAAGATGGCAGAAACGGCGAATCCCAAGTTTTAAAAAAGGCAAACCATTTTCCAGATTCCTGTACATTAAGTGTCTGATTATGTCCTTGAAAACAGCAGGGCCAGGGGCAGCTCTACTAGTATGTAATAGGGTGGACTTTGAAGATGAGTTTTAGTCCTATCCCCCAAACTAGCATTGTGAAGGAGTGCCACCATGCACAACTTTGAGTATATAATTGAATCTTAGAGTTCTAGGCATGCATTATTATCAAGCAAAATGACTGTTTACACAATGGAGTTTTTTTTTTGTATGTTCTTATTCAAAACAAAAAGAGACATGAGTCTCTTATTGGGTAATAAAAACAATGCAGAGACATGAGTGCTCTGTGACATCCCCTCTCCCTCACCCTTCCTGGAGTTAGAAAAACAAGTCATATTGTTAGGAACACTCAGTATAATTTCCAATTCTCCAAATAACAGAGGTGAATATTGTTTTAAGATAGACTGATCAAATAGTAATATTAATGAGCCACTTTTACATCTAGGATAAAGACACTGAGAGCGATGGTACTAAGATCAAACCTTAAGAGAGATCAGATGAGATGGTTGCCTAAATTATATGGTGTTAGGAGTCTAGTCATTGTCTCTTTAAAGCAAACAAACAAACATGAGGGCAAACAAACAACAACAGAAAGCCCCATAGAAACAAGGCTTCTTCACATTTGCTTGTCTCAGTGTCAGAAACTGTATCATTAGGAACCCATTCATTTGGCATATAGCATATAGCCTTTCTTTTGAAGTACACTAACCCTAAAAAAGAGGAATTCAATCACCATTAGTCACTTACATTAGAATAATATTTAGTTCTTTATATTTCTCCAGGCCTAGCATAGTCATCTATGTATAAAGAAGAGTTTAAAAATATAAGTCGGTGCGTTTGATAATTAAATCTTATTATAAATCTTATAAATCCCTGCTATAGTGAGGTAATTAAAAACATGGACTTTAGAATCAGGTAGAATTGGTTTCAATCCAGACACTGCCACGTAAACATTGTGTGCCTTTGGGTGAATTACAGAGTCATTCTAAGTTTCAATTTGCCCATCTGTAAAACAAGGTCAATAATATTTACTTCATAAAGTTGTTGTAAGATTGAAAGAGATGTTGACTGTAAAGCCACAAAGTAAGTGCTCAGTAAATGATGAAGATTGGAAAGATGATGATAAAAATATGATGATTTGTCACCCCACTCATCGTCACCTCAGTTGTAGGCTCACATTAACTGAATTAGAAGTGGTAGAAGTTTAGAAACATGTATGGTGGGTCTTAAATAACTTGAGATTCTTGGGCATCTGGGGGTAGGGACAATATTAAAATGGAAAAAGATAGAAATTTTGCTAGTTAGGGAAGACAAACTATTTCTTAATTTTTCTGGGGGATGGGTCTTCTTAACCAGCTATCAAACATTCTCAGTGCTGAAGGATATGTGATGTGGGGTGTCTGTGTGTGTGTGTGTGTGTGTGTGTATGTGTGTTGCAAAAGAATTCTTCCTGGGGTTAGTGCTGTATAATTTCCAAAATTTGATTGTACTCTGATTGGCTCACTGTGGAGACAAAGCATGAAATGTTATGAGTTATTTTTAATTACTGTAAAAACTAAGCCAATTTGAAAAGTAAGCTCAGATGTGGTATGAGACTTGTTATGACTATTAGCACTTTTTTGGGGGGGGGGGCAAGATTTTAGATAGCTGAGCAAACCAAAATGCTAGAGCAGTGATGATAATGATAATGATAAAAAATGTACATTTACATGGAACTTTTCAGTTCACCTAACATTTTCACATTCAGTGTCATAGGTAGTTTATATAACAATTCTGGAACTTGAGCTCAATAAAGAAAGTTATTATTTAAATTTTATAGATGAAAAAACTGAGTCCTAGGGAGGTTTAACAACTTTCTCAATGAAACTCTGGAGAGTCAAGATTAGAACCATGGTCTTTGGGTTTTTAATTTTTGCTAAACATTAGTAAGAGATAAAACAATAGAACTTCATAAAATAATTATTATCCTCCCACATTTATCTTGATTTTTTATTAGCTTATTTAGTTTTCACTTCATTCATTCATTCAACATATATTGAGCCCTTTTCATTTGCCATATGCCATTAGAAATATAAAGATAAATATGTCACAATCATTGCCCTCAAGCAGCAGTAAATTTGTACTGTCTTTTATAAATCCTATTTAGTTTATAGTTTATATTTTCTTAACTAAAAACTAAAACACACTACCTGGCAAGTATGACTACCATGATGGGAATAACCAGAGAGATTTTATGGACATGAGTCCTGGAAAATTGAGGATATATGGTGCATGGTGGTTGTTGATAACTTATACCTCATTTTTACACATTTCTCTGCTTCCTCCCTACTTATGCTCCACTAAAATCCCCAAACAGTCTGGGTAGTGGAAGCTCACACTGGCCCCGTGGTGAAGCTGGCAGACCACCACACAGTCACTGCTGTGATGCGTTAGACTCTAATCTTGCCTGGAGGATGGCAAATTTGGAACTGGTCTCCTTGGGAGACATCTCCACCATAACCGCTTCCCAAGTCCCTCAACTTTATCTCACTTTGAAGCATTTCTTTTTAAAAGATAAACAAATCAAAAGCCTTAAGTATTATGAATATTCCCCAACATGGAAATGTGGTGCCAAACTTGTGGCTAGACCAGATTTGCAAAAGGGGCTGCGGTTTTATGAGGCCCTTTGCCTGGTAGCCCTCTGGCCCAGGTTCTATTTACTGTGAGCTCATGGTGCATAAGCTCTGGGTTTCAGATGGCCAGGGAAGCGCAAGAGGAAACTAACAAGCAAGTTCCAAAAAGAGAGCACCAAAGAGGATTTGCTTTAAAGATTTACTTTTTCTGCACCTTGAAAAATTCTGGCGGCTATATTGGTGGCTGATCTGTGGCAACATTCTTTTGGCCTGGGTAAATGTTTGCTCCTTTTTTCCCCTCCCAGATTGTGCAATCCAGAGCATATGGGTCTTGATTCCCTCCCTGCCCTAAGATGGAAACACGTAACCTGCCATCTGAGTGCAGAAGGAAAACATAGACTTTGTTCACGTCCCAGATTCTCTGCTTGAAGCAAGTGTAGGAATTAAACTGTGGTTGGAATGGGGAATTCTGACTATTCTTGGAACCTGAATACCACTCCACATTTCCAGTTTGGCTCCAATTGTTATCCTAGGATTCGGTACTTAGAGAAAAGCATTTCCATCCACAGAGCCCAGAAAACCAAAATATAAAACTCAGAGTTAAACACAATATAGATTTGCTAAAAGAATAAAATTAAGTTAAAGTCCAGTAAATACATGAAAAATAGGTTTGTGGAGGAGGAAGAGGAGAAATGTTTCTGGACTTCAGATAGATATGGTTTTGTAAACCATGACATCTGTTTTATGTAAAGGTCAGAAAAAAAATCAGAATCATACATTAAAGTGTAAATTCTCACCCAATAAAATTAGATGGAGATGGTCTTATAGAAAATGAGTTATTGCATTTTTCTCATAGTATTTTTGATGGTGAAAATCTAGGGCAACCAATCTTTTAACAGGAAATACAAAATAAATGAACAATAATTCCTTGGCTAATTCTCATGATTTCATAATAATTGCATTTTTGGTTTTGTTTGAATCCATTTCAAAGCTATTAAATATATGCTCAGTTGTTGAGTATGTGTTCCAGGGAAACCATTGTTTACATGTTCAAAATAACTAGGTAAGATTTTGTAGCTTTGGGTGGGGGTTGATTCTGATTAAATGTAAAATAATTCAAAGAAGTTCAGGAGTCTGGTCTGTATGATTAATAGTCTGCAATAGATATTAGAAATCCAGACAGACTAAAGGCAAAATGCCTTCTCCTCATAGACAGACTGTATTTTAACCTCCAAGGACTCTGCATATTTAGTCACTCTCTCAATTCAGCTGCTGTTGCCAGCCCAGGCTTCATTGGATTAGAGAGTAGTGGAAAAATCCCCTCTCAGGAGTGATCAGATCAAATTCCCTGAGTGTTTAATCTGTCTGGCACATGGAAGGCCCTCTTGAGCTGTAGAGAGTACACAGCAGAGAGAGTCACCGTAGGCTGGGGTGCCGGTGCTTGGAAAGTGAAAGCTAGTTGTTCTTTTCTCCTCCCCAACTCACATTCCTGGCCTTCGACATCATGAGGTCATCGTTTGGTTGGAATAGAAGAGTGTGTGTTAAGGTCACACATGGCTAGGTGTCATTTTTGTCTGGGTCATTTACACAGGGAGCTTGGTAGATGGAGCCCTGTCACTTTCACAGAAAGGAAGTTCATTAGTTCTAACCCAAAATTTAACTTATGGTTCTTTAAAGCCTATACCCTTGCAAACCTTAGTCAAGATGGAAAATGGTTCATTTCCCTCATAATAATCCAGTGGAGCATCTCCTAATCTTCCTGCATGCAGGTTCAGACTCTACCATCTGTTAGCTGTGTGACCAGGGGCAAAATTTTTAACTCATCTATATCTCAGTGTTCTTATCTTTAACACAGAGACAATAATAATACTTCCCACCTAGGGTCACTGTAAAGATTGAACAAGCCCAGCTGGTATGGCTCAGTGGCTGAGTGTCGACCTATGAACCAAGAGGTCACCAGTTCAGTTTGATTCCCAGTCAGGGCACATGCCGGGGGTTGTGGGCTTGATCCCCAGTAGGGGGTGTGTAGGAGGCATCCGATCCATGTTTCTCTTTCATTGATGTTTCTAGCTCTCTATCCCTCTCCCTTCCTTACTCTCTAATAAAATCAATAAAAACATTTTTAAAAATGTAAAAGATTGAATGAGACCACATACATAAACAACTTAGAGCAGTGCCATGTGTATGAGAAGTACTCAGTTGATATTTTTTATTATTGTTATTAAATTCTATATCCTGATCTCTCATTTACTTTTGGTATTCCCTATGCATCCTTTTTTCATGAACTCTGGAAAACGTTAACAGATTTCTCAATACATTCAATAAACATTCATTAAATACTTCTATGTGTAGGGTATTCTGTTTTGAGGGGCTTTCTGACACAACCTAAAAAGATAACCATTAACGCAGTCTGGACTTTTCATGTGCTAAGATGTGTATGGTAGACTAAAAATGCAGTCAAAATTTAGGGGGTGAGAGTAGGCAAGAATAAACTGAATGACACTTGTGAAGTTGGAGATTTACCTGCTTTGAGGGGTAAGTAGTTAATATCAGAACCTCAGTATGGAATCATGGGATAATTAATCCTTGGTTATTTCAAGTGTATGTTTTTGGAATGAGTGGGGACATTAAGAGCATACAAGAAGACTTCTTTGGTACACACTAGAGTAACTAGGTCTCTTAACTACAGATCCTGAATGGGACATTAAGCAGAAAGAAGACTGGAAGAGAGAAACGATTGCTTATTCAGGGAAAGGGGAGGAGGTAATGGCTCTGTGCCTTCTGGACTCAATGGGAAGAGAGTGGGAAGAAGGAAGAGTAGTCACCAAAGTTCCCTGGATGTGGAAAAAGGGCAGTGGGAGAGGAAGGAACATCTGCTCCTATTGTCATTTTCAGATAATAGGTGGGTCTGCACCTGGCAGAGAGTAGAGGCAAAAGGAGACTCGTGCCAGAGCTAATAGGCCAAATTCATCTTCTGAAGGGCAGCAATGGGCTTCAGGAAATTAGAGCAGGCCAACGTGTGGCCTCCGTAAGTGTTGCCCCTGAGAAGAGGAACCAGGCATCTGTGTGGAGCCACAATGTTCCGGTATCCAGTGTGGGTTCAGAGGTCATCAATTGCAGCAATGATCATGGAGTGACATCTAGAAAGCCTGAGGGCAAGAAAGGGTCACCCAAGATATGAATCTCCAGCCAAATTGTCCTTTGAGTATGAAAGCAGCAGGGAGATATCCACAAGGATTCAAAAGGTCAAGAAATATAGCATCTATAGGTCCTTTTGCAAATAAAAACTGTCTTGAAAACTAACCTAAGCAAATAAAAAATGAGTGAAAATAAAGAATTCAGGAGCTGAGAGGCTGTGGATTCATTTAAAATAGCTCTGAGAGCAAACAACTATAGGAAGTATGGCTAAAGAAGAGAACTAAAGGTCACATATAAATATAACTAATCAAATTAGAAATGGGAGGTACAGGGGTAGGAAAAAATATCTTAACTAACTTCCTCATTTTTCCCATTAGGGAGTCAGTAGATACCATTTAATGATGAAAGAGATAATTTAAAAATAACAACAACTTCAGCTCTTGAAATTTTGTATAACATTTTCTTAAGTTAGGGAGTCCTCTTAAGAACCAATATCTCTAGTGATAAAGAAACATTTATCTGATATTCATCAGTCTTCTTCTTCTTTTTTTTTTTTTAGTTTACAGTTTCTTTCTCATCTGCAAATTAAAATTAAATTTAATTCCTTTAATTTAAAACTGCATGAGTATAATCTCTTTTTGTAAAGGTCAATATGGAGTCCTGGAATAATCAGTCCTGACTTATTTGGTAGAACTTCCATATATCTTTCAGGCTTTATATCTGTTTATGTCCATGGAGAGGTATCTGGGAGAATGTTTGTTGTTTGTTTAAAAAATTGATTTTCGAGAGAAGAAGAAGAAGAAGAAGAAGAAGAAGAAGAAGAAGAAGAAGAAGAAGAGAGAGAGAGAGAGAGAGAGAGAGAGAGAGAGAGAGAGAGAGAGAGAGAAACATTGATGTGAAAGGGAAACTTTGATGGGCTGCCTCCTGAATGCTCCCTACCAGGGATTAAGCCTGCAACCACAGCATGTGCCCTGACTGGGAATCAAACTGGCAACCTTTAGGTGCTAGGGTCTACGCCCAACCAACTGAGCAACACTGGCCATGGTTAATTTTTTTTTAATGTCCTCTATCACCTGAATTTTTTGAGAGTATTTGCAAGGCTTTAACTTATTTTATTCTTTCAACAAATCTATACTTAGAGTTTTCAATTTTAGTTTTCTAGGATAGGTGGATGGAAACACTTTTCTCTAAGAACCCTATTGTATGATAACAATTGAATCAGTTGATGTATTTAAGTAAACTGGTCATCTTTTTACAGAACAAGAAGCAATTCTTCTGGAGGGCTTGGGAGTGAGGAGTTTGGGGAGAGGTGTCATTGGTACAGATGAAATGTGTTTATTAAGTAACTAGAGGCCTGGTGCATGAATTCATGCATGGGTGGGCTCCAGCCAGCCCACCCTGATAGGTGCTGATCAGGCTGGGCTGGCCAGGGGGAAGGGCTAAGGGCAGTTGGCCAGCGGCCCTACCCCCTGGTCGAACTCCCAGTCAAACTCCTGGTTGAGGGGACAATTTGCATATTAGCCTTTTATTATATAGGATGTCCTACACCAGTGATTCTCAACTGGGGTGGTGGGGGGGGGGAATTCACTCCCTTCCTCCAACTCAGGGAACATTTGGCCCTGGCTAGGGACAGTTTTGTCACCCCTGGGGTTGGGGGAGTGCTACAAGTATCTAATTAGTTGCTAAACATGCTAAATATACAGGACAGCCCTACAGCAAAGGACTATCTGGTCTAAAATGTTAATAGTGCCAATTTTGAGAAACCCTGCCCTAAAGTCTTGGAAAGGAAACCATCATATAGACAATTAATTCACTCACAAGAGTGAACCTGGAGACAGAGGATCTAATTTTGGAGATGAAAGTTCTCTAAGAGCTCAGTTTATTCTCTCTGGCTTCAGGATTTTTAGCCAGTACATTTATTAAAAACAACATTTCTGCTTTTTATTGGTTTTTAATTAGTCTTTAACCGTAATTTCAATTTGTTTGTCAGTGAGGGATGAGAAGTTGTCATTGTAATCAGTGACCTTCACTGAGCTGGTCTCTGACCTCGGTCCTTACCCGCTGAGCAAGCCCAGCCAGGCTACTTGAAGTTTTTTGAAACCAGTTGATGGCCAGGATCAGTTGAATTAAGCAGGAAGTTAATGCAGGGAGACTGGACCTGTCTTGGTATATAAGCATGTAGGCATGAACTCCTTCTCCTCACTCACCATAAGGATTATCCATTGCTGTGAATCAGAAACAACACATCAATAGATGGGAGCGGGAATGGCTTCAGTTGAATGGAGATTTTGCTCTCAGCCCAATAGCACCCACGCCAGAGAAAATCTGTGCATGCTGAATTGCCTGCCTGGTTTATGATTACAAACAGCCTTCATAGGAAATCTCAGCAAGCCCTGGCTGCTGCTTTCAGCAGCTCTTTCTGAAGCCAGTGTTCCTTGATGTCAATTATTTTATTTTAGCCACAGCCATTACTCTCTGGCAGTGCTTCCTGCAAATGTGTCATTTCAGGAAAGCTAAACCTGGAAATGGCTTGTGACGTGCCATCTGACGTGACCATGCCAAGAACACATGGCTCTTGTGCGTATTAGATGCCAGATAAACAGAAATCTTGGTCTGAAGCTTTGATAAGGTCAGAAATCTTTGCAAAAATAAAAAGCTACCATTTCCTTGGCTGCAGTGATGTAGTTCCCAATATCTTTACATTATGCTATGACTTGTACTTTGACTTACGTCTGCTGTAGAGAGCTTAGAAAATGTAAACGTGGTTTTAAGAAATATAGAATCCTTTGGCTTTGGAGAGCAAGTGAGGCATCCAGGGCTGTTAGAAGCAGTGGCTTTCAGCTAAATATGCTAATTGCTGTGTATATTAGCAATTTAAAACAGAGATCCTAGGGGCAAGAGTGTGGGGGAGTGTAATTCACTATATGTAACATTAATGAGTTAGTACAAAATGAAAAAAGATGTAGCTATTATCTATTGAGATATGGATCTTGTCTGGGGGAGAAAAAGTGCCTTTATTTAATTTTCCATAAACCAAGTATATCTAAATATTATATCTAAGGCATATAATAAAGTATATTTCTAAGCATATGCCATAAAAATAGATTGAATTTAAGTAGAGAAATGTAAATAAGGAGCCAACTGACCCTGACCTTTGTCTCTCAGTGCCTTAGCCCACAGCAGTGGGCCCTCAGCTTTGCAGGTCCTTTAACTGGACATTATCTGTTCATCCTGAGTTTTTGAGGCTCATAGGACAGACCTTACTGATGTAATTTAAACAAGAATACTACAGACAGCCAGATGAGAATTAATTTGGAGCGAGAAATATTATTGCCTAGTAAGTCAGAACACCAATGTTATCACAAATTCCATATAAGTTACAAGTACATCAAATCTATAGATTGAATAAATGATGTTTCACATATGAGCTCTGCTGGTTCATAGATGTACAAAGCTGTGTTGATTTGAAAACGTTATTGTATTTGTGTTTTTTAAAATTACATGTTTTGTACGCATGCATATAAGCATAACCAATGGATAAAAGACACTGGGGCGGGGGGGGGGGGCAGGTAAAGGCATGTACTGTGGGGAAGGGGAGGGTGGGGGAGGTCAATGGGGGAAAAAAAGAGACATATGTACTACTATTTTTAATACTTCAAACAATTAAAAAAATGTAAAAAAAAATAAAAATAAAAAAAATAAATAAAATAAAATTACATGTTTTTTTTTTACAACTAAAAGTTCCTAAAAGAGTATTTTGATTAAGCCTTTACTTTTCTACATTGTAAGGTAGCCCCCCTCTCTCTCCTCAGCCATGGTTTTCCTTTCCTCAGTTTCAGTTACCCACGGTCAATTGCAGTCCAAAAATATTAAATGAAAAATTTCAGAAATAAACAATTCATAAGTTTTAAATTGCACATCATTTCCAGTAGAGTGATTAAATCTCACCCTGTCTCGCCTCGTCCTCTCAGAGACCTGAATCACCAGGGTCTCCATGCTATATTCCATCCCCACATGTTAATCCCTTAGTAACCATCTCAGTTATCAGATTGGCTGTCATAGTTTCGCAGTGCTTGTGTTCAAGTAACCCTTATTTTATGTAATGATAGCCCCAAAGTACAAGAGTAGTGATGCTGGCAATTCGAATATCCCAAAGAGAAGCCATACAGTGATTCCTTTAAGTGAAAAGGAGAAAGGTCCTGACTTAAAGAAAAAAAAAATCTTACGCTGTGATTGCTAAGATCTAGGGTAAGAATGAATCTTCAATCTGTGAAACTGTGAATGTTAGAAAGAAATTCAGGCTAGTTTGCTAAGAGAGAGACCACATTCACATTTCTATTACAGTATATTGGTATGATTTTTCTATTTTATTATTAGTTATTGGTACCCTCTTACTGTGCCTAATTTATACATTAAACCCTATTATAGGAATGGATGTATAGAAAAACACAGTATACATACTAGTAGGGTTCAGTACTATCTGAGGTTCTAGGCACCCTTTGGGAATCTTGGAACGCATCTCCCAGGAAAGGGGACTGTTATAATCTGGTATTCCTAAAGTGCCTTTGGGCCATTCAGTTTAGACATAAACTAACTAGTACATTTCAGGCTACTGCATGATGATGTTGCCTATCAGCCAACTGTTCAGTTTTAGTGTTGTCATCTTCGTGCACTAATATTTGTACAATTATTTGACTATTTTTTCTGGTTCAATCTTACTCTTTCACAAAAAGGTGGAAAATAAAGTGATGAATGAAATGTTCAAACCAGTACATAACTAGAAACATAGATCTCATTAACCTAATGCAATTGAGTCTTTAGACAAAGTGGCAAATCTTAGGTTTCCAACAGACAACGATGTTGCATAAGGCTGTTGGTTATGTTCACTTGTCATAAAAAAGAATGCAGTTGAAGAACATATATGATATGCTGAAAATATATTATCAGCTATTGTGCTAAAAGGATTTTATAATAAACTTTAACTCCTTGGAGACAACCTGTTCCTTATAAGACCCAAGTCTAATGTTGGGAATTTTGTGCAAAATAAAGCCTCTCTCTCCCTGAAAATTTCCCCATATTTGAAAAGTTTGAAAGCCACTGTGATTGTATTCTCCAATCATATTTCAGAGGAGAACCTTAAGATGAATTCTTAGGACACCTTTTCACTGGCATAGCATACTTTCCACCCTCTATGAGTGGACATGGACACATTTCTCGGCTCCTTTGACCTACACTCCATGTAGTCTACCAGTCTTTTGCATACTAGCCTTTCCCCATGCAAACTGCAATTGCAAAATGATACATCCTTGACAGGACTTAATGTATTTCCTAAGTCTTCCTTAGCACACATCTACAAAACACCTCAGTGATGGTTGTTCTGATCATGGATAAATTCATGCATTTTGTGTTGGTGTTCACTAGGTTTTCTAAGAGGATCATCTTTCCTGATTTTATCCTTAATTTGGGTTCTTTTATTATCATCCTCTATGGCATGGCCTCCCTAGTCCTCAAAGAAATGTTAGTTTAATACTAAAGATGTAAAGCATTTATAATATTTGGAATGTGAGGTATTTATATGGTCAATAATAAAGACTTCAGCTATTACTAATTGTATTACATTTGAGAGCACTATATTGTTTAAGAATCAATTTGACAGCCAGGCCTTTTTGTTGTCTGATTTTGTATCAGGGTTCAAAGAAATGGAGGAGGAGATAGAACAGTACTCTCATTCCCTCAATCAATTCTGGTGTTAGTTCTGGACAAATGCACCTGTCCTCAGATCACAGTCACACCCCCACACCTATTCTAACTCTTTTTCAGGCAGTCGAGGAAAAAAAGCAATTTTATAGGCATCTTTGAACTATTTTTGTGAGTCTCTGGAGAACATAGAAATAAGCATACTGTAATATTCTATATATTGATCTGACCATATAACTCTCAAGTGGAAATCTTATTTTTTCAATTTTCCAATTATTATAGGGCACCTTTCATATTCAAGACATGAGCCAATATGCTAACTTGCTAATTTATGATGCCTTTATTTCTTCTCAGTGACTTGTCTATTGTTTGGGGCATCCCCCTTTTCAGAGCAGGGTACATGGGTGGCAGAATCAGGTATCAGGAATATGTATGGAATTAGGGAAAACAGACTTGATTTCAGGCTTGGAGAAATATTTAGCATAAGCCTTTGAAAAATTGATGAATAACTCCTGAGCTGACAATATACCTTTTCAATGAAAAAGTACCTGGAAGAGTGTTCAGTTGAGAAGGTCTCGTGAAGAAGGCCTTAGAGATGTAGAAAGAAGTGCGACCACAAGAGTGATCACGTGGATGGGACTTACTGAAGCACTATCTGGGGGAAGAGAGCCACCCTGGGGATTTGGAACTTTTCAGTTCCAAAGAAGTCCATAATGTGAAAATAGGTGAGAACAGTATAGTCATTAGACTCTGTTTTTGTCACTATTATTAGATGGATGCCTCCGCTGCTCTATCTCAATTTTATTAACATTATATTGGTTTAAACCTCTTGTTCTGATTCCAGGGCACTGAGCTCCCTTTGGGTTATTACTTGGCTCTCCCCATAAGTTTTCAGGTAGAGTTCACATGGAATGTCAACATTCTGTTTCTTATGACAATAGTTTCTCAAGGTGAACCAATAAAATGGCTCCTGGTTTTGCTAGATCTTCCCATATAGCCTGAGTGCAGGAGAGAATCATGCTTATTCTAGTCCACTACATTTTGAATAAATTAGGCATTCTAGAGCATACCCTAATTAAAGAAATGCCCTTGGCATTTCCTACCCTGCAAAAGTATTATTCTCATCTATCTTTAAAATACTTAATGCAAGCCCAAGGATCTGAATTTAATTGTAATTCAGTGAACCTAACCCATTTACTACAAAGAGGGTATCTATTGAAGGTTTTGGGCAGGGGGAGAAAGTAAGGGATGGCATTGAGCATAGACCGTCTGGTCTCTAAATAACCTTCGATGGAACCTCTGCTCCTATAGCTCTGTCTTGTGCCCTGTGATTAGGTCAGGGGCATTCTTCTTGCTGTTGGGAACAATTTGAACAATTTTTTTAGACCTTCTCTGATGTCTTAGGCCAGTGATCGGCAAACCGCGGCTCGTGAGCCACATGCGGCTCGCGAGCCGCGGTTTGCCGCTCTGTTGACTAATGAGTTTGCTGACCACTGTCTTAGGCTATGCAGAGAACTGGTGAGAACTTTGGGAAGAAGATCAAGAAATCATAGCTATTCCACTTGATTTGGTCTGTTGTTGATATTCAGATTATGATGGCAAAAACTGATTACTTATTAATTGGTTTATGGCAGGTTAAGTACTAAGATAATGTTGGACTTTTCCCCCAAGGATTTTCCTGAGAATAATCTTTTTATTTTCTGTGATTAAAACCTAGAGTAAGCCATAAAAACAAATGAACTTTCCTTTATTGATAAACAAAGAGAAAATACTGCCTTGATGTAAAGGGTGTGGCATGAGGCTCTTTCTAGCATTCTGTCAGCTTCAATTAACAAGCAAAGCTTCAGTGTTCATTACCCTTAGGTTATAAAATAGCAAGTGGTTATTAACTGCTCTTAAGAGGAGCTATAATTACAGTATCGCCAAATGCTGAGTTTGTGGCTTCTCCCCCTCTTTTTAATGTACCAGGGATTCCAGCATCTCTTCACACTGTTCTAATTTAAAAGTCTCCAGTGATCTCTAGCTCCCGGCATTTCCTACCATCCCAAGAATAATAGCAACACTTATCTACCTAAAATAAACAAGCAGACACTTTCAGGGCAGCTGGAGACCTTGAACAGTTTTGGCCATGGCTTATCAGCCTCCTGTGATGCAGCTGTAAAGCCAGGAAACTCTTGAAAACTTAACTTTATCCTGAATACAACATCCCTAGCAGTGTCACATCTGCATTCATGAGCTGGAAGGATCCTAGGGACTTAAATGAAGTTAAGTAACCTAACTTACAAGGCGATTGGGAAGGGTTCCTTCACTCTTGTGATTATCCTCATTATTCATTCTGCACGGGGGAAAACTATTGTCTATACATAACTGTGAACTGAACATGTCAGGAGTCTGCCAGGCCCATATCTGCATCTTTGCATTTTGTTGTCACTCTTAACCAACAAGGTATAATGGGTTTCTCTGTTGAATTTCCCCGTGAAATTCAGGAGGTACTGAAATATATGGATTTGGAGGAAACTCCAAAGCACAGTGACAACTTAGCCTGTGTAGTCTTTGATGTGCTCAGTATTTTAGGGAGTCCAGTGCAGGCTAGTGCAGGACGGAAGCTTTCTAACAGCATGTATATGCGACATAAACATGTATCTTACCATTCACCAGAAGGGATGCTACTGATGTGCTAGGAGTGGGACCCAACACCTAAACTTTCCAACAGTAAAATTGAGGTTACAGTGACCTTTCTACCTTTCAATGCTCTGCCTCCCCTTCTATTTACAGGGCAAGCAAGTGGGTTTACAGTTGTTCATATGAAAAAAATACTATAATACTAGTAATTAAAAATAATAATACAAAAATAAATTGTGTTTCGTATACTCACAACTGTAAACCTACTTTTGCCCCACCATGTATTGTATGTATATTGTGAGACACCTCCCTTGGGCCCAGTGTCCAGATGGCAGCTCTGGGACTAAGAGACTAGTAGATGAATACTAACTGCCCTTATTGCATCATCAGTTTAGTGAAGTGGCTATAGATATACATCAATGTTATTCATTAGCTGAGCACCTACCATGAGGATTAGTTTTGGAGACACAAAGATGGAAAGAACATTGCTTCTGTCTCCAAAAACTTTTTCAGTCTACTTGCTGAGAAAATCCAAAGAGGAAAATCAATGGGAGAGAATTGCTTGAGGATTTCAGGGTAGACTTCTAGGAGGAGGTAATAACTCGGGTGAGTATTGGAGAGAAAAGAGGAATTAGATGTCAAGGGAGTTGGAAGTGGGTGGACGGGAGGTAGGAGAAAGGGCATTGCAAGTTGAGGCAATGGCACAGCAATCACTCACTGTTGAGAAACAGCAATTGTCTAGAGCTCCTGGTTGACCTGTTCCTAAGTCTGGCATCCTTTTGGGCTTGTTTTCCCTGCTTTAGCAGCCTTCGGCAGGACAGAAAGACCTGCCCAGGCACTGCAGGCCTGTTCTGGGTTTCAGAATGATTTGGTAGCATAGCTGGATTTGGCTCTTACCAGTTAGCAGGTGCAATCTGAGCTCTATTGGCACCCTCAAGAGAAGGGCCAATAAGAGTACATTCTAAACAGTTAAATGGTTGCACCAGCAAAATAAAGGGCCCAGTGTGGAGCGGGGTAAATATACCCTAGAACATTAAGAAATCAAGGTAAGAAGTCTTTGGCTTCCTCTGCTTCATTTTCAGTTCAACTTTACGTCCACCCTCAATTCCTCTGTGTCTGGAAGGAAAACGCAGAGTCACAACACTTGGACACCAATTATATTTGACTGGATCTGGAGCTTCATGCATCAGGGAAGTGGGAGGTCTTCTGTTCCAATGTTTTGATTCCCCTCCTTCTGCCTTCCCTCCTCCCCAATCTCACTTAGCCATTTCTGCAGCTGTTGTTGGTAAGGAAACGGTAAACATGCACATAGCTTAAGTATGACAATATTATACAGAGCTTTCTTCGTGCAGCTGCTATATAAACCAGGCTCATGTATTGTAAAACCACAATGAGCAGCAAGAAGCATCCCTTCCTTTAAAGCATATCTCTGGCTGGTTCTCTGATTGAGATAGTTCCCAAGTACTTCTTAGGTGGCCTGACCACTGAAGGTCAAATGAGAACTCAGCCTGGCGATGAACTAGCGTGTCAAAGCAGGAGACTTCCCCTCTGCTTCCTTCCACTGGCCTTCTTCTTTCTTCCACTTCTCACAGATTGCTCATTATGCCCCCAAATCAAATGAGATCTGATCGTTCCTCCCCCCAAATCTTTCTTCACTGGTCACAAACTGTGACCTCTTCTACCTGCCACAGCCCAGTGGAAGAAAGGTGAGGCTGGTACAAGATTTCATATTAACATTCAGCACTTGACAAAAGCTATGATTATTTTTTAAATTAAAACAAAACAAAGCAAAACAAAAAAAATGATCATCTCCTAGTTTTTGAATGCAGGTTGATCTAGATTTGCTTCTTAGTCTGCGTTTCACTACAGTGTTTTAAATTAAGGTTGGAGGCATGAGCACTGGGCAGTAAAGGGGAGGAGAACACCATTGTCTGATGGATTTACCTCAAGGTCACTAACTGGAAAAATTCCATTTTTCAGGTGTGTTTCCTTCCTCCCTCCCTAAGCCCAGGTTGCACTGGCCTTGGCTTCCACACACCCTGTGGTGTGTGATCCAGGAGCAAGCCCACGCAGTGAGGCTGTGGAGGAGGCTCCAAGTTAAGGAGAGAAAAGCCCTGCCCAGAGAGTGCAGTTAAAAGCACCATTTCTTTATTTCTGGCTTCATCCCACTCATACTTTGTTGCACATTCTACGGTATGCAAAGGGGAGCACTGTTTATCTGCACAGATACTGAACTGTTGGTCTGACCACTTAATTGGTCTTCATAACTGTCTGCTTGGTTTTCATTTCTCTTCCCCCCAGTTTAATTAACCCTTCTCCCTGGCCCCTGAAACCAGTGTCCTGTCCATGCCAAAACGCTGACTCCCACAGCAATGGGGCTGGTGAATGGACAGATCTGTCACAGAGCAGTCCTTGTTTGCAGTCTTCGTTATCAACAGATCAACAGAGGGACTATTGGCTTTATGCTGGGGTATGAAGAAAGAACATTCCCATTGCTTAATTGTTGCCTAATTTAGCAGTCAAGAAAGTGGTTTCTTAGGGGTAAGAAAGGTGAAGGTTTATTGAAAGGAATGCCCAAGATATGATATTGTGAATTAAAGTCATGTGATTACATACCTACCTTTCTTTATGTGAGTGTATTTTATAATAGGTATATTCTTAAAAATGTATAAGTTGAAACTTAAAAAGTTATTATAACTACTAGTACAGAGGTGCTATTTCAGACTTTGGTTAAGTGAAAAAACAGTTTGTAAATAAATACTCCCTCTCTAATTTAGTTTCTTTTCTTTTAATATATTTTTATTGATTTCAGAGAGGAAGAGAAAAGGAGAGAGAGACAGAAACATCAATGATGAGAGAGAATCATTGATCGCTGCCTCCTGCATGCCCCACACTAGGGACTGAGCCCAAAACCCAGGCACGTGACTTGAATCATGACCTCCCAGTTCACAAATTGATGCTGAACCGCTGAACCACACCGGTCAGGCTAGTTTCTATATAATGAGTGTACCAAAGGTAGAGTTTGCATAAAGCCAGGGCAACCTGAATTTTGACCTGCATCTCACTGTGCCACTGATGGGAAGGTGTGACCGATGGTGACTATGCGTATCTCTCTGTTATGTGTGCTGCCTTTTACATAGTCCCCACCCGCTGTCAACTGCCTGCTTGCCTGCTGGCAGATTTTGTCCTGCCAGAGACTCAGTATGACCGCATTTATTTGAGGTTTTGAGTATGTGTTATCAAAGCCCGAGTGACTCTAGCCATTTTTCATTCAACTGGAGGCAGAATTGCAACCCATGAGAGTGGTACAACCCCTTAGAGTGGGGTTGTTCAATATGGGGCTGTTCCCTGGAAAATTACCCTGTCCATCTAGACAACCTGACCTCCATGGATTCGATTCTAATGTTTGGTGAGAGGAAACTGCTGTGTGGGGGATAGGGATGCTGAAGTGCTCTGTCTGCTTATGTTGGATCCCTTCTGTCTTCATTAGCAGGTTCCTAAGTTGAGCCAAGAGATGAGGCTAGCTACGTAAATAACACTTCAATATCCAAATGTGCTCCCTCCTCCACCCCACTTTCTAATGATGGAATTTAGCCACAGGCTCCAGTGAAATCACAAAATACTACACACTACAAGGTTTATGGTCATTGACAATCTGCTTGAAACATTTTCCAAGCAAAATCCCAATGTCCTTTGAGAACAAATTCTTCAACTCTTTCTACTTGCAGCCTGAGAAGCAGGTTAGAGTTTGAGTTACTATTTGTTAGGGGCATTTTGAACGTACCCTAGTTTACGTGTAACCTGGCCTTGACGTTCTATGGGAATAATAATAGAATATTTATTGAAAAGGGAAATGATATAAGGTAAAGTAGTCTGGTCCTTACCCAGGCTGCCCCATCCCGAGGGAGAGTCTGTGCCATGTGTTACAAAGGGCAATGAAGGCCCTGCCCCTCAGAGCCTCCCCTAGACCAGGAAAGGATACCCCAGTCACCATCTCAGTCATCGTCCTCTTGGTGCAAATGCAGGTACGGCTGGTGCCACATTCTGGGCCCCTCTACTAGGGAAGGTTACTGACTCTGTAGACCATCCTCCCTTTCTCACAATTATTCCTAGGCCTATTCCTGCTCTCCAGGGATATCATTGCCTAAGATTTTCCATTCGTCACTTATTTGATAAATTCATTTGTCACTCTTCCTTGGGCTTGCTGGGCACAGAGCACTGTGCTTCATGATGGAAATGCCAAGCTGATTAAGACCCACTGCAAGAGGATGCAAGCCAGTGAGGAGGCCACTGTGTGCACAGGCAGCAAGCACAGCATTGTGTGAGAGAGTTGTGATAGAAGTATGGACAGCGTCAAAGCACAGAGCAGGGGTCACTGTGACAAATTAGTGCTTTATTTGTAATAACGTTCATCACTATGAGCTTAAAGCTAAGACATTCTTTAAAATCATTCTTATTGCTCAGTATTGGACTTTGTCATTCTTTACTAGTGACACATGTGGACAAATGAGGGGCTGTTTCTTAGAGATACTGGCTTTCCTAAAGTAGTGCCCACCCTGAAAAAAAGTGAGAACTGAAAATATAAAGCATACACTTCAACCTACCCATATAGTGAGTTTGGGAGTAATTTCTGTTTTAAATATTTTAATCTAAAGACATCATTTTAAGACATCTTTTTAGATACTAATGAATAAATCCTTAGTGAATTTGTGGATGTGTCATAAATTTAAAATATCAAGCAACTCACTAGATTTGGAAGTGGAGACATTTCTCAGGAACCAAAATTATGTATGTAGAAATGGAGATGGATTAAGAAATATAATCAAAATCCCACCAATACCAATTGAAGTGGAAATTACCAGGGTAGAAATTACTCTTGATTAAGGGAAATGCTTGTAATACATATTTTTATAGTACAATTCTATTATTATTTATATACTACTTACCTGGCATTCATCCTATGCCAGCCTGCATTATTGGGGGGAAGGGGGTTCCTCTCTCCTAATCTGAAATGCAAACTCCTTGAGGGCAAGGATTTACTGAATCCCCAGGATCTGTGTGTTCAGCGAGTGCTGCTATTTCTGCTACTGATGGTTCTAGCCACTCTGAACCCACATCAGTGGTTAAAATCCTGCCAACTCAAATCTCACCAAGACTTTATTAACTTCACTTCCCAGTTCTCTCTGGGGGCATTGGCACCAACATTATGGTGCTTTTACTTCAGGGTGCCTAAATACTGGGAGGGGGACAGGCGGGGTTTCATGTTCTCTTTTTACTCAGAACAGCCCAAGAATAACATTTGCCAGGCTTCCAAAGGGGAATAGAGTGGAATGTGGCTATTATGATGTGTGTATGTGATGGAAAGCATGGCTCTAAAGGAATGTGGAATGAATATAATGAAGTAATAAGGATGAATAGTTTGATTAAATCTAGTAAAGGAATATCTAGTCTTAGAATCTGAAAAAAAACTTGATGATATAAAAGAAGACAGGGTCACGGCAGGGTCTCCAGTGCAACCAAGTGTGTGTATCAGCACAGTGTGGAAAGTTCCAGAAGCATCCAGGCGTGAATCTAAAAGTTAATAATTTTCATTGGATGCAGGGGCAAAACATGGAAAGGAAACTACCACAGCGCATAGATGTCTATGGGGAAAGTCACCTGCCAACCTGAGCACTGTCTCTTACCCCTCACACTGGGAATGGAAGTGCCTGGAAGACAGGGGCTTCTGGTGCTGCTTATCTCACTCAGTATGTGATAGGTAATGAGGCTCCAAGGACAGCTTTCCTTCACAGGGCAAAGGAAAACACAGCCGAGAATGGCTACTTAAGTAGAAAGTGGGAGGTTGGAAGACTGAGCACTTTATTGGACAAAAGGTCAACATTCATGAGTGAGAAAAAAGAGGTGGTGTTTGGGGGTGGGGAAGTGATGGAGGAAAAATTCCAAAGTATGCCGCAAGTCAGGCTTAGGAATGTGTCTCAATTAGCAAAGGAAGTGAGCTGGAAGCTCTGTCTTCTGATGCACATGGACAGGGATGGAGAGAGAGGAGGAGGAGCAAGTGAAGAAAGGGCCAGACAGGAGCATGAACTAA
This sequence comes from Plecotus auritus, assembly GCF_963455305.1. Classification (NCBI taxonomy): domain Eukaryota; kingdom Metazoa; phylum Chordata; class Mammalia; order Chiroptera; family Vespertilionidae; genus Plecotus; species Plecotus auritus. The sequence continues at coordinate 88,290,009 of NC_137771.1, read as the reverse complement.
TCCATAGGGATGAAGGGCTTTGCACTAAGCCCTGAAATACCCAACAAGCATACGACAATTTTAAAGTTGGACTTTTGCTCACAACAACATTGAACTATCTCAGTTTGGTGCAAAAGGGCAGGGCATCTTTCCTCCAGAATGAGTGCCGCTTGAGGGGTAATTCTGATTCTGCAGCTCTGCTATGTCAAGTTTGCCCACTCTGGGGCAACAAGGGCTTTCTTTGATGACTGCTGGCTCAAGTGATACTTACTGGTAGCTAACTGTGCTGGGTATTCCCCATTTGCCTCCCCACACATGCAGATTCATTCTCCCCCTTTTTTGTGCTTAGCTCTGTGCCCTGAGAAGCTGACCCTGAGTTCAGAGGTAAAAGGAGAGATTGGCCAGGGTACTTTCTTCCTGCTTCCTCCCTGCTTCTTTGTCTCATCTATGGCAGTTGTTGTGTTTCTCTATAGACTCAGCTTTCACTGGGTTCCCAAAACACTACTTCCTTCCCTTTCAGCCTAGGCTGGTACCAGCCTCCCATTGTTGCTGCAGTACCCCTAGTTTATTCACTTAGCCCTGCCCACACCTCTGTCTCTCTACCTTGTTAATCTGAAGTGAATTTTGTCTCTTGCCAAAACTAACACTGATGTTGTGCCAGACTCTATTCTCAGTCCTCTGTGTGCATGAACCCATTTAATTCTCCCAACATTTTATTGATGAGGATGAGCCACGGAAAGGTTCAGGCACTTGCCTAAGGTAACACAGTAAGTGGCAGAGTCAAGGTTTGAACCTAGACAGTTGAGCTCTAATGTCTTAGCACTTAACCACTGATCCATCCTACCTCTCTTCCAGCTCACATCACTTCCTGGAGCACAGCTAAGAATGAGAAAGTGGATGCAAAGATGCAAAGACTTCTAATACTAGTTCATATACTAAAGCTTATTAGCTCATATACTGAGGTTTATGCCTAGGAAAACCTCTCAGGTCATAATTAACTCTAATGTTGTTTCATTCTAATAAGATAGGCTATCAGATTTCCTACTCCAATGGTTTTCAACCTTGGTTGTACAACAGAATCACCTGGGGAGTTTGAAACGGTCCTTGTGCCCAGGACATGCCCCAGACATGAAGTCAGAACACTGGAAATGGGACACAGGAATGGACTGTGTTTAAAATTCCCCGGAGATTTTAGCATGCCATGGAAAATTGAGAACTATGTCCTAGCCCACAGTAGTTCTTTCTGGAAAGCAAAGATTATGAGTGGATAGGCCTGGTGATATAAGTAAAGAATAACAGCTGACAGCTACACAAAGGGAGGATAATAAGGAGCTATGGAGAGTTTGTGCAAGAACAGCACCTCTTCTACCTCCATTCCTTGAAAAAAGGTCATGATCTGGGTTCACTTAATGCTTGGGCAAATTGTTCCTGGATCTGAAAACAGATTGTTATCTTCTTATTATTACATTACTAGAGGCCCAGTGCACAAAATTCGTGCACGGATTGGGGGGTCCCTCAGCCCAGCCTGCACCCTCTCGCAATCCAGGACCCCTCAGGGGATGTCCGATTGCCACTGTAACTGGCAGTCGGACATCCCTCTCGCAATCTGGGACTGCCTGCCTGATCGCCCCTAACCACTCTGCCTGCCTGCCTGATCACCCCTAACTGCTCACCTGCCTGCCTGATCACGCCTAACCACTTTCCTGCCTGCCTGCCTGCCTGATCACCCTAAATCACTCGCCTGCCTGCCTGATGGCCCCTAACCACTCTGCTTGCCTGCCTGATCGCCCCTAACTGCTTGCCTGCCTGCTTGCCTGATTGCTCCTAACCACCTCTGCCTGCCTGCCTGATCGCCCCTAACCACCACTGCTTTGGTCCCCGCCGCGGCGGCTTCGTCTGGAAGGATGTCCAGAATGACGTCCGGAAGGTCATTCGGCTGTCTGGTCTAATTAGCATGTTACATTTTTATTATTATAGATAGTAATTGTCCTGAGTTACTTTTTTACTTATTTATTTTTAAAGGCATTAATATATGAAAAGCTGAACATACTAATAAGTAAGTTACAATACACAAATGTGCTCGATAATGATATTGACAGATTGACCTTTTTGCACTATATGTGATCTTGAGTTTGTTTTTACCCACTCATATTTCCATGTTCGGTTATTCAGACTGATTATTTCCTAGAAATAACTGGCTGATTAAGCATGAGTCACATGCAACAAAGGTAAATGCAGATGTTTGTGCTACTCAACCAAGTATTCATAAAGAAATTGCAAACTTTGTTCAAATCGACCAGGGCATGTCAAAATACCCTTCTCCTTGGGAAAGAGTTGCACCTATTAAAGAATACTGCACCTTCCTTCTTTTTTATTTTGTTTGAAACTCATATAGTAACCAGTGGCATAACCACTCATGTACCAAGAGAAAACATAATTTCCAAAGCATCAGGATCATCAAGAGAATCTGGACATATGGGAGGTGGTGGTGGGATTATTGGTGGTCAGAGGGAAATGAAAGCAGCCAGCATGATAGGAAGGGTGGTGATGGTGGTGGTGGGCCATTGAATTTTAGACATGGCTTTCCTGGTGCCAGTTCTGATCCTGGCCTGGGGCGAGAGGTGGAGGGAGAGAAGAGTTCCACAGAGCAGCTTTTCACTTGATGTTATTTGGTTTGTTTCCAGGATCTGTGGAGGAGTTTTCATTTCATCTGTTGAAATTTGACTTTCATTTTCATTCTCCTGAGCATCCTGTTCTATGTTATTAGCTACTTCAGCCCTTGTGGAAAGTAGATCAGACAGATTTTGCTCCTCTCTATTTCCGCATCCGGCATAAGCCACATCACAGTTCTCTTTCTTAAAATCAATGGCAGCAATGATCGCTGGGTTAAATGCAGTCTTCTCCTGACCAAATGGCAGAACATTTGTCACCAACTTTCCACTGCTTCAATGGAGTTGTGCTATTCTTTTTTTGGCTTTTATTCTTAGCAGGTTTTCTTTTAGGTGTGCCTTTTGATTTATCTGAAGCTTCAGAAATGTTACCATTCTTTAGAGCATGCTTAAATGAGGCCACAGCTTTACCTAAGCTTTGATCAGTGCTGTATCATCCTGCTTGTCCGAATCATCGCTCTGAGTTGTGTGTAGAAACACAGCCACCACCACGAGGTGAATGCCATGTGCAAGGAATGGGCTGCCCACCTCCCTGAGTCACTTAAGGTAGAATTAATGTCAACATACTTTGTTTATTGAAGCAAAGGAAATATACACCTTTGAAGCTTTTCACCTTCAAAGATGACATCATTAAGGTTACTCATAAATAGGTCAACTTCAGGTATCGGGAAGATTCACTTGAAATACGATACTTCTTATTGATCTATAGATACCAAAGAAAAGAAATTGCCATATGAGGCAAATGTTTATCAAATATTCCCACCTGCTCTTTAGCAGAAGCTAAGTCCACCTGCTCTTGATTCATGGTCATAGTTGACATTTAAAACTTGTTCAATTCTGACGTGGGTGACTGGACAAACACGAGCACTCACCGGGCTGGTGCCAGCACTGGTTCCCTGGGAAATGGTGCAAACACAAGGAGAACTCAGGCTCCGGGTATCTGAACATCGGACGGTTTCCTGTTGTCAGAGTTGGTCATGTCTTTTGGACTGGACTGAAATATTCCATCAGCCTGTTCCTTACAGCAGACCAAACGACTGATTCCTTTCTTATGTTTCTCATGGCTCGTCTTGTTTACATGCTTGCCTGCAAAAAGCTTATGTGGGGATGTGATGACAGCTTGTGGGCTGCTGAGCGACTGGCACTGGTCCACTGGAGTCCAGCCTCATTTATTCCCCCCCGCCATTAGCTCAGAAGTTGGGGCATTGAGCAAGGGGAAATTCGACAATGGCCATGCCAAATATAAGGCAAGAGACCCTCTTCGCTCATCTGCCTCAGCCCTGCATCTCTGCTCCCAGTAACTCCTCCCCTCCCCGCTTTCAAAGGGCCCTAGTACTGTTTTTTATTAGCGCACTCTGAAAACAAATATTTCAGCCTAGGTACACAGAGGGATCTTCAAGGCATGGTTTCTGGGGAATGTCTTATAGCAACAGTCTCACACAGACTCAGCTCCTGTAGAGTTGCTTGTCCTTGACACTGCTGACATTTGGGACCATGCTGTTCTCTGTTGAGGGGCTGTGTTGTGTACTGTAGGGTGTTTAGCAGCATCCCTGGCTTCTACACACCAGATGCCAGGAGCATGCAGACCCTCTCCTATGTTGTGCAATGAAAATGTCTTCAGACATAGCCAATATCTCCTGGGGGCAAAATTGTCCCTATTTAAGAATCACTGTGCTAAGGAAAAGACATGAGGAGACCCTAACCTTCAATCTCCATTGGACACTGGGGTCAATGACTAAATTGAAGTCTCCAGCACTTGGCCGTGAGATATGTGGGCAGTTGTCTTCTATTTGTAGTGTTGTCATGAGGATGAAGCATTAGGTCTGTTCTGTATGGAATCCCTGGGTTGGCTGGGAACTTTCCAGTAGTCAGAGTTGTCCCAAGTTGAAATGAGTGGCTTCAGGAGTGGCTGGACTCCTCTTAGGGGGCCGGCTGGATATCTTCTATTTGGTCTTCCAGAACCATCTAACCTCCTCTCCCCTGCTCTATGCCCCACAGTCTCACTTTTAGGGACTCTATTGATGGGCTTCCTTGCCTTCTGGCTTCTAGTTGGAAGGACAGAGGAGGTGAGGTCAGGGCACTCATTCCCCAGGTTCCCTCATCATGCAAGATCACTGTAGGCTTACTGTGTCCCGTGACAGAGGTCTCAGCTACTGTGGGGTAGCCATCCTTCAGAGTGCTCTGCCACTTGGGCCCAGGTGTGATAGGGAGGCCTCTCAGGTACTAGCCTGGCTGCTAATTTACCTTGTGGCCTTACTATGCTCTGCCCTAACTCATAGCTGGTCCTAGCTTTGAATCCTCTGAGTTATTGCTGGGACTTTGGCTAACACAAAATGTCATGGTGATTTTATATTGAGGGTACATGGACTTTCAAGGTTTCTTCTGATCCCAGGTTCTATGCCACTATGGAAGGCACAGGTGAGCAATTAAATAGTTGCTCAAACACTACCTGGAGGAGGAAAAACTTCTCTTTTCACTGAGAGATAATACATATTTATTCAAAACTTCCTATATTTGTATCATTGCTGTGGAGGAAAGGGCACATTTAGAATGCCAAGCACTTGTGTTGCATACAGCATGGCTCATTAAACCAAGAACCACTCCTTCAGTTTTTCTTTCTCTCTCACAGAAAAAGGCTGTCCCCTTCCTCCCACCTCTGGACTCTGTGAGAAAATATATTAGCCAGAGCTGCTGCAGCCATCTTGCCTTTATGGGAATAGCAGAGTCCAAAGATGAAGTCTTTGATGATATCTTTGAACCAATAAGTTAACCAAACTCAAAACCACTCTTCTTCCAGAGCTATATCATGTAACATGATAAGCATTCTTACTGTTTAAGCTGTTTTCATTGCGATTTCTGTTATATGACCTGCAGCTTGAACCACTTTAACACACATTCTAGGTGTTTATTTCACTTAATCCAGTAATAAATTGTAGAGATGAACAATGCCACCTTAACCTCTCAGCAGGTTTTGCTCACTCCCTCCTTGAAGCACTTTTTAAATTTGGCTTCCAAGTTCCCAGCTCTCCAGATTTTTCCTCTGCCCCATTGGCTAGTCCATCAGAGTCTTTATTTGGATCTAATTATTGTAACTTTTCTCTAGCAATAGGTACCACATGGGTGACTTCACTCAGTACCAAAAATTTCATGCAGACACCGATGACTCCACATGTAAATCTCTAGCAGTGACTGTTCCACTGTAATCCAGTCCTGTATATACAACTGTCTACTTGACCTGCCCCTTGACTATCTAACAGACAACCCCAACTCAACATGTCTAAAACAAACTGTTGGTGTACCCCCTCAAACCTTCTCCTCCTCCAGGCTTCTAGATTTCAGTGAATGCCATCTCCGTTTTGCTCAGGCCAAAATATTGGAGTCAACCTTTACTCCTTTCTTATTCCATGGCATGGAAACCATACTCTATATCCAATTGTTCAACATATGTTACAAACATGTATTTCTTATCTACTTCACACTACCATCCTAATCTAAGCCACACATATCTCTCTCCTTAACTATAGCAACAGTTTAGTGCTATAGTGTCTTCCTGCTTACCCTCTGGCCACTCTACATCAGTCTGAACGACTTTTCAAAAGAAAAAATCAGATCTTGTCACTGTCCTGCTCAAAACCCTCCAAAGGTTTCCCATGTCACCTAGAATATGCTCAGAAATCATTATTCTGGCCTCTTATTCCCTAAATGATCTAGCCGGTAGACCAACTATCTTTCTTGCAACTATATGGGCCTCTTTTATTTTCCTCATATGCGTCAAACACACTTTGCCTTATGACCTTTGACGTCTGTCTGAAATGTTCTACTAGCTCATCTCATATCACTCACTTTCTTCAAGTCTCTATTGAACTGTCACTGCTTCAGAAACAATTTCCTTTAACATTCTATCTGAACTAGCATTTCTTTTCATTCTCCATCTACTTACTCTGCTTTATTTTTATTATTGACCACTGCTTGACAATCTATTACATATGTCTTTATTGGCTTATTATCTATATCTCTGACTTGAATATAAACTCTGTGGGAGTAGGGATATTGTTTTGATGTGACTTCTGCACTTAACACTTGGCCATGGTAAGTGGTAAGAAAGATTTGCTGAATGAATGAATGGCTCAAATGCCATCATCCCCTCATTGTACAGCAGGGAGTTTAAGTGGGATTTTAGGTTACAGAGGAGGAATAAAGGCAGCTGGAATTAGAACCCAAACCTTTACTTCCCGGTCCAGGGCTCTTGTTATTACTCTATACTATCACATAGCATGAGTTAATGATTATTTTTATTTCAAAGGTAATTTGTGTTTTTATAAGGAACAAAGTCATCAAGCACAGGAATGGGTGTCCAATTAGGCAGTCTGTGTCAGCAAGCCAGTAGGAAGATTGGATGTAAGTGTGGTGTGGTGTGTGTGTGTGTGTGTATGTGTGTGTGTGTGTGCGCGTGCATGTGCACAGGGGTAGAGAGTAGTGGTGGTGGGTGATGAGAGCTGCACAGAGTCTTCCTGGATTTGGAAATCATATCATACCATAAAACAAGTCTAGTATTACAAAAGGTAACCTGGACACTTCTTTACCCTATAGCACAGGCCAAAGGTAGAGTAGATGCATCTCCATGAGGGAGTCAGCTTTCTAAGGTTTTCAGGAGCAATGAGAGAAAATGATTCATACAATCTCTTCCAGACTTTAGACCCCCAAAATGGGCCAAGTAGAACTCAAGGAAGCCAACAGTAATTGTGGGAAATTTGCCCATCATGGTGAGACCCTGCATAGATGTGTCTGATGCTTTCTCAAGTACAATGTCCAAGGAGTAGAATGGGGAGTCTGTGTTCTGTATTAAGGTCAGGTCTCCTTCCAGGACATTCAGTTCAGCCTGGGGTATTCAGTCTGATGAGAAGCATACACGAAGGTGTTAACCCAAGTGGCTTAATTTGCTATATAAGCTATTAATAAAATCTACCCTTCTTGAGGAGTGCTTACTATATTGCAGATGCTGTGTTAAGTGCTATTAATAATAAAATAAACAACCATTGCTAACATTTATTAGTTGCTTGTTATGTGACAAGAATAGTTCTAAGTATTTAATGAGCTCATTTGACCCTCATGAGGACTCTTAGGAAGGAGGTGCTAGTATTTCCTGCATTTTGCTGATCAGAAAACTGAATTCTAGAGGGGTTGTGAAATTCCCAAGATCATTTGGCTATAAGTGGTAGAGCTGGAATTGAACACAGGCAATCTGACCCACAACCTGTGCTATATTAAACTACATACTTGTGCTCTCTCATTTATTGCTCATAATTCTAAGAAGTAGGTATCATCATCCCCTCTTTATAGTCCCTTTGTAGCATTGATGTAATATAGTACAGGGGCTTAAACCTTTGGTGCCTTCAGTTTGTCAGTCTTGAAGAAGTTGTTCATTCTCCTTATTGTCTGTGAATGAGAAATGTTTACAGTTCCCTGTACACTGAAAACTGCAACACATTGCTGAGAAAATTAAAGAAGACATAAATAAGTGGAGAGATATAATGTGTTTACGGATCAGGACATTCAATATTGGTAAGATGTCCATTCTCTGAATTCAGCATCATCCCAATCAAAAATATCAGTAGGCTTTTTTTTTTGGGTAGAAATTTACAAGCTAATTCTGAACTTCATGTAGAAGCACCAAGGATCTATAATAGCAAGATAAAACAAACAAAAGCAAAAAAGGGCAAAAATATTGACAAAAGAAGAACAAAGTTGAAAGACTAATGCTACCTGACTTCAACACATTATAAAGCTACACTAGTCAGGAGAGTGTGGTATTGGCTTAAAGATAGACAAATAGATAAACAGAACAGAAGTAGATCTCCACACATATCATAGACAATGGTGCAAAGAAAATTTAGTGAAGAAACATGGGCCTTTCAACAAATGGTGTTAGTTTAAGTGGATATCCATATCTAAAATAATGAACTTCAATCCATACCTCCCATAATGTAAGTATTAACTCAAAATGGATCAGAAGTAAACATAAAACTTGAAACTATAAACCTTCTAGAATAAAATAAAGGAGAAATGTTTTGACCTTGTGTTAGGCAAAGATTTCTTAGATATCATGCCAAAAGCATAATCCAGAAAAGAACAAATTAATAAGCAGAACTTCATCAAAGTTAAAAATGTTTGCTCTTCCAAAGACACTGTTAAGCTAGAGACAGGAAGAAAATTTTTACAACACATGAACGTATCTAACAAAATAATTACATCCATAATGGATTTTAAAAGTCTCAAAACTCAATAATAAGAAAACAAACAACCCAGTTTACAAAATGGACAAATTATATGAACAGACAAATCACAAGTAAGCAAATGGAAAGATGCTCAAGATCATTAGTCATCAGGGAAATGCAAAATAAAACCATGATAAGATAACACTCTACACATATTAGAATGGCTAAAATGAAAAGAAAAATATGATCATACCAAGTTTGGCAAGGATGTGGAAGAACTGGGGCTCTCAAAATTGCTGATGGGAACATAAAATGGTACTTTGGAACACAGTCTGTCAGTTTCTTAGAAAGTTATGTTTATATCTACCTTATGACCTAGTCATCTATTTCTAGGTTTTTACCCAAGAGAAAAGAAAGCACATGTCCATAGAAAGACTTCTATACAAATGCTCATCAAGCTTTATTTCTAATCATCCCAAACTGGGAATAACCTAAGTACCTATCAACAGGTGAATGGATAAATACATTGTGGTCCATCTAGACCAGGCGTCCTCAAACTACGGCCCGTGGGCCACATGCGGCCCGCCGAGGACATTTATCCAGCCCGCCGGGTGCCGCTGCCTGTCCTGCTTAGCAGCCGACTTGTCCTGGGCCCGCAGTGCGCATAGGAATTTGTTCATAGTTTTTTTTTTTAAACTATAGTCCGGCCCTCCAACGGTCTGAGGGACAGTGAACTGGCCCCCTGTTTAAAAAGTTTGAGAACCCCTCATAGACAATGAATTCTACTCAGCAACAATGAAAACAAAATGAGCTATTGATATATGCCACAACAGAGATGAAAACCAAAGTAATTATGCTGAGTAAAAGAATCCAAAAAACAAAATAAGTATGTACTGTGTGATTCATTTAAATAAATGTCCAGGAATTGTGAACTAATACCGTGTTTCCCCGAAAATAAAACATCCTCCGAAAATAAGACCTACTTACAGGTTTCCTTCTGAGTGAAATATAAGGCATCTCCCAAAAATAAGGCCCCAGGCTCTGTCTCAGAATGAAAATTAATTTACAGTAAACTGGTCGCTAGGGCCGCCCCGACTGGCGTCTAGCAACCAGTGACGTTATGCGGAGTCTTGCCGTCACTGCTGTGTGGAGGCGGAGCAGAGGTCGGAGTGAGCGCGGGGTGGGAGAGAGGAGGAGACTTTCGCAGATGCGTGTAGAAGAACAGGAGGATTAGAGAGGACGGGACGCAGCGAAGGTGGTGAGTCCTGGTCTGTCTCTGGTGACACAACCTGATGCTCGCGGCACCCTTCATGATGACTGAAGGTTCTCAGTCAGTGGCAGACCCTGCTCCAGCCCAGATCCAGGCCCCAGCAAGCCCAGTGACAGTCCCCAGGCAGGCCCCAGGGGGGTAAGTGTCTGATAAAGGGGTAAGGGGGATGTCTGGTGAAGGTGTTCAGTGGCACAGGGGTGGGGGAGGGGGATCACTTAAAATGACACAGGAGGATCAGAGGGGGCAATCAAAATGACACAGGAGGATCAGAGGGGACAATCACAATGACACACGAGGATCAAAAGGGGTTACTAAAATGGTAATCCCCCCTCTGATTCTCCTATGCCATTTTGATTCCCCCCTCTGGTCCCCCTGTGTCATTTTGAGTGATCCCCCTCCCCCACCTTGATACCCCAATTCCTTTTTTTTTACCCCTAGAAATGAGTGCAAAAAGAAAAAGCTACTCCGTGGAGTACAAGAAAAGAATCGTGGAAGACTCTTGGGGCCAAAATCTTACTGCTTTCTGCAAAGAGAAGATGTTGAGTATCCGATTGGTCCGAAAATGGCGAGCAGAGTATGGTAGCCTCATTGAACAAGTGGACAAGGGAAATGCTAAAAAGCGCAAGTGTGGATCAGGTCGGCAACCATTATTTTCCGAGCTGGAAGACCTGATCTGTGAATGGGTTGTTGACAGGAGAGCAAAGGCTTTGGTTGTGAATAGGGCTCAGATTCAAGAATTTTCCCTTGCAATGGCACCACAGTTTGACATAGCCCCCGAAGACTTCAAAGCATCACAACACTGGCTGGATAATTTCCTTCAGCGAAGTGAACTGTCTTTAAGAAGATCTACAACATTGTTTAGGTTGGAAGATACTCAAGTTATTAAGTGAGCACTTGCATTCAAGTCCTTTATTGATGATGCTGACTTCTCTAAATACAATCTTTCCAACATGATTGCTATGGATGAAACTGCAGTGTTTATGGGCCAATCATCTCAAACAACAATTGAACAGCGGGGTGCCTCCTTAGCGTACATTCCCTCCACTGCTTACGAAAGTGCACGTGTTTCCTGTATTTTGGCAATTTGTCTGGATGGCACTAAAATCCCACCTTTAATCATTTCTAAGGGCAAGAAGGAAAAGATTGAACGTGTTTTGGGCATTTTTATTCCTGAAACTGAAAAAGCCTGGGCCACACAAGCAGTTATAAGGAAGTGGGTCGATTTAATGCTGCCGCTTGTTATGCGAGGGAGCCAAAGAGGTCTGCTAGTCTGGGATGCAGCCAGCACTCACCGCGCTAAAGACATGAAGACATTTCTTCACGAAAGAAAAATAGATCAGATAATGATTCCCGCAGGAATGACTGCCTATCTCCAGACTCTTGATATTGCAATAAACAAGCCATTCAAAGACAATTTGCGCATGGAAATTAATGACTACATTGAAAATAGAATGGAGAGAAATCAGCGTGGAAACTTTGTGAAACCTAAATTGCAAGAAGTTGTGACTTGGGTGAAGAATTCATGGGAGAAAATCACTGACAGTTGCATTGCAAATGCACTGCAAGCAGGCTACCTTGACAAGAAGTACAAATTTAAAGACAGTGCTATTGCTAAACATGAGAGATTTGGTCCACTGATTCTGAAAGAAATGGAGTCACAAGAAATTCACCAGGAAATTCAGGAATTGGATTGTTATGATGATGTTCCAGAAGATGATGACATGATTGTCATTGAATAAATGAGTAAATTCTTGATACTGTAGGATTCACAGTTTGTCTGGTTTGTGTTGACAACTACCGTACTACCGTACCGTATACAGGTAATAAATTTCCTTTATTTTCATTTAACAATAAATGTGTACCGTATTCTTCTTCATGGATAAATAAGACATCCCCTGAAAATAAGACCTAGTGTGTCTTTGGGGGCAAAAATTAATATAAGACACTGTCTTATTTTCGGGGAAACAGGGGTAGATAATGGCATGAAGAAGATCAATGGTTTTCTGGGAATGGAATAGGAATAGGAAGGGGAAGAAGATAGGATTGTAAAGGGCACAAGGAAACTTTTGAGGGTGATGATTATGTTCATTATCTTGATTGTGGTGATGGTTTTACAAGAGGATATGTATCTCAACATTATAAAAACATACACTTTAAATATGTGTAACATCTGTGGATATGGGTTTATACATGTGTGACAAGCTGGCACGAGGGTATAAGTATATACAAAACCTTCTCCCTAGACACACAGGGGAAGCAGACACACAGACAGAGACACATACACACACATAAATGGGGATAATGCTCTCGAGTTTTTATGCCATATTCTTCATTGCCTTCAGCCCTGCCCTCAATGCACTGTCTTATATATTCCTGAAGTTCTGTAATAACTCAGACTGCATTTTCACTGGCGTAGGTTTTGTGTGAAATCTAATGACTCAAGTGCACAATATTCCAGACAGAGTTGGGTGGAGAGTGGAGAAGGGACAGGGGTAAGATGATAACCTATCACCCAGCAGGTGAGAGATGCCACTTCACCTTTCAGCTCTGGAAGCTGAATTTTGTAATGAGCTGTCACTGTATTTATCACCTAACAATTAATGCAACTGGATAAGGTGTGAAAAAACCTGGAAAACATTAGCCTGTCAACTACACTGGTATCTTTGATAAAGTTGTCTATGGCGGAGTCCCAGATACAATTGAAAATTAGTACGTGGCCTGTTAAAATTGTTTAGGTTCTTTCCATCCCTTCATTCTGCAGACTGCTTCTGCTTACAATATGGCAATTGTTTTGTCAGATCACTAAAGGCAGTCATATTATTAGAACATCTTGATCTTGACTTTATATATGGTAGAGTCAAAATTACATGTGCTGGTTCAGCTGCAGTTCAAGAAGAGTAGAGTGAAGCTTGAACGTTGCTGGGCTGCCTGCCCAGGTGTACCCCATGAGGTGATGTTTAACTTGAAGAATATAACATAGTCTATGGTCTATTAGTTTCATAAAAGTGATTTTGTTGGCATGCTTAAGGTGGAACCAGCTCACAACATCAATATAATTATAGTAATTTAAAATAATAATACAACTGGCAATTAGACCAGAAAGCTTTGAGGCAGGTCTGTCAATAGACTCACTGTATGAGGAGCCAAATCATCACAAAGTTGCTTGGTGTCTACAGAATCAGTCCAAAGGCTTTTGCTTAATCTTAGAATATTACTATCAATGGCTTGAGGCACTCTTATCCACAAAAGGGACAGTCTTGCCAAGGGAACCATAATGCTTTGGTGAACACTGCCGAGATTGTCCTCCTGAAATCTTCCAGGTTGATGGGCTCTGCCATTCAGAGGGTCCTGTGACTCTCTGATCCTTTTTACTGCTTCCTTGGCTAACCAACTCCTTCTGTTCACATAACCTTTATCCAAACAGGCACGATGCAGACACTCAGTTTTCTGCTCACTAACTTATAACCATATATACATCTTTCTCATTACTGTACTGCCAGATCAGTGGGACTGTAATTTAGATGCCCCCACAGACTTCTCTTTTACATATAGATGGATGATTTCTTGGCTTACTTCACAATTGGCTAAGTATATCCATTCTGTTTTATTAGTTTGCATTAGTTTATGTTCAATTTTACTAGTTTAATTCTGAAAGTGACCTTCTTTTCAGGTTTTTGGAGATACCTACCTGACCTGTCTCCATCCCTTCTGCTCCCCATTCTGACCATTGATTTGAGCCCAAGCTGTGCCATAAACTAACCTGTGATTCAGTAAACCCATTAATTTCACTGGCTGCAATATCACTGTTGATAAGATGGGCACAATATTCCCCCAACTTTTAAAGATAAAATTTCTTTTAAAGAGGAGAACAGTGAGCATGAAAAGGAGAGAACGTGAAATAAAGATTTAAAAATGAAGGCATGGCCCAGCTAGTGTGTTTCACTGATTGAGCATTGACCCATGAACCAGGAGGTCACAGTTCTACTAGTATACCCAGTCAGAGCACATGACCGGTTTTGGGCTCTATCCGAAGTAGGGGGATGTGCAGGAGACAGTTGATCAATGATTATCTCTCATCATTGATGTTTCTATTTCTCTCACTCTCTCCATCTCCCTTCTTCTCTCTGAAATCAATAAAAACATATTTTTTAAAAAAATGAAGGCACATATAATTAAAAATTTTACTATTTTTAATATCTGATCTGTAAATATGTGAAATACATTTGTATTTTGGGAAAGGCAGCTAAATAAGGTAATGTAATCTGGCACTGTTTTAAATCTATTATCATTGTTACTTGATTTTATGTGATAAGAAATGTTTAGATTAAACCAGCCCCTTAATTTTCAGCCAAGTGGGAGATACAATTTTTATTTCTTTTTCCTGGCTAGCTGTTATGGTGGAGAAGGAAGACTTCAGAATGTTAAATAGTTTGCCTAAGACCTTTAAAACTAAGAGACTACCTTCAATAAATGGTGTTGGGAAAATTGGACAGATACATGCAAAGAATGAAACTAGACCACCAACTTACACCATACACAAAAATAAACTCAAAATGGATAAAAGACTTAAACGTAAGATAGGAAACCATAAAAATCTTAGAAGAATCCATAGGCAGCAACATATCAGACATATGTTGTAGCAATATTTTTACCAACACAGCTCCTAAGGCAATGGAAACTAAGGAGAAAATAAACAAATGGGACTACATCAAAATAAAAAGCTTCTGCACAGCAAAAGAAACCATCAACAAAACAATAAGAAAGCCCACTGCATGGGAGAACATATTTGCCAATGCTATTTCAGATAAGGGTTAAATCTCCAAAATTTACAGGGAACTCCTACAACTTAACAAAAGGAAGATAAACAATCCAATTAAAAAATGGGCAAAGGACCTAAATAGACACTTTTCAAAAGAGGACATACAGAAGGCCAAGAGACATAATAAAACATGCTCAAAGTCACTAGTCATCTGAGAGATGCAAATCAAAACGACAATGAGGTACCATCTCACACCTGTCAGAATGGCTATCATCAGCAAATCAACAAGCGACAAGTGCTGGCAAGGATGTGGAGAAAGGACATCCTAGTACACTGCTGATGGGAATGCAGACTGGTGCAATCATTGTGGAGAACAGTATGGAATTTCCTCAAAAAATTAAAAATGGAACTCCCATTTGACCCATAAATTCCACTTCTAGGAATATATCCCAAGAAATCAGGAACACCAATCCGAAAGGATATATGCACCCCTACGTTCATAGCAGCACAATTTACAATAGCTAAGATCTGGAAACAATCTAAGTGCCCATCAGCAGATGAGTGGATTAAAAAACAGTGGTACATCTATACAATGGAATACTATGCTACTGTAAAAAAGAGGGACCTCTTACCATTTGCAATAGCATGGATGAACCTGGAGAGCATTATACTAAGTGAAATAAGCCAGTCAGAGAAAGATAAATATCATGTGATCTCATTCATTTGTGGAATATAATGAACAACATAAACTAATAAACAAAAATAGAGCCAGAGGAAAAAAATATTTTAGAATATAATAGAAGTAATCCTGTTATTAGCAGATTTTTAATATTTCCTACAACTTTTGTGATATTACACTATATTAGTACAGTTTTGGTAATATTATTATATTTAAAATATTTTTTTTCTTGAAATATTAATGTTTGTTGCATGTAATATTATTATATTTAAAATCATTTTTCTTGAAATATTAATGTCTATTGCATGAAACATTATTATATTTAAAACTAGAGGCTCAGTGCACGAAAATTGTGCACTTGGGGTGGTGGTCCTCACCCCGGGCCACGCCCTCTCGCGGTCTGGGAGCCGTTGGGGGATATCCGACTGATGGCTTAGTGATGCTGCTGAAAGGCTCCCACCACCGCTGCTGCACTCACCAGGGGGAGCGCACTAACCACCAGGGGGCAGCTCCTGCGTTGAGCTTCTGCCCCCTGGTGGTCAGTGTGCATCATAGTGACCGGTCGTTCTGGCATTTGGTCCATTTGAGTATTAGCCTTTTATTATATAGGATAGTTTTTCTTGAAATATTAATGTTTATTGTAACATTATTATATTTAAAATCCTTTTTCTTGAAATAAAAAGAAAAGTAAAATAAAATGAAAAAATAAAAGGAAAAACAACAACAACAATAACAACAAAACAAAAAAAACCAAAAAGGAAGAGACTACTATGCAGCCTTTACTCAATGTCAGATTTCCAGGTTCAAATTTTAAAAAATAGGTAACTAAGTGTTCACTAGACATTGATGTAGATGGTCACAGGTGAGGCAAAGGTTTATCCACATTTCCACACAGGAGTGCTTTCCACCAGTGAAGCACAGCTCTTCAGACAGCTGTCTGACTCTACAAGGAGACCATCCTTGCCGCACTCCGTTCCTCTTTCTTTATTAGTTATTGTTTGTGAGTCTGTTTCTTCTCACATTTGATCTCAACTATGAAGAAGACAATCTTTCAATGTAATAGCTGAAAATCAGGCTGACATTCAGAATTGCTCTCCCTATAAAATTCTATCTCCTCCCTTTCAACTATCTTGACAGAATCAAGCACAAAAATGCAACCTTAAAGGTGACTTTGGCCTCTGAATAAAGCATTACAGGGTATTCTGTTTCTATTTTTCTTGACTTTCCGAGAAGTAATTTTATATCCCTTAGGAGCCAAGAAGCCTTTCCCATAATTAGGGTTTGCTACTGGCACTTGCTCCTTAAAACATTCATCTGTCCAGTTCTCAGACTGAGAGCACAGCACCGGAACCGTGGGTTTCAGAGCAGAGTGGTCACAGTCCTCCTCACCTTGGAATCCTGATTAGAAAGTTCTAGAAACAATGCTCCAATTGTATCTTGAGATTTCTGGAATTAATAGGAATGGATGAGAGGACTCTTGGTTAGCACTGAACTGAACTGTCAGTGATTAACTGTGTGTAACTTATGTTCTCTTATGTAACTTATGTTCTCTTGATTGCTTCAATTAAAACAAAATAAAACGTGAAGGGGTTGAAAGCAAAGGGCACCTAAGGACTCTCTGAGGCAAACACCATTGGCAGCTTTGTGCCTCTCTATATTTCTCAGCCTTCTTTGGGCCAATAGAATGCTTGTGGAAGTAAGTTACTCCAGTTTCATGGCCTGCTCCCTATAATGTCTCATACTCTCTACCTCCCTATTTACACAGATGACGAAAGTGAAGGCTGCTAAGATGATGGGGCCACGTGATGGCAGAAAACTAGATCCCTGAGGAGAGCTGCACATTGACTGTCAAAGGAGTGAGAACTAAGCTGTGCTGTGCTAAGCCCCTGAGATTATAGAGTTGACTTGTTACTGCAGCTTACTGCAGTCCTACTCTAACTCGTGTGTTCTTCCAGCTATAAAATTCTGTGTATCTAAGGAATGGCAGCTTGCAGGGCAGAGGTGGAAAGAGATCTGAGCACAGGAAGGAAGCACTAGATGTAAACCTACTGTTTATTGGATGTCTTACTCAAAGATGCTTCTCTAAACGAGCCAGTGTAAAGACTGAGTGGGGACTCCAGGTAGCACTTAAAGGATGGTTTCTTCCAGTGTAACAGTGACTCCGTGTGTGTTATAAGGCCCTGGCCAAACTTGGAGAAATATTTTCAAAAAATAGAATGAATGTAGATTGTGGGAAAATGATTACATAAACCTCCTTCATCAATAAGAGAACTCAGAATGGTTCTAAGAATGAAAAAGCTCACCGATTCCTGCACTGTGATGCTCCTATGGGAGACGATGAGTACAGAGCCACCCGAGTCTTCTCAGTGATTGCATTATAATATTTTTGTTGTGCTGCTTCAAGAATTTTTTTTTGGGGGGTCATATGGAAAGTGATTAGGTCTAGGTGGATACTGATCATTTGGGGAAAATAGACTGTTCCTTTCATATTCTTAGTTTAATCCTTTTTCTGAATGGATTCCCACAGATAACATTTTCATCTTGACATATTTTTACTGAGTGAAAGTACCATTTTCAATAAACCCCCAAAGCTTTGTATTTTAGAATAAATGAGGCCTCTCTGTGGGAGCAGAAAGCCACAGAAGACACTGGGAAACCACATGGCCCGTGTTAAGTCAGGGAAATGTCTGGTGGGTAGTGAAAGGCCGTCTATGCTCAGGGGTCACTTTCTGTGTTCCAGCTCCTGTTTACTTTCCAGACCTTGGTCAGTGTCTTTTTGACAGTATAATTTCTACAATGCAGCTGGGCTTTGTGACCCATAATCAAATGCAGGAAGCCTTCAGCAGTCCCATCCAGGGAGCTCAGTCTTACTTGATTTAAATGAGAAAGTTAAGTTTCCGTCCAGACGAGCCTGTTTGCAGGCCCAGTGAGTCTCATACCTGTAGGACACTCCATCTCTGAGTGTGCTTTCCATTTCCCAGACAAGCTCAGCGGGTCCACCTCCAATAAAATTTCTGTCTGCCCTAAATTACCTTGTAGTTATAATTTATACCTCAATAAAACTACCTATTAAAAAGGAGAATTGGTTTGATTCTTTGGACATAATTTATGCAAGGGGGAGAGGTCTCTGTGATGTGAAGGGCACATCCACACCAACAGACCAAATGACAATGTGGGGGAGTGGAAGTGACCGCTGGCATCTTCTAAGTACCGGACTCCCATCCTTATGACATGGTATCTACAGCCTTGAGCTGAGGCCTTGACATTTTTCTGGGGATCAGAAACCCCCATGGAGTTTGCTAAAATTGTGCACTCTTGGTTTTCACTCTAGATCCTTTGAATTAGATTCACTGGGGGAGTGGGGAAGGGGTATATCCAGGAATCACTATTTTAATATTCTTTATAGGTGATTCTGATCACACCAGAATTTGAAAAACATTCCTCAAGTCAGGAGATCAAACCTCTATTTCTGGGTTGTGATCAATGATCACCAATGAACTATTTGCTAAAAGAAAGCAAAGAGAACTAAATTTTTTCAGATGCCTTTTTTTGGTGTGTCAAGCATTGTACTCTAAGTATATATTTTTATTTGAATCTTGCTATAGTGCAACAAAGTTGGTATTATTATCCTCATTTTTAAGAGGAGAAATTGTAGGTTCAGAGAAGGCACAAAGTATCAGTAAATGGTGGGGTAGAGATTTGAACCTAGATCTCCTTTGGCGCCAAAGAACATACTTTTCCCACTAAGTCACACTTACTGACCATCCTGCTGGGTATTTCTATTTGTCTAGCATTGGGCCAAATGTTTGAGGGTTTATAATAGGCTGCCCTTTGACCTACTAAGATACATTGTGAGACATTTCTTAAGAAGCTAATAGTAAGTTCTTCTATTCACTTGGGGAAATTCTGCTATGGACACTACAGTGTACTGAGCAGAGACACCGCTTTGTCTCAGTCATTTGTCACCTCCTGAAAACTTGGTGACTGGCAGCTCTCAACTGAGTCCCCTCCTGAGCTGGTCCTCAGCTGAAAAGAGCCTCTTAATGCACGTCATGCCTCCTCCCTAGGACAGCCCACATCCTACCTCTGGTTCAGGCAGGGGTATAAAGGCCCAGGCCTTTGTTTCAATTCCAGAGAACTCTGATGGACCACCCCGGCCTCAGAGGGCCCACACAGCTAGCCAGGGCCTTTATTATAACAGTGCTGTAGCCCACCTCTCTCTCTGCCCAATCCTGTGTCCTGACTGTCTATGAATGGTCCCAAGAGTGCTCCCCACAAACCTCTTGCATCCAAATATCCACCCTCCTGAGTTTACGTCTCTGGGAGCTCAACCAGTGATGTTGTTAAGTCAAATTTTTCTTGTGGATACATTATGTTTATGCTTATGCACTGTTATGGGTTGAATTGTGTTCCCATGCACCCCTCCCCCAGTTCAGATGTTGAAATCCTAACTCCTAGTGTCTCAGAATGTGACTGTACTTGGAGATAAGGTCTTTAAAGAGGCGATTATGGTTAAATAAGACTATTAGAGTGGACCCTAATTCAGTATGACTGGTATCCCTATAATCAGAAAGGAGATTAGAACACAGAGGAAAGGCCATGTGAAGACACAGTGAGAAGATGACCATCTATAAGGCCAGGAGAGAGGCCTCGGAAGAAACTAAACCTACTGACACCTTGGTCTTGAACTGTCAGCCGCCAGAACTGTGAGAAAATTAATTTCTGTTGTTTCGGTCACCTCATCTATGGCACTCTGTTATGGCAGATGGAGCAGACTAATAAAGGTAGATTAGAGCTCTTCTTCATTTCAGTCCCTATTTTTTTCATCTTTACTCTCACAGAACAATCTAGAAAGAGGAACAGATGAAATTGCCATCTATAATAATAAAAAGTGTGATTTGCTAATTAGACCAGATGTCCTTCTGGACAACCTTTTGGACAAAGCTGGGGTGTGAGGGAAACCTGGGTCCTGGGTGCCTGTCGGCGGCCAGAGGGAAGCCCAGGTCCTGGGTGCCAGAGGGAAGCCGGTGCTGGCAGTCGAGGGAAGGAAAACCTACTCTTGCACGAATTTTGTGCATTGGGCTTCTAGTTTAGGCATAAGGAGGTAAGGTATTAATTCTCAGTAGACAGAGTCTTCATATTCTGTAAAATATGTCAGAATAATAATATTTTTTAAAAGGTGAAAAAAGAGCATATGACTTACTCCACTTTACTGCATCTTCCTTTTCAGGATATTTATCACAAACATATGGCACATGTAAATACCTAGTCTGACAGCTTTTTTGGACCTGAGTTGAATTTAATGGGAAAACTAGTTCAAAATTTTCAAGTTCTGTCAGTCGATGCTTTTTGGCCTCTGTGAGGCAACAGTTCAGTCTGGCTTTTTTTTTCTTATTCTTCTTTCTTTCTTTAGATTAACCATAACAGACTATGTCCAACTGCCAGTTTCCTGCCTTAGTATAAAGGGGAAGAGTAAGGAATGCAAAAAAAAAAAAAAAGTTTTACAGTTTTTCCATTTTTCTGAGCCAGCCCCTTTAGATCCCCAGTAGTGCATTGGGAAATGTTTAACTACCAGCTTTCTGAAAATGAAACCAAACCAAACTGCCCTGATGTAGTCTTTGCCAATTTTTGTGGTGTAAATACCCCCACCATGGCCGTCATCAAGCTACCGAGGTGAACTCACTGAAAAGAAGGAGCACAGTCAGTCTGGGACAATGGAACTCACTGCCTCCCACACACACCACAGATTTCTGCAGGAAGGCAGAAAGCCTGTTCCGGCCTCCCTGCAGCTCTCCCATGGCTCTCCTGGTATGAGCATGGGCTCTCCACTTTCTCATTGGTATTTGCAGTTACCTCAGGCCTGGCTGTTATTTGCTGAGTGTGTGTGTGTGTAAAGCGTTTCTTAAAGGATTTTGCTGGCCATGCCCTCATGGTATACTCAATGTTGTTGCTAGAACCAGAATATCCCAGCACCAGGAAGCTCAGGGGAGCAACCAAGTTTAGCCGGAGCCAGATTCCCATGGGCCTATTCTCTCATCAGGCCTTTCCTCACATTTTCTCCCACCTTCCTCCTTTAATAATTTCTTTTAGCTGCATAGAATACTCTTTCCGTGCTGCAGAACTCTGGGTTTTATTGAATCCTCTTTGGGGCTTATGCTCAATGAGTATGTCCAAAGCACAACTTTAAGCAATTTACACACTCAGCCCTATTTTGTAGATAAAGGAACTGAGGTACAGGATGTTAAGTAACTTGTTCAAGGTCATACTATTTGTTAGTGTCTGTGCTGGGGTTCAAATCAGGCATTGTGGCTTCAAGTCCATATTTTCAACCAGCTTACTGCCCTCAAAAGAACAGCAGGAATGTATCCTTAGGAAACACTGATGACAAGGAATAAATGCTCCTTTTTATTAGGTGATACTAATAATTTCCAAATATCTATGTTCTACTTAGCCTAGCATGAAGTTACAAGCAAGTGGGTGTGAATATCAAAATGAAGTATAATGATTTAAAAAAATCCAGAAGTGAAAATAATGATCTCAAAGAACCCTTGGACTATAAACATAGATAATTCTAAAGCAAATTGAATATTTCAGGGGGTAGAATTATCTGTTTCTCAAGTCTAGAATACCAAAAGTTGAGAATCAACATATATTTGTAATAGTACCAATCGATGTCCTACTCTCACAATGAACAGTGCTAATGTTCATTGCAGGGACTCACATGGGATGAAATACTGGCTTACTTTACAGACTACGATGCTTCTTTCTCTTCCTCCCCTCCCTTCTGCTGTTTTTGTCTTCTTTTAATAAAACTGGCTGAGTAGGTATTAAAAAATGAGAAGAGATGATTTTCATTTCACTCTTCACTAAGAAATTAATATTCATGCCAAATGATTTAAGGAATCACAAATAAATGCAATTTGTTCCAGTTCAGATTTGTAATTTGGTTTGGTTAAAGCCACTGAAGTGTCTGATTCTGTGACAGATTTTTGTCATAGAATTCCAGGACCAGGTTTTTTTTAAAGTGATTTTTACAGAGAGAGAAAGGGAGAGGGGGAGTGAGAAACATCAATGTGAGAGTGGGGCATCCTCCTGCATGCCCTGACCAGGGATCCAGCCCGCAACCTGGGCATGTGCCCTGACCAGGAACCGTTCGGTGCATGGATGACACCCAACCAACTGAGACACACTGGCCAGGGCAGGACTAGGGGGAGTTTTTAAAGAGGTCATTACTTTACTTTAAAACATCATGGTAATATGATAATCTAATTGTTTTTTAAAGATTTCCATAGAAATTCTTTAAACACTTATCAGAATGTTTAAAGAAAACATTTGTCATTTTACTTACCTTATAGCTGTTCCCCTGCAAGTGAAATCAGGCCCTATTTGGAATGATGTGCCTGCCCAGTACTTTCTTACTTGTGTTGATGGATACAGACAACAAATGAATGATCTGAGCACATAAAGGAATTAATTATTTTTCTTTTGAGCACATGTTACTTTATGTGCATTTTCTCATTTCATCCTCAATATAATCCTCCTATCACCATCTTATAAATTTAGAAACAGAGATTCAAAAGGGCCAAGTAGCTGGCTCAGGGTTACTGTACTGATAGATGTAAGCGTGAAGACATCAATCCAGGTCTGCCTGGCCCCAGTGCTGCCGGGCCATGCCAGGCTGCCTGCCTTCCTTAGAAGTCAATTAATAGGTGCAATTGCATATCACTTCTTCTACTTATTTTCCACAAAAACTTTAGGGAGCCTTAGTTACATAGGAAAATTGGCCATTTTAACCCTAACCACCATACAAGCCATGCTGATTTTTTTTTTTTTTTTTTGAATGGCTGAATGGAAGGGGAATGGTTTAAAGGTGATTGGCAGATAGGAAAAGGAGGCACCAGAGAATTGGATAATCCATAACTGAAATGATCAGCCTCTGAAAAGTCAGCTTCCAGCCCTGCTTGGGCACTAATCATACTGAGCAAAAGGCTCCAGCTGTACCCAGAAGACTGCTTCCCCAGAGATTTTTGAATGGAAGGGGGCTGCCCGTGGGCAAGGTGTACCCGTATAAAAAGATTTACCTAACAGAAGAATCTGGTGGCCTAAGATCAACCTTTTAGTTTCAAATATTGAGTTGTAATCCTGGGTGAGAACGAAACACCATTTGTTTTATTGTTCCAATGGAATTAGTCTGAGTTGAACTGGCCAAAAGGCAAACACACCAAAAGTATGTTTTTGTCATCATTACTCACCCTTGCCCACATTGTCCCAGGTGATTCTCTCTTTTAAGCCAAGGAATGTTGGAGCTCTGGATCTTGAAAAGGACAATTCCAGTGCTTTAGTCTGCTGACCAGTTTCTTCCTTTTCATAACTCTAAAGAATACACGATGTCCTCACGCCCGGTATACCATTACAGAATTCACAGCTTCCTGAACCTGAAAAAAAAGTTAGAATCATGAAAGTGGGTAAACTCTAGGAAAGGCTGAGACACTTTTCATCACTTAAGAATTGTGTCATAGCAGTTGGAAAAGCCACATCCATAGTCTTATGAAAGGAATCCATCATTCATTCATTCATTCATTCATGCAATCAAAGAAAGCAGGTATGAAGTTTTCACTACGCATTAGCTGGAACTTCAAGGACAGATAAAATATAGAGCTGTTCTCAAGGAACCTGCAGTTTAGTAAGGAGAACCAAAAATTGCAATGCAATAAAATGTCTCAGGTACTCTGGTGGAATAGGAAGTGGGTCTGGTGAGGGCACAAAAGAAGAAAAGGCAAACTTCAGGAGGAGTCTTGAGTGGTGTCTGCCAGGTGTTTTTCTTATTGGGGCAGAATAGGAGGAGTGAGTGATCCTTCATAATCCACAGCTTTATTCCTGTCATTGATTTAACCTTTCCCCCCTTCTCCATCCCACTGCCTCATTGGTTCCCTTTAAACAAATCTAATACGTTGCTATGTTTATCATTCTGAAGCCTTCGAACATGTCTGACTCTACCTCTCAGCAGCAGCTTGCGAAGGTTACTGGAACCCTATGCTTTTCCTGTTTCCTGAAAATGAGGAAAACTGGTGTTTTGGCACCGTGGCTTTTAAACAGCTTAGAAGCAAAGCCCAGAATTTGATTTTTTGGGGAATTGCCTGGGCTTTGGTTGGTTAGTACTGGCTAGTTTTCACCCCCCTTTCATCATCTCACAGCCATAATGTTCAGTTTTGGGATGGGGTGTGTGTGTCTGGGTCTTTATGGACCTTCATTGAAATGTATATTCTTAGAAAAACCCTGATACTTAAACCATGTGGGGCACACAGAAATCTTTTTCAGGACCAGGAAGCTGAACATTTGTAAAAGGAAAATGTTTTTCCTATCAAGAATGAAAATACCCCAACTAAATGGATGTTTTAAGATGTGGAACAGAAAAATAAGGGTTGTTTTGGCACATAGTGGAAGTCCAGCGAACTGTGTAATGGACCTACTCAGCTGCCTTTATGAGGAAAAGTCTTCCTAGAACTGTTTTCCAATTGGAGGGTAATTGAGAGTTGGTCTCCTTTCACTTCTACTAGAATGGGAGCAGCCTCCTGTAATTTTGGTTTGATAAACACAGTATTTATAACTCTGGTTAAGGGGGAAAGGAATTTTCCTCTGAGGCACTTGCCATGGCCAGGCAAGAGGACATGGGCCGTGACTCATTCGCTCTGCTTGAACTCAGCCATGGTCACCCAAGAGTGTTAGCTCCAGATGGCGGGGAATCAGCAGTGAGGGTTACTCTGTTTTCAACATTCTGTCCATTTCCCCCTAAGGGACTCACACCTTGAGACATTTTAACTGCACAAGATGTCTGAGCTTAAAGGCAGCCACTCATAGCGGGTTTGTCTGTGAGGATCCCATAAACTACAGCACAAGGAATAATATATATAGCGAGATTTCATAAAACTTTATTGTATATAAAGTATAACACACCTACAGAAAACTGTATAAACCAAATGTAGAGCTTAATAAATTGTTATGAATGTAACTGCCACCCAGGTCAAGCCATTGAATGCTGCCAGGACCCCAGACGTTTTCTGGGTGCCCTTCCCAATACAACCCCCCTCTTTTCTCTATATGCAGTACTGCCCTAAGCCCCATGCAGGGGACCTTGTGTTGGGTTTTGTATTTTTTTAAAATTGATTTCAGAGAGGAAGGGAGAGGAAGAGAGAGATAGAAATATCAATGATGAGAACTCATTGATTGGCTGCCTCCTGCACACCCCACACAGATCCCACACTGGGGATTGAGCCCACAATCAGGCATATATCCTGACTAGGAATTGAACCATGACCTCCTGGTTCATAGATCAATGCTCAACGACTGAGCTACGCCAGCCAGGATGGGCCTTCTGTTTTTGAACTTCTAGCTTCCCCCAGCTATGTCCCTTTCCAAGGAGAGAAGGGTCTGTATCGAGTCCTTTTCTAACCATGGACCAAGTACAGGGACATTTGGATTCCTTGTCCAAATGAGTCTATACCCACTTCCAGGTCTTCCAGGCCTCTTCCTCAGGGCTACCTTCCTGAGGGTTGAGGAGCTGTGGATGTATGTTAGACTTTAAGACTAGGGAGTGCACATACATAAATACAAAGGCCCTTGATGGGACGGAGAGATTATGGGGGAGCAGGTAGGTGGCCCCCAGGGGCCCGGGGGCTGCTTCTACTTGTGTCACATGTTCCAGTGAGAAGGTCTAAGCAATCTAAGAATTCTAAAGTCTATCTCGCCTTCCAGATTGTCATGCTGAGATATTTGTGGAGGTAGAAGGGTAGAATATCTTTCATTTAATAGCCGGTAAGTTTAATTTACAACTTTAAATATTTAGGCCTTTGATATGAAGTTCTCCATTTAAGCCCCCAAATGTTAGAGGTGAGCCTTCTTTAAGGTAATGATCCTATTGTGAAAATCCCCTCTGTGCCCTTCTTTATACTTTACCCACTTAAGTCTGCATTCCTGTCCACTGCTTTTGAAATTCTGAGTCATACAGTATGTATTCTCTTATGTTGGCTTCTTCTCAGCATTATGTCTGTGAAATCCAACTATCTTGTTGCCTATAGTTTAGCCTTTAATTTATATAGTTGTTTAGTATTCCATTGTATGAATATTCATCCATTTGAATGCTCATGGCCACTTGAGTTGTCTCCAATATTAGGCCATCATGAATAATACTGTTAAGTAGATCTTTATCTATTTTTGTTGTGCATATGCATATAAATGGAAGTGGTGGATGATAGATATGCGTATCTTCAACTTTAATGGAAAATGTCAAACTGTTTTCCAAAGTGGTTGTACTAATTTGTATTCTCACCAGCAGAGTATGAGAGTCCCCATTGCTCTTGAAAATGTTTTTTGTTTTTCTTTGTTTTGTTTTTTAGTTTTCCTTTTTTTAGTTTTAACTAGTCTGTACTAGGAATATTTTAAGTACACTACTAAAATGTGTTTTTTTTCTTAAATTTCTGTTATTTGCATGTTATTATACCAAAGTGATTCTAATAACTTGGAGTTCCAAGTTGAGTGCTAATAGCATCAGTAGAAGTATATAATAATAACAGCAATATTTAGAATGATAGCCACATTTTTATTTGAAATATGGTAGCTAAGAGAAAATCTGTAGCATAGGAACATTCACAATAATAAAATTCAAATAAACAGGGTTGGCCCTTACAGCATATGGAAATGACATTCAGATTAGCAGACTGACCTAGCTGGTGAACAAACATACCAAATATGCATTTGGTATTGACATCCTTTCACAGTGGTATGTATATCCCAGTGCATGCTCTGACAGTTGTGATAGCACTGGGCACAAATTGCTGAACTGCCCAGCTGTGACCAGTCAGGACCACCTTAGAGTAGGAAGATCAGCTGGGAAGCTCATCAGCTTGCAGCTCATTAGCACATCACATCTGGTAACATCTGTTCCTCCAGGAGGCAGCAATAACCATCTATTGTGGCCAACAGAAAACAAAAGATATGCCCAAGCCTCTTCAGCAGAAATAGTCATAGCCTCCTCACTTCACACTTCCTTCTCCAACAACTTGGGCTCCTGAGCTTTCTTCCTCTTACAAATATCCTCAACCTCCTTGCCACTTTCTCCTTTCAGTGCATCCTCCTGGGCAAAGCCCAGGTCTGGATGAACTCAATTGTTTACTTTCTCTACTTCAATTGCACATCTGTTGAGCATTGCTGGAAAAACCACACACCCTGCAGATGGTGCCATTATAAACTATGGTCACCAACACCATCTGGGCCCTTGTTACTGCTAGGCAGCCCTTCCTTGTTCCCCTGGTCAGCTCACCCTCCCATTCTCCCATTTTTTTTTTTATTATAATGACAACAGGTCTCTTCTGTAATGACACATTGAGTACCTACTCTAGACATAGAGTGCTATTGTCTGTTATGCACTGGGCTAGTTCAGACTTCCTCTGCTCTCCTCAAGTCTCTGGTTTCATCGCCTGCCCCTCTACTGAGCCCCAATCCCAAACTCCATTGTCAGCCTCAATAGGCAATCTCTCCTCCCACTTCATGGAGAAAGCAGGCACCATCTGAAGGGAACTTCCCCACTCCATCCGCAGATTCACTTTGCATCCAAAATCATCCCTTTCTCTTCCTCGCTTCCTTGTGACAATACAGCAAGTGTCTCCTGTAGTGCTCAAGCTTATCCCTCTATCTGGCTATAATGCCTTCTCAGGGACATCTCTCTACACGCGCCATCCCCCCCCCCCCCACCACCTCCTGACTTCTTCCCAGTAGTGGTCAAATAGGCTCCCACCTTTTCCTTAAGAACCTGGTGTCAACACGGAGCTTCCTTGCCTTGTCAAGACCTTCATCCAAACAGGGCAGGAAGCAGTTGAATTGTGTCCCCCCAAATTCATATGTTGAAGTCCTAACCCCCGGTATCTCAGAATGTGACCTTATTGGGAAGCAGAGTTGCTGCAGATGTGATTAGTTAATATGAGGTCACATTTCCTTGGATCTCAGTCTCCTCCCTGGAGACAGGAGGGGTAATGGGTCATAATTTTTGTGGTGTTAAGTTCCAGCATCTGTGGGAGCAGAGGTGGTGAAATGGGAGAGAAAGGTTAGAAGAGAGGGCCCTGAGCTCTTTACCTTTGATCAAAGCAGCTCCAGTTTGAACTGCTTTGTATTTTGAAACTCTTATTAATAACTGGCTTAAAAAAAGTGTTTCATTGTTTAAAAAATAAAGTAAAAAACATAAATCTCCTGACTTAGGTGATATTTCAGATTCTCTCCTACTGCCATAGACTATGATTATAAGGAGGTTTTACAAGTTAAAACAGATGGGTTTGGTGAACATATAACACAGCTTTACTTCAGAAAAGCCTGATGCAATCAAATTTATTTCTTTTCAGTAGAGGAAATTTGTTAAAGGACTTACTAACACAATTTAATTTTAAACCTTTTAAAGACACTCATATAAAACATTCCCAAATTAGAAAAACAATCTCTTTTTGGACCATATGTTGGAATGTGGGGTCTATAAATATGTTCACTGCCCACTTGGGGCTCTGAGATCATGTGCAAGTGAGCATTGTATGCAAATAAGACCTGTGGGTGATCTCTCTCGAGAATAGCAGGCTTCTCCATCTTTGTTTTCCCAGAACTAGCTTAGTATCTGGTACACAGTTGGTGCTCAGTAAATGCTTATTGAATGAGGATGTATAATGAAGTAGCTGGTGCTCTGTGAGAATTCTTGGTGATGGGAAAGAAAAAAGAACTTTCTAAAGGAAAGGGTGGGTGGAGTGGAATCCAGAAACACAGATTAGAGGGGCAGTGTTCCTGGCCTAGACACAGGGAGAAATGGCAGGGCTTCTGCCGTGGCGGCAATGGTAAACATGCCATTTAATTAAAAGGCATGGAAGCCAAGCATTTATCAATTGTAATAGTTATCAATTGAATGCATCTATTTGGTTACCTTTTTACCACCTGGGTAGTGCCCCGAGGGAATGGAGCCTGACCTGGGTCAGATTTATGGAAGAAAGTGTCAGGAAGATCCTCATCAGAGGCCCAGGCAGCATTCCCCCAGAGGAGGACACCAAGAGAGGGAAGAGTAGAGTCCAGGGCTGAACCCAGCTGGGTCCCAATCACGGTTCTAAGGGCACTTCTCGGTCTGGGATGAGTGAAGAGCACTGGCTGTTCCCTGCCTGACCTGTCAGTACCTGAAATAGAGGCCTCTTGAAACTAAACACTGACTTAACTTGTCTTCCTTGGTAATTTCATTTCCCTAGGCCATGGAGCCTTGCTAAGGTGTTGCCCGCCAGCCGATGATGGAGCCCTTCTGCCGCCTTGGGATTCGCACAGTTTATTTTGGTAGGTAACTAAGACAGAGAGACAGAGTTAATTAAACCCTTCATAAAACAGTCCATCAGCCACCTGCTTGCAGAGCAGAGTCAGGTTTTTTTTGCTGCTCTTTGGCAGAAATATTGTGTTTTTCAGCCCTCTCTAGGGCCCCATTCAGGATTCTAACCAGGCTACCTATGAAAACTTCATAGTTGTGGTATATATTTTCCCCGCTTGTGTAAAAACAATAAATAAATACCAGCGATCTCGTCAGGCCATGACAAAGAAGAATTTGTTGGGGATTTAAGTACCCTAATGCATTGGACACACTTGAATTTGACTAAACAGTCAAATTAGGTAGTTTGGCTCAATTTAACAAATTTAAATGTTGTTGGCATGCAGCTTTTCAAATGACCTTGTTTTTTTTTCAGAATGACCTCTGAATGGGATTGGCTTTTAAGTGAATTAGAACTTTTCAGGCATGTTTTAAAGACCTACAAACCAAGCCTTTGCTTTGTTTTAAATGGGTAGGACTCAGTAAAGAGTGAGATGGGGACTGTCTATTATTTCATCTATGTGCACATCTAAATGTGCACCTTGGGGGCATAGCAAGAAAATAGCTCATGTTTTAAATTTTATTTCAAACAGCAAGATATTCCAAACTACAGCCAAAGCCCTGACCAAGAAAAAGGGCATGGTAATGATCATGAAATAAATAAGGGTGGAAGTCTTGGTTATAAGTCCTTTAAACCCTTTTTGTACTTAGGTAATGTCTTGCTGAGTGCATGGCCCTGATTCGTTTCCTTGTCTTTGCCAGTAGTTTTTAGGAATCTCCTGGCAGAAGTGAGGACATTTTTTGCCACACCTTTTACTCCTATAGAGTTTTTGAACGCTGACTGTTAACAGTTACTTTCATCTTCCTCCTTCACCCATCTGGTATTACTTTTTATTTCTTCTCTTTTACTAGGTTCTGACTCATCCCCACCCAGACCTTTAGGTTTCCTTAAGGCCTTGCATTCCCAGACATGTGCCCCACCCAGGTTACCAACTTGCCGTAGTTGCTCATGAGGAAAGGAAGGTCTATGTGCTCATGAGGAAAGGAAGGTCTATGTGCTCAATCTCAGAGAATGAGACTGCGATTAACTCACTCATTCAAATCAGAAGCAGAGAGGTGTCCCTTAGCCCTTCCTTTATTCTCACTTCCCACATCTAAACAGTAATGGGATCTTGTCATTTCTAGCTCCTTAGCGTCTCCAGCCCCCTTTCTTCCTCCCCCATCTCTGCATCTCAGTTGCCACTCTTAGTTCATTGTCTTGCTCTCCTAGACTACTGGAATTGTTTTCACTCTTTATTCTTAAGGCAGTGGGGAAGACTAAAACGTTTTAACTGGAAAGAAACTTGCTCACATTTCCTTGCCATAAAATCACACTGAATCTACTAGATGAATTGGGAAGGCTGCTGGAGTGGAGGTGCAAAGAAACCCATACCACCCAATGCGAGAATCCAGATGAAACATGAGGAGGGTCCAGGTTATGCCTGGAAAGAGACAGGGAAAGGAGAGGAAGTAGATATTTAGCAAGTAGATTGGATAGAGCATAATAACTGGCTGGAATTAGAAGGTGAGGGAGAGGGAGAGTTTGTAATAACTATCTCCCAGGTAGAAGGTTAGGAGATTGGGTGCATGATAGTATCATTCTGAGAGAGGGAAATTAAGAATTAAGTCTGCGAGAAAATGATGAATTTAATGTGACATGTTAGGCATCAGTTTCATGTGAGGAATGTCATATGCGGAGAAAATTTATAAACAGTTTATATGTTCAAGTCTGGGATTTAGAGAAAAGTGAATGTTGAATATACAGATTTTAGATTCATGATCTTATAGCTTAGACTGAGCAAGGGAATGTATGACATTGAATGTACAGAGCTTATAAAGTAAGAAAAGAAGATGGCTGGCCCCTGGGAATACCACCCCTAGAGAGCAAATTCAGGATGCTGTGCTGTTATAGGGAACACAAGAGGAAAGAATGTGACAATTAGATTCTGAGTGGTCTTAAGGAAATAAATTTTAATGGAGTGATGGTGATAGATACCAATGCCACCGGTTTGAACAGTCAATGAAAAATTTCAGACAGTGAGTGTAGACTTCTCTGTCAAGAAAGTTCATTAAAGAAATATAGAGAAATAGGAAGCAGGAGTGATAACATGATAACAATAGTGGCCAGTGCACAGAGAAGAGAAAGGCACCTTCAATGAGTAATTTTATGTGTCAAATTGACTGGGCCAGGGGGTGCCCACATATTTGGTCAAACACTATTCTTGGTGTTGCTGTATGAATATTTTTGGATGAGATTAACATTTAAATAAGCAGAGTAAAGCAGATTTTCCTCCCTAATGTTGGTGGGCCCTATCCAATCAGTCAAAGGACTGAATAAAACAAAAAGAGTAAGAGAAAATGCCTCCTGCCCGAATGTCCAAAGACATTGGCTTTTCCTGCTTTAGACTCAAGTGAGACATTGGCTCTCTGTGGGCCTGCCAGCTTTCAGAACTGTTTCAGACAATTCCAGAGGTACTCCTGGTTTTCAGGCCTTCTGTCTTGATCCAGAACTAGATCATTGGCTCTCTGGATCTCCAGCTTACCAACTAACTCTGTAGATCTTAGGACGTGCCACCTCTATAATCACAGAAGCCAACACGTCCTAATAATAAACTATATATATATAGTTTATA
The DNA here is from genome assembly GCF_963455305.1 of Plecotus auritus. Lineage (NCBI taxonomy): Eukaryota > Metazoa > Chordata > Mammalia > Chiroptera > Vespertilionidae > Plecotus > Plecotus auritus. The sequence continues at coordinate 88,257,395 of NC_137771.1, read as the reverse complement.
AACTATATATATATATATTATTAGTGATATATATATATATATATATATATATATATATATATATATATATATATATACCACTGCTTCTATTTCTATGGAGAACCCTAATATAGCACAGAATGGAAAAGAAAAAAGAAAAAAATAGCAATAAGGAAGGAAGGGAGAGTGAAAAAAAAGTGTAGAATGAATGAAGGCCCTGAGAGTGTACATGCTGTGAAAATGTAGGGAGAAGGAGGGTCACTGTTTAGCTGTCTGTAATCTCTGATGACATTGGTGACTCATTCATGTTACATAATTAGAATTAGCCCTCAGACTTTGCTGTCTTGGAATTCCTTGTCTTTTAGAAGCAGGATTTCCTAGTTTGGCTTGCTTTCTTGTTACTTAGGACGTGTTGCTAGCATAAGGTCATACTTAGAAAATTGAATCCTCAATCAGATTACTCAGAGACTTGGCTGCTTTCCTTCTGGCCATTTTGTCTTTAGGTTGAAAAAAGAAACAACTCACTTTTCTAAAGTGACATTAGCATCACTGTGAAATATGTCCTATAGGCCAGCCCTGAAATCTATGTGTTTGTTTGTTTTTTGATACTCATGAAAAAGAAGCGTTTGCTTTAAAATATGTAGAAAAAATTGTTTTACTCTAAAAAGCTTCTTCTATAACCCAGCTTTTAGGAAACTGCCTGCTGAATAGAAACAATAGCAGAGGTGAGAATTTGTCCTTAGCGATGTCAGTCCTTAATCTGCCCTTGCTGATTCAGGGCACTGATCATGCTCGTGAAACACCTCTTGGGTTTTCTTCTCCTTCACAGAGGACAATCTCACACATGGGAAGATCTCTTGCAATGTATATGCCTTTGGGTTACTGGTACATGCAATCTATGTGAGTGGCCAGCTCTGTGGTTACAACACACACAATGACAATGACATAATGACAGTGAACACGGTTCCCAGCACCACGCCTCCCAGGGGCAGAAGAGATATATAAACCCACAAATGGTAGGCTTGTCTTCTCTGAACATTAGTCCTCCAAGGTTCCAGCTTGGTGAGTCAACAGTCTGTCTTCTGGATGGTTTATAGGATTGGAGGCACAAGGATGAATAGGGTTTGGCTTTTCTGGAAAAGGTAGGCTCAGGGCAGAATAATGCAGAAAGCAGCTGTGCTAGCTCAGGGCCACAGTAGAGAAATGGGCTCTTTCCTAATGCCGCAGCTCACCAAATAAAAACCAGAGTCACCAGAAGCGATGGTTTGAACAGAGAAGAGCAACCCCGAAGTCATGACTCAGACACGCTGAATTCCCTGCACACTGCACACTGTGTGGGGGAATAGCTGTGGAGGTTACATCACAGACTAATTTTAAAGTGCAGGGAACCCAGTGAGGTTTCTAGGGCAGACATACAATTGCTTGCTAACAGTCACAGGCACAATGAGAAACGTTTTGTGTTTCTTTGCAGGTTTTCTCTTTGGTCTCTCAAGGGAACTGAAAGAAACTCAAGCCTGAAACTCAAAACTGCCTCAGCCATTATTTTCCCCTAAACTAGATCTAAACCTCAATCTTGTGGAGTTTTCACTGGATTCTAATGGGAACTGAGCCCTCCAAATATTATTCTTATTATGTTTTGCTAGTATTTTTCACTGGAAACATATCATACCAAGGTGTCATGGACCCTTTGCTTTCCCAGCTCATTTGGAAGCTAAAGGGAGCAGACATTCAGCTTCCGGGCTGCTCCAGGTTTTCCATGGTCTAGCCAGGGTGGGCAAAGATTCCAGGAAAAGTCTAAAGGGAAGGCCCAAAAGTTCTGAATGTTACTGAGCTAATTCCCACAACTACACTGAGCTGATGAAAGTGCTTTGTGATGTACTGGCAAGAGGCAGACAGTGACCTGGGTCCTGGCACCTGAGACCTGAGCTGGTGGAACCCTCCAGCCTTTCAGATGCCGCTTGGCTGCAGAGAAGCAGGCGAGATCTGGGTCATTCAACAGGGCCTGGATTTTTGGACCCAGTATTGCCTGGCAGGCACCAGGAAGAGCCTGCAGGATGTGAGAGGGAGCCCAGAGTGCTTTCAGCATCCCCCAGTCCTTCTCTCTACCTCTCTCCTCTCTTCCCCTTCCTCGAGATCTCATCAGAAATCCTAGCATAATGGACCAGGATGGAGTCCAGTGTTTCTCAGGTGAGCCCCACAGACCACCTGCATCAGAATCACTGGAAATGCTTGCTTAATATCCCAATTTGGGGGCCTTGTCTAGACTTACCTACCGAGTCTCAGGAGGGTGGAGGAGCTGGGAACTTGCACTGTTCACCAATACCCCCAGGTGATTCCTACATGCACTCAAGTTGAGAAGCATTGGTAGAAGTGAAAGGGTCTTAGATTGGCAGCCAAAAACCAGAGTTCAAACCCATTTACTTCCTGGGTGACTTTGGACAGGTTACTTATTAACTCCTCACCTCATTTTTCCATCTGTAGAAATGGATATGTTATTTTATAGGGATTAGTATTTTTTTTCTTTGAGAATCCTATCCTATATAATAAAGAGGTAATATGCAAATTAACCCTCATGCCCTCACAAGATGGCTGCCTATGACCAGGCCAGCAGGAGGGTTAGTGAGGTACGACCAAACAACTGAACAGCAGGCTGCGTGGGGTGACCAGGCTGGCAGGGGGGTTAGTAAAGGACAACCAAATGACTGAACAGCAGGCTGCATAGGACGACCAGGCTGGCAGGGGGGCCGTGAGGGGCAACCAGGACAGTGGGGGGGGGCAGTTGTGGGCGACCAGGCCAGAAGAGGGGGCAGTTGGGGGTGACCAAGATGGCAGGGGGGGCAGTAAGAGGTGACCAGGCTGACATGGGGGAGGTAGTTAGGGGTGACCAGGCTGGCAGGGGGGTCAGTTAGGAGTGATCAGGCCGGCAAAGTGAGCAATTAGGAGCCAGCAGTCCAGGATTGTGAGAGGCAGTCAGACATCCCCCAAAGGGTCCTGGATTGGAGAGGGTGCAGGCTGGGCTGAGGCCTCCCCCCCACCCCGTGCATGAATTTCATGCAATGGGCCTCTAGTTAAATGAGATAAGAACTATGACAAGGCTGGCAAACACTGAGCTCTTGCTAAATATTAGAACCTAGTACAGTAATACAAAAATGGTGGTAAGCTAACAAAATCTTTGTAGGTCTCGAGATGTACATACTTTGCAGCAATTTTCAAAGGCTCATATAACTCTTTTGGATGGACACAGAGCAAGGAGACTTACCCACCGAAGGCTTTACTATCCACTAAGTCCTTACTAACATACCCAGCAGTGGGGAATATAGTGCTATAAGGAAGACACTGTGATAAAAAGGACAAGTTTGGAAAAGCAAACACAGGCTAATATAAAAGTGGGATAGTAAGTCCAGCTAAGAGCACGTGGTGGAAGTGATGTCTTCTACAGGTATGTTCCTCAGCAGAGCCCACATGCTCTAAGTCACCCATTCTCACCAAGGACCGTTATGCCCCCATAGGATCTTGGGCAATGTCTGGGCAATTTTGGTTGTCACAGTGGGGGAGGGATACTACTGGCATCAGTGGGCAGAGGTCAGGGACGCTGCTAAACATCCTACAGTGCAGAAGATGGTTTACCACAACAGAGGATTATCTGGCTCAAACTGTGCCAAGGTTAAGAAACACTGCTCTTGGTTGCCACTGAAGACTGAGTCATGAGTGATGGAAGGAGGCCTCAGGTGGCTAAGAACCTCCCAGGGACAGCTGCCAGCTGCTGTGTTTAAAGTCTCACAGATGAACAACGGGACCCAGAGTGCTGCAAGCTGGCAGGTCACCAGTCATCACTTCCCATGTCACATCTTCAATGCAGCCAGTTTCCTGCTTGTTTGAAATGACTGGGAAAAGCATTGTTTAGCCCTTTGGAAAAGCAGATGTGCTGTTCTCTAGAAATCTGTACCCATGGTGAACCCTCTCTGAGTGTTTAAGACTGGCATTACACAACGCTCTAGGGTGTTTCACTCCTAGCAATGAGAGCAGCAAGAAGGAATTAAGAGCTGGGCTGTCCAAAAGGGTTTGGCACCCTAAGGACCCGAGTCCAGGGACTCTGGAGGGCACTCAGAATAGCAGTAAGATCCCAGGTGGTCACTGGTTTAGTACCCCCTTCCCTGTGTGAGTCTCAGCTTCCTTCTGTGGTTCTCTCCAGGTGCTTCCAGTTTAGTGTCTTGGTTAACCAGCTTTCTGACTGTTTTCCATTTGATCCCCCTCCACTTGATCCCTGTCTCTGCTTGACTCCTCTTTCCTGGCACAGCCTGTGCCTGGGGCCATACCTTTGGTTGCCCTGGACTCTTCAGGTCCAACTCCCCTGTGTGCAGAGCAGGCATCCTAGTGTCCTTTTTCACTGCCTCACCCAGGTCTCCTGGGATCTCTTCACCATTTTCCCACCTGTTGCCTTCCTGCAGGGTCAGCGGCATGGTGTGTGACCTGTGTGCTCAGGTCTCCATGCTCAGAAAAGCCCAGGCTGGGTTTAATACTCTGCTGTCACCATATTAATGTTCTTCTTTTAAAAAATATATTTTTTATTGATTTTTTACAGAGAGGAAGGGAGAGGGATAGAGAGTTAGAAACATTGATGAGAGAGAAACAATGATCAGCTGCCTCCTGAACACCCCCTACTGGGGATGTGCCCACAACCAAGGTACATGCCCTTGACCGGAATCGAATCTGGGACCCTTCAGTCCAAAGGCCGACGTTCTATCCACTGAGCCAAACCAGACAGGGTCATATTAGTGTTCTTAATAGAATTTTGAACTTGTATTTTGTAAGTGAATTCTGATGAGACAATAGAGCATGCACAAGAGCAGAACAGATACATACAACATGGGTCTCTGTCCTTTCTTCTACCCCATTCTCATGGAGTGTTTACCAGTGGTACAGATTTCTAGTGGACTCACAATGTGTGGGAGTTTGTGGAGATTCAAAGTGAATACTAGCTGAGTGTGTTTTGTCTAGGACTAAGGAAGTGGACGTGGGAGGGGGGGATGTCAACAGCCCCAAGAGGTTACACTTGCCATTTGAATCAAAACTGGCTTCAAATACAAAAGGCAGTGGCATTCTAAGAAACACGAATGACCAAGGGATTCTAACATGTTCTTTCTTTCTCATGCTATTTCACTGTGCTAGCTCACTACTTGACTTATGCTAAAAATGATGACAGAGAAGGAAAGAGATAAGGCAACCCATTAATTCCTTTTCTTTCAATCCTTCCTTACTAATCCCTGAGCTAAAGGTAGAGATTGTGGGTACAGTATGTATATCAAAACATTAAATAAAAGCAGCTGAGTTAGATTTGTAAAGCTTTTCCGCTGTTATGGTAAGAACAAAATATGCAAATTGTGTAATTTTGGTGATTAGCATAAGAATTGAATTGCTCTTATATTTGCATTTAAAACTGGCACCACATAATAGAGATGAAAGGTAAAATTTATGCTCATGATATAACATTTAAAATTTAAATTTTTCTTAGAGTGGCATTAAATAGAAAATTAAAAAAAGAAAAGGCATGACAAGTGAAGAGAGACTGTGGAAGAAAAGAAAAAGCTTTTTTGTTAGTATCTCCAATGACAACTTTCCCCTACTTTTAGAAAAAGGGTGCCCCAGTTGTATTTTGCACTGGGCCTGCTTATATACTGTTATTTCCTAATGCCAGAACTGGTATCTCTTTGTCGTCTCACTGTCCTCAGGCTGTATGAATCAATTAGCCTTGTGCACAGAGAGCAGGTGGTGCTGGGAACTGATGCTCCCTAGGACCAGGGCTGAACCAGTTCCCAATGGTTAGCTTTTCAGAAAATGCTTGGAATGTGGCCTAAGCCAACACCAAGTTCCCTGTGGGGTTCACCCAAGTTACCCTCTATGCAACGTTGCTTTGCTTGATCCTTCACCTTCATGGTCCCATTTCCTCAGTCCTTACAGTTTTTCCTAGTGAGATTTCAAAACAACCACTTTCATTCTCCATAAAACAAGCTCACCCATCCTCCCCAGTTCTGTGGTCTGTCTGTGCCAAGGCCATTGGTTTTGTGAGGCGTCAATGGTAGATGGCGATCAGGTTGTGGGGTAGGAAACTCAACACTATAGACATTCCCAAGGGAATCTACTAGAAATGTTGGGTTTTGAGGCTTATAGTGAAAGTTTTGATACAAAAATATTTCCATGAAGGTCAAAGGGAATTTGGAAAGCTCTTTGGAGAGAAGGTTCATCGTGGGCCACAGTACCACTAAGCAATATTCTGGGCAGATCTAGACCAAGCCTCAATGAGTGAAGACTAGATGGTTCAGATCTTAGGAAAATGTGTTCTATTTACCTAACAAGCGTGCCACAATGTCCTTGGCTCTGCTGGCTTTGGTAGGGTAAAGGAAAATAAAAGTTACAAACACCAGACTTTGTTTTACCTTAATTATTCATAATCTTTTCTATAAAAATTGGACTGGGACCAAAGCAAAACTCACATTTTTTTCCACTCATTTGGGTACATGATTACTTAACCTGGAAATTTTATTCATGCTTCAAAATTCAATGCAAATGCCCATCGTCTGTCTTTCCCATGGCACATAATATCCTCACATAAGTATTTACTTGTATAGTTGCCATCCCCCTTGGATTATAAGCACTTCAGGTCAGTATATTTATCTTATTCATTTTTCAAGCCCCACTGTCTTATACAATACTTGGCACATAATTGATATCCAAAGAATTTGATTAAATAACAGTGATGGTAGCTAGTATGAGCCAGGTGCTATGCTAAGTAGTTTACATGCAATATTGTCTTCACTCTTCACAACAACACAGTAAGAGGTGGGGACTGGTAGCCTCATTTTACAATTGGGGAAACTGAGGCCAATGAAAGTTAAGAAACTTGCCTGAGATCACGTAGCTTCCAAATAGTAGCAGAGTCAAGCCCAGGTTTGCTAGCCCCAGAGCCTGTGTTGTTCACCACAGAATAAGTGAAGTCGGTGAATAGGTATTTTCAAGGCTGTCAGAAAGAGTGCTCATTAGACAGACAGACTTGTCTGTACAAAGGCCTCTTAATTAAATAGTTTAGCAAAGTTCTTTATATTAAAAAGGAGCCATTTTTATTTCCCAGCTCTACATGGAATCAATTTCCATTTTAACCAGTTTCTCCCAAGTTCATTGAGCTTTGTTATCAGAAGGTCTTGTTACACAGGTGTTTAGTTCTGGTGCAAGTTAAAAAGCAATAAAGAAACTCAGCACAGCTGCAAGCTCAGCTCCTCCCAGATCATGATTACAGCTTGCTACGGGACTCCACCAAAATTGCATTATATGTTTATGGCATGTAAGAAATTCTTGAGAGTGGTACTGATATACCAATTAAAGACATTGGTATTTTGGTCCCCATGGGGCAGACAAGGAAAAGGGATTTTAGTGTGTTATGAGAAACACTTTCTTGCTTATACTTAACTTTTATTGTTCACAAAGGATTTCAAAGTATTACCAAAGAAAATGAACACCATACTTGAGTCATCTGGATATAATGGACTTTCATAGCTTAACGGGTGGTGCTTCACACAGTATTTCTTTTCAATCCAGCGTGGAATCATTAAAAGAAAGAAATCACAAAAATTCATCAGCTTTCCTGCCTTTGCCTTCCTACAGCCTTTGTCACTGAATATGTGGGAGCACATGGGTTGCTGCACAAGGCTTGGGCAAGGCAGTGGGCTTGACTGAAGCCCCGTAGATCCTGTTCTTGGGGTGCCTTGCTTCCTCTTCCACTCAGGCAGTCTGGACTTGGAGTTGTCATTTACAGTCACCCAAACCTGGAGGAGGTCTAAGTTTTGAAAACTTGAAAAATGAAATCAGATAAAAAAAAAGTTTTGAGGACCATGTACCATGTCAATACAGTGTCAGGTAAAAAACAAACAAACACCCTTCATATTTAATACACCTGTGAGTCTTACTTAAAGTAAATTGAAGAGTTCTGATATCATTTTTGAAAATGATAAGAGCTTATGGATCTCCTCCAGTATCTTCACAATCAACAAACTATGTCTGTAGGTTGAAAACCACTTGATTGGATGATTTATTAACTCATCTCCAGTTCTAACTTTCTCTGATCACCTGATAACTTTAAGGCTTCACTCTCTGGGTAAAGGCAGAGAGAGAAGATGGAAAATGAAATGGGGCCAGCTAGGAGTCGGAAGCTGCTGGCCATTATTATGGGTCTGGGGAGGGGACCTGAACGAGAATGTTAGATCCCCTAATCTGAAGGCACCTGGACGAAGTTCCTGCAGAGAGAAAAGAAGATGCTTTGCCTTGGGGCAAATTTTCTCACACCTTAAGGCCACTTGCTCCACACCTGGGAGAGTTCTCCGAGGGAATTCACAGTATTAGGAGATCGACAGGGAGCAGAAATAGAATGTCTGTGAAGCTGGACATTCTCTTTCCTGTCTTCCACCTATGCAATCTCACTATAGGGGAAGAAATGGGGCAGTCAAAACCCATCCACAGATCTATAATAGTGGGTCTCAGATCTGAAGTCTGCAGAATCAGCTAGCAAAATAAATGCCTAGTCTGCTGCCTAAATACTCCCATGGGTAGTGTAACATTCTGATTTCTCAAGCAATAAATTTTCAATGTGCTCAGTGGAGGCAGTGCTACCCACCATGTGGTGCTGGGAAATGCATGTGTTAGGAGGTGATTGGTTGTGACAGTGACTGAAGGCAGGTACCACTAGCATTTTGTTGTTGTTGTTAATCCTCACCTGAGGATATTTTTCCATTGATTTTTAGAGAGAGTGGAAGGGAGAGAGAGAGAGAGAGAGAGAGAAACATGGATGTGAAAGAGACACATTGATTGGTTGCCTCCCGCACAAGCCCCAGAAACACTGAAACACTGAATAAAAGAAGGGGCTTTTAATTCTTTCATGTAAATAATTATTTAGACCCTATAAGAAGGTTCAAGTCACATTGGATGATTTCCTGTGGTGCCAGGCCATTGAGCAGAGCTCTGAGATTGAATTTATTAATCCAGAACCCCTGGATAAAAGGAAAGTCAAGAGATTACCATGGAAGACACTGTGCAATTCATCCCCACCGCAAGCTGAAGTATATAAAGTATTTTGTGGGGTGGTTTCTTGCTGGAGGCCAATTCCAGCATGTCATAATAAATGCAAGAAGTCCTCAAAAGTTTGATGGGCTTCTATATTCAGCAGGGTTGAATACATGTTATTGCCTGCTGGAATAGCTGAAGGCATTTCCCCAAACCTGAAGATCTGCATATATTATTGCCTATTACCAGACAGCTGAGGGCATTTCAGTTTACATGTTATTGCCTCCTGCTGGCCAAACAGCTGAACAGCTGTAGGCATTTCCCCCAACCTGACAATGCCTACTGTATACCAAACTTACCTTTGATATGTATATCTACTTTGTTATAGGGCAAAATGTGGGAATAAAAAGAGCCCTGGGTCCGGAGATAGGGAGAATTTAGCTACTACAGCTAAAGTTCCTCTGGCTCCCCCATGGATTACAAATTTATATTATATTTCTAGTCTCTTTATTAATTTACACAGAGCACCTTCTCCAGATTCCTGAACCCTTCTAGATGCTGGATATCACCCCGGCAGTTTCTCTTTTCTCTTAATGTTGACAGAATTGTTGAATCATCATCTTCATTTATGAGATGACTGATATTGTCCCTCAAAACAGAAAAACAACTTGAGCTAAATCTAAAATGCAAGTATGCAGCCAACAAGCAGTCCTTTGTCTCTATGTTGCCTTCTACGGTAAACTTGAACTTCTCCTGAGTTTGATTCCATTCATTTCAGCTAGAAGTATGTGGCAAATAAACTGTTCACCCCTGGAATGGCCAACTGAGTTTTGCTGTGAGTTAGTGGCCCAGGGGGAGCAGGACAAGAGCTCCCTCTCCATAAGATGCCTCCTAAAAGGAAAGAGGTCATTGACAATTCACAAAGGAGGCTGTGGCCATAAATATTTTAGAATTCGACTTCCTTAAAATCTTAAATAATGAAAAACATTTGTTGGTTTAAGACTTTTAAGTCCTCCCATCTTTGGATTCATGCCTCAATATCTTGCTTTGAAATTCCACGGCGAGGGGCATGCATGACATCGCAGTCAGAGGGAGTGCACGCCACGTAAAGCCTCGCCTGGGTCAGAGAGAAGGGCCGAGCTCTCAAGAGCACCCTAAAATGAATACACAAATTTGGCCTCACACATGTCAAAGACCTGTGCAGGGCAAACATCTTTATGACTTTGGTCCTGAGAAGAGAGAGCTAGTCTGGGATTAGAATTTACAGCCGACAAACTGCTGATGAAGCAGCAAAGGCCATTTAGTGCATGAATGGCCACTTTGGGAACAGGCGGCTTAGCACAGCAGGCTGGAAATCGCAGAGTGGAGCCAGGGGCAACCCTGTTCACCTTTGCTGGAATAAGTTCATTCACCCCATAATCTGTCCCTTGGGCCTTTTCTCTGCCTTCCTGTGGATTTACAGCCTCCTCCCTGCCGTTCTTTAGAGCTTCAACACACATGACAATTTAGCATCAGGAGAATTCCCAAGACCAAGTGAAGAATATCTTTCTTGGCTATAAATGTCATTCGAAAATCCTTCTCATCTGTAATGCTTCAAGAACACTTGAGATGTGCGTGGCCTGCACCCTGCAGCATCCCACCCTCTAAGAGCCCACCATTTCCCAAACCCATTTAGCTCACTAGCATGCTTACAGATGTCCGCTCTAACCTCCAAAACGTCAGCCAACTTTAGTGCAGGGATTCTCAACTGGGAGCAATTTTGCCCCGAGACATTTGGCAAAGTCTAGTGACATATTTGATGGTCACAACTGGGTGGGTGGGTGTGGGTGGTACTAGCATGTAGGGGATAGAGGTCAGAGATGCTTTTAAATGTCCAACAGGGCACAGGACAGCCCTACAACAAAGGAGGGCCCAGTCCACAATGTCAGTGGTGCCAAGGTTGAGAACCCCTGCATTAGGGCAAGGGGTAGACTGCCTCTGCATAGGTAAAAAATGTGATTGTCTAAACTTGCACCGTCCAATGGAACTTTCTGTGATCATGGAAATACACAATATCTGTGCTGTCCAACGTCAGCCCTGAGAGACATGTGGTTATTTCACTTTTGAAATGTGGCCATTGTCACTGAAAAAGTAGATTTTAAATTTTATTTCATTTTAATTAATGCAATTTTATTCATTCTATGCAGCTAGTAGCTACTATATTAGGCAGCGCAGGTCCATATAATGGGAATATAAAAGCACTGAGATAGCCTGCCTGAGCCAGTCTTCTGCCCCCGCAGTTAGACACTTCCTTATCTAAGACTTTGACTCATATTGATATGACATTACCCTGGGAGTGCTATGACCTTTAACTTATAAAGAACCAATGCTAATTTAATATGACTAATGAATCTGAAAGATGTTTTCACAGGAGCAGAGAGCATTGGGGGTGCTGAAGTGAAGGAGGGGACACTGAGTTTGAACCGGGGACTTGGGGTAGGCATCTGGAATAACTGGAGGAGGTGGAGACATGGGCTGGAGGTAACTAAGGTAACCTGTGCTTACTTGAATCATATAAACCCTGCTGACAACAGAGGCCAAATATTCACAATTCCCATTCAGACAGTATTCTGTGAAAACTAGAGCCAGAGGGAGGCAGAAAAGACGAAGTACAGAACAAAGGTGAGCTTGTTTCCTACTCCTTCTCTAGCTGCCTTTAGCTCTTAGGCTAAATCGCCAAGCAGTGAAATACGACGGTGCCCCCTCCTATGGGGAAGCCAAATAAAAGGAATACTAAACCTCGAGACATAGGATGGTTTTTCCCTTTAATCTGATCATAAAATTATGGATAAGTCCATCAAAGCTGTATTGCTCTGATTCCTGCTGGTGCCCTAAGCAAATAAGTGCCTCCTTGTTAATCTAGCACTGCTTTAGGGCCCATTTTCTATATAACCCATTGAATAACTAGATTATTGCAATAATTCATATATGAAATATTGTATACTTTAGTATACAGATTTCTAGAGAAGGAAATCACCAACCTCACTTGATAAGCTTTCCATACTGTATATCTAGAGATGGGGAAAGAATAATAACTAAACCCAAACTCTTTCTTCCTAAATGTTCTGTAGGGCTCAAACTGGAGCTCCTAGTGGCATCAGCTTTAGTGATTCTCATGAGGGACAATGGAGATTGAACAGAAAGAGTAAGTCCACCAAAATTATGACAGAGATGGGGAACTGTGGTATAAGAAGAGCTAAAAAGATGAGAATTCTTCTGCCCAGAAAGACACAGTTGGAGAGACATGCACAACTGAGACAATACATAGCTGTGAACATGGACTTATACACAAGCCGCTAGTTTGTCTGAATGAACATGGCAGGAGTGAGACTGGGTGCTTATCAACATCAGAAACTTACATTTCACAGTTCTGGAGGTTGGAAAGTACAAGATCAAGGCACCATTGGATTTGGTGTCTGATGAGAAACACTTCCTGCTTCATAGCTGTGCCCTCACATGGAGGGAGGGCAAGAGAATTCTTTAGGGTCTCTTTTATAAGGGCACTAATTCCATTCATGAGGGCTGCATCCTCATAACCTAACAACCTCCCAATACCAACACATTGGAAATCAGGTTTCAATATATGAATTTTGAGGTGGCACAGACATTCAGTCTATAGCAGTTTGGCTTTATCTCCCTGAAATTCATATCCTTCTTGCATACAAATACTTTTATTTCATCCCAATAACCCCCAATATCTATAATATATTTGAGCAGCAATTCAAAAGTCTTAAACTCAAAAGTCTCATTTAAATACCATCTAAATCATATATGAGTAAGGCTCAAGGCATGATTCATCCTGAGGTAAATTCCTTTCCAGTAGTGAATCTGAGTTCTGCTTCTTTTTTGGTGACAATTCCATCTTTAAGGGTGTGTGTGTGTGTTTAATCCTCACCTGAGGATATTTTTTCCATTTATTTTCAGACAGAGTGGAAGGTGAGGGAGGATGGGTGGGGAGAGAGAGAGACATGGATGTGAGAGAGACATTGATTGGTTGTCTCCCACACACCATCCCTACGGGTCTAGGGATTGAACCTGCAACCAAGGTATGCTCCCTTGATCAGTAATCAAACCAGTGACCCTTCTATCCTCGGGCCAATACTCTAACCACTGAGCAAAAACAGCCAGGGCCCATCTTTAAGTTTTTAACTCTTCTTGAATTTTACTCTAAGCAGTCAGGAGAAGCCAAGCTGCACCTTCAACACTTTGCTTAGGGACAGTTTCAGCTAAATATCCAATTTTATCTCTCACTACCTTCCACCATACGAGAATTGAGACACAATTCAGCCAAGCTCTGTGCCAATTCACAACAAAGATAGCCTTTCCTCCACTTTCAGTAACTTGTTTCTCATTTTCTACTGGAACTTCATCATAATGTCATTTACAGATCATATTTCTACCAACATTCTCTTCATGATTACTTAGGTATTCTCTAAGAAGATTGAGGCTTTGTCTACAGTTCACCTCTTTTATTTTCTGAGCTCTCATCAGAATCACCCTTAAGAATTTACTCATGGAAATTCAGGCTTTTTCTAGCATGCACCGCAAAGCTCTCCCAGCATTACCCAGTTCCAGTGCTTTTACATTTTTAGCAATTTGTTATAGTAGCATCCCATTTTTAGTAGCAATTTCTGTCTTAGTCCATTTAGGTTGCTATATAACAAAAATACCATAGGCTGGGTGCCTTGTGAACAACAAACATTTATTTTTCACAGTCCAGGGAAGCCCAAGGTCAAAGCATCAGCAGATGTGGCATCTGGTGAGAGCCCTCTTCCTGGTTCATAGACCTCTTCTCATTGTGTCCTCACATGGCTTAAGCGACTCTGGAGTCTTATAGGAGCATTAATCCCATTTATGAGGGCTCCACCCTCATGATCTAATCACCCCACCTCTGAACACCATCACACTGGGGATTAAGCCTCAAAATATAAATGGAAGGAGGAGAGGTACAAACATTCATTCTATGTAAATTACTTAATACAGTGTGGTGGGGGCGGGGTAGTGCCGAGGAAGGTGATTTAAGAGCCTTTTATCCCAATGACAAAGGCTGCCAAAATAAAGAGCTCGAAAGATGTTTAAATGTAAAATGACAGCTCCAAAATTATTTCTCCACTAGAGGAAACTAGAGTGCTCAAAGCTAATCTTCCGAGATTAACACAGCCAGGTGCTCCATCTCTTTCCCTTAATGACCCCCATGCCATTCTCCAAAATGGGAGGGACACTAGACCTGTCTTGCCACAAGCCTTTGGTTTTATTTCTAATGGCTGCTCTTGCTGAACCTTGTAACTGGGTTTGCAGTTTACCCATATTTGACACAAGCAGCTTTTCCATGTTAGTGCTGAACAGGCTGAGACACACAGCACCTCCCTGGGTGGAAATGGGAGCTTCTCTGTGGCAGCAGTAAATCCAGACATACGGGGTGGGGGCTCCTGTCAAATGATTCTAATAGCTGTTTTTAAACTGATCCCCTCTAAGTCTTAGAGTGCAATGGCTGATTATTGGGTCAACAGACATAAAAAGCTTTGTCAATTCGCCCGAGTTGGAACCAGAAAAAACATGTCTTTCATGATAAAAGATGTAAGATCAAAAAGCAATGTTAGTAACAGTGAGCACCACTTGAGGGTCTTTTTTATGTATGTTTTTCCCTAAGAGAAAAACTAAGGCAATAAGATCTATAAAATGTCCATAGTCTTTTTTTCAACCCAGGGTTGTAAACCCTGAGATGCCTTTGTTTCCATTTCAAGAATTGTAGGGTAGGGTTTCCATTAGATTTTCAGCTTTGAGCTTAATGAGAGGACACTCATATGTACTGATGCAGTGACCATTGGGTCAAGGAAGACTTTACTGACTGAATTTGAAATTATCCCTCTTCTTAAAATCTTTAACATTCATCAGGGGCTCTCCATTACCTCCAGGATGGGCAGAGGGTTCTTTCCAAAATGCACACCTGTCTCCTATCACATGGAGATACTTCCAGTTCTCCAAATGTTCCACGTTCTCTTACAACTCCACTCCCTTGCTGTTCCCTTCAAAATCTGTGCACTTTCTCTGTGGAACCAACCTTGACACCCCTTGAATTAGGCTCTCCTTTGTACTCTGTGTTTAACTTCATTATAACACACATCATGTCCTATTGACATTAGCTCGCAATTCAAATGTGCAATCCTTGAGGCAGTGGGTGGGTGCTGTGTTGCAGCCATCCCTGCTTTCCCCGTGCCTAGCACAATGCCGGGCACAAAGGTGGGAGCAGGTCAATATGTGCTTAGTGATGGAATGGGTGAGTTTTAATGAACTGTAAATGATAAAGAGTGTTTCAACATGGGCACACCCCATATTTTCTCTTAGGCAGAACAAATGCTAATAAAGCAGTTAGCAGTTCTCTCATATCGACTCTACATAGTTAAAGGTATATTCTAAACCCAGGGTTTCCCTTAAAACAAATGAAAAGAAAAATAAACAGTTCATATACCTCAGAAAAAGAAGAGGGAAGGAAGGAGAGGAGGAAGCGAGGGAGGGAGGGAGAGAGGCTTTTCCTTCTGAAAGTCTACCTCAGGTGCCAGTGACTATTTATATTTTGTTCTGACAGTTGGTCCATGAACAAAAAGAAGAAGCGACTGAAATATATTATGTTCCATCCATGAGATTAAAGAGGGAACATCTTTCAGTTCCCAATCCATCAAAAGACATAAGTTGTATTTCACCCAGAAATCTTTTCTAAAGAAGCTCAGGAGTGTAGGAGTTGCATGAGACAATGGAAACAAAACTGAACCAAACATGAGGAGCATGATTAATTAGTCTGTTTATGTCTCAGTACCTCCTCTTTTCGTTTTTGAGAAATGAATAAGCTTTATTAATCATCTCAGTTGGACTTGTGCCTTGCAGGTATTGGTGCCCCTCTTGGAAAGAGCTGCGTCTCCTCTCCTCCTTTCTGTGGAAAGACCGAGCCAGCCAGTGCTGGCACAAACAGCCCTCCCAGGATATGTAGAAGATGTCAGGTGAGTGACAGGTGCAGAGGCCAGGCCAGGGCCACACAGCCTAGAGAGGTTTGCCCTCCTGCAGAGAAGTCTGTCTCTACTTGCTTCTCCCTGAAATGGCTCATCAAGAGTGGCTGGGATTTGGGCGGCTGCAGCTGTGTTTAGGAGTGCATTTGCTTTATCTACCACATCATTTGAGGATTTCATTGCAGGCTATGTTATCCACTCTAATGAATGTTCTGGCAGGTTCTGAACCCGGAGATGTGTCTGCATGCCCTGAACTGTGATTATTTTCACTACTGTTGAAACTGAATAGAACATATATTCATGTATCCTTTTCATGTACCGTGTCCTCCAGGTTGAGCCTAAACAAAAGGACTTGTAGGGAGAAAGACTTTAGCTTCAAAGTTGGGGTGGCCTGGTTTTCTCCCTTTCTCTCTTACCCTATTAGCTAATCTACTGCCTCCTGCTGCTGTGATAATTCTTTAGCAGTTTCAAAGCTGTCCCCTAGATTTGCTATGGAAAATATGGCACATCAATTAGAAATTAACTTGTATTAAGTGACTTAATGGAATAGGGAAATATGATACATAGAGTGGAAAAGGCAGGTTACAAAATAGTTTGTATAAATGAATATATATATATGTGTATATATATATGTGCATATATATATATATATATATATATATATATATAATTTTGTATACTAATAGGATGCACACAAAAATAAATAATGCTTATTCCTGAAGTGAAATAAGGGTCATTTGAATTGCATTCCATACACATGAACATTTTTCTATTTTTTTTACATTAAGCATGCATTAATATATAATACGAAAATACAAAATGTTAATAAAATGAAATGAATGTGTGCAAATAGAGGGAAATAAGTATTCCCTATGCTTTCTAGTCCTGTCACCACAGTGAGTTTATTGCTCTTTTTTTTCTCCTCTAAAAAAATTCCTTGCTTGTCACCTTCCTTTGAATCTCCCAGCCCCTGAATTCATTCTCTCTCACAAAGTTCTTCCTAAAAAAGAAGATCTAAACAAGTGGTTCCCCTAAGTCCTCCAGGGCTTCCTGTATGGTACAGCAGTCCCAAATCCTCAGGCTGAAAATTGGACACTTCAGAAGTTTGTCTGCACCTGAGGTTCGACTCCAACTCCTATGTCTCCATCCTGGGCCACCAGAAGGCTGTCTGGGTCTTTCCTGCTTTGACTGTGGCATCCCCAGAGATGCCCTTCTCCCCTCCTCACCTCCTGCTGCCTTCACCCACCTCATTCACTCTCTGACTCAACTTTCTAGAGTCAGCCCGTGTGCCACTTCACACAGGAAGCCTCCCTCATCATCTCCAGGTCGAGTTAGGGATTTCTTTCTGTTTTGCTCAGATCTCCATATCAACATAATTATTACTGCAGTGTGCCTTTTCTCCACCTAAAGGGCAGGAGGATGTTTGGTCCAACTCTGTGCTCAGCTCCCAGCACAGTGTCAGGCACTAGTGTGTTTCCATAGACATTATTGGGTGAATACTAGAATGTCCTTGGCTGGCATGAATGGGGGGAGGGGAAGAGGGGACTCTGAACTTACCTTCATTGATGTTTTGCTCTGATTATAGAAATTGTCATTCTTAGTTAACCAAATTTCAGCTCCTCTTTCTTCAAAGGATGATAACGAACTCAAAAATGTTCATGCCAGCATTTATCCACTTTACATTTGCTATAGCCTATAGGCACTGCAAAATACTTCCCCTCAGTAAGCAATGTAATTCTGGATTACATTGGGAAGTGTTACTAGGTGCTATGACTTGAACTGTTCCCCCTCCCCAAATTCATATGGTAAAGTCCTAACCTCCAGTGCCTCAGAATGTGACCTTATCTGGAAATAGGGTTGTTGCCAAAGTAATTCATTAAGTTAAAATAAAGTCATTGGGTGGACACCCCAATCCATTATGACTAATCCAATATGACGTTCTTATAAAAGGGGGAAATTTGGACACAGAGTCACACACACCCGCGCAGTGAGAACACCATGTGAGGATGAAGGCAACGACAGGGTGATGTTTCTACAAGCCAAGAAATACCAAGAATTGTCAGCGAACCACAGAGGTTAGGGGAGAGGCATAGATTCTTCCTCAGAGATTTTGGAAGGAACTAACCCTTCCGACACCTTAATCTCAGACTTTAAGCCTCCAGGACTATGAGATCATAAATTTCTCTTGTTAAGCTACTCAGTTTGTGGAACCTTTTACTGCAATCCTAGCAAACAAACACTCAGGGACCCCTCAGTCAGAAGGAAGGACTATATCCTAAACATCCCCTTTGAATTATCATAACCATCTGGCATGGTTATAGCTCCATTTGCAAGTGAGAGAGGGAAGCTCTTTTGAAAATTATATTATGGTGTTATTTTCTTTTTCTCCTATACTTCAAAAATTTCTCAACTGAAAAAAGCAACCTATCTGAATTTAGGTACATGTAGAACTAAATTAAAAAAACAAAAGGATAGACTGAAAAATAAGTCCCATGTTGATTCAGTTCCAGTCCCAGTTTTTCTCCTCAGAGGCAACCTCTGTTATGTGTGTATATATGTATATATTATTTTTTTTACATAAATGATTATAGGTTGTCCACATAGTTCTGTACCTGGGTTTGATGACTTAATTATAGATGTTAGAGATAATTCTCTGTTAGAATACATAAATGTGCCTCATTCTTTTTTATGACTGCATAGTATTTCTTTGATGGATATTTTCTGCCCATTCTTAATAAATTCTTAGCTGACTTTTCATAATCAAAATGAACAAAGCTTTCCCAAAGTGCCCTTCAGAGCCTGGATGGAGATGAACCTGCCCACTACTTTTACCCCATTATGGAGATGGTTACTCCCTTTGCCACCCAAGTTGTTAGATATGTTTTAAGCTCCGTGAAAAGCTGGCTTTCTTCAGGTTTTATGCAGATGTCTCCAAAGCACAGCAGCCTATGTTTGGTGTGGGACTGGCTTTCCTGGCTCACTAGATTCTATTTCCTCAAGTTTTCCTCCTCCCATGGGCTACACTAGAAATGATCAATCGAATGCATGCTGGGCCAGATGAAATGTGAGACCACATGCATTAATCAAAACCTTTGAGTAGTGTATCTGTTGCCTTCCTGTGCCCAGTGGACCATCATTCACTTCTCAAATGCCACTGGCGCTGGGATTTTAGGGCTCACCTGAGTTCTCTTCTGCTTGCATTTCCTGAACCTTTCCTAAATTCTCAGAGGCAACTGGGAAATGCTTCTGGCTCAACAAGACTATGAATGCATCCATTATCTAATTTTTGAACACAAGTTAATAAAGTTATTCAGCTGTGATATAATCACATTGTATTTCATATGGTTGATTCTTAATCTGAGCTTAAGGGGACAATGGCCATGTCTAACTCATTATTTTTCACATTGAATATAAGCAGCTCTTTAAACATTAGCCATGGCCACAGATTCAGGTAGTTCTCAGAAGCCATATATGTCTGGTACATCATCTCTGGTGGGTCTGTGACTTTCAAATAGGCCAGGCAGCTATGGCATGATATAAATTCCCTTCCTTTTCAGAATGTGTATCTCATTCATCCTTCCAAGTCTAACTAATTGCCTCTCAGAAGTCTCCAAAGATCTCTTCAGTCTGAATCAATAGCTTTCTCTCTTATTCAAGAGGTGAGAATGTGCATCTTTACTTAGCTCTTTAGTGTTAAGATATTGTTTCCATGTTGGCTTCCTTTACTAAGCTCTTCCTCGTTCACAGAGTAAGAAATAGTCCATTGGGTGGAGATGATCATCACACATTCAGATAATGTTTAAGGAGCACTCACTCCATATGCATATAGTGCCATTTAAAGAATTTTACATGATTAATTAAAGAACTTATATGCATATATGCATAGCCCATGGAACCAGACAATAGACAGGTGAAAGCCTGGGATGGGGTGGGAGCCAAGTGAAGGGGGAAAAGGAGGGAAATGGAGGACATCTGTAATACTCTCAACAAAAAAATAAATTTAAAAAAGAATTTTATATGAATTATCTCACTTAATTGCCATAATATTCTTTATGTGACACCATTATTATCTCCATTTTTATAGAAACAGAGAGAGACATTTTAAGCCACTTGCTTAAAGTCACACAGCTAATTCGACTTTAGATTATGTATTCTCAGACAATAAAATGCCTGTTTCTTAGCAAGCCCCAAATTTATGAAACTGTTAAAAACCAAGCTGTCGAACTTTTATGATATAGAATTTTAATTAATTTGCAAGTTGACTCAATAGATAACTTCAATGGCTTCTAATTCAGCTTCTGGTGCTTATCCTAGTTCCCTTGCTTTTGTCCTAGAGGTCTGTTCTCAATAGACAGTGTGATTCCGTTATAATTCAAGTCAGTTATAACTTCCCAATGGCTTCTCATCTCCTTGGCATACTAATTTATAAAACGAATAATATATTTTCCCACCCCTAATCTCTCTGACATCATTTCCTGTTCTCCTTTGCTCACCATACTCCAGCCATGCTGCCTCCTTGCTGCTCCACTCACAGGTCAGGCATGCTTCTGCTTCACAGCCCTTTCCACTGGGCTGGAGTTCCCGCTCTCTGCAACTCTCTTCCCCCAGATAGTCCTCATCTTATTCAGACTGTTACTTAAAAGGAACCTCCTCAGGCTGCTTGACCATGACAGAATAACTGGTTTCAGACTAGCTTATCCCCTGTAAATAAGAAACTGGACAAGATATGTGAGGTTAAGATAGTGTTCGGGCAATGGAAAATAAACAGCACAAGAATGCAGTCCCTGGCAGAAGGGAGCATGAAGTGAGCCCCATAGTAATCCAGCTCCGTGCCTGAGGACATGAAGTTGAGCAGAGCATTGTAGTTCTGCTCAGCTCAAGAGGCAGGCATCAGAGTTCAGAGTAACCGAAATGACTGGAACGTGTGCCCAAAAAGAAAGCCCTAGAAGTTTGTGTATATGTCTGGAGCGGGGGGCAGGAGGGGGGGGTTCCCCCTCAATGAGTACATGGCTGAGGGTTGGATTGTACATGTTCATGGAAAAGCAATCCAAGGCTAACCACATATCAACTGCTATGGGGTTGAGATAGAAACATATGTAATAGAGGTTGAGCAATTATGGGAGTAAATATATGAGTACTTAAATTAACAAAAATGAAGTGAAATGTCAACTTCATTTCCTCAGTCATATTCAAATGTCCAATAGTCACTACCCTACTGTATGGTGCAGACATAGAACATTTCGCTCAATGCAGGAAGTTCTACTGAACAGTCTGTAAAATGTAAAACTCATAGCCCTGGCCAGTGTGGCTCCGTTTGTTGGGAGTCATTCTATGCACCGAAAGGTTGCAGGTTTGATTCCTGGTCAGGGTACATGCCTGGATTATGGGCTTGGTCCCTGGTAGGAGGCTTGCAGGAGGCAGCCAATTCATGTTTCCCTTTCAACATCGATGTTTCTTGCTCTCTTAAAAAAAATCAATTAAAAAAAATGTAAGATTCAAAATGTCCTAAAGTCAATCACAAATCACTAGAAGTGGAAAAACAAAAACAAAACAAACTAGTGTAATCAGAGTAAACAAAAATAAAAGCAGTCAAAAGAAATTGATTCTAAGGTGGACCAAACGGTAGGCTTGGAACATAAAAACTTTAAAACATAGTTGTTCTACAATACATATTTTAAAATTAAAAACATATTCACTAATTTTAAAAACAGATACTATTGAATGAATAGATCAGTAATCTTAGCAGAGAAATGGGAACCATAAAAAGAACTGCATGGAAATTCTGGAATTGTGCAATACCTGAAGTGAATCATTCACTGGAGGGGCTCACAGAGGGAAGATAGTAGAAGAAAGAATCACTGCTGTTGGAGACAGATCAATAGAAACCATCAACGAGAGAAAACATATTAAGGAAAAATGAACACAGGGTCAGGGACCTGTGAAACAGTGTCAAACAATCCAACATATGGGTGATTGACATCCCAGAAAGAGAAAGGAGTGAGAGCAGAAAAAAGTATATGAAGAAAAAGTGGCCAAGAACTTCTCAAATTTTTGAAAAATGACTTACAAATCCAAGAAACTCAAGAGTAAAAAAGATAATGAAAACCCTATATCATAGTTGAACTACTGAATACTAAACACAAAGAAAAAATCTTGAAAGCAGCCAGAGAAAAAAGACACATTACATAAATGGTAACAAAGGTTAGAATTATTGCTAATTTTTCATCAGAAGCAATAGCGCTAGAAGATAATGAAACAATATCTTTCGAGTGCTAGATGAAAAACCCTGTCTACCCAGAACTCTATTTTGAATAAAAATATTTCTCAAAAATGAAGGTGAAATAAAGACATTCTTAAATAAACAAAACCTGAGAAAATTCATCACCAGCAGACCTGAACTAAAAGAAATGCTAAAAGATGTCCTTCTGTCCAAAGTCAGCAATAGCAAATGGAAACTACAAAAAAGTGAAAACTAGTAGAAAGAATAAACAATCAACTAAACAAATTGTGTTATATTCATACAATTGATTAATTCTCAGTATTAAAAGCAATAACTACTGATAAATGTAATAACATGGATTAAGCTGACCAAAATAAGCCACATACAAAAGACTTCATGCTAAATGACTTCAATTATTGACATTCTAAAACAGGAAAAACTAATGATATAAATCATATCCATGGTATCTTGGGGTAAGGGTAGGAGATTGACTATAAAAGAGTAAAGGGGAACTTTCTGGGGAGATGGACATTTCTATTAACTTGATTAAGGTAGTGGGTATATACATTAGTCAAATGTTATCAATTTAAACACTTAAAATCTGTGAATTTTACAGCAGATAAAGTATATCTTAATAAGGTGGGTTAAAAAATTTGTTACTTTCCTATTGAGGTTCCCACACATTTAAACCTGCATGCACCCTAATACTCTCTATCTTTAGTTTTCTGTGTGGTACATATCACTGTCTAACACACTATATATTTTATTTATCTTGTTTTATCCTCCCTTCTAGAATGTATCTTCCATGTGGGTAAAAACGTTTGTCCATTTCTTTCACTGTTGTTAACAGGACCAAGAACAGTATTTGGCACATAATACATTCTCAATAAATGTTACATGAATGAATGAATGAATGAATGACTTGACTTCCTTTACTATTATCAAATGTAAGATGGAGTAGACAGCCTTAAATAATACCCCATTGATATGTTGTGAAACTGAAGACAGCAGATTTTAGTCTAACTCAAAGTTAGAAGTCAGTAAACCTGATTAAAAAAGGTATTACGTGAGACAAAATGCATGTGCATGTAGTTAGCACCCATGTGAGATGCTTTACTTAGGCTCTCAGATGAATTTTGGATGTTTCCAATAAATATAACCTCAGATATTCTTCTGTGCTTTGCCCACTAGAGATAGAGGTATATTAGGAAGTTAGGATAATAAGGGTAAGGTAAGTGGGGCTGTAGTTTGCAAGATACCTGGGTGGGTGGGCTGCTATCTATCATCCTGAGATCTACCACCTTTTTGGTTCTTTCAAGAATTAGTAAGTATAAACTCTTCTAAGTGTAATGGTCTTAGGATACCTGGGCTGGCCACATCTCTGGCTTTAAAAATTGCTTGTGATGGACATAATTATTAAAATACGAATGTAGCCCCGATTCTAAAGAATTAGCTACCATATTTAACATCAAATTTCAGACAGTTGAAAAAAATCCACCTGGTCCAGCCTATTAGAAGTCCCACCCTGGTGAAGATATTTACCTTGAATAGAGAGGGTTCATTTAAGGTAGGAGAAAGGTGGGAAGGGGCTGTGCACAAAATACCAAGAACATCACACTCCTGTCCCAAGTATTACACCCTTCCATAGAAGAGCAAACAGGATTCCAAGTTTCAGATAAGGATATGTTTATTCCAGGTCATAGTTTAGTTGATAAAGTAAGATTCCAACATACAGAACCATGTGGATGGCTCTGAAGTGTGTGATCTCAATGCCACCTCCTCCAAGGCAAACTCAGCCTCCCTGATTTCTACTGTACTTAGATCACATAGCACACATGCCAAATACGTGACTGTATTTGCTTATTGCACCTGGATGTTAGCCAATATCGCACCACCCTCCCCAAGCCCATCATGATTATCAGCTTCTCTGGTTCCAAAATTCAGAAAACAAGTACCTTATGTCTTACTTTGTTTATTCTTATCATCAAAAAACAACTTTCTCCTCTAATATCCCTCTCTTTCCCCCTACTCTGGCTCCCCACCCCCATGAAAGTCAATATTCAAAGGAACTGGGGATTGGGACTCAAAGGTGGGGGAAAAAGGAGTGCTCATACTCCTCATTCTGTGTCCTTCTGAGTGTTAGAATTAGGAATGCTATGAGTCACCTGTTTAACAGATGGGGGAAAAATCTGGGGCATTCTTGTGGAGGTAGAGAAGATGTCAAAAAAGAAGATAATTTGTAATAGATCTTCTTGTTTGGAATAAGGTAACTGGGCAGGGGGCCTGGAAAGAGGAACCAGGGTGAGGCAGGATGGGAAAGGGTGAGAGTGAGAGTGAAAATAACCTTGAAGATTCTGAGAGAAGAAAGAGGGAGAAGAAATCCATTTGAGGAAATATTTAAGATTTAATGGGGAGATGCTGGGGGTGGGGATGAGAGATGAATAAGATGAGCTGATTAGTGCTTTAAGCCTAAACCAAGAAAATGGAATAACAAGAGACCATGATATTTGTGACTTATTTCAACAGTGTGTCGTTTGGACAGTGTGAAGAAATTTCAGGGTTTCAGGCCAGCAGTGGACGAGATGGAGGAGCAAGTACCAAAACAGCAAGTGTGAGCCTGAGTGTATGTGAATGTGTGCGTGCGTGTGTGTGTGTGTGTGTGTGTGTGTGCGCACTATACTTGAAGATCTTAAAATAAGACTTTCCTGCCAGCTCTGTGTGTGAAACAAGGATCTGTCCTTCCCCTGCTGTCACAGCCACCATGGGTCATGGCTGCATTGCCAGGTGAACCTCAATAAAAAAGGGGTTTCTAGACACAATTCCAATGTGGGGGGTCCCCCCCACACCAACAAGCAACTGAATGCCAGCAAGTTGTCCAGAAATTTAACTCAATTCTTATGCTATCTACATGGAGATATAGCATCAGATTCCAAAAGTTAAGGGTTAAGTCCTATAAGATTGCCCCCCTAACTGCACACTCTTCAGATGCCAGCTACAAACCCAGGTTTTTAGATTGAATGTCTACAGATTGGAGGTTCTAACAACCCCCTCCAACTCTGATTGCAAATTGTAAGTCCAGGCTGTCACCTGCACTTCTGACTGAGAGGCTACAAATCAGAGGTTCCCATGATCCCCTCCTCAGACTTGATTAATTTGCTAGAGTGGCTGACAGGACTCAGAGAAATATTTACCTACTAGATCATTGGTGTACTGTAAAAGAACATAATTCAGGGACAGCCCAGATTGAAGAGCAAGGCATGGAGAAGGGGCTGAGTTTCTATGCCCTGTCCAGGCATGCCACTCTCCCGCATCTTCACATGTTCCCTGGTCCAGAAGCTCTCCAAAAAAAAACCCCAACAAGCTCTGTTCCTGGGCTTTTATGAAGGCTTCATTACAGAATCATGATTGGTTAAGTGATTGGCCATTGGCAATTGATTAAACCTCCAGCCCCTCTCCCCTCCCTAAAGCAGGGATGGGGGTGGAGGTGGGGTGAAACTGAAAGTTCCACACCTTCAGTCACATGGTTGGGTCTTCTGGCCATCAGCTCCTACTCTTGGGTGGGATCCAAAAGTCATCTCCGTTAGCATAACAATGACACCTTGCTCACTCTCAACACTTAGGGAATTCCAAGAGTTTGGGGAACTGTGAGCCAGAAGCTGTATACAAAGACCAAATATCTTATAAATCAAAATATCACAATCAGATTGCCCAATGTTGAATCTGCTCTTAGTCCCCTGTCCCTGCCCCAAGTTTCCAAAGAGACTTTCTGGAGAAGACAGTTTCTTCTTTTCAACCTCACCACACATGTAGAGGACTTATCTCTGAGCAGAAAGCACACAAGGCATCATGCATTGGTCATAAATACCAATACAGCACTAAGCAAAGCAGCATTAGTGAAAGGTATTTCTAGCTGACAACAAAAGGTGAAGTCTGTGTGCTAGATGGGGGTGGAAACAATTTCCCAGCTCATCTCTTACCACTGTCCCTGGCTCATGCCCTCCAGCCCCACTGGCCTTTCACTGTTCCTCAAACACAACTTCTGCATCTGCTTTCTTTGCCTGAGGCTCTGATTCTGACCTTCAGAGTTATAACTCCTGAGACTTCTCTATTTGAGGCATCTCCTATGTCACTTCTAGCTTCTGACACTAACCACTCTCTGGCATGATCTAGTGTATCTATTTATTTATTTGTCTTATTTGCATCTCCACTATTAGAATATAAGCTCCATGAGAACAGGAGCTCCACTCTCCATCTTCTCCAGCACTGAGGATAGTGTCTGGCATACAGAAAGCGATCAATAAGTGCTCACTGAATGAAAAAAGCATGCCTGTTGACGTAGGATTGGAACCTTTTATGTTACATAGAAAAGATTTTTCTGCAATAGGTATTCTCCCAGCCCTACTATTTCTTACAACAATGGGACAGTCCTTAAAATGAGAGGGCCACCCTAGCAGGCTTGGATCAGTGGATTGAGTGTCAGCCCACAGACTGAAGGAACTTCAGTTTGATTCTGATTAAGGGCATGTTGTACCTCAATTGTAGGCTCCATCTCTGGCTCCGACGAGTGTGGGAGGCAATCAATCAATGTGTCTCTCTCACATCGATGTTTCTCTCTCTCTGTCTCTCCTCCTCCTTTCCACTCTTCATAAAAATCAATGGAAAATATATCCTCGGGTGAGGATTAAAAAAAAAAGAATGAGGGGGACCAGTGTTAGCTGTTAAATACCCACTCAAAAGAGCAATGCTCTTTATCAAGGAAGCAAATATCTGAGGTTCACTTTTACAGTGTGCTCATAAGAAGGCTCAGAGGCCCCCAGGTGTGTTCAAAGTCCCTTCGGTTTACTGGGTAGAATCAATCTTATTATGATGCACAGACTAAAATTTGCAGGCAGAGGGGCCTCAGCTCTCTGACTTATCTCCATAGTTTCTGTTAGAGGCTGGCCTGGCCTGTCCTTGGGGTGTGGGGGGGAGTTAGGGCTGGGGAGCACTGGCCTTGCAGAGAGTATCTGGCTGGCTGCTGACTGAGCAGCTATGCCCTCAGCTTTTCAAGGCTACTTAACTTGTTTTGATCACTCAACCAGCAGCCTTGAATTTGATCTCAGTAAGGTCCCAGCTCTTGGGCCCCACGTGGAAAGGGTGTGAAAACCTCTGTTCTTCATGGGAGCCCATACTTGATAACTGTAGCCCAGAGCTACTGAGTCAGGGCCAGCCCAACACTGAGCTACAAAGGGTCAGCAGTCTCTCCTGTTCCCTCTCCTCATAAGTGCATTTCCATGGCCCAATCCCTCCCCCTTGCCCTTTATGGATCCCCATTTGGGCTGAGGAGCATCCAGGCACAGCTTATCCAGCCTGCTCTGCCCAGCCCCCTTCCCTCCTGTCCCCTCACCTCTCAGGCTCAACTCAGGATGCCGACATCTTCACAAGAGCAGGGCCAGGAGGTGCAGGGTGGAGGGCACTGAGGGAATTGCGATTGGGATGCCAGGCCATTTTTTTCATCATTATGACCGGCAACTTTGGGCAAGTCACTTCTCTCTGAGACTCAGTTTCTTTCTTTGCAAACCTGCAGTAAAAATCCCCAGTCTTTCTAGCTCAGGAGCATCTCTAGGTTCAAAAGACATAATAGACAGTGTACAAAGTCTTTTCCAACTTTTGAAACCAAGAAGATCACAGTTCATAGTTATTCAAGGTCTATTCTGGGCAATAAAGTTTGATCTACTAAACAATAAACTAATTTACACTTGGCTCTTAATAGCCAAAAGTGGCTTCAAAGGATACACCAAATGGGTAACATATTTTCATTTATATCCAATCTTTTCATGTATATCTAGTCTTAAGGAGACATCATTTAAGGTGAGGATTTCAGGTGTCAGGCTGACCTCTAGAGGCAATACCTTGAGGGGGAAGGTGATTTAAACACTCAAGTCATAGCTGTGATAATTGTCCCCCTGACCAATGGACAAAGCTGACCCATACAAAGTCTCATGTAATCTGAACAGGAACGAAGATATTCTCAGAGGCTGTCGTCACTGTTACACAATTAGCTACTTTGCAACTCTTGCCTCATCAAAACTATGTTTTTCTCTTGGTTCAGTTTCTCTTTCAAATACTGATCACAAATTACAAAGATCGGGCAGACGTGGGCAACTCCAAACAGAAGTCTTATCATCTAGCTTTGGCAACTTCCTCTCCTGTGATCAACTGTTGGAGCAGAAATTGAGACTCAGACTCTTGGAGCAGACGAGAACTTCAGAGATCTGCAGGCCTGGCCTCTTTCAATGTTGTCAGTCAGTCAACATGCTTATTGTGCACCTACTCTGTGCCAGACGCTAGAGGGATATGACCAAGATGCTGAAAAACACACTATGGCTAATTCCCCAGGAAGGAGGCAGGCAAGCAGATGAGCAGTTGTGGTGGGTGGATAAATATAGTGTAGTTGTACACTTGGGAGCTCTGGAAGAAATGTCCCCCAGGTTGGGGAAATCAGAAAAGGCTTTATGGGAGAGGCAATGTTTTTAGAAAAAAAGGTGTAAGCCTGAAGAAGATCAAAAGGTGGAAGGAATATGATCAAGCTAGAGTTTATAGCATGCACAGGGCACAGAGACCAGAAAGGTAAAGAGATGGGAAGAAGGAAAGAAGAGACTGGGAGGGTGAAGTAAGGCAATCAGAGTGGACCAGGATGGGGGATGTGACTGACCTCCTCATACAATTAGGGAGCTGGCAAGAGGCCTACCACTAGAGTGTGAAGTTCAAGGGGAGGAGTGGTAGGAGATAAGACAATAATCCTGGAGCAATAAGCATGGGTCAGATCAGGAGTGGCCTCCTGGACCTTGCTAGGGAGTTAGAACTTCATTCCAAAGAAAATCAGGGGTCTCTGAAAGTTTTAAACAGCACAGTAGTTAGATTATACTGGATGAATTCTAAAGTTTCTTCAGTAGTCCCCTGGCAGATAGGTCATTCCACTGTGCGG
The DNA here is from genome assembly GCF_963455305.1 of Plecotus auritus. Lineage (NCBI taxonomy): Eukaryota > Metazoa > Chordata > Mammalia > Chiroptera > Vespertilionidae > Plecotus > Plecotus auritus. The sequence continues at coordinate 88,228,141 of NC_137771.1, read as the reverse complement.
CTGGTCAATATATTAGCAAAATGTGTGTTCAAATGGAGTCCAAAGCTTCCATCACAAGAACATGGGCCTGGCCCTGCCCTCACTAGTGGCTTGCTTTTCATATACAGGGTTCTAGATATCAAAAAACTTTCTCTTATCCCATCTGCATCCCAAGTTTCCTCTTCTTCAGGATTAAGCCCAATTCATTCCACCACTTCTCATAAGACTCAAGAGAGTTTCTCCTTGAAAGCATGGGGCTTGGAAACATACCTTTTCCTCTCTTGCATCTGCTCTAGAGAAGTGAGTCGTGTACATCACAGATGTTCAATGAATCTTCTCCTGGTGGGCAATATACATATTTGCATGGACACTGAGCCCAGCTTGCTTAGCCTTATAACAATCAACATTTGGCATTTGCTTCTTTGATTAACTCTCCTATCACTGATCAGCTGGCTGACCACCTACTCTCCACTCTAGCCTATTCCCCTAGGAACATACTCTTTTTATGCTGCTTTATTTTGTTAAGCCTCAAATGTAAGTATTTAGTCCTTCTTGTAGCTTCTTTTTCTGAGGCTAAGTCAATCTTAATTTGGATTCCTTAATGCCCCTTGGCAGCATGACATAGTGGTAAAAACAATCTCCAGAGTCAAAAAGACCTGAGTATGAATTTTGTCTCAGCTAATTAATAACTGTATGACTTTAGGCAAGTGACTTAGCCTGGCTGAGGTTCAGTTTCTTCATCTGTACAATGCTGACAATGTGTATTCTTCAGAGCTGAGATCTGAGCTAATTTAGGTAATGCCCTAGGTACACAGTAGGCATGTGAGAACTGATGGTTATTAATAATGAAAATGGAAATGGTAATAATAATGGTGATCTGGTACTTCTATTTACTTACCTGGAATCTGTTTTCACATCTATTAAATGAGGCTAATAGTCACTATTTGGTAGAGTTATTTGGGGAATCAGTGTGATAATTGTGTAAAACACACAGTAGGTTCTTGGAGCACGGGTATGTCCTTGCCTCTTTGCCCCCCAGGGGATCCTCTTCTCCTATCACCTCTGTTATTAGACCTTTCTCTCCATCTCAAAATGTTACCAGTAGCTTTTGGGAATAAAAACTCTGAGATGAGGCTCTCCTTTTTTGTTGCCCAAGATCAAAGAGTCATTTTTCTGTCCCTTGTTTTTCTTTAATTCTCTCTTTTCTGCATGTTATGGGTTGAATTGTTCCCCCTGCTCTTCCCCCCAACAAGACATAGTGTAGTCTTAACTCCCAGGACCTGTAAACATGACCTTATTTGGAAATAGGGTTTTTTCAGATTTAATCAATTTACGATGAGGTCATTAGGATGGGCCCTAATCCAATATGACTGCTGTCTGATAAGAGGAGAAGATAAGATGTGCAGACAGAGACACATGGGAGAAGATGGCAATGAGAAGATGGAGAGAGATTGGAACTTTGCCACCTCAAGCCACGGAATACCTTTCAGAAGCTGGAAGAGGCAAGCAAGGATCCTCCATCAAAGGTTTCAGAGAGCGCATGGTCTAACCAACCCTTGTTTTCAGACCTCTGGTCTTCAAAACTATAAGAGAATACATTTATGTCATTTCAAGTCATCCCGTTTTTGGTACTTTTTTACATCATAACTGGGAAACTAACACACTGGTCCCATTGTTAGACAGTCACATGATTGAGAGGATTATTAATATGTACAATAAACATTCTTAAAGCACATATTTAGAACTGACAAGTTGTTTGCCCAAATAAGGGATATATTATGCAATTATGTATAAAATAAAATGGATCAAATGGAATAGGGGCCGGCTGATCAAGAAAGGAAAAAACTGCTTAAAAAGATTCAAGCCCTGGCCTGGTGGCTCAGTTGGTTGGAGCATTGTCCCATATACCAAAAGGTGGAAGGTTCGATTCCCAGTCAGGGCACATACCTAGGTCTCAGGTTTGATCCCTGATCAATATTTCTCTCTCACATCAATGTTTCTCTCTCTCTCTCTCTCTCTCTCCCTTTTTCTCTCTCTCTCCTTCAAATCAATAAAAATATTCTTGGTGAAGATAAATAAAAAAGACTCAAAACACCATCTTACTGATGGATAAGAAAAAGGAGGATGTGAAAGTTGGAAGGGCCTTAAATGAATGTCAGGGGGAAGAACAATATGAGGCCATCATTCAGAGGTCTCAGGGGAGCTGGCGTTTTCATGATTACTCTAAGATTTCAGCTTAACAAGGGATAAGGTCTACAGACTAAAAATTAGCCACAAGGTACAACTTTACTCCTGGCTTTAGCAGAGGATTAAAAGAATAAAGCAGGCAGCTGTGTCAGGACTTGCAGGCAATGTGACATGCAGTGGTTTGAACAAAGCTGAGTTGGCCAGGGTATGAATTACAGGAAGAAAGGAAGGAAGAAAAAGAAAAAGCTCTGGGCCTATTTATTCCTTTTCTATGGGACACATTGAAGAAAAGACCGAGTCATATGTCACAGGCCCAGCTGGAAACCGTGGGGCCAGACAGGACACAAGGGGCGTGAGTCACCAGCTCCCAACTTGCAGGAGCTCCATATTTGGGAGCCCAGCAAAGCTCGCCATTATTCTGCAAGAGTCCTCTGGTTCCTGGGGCTGCAGCGAGCTTCAGCCAAATGTTTTGCAGGTCTTAAAAATTAGGACTGATGGTGATGGCCTTGGACTCATGCAGCATGGCGTTTCAGGGCAAAATAGTACTTCAATCTCTGATAGGTGGGGACAGAAGAAGAAACTGGGCTACACGCTGTTGATGGAGTGATCAGATCTGATGGGGTTGTGGTGGTTGATGGCTCAGTTAAAGACTATAGTGGATTTCAGTTGCTCAGCATCTGTTCCTCCCCCGTTTCTGGGACTAGATTCTGATGTTCCTCTGGAGTCTCAACCTTTCTCTTCTTGGTCCCTAATGCTAGGAGCAGTACTGTCCTTGGCCCAGTCAGTCAAGATATTCCATTGTCCTGGCCACAGTAATTGATTTAGGAATGGGCACACAGCACATGTCATCCCAAAGAGAGTCAGTCCTATGTAGGGACTTCTACAAAAACTATTGGCAACAAGCTGCAGTCGGCTGGGTTGCTGAAAGGAGAAGGCAGGCACCTGCAGTTGCTGGGGGCCATCTCACTAGCACATTGGAAGAGCCAGCCTGAGTGAGCTCAGGGATGCAGAGAGACCACGCCTGACGAGCCTGAGCCCCTGTATCCAGCTGTGCCTAAGGCTCTTTTCTGTTACGTGAGCCAGTATGTTCCATGCTTTTTGTTTTGCTAAGCCATTCAAAGTTAGGTTTCTTTTATTGGCAACCTAAAGAGTTCCGATTAATACTCAGACCTTAGCAAGCGTAATAGGACCACAACAGATACCACAAAAATACACAGAAGCCAGAGAGAAGATCCAATCTGTATGCACATGGCATGGCAAATTGGACCTCAGGGCTTATGTGATAGAAAAGATGTAGACCCACAAATGGTGACAAGGGCATTTTAGAATACTTAGAGAACTTGAAAACACAAAATGATGGCATTAAATCCTGAGATTAGGGAATAAAAACAAAGTAAAAAAAACAGTAACCTGAATTCATTTGCAATAATATGGCATAATAATAATAATAACAATAAAAAGAACCATCCCAAAGGCAAGAAGTATGGATTTCATTTAGGCTCTGACCAAGGGCTACCAACTCCTCCTGGTGTGTACAGTGCTTTGTCCCTGTTTTAAAATTGAAAGTCTCAAGGTTTCAGAAGCCAGTTAGCCCTGAGCAAACCTGGAAAGTCAGCCATGCCATGAGTTGGGGGAGCAGGTTTCATAAAGAACCGCAGCAGCCACTGCAGAAGGGGGAGGAGTGCTGAGTTACCTCTTCTATTTCAGGTATGGGGTTTCTCTTCTAGATGTTTACAATGTCAGAGTCCACCAAAGATTTGTTAAGGGTGGGGAATCCTGCCCTCTGAGGAACTGCCCTCTGGAATTCCATGATTTTGTGTGTCTTATTACAGGGCAATTGGCGCTTACAGACCAGTGGTTCCCACACCTGGCTGATCATGAGTCACCTAGGGAACTTTAAAATGATATATATTCTCGCTACCACACCTGGAGATCATGACTCAGGCAGAATCAGGTGGAGCCAGAGATCTGTATTTTGAAAAATCTTTGCAGGTGACATACATATAAATTATTCATAAATGTTGTATGTTAACTATCATTATTAATAAATCACTTTCCACACACCTCACAAATGGCAAGACACCATTGTTTGGGACACGATGTTCCAGTACGTCTAAAACTTTCCATGAACCAGGAGGGCTTGTTAAAACATGGCTGGGCCATGCCCTCAGGGCCTCTGCTTCAGTAGGACTGGGGAGACAGGGAACTGGCATTCAAAGCCACTTCTGGGGGTGGGATGAGGGGAAGCATCAGAAGACTTTAGTAGCATGACTGTAGACCATAAGCTCACTGCAGGGTCCTGTCTGGTCTCTAATCTTTGTAATCATTATAGCATCGCTTTCACGACCCCTATACTGATAGAACTCAATAAATTATTGATGACTAATTGTGTGGATAAATGTTTTATTGGCTTCAATGACAGTGACCTTTCCATCAACTTTCTAAAGAGTATTGGGACCTACACCCTTAGCATGTAGAAAAGGTTTCTGTTGGTTATCTGAGGAATACTGTCTCATGGGAGCTTAGCTAAGGACAGGGTGGGAATGGCAGGATTTCCTGCTCCCAGTTTTAGAGACTTTGTGCTGAAAACAATGATGCAACTGCTGCCTTCTGTCCTGGGGCCTCTAGCCAAGCCCACTGGACTCTCTCAAAGACTCCATTTCACTTGTTTGTCTCTTTTCATCCACCAGTTCCTTTTTGGATTTCTTTAGCTTGTTGTCATATTTAAGTTTTAAACTGATTTGTCGGGAGATTATTCAAGCACATTAACTTACTAGTAACTACTCCTATGGGTAAACTTGTCATTATCTGACCGAAGGCCCAAGTATGACTCTTCCACTCTCTGCTCAGGCTGTGTGGGACCCCTAATCACCCCTGTGTTCTTTGGCATGTGTTTGATCTCTGTTGGTGCTGGAACAGCTGCGGGTACGTTGGCACCATCTTCCCACCTATATTCATTAGTACAAGCAATGTTTCTCGGACTACAGAGACCTACACATGACTGTAACCCAGACCTCTACCCAGACACACCCCAAACAAAGTTAGAAAGAAAGAGAAATCCACTGACCATTATTGGCCATTAAAGATGGGAGTGCCTTGTCCAAGTTCTATAGGAGCATTCAGATGGTGTTTCAGTGGCTTTGCAACTTTTATATAACTACTTGAAATAAGAATCAGCACTCAGAAAAAACACAAATAATAATAGTAGAATTTAAAGATTTCCTATCTATTTCAGACTCCTACTACTGCAGTGATACTTCAAAGAATTGATTAGTTGGTATACAGGCTTGTTACCCCTGAGTAAACAAGATGTGTGCTCAAGTTGGCAGGAAACAGAGGGCCTTCCCAACTCCTCCCTGGAAAGAAGGTTTAAGTGTCATCAGAGCCTACACATATGGAGAAATAATCTCTCCTAGTTCAAGTCTACATCAGCTGAGCTGAATGGCCAAGTTTGTGGAGCAAAAACAGCCTTCTCTGCCCTTGACCCAGGCAGTCAATGTGGGTCTCACCTCCAAGATGACTAGTCAACAACTGAGGAGCAGTCCCTCTGTTGTTCTTTAACATCAACAGAGTTAGAGCAAAGCATTTTCCCACAATGCCCTAAGAAGCAGAAATGCCTGCAGGGGCAGAATTGTTCTCTAGTGCAAACTGGCCTGGGAGCTTGGCCATGTGTGACCTGGAAGGTTCCTGAACCCTTTGGTCAACACCATCCATGTTTAGGTCATCCATGTTTCAGGAAACACCTCCTGTACCTGGCTGACAGGAAAACTTTGTGTTAGATAATAAATAAAGTTGAGGATTTAATGTTCTGACTCTCAAGAGTCAGTCACTCTGGAGGGAGACTGGCTGTTCTCCTTGTAGGTTGCCTTATGGGCTCTCAGAAGCATGGTGGGTGGTGGTGGGCAGGGGAGGTGGGAGGAGAGTGGAAGCACAACCTGCATGTCACTCTCAATAATTGCCTCTTGCCCTAGCTGGTTTGGCTCAGTGGATAGAATGTTGGCCTGGGGCTGAAAGGTCCCAAGTTCAATTCCGGTCAAGGGCACATGCCTGGGTTGCAGGCTCGATCACCAGTAGGGGGCATACAGGAGGCAGCCAATCAATGATTCTCATCATTGATATTTCTATCTCCCCCCCTCCCTTCCTCTCTGAAATCAATAAAAATATATTAAAAAAATAATTGACTCTTGTCTTGGAATCAGGACATTTATTTTTTTTTCTGCTTTATAAAATGTGGATGGTGGAGAAGGTTGCTGCAAGGAGAAATTTAAAACAACTCTGACCGTTCATAAAGACAGAGGAAATTCCAATACTGAGGCCAAGTTCACACCATGGCAGGCGATCATGGCTTAATTATGCATATTACTACTAGTGAGGGTGAAACCAGGCAATCTTCTGAGTTCATTTTTTTAAAAGGGTGGGGGGGTCAGAAACAAATATTTTGTGAGAGGCATATTGAGTTCAAAAAGCTTTAGAGAGATGTGAAAAGGCTTCTGTATGTCACTGACAGGGACTAGAAAGTTCCCATCACATGGAGGGCAGGTTTCCAAGGGTCTAAGTCAGAGTAGGTACAGCGAGGGAGCTGGAAGGAGTTCACTTGGGATGGGTGGAAGGAGCGTAGAGGGGAGCATTCATATTTATCTCTGTGAAGGGAGACTATTGAAGAAGCAGGCTACAACTGTCAATAAGCCACGTGTTTACACTTGAGGGAATCCTGAGTAAATGGGCCTTTGCCCAGGAGTCCGCAGGGGTCTCTCCTGTGTTTGGATTTCTCTGAGGAAGTGGGTGGAGGAAGCTTCTGCCATTGGTCTGGCATCAAGAAGACACACCCATGGCTTTAGAGAACAAGTGCCCGCCTGTCTGAATTTCACAATAGTCTGCATTGGCTAATTTTTGGTGAGTTCACATTAAAGAGAGCACACACTTATGCCAGTTCAGTTATCTGTAAGTTCTCCTCATTCTCTACTTTTAACTCACATCCTCTGGACACCTTCCTCCTTGTTGATGGCTGGATGTCATCACGGCAATTTCTCAAGAGTTGCCTCAAACACTGTTAGGCAGAGCGGAACATTTTTCTTTCATAATATCCATACAAATTGCCACAGGCTGCTAACCCAGGGCTTAGAGAGAATCATCATGGAAGGTTGGCATCCAATCCATCAGATACTGTTCTTGTCATTATGCTGTTCTCTATTTGGGAGCGTTAACATGTTGGTGCACCATTTTAGGGCCAAAGGGTATTGCCTTGAGACTTGTTTCCTGCCACTGGAGAAGAAACCACATCTAGAAGCAACATAATTGATAGTTGTGACTAGGAAAGGAAGGTCTTATCAAATAATTTTCTGAACTCTCTGCCTATTATGGTAGAAGGAGGATGTTGTCCCGTCAGCACAGGTCATGTGGAATTTATAACTGAACTGGTCACTGTGTGGTGGAATTCTGAGGGCTTCCATGGTTGGTGTGTCACAGAATGGAGAGGCAATAGTCCCTTCCAACTCCCCGTTCTGTGCTTTCAGGGAACAGCTGTTGGAGGAAGACTCAGTCTCTAGTGCCACCTAAAAGAGAAAGTATGGATAGACTCAAAAGAGATCAAGCAAAAAAAACCCAGACCTTAGGGTGAAGATTTGCCACTCATGAGGAAGGGTCAAAATACAAAGTACATCACAGATTGGCAAAATAACAACTGAAAGTATGCTAAAACTGTAAAGAAAGTTGCAGGGAAGAGGAGAAAAATAAAATGATAGTCAAAGGGAGGAATTGTGTGGCCACATTGCTTGGCCACAGAAGGGCATCACTCCCTGCCTGCATGGACCTCTCTTGAGAGAAGCTGGCAGACCTTCACAGGGCAGAGCAGTGTGGCAGAGAGGACAGAAAGGGTACACACATGTCAGCTTGTTTGCGTGCATGTGAATGTGGTGCTTCTTCTTATTGCCATTGACTTTTGAGGTCCTCAAGTTTGAATCAGACAATGAAATTGTGAAGTAGTGGTCTCCACAATAAAGCAGCTGATAAGAAGAGAAGGAAACAGCCTTTGGCAAAACTAGATTTGGGTTTTGCTAAAGGAAATATTTGTGCTTAATACTTAGCAATGCCATGGGGTCAGAACTGGAGGAAAGGTGGCCCTGTTAAAGTTGTACTAAACCCTACATGGCACCCTCTCTTTACCTCACAGTATATGGTTGACAAGTGCTTGTTGCTGATGAGAGAACAAAAAACCTGCCACTTTTGTTTAAAAAACTCAGAGGTAAATATATATAGTATAATAAATATGTAAATATGTATACATATTTATATATAGTTAAGTGTACATTAAATATTTTATAATATATGTCATCTGATAAGTACATATAAACTAATTATATACACACATTTATAAAATTATACATATCTATATCTATATCTATACCTAAATATCAATGCAATTTTAAGGAACAATATTCAACATTACAACAGAAGCTACATGTGTTTGGAGGAGGAAGAAAGCCATGGGGGCTGGGGTGGGCTGGGGTATTCAGGAAAAGATGTCCAAAAATAAGGGATATGTGATCTAAGCCTGGCAGGTGGATAGGAAGAAGAAATTAGTCTGAGCAATGGTGGAGGAATTCAAGGAATATTGGGAAATAACAGGAAAAAAGTGAAGTCTTAATGAAAGGCATTATGCTAGCACTCCTTCATTTTCATCTCTCTCTTTCTCTCCCTGCTTTGTGTGTTCTATCTTGTTTCTCTGCATGTCTTAAGCCTTTCAGTAGCACCCTTGGGCCCAGCTACTAGCAACCAGAGCTTCAATAAATACTTTGTCCACCATATTCTATGAACTTCACTTCTAATTTTTCTAGATCTCATTATTTAGTCTTTAAATCATGATATTAACCTCACATTATTCTTTAACTTTAGTTCTCTTTTCTTGCTTTTGTCACTGGAGGGAAAGATTTGTGTAGGGGTCAAAATCTGGCACTGGGTTGACTATAGTCATCCAATAAATACCCACCTACACATTTGAGATGTGTCATATACCACCTAGCCCAAAGGTGAATCTCTTTTATTACATGATTATGCATTAGGAATTGAATGTTAAAGGAAAAGACATTTATCGACCTTTCACCACTTGTAAATTCTATACAAGGCTCTCTAGGGGACAGAAATAACTAAGAACTTTACAAAAACTTCATTTATTGGAAGAGACAGATGTATAACAACTAATTATGCTAATATTGAAACAAACTATTGCCCCAAGACTCTGTTTCTTCATACTCTGTAACAATATGGCAATCTCCATTGACAATGCATATTTTTTAACTTAAAGTATTTTCCTTGCAAAGTTTCTCCTATAGAATCTAAATATTGAGACAAAATTCAAAGGATTCTGTAAGCCCTGTCCCATTTCTAAATCTTTTTTCTTTTAAACTAAAAACTACTCCTCAATTAGCTGCAGTAAAGCATTCCTCTCAATACAGAGATTTCTCTGGTTCAACTAAGTTAATTTGTGCCATAGTTGTCTACAGTGCATTCACAGTTAGCTGTTGGATACATCTGCTGCCCATCCCATTGACATAGCCAAATACACACAAACCTGGTGATGGTGAAGTAGAGGGAATTCTGTGATTTAAAGAGCTTGGTACACTGGTTTGTATTAGGAGAGAGTGAGCAGGAGAAAGTTCTTTGTCAGATATTTTTAAGCCTAAAAATTGGATGATTTACAATTGGATGATTTCAATTATCATGTGAAGATTCACTATCTAAATCTTGTAAAAGAAAATTCTTAGGATGTTATGGATATACTAGAGGCCCAGTGCATGAAATTCATGCATGGGTACGGTCCCTAGGCCTGGCCTGCGATCAGGGCCATCTTCCCTGGCTACACACAGCCAGCCCCGCCCCCCACCACCACCCACCCCCAGTTCCCCATTTGCCATCAGGTGATTGGTGCCTGATGGCCGGGGGAAGGGACCAAGAGGTTGGCTGTTCCTGCCTACTTGCAGGCCCCGCCCCCAGCATGGATCGCCCTCTGTGTGTAAGGTGACCAGCGGGGTGGGGACCTTGGCCTGGCACCACCCACATTCCCCACCACCCACCTCTGGATCCCCATTTGCCATCAGGCAATCAGAGCCTGCTGGCAGGGGAAAGGGACTGAGAGGTGGTCAGTGAGCCTCATAGTGACTGGTCCAGTGGTCGTTCTGGTCATTCCACCATTAGGGTCAATTTGCATAGTACCCTTTTATTATATAGGATAGAGGCCTGGCACACAGGTGGGGGCAAGCTGGTCTGCCCTGATGGGGGCCCTGGATCGGGGTGGGGGGTCCCTGCTGGGGGGCAGTGCTGGCTGGGGCAAGGGGCCATGGGTGGTTTGAAGGCCAGTCATGCCCCTGATAGGGGTAGAGGTCCCCACTGGGGGGTGGGACCAGCCTGGGTGAGGGGCTGCTGTCATTTTGGTCTCTGGTTGCTCTGGTCTTTCCGCTGTTTCAGTTGCTGGGCTTTTATTATATAGGATATACTGAAAAAATGAGGGACCTCTACAAAGTATGCCTAATTGAGTATGAGGGAAGATTATGGTAAGTCCAAACTATGCTCCTTTGGGGCATTAAAGTACAGGACCATGTCTACACTCTAGGTGTAGGGTTCTGTACACAGTGTGATATTGCTTGTAGCTTGAGGGAGCTATGTCTCAAAAACAGGCAGCTACCCTTAAAGGCTCTATCCACTGTAAGCCAGAGAAGGAAGGGGTCCACCATCTCCATTCTCAGTTGAGGTTTGAAGAAGGATACTATTTTGCTGAGGCTTGCGTGAAGCGAATAAATGCATGCATGTTGTTTTAGTCAGGCACATGTGAATTCAGATTCCAGTTAAGCCAATCTTGACTCTGTAGTTATTCCAATCTTGAGTAATCTTTTTTTTTCATTTAATAGTAATGGCTAAAAAAGCTTTAGGGCTTCCCAAGTATAAGGCACTGCTGTGGATGTGTATTACTTCATATAATTTCACAGTAATCCAATGAGGTGATATACAGAAAAGACTTAACTTAGCAGACCCAAAGCTGCTATCCTTAGAAAGCCCTGCATGCAAGATTGGCTCCTGGCTGGCACCGGGAACCTAGATTTCAGGGGGGTTTCCACCATTCCCTGAAAAGAGTTACTCACTGTACCCAATTGTTTGTTCAAACAATTCAGTTTATGCTGAACACCTGCTCTCTTTCTGGGAATCTGGACTTTTGGTACGTGCTAGATAGAAGGTGCCTAAGTGACCAGACCCTCAATCAAAAGTCTAGCACTGAGTGTCTACTGACACCATTTTGCACCTGCCACAGCTTCTTGCTGGAGGAATTAGCGTGTGCTATGTGAGTCCCCTGGGAGAGGACTCTTGGCACCTTGTGCCTGGTTTCCGCTGGACTTCACCCTGCACTTTTCCCTTTATAGCCATTTGATGTAATAGGGTATGACTATATGCCGAGCCCTGTAAGTCCTCCTAGTGACTCATCGAACCTGGGGGTGGACTTGGGGGACCTCTGATGCAGGTGTGTTACCATATTATGGTCTCAGTTTTAAAGGCGAGGAAGCTGATTCATGAAGAGGTTAAGTAATTATCTTAAGATCACCCAGCGGGCTCATAGCACAACCAGGATTTGAACCCAAGTAGGCTGGCTCCAGAGCCCTTATGGAGGCTCTGAAATTATAGTAATAATAACTCCCTCATTGGGTTATTGTAAGTCAAAGGAGGTGTGTTTGCTTAGGATATACTAAGTATTCAATAAAACTCTATTGAATAAAACTCACCAGGGTTCTCTATCACTTCCACCTCCTAACCAGGAAACCTACCATATATTTCCCACAGTCCCAATAATAAGCAAAATGTGTCCAAGAAAGTGAAACATTTGCGAGGAGGGAAAAGACAGGAAAATGGTACAGAACTTATCGTCTATGTATTTTTTAACAATAATATCTATTACAATGATTTTTCCTTAAAAATGGAGCCTCTATACTTCCTCCCTTCTTCCTTTATGTCTCCTGTGGTCTCCTTGTGTCCTGCTGGAACTGTGGTGACTGTGGTAAAGTCACAAAGCAGGCTGGGTTTTTAGAAGCACTGAGGCAGACATAGGAGAGGATGGGCAGTTTGGCTGAGCCCCCTTCATTGTGGTAACCGTATCTCCTACCACCCAGCCCCCAAATAGAAGCACTTTGTTTTACAATAGCATATTTAACATTCTGTTTGCTGAAATTATTTCATAATTATCCTCACCCCTTCTTACCTTTCAAGCCTTCTAGTTAATGTAGAAACATCCTGTTTCTTTCCAATGAGGAAACAAATGACCCCAGCATTCCCCAGATCCATTCTTGTACTGCGTTCAAAGGAAAACAACTCTTCCTGCTAAATGCCTGCTTGCTGTACATCATAGCAAATGCATGGCAAGTGCTGTTTCCTTGGTTGGTAGATCAAGATGTCCTAGTTAGAAGTGAGTGGGCTAAAGCTAAAGCACGTTACATCTATATGGTAGAATCTGGAGGGTAAAGAAGGTGTCCCTGATTTAAAATTTCCTCTTCTCCATCTACTCCCCCAAACCCACTTTTCTTCTTTCACAGTAAGAAATGTGGCTTAAAATGCAATTAGCAGGGGGAGTAGTGCCTTGGTGTTATTTATACCAGTTGAAATCAATGAGAACAAATCCTTCTCTACAAACACATTTTGATAAAGTAAAATTGGAAGGAACCCATGGATATTAGGTGCTTCAAAAGGGGACTTAGTCATAACAAATGCCACAAAAAGGAAATGTGATATAGAAAAACACCTGATGTATTGAAGGGCTACTTCACACACGCAGTAGATTTTTCTGTGGAAAATCCTGGCCCTTGGTGGTCAGCACTTTAAGAGCAACATGGTAGAGGTAGAAATAAAAAACAACAACAATTTCCTATCTTAAAAAAGTGCATTTTTATCTAAGAAAAGGCAATGTTCTCACACCAAAAATATCTACACTGTTAAGGATCCACTGCAGAGCTGCCCAGTCATTGGATGAATGTTTTTTAGCAAATGACTTAGTCAAAAGACCTGGGTTTCCCCCTGGCCTGTGTGCTCAGTGGTTAGAGCATCATCCTGCACACTAAAGGGTCTCAGGTTCAATTCTCAGTCAAGGGCACATACCTGGGTTCCAGGTTCACTCTCTGCCCACCCCCCACTCTCATACAGGTGAGTGCGGGAGGCAACCTGTCAATGTGTCTCTTCTCTCTCTCTCTCTCTCTCTCTCTCTCTCTCTCTCTCTCTCTCTCTCTCTCTCTCTCTCTCTCTCGCTTCATCTCCTTCCCTCCCTTCCACTCTCTCTGAATAACAATGGGTAAAAGTCCTCATGTGAGGATTAACCAAAGAATAAAAACAAAAGACCTGGATTTCAGTTTTAGCTGTGTCAATTGACTAGTTGCCTGACCTTACATAAATCACCTCATCTATTCCACTGCAGTCTCTCAGTGTAATTTCTGTGGAGTGGGGGATATAGTAATACTTCCCAGGATTGTTGTGAACATTAAATAAGATCATGCGGTCAGTGTGCTGACTGAATCATAAATTAGTACCTAAATGTTAGCAATGAATATTTTGATCCAATGATGTTAACTAGCACCAAGATTGAAGAGAAAAATCAAACAAAATAAAAACCTAGTTCTCACCATATTGAACATTAAGAAAAGAGGGTCATCTCAAGAGGAGAGCCTTATAGAGATAACTTACAAATGAAAAGGGTGTTGCAATAAACAGGTCAAAATATTAGCTTTCCCTCATTGCAGCAGCCTTAACCACTCCTCCAGGGTGTGTCTGGTTAAGATCACTCACAGTGGTCTAAAAAGGCAATGGGCATCAATTAAGATTTAGGTTAGAGCCTCTGAAGTAGCCAGTGATTTAGTTTCTAGGATTAAGAAAGACAAAATCATACTGATGGCTGGATAAGCATAGCATTCCTTTCCATTGTAGTCATCCTACATCAAGGAAAGGTTTGAAATTTAGGCAGCGTAGTATGAGGTGCCTGCTAAAGTTATTATACGGTTGAACTTTTGAAAAACATAGTAGCACAAATGTGTTTTATCAATCTTTACTATTGGTAAGAATCTTGGAGAAAGCAAATGTGACTCATCCCCACTGCAGCTCACTCTGAAATGGATCATCCTTCTAAAGCACTCATCCTGCCTATTAGATTCAGGTTCATCCACATGGAGTCTCCTCTCCCTTCAGTTGTTCAAACGTCCTGTGCTCTCTTCCTAAATGCTGCAGACTGTCATTAGGTTTAGAGTAAACTGCAATTAGTAGGTCTCTTAGCTTCTCTGACAAGGAACTTATTTTTCAGTGGAAATTTTTGTAATGGTTTCTCTCTGATTTTTAACTCTTCCATAGACCACACTCCCCAGCTCAGTCCTTGGCAATGGGACTCTAAGGAGTAAATGATACCTCTTTGGATCAACTAATTACTGTAATTTCTTAAATTTAGCTACTCACTATCTTGGCACCTTCCACATAGCACCCATTGCGAATAAATTCTGCAGAGCTATGAAATGTCTGGCCTGTCTGAACTCTGAGAGATTTATAAGACTGGATCTGGGCTCTCACAAGGACTCTGCAGTGTGGTCAGGAGTAGCCAGCAAAAGCTTCAGTGTTTCAGGGACCCACTTGCATTAATTTACTGGGTGAAGGTGATAGGGTGTTTGGCAAGGTCACCCAGCTCAGTGACCAAGGTGCTGCTTAGAACTTACTGTGGTAACCTGACAGCTACTGCCCTCTTCCCCAGCCCCCAAGGCCATTCAAAAGTTGTAAAGAGAGATGAGCATGGAGGTTAACCAGAAATCCAAACAGATGGAGAAAGGCTTTCAACTTAAAAAGTAAAACAATGATGATTTACTTAACTTACAAATAAAATAAACACAATTTAATTTATGAATTATATTTATTCCCGTGATTCCTCATTAGCACAGAAAATCAAGAGTTGTCTGTAACTTTCTTTTCTTTGTATTATGAGTCACACTGAGGTAACTACTATAACACTTGGGTACATTACAAATCAACACACAATGAAACAAATAATCCCAATAGGGGAGAAACCAAGATGGCGGCATAGGTAATCACCTATAGTTGCTGCCTCTCACAACCACATCAAAACCACAACTAAGCGGCAAAACAACTACCACCCAGAACCGTGGGAAAGCTGGCTGAGTGGAAGTTCCACAACTAGAGAGGTGAAGAAAGCGCAGTGAAACTGGTAAGAGGTACAGAGGCGAGGAAAGTGCTGGCACCTGGATGTGCTGCTCTTTTAATCGGGAGGGAGATACAAGCTCCCGCTTGCTCTGAACTCCAGTTCCAGGTGAGACTCTGGGGGACCGAGGCACATATGGGGTGAAACTGGACTGTCTGGCATTGGGACAGGAACGCGAGGGCGGCTTACTCTTAGAGATGCTTGCAGTGATCATTGTTCCTGCATGGGGGCGCAGCATACGGAGAACCTGGGACTTCTCTGGTTCAGGGCAGCCATTGCTATTTTCTCCACCTTGGTGATTCCCAGAGACCCCGCCCTGCCCAATTTACAACCCCACCCAAGCTGTGCACATTGGCTTCTGCATATGAATGGCCTGTCCTTTGCCTAAAACCTGTCAAGCTGTAGCTGGGTCAGTGAGCCCCAGAGATTCCAAAAGAAGACCCACTGCCTGGCAGCAGCAGTGGCCTTGCTTCATAGCTGGGCCTCATCTGGGCACCTCCAAACCCCATACAAAGAGGAGGAATCTGCAGCTGTCTCTGTAGCTCCTGCTGGGCAGCCCCAGACAGTGGCTGACCTTGCACCTCCTTGGAGATCCAAGAGCCAGTGTACCCACTGGTCAGAGTGAGACCATACTGGATTACAACTCCTCACATCCATAAGAGACACACTCAAGGGGCAGACTCAGCGAGCACCAAAGCCCCACTGAAGCAAGTCCTGCCCCATAAGGGTATCTGCTGTGCAACAGATCTTCCAGTGTAGACACAACTGATTCTCACAGCCAATTGGCCTGGAGGTCAATTCCTCCCAGTGATACCAACAGCAATCAAGGGTTAACTACAACAAGACTATGCAAACAGCCCACAAAGGGGTGCACCAACAGCGTCCACCTCAGGTGACTGGGGAGGCTGAGCCACTGGGCTCTATAGCACACCAACCACACAAGGCCACTCTATCAACTCAAGGAGACTTAGCAACTACCCAGTACATAGAAACAAACACAGGGAAGCAGCCAAAATGCGGAGACAAAGGAACAAGTCACAAATGAAAGAAATGGATGAAAGCAAAATACTGGATATAGAGTTCAAAACCACGGTTATAAGGTTACTCAAGAATCTTCTAGAAACCTCTGAGAAATTTAGTGAGACCCTCAAGGAAATGAAAAAGGACCAATCATAAATTAAGCATACACTGACTGAAATAAAGAATAATATACAGAGATCCAACAGCAGACTAGAGGATCCCAAGAATCAAGTCAAAGATTTGAAATACAAAAAAGCAAAAAAACACCCGACTGGAAAAGCAAAAAGAAAAAAGAATCCAAAAATAGGAAGATAGTGTAAGGATCCTCCGGGACAACTTCAAGCGTACCAACATCTACATTATGGGGGTGTTAGAAGAAGAGAGAGAGCAAGATATTGAAAACCTATTTGAAGAAATAATGACAGAAAACTTCCCCTACCTGGTGAAAGAAATAGACTTATAAGTCCAGGAAGCACAGAGAACCCCAAACAAGAGGAATCTAAAGAGGACCACACCAAGACACATCCTAATTAAAATGCCAAGGGCAAAAAACAAAGAGAGAATCTTAAAAGCAGCAAGAGAAAAACAGTTAGTTACCTACAAGGGAGTACCCATACGACTGTCAGCTGAGTTCTCAACAGAAACTATGCAGGCCAGAAGGGAGTGGCAAGAAATATTCAAAGTGATGAATAGCAAGAACCTACAACCAAGATTACTCTACCCAGCAAAGCTATCATTCAGAATTGAAGGTCAGATAAAGAGCTTCACAGACAAGAAAAAGCTAAAGGAGTTCATCACTACCAAACCAGTATTATATGAAATGCTGAAGGGTATTCTCTAAGAAAAGGAAGAAAAAGGTAAAGATAAAAATTATGAACAATAAAGTGACAACAAATACATATCTATCAACACATGAATCTAAAAATCAAGTGAATAAAAAAAATCTGATGAACAGAATAAACTGGTGAATATAATAGAATCAGGGGCATAGAAAGGGAGTGGACTGACAATTCTTGGGGGGAAGGGGGTGTGGGGGGTGAGGGAAGAGATTGAACAAAAATCTTACACCTATGGATGAGGACAGTGGGGGAGGTAAGAGCATGGGGTGGGGTGGGAACCAGGTGGAGGGGAACTATGGGGGGAAAAAGAGGAACAACTGTATAAATCTGAACAATAAAGATTTATTTAAAAAATGAATTAATGACTATCCTGTAAAAAAAAAAATCCCAATAGTTTTCCTACTTTAAATCAACTTGAAAAAAATTCCATGCTGGCAGGGATTGCTGATCTTGTTCACAGGGCCCAGCACACTATAGACATTCCATAAATATTTGTCAGACTGATGACTAGTACGAAGGTTGGTCTACATGAAAACAAAGGAAAGCAAACTTTATTTTAATCCTCACCTGAGGATATATTTATTGATGAGAGAGAAAAAAGAGAGAGACATTGATCAGTTGTCTCCCGTACTTGCAGGGACCAAGGATGGAACCTACAACCCTTTGCTGTACAGAGAGACACTCCAACCAGCTGAACCACCCAGCCAGGGCAAGGAAAGTAAACTTTAAAAAATTATCCTTGTATTTCATTTTAATATTTGTACTATGTGCTCCCCTTTATCACCTAGTTATCTTTATAGAGGTTGAGCTGAACTTAATTGGATTGTTTTATTCATCCCCTTTTATTTGTTTATTAGAAGCCCAGAGCACGAAATTCATGCATGGGTGGGGTCTCTAGGCCTGGCCGGCGATCAGGGCTGATTGGGGCCAGGCTGATCAGGCCTGAGCTGGAGAGGAGGTGATGGTTGCCAGGATGGGCATGGAAGAAATGGATGCCAGACGCCGGCACTGCCATTGTCGGCGCCCCGCCACCGCACGGTTCCCCGCTTCCCCCCTCCTCCTTCCCTCACCGCCCCACTGCCGCCAAGACTGGTGGGTGGCGGGACAATCAAGGCCTGCCAGACAGGGGGAGGGATAAGACATGGGAAGGTGGCTGCTGGCCCCAAGGAGGGAGCCAGCCCTCATTCACCCTGGGAAAGGTGCCACGTCCACCACCACCCACCCCCAGTTCCCTGTTCCAGCCTGGGGCCCAGTGCTGATCAGGCAATCAGGATCTGCCAGCTGGGGGGAGAGATCACAGGAGGTTGGCCAGAGGGATCATGGGAGGTTGGCCGGCTAGGGGAGGTTGGTTGTGGGAGCGCACTGACCACCAGGGGGCAGCTCCTGCATTGAGCATCTGCCCCTTGGTGGTCGGTGCACGTCATAGTGACCGGTCATATAAAAGCTTAGGCTTTTATATATATAGATTTGTTTTTCATTTTCCATGGTCTTCTATTCTGGAATTCTCTTTTCTTGTCAAATCCTACTCATTCCTTTTTTAAAAAAAATATATTATTTATTGATTTTTAGAGAGAGAGAAAGGGAGAGATAGAAATATCAATGAGAGAGAAAGATCAATTGGCTGCCTCCCACAAGTCCCCTACTGGGGATTGAGCCTCCAACCTGGGCATGTGCCCTGACTGGGAATCAAACCAGTGACCTCTCTGTGCATGAGCTGACACTCAACCACTGAACCACACTGGCCAACCAAACCCTACTCATTCTTTTTTAAAAAATATTTTTATTGATATCAGAGAGGAAGGGAGAGGGAAAGAGAGATAGAAATATGATGAGAGAGAACCACTGATTGGCTGCCTCCTGCATGCTGCCTACTGAGGATCAAGCTCACAACCCAGGCATGTGCCCTTCACTGGACCCTTCAGTCTGCAGGCCAATGCTCTATCCACTGAGCCAAATCAGCTAGGGCCCCTACTCATTCTTTAGGCCTCTTGTCTTTTATAAAAACATATTCTCTCTCCTCTTCCTCCTAATAGCTAATGTGTATCCAGCATTTATTCTGTCAGATACTATTTTAGGTACCTTGTGTATATCAACTCATAAAACACTCAAAATCATATATTGACTCATAAAACCTTCAAAACCACCCAGTGTGGTAGGACTGTTTATTCCCTTCTGCAGATGAGAAACTAAGAAATAGAAAGGTAAAGTAACCCTCTCAAGAGCACACAGCTGGTGGGTGGTGGAGGTGGGATTCAAGCCAGGCAGTGGCTCCAGAACTGCCCTCTTAAGCACCCCACCAGTTACTCTTGGATCTGCCAATTTCCTGAACTCCAATGATCTTTTTTTTTTTTTAACAAGGAGAGTGATAATTATGATCATTTTATTAGAAAAGGAAGTTATACTGTATGTTCTATTGTATTTGTTGCTTTAAATTTAGTTCACATCTTTTTACGTCTTCGTGTATGGATCAGCTTTATTCTTTTTTAACAGTAGCATAGTATTCCAACGTGTGAATTGCCAAATAGTAATAAGAACCCTACTGATGGATTTTGGACTGTGTTCATGTTTGCAATGTCATGCACAACTGCATTTTAAATTGCCTCAAAAGGAAGAAACCCATGCTGGGTTGAACTCAAATAGAGAGTGTTGGGCCAAAAGGCTCTTTTATGCTCTTAAAAAATGATAAATTATGCAGCAGAGAGAAAAAAATGGCATGGAAGTGCCAAAATTGTCTCAGTATTGTTGGGGGATATTGTTGTTGGGAAGCTATGTTAAATGATTTATGTGAAAAATATTTTTCCTATGCAACATTTAACTATGGAATAGACACATTTCGCTGTTAGACCATCCTGGCAGGGACACAAGGGGACCAATCACAGGCCTGCTTAGAGTAAGATAGTATATGGAAGCATTACTGAAGTTTTCCTAAGTTTTCCATTACTGGAGCAAGCTGCCAGCAACATCTTCTCTGAAAAATGCTTAGGCCAAAAATAGTCTTTGCTCTACTATATTGAGTTGAACTCTGTTTTCAATCAGGCTGCTATTCAAACACTGGAGTAAGTCCAAAATTGCTTTCCTGAGGAAAAGTCTGTCTTTGCTACAGATTGTGAGGCCAGATAAAGTGGGCTTCTTATTTTCACAATGGATTGCCAGACCTGCAGCCCACTTGTCCAGTGTGCAAGAGGGTGGCTTCCATTCAGCTCTCTGGCAAAGGGACCAGTTTGCAGGTAAAGGGACCAGCTTGCAGGTCCCATAGTGCACTGGTGCAAGTCTGCCCATGGCCACATATATACATAACAGCAAGTGTCACAAATAATCCCATCATTTTAAGAAAATAGATTATTCATTCTAAACAACTAAACTGTTGCCTTCATTTCTAATTTCAGACACACACACACACACACACACACACACACACACACACAGAGGCCAATAAAGTAAATAATTTAAAGAAACCAAAAAAATGAATGCCAAACTAGCAGTCCTAAATTTATTTTATTTTAAATACAACTTTATGCAATTTGTTAATCCTCACTGTCAGTTATAACTGAATTATATGTGCTTTTGAAAGCTTTATAATGGATAGCATCTTGTGCATAATTGTTGAAATATATTTTAATCGTATAATTTACATCTGAGGTCCCTTGTTGACCCTAAAGTCCATAAAGACACAACCTCACTATATTCCAATACCATATTTTAAGGAAAAATTAGATTTGATTGGTTCGAGTGCTTCTTGAGGGTATGGAACCTACTGCACGTGTTTTTAATTACTTGGATACTTCTTGCACGTGAGGATGGGGACTTTGTTTGGCTTCACTACTGAATCTTCAACACCTAGCACCGTGTCTGGCCCGTAGCGGGCCCTTAACAAATGTTGAATAAATAACTAACTTACTTTCTGAAATGAGACATGGTATTTGTGCTGGTTTATCTTATGTGTCAACTTGGCTAGGCCAAGATTCCCGAACATTTGATCAAACATTATTTTAGGTGTTGCTGTGAAGTTATATTTTAGGTAAGATTAACATTGAAATCAGTCAATTCTGTGTAAAGCAAATAACTCCATCAGGTAATTGGGCCTCATTTAATCAGTTGAAGGTCTTAAGAGAAGAAAGACAAACTTTTCCTGAGCTATAATGCTACTGGTGGACTTTGCACTCAACTGCAACATCAACTCTTCCCTGGGTCTCCAGCCAGCCAGCCTAGGCTGCAGATTTTTATAGTTTCCATAAATGCATGAGCCTGTTCCTAAAATAAATGTCTATGTATACGTATTCATATACACACACATCCTAGTGGTTCTGTTTCTCTGAGGAACCTCTAACAATACAGTATCCCTTCGTTATTTACTCTTTCAATGAATCAACCAATACATTTTATTCCAAAAATCACACTCATCCACCAAATTCCCACAGCCACCAAAGCTAGACACAACCCCTGACACCAGCTATTGACCTCAACTTCTCCACTAGGCAGAGTGTTACCTCCTCACTGTTTTGTTTCTCTAGTGATGCAAGGCACCTGCACATGTTCTCTTTAGAGAAGCAGGTGCTGAGAGAGCCCCGCACATAATGAAGCCATGCTGAGAGGGCATCAGGTGAAGCCAGCTCCCCACTGGGCTCTTAGGGGAAAATACTTCCCATGGTGAAGCTGAGCGGCTGATGGTATCACTTCCTCTAAATATTTCCACTCTTTACTAGTGAAGCTGTGGGTGGGGAATTTCAGAGTCATGGAAACTAGTCAAAAGGTTACAAAGGGTTCACAAACACTGTGCTAATTAGTCCCATATAATGTAAGGAGAAGATGACTCTAAAAATACATTGGTATGAAATGTGGTGCTCTTCCGGATTTAGCAAAGCGATGGGCCCTGGCGGCGCCTGTTTGCCCATCTGGAGGAGGATGCTTTCATAAAGAGTTTTCATAGACACCCTTCTATCAAGGGTTTATGTGGCAGAGGAAGTGGACTGGGAGGGTGAAAGCTTTCCTGAATGTTCCGGCAATCAACACGATTTTTCATCCCAGAGTACTTTTTATCTCAGGAGTCAGTGATACCCCTTCCTTGTCTCTGTTTCAGGTCTCTTCCCTCCCTTGATTTTTTTTTCCTGACCCTCAAGTTCTTAATTCATTCACTTCTTATCCACAGTTAAAACCTATTTCTAACATAAGACAAAGCTTCTTGCCTGTGCTGGTAATATTTAATACGTTGGAGAAGGAGAAATTCGGAGAACATTGTGCCTTCCTGAAGTTACATTCTGAGGCTTCATCTCTGGCAACTACTTAACACTGCCTATTGATATAAGTGATAGATGTCATATGTCTGCAATAGGATACCGGGAAAATGGGTCATCCATACCTATTTGCATCAGCATGGATGATCCTCAAAAATAATGTGGAGCCTGAGAGCCAGTTTTGGAAAAATAAATATGTTGTGATTACATTTGTGAAAATTTCACAAACAGGCAAAAATAAACTGCATATACACATAAATTATATGTAAGTTAATTTGTATGGAAATATATAAAAACTAGTGGCCTGATGCACAAAATTTGTGCACATTAAAAGGGGATTAATTAGAGAAAATAATTTAATATTTCTATTTGCCCTTTCTCTATAATAGAAGTGTCAGAGATGAAAGAAAATTAGTAAAATGTATATGAAAACCTTTCTCCTGTCATAGTCTGGGGCACACCACGGGACCCAGAATCAAGTCCCCGTCCACCCACATTCGCCTCAAAATTGCATGAGATCCAGACCTGGCTGCCCACCCCCCCATTGGGCTAGATCCAGACCCAGCCATTCCCACCCTTGTCAAGCCCCGCCAGGCAGGGTACGTAGCCTCAGGTCCCCTGGCCCAGCGCCAGGACAGGGGGCGTGGCCTGAGGTCCCCCAGCCCAAACCAGGGTGGGGGGCGTGCCTTGAGGTCCTCCATCAAGCCCTGCCAGGTGTGGGACATGGCCTGAGATCCCCTGTCAAGCCCCGCTGGGTGGGGGGCATGGCCTGAGGTCCCCCGTCAAGCCCTGCCAGGTGGGGGTGTGCAGCCTCAGGTCCCCTGGCCCAGTACTGGGAGGGGGGCACAGCCTCAGGTCCCCTGTCAAGCCCCGCTGGGCGGGGGGTGTGGCCTGAGTTCCCCCGACCCAGCACTGGGGGTGCACCTTGAGGTCCCCTGTCAAGCTCCGCTGGGTGGGGAGCACAGCCTAAGGTCCCCTGTCAAGCCCCACCAGGCAGGAGGGTGCAGCCTCAGGTCCCCTGGCCCAGTGCTGGGGTGGGGGGTGGCCTGAGGTCCCTCGGCCTGGTGCTGGGGTGGGGGGCATGGCCTGAAGTCCCCTGTCAAGCCCCACCTGGTGGGGAGCGCGGCCTGAGGTCCCCCAGCCTGGTGCTGGGACAGGGGGGAGCAGCCTGAGGTCCCCTAGCCCAGCACCAGGATGGGAAGCGCACCTTGAGGTCCCCTGTCAAGCCCTGCTGGGTGGGGGACACCGCCTGAGGTCCCCTGTCAAGCCCCACAGGGGTGGGGAAGGGCATAGTCTCAGGTCCCTGCTGATTGCTCGTTAAGACTCCTTATGGGAACTTGGCCTCAGCTGTGGGTGTAGCCATCTTTGTGAAGGAGTGATGGTTAATTAGCATATTCCCTCTTTATTAGATAGGATTGCATATACACATATCCATATATGTGTACATATAGACATATGAGGCCAACCTAAAAAAAGAAGTAAGGGAATGTGGGTAACACAAAATTTAAGTCTGCAGTTCCCTTTGAGGGAGGCATGGGTGCAGACGGGCACACTCGGTTAGGGGCGTGCAGCAGGCTCAATTGAAGGTTGGTAAGGTGATCATGTACTTGTTTTATTGTTTCCATTATTATTTAGAATATGCATATACATTATACATTCCTCTTTGTAGTATGAAATATTTCACAATACTTTTAAAATTTCTAAATTGAAATTTACCTGGATTATTAGCCCTTTGTTATCACCTTCCTTGGCAAGTGGATGGGCCAGGGGCTTGGACAAGAACAGGTGCTTATAGAAATTAAACCCTATGTTAACTGAGTTATAGGCCTCTGTGAACCAAACCTTCTACCTGATGAAAAGGAATGTGGATGCAGTGACACCTCCACCTGTCATCTCATTTCACCATTGCCGAGTGACTTCTAAACCGCGAGTATTTTTCCACACAACTGGAACTACCATATAAGGAAGCTTTGTGGTGTGCCACTTTTCAGTAGTCTATACTAGCGCTGCCTGGATATTTGGGAGCCAATGTGGAGAGTGAAGTTATTTGTTTGGATGACTAAAAAGGCCTACAACAAACAAGTGCAGCTTGGACATCCTCTGCACTGGCCCACGCCATTCCTAGCCCTGCGGCACTCACTGGCCAGGCACTGGATGAGTAAGACACAGCCATGGTCTCCAACAGCTCTTATGGGGCTCCGCCCATCTTCTCTCACTCAAGTCCCACCTGCCAGTGTTTGCCATTGTGCTGCCAGTACAATCAGAAACATATTCCTTTCTATAAATTGTCCCACATTTCTTTTTATTTAAAGACAATTCTATTAAAAAAACAACAACATTTATACCACTCCTGAAAATAAAAACAGTGCCATTGCAGTTACTAGCAAATAATCATGAAAAATAAATTCAAAATAAAAAGCCACCCACAAAACATGCTATCACCTTTTAGCTAGCTACCATTCCCTACCAATGGCTTGTAGCCTGAGATCCACTTTCTCTTTGTTAAAAAGGTAAATGACAAAGGATGTTAAGATCAGGCCCAAATCAAAAGAGTGGAAATGAAAACGCTTTATCTCTGTGACAAAGTCTAGTGATTCAATGTGATTTAATAACACATCTGTGTATTGCATACCATATAAAATTATTATATGGTGC
This sequence comes from Plecotus auritus, assembly GCF_963455305.1. Classification (NCBI taxonomy): domain Eukaryota; kingdom Metazoa; phylum Chordata; class Mammalia; order Chiroptera; family Vespertilionidae; genus Plecotus; species Plecotus auritus. The sequence goes on along the minus strand of NC_137771.1, from coordinate 88,203,014 downwards.
CCCACACTTTGGAAATTTTGATGAAATGAGATGAAGGGGAACAGATAAGCAGAAGGAAACTGGAGGGGAATAGTAGGATGTGTCTTCATGGGTGCAGCTTCATGCAAGGCATGTTGAGTCTAAAGGAGCTCTCCCTGTAATAGTTAACCTGGGTCCTTCCTCCCAGGGGATCTCAGAGGGGAGGAGGGGAACCTTCCCCCATAGGGCCTTGAGACGGCTATGAGGAATATCAAAATGCAGACACCTAAGGTCAAAGAGTTGGTCATTGGAGAACAGAGGATGAACCAACTTGAGTGTCCACAGCATGTGTTGCAGGTGGTTTTGAGTTCCTCCAGAAGCCGAGCTCGCTCAGGATTCAAGTGCATGTAGTTTAAGAAGTGATCCCAGGACACCCTGGTGGGGAGTTAGCATTGGGTAAGTGAAAAGGGGAGAAAGGAAAGCCATGAAGGGCACAGCAACTACAGTGGGCAATTGGAACGTAAACCCATGTGGAAACTTTGGGAAAAGGTAAGACATGTATCGTAAGAGTTATTCCACTCACGCTTGAGGGAACTGGGATCCTTATAGCCCAGTGGTTCCAAACTTTTTTTTTGGCCATGCCCACCTACGCATCTCTAAAACCCTGATGCCCCCCCTGTGACATATAATTCTTATTTTTCAAAAAGTGAACTCCTATTCATGTGGAGGAAGCCTAAAAGGCCATTAACTTGGTCTAAACAAGCTTCCAAAGAACATGGCATCCATGAAAGAAAAATAAAAGAACAAAAGGACAGTTGAAGTACCAAGGAAGAAATCATTAAGAAATTGTTAAAAAAATAATAATAATATGAAGTGGTATAAAAAACAGTAAATAAAGTTTCAAAACATATAATAGAGAACTAAAATGTATAACTATGTCACAATATATATTTATATACTGTATATGAGGCCTCTAGAACCATAAGAAATGCAAAAAATTCACTGTTAATAACTCATTCTCGAGTTGCCCCCCCTTTAAAAATCAAATTGCCCCCCTGTGGGGCATGTGCCCACAGTGGGAGCCACTGTTAAAGCCCATTGGAGAGTTAATTTCTGGGCATTTTCATTTGCCTTTGGGCAATTGCAGTGGTGCTGTCTGGCTTGGAGAAAGATCTCAGGTCCTGATCCAGGCTGCTAGGAGTCAGCCCAGTCCTGATGAGGCCTGAAGGATTGTAGGTAGGACCCTGCCTGCTTCTATTGCACCCTTCTCTGCCAGCAACTTGAACATATTATCACATGTAATCCTTACCACAGCCCTCAGCATAGCTACTTCCCTTATGTTCATATAGAGGAAGAGGCACCAGGAATTATAACATTGACCGAAGTCATACAACCTATATTCTCCTTCACCTCTGGTTTTACCTTCTTAGTCTTCTTCTTCCTTTTTTTTTTTTATATATATTGAAGTGAAATTCACATAACGTACATTAGCCATTTTAAAGAGACAGTTGTGTGATATTCAATATATTCAGAATGCTGTGTAATGACCACCTCCATCTAGTTTCAAGACATTTTTATCACCCTAAAAGGAAACTCCATACCCATTAAGCAGTTGCTTTTCACTACCACCAGACCCTGGTAACCATCAAGTTGCATTCTTCCTCTACTGATTTACCTATTCTGGATATTTGATATAAATGGAATCATATACTTTTTGTGCCTGGATTCTTCCACTTAGCACAATGTTTTTGAGACTTATCAATGCTGTAACATGTATCAGTACTTCATCCTTTTCTGTGGCTGAATAAACTCTATTGTATGGTTACACCACATTCACTTGTTGATGGACATTTAAGTCATTTCTACTTTTTTGCTATTGTGGATAGTGATACTATGAAAATGCATGTACATGTACTTATTTTAGTCCCTATTTTCATTTCTTTTGCAACCATAACTAGGAGTGGAATTGCTGGGTCATGGGGTAATTTTGTGTTTAACTTTTCAAGAAACCATCCTAGTCTTCTTGAAGCTCTCATTCTCCTGTACCTCTATTTAAATGTTAGGATTTCTCGAGGTTCAATTCTAAGCTACCTTTCTCTTTTCTCATTTGATGCTCTTAAGTATAGTCATATACTGCATAACATTGTTTCAGTCAATGACAGACTGCATGTAGAACAGTGGTCCCATGAGATCATAATGGAGCTGCAAATTTTCTATTGCCTAGTGATATTGTAGCCATGATGACATCCAAGCAAAAGGCATTACACACATGTTTGTGGCAATGCTGGTGTAAACAAATCTACTGTGCTGCCAGTCATATAAAAGTATAGCACCTACAATTTATGTACAGTACATAATACTTGATAAGGAGAATTAATGGCTATGTTTCTAGTTTATGTATTTCCTATACTGCACTTTTTATTATTATTTTAGTGTGCTCTTCCTACTTATTAAAAAAGTTTGCTGTAAGCTAATATACTGTGATATACTGGCAGTAGCCTTATACATCTGGTGTTTGCAGTGTCTCTTGATTGTATCATTTTTTCCTGTGCTTGATTTAATTTCATGTTGTTTTGTTTATCATGGCCCCTAAGTGTTTGTACAATGACAAAATTGCCTAATGACACATTTCTCAGAACATATCCCCATCACTAATTGATGCCTGACTGTATGTATCACCTGTACTCATGACTTCAATTACCATCTGGGTCTGGGTATCCTTGCTGTCCACCACCAAGTCCTGTTGATTTTCCTTTCTAAGCTGACTAATTCCTAGTTGTATATTCTGTCTCCACTGTCACCACTCTTATCTTGTCTGTATTCCTATAGATGTCCTTGTGTGACTGACTTTATTGATCTAACTGGTCTCCCTGTCCACAGACAAGGCCCTTCTCATCCATTCTCCATTCCCTATCAGGAGGGATCCCTTAAAAATGCAGGTCAGATCACAGCATCTCTATCGTGTTCTCCTTTCAGAACAAGCAATATTTTTAATGCTGTCCCTTTAGGCTCATTTTGAGCTACTCCCCTCTTCCTCTGCCCACTGGCCTTAATTGTGCTGGACAATTCTGTGGTCTCCCATCTGAGGGCATGGTAAACTGTTCCCTCTGTCTGGAGCATTAGCCTTGTGAACTCACAGTTTTTCCAGTTCTCATATCCATCTTCCTTATGGAAACCTCCCCACCTCCAGGTGAGATCAGGTCCCCCACAGTATGTTCTGGTCCTCATCACATTTACGTACTTTTAAAAAATACATATTTTTATTGATTTCAAAGAGGGAGAGAGAGATGGAAACATCAAGGATGAGAGAGAATCATTGATTGACTGCTTCCTATATGCCCCACACTGGGGATTGAGCCCACAATCCGGGCATGTGCCCGGACCAGGAATCAAACCATGACCTCCTGGTTCATAAGTGGATGCCTAACCACTGAGCCATGCTGGTCAGGCACATTGTGTACTTACTAATTAACGTCTGGACTGTACTTTTGAGAGGAGATGGGGAAATGTCAGTTTTGCTTCAACTTATATAAGTTTTGACTTACAAGTGCCATCCACATAGTGGATACTCACTAGATGGCTGTTAAATTAATTAACTGGAAATGTTGGAACTCTAACTCAAAACTGATTTCATGTCCTTCCCTTTCCACTGCTCCACCTGCCCTGCCCCATCCTTACAACAGGAATGTCCTTGAAAATAACCAAACGGGGGAGGAAACAGAAGCAAGGAGGAAAATCGCATGGCTGGTTCCCAGGGTATGGCATGGACATTGCCCCTCACACCCACTTCTGGGTGGGAAACCAGCCTCTAGGGGAAAGGAGGGCCTCTCCCGTGGGAGGGAAAAGCACTGGAGCACCCACTTACACCTCTTGTCACCAGCACAGGGAGAAGACTGCCTGCCCTCCACACAGCCTTCAACATGTAGCAGTCACCCCTTACCCATGGGGGATAACGTTCCAAACCACCAGAAACCTGGGATAGCACCAAACTGTATATCAACTACTAGAGGCTCAGCATGCACAAAATTGTGTGCAGTAAGGGTCCCTAGGCCTAGCCTGGCCTCCGTTGCCCTGCGATGCTACATGAAGCTCCCTGCACTGGGATGCTCCACGATGCTCGCGGCCTCTCCACAGCTCCACAGGCTCCCCCAACGCCCCCTGCACACACACTCCCCCGCCCCCTACCCCTCGACTGCTTCCCAAAACTCGCTGCTACCTGGGTGACTGCTCCACTAAGCTCACGGCCACCTCGCGAAGCAGCCCGCCACCGCTGCTCAACAGTCCCCAGTCCCGCCCTGCTGCCAGCCCCCCATCATGGTAAGCAGCTTGGGAGCTGGGGGAGAGGGGGGACCGAGAGGTGCTCCATGCACTTCATGGTGACCAGTCGACCGTTAGGTCATGACGCCACTTAGCTCTTTATATATATTAGGATGTTCTTTACTATACACACATGCCTATGATAAAGTTTCATGCATAAATTAGGCACAATAAGAGATTAGCAATAATAACGAATAATAAAATAGAATAATTATAATAATATACTGTAATAAAAGTTACATGAGTGTGGTCTCTCTCAAAATATCTTATTTTACTGAACTCACCTTTTCACTTAAAGGTCGAATTTTATAGCTTCTCTTTGGCATATCTGAATGACCAGCATCACCACTTTTGCACTTGGGGCCATTATGAAATAAAATAAGGTTTCCTTGAACACAAGCATCGTGGTGCCAAGACAGTTGATCTGATAACTGAGCCGGCTACTGTGACTAGTGGGTGGGGAGTATATACATATAGTGATGCTGGACCAAAAGATGATTCGCATCCTGTGCAGGACGGAGCAGGACAGTGCAAGATGTCATTTTGCTACTCAGAATGATGCATAATTGAAAACTTGGGGATTGTTTATTTCTGGAATTTTCCATTTAATATTTTTGGACCACAGTTGACGGCCAGGTAACTAAAACCACAAAAGTGAAACCTCAGATGGGGGAACTAATGTATAACCCTTTAGAATAGCTTCCCCCTTTGAAGTTGTATATGTTCTTTATTTTTAAATAATTTCAACAAGATAAAAAGTAGCCTTGAATCCTTTGTGGATGAATGAGTTAAATGAATTAATAAATACAGAGAAAAGTGTGAATGGAGCTCTTGGTGTGGCCCAGTATGGACAGATAGAACAAGTGCAATTTGTCCCCAACCCCTTAGAGAGGATGCTGATGACCAGTTCTCTGCAGAGCTGGGACACACACTGAGTTCAATTCTCAATCACCATTTCTTGCCCCCCTAGGAATCTTTCCAGGAGAAGCTGAATATGGATGGCAACATAAGTGGCTCTAATCCATCACTAAGTGGAAGTGATAGCCCACACTCTGAAGTACTGAAGTAATTTAGGAAAAGCAAAAGCTCAAGGTTATCACAGGTAAGCTCTCTGAGGATGGTAGGGAGAGGGAGGAGCCATCTACTTTACACACCAGGAAGTACCTGCCCAGGATGATTTTTAAAAATAGAATCACAGAGGCTTTAAGTTGCATTAAAGCCAGTGCCTCCAGGTCAACTTGAAGGAGGCCTGGAATCACTGTTTCTCCTCTGGGGCATGTTGAGTCCCTCCCACCTCCATTTAAGGGGTGTTAACGATGGGAAACACCACCAGATGTCTGACACCAACTCAGGAAGTCAGAGTCTGAGTGAGTCTCCCCACTTCTCCCCTCAGGTCACAGCAAGGGTTTGAGAACTCACCCAGGGCAGCACCATTGGTGCTCATCTGGTCTCCCTGGTGTCCTTGCCTTTCTCTGGGCAGCAGGCGGGAAGTGGCAGCTCAGTCCTGAATCATGATCAAGCTTCTCTTGTTGCAGCCACCAGCCTTGCTTCTAAAGGCAGCTGCAAGTATTTCCCTACTGAGCAACCACACACGTAGAATATGAGTGGCGTAAGCGTGTGTGTGTTTTTCCTTCCGGTGCTGTGAAGTGATGTTGTCTCAGTTCGTTTCCTCTCTGAGCTTTTTTTTTTTCTCTGTCAGAACTGATACACTGTGGACGATTTGTAGTTTAGGGAAAGGTAAGAAATCTAGTTTGAATCTATACTGTTTGCTATCTTGAGAAAGACAGGTTAACTTTTAATTATTAATGCAATGCAACTCTGTGGAATGTACTTTCTAATTGGCATAAGCTCCTTTCTAGGCTGCATTGAGGCAAAAATTAGTCTATTTTAAGACCAACCAAATTGGGATTTTTGTGGTTTTATGGACTCCATATGTTCCAGAGTTCCACTGTAAATTGACACAAAACATCCTTCCATTTTACAAGTATGTATTGAGCCTATACCCAGTGTTAGGCACCCTGCCAGTGGCTAGGTATGCAAATGGAGACTCTCCTACTTAAATGTGATGAGTTTGTGGAAGGGAATTGGAAAATTACTTAGTGCCAAGCCCTTTGTGTTCTTGTGTCTGTACTTTTGAGTAGCAGACAAGTGGATATGCTCTGAAGCCAAGCTCCCAGGTTTGAATTACCTCTACCCTTTAAACACTTTTGCATTTCTGTGTCTTAGCTTTTCCATCTGCAAAATGGGAATAATCATAGGGTTGTTGTGAGAATTAGATAAGTTAGTATATGTAAAGCACTAAAAGAGTACCTGGAACAAATAAATAAGTAAGCAGTATTTAAGTTTTTGCTATTTTTATTAGTGGCAAGTGATGTTATTATAAGTTCAGTCCTTTGCTTTTTCCTTCTCTCCCCTACTTCCCACACCTTGCTGGTACATAGAAAATGACTTGGGGGCCGAAACCGGTTTGGCTCAGTGGATAGAGTGTCGGCCTGCGGACTGAAGGGTCCCCGGTTCGATTCCGGTCAAGGGCATGTACCTTGGTTGCGGGCACATCCCCAGTAGGGGGTGTGCAGGAGGCGGCTGATCGATGTTTCTCTCTCATCGATGTTTCTAGCTCTCTATCCCTCTCCCTTCCTCTCTGTAAAATATCAATAAAATATATTTAAAAAAAAAAAAAAAGAAAATGACTTGGGGGCATACAGGTTTAAGAAAAGAGGGAGAGGGCATGAACAATAGATGCTCCCAAGATGACCGGTGGTACCTGATGCTCCTGCTCCTTCCTGCTCCAACACCGAGGCAAGGAAAGGGTTGTGCTTGGTGCTTCCCTCATCTTTATATTCCTCTCATGTTGCATGTTGCACTCTTGTGAATTCTAGTTTGTTGTTTTATTTTGATTTGCAATAAGATTTCTCTGAAATTCAGATGCATGCCATTTATTTAAAAATGTTGAGTTAGCCTACATCATGCTAAGGAATACTCTGCCATAAGCAGACATCACATTTAAACAAATAAACAAATACTCAGGCCAATGCTTTGTGCAATTGGGATTAATAAATACACCAATAACAAGAACATTTATATTAATCATCATCCATATATTGCATTCTTAAGTGTAATTAGCAATATTGATGGTGAAAATATCAAGTTACTCTCTTTTTAATCTTTATTTCTCTTTCCTTAAAAAACATTCTAGAGTACATGTTATGTTTGCATCAAGAGCTGTTGCAGATTTGGGGTAGAACTATAGTTTTCACAAGTTTTTATTTTATAGTATAGAGTATTTGTAATAAATTAATAGAGGTAGAGGAGTAATATGGACATTTTTCAAAATGTCCCTGGACTAATTTCCTATTACACTAATCAGTTAAAGTATTAGGTTTTTCATTAGATGTTAAGCAGTATAAATTTAAATGTGTCAATTTTAGAAAAAATAAATTTACAGTTATATAGTACTAGAGGCCCGGTGCACGAAATTTGTGCATGGTGTGTGTGTGTGTGTGTGTGTGTGTGTGTCCCTCAGCCCAGCCTGCACCCTCTCCAATCTGGGACCCCTCGAGGGATGTCCGACTGCCCAGTGGGATCAGGCCTAAATGGGCGGTGGGACATCCCTCTCACAATCCAGGACTGCTGGCTCCCAACCGCTCACCTGCCTGCCTGCCTGATTGCCCCTAACCACTTCTGCCTGCCAGCCTGATCACCCTCTAACCACTGCCCTCCCAGCCTGATTGATGCCTAACCGCTCCCCTGCCAGCCTGATTGCCACTAACTACCCTCCCCTGCAGGCCTGGTCGCCCCCAACTGACCTCCCCTGTAGGCCTGGTCCCTCCCAACTGCCCTTCCCTGCAGTCCTGGGTACCCCCCAAATGCCCTCTCTTGCAGGCCTGATCGCTCACAACTGCCCTCCCCTGCTGGCCATCTTGTGGAGGCCATCTTGTGTCCACATGGGGGCAGCCATCTTTGACCACATGGGGATGGCCATCTTGTGTGTTGGAGTGATGGTCAATTTGCATATTACTCTTTTATTAGATAGTATAACTAGAAGATTAATGCCATTGAGTAATCTCCATAAATCAGTGATACTCTAGATGTATCAAAAAAGCCAAGCTTGGACTTCATTTAAATAAATTACTTGAGTTTGGCAACTTAGTTAGAGTTAGATCTGTTCTTTCACCTACATCCTCATGGCTTCTTTTCTCACTTTGAGCTGCCTGGGCCTTCCACTGTGGGGTTCTTCACAATGGAGAGAGAGGGCACTTTTGTCAAAGCAAACGAGAAGCTTTGTCCCAAAACAGACCAGAAAAACAAGTTAAATATTTTTTCCCCACTTGGAAAGATGGAAGTTTTCCATGTCTGTTTTCCTACTTAGTCTTAGATTATTTTCTTTCTTCCTTACTTTCTTGCTTTATTCCTTTCTTTTTTTCCTTTTTTCTCTTTCTTTTCTTTTCTTTCTTTCTTTCTGGTTTGTTTGCTTCTTTTTGATCAGTGGCAGGTTATGCCATGTGTCAAAATTTTGATAAACCACAGATGGTTCTGACAAAAAAACAAACAGCTGTAATTTCTAATTACTCTATCCAATAAAGGCCATGTTTACATTTTCATCTTTAAATAATCTATTGACTACTTTAATCAGCTTCCTCATGCCATCTCAGTTAGCTGGAATATCAGTTATCACCACAGAATAATTTATAACTACCTGTTAAGCAGTAGCCCAAACCCAGGTAACTGTTTTGAATTTGTCATGAACGTTTGGTCCAGGAAGTGACTGTTGTATAGAGTGGAGGCTGAGGGGTAGGGGAGGGAGAAATGAGGAGAGAAAAATTTTAAAAATATATGGCCAAGTTGTGTGTGTGTGTGCACATGTGTGTGTGTGTTATTCCATTTGCTTGACTCATTTCCATCCATGATTGAAGACAGTATTAGCTATAGGAAATCAGCTGCCCACTGAGGAATTTAAATGAATATGCTCAAGAGTTGGTTTAGAAAGTTTTAAGAGCAAAGTTGTCTAGTATTATAACATATGCCTCATCCCTGCTTGGGAATGGGAGTCAGTTTTGTGGTTTTCATTTTTAGTTGAAGAAATCAGAGCTCAAAAAGATGCAATTTATTTGTTTATTCAATAACTACTGTGTATCTGAAAACTTCCCTGAGCTTTCCTGTGCATTTTTTATATATCAATCCACAAGACACAGGGCCTGCCTTCAAGAAACTCATAGCTTAGTGGGGAAATGATCTTGTGAGATAACTATTCCCATAAATTGGTTTACTCATAATATTAAAAGCATTTATTGAATAAGTACTATAATAAGTAAAAAAATGAATGAGAATCAGTTCCTTCCCTAAGAGAAATTATGGTCTAGTAGGCATGGTGAAATGAACTTTCCACCTTTCTCTTCTGCTCTCTAGCCACTTACAACCCTCCTTTTCTCTCTATCTCATAACAGGATAGTTTTGTCTTCTGCCTCTTCCATTCTTCCAGCCCATCAGCCAAGTCCTGTAGTCTAGTGCTCTTACATTGCCAAAACCCATGACCAGCTACAGTATTTTAGCAATGTGTTAATCTCTATTTCTGTTTTCTTGTTCTTCTTTCTGGGTGTTCAACCATTTGCAGCCCTAGGAGGAAACTTAATCTACTTTCCCTCATGCTCCAGTGCTACACAGACTCAATGGGAAAAGTTGACAAAGGCCAATATCTTTCCTTGCAAGTTCTCCCCAAATAACTTCAACTGCGGCCCTTCAGGAATCTTCCTGGTCATCTTCCACTGACCAAATGTTATCATTGTCCAGAATCTTTAAGCCCAGCACTCACCTCATGCCATGCCAAGGGATAGAACTGCTGATGTGAGCCCTTTTAGCATCTCTCATGGTCTCTGAGAACTTCACTCTTCCATTCATCCTATTCCTCATTCTCTGCTCATTCTTCAATCCTTTGAATGATAGCTTCAAGCATCACCACTTGATTAATAATAATAGTAAAAGGTATCATTTTTCATGTTTATCATTAGGAGGTAAATGACCTTTGCAAAGATAAAACCATCCCTGTAGCTCACAGAACAGCTGTTTGAAGAAACATGAGCACCTAGAAGAGTGATAGGAAGAAAGGCTGAATTATTTTTAAGAGAGAACTCATGGAAAATTTAAAAGATTCTGGTTTAGTGAAAGCATTAATTGCATTTAGGCATCTGGCAAGCACCAAGCACTGATTTCTCCCTCTCTTATATCCTGATTACTTGTCTCTCTACTGGATGATAACCATCTTTGACCTCCCAAAAACTGACTGAGAGAATCTTGTTGGTGGAATCTTTTTTTTTATAATTTTAAAAATTAATTAATGAAATCTATAAGTAATAAATTTATATTGTAAACAACTCACTTTGCAGGTAAAACTAAAGTGCCTTTTGACCATCAGCCCTAATTTCAGTTTCTTCCACTGCTTTGTCCACAGTGAACCCTCGCTATCAGTTTGGGATGTGTTCTTCCAAGATGTTTTCTAGGCATTTATATAAATGTGTGTAACTGCTGCCAATTTGCGACTGTGTGCATATACAATCTCGCCCTTGAGCGTGCTCATGCACAAAGGCAGAACATGAGACTGAAACCGTTAGAGTGCACTCGCTTTCTGAGGGAACTATATAAACTGCTGTTCTGGTTTCACATGCAGTAGCAATTTGATAACAGCACCTTATTTATGAGAATATAAAACTACATGGATGCGTTTGATGGTTGAAGCGATTAGACTCTTCAGTCTATCTGACTTTTCTAAATATACACAAATGTGGATTTACATCCAAATGATTTGCTTCTGAGTAGACTCCCAATCAAATACCAAAGGTCATTATTATTTGATAAAACAATTTTATGGACTTTTCCTTTTGCTTACACAATCTCTTAACCAAAAAATCAAGGCAAATCATGCTTCTCCCTAGGTATGCATGATGCCCCAGACAAGGACTCCTGTCCCAGGTGGGGAATGCCAATTGCTGGGATCTTTATAGCCACTCTCCTGTCTGCAATGGCTATGTCTTTATCTTTCCTCTTCCTTGAACATTTTCCTTCTGATTCTCAGAGCAGCTCTGTTTCACAACCCCATCAAGAGATTACTACTTTAAAGATCAGAAATGTTTTGTTTTGTTTTTACTGATTCCCAGTACTTAAAACCTCAGCACTATTTGTTTTTTACCTTTAGTTTTTATATAATTATTTACTCTAAGACAATAGAAGTATAAAAAGGAAATACAACTTATACCTGCTCACTTTTCACCACAACTTTTCCTATTACATAAGCAAGAGATTTTGTACACATGTTCATGGAAACCCTAGAACCCAATCTCTTGGCCTATCTACCTTCTTACTTTGCCTCCCTTTCTCTTCTTCCTCTCATGCTCAGCTTTCCTGAGAGAGTAGTCTACAGCCTATGACTCCACTTCCACACCATCCATTCCCTCCTTCTTTACTGCATGTCTTCCATTCTGACATCTGGCTCCCACCCCAGCTCTTCACTGAAGTTGTCCCTATTAGTATCAGCATGGCAGCCTAGATGATGAAACCAATAGACATTACAAAGTCTTTCCCTCTGTTAATTGAAAATGACTGATTACTTCTTTCTTCTCAGACCCCTTCTTTTCTTTGGTGGACCCCACTCAGCTTTGGTTTACCTTCTTTATGGTTCACTACACCTCCTCCACTTACTGCTGCCCATGTTTCACCGTTGGACCTCACACATTTTCACACTACTGCCCTCTCTGGTTGGGATCATCCACTTCCATTTAAGTCTGGGATAAGCCTTTGTCTTGGAAATCTTCATTAACATCATTATATACACTTAGTTTCTAGCTTAGTTCTGGCTCCTTTAACAAAACACCATGAACTAGGTGGCTTAAGCAACAAACATTTATTTTTCACAGTTCTGGAGGCTGGAAGTCTGAGAACAGGGTGCCAACATAGTCACCTTCTAGTGAGAACCCTCTTCATGGTTTTCAGATGGTCACTGTCTTGCTGTGTCTTTCCGGGGAGGGGGAACCTCTCTTGTTATTTAGGACACTAATCCCATTCATGAAAGCTCCATTCTCACAATCTCATTACCTCCCCACAGCCCATCTCTTATTACCATCTAATTGTGGATTAGGCTTCAGTATACGAATAGGGGTGGGATCACAGTCAGTCCATAGCAGTGTCTCTGCTCCCAAACATTGCAAACCTTCTTTCCCTTGCTTCTTAAATTTAATGTCAGCAAATACGGGTTGTTTTTGTGTATGTGTTTTTAACTAAATCTCACATCTTCTTGATCCACTCCATTCCCTCTGTACATCCCCCCTGCCACTACCTTAGTTTCACCTTTAATTGCTTGGACTGTCACAATTCCTAACTGTGACATCTCTCTTCTAACCTCTAATACTTAACACACTATTGGGCACAGGGCAGGTCCTCAAGAGATATTAGTTGAGTAATTATCTGCACAATATTAGATATTCTCATGGACAAATTCAAATCTCTTCACATCACTGTAAGCTTGAATATTTTCACCAACTTGCCCAGCTGGTGTGGCTCAGTGATTGAGCATCGACCTATGAACCAGGAGGTCATGGGTTTGATTCCCGGTCAGGCCACATGCCTGGGTTGCGGGCTTCATCCCCAATTGTGGGGCGAGCAGGAGGCAGCCGATCAATGATTCTGTCTCATCATTGATATTTCATTTTCTCTCTTCCTCTCCCTTCTCTGAAATCAATAAAAATATATTTTTTAAAAAAATAAAACTTCCACCAACTCCCTATTGCCTACAAAATAAAGTTGAAATGACTTGGTTGGTGAATTGAGATCCATGCTATCTTCTTAGACTCTCCTGCTTGTCCATCTTCAGAGTGCCCTTCACCTTCTCAGCATCTTGAACTGCTCACTGTTCCTTAATATTTTATGTCTTCTCATAATCGTGGTCTTGTAAAGGCCATTTCCATGCCTAGAAAACCCTTTCTTCTTCTCTTTTGGGTAATGTCCTCAAGTCTGCACTCCCTTAGACAGAGCACCCTTTCCTCCTTGCATTGTCATCAGGACTTTTATTACTACATTGATCATATCATCACAATAGTGTGTCTCCCTCCCCTGGACCTCAAGCTCCTGATGATAGGGAACTGCTGATTATTCACTTTGGGGACCAAATGAAACCTTTTACAAAGTGGTCTGCAGAGGCCTTGCTTCAGAATAACCTAAGAGGCTAGTTAAATATAGATCTTGAGGCCCCACCCTTGAATTGCTGAATGAGTTTCCTTGGGAAGTGGAAAACGGCCCCCCCCCGCCCCCCCCTGCCGCCGCCCTCCCGCCCCCCGCCAGGTAATTCTTATGCACATCAACATTTGAGAACACAGTTACAGTATCCAACACATATTTGATGAATAAAGACATGATAAAAAGTACTGAGATCCCTACTTCTAGAAATCTGTTCTATTTCCTTCATTCCTCTGGGGTCTATTTTTACTGGAGACAGGGCCAGGGAATTTGGCTCAGCCATGGATCAAAGTGACCTAACAGGAAACAGTCTTGCATTATTCTCTAATCAAGTCATGCAAAGTACCTATTGTCCTGTCCAAATGCCAAATTAAGTTTAGGGTCATTCAGAGCCCTGAAGATGGCTGGCTGTGATAAGAACTAACACATTCTTGTTCAAGTGAGAACTGGTATTACTGGCATGCTCTACATTTTTAATTCACTAAAGCCAAAATTTTAAGCTGAAGTAGTCCACAAGTACCTTCTAAGGAGTCACACTGTCTCATTTGCTCTGTTTATTACTAGTATTGGTAATTCTAGTATCAGTTAATAGCTCTCGCCTGTTGACATTGGTTGGATTGTGAATGGGCCTCAAGGGTTTCATGTGGGCTTTTGAACAAGTCTTGTTTAAACCACGAGTCTTTAGCCCTAGCTGGTTTAGCTCAGTGGATAGAGTGTGTTGGCCTGTGGACTGAAGGGTCCCAGGTTCGATTCTGGTCACAGGCTCGATCCCCAGTGTGGAGTGTACAGCAAGCAGCTGATCAATGAGTCTCTCTCACCATTGATGTTTCTATCTCTCCCTTCCTCTCTGAAATCAATAAAAATATATTTAAAAAAATACAAAAGTCTCTAAAATGTCTTTTTAAAATTTCTTCAGTAGATTTTCAGCTTTATTAACATGACCTTGAGATTTGTCACATTGCACCATCCCAGGCCTAATAAAGACTAAAATACACATATCATCTAAATGACCTGATGACTACACAAAGTATCCTCAACAAATATTTGTTGGATTTATTATTTAGTAAATAACTACATCTTTTCAAAAGTACATATAACAAAAGTGTAGAAATACATTGATATTATTAGGGAGCTAAATACAAACATATGTACCTGAGCGATGGGGAATAAAAATAAAGGCATCAAGCGATTTGAAATTGGTGGTACTTTTCAGAGGAATTGAGACTAGGTATAGTTTCCAAGAAGAAGCAAGATACAGGGTGACAAGCCGTCTCCTAGATTGTTCATATAATGTCACATCTAGGCCAAGTCTTTTTTTTTAATTTAATAAATCTTTATTGTTCAGATTATTACAATTGTTTCTCCTTTCCCCCCCCCCCCATAGCTCCCCTCCACCTGGTTCCCACCCCACCCTCTGCCCTTACCTCCCCCCCACTGTCCTCATCCATAGGTGTACGATTTTTGTCCAGTCTCTTCCCGTAACCCCACACCCCTTTCCCCCCGAAAATTGTCAGTCCACTCCCCTTCTATGTCCCTGATTCTATTATATTCACCAGTTTATTGTGTTCATCAGATTTTTTATTTACTTGATTTTTAGATTCATTTGTTGATAGACATGTATTTGTTGTTCATAATTTTTATCTTTACCTTTTTTTTCTTCTTCCTCTTCTTAAAGAATACCTTTCAGCATCTACACTAATAAAAGAGAAACATGCAAATTGACCATCACTCCGCTACACCCACTAGCCAATCAGGAGAGAATATGCAAATTAGAAGGCCAAAGATGGAGGCCACCCAGCTGCTCCAGGCATGGAGTGGTCGGGTGGGGCAAGACACCTGCTATGAGAGGGAGGGCGAGGGGCAAAGGGATCTACAGGAGCGGCACTCCAGCGGTAGCGAAGACGAAGACGGCAGACTCCAGCCAGAGTCTGCAGCAAAGATGGCAGACTCTGGCCGGAGTCTGCAGCAAAGACAAAGACGGCAGACTCCAGCTGGAGTCTGCAGCAAAGTAGCAAAGACGAAGATGGCAGACTTCGGCCAGAGTCTGCAGCAAAGATGAAGAAGGCAGACTCCAGCTGGAGTCTGCAGCAAAGGCGGCAGACTCTGGCTGGAGTGAAGGCCTGGGTCCCGGGTGCCAGAGGAAAACTGGTGCTGGGAGCCAAGGGAAGGAAGGCCTATTGCATGAATCTCTTCATGCAACAGGCCTCTAGTTTCATATAATACTGGTTTGACAGTAATAAACTCCTTTAGCTTTTTCTTATCTGTGAAGCTCTTTATCTGCCCTTCAATTCTGAATGATAGCTTTGCTGGGTAGAGTAATCTTGGTTGTAGGTTCTTGCTATTCATCACTTGGAATATTTCTTGCCACTCCCATCTGGCCTGCATAGTTTCTGTTGAGAAATCAGCTGACAGTCATATGGATGCTCCCTTGTAAGTAATTAACTGTTTTTCTCTTGCTGCTTTTAATATTCTCTCTTTGTCTTTTGCTCTTGGCATTTTAATTATGATGTGTCATGGTGTGGTCCTCTTTGGATGCCTTTTGTTTGGGGTTCTGTGCACTTCCTGGACTTGTAAGTCTATTTCTTTCACCAGGAGGGGGAAGTTTTCAGTATCTTGCTCTCTCTCTTCTTCTGGCACCCCCATAATTCGGATGTTGGTATGCTTGAGGTTGTCCCAGAGGCTCCTTACACTATCTTCAAATTTTTGGATTCTTTTTTTCATTTTGCTTTTCCGGCTGAGTGTTTTTTGCTTCTTAGTATTTCAAATCTTTGACTGGATTCTTGCGGTCCTCTAGTCTGCTGTTAGGTCTCTGTATAATATTTTTTATTTCAGTCAGTGTATGTTTAATTTCTAGTTGGTCCTTTTTCATATCCTCGAGGATCTCACTAAATTTATCGGCCTTTTCTAGGAAATTCTTGAAAAACCTTATAACTGTGGTTTTGAACTCTATATCCAGTAGTTTGCTTTCCTCCATTTCTTTCATTTGTGATCTGTTTCTTTGTCTCCACATTTTCGCTGCTTCCCTGAGTTGGTAGAGTAGCTTTGTGTGGTAGGTGTCCTATAGGGTCCAGTGGTTCAGCCTCCCCCAGTTACCTGAGGTGGACACTCTTGGTGCACCCCTTTGTGGGCTGTGTGCTCAGCCTTGTTGTAGCTAAGTCTTGATTGTTGTTGGTATCACTGGGAGGAATTGACCTCCAGGCCAATTGGCTGTGAGAATCAGCTGTGTCTATGCTGGGAGAACTTCTGTGCTGGAGACACCCTTATGAGACAAGACTTGCAAAATTGCAAAAGCCTCTGTGCTCAGCTTGGATGGGGCGGAGTCTCAGGGTGGAGCAGACAGCCTTGGCTTCCCGTCAGCCCTGCCCTATGAGGCCCCTGGGTCTCAGTGTCCCTCGGTAATCGCTGCAAACACCTCTGAGAGAAAGCCGCCTTCGAGTTTCGCCCGCTGCCAGACAGTCCAGTTTCTCCCCGAATGAGTCTGGATTCCCAGAAACTCGCCTGGAACTGGAGTTCAGCGTAGTCGGGAGCTTCTGTCTCCCTCCCGCTTTAGAAAGCCAGCCTCACACTGAGCCGCCCGTGCACTCAGCAGTCAGTCCTCTCTGCACACGCGCGCGCCCCCGGACCTCTGCCTTCTGCAGCTCCCCTGAGTCTCAGTGTGCTTTCTCTTTTCCTGACAGTCCAGATTCCCCCCGAATAAGTCTGGGTTCCCAGAGTCTCACCAGGGACTGGAGTTCAGCACAGTTGGGAGCTTCTGTCTCCCTCCCGCTTGGGAAAGCCAGCCATGCACTCAGCAGCCCATGCACTCAGCTGCCCGTCCTTTGCACATGCGCGTCTCTGTACCTCAGCCTTTTGTAGTTCCTCTGAGTTTCAATGTGCTTTCCTCTTTCCTTCTAGTTGTAGAATTTCCACTCAGCCAGCTTTCCTGTGGTTCTGGATGGTGTCCATTTTGTCTTTTAGTTGTAGTTTTGATATTGTTGTGCAAGGCAGCAGTTTAGGTGTTTACCTTTGCCGCCATCTTGGTTTCTCCTAGGCCAAGTCTTAGAGGCTAATTTGTTTTAGCATATATTATGTATTCTTTAACATCTCTAGTATTTCTCTATTACATAAGTAGCATATGCTCATTGTTGAAATCAGGAAAAATAAGTAATTAAAAAAGATGACATAAACAATGTTATATTGGAGTGTGTATTCTTTTAAATGTTTTCCATGTATATGGCTTAAAACAAAACACATTTATTCTTTTACAATTCTGTGGGTTAGAAATTCAACATAGGCCTAACGGGGCTAGAGTTAGCTACATTCTTCTGGATGGTCTCTGAGAGATTCTGTAGCCTTGCCTTTACCAGCTTCTAAAGACCACCACATTCTGTGGCTCATGGCCCCTTCATCCATCCACAAAGTCAGCAATGTTAAATCTCTATGACCATTCATCTGGTAGTCATATCTTCTCCCAACCATAGCTGGGGAAAGTTCTCTCTGCTTTTAAGGACCCATGTGATTAGATTGGACTGTCATATATAACACGAGAGCCCATCTCAAGGTTCCTAACTGAACACCTGCAAAATCCTTTTGCCATGTAAAGTAACACATTCACAGGTTCCTAGAGTTAGGACAGGGACATGTTTGGACATTATTCTGCCTATCACATATAGAGATTACAAAGCCAGTAAATATTAGATCTATTAGGATTGCAAGAATCTGATACAATCAGATACTCAACTAATGGAGATTTATGATAAAGGGATGTAAGGAAGAACTGCAGAGTTTGAATAAACATAGGACCAAGCCTCCCAGGAACTGGCACTTTATTCTCAGCCTATAGATATCATAACTTGTTCATGTCTCATCAGCAGGCATCCATGGCACCAGACCAGGCCACTGCCTATTTCTGCTGCACTCTTGATACTTCTCAAATCCTTCTGACTTCCTCTAATGTCCTTCTTTTATTGCTTAGCTTCTCAGTTTCTACTGACTCATGGCTTCTGCCCACTGGTTTCTCCATGAGTCTTTTGGTTTCTGGACCTATCTGTCACTTTTATTTCTTTCTATATGTCAGGCTCCCTAAGAAAATGATCTAATAAAGTCTGTTGGTTACTCTAAGGCACTGGACACTGCTGTCCCATGAAGGGCTCCCCTAGGTTATCTCATCTGCTGCCCATCAGCTTATAGATAGCTGCCTTTGAAAACTGCCAATTCCTGGTTCCATCAGCAAGATCACAGGGTCACATGTGACAATCTGTGTGTCAGGAATCACATAAGGTCACTTCCCTCACAATAGGGCCATGAGAAAGTGGGTGCAAAGAGAGTCTTCAAATCCTGGGGCAGAATGTCTTCCTAAAGCATCCTGCATATGCTGCACTGGAACCATATCTGGAAACCACACTTAAAATAATCTAGCTGAATAAAAGAGCATAAGCAGGGGCTGAACGAGAGGAAAGGAACAGTGCCCTGAACTAATACTGAATACGGGCATTTTGAAAAGGGTTTAGGTAATTGGTTTCAGTACTTTAGGGCTAATTCTTGGCCTTTAACCTCGCAGGACCTTGTAAAATAGGTTTTGGAAAGAGGGCTCTAATGTCTCTAAATGGTGGACCCATTTGCTTCTCCATCTATATTTGCTCTGCAAAGGGAAAAGTGGTCTCATTAACTTGGAAAGAATCAGTCTAAACAAGTTTCAGAAGGAGAAAACTTCTCTTGGTTATGCTGAACTCTTCCACCTCCCCCCATCCCTTCCTAATGGAAAAATGTTGCTGTAAATGTTTCCTCTGATATTTCCCACAAAAATCTGTGCTGTGGTCATAGCTCAGAGATGCCAACACAAATCTCAAACACAGCCACCTCCTGACAGAGAGTATACTCTGGGCTGTTTTTAGGCTGAACCTCAGTAACCAGGGACAAAAGTTGACTTCAAATTTCAATTAATTACATGGGAAGAAATGAACATCCAGTAGACAAGGTCTTAACATGAATGCTTCTTTCCCGATGGCAGTGTATTGGTATGTTGCCATATCACATACAACCAGAACTTTTTCTATGTGGTATGCTATTTTTTCTCCTCTTATGCTTTTAGAGAGGATGCCAATGGCACATTGTCTCCTTAACTTTCTATACCCTATAATAATTCATTGGACTCATTCATTTTTACTTGGAAATACACAACATTCTTCATTTAGGCAATCAAAACATTTTTGGAGCAATTACAACTGCGATAGGAGCTGAGAATAAACTAGTGAGTAAAAATATGTGTTGTATACTGTGTATATTGGACATTTTAACTATAAGAACATAAAAATAGAACTTACCATGGCTTGAACAATACATTTTTGTTGCCTAATCAAGCAAGAAGTCTGGGGGCAGGTGGTCTGGAGATTGGTTAATTCAGTAGATCAATAAATATCTTCATGTCAGCTTTGTTCTCAGGTGGTTGGAACCCTCATGATTGCAAAGTGGCTGCAATATCTATAGAGTGTATTCTCAACTATCCAAATGCAAATTAATACATAAATAAATAAAGCCAAAGGAAGACACCCCTTTTTGTGGGCCCCTGTGCCTTCCTTTTTTGAGAGATGATCCATTTCCTAGAAGGACTATGTCCCCTAACCCTACTCCGGGAAGAAATTCCCTCAAGTCTTAGGAGGCAGAATTCCATCACAAGCTTGCTCCTAAGCCAATTAACAGCAAGTCAAAGAAAATAGTCATAATTGGTTTAGACCAGTCGACTTTTGCCTCCTGGGATTAGGAAAGGGCTCAGTCTTTCCTAAAGCACAAGGTTGCCCCGTACACAAACAAAATTCAGCCCTGCAGCAGGAAGAGACCAGGAATCTGCCTCAGTGTGGGACTTTCAGATGACACAGGAAGGAATGGGAAAACACTCTCCACACACATTTCTCACACAGTCTGAAAGATCAATGTTCCAGTATCCTCTTTGCTACCTGTAAGATCTTGGGTTATTTAACCTCTTGAAACTTCTGCATATGCAAAATGGGAAATCATTTTAATCTCACTGGGGTGCTGTAAAGATAAAATATATTAGTGTACACAAAATACCTAGCACTGTATCTGGCCCGTAGGAATTGCCCAACAAATCACATTCCCTTCCTTGAAGCCCTCAGGGTGCTTACAGTGTAAATTGCTGTGTAACTAATATGTCAATCAGTCTGTATTCTGATTAATAGGCACTATGCTGAGTATGTACAGAGGCTTCCTGAGGGTGGTGATAGTTTCTAGGAATCACTAAAGCCTCCAAAATGCTGTTGCTACAATGGGTGATTTGTAGAAATCATCAATGGGTGATTTCCATTTTATTTATTTTTCTTATTTATCTTTCTGCTACTCTTGTCAACTCCCTCTCTTTTGGAACTCAATCTCCCCTGGTGTTCTGTGACAACATTCCTTCGGTTTCCCTCCTACCTCTCTAGCTACTCCTTTCCGAGCTCTTTTATAGGGTCCTTTTTTTGGCCAGCCCCAGAGCTGTGTTGTCCACCTCTGCTGCAATCTCATATATCAATTCTTTTTTTAAAAAATTATCACTAAGGATATGTTTACTAATTTTTTTAGAGAGAGAGGAAGAGAGAGACACAAACAGACACACAGACAGAGACAGAGAGAAAGACACACACACACACACAGAGACATCGATGTGAGAAAGAAACATGAATTGTTTGTATGAGCCCTGGCTGGGGATCAAACCCACCACCTTTTTGGTGTATGGGACTAGGCTCTAACGAACAGCCACCTGGCTGGGGTTCACATATAAGTTCTTGAGGTGAGATTTTATTTTTTAGTATACTTTCAATTTCTAGTTACATGTTCATGACACATATTATACATTTAGTACCTATTTTTAATACATTTTTTATTTAATCATTTACTCAACCAGTATTTATTGAATGCCTACTATTTGCATGATACTGTTCTTCATGCTGGAGATTTAGCAATAAATAAAACAGACCATTTGAGGGACATGGAGAGCCGCTGAGGGTTCTAACTAGAGAAGTGATATGATCTGACTTATACTCTTAGGGGATCCCACTAGCTGCTGTTGAGAAGTGACCTACAAGGCTGGAACAGAAACAGGATTTCTATTAGAAGACAATTACAATAATCAAGGTAAGAGACGATGGGGCTTGGGTTGGGGTGGTAGCAATGCAATGGTTAGTTGTGAATGAATTTTGGTTTTAATTTGAGGTGAGATCAATAGGATTTTCTGTTGGATGTGTGAAGTGAGAGAAATAAATCAAAGTTAAGCCCATATGTTTTGGTTCCAGCAAGAAGAAGAAGGAGTGTCAGTCTCAGAGGTGAGGAGAACTGAGGGGGCGCAGGTAGGGATGTGAATGAAGAGTAAGCTTTGAGGCAGGTTAAGTTCTACACAGTTGTTAGACATTGACGTGTAGCTGTTGAGAAGGAAATTGGATTTAGGACTATGGAGGCCAGGGGAGAGGTCTGGGCTAGAGCTAGAACTTTGGGAGTCATCAGCATGGAGATGGCATTTAAGGCAGTGACACTGGATGACATCACCAAGGAGACTGCACATGGAAAGTGAAGCAAACTGAGGACTGAGAACAGAGAGGTCAGGGGAGGAGGGAAACCAACGGAGGAGACTAAGGAGGAGCAGCCTGAGAGGAAGGAAGGCCACCACCCATGTGTGGTGTCCTGCAAGGCTGTGGAGAAAGAGTGTCCAGCAGGAGGTGAAAAGTGCGTAGACTGCTGATAGGGGAAGTACGATGGGGCTGAGCCCAGATGATGGATTTGGTGACATGGAGATCATAGGTGACTTTGACAAAGCAGCTTCAGTGTTGGGTACAGAGGGAATTGGAGGAGTTGAAGGCAGCAGTATAGGCAAGTCCTTCAGGGAGCTTTGCTATAAAGCAGAAAAGTGGGTAATAGTCAAGTGAGGCCTTCTGGGTTTGTTTAAAGAGAGGAGATTTAGTATTCTTGAATGATTAAAAATCTAATAGAAGAGATGTGTATGACACAGGAGAGAGGAGTGAATTGTTGGAATGAGGTCCTTGAGAAGGGCAAGGGGATGTAATCCAGGGAATAGCAAAGAGGTTGGCTTCTGTCAAGAGTTCAGCTAAGTGACTCCCTGGCATTGTTACCTTGGCATCCATGTTATTTGGCCAAGCAGCCTGCAAGGAACCTTAAACTGATATTAGCGCCTCTTGCAAGAGCATTTCTTAGATAACAGCCCATGGAGTCACAGAAAATGTAAGTTCCTGGTGTGACTCCCCAAACAACCCTTGCTATCAACAGGCTCCCCTACCTCCCAGGCCTTCCCTTGTGTGCCTCTTAGGTAAGACCCCTGGGGAATTTACCAACACCCCATTGATTTGGGTTTGAATTGACCAATCTGGCCTTAGCCTGAGAACCAAAAAGCACTCCTCCCTCGACCCTAATAATGGCAGGTGCCAAGGTCATATTGCTCTTTTTGCTTATACCCTGCCTTGACCTCCCCTCATGGCCCCTGGAAGTGTGCTATACTTCCTTCAGGACCAATGAGTAATAAACTTCTCAATGTCAATGTCTCTTGTGGTCTTTTGTTGAATGGAAGAGGCTCACATAGTGAGTAGGGGGAAATGGTATGAGATGGGGTCAGCAAGGTGAACAGGGGCCAAATCATATAGGACCTATGAAAACTGCAATAATGAGTTTGCATTTCATTTTAAATGTGGTGATAAAATCATCTGATTTTTAAAAGATAACTCTTGCTATTGTGTGAATATTGGATTATCAGCATGCTTGTGGGGTGAGGTGGAGTGGGGAGACACACTCAGAACTGTACTTCAGAAAGATGAAATGTTTCAGTAACATGTAAAATAGCTCAGAGGGGGAGAGCAGCTCTTCAGAAATGTATGCAACTGACAGTAGAGACAGCATGAGCTGGGGAACTAGACTCATGCTTCCAAACAAAGCTGCAGGAAGTGAGCTAAGATTCAAATAATCCCCAGCTCTCCTCAGTCAGCCATAGAGGCCAAGACTTCCTCACCAACTGCCCCATTCAATCCTCTCTACAACCCCACAATTCTGGTTACAAAAAGCAGTTTCCAGGTTTGAACCCAAACTCACTGGTAGAGAGCTCCAAGGGCATCTGCTTATCAGCACATAAATGCTTCAGGAGATTTTAAATTCGGGAACGTTGGAATTACAGAATGAGTCTCCACCTCTGCCAAAAGGAATGGTTATTTTTTGAGTACCAATAACTTTCTTCCCCTAACCCTTTGTGGCTTTCTTTAAACCCTACTGATTAATTTACAACCCAAGTAATAATGAGATTTCAGAATTCCAGGATGAATCCACCTTAAAAACCCCAAACTGCAAGGTTAGAAAGCCCATGAAAAAGAGTCTGTGCCCCTTACTGGGGTTGGGGTGTGATGTTGCTGGCAGATTCAAGGTACAGGCAAACCTTGGGGGTAATTTTGTTGTTGTTGTTAATCCTTACCAAAAAACCTTGGGGTTAAATTTTTTTTTAATTAATCCTCACTTTAGAGAAAATGGAAAGGAGGGCGAGAGACATAGAGAGAAACATCAGTGTGAGAAAGACACATTAATTGGTTGCCTCCTGCACATGCCCCCACTGTGGTATGTGCCTTGAGCCAGCAACCAAGGTATGTGCCCTTGACTGTAATTGAACCCAAGACCCTTCAGTCCACAGGCTGATGCTTTATCCATTGAGTCAAACCTGCTACAGCAGGGTAATTCTTTTAGCTGCAATCCTCATTTGTATTTCAATGTAAATGAGTTTCAGATTCTTCTTGAGAGAAAATTTTGGCTGGGAAACTCTAGATGGTTCTGGGCCCAGAGTTGGGGCACAAGCCTTAGGGGAGTTGAATGGGGAAGGGAAAAGGGGAAGAAGGTGGCACTAGAGCACTGAACTTCACTTCCTTCCCTGTGTTTGATGGAGCCAGGAAACAGCTGCCCACCCCCTTCCTGAGTAGAGGGCTCTCAACATGCTGAATGAAGAAGAAAATAATTTGGTTTTATAACTTTGCATTATCTGTGCTTGGTTAGATTCTAATGTGAGCTGTGCATCTGGATGGTTACCTTAAAGTATGCATTTCTTTAAAAAGGAAACTCCCATCTCTTTGTGGACCACTGTCCCTTGCTGTAGCTCCTGACCAAAACATTTGCAGCTACAAGGGGAGCTACAAGGAAGAGCAGAGAGAATTGTGCACTTGACATTCATTTTCACAGAAATAGGGAGATGACAAGAGTAGAAGGAAGGAATATCGTCACTTACTGAGGACCAATGATGTGCCCAGTCTGCTTGGGCATTTCTCAGGAAGGTTATCTCAGGGGCACATTGTCCTCTGGTTCTCCTTGGACTCTCCAGTGTTAGCAATCACTCCGAATGGTGAGCACATCTCCTGCAGTGTCACTTGTGTGTGTATCAGTATAGCTAATATTTATCAAGCACATACACATGTAGGTGCTTTAGGGAGATCCCTCATTTGTAGTCTCATTTTAGACAAAATAGAGATGCCAACGACTTGTTCAGAAACAGCAGCACCATGATTCAAACTCAGGCCACTGGATTCTAGGGATCAATCATTTTGTGATATTGCCTTTTACTTACATAGGAAAGGCAAAAAATTACACACCTGCTCTCATTGTAATTTCCATCTAAGTTTATGTCTGAGGTTTTCAGGCTCCTTAATTTTGCCTCTTCACTTTAGGTGTCCAGAGCCCTCTTATGTTACATACCTCACTACCACTACCACCTCTTTTCTGAAGAAGTTACCCAATATAATTGACTCGTTCATGCTAATGCTATGCCTTCCAGGCATAAATGCATTTTTTACTTTTTATCTCTAACTATAAAGTATTTTTTTCTTCTGAGAATTTTTAACTATCAACTCAGAGATAATAAGGATCCAGTTGTCTCTTGACTGTGGTTTTGGGATGCCTGGGGCTGGTGATGGGTTGGACTATCAAGTATTTCCTGCTTATCTAGAGAGAGTGAGCTAAAAGACCAGCTGCTGGAAGTATGTTCTCTGAGTGATGGATGATATAGGAACAGGTGTCCTGGCCTTATTAGCTTATTAGAATTCTGTGATTCTGAAACCTGGAGTCTACTCTGTTTGAACATTCATTCATTCATTCATTCATTCATTCATGAAGTACACATGGTTGTTTCACTGGCACTGGGGATGCTCTGATAATCAAGACAGACATTGCTTTTGCTGCCAAAAAGCTCACAACACTGAGTAAGAGATAGACCTTAAATAAGAACCTTCAGTGAAAATGAGCACATCTCATTCTCCTATTTGTCCTTTTCCTTCCTCTTCCTTTCCTACTTCATTGCCATTATAATTTTTCTCCCACCCCTTTTCCCCAAGGCTCCCAGATGCCCTATAGTATCTAGAACCTCACTTCTTCTCCTATGCCAATACTCCAGTGTGGATCTTCCTATTTCATTCTTCTTAGTGGGTGACCATTGTTTGGCCCAGCTCCATGCCAGCCAGGAAGTCAATGGCTTGTGTCTCATTTTTCTTTACCCTGAACTCTTTGCATTCATGCTAATGCTTTGCCTTCCAGGCATAAATGCATTTAGCAAACACAACATCAAGAATTAGAACAGATAGTAGTTGATAGTGAAATTAAAAGTATCCATTTACCTCATTTATTCATTCAGTAAATATTATAGTTAGTACCTGCCAGGAACTGAGATATAGAGGGAAAAACATATAGTTTCTATGTAGTGAAAGGACTATAAATTTCCTAAGGTAAGAACCCCCTTGATCTTCTACATGTCTCTGTTCCCATTATTTAACTCCTTAGTGCAAGGTGGGTACTTAATAAATATGTGTGAAATCAGAGTGAATTCATATTTTGGTAGAAAAGATAGATATATAAAGTAATATAATAAAATGGGATGACCATTCACTTAATAAATATTGATTGAACATCTCCCAAATGCTACATACTATATCAAACAAGACCTATTCAGTCCTTTCCCTTATGAACCTTACAGTTTAAATTTTGCACAAGTAAGTATTAGACCTGTGATAAGTGATGTGAAGAAGTGCAGGGTCTAAAGGGCATATGAAAGATATGTTGCCTGGCTCATGTGACCATGTGACGGTCTTGTAGCTCTAAAAAAGCTCAAATTACTTTTGAAAAATGGCAAGATTGCCCGACCAGCATGGCTCAGTGGTTGAGTGTTAATCTATGAATCAGGAGGTCATGGTTCAATTCCTTGTCATGGCACATGCCCCGGTTGCTGGCTCGATCCCCAGTAGGGGGCGTGCAGGAGGCAGCCTATCAATGATTCTCCCTCATCATTGGTGTTTCTATCTCTCTCTCCCTCTCTCTTCCTCTCTGAAAGCAATATAAAAATTTTTTTTTAAAGAAAAACTGCAAGATTGATATGGTTGAAACATTTTGAGTGAAAGAAAGTGAAAGTGGGAAGAGATGAGGTTAATAAAGAAAGCAGAGATTGTATCTTCACAGCTTGGAGAGCAAGTTAGGGATTCAGGGCTTATTTCAAGAGCAATGAGAAGCTTTTTAAAGGTTTTAAGCAGGAACAAGGTATAGTGAATGTTAATTTTTAGATACTCATTCTGTTTTGAGGATAAAGAATGAAAGCAGATCAAGAGTGGACAGTAGGAACCCAATTAGTATGCTATTGCAATAATCTAGGTATGAGAGGACATTAACTTAAACTAGGGAGTGATATTGGAGACAGAAAAAGTGGATGAATCCAACATATTTCTTGGCTCCAGAATCGGCCATGATGATTGCATGGTGGTTGGGATGATGGTGACAGTAAGGGAGAGGGATTGTTAAACATAACTCTTCTGTTTTATCTGAGCAAGCCCATAAGTGTTGGTGTCATTTTATGAGACTGAAAATACTGGAGGAGAAACAGGTTTTCTGGAGGAACATTACTAGTTAAGTTTTGAATATTGTCACCTTGAGATACCTGTGAGAGATCCAAATGGAAATGTTTCATAGTTTAATACACATTGGGTGATTGGCTGGCCCAACATTATTCCTCTAGTAATTATGAGGTGTTCATGTGACTCAATATAAATCCATTTTAATATCTTAACTCTCAGGCTACATGACTGATTCATAGGAAATCCATACGAGTTTCACTGAACCAATCAAATTCTTTCTTTTAATCTGAGTGGGCAGAAGAGAAATGTTTTGTACTCTGGTTTCAGAGCTAAGAGGCTTTAAATTTCAGAGATGTTGATGAGTATTTCTTCTCTATGGGAATTATGTTGGATTAAAAAAAAATGAAGATAATATGCAGAGAGATGAGTTGGAGGAAAAGAATCCTAAAATCCCCAGTTTGGTTACATGCGTTAAGAGTCAGTACCTGTTAACCAATCTTTCTCTTCCTTGTCCCCCTCTGTCTCTCTGTCTTTCTGTTTTATTTTATCTTAGCTAGATTTTGGTGGGATTTTATTTCTTGTAATCATGATAGTGCTAGCAATATAAGTAAACAGTTTAATTTACAATCTAGAACTCAGTAAGAGATCTTGCCTATAGACATATGTTGAGCGTTGTTGATATAGATATAGAATGTGAAGACAGGGAGTGGACAAGATCACCAAGAAAGAAAGGAAAGAGAGAGAAGAGTATTGAGACCTCAGCTCTGAAAAACTAATATTATAGATCCAGGAGAGGAAGATGAACTCCAAAGGAAGTTGAGAGAAATGTTTGTAGTCATTGGAGGAATACCAGTAGAGTATGGTGTCACAGAGGCCAGCGGTGTTTTAAAGAGGTAGAAGATCCAAGAGAGGGAAAGTGTAGTAAGCACTGAAAACTGTCCATTGGACCGCTGGCATAGAAGTCATTGGTGACTTTGCCGAGAATAACTTCAGTGAAGTGGAGAGGTCAGCAGCCAGTTGGGGTGGATTCAGAAGTAAATTGAAGGTGAGGAAGCATAGCCTGAGTGTGAAAACAATTCGTTCAAGAATCAGTGAAGAGTGGTACTGAGAGGGAACTCAGGAACAGATGTTGTTAACTTTTTTTAAGTTGAGAGAGAATAAGCAATATTATATTTAAAGATCTATTAGAGCATAGTGAAGAAAGCAGCTGGCTGGGTGAGTAGAGAAAGATTTCCCCAGGAAGATGATATTAAGCTGGGTCTTGAATAGTGAGTAAAACTTTTGCAAAGGAAGAAGGCATTGCATGCAAAAGGAAGATTGTAAGCAAAGACACAATGGCGTGTTTGGAGAATGGTCAGTTGCTCAGTGCATGGAAAACTTTAACCCTGGGCCCTATTAGGGAGAAATGAAAACCACCCAAGACCTTTCTCTATCTTTTACCTTTGTTCTCATTTTCATATTTAAAATAATAGGATAGGTCAGATTATCTTTAAGGTCTGTTATAATATTAAAATTTGTAGCTAATGGTGACCTGTCCTGAATATTTTGTTTGATTAATAATAATGTTCCCCAAAATGAATTTTCCATACAGCTGTTTCCTGGAATTCCGCTTTATATTGTGTGATGAGTGGCTTCCAGGAGATTGGAGGCTCAATCCAACGTGGCCCACTTAGGAAAAAGGAATCATGAAATACCTTTGAAATCTACTGTGTTTTACCTTACAAGTTTATGTGCATCCTCTTCCTTAATATATTTGGCATGCTTTTACTATTCAAGTGTTTTATTATTATTCATTGATTCTCCAGGAAGATAGGCTGGTCTCACTCTTTAGGTTTAAGTATTTCAGTTATGGCATAAGCTCTGAGAAAGGTTGAAAGTCTCTGGCTGGCTCCTCTTTCCTAGTCTTTTTTCACTTGCCCATTCACTGCCAGCTTCACAGAGGCAGAGAGTCTGAGCACTAGCTTCCTGCACAAGTTGAAATAGGGTGGAACCTGGGGGTAGAGAGGAAGAGAGCTTTAAGAGTAGCTTAAATGATTTACTTGATCTTTATAAATGTCCTGGTCTAGAGGGAATCAGTAACTGTTTTATGAGCCTTAGTATCTTAGCTACGCACACACAGTATTATTCACATTCACTTGGTTGTATGAATTTTCTTTCTAAAAGAGTGTGCGATATAAAAGCCACATAAAAATTGCCTGAAAGAAACAACACATGTTAATTGGATTCTTGGCAAAAGAACCAAAAAATGTCCCTGAACTGATGAAGCAAGTTATTTTTAGACAAACTTTGCCCTAAAATATGTTGGTGCTTCTGTGAATGAGTTCATAGCACATTCTACAAACGCCTTTGGCCTGATCTTTCTTAAATATCTCTATTTTTCCTTTTTTATTACAGAATAAAATAAAATGAGCAGTCTCCCAGGGCTGTCTCTTGGGTGCTTTACTCAATGGAAAGCTTTTTTTTATTTCCTCTTCCATCTTTATGCT
Source organism: Plecotus auritus (assembly GCF_963455305.1). Taxonomy (NCBI): domain Eukaryota; kingdom Metazoa; phylum Chordata; class Mammalia; order Chiroptera; family Vespertilionidae; genus Plecotus; species Plecotus auritus. The sequence continues at coordinate 88,173,196 of NC_137771.1, read as the reverse complement.
GCCTACATCTTTTCATGGCCCTACGTTTGTAACCTAAAGATGTCAATAGAAATTTAAGTTCTTTCCACCATTCATTTAGAATTTTAGTTGTCCCCATTTTTAACCCATGAGTTCACCCTGATGATTCATCAGATTTCCAATAGTACAACCCTCTGCTGTTTTTATAATGAAAAGGTTGAAAACTAACACTTTATATGGCATTGCAAGGGAAGGATTAAGCCACTGGCAGTTACTGAGATCTGACTTCGAGATACAAGACCTGCCAATGATTAGAAGACCTCACCTAGCTGGTCTTGAAATGGAGTTAGTCCAGATGGTGCCAATGGGAATTAAGGGACTGCATGGTCCCAGAGCAAACACAATACCTGTCTTTTGGATGCTCTTAAGCTCAGAGGCAAATGAGGGAAATAGGTCTTTCTGAAGCCTAGCCACACATTCCCCAGTGATTATAGCACCAAATACTTGTGATTCAAAGTGACTGTTTATCAGATAGTAGGAACATCTAAATCATTAAAGGATTTAAGGCCTGCTAGAGAGTCCCATGTTATTGAAATTAATGAGTTTTAAAGTCATTTATCCATGTGAGGCTCCATCTACAGAGGTTTTCAATAATCTTGGCCATATATGTCATTGGAAGAAAAGACACATTTGCTTCTAGAAAGCACAACCTGGATACAGATATGTTTCCTTAGTGAGTCTTTTGTACTTTGCTTATAGAACCTCTACTATGTGTATTATATCCTAGATAAATTTCTGGAAATCATGCAAATAGGCATACTTAGAGTGTTTGCTTCTTTGTGTTTCCAGCAGCTAGAATTTTGCATCTGAGCTAAAATAGCTTCCTGGTATGTGTATTGCTTTTAGGAGCTAGGAAGATCCAGAGGCCCTCTGTACTCACACGATCTTGCCCCTTAAATTATCCCTATATAATTGATGACAGAAATGATCAATTTTTCAGCCTTTAGGTTTAAGCTTGAGTCTCTGGTAAAATGCACACTGTCTAGTTGAAACATTCTGTATATTTTTATTATTCATTTAGACTTTAGTGTGAATGAAAAGTCTAAGAGATTCCGACATAGAGTGGAGAAAGGAGCTCAAGGTACTGGGTTGTTATGGGTGATAATGAGAAAAGATTTTCTGAGGATGGAAACAAATCCTGACTTTGCTCAATTCAACAGTTGTACATGGATGGTCTTGCCCTCAGTTATGAAACGAATGCAATTCCTTTAAAGAGAAGGAGCTTCTGGACTTAACACTTTTTTTTGTAAACAGGAATGGAATATGTAGTCTCACAGAACCTAAGATCGGCTCCCGAAGACACCCTGTGGGCATGCATCAATTTGTGTCAATGCGGGCAAATCACAATGGCTTCCAACCAGAGGTTTTAGAACTTTGTATCTACAGCACATTCTCCGTGGCTGAATTTCTTGTGGCTGATTACAGATTTGACTTTTGAAGCCAAATGACGCAAAAACTTCCTGTCAAAACACAGAGTTTGCATGTAAAGGTTTCTTTTCTTGTGATGTTTTTGTCTGATTTTGGAATCAGGATAATCCTGACCTTAGACAATGAGTTGGAAAGAGTCTCATCTTTTATTTTATTTTTTAAATTTATGAAGGAAAAATTACATGTTTGATAGTCCTCACCAAGTGAAGCCACTTGGACCTGGGGTTTTTCTTGTGGAGAGTTTTTTGAATGCTACATATGTATAGGAAAAGAAAGATTAGTGGTTGTCTAATGACTAATTCATAGTGACTGTAAGGGCCCAGGATTTCTCTTCAGAGTGATACAAATGTTCTAAAATTAGATTGTGGTGGTAGTTGCAAAACTGTGTGAATATACTGTAAACCATTGAGTTTTTCACTTCAGATGAATAAACTGGCATGAAAATTATATATTAGTAAATTTGTTTAAAAAGGCATTGATTCTGTTCATAATCTCTACTGTTTTTCTTTTCTATATATTATTAATTTCTGCTTTCTTTCCTTTTTAATTTCTTTGTGTTTGCTCTTTTCTTTTAAGCTTATGAAGCTGCAAATTTAATTTATCTATTCTCAATTTTTAATTTATTTAAAGTTATATGTTTATCTCTAAAAACCTTTTAGCTATATCTAACAATTTTTAAAAGCAGTTATTTTATTCTGATGTAAATATTTTGTAATTGTCATAAATGTTTATGTTCCTAAAAATCAGAGCTTCAAAATACATAAAATATATGAATACTTTACAATGTCTACTGTGATATTTTTCTCCATGAGTCATTTAAGAGCAAATATAAAAAGTTTTCCAAATATATGTTTGTGTTTACTATATCCTGGTAGATTTTAATGATTATGTAATACCCATATTATTTTTATTAATGTGTTGTGTTTGAAATTCTATTTTGTCTAGTATTACTATTTTTACGCAAAACTTATTTGGTAATTAATAGCATGGTACCACTTTCCCATAACAGTCAATCTTTCTGTTACATTGTTTTAGATTTTGTTTAGTGTTTCTCATAAACAACAGCTAGCTGTCTTAAAAATTCCCAATATGTTATTTCTGTCATTTATCTGATGAGTTTGATCCATTTTCATCCTATCTAATAAAAGAGTAATATGCAAATTGACCATCACTCTAACACACAAGATGGCTGCTCCCATGTGGACACAAGATGGCTGCCACAAGATGGGAGCAGTTGGGACCAGCAGTCCTGGGTTGTGAGAGGGATGTCCGACTGCCCATTTAGGCCTGATCCCTACGGATCAATTGGACATCACTTGAGGGGTCCCAGATTGGAGAGGGTGCAGGCTGGGCTGAGTGACATACCCCCGTGCACGAAATTCATGCACCGAGCCTCTAGTTGTTAATAATCACTGATATATTTGCATTTATCTCTACCACCTTATTTTCTTCTTACTATCTATTTTATTGGAATATATATATATATATATATATATATATATTCATGTTTTCTTTTGAATAAAGTTGTGGGTTTTTTTGTTTTGTTTTGTATTGAATATTCTTCATGCATCTCTCTCCCCTACTCTGTTGGTTTGGAAGCATTTCCATTATTTTAATTCTATTATTTCTCTTATTTTACTTACCATCACCAATCTTTGATTATAGTATTTTTCCCAAAGTCTAAATATATTTGAAACATTTTGGAATTGTATATCAACTATAATGGAAAAATAAATTAAGAAAACAAAGAAAATAAATTTATGTATTTTAAAGAAAAGAAATGCTACAAACTCCTTCAGCAATTTTACCTACTCATTAAATAGCTAATTCCTGAAATTTTAAAACTTTTTCTTCACAATTGCTAAAATCACTTTTAACATAGAGTTAAATTAATCAACATGTTTGTTGTTAATATTATGTTTACTGTTGTTTCTTTTTAAATATATATATATATATATATATATATATATATATATATATGTTGACTTCTGAAAGAGGGAAAGAGAGATAAAAACATCAATGATGAGAGAGAATCACTGATGGCTGCCTCCTGCATGCCCTGACCAGGAATCAAACCGTGACTTCCTGGTTCACTGGTTCATAGGTTGATGCTCAACCACTGAGCCAAGCTACCCAGATACCATTGTTTCTTATATTCCATACCTTCCCTCTGGGTCCTTTTACTTAAATACAATCTTTAATATTTGTGCTTATGAGCATCAGTTGATGGTAAACTCTCTTGGTATTTCTTACTAAATCTAGAAACACATGTATTTTTCTTCATTTATGTTTGAGTGATAATTTGGGTGTAAACATCTAGGATAAGTTACTTTCACTTAGCATTTTGAGGATATTATTCTTTTATATCCTGTTATCTACTGTTGCTGTCAGTTTAACTGTCAGTCTTTTTGGTAATTTGTCTTTTTTATTCTAGTAGTTTCTAAGACCTCCCCTTCCTTTGTTCTTGATTGTTTGTAGACTCACCGCATGTATTACCTTGTAGTAATTAATATTGATCTTCACTATGAGCCCTTGGACTTAATTTTTCCTCTTAGGACTCATGTCTTTCTTCAGTTCTGGAAAAAACAAATATCTCTTTAACTATTGCTTTCCTACCTTTCTGGGAAATTCTTTAGACAGATATGTTAGACTTTTCCATTTATCCTCTAAAACCTTCAACTGCTTTGTCATATTTTTCTCTCTTTGTCTCTTTGTGATGCATTTTAGTGAAATCCTCATTAATATCTTCCAATTTCCTGATTCTGAACATCCTGGCTGTTTTTCAAAGCCTTTTCAATGAATATTTTTCATGTTTAAAATTTTTACATTTTTTCTTTTAGATATACATGTTTTGTTTAATTTCTTCCAATTTTTGCTTGCCAATTCTGTGTTCTATTTTTAGTGAAAGTTATTCTTTGACTTACCTCCTTTATCACCCTAAATGTACTTATTTTAAAGTCTTTAGCAGATTATTCTTTTTTAAATTTTCATTTGTTGTTTTGAGAGAGAGAGACAAAGGCTGGGGAGGGGGGGGGCGTGTTGTTGTTTCACCTATTCACGCATTCATAGGTTGATTCCTGTATGTGCCCAGAACAGGAATGCAACTGCAACCTTGGGGTATCAAGAGGACACTCTCATAGACTATTCTTATACTTTAGTTTTGCTTGATTAAATGTATCTTCTTCTAGGTAATTTGTATTGGATATCTGTCTTAGCATTACATTACTTTGTTTTGGTATCATAGTTTTTAGGGTCATTTTGAGAAGAAAGTGTGTTTGTCTTTGTTTGTTTGTTTTCTTTCTCTGCCCATGTCTCTTTCTCTAAGTTGTTTCATTGATTGCCTCCACCTGGCTCCTTGGGGCTTGCTGACCAAAACAAGTTTTATGTTGCAGGTTTGGAGCTGATGCTCCTTAAAATATGGATTAAGGTTTATGGCCAATATGGTCATAGAGCCAATAGTTAGCATCTTTCAGATTCCGAAGATGAGGCTGTTTTTATGTCCTAGTAATTTAAGAAGGAGACAAAATTCTCAGGCAAAAATTAAAGAGCATTTTTTAGCTTTTCTGAATTTTTTTTTCTTTAAATCAGGGGGTGTTCCACTGAACCCTTCAGCTTGATTCCTGTTGCTGCTTTGCATAATTTTAGTTACCATTACTTTAGATGAATCTAACTTCGAAATATCTTTCCCTACTTCCTGCCTAGAAGTAAGCTCACATTTTTGTGTTGTATGCTGTTGACTGCCTTCCTTTTCTGGTCCATGAACTTGGTGCATGTAGAAGCTTACTGTGCTTGAACCTACTTACATTGTTTTACTTATTTATGTATATTTTCCTGTCATTGTTTTTGTTTGAAATGGAGTGTAAAAATTAGGGGCAGGGGTAAGTATAAAGCATGTACTTAATAATCTAATTTTATACCTCCTTAGGATGATGGTTGCTTAAATACAATTTCCAAATTGCTTCAAAATTTTAAAAATACTTTGAGGCCAACTGAAACAAACATTTTCTTTGTGCTTTCTTAAACTGTAGAGCAATATAAATATAATGCAAACCACACATATACTTTTACATTTTCTAGTAACTACACTAAAAATATGAAAAGAAATAGGTAAATTTGACTTCAACATTTTTAATGCTCACCTGAGGATATGTTTTTTATTGATTTTAGAAAGAGAGGAAGGGAGAGAGAGAGAGAAACATTGATTAGGGATCAAACCAGCAACCTGGGTATGTGCCCTGACCAGTAATCGAACCCACAACCCTTTTGCTCTATGGGACAATGCTTCAACCAACCAAGCCACCCAGCTGGGGCAAACTCTGACATTTTGCTTAACTCAATACATCCAACATACTATTATTTCAAAATATAATCAATATAAAAATTATTAATGATACTTTTATTTTTTGTACTAAATCTTTGAAATCTGGTGTCTATTTTATGCCATTTATAAAATAACTAGAGGCCTGATGCATGAATTCGTGCATGGGTGGGGTCCCTCAGCCTGGCCAGTGATCAAGGCCTATTAGGGGCCAGCTGCCCAGGGGGAGGGACTGCGGGAGATTGGCCTGCCAGACCCCCAACCCCCAATCAGGGTCCAGTGGGAGGGCTGCGGGAGGTTGGCTATGGGAGCACACTGACCACCAGGGGCAGCTCCTGTGTTGAACATCTGTCTACTGGTGGTCAGGGCGCATCATAGCTACTGGTTGACCGGTTGTTCTGTTGTTCCAGTCGTAACGGTTGCTTATGTTTTCATATATATATAGATAGTAATTTAATCACAACCAAGTAAATGTAATCACCACCACTGCCATCACTTTGGATTTTGGGACCTTTTTCCCACAAGAAATGTATTAAGTAATTAAGACACAGCAAAATTTAGATGGCCCCAAAATCTGTCATCACAATGCTACTATATTTGAAGAATCCTCCTGAGCTTCTCTTTCTCAACTGAGGGAAGATAGTGGAACATGTTTTGTGTACAAATTTGAAACAGAAACAAGCCCATTTACGCTATCAATCTTGGAAAACTGGTCTCTGGAAAATCAAAGTTTTAGGTTTTTTCAAATGACATGATATGAGACTATATAAGGTTTAAAGTGTTCATTACATTAATTACCTAATAAATTAATTAAGGAGTTAATTCAACTTACTAAAAAGCATTTGTGGGTGTTGAAAAGGATTAGAAAGGAGTCAAAGGTGTAAAATCTGATAGAGTTTTATGGGTTTATATGGAATATTTTGCAGTTGAGATTACTTTTCACTTCCCCCTAAGCCAGTGGTCAGCAAACTCATTAGTCAACAGAGTGGCAAACGGCGGCTCGGGAGCCGCATGTGGCTTGTGAGCCGCGGTTTGCCGACCACTGCCCTAACTAAAAGATGCTTGGTTTTGCTTCATGTTCTAACAACGATTTTGATAGGCCATTTACAGTCTGACATCCAGGTATCTCAGGCAGCCAGGTAGGTCTGTTTGGATGCAAGAACTCCTTATCCTCTGTGTGGGTATTAACAAACATTGCTATTTCTGGAAAAGGTAATCCCTTCAAAGTATACTGTTACATTATTAAATCACTTGTTTTCCAAAGCATGGGACCACATTCTCTCTAGATCTCTAAATCATACTATTTTGTAAAGCTGCTTATTTATACAGCTTAGAAACACTGATAGTTCATCAACCTCCTGATTTTATGGCCAATCTTTAAACATGCTAATTTGTCATACCTTTTGAAACTCCTTCCTTCATCACTGTGATTTTCCCCAGTAATTCCCAATCATGTCATATTTAATGGGAACAATACTGGTAATTACATTGGTACATAGCCCTTTTCTCTTGGGTATCTCCAAATGGTTTCCAGATTGGTGGGGGTCAGTTTTCAAAAGCTCCCTGTGAAGAAGGAGGGGAAGAGTTTAGTTCCAAATCAAGGTGGGAGAGTGAGGCTCAGCACAGGACTGCACCATTACCTGTGCCATTCAACCCATCTGCGCGGAAACATTTCCATTCTGACCCAACAGTCCAATGAGCTGAAATGTACCTATTTGGCAGGGACTCCGGCTATGCTGGCTGAGGAACCACCATGCTGCCATCACAGCTGGATGTGACAAGTTCCAGGAGTTTAGAAATTGTTCTCTACATGTTGGGAGGCATTTTTATGTCCTAGCATCAGGAATTCATCATTTCCTGTGCAAATTGTACTGGCCCACCCCTGGCTCTTTCAATCTCAGTTACCTTGGTTTCTTTTTACCTATGGCACTTACCACCACATAACATGTTACATACTTGCTAATGTTCTGTCTTTACCCACTAACACATAACCTCTATTAAATTCCTAGCCTTGTCTGTTTTGTTCATGGGTGTTTTTCCTGCCCCAGAGACCTAGTAGGAGCTCAGTGAATATTAAATGAAGGAATGAATTGATATGCAAGAACCATACCATCTTTCAAATACTTAAGTGGAGTTAGAAGCCTAAATTCAAACCACAGCTCTGTAGTTAATTAGTTGTGAGATCTGAGCAAGCTGCTCACACTCTCTGTTTTTCAGTTTCTCAGGTATGAAATAGCATAATGATGTGTACCTTCTACGCTGATTGAGGACTAGATGATGTAAATGCTCGGCACAACATAAGACCTGGCTGGCATGAAGCACTCAGAGAATGGTGTCTACTTGGGGAAAAAAACATTGCTATTCCAGTGGTTCCTCATCTGGAAAGTTGTTAGAACTAAGAACCTATACTTCAGCTATGGAAGTTTAAGCCTCAGGGCTACATAAATCATATTCCTTCAAGGACTAGGGGCAAAAACTGGACATGGCTATCATCCCAGAGGGTCTAGGGCAGCAGGGACTTGCTTAGGAGTTTTCCAGCTCATCTAAACACAGTCTGTAAAAATATCTGGTTCCACACACAGGGGCCACAGGCCTGCTTCATATCCCAGCCCAGTGGGGATAGTTTCTGAGAAAGGGAGGGAGCTCATGATACCCCACACCATGTGACTTTCAACAAACATTGGTTCAGCCCCTCTGGCTGGGGGTTATCAACTTGGCTTCCCTAAATGGTGCTATGCCCTTATTTGCACAGGGTGAGGGGGCAAGAAAGTAGGGGGCTGCATTCTCGACCCCTGATTGCCAGCTTCTTCTCAGCCCTTAGAGTGGCAGCATCTGACTCACCCCAGCCCACCCCCTCACCTTTGGAAAAAGAGAGACCCAGGCATTCTTGCTTCCCTCCTGGAGTAGGCATACATCTGAAAGCAGCAAGTGTTAAGTATATAATCTTATCTGCTTCTCAAAGCACAGAAAGAATATCTTAGCAATCATCATGTTAAATAAGTGACATTGCAAAAGTGCAATATTAAGCTGGTAAGCATTCCTGAAACTTCCAGGAGTGGGTAGATGTAGGTGCACTTAAAATGAATTAATAATATAATACAATATAATAATATAATATAATATAATATAATATAATAGGCAAAGACATGAAAAGCCACTTTCAGTTGTTTGCACTTTCATACGTGGGAGAGATTGTTTTCATTTCTAATACTCAGGCTACATTTTTTAGATTAAGAAAAGGGTTTAGAGACAGGGTGTGCAAAATAAAGATTTCTATTAAATACATGGGTGTATGCCTGCCTGGGTGAGCTTGCATGTGGGTGCATATACTGCCTTTGCCATGCTCTCAAGTTCTAACTTCTCTCTAGACTCCTGGGCAGAGAGTGGTCATGCAGGAGCCCAGTTCTCAGCTCCTGGCTTGGCTGACCCTCGGAGGAGGAATGCTAGGGATGCTCTCCTTCACCTTCCCTGCCCCCATGCTATCCCACCCACCCACATCATGTTCAGTGGTCTGGGATCCAATACCAGCGCCTGGAGAATTCTTCCCTCAGCAGTTCACATTGATCTACATTCTACTTTCTCTAAACGTCTGTGACATGTTTGTGCTGTCCCGTTTTTATAATAGGACATTTGTTTTTGTAACTGGAGGAGTGAAATAAAATAATCCCTTCACTTGACTCCCCTCAGTGCTCCCCACCCTCCAGATAGGGGCTATGGCGTGTGGTTCTTGTCCAGAGCCATAAATCTTCCCACTCCCTTTCTCCAATGGAAAGTCTCTGAAAAGCCTCCCGAGGACAGGGATGCAACCTAACAGACAGGAAGCAGCATGCCAAAGCTTCTGCAGGGCTTCCTGTGGCATCTGTGACTAGATGGTCCTGACTGTCCTGGGTGAGGGGTCCAGAGGGGCACCCTGGCGTCCATCTGTTGGGTGAGTAGAGGTGGGGGTGGGGGAAAGGGGCGGATGACACTTGACACCTTTCAGTACATTGATATAAAGAACGAATTCCATAGAATAGAATTAGACTGTATTAGCATGGAATGGATTATGCTGTATTCAGAAAACATGTTTATTCATGGATATTGAAGTAGATCACATGATTTTAAAATGTAATGGTTGTTTTTGGAAAGGTGTGTTTGTGTGTGGATATGTGTATGCATGCATGTGTGTTTGTGTATGTCTGTGTGAGCTTGTGTGTATGTGTGTATATTTGTGTGTGTTTGTGTGTGTGTGTGTATACACACATGCAGTTGATTCCAGGGTTGCCTGTGGGATGATCAAGCTCATGCTGCTAGACCCCCAAGGATGCTGTTTTTCAAAGCCCCTCCTGGATCCCAAGGAGTAAAAAAATTCCCTGAGCACCTCTCTGTGACAAGTAACGCGCTATGTAAATGAATCAGTTCCTATCATCCAGGAGGCCACAGCCTGCCTGGAAGCAAGAGAGTGAGATAAAGGCAGAGGGATGCATGTGGTAGAGGGCGGGGGCAGGAATTGGCTGATAGCTCCAATTTAGACGATGCAACATTGACGTGAAAGCTAATGATAGGAAAAGTTCATTTCTCCTGAAGTATACACCATTTATACACCATTTTCTGTAACTCTTTTATTGAGAAATCTAATCTCATAAGAGATTTTTGTCCTTTTCCTGACTAATTTGTTTTTCTGGTGTGTGTGTGTGTGTGTGTGTGTGTGTGTGTGTGTGTGTACCTATCATTGAGATTATTGTGCACAGGCCCTGCTCAGGAGAAACTTGGCATAGTCTGAGCCCCATGTCACTTTTATCCCTGAACTCTTTCAGTGCCTAGACATCCCTACATATATCACACCCCACACCCACACACACACCACACATAACACCCAGGCACACACACACCACATATGCACACATGCGCATACTGCACACATGCACATTACACACACACACACACACACACACACTTCGGTCTGGGGAGGTCCTAAAATGCAATGGCCTGGGCTTACCACATGCCTTACAGTTTTCCATCTGAGACCATGACCTTGAGGAGAGGGGACACTGGGTGGCTGTTCATTCCTAAGATCCTTTATGGGTAAAAGCAGCTTCCTGGGAGTTTCTGGGGTCAGTTCTTATTCATATTCATATCTTACATCAAAATTAGTTATGATCATAATAATCCTTATAAATCACTTGGAAAAGTACATAGGAAGTCAAGTTTTTCTAAATTTCCTTTTTCTAAAGGTTAAAATTAAGGCAGGAAGGAGCAGAGCATGACTATGCAGGGGCCCAGTGGGGGTGGGGCCTGTATCTCCCAGGCCCAGTCTGCTTATCTGTGTATTTTTCCCTCCCCACAGCTCTCCTGTCTGTGCATGATTGCCTTTCTCAGCCACACCGGGGAGTCAATTCGGAAGTGATTTCAGATGCTTGCCTCACCCAGCACACTCTTTTTTTAAAAATATTTTTATTGATTTTAGAGAGAGAGGAAGGGAGGGGGAGAAAGAGAGAAACATCTATGTGAGCTAGTAACATCCATTGGCTGCGTTCTGCACACCGCCTATTGGGGATCGAGCCTGCAAACTGGGCATGTGCCCTGACCAGAATCGAGCCTATGACCTTTTGGTGCATGGGATGACACTCAACCAACTGAGTCACATGCACCAGAGCACCCAGCACACTCTCTTGTCTATCTCAGACTCTAACTTGTCTATCTCAGACTTTTTTCCTGCTGCCCAGCCTCTGACCCTTCCTCCTCTTGAAAATGCTCTGGGTGTCCCAGTCTCCTGGCTTGACTCACCTTTGTCTCCTTACCTGGAAGAATAACCCTTTGTTGTCATCCCTCCACCTGCTGCATGGAGTTCTACCCTTTCTTGAAAGCAGGGCTAAACTTTCATCTCCTTCATGAAGTCCGCTATGATCACCTTAGCCAGGAGTGCTCACTTCTCAGCTTGGAAATGACTTACTATCCTCCCCTAGCGCTAATCTCAATTATTTATTTGACAAATGTTTGTTGAATACCCAGAATGCACTAAATAAACAAATGCTCAGTGTAGGAGCTACATCAATAAACAAAACACAAAAACAGCTTCCTATCCTGTGGTCAGTCCCGTGCTAACAGTAGGTTCTTTGCTAGTTGTGGTTCTAATAGTTTTTTGTCACCTCCAGTATATAGTAAGAATTAAATCAATTTTATGGAGTTGATTAATGAATTCATAGTTTCTCTTGAGCCATGCAATACAGAGTTAGAATCAACACTGCAAACGGCCCCTCTAAATAAAGCTGGCTATGGAAGGAAGAGAATACATTTCATTCTTGTTTAAAACATTGAGTGGTTGATTTCTGTATCAAAGATAGAATTCCGGTTTTATCAAATGCATCTCAGAGAAACAGCTAAGCCCCTCAAAAGACAGCAGTTATAAATGTCTCTTTTTCCCGCTTAGAGGCTGTGGAACTCCAGAGCCTGACCAGCTTCCTTCTCCCTCTGAGGAATAGAAATGGGATGGAACTTAAACCCCAGGAGTATTTGTGTGTTTAGACTCTCTGGATGATGCCTAGTGCTGGCCAGGAAGTATGCTCAGCCCACAAACTACTAGCGAAGGGGTTGAAAAAGACAGACGGGACTCAGAGGAAGGGAACACAGTTACTCTATGGCCCAGAATCTGGATCCTAGGAGCCAGATTATGGTTAGCCACATCGCTTCCTTATTGACCTGTTCTTTGATACTTATATTCTTATGTGTACACTCTGTCTTTTTCTTTTTCTAACCAGTCTCCTTCCCACCAACACAGTTTATACTAAAAGATGGCAAATGGCACGTATACGGGCATTTTTCTACAGCTTAAGGGATGGTCAAGACTCTTGATGACTTAAAAACATGTGACATCAGCTATTTCCTTCCTGAAAACTACACTACTTTAAAGGAACGCTGAGGTTTTGTCATAAAAAACACACTGATGATTATGTAACTAACAAGGTCTGTATTTCCTCCTTATTTTGTTTTATGCAGACTCAATCATAATGCTCAGCCCTCCTGTAATCTTCAAGCTTTATGGTTGATTTTACAATCTGCCGAACTTTTACGTTTACCTAAAGGTTGGATTTCAAGGTGTCAGGGCCTGAAGAGTTCTATGCTCAGGTGAAGGGGGTGATGTCTAATTGGCTTCTGGACCTAAATTAGCATTAGATCAGAGGCTTCTCGGGAGGCCTGACATCAGGTGACCATAGTGATGAAGCAGTAGCAGCCCAGGAATCGTATGACAGCTGGGGAGAGACTGCTGAACACTCTTCCCAAGTCTTTCTGAGGCTGTTAGTGCCCAGGTTGGGGAAGAGCTGTGCATCCTTCTGTAGCCCCAATTCATATGCTGAAGCCCTGATTCCCAATGTGATGGCATTTGGAGGCGGGCCTTTAGGAGGTGATTTGGTTTAGATAAAATAATGAGAGTAGAGCCCGTTATAGTATTAGGTTGAGAACCGCTGCTGTTGAGCCTAAGACCATTGGAAAACACAGATTCATTAACAGTAGCAAAATTACAGTTATGAAGTAGCAACGAAAATAATTTTATGGTTGGGGGTCACCACAATATGAGGAACTGTATTAAAGGGTCGTGGCATTAGAAAGGTTGAGAACCACTGCTCTATAAGAAGAGACCAGAGTTTACTCTCTTTTCCATGTGAGGACACAGTGAGAAGGCAGCTATCTCCAAGACAGGAAGAGAGCCCTGTATCTGCTGGCACCTTGATCTTGAATTTACAGCCTCCAGAACTGTTAGAAATAAATGCCTATTGTTTAAGCCACTCAGTCTATGGTATTTTGTTATAGCAGCCCAAGCTGACTAAGACAAACTGTACTTATTGAATACAAACAAACTCAGATCCAACTTTTAAAGCCACATTACCTTTTCTTATTATTATTCACTTAATATTTCCAGTATTTAATTAGCATCTTTTATGTACTCTTCTATTGTTTTGTCTATCCCAATATGCTTTTCTATCCTATTTCCCCTCTTTTGCTACCTTTAAATATTGTCTGAATAAATCCTACTGTACATATGTCAAGACTCAGCTGTGGTGTCCCCTCCTACAGAAAGCCTTCCCTGCCCTCCTCTCCTTCATTCCCAGCCTGGATTCAGGACTGATTCTATGCACCCCCATAGCATCCTGTGGTGGCTTCTCTTCTTCTGTTTTACTTTTTTGCTATCCCTCATTAGATTGTGAATTTCTCACTGACGGCAAGCTCCAGTAGAATCTAGAACAATAGTCATAAAAAATGTTTATTTCCAGGCTGGTGTGACTCAGCTGTTGAGTGTCAACCCATGAACCAAGAGGCCACCAGTTCAATTCCCAGTCAGGGCACATGCCTGGGTTGTGAGCTTGATTGCCGGTGAGGGGTGTGCATGAGGTAGCCGATCTATGTGTCCCTCTCATTGATGTTTTTATCTCTCTATCCCTCTCCCTTCTTCTCTCTCTAAAATCAATAAAATATATTTTAAAAATGTTTATTGTGTAAAATACGCTTTTCAGTGAAACCCTTGGAACAGAAGGCTTTGGTTGTTGATGAACAGTCACGTCAGTGTGCAGTGAAAGACCCGGGGGCAACATACCAGACAAGGACTGAGGAACAGCCTAGAGTTTAGTACAAGCATTCAGGTCAAGATGGGGCCCGAATGCTGCTGGACTTGCTGAGACAGTGCAGTAAAGTAGCAGAGGGGTTTGGAATGGAACTGGGTTTTGGAAGACCAAAATGTGGCACTTCAGGAGGAGATTAAGTTCAATATAGGGATCACAGGCTGTAGAATTTTTATCCATGTGAACGACTCTTCTATGGCTTGAACTGTGTCCCCCAAGAAGATGTTGAAGTTCTAATCCCCAGTACCTGCGAACGTGACCTTTTTTGGAAATAGGGTCTTTGCAGATGATCAAGTGAAGATGAGGTCTTTAGGGTGGGCCCTGATCTGATATAAAAAGGAGAATTAAGATATAGAGACAGATATGCATGGAGGTTTAGGTGATGTGAAGACACAGGGAGACTGCCATCAGCAAGCCAAGAACACCTGAGGCCCCCAGAAGCTGGGAGAGGCCTGGAATAAATTCTCCCTCACAGCCTCAGAAAGGACCAACGCAGCCAACACCATGATCTCAGACTTCTAACCTTCATAACTGTGAGAAAATTTCTGTTGCTTAAGCCACCCAGTTTGTGGTAGTTTGTTAATCACAGGCCAAAGAAGCTAGTACAAACTCTTCCATTAGACTCTTAATTACCCATAGACAGCGATTTGGGGTTATTTATGCTGGAATCTTTAGCACCTGACACACCTGCTAGACCTCTGCAGAAATCTGAGAATTTGCCATGATAGAAAGCTTACCCCCTCACACCAAGATTTCCTTGGACTTCAAGTCGGAGTATAGAGCCTAAAAATAAAAATATGAGGCTGGAATTGATACACACCAGACTTTTGCCCAAATTTATCGCCTTGCCCACCCCACCCCAAAATCATGATGGATGCTTCTCTGTACAGACACTGGAGCAGGACTCCAAGATCCAAGAAAGCCATTCAGGTTTAAAGCCATCTGCTAACAAGGAAGTGAGAACACCATGTCCTCGCCCTGTGTCCTGTTCCCTCCCTGCCCTGGGGTTTAGCTACCCCATAATTTCATAGGGAATTCTTGTTTCTTATTATATAAAGGTTAACTTGAAATTCATTTCTGATGAGAAAAGTAAGAAAACTCTGGAAATCTGTGCTTGAGTAAGTGATTTACCTTAGGTTAGCTTCCAATTCCAGAAAATTTGACAAATATAAAACTGGAGTGAGGATTTTTATGTGGTTCCTTAACCGTTACAGTTATTTGTAATAATAATAATCAAGAAAAAGATAGCACAACCTCAGAATTTTTCCTCTTTACTCAGCTGAAAATTAAACCAGACAGGCAATTACCAAGGTTTTGCCACAATATATAATATGTGTACACCGCGTTTATGGCACATTACACATTACATGGTGATTATTTCGAATTTTCATCCAATCATCTTATTAGTTCTGGTATTTTATGTGGTGAATGACTGTAGCTAAAAATCAAGTGAGAAAGACACTGGTAGAGAAATAAAACACAGACTCAATAAAGTCAGGCCCATTAAAATGTGACCTCCACTGCAATGGACCACAATTGGTGGTATTGACAATGAACTCCTGAAGACTGGAAAAATACTAAGACACTAAAGCGAACAGCCTCATTTCCAATACATTTTTTACTGCTCTAATAAATTCTGTATTTTATTCTACTATCACACAATTATACTTCATTCTTCTTTGTCAAGCATCATGGTTAGATAGCTTTTTGAGTGCTTTTATGTACCCTGCACTTTACTAAAAAAAAAAAAAAAGAAAAGAAAATCAAAAGGAGAGTACCATGCTAAAATAGAATTCACAATATTTTTAATATATTTTTAGACCCTAGTGAATACTATTGCATATTCTTATTATTTGAAGAAAATGAAACTACTTTATTAAATGCTAAAAATAAACTTGGACCCATTTTTATAGCTCATTCAACTGATTTTCTAAGTTATGAGTCATTCATTGCTTTTGGTGTTTGATGTCATTTTCTTGGAACTAAATTGAATACTATTTTGGGTATATAAGCAAAGATATGATGGGTTATAATACATCAGACCATGGGTCCAAATTAAAAAAAAAAATTCCTAATAGTGTTTGGTCTATTTTTTCCCCCTATCTCTTTCTGAATTATCTAACTTCCTCTATATTTTCTTCTGGAGTTACAGTTTTATTTTCTTTGTTTATTTCTTTCTCACTTGCTCTAACTTCCTCCTTTTATCTTTTGGAAATATTAATTAATGTAAATTATTTCCACTGAGAAGTCCAAAATTTTTCATCCTTAAGATAAGATAATGCTGCTCAGCCAAGCAGGTCTGAGGGTAAAAGTCAACTTACATCATATTTTTAAAAAAATAGGATTTGTAGAAAGAAGCTTTGTATTTTTCCCCCAATGTAGGAGAAAGTAGAAATGTGAGGTGTATTAAAAGTGAAGGGAGGGCCTAAGTACCACTTATTGGCACAGAAACATATATGTAAAGTACCATCCTATATAATAAAATCCTAATATGCAAATCAACTGAAGGCAGAACAACAGGTCGCTATGAGGTGCACTGACCACCAGAGGGCAGATGCTCACTGCAGGAGCTGCCTCCTGGTGGTCAGTGCGCCCCCACAGGGGGAGCCCCACAGCCATGAGCCAGAAGCCGGGCTCATGGCTGACGAGCACAGCGGCGGTGGCAGGAGCCTCTCCCGCCTTCGCTTCAGACAGGCGATAAAAAGCGAGGGGTCCCAGACTGCAAGAGCCCCTGACTGTGAGAGAGATGTCTGACTGCCGGCTTAGGCCCTATCCCCAGGGGCATCGGGCCTGGGCCAGCAGGGGGACATCCCCCGAGGGGTCCTAGACTGCGAGAGGGCACAGGCCAGGATGAGGGACCCCCCCTCCCCCAGTGCACGAATGTCATGCATTGGGACTCTAGTCTATTATAATTACATATTCTGTCTTTGGGAACTAAATATTAGCATGCATATATTCTCATCAATTATATTCTGAACCACCATAAGAGTAGTAAATGAGAAAGCAAGCTGCTGAAATATGTAATTTCTTTTCTATAATTACTAGGTATGATGAGCTAGTTAGGTTAAGGATGTAGCATCATTTATTTCACTCTGTAGCTTAGCGTCAAGTTCCCAATGAGGCTTCCAAAGTTGACCTGAATCAAACTAAAGGAGTAAACCCTTGATCAGATTCAAATATGTCACTGCCTTCTGTGTGCCTCCCTTGAATTTTGGGAATGTTCTTAGGGCAAGGCTCATCTCACCCTCTGGGGCATGTGTTAGTTGATTATTTTTCTTATGTCCAACAGGGTGTCATAGTATGGATCACGTTCCATACTTCCCGGGGTAGGGCTAAATAGTCAAGCAGGATGCTCTGTAGTAAAAGATGATCAGGAAATGTTTGTTGAATTGGAAAAAATAAAATGAAACAAAAGTAATTGCTGACGGTCATTCCTTGTGTTACAAATCTGCAACATAGCTATCAGTGATAGAACCATGGCCATGTTCTCAGCTGCCCAAGCCTGCACTTCAGAGAAGCATACTCCTGAAGCTATGAAATGCTTCTGAGAATTCCTTGAAATCTTCGAGTAACTTGAACCAGAGCCTAGGCACTTGACTCTGGTCCTTGTTCCTTATCACTTATAGTTGTAAACACTGAAGAAATTACTGATTGTTGCCTTAACAAACAGAGCTTATAGATATACTGTATAATGGGGAGTTAACAAAACCAACTCAACTCATAATGGCTGTTATGATCCAAGTAGCTATTGTGGTCAACCAGAATGGATTTTAGAGAGTCACTTTCCTTTTGCCAGAAACAGAAGTGCATTCTTGGGCATAAAGGAATGTGTGGCTGAATGTGGGAGCCAACAACTGGATTCCTCAACCGTCTCCTCTATGGTGCAATGTGCTGTGTTGGGATCTGGTGGTCTGAATTCTTTATCCTCAAGACATGGCCAGGACACTGTGCTCCAGGTCAGTTAGGGGTTCCTGGTTGTGCTTAGGCACCCAGGCAAGTAGTATGTGTGAGGAAGTATAATTCAAACATGTGGTATAATAGGGGGTCTGATTCTAAACAGAGTCAGAATCAAAGTGACCTGCATATCATATCCTGTTTAAATGATATCCTGCATATCATTCTCCCTGTGGGCTATTTGGATACTTCTAGAAAATAATAGAAACTCCTATAGCCTAGTTGGATGGAAAGAGCATGGAATTTAGAAACAGCCAGCTCTGGCTAAAATTTCTGGCTTCAACATATATTAACTATGTGATCTTGAGTAAGTTACTTAAACTCTTGGAGTATTAGTTTCCTTGTCTAAAAATTAGAAATTGTATTTATTTTGTAATTTTTGTTTCAGATTAAATGGCATTATGCAAGAAAAGTTCTTATTTGAATTCATAGAATATTGAAAACACCGAATATCAGATAGCCTTCTTCCCCCTACCCTCAACCTTCTCTTTCTATTTTCCCTGTTCTCTTTCTTCTTATTATTCTGTCTGTATAACTGGGACCAGTACTTAGCATGGAAGGCTACATCCATCCTGTGAGAACCAAATGTGATTAAGGGTGCTATGCTTCCTCCTGGCTGTGTGTGTGCACATGTGCATGCACGTAAGGGCAGGGGAAGGGTTTGGGGTTGAGAGGAAAGATGACAGACTTTTGAAGGCAGGGACATTATCTCAAACAGCCCAATGCCTGAATTTCCCACTCTTCACTGTCCTGCTCCCCACCAGCTAACACTCCTCACCCATGAAGCTGATGATGTGCTGTTTTGGTATTATTGCTCTCTTTGCAATCTCTCTAATCCCCATGTACTAGGAGGGTACATGGAAAGAGAGAGGCAGTATCTTGCTAATGGATGGTCTGAACCCTCACAAAGACCACTCTCAACTTCACAGGCTTCAGAGTGTTACTGGCCTCCAGTCAATCCTCACTCTATTCCAGTTCCCTTCTGGGGAAATTAGGCCCAGTTGGTAGCTCTATCAGATGGGCTTTCTGAGACTCAGATGGCACAAGGCCTTTCATGTTGCCACTTCATTATGCCAAACACTGGGTTAAGTAATGGTCAAGAGGAACACAGTAGGAATTAATAACATAGAATTTGACAGGCAAGAGAAACAGTATCTTGGGCAAACCAATTATTTATAATAAAATTGCCAAACTCAAAGGGGGAGAAAGAGGTAGATAGACACAAAGCTAGAGGAAGAAACCATGCATCCATCTATTTCTTTAGTTAAGATTATTTACTAAACCCTATTTTGTGCCAGGCATTGAACTAAAAGCTGAGGGTATAATGGTAAACAGATCAATTATATGTAGTCCCTGTCCACATGCTCCTAGAATGTGGTGTGGGATCTCACAGCCTAGATAAGGGAATATGCATTTCTATAATTATGTTTTAGTTACTAGTGCTGTGCAACAACTTATCCCCAAACCTAACAGCTTACACCAGCCACTTTATTATGTTGACTAGAGGCCCAGTGCACTAAATTAGTGCAGGGGAGTGTGTGTGTGTGGGGGGGGGGGGGGAGGTCCTTCAGCCTGGACATCATCCTCTCGCAATCCAGGACACTGCATGCACCAGTGACCATACTTTTCATACAGGTGAAAGGTATCTTGCTGTTGTATGGGCAACTACATTTTTTTGCCCTGATTATAAAAAGTAGTACATAACATGATCCTTCTGAGGTAGTATTACCATTTCCCCCATCTTATGGGTGGAAAAACTGACACAGAGAGAAGTTAAGTAATAGGCTTTGTCAGACAGTTTTAAGTGTCAGAATCAGGGCTGACCATAAAATGTGCAAGCCAGAGTCCATGCATATCATTGCTGCATCATCCTGTTTTTTCATTGTTAGAGTAGTCTTGCCAGGCTTTAATTTTTAAATCTAATAGACTGTTCCCAACATATAGGGTAGGGTCCCTAGGCCTGCCGATGATCAGGGCTGATCTGTGGGGTGACCGGTGGGGTGATGGGGGGGGGGGCGGCCCCACTGGCACCACCTTGGCTGGTGGCCTGGCACCACCCACTTGCCAGCCCCTTCCAGGGGCAGCTTCTGCATTGAGTGTCTGCCCCCTGGTGGTCAGTGCGTGTCATAGTGACTGGTTGTTCTGCTGTTCAGTTGATTTGCATATTAGGATTTTATTATATAGGATGGCTCTGCAGCTTAGGAACTTAAACAGGGTATAGGATTCTATGCTTTCTGGGCCTGAGGATGCTTAATGACTGAGGGCTGAAATTATCTGAAGATAACTTTACTCACTTGGATGGCAGTTTTTGCTTAGCTGTAACTTGTGTGGCCTCGAACACCTACATGTGTTCTCTCCAGTATGACAATGTTAGATTTATTGGACTTCTTACATGGCAACTGAATTCCCCCAGAGCAAGTATCTCAACAAAAACAGACAAAAGTTTAAGACCTTTTCTGACCCAGTCTTAGAAATCATGGGCCATCACTTCCACCACATCCTATTGGTTACTAAGGCCAGCCTCGATTCCAGAGAAGGAGAATTAGATTCTGTCAACCTCTGCTCCTAACTTCTGGATGAAGGAGAATGAGGTAAGAGCATGTGGGATAAGAGATACAGGTGTGGCCCTTTTTAGGATATACAATCTGCCAAAAAAAAACAGTAGAATTAGTGTCATGGGAGAGGAGGAAAGAACATGTAAGGAATCCTAATGTTGATCAGCAGAGTCAACCAATAATTTTTCAAAAGAAGTACTTACTAAGCTGAAATTGAGAATCAGTGGAAGTTAGCCAAATAAAGACTGTCTTTGTCAGTTCAGACCACTAAAACAATTTACCATAGGTTGGGTGGATTAAACAACAAACATTTATTTCTCATAATACCGGGGACTGGAAGTCTAAGATCAGGGTACTGGAATGGTCAGATTCTGGTGAGAGCCCTCCTCCTGGTTTACAGACCTTCTCATTGTATCTTTACATGGCAGAGAGAAGTCTAGTTTCTTCATCTTATAAGGACTCTAATCTCATCATGGAGGCCTCACCCCCTAACCTAACTACCTCCCAAAGGCCCTATCTCCTAAACTATCCTTTTCAATTTGGGGGGTGGAGTGGTACACAAACATGTAGTCCACAAAAAAGACTATGTATGAAATAATGCTTTAAGCAAATAGAACAATATGGGCAAAGGTCCACAATCTGGTGGGATCCTAGGCCATACAAGAAACTGAAAAGTTTCCATATGCTCACCTTCTAAGGTTGAGTGTGGTCCCTCTTCAGGGAGGGTGGGAAAAAGTTGGTGGTGGGAGGTTAGCATGTGTATATGTATGTGCTCCTGGAGCATAAAAAATAAAGCTGGAGAGGTAAGCAAGGGCCAGATCATGAGGGTTCTGGTGAAACACACTAGGGAGTCTGCACAAGACAATGAGAGGCAGAGGAAACATTTGTATGCAAAAGGCTACTATAGATCAGGCCACTTAAAAATGAGAACAGAGTTCATATCTAGGCAGCCCTTAATGTTCCAATAGCCAAACTCTGAAACAGTTAAGGGATGCTTATCTTGCCCATTTGGAATAAAGTGCATGGTGTTTCTTTGTCTCCTTTATTATTAATTTTAAAAATTGAATGGAAAGTCCTCTTCACTATCCCAAAGAAGCATACTTAAGACTCATGGACTCAGATACTCCCCCTCCTCAACTTGTAGCACTTTAATCACATATAAGACTTTCCCAATATCTGTCAAAAGCAGTAGTGCACCTGAAATATCAACCTAACGCCTAATGTTAAGCATCATTTATTGTTAGTATAATTTTTCATAAACATGGGGAAATCTTTTCTTCAAGAGGAGATGTAAATCCCCAGTTACCAATTTCTTCTCTAAAAAGAATTAAACTTTTTTCAGGAAGCAAAGATACTGAGTAGAGGGTGCCCTCATTATAAGCCATTTTATGCACTGGACTTCATGGCGAATGGCCATTTATATGAAACTATTCATTTCCTGCAGGGTCGTTCCCAAGCATTTGTCTTCTTGGAACAATAATGGGAAATTTCCTTACAGGAGAAGGACTATGACATCATCTCCAGTTACATGTTGTTCTTCTTAGTCTTGGAAAATGTCCCATTGTCCTTCATGCATTAGATGGATCTAAAATAAGCAAGGAGTCTAGACAGTGGGAGCCAAATATAAGATCTATGTAGTATTGTAGAGTGGAAGTCACTCAGCAATCTCCCATCTAACAGAAGAAAAATTAAAGAAGTACACAAGGGTATAAAATGTGTATGTCAGGTTACAAATCTTAGGCTATTTCTCTATTTAATTACTAGCTACTTTAAATCATTTTAAGATATGTGTAAGGTAAAAGTAACCTATGAAGGAATAAAATTGTATTTATCAAGTTTGAAAGCAGCCTTTTTCTAATGTGTTCCCAACCTTCAAGACTCTTCAATGTTTGACCAATTTTGATCTTATTCAGCAAATATTCTGGATAAAATACTTTGCCAGTCTACATGATGCCACAACAATCTATTTTGTTCTTTACTGCATCTCGACACAAGAGATGTTTTACACCCTTTTTTATGGAGATACTTGGGCAAACTTACTATTGAATATTTGTTCTTATTCTTACCCCCACTTAAAACCCTTTATTTTAAAATCAAGTAGTAGCCTTCAAATTTGTTCTTCTCCACATTTGCTTTGGACATTATATGTCTTTTGGATTTCCAAATGACTTTTAGAATCACTTTAATTTTCTAAAAAAAGATTTGCTGGGATTTTGATGGGGGTTTCACTGATTATGTAGAGCAATTTGAGAAAAATTGATATTGATAACAATATTGAATCCTCTGCTCTGCAAAGTATATCTCTCAATTGATTTCATTCCTCTTTAATTTCTCTCAGCAAATTTTCATAGTTTTCAGGGTACGCCCTTTGTAAGATTTTACCTTAAGTATTTCATGTTGTTGTGAAATTTTAAATGATCCTCTTCCTCTAGCATCAGATAGATTTCTCACACACATATAATTATCATGTAATTGACTACCGGTGGAGTACCTTCCGCAGGTCTCCTCACTTCAATATTCTGTCCTGTGAACTCTTATCTGTCTTGGTCTCCTGAGACTCTCAGCTTTATCTCAAATAAAAGAGGCTTTCTTGGGGTTCTCTCTCTCAGTGACACAGCCTGAAAGTGAAACTCTCTTAAAGCAGCAAGCTGGGGCAATTACAGGACTTACCTTGTTTGTTTCTCATCAATTGGAATCACTATCCTCGGTTACTTGATGTCCAGTGTCCTGAAAACCATGGCTTCTTATATGTGTTTTGTATTTTTCCCCAAACAGGAGGAGAAATCTAGTCCCTGTTACTCCATCTTGACTGAAACCTACATTTTTCTGTTTTTAAAAAAATCCATGACTACATTGGGTCTTTCTATTACTTTATCTGAACTTAATCTTAACAACTAAAAAATGATTAAAAGCTCCACAGATAGAGATTTAGTAAACTAGAAAAATCTGAACAAGTTATTCAGAATGCAGCACAGAGGAAAAAAAATGTTAAAAAACATAAAAAGTTTCCAGAGACAGGGGGGTAGAATGAGAAACTACAAAATATTTCTTGCATGCCACTCCTCCCTCTTGGGTTTAATTGTCTTCCTACTGATGTACATCATTTTGTAGTTCTTTCAGTGATGGATGGTCCATTAGTTGTAAACTTCCAGGCTGGATTTGTACAAAATTGTTTTTATTTCTACCTTGCTTTTGAAAGATAATTTGGCTAGATAGATCTTTTCAGATTGGCAACTATTCCTCCCAATACTTAAAGGCATTATTCTATTGCTTTCTGGCATCCATTAATACTAATGAGAATTCTGCCTTTAGTCTAATTGTTTTATTACTTTGTAAGTAACCTACCTTTTATTCTGATTGCTTTAAACTGTTTTTGTCTTTAATATTGTGCTGCTTACTACTGACCATGTGTCAGAATTTCCTTCCCTTTTAAGACTAACTCACATTTCATTCTATGTATTTACCGTATCTTGTTGAAATTCTTAGTAATTTTTAAATTCCAGTTTGTAAATAATGTAGCAGGTCCTGATTTTATTCTATCACATAAGAAATTTATTTAAAAGCTGTAAAAGAATCCTATATAATAAAAGGCTAATATGCAAATAGACCGAATGGTGGAACAACCGGAAAAACCGAACAACTGGTCACTATGACGTGCACTGACCACCAGGGGGTGTATGCGGAACATGGCCGGCGTTGGCTGCAGTGGGATGGTGGAGCAGGTGAGCAGGGGCACCAGACCAAGATGGGACACCAGTCACTGTCATTGGGGCCAGCCTCTGGTGGTTACTGAAAATTCTTTGCTCTCGTGTGTCATGGTCCCGCCCAGCACTCACACCTGCTGCTGGCGCCAGCCCCGCTGGCACCCGCTGCTGGTGCTGGAGCCACCGCTCACACCCACTGTCAGCGCCTGCCTCGCTTACACCCACAGCCAGCACCAGAGTCTCCACTTGCACCCACTGCTGGTGGTTGGCGCTGGTGCGATCACTCAGTGCCATCAGTGGGTGCGAGTGACAGCTGTTGGCCCTGATCACCTCTCAGGGCTTCTCTACCTCCCCTGCTCCTGAGGGGTGATTGGGGCAGCAACCACCACTTGTACCTGCTGCTGGCACAGGCCCCAATCACTCAGCATGTGGGAGAGGTGGCAGGAGAAGGGCTGCCAGCAGACAGGGGACTGGGGCTGTGGTCAGAGGGACTGGGCAGGGGCACAGAGGATAGGCTGAGACCTGCCCTTGTGCCTACTGCAGCCTCGCGGCCCACAGTTCCTTTCAAGGTGCATGAATTCATGCACTGGGCCCCTCGTACACTATAAGAAGAGAAATGAATAGCTTATGCTTCACAAACCCACTCTAATAGTCCAAGAGAAAATTATTCACAGAGTTAAACTGTTCACATGTGTACACAGTATGCCTGGCCCTGTCCCCTGATCCTCTGGTCTATCTCCTCCTGATAGGGGGCTTTCTTTTTCAAACCATCAGGTTGTTAATCTTCATCTTCCCTGAGAAAACTATCCCCTACTCATTGGTATCAGACATGTCCCAGAATTCCCTCCTTATCCATTTTCACACCTCAACCACTATGGTCCTCAGGACAGGGTCCTACAGCAGGACAGTTCCCAGATTAAGCCAGAGTATCACTGGAATTTTAAAGGACAGTCCAGGATAAATGGTCCAAGTTCAGTGCTCTTTGAGATTTCCTTGGTAGTGTAATATGCATACCTGCCTTATTCTTATTCTTCCTGGGTCATCTCACAGGTAACTCTTATCTCAGAAGAGACATTCAGTTTCAGACACATCACAACCAAGATCAATATTAAGGATGATAAACATTTCTCTGATTACAGCATAATGTGCTCAGACTGCTCCCCCAAGGGGATGGTAATCTATATATTATTATGCACCTAAGTGACACGCCACCCTTTGTCTTTTCCTAACTCTGAAACTTAACTAGAGGCCCACAGCAAATAAAAAATAAGACCTAGTATATATAACTTTTACAAACAACAAAGCCATTTTCTTCTTGATGTCTTTCTTCTGGCCACACAAAGACTTAGATGAAGCTTTGACATAAGGATTTTTCTGTACCTTAGGCAGATCATATTTTTAAGCAGAACATATTGATGCTGCTTTCTGTGTTAAAAAGTGAGTCAGAATTATTTTCCTAATTTAAAGCAATTCCCAGGGGTTGCAGGGGTGGGAAACCTTTTTCCTGCCAAGGACCATTTGGATGTTTATAACATCATTCATGGAACATTCAAAATTATCAGCTTAAAAATTATGTTGCTATGAAAAAAGCTCCTCGAGGAGAAACCAAGATGGCGGCATAGGTAAGCACCTAAACTGCTGCCTCGCACAACAATTTCAAAACTACAACTAAAAGACAGAACGGACACCATCCAGAACCACAGGAAAGCTGGCTGAGTGAAAATTCTACAATTAGAAGGAAAGAGAAAAGCTCACAGAGAATTGGAGGTATGGCAAAGGGTCTTTGTGCGCTCAGAGAGGAAGGGCAGCTGAGAGCCTGGCTGACTTTCTCTGGCAGAAGCGGGAAGGAAGCCCCCGACCGCACTGAACCCCAGTTCTGACTGCACTGAACCCCAGTTCTGGGCGAGCCCCTGGGGACCCATGCTCTTACAGGGGGAGTCTGGACTCTCGGGCGGAGACTTGGGAGCTGGGGAAGGCAGAAGTCTGAAGGCGCGTGCCAGTGTGCACAAAGGCTGCGGAGGTTGCCACAGGCTTTCCCTAGTGGAAGGGAGTCGGAGGTTCCTGACTGCACTGAGCCCCAGTTCTGACTGCACTGGGCCCCAGTTCCAGGCGAGCCCCTGGGGACCCACGCTCTTGTGGGGGGAGTCTGGACTCTCGGGCGGAGATGCGGGAGCCGGGGAAGGTAGAGGTCTGAAGGCGCGCACGTGCGCGCAAGGGCAAGGCTGACGGGAAGCCAAGACTGAGACTCCACCCCATCCAAGCTGAGCACAGAGGCTACTGCAATTTGGCAAGTCTAATCCTATAAGGCTGTCTCCAGCACCGAACTTCTCCCAGCATAGACACAGCTGATCCTTACAGCCAACTGGCCTGGAGGTCAATTCTTCCCAGTGATACCAACAACAATCAAGACTTAATTACAACAAGGCTGTACACACAGTCCACAAAGGGGTGCACCAAGAGTGTCCACCTCAGGTTAACTGGGGAGGCAGACCCACTGGGCCATATTGGAAACCTAGCACACAAATCTACCTTACCAACTCAGGGAAGCAGTGAAAATGCGGCGTCAAAGAATCAGATCACAAACGAAAGAAATGGAGGAAAACAAACGACTGGATATAGAATTCAAAACCACGGTTATAAGGCTTTTCAAGAATATCCTAGAAAAGGCCGATAAATATAACGAGACCCTCGAAGATATGAAAAAGGACCAACTAGAAATTAAACATACACTGACTGAAATAAAAAATATTATACAGAGACCCAAAAACAGAATAGAGGAACACAAAAATCAAGTCAAAGAATTGAAATACAAAGAAGCAAAAAACACTCAACCAAAAAAGAAAAAAGCAAAAAAAAAAAAATCCAAAAAGTTGAAGATAGTGTAAGAAGACTCTGGGACAACTTCAAGTGTACCAACATCAGAATTATGGGGGTGCCAGAAGAAGAGAGAGAGCAAGATACTGAAAACCTATTTGAAGAAATAATGACTGAAAACTTCCCCCACCTGGTGAAAGAAATAGACTTACAAGTCCAGGAAGTGCACAGAACCCCAAACAAAAGGAATCCAAAGAGGACCACACCAAGACACATCATAATTAAAATGCCAAGAGCAAAAGACAAAGAGAGAATATTAAAAGCAGCAAGAGAAAAACAGTTAGTTACCTACAACGGAGTACCCATTCGATTGTCAGCTGATTTCTCAACAGAAATTATGCAGGCCAGACGGGGGTGGCAAGAAATATTCAAAGTGATGAATAGCAAGAACCTACAACCAAGATTACTCTACCCAGCAAAGCTATCATTCAGAATTGAAGGGCAGATAAAGAGCTTCACAGATAAGAAAAAGCTAAAAGAGTTCATCACCACCAAACCAGTATTATATGAAATGCTGAAAGGTATTCTTAAAGAAGAGGAAGAAGAAAAAAGTAAAGATAAAAATTATGAACAACAAATACATATCTATCAACAAGTGAACCTAAAAATCAAGTGAATTAAAAACCTGAGGAACAGAATAATCTGGTGAATATAATAGAATCAGGGGCATAGAAAGGGAGTGGACTGATAATTCTCAGGGGGAAAGGGGTATGGGGGATTTCAGGAAGAGACTGGACAAAAATCATACACCCATGGATGAGGACAGTGGGGTGGAGGTAAGGGCAGAAGGTGGGGTGGGAACTGGGTGGAGGGGAACTATGGGGGGGAAAAAGGAGAAACAATTGTAATAATCTGAATAAAGATTTATTAAAATAAAATTAAAAAATAATAATAAAAAAAAAAGAAAAAAGCTCCTCGATTTATTGAATTTCAAGTCCCACCTGTGGTTGCCTTGGCAGGGCCAGACCAAATGATAGGGCCTGCAGGCCGGGCCTTCCCCATGCCTGGTAGAGAATAGGATACTGCAGTTTATGGTGTGTGTGTCGGGGGCAGGGAGGAGGGTGCTAGTCATAACATATGTTTAGAATTAATGAGAGTATGTTAAATTGAATTGGATGACAAAATAATCCTCAGAGAAAAGTCTTCTGGTAGCTGAAGTTCTAAGAATAAATGAAAGAGATCTGAACTCACTATAATAAAAGTGCAGTTTTGGCTTCATGATTATATCTAGTGATTTTTATCTGGCTGTTAAAGATCCTGAAACTATATTTTAAAATCAATTTGATTTATTTACTAGATTGTCTGAATCCAAGCTGACTAGCAAGGTGGCAACTAGCCACAGGTGGCTTTAGAGCATTTGAAATGTGCATTAGCCCTACCTGGTTTGGCTCAGTGGATAGAGCATCAGCCTGCAGATTGAAGGGTCCCAGGTTCAATTCCAGTCAAGGGCACATGTCTGGGTTGCGGGCTTGTTCCCAAGTAGGGGGCATGCAGGAGGCAGCCAATCAGTGATTCTCTCTCATCATTGATGTTTTTATCTCTCTTTCCCTCTCCCTTCCTCTCTAAAATCAATAAAGACATTAAAAAAAGAAAAATGTGCATTAAATTCACACTTGAATTTGAAGACAGTATTTAAAAAAGGCTGCTACATATCTCATGAATATTAATATTGATAGCATTTTGTGCATATGGGTTAAATAACACAGTACTTAAATGAGCATTACCTGTGGGGAAGCACGGGACTTGGTTAGAAAGTTTGTAAGGAGGAATCTCCGAAAGGTCAGGGCCTCCAGAGGGAGCTGGCCGAAGGTGGCCACTCCTGCCTTGACTTTTCCAAACAAGTCTGAGGTCCAGGTGTTTTACTGGAATCTTTACGTTTAGTCTTTAGACGTCCTTGCTTAAAGGACACTGCAGATGCATGTGTCTTCTCAGGGATACTTACCCTGCTGATGTTATTTAGAAGTTAATTTTAGTTCAAGCTGTTGTTACAATAAAAGCCTAAGGAGGCAGGCAAACAGGGCTGTTTGGTTTCTCAAGCCAAGCAGTCCCTTAGGCCTCTCACAGAAACAAACATGTGTCAGAGTAACCCATTCATCCATTGCTCAGGGTCTGCTGGTTAGCCCCAGCAATTACCTGTTTCCTTTTTGACAGGGCTACTGGAACATTCAGAATTGCATACATGGCTCATTTTACATCTGTTAGACAGCACTAGTCTGGAATCCACTGAGTTTCTGTACAAACCCATTTGGTTTTGGACTTGTGGCATTCTCAGAATTATTCTCACCCTAAAGGTTCATCACCTTGTGCAGTCCTCTTAACTTAGTCTCAGATGTGAGCCACATGCTGGTGAGTCCAGCCACCTCCCACCCCCAACCAGCATTCCCACCTCGATGACCTCTCTACAGTTGTTTTCTACACATACTTCAGGGAAAGGAAAACCATTTTATTTCTTTGAGGAAAATATCTACCTATCCAAATTGATATTCCAAATTGTTTTTAAAAAACACCCTTAAATTTATAATAAGTAAGGAGTGAATTGTCAAATTTGGCTTAACCTTTTTTTCTAATATCAATGACTGACAATCACACTATAAATGAGTAAATACCTTAATGACACTGACATATTCCTCCATGTCCTGGTCAAGAATAAACTACCTATGAGGGGAGAGAGATGACTTTAGCAAAAGAAGGATTTCACTAGATTTTCTTCTACATAAGGCAGCTGATTCATAGCATGAGGACGTACACAGAAAATGATATGCTCAGTGCATTAAAGATAGATTTATTTAATAGATACAAAATTGCTTTGGCTGCTGGAAGCTAAAGGAAGAAGGAAGGGGGTAGCAGGGAGAGAAAGGGACATGAAAGGGGCATAAGAAGGATATATTCTGTAGGATTTCATTACTTAACTTATGTTAACACTATACTATATGCATCAACTGTTCATATCTTAAACAAAACTTTTCAATTTTGATAGTTAATAAATAAGAAGTATATTTTTAGAATATTTTAAAATTCATTTGGCTTTGTATTGAACAAAAAAAGATATACAAATACATAGTTTATTTTTATTTTAACTTTTACTTAATAAGGTTCAAGTGTTGAGCTCATGTTGAGGTCAGAATTAATATATCTTGTCATGTTCAAAAATTGTAGAATTAAACTTTAGATAGCCCTATTATTTAAACATAAAAATCTTATTTAAGATTTTTGTTTAAGTTTGGTGTTTCTAAGAGGTTAATTTTTTACAAGCTAAATTAGAAACTTTTGTTGCATCTTGAATTTTTTTCCTTGTATGATACAGAATAATCTAGTACACCTTTAAAATACAAGTGATAGATAACAAAACAAACATTTTCCTGGAAACTGCTTTTCTTGTGTAGTTACTGTATTGTATCTGGGAGCAGTCATGGAATTTTCTGGATGTTATTCAAATCTCTTTACCAGAATTTGATGTTATAATAGGAGCAAATCTTTTTTTTTCCCACTATGACTTTAGCTCTTGAATGTATTCCAGAATATGTGTGGTGCACAATTTGTCATTGCATTGAAGAACATTAGTCATGTGGATCACACTCCTCCTAAGGGTTAATATTAGGAATTATAGTAAGTAAATGAAATATGGAATGCTACTTCCTTAATCTCACGCATGGCCTATTTGAGCCTGAAATAACTACTAAGTAAAAATAATGTTACATTTATTTTAATGCTTATAAAGGTCATTGCAATAATGGTATTTCTCTACTGGCTAAATTAACTACTTTGTCCTATCTAATAAAAGAGTAATATGCAAATTAACCATCACTCCGCTACACCCACAAGCCATGCCCACCCGCCACTCCCACCAGCCAATCAGGAGCAAATATGCAAATAAACCCAAGCAAGATGGCTTTGGCCACAGAGAGCAGGAGGGAGGCTTGTGTTTCCCCGGCAATGGAGGAAGCCAAGCTTTCCGCCTGCCCTTGCCGGCCTAGGCCTCCACTCAAGGCTACAAAGTTTCAATGATAGCAGATACATAAACCCAAACAGAAATGGCAGCAGCCACGGAGCTGGAAAGAGCAGGAGGCTAGGGTTGCCCCTGGTGATGGAGGAAGGAAAGCTTTCCGCACACCCTGGCCGGCCCAGGCCTCTGCTTAAGGCTACAAAGTTTCAATTATAGAAGATAAATAAATCCCAACAAAAATGGCTGCTGCCATGGAGCAAGCAGAAGGCTTGGCTCCGCTCCAGGCTACAAAGTTTCAATTGTAGAAGATAAATAAACTCTAGATACCAGGGCCTCTGCTTGGGTCACCAGGGGGCGTGGCCGGCCTGCAAACCACCACAGGCCGCTCGCCCAGGCTGCCCCACACCCCAAGGGAACCCCCACCCTGATCCGGGACACCCTTCAGAACAAACCAGCTGGCCCCCACCTGTGCACCAGGCCTCTATCCTATCTAATGAAAGAGTAATATGCAAATTGACCATCACTCCAACACACAAGATGGCTGCCCCCATGTGGTCAAAGATCCTGCACTTATGTAGACACAAGATGACCACCACAAGATGGCCAGCAAGGGAGGGCAGTTGGGAGGGACCAGGCCTGCAAGGGAGGGCAGTTGGAGGCGATCAAGCCTGCAGGGGAGGGCAGTTAGGGGTGACCAGGCCTGCAGGGGAGGGCAATTAGGGGCCAACAGGCTGGCAGGGGAGCAGTTAGGCATCAATCAGGCTGGCAGGGGAGTGGTTAGGGGGTGATCAGGCTGGCAGGCAGAAGTGGTTAGGGGCAATCAGGAAGGCAGGCAGGCAAGCAGTTGGGAGCCAGCAGTCCTGGATTGTGAGAGGGATGTCCCAGATTGGAGAGGGTGCAGGCTGGGCTGAGGGACACCCCCCCTGTGCATGAATTTCGTGCACCAGGCCTCTAGTTTATAATAAAAGCTTAGATGAAATCTTGCTTCCTTCAATCTTCTTGATGCGTCTTTAAGATTGACTCAGTCTATCCATAGTTGTGGTGGTTATTATTGCAATTCAACCTCAGCCTTAGCATTATATACATATCTAGTTGTATGATAGCTGAACTTGAAATAGCTGTACATGTTGATGACTGCTTCTTGCTAATACCTTGAATTTTCTGCCTGGACACTTTCTTTCTAGCCACTGGAGCACTGATGTTCGGCCTATACAAAGGCCTAAGCCAGAAATTACAGATATGAAACCCTTAGAAATAGGTCAACACCAGTATCAAATAGGGCATCGGTAGATAAATCTCACCATTTTCTTGCCCCTTAGTTTAACCGTGAGGCATATATTGCCCCAGTACTTCACAAACATTATCACTTGGGGATCTTGTTAAATATTTACATTCTGATTCAGTGGTCTTGGGATGGAGCCTGAGGTGACAATGATAAAGAGGAGGATGGTGATCCACTTGGAGTAGCAGGTTCTACACAGTCTCCCAGAATTCCCCAGTGGAAATAAGCTTGCTCCATTTGCCCTCAGTGGGAAGTTGCTTGACCTCTCCTTTAATTCGTTTTCTTTCCTTTTCTATTTTTCATTTCTTCATCCTTCCACTGGTGTTTCCTACTTTCACAGGAATCCTTATCTCAGGGTCTGCTTCTTAGGGAACACAAATCATGAATATACCAGCGTACACATACATACATAGCAGTATCTAGGTCTGTCTATCTAGATTCCATATTTGCTCTCATATCACAAATCTATCTGTCCTAAACATAGTAACATAGTGAAGCCTCTTAAAGAATCCTGGCACTTGAGGAGTTGTAAGGGAAAAGATGAAGACATCCAGGAAAGAATGGAAAGAGGAAGGTGATTGACCAACTAAATTGACTTTTTCTTCCTCCTGACAGAGTTGTCAAATGGATTTGATATTGTGAGTGCTAGTTAAAGAGGAGACTGGGCAGTTAGTTATGGCTGCATAAACAGTGCCTCTCCAGAAGCCCACAGAGAGATAGCCGTTCTCCTAGGAAACCCGGGCAATGACTTTTCACCTGATTCTATTATTCAAGACACAAGTTGGGAGGATTGGCCATTGGGGTCATGAGAAGAATGTTGGTTAAAGGCTACTCTTGGAAGGACTGGAAGCAGCATACGTTCAGATGGTGGGTTAGGCAATACCACACTTCCAGGCTCTGGGTCAGCTCTGTAAAAGAAAGGAAAATTATTGAATGGCCTTTGTGATGGTCATCTGCAATTCTTTAGAGACTTTGTTCATCCAATACAATGTGTGCTACTTATCTTTTGGGAGCATGCTTGAGAGCAAAGTTCTGAATGTCCTCAGCTCAGAGATCAACCCTACCCCTTGTTGGTTCTGCTGCCATAGTGTGATATTCAACCTTTTAAAGCATCAGTTTCCAATCTGTAAAATGGGGACAATAAAACTGATCTCATAGAGATATGATGAAAATTAAATAGATGAGTGGATAAAAAAGCAGTGGTACATGTACGCAATGGAATACTACTCAGCTATAAAAGGAAGGAAATCTTACCTTTTGCAATAGCATGGATGGACCTGGAGAGTACTATGCTAAGTGAAAGAAGCCAGTCAGAGAAGACAGGTACCATATGATTTCAATTATATGTGGAATTTAATGGACATAATAAACTAACAAACAAAATAGAAACAGACTCATAGATACAGAGAACAGATTGACAGCTGTCACAGGGAAGTGGGATTAGGGGCTGGGTGAAAAAGGTGAAGGGATTAAGCTAAAATAGAACAACTCATAGCCCAGCTGGTATTGCTCAGTGGTTGAGCATCGACCTATGATCCAGGAGGTCATGGTTCGATTCCTGGTTGGGGCACATGCCCAGGTTGTAATCTCAATCCCCACTGCAGGGCATGCAGGAGGCAGCAGATCAATGATTCTTTCTCATGATTGATGTTTCTATCTCTCTCTCCCTCTCCCTTCCTCTCTGAAATCAATAAAGAATATATTTTAGAAAACAACAACTCATAGACACAGACAGAGGGTGGAAGGAGATAGAAGATAAAGAGAGAATAAATGGTGGTGGAAAGAGACTTTATGGGATGGTGAACACAAAATACAGACAGTGCATTATAGAATTGTACACCTGAAACCTATATAATTTTATTAACCAATGTCAGCCCAATAAATTAAATAATAATTAAAAAAAGAAAATGAAATTAGATATACTGTATAAATACTTGTGTTACTATAACTGGAGAATAAGAGAGCTGCTCTCATATCACAAATATTTCCAAGAATGCTGGGGAAATTGTGGGTGGTCATTTTACCTGAGGTAGGCATTGTGTTACACACACACACACACACACACACTTACTATCATATTCATAGAAATCTACTGGAGTGATAAGGTCCTGATGATCTAAGTCAGTCCCAGCTAACACAGCAGGAAAAACCTACTTTTGCCCTTAGCTCTGCATGAAGGCACCTCTGAGAAATCTTTCTGTGAACAAGCAAACACCTGTTCTTGGTGGAACACAAATGGGAAACTTGATTTAAAGCTCTTGCTTCCCCTTCTTTTAAAAGTTTGTAACTCCTGCATAAATAGCTCCTGCCAAGGCCACTTTCAGTTTCTTAAGTTCAGTAGCCTGAGAACAAGCGACCCAAGTTCTCTCAGGGCAAATGTGCAGCCTTGAGACTCTTACTACAGCCAGAGTCTGGGGTTGGAAGAGAGACAGAATGAATTTGTTTCTGTTACGACTCACTGACCACACCCAATGGTCTCACCATTTGCAGTGGTTTCTCTTCAGTGCCCTGACAGGTTGATATTCTAGAAGCAACAAATTGGAAGGCCAAGGACAGGTCAGTTCTTAGGAATGTGCAAAAGAAGATCAGTCATTGTACTAAGCTGTTTAATTCTAGTAGTTCTTTCATCTCAATCCTTTGAAAGCAACTTCCTCTCCTTAACCAAGTTCTGCCCTGGCCTCTTCATGGGCCAAAGAAGGCGGATGCTGATTAAAATCACAGATGTGGCCAAACCTCCCCAGCAGTAGTCCGGTCAGAGATCATGTGGCCCCTTCCCTATAACAGGTGGCACGTAGTCTTCAGAATGGCTTCTACTTTTCAAGAGGATTTGAATCAAGAGACATTCGAGGTAAAATACTGTCACTTGCGTTTTATTTTCTGTAAAGCCAACTACAAACTAATTGATAGCTGCCTTTTTGAAGAAAAAGGTAAAGGTAAAACTTATGAACAACAAATACACACCTACCAAGTGAATCTAAAAATCAAGTGAATGGAAAATCTGATGAACAGAATGGAATGATGAATATAATAGAATCAGGGACATAGAAAGGGAGTGGACTGACAATTCTCACGGGGAAGAGGGTGTGAGTGGTGCGGGAAGAGATTGGACAAAAATCTTACACCTATGGATGAAGACAGTGGTGGGGGGTAAGGACATGGGGTGGGGTGGGGAATCAGGCGGAGGGGAGCTATGGGGGGAAAAAAGAGGAACACCTGTAATAATCTGAACAATAAAGATTTATTTTAAAAAAGAAGAAGAAAAAAGCCTGTAATAGCAGGTGTCATCAATATCAGACACAACATCTCTACTCTCAGTAGCATGAGTTGCGATTGTTGTAAATTACATTTCAGTATACCACACAATAGATGCACTACACACACGCTTTATCTCACACATGCTTACACTCACATGTGTAAGTAGTCAGAGAGGGAAGCATAAAGAATTTATGCTGATGTTTGAATAAAGGAATAAGTCTTAGTAAAATAAATATGTTCCTATTTATGCTATAGTAATACTATTATGAAATATAATCATGTTAGTTAATTAATATGCTGGACTTGAAAGGGGCTCTTATTTGTGCTGAAACAATAAATGTTTGTCCTCCCTCCTTCACCTTTCCTCCCAACTAGGACAATGAAAGATATGCAAAACACACCTACTTGTAAAATTCAAACACATTTTCAAAGGCCTGCAATTTTAACCTAAAGGATTCATGTTGAAACCTTTGACCACAGATATCTAAATAAGTCCTAATTAATGAAGGGACTCAATCATCCCCTGCTTGTCCGAGTTCCAAACTGCAGACTTGACATTCATGGACCGTGCAAAAACATGGGTACAAATACAGAGACCCTGGGATATTGCCTAGAGCTCCAACAATGTCATCAGAAATAAAAGCATTGTATTTGACAACGGTGTGATCTAACACTATGACCTATATGGAAGGTTTCAGTACTGTCATTCATTCCATGTGTAAAGGGGCTCAACAGGGTGACCACCTAGGGATATACACATGCATTTTCTCCACACATACCGTTAATTCAAAGTCTTATTTGTAGCTCCCCTAGGAAATAATCAAAGGCCAAGGGTGGGTGGCCCAGACTCTTGTTTGGACTGGAGAGAACAGACAACAGCTGTAGCATATCACTGAGATTGACTGCTGACAGGAAAAAGCATAGATAATTTCATCAGGTCTTATAGATCAGTAATAGCAGGACACTCTCCTGCTAGTGGCCACTGAGATAGCTACAGTTGGTTTGATTGAAATCGGTAATTTTTTAAATTTGAATCGTGGTAAAATACATGTAACATAAAATTTACAATCTTAACCATTTTTTTAAAAAAATTAAATTATAGTTGACATACAATATTATATTATTTTAGATGTACAATGTGATTATCCAACATTTATATACTTTACAAAGTGATAACCACAGTAAGTCTAGTAACCATCTGTCAACAATCCTAACCATTTTTAAGTATTCAGTTTAGTACTAGTACTCAACGAACCCCCAGAGCTCTCTTCATCTTTTGAAAATGAAACTCTGTACCCATTAGAAATAAGTCTCCATTTCCTCTCCCCCTGCCCCAGTGCTTGGAAAGCACCGTTCTACTTTGTGTCTTTATCAGTTTGACTAATCTAGGTACCTCATGAAATGAAATCATTCAGTATTTGTCCTTTTGTGACTGGCTTTTTTTCACTTAGCATACTGTCCTCAATGCTACAATATGTGTCAGAATTCCCTTCCCTTTTAATGCTGAATGATATTCCATTGTATAGATTATACCATGTTTTGTTTGTTCCTTCACCTGACAATGAACATTTGGATGCTGCTATCTTTTGGTGATTGTGAATAATGCTGTTATAGACATGAGTGTATGAAATCAGTCTTTTTAATTACAACACTAAAAGGCTATATTCAATTTCATAACTACTATCTGATCCTCAATACGTCATGTACTTTGTAGAAAGCATAAAATTGTTCTAATTCAAGGAGCCTTTTGACCCATTATATGCATTGATATAACTGAGTGGGGTTAGGGAACCTGTGGACATGGGGCTGAAATGAAGTGATCTGGTTCATAAATCTCAGTTTTAATCTTGGCCTTCTTAGCACTAAATTTTCATTGTCCAAACTGTTTCAGCCAGGATACATTGAATAAGAAATATTACTCAAGAGTTCTACCCTTACTGATATAACAGCCATGACTAATGAGGTTGACCCTTGAATAACATGGGTTTGAACTGTGTGGATCAATTGAACTTCACAGGTCAAGTGAAAAAAAATCCGCATGTAAGTGTATGGACCTGTGCAATTCAAACTCGTGTTGTTCAAGGGTCAACTATACTTGCATAGTGCTTAAAAAATTCCAGACACCACTTTTAGCTATTACATTATCAGGATACCTATTTTATAAGTGGAAAAATTAGAATGGTTAAGCACCTCAGGGCTGGTATTCGAACCCAGGTACTTTCACTCCAGAGTTCATGCACTTTACCACTACATTATACCAT
This sequence comes from Plecotus auritus, assembly GCF_963455305.1. Taxonomy (NCBI): domain Eukaryota; kingdom Metazoa; phylum Chordata; class Mammalia; order Chiroptera; family Vespertilionidae; genus Plecotus; species Plecotus auritus. The sequence continues at coordinate 88,135,010 of NC_137771.1, read as the reverse complement.
CCTATCTAATAAAAGAGTAATATACAAATTAACCATCACTCTGCTACACCCACAAGCAACACCCACCAGCCAATGAGGAGCAAGTATGCAAATTAACCCAACCAAGATGGCTGCAGCCATGGAGCAGTTGTGGGGAACCAGGCCTGCAGGGGAGGGTTGTTGGGGGGGACCAGGCAGCAGGGGAGGGCAGTTGGGGGTACCAGGCCTGGAGGGGAGGGCAGTTGGAGGGGACCAGGCCTGCAGAGGAGAGAAGTTGGGGAGACCAGGTCTTCAGGGGAGGGCAGTTAGGGGCAATCAGGCCAGCAGGGGAGCAGTTAGGCATCGGTCAGGCTGTCAGGGGAGTGGTTAGGGGGTGGTCAGGCTGGCAGGCAAAAGTGGTTAGGGGCAATCAGGCAGGCAGGCAGGCGAGTGGTTGGAGCCAGCAGTCCTGGACTGTGAGAGGGATGTCTGACTGCCCAGGATCAGGCCTAAAGAGGCAGTCAAACATCCCTCGAGGGGTCCCAGATTAGAGAGGGTGCAGGCTGGGCTGAGGGACACCCACACACACACACACGAATTTCGTGCATTGGGCCTCTAGTATACCATAAATGCACTTATATGGCTACATGTATGTGGGAGTGTATATATAATTGCTACTTTTTGACAACCAGAAATGAGAGAAGACATGTTAGAATTCCAAAGTAATATTGCTAGAAAATGGTGCAACAACGTATGATAGAAAAGTAGTCTTGTTTTGTACTTGAAACCAACTAGTTTGAATCCCAACTTTCCCACTAGCTGTCTGATAACATTGACCAAGTGGTTTATCCTCTTGGCTTCAGTTTCCTCATCTGCAAATGGGGCTGATAATAATGTCTATTTGACTTGCTTGTGAACACTTAAGGAAATAATGTCTATAAAATATTTAGATCATGTCATGTAATCAAAATGTTAGTTCTATGTCTGTAAATATTTAGCTCATGTCAGGTACTCAATAAATGTTAGTTATCTTAACTCTTATGAGGCAAGAGAAAAATGTGATCTTAAAAACAAGTAAGTGTTTTAAAAAAGACATGCATTGCATGAACACATTCATCACCACTTTATTTTTCTATGTACAAAGGTACTTAAAAATTAGATTGCCTCCTTTCTCTTTTGTATTCTCCTAGAGTCTGTTCAGAAATATAAGAGACATACTATGCTGAAAACCTAATAGGAGATCCTGATAAAATCAAGGAGCTCCAAATGCCAGGATCAGGGGCACCATTAATAGTCTACATCTGCCCTGGCTGGTGTGGCTCAGTTGGTTGGAGCTTCATCCTGTACACCAAAGGCTTGTGGGTTCCATTCCCCATCAGAGCACATACCAATTGCAGGTTCAATCCTTGAATCAATATCTGTCTCTCTCTTTCTTTCACTCTCTCTCCCTCCCCCCTCTCTAAAATCAACAAACATATCCTCAAGTGAGGATTAAAAAGAATAATTTACACCTGTATTCCCCTTCCATTTCCTCCAGAATACCATGACTTTGAGCACTGGTCATAAATCAGCCTTCAGTGCCAGCACAGGAAGCGTTGCCTCCCAGTCTTGACCCAAAGGCATCACTGTATAATCATGCTTTGACAGCCACATAATCAGCCCTTTTCCCTTCACTGAAATTTTTAGACAAATAGATTAATAGAAAATGCTATCAATCCACTATTTTACTGATTAAACAATACTCACATAGAATCTCAGATATTATTTGTCCTGTTAGCTGAGTTGATTCAAGAATAAGCCTTTGGAACTCAGTTAATCCAAGAAGGTTGCACAAGGAAATATTTCTTTGCATTGCCCCAGTGTTCTTTACTTTGAAGGTATGCACAGGAAAGCACCAAGGGGACTAAAGAGGGATGCACACCAATCCAGGTCTGCCTTCTCAAAAGGAAGATTTTGCTGACAGTTGAGGATGGTAGATATTGAAAGACAGCATATATCTCTATGTGGATATATTTGCATCTTTACCAAATATGTTTCATGTGGTTTCTCATTATCCTCTTTTTTTACTCTGTACTGATATTCCTTGAGCAAAAAGTTTAACTTCCAATTTGTTTTCACCATATGGTGTTTAGGGATTGAGTCAATGCCAAATGAATGGTAAGTTCAAACAAGCTTGAGAAGTTTTGGAACTGTCTGCAAGATAGATTCTGTTTTCCCATTTGTGTACTAAGTATTTTGTCATCCACATTATTGAAGGTTCCAACTTACTGATAGGTAGAAACATTTGATTGGGTTCAAAAAGCAGGAACGGAAGTGTTGTTGTTGTTGTATGTGTGTGTGTGTGTGTGTGTGTGTTTTCAAAGCCTACTATTTTAGAGCAGTTTAAGGCTCATCACAAAATTGAGAAAAAAATACAAAGATATCCCATATCCCTTATTATCAACACCCCCCACTAGAGTGGTACATTTGTTATGACTGATGAACCTACATGAACACGTCATCACCCAAAGTCCACAGTCTACATTAGGGTTCACTTTTGGTATTGTACATTCTATGGGTTTGGACAAATATATAATAACAAGTGTATAATGTATAATGACAATGGAAGTGTGGGTTGTTTTTATTCATTGCTCTTTTGTCTATTGTGTGAGATGACAAAATGGGGCTCCAGCATCTAGTTAAGGTGCCTGGAGGGCCAGTGCTTTTCTGAATGGAAGTGTTAACTCCAAAAACTACCATTTCCCAGAGTTGGATCAACCATCCTACATTTAAGACATGGGTGCCTAGCATAATACTCTCCAGGTCCTATGCTAAGTGAAATAAGCCAATCAGAGAAAGAAAAGTATCACATGATCTCACTCATATTTGGAATCTAATGAACAAAATAAACTGATGAACAAAATAGATCCAGAGACATAGAAGCATGGAACAGACTATTGAATCTCAGAAGGAAGGTGGAGGTGGGTAGTTGGGTGGGGAGAGATTAACCAAAGAATTTATATGCAGATATGCATAACCCATGGACATAGACAATAGGGTGGTGAAGGCCTGGGGCAGGGGATGGAGGCAGGCTAGAAGAGGTCAATGGGGAAGAAAAGGGACATATGTAATACTTTCAACAATAAAGGTTTTTTTAAAAAAAAGGAAAAAGAAAGGGAAAAGAATAGAAAAAAAGACATGACTGCCAGCTCTATTTTGTGTGATGTGCTTTCTGATGTCTTTTCTTGAACAAGTAAGTTCCCCCTTGGGAGTAGGTAGAATGTATCCTGCCAAAACTTAGGTCAGGTTATATTTTCCTCTTAGGCCAACTCTGCTTATAGCTGATCTTGAACTTTTCAGTCACTGTACTATATGATATTATAGCATACTCACATTGCTGAGGTGAACCCAAGCATGAGCTAGGGTAGTGACTGGTTGAGCATAGGTAAATTTTGATTCAAGGTGAGAATTCACAGGGCTTGGTCCATTGAGCCATGTTTCCCATGCTTACAATCTGTGAAACAGATGCTGTGAATTGAAACTCTGAGAAATATTCTCAGCAAAATTGAAGATTTAAAAAGAACCAAACTCTCTGTTCCCCTCTTCTTTTGGTACAGAATCTGTCACCTTCCTCGCAGCCACCAGCCTTCTTTGACTGAGGACCCTGGGGCAGGATGCTCATTGTCTCTCCAGCAATTCATCTCAGAGCCAGTGTGGCTCTTTGACAGAGGCAGTCCTTCTGTTGGGTAGAATAACAGCCTACTTCTTGGTTTTTAAACTGGGCCAGTATTTTGGAAGGGATTTTAGAAATAATTTTTAAAAGAGGAAGTGTTGCATACTTTAGAAGTTAGATCATTGAATCTGACATTCATGAGCCTTACTCCTGTAATTTATAGATCAGTTTAGTTCTTTGTTTCTAAAGGTATCATCTCTTTGTTTTTTACCTCTGACATCTTCTATTTTCTTCTCGGTGTCTTCCGTCTCTTGACATATGTTTTTTTATCTTTTTCTCTGTCTCTTACATGCATATTCTTCCTTGGGTGTTTTTCTATTTTTTTTTGTGTGTTTTTTTCTTATTTACCTTTTCTCTTAATTTTAATGAATATTCATTAGGAATCTATTTGAGACTAGGTACTTAAAGAAATATTCAAGAAAAGAAGAGGCTCTTTTGAAGAATATGGTATTTCTTCTTTAATTAACCATATTGGAAAACAGTTATTTTTCCTGGCTTTGTCTCATTGTAAATAATAAAAGGGTAATAATGAAAATTGACCCTAAAGGCAGAACAACTGAGAATGACTGGTCGCTATGACATGCACTGACCACCAGGGGGCAGATGCTCAACGCAGGAGCTGCCCCCTGGTGGTCAGTGTGCTCCACAAGCCTGGCTGACAGCTGTGAGCACAGTGGTGGCAAGAGAGGCTCAGCAGAGCTAAGGATGTCTGATAGTTAGACATCCCCTGAGGGTTCCTGGGCTGCCAGAGGGATGTCTGACTGCCAGCTTAGGCCTGATCCCCCAGGAGTGGGCCTAAGCCAGTAGGTGGACATGCTCTGAGGGGTCCCGGACTGCGAGAGGACTCAGGCCAGGCTGAGAGACCCCCCAACCCCGAGTGCATGAATTTTCACGCACTGGGCCTCTAGTGTTCCTCATAGTTAACTGAAAAAGAAAAAAAAAAAAAACAAGCAAATTGGATCTGTTATAATTCTTGTTGCAAGGAACAAAAAGATAATCTATGTACTTTTTTAGTTTTTGTTTTTGTTTTACCTTTTTGTGATGCTCAATTGATTTTCTACCTTTTACATCAATGGGCCTTGGATGAAAAAAATAATTTCTTTACCCCTGCATTACTCCTTTTCTTTGGCATGAGAAAAATGTTAGGAGTAAGGCTCAGGTGCTCCAGAGACCTTACTAGTTTTGAAGCATCCATCTTATATAAAAACTGCTGTTTGAAATTTTAACCCTGCTATTTGGCTTCTGTAAATGCTTGCTTGCTTAAATAATAAGGAAAATAAGACTACTCCCACTTCAGAGAGGCCATTAAATCTTTCCCAGATGAAATTATCAGTGCTGGCACCAGGCCAAGCCTTTGGTTGAGGTCTCAAGGCCCCAGCACATAGGGACTCTTTAAGAACTTGCAAAGGGGGCCGGAAACACCCCATATTTGGGAGACAAAGAAGGTAAAAACATATAAATAGGGAAAATTCTTCCTTGTTGGGGCCCAGAATTTGAGAGACATTTTCCTCTGGACCCGCGCGTAATAAATGTAACTCCATCTCTCTAAGTATTGCTTGGTTCTTCTCCAGTTTTCTGTAACAGTTTATGTGCCTTATCAGTAAGCAATGTCATGTGGGTTAACTTGTATCTAGCCATCTGCTGGTCTTTCACATAGTGAACTGCATATGGCCCGTGGTCCTCCAACTTGAGCCTGTATGGAATCACCTGGAGGTCTGGTTAACACACCCATTTCTGGGTCCACCCCCAGTTCTGATTCAGTACACTTGGGATGGGACCTGAGAATTTGCTTTTCTAACAAGTTCCAGAATTAGGCTGATGCTGCTGGTCCTAGAATCACATTTTGAGAACCAATGTACTAAACTGAACTTCAGTTAGTTAGGGGATAGTTTTGCCAGTAGTCAGTGGCGGCAGGTCTAATCATCTATCCCCATTTTTTAATTTTTTTTTTTGGTTCAGAACAGTGAATTTTAAAATAAATCTTTTAATAAAGACATTATTTAATACACTGTTCTTATTGTAATGTTTTTCTACTAGTGAAGAAAATTATTATTCTCGAGTCTCAGAACTCCCAACCTTGGCATGGACCCAAAGGGCAGGAGGACCCTTCCTTCGATGCTACTTCATGTTTGCACTTCTCTCCAACTGTGTGGTGCATTGAGATGCAGGTTTTAAGTCATCTCTGACAATATTGTTTTTCAAAGCAAAGACCAAAAACACAAGCATGCGTTCAATTATAGAATGTTGATTTTAAGGGCCTGCTGCTCTTAGTACTTTTGTAGTTTAAAGAAATCTAATCTCCTCAAACTGCTCTGGTGTACTTTTTCCTGACATCATGTTTGTTTGAGCTTTGGATTCAACAGTAAGTAACATCATGATTTTTTTAAAAAGAACACAGTGACCAGCCGGCATGGCTCAGTGGTTGAGCTTCGACCTATGAACCAGGGGGTTACAGTTTGATTCCCTGTCTGGGCACATGCCAGGGTTGTGGGCTCAATTCTCAGTGTGGGGCATGCAGGAGGCAGCTGATCAATGATTCTCTCTCATCATTAATGTTTCTATCTCTCTCTCCTTCTCCCTTCCTCTCTGAAATCAATAAAAATATATTAAAAAAAAAAAAAGAACAGAGCAACCTTAAAAGTCAGGGTTTCTTTTAGACCTATTGGGACAGGCCAGCTGTTGTGGGTGTGCATCCCTGTACACACACATGTAGTGTGTGCCCATCCCTGAGAAGTGCATGTGTGCGAGAGAGGAGTGGACAATTTGGGAGCTATCCAAGTCATAAAATGTACAATATGTCATTGTTTCAGATCCCTGAGGATCAGGTTAATAGATGGATTCATTGACACAGGAAAGAATTTTAGAATTTAAAAATTCATATAAATTATATTTAATTGTCATTTAATAAATTTAGACTTCCAAGAAAACAGTTTATTAACTTGATGATGTCCAGTCCACCTCAGCAATAGCAAATTTATTACAGTGGTTTTCAAATGAGAACCTATTTGGTGTTCTGAAATAAACTGATACAATATTTTTTATTTGAACCATAAAAATAATAATTCATTGTGAGTCCTGGGAATATTTCACTTACAAATATTATACTCTCTTGTTTATTTATTTAGCAGACTTACCTTTAGACCCCAAGCAGTGGTACAGAAAAGACTTCACTTCAATAGATTCAGTATTATCTATGTTTAAGTGGGTAATTGTATGTGATAGGACTGAAAAGATCCTGGCACATCCATGTGACTGAGAGAGAAGATGTTTAATGTTACAACTAACAAACAACAGGAAGACATGTCCCAACTCTATTCCCAGAGCCAAAACTCAAGTCAGGGGCATGCAGGGGAATGCTTAGATGAGAACAGAATACTTTAAGTGAATGTATTAGAGACCAAGGCCTGAGGAACTGTCTTCAGAAAGGCCAGCGTGAGGTAGAATTCCCAAAACCAGAGCCAAAGGAAGACCAGTCAGATGGCTCACAGCAGTGACCCTCGAGGATGGGTCGAGTAGAGGCCATGCAGAAAGGGCATTGATAGTGGCTCTCCCCTGGCTGGGCATGAGAGTCACCGTAGTTTTAGAAAAATGTCAATGCCTGGAGAACTATATGGATTTTATAAAGTTCAAAAACAAGCAAGACTGAATAATATATATACTGTTATATATGTTTATAACAACATTTTTAAAGCAAAGGTGCTGGCGGCTAAGGACAGTAGTTAGCATAATAAATGTAAGAAGTTCGTCAGAAGGCTGAGGATAGCTTCAGCAGGGCTGAAGATCTGCATATTATTACCTGCTGCCAAACAGCTGAGGGCAATTCCCCTAACCTGATAATCCTTTACTGTTTACCAAACCTTACCTTTGGTATGTATATCTGCTTTGCTAAAGGGCAAAATGTGTGAATAAAAAGCCGTGGGTCCGGTCCAGAGATTCAGGGAGCTTAGTCACTAGAGCTAAGTTTCCGCCTGGCTTTCCCCCATGCCTTCCAAATTTATATTGCTTTCTAGTCTCTATTAATTTATGTCGCAGCCCCTTCTCCAGATTCCTGAACCCTTGCTGTGGAAAGACTGGCAAAAGGCACAAAACTTGCAAGGTAGCCCAGCCGTCATGGCTCAGTGGTTGAGCGTCAACCTATGAGCAAGGAAGTCACGGTTCAATTACCTGTCAGGGCACATGCCCAGGTTGTGGGCTCGATCCCCAGTGTGGGGCATGCATGAGGCATCTGATCAATGATACTTTCTCATCATTGATTTTTCTCTCTCTCCCTCACCCTTCTTCTCTGAAGTCAATAAAAAGATATATTTTTTAAAAAATTACAAGGTAGCAGTTACCTCTGCTGTAGGCAAATGGGTGACTAGATGAGAAGCACATAGATAATAAGCTACTTGTAATGCTCTGGCTCTTAAATCAGGTGGTAGGTTCACCTGTATTTGTTGTATTATTAAAATCTAATTAAAACAGGGATATGCATGGACAGTGATGACAATCTTCCATGAATCATGTATCAAGATTTGAACTTAACAAATTCTGAGCAACTGAGATCTGATTTCAAAAATTGCTAATGCACAGAGCTTACCATCAAATATTCTGGCTTAAGTGGTGCAAGGTACAGCTCAGGCATCAGTAGCTTTTCAAAGCTTCCCAGTTGACCTTCATGCATAGCCAGGTTTGGGAACCACTCTGGTATGAGAACAGAGGAGAGAGTGATTGATTGCCCAGAACCAGGAGGAAACCAGGTCTGGGAAGACTTCACAGAATGTGGCATTTACACTCTGTTTGGAAACATGTATATGACTTTGACAAATGCACAAGGCATTTCTATCTAGAGGGAGAACCACAGTAAGACCTGGGAGTGTAAGAATTCGTGGCTGCTCAGAGCTGCAGAACAGCATGCAGCAATTGTATTAGGCTGCATTGGAAGCTGAGTGGGGAATGGGTAGAAAAGAAGTGAGGGTGGGAAAATAGATTGGGTACAAATTACACACTGCTTTGAGTGCTATGTTAGAAATTTGAATTTTGTTGCAGGCAATAGAAAATCATCAACAATTTTTAATTAAGGCAACAATTTTTAGAAATCTCTTGTATTTTAAAGAAATATAATTTGTGAAAAAGTATAGAAGAAAAAGCATCATAAAAAGAGATGGAAAGCAGTGCCTTCAATACTAGCCTATCCAGTAGATCAGATAAGAAATAGTCAGGGTCTGATTTAAAAAGTGGCAGTGAGTATGAGGATGGATTTGAGACACATTTTGCAGGAAAAACTTAGAGAATAAGGAAAAAGAATGGTGCTCATTCTTCTGGCATGGTGAACTATGAGGGTAGTAATACTTTTGACTAAGCTAAGGAATGAGGAGAAGAATCCAGTTTGGAAGTGTTGCATTGGAGGTGTCGAGGGTAAAGATACTCAGTAGTAAGGTGCAGTTGGTGATAAAATTCAGGCAAGAAGTCTAGGGTGTAGATACAGATCTAGAAGCATCAGGGAATATGCAAAGCCTTAGAAAGAGCCCTGAATAAGTGAAGGGAAGTTGGCAGTAGATGAGACCATGGGAACTACCAGTCTTTAAAGGGTAGGCAGAGGGAGAGGAACTAATATAAGAAAGAGGTGGAGCTGGAAAAAGTTATCAGAGAAATAGGAAAAAAAATCCAAAGCAACTTCAAGAACAAAGAACCAAAGTAGTCAAGGGAGAAAAGCTGCAGAAAGAAGTAAAGGATCAACCAAAAATGTGACTTGGCCCATAAGTAGGTCATTGAAGACTAATAACAGTCTAGCATGGGTAAGGAAATGATTTGGCTTTCTGTGTTATAGAAAGGCTGAGACTTAAGTGAGTAGGGAAGTGAACGGGCCTTTCCAATGGGAAAGACAGTCAAGATGTAGTGTTGGAAAGAATCAGGTCTCTGAGGAAGGGATAAAGGATAAACATGAACACAAGGGGTTATGGTTATAACTATATAAACATGCATAGGAAAAGAAAAGATTAAATACACAAATATGGATGATGGCAGCCATGTTAAATAGTTGGCTGATGTTTCTTTTCTTACTGTTTTTATGATGCTTTACAATACTTTTGTAGTTCTTTTATTTCACTTTGTATTGGAAGATGAAGTTTATTTTTAAGGGTTAGACTTAGAAAGGAGTAGAGTTCTTTTCTAAGATAGTAAGAAAGATGGTAAGAATACCTACAGCTACTGATGATTTCAGAAGCAAAGGAGAGGGAATTTGGGAAGTTCATTCAGATGGTCTTTATGAAGCTGTTCCTACCTACCTTAGTGGAATTGATGACTCCTCTCTTCCCTTCCCTTTGTCCTACACATCTATCTATATATGGTTTGGCTGCCCTTATTTGTTCTCATGTCTGTCTCCCTCTACCCAGCTAAAGCGCACCCTGGGAAGACATCGTACCTTATTGGCCTTTATATTCCAAAGGCTTAGCACAATTCCTGCTTCATAGCAGCACTCACTATATTATTGTTGAAAATTTTGGCCTTTCCTTGGGCAAGAAGAAGGTAGACTACATTCTAAGAATGAAAGAGTGAGAATACAAGTGTGGTAGAGAATAGGAAGGTGACTGGCTAAGGATCCATATATGGATTGCTGGGTAAAATTCTTTAATAGAGGAGACAGGATTATTTCATCACATTAGTTTAAGAATCACATTAGCAGCAATAAGGTAATCGATGCAGGAACACCCTTGTAAGAGGAAAAAACAAACAAACAAGTTGAGGCTTGGACAGTTAACAAGTAGGTCCCAAGACTACATATCAGGCGCTGATGATTGCAGAATCCTGATGTCTGACAACCTACAGCCTTCTCTCAGTCTAAGAGATAGTCTTCAGTGTGTCAAAGAATGTAATACATGCTCTGTAACCACTTCCCAATCACCAGGCACAGGAGCAATCAGAATGCCCCCTCTGCTGGGAGGTCATGGTTAGACTCTCGATTCCAATAATTACAGGCTGTTGTTCCTTGTGATTAAGCCCCTATGACAGGTAAACCACAGGTCAGAGGCACATGGCTCTCAAGGAGGCCAACTGGCTGGTGTGATTGGGTGATTTCTCTCATTTCCTTGGCCAAGTCTCTTGTTTTGTAACAGTTCAGTCAAGGATTTTACTGGAGTAGACGAGCATGAAATGAATTTTCCAGAGAAGTTTCTGAAGTGGGGGAAAGTTCATGGCTCAAAAGCGCCGGTGGGTAATGAAACAATACTGTGAGCTTCTGTTTTTCTTTATAAAGAGAGTTTTTCAGGTTTTACAAGCTGAATCTAAAACTTGAGCTGTATACACAACTCTCAGAACTGACTTATTCTCTAACCCTGGTGTTGTAAGTTTATTTTATGTGGCTTCTAAATTCCCCAAGTGTGTTATGCTGATTCCACTCAGCTCCAGGATGATGCTTAGAAAACACACCTGCTGGTCACCCTTTGCTTTTGAGACCTCTAGTCTGCAACACCCATCCAGCCCAGGGTCACAGCCACCAAAATGAACTCATTGAGAGCAAGCTTAGTAAGGAATGCTTGTCTTAACCAGCAGGAAATCACTCATTATTAGTCTTTATTAGATTGTTGTTTATTGTCAGAAACTCATCTTTCATTGATCTAAAACTAAATGCTTAGTTTTAAGGATAATAAAAACAAAACTAAAAACTGCTTTGAGTGTCCCCTACTCAGCAGTTGTCTTTGCTACACAAACATACAAACCAGTGTGTAAGGCTCTCAGACTTAGGAGAAAAAAATAAAAGTAGAAATACAACTTTATAAAATAAATAAAACACTTTGATTCATCTTTTTAAAAAATATATATTTCTTTATTGATTTCAGAGGAAGGGAGAAGGATAGAGAGATAGAAACATCAATGATGAGAGAGAATCATTGATCAGCTGCCTCCTGCACGCCCCCTACTGGGGATCGAGCCCACACCTGGGCATGTGCCCTTGACCAGAATCGAACCTGGGACTCTTCAGTCTGCAGGCCAACACTCTATCCACTGAGCCAAACCAGCTAGGGAGACTTTGATCCATTGTAATCCACTGCCATCCAATCTGCTGGTTCTTAACCCTGGTCCCACCCTCTGACCTTGAGTAAGTTATTTAATTCATCATGGAGGCTCATTGATCTCTAAATTGGAATAATACCCTTTGGGAAGGGTTGTTATAAGAATTAAACTATTGTATGTGAAGTATAGAGCACACAACACAATAAATGTCTGCTCCTGTTTTCTTCAAATTGCCTTTCAGAATGAATCCTTCATCTTTATTAAAATGACCACCATCACCAGGAGAAGAAAGAGAGTGGGGGCTGCAGAGAAGAAGCAGGCAAACCTCTCTAACTGGGAGGTTGACACACAAGCCCACAGAAGGCCCATCCCCAGAAAAGGTTGTGAGGCCCCAGCAGCTCTCGCCATGCTGAGTGGGCCAGCCCTTCCCCTTCATGAAGCCCGTCTGTATAGGCTTTCAAATGCCTGAATCTCAACAACAGTTTGTTAAGGCGTACAGAGAAACAGGAACACTGTTGCCCAACCAAACCGAAATTAATCTCTAGAAACTGAACTTAAAGAACAGGATATCTGTGAATTACCTGATCTCAAAAAGATTCACATACTCATATTCATTGCAGTGTTATTCACAGTGACCAAGAGGTGGAAGCAACCCAGATGCCCATTGATAGATGAATGGATAAACAAAATGTGGTAGATCCATATAATGGAATATTATTCAGCCTTTAAAAAGAAGGAAATCCTGTCACATGCTACAACACAGATGCAACTTGAGGACATTGTACTAAGTGAAATATGCCAATCAAAAAAAGACAAATATATGATTCCACTGATGTGAGGTGTTTTAAGTAGTCAAATTTATAGAAACAAAAAACAAGATGATGGTTGCCAGGAGCCAAGGGTATAGGAATGGGAGTTGTCATTCAGTGGATATAGAGCCAGGCTCACAGCTGGCTAGTGCAGGGGCAGTGGCGGGAGCCTCTCCTGCTTCCATGGCAGTGCTAAGGATGTCCAACTGATGGGGAACGGGCCAAAGCTGTCAGTCAAACATCCCCCAAGGGCTCCAGGACTGCAAGAGGGTGCAGGCTGGGCTGAGGGACCTCCCAAGTGCATGAATTTTGTGCACCAGGCCTCTAGTGTTTTATAATGTCTAATCACTAGAGTGTATACCTGAAACTAATATAATATTGTATGTCAACTGTAATTGAAAATTAAAAAGATGATTTTTCAAAAACCAACTTGATAATACATTTATACCAACTTTAATTTAAAAAATGAGTTGATTCTGTGTCCCTTAACTTTTTTTGTCTGCCTTTGACATTCACATATAGATAGACACACTCAAAAAGAAATAAAGTAATAAATAAGAAAGGATGGTGAGGGATGGAGAAGAAAGGAGGATAAAATGAGGGAGGGAAGGGAGAAAGAAAGGAGAGGAGTCCTTTCTTAATAGTAATACAGAGTATGTTAGTTATCCCAACAAGTTTGAAACCCTCCAAATTATAGTCACCTTTAGCAAACTGCCCTCTCTGTAAAAATTATTAATCAATATTCTACATGTGATTACCTGAGATGAAACTGATATTGATTGTCACCTATATCAGGCACTAAATGTCTGCCTTGTTAACCAGAGTAAAAAGCAGAATGCCAGGCCACGGGACCCTGAATTGAGAGGCATCCTATATAATAAAAGCCTAATATGCAAGTTGTCCCCTAAGGCAGTCGTTGGACCGGGAGACCAGGAGTTTGACTGGTCACTATGATGTGTGCTGACCACCAGGGGGTGGTGCAGAACATGGTGGGCATTGGCGACATGGCGCTGGCAGCAGGCAGCAGTAGAGACGCTGCCAACCCTAATGGGCCCTGATGAGAGTGGCGGTGGTGGGGAGCGGGGCCACCGCCCGGCTCCCAGGAACTGAGGAGCCGGGTGGGGGGCCTGGCCCCAACTGATCACCCTGCAGGTGGGATGGTGGAGCAGTTGAGGGGGCAGTGCCAGGCCAAGGCAGGGTGCCAGGTGGAGCTGCAGAGCTGCGGGGCTGTGAGGCTGGGGGACCGAGCTGGGGCCCAATCTCTGAAGGCCACCCCAAGGGACCCCACCCATGCACGAAATCATGCACCAGACCTCTAGTCTTGCAATAAATACTGTAGAATATTAGCAACCTAAAACTTCAAAGATTTTAAGGGCTTTTCAAGATTAGTACTTCTTCCTCTTTGCTTCTAAAAGGTTATCTTTCTCAGAGGCCTGAATCAAGTTCTGGCAACATCAACAGACATGTCACCTGAGAATCTAACTTCACAACTTGTTATTTTGTTGGATATATGGCATTCCAATAACTATGGCTGTGTAATAAATTACCACAAAATTTTGAGGCATAAGGCAATCTTTTATTATGCTCATAGATCCTGTTAGACAAGAATGTGTCCAAGAAACAGTAGGACAGTTTGCCTCTGCTTCATGATGTCAGATGGAATAATCTGAAGACTTGTTCATGCCCCTTGTCTGGAGGTTGATACTGGCTGATGGCCATGAATTAGCTGGAGTTCTGGCTCAAACATCCTCATATTGGCTCTCCTTACGGCCTGAATTCTACAAGGTGGTTCACAACATTGCCCTGGGAGAAAGAGAGAGAAGAAAGGTGGAGAAGCCCTGAGGGGCAATCGGGGCCAACAGCTGCTTCTCACACCCGCTGCCAGCGATGGTCCCACTCATACCCGCTGCTGGTGCCAGAGCCGCTGCTTGCACCCACTGCTGGTGCTGGCCCCGCTTGCATCTGCTGCTGGCGCCAGCCCCAGTCACTCTGTACCGTCAGTGGGTGTGAGTGGGGTCGGCACTGGCAGCAGGTGCAAGCGCCAGGTGGGACCGTGGCGCACGGGAGCAAAGAATTTTCAGTAACCACCAGAGGCTTGCCTAGATGACAGCTACCGGTGCCCCGCCTTGGTCTGGCGCCCCAGCTCAACTGATCCACCATCCTGCTACTGCTGACGCCCACCATGTTCTGCATGCACCCCCTGGTGGTCAGCACACGTCATAGCGACTGGTTGTCTAGTTGTTCTGCCATTCAGTCTATTTGCATATTAGCCTTTTATTATATAGGACTAGAGGCCTGGTGCATGAAATTTGTTCATGGTGGTGGGGGAGGTTTGTCCCTCAGCCCGGCCTGCACCCTCTACAATCTGGGACCCCTTGGGAGATGCCTTCCCTGCTGGCCTGATCGCCTTCAACTGCCCTCCCCTGCTGGCCTGATGGTCCCCTACTACCCTCCCCTGTCGGCCTAGTCGCCCCCAACTGCCCTCACCTGCTGGCCTGGTCTTCCCTAACTGCCCTCCTTTGCCAGCCCTGTTGCCCCCAACTGCCCTTCCTGCCAGCCTGGTCACCCCCAACTGCCCTCCCCTGCTGGCCATCTTGTGGTGGCCATCTTGTGATGACATGAGGGTGGCCATCTTGTGGTGGCCATCTTGTGATAATGTCACTCGTGATGCCACCTAGGCTTTTATTATATAGGATTATAATAAAAAGATTGATATACTGACCAAGATGGTGGCATAGGTAAACACCTGAACTTGCTACATTGCACAACCACTTCAAAACTACAACTAAAAGACAAAACGGATATCATCCAGAACCACAGGAAGGCTGGCTGAGTAGAATTTATACAACAAGAAGGAAAGAGAAAAGCACACTGAGACTGGGAGGAGGTGTGGAGGTACGGAAGTGAAGTGCAGAGGTACAGAGGCGTGCACGGAAAAGAGCTGGCAACTGGGTATGCTGTTGTCTTTTTCAATCAGGAGGGAAATACAGGCTCCTGACTGCTCTGAACTCCAGTTCCGGGTGAGACTCTGGGGACCCAGACTCATATGGGGAGAAACTGGACTGTCTGGCATCAGGCTGGAACATGAGGGCAGCTTTCTCTCAGAGGTGTTTGCAGCAATCATTGTTCCTGCATGGTGCCACGGGACACAGAGACCTGGGGACCTCTTCAGGGCAGGACTGATGGTCAGCCATTGCTTACTCCACCCTGGTGATTCCCTGAGACCCCGCCTCACCCACTTTATAACCCCACCCAAGCTGTGCGCAGAGGTTTTTGCATATGAATGGCCTGGCCTTTTGCAATCTAAAACCTAACAAACTGCAGCTGGGTCAGAGAGCCCCAGAGCCTCCAAAAGAAAGCCCAAGAATGGACAGCAGCTTACATTGCTTCACAGCTGGGCCTCATCTGGGTACCTCCAAACCCCAAACAAAGAGGAAGAATCTGTAGATCTCTCTGTAGCTCCTGCTGGGTGGCCTCAGGCAGGGATGACTTTGCACCTCCTTGGAGATCCAAGAGCCAGTGTACCCCGTGGTCAGAGTAAGACCATCCAGATTACAGCTCTTCAGATCTATAAGAGACATACTCAGGGGGCAGACTCAGTGAGCGCCAAAGCCCCACTGAAGCAAATCTTGCTCCATAAGGGTGTCTCCAGCACAGAAGTTCTCCCATTATAGATGCAACTGATCCTCACAGCCAATTGGCCTGGAGGTCAATTCCTCCCAGTGATACCAACAGCAATCAAGGCTTAACTACAAGACTGTGCACACAGCCCACAAAGGGGTGCACCAAGAGTGTCCACCTCAAGTAATTAGGGAGGCTGAGCCACTGGACCTATAGGACACCTAGCATATAAAGCCACTCTATCAACACAGTGAAGCAGCGAAAATGTGGAGACAAAGAGACAGGTCACAAATGAAAGAAATGGAGGAAAGCAAACGACTGGATTTAGAGTTCAAAACCATGGTTATAAGGTTACTCAAGAATCTTCTAGAAACCTCAAAGAAATTTAGTGAGACCCTCAAGGATATGAAAAAAGACCAAGTAGAAATTAAGCATACACTGACTGAAATAAAGAATAATATACAGAGATCCAACAGCACACTAGAGGACCCCAAGAATCAAGTCAAAGATTTGAAATACAAAGAAGCAAAAAACACCCAACCAGAAAAGCAAAAAGAAAAAAGAATCCAAAAATATGAAGATAGTGTAAGGAGCCTCTGGGACAACTTCAAGTGTACCAACATCCGAATTATGGGGGTGCCAGAAGAAGAGAGAGAGCAAGATACTGAAAACCTATTTGAAGAAATAATGACAGAAAACTTCCCTTACCTGGTAAAAGAAATAGACTTACAAGTCCAGGAAGTGCACAGAATCCCAAACAAAAGGAATCCAAAGAGGACCACACCAAGACACATCATAATTAAAATGCCAAGGGCAAAAGACAAAGAGAGAATATTAAAAGCAGCAAGAGAAAAACAGTTAGTTACCTACAACGGAGTACCCATTCGATTGTCAGCTGATTTCTCAACAGAAACTATGCAGGCCAGATGGGAGTGGCAAGAAATATTCAAAGTGATGAATATTCAAAGCAAGAACCTACAACCAAGATTACTCTACCCAGCAAAGCTGTCATTTAGAATTGAAGGTCAGATAAAGAGCTTCACAGATAAGAAAAAGCTAAAGGAGTTCATCACCTCCAAACCAGTATTATATGAAATGCTAAAGGGTATTCTCTAAGAAGGGGAAGAAGAAGAAAAAGGTAAAGAAAAAAATTATGAACAACAAAGTGACAACAAATACATATCTATCAACAAGTGAATCTAAAAATCAAGTGAATAAAAAACTGATGAAGAGAATTAACTGGTGAATATAATAGAATCAGGGGCATAGAAAGAGAGTGGACTGATAATTCTTGGGGGGAAGGGGGTGTGGGAAGAGACTGGACAAAAATCGTACACCTATGGATGAGGACAGTGGGGGGGTGGGTAAGGGCAGAGGGTAGGGTGGGAACTGGGTGGAGGGGAGCTATGGGGGGAAAAAGAGGAACAACTGTAATGATCTGAACAATAAAGATTTATTTTAAAAAAGATTGATATACTTATAGGGGGTCTGAACTTTAGATTTTTCTTATATCTTATGAGAATCATGATATTGTCATTTAATGTTTGGCTTCCTAGTTCTGTGGTAGGCTTTTGTTACCTTCTCTTATTGGAATGATTATTAAGGTCCTCCCAGCCACTACATTTGCATTTGAGGAACCAGTACCATTGCTTTTCCTTCATGAAAGCTTCCCCAATCTTTCCAACAGGAAGTAGTTTCTCTTTTCCCTAAACTTCCATAACATTATATCTGTGCCTTGTGTGGCACTTTTTGTGTGTCCTCTGAAGTATATGGTCATTTATATTAATGACATCTTCCCTGTTGGGTAAACCAGAGCATGGAAAGGTCAGGCTTTTAGATTTTAGTATGTCTCCTTGCACTTAACATGGTGCCTTGTATTTAGTAAGTGTTAAAGAACTATTTAAATATTGGCTTAAAAAGTTTTATGAGATTTTATAGGATGAAGGTGAATGTCCTAGAGCAAAATTTATAGGTATGTTCGGATTGGAAGATTACTATCCAGCTCTTTACTAACAGAGTCATTGCCTTGAGGGAGCTTGGGACACTCCTCACACTGTGCTCTGTGAATAGAGCCCCCAGAGATCTATAATGAAGTGTCCCTTTTTCCTACTCCAGCCTTTCATTGCTACAGGATTACATCTTTCACTATACACTTTCTCCAAAAAGGGGCTCAGAAGGGCAGCAAACCAATGATTAAGAGCAGAGACTTATGCCAGTCAGCTGGAGCTCCGTAGCACACCCTGGAGGTCTCCCCTCAAGAGAGCCTACTGTAGGAGCATAACCCCCAATGGCTGCTGTGGATCCCCCACAGCATTTGCGGCAAACCACACTTCTTTTAGACTCTCTCAGTCAATAACCAAGTAACATGCAGGTACTAGCACGTGGCTCTTCATGCATGATGTGGGGTTCTTCCAACTGGGACTCAGGAACTCCCCACCTCTCAGATTGGCCAAGACTCTCTTAGATCTGCACAGTCTGAGGCTCTTCCTCCACAACCCGTACTGCCTTCTCTCCTTTACAGATATCACACCTGCATCTTGGTCTGAAGCCTTTCCCTGACCACCCCTCTTGTTTCTTCCTCTTTATCCTTCATAGATGTTTCTCCTAATAAAACTCATGTATGTCTAGTCTCACCTTGGTGTTTGCTTCTCAGAGGATCCTACGGATACAGGTTCAAATCCTGACTCCTTTATTTATAAGCTCAAGATATGACTTTGAGCAAAGAATTATATTTTCACCTCAGTTTTCTCATTTTCAAAAATAGAAAAAGAATAGCACCTACTTCAGGTGGCTGTTGTGAGGATTAAATTAACTCCTGTGTGTAAAGCACTTAGAGCAAGTACTCTGTATCTGTTAGCTATCATGAACTCTTCAGTCCTAACACTGAACAGGCACTCAATCAATATGTGGTGAATGTTAAATCCCTATTGGAGGTAAACACCATTATTATTTCAGTTATCAGTGGAAAGTATTTCTGACTTTGTGTTATACGAATAACATGAATGTTTACTCACCTTGAAGGATATTGCTGCATTCTTAATCTCCAGATTAAGAAATTATTCTAGGGTAGGCCTGGCTGGGGTGGCTCAGTTGGTTGAGAGACGTCCCATGTACTGAAAGGTTACTGGTTTGATTCCTGGTCAGGGCACATGCACAGGTTGTGGGCTCAACCCCCAGTAGGGAGCATGCAAGAGGCAGCCAATGTTTTACTCTCAAATTGATCTCTCTCTCTCTCTCTCTCTCTCTCTCTCTCTCTCTCTCTCCCCCTCTCTCCCTCTCCCTTCCTTTCTCTCTAAAATTCAATTTAAAAAAAACATGTTTTTTTTTTTTAATTGAAGAGTAGCTACATCTTTATTTAATTATTTTTAATATATTTTTATTGATTTCAGAGAGGGAGAGAGATAGAAATATCAATGATGAGAGAGAATCATTGGTAAGCTGCCTCCTGCCCACCTCTCACTGGGGATCGAGTACACAACCCAGGCATGTGCCCTTGACCGGAATCAAAACCCAGGAACCTTCAGTCTGCAGGCCAATGCTCTATCCACTGAGCCAAACCAGTTAGGGCTAAAAATATTTTTTAAAACAGAAATTATTCTAGGGTAACTTCCTGAGTTCCTAAGCATTCTATTTATATATATATGTGTGTGTGTATAAATATATATATAATATATATAATTTACTTTAATATATAAATATTAAAAGAAATTGCATTAGTTAAAGTCAAATCCTTTGCTTCTGCCTATATTCATTTATTTTTCTGTATTCTTTGGTGAAAAAGAAGAATTTTTATCGTCCTGTTTATGACACTTAGGAAAAATAAGTCTCCACGTATTCTCCTTTTCTCTAGACTAAACATTCCCAGTTCTCCTAATGCTTTCTTTTTTATCTTCATTTCCAAAGTATTTATCACTTGTGCTCTCCAGAGTTCTCCAGAGTTCCAAAAAACTGAGCCAGGCATTGAAGAAACATCTCCAAGGAGACTTAAGTGATTGCAGATAGGAGCAACAAGAACTTTGCCTGTCTTCCCTGAAGGCCTGTGATTAATAAAATCCAAAGAAGGCAGTTTCTTCCTTTAATTTATAACCACTTTATTTGGGGGCAAGCAATAGATTAATAAGGATTTAAGTGGAAGTGACTATTATAGTATCTGGATATACTAGTAGTTAATGTGAAAGAAATTCAGTATGAAGAGTTTCTATTTTTAATTGCAACAAAATGCATTTGTTTATCATTGTTAAACAGCTAGTTGGGAAAGCTTAATATTAATTAAGTCACATGTCATTTACTGGTAACCACATAACCAAGAAAAATTTTCAGGGGTCAGAACTTAAATTAAAATATTCTCTAAAGCATCCTTTTTGGGAGTTAAACTATTTTATGGTACTAACATGAAAGCTCTGATCAGAATATTTTGTTTTGGATTCTGCTTTTAAGTGAAGCTAACTTTTGTGTTATTTATTGGTCTTTATAAACCAGGCCTGCTTTAATTTCTTCTCCATATGCTAGTAGTGAATGTAAAGTACATTTTCACAGCAACCAAATTTCTGATTGGGAGCTTTCATAAGCAGAATAATAACAGATAGTCTGTGTAGACTGATAACAGTGTGTGTAGCCTTAGTCAGTTGTTCAGCCACATGCTGGCTGTTGTGACAGGCAGTCTAGGTCACAAGCCACCAGGTTCACAGCACAATGCTTGGCGCTGTGTCAATCACACCAATCAGTGGAAACAAAGTGGGGAAGCTTGAATTTCACCTACAGAACTATGGAGAAAAATGCCAGCCTCTAGGCATTTCCCCCTTTTTGTGACCTCAGGATTATCCAGATACTTCCCAGCATACTAAACTCAGTTAGTCAGGCTTCATTCAGATTCAAAAGCTTTGCTTTATCTCTAAATAAAATAAAGGAGAGACAACCACTCAGGGAGGGAAATCAGAGATTTAGAACACCCTGGGATACGACAACAAGAGTGTAGCAGGGGACAGGAAGGCTACAAGACAATGAGTCTTCAAGTTCCCTGAAAAGAACGGAGCTGTACTTTTCAAAGCTTGACACCTGAAACCAATGGGGATTGGGAGAGAAAATTAGTTTGGCATTCTGAGGCCCCACTGCTAAAAACAAACAAACAAAAACCTAAAAGGTACACATGCTCAGGAAAAAAACAACAGAAACTAAAACTAAAAAAAAAAAAAAAAAAAAAAAAATTACAAATTACTTAAACTCCCCCACCAAGAATCCCCCAGCTGCACTAGATTTCCCTCATCAAAGGAGGTTCTGGAAGACAATCAAGAAGTCAGAGATGTAAATACCAAAGGAAAGAATAAAATCTCCTTGGTTAAGTTTAGGCTCATTAGTCCAACATGGTTTCACATATTTGAAAATCATGCTGAAGTCACTTTGGAATGTCTACAGCCAATCATTTTTCCCACTTAGGAACAAAGCTGGGAATAGGAATAAGAATGCAAAACAATAAAAAGTCATTAATAAGGTAGCCCTAGAGTCATAGGATTTCACAAGAAGCTATTAAATCACTTTCCCATCCATTCCTTTCACATGGGGGACTAGATTCTAACTCTGTATCATTGCTCTTTCTGCCATCCTTCCCTTTCTTTTCTGGGATTCCACAGAATTCAAATTCAGGGGTGGTGTAGGTACGAAGGCTTCTGGGCTGTGTGTGTCCGCACATGCTCCTCCCTCTGTGTGTGTCTGTGTCTTAATCTCTTTTTCTTATTAGGACACCAGTCCTACTGACTTAGGGCCAGTCCACATGGCTTCTTTTTACCTGAATCACCTCTTTAAAGGTCCTATATCTCCAAATATAGTCAGTCACCTTTGGAGGTACTGGGCATTCGAACTTGAACAAATGAATTTGGGGGACACAATTCAGCCCATAACAGTTTGCAAGGTACCTTTCGGTTCTAGAGTGCTCTGATTTTTCTCTCAAGTACCGACTTTTCATCAACTTATCTTCCCAGTTTTAATGTGGAGAGAGTCAGCCTGCTGTTTTTATAAAAGACTGCAAGGAACTGAGGTTATCCTTTCAGGTGGCCCACTGTCTTAGTTCATTTAAGTTAAAGCTACTCTGAAAGGCAGGGGAACACTCGCAGAGAGTAGGTGGGTAAACCTGAATTTTCTGTTACCTTTCCTAATGATGGGACCATTGAGCCTGGGCTTATTAGAAACTCTTAAGAACTTGGCAACCAAGAGAATTTTCTAGAATTACTTTTTTTAAGGATGCCGCAGTTTCTCTGCCTTCAGGTGTTATATTCTATCAGATTGTAAGAATGAAATTGTGCTTGGGCTCTTTTAAGTCATTTTTTGAATTGTTTTATATCTCATAAGGATTCAAGGGAAAGCAAGGAAGATAGGAGTTCAGCCACGCCCAGCAAGGCTTTGTAGAAAATGAAACATTGTCCAAGATACTATGGCGTTTCAAGGTTCTTGTCATTTTGTTTCTTTAGGGAAGATACCCACTGTTCAAGTGACTTCGGGTGTCAAAGTGATCTGCCCTTCAGTCTCTACCTGTACTGTTCCCGCTGCTACTTGAAGCTCTGTCTGGTGTCTTTGGTTCTAACTCCTTAACATGAAGAATGAGTGGATCGGCCAATCATCAGTCAGCACACATGCCTCTGTGGGACAGAACTCTTCTGGCAGACCACCCATTGGTCATTGTTTAGCTTAGAGATGGCTGACTCCTGTCAGTTTTCTGTCTCTGGTCCTATCAACCTGCCAAGAAGACCACGTGGTTCTAAGTAAGGCAATTGATGACCAATTTTGAAAGGAAGTCCTAGTTAGCCTAAGATTTCACAAAAGTGGAAAATACAGCTAGTAGGAACCTCACTATGTATTCCAGTATATCTCACCTCTTTCTTTCCATGAAGCAAAAGAGTAGTTTATCTTCATGCATTCACTTTCTCACCTTCCCTCCCTGTTGTCCTGACCCTTGAAATTCCTGCACTCTGACTTCTGAGCTCACCTTTTTCTTAACTCCCAAGTTTAATATCCATTTGTCATTTTCTCCTCCAACTTTCTGCGCCATATAAAACCATTCATTGGCCTACCCTCTTTGCAAAGCCCCTCCCCTCGGCTTCAGCAAGCTGCAGGGAAAGCCTTGGAGTCAATGGACCTGGATATGAATCCTAATTCTTCCTACCACTCAACATCTATGTATCATTTTGTGTGTTAATTTTATTCAGTTCAATACATTTACTTTTGTACACCTATTATATTTGTGATGACTGAGTAATGGGGAGGAATTCTAGATAACACCACAGTTTGGACTTAGATGAATGAAGAAATCAATGTACCGATACTCAAAACTTACTTCTTATATCCAATTAAATGCTAACATCTATTGACTTTACCTCTGTAATATCTCCCATGTTAAGGCTTCTTCTCCATCACTATTACTCTAGAAGTAGCCAAAATAGTGCTCTTAATCAAACATGTTATAAGGCCCTGACTATATTATTTCATTTGCATCTCTGCAAATTGCACACTGAAACAACAAGAATGAACTTTCAGCCTCCCTCTTCATTTATTACAGTTTAACTCCTGCCAGTTCTGTTATATTTTCATTGGAAATAGCTTCCAGGACAATTGGTGCCCAGACTAGATCTTTGGATACATGAGATATGGCTATGTTTTCTCAGGTTGGGGGTCTAACCCCAGCTTTTATCAAGATGTGTGGGAGGGGGGTGACACACAAAAAGGCAGGGTCGCTGACAACAGAGATTTCAGGAAAAAAACAAGGAACGTTATGAGACTGCTCTCTTCTGTGTCTAAGGTTCTCTTCCAGTCATGAAAGTCTCACAGATGATGTTGGGGACCCACCATAAGCAGTCAAGTGTCCCTGGAGGAGGGGAAAATTGCAGTAGGAAATTCCAGTGGACAATGTATAGCCCTGTTGGTGTGGCTCAGTGGTTGAGCATCGACCTATGAACCAGAAGGTCACGGTTCAATTCCCATCAGGGAACATGCCCAGGCTGTGGGCTCGATCCCCAATTGGGGGAGGGGGGTGCAGGAGGCAGCTTATCAATGATTCCCTCTCATCATTGATGTTTCTATCTCTCTCTCCCTCTCCCTTCTTCTCTGAAATCAGTAAAAACATTTAAAACAAAACAAAACAAAAAAACAATGTATAGAAGGCCAAGCAAGATGTAACTGGTGTACTGGGTACTGGCTGAGGCCACCGGGATAATTAAATATCCAAAGACGAACTTGGCAAGAGGTGGGATTAGATAGATGACCAGGTAGAAGCTCGGAACAAATGTCAAAACTAAAACCCAGACTGTGACTATAAGCATAAGCCCCAAGGTGGAGTCATGATGCATAGTCTGAATTTCCACAATGCTCATTGTCCAAGGCCAGTTTGGCACTCACTTGGGGAAGCTGTGTCATCTTTCTTGGGCTCCAGAATCCACATCCTTAAGGTGGTAAAAGTGCCCACCTCAAGGACTGATGTGAAGATAAAAGGAGTGCTCAGGCCACACTCAATTCCAGATCAAATTATTGTAAGGGCATTTAAGGGTGTAAGACAGCAGGTAGGAATCTTGTTCATCACCAAATCCTGCGTTACACACTAGATTTGTAGGTTTGGGGTTTAATGTTGCTTAAAGGTAGGTCTGGGGACCAGTGTGAGCTGAGCCTACTATTGTGGGCATCAGTGGGCTCCAGGTTTGGGGAGGGATTATCTGGGTCTCAATTTGGGCCTCATAGACTTTCCCCTCAAATTGTGAAATAAAACTGGGAATGGGGCAGCATAAAGTATAGGAAACTTGAAAATGGCCTACCCAGAATAATTTGAGAGACATGGTAACCACATCATCTCCAAGTACCTCTGCTGTCCCAACCTGCAGAACTCCTGCCTAGGATTCCAACTGCTGGATCTCCTGATTAGGCAACCAAAAAAAAGAGCCTCCTCTCTGGATGGTGATCATTACAACACATCTCTTAGCCACAGGCAGAGAGGTGTGGGTCACTGGAGTAGGTACAATGCTTTGCTCTGTTCTCCTCCCTTTATCATGACATTGGTTTATAAAAAGTTATGGAGATGATTCCTATGCAAATAGCACATGAAACAAACAGGTTTCCTGGTGTAAATAAAATCACTGAAGTTGTCTGTTTATGTCAGAGTTACTCTGGTCAGCATTCACATATGGTCCAGACACTCTCTCCCCAGTATTGCCTCATAATTATAACTACAGACAACAGATTCTTCTAGTAAATGCCACCATGTTTAGCTTTTCCATTTCCTGCTGCTGTCAACATTTGAACTTTCAAGCAACAGGGGATAAATACAAAATATATCCATACCTACCCGAACCAGTTTTCCTATACCATTAGAGTTTGAAACAGCTAGTGCGCAAGCCTAATGAAGAATTGATACATGCAAGCCCAGCTTTACCATGCCAGGGTGGAGCAAAGCTTGGTTAGGGCTTTCAAGGGAAAAGGAAAAGGAGGCTGGGCAAGAAAAGGTGATTGCAGTATCCTTGAGGAAACTATTGGCACCAAGGTGGTCAATGTCTGATCTAGTTCATTAGCACCCACTGTTATATCAAAAAACGAAAACAAAAACAAAAAGCAAACAAACCCATGTATGACGAATAATTTTATAAGACCCCTTCTTACAAAATTCCAAAAAAAGGACATAGGTCAGGGAACTGAGTGGAAGTCTAGAAGGGCAGAAAGAGAAAAGTTGGCTTGCTCCGGAGGACATTTGCAGGTGGAAGGGGCAGACTATAAAATATGCTACTTTGTTAGAGAAAAGGACAGAGACTTACATTTGCTGGCCTTGCTTTAGGTTTATGCTTTGCCCCTCCCTTTCCCATTTTCATGAACTGCCTCCTCCCTAGAGGGGCCATCATACTAGAAAACTCCATCCACTGACTCCATCCCTTGGAAACATACCCATTTGAAAAGTTCCACCCTGCCTAAAAATTCTAAATCCTGCCTTAATCCACTTCTGATTTAAAATATTGCAGAAAAGGGTAATCAGCTAGAAGGTTATTTTTGAATGGAGGACAACTTCCTTACCTCTCAGCATAGTCCAGTCCCGGTACTGACAGGCTACCGAGAGCATGGGATGAAGTAGCAGCCATTGGTGGGAAGTGGTAGGGGCTGTCACCGCCAAGTAGCCTCCTAAAGAGTGCAGTGAGTATGTTACCACTGCTACTTCAGAGCTACAAGGCAGTTTTGGAAATCAAGAGGGGTAAGAAGAGGGCTTCTGACTTAGTAGCATGTGCATGAAACTCCCTGGGAGTTTCCAGAACTAGCTAGCTGGGACGGATTGGATGTGCTCTCATAGTGTACAATTTGTGGTGAAGCCAAAGAGGACAGCATTTGCTCTTCCTAGTATATTACAGGAAAGTATGTTAATGTAAATCTTGTGAGCACAGCATGATGACACATTGCTGTAAGTTATACCTGAAAGTCAATCTCAGCCTTTATAAACACATGTTGGGTAGAAACATCATTCTACGGACTTACCATACATTTATCTTTGGTTTGATTTTGTTTTAATCCCCAGCATGAGATAGGGCTTGAGTTTATCAAATATTCATTTCTCCCTCAGTTCTCATTGTGGTCGATCAACAAGATGGCAGGTCAGCTAGAGTTGGGATTGAGTCACAGTAACAGGATCTTCTTAGAGAATCAGCCTTTCAGAGTGCAATTCTTCCCCTCCCAGGCCCCTTTGATTTATACTCTACCAGGCTGCAAAATCCTGACCTCTTAGTGTAATGCTCTAATCAGATAAGCTAACCACAAAACCGCCTTTATTTTCAAGACCACTGCTCCATTAAAGGCCCAGCTATATTTGAGCCATCTCAGGATACGAGGCAGCCTTCAACAGTTACAGGGACTGGCAGACTGTCATCATAAGTGTAGGTTGCCAACCTTCTCAGGTTACTGTGAATGATGATGGGTAAAGTCTGCTTTGAATTTGTTGGGAAAGGGGGAGACTTACACTGTATTTGGTTCAGGCCATTCGTTTTAAGGGATTTAGTTCTCAGATTTCCTGAAATCATAATCATTGCCTATTTTCACAGTCACTAGACTATCAAATCCTATATATTCAAAATAAAGTATTAGAAAAAGATGGGAATTAAACATAAGTTAAAGTGGTCGTGCAAATGTTATTTAGTACCCTGTAAGACAGTATTCAGAATTAATCTCTGGCCACTGGAAGCAAACTGCAATATGGAGACTGCTTTTCCATGTTTCTATATATGGCATAGGCTTGCAGATCCCTTCTTTTTGGAGATTAAAGAAAATATACCTGGCCGAAACCGGTTTGGCTCAGTGGATAGAGCGTCGGCCTGCGGACTCAAGGGTCCCAGGTTCGATTCCGGTCAAGGGCATGTACCTTGGTTGCGGGCACATCCCCAGTAGGGGGCGTGCAGGAGGCAGCCGATCGATGTTTCTCTCTCATCGATGTTTCTAACTCTCTATCCCTCTCTCTTCCTCTCTGTATAAAAATCAATAAAATATATTAAAAAAAAAAAAAGAAAAAAAAAAAAGAAAATATACCTGTTCTGCCACATCTAAAATGAAACGTAAAAGGTGGGGAGTGGTTCTTGTCTTTGGTCTGCACATCTAGTCTGGGGGCAGTCTTATTCATCAAAATAAGCTTTATTTTTATGATGTGCTTACATATCATTGTCTAATCTATCTTTCTTACTTATACTAGTGTATTGATTCTAAAGTTTTTTCCCAAGTAGGCCTCTAAAAGGGACAGTGAAAAATTAGGGACTGGCTCCACCTGGTGCCTAAGTAAGGAAATTGCACCTGCATGTATATCAATGACAAAGAGCCCTCTAACGCATGGAAACCGTAAAAGTAGGATTAAATGCCGATTACTAATTAAATACTCATTGAAAATACTAAAACTACAAAATATTAAACCTACAGAAAAAAAGTGGCCAGTTATGCCTTTTTTTACGAGCCAAGCATTGTGAAAGGACTGTGTGGGTATTTTTGTTTTGCTTATCTATCACTGTGGAAGAAATCATCCCCAAACGTAGTGGCTTAAAATAATAATCGTTTATAGTCTCCGTTTATTGTCACAGTTTCTGTGAGCCAGGAATGTGAGTGCAGCTAAGTTGGGTGGTTCTGACTGGAGGTTTCTCATGAGGATGCAGTTAGGTGGTGACTGGGGCATCGCAAAGCGTCGTTGGTTCATGTGTCTGGAGGCAGACCTGATAAGACTGGATGAGCTGGGGTAGGCACATCTGCACCTCTCCCTGTCTGTGTGGTTTCTCTGCGATTTTCCAGCACAGCTATGCTGTGTGAGTTTCAAGCATGTTGGCTCAGAGCTTCCACGTTGGTATCCCAAAGAAGAGAGCCACATGGAAGCTGCATTGCTTTCTATGACCTAACCCCAGAAGCCATGCAGCATGACCCACTGAGTTCTAGTGGGAGAGGCAGCTACAGAGACCCATTCAGGTTCAAGAGGAGGGAACATAACCCCCACAGGGGATGGGGTATATATTTGTGTGGCCATATGTGTAAAAATACAATCAAGCACAATTGTTTTCTTTAATTCTCTCCAAAATTATATAAGGTTGCAACTATCATTAACCCAATTTTACAGTTAAGGGAAGGAGGTCGAGAGGCCTTCCAATCCATGAATACAGGATATTTTTCCATTTTGTTGTGTCTTTTTCCATCTCTTTTAATAATGCTTTGTAATTTTCAGTATATAGGTCTTTCACATTCTTTGTTAAATTTATTCCTATGTATTTTATTCTTTTGGTTACAATTGCAAAAGGAATTATGGGTTTTTAAAATTCCTTTTTCTGAAGTTTTATTGCTAGTATACAGGAAGGCAATGGGTTTTTGCACATTGATTTTGTATCCTGAAACTTGACTGTATTTGTTTATTGTTTCTAATAGTTTTTTGGTGGAGTTTAGGGTTTTCTATGTACAGAATCATGTCATCCACAAAAAGTGACAGTTTTATTTCTTCCTCCCCTATTTGGATGCCTTTTATTTCTTTCCCTTGCCTTATTGCTCTAGCTAGGACTTCCAGAACTATCTATACTAATAAAAGAGTAATATGCTAATTAGGGCAGACGTCTTCCAGACACCCATCTGGACAAAGCTACAGTGGCTGCGAGGCCCGGGGCTCACAGCAGCCATGGGCTCAGGCAGCCATGATCCCTGGCTGCTGAGAGGCCTGGGGCTCAGGCCTCGCAGCTGCCATGGCTGGCAGTGGCAGCAGCAGTGGGGTGATGGGGGCAGCACCTTTTTCTGATCAGCAGAGGGAGGCCAGACTGCAGCTTAGGTCCACTCCCCACAGCCATCAGTAGGACATCCCCTGAGGGCTCCTGGACTGTGAGAGGGGGCAGGCCGGGCTGAGGGACAGCCCCCCGACCCCAGTGCACATATTTTCATGCACCAGGCCTCTAGTGTTGAATAATAGTGTAAGAGTGGACATCCTTATCTTGTTCCTGATTTTAGAGGAAAAGCTTTCAATTTTTCACCATTGGGTATGATATTAGCTGAGGATTTATCACAGGTGGCCTTTATTATGTTGAGGTACTTTCCTTCTATTCTTATTTTATTGAGTGTTTTAATCATAAATGGATATTGTATCTTATCAAGTGTTTTTTCTGTATCTATTGATATGATTTTTACCCTTTCTTTTGTTAATGTGGTGTATTACATTGATTGATTTGCATATGTTGAACCATCCTTGTGCCCCTGGAATAAACCCCACTTGGTCATGATGTATTAATTTTTTTGATGTACTGTTGTATTTGATCTGTAATTGTTTAGAATTTTTGCATCTGTATTCATCAGAGATATTGGTCTATAGACTTTTTGTGTGTGTTATCTTTGCCAGGTTTTGCTATTAGGGTTATATTGTCCTCATAAAATCTGTTAGGGAGTCTTACCTTTTCTTTAATTTTTTGGAAGAGTTTGAGAAGGATAGGTTTTAAATCTTCTTTGAATGTTTGGTAGAATTCACTGCTGAAGCCATCTGATCCTGGACTTTTATTTTTGGGGAGTTTTTTAGGAACTTACCCATTTTTTCTAAGTTATTGAATTTGGTGGCATATAGTCTTTTATAATATTCTAGTATGATCCTTTGTACAACTGTGATGTCGGTGTTGACCTCTCCTCTCTCATTTTTTATTTTGTTTATATGGGTCTGTTCCCTTTTTTCCTTAGTGAGTCTAGCCAGGGGCTTGTTGATTTTATTAATCTTTTCAAAGAATCAACTTTTTGTTTTATGAATTTTTGTATAGACTTTTTGTTTTCAATTTCATTCAATTCTCTGATTTTGATTATCTCCTTTCTTCTGCTGCTATTGCTTTTGTTCTTCTTTTTCTAGTTCCTTAAGATGTGATGCTAGGTTGTTTACTTGGTATTTCTCTTGTTGCTTAAGATAGGCCTGTAATGATATAAATTTCCCTCTTATTACTGCTTTTACTGCATCCCAGAAGTTTTGATATGTTGTACTGTCATTCTAATTTGTCACTATATATCTTTTTTAAAATATATTTTTATTGAATTCAGAGAGGAAGGGAGAGGAAGAGAGAGATAGAAACATCACTGATGAGAGAGAATCATTGATTAGCTGCCTTCTGTATGCCCCACACTCGGGATCAAGCTTGCAACCCAGACATGTGCCCGAACCAGGAACCAACTGTGACCTCCTGGTTCATAGGTCAATGATCAACCACTGAGCCACCACAGCTGGGCTGTCTCTCTCTATATTTTTTATCTCATCTTTTATTTCTTCTTTGACCCAGTCATTTTTAGTGGTATATTGTTTAATCTCCTTGTATTTGCTGTTGGTTTCTAATTTCAAGGTGTCATAGTTAGAGAATATGCTTAGTATAATTTCAATCTTCTTGAATTTGTTGCTAGTTCTATGACCCAACATATGTGCACTGGAGAAGAATATATAATCTGATGTTCTGAGATGAAAGGTTCTGTAAACATCAATTATATTCATGTGGTCTAGTGTTTCAATATTTCTTTATTGATTTTCTGTTTGATTGATTTGCCTAGAGCTGTCAGTGAAATATTAAGGTTACCAGCTATGATTCTGTTTTGAAGTTTGAAGATAAACCTATAGAATGTATCTAAGCTGAAAAAACTAAAGATTGGGAAAAGTGAAGAATCTCAGAGAGCTATGAGGTCACCAAGGAAAGGTTTAATATATGTATGTGTACATGTAGTCTCAGAATAAGAGATGAGAGAGAAAAAATATTAGAGAAAAAATATGATACTATCCCCAAATTTGGTGAAAGGCATGATTTTACTCATCTAGCAAGTTCAATTGAACTCTAAGAAGAAAACAAACAAACAAACAAAATCAAAACTATTTCTGGGCATATCACAGTCCATCTTCTGGAAACCACAGTTTAAAAGAAACTCTTGAAAGCAACCACAGATTAACCACATATTAATTTATTACATGCAGTGGAATGATATATATTAACAATGATTTCTTCTCAGAAACAATGGAAACAAGAAGTCAATGGAATGACATCTCTAAAATGCAGTGAAAATAACATTCAAGAATGAAGACAAATTAAGACATTTTCAGATAGATGAAAACTAAGAGGATTTTTATCATCAGACTTTCAGTACAAAAGAAATGCAAAATAAATTCTTTAGGTGGAGAAATGATGATAGTTAGGATACTTAAATCTTTAGAAGAGAATGAAGTACCAAAAATAATAAATGTGTGGCTAAGTATAAGAGATCATTGTCTTCCTCCTAATTATTTTAGAAATATGGAGGAAGCTGTTTAAAGCAAAAATGATAACATTTTATGGGATTTAAAATATTTTAGATAAAATATATGACAACTAAAAAAACAAAAGGAAGAGTTTTAAATATATATATTTTTGAAAGACTATTATGCTTTATGTGAAATGATCCAATATTAAATTTAAATAGACTGTGGAATATTAAGGATGCACATTGTGACCCCTAGAGCAACTACTTGAAACAATGCAAAAGGATATAAATAAAGCCAAAACCCATTAAAAGGTAATTCTCAAAAAGATTAAATTACATTAAAAAAATTAAGAAAGTAGGAACAGAAAATCAAAGAAAAAAACACAAAAAACAGATAGGACCAACTGAAAACAACCAGTAAAATACTTTGTCTAAATTCATTTATATCAATAACTGGATGAAATGTAAATAGACTAAACACTCCAATTACAAGTTTGAAATTCTCAGAATTGATAAAAGAGCAAAACCCAACATAGTCTCTCCACAAGAGATTAACTTTAATTATAAAAATACAAGTGGGTTGAAAGTAAATAATAGTAAAAGATATATCATACAAACAAGAAACCTAAGAAGGTTGGAGTGGCTATATTAACAGGAGATATAATAGATGCCAAGACAAAGAGGATTGCCAGAGATTAGCTGAGCTGTATGAAAACAATAAAAGGATAAATACACAAAAGGACTTAAGAATCATACATAAGCACATAAGGTATATGCCTAATAAAAGACATTCAAAATACACTAGATGAAAAAGTAACATAAAATTAAAAAGAGAAAGAAAGAAACCCACAATGATAATCGGCTTTTTCTCTTAGCAATTAATAGAAAAAATAGACAAAAGATCTAAATAACACTATCAACCTCCTTTATCTAATTGATATTTATAGAACATTACACCCAAAGATTGCAGAATCAACATTCTTTACAAGTGCATATAACATGTTCACTAAGATAAGCTATTTGCCAGACCATAAAACAAGTCTTATTAGTACACTTAAAATGATTGAAATAATAAACTATGTTTTTCTGAACATGGAAATAAATTAGAAACCAATAATAATAAGATATGTAGGGTAATAAACCCCAAATATTTAGAAATGAAAAAAACACAATAATCCATGGGCCAAAGAAAAAAATCACAAGACACATTAGGAAATATTTCAAACTGAATTATAATGAAAATACAGCATATCAAAATTTGTGAGGTACAACTAACAGTGCTTAGAGGAAAATGCATAGCTTTTAAAGGCCTAAATAAGGAAAGAATGAAGGAATAAAAGCAATCATGTAAGGCTCTACTAAAGAAAGAAGAGCAAAATAAATCCAAAGTAACTCTAGCAATAAAATAATAAAAAGTAGAAAACCATGAAATAGAAAGCAGATAAATGATAGAAAATATTGACATATATAAAGGTTTTCTTTCTAAAGGATAACAAAATTTACACTCTCTAGTTAGACTGATCACGAAAAAAAAATTGGAAGTATAAATATCAGAAAAAATGTCCAAATATAGATCTTATAGATATTATGAACAACTTTCTGATAACAGATTAAACAACTTACATGAGTAGACACATTTCCTGAATACAACTTACCAAATGGACATAAGATAAAATAGAAAATTCATTAGCCCTATATCTATTAAAGAAATTGGATTTGTTTGCTCAGGTACAATCATACAATCATCAGGGTCTGATGGTGTCACAGGTAAAAAAAAAAAAAAGGTATTAATTTACATAAATACTTACATAAACAAAAGAGGAGGAAACACTTCCCAACATGTTTTATGAGACCAGCATGACTGGATACTAAATCTGACAAGGACATTTCAAGGAAAGAAAATTAAACCATTAGTTATGCCAAGTTGGCCACCTAGTTTAGTTTTCTTTCCCCACTACCAACAGGCAGGCAGGTTGCCCTGAATTTGGGGGAGCAGAGGGAAAAGTGGGCTGGCTGGCTGGTGGGCTACAATCCAGACAGTGCAATCCAATCTGACTGTCTTCAGGTTCTTGCAAGATCTGGACAGAAGCCAGAAATGGTTGAAGAAATGTAGGGAAGCTGACTTAGAAGATGAAATGCCTGATTAGCTAAGTAAACATTATAGCCAAAGACTTCGTGCATCTATGATTTGTGGAACTAGTACTTATAAGACAGTTCTTTAAGATTATGTTTAACATATGCTTTGATTTAAGAAAAGCCATGGATTTGGCACAAAACTTGATATTTAAATAAAATTTCCTGGGAAATTCCTCAGAGCTCAACAAGATAATCTAGGATCTGTTGAG
This sequence comes from Plecotus auritus, assembly GCF_963455305.1. Taxonomy (NCBI): domain Eukaryota; kingdom Metazoa; phylum Chordata; class Mammalia; order Chiroptera; family Vespertilionidae; genus Plecotus; species Plecotus auritus. The sequence goes on along the minus strand of NC_137771.1, from coordinate 88,100,874 downwards.
AATTACTCTAAAGAAATACTTTGTGTTCCAACAGTGAAGCACATTATTCAGTACCTTAAAGATATTTTCTTAGACTAGTACTTCATAGTTCTTAAATGCTTATTTTGGCAGACTCCGTCCTAGAACAGCTTACACTCAACATCATGCCAACAGGTACCAAAGGGACTTATCCAATCCCTCACTGTCATATCAAGCCAGAACACAGAAGAAAAGAACTAGATTTTCCATCCATATATACAAAGCTCCCCATCTGTCTCACTTCACATTGTTGAAGGCCCTGTATGTCCTTCCTTGATGAAGTCTGAGAATAAGAGATATGAAATTGGATGAAAACACCTCAAAGCTAACCGAGAAATACTTTGAAAGACCAGAGGTTAAATAACTTTGCTTAATATAAATACTGATAGAAAATATGATCTTAATATAATGGTAGGTACATATATCAAACTATACATATAAGCCAGAGCTTTCTGTAAGTATTTCAGAAACCACTGAAAATATCTAAGAGAAAGTTTGAAAATGGGTTTTAACCTTGCATTTTATATATGGAGGAAAAGCTATATGATATATGAAGCACTTAATTACTGAGTATTTCTTGTGGACCATCCATTGAATGCATTATACACTGATGATCTACTTGTCAAGTGGCCACTGCTTGAACGTGCATTCTTGAATGACCTCTCTTTTCAGAAGACAACATTGTTGGTGGCACTCTGGGGGTATTTTAGTTAAGTCATTTTGAATATAACATTATTATTACCACTAGAGGCCCAGTGCACAAATTTGTGCACAGGTCGGGTCCCTCAGCCTGGCCTGCACCCTCTTGCAATCCAGGACCCCTTAGGGGATGTCAGACTACCAGTTTTGGCCCAGTGGGATCAGGCTGAAACCGGCAGTCCAACACCCCCTGAGGGATGTAGCAGTGCCAAAGCACAGGCAGCCTGGGAGGAGCCCAAGCTAAGGCCAGGCGCCACGCTGCCGCTCATCCTGGCCCCGCTGCACCTGCCACCACTGCTGCTTGGTAACACTGCCATGGAGGCGGGAGCCCACAGCTACACTTGCCAGCCATGAGCCCGGCTTCTGGCTGAGCAGCGCTCCCGCTGTGGGAATGCATTGACCACCAGGGGGCAGCTCCTGCATTGAGCGTCTGCCCCCTGGTAGTTGGTGTGTGTCATAATGACCAATCGACCGGTCATTCCGGTTGTTCCGATTGTTAAGGTCACTTAGGTTTTTATATATATGGATGATTCTAATTATTAGGTACTAGAGGCTTGGCACACAAAATTCATACATGGGTAGGTCCCTAGGCCAGGGCTGATTGGGGCCTTCCGGCTGCCAGCCAGGGCCTTCCTTCTGGCTGCTGGCCAGGGCCTTCCTTCACTTTGCACCGCCCCCCTGGTGGTCAGCACACGTCATAGTAAGTGATTGAACTCCTGGTCTCGCAGTCAAACTCCTGAGGGGACACTTCACAGATTAGCCTTTTATATATATATAGATTACTTACCAGTTCTTTGAAGAAATAAATGCTGAGGAGGTGTGAAAAAGAAATACAATTTATAAAATATTACAATAAAGTTCAGGACTAACCATTGACTAGTAGTTGCTTTACTATGTTGTTAAATCTCTAATGGGCAGTACGGTTGGTTGGTTCAGTGGTTGAGCATCAACCCATACACCAGGAGGTTGCAGGTTTTATTCCCAGTAGGGGATGTGCAGGAAGAGGCTGATTGATGTTTCTCCCTCATCGATGTTTCTCTCTCTCCATCTCCATTCCTCTCTTTGAAATCAATAAAAGAACATATCTTTTAAAAAAATCTCTAATGGACAGTTAAAGAAGTTACCTAAATGTAGAAAAAACTGTGAACTCCCCAGAGATTTCAGTGTAATATTATCTCCATTAAGTGAGTGTAAAGAGAAAATTGAAGTTTGAATAGAAAGCAATCTACTGTTGTTCCATATCTGGTTGTTATTTACATTCATTTGTTGAATTTGCACCTTAACTGAATCATAAGCTTTCTAGCAGGTGTACACTGAATACTTCTGTTTTGTGGTCAAAACAGAGTCAGAGGACAAAGATACTGAACATCTATTTGACAGTTTTTCCATGACTATATCCATTGCCTTGTCTTGCTTTATAAGAACTACCTGAAAACGATAGGAATTTTGTTATTTATATAGAAATAATATAGAAATTATTGCCTTCATTTTGGGTGGGAGAAATAACTTTTATGCAATGTGCTTTAATCTAAATAAAATACAAATTTTATTATTATTATTATTATTATTATTATTATTATTATTAGTTAATCCTCACCCAAGGATATTTTTTCCATTGATTTTTAGAGATAGTGGAAGGAAAGGTTGGAGGGGGAGAGAGAGAGAAACATCGATGTGAAAGAGACACATCGATTGGTTGCCTCCTGCATACACCCTCACTGGGGCCAGGATTGAACCTGAACCTAGATAATGCTCTTGACCAGGAATCAAACTCGAGACCCTTCCATGCACCCACCAACACTCTAACCACTGAGATCACCAGCCAGGGTGACTCACCTCATTTCTTTTTTTTTTAAATAAAGTCTAGTATTTATTAAATTATAAATTTTGTAACCAAAAAGAAAACGATCAAGAGAAACTTCAAACTACAAGGACTAGACAGCAAAGTCTATAGGAACGTCATGAATATGTTACAGACAAGATTACGAAACATAAATTATTAGGTGTTTTCTTTACATTTCCATTTCAGTAACTTTACTATTAAATAGTTTTTGTCTATTTTAAAACCCCAAATTCACATGTATTCTCACATTAATTAAGCTTCCTGTTAAAACTGATACTAGACATCTCATAGGTGCCAAATTTTAGTAACGGCTTTATGTCAATCCATGCAGGAAAGTAAGACAAAATGCAAAAGTCAGATGGGACCATTAATGCACAGATTATACATACACGCTGGCCAAAAAAACTGAATTTTTTAAAACTTATAAAATAAACAGACTTCAAGAAAACTGGGTTATTACTAAGCAGCTCTCAACTATTAACACCCAAGTTCCTTAAATAAATTTCTCAACAGACATGTTAGACTGGACATTTTAATTATAGGTCTATCCACCCCAACTCCCAAAATGTACTACTAGGGATGAGTATAATGTTATGTGGGCAGAAATTTACAGATAACCATTTTAACCTTGAGCATGGAGCTGAAGACTTTTATTTAAACGTCAGTTACTGTGCACTGTCCATCAGGCCTTCTAGATCTGACACTGGCACTCACTGTTCCACCCCCTGCTAGTGATCCATCAGTTATTGATCGATCTGATCGATCAGATACTGTCTGGTTTGCATTAGGAACCAAAAGTCTCTGTTGGGTCAAGGAGTGTTGTGCAACAAGCGCTGACACATCCTCACTGTCACTCCTGGCATCTGATTCGGTTTCTCCAATGGAGGTGTCTGGTGCCGGTACCCTGCCTGAAGATGGTAATTCACAATATTCTTCTTCCCCCCTATGACTCCTTTCAGCCAGGCTGTCTCCACTGAGTTGTAAATGAGCAAAAGAGTCTTCCAGAGAAGTGCTTGCATCGGGGGATGGTGTCACAGGGCTCGTTAACGGACCATCTACTGACGTCAGGGGCCTCACAGACGAAGACGCTAGCGGCTGAACAGAAGCTCCACTCGGTGCCGATACACTGTCCGCTCCATCGGCAGAGCTCTCTCTTGCTAGGTTTACAGTGTTGGCATCACAGTCCAGCCTAAGTCCGGCTACTCCCTTCTTTGGTATATCTATTATTTCCCGCTTCATCTTCCTGCGACGTCCATGTTCATTTCGCCTGTATTGAACCATAGCCACCACCCGTTTCTTCCTTCATAATACCATGTGTATTCACCATTTCCTCTACTTGCTGCCTTGAGTTCTTCTGGTGACAATAAGGTTGGCTTGTCAAGGAAATCCTTAGGAATTTCTTGTCGACAGAGGGCACATCGCTTTCCAAGCCATGAAGCTCCCTTTACACACAGATAGCAGAAAACATGCTTACAAGGCAGACTGACTGGGTGAACACATGTTTGCAGACAAATGGCACATTCAGGGACAGTTAGAGAAGGTGCAGTATTAGCACAGGACTCATTCGCTTTCCTGTTTGTAGGAAGCTTGTTTACTGAGTGATCAATTTCACCACAGCCAGCCATCATTTCTATTACAGATCTCACAGATGCTTGTCACAAAAATAAAACATCATTTTCACATCCATTAGCCAGTGTGTAGTATTTTCTCTTCAAGGCTGGTTCATTCTCTCTGGCCACAGCCTCAGCCACCTCGCAGTCTTTTCTCTTCGGCCAGAGCCCGCGCGCGGCAGTCCTCACCTCATTTCTTATCAAAAGAAATGTTTTCCCAGCCTAGTCACTCAACTGACATGACACCAAGAAACTTCCATTTCCAAACACCAAATCCCTGCTTAAATTACAAATAGCTCTAATGAAGACTTTTTTTTTTTTTTTTTTTTTTACCTTCTGCTTTCTTTTTTTTTTTTTTATTGTTTTTTTTTTTTTTTTTCCAAATTTTTATTAAGGTATTATATGTGTACATATCTTATCATTGCCCCCGACCCCCACCCCACTCCCATATATGCCCTCACCCCCCAATGTTTTGCATCCGTTGGTTACTCTTATATACATGCATATAAGTCCTTCAGTTGATCTCTTATTTCCCCCACCTCTCCCTAACCTTACCACTGTAATTTGACAGTCTGTTTGATGCTTTACTGCCTCTGTAACTATCTTTTTGTTCATCAGTTTATAATGTTTTTCATTATCCCCAAATGAGTGGGATCATGTGGTATTTTTCTTTCATTGACTGGCTTATTTCACTTAGCATAATGTTCTCTAATTCCATCCAAGTGCCTACAAATGGTAGTAATTCCTTCTTTTTTACGGCAGCATAGTATTCCATTGTGTAGATGTACCATAGTTTTCTGATCCAGTCATCCAGTAATCCCACTCCTAGGAATATATCCTAAGAAACCAGAAACACCAATCAGAAAGGATATATGCACCCCTATGTTCATAGCAGCACAATTTACAATAGCTAAGATTTGGAAACAGCCTAAATGCCCATCAGCAGATGACTGGATCAGAAAACTATAATGAAGACTTTTTTAAAGTGTACCAAATAGTTATCAAAGTTAGTCTTAAATACCCAAATGTGAGAGAAAACATTCTGAATTCAAATAGAATATCAATATTGTTGGCATAAATAATGGATGACTTCAAACAAAGCAAGCTTTTTTAGATAACTTTTTAAAAGTATGCATTATATATCAGTCTTTTCTCAGATACCTAAATGGTTAGCCCTAACTGGCTACTCACTGAAGTAATGAAATAATCAGTGGTATATTTCTAATTGATGCCCACTCAGCAATTTCAAAGTAAGTAAATTGAAATACATAGATTTATATTGTTCTTCTTATATATTAAACCTTACAATGCATGAGGAGGGGCTTTATTTTTCAAAGGCTTACAAAGAATAGAAAGGAATAAACAATGATTTCAAATGCTTGATAATCTGCATTATGTTCAGAATTTCAGAAAGGAAGGAGGACAAGGAAAAGGCAAAAGGTCTTCTTTTAATCTGTGCTGACTTTAAGTAATGTTCCCAGAGATACCAGACAGATGAAAAATGATCAATAAAAAAAAATTAACTTTGTTAAAAATGGGCCTCTTAGAACACATGAACCAAGACTTTTTCATTGCCTAATCTTTACCCTGAGTCAATTAAATTCTTCATTCATCTTTCTACTGGACTTTGTGCATCATATTTCACAGTAAAATACTAAACTACTTTATTTGAGCTTAGAAATCCAGGACAAAGACACGGTGTCCCAAAATATGTCTACACTTTGAATAGTTACTAATTCCAATGGGTTAAATCTGAAAAGAAAAGGATATCAACTGAGCTATCAGAAAAAACTGTGTATACATTTTTTGGGACACCCTATATAAGGAGGTTGAAATAAAAGAGGAGTCTTCCTTGGAAGCCAAATTTTGAAAAGCAGAGAGGAAGTTGCATTTCGTTGTGCAACTTGTTGGTTACACAGAACCCTTGGCCTAATTCTAAGACATGTCATCAATTTAACTATTGCCCAACTTGGTGCCTTACTCAACCAATATGTGTTGATTTGCTTTTAAAACACTGTCTTCCATTCTTTTGGTCATCAAGAAAGATGAAGAAACTAAGAGAGGGAGCTGAGTGTCCTAGTTAATCAACCTTTTCTCCAGCTTGGAAGTGGGTTGCATGACCTTGGCTATGAGCAAAGCTCTGATTCAATCTACCCTGTTCTTACAATTCTCTTGGCATTAATGGAATATATATATACACACACACCCATACACATATACAGTAACTGAGAATACATGTTATATATATGAAACATATTTACTGAGCATACACATATATTATGTAATATAATAAAATATGTAATATGTTGTTATACATTTTACAGTATAATACATACTATAATGATATTTGTATATTATGTATATAACTATGATAATACATAAATTATACACATATAATATATACATATATGGCACATGTACATATAATATATATAATGTTAGTTATGTACTCAGTCCCAGGTTGTTTGTCATTTGTTTCCTTATTGTTTCAAATGTATGTTTTGTTCTCCCTTAAACCCATGTTAAGCTTGGTCTTTTATTTCTTAATACATATAATTAATATAATGAAAGAAAAATAATAAAAATTATAAAGTTAGCTTCAATTTCATACTTTTATAATGGTCTAGATGTTCTCATTATATTTCCAGTTACCCCAGATATGTACTCTATGAACTTAAAAAAGTTTTGTTATCTAAGATGGCATAAAAAATGGCCATTGGAAAACTTATGTTCAGAATTTAATTTTGTTATTGATTTTTTTTTTAGAGAGAGAGAGAGAGGAAGAGAGAGAGAGAAAAACATTGATTTGTTATTCCACTTATTTATGCATTCATTGGTTGATTCTTGTATGTGCCCTGACTGGGGATCAAACCCACAACCTTAGCATATTGAGATGATACTCTAACCCAGTGGTCGGCAAACTCATTAGTCAACAGAGCCAAATATCAACAGTACAATGATTGAAATTTCTTTTGAGAGCCAAATTTTTTAAACTTAAACTTCTTCTAACACCACTTCTTCAAAATAGAGTCGCCCAGGCCATGGTATTTTGTGGAAGAGCCACACTCAAGGGGCCAAAGAGCCGCATGTGGCTCGCGAACCACAGTTTGCTGACCACGGTTCTAACCAAATGAGCCCAGACAGGGCACGGAATTTCATATTTTAATGCAACAAAATATTTCCAGTTGAATTCAATCTATGATAGATTGGTTATATAACTTAAACAGAAATTTAAGATGGAGTAGAGTTATGGAGCAACACTCTTTCTGTATGTGGCAAAGAAAATTAGACACTCAGAAAGAAGGTGGTCTGGATTAGTTATCTAGAAAATGGCCTTTGTTAGCTGCAAGATTTTTGCCTGCATAGCAGGACTTTGTGGGTAAACAAGATCTACTCGAATTGTTTGGGTCTGATAGAATCACCTAGATTTGATTACTAAATTGAATTCACCAACAGATTTTTAGGAAATAAGATCGCTAGATACATCAAATACAAAATAATCTATTCCTATAGAGCAGTATTAAAATATTTCTTAGGTTAGTTAAACCGCTGAAACCAAAGTTTCAAAATGCAACAGCTCAACACTGAGAAAGTTCAAGTTGGTTCCAGTTCACCAGGGGTGCTCTGTGCTCGGTTCCATGCACCTTTGCAAGAACCTGGGCTGATGGCAGCTTTGACATCTTCAACATGTGGCTTTCGGGGGTAGTTTGGTATCACCCTCCCCCTTTTCATCAGTAAAGTGAAAGAGTATGAAGGAATAGCTGGGTTGGGGAGGGGTGGTTATACATCAGGCTTGGAAGCAGCACACAGTACATATGGCCAGTCCATGGCCATACCTAACTACAGAGGAAGCTGGGAAATGTATCTAGTTGGGTGCCCAGGAGGAAGGGAAGAAGAGATTCAGGTGAACAGCTAATGTCTCTGTCACAAAAGTCATTCAAGCAGGTCTTCTATAGCCTCTGTAATATGAGCCTCAAAAGTCTTATGAAAACAAAAGGGCAGTTTGGAGGAGTAGCAGTTAGGTTTTGGGGATCAGATGGCATTAGGCTGGGTGACCTTGGCAGGGTTTGTCCCATCCTTTTGGGGCCACAGCTTTTTCAACCAGAGAAGAATTCTCTCAGAGTTTTAGCCTCCTGTTGTTCCCTATAGACATCATTGCAGCTGCCTCAGCTATAGCACATTAGGAGCTGGGACTGAGCACAATGAAGAAAACCCACACAAAACAGTGATTTATCCCCACTCTCTCTGGTTGTTGGGAGACCTTTTTCCTTCTCTTCAAGCCCAAACAAGAGGACTTCTCCTGGAGCTCTCTGTTGGCACCTATGTCCATGTCCACGGTCTCCACTGTCCTGAGCCCAGTCCAGGAGACACAGAGAAAAAGGCATGGGACACTAATGGCCTGTTTGAGGGCACTTCCAATTCTCATCTTCCTCCTCAACCAACCAGCTCCTCTTTCCTCTCCAAATTCCTCCCTGCACGCTAAGTTCAGTAGCATGTGCCAGAGGAGACACTGGATGAAGAATGTTCACTCCATCTTGCTCTACACTGGACCCTGCATTATTAATTTTATACTTGCTTAAATTCTCATTTAAGTATAAAACAAAAGTATCAACAAAAACTTCAAGGAATATGCTGTAGTTTCCTTAAGTATTCTTAATGTCAAGATGAAATAATATTGTGTAACTGGTAGCAGTTGGGAGGAAAAGGGGGGAGGGGAGGAAGTTGAAATATGCAGATTTCCTCATTTTTCATAGTTACAAATATATTTGAAGTAGCTAAAATTCAGGAAGAATCCACAGAGAAGCTAATAATGATGGTTGCCTGAGGAGCACTAAGTGGCTGGGGAACAGGAGTGAAAGGTGACTTTTTACTGAACACACTTCAGCCACCTGAATATATTATGTTAAAAGCAAAACAGGGGGAAATAGAGGTAGATACTTGTCCATCAATAGAATTCTTCACAAGTTCTCTTTGCTTGTTCTTTAGGAGGAATATTCTTTAGAAGTTGGCATTCCCATATAGTTTTTAAAATCTATTAGTATTTAAATAAAACAATAATAAAAGCTAGCATTTATTGAGTATTTATAGCTCCAGACTCCACTCTAAAGATATAATACTAGTGGCCTGGTGCACGAAATTCGTGCACATTAAAAAGGGATTAATTAGAGGAAATATTTTAATATTGCTATTTGTCCTATCTCTATAATAGAATTATCAGAGATAAAAGAAAATTAGTAAAATGTATATGAAAATCTTCCTCCTATCAGAGTCTGGGGCGCAGCCTTGAGGTCCCTTGTCAAGCCCCGCTGAGTGGGGGCGTGGCCTGAGGTCCCCCGTCAAGCCACACTGAGGTCCAGTGGCCCAGGGCAAGTGGAGCAGCCTAAGGCCCCTGGCCCAGCACTGGGGCTGGGGGGCACACCTTGAGGTCCCCCGTCAAGCCCCGCTGGGCAGGGGGTGTGGCCTGAGGTCCCCTGTCAAGCCCCGCCAGGCGGGGGGCACAGCCTCAGGTCCCCCGGCCCAGCGCTGGGGTTGGGGGCATGGCCTGAGGTCCCCCGGCCTGGCGCCGGGGCGGGGGGAGCAGCCTGAGGTCTCCTGGCCCAGCACCGGGGTGGGGGGCACACCTTGAGGTCCTCCGTCAAGCCCCACCAGGCATGGGGTGTGGCCTGAGGTTCCCCATCAAGCCCTGCTGGGTGGGGCTCATGGCCTGAGGAACCCCAGCCTGGCGCCAGGGTGGGGGGCATGGCCTGAGGTCCCCCATCAAGCCCTGCTGGGCGGGGGGTGCGGCCTGAGGTCCCCCAGCCTGGCACCAGGGTGGGGAGCGCGGCCTGAGGTCCCCCGGCCTGGCACCAGGGTGGGGGGCACAGCCTGAGGTTCCCTGTGAAGCCCCACGGGGGCAGGGGTGGGGAGCAGCCTCAGGTCCCTGCTGATTGCTCGTTAAGGCTCGTTACCGGAACTCGGCCTCCACTGTGGGTGCAGCCATCTTGTGTTATGGAAACCCTCACCTCTGCTGTGGGTGCCGCCATATTTGTGGCAGAGTGATGGTCAATTTGCATATTCCCTCTTTATTATATAGGAAAGAAATGAATAATATATATGAAATACAGATATTTCCCATTTTACAGATGAGGAAACTGAAGATCAGCGAGGTTAAATAGCTTGCCTAATGTTCTTATCTGGTAAAACAGCCAGACTTGGATTAGACCAGGTGTTGAGGAGTAGAGGTAAAGAGTAGAAAATATATAACCTACTGTAATCTGATTAGAGTTAACAGAGAGTAAATACTTTTGAATTGCTTAGAGTGTGTCAATAGCTATACTCTGTTTAGGGGAGTTTGGGGTAGTGGAGATTACCATAAAAATAAAAGCGGAACCAGCCCTTTCAAATTATAATGAACATAAACAAAAGAAAGGCAACACAAACCATACCAACTATTTTAGAAGAAGCAACAAAAATAGAAAGAATAATATAGCCAATACTACATGCTTATTATATCAACAAATAGAAATAGTTTAAATTAAAATAGGAATTGAACATTATATTACAAAGTAAAATTCAGCATAAGAATTCCCTAAAACAAAGTGATTCAGAAAGGTTGACAAAGATATACTTGGCAAATGCAAGCAAAAATAAAGTTAATATTTCTTCTAAAGTCATGACCTTAACATTAGGCAAGATTAAATTAAATTTTAAAAGAATTCTATAATACAAATTGACATTTTTAATCTGAAAAGTAAAATCATAATTAAAATCTAACATATTTGAGTATCTATCCACTAAAAAAATATAGAATTAAAAGTCATAAAGCCCAAACTATTAAAAAAAAGAGAAAGAAGCAGAAATATATTATTTGTAGACTAATCTCACTCAGCTGTGTTAGACTGCATTATTTGTTCAAATTATTTGTTGCTTCTACCTATTCTCCTTTGCCATTCTTCCCAGTAGATCAAATATTTCTTTATTTTATTCAGTTTGGGTTTGACCTTTCTGCTTTGACCAAATAAATGTGAGTATACATGACATGGACCATACTGGAGCATAAACTTAAAATGCACCTGCATGGTTTGGCCCTGCCTCTCTTCTTCCTGCCAGGACTGGGTTCTAGGTGGGTCATAATGTATTCGTTGTTAGACTTGGGGTAACAAACCAGGAACTACACTGTAAGGGGTGATAGCTCGGAAAATTTGGTAGGCAGGTGGTATGAATGCATAGATGGAGGGAGAGCACAAGAATGAAGTAGAAAATGGAGCTAGAGGCACATGTCCTGACTCTGGATGACTGTGGGTGGAGGTCCTATCCCACTGCCATTAAAAAGTGCTCTCTTTCCTTTTCTGGGCAGAGCTGGATCCCTCCGAAGCCTCACATCATTAGCTTGGTACCCTAGGTGTACCGTATGTTACTGAGGAGACAAAACAGGACATATCTTTATATTTCCTAGTCCCAGAAATTTAAGTTTTTCAAACAGTCTAGGTGGGCAATTTGGAATTCTTCTAATTCTGATGTCAGTTTGCAAAATCGTTTTTAGAGTCAGAGTTTTCACAGAGGAAAATCCTCTTTACCTTGTTTCTCTGATTTACTGTGATGGAAATGTCTCTTGACACTAATAGGTGTGCTGAGAAACATTTCAACATGTAAGTTTCAGCGCAGTACACAGTTTGGAATGATATGCATGGCTTTCTTCCTCTTACTTCTGTCATTTTGTTACAGGATTCCAGGGCAGGAGGAATAGGGAAACTGAGACAGGAAAGTTAAAACAAGGCCAAACAGTGTGGGCAATCTGCAGCTCCCTGTAACTAGCAAGCCATTATCTTCCCCAGCCAAGCACATGAGAGCAAATGGTTAAAAAACCTCTCTAGTGTGAGAATGCAGAAAGGGAAGGGGGAAAATGGAAAGGCAAAAAGGGCAGTTTTATTTCCTAAGCAAAGAAGCCAGCAATCTCAAGGCTTGGCATGATAAAATTGCCAGGTGCTTCTTATGAATTCTGGGAAGGCCAAAGTGAAAACAAACAAACAAACAAAAGGGGGGGACCTTGAGAATTAATCTGTACCAAAATATTCAGCAAATGAATTTTGAAACTTATGGACAGGGGGTATATAAAACCTCAGACCTCCATCCAACCTGCTTTACAGATTAGCTGAGAGCCTGTTTGTGCTTTGTAAGGCAGATGTATAGGTTTGCTTGCTTGCTTTGCTTTTTCAATAAAGATGCATGCTTTAATTAATTGACTTTTCACAACGCAGTCAAGGTCTCTCATATAAATTCATTGAGGATCGAGGTTGGGAACAGCCCTCTCCCACTGACTGAGGGGGCTGTCCAGTAACACCTCTCTGGTGATGGTGAGGTGCCTCTAACACCTCTAACAATTCTTATATAGTACTGTACAGCAAGAAAGATAATAAAGTGGAGAAAAAAATGACTTTAAGGACATTTCCTCTAAGGATCAATATCATTGTGTAGTCTAACTGATTTTAAAAGCTTTATTCTGGGCTCTATCTGGACATTTAATAGGATGGATAAGACATATGAGTGAACCCTCAGTTGTGCGTAAGAAATAAACCAGGAACTGTTCACAAATTGCTTATTTTATACTGAAGGTCACAGGATTGAAAGAAACTTTTAGGAGTCATTTGGGGTGTTCCCTGATTTCTGGCAGGAATGTGACTCAGGCATTCCTTGATTGTTGTATTAATGCAATATCTAAAATCTGCAAGGAAAGAGATTACACAATTTTCATTTGCATTAACTCACTTTTGTGTTTTATAGCTCTGCTGTTAGAAAATGTTCAATTCCCTTAAGAGTACTGGCTTCCAATACAGTGGGTATCATCGGCCCAAATATAAGTTAAATGCAATGAATTAGCCTAGAGAGTAGAGAACTTATTAATATTCAAATCCTATACATAATGCCTAGCATAGAACATAATAAGTAATAGATGCCAAATAAATACTTATTAAATTGAATGAAACTGAAAAGCAGGGGGAAGGTTGTTGGGTTATCAAAGTGCATTATGGACTAGAGCAGTAATTTTCAACCGGTGTGCCGCCAGAATTTTTAAAACATGCAATCCCAGATGATTTTAGTCAGGGGCACTGACCTCTTTCCCCTTAAATTGTCAAAAAAAAAAAAAAAAATGACAACAGCCAACACAACAGTGGCCATCTGGTGTGAATGAATCAAAATAATACCTAGCGTGTTTTTTTGTCAGATTGGCAAAAAATTTATTTTTGGTGTGCTGCAGAATTTTAGTAATTAGTTTATGTGTGCCATGAGGTGAAAAAGGTTGATAGCTGCTGGACCAGAGACTTCATTGCTGTGTCTTACTTTCTCATTTCTGAAATCAACACTTAAATTACATTTAAAAAATTATGTGAAACAAGAAAAATGCTGACTTTCTATGACATTCATTCAGCAAATATTTATTGAACATCATGTGCTAGGCACTGTCCCAGGTTCTGAATATTTTATTTTATTTTTTAATTGAATTTATTCAGGTGACATTGGTTCATAAAACCATACCGGTTTCAAGTGCACAACTCAATAAAACATCATCTGCACACTGTATCATGTCCCCATTGCCCCAAGCAAAGTCTCTGTCAGTCCCCTTCCCGCCCGCTTTGCCCACCTCCACACACCGCACCCTCCTTTCCCTCTGGCTATCGCCACACTGTTTTCTGTGTCTATGTGTTATGTATACGTGTGTTTTTCTAATGCCTTCACCTTCTTTCATCCAGTCCCCCATCCTGCTTCCCCTCTGACATCTGTCAGTCTGTATCCATGCCTCTGTTTCTATTTTGGTCATCAGTTTATTTTGTTCATTACATTCAACATCTGAATGAGATCATATGGTATTTGTCTTTCTCTGACTGGTTTATTTTACATAGCATAATAATCTCTAGATCCATCCATGCTGTTACAAAAGGTCAGATTTCCTTCTTCTATATGGCCAAGTAGTATTCCATTGTGTAAATGTACTAGTTTTTTTTTTTTTTATCCCCTCATCTACTGATGGGCACTTGGGCTATTTCCAGATCTTGGCTATTGTAAATACTGCTGCAATAAGCATGAATGCTATGTTTTAAACAATAGTGTACAATACTGAGAATCCCAATTGTTCCAAACCAACTAAAAATTCCTGATGTGAGAGTTGAATGAGCTGTTGCTCAGAGTTTGCTATGAACACGTCACTGGATGTGGTTGCATGATTTTTTTAAATACCACTACTCATGTAATATCGACTCTCTTAATACCACCATTACATAACCTGCACCTCCACATCCAGAATCTTTTTTTTTTTAATATATTTTATTGATATTTTACAGAGAGGAAGGGAGAGGGACAGAGAGCCAGAAACATCGATGAGAGAGAAACATCGATCAGCTGCCTCCTGCACACCCCCTACTGGGTATGTGCCCGCAACCAAGGTACATGCCCTTGACCGGAATCGAACCCAGGACCCTTCAGTCCGCAGGCCGACGCTCTATCCATTGAGCAAAACAGGTTTCGGCCACATCCAGAATCTTAAAGTTATGGAATAATCCTATCTAATAAAAGAATAATATGCAAATTGACTGTCATCCCAACACACAAGATGGCTGCCCCCATGTGGTCAAAGATGACTGCCCCATGTGGACACAAGATGGCCACCACAAGATGGTCAGCAGGGGAGGGCAGTTGGGAGGGACCAGGCCTACAAGGGAGGGCAGTTGGGGGTGATCAAGCCTGTAGGGGAGGGCAGTTAGGGGGGACCAGGCCAGCAGAGGAGGGAAGTTGGGGGCGACCGGGCCTGCAGGAAAGGGCAGTTGGGGGGCACCCAGGCCTGCAGGGGAGAGCAGTTGGGGGGCACCAGGCCTGTAGGGGAGGGCAGTTAGGGGTGACCAGGCCTACAGGGGAGGGTAGTTAGGGGTGACCAGGCCTGCAGGGGAGGGTAGTTAGGAGCAAACAGGCTGGCAGGGGAGCAGTTAGGCATCAATCAGGCCGGCAGGGGAGTGGTTAGGGCAGCAGTGGGCAAACTACGGACCGTGGGCCGGATCCGGCCCGTTCAGCTGTTCTATCCGGCCCGCGGAGCCGAAAGAGCGGAGGGTTCTCTTGCTCTCCCCTCCGCTCCTTTACTTTGAATTTATATTAGTTCACACAAACACTCCATCCATGCTTTTGTTCCAGCCCTCCGGTCCAGTTTAAGAACCCATTGTGGCCCTCGAGTCAAAAAGTTTGCCCACCCCTGGGTTAGGGGGTGATCAGGTTGGCAGGCAGAAGTGGTTAGGGGCAATCAGGAAGGCAGGCAGGCGAGCAGTTGGGAGCCAGCAATCCCTCTCCTGGATTGTGAGAGGGATGTCCAACTGCCTGTTTAGGTACCGGGATTGGGCCTAAACGGGCAGTCAGACATCCCTCGAGGGGTCCCAGATTGGAGAGGGTGCAGGCTGGGCTGAGGGACACCCCCGTGCACGAATTTCATGCACCAGGCCTCTAGTAGGGAGTTAAGAAATACAGTGTGGTTGCTAGAAAGAATTAATAGACTGGGAATTCATAAACTAGCCTCTGAAGTGGTATTACCTCTGTCAAGAAACTGAATTCTGCAGAATCCGTTTCCTTATCTATTAAATAAAATGAATTAGAAAAATGCTAAGGCCAATTTTAAGTCTGATATTCTATAATCTTTAATTAATTAAGATCTAGATAATTCTAAATACTGGGAGGAAGATAAACTCTACATTATTTGTTTGGGTCCAATTCTTATTGGTGAAACAACAATTGCCCGTTTTTTGTGTTGTGACACCAATACATCTACTATATGCACATACATAAATATGTATGTATAATTACTGTATTAAAAGTGGTCACCAAAGTACCATCGTGCATGTGATTCAACCTTACAGGTTTTGCTGAGTATACTTGCTTTTGCTACAGCATGAACTTCCCTTCCCTTTGTACATTTTCTTTACAGATGGCAGAGCCATTGAAAAGGATGGAGTTGGGAATGGCTGTGGCCTGCGCATATTTATGTTATGGCCAAAACTAAATTTTTATTTTTCAAGTTAAAAGGTTTCAAACTTCAAGGAGTTTAGTTTGTCATAGTTGGAATTTAGATAGCTCCTCAGGCTAACTTTGGGCATGAAAAAAGGTAGCAAACAATGGGAAGAAAGTTTAAGTCCTAGGGGAGAAAAATAACGAAAGCTTTTTAAAAATTTGTTTGTTTTTACAATTTAAATAAAAATACTGCAATGCAAAAAGAGCTAGATCAGGGAATGGCGCTGAATGGGACACCTGGGAGCCCTATGTCAATAAGTATTTGGGAACCTGGAACCACAGGAGGCCCGAGTTCTTGCTGCCAGAAGGAGTGGATGAATGAGAAAGGGAGTCTATTTCCGTTTTAGTAGCTTTAAAATATTTTCTGCAGGTAGTGACCTATCCAACTCACCTGACTCACTCAGAAAAAAACACACAAAAAAACCCCTCAATTAATAAATGTAAAATGTTGAGATATTTAAGCCCTTCAAAAAAAGATGCAAACGTTTGTTATCAAAAGTATTTCATTAGGAGCCAAAGATCTGAACTACCACAGAAACCATCTCAGGAAGTTTAGTACCGTTTGCTCCCCCGGTCGTAGGCCAGGGTGGCCCTTCAGGCTTGGTCTTCAGCACCACCGGCCACTCCGCACGCCCGGAGCGCCTCCGGTCAAGGGCTGCAGCTCCCGGGGCGCGCGCCCGGGTCTGGGGCGGGGAGTGTGGGGGTGGGTCCTTGCAGCACCCAATCAGCAGCGGAGCCGGCGGTGGCGCTAGTGACGCAACTGCGCTTCTCTCCGCCCCACTGCGGGTGGCTCCCGGTGCTGTCGGCCTCGCGAGCTCCGCGCGGGGAGGGGAAGAAGGAGGACTCCGGGGCCGGCCGGGTGTCCGAGGGCGGCGGGTCGCGGGAAGGGGGAGACTGAGCATGCGCAGCCTATCTGGCGAAGGAAGGGAGGAGGGGACCCGTGCGCGCGCGCACGAGCGGCCCGCCGGCGGCCGCGGGTGGAGGGGGCGGTTCCTCGAGTGTCGGCGGCCGGAGGGTGGGCCGGCTGGTGGCAGGTGCCGCCTGGGCCACCGCCGCAGCCTCCACCGGGTCCCGGGTCTCCCGATCCTCCGGAGGTGATGAGTTGGACTCCGTCTGGGGCTGCACCTGCCGGCTGCCCATCACTCCAAGCCTCCCGGCTTGACCTCGGCCTCCCAGCGCGCCCGATCACCGCGGCGCTGTGCTGCCCCTGAGAGGGAGCGGCGGCGGCCTCCTCCGCACCGCGTCCTCGCTGGGGGGCCGCGCGGGGACAGCGCCGGGCCCCCTCCCCTCCCCCGTCCGCCGTCCTCAATGTCTCCACGGCGGGGAGGGGGCTGCCTGGGAGACGCGCTGAGCGGCCCCCCTCGGAGGTCCGTCGGCCGCAGCAGCAGCGCCCAGCCCGGCGCCCCGCAGCCTTGCCCGGCGGCGGCGGCCTGGAGGAGCCGCGCACCCGCCGCCGCCCCCGGAGCCTCACACCAGCTGCCGCCCCCCGGCGCCCGAGGAGAAGGCGGCGGGCGCCCCCCAGGGAAGATGAAGGCGGAGGGGGGCGACCACTCCATGATCAACCTGTCGGTGCAGCAGGTCCTGAGCCTCTGGGCCCACGGGACGGTGCTGAGGAACCTCACGGGTAATTGATGCGCGGGGGTGGGGACTGGGATGCGGTGCCACCCCTCGCCTTCTTTCTCCCTCCCGAGCAGAGGAAGTGCTCCTTGCCGCCCCACCCCGTGTGCGCCTCCTTGGGAGATCGCGGTCCCAGGTCCTGGCCAGGAAGGTCTTAATTGGATCCACTCCGCGCGGGATCCAGGGGAGCCGACGGCCGCCACCCGTTCGCCCCTTACTCAGGGGCTTCCCAGTTTCGAGGGTGTGCGGGGGAGAATCCACGACCCCCGCCTTGCAGAGGGAGGGCCCACGGCCCTGCCTTCTGTAGTACTCGCGGAATAGCATCTGTGCTGAGACTTGAGCACAGTTAGCTTTTATTTACCCCCTCTTCCCCCACTAGCGCACACACTGGTACACGCACACCGCTTTTTATTGTATAGATCTTTTTCTGTTTAGCTCTTTTTCTTTCTGGCAAATCTCAAACTGAACGCAGGACTTAAATTTCCTGCTCATGATCGATTTGCTTCCATTGTTAACTTTTTGCTTTTTTGGAAAGATAGATGACATTAAGTAGATTACAGTGTGTCAGGGGCTGGGCCAAGGTCTAGTGATTATAAGCATTTTAGTTTCAACCATATATCTCCTCTCTCTCCTATTTCCTTTTGTCTGTCTGTTTTCTCTTTCTCCCCTTCTGGCCTCAAGCTACTGCTTCTGTGACATTTGATAATTTTATGCATTTCCCTTCATTCTCAAGGCTATCAGGAGGGAATTGGACTGAACTACATTACAATAATTAACATCAATTTATAGTTGTAAAAATGAGCGGTAATACTCATTTTTATAGGATGTCTGGGTTTGCTTTGTGAAGAAACTTCTGGGTTTGTTAATGTGGAAATGCTTGACAATACTCTGAGTTCTGAATTTTAAAAATACCCTCTAAAGATTAGTATTTATAAGAAAGAGATTCTTTTGCAGTTTGGTGACACCTCAGTGCCTTATCCTCAGAGAAAAAACTTTAAAACATGCCCAGGATTTGATTCTTGAAAATGTATAAGGCAGCTAATTTTGATAGAACTTTAGTATTTCAAAATGCATTATGTCAAACTGGCTAGAGTAGGAATATAACTGGTATGATATGGATATTCATAGAGATATTTTTTTTTTGGAATTATATACCATAAGGTGACTTAGAGACACTGGTTTTCTTGAATGTGGAAGCTATAAAATTAAAGTAAATTCTGGATTGATTCATGATGTCCTCAGTTTTAATACGTGGTTCTTTAACTTGGAGCAAACTGACCTTACATGATGGTTTAAAGATAGGAACATGTTCTTAGTTCTGAAAAACTATGTTGACAAGTTTATGACAAGATCACTGTATGATTCAATAGAATTTAGGGGTAGACTGCTTTGCCTTTTTAGTATGGCTTTGCCTCATATTTGTTCATTGTGTATATTTCAAATGTTGTACCAGTTAGAGTATTTAGAAAAAATAGCTTTGGGGAACAGAGAAAATGTAAATGTAACTTACTTCTTGGCTGGATTTTACAATATTTTAAAATATTTACTTTAAGATTCTAACCATTATTTAGCAGCTCCCAGTTCTGCAAGTCAACCATTAGGTTAGTAATAGTAGTTTGAGCCCAGAGTTAGCTCTAATTATCTCCTAATACAATCTTAATAATCATCAGTTGCTCACAGGACGTTGCCATTTAATGGAGGATATGCAGAACGTCCCAAACTAGGACTGAAGTGGGCCTGGGGAATAAATGGAAAAAAGTAGAGTGTGAGTATGCAAAATTGTTTGTCAGGGTAAAAATGGAGAAGGAAATAGATTAGAAATATGTTTCACCAGCAGGTGAGTGTACCATGTTAGGAACTACATCACTTTGGACTTTGGAAATGGTAACATTCTGATGTGGTTCTTTATGGCCTTCTCGGTTCTGGTGACATATGTAGCTTAATCATTAGTCAAGATATGCTACCACCGTACCTTTTAAATTTGGTCTAT
Source organism: Plecotus auritus (assembly GCF_963455305.1). Taxonomy (NCBI): domain Eukaryota; kingdom Metazoa; phylum Chordata; class Mammalia; order Chiroptera; family Vespertilionidae; genus Plecotus; species Plecotus auritus. The sequence goes on along the minus strand of NC_137771.1, from coordinate 88,081,076 downwards.
TAAAAACAAATCCTAAAACAATGAAAAATAATTTCTGCTATGTATCAGGTACTTCACATATATTATTTCTAATCTTCAGAATAATTCTCCAAAGTAGATTTACAAAGAAGCTCAGAGAGGTAAATTCAGTTGCCCCAAATCACAGAGCTAGTAAATGGCTGAGCTAGGCTTTAAAAACCCAGTCTTTGCCTTCAGAACTACCCTTTCCCCTTTTCCAGGATGTTTTAGCTACTTCCTCTTTACGCTCTGTTAGATAATGAAACATTTGCTTCATCTTGCTCCTTGTATATGGTTTTCAATTATATTTTTCAATTGTATTATAGACTTTGAGCTTTTTGGGGATGGAATCAATGTCTTAATCACTGAATTCTGGAACCCTAGCATTATAGTTCCTGGCACATAGTAAATGCTCAATACATATTTACAGAATTTTAAAAATAATATTTAACAGTTGCATAATTTAAACATTCTATTTGTATTATTTTTGGCTACATCTTTTGGAGTAAATATGCTGTTAACTAGGGAATGAGGTGTTTCAATAACTTTTGTAGATAATTGTCAAAGCTTTAAAACACACCGATGCTTATTGAAAGTGCTTTTGTGCTAGTTAACCATACTTCCATATATATTATTGAATCTTGTCAACAATCTTGAGATTGATTATCTTTATTTTACACATTTAAACATTGAAGTGAAGAGTAACTTGCTTACATCTGATAGCTAATAAGTTAAATATCATTACCTTTTTTCAAAGTATGATAACATTAAGTCAGAAAGCATTTTTGTCATCATAATAAACTTGGAAGAGAAACAGGTGAAAGAAAGGAGCATAGTATAGAACCAGACTGATTTGGATTTAAGAAATGACTGTATAAAGGATTTATAGAATTCTGATTAATAGGAATTCTGGTTATTAAAAGCCATTTAAAGGGGGAACACACTCTCATCTCTATTTTTTGAAAAATATATTTTTATTGATTTCAGAGAGCAAGGGAGAGGGGGAGAGATAGAAACATCAATGATGAGAGGGACTCATGATCGGCTGCCTCCTGCATACCTACTGGGAACCAAGTCCACAACCTGGGTCTATACCTTGACTGGGAATCAAACTGTGATCTTCAGGTTCCTAGGTTGATGCTCAATTACTGAGCCACACCAGACGGGCTCTATTTTTTTCTTTATACAAACCAACAGCTGTGTGTTTTTTTTTCTTCTCTTTGTATCTTATCCCATAAGTGAAACGGGAAAATTTTTATATTGACCTTTTTATCGTAGAGACTGACCTTTAGAAAGCAGTCTTGAGTATGTATCACTTTGATAGAAATAAATGTTTAAAAAGTGATCATGAGAATGAACAACATTTTAGAGCCAGAAGTTATGTTGTTCAGCGACTTCACTTTGGAAATATCAAATGTCACATTGTAGAAGTGAAGGGCATGGCAGGGTTCAAACAGTTGCTTAATGATGGAGACAGGGCTGGAACTAACCTTCCCTGACCCTTAGTTCTGTGCCTTTTCCTTTTACCCCACATGGCTTTTTTCAGGCAGGTCTGTTGGACAATTAATCTTAATGTACTTAAGAATAGCCTTATGGTAAGTATTTGTCCCAATGAACCCAAGAATGTATGATTGGAATTTATTTCTATCCATCTAATAAAATATATTAGAAAATGCAAGAATTATTGAATAATAGTGCTTTATCAAATTTTAAGTTGCTTTTGCCTATGTAAAAGTTAGTGATTCATTTTTATATATATTCACTTTTAGAAATCCTATGAATTTCAGGCTGCTATTTATTTTTCCTCCTTCATGGAAGACACTAGGATTGAGGACTCCATAGAGAGCAGATTAATATCTGGAGACCCCCATGTCTGTCACTTAGTAACCATTGCCACAGTTCTCTTCTGTATCCAACACTTCCCAAAGTGTGTGATTCATAAGATTCCTAAAGTGTTAACTGTGCATAGGTTAGATGGGACTTTAGCTTACTAAAGTAGAGAGATAAATGGCTTTCTTTCTCAAATGGTTTTTCTTTCTCTAAATTGTTCTTAATACCATGGCCCCAATCTAAAATTAGAGTCAGTATGTATATACTCTTTCAGTTTCATGGGTTACTTGACTTTAAAAAATGATCTACAATAAAATGTATTCCTTTGCTTTACCTTTATTTTCTCAACTTTGTGTTCTAACCCAAATTTGGTTTAGAGAAGAATTTTTTACTTAGAAATAGGCAGGATGCCTAAACCCCTGGATAAACACAGATCCAGGCTGGTGTAGGGAAAGGGATAATTGGTCCCTGGGAAAAAAGGCAAAGGCTGGCCTTAGACTGCCTCCTCTCTCAGTGACAGCAGCAAATGTGGCGGCAGGTGCTCCGCTTTTTCTATTGGTAATAAGCATTGGGAGGCTGGGAATTCAAACTGGAAGGAAATTCAACCGTCTCTGTGTATGCATATATGTGTGTGTCTATATTAAATATATGTGCTTATTTTTGCAGTATGTACGCACACACTATTGTAGTTCCCTTTTAGACTTTTCACTTACTAAGCCACTTCAGTGTTAATATTTTCAGAAAAAAAAAAGAAAGAAAGAGGGAAAATAATTGGTATCTATTATAGTTATCTGGAATTGCTTACACCACATGCAAGTAAAGCCGGCACCTTCCTTTAGCCGTGCTCCCAAGTAGGTTTGCTTCTCTGGGTGTTATTTTGTATCCTAGGCTACGATTAAGTTTAATTCCTCTTCCTAACTGCTCTGTTATTGGAGGTGAGTTTATGTGGGTAAAATTATTTCAAATGTCCACTTATAGGTATTTATGTTTTGTAAATGTAGCCTTAAAGACAAGTACTTCTTTTCAGTATTGTGCTGGACTCCAAAATTAGATGTTTCTGAAATACTTGTGAAAAAATCCTGTATTCTTTTGTGGTACAGAGCCAATTAGTAAGTGATGGTATGATTTGTACTTTATAGGAGTTTGCTTTTTGGAAGGTTGTATATTGTATTGCGAATAAAGCTCCTGTAATTTTTCAAAAATTAGAATTTTTATCTTCAGGTTTTAAAAATTCCCATTTCATTATCTTTGAACCATATCCTCTGGCAATACCAAGTCTAAAGTCCAGATGACGTGTTTTAAATCTAAAGCAATTTCTGGATAAGTCTTGGGACTGTGTAAGCTATGATTTTGACAATTTAATAGTTAACTAGTAGTTAACTATTAGGTACAAATGTATCTTTGCTCTGTTCAGTTGTGATAGGCTAATTATGTATTTTTTTAAAATATATTTTTATTGATTTCAGAGAGGAAGGGAGAAGGAGAGAGAGATAGAAACATCAACGATGAGAGAGAATCATTGATCAGCTGCCTCCTGCACACCCCCTACTGGGGATAGGGTCAACAACCCCGGCATGTCCTGACCAGGAATTGAACTGTGACCTCCTGGTTCATAGGTCAGTGCTCAACCACTAAGCCATGCTGGCTGAGCTAATTATATATTTTTAATGACTAAGTATTTTAACAAAAATCATATAGTGAACAGTGGCAGTAGCAACACATTTGAGAGAGTTCTCATTAGACTATTAAATTCCAGTGACCTTAGCTAAGTAGATGAAACTTTGAAATAGAAAAAGATTTTCCACCAAATTTCATACAAAAAAAAAAAGAACCAAACTTGTACCTGGATCCAGTTACTTGTGTTCTTATAATATAATCTTGTAATATAGTCTAGGAGCATGTTATGAACTTATTGCAGTATGACTAGGACAAATGAAAACAGTTTTGAGGAATATAGATTGCTAGATTAATTAGTATTATCATATTAACATATCCAGTATCTTCTTTTATTTGGTATTCTATCTTAATATTTGAAGGTAAATCAGTTTTCTAAGTTTATTTCATAAATCTGACATGGCTTGTAAATAATTCTTACATTAAAAATTTCATTTTTAGGGTTTCAATACTAAGGAAAGAGAGTGATACATTTCCTTTTAAGAAATTTTACTTTTAGTAGTTAACAACGCTCAACACTTTTTAGTGTGGTGGGCATTGTTCTGAGGCAGTTATGAATTTTATATTATTGGATCCTCATAATAACCCCGTGAGGTAAGGGACCATTATTGATTCCACTTTTAAAACTAGAGAAACTGTTATAGGCAGTATCTTGCTCCTGCTTACAAAACACGTAATCTAGGACTTGAAAAATTATCAATCAATCCAATTCAGCAAACATTGGAGTAACTGCAGTGGACGTATGCTGTCAGAGATACCATAACATGTCATGACTGTTTTTAAGAAGCTTATATTGTAGTGAGTATGAATTTACAAATCTTTGTATTCGTTATTTATTGCTGAGTAATAAATTACCCCAAAATTTAGCAGTTTAAAACCAAACACATTAATTTTCTCATACAGTTTTTGATACTCAGGGATCTGGGAATGGTTTTGCGGCTCATCGTCTTACAGAGGTAACAGTCAAGCTGTCAGCCTGGACTGCAGTCTCTACAGACCTGACTGTGCTGGAGGGTTGGCTCACTTCCAGGCACTTTCATGTGACTGCTGGTAGGAGGCATCCAGGGGCTGCTCGTAACATGGCTTTCGCCATAGTGAGTGGTCAGAGGGAGAGAAACCAAAAACAGAAGCCATAGGGTCTCTTATGATCTAATCTTGGAAGTGGTATCCCATCACTTCTGCTGTTCTCTATTGGTCACACAACTCTGGTATATTGTCCAGGGGACTGTACCAGATCAGGATCATTGGGGGTCTCCCAGAGCCTGGCTGCTCAGTCCTGGAGGTAGGTATGGGGAGTAGGGAATGAGGCCCTGAACGGGAAGACTAGAGGCAATGTAGTGGGTGAGGGGATGAAATATCTGTAAGAGGAACAGGTGCCTAGAAAAAGCAAAACCCATCTTGATACATTGAAGAATTATACTAAAATGCAGTGTCTAGCATTTTTAAGGGTTAATTTATTGGATATTTCTTGATCATGAGTCATGTGTCTGTCTCTGGTAAATACTGATAAAGATGAAAATATCAATCATTGTCCCTAAGGAGCTCATGGGCTAAAGACACTGACTAACCATCAGGTTAAGTAATTCTTTTGTGGCTTGTTGAGTTCAGGGAGAACCAGGTAGTGGGATTTTGAAGGCAACAGAAGAGGGAGTGGAGAAAGAACCTGTTTATGGGGTGATGGAGAGAAAGGAAAGATGAACTGCCTGTAGGTTGGTCCAAGAATACTATCAGGACTTGATTAAGTTTAAAAGTATTACTTGAATATCTGTCCAACTAAGATGTTTTCATTAGTAATGTGAAACTGGATTTTCATTAGCAAATTCTCCTTCCATTCCCTCCCATGAATTACTTTAATCCCATAGGATTTCTAAACCTTGCTAATATTGGAATCACCTGGGGCTGGCTAAGGGTACAGATCCAGGGCCTCAGCCTCTGTCTATGGAATTAGGGTCTTTGAGAACAGAGGCTAGGAAACCACCTTTTAAACTAGCTCTTCAGGTAATTTTGTTATTGAGGGTTCAAGGATTGGGAACACCTGATTTTTAAAAACTAAGTTTTTTAGTGATCAAATTGCAGGTATGTAAGATATATAATGCACTTTAATATGGAGTATTTAGTATAGTTAAAATATCAATATTAATGATCCATATATTTCCAAGAGGATGCTATAACCAGTTTTTAAAAGTGACTTTTAGCATTAGGATCATATATCTTTTAAAAATCTTTTCTTTATTTATGTGAACTATTAGCTATAGAGAATAATGCTTATGAAATAATTGTATTTTTAAAATTCTAGGCAGTTTATATTAAATCTGAAGTATATGGGAGAATTAAACATGAACACTGTTTATGTAAATACTTACATAATGAGCAGTTATTAGAATTACCCCTAGTATAATTTGGGTTCTGCTAGATTTCTGTATGCAAATAAAGAGTCTGAATAAGCACTAGATCCCTGAGTTTATAAGAACCTGAATTTTATCCTTGAATGCTACTAATTAGCCTTTGCACTTAAGACAACCCACCTATTTCCGAGGCCTAGGTTTTCTCATTCATAATATAACCTAATGCCCACAGTTTTCATATTGAAAGCTGATTTAGAAATTTTGATGAGTTGAGAAAAAGTTTAGAAATTTTACTGTGAGTTAAGAAAAATGTTTATATTTGCATAGAAACTTGTTTCTTTACTCTCTAAAACTAAGAAACTTCTTTTTTAATGGGGACTTCTTCAGATATTTTAATATGCTAATTCATTAGCTTTTGGTTTAGGACCTAGAAAATCTTTGGTGTCTGAATACCATTTAATAGCTCTTATAATTAGGCCTTCTTAAAATTTGGTTTAGGAAACTGGATTCAGTATCTGAAGATCCCTTCAAGTTCTGAAATTATGTTGTTTTTGTTTTTTTAATCCCCATGCGGTATAAACCGCTCCCTCAGGATTACTATCAATAATACCTGAGGCGTGACTGTCTTGACATGCTTGTGCATTGCTTGCTTAGTTTTTCTGGTGGTGCTTTTATTTTCTGATCTGCCATTCATGTTAATATTTTGTTATTGGGTGTTTCATTATAAGTTCTGCTTATTGATGTAAAAAGTTCATTTTTCAGTATTCAGTGTAAATATCTTTTTGTAATGTTGTATCATGAGATCATTCGCTGAGTTAAGGACAATGACTAAATCAAACAAATGTAATTTAAGATGCTTGAGGGCAGACAAGTAATAACAATAGAAACTATTGCATAATCTCGGTTATAATTTTATAATTAGATTCAGATTCTGATTTATAAACCCTACATTTTATAACTGAGTGATAACTAATCATTTATGAGGAAGGACAAACTGAGTGACATCCTTAGGAAGATAGTGCTGTAGCTTAAGTATAGAGCAATTTTTTGAACTATTTTAAATAGCTTAACCTGATTTCTTTAAAGCAATTGATATTCAGATTGTTTTAAATTAAACACCTGTTTTTCTAAGAATTTTACTATTCAATGATGAGTACTGTAAATTACAGTTTAAAATTACATAATTATCTAGTGAAAGGGTAATTTAGTTTAAGTGGGTAATAAACAGTATTGCCATAAGCTTTAAGAGAGACAGTATTTTAAAGTAGCTCTTGAAGGTGTCACAATTAAATTTAAAATCTAGTGTTTTTGCTCTTTTTTAAGCAGAATTAAATATCCAACACAGCTTTAACTTTTATGTTAAATGAGGTTTCAAGTGAAAAAACAGTAACTTATTTTTAAATCTGGTTAAAATGTTAGTGTGATTAAAAATAAGAAAATATATCTTATGTTTATCTTCACTGTTACTCATTTCTTTGTGTAGAGTTAGGATTCCATGTAGTATTATACTTCTGTCTGAAGAACTTCCTTCAATATGTCTTGTAGCTCAGGTCTGTTGGCAGTTAATTCTCCCAGCATTTTTATTTCTGGAAAAAGTCTTCATTTCACCTTCAGTTCTGAAAGGTATTTCTCTTGAATATAGATTTCTGGCTTTACAGATTTTTTTCTTTCAGTCTTTTTTTAAAATGTCATTCTGTTGTCTTCTGGTTTGATAGTTTCTGATGAGAAGTATGCTCTACTTTTTATCTTTGTTCCTCTGAGTCTAATATAACTGGAGTCCTAGAAGGAGAAGAGAGAATGGAGAAGAAAAATATTTGAAGAGAGACCATTTGAAATTATTCCATAGCTCTTGGATGGTTTCTATTTGTCCTTCTATTATATTTCAGTTTGAATAATTTCTACTGTTTTATAAGTTCACTGATTCTTTGCTTAGTTGTGTCCAGTCTGCTGGTGAGCCTACCAGTATTAAAGGAATTCTTTATCTCTGAGATATTTTTGTTGTTACTGTATTTTAAAACAATTTCTAGGATTTTCATTTGACTTTTTCCTAGAGTTTCTATCTCTTTGCTGAAATTTCTCTGTTCATGTGAGCTGTCCACCTTTTTCATGAGAGCCTTTAACGTGTTAATTATAGTTATTTTAAAGTCCTTGTCTGGTTGTTCTAAAATCTGGATCATCTCTGGGTCTGGTTTTGTTGATCACTTTACTTCTTAGCAGTGGATTGTTTTTCCTGTTTTTGAGTGGGTCTCATAATTTATTTTTTTAATTCTCACCTGAGAATATGTTTATTGATTTTAGAAAGAAAGGGAGAGAGAAAGAAAGGTAAGAGAAATATCAATCGGTTGCCTCCATACACGCCCAGACTGGGGATTGAACCCTTAACCTAGATATGTGCCCGGACTGGGAATTGAGCCCACAACCCTTTTGGTGTATGGGATGAAGCTCCAACCAACTAAGCCACCTGGCCAGGACTGTCTCATAATTTTTTATTAAATGCAGGACTTTATATGCATAGCAGTACAGACTGAAGTATGTAGTATTTATGCTAGCAAATGGGCTGCTGCTTGTTAGACCAGAGTGTGAAGAGTTGATTTAATCTCCTCAGGAGTAAGCTGAGTTTGAGTTGTGTTGTTGTTATGGTTACCTTCAGTGTGCCACAGGCTTCAAAGTCTATAGAAATTGCTGCTGTTGCCATGTCCCTGTGCTGCAGGGTTATTCTCAGTGTTAGTGCTGTATGTCAGGTTTTAGCCATCTCTGCATGCCTACACCACAGAAGGATTGTCAGTCCTCGCACTGCCCTTCCCCCAGTGGCAGACTTCTGTTGCTTGTTACTTAGTGTTTGGCTCATGGTGGAGGCAGGAAGATTTCTTTGCTGGCCTGGTCCAGTTTTAGTCTTTGGTAAACTCTGTATTAGGATCTCGAGAATTGGACTGTATTTTTGCCTTTTAGAACCAGGGTAGCCACACTATTCCTTGTATCAGGTAACCTTGCCTGCTTCTTGGCACCTTCTATTATTCAAAACAAAAGACTTAAGCCATTGGGGGAGAGCAACCTCAAGACCAGAGTTTTTGCAGTTTCATATTCTCCATTGCATATAATTCTATGACTTGATCATTATATCTTAGAGCAGTTTTTTTCTCATTCGTGGCTATGCATGAGTCACCTGGGAACTTTAAAAATTTCTGATGCCCAATTAAATCAGAATTTCTGGGGTGGTATTTCTTTTAGGCACTCCTAAGTCACTCCAACATAGGGGGAGGGGTGTGCAGGGGAGGGGTTTGAGAACCATCCGCCATCCCCATTCCTCACCCTCATTCCATCTCCAATATGTTTATAGTTTGGTTAATCCTGTTTATTTTTGAAAACTCAGGTGTAGCAATGTGTTCTCTTGCAATCTTCTTTGATATTCCTTCCTTTTGCTGATGACTCTATATCCCATAGTACTAGCTGCACAGTGTGCTCTGAAGGTATTAGAATATATGCCATTGAAGTATCATTAATTAATTACCAAATGTGTTCTTGATAATATATGAAAGTACTGTGACTAATTTTCAATGGGGTATGGGACAACGCAGCACCCAGGACATATGTCAAATCATCTAGACCAGGAATCGGCAACTTTTTCTGTAAAGGCCAGTACTCAACATTCTCAACATATAGTAACTGCAGTAAATATTTTTGGCTTTGCTGACCATATTGTCTCTATCCCAACTACTCGACTCTGCCCATTGTAGCATGAACATAGCCATAGACCAGGGGTGGGCAAACTTTTTGACTCGAGGGCCACAGTGGGTTCTTAAACTGGACCGGAGGGCCGGAACAAAAGCATGGATGGAGTGTTTGTGTGAACTAATATAAATTCAAAGTAAAGGAGAGGAGGGGAGAGCAAGAGAACCCTCCACTCTTTCGGCTCCGTGGGCCAGATAGAACAGCCAAACGGGCCGGATCCGGCCCGCGGGCTGTGGTTTGCCCACGGCTGCCATAGACAATGTGAATGAGCATGTCTACATTAGAATAAAACTTTATGAACAATGAAATTTGAATTTTTTGTAATTTTCATGTGCCTTGAAATATTGTTTTTTGAATTTTTTCAAACATTTCCAAATGTAAAAGCAATTTTTAGCTCGCAAACTCAAAGGCTAACATGGCTAAATAAATAAGGTTTAAGTTTATGTGGGCCACAAAAAAAACAAAAGCTTCAATTTTCATATAAAGGTAGGTTTATTTTTGATAGAAACATGCTAAATACAAAGGGCTGAAATAAATGAGTAATCGTTAACATAGAATAATAGAACACTTTAATAAAAATTAATATTTTTTTCTCGAACATTAACTTACCAGACACTGAATAACTGCACAAATTAATAAGCGTAATGCAAATAAACCTAGTATTTTTCTTGTTCTCCGAAAGCAAAATATTTTCTGTTGCACACACCAAACAAGTCAGTACAAGACTAATGATGTGGCAATCAACTGCTAAAATATTCGCTGCTAGTATTAGTGGAGAGAAATGGTGCACCTGTGCGTCAGGCACTTAAGGCAAATGAATGCAACATGATTATAGTAATCATTCATTACGAATGTTGTAGTTTGTTATTAATAACTAGAGGCCCAGTGCACAAAATTTTTGCATGGGTGGGGTCCCTAGGCCTGGCCAATGATCAGGGCCAATCAGTTTCCCTGCCTCCCTGCCGCCTGCTTCCCTCACCACCTGCGCCCCCCAACGCACGGTTCCTCGCATCCTCCTTCCCTCCCTCAGTGCCCTGCCACCACTGGTCGCCCGCCATGTTCCGTGCTGCCCCCCTGATGGTCAGCGCACATCATAGTGAGCGATCGAACTCCCAGTCAAACTCCTGAGGGGACACTTTGCATATTAGCCTTGTATATATATAGATTATGTATAACAGGATATTATAAAAAGTAAGTTACGAAATTTGTATTAAAACATTTCTTACATACCGTTATGTTGTCTGGGCTGCAAAAATATTTGTTGTGGGCTGCGAGTTTGACGTGCTTGCTGTACAGAAACAGGCGGTGGATCAGACAGTTATGGGTCAATGAGCCATATCTGAGGCTGACTCTGATCTGGGGACTTTTTCAGATACAAATGCATCATTTTCCTGAGAACCTAATAAGCCTCCTCTGTTGGATATATACCCAGATTTAGAAGTTACTCCTATTTGAAACTAGAGAGAGCCAGTTCCACACCTTAGATTTGCTAGAATGAAAAAAGTTTGAGATACTGAGATAGCCTAATTTGAACACAAATTATTTAAACTTATAGTGTACACCATTTCTATAAAGAAGGTGGAATATTATGAACAGTCCCCAAATATAGTCTTACTGGCATGGTATCTTCAGCTTGAGGCTTAGAATATGTTGAATATATAGTACATTTTTAGTATCTACTTGCTAATGATATTAAAGGGTTAGATACTCTACAGAGGATTAAAAATATATTTAGTGTTGTTTAATGAGATAGGTTTCCTTGTTTTATGACTTTTGGATTTTTTTTAAACAAATACCTCTATGAACCTTTAGCTTAGAGTAGTGATTTCTGTCTCTATTGCATGTCATGATTATTTGATAAAAACATGGTAGTTTAGGTCCTACCTCCAGAGAGTATTAGTTGCTCCATGGGTAATTATCATGAGCTGCCTGGGTTGAGAACCTTTGGCTTTGATGAACTATAGAATGAAAACCTATTTTTTGTTTTGTTAATCCTCATTAAGGATTTTTTTCCCATTGATTTTTTAGAGAAAGTGGAAGGGAGGGAGGGGGATAGGGGTGGGAGAGAGAGAGAGAGAAAGACAGAGAGAGAGAGAGAGACAGAGACATATCGATGTGAGAGAGACACATGGATTGGTTGCCTCCTGCACATGTCCCAGGGCCAGGGAGCAAACATTCAACCCAGGTTTGTGTTCTTGACCAGAAATTGAACCTGAGACACTTTGGCGCTAACCACTTAGCAACTGGCCAGGGCAAAAACCTATTTTTTAAAGACAGTAAGTTTGCAGTAAAAATTTTTTAAAAGTATTTCCAGCAGGTTGTTAAAAATAATCAAATGATAAAGAATATGTAAAATGTCATTCATCTTGTATCTCATCTTTAAAAGATAGCCATTGTCAAGTATTTTCTTTATTTATACATTTTATGTACATATATAAACATGTAATTTTTTAAACAAATAGGATCAAACATTTTGTACCATTCTTTGACTTGTCTTTACTCAGTTAATATATTCTAAACATTGAGAGAAGTTCATTTTTCATAAATAATTTTCCCAAGGATTAAAATCAAAAGCACAAAATATAATTTCTGAGTGACTTGGCAACCAGGGCTGATGAGGTGCAGACTTCAAGCAGGGCTATTACTAGTATTGTTTGAGGCTGGAACAAATCACAACTCTCCTGCCTCTTGTCTCACTAAAAAGTAAACAAACACTGCAAAAATCCAGGCAAAACTTCTTTAGGATGTAGATTATGGACAGCCTTCAATAGGGAGAAATAACCAAAGGGCTTCCTAAGATGTGCCCAGGAAGAAGGGATACTTCTTCCATGGAATTAAAGTGATTGTATGGATGGCATGCTTTAAAGTTTCTGTGTTGTGCATTGTACTTTAAATTTTTGTATTTGTTTAGCACTAGCAAAGGCTCCCTCTGGCTTCCTCCCTTTACTATTGCTTAATTGCTAGAAAGTTGGATCACATGAGTTATAGATGGAAAGGAAAAACTGGGATTCTTAGTGTTCAAGTTAGCTGTAGGACAGTTAAAAAATTGTGATATTCTACTCCTGTCCTCTTAGTACCTGTTCTTCCTCTAGGGCTTTTGGACAACTCTTCTTGCTCTACTCTTAGGATCCTACACTTCTCTTCATCTGAACTAACCCAGTAGGTTTCCTGGGTTTGCCAATGGTGAGTAGAACCTTAGACAGGCTTGTTTACCCAGAACAGATCAAGATCTTTAGAGGCCATGCTCAGTGACAGGGTTGTATTAATCTATCAGGTAATTCAAAATAATAGTAGTAACATGACACCTAAGTTAGTTGTAGATATTTTCAGTGGAGTTTAATTTTTTCCATGATATATCATATATATATTTTTTAAAGCGAGAGAAACATAAAAGTAAATTTGAGTTTAGGTACTTTGTTCTCAGTCAGTTTAAGGGATAATCCTTGACTGGTCATTAGAGGACCACTTAAGATTCCTTTTTAGTTATATAATTCTTTTATAACCTGGGGTTTGTTAAAACATTAATTTTAAAATTTACTTTTCCTAATTATTAGGTAAATATATTGTTGATGTCAATATCTGTACAGTCAGGCAAAGAATATTACTTATAGTGTCAAATAATCCCGCATTCATAGTGTTAAATGCAGTCAAGAAATTTTTAATCTACTTGTATTACAAGGACAACAAAGAAAAGTGCTTTAGGGGGAATACATCTGATAAGCTATCAGAAGTGATCTTAGGATACAAGGCACATTGTTGACTTATTAGGATTATGTTTTCTGTTTTACAGCCCTTTCTTGTCTTAGAGCACTCCCTATAGTGCATTAGTAGTCCCTTATATTTTTACTTTATTGAGTTCACTTTGGAAAATTATTATCTTTTTAAATATAAATTTTATCTTCTGAGCAGGTTAAGCCTTTTTGTCTTTAATTCATTTATTATAAGTTGAAGCCATTGGTTTGGGTGTGATAGCATGAAAGCACTATTTCCCTGAAAACTGGAAGAGAGAAAACCTTTTAAAAGGAAAGCTGTGTCTATTTTTCCTTAATCACCAGTATCTATCTCCATGCCATTGAGAAGCGTGCATGGTACTTTAAAGTACACTGGAAAATATATCAGATGTCTCTAGTGAAATGATTTTGAATGATTTGAGTCCATTCTAAGGATCAATTCTTTAGAATTTGGCATCTCCCTTCTCTTTTCTTTATAAATTTACCTTTTTACTTTGAGATAATTATAGACTTACATGCAGTTGTAAGGAATAAAACAGGGTGAGCCCCTGTGCTCTTTACCCAATGGGAACCTCTTGGAAAAGCACAGTATAATATCCAAACCAGGATATTAATATTAATGCAATCCAAAAACCTTCAGACTTCACTGGTATTGTATACTTGTACTCATTTGTGTGTGTGTGTTGTGTATGTGTGTGTGTATTTAGTTGTATACAGTTTATCACTTTTATATATACTCATCATCACAGTCAAAATACAAAACAGTTTTATTGCCACAAAAACCTCTAGTGTTACCTCTTTATAACCTGCTTCCTTTCTCCAGAGAGATTTTTGTTTGTTTTGTTTTTAAATGCCTATTCATTTATGGTCTTGAGTTAAAGTAATTATCTTTTAAATTTCCACCCAAACGTTTTAAAATTTTTACTTATTTGTGTGGTAAAAAAAAAAATCTATACTAATAAAAGGGTAATATGCTAATTAGACTGGACATCTTCCGGACGTCCTTTCAGACAAAGCCCCGGTGGGGCCGAGACAGAGGTGGTTAAGGGCAATCAGGCCGGCAGGGGAGATCAGTTAGGGGGCGATCAAGCTGGCAGGGGGGAGCAGTTAGGTGTTGATCAGGCCAGCAAGGGAGGGCAGTTAGGGGGCGATCAGGCCGTCAGGGGAGGGCAGTTAGGGGGCGATCAGGCCAGCAGGGGAGGGCAGTTAGGGGCAATCAGGCCAGCAGGGTAGCAATTGGGGGGTGATCAGGCCAGCAGGAGAGCAATTAGGGGGAGATCAGGCAAGCAGGCAGAGGCAGTTAGGGGCGATCAGGCCGGCAGGCAGAGGTGGTTAGGGGCAATCAGGTTGGCAGGCAGAGGCAATTAGGGGTGATCAGGCTGGCAGGCAGAGGTGGTTAGAGGCAATCAGGCCAGCAGGGGAGCAGTTAGGGGCATCAGGCTGGCAGGCAGGCGAGTGGTTAGGAGCCAGTGGTCCCAGATTGTGAGAGGGATGTCCGACTGCCAGTTGGATCGGGCCTAAACAGGCAGTTGGACATCCCCCGAGGGGTCCTGGATTGGAGAGGGTGCAGGCTGGGCTGAGGGACCCTCCCTCCGTGCACAAATTTTGTGCACCGGGCCTCTGTTTTATATATATAAAAGCCTAAGCGATCGAATGACCGGTCGACTGGTTGCTATGAGGCGCACTGACCACCAGGCGGCAGACACTCAATGCAGGAGCTGCCCCCTGGTGGTCATTGCGCTCCCACAGCCAACTTTCTGCAGCCGGCCAACCTCCCACAGTCCCTCCCCCCGGCCGCCAACCTCTCATGGTCCTTTGCCCCAGCGGCCGCCACCCCCCCGCCAATCGGCCCCGATCGCCAGCCAGGCCGAGGAACCCCACCCATGCATAAATTCGTGCGCCAGGCCTCTGGTATATAATATAAAAGTTATCATCTTATTTGTGCAGTTCAGTAGTAAGCACATTCATATTTTTGTGCACTAGATCACATCGTTTTTATCTCTGCACCCATTAAGCAACAACTCCCCTTTTCCCTCTTCCCCATTCCCCTGGCAACCACCATTCTGTTTTCTGTTTCTGTGAATTTGACTACTGTAGATACATCATGTAAGTGGAATCAAACAATACTTGTTCTTGTAACTAGTTTATTTTATTTAGCATAAAGTCCTCAAGATTCATCCATGTTGGAGCAGATGACAGGATTGTTTCCTTTTTAAAGCTGAGTAATATTCCATTGTATGGAATAAATAAGTTTTAATTCGTCCATTTTTATTTTCTGACTTTTATATTCAATAGAGTGAATACTAGCACAAATAGCAGATGAAATATTTTGCATATGGAACATCTGTATACCAAGGATAAGTCTCAAGGTGACATCTAAACATTCTAGAGTCAGCTCTTTTAACTATAGGTAACAGAAACTTTATCTGAACTAATTTAAATAAAAAGAGGGATTTTACTAGTATTACAAGGAAACGGATTGAATCTAAGGATGGAATGTGGCAGGGTGTTAGAAATTACTAAAAATAGTACTTGGTTGTCTCTAGTCTTTGATGGATATGTTGTTGTTTTTTCACTGTGTATGGTGGCTTTTATCACATGACTAGAGGCCTGGTGCACGGATTTGTGGGGTCCCTCGGCCTGGCCTGCACCCTCTCACAATCTGGGACCCCTTGTGGAATGTTGGACTGCCGATTTTGGCCCGATCCCCACAGGCCAGGCCAAGGGATCCCACCAGTGCAAGAATCTGTGCACCAGGCTGGTTTCAGCCCTATCCCCGCAGGCCAGGCCGAGGGACCCCACTGGTGCACAAATCTGTGCACCAGGCCTCTAGTATGCATATAAGATCTTTGGTTAATCTCTTCCCTCCCTCCCCGCTTCCCCCTTCCCTTTGAGATTCATCAGTCTGTTCCATGTTTCCATGCCTGTGCGTTGAGTGTCTGCCCCCTGGTGGTCAGTGCGCGTCATAGCTATGGTTGAACGGTCGCTTAGGCTTTTATATATATATATGATGAAGTGGCTCTTTACAAATCATGAACCCTTTGGGTTCAACCTCCCAAAGACCTACGTGCTCAATTGGTCCCAGTACAGGATTACCAGGGGACAGGAATGACTGGCGTGGCTGGGCTCAATGGCCTGTCCTGATATGCCTGACCACTATCATGGTCAGGAAAATGGAGCCAATGCGAGGGCCCAGTAATATCTATGGGAGCTGTGTGCATCGACTGGGAGGCTGACAGTTGTCAGAGAGAAAGGGAATGAAGGCTAGAGAGACCAAATGAAAGGTATGCTCATTAACTCTTTATAAACTCAGTATCAGTGAACAGTAATTGAGGATATATTGAAGAATAATGGAGTTGAAAGTTTGGGTAAAGACTATTAAAATGACATAAGGCAAAGAATTCTTAATAAAATAAAAAATTCTAACTGTTTAATAGTGTATATAAAGTTGAGAGCCACGGTGGGAATCACATGAAATTCTTAAAATTATAAAAGATAAATTCATTGACTAACTTCTGGAATGATTTGAATTGAGGAATAGATTTTTAAATGTCTTAACACTGCTATTTAGTGTGGAAAATAGAAAATTACATATCAAACAGTAATAAATTGTACACTTCAGAAGATTTGAAAATATATGAGGGGTGTCTTAGACAAATTGATGCACTCTGGCTACATAATGGAGATACTTAAAGGAAATTAGTGTGTAGCCTTAACCTTCTGAAGTTATGGAGGGAATTATTTTCCCATTAACCATTAGCAAGGTTGGTAATTGTTAAAATTTATTTAGTACTACTATGTGTCAGATACTGTACTAGGCATTTTTGTATCTATTATCTCATTTAACCTTCCCCAAACGAGGGGTGCTCACAATTTGTTAAATTGAAGTTTCTAAGATATTTTTCCACAGAATTATTAACACTTTGCTTTTCCTTTCAGAGATGTGGTATTGGATCTTTCTCTGGGCTCTCTTCTCCTCTCTGTTTGTCCATGGTGCTGCGGGAGTGCTGATGTTTGTAATGCTGCAGAGGCATAGACAGGGGAGAGTGATCTCCGTCATTGCAGTCAGCATCGGATTTCTGGCTTCTGTAACTGGAGCAATGATCACTAGTAAGTTGATTTTGTTTTGTTTAAGGACAGAATTTTATATGCACTTACAGTTTTGGTAACATTATTCTTATTGTACCTGCAACATGTATTCTTTCATGTAGAATATTTTTTTAGCACTAATTGCACTTCACCTAGAGGGTAAAGATCAGTTCACTTATTCATTGAAATAGTTTTTTTTTACTTCTATGTGAAGACTCATTATGTTTTGTAGGAAATGCAAAAACTTGTAAAACTTGGAGAAGGGCAAAGCAATTCATGGGAAATGGTATCTTACAGTGGATGTAATTTCTGCTTTAAAGGAGCTCACTATCTCATAAGGGGGAAATGTAGGCACACAAATATGATAGTGATGGTTGTCCTTAAAAAAGAGTGAAAATATAGCCTTTAGGTCCTTGATGTCATCTGCCCGTAACTACAAAATAAAATTACACTTCCTTCTTATACACAAATTATGGCACAAATATCCATGGCCTATTAGAAATTGGCCACTTTAGAGTGTCCTCTAGCTATTTGCAAGTTTTCTGCTGTTCTGCCTTGTGTATTTTATGCATGGTCTCAGGTTTATTCCCTCTGCCCACTCCTCTTTTTTGTTTTAATTCTCATCTAAGAATATGCTCTTATTGATATTTTTAGAGGAGGAAAGGAGAAGGGGAAGAAGAGGGAGGGAAGGAAGGAGGGAGGGGAGGAGGGATGGGGAGGGAGAGAGAGAGAGAGAGAGAGAGAGAGAGAGAGAGAGAGAGAGAGAGAGAGAGAGAAATATCAATGTACTCGAGAAACATTGATTGATTGCCTCCTGTACACACCCTGACCAAGAGATTGAACCCGAAACCTGGGTATGTACCCTGACCGGGAATGGGACCCGAGACTTCAGTGTATAGGACAACTCTCTAACCAGCTGAACCACCTGACCATGGCTGGCCCTTTCCTGTTAACACTGTCCTTAGGCTCCAACTTTAGCCTTGTGTTCAAAGAGTTAGTTCTGGTTTCTGTTGTGCTAGTTGAGCCAGAACTTCGATGCATCTTGTTCAGACTGGAGGGTGCCACAGTGGCTTCCTTAATGTGGTCCTGCCAGAAACCGGCTGCTTTTCTATGCTGTTGTTGATTGTCAGTGCCACTGAGTAATAGAGGCTAACATTGCCCTTTGCTTCTGGTCTACTTCCAAATGTCTGGGGCAGCTCACTGCTCCTACTCTGTTTTGAGACTCTCCACAAGGGACTTTTTCCTTTCTGGTTGGTTCTTAGCCCCAGAAATAAGAGGAGGGCCTTTCTTCTATAGCGCTAAGGCCTCTCCTTTTATGTCCCACACTCACGTTTTCCCAGAGTGATTGGCATATGCTGCCTCAAGAGAAAAGCCCTATCCCATGTCTCTAGGTATGTCCTGTGGCACTAAGACAATCATAGAATAGTTGTGAGAAGTGGTGAGTAGCCTATTTTTTCCTTCCTTCATTTACTATTTATTTTTTATGTTATCTTGTATTAGGTTTTTGTTGTTGCTGTATTCAACCAGTAACTTTATCATAAGGTGCCTCATCCATTTTGCCATAGGTAAGGTTTAGCTAAAGTATAGGATGTGCATAGTGAAGAAGTAGGAGATTCAGCTTGAAAGATAGAATGGAGACAAATCCTAGAGGATCTTGGAAGGCCAGCCATGAAGTGCTGCAGTCTGTGGAAAACAAACAGATATTTTTGAGTGGAGTTGGCAAGGGGCAAAGCAGTTCAATGGGAAAATGTGTCTTATAGCTAAATATAGAATACTAGTGTCCCGGTGCATGGATTCATGCACATTGAAAGGAAATTAATTAGAAGAAATATTTTAATATCGCTATACATGTCTTGCTAATGAAAAGAAAATAGAATTCTACCGAGTCTCCTATCTATCTACTCTAGGACTTCTGTGAGGATCAAATGAGATGAGGCATGTGAAAATGCTTCACAAACATTCAGTTAAAGTGTAAAGTATTTGCGCCTGGCGATAAAGGAAGTTGTTTTCCTGGGCTGAGGAAGAAACTCCAAGAATGCTAGTTGCTAGGGAGAGGAAGCCGGGCTTTGCTATGTGATGGCATTACCTGGTGCCCACAGCGACCGTTTCTAGGCTGGGCTGTGGGTTGCATTTTGCACCATGGGGTCTTGGCAGCGTTGGCTGCGATTTGGTGGGGTGGTGCTGCGGGGTGGTGGCGGGGCCTGTGTCCCACTTGGGGAAACCAAGTGTTGGTTTGTCGGCACCAGGTCCGTGGTGCCATTTATTTTTAAACGGCCAGTGCGCCTCATGGCAGCTCCTGTGTTGAGTGTCTGCCCACTGGTGGTCAGTGCATGTCATAGCTACTGGTTGGGCGGACAGACACTTAGTCTTTTATATATATACTAGAGGCCCAGTGCATGAAATTCGTGCACGGGGGGGGGGGGGGTCTCCTCAGCCCAGCCTGCACCCTCTCCAATCCAGGACCCCTCGGGGGATGTCCGACTGCTGTTGGACATCCCTCTCACAATCTGGGACCACTGGCTCCTAATCGCTCACCTGCCTGCTGGCCTGGTCGCCCCTAACTGCCCCCTCCCTGTTGACCTGGTCACTCCTAACTGCTGCCCCCACCAGCCTGGTCTCCTGACTGCCCCCCTGCTGGCCTGGTCACCCCTTAGTGCCCCCCTCTGCCAGCCCGGTCACCTCTAACTGCCCCCCACTGCCAGCCTGGTCTTTCCCAACTGTCCCCCCCACTGGTCTAGTCACCCCTCACTGCCCCCCTGCCAGCCTGGTCACCCCCAACTGCACCCCCCCCCCCTCACCGGCCTGGTTGCCCCTAACTGCCCTCCTGCTGGCCTGGTCACCTCTTACTGCCCTCCCTGCTGACCTGGTCGCCCCCAACTGCCCCCCTCTGCTGGCCTGGTTGCCCCCAATTGCCTCCCCTGCCAGCCTGATCGCTCCCAACTGCCCTCCCCCCCCCCCCGCCAGCCTGGTCGCCCCATGCAGCCTGCTGTTCAGTTGTTTGGTCATCCCTCACTAACCCCCCTGTTGGCTTGGTCATAGGCAGCCATCTTGTGAGGGCTTGAGGGTTAATTTGCATATTATCTCTTTATTATATAGGACTAGTGGCCCGGTGCACGAAATTCATGCACTAAGGGGGGTTACCTCAGCCCAGCCTGCACCCTCTCCAATCGGGGACCCCTTGGGGGATGTCCCTCTCGCAATCTGGGACCGCTGGCTCCTAATTGCTCACCTGCCTGCCTGCCTGATCACCCCTAACTGCCTCTGCCTGCCTGACTGATTGCCCCTAACCCCTCTGCCTGCCTGCCTGATCGCCCCTAATTGCCCTCCCCTGCCGGCTTGATCTCGCCCCCAATTGCTCTCCCCTGCCAGTCTGATCTTGCCCCCAACTGCCTCTGCCTGCCTGATCACCCCTAACTGCCCTCCCCTGCTGGCCTGATCTTGCCCCCAACTTCCCTCCCTGCTGGCCAATTTGGTTTTGATTGGTTGGTTTCTATGCCAGTCAGCATCAAAAGCTCCACCTCATAGGCAGACATTGGCTCCTCACAGTTCACCCAGATTTGGTTCTGATTGGTCGGTTTCTATGCCAGTCAGTGTCTCTAGGCCTACTTCCAGGCCTGATCAGAGAGGTGGGGCTGATCAGTAGCCCCCGCAGAGGCCCGGAGAGAAATAGAGAAAAGGCAGTTGGCGAAACCAGGAGAGAAAGAGAGAGGCAACAGCTGATCAACAGCTGCCATGGAGGCTGCAGATTAGACCCTGCCTCTCTCTCTGGGCCTGATCCGCAGCCCCCTAAGCAGTCAGTGCTGGGTCGCAACAGCAACCCAGCACTGACTGCAGGACTGACTTCCGGTGTTCGGTCGAGCCTTCAGTCAGTCATTATGGACCCTGGGTTTTTATATATTAGGATAGATATATGAGGAACCAAGGGAAAACTCTGAAAGAGTGGGGACCTTGTCTGTCTTCCTCACTGCTGTATCCCCAATAAAACACTATCTGGAACATAATAGATACTAAAAAGATGCTGGTTGGTTGGATGGATGGATGAATGGATGTAGTGAGTGAGAAAGAGCAGAGGAAAGGATGGGCAAGAAAAGGGAAAGAAAGGGAAGGGAGAGGAATTAAGAGACAATAACTAAAATTTGGACTTGAGGGTGGATCTTAGCTAGAGTGGCAGTGGGTTGGAAAAGAAAGAGTTAATGTTAGGACTATGGCAGAGGTAAAACCTCCAATTAATTACTGTTTACTTTGGTGGCATGCAAAGAGGCATGAAAGGGATTCCAGTGTTTCTGATGTGCCCTCGTGGGAATTATGAAACAGCGAATGAGGAGAGAGAAGGAACAGCTTGTTCAGGGGCATTGAATGTGTGTGTGTACTTATTGGCATAAATGTTTAAAGAAATGTCATTCTACTTTCATTTATCTCAGTGGTATATACCTGTATACATTTATTGCCTACTTTTACTTCAGTCAAGAATATAATAAGCCAATGATTTTAGAAACTGCAATGTTATATGTTAAAATCTTTGAAAATATAAGTCTGAAACAATTTCAAGTAAATAAATATTAGTAAGAAAACATTTAAATTCTGGCTCATTTTCTGACCTGCAAACACTTGAATTAAGAAAACTAGTTAATGTAAATATTTAACTAAATTTTCCTAATGTGATTTGTGAGTGTTGGAGCACTCACAGCTTTATATTCAGTGCAGCAAACAATTCTTGGATATCTATATTGAACAAGATACTGAATATTCTATATATATAAAAGGCTAAGTGACTGAGCATACATCCATCTGACCAACCAACTGGCTGGTACATATGACATGCACTGGCAATTTAAAAACAAACGTTGACTTGTGCATGCACAATACATATTAAAATATTTTGTATTTTAATTTTATAATACTATATTATATATACTATTTTGACATGTAATTTTTTGCAGTAATGCAATTACCCCAAGAATCTTTCTTCTAATTTCCTTTCAATGTGCATGAATCCATGCACCAGGCCACTAGTTGATACATATCTCTCATATTTTACTACTTCTTAGATTTTATTTCCAGAATAGAGTCATTTTTTTTTCATTTTAGTTAGTATAGATAGTTAATACCAATATTGAAAGAAACTGGGTTACTATGTAATACCATCATTTGGCAGTATACACATATCTGTCTAATTTTAGCAAGGTATAAAGTGACATCTCATTGTTGGTTAATTTGTATTTCTCTGATTATTAAATGAATTAGAACATCTCTTCATTTCAGGTATCTGGCATTCAGGTCATAATTTGCCCCTTGGTCTAAAGTCTACCTTTGTATTTGGTGTTAGATAGGATTCTAGGTGCCTTTTCTTCCTCCCAGAGAGGAAGGCAATTTTTACCACACTAGCCACTAAAGTATACATCTCCTCATTGATTTGTAGTATCTCTTTTTTTGTGTATTATGCCCTCAAGGTACATGGATATGTCTCTGAACCTCTGTTCTGATTTGTTAGTCTTTTTATCTGTTCTTGCAGCAAGGCCACATTTTATATCCCTATGATTTTGTGATACAGGCAAACCTCACTTTATTGTGCTTCACGTTATTGTGTTTCACTGATGTTGCATTATTTTACAAACTGAAGGCAAACCCTCCACCAGCAAAAAAGGTTATGACCTGCTTTATTGCAATACACACTTTATTGCAGTGGTCTGGAACCAAACCCACAATATCTCTGAGGTATAACCTGTATTTCTCAATATCTGATAGGGCTAGGTCCCTCTCCTTTTTGTTTTTTACTCGGGGTTAACATTGCTATTCATGGGTATTGATTCTTTCATGTAAATTTTTAAAAATATCTACTGAGTTCCTAAAAAAATATAACTATGATTTTAATTGGGATTTAATTGAATGTAGAGGTTAATATGAAAAGAATTGGCATATTAAATTAATCCATCTAAGAACATTAATATATCTTTATTTATTCAGATCAACTTCTATCTTTTGTTAGAGGTTTAAAATGTTTTTCTCCATAGGAAGGTTATATTTTGATTAAGTTATTTCCTAACCTCATTATGCTGTGGTTATCGTGCATTGTATCTCTTTTGACTACATTGTTTAGTTTTATTGCTGTAGAGAAATGCTGCTAAGTTTTGTATGTTGAATTTATAAAAGATTACAAAACAAAAACACTGGTTCTTTGCAAAGTTAATAAGATAAATACATTACTAGAAATCTAATTAAAAATGAGTTAAGGCAGAAAAGTAAAATATAAAACAAACTAGAAAAAATAACCCAGCTGGTGTGGGTCAGTGGTTGAACTTTTACACAGGAACCAAGAGGTCAAGGTTCAATTCCCAGCCAGGGCACATGCACAGGTTTGGGCTTAATTCCCAGTGGGGGCATGTAGGAGGCAGCCAATCAATAATGTTTCTCTCTCATCAATGTTTCTACCTCTATCTCAGTCCCTTCCTCTCTCTTTAAAATCAGTAAAAACATATTTTTTTAAAAGAAAAAGGAACCACAGATCCAATAATACAGATAGGGTAAAGAATTATTAAAATAACATAGTTTTTAACAGCTATATATTTCTAAATATAAATATCAAAATTAGCATAAGAAGAAAGAGAAAATATGAATTGGACAATAAGTATTTTTAAACCATTAAAATATTAAGTACTCCTCTCCCCAAAGAACTCCAGGCCCAAATGGGTTTACAGCTATCTCCCAAACTTCCAAGAAACAGTAAGTTCTTATTTTATCCAAATTATTGCAGAAAATGGAAAGAGTAAAAGCTGGGGGCACAGCTTATTTACCAAGGCCAAAGTAATCTTGCTGCTAAGCAAGGTACAGACTACACAAGAACAGAAAAGTGCAGGCTCATTACCTTATGCATGTTATCCTAGGTATGCAAAGATAGCTCAGTATCAGAAGGAAGTACGGCTGTGTGCCAATAAAACATTATGGATGCCTAAAATTTGAATTTTATACAGTATTCATTGATCATGAAATAGTATTCTTTCTTTGATTTTTTTTCAACTGTTTAAAAGTATAGAAATCATCTTTAGCTGTCATGCCGTACAAATACAGTGGTGGGTCAGATTTGACCTGCAGAGTGTAGTTTGCCAAATCCCTGATCTAACTACAACAGTGATAGAATCAACACACTAGTAAAACTAAATTTGCCTTAACCTTTATATTTGCTTTCTCTTAGGAAATATGAGGAGGAAATCAAATCCCTTTCCTTGGTACACCCCTGCAGGCATGTCGTGTTGCTGTATATTGACACCAACTCAGCCATATTGCTTTCCCCACCAGTCTTCACTAGCCCCTTAATACCTTTGGGATCTTTTCTTATTCCCAATTCATTCCTTCTGCCATTGATCATATTGCAAGTGCCTAACACGTATCATTTATTCCAAGCACCCTATTCCACTTCTGTCTTCCTTATTCTCACATAGCTTAGCCTCATATTTCACCAAGAAAATAATGTTCATAATGTTTGTAATTTTTCAGCTGACTATTGTTCAACAAAATACATCTTAAAGTGAATGAAAACTAAAGCACAAATTGGGGAAAGTATTTGTGATCATATATAAATATGTAAGATTAATATCCAAACTGTATACTTTTAAACCCTATTAATTAAATAAGAAAAAGATGACCCAATTGCAAAATAGACAAAAGATTTGACAAGCATTTTATAGATGCAGAAACTTTAATTGCCAGTAATGTGAAAACGATATCAGTCACATCAGGAAAATGCAAATTAATCACAGAGATAACACTTCTCACCCACCAGGTTGACAAAATTTTAAAAAACAGAAGGTAAGTATATGGATTCGTAACTGGAATATACGTAAATTGGCACAACTACTTTGGAAAATAATTTGGCATTTTCTAGAGAAACCAGTGATTACATGTGTGTGCCAGGTGTTACATGCAAGGATGTTCACAGAAGCAGTCGCTGTGCTTTGGTGCCATAATTAAGTAAAATAAGGGTGACTTGGACACAAGCATCATGATACTGCGACAGTGGATCTGATAACTGAGAAGGTCACTTAAGTGGCTGATGCCCAAAAAGCACCTGCAGTGTAGAGATGCTAGACAAGGGAGATTTCCAAGTCTGGGCGGAACAGCAGGAGATCTCATCACACTGCTCAAATGGGCATGCAGTTTAACCTATGAATTGTTTATTTCTGGAATTTTCCATTTAATATTTTCAGACCACAGTTGACCACAACAAAGAAAGAGAAAACATAAAACAATATATATTTTTTTTACTAGTACATACATACAGATGTATGTGTATGCAGTAGCTGAAACCACAGCAAGTGAAACTGTAGATAAAGGGAACTTATATGTATATGGCATATAACTGTTTTCATCATGTTAAAATTAAAACATTATGGATGAGTCAGGGGTCTCTTGAGTAGCATTCCTAAACCAGTGCTCTTCACAAATGTAATCCTATTTTCAGTTTGATTATGTAACCCCCAGATTTTTGCTTCTACATTACATGCATGCATACATACATACATGTACATGTGTGCCTACATGCATACACATGCATCTATAATAATAAAAGAGTAATATGCTAATTAAACCAGACGTCCTTCTGGACGAAGCCAGGCCGAAGGGAAGCCCAGGTTCCGGGTGCCTGCTGGTGGCTGGAGGGAAGCCAGTCCGGGTCCCGGGTGCCAGAGGGAAGCCGGTGCTGGCAGCCGGGGGAAGGAAGGCCTACTCTTGCACAAATTTCATGCATCAGGCCCCTAGTATGTATATATGTACTAGTAAAGAATATATTGTTTTATGTTTTATCTATCTTTATTGTATAAATTGTATGTTTTAGGTTTTTTCTTTGTCAATTTATATAGATTTATATTTTTCTTCTGAATAGATTTTTCTGTCAAGTAATTATAAATTTGGTGTCCACAAATAATTTATCTCTGTTCTTATCTACACTAATAAAAGAGAAACATACAAATTGACCATACCTCTGCTACGCCCACAAGCCATGCCCACCAGCCAATCAGGAGCAAGTATACAAATTAACCCAACCAAGATGGCTGCGGCCACAGAGCGAGCAGGAGGCTTGGGTTTCCCCGGCAATGGAGGAAGCCAAGCTTCCCGCCCGCTCTGGCTGACCCTGGCCTCCACTCAAGGCTACAAAGTTTCAATTATAGAAGATAAATAAATCTCAACAAAATTGGCGGCAGCCACTGAGCTGGAGAGAGCAGGAGGCTTGGGTTGCCCCCGGTGATGGAGGAAGCCAAGCTTCCTGGCCTGCCCTGACCTCCGCTCAAGGCTACAAAGTTTCAATTATAGAAGATAAATAAATCCCAGATACCAGGGCCTCTGCTTGGGTCACCGGAGGCCCCTTGCCCAGGCCGCCCCACACCCCAAGGCAACCCCCACCCTGATCTGGGACATCCTTCAGGGCAAACCAGCTGGCCTCCACCCATGCACCAGGCCTTATCCTATCTAATAAAAGAGTAATATGCAAATTGACTGTCACTCCAACACACAAGATGGCTGCCCCCATGTGGACACAAGATGGCCAGCAAGGGAGGGCAGTTGGGAGGGACTAGGCCTGCAAGGGAGGGCAGTTGTGGGTGATCAGGCCAGCAGGGGAGGGCAGTTGGGGGCAATCAAGCCTGCAGGGGAGGGCAGTTAGGCATGACCAGGCTGGCAGAGGAGGGAAGTTGGGGGCGACTGGGCCTGCTGGGAAGGGCAGTGGGGGGACCCAGACCTGCAGGGGAGGGCAGTTAGGGGTGACCAGGCATGCAGGGGAGGGCAGTTAGGGGTGACCAGGCATGCAGGGGAGCAGTTAGGCATAAATCAGGCTGGCAGGGGAGTGGTTAGGGGGTGATTAGGTTGGCAGGCAGAAGCAGTTAGGGGCAATCAGGAAGGCAGGCAGGCGAGCAGTTGGGAGCCAGCAGTCCTGGATTGTGAGAGGGATGTTCGACTGCCTGTTTAGGCCCAATCCCGGGATCGGGCCTAAATGGGCAGTCGGACATCCCTCGAGGGGTCCCAGATTGGAGAGGGTGCAGGCTGGGCTGAGGGACACACACCCTCGTGCACGAATTTTGTGCACCGGGCCTCTAGTTTCTATATATTTGACCATTCTAGGATATGTAGACAGCTTTTCTAGGAAAATAGTTTTAAGGCCATCTCAATCTATTAGATGGCATTCTATAATTTAAATATTTCTTACTTTATGATTTCCAAATGTGCTTTTAAAATCATCCACTTAGATACATTATTATATATGCTGGGTTAATAAGGTCAAGTGTTGAATCAGATGGGTCTGAGGCTTCTTGTAATGGTGATTCTCTCATTCTTGGAAGTGCACATTATCTAAAAATCTTTTCTGAAACATCAAGTTCATCTTCTGTTTTTATTAGATATCACCATAGTGGTCTCCAAATAACCTTAATAAGCAATTTTATATGCTAGATTGTAAAATGAAATCGTTAAATATCCTGATATTTTATGACATTTAAGAATTAATTTATTTACTGAAAGAAATAAAATGATTAATATTAAAATGAATAATTTAGAAGTTACATTAAATTGTGTAGTTTTTGTATTATCATTTGTAATTATCAATGTATTGTTATATATATTTATAAAATGCTGATGAATTATGGCCAACTCAATGCCCAGATGAGAGATTATGTACAATAATGAGTTATTTATTTTTATGAACATATTTTGTGTCAAGCAACATGTAGCATAAATGTATTTTGTGTTGAATAGAAAAGCCTGTTTTTAAGTTAACTGGGTAAATGTGGTATGATAAAGTGTAACTTTTACCAATCACATGGAAATTCCTTCATAGAAAATTTATAAAATGAGAATGATCAATGACTAACTCAGTTTTGATGAAATGAAAAGAGATCTTAAGTTAAAGCCATGCAGTGTGCTCTAAAATGAACGAATGTGCCCTTTTGTTTCTCTCCCTCCTGTCTCATCCAGGTGCAGCAGTAGCAGGCATTTACCGAGTAGCAGGGAAGAACATGGCCCCTTTGGAAGCCCTGGTGTGGGGCGTAGGACAGACTGTACTGACATTGATCATCTCCTTTTCAAGGATCCTCGCCACACTTTGAGGTTTCTGTGGAAATGTCTGACCTTACATAAGGAAACAGATGTACAGATCCTCTGAAAATGGCATTGTTAGGAAGTGGGAATTAAATTATACAGGAATCCTGGAAAGAGCAGGTCCGAGCATAAGGCCTAGAGCTGTGTGGAAAGATTGCCCTCTGGTGTTCAAGTGATTGCACTACCGCACTGCACCTTACGTGCCTCCATCCCAGGCAAGGCGAATTACACTATGAGAAGCTACAAGAAAAGGCACCTTGTTTAGCTGCCAATCAGGTTAACATTGGTGTTGAATCATTGTTTTTAACAGTGTTGTGTTTAAGTTACAGGGACATTTTGAAGAATTGATATATGTGCCAAACTCTCTTCTTTTTTTATAAATTGGTCATGTGACAGTTTGCAAGTGTAGATGTAGATGAGACAAGTGCTGTGAACATGTTTGACATGAATTCAGGTCACGTAGTGAGACTTTGTAACTCTAAATCCTGTGTGAGTGCCGAATACAGAATTGTTTACTAGGAGATAAATTATTTTATTTTTAATGTTGAACTTTTCTGGGATTTAGGGCTTTAATATGGTTAGGCATTATTGTTATTTAATTTATGTGGAAAATAATATTAATGGAAAACTAGCTAAACTCTTTTAAGGACTCAAAGTAGATCTATAGGGTGCATCCTTTTCATGCACATAAATAATACTTTTAATAGTTTCCCTCATACATAAATGTTCTATTGATATTAATTAAAAAACTTTATGGGTAACACACATTGATTGTAGTTCATGTCATAAAAATATTATTTGGAATTTTTCTTATAAATTTTGTTAGAAAACAAGTCTGAAGTGCATGTTGCATTCTTTGACCCTCTAAAGAAAGTTTTGCCCTGTGTCTCAACTGGAGAAAACATCTTCACAACTGTTCCTCAGTGGGGTTCTATGACTTGTTGCCTATGTCTTGATTTTTGACAAAGTGTAAGTAGTCTTTAATTCTGGAGTATTATCTATATTTAAAGAGTGGCCTAAATTAGGCTGTGAAAACAAAAAGCCTCATTTGTAGATAAGTAACAGTAAGTTATCTAGGAAGATTAATAAACTGTCTTACTTTGGATATGTGGTAACAAAATTTCACTAAATAAGAATTGAGGAATTTAGTAAATCTGGCAGTCCATCTCAGTGTATTAAAACAGCACTGAAATACATTTGAGTGATTCATTTTAGTTGTTCAGTTCTTGATTTATGCTGTTATTTAAGTTTATTAGAATGTGATGGCATTTATTAGAAATGAAAAAGTCCTTCGTATAAAATATTTTAAGAGATTTTGGCAACATATACTTGTGTTTAAGACTACAGGAAGTAAGGGAAACAGACCTGCTTGAACTTCTCTCCTACTGACATTTTTAAAAACCAGGTACAATTATAAATGTTCTCGCTCAAAGGAGTGCCATTGTAGAGAATGTGAAGTGAAGGGCAGTCCAGAAAAACAGTCTGTGTGCTCCAGCCTCACTGCTTTAGAACCTGGCTGGGAAACAAGTAGGTTTCTATTAGGTCCCATTCAAATTTAAGGCCTTTGCTACTACACACGCCACTTTTCCTTCACAAAAAAAAAAACAGTGAGGAGTTGGTGGGGGAAGGGGAGCTACTTTTACCAGTAGGAAAGCCAATTTGGGGGATTTTCTAATTCTGTGGCTTGGAAATTTTTAATAAAACAACAATTAGCATCTATGCACTTAGAGATCTTTAAAGTAAATCTTAAAATTGATTTTAAATATGTATAACCCTGAAATTAATTTCATGTGTTCTTTATATTTTTGATGTTTTCCAAATTAAATTTAGGCATAAGTTTTCCAAATCAATTTGATTTCTCCTTTTCTGTTAGTCTTGAATTCATTGTTCTTTCTTTACTTTGGCAATTCTGTCAATAATTTAAAGTGTTTGTATTCTTTGAGAGGAATTACCAACAACATATTGAAGATGTACAAAATGAAAATTTTTAACATATGGTTATGTTGTGATTTACGAAAGTTATCATGGAGAGGTAATATGGAGCGTATGGTTCAGAATCAAAAATTAACCGGAAAATAACTTGGTACATAAATATGTGAATGCGTGGACCAAAGAGATTTAAACTCCCGTTTTTACTCTTAGAATGGAAGTATAATTTGATTATTAATAATTAGTTTATAGAGTGTCCTAATCTCATTATTAAGTTGCTTTATGTTATGAAATGTGTGTGTGTGTGTGTGTGTGTGTGTGTGTGTACTCTTAACTTGTAGGGGAATTTTTTGTTTTTTGCTGTTTTCAGCTCTTTCCATTGGGATTTTGTGCAACTGTCACTCTTTTGATGTTTTGAAATATAGTTGAATGGTGTGCATTGATGAAATTGTCTTAATAGATATTTCTGTGTTGAGATTTTTTAAAAGTGGTTTTCCTACAGATACAAGAAACGTGTAATGATATATATCCACATACACCTCTATATCATTATATACGTCCACACAAAGCTGCCAGGTATGAACGCAGTCTAGCTGGAAAGCTTCTGTTCCGGGAACACATACATGCTCTAGTGGAGAATTTGTTCAGCTGAATGACCTTTTAAATGGGTTTTAGGATGTTTGAGATTTTTTAATTTGGGGAGGTTGTTCTTGGTTTAATAGTGCTGGAGACCCTTGTTTTTGATATGACAAAAGCTCTTATTAATGTATTTGCTCCTTAAAATGTGTATGTGATTAGCAGTAAACTCTCTTTGATTAAAGCAGGAAGGACAGAGGAAAGCATCTGCAGTTTATACATCTTATTTTTTTTAATGTATAGTAAAGTATTGCTGACAATGAAATCAGTTCCCCAAAGAAGAGACTCCTATATGCCCAAACTAGTTATTACTTAACATCCTGGTTAGAAATGCCCATAGGCCAGAGTTTAGTCAGGGGACCTCATCTATACTATAAATAACGCTGAAAACCTTTAAATGAAGGAGGTGCAAATAATCTGCCCATAGGATGATTCCGTGGGATGTCTAGAATAAGGAAAGTCCTGAATGATGGCTATATTCAGTGCTTGCAGCTTAATTATTCTTACTGTAGATCTCGGTGTTTACCAAACAGTGTTATAGTTTGTTACCCAATGTACTAAGTGTTTGCACCCTTTAGTATTTCCACTCCCCTAAAAAGTGTAAGGGTTTAATTTTGCTTTAAGTGAGAAATAAAGAAATGAGCTGCCCTGTATATCATGTATTTGTGATGTAAGGAACAGGGGTAATTTAAAATCAAAGAACATTGTTGGAAAAAGTCTTTAGAGAACTTTAATTAAGGTGAGGAGAGTGGGGCTGACATGTTAACATGCCCAAGCAGACACGTACACACCAACTAATTCAATTGTTTAAATATTTTTGATGGACCTACTATGTATGTACAAAGCTGTATGGAGTATTTTCTATAGGAAGTACAAGGATGACTAAGATAGGATTCCTGCCCTTGAGTTCACCAAAAGCTAGCAAGATGGTTTTAAATCCTA
Organism: Plecotus auritus; assembly: GCF_963455305.1. NCBI lineage: Eukaryota > Metazoa > Chordata > Mammalia > Chiroptera > Vespertilionidae > Plecotus > Plecotus auritus. Next base: position 88,049,095 of record NC_137771.1, on the reverse strand, counting down.
AAAAGACCAGAACAACATTTTGCTTCCTGATTCTAGTTGAGAGTTCAAGTCTTTCTCTCGACCCCACCACCCCAAATTCTGATTTTCCCAGTTTATCCACAAAATGGAATTTCAGTAACTGAGTTACCATCACTGTGACAGAGTGATGAGAATACTAGACTGTAAGCCAGAGACATAAATGTGAACCCAGGCCCTGTTGCTTGTCGACTTTTTGTTCATGAATGGCAAAGCAGTAAATGTTCGACAGTAAATGATAGTCAGTCAGTAGAATTTTTAAAATTACATTTTGCAGTGCTATTTAATAATGTTGTTTTGTAAAATACATTTGTTTTCTTTCATTTCCACATTTTGTCTACATGTATTTTAAAAAGGAAAATTAAAATAACCCTTACAATCTTGCTTCCTTTACCTCCTCTTTACCTCTTTATTTTTAAGATCAGCAGATACTTATCTAGGAGCATTTTAGGGGTTGGAGGTGGTAGAAATGGCCAGAGCAAGCAGGATTAAATTACACATTGTGTTTACCACTGGTTAAGATAGAAAAAGGTAGAGGTAGCCAATATTTACTCCTTTACCTTATCCTGCTACTTTCCTTGAATTCATTCAACCAACATTCATTGAATCTCTACTACATGCAACTTACCATGTGTTTAAGGGATGAAGTGTCTCCTCTTCTGCCCCATGGGTTTGGCTTCACAGCGCAGTGCAAATTCTATAGGGAAACAAGAGCGTATACCAAGTCCATCCTTCATGGACCAAGGTGCTTCGCTACTGTTCATTTGCTTTTACTTAAAAAGAAATAGTGTTATTTTACACTTATGTTCATTTTATAATTCAAGAAGTAACAAGATGCTAAGAGTATTTTCTCAAACTATTTCACTTTTGCTATTACAATTTTTTCTCTCAGAAAATCGTAATCGGAACCTCTTCAAAGAGTTATTTGTTTTTAAGATATGAAGAATGCAGAAAGTTATTGAAGAAATTCAAGTAGGCCTAGATTGCAGAGAAGCTTGGCAATACTTGAGTAACTGGGTAAATTGCTGTTTCTTTTCATAATCGAAGTGAGACTCTCAGTGATTAAAATTGACTACAAATCAATTTTAATTTCCCTCAAGGGTCATTCCTTTTTGTAACATCTTAGAGAAAGACTCTCCAGGATAACAAGGACATTACTTAGTTAAAAATGATGAAAAATTTCAAACATGTGGTAGCATTTTGTAGCAGAGGGAAGTTTAAAGATAGGAAGACATTGGATGGGTGACACGCAGAACAAAGGCTTATCATGAATACTCAACATTCTGTGAACAATTTCCCCTTGTGTTAAGAATATAAACTACACTGTATGCATATGTGTCCTGCATGTTTCCAGAATGTGGGGTTTCTTTACCTGTGAGACAACTTCCCTTTGAAATCATTATTACTTGTGTGTGTGTGTGTGTGTGTGTGTGTGTGTGTGTGTGTGTGTGTGTGGTGCTGGTAGGTTTGCCCTTTTAACTTAAGGATCTCTGTTCAGTGTAGGAATACAGTGCTTTTGAGGTTGCTGAATAAATTATCTAAAAATGTATCTGAATTCGTTTTAGAGGACGTAGTGCTTAATATATAAAGTATTTTCAGTAAATGTGGAGATGTACCAGTTAATACTTTATTAAATTAGTGGAAACACCCAAATTTCTGAGTGAACTGAACTGTGAACTGTAACCACCTCCTCCCCTGTGTTTAGAGGATTCATCTTCACATTCATTGCACGTATGTTGAAGCTGTTTATCGTAATCCTTTCTTGATTTGAGAACCAATTTAGCAATTTCTTAAAAATCTCCTCCCTCCACACAACTGTCATATGTTGTGGTTTAAACATATGTACAGTTTGTTAATAGAATTAGAAGTGCTGGTTTTGAAGAGAATGTGCTAGATACTAAGGAGACAAATAGATATTAAGGAAAGTCAAGAGAGCATGAACCTTTAACATAATTTTTTAGATTCTATAGTGCACCCATATGCATTTTCCTTCAATGGTAACATGACTGCCCCCTTTTTAGGAATGCATTTCGATTTGTAACTGAAACTGGAAAGCAGTTTAATATAAATATATAGAAAGAAGGGCTATCATGCATAATTACCATAACAGGAACACTTTTGCTCCAAAATTGTTATATATTGGCAAATTCTAAAAAGCATCATTTTTTAGAGCCTTGTATAAATGAATGTTAAGTTGATAATATTACTGATGATGAAAAGTTTCCTTTGTTTTTAAATTAGTGTATTTGCACAGCATCACTAAGTATATTTGGGAAGGAACATTTTAAAGTTTTCTCCATAGAAAGTAAAATAGAGGCATTTGTTTGAATAGTAATAAGAATGATTTACTTTGAATAATGGATGAGTTGATAGTGTAATTGTTGACACTTTCTTAGTATTTGTGATATTGGATGCATTTATGATGGAGGAACTTTTGTTTATTCTGGCGTTCTACACACACACACATACAAGCTCTACACATTTAGATGAACAATATGAAATTCCACAGTATATTTCATTTTAGTCTTATAACTTGGTAAAATTCATATGATTCTACCATAAAGTATTAACTCCTGACTCTAGTCATTCTATGATGAGAGAATCGATTTTATCTTGAAGTTAACCAACTAAAATGTATTTATTTAAAGATCAAAAATATAGTTTACCTGATAGGTATTAAAAGACTCTCTTTCAAATTGTGTTAACTCTCACAGACTACTGATGAATCGTTTAGTAAACCACAGTACCATTTTTAAGGCTAAATGATGTCTCAGTGCCTTGGAAGTTAAAATACTTTTTCAAAGTGAATCTATTGAGATTCAGGATTGGTACACCTGTTAATGGGGATTCAGCATTAAGGACAGTGTAATAGAATCACCTGTGGTTTAATAAAAATCAGTTATTTTGCTATTGACGATGACAGATGATGACTTTCATTACATTTTCATGATGTGGTATTTGTCTCTCTTTTTAAAAAAGTAAGTTTGAAATGGGGAAAAATGTAGTCAAGACAAAAGTGGTATTTTAAAATTTAATTTTGTTGTAAACTAGAGATTCTAGTATAAACAGTGTTAGTTTTATATCGTAGTACAAGGGCGGACATTTTATGTAACCTTTAGAAATATGTTTACCATCAGGGATTTATTTTTGTTATCCAAATACTTAATGTACTGTGAAGCTTAAAGACAGGAGGAATAAATGCTGGAGGGGTAATGCACAAAAACAAAGGCATTTCTGATGAAGTACCCTACGTTATGTGAACACAATTTCCCCTTCTGTTAAGACTATAAACTACACTGTATGAGTATGTGTACTGCATGTTTACATAATACAGTTTAATTTTGAAGGATTATTTTAAAAACTATGTTTATGTATAATACCTAACAGTCTGTAAATATTGTATACTATTGATTTTTAATTTTCTATAAGCAATTTTTTAATTTCCCAATTCATGTACAAATCTCATTGTATATATAGCATAATTTCCTGGAGAACACAAATTTTGCGGTGAATTTTAATTATTTTAACTGTGGTAAGCATCAGGTTAGCCTTAGCGATGTTGATTTTTGTTTTAAATTATTTTTACCGCTCATTTTCTTCAAAGGGCAGCAATAAACATATGCAAGTTCTTTTTGATTATAGACAGTTGGTCTACAAAGACGAGATCTAGGTTCCAATTCCTGGCTTTAAAAAACAGATGCACAATTAATATCATCCACTGATTAATCACAGGACCATTTCTGAGGTCCATGTGTGTTTCTCCTCTTTGTAACATACAGGGTGATTCTACTGATACACACAAAACAACTGTTAAAAGTGAATCCAGCACCTAAATGTCATAACACAGAATTTATTGGATTAAAAATTTGTAATATACAGTATTTTAATAAAGTTTCTGTATTCTATTTCATGCACTTATATATAAATAAATCTGTCTTTAAAAGCTTTATGGGACGTGTGATTCTTGATAACATCTTTTCAGTTCATTCTCTATAAACTCCAATGTTCTCTCTCACCCTTTTGTCAGTTTTTCTGGGGCAGTTTTACATAGGGCTTTTGGGGGTAGTGCTGAAATGTAATTATGAAATCTGAAAAACACACTTGGCCTAGTTTATAGTTTTACCTGGGACCAGTCCCAGGCCACATAACCATCCACTTCTAAGAGTTATTGTTTTAAAAAGCATACTATCACCCTAGCCAGTTTGGCTCAATGGATAAAGTGTCAGCCCTCAGACTAAAGGGTCCCGGGTTCGATTCTGGTTCAGGGCACATACCTTGGTTGCAGGTTCCCCAGCCCTGGTCCAGGTGCGTGTAGGAGGCAACCAATCGATGTGTCTCACATCAATGTTTCTCTCTGTGTCTCCCTCTCCCTCCCACTCTCTCTAAAAATTAATTGGAAAAATATCCTCAGGTGAGGATTAACAAAAAAATAAAATAATTAAAAAGCATACTATCACTTTCAATAATAAGTGACTACCGTTTTTCAAGTGCTTATGTTAGACACTTACTGTAATCCTTCAGGTTAAGTGTTTTATCCCCACTTTATAGATGAAGAATTTGAGGTTCAGAGAAGATGAAAACTTCTCAAGGTCACGTAGGCAATAATGCTTAGTTGAGGTTTTCTTACTCTTACCTGTGTTTTTCCCCACTATTCTATGTGAGGGATTTCTACAGAGTATTCTAGGAACTCTTACCTGTAATGAGATAAGGTCTCATTATTGAAGAGGAGATGGTGTTATGGGGATTTGAAAATGATTAACTCAGGATTTGTATTGTCAAATTTATGCATAGTTTAAGTTTTTATTAGGGATTTCTAAGGGTTGGTACTAAGTACTCAATGAGGCTTAGCTGTTCTCCTGTCTGAGAAAAGAGTGGGGCTGACTGTAAGTGGTACAGCCTTGCTGGAATAAAGACTAGCTTAACTTTTAAAACTGGGCAGGCAAAATGGAAGTGAATGTTTCTTCATATATTGGCAGTTTATGTAATTACTAAATTGAAATGTATTTCCTTTTTTCTAGGTAACTGTTTCAACCATAGAATTATAAAATTATTGAACATTTTCTTCCTGACTATGAGTCTGAAAAAGTTATTGAACAAAATATAAATCTTGAGATTAAAAAAGAAGTTTTCTATTTTGATTCTACCACCTTTGGCTCTTGAAGTAATATTTTTGTAATTTTTTGTAATAGGTAATCTATCTGGGTATTTTGACATTTATTGAGCATTGAAAAAATGCATCTGATTCCAGATTTAGTGCCACCTATGTAGACAAGACCAGTATGAAAGGTAATCTAGAAGAAAGATGCTCAGATTTCACACTGAGCTTTATGATGCAGAATGAGTCCTAGTCATACTTACTGAATCTATACTTATGTTATCTCTGTTTAACTCAGTTGAACTGTTAATTCATAAAATGGTACCTAAAGTCCTATATAATAAAAGCCTAATATGCTAAATGTCCGGTCATCTGGTCATCTGTTCAACCAATCAAAGTGTAATATGCTAATGATATGCTAAGGCCGCTCAACCACTCGTTATGACGTGCACTGACTACCAGGGGGCAGACACTCCAACTGGTAGGTTAGCTTGCTGCTGGGGTCTGGCTTATCGGGACTGAGTGAGACAGGCTGGACATACCCTGGAGCCCTCCCGCATTCCCTCCCCAGCTGGCCAACCTCCCTCATCCCTCCACGGCATTGGTGGAGTCCCTCGGCCTGGCCTGCGCCCTCTCGCAATCCGGGACTCCTCGGGGGATGTCGGAGAGCTGGTTTCTGCCTGATCCCACAGGCCAGGCCAAGGGACCCCACTGGTACACAAATTCGTGCACTGGGTCTCTAGTTAGAATATAAAGAAAAGTAAACAGGACCTCTGGCAATTCTCTGAGGAGTAGAATTTGGGTTCACCTCCAGCTTCCAAAGGAACTTTAATGGAAGAATCCATCCCATTCCACTGTTCCTATTTATTTCCCCTTAATTTTCCATTGAATTTTTTGCCATCATACATTTTTCTTTTGCCCAATTTTATGAATATTCAGGCTTAAACTGTTTTGCAAAGTAGAATTGCATCAAGTGATTTTCTTGCAAAGCAAGAGTTTTATCACTAGATGGTGCAGTGGTTCTATTTTACTTTCCCTCCTTTATTTTTTTTTTTTTGTCTTGGACACTCTTACCTAAGAACCCATATTAACTTAGTCTGTACTTTTGTCCATTCTTACCTAAGATTAACTTTTAATGGAGCAACATCATTTATACTTCATACCCATAGGTTGCATCTAATGTTATCTTTTTCCGATAAAGGTACACGAGAAAATTAAATAAGAAAAGTCAAGAGTGTCTACATGTTATCACTAACAAATTGAACTTTCTTCAACGAATGTTAAAATATGGTGTTCAAGGTTTATTTACAAATCAGAAAATTACATTGATTTTGATAAGTTATTTATTAATCTGGATCTTGATTTATGTTTTTTTCTTAAATCTGTCATTCTAACTCTTAATGCATAATGGTTTTTATCTAATTTAATAGTTTATACTTTAGTGACATTTAGTTACATAGTTGGTCAACTGGTTGGGACAAAAGGGATTACACCAACATAACACAATCCTTGTATTATGAGACTTGGTTTTAAGTTCTTGCTCTGCCATTTAAAGTTTGAACTTGGCCAAGTTATTTTACTCCCATGATTGTCAGTTTTCCTCATGTGTACAGAGGGGTAATATATCCTGTTGCATGCAGTGGGTGCTCAGCAAATCCTCTACTTTATCCCATTGGCCTCTTCTTCTTGTGCATGTGTACACATAGAAGGATGGTGTAGTTCTGGATTTTGCTGTAAGTTTTGGTATGAGTCTAGATAACTCTATTTCAAAGTCAGCCGGATTCCATTTCCGTGCAGGTCACAGTGCATTTTCAGAGAGGACAGTTTCAGGTTCAAACTGTCCATTGAATTGTATGCTGCGCTGGCAGCAAAGTCTGCGGAGGGAATTTTTTACAAACAGACCTCAGTGGAACAGAGCCTGGCTAGAAAACAGAATGAACAAACTTGCTCAGCTAGCAAATTCCTTGCATTCTCTAACCCTAATATGTACAAAAGGAGGAAGCCAAAGCAGCCAACATAAATTAAATCCCCCAAAAGATGGTCATGACTCCCTGTCAGCTGTGCACAGTCACCAACCAGCTCAGATCCTGTTGCAAGTGGGCTTCTCAGCTTTGTTTATTGCTCTGCAGAGACAGCCTATGTTTCACACTTAAAGATGTGTTGCTGCTCTTTTCAGCTCCAGAGTTTTTGTCCTTAAAAGCACACATCTCAGTCCACAGGATGGTCTGTGGCAGCCGTGGAGACAAACATGCCCATAGACCAGGGGTGGGCAAACTTTTTGACTCGAGGGCCACAATGAGTTCTTAAATTGGACCGGAGGGCCGGAACAAAAGCATGGATGGAGTGTTTGTGTGAACTAATATAAATTCAAAGTAAAGGAGCGGAGGGGAGAGCAAGAGAACCGGATAGAACAGCCGGATCCGGCCCGCGGGCCGTAGTTTGCCCACAGCTGCCATAGACTCTAGGTCTTAAAGAAATCGGGACTGAGTTTAAGAGATTAGAGACGAGGACCAGATTTTCATACAACACCTCTCCTGTTCCTTTGCTTATTTTTTGTGGTATAGGTGTTAGTGGGTGACTTTAAGATACAAGAAGACACATGTTATCTCTGATGTGGAAAATAGGAGACGGTAGAGATGGCTGGGAGATGTAGGGCTGAGGGAACAACAATTATAAGAGACTTCAGATTTGAAAGTCCTGTGTTTGTTCACTGAGTGGGGAAGAGGTCAGACCTGGGTCTTCTCCCTGGTTCTGACACCCCTGCACATGAGACCTCATATGTCAATTTCTTCTGTAATAAACATGAAAAGGGATTGGCTCCTTTTGTCTTCTCTTAAATGTAGATTGAAACTTTTAATGGGACAACATCAATATAGGTCTGTTATGTTTGTACTTTCCTGGGCCAGCGCCAGTGTGGCATCAGGAACTTGACATTTGCCAAACCCACTGTTGCCTTCATATTTCTTGCTTGAGCTTATTTAACTTTTGCAAGATGAATGAAAAGGGATGAGAATTTCAAATCTCAACCAAAACTTCTGGGTTTTTAAAATCAGTATCTTTAGGAAATACGCAAAGCCTGTATTACTGATAGGGTCATGCTTGAAACAATGTTGATATTGAACTTTTACTCTCAAACCGTTTTCACATCTATTGTCTCATTTTATCCTCACAATTTGTACTTGTTTGGGGGAAAGATGTCCATTTTTTTTCCCTTTAAAATCAAAGCCACTTACCTGACTAACCACAGGTCTTTTATGAGACCTGGGCAGCTGTTTGGACAAATGTTAATAATTAAAAACAGACCTAAAATAGACTCAGCAGCCTAGAGCCTGGACCCAGGTAGTCTCTGGAAGCCTGAAGAGATCTCCTTGGAAACTGATCGCTTCCTGGGTAACCCATGACCAGCTGATTCTCCTGCCATTGTGCTTCGACTTAAAACTTCTTATGAAAGGACACAGAAAGACCCAGATGTGTTCACATGATATCTTATTGAGGTATTAACCTGTTTTCTCCTATCAGGAATATTTTCCTTGTGATGGATGCCTTCAGTCCTAAGAATTACATGCTAGTGTCGACAGAATGCTCATGTTAATGGGAGTGTCACCATATTTAATTAAGGTTTTTCAAGATTTAGCTTAACTCAGCTGATTATTTCTTTCATAAATAAAACAGCATGATTTTCAGAGACTCTTCTTTTACCTTAACTGGTTTAATGTATACCATTAATTATCTGGACAAGAAAAGTTGCCAAGTCAAAGAAAACATTTAAGTGGTCCTGGACATAGAAATGGGGAGCAGTGTTTTAGAGAAGTCTGCAGACTCGGGCCTGCAGTATGTCAGCAGCAGGTTTGTCGGCCATGATGGAAAAAATGAACAACCTGCTGATTAACCTCAGAATCAGGATCTAGTTAAAACACATCCACCCATGACATCATAACTCTGTTTGCGGTATCTGAAACTGTATTGGGGAAACTTTTAAAAGCTTGAACCAAAATTTAGATTACAATAGTGCCCATAAATAAAGACGAGGCCAACATGGGTCAACCTCTTCACAATGGAAGAAACAAAAGACAGATAACAAATTGGTAAATAACCCCTCAAGAATTTTTGCCTGACATTGAAATTTGTGCTGCCTTATAAATTCGCTTTCTAGTTTAAAGCACTTCTTTCTGAAATATATATAAGCTTTGTCTTCACTTACCATATCTGGAAGGGGGTAGAGGTGGTCAAGTGTCAAAGGATTTCTTTGCATGCAGAGTAGATGAAGAATTAAGATGGATCAAGTAGATTTGGATTGTTCTCAAAAGAACACTCCAAAAAGTTAACAAAATAAGCCCTTGAAATAGACTGTGTTATGAAAGCAAGGCTTTTTTCATAAGCTGAAATGAGGACAATCAAGCTAAAAATAACTAAAAATCATTATTTTTCTTCAATATCCATGCAGTGTCTTTAATATTGGAAAATATCAGCTGTTAACTTGACAAGTGTATCAAATCATTTGGTAGGGTTCCAGTTTTATGATGTACACCTCAAGGAATTCTATGGTTATCTTGGCTGTTACTAACCCAGACTGGACTCATTCTTTGGTCCAAAGCTACCAATAACTGTGGCTTATAATACAGTGATAAATTTGCTAAAAGTAAAGCCTAGTCACTGTAAAATTTCCTAATCTGAGCACTATTTAAGCCACAATGAAACAGGGGTTAGACTAAATGTAAGTAGCATTTATAAAATGTGTTCTGAAGGTCACCAATTGGGAGAGGCTTTTGAGAAAAAATAATTCCCTGAATAAATAATTTTGAAAAAATTTGCCTTCTATATTTCTGTCTTAGAGAGTCACAAGCCACACAAGCATATCAAAGACCTTGAAAAGCTTTGAGTTAAGAACCCTAATTGTCCTGGCCAATGTGACTCAGTTGGTTGAACATCGTCTGGTGCACCAAAAGGTTGCCAGTTCAATTCTGGGTCAGGACACATGCCCCAGTTTCATGCAGGAGGCAGCCAATTGAAACACATCAGTGTTCCCTCCCCCTCCCCTCCCCCTCCCCCTCCCTTTCCCTCTCCCTCTCCCTATTTTTGAAAAAGAACCGTAATTGACTTTGTTTAATGGCCATGAATTTTCAGAAAATGTGTACAGTATATAGTAATATGAGAAATCTCACTAGCTAATCCTGTTGTCCCTGGAAAGCATTTCCAAGCATATTTTCAAGTTCTTCCCAGTGTCCCCATCCCAAAGATCTCTGGATTATCACACTAAGCCTGAACCAAGGTTTTAATATCTCAGGTTTAATTTAAGTTTTTAATTCCTCTCTAGCCTCCAGTGTATGCTGACCTTCTCCCACCCTGTGATGTCATGTTTGGCAGATCTATGCCAGGCACTTCCAAACTTGCATGTCCTCTGGGGCTTCCCAGACCCACTTCCCCTGAGGGCAATCACTGTTCATGGCCCAGGCTCAAGTTGGTCATATTCAATGGGACCCTCATATAACATCCAAGGTAGCATCTGGCAAATATCAAATGAGAGCTGCAGACTACATGTCACAGCATTTTAGCAAAGGGAGAGGCCCCTGGGGGCTGAAAAGGTCAGGGACAGCTGCACGGGGACTTGGCAATAGGACAGGCCTTGGAGGTTATTACTAAAGGCAGCAGTGGTGGCCTATCTGAACAAGGAAAGTGATAGATGACGATACTTCAGGCTGAAGAACAACAGAAACCCAGGTCAGGGATGGGGGTATGCCATGTGAGTCAGACAGGCGAGGCTGAAGGGGGAGACAGGGAAAGGTAGGACTAAAAGGTAAATGGACACCTGCTGTGAGAGCCCTGCCCCAGGCATATAAACTTGAATTTTATTCTCTAGGCAGAGGAAACCCATTGAAAGGGAAGTCCACTTCCACCTGAAATTAGAGGAAAAGCAGGTGAGGGGGTGGCGTCACCTGCTCTCACATCGTTTTAGTGTCTGCCTCCTGGTATTAGCAGAGAGAACAGGAGCTCTAGGTCAGATCCCTTATGATAACCCACCCACCCACCTTTGCCACTTTATTACTGCCACTTATTTTATGATCTTGAGAAAGTTTCTTAATCTCGCAGAAGCTCGGTTTCCTCGTGTATGAAATGATTTTCAAAGCCATCTTGTCAGGTTGTTGTAAGACTTAAACATGTAAAAACCCTGTGCTGTGGGAATGAGATGTGGCTACAGACATACTACTAAAGCTGGCACTGGAATCATTCTGACCTGCAATACACGCAGCACCGTTTTCCTGGGACATTGACGTGGGGACCACCTGGCCATCCGCTTGCCCTTGGCAGGACCCCTAAGCCCACATGGCCCTAATTGCCCACAACAGAGAGAATCATGCTGCTAATGCATTTTTCCTTATTGACTTGAGTTGCTGTTTTTGGTTGCTGTTGAGTGCTTATCTCTCTGTTTTCTTCATTAGCATTAGTGTTAGCTGTCAGCAGACAGAAGCAGCCACCTGGTCTGGCTCTGGTGGACTGACTTCTTGAAACCCAACCTGCCCCATTACCACCCCTGCAAAGAGGCCTTCAGGGGGAGGTGAAACCAACTGACCCCAACCTGGCAGATTTTGCCTGGAGCTGGAAAACTAAAATTCCCTTTGTAGCGTCTCCCTTTCTTCTTTTAAAGCCTGTTAGTTGGGGAAGGGAATGCCTGATGGGAATCCACTGCAAAAATCTCTTATCTGGACACTACTTGGTACCCAAGGCATGGCAAATAAGAAAAAGTAAATCCTTATATGTGAGCATTTATTTTCAACTATAAGACTCTTAGCAAGTAGTTCTCACTAGCCCCAAATTTATTTATGTCTTTTGATTTTGTTTTTCTCCTTACCCTATTGCTACCTGTTAGGATCTTTAATTTACCTCCTCCCCTCAGCCCAGATGCTCCGAAATGAAGGCCTCATCTCACTTGATCAGGTGTCCAGGTGGTTCCTTGTCTCTCACTCTGCTTCTGCACAGCCCGCCTCCCCACAGGCACAGTGCCCACCTCACAGCTACTCCAGATGCACCTGAACTTCATTCCTGGGGAAAGACTCCCAGTCATAGGAAAAAAGCCAGTGGAGAAGGAGGCAAAAAAGAGAGAAAAGGGGAAGGAGAGAGAGAGAGAGAGAGAGAGAGAGAGAGAGAGAGAGAGAGAGAGAGACTGATTGTTGTGGCAAAGTCTCAAGGAGAGAAAATAGCCTCAAGAAGGTTGCAAGGTTCGAGGTGCAGGAAACAGAGTCGGAGACACAGACAAGTTAAAAGAGGAAGTTTATTCTGCACTAACAAGCGAGATTCATTATAAAAGAGGGTAGAAAAAACAGGATTAGAGGAGAAGGAGGACCCAGCCGGGCTGTCTCAAAAGGGGAGAACTACAAGTGCAGAGGTGAACACACCTTTTGAGGGGAGGAACAGGAAGGGGTGGGGCCCAGGGTACTCGGCATGCGCTGATTGGTGGTTCAATGTCTTGGGAATGTCCTGGCCACAGATGCAGGTTATGTCATACTCCACCCACCAGTTGGGGGAAGGGAGGATCTATCATTCCAAGCTTTTGGTGATATTAAAAAAAAAATTGAGAGTCCGTGCAAGGTCAGGGGGTGAAGGTCCGTTTTCTGTAGCTACTTCCTGCTGAGGGGGGGGGGGGGCGTCATCAGGGGCATCTACGGTACCTGGGGTCTCAAGGTTTCTGGTGACATAGGTGTCTCTAGGTTCTGAATTCAAGGCCAGATAGATCTCTCCCACCTTCTGGTTGGTGAACGCCTGCATTCTGTTCTGCAAAAAACTAGTGAAACAGTGCATGAGACAGGGGCCAAAGAGCAAAATTAAAGAAATAGATACCAGTGGGCATAATGATGAGAGGATCCATGGGGTAAGTGAGCAAAAACCAGGGAGTGCTTTCCGTGTTGGAAGAGGGGTGCAGCAGCATGATTTCCCCAAGGGACTGGTTGGTAAAGTCTCAAGAGTGATCCTGTTGAGTCACTTGGGAAGTAAAAGCTGGTCCTGAGGCTGCCACAGTGTCACTTGTCTGGTTTTGCTGCTTTTTCTGGGCCTGGAGCTGAAATACGACCTGGGGGTAAGGTTCTTGAGGAGGACTGAGTCCCCTGTCTGGAGGGCTGGTCCTTGGGAGTCTTGGTCAGCTGGTTCTGGCCTGGGCAGAAACCTGTCAGTGTGTTCCCTGAGCAGTTGCTTGAGTAAGGGCAGGTATGGAAGATAAGTAGCCAGGAGAGGAGGTTCAGTAGGGAGACGATGGTTGAGCAAGAAGGGTCTCCCATATAGGAGTTCAAAAGGGCTTAAGAAGGTGGGGCTCCTTGGTGTAGCCCAGATTCTGGTCAGGGCCATGGGCAGGAGGTACAGCCAAGAGCTGTGAATTTCTAGAGAGAGTTTAGATGGTCTTTAAGGAGGCCGTTGATCCTCTGGATCTTACCCAATGATTGTAAGCGGTAGGGTATGTGCAGTGTAGTTAAATCAGGATTAGAGAGAGGAAAATCTGAGAGTCCCGCCCGAGGTTGAGTGAGGGCCTCAACGACCTCGGTGCAGGAGTGCGTTGCTGCAGGTTGGGTGGAGGCAGCAGGAAGGAGAGTGGCCGGATTCAGGGCTGGGGACTGAGTTAGGGAGATGTCAGGACTATCGAGGAACAGGAGATGGAGTTCCTGCATGCGAGAGGGGGCAAGGAGAGATAAGGATTGGTGGGACAGAAGATCCTGTAGCCTATGGGTGGAGAAGACCTGTAAGGGTTGCTGGAGGCAGATATTCTGGGCCTCCTTGGTGAGGGCGGCGGCTGCAGCCAGAGCCCGGAGGCAGGGCTGCCATCCCTGAACAGTGGGATCAAGCTGTCTGGACAGGTAGGCTACAGGGGTTAAGGCTGGCTCTAGAGGCTGGGTGAGGACCCCCATAGCTATTCCCTGTCTTTCATCAGTAAATAGTTGAAAAGACCTAGAGATGTCCGAGAGAGAGAGAGAGGGAAATGCCAGAAGGGTATCCTGGAGCTTAGAAAAAGTCTGGCGAACGAGGGAGGGTGAGGAGAGGGGGACTACTGGTGTTTCTTTAGTGGCCTGATATAGGGGCTTAGCTAGGAAAGAAAAGTTTGGGACCCAATGGTAGAAGAATCCTACCAGCCCTAGAAAGGACAAGATCTGTTCCGCAAAAGTGGGAGGCTGTAGGTCTCGTATTGCTTGCACTCGGTCAACTGTCAGTCCTTGGGAATTGGGCATCAGACAGATCCCCAAGTAAGTGACGGTGGGGGCCGACAGTTGCGCCTTGGCAGGGGACACATGGTATCCTTTGTCCCCTAGAAAGTTGAGGAGGCCAGCTGTATGCCTCTAAGACATGTCCAGGGAGAGGCTGCAGAGAAGGAGATCATCTACATACTGGAGAAGAGTGCTGGGTTCTAACGAGCATTGTTGGAAGTCTCTGGCTAAGGCCTGGCCAAACAGATGAGGACTATCTCTGAACCCCTGGGGCAGGACCATCCAGGTGAGTTGGTGGGATACCTGCTCATCTGGGTCCTCCCAAGTAAATGCAAACAGATGGTAAGAGTCTGGATCCAGAGGGATGGTAAAGAAGGCATCCTTGAGGTCGAGGATGGAAAGTGGGTGGTACCAGATGGGATGTGGGAAAGGAGATTGTAAGGATTGGGGACCACTGGGTGGATGGGGACCACCGCTTCATTGATTAGTTGGAGGTCCTACACCAGCCGGTAGGTCCCGTCTGCCTTCCTAATGGGGAGGATGAGGGTGTTGCAGGGAGAGTCGATAGGTATGAGGAGACCCTGCCCCAGAAGCCAAATAATGAGGGGTTTGAGCCCTCGGCGATGAGTTAGGGAGATAGAAAACTGGGGATGGGAGGGAAATGAGGTGGGGTCCTTAAGTCTGATCCTGACCAGGGTATGGTGTCTAGTAACCACCGGGGTAGAGGTATCCCATACTTTTGGGTTGACAAGGGACGCAGGCAGTGGGGGATCGGAATTCCCGTGAAGGGTGGGGGCCAGGAGCGGAAGAAGCAGGGAGGCTGAAGGGCTCTGAGTGAGCTGCAGAGTGGCCCCTAGTTTGGTGAGGATATCCCTTCCCAAAAGGGGCATGGGGCATGAAGGCATGACTAGGAACGAGTAGGTTATAGGGCTATTGTCAAGGAGACAGGGAAGGGGGCCGGTGGCCAGCAGGCAGGTGGATTTGTCGTCAATACCCATGACTGAGATCGTGGAAGGGAAAAGTGACCCTGAAAAGGAGGGCAGGACAGAGAAGGTAGCCCCTGTATCGACCAGGAAGGAGACCGGCTTACCCGCTACCTTGAGCATTACCCTGGGCTCGGCGAGGGTGATGGGGGTTGTCGAGTCCGGGCATCTTCAGTCTTCGGCCAGTCTTCAGTCATGGCAAGCGGCGGGTCATGACCTGGAAGGGCGGCCCCTCTACGCTGAGACGCAGAGGGCCCGTCACTTTTCCAGGAGCAGTCATTTTTCCAGTGGCCGCTTTGACCACACGCCAGGCAGGGCTTGGTTGGAGCCCAGGGCCAAGGGCACTGCTTTGCCCAGTGGCCTTCATTTCCACACTTGAAGCATCCTCCAGGTGGTGTTCATCCTCTCCTTGCACCCCCACCACACACGGTCCCCTTGGGTCCATGCGTGGCTGCCATCGGCCTCAGGGCTGCAACCAGGGCTTGGGTTTGCAGGTTCACCTTCTGTCAAAGGCAGGCTTCCTGATCCGACTCTGCCTGCTCCTCACGGGCATTAAAAACCTTAAAGGCCGTATTCACTAGATCTTGGACCAGGGTCTGAGAAGGCGTTAGGGGAGGGGGTGGCGGAGCAGGCGGCGGGCCGTGGGCCAGAGGAGGAGGTGGAGCACGGTGGCAGGCGGCCACACCAGGCCGGGCCTGCGGGGGCGGGCTGTGGGAGGTCTCAGTAACTTTATTTAAAGAGAGGGGTTGGACTTGCTGTTTCAAGATGGCGGCCCCCATGGGAGCAGCAAGCCATGCGGCCAACATGGTGGCTGCTCACAATACACAAGGGAAGAGCAAACCGAAATTTCTACAGACAGAAATCTCAGCTGTTTGGAGCGGCTGGCGGGGTGGTGGGCAGGCGGCTCTTGCGCTGTGCGGCAGCCTCTGCTTGGCTGGCAGCCAGAGGCAGTGATGGCGGCACCCGCAGTGGCGGCTGCTGGCCAGGAAAGGGACAACCGCGGCAAAGAAGGAGGAGGAGGAAGAGAGGGAGCAGAAGGCGGGGCGGCGGGAGCGGGAGAGGTGGAGATGAAAGATCGACTGGGTCGAAAGAGTCAGAAGACAGAGAAAGGGGCTGAGGACCGGTTTGAGGGGGTGAAGAAGACTTTGCGAGGAGGATCTGATGAGTGGAACATGAGGAGTAAAGTGAGGGGCGGGAGCGAAGGACCACTTCCAGGTTTGCTGGCAGAAATTACTGAGGTCAGTGAGGATGTTAAAATCAAAAGTCCCGTTTTCAGGCTATCTGGACCCATTCCAAATCATACCGAGGCCATGCCACGTTACAGAAGTAAATGAGGCATTTAGGACGCAGATCCTGGAACAGACCTAGTTTAGCCAGATTGGTGAGGAGACACCCTAGAGGTGTGCTAGGATCCGGTTTAGATTTTTTATTACCCATGTCTAATACCTGGGGTCAGTAGCCAGGGCTAAAGGACCAGCATCCCAGTCATTTAGCCAAGGCTATGAACAGAGGGACCAAAGGGACGGCAGGGACATCTCCACTACCTCCCGGGGTCCGGACGGAGGCCAAAAGGCCGGAGAACCGAGGGGCAGCAGGAACGTCTTCACTGCCTCCCCAGGTTTGGAACCCCTCCTGAAGGGGCCCGGAGGGCTATGTTCGGAAGGCCATCTCTGACGCAGGCCACGGTTTACGGACAGAGACGCCGGAGGAGACCACCAGGGATCAGCATGGGCCGGAACTTACCGCTGATGCTGCCGAGCCAGGGGAGAGGCCTGAGGATCCTGAGCCATGAGGAGAGGGGGGCATCCTGGACCATGAACAGTCAGATGGAATGCTTGCCCCTCCTGGGTTTCGGCACCAAATGTAAGGTTCGAGGCTCAGGAAATGGAGTTGCAGACACAGACAAGGTAAAAGAGGAAGTTTATTCCGTATTAACAAGTGAGATTCATTATGAAAGAGGGTAGAAAAAACAGGATTAGAGGAGAAGGAGGACCCAGCTGGGCTGTCTCAAAAGGGGAGAACAGCAACAAGTGCAGAGGTGAACATGCCTTTTGAAGGGAGGAATGGGAAGGAGTGGGGCCCAGGGAGGAACAGGAAGGGGTGAGGCCCAGGGCACTCGGCACGTGCTGATTGGTGGTTCAATGTCTTGGGAATGTCCTGGCTGCAGACGCAGGTTACGTCATACTCCGCCCACCAGTTGGGGGAAGGGAGGATCTATCAAAGGTCACCCAGGGTTTGAGAGGGGGAATGACCTGAAAGGACATTGCTTCTAAGGACACGGTGGGTGGTTGAGAATAAGATTGAGTGTGGCTGAAGGTAAGGGGGTATAATCTTCATATTATTATGAAACTAGAGGCCTGATGCACAAAATTTGTGCATGGGTAGGGTCCTTAGGCCTAGCTGGCAATCAGGGCTGATCTGTGGGGGGATTGGCGGGGTGATGGGAGGGCCCCTCACTGGCACCCTCCTTGGCTGGCCTGGGGCCTGTGGGCTGGGGGCAACTCCTGCATTGAGCATCTGCCCCCTGGTTGTCAGTTCATGTCATAGCAACTGGTCATTCTGCCCTTCAGTTGATTTGCATATTAGGCTTTTATTATATAGGATTACATCTATCTATCTATCTATCTATCTATCATCTAATCTCTCTCCTTCCCTTTAAGAAGTAAAAGCATAGAGCCAGAATGGTTCTGTGCTTGGTTTAGTGATTCTTGCTGTTGGCTCCTGGTGTGACTATTAATTTTGTGCATCCTGGTTTTATGGAGACTGGGGTAATTTTCACAAAGAACATTTCTCATCCATGTTTTAATTCTTGTATGTCCCAGAAGCCCAAGCCCTTCTAAAATTTTAAAGGCTGTATTTTACCTCTTCAACTTCCCTGCTGATTAATTACTTTTATAATAAAATATCAGATCTTTCCAATCAACTTGATACCAGCAGGATATCCAGACTATCTGCCTGGATTTACAGCTAGGTCTTCAGAGGCTTTAGTGCTAGGCAATAAGCAAACTAAAAATAGGTACATCAATAAATAATTTATGGAGCAAATAATTTGTTCTTCATATAAATTGGTAGGAAGGTTCTCATGAATTATCTCCGCAGTGAGTAAAACATTTTTCTTTGTTTTATTAAAAACATTAAACAGTTTAAAGCTGCACTAAGACTTTTGGGATACATTATAGCTATAGTTAATGAACGGTAGATTTGATAACTATCACATCATTGTTAGATTTCTTGAACTTGTTAACTTTACTGTGGTTATGTAAGAGGGCATCTTTATCTCAAGCAAACTCTGGTGCACTCAGTGGTAAAGGGGAATAATTCTATATAGTAAAGAAGTAATATGCTAATTAGACCGAACAGCAGAACAAGTCCAGACAACCTTCCCTATGAAGCCAGGGTTGTGAGGGCCGACCGAGGCAGGCGGGGCTGCGAGGGCAAAGCCCCTTGCACAAATTTTGTGCATTGGGCCTCTAGTTGTATATAACCTACTCTCAAATAATTTAGGGGCAAACATATATATGGGGAGAGAGAGAGAGAGAGAGATGAGAAAATACATGTGGACCAACATTAAAATCTGAGTAAAGAGTATATAAGAGTTATTTGTATTATTTTAGCAACTTTATGAACCTGAAGTGATCTCAAATAAGAAGTTTAAAATATGTGTTTATAAAGCATATACCTATAGTATGTAATATATATATATATATGTGCATATATATATATATAGTATAGTATATAATATAGCTATAGTATACAATATGTCCTTGTTTTGAAATTAACCTTTAGATTGAGGTTGATATTTCCATGGAAAAGGCTGAGTTGGATGACTAGTTTCAGGTGCATTTGCAATCTGCAGCCTGTGTTGGGTGGCTGCTTTCCCACCAGGCGTCTAGTAAATGCTGCAGCCTTGAGAGTGACAACCTGAGTTTCTTGCTGGGAACTGAAGTTTGGTTTCCTTGTTTATCGAGCCACCTGATTATCATGGAAAGAGAACATGCAAGGGCTCCTGCCCAGGCTCTGCAAAATGCAAGCTAAGAAGCTTAGCTGCAAATTGCCAAGAACAACCACTAGGTTATTTCTACACAAAAACCCCTGTGTCGGCAAGGCTTCGCAACCTTCCAGATTCACATCAATGAGCTGATGTAAAGTCCTTTGACAAGTGAACGGCTCCTGCTCAGGAGCCTCTGTTCAGAGGGCACAGGGTGGTAGTGGAGGTCGGGACAATGAGTGACAGTAAGATGTGGAGATTCCTGTCCTGATTCTATTCCTCCAAAGGCCTGAGACCTTCAGCAAATCCATCACTTCCATCTCAGCCTCTGGCCTTTTGCTCTGACATGTCAGGGCTAGGTTACTGATCTTGGCCCCGCTCTAAAAACGTTGAGGACAGTGTTGTGCTAACAGGAAGCTCCTTATGGGAGGAGGTGATCCTGAGGGAATCAGGCTGAAAACAAACAGAACTTATCTTTTACTTTCACCGTCCCTGGGGCACCTCCACTTTCTACTATTAGCTCCTGGTCTCTCAAGTTTCATAATCTTACAAGGAATTCCCATGGGAACTGCTTTGGAACTGAAAGATATTCTCAAAACAAAAAGGGCAGGCTGCTTTTCACATTTAAATGGAAAATTTTTAAATGGGGGAAAAACAAAGTGAAAACAACCCTCCTTGACCAGGGAATAGAATCAACTTGAAAGATTAATTGGATATGAGAAGAATTTGACATCTTGAGGACAAGGGTGAGCTGCAGGTTCTTTAGGGACCCTACCTGCTCTCAGTGCCCTGGCCCTGGGGGCCCATGGATCTCAGGCTGCCTGGTCAGTGCACCCATCTAGGTCCACCCCTCAATTTCCTGTTAGTGCTCTCTGTGCAGCCTGCTCTCTAGCCAGGTTTGGTAAAAAGGATGTGTTAATGAAACATTATTCATGACACTAATAAAAGGGTCATAAAGCTGACTTTACTCCAGGGGGAGCTATCAGGATGTGTATGGGGACCACTACAGTGGGGTTTTGTGTCGGGGAGAGAGATTAGGCTCATCTCTGAAACAACAAGGAAAAAATGGGAATTTATACCCAACAGGGTGGGGAATCAGTGGCTGAAAAATTACTGAGCGGAAACATCAGGGTTGAGGGGGATTCTGGCTGAACGAATCAGCAGGGTTCTTGTTGAAGTCAGGGCAGGATATCAGACACCACCAGGAGGATGGTGGAAAATGAGGACCTGGCCAGAAATCGAGGGTGATCAGATACAGAGGACAGGGATTCTAAACCGACTTAGCAGGATTCTTGTTAAAGTTGGACAATGCAGAAGCAAACCCAGAAGCCCAAAAATCCAGTGCCTGTTTGAGAAGAGAATTCAGAAGAGCCTGGCTAGGGTTTGGTCAAAGACCAGTAATTGTTTACAGAGGGAATTATGTCATAGGGTTGAATCACAAGAATAAATTACCTCTGAAATGCTTTCATTCTATAAGCTCTTTGGTAATAATTAAGACTCTCTTCTTGACCAGACTTTAGTCAGGCTCCTCTGAGCCCGCTTTTTGAATGGGCCTTGGAATGGGCCCCTGTCTTTGGTCTAGCCAACTCAGTCTTAGCAAAGAGTCCTGGCAAGTCAACTTAGCAAGAATTCCCCATTCTTGATGTCCCCTCTTAGTAATAGTCCATTTCCTGAACCCCTTCACCCTGCTTCTTGGCTGTAAATCGCTACTTGCCCTTGCTGTGTTTAGAGTTGAGCCCGATCTCTCTCCCCTATTGCAGCAGTCTTGAATAAAGTCTTCATTACCAAGTGTCAGAGCAATTTTTTCCTTACCAGTACCCATTAGGTCCCAGGCCTTATTTTATAGAGATAATAAGACTGGTCTTGGCCTGGATGAAAGCACTATGGAGAGTGAGTGTATTGTGGAAAGAAGTCGTGCAAACAAACAAAGGACAAGTTAAGGACTGTAACAGTACTAGGAGTGAGAATCTGGAAGACAGAACAATTAACCCTGAGTACTTAACCTTGAGCTATGTGTTCAAGAATGAGTAGAATTTTGCCAGGTAGAGAAATGGAGGAAAGAGACTCCAGGAAGAGAACTTTAAATAGGGACTTTCCATGTCTCAGCCCAAAGTAGTGATTCTGCTAGTAGGATGGTCAGGTAAGTGCGGTGTGCCTACCAATGGCAATCAGATGGCTGGAGTCCCTGCCCCAAGGAATACTCTCATTTTAATAACTAACATATAGGAGCACCCTGCCTTTGCTATTGTAAAGAGTTTTCTAAAAACGAATATTAGCCCTTTGGCTTTAAATGTCAAAGGAATGTTTCTCTCTGTCTCTACAAATAAAATATTTATTTTGGTTCTTCTGAAAGTTACTGATAAGACTAAAGGGGATGAATTGGGGAAGGAAGAGGAGGAAAGAAACCTTGGTGCCGGTGCCTGGAGAACGGCTCCCTGCGAGTAGAAAATGTTCCAGTCCTCTCTCCTAGGCAAGACTTGAAGCAAAGAAATCATCCAGAAAGAGCATGGAAAATTCAAACAAAATATTTTTAGCTGGTTGACCTTTTAGTAAGAGTAGCATCTCTTTTAAAAGGAAACATAATCAGAAGAATGTTAAGATACTAATACTTGGAAGGGAGGCAGGAGGGGGATAAGCCAGAGGTAAAAATATCCAAGTTTGTGGTATACACTTTTGGGGCTTGGGTGCCCCTGGCAGCTCATCTTTCCGAACTGAATGGCACTGGAACTTTGCTCCTGCATCTGGTATAGCAACATCCCTTGTCTGTTGGAATGTGTCTGTAGAACCATTTCTTGATTCTCAAAATGTTCCCATACTTGCCCTGACTGGTTTGGCTCAGTGGATAGAGCGTCGGCCTGCGGACTGAAAGGTCCCAGGTTTGATTCCTGTCGGGGGCATGTACCTTGGTTGCGGGCACATTCCCAGTAGGGGGTGTGCAAGAGGCAGTTGATCGATGTTTCTCTCTCATGGATGTTTCTAACTCTCTATCCCTCTCCCTTCCCTGTAAAAAATCAATAAAATATATTTTAAAAAAATGTTCCCATACAGCTCCCTGCCTCCTTCCCTCTCTCCTTCCTTTTCTCCTCCCTCCGTCCTTTCTTCCTTCTCTTATTTCTTACTGTATCCAGAGAAAAGCAGCACCTGGGAGGTGATATAGCTTCCTGTAAAAAGCACAGACTTATTGTCATATTGGCCTCAATCTAAGTCTATACTTGAGACCTACTCTCATTTCCTGGGATAGCTGAGATTAGCTAATTTTTAGAAATAAGCAAAGGGCTAAGCCAATCCACAGGTGAGCACAGTGAATGGCCTCCTTCTCTACTATGCTCCTCTTCTCATTTTGATTTCAAAAGCACATTTCTAATGGTGAGGTAGGCAGCAGTTCCAGAGCCATAACAAACTTCCCACCACACTTAACTGTACCTGTCATGTGGGGAGTTCCCTGCTCTTGCTTGCTGTTAGGTGGGGTCCAGCCATGACTGGGGTCATGACTCCCAAGAGACTCAGAGTTGGATGGGGGAACAGGTTGAAAGCCAGACAGGTCATAAAGCAGAGGTGGGGGAGTGAGCAGGCCATCCCTGCAGGCAGTAATCTGCTGTCCCAGCTCTCCCATTAGCCCGACTTCACAGCTTGGAACAATGCTTGGAATGGATACAGAGTCTTTTCCTTTGCTCGGAAAGTCCTATTGGACTCACTCTCCCCTGCACACTTACGGTTGGGTTATTGGAAAGGAGTGTGACTCCAGGGCCGGCATGCTGTTATTTTAAGGGTTCTGTGGGCTCCAGACCTCCTGTGAATATTAACATTCTTTCCTATGTAACCAGTGAGGGATTCCAAACCTTTCACTCCTGTCAAGACCCAGTCCCACCTCTACTGCACTCCTGCCTGACCCCCTCACTCAGCAAATGACCTCGGTTCATCTTTAGCTTCTCTCACCTGTTTGCTATCTTTACCTGTCCTTTCTTCCTTTCTTCCTTCTCTTTTAAGAACCATTTATTCTGCTTCCTCTCAAAGGCTAATGCCCTTTGTCTCTGACCTTGACTTTGAGTCCACCTACCAACCCCATTGACCTGTGCTATCGCTTGTGTCTTCTCTCTCTTGTATTGTGACTCTCTCCCTTTTGCTATCTTTACCTGTCCTTTGGCTATGAATAGTCTCGCACCTCTCTGGTCTCAAGTGCAAAATATATCTGAGCCCCATTCTTCCTTTGAGCTGCCCTCAAAATCTTTCTCTTCCCTCCCAGTGGCATCTCCACTAACAGCCCCTCTTGATAGTTCCGATTCTCATCCTCTCACTCTGACATCTCCCACCACAGGTTTCCTGGGTGCCAGCCCCAAACACTTTCTTGGTCACTTTTCTCATCCTCCCTGCTCCACTGTAGCATCCCCTTCATGAAAATTCCTGTTTCCTCATTTCAGTGGCACGTGTCTGTTTTGATTTTTTTAATCCTTGAAATCATTCTGTTTCCTTTAGTCCATCCTCTTCTCTTCTCCCTCTTTCCCCCTTCCCCTCCATTCCAAATGTATAGGCTCTGTCCTGGTCTATATTCCACCTATGTCTATACACTCTTCTATCATATTTTTTCTTACTTATTTTTATCTTCTGACTTCATTTGTGGTTGACATCTAAATTGGCCTTTCTGCTTTTCTGAACTCCAGGATTTTCCTGTCTCCCTTCCCCTTCCCTTCCTCCCTTCCTTCTTTCCTTCCTTCCTTCCTTCTTTCCTTCCTTCCTTCCTTCCATATTTTTTCCTTCTGCACCTCCCCCTACTACCTTACTCCCATCTGTTCAATAGGTATTTATTGAGTATCTTCTGTGGGCCAGCTACTGTACCACAAAATTACAATAGCAATTACAATAAAAGGTGGTAAGTGCTGTGATGTGGGAGGCACAGTGTATTATGGGAGCACCTAGAAGGAACACCTAAATCAGAATTGGAGTGAGGAGGGTGAGGAAAGACTTTCCCTAAGGAAGTAGCATTTAGTAGCAGATATGTGGAGGAGGAGGAGGGAGAAGAGGAAGAGCAGGATCAGGAGGAGGAGGAGGAGGATGATGATGAGGAGGAAGAGTTGTTAGAGAACTGCAGGGTGGGGAGGATGTTCTCAGATCGAGAGAACAAGGCTATGGAGCCTGGTACATTTCAGCCACCTCTCATTCATTCTTGTAACCAGATCTCCACCTTATTTAGGTAACAAATGCTTGGACAGGTTTCAAAATGCAGTTATTATCTCTTCTGACTCCTTCCATGCTGCCATCTCAAGAAGTGACACAACATTGTATCTGATGCTTCTTGTTTGCTCACCCTTCACATTGGTTTTACCTCTGCAACATCTTTCCCACCTTCTCCTTCTGCCATTCCAATTAAAAAAAAACACCCTAGTTCTTCTGGCCCTTCTTTCTTAGCTAAGACCTCCAGTCTCATCCTCATTCGATGAACCCACATGATTCCACTTACAGATATTTTCCTAAAATGTGTATTGAATCATATCACTCTCTTCCTTCAAAACTATCAATTCACTATAAAGTACCCAACTCTGATATCATGCATGCACTTCTACTATTTAACTCAACCAGATTTTTCAACTTTTCCTCTCTCAGTTCATTCTCAATGTACAGTACAGACGCTGTCACATGGCTGACATGCACTCTGCCTTTCCACCTTCAGGATTTATACAAGTAATTCCCCTCCTAAGAGACCTTTCTTTTCCATGGTCCTTTAAAAATGTTTTGATAAAATACATATATCATAAAATTTACCATCTTAATAATTTTAAATGTACAGATCAGTGGCATTAAGTACATTTACATTATTGTACAACCATCACCACCATCATCCACAGAACTCTTTTCATTCCCCCCAGCTGAAAATCCATATCCATTAAGCACTACTTTCCCATTCCTCCCTCCCCCATCCTCTGGAAACCACCATTCTATTTTCTGTCTCTGTGTATCTGTCTCCCCTAGATGCCTCATATAAGTGGAATCATTCAGTATTTGTCCTTTTGTGGCTGGCTTATTTCACTTAGCATGATATCCTCAAGGTTCATCCATGTTGTAGCATGTGCCAAAATTTCATTCCTTGTTAAGGCTGAATAATATTTCATTGTATGTATACACATTTTGTTCATCCATTCATCCTTGGTGGATAATTGAATTGATTCTACCTTTTGGCTATTGGGAATAATGCTATTATGAACATGAAGGTTCAAATATCTGTTCCAGCTTCTGCTTTCAATTCCTTTTGGTTTGTGCCCAAAAGTAGAAATGCTGAATCACATAGTAATTCAATTTTTAATTATTTTTAGGAACCACCATATAACATTACCACAGTAACCATACCATTTTACATTTTTTACAACAGTGCATAAGGGTTCCAATTTCTCCAAAATTTCACCAACACTTCTTTTTTTCCCCCTCCTTCCTTTTATCCTTTACTAGAGGTCCGATACATGAATTCTTGCACCAGTGGGGTCCCTCGGCCTGGCCTGCGGGATCAGGCCAAAACTGGCTCTCCAGCATCCCCCTAGAGGTCCTGGATTGCTAAAGGGTGCAGGCCAGGCCGAGGGACCCCACTGGAGCATGATCCGGGCCAGGGAGGGATGCGGGAGATTGGCCAGCTGAGGAGGGACTGCGGGAGGGCTTCAGGGCATGTCCGGCTCAGTCCCGATTGGCCAGACCCCAGCAGCAAGCTAACTTACCAGTCGGAGCGTCTGACCCCTGGTGGTCAGTGCATGTCATAGCGAATGGTTGAGGGTCCTTAGCATATCATTAGCATATTACACTTTGATTGGTTGAACAGACGACCAGATGACCGGACACTTAGCATAGTAGGCTTTTATTATATAAGATTTGTTTTTCTTCCTCCCTTTCTTCCTCCCTTCCTCCTTTTCTCCCTCCTTCCCTCTCTCTTTCTTTCTTTCTTCTTCCTTTCTTCTTTCTTATAGTATAGTAGCCATCCTAATGGGTGTGAGGTGGGTCCACAGTCTTTTTTTGAGCCTTTATATTATTTTAACGTTAGTTAAATAATAAAAAGAAGACATACTCATTAGAACTCATTTAAAGTTTCCCATTTTTTAAAACATGAAAAGAAAACAACCAGCCACAAGAGTGGTTGTAACATTACCATTGCCCCCTCCCCCAAACCTCTCCCTACCCCCAAACTCTTTTGATGCCTTGCTCTCATCTTCCACACCAGCTGCACCCCTGGAAGTGGGGATATGTTAATGGGGGTGCACCAGCCTGGTTTGTTACAGTGTGTACATTCTCACTGGTTATTTCTTATACTTTATTGCTTCTTTGTTTTATTTTAAATATGTTTTTATTGATTTCAGAGAGAGGAAGGGAGAGGGAGAGAAAGAAACATCAGTGATGAGAGAGAATCATCGATCAGCTGCCTTCTGCACACCCCTACAGAAGATTGTGTCCGCAACCTAGGCATGTGCCCTGACTGGGAATTGAACCATGACCTCCTGGATCATGGGTCAGTGCTTATACACTGAACCACTGGCCAGGCCCTTACTGTTTTTTTAATATTTAGAATATCAGTCCTGCCTAGGAGTCCTTCCTCCTGAAAACCTCACAGCAGGGTAAGAGAGGAGAAATTCTGGGGCAGCAGCTAAGAGCCTGGGGAAGACCACCCTGATGGTCTTCAAGACCCTGCCCACCAGGCCCAGGTGAAAGAAACCTCACTCCTGTCTTCCTACTCCCTCACCCAATGGAAGGCACGTGTTTCTTTGTGCTCCCATAGCACTTTATTTGGAACTTCAGTTATACATTATTATTATTATTATTATTATTATTAAACACTCTGACCTTTATTATAGTTTTGTGCATATATTTATCTTCATCCTTGGAATTGTTGGTTTTCCACTGCCTTTGGTGATGGCCAAAATACCCCGCATGTATTAGGCATAAGATATATGTTAGCAAGTCCAACTGCACTGAGACTTCTTTCTACAGGAGGCACTGGCGATTGCACCACTGCCTGTACTTGAACACATGTGCAGTGTTGTGCTATTTCTGGGATGCCTGTTATCAGTTCTGCACTTTCTCAGTGCAGAAGAGGCTGACTGGGGCCCTGAATCTGGACTTATGTTCTAGAAATGACACCAAGGGTTGCTTCTTGGAGTCCCTCTCCACCAAAGTCACTTCCTGGGACTGGACCTTTCTACAGAGGGAGCCCAGGAGGAGAAATTGTCTGGAGAGGAAATGGTGATGAAGGACTCTGGTTTCCTTTGAGATTATTCCCATTAAGCCCCATCCCCAAGGCCTCCCCGAGCTTGAGGACCAACAATCCTGGTTGGAATTCAGATCCCTGCGGTTCTACCTTGTGACCTCACAGCCAGTCACACATAGGTTATAAGTGTCCAGGCCTTGAATTCCTCCAACCTTGGGCTCCCCAACCTGGCAGGAAGTTGTCTGAGAGACACATAGATAAGGGACACTCCAGAATCCTACTCTGGAGAGCTGGGCTGGAGCATATATCAGTTAATTAAGATTGCAGAGCATTGAGTGACAGAGAAAAGTAACAGAATAATCCAGAATTCACCCTCCTAAATGGAAGCAGTGGCCAGACAAATGACCTGTAAAGTATTGTGGTGCAATTGAATGTGTCGGATACTCTATCTGGGGTTGGACAGACTATAAGTATGGGGAAACTGTCTACATAAGATAGCTGATGGTTCAGTGTCAGGACGGCACCCAGTTTATAGGGACTGACTGTACAGTTGAGATCAGTACGTTCCCACAGGGTAGCCATCAGAGAGAAAGCTTTTATTTGCAGTGAGAAATTTAGCCCCTAGGAAAAGGAGTAATAGCAGGATGGCTTAAGCTAGCTGGGAAAGTGGGAACGAGGGAAAGAAAGTGTGGAAGGGGAGGGCAAATGGCTCAGTGCTTCCTGGGATTTTTGTTGTGGTTAGAGATAGCTCAAAGCAGGAATGTCCCACATCTTTCACTATTACACTCCCCAGACCTTGCCTTTAAAGTTATTGTTATGTCTCTTTAGAAGTCTCTGTAGAAGAACACAATCATAAAAACCCAAGCTACCTCTGAGATTTCAGCAATTTTTATCAGCTTCCAGAAGCTTCCTTTTTGAATAATCTGTTAATTATCTTTATTTTAGAAACTTGAAATGGATAGTATCACTACAAAGGACTCATCAGATAGGACTTCTAGGTCAATGGGGAAAGTACACAGTATCCCTCACTCCACTCCAGGAACCCCAGGCTGACCTTCAGGGGTCTCATTTAGAGCCTTCCTGTAAAGAATCACCTCCCCTTGGTCTGGCTGCCCAGAGGGTGTGGTGCGTGGAGCCCTGGGAAAGGAAGAAAACAGGATTGCAACACCACCACTTGTTCCTCCTAACACCCTCCTCTTTTCCCACTCGAGGTTGGACACTCAAAGGCACCATTTGTTCTCATGTAAAGGAAAAAATAGCTCTGTTGTGAGTTCCCTGTTGTCTGACTTGATTACCTGACATTGGGAGGGTTTGTTTTCTGGGATGCTTAAAGCTGTACATGTTCCTTTCTGGGGCCAATGCTTTCTGTAGACATAAACAGCAAACTAGGCTGCGGGGAAGAAACCATAGCTGTCTTTTCTTTCTTTTGAGCTACATTCCTGCAGAGATAAATATACAGGAAGACAGACAGGTTATAAAGGAGGAAGGATGACCTGTCAGCATGAGGGATCCGAAGAAAACAAAGGGTTTTCATGCAGGGACACTGAAAATAGAATGTAAAGCTGTTAGGAGTGGGGAAATAGTCCAGGCCTCCGGAGATCTCCCCCCAACCCCCAAGAATACAAGCCCTGGGGAGAGTGGGTGAGACGGAAACTTGAAAATCCATGTTGGGTCATGCCACTGCACAGCCACGGAGAAGCCCTGTCTTCCAGTGTTTGCCCTGAGCAAGGCACGCTGGATTGAAGCAAAGGGCTTAATTAGAAGCTGCTCTGATCAAATGCAGTGTAACTGGGGCAGGTGGGGAGAGTGGGGTAGGTCTTTGAAATGAGCCATGCTAACAGGTCAACTGAAAGATGCCAGTGGAGCTGCTGTGGAGGGCATGTTTCTACAAGATATGGTCCATTAATTTTACATTTAAGACTCTTTTTAAAAAGCAGATGCCCTCCTCCCCTCCCCCTTTCAGTTTTTTGGCAAGCTTGCTAGGACCCAGAGAACCAAGTTACGCTGTCTAGCCCTTATCTTGTGCAGGATCTCTATTCCTTAGCAGCTAATGTAAACCTAGAGGGAAGAAAGGTTGTTCCTCATTTTAGACTCTCTTTCAATGGGTAGTTAACCTTTGAGTCAACCAAATTTGTACCCACGTTCAGCGCCCTCCCCTCACAGGCACTCTCATCACCCTCCTGTAATAGGGCATATCTTGTTTACAGGCCACCAGCCAGATTAAGATCAAATTGGCCCTTGCCCTCTCATGAGGGAGACGGCCTACTGAACTGTGTTAAGAACAGTCACTGGAATGTTGCCAGGAAAAGGCAGAGTTGGAAGAAAAAAAAATAAGGAAAAAAAGCTGCCCTTTAAGAAACCTCAACCTTCTAATTAAAGGAATAAAAAGCCATTATGCCTAGTAGGTGGGTCTTTGGGCTTGCTGTTAACTTACCCAAACAAATGCCCTCTGCTAGATTCAAGCCCAAGTACCTCTTTATAAGCATGCCAGGGTTGAATGCCAGGATTGGTTCCCCCGCCAGGGCAACATGGTTTAAATTTTGAACACCTGTCATCTACCTGCCTCTGCTTCATGTTTATTTTTCAGGGTGGAAAGTGCTTCCAACAGGAAGCAGGGCTGCCTCATTCTGAGTTTGCCTTCGAAAGCCAGAAATGACCCTCCTTTTCAAATGTGATTCCACATTTACTTCCAAGCTATCTCTGACAATAATTAGCTTTGTATTGACTTTTGTTGCTGTTGTTGAGGATGGGGATTTACGATTTAATTAAGATTGGTCCTTTTTCTTAAGATTACTGTCTTAAAGACATGAAATACATATATAGCATCTTCTGTCCCACCCAATGTCAAAGGAGCTCCCCCCCGCCGCCCCCCGCAATGGGTCTTTGTGACAAAGAGAAATCCACATCCACAGTCTAGGGAGGAACGTCTTATTTAGAGAACCCAAAAGTACATTAAGGCTCTCACTAGCCTCATTAAAACAGACAGTCTGCGAAATGGAGAGAAGTGAGTCTAGTTAGCACCAGCAAGAGCTGGGCAGGTGGGCAAGTGGGATGAGATTTAGTCAATGGAATGGAGTCATCTGTCTTGTTCCTCATGGATCCAACCCCATAACTTGGCTCCAGCTCTTGAGTCCTGTGCCCCACCCAAGGCCTTCACCTCGACATCAGAGTCTACAGAGGGAGCTGCAAAATGAATTATGTTGATTTTCAAAATAACCTGAATGTTGCCAGGAAAAGGTTTGCTAAAGCTCTGCAAGAATTAAAGTGTATCTAGTAGAAACCAGTGTGAGTGAGCAAAGCCAAGCCAAGCCCCTCTTCGCCCCCTCCCAACCCCAGGCTGTACAGCTTGGTTTTTGACCTTCACCTCACCCTTGCCATCTCTCCTTGATCCAGAGTCTCCTTTCACAGGAGTCAGTGTTACCAGCATTGGCAGGAGGTTTAATGTGGTGTGAATTCCTGCCCCAGGAAATGGACTGAAAAATGCACAGGATCTCCGAAAAAGAGAGCCTGGGAAGGTTAGAAAGAATCTACAAGCAGGCAAAATGGAAACTGTTCCCTCCAGATAACCGGCTTTAAAGATGCCTGGGAGTGAATACCCCATAGGCATCCTCAGGGGCTCGCCTGGGTTTTGTTCCAGGTGGGTTAGGTTCTCTGTTGGTCCTATTGAAATCTATCCTGTTTGACTCCTCTTTTGTTAAATCTTAATTATGCACCTTTAAGTTTGAGACATCCATTTTCCAGAAAGTACCCCCTCATCCCCAATACCAATACAGCCTTCATTTAAATCCACAATGACCAGACATTCATTGATGCCATGTAAATAGCTGCTCCTTTTGAATTTTGGAAATGAGGCAGATGCCTTTAATTTTGAGTGTGTGTACATGTCAGTCACTATTCTGTGTACTTGGGATATATAAAGAAACAACAAAAAAATTGTTGCCTTGCCCAGCTGGCATGGCTCAGTGGTTGAGCATTGACCTATGAACCAGGAGGTCATGGTTTCGATTCCCAGTCAGGGCACATGCCCAGGTTGTGGGCTCAATCCCTGGTGGGGGAGGAGGGCGTGCAGGAGGCAGCCAATCAATAATTCTATATCATCACTGATGTTTCTATCTCTCCTTCCCTCTCCCTTCCTCTCTGAAATCATCAAAAATATAAAAAACAAAAAACTTATTGCCTTGAAAGCTTGCATTATAAAGGAGTGAGGGGAGTGTGGGAGAGGATAAACAAACATTCAGTAAATTGCATGGCACATTAGACATTGAAATTGCTATAGAGAAAATAGAGCAGGTAAAGAAGGATATTAGTTGTAGGTGGATAGGGGAAGGGAAGATTGTAATAAAATTTTTAAGTGCAACTTTACTGAACAAGTGAGGACAAGGACAAATGAGAACTTCTATTTCTTCTTAGAAGAATTGGTCTTGGCAATGAACAAGTATTTGGGATAGTGAGACACATAATACTATCTTCAGAATTAAATTTTATATTCTTCAGACATTTATATTTATTTATAAAACACTATTCAGAATATTGTTATAATTACATATGTTATACATGTATGCACACATATGCATAATAATTTATAATATAAGAAAAAATATGCACCTCCAAAGGAGCTTTGATATATCTCTTTCAAATCAGGTAAATGTATAGATAATTTCTTAAGTTCCCCAAATAATATTTTTGTTTATTTGGGACAATATTCTAACCTGACCAATTTACATCTCTTGGTCACATGAACCACAGAAGTGTCTCCCCACCTTTTGACCCGTCCTGCTGACCAAGCTTAACACGAATTCACGCTGGCCTTCAACATGGCTATTGGGAGCAGAAGGGACTCAGGACAAAGGGGCTGGCACAACGACAGGAGGCTCACGCCCCCCTTAACGGAAGACTGTCACCGGGGAACACGGCCATCACCACACATCTGTTTGCACACTGTATTCCTGCTCAGAAACCCAAGTCAGAACTCTAGTTTCTTTGAAAGTACTTGGTACACAAATAAGCAAATGGGAGATGAGGAATGTGCAGTCATTGTTTGAGGATTTTCTGGAATTTGAACATTGTGATTTTTGTTGTATAGAAAAGGCTTTGGTTGCCTGTTTATCATGCAGTGCAGGCTCATGAATAACTTCCTGGGGGACTGGCCCACATTCTTGGTCCCTTTGGCGTCTCTTGCCCAGCAAGGCTCATTCAGGGCGTCTTCCCAACATCCTGTCTGAGAATGACTTTCTTTTCTTCACTTACTAAGCCCTGAGTCCTTATTGAAATGACCTCCTGCACAGGAAGGTCCGCTGTCCGCTGTGGCGCCTGGCACGAGAAAACAGCTCTGGTTTCTAGGAAGTTAGGCGCGCGCGCACACATACTCACACACGCACTGGAAGTCTTGTTCAGAAAAGAAACAAAATGTTTATGTTCCTCCACAGGCCTACTACGGAAATCCAGCAGACATACCAGCAACATACAGAACAGAGGTGAAGGCAGGTGCAGGGAACACAGCTGGAAACCAGAGAACACAACAAGCATCATGTCCACAGGCCCAGCAGCTGTCGAGGTCAGCCAGCGGGACGTGGGCACTGAGGCAAGGCGAGAGCATGCACACCTTGTGTGTGTGTCTGTGTCTGTGTGCACACTCAGACTTCAAAGCTACCCTATGGAAAGCCTGCAAAGCTCTCAGCATTTAAAAGAAAAATAACCATGGAATTTATCTTAACATATAGAAAGAATTTTGCTCTTACCAGATATGTTCCAAAGCTGTCAGGCTTTTTTTTCACTTTCTAAGGGCCACCGGTGAAAGCAGAGGAACCCCAGAGAAAGGTGCAGGTGTGTTCTTTAAACTCACTCTAGGTCTTAAATAGATCTACTTGAACATGTTAAGAAACTCACTCTGGTAGAATGATACACTTCAGAAACAAAATCTTTGTAAGTAGTACGTTCAAGACAACCATTGCATAAGGACTCGGATGACCAAAGAGTTCAGTGCCCTGCCCCTGGTCATCCCTTTGGGTAAATGGTTGTAATGTAGAACCCCGCTTCCCACTTCAGGGGTTCCCATGCTGGGTTCCCCTCTCTCTGGGCCTGGTGATGAGGGCCAGTATCAGGGGCGGTGAGCTGAGCAGTGGCACAGGCCCTGCTCTCAGAGGGGGCCCACACCTGGTTTAATGCTCTGCCATTGCCATCTTGAAATCCTTGATGTTATCTTTGAACTTGTGGGTTGTAATTGGAGTCTGATGGAGCAGTGGTGCAGCACCTGAGCTGAGTAGTTACACACAATAGGGGTCCACTCACATGTAGTGTTCCAGATGCTCATGAGCACTGTATTCCGGACAACCTAGGAGGTGTCAGAGTCCAGTGAAGGCTCAAGCAAACACAAGGTAAGCCTGCCTATGACTGAGCAGTGGAGGTGGGGGCATGCAGGGGGCAAGGGGCACTGACAGCCCCAAGAGGACACACTATCCATTTGAACCAGAACTTGCTGCGAATGCAGAAAGAAAGCAATGGTTTTCTAAGACACATAAATGACCAAGGAACCCTATCATGTCTTTTTTTCCTCTTGTTATGTCCCTGTGTTAACCAAACATTTATGCTGAAAAGGAAGATAGAAGGAAGGGGGAAAATAGGGCAGTCCTTCCTTATTCATCCTGGGAGCATTAATTTTTCATCATCTCTGGCTTGTTCTGCTTATGGTTACCATAGACAGAAAGATAGACTAAGGAAGAGCATCACAGGTATGGAGGGCAGGGTACCAATAACATCGGCTGCATTAGTCAAGCAATAAAAGATGTTATACAGACTAGTGAGACCCATAGAGACATAAAACCATGATGAATTTTTGCTCCTCCCTGGGAAGACCAGGGGAACATGATCATTAGGGCCCTTAAAGATAAGTGTTCTGAATGGTGGCATCACATCTGTTTCTGCAAAGTGAACCTTTTGGAACGGAAAGAAATATAAGGTCTGATGGAAGCTGCCTCGGGAGTCTACAGCTAACACAGGAATGCTAAGGAGAGGCTACAGTCCATCAGCAGACCCGGAAAGAGAACCTTACACCAGTGCTGCTTGCCAAAGGCCAGCTGCAGGCCTTACGGTGAGCTTAGTCTTTGCTGCCTTTGGCCTGGCTTTGGTTTCCTAACGCCCAGTTAACCAGGGATCACAGATGCACTGCCCAGTCCCCTGCAAATTCCCATGAGGGCATATGACTGACGAGGATTCAATGTATATCCAGCTCCAGGTTGCATTTGCTTTTTAACTTTTAAAATTTTTTTCAGAACTTTAAATTTACATTTTGATTTTATTGTATTTTTATTTTTCCTCTTCGTTAGTTTTATTTCTTCAGTTAAATAATAAGCTCCTTCCTGGGTAAGTTCTGTGTCTTTTATTTTTCTTTCTCAGAGTGCCTAGCCTAGCTGGGCACAAAGTAGATGATCAATAACTTCTTGTTGATTATCTCTCTCCACCAGAGCCAGAGAGCTTCACTGGAGGCAGCTGCTGCCAAGGCCGATGGTCTGGGAGGCTGAACCAAGCCAGGTCTTATGTCCTTAGATGCCTTGAGGGGTACCTGGGGTCCTAAGATGTTTCCTGGAATTAGAGGCATACCAGGAGGGCAGGGCCACTCCCAGAGAGGGGACGGTGGCTGCAGTGGTGGGAATCAGGCAGCCTGGCAGGGGCTGGCCAGCACAGGTACCCTGGGCCTGGTGTTTGACCTGGCTGGGGTGGATGGGGCGAGGACGTGTGGTGGCTCATCAGAGGGTAGGGAGGGGACCTGATGAGCATTGTGCCAGGTGCTGGTGCTCCTGTTCCATTTGCTGCCAGCCTCACCACTCAGGATTTCAGCTGTTCCATGTGGAAGTCCTGGACTTCAGGAACCAACTACTGTCTCTGTTTCTCTCTGTCCATCACAGTGTCCAGCTCCTCAAAATGTCCAAGTTTGATCTCCAGTTTCTCTATTTATGCCTCAATCAGGAGAGCGACCAGAGTCTTGATCTCTCCCTTTCCTGGCAGCCAGGTGCTTGGCTTTGGCTGCAGCTGAGGCAGAGCAGCTGTGGCTGCAGCTCCACTTCCTTGGGAAATCTCCTGTTCTACTTCCTTCTTCCCAATGTAACGTTCTTTCTTTACACGTACCGGTGACTTTCTTGTTCTCCTCAGTCTCCTTTTCTTCTGAGTTGGTGTCCTCCCTAACTTCACTGTCCGTTTCTTCTCACAATGGTTTTATTTTCTCCTGGTTTGGAGTCCACTGTCTGTTCTTAGGCAGACCTTAACCTTAGCTTTGGGAAGCCTCTTGCTAACTGGTTTAAGGTTCACACAGTCGTGGGGCCTCTTGGCTCTGATCCCTAAATAGAACATGTGATGTGATACTTTGTCTGACAATGGTCTGGGCTCTTTAGACCCACAGGTGGTCCCCTCAGCCCAGCCTGCACCCTCTCCAATCCGGGACCCCTTGGGAGATGTCTGACTGCCAGTTTAGGCCCGATCCCAGGGATCTCCATCCTGTGCTTTATCATCTCCATCTGTCTCATTTTCCTCTTTGTTTCCTGCCCTGTCAGGCTCCTGACCATCAGTATCTGTTTCCAGATTTTCCTCTGCAGCTTCTTCAGACTTTCCCAGCTCATTGGGCCCTGTGGCTGTGATACAGCTGCTCTCCGGGCCTGAATCACTAACAGTAGGGTTTCCAGAATGCCTTGGTAATTTGGGGGCATGAAATCAACTTATACAGAGAGTTAATGTGGGAAACACATGTGGATCGGTACATAGAAAAATTTCATGATTTGCTTTGTGTAATGGTCAGGGCTTGGGTTTCTCATCTGCAAGTCAAACAGAGTGTGCTTGATGATTTCTGAACTCGTTGATAATTTGATTCTGTGATTCTGAATCTCTGACTGGTCCTAAAACACTGGTGAAAAGTCCAGAGACATATGGAGGCAGAGATTGGCCCCATCATCTCAGCAGGAAGGGAACCCTCGCCTTGGGCAATGCTTTTCTTGGCTGGAACTGGAGAAACAACAGCACAGATAGCATCAGGCGGCCAAGTCCTTATTAATGTCTTGGTTACAGGAACAAGTCTACTGGGGACTTGAAGGAATCTAATTTGTACTCCAAGGGCCTGCAAGTAGAACTCCTTCATGATCTCCCTGGCCACAGAACAGAGAGTCCTAGAACAAAGCCTGTTTTGATCTTTTGTCTTGGTTAGGGGTGATACCGTATCTCCAGCATAAACTACGACGCTTGTATTGTTTGCATGCCAGCAATAAAAAGGAAAACATAGCCAGGTGGTTTGGTTAGTTTTGGCATGTGCAGTTTGGGGCGGGAAATTCCCTCAGATTCTGGCTGATCATGTAGTATTTGATTTTTTAAAATAAGTGTGTTAGTTTCAAAATACCAGAGGTTCTTGTTGAAAGGTAGTCACAAAGAATTGAACGTCCTGGTGTTTGGAACAAACATTCCAGCTGGTTGGCATTGCAGCCCTTACTGTAATACTAGCGATAACAGCCATGACCTCGCTGCAGGGGGCCCCTGGGTGCCCCAGGAGAAGCCTTCCATGTATGGAAAAAGGAAGTAAAGAAGGGGGCGGTGATACTGAAACCAGATGGTCTGTGCTAATGTCAGTGCCTCCTAGGTGTTCCAGTGTTGAGATTGGGGAAACTGCCTTAAGGCCTGGAGGCCCTGGGACCTTGACCATCAGGTGTCCTACCTGGTTTGGAGTCCACTGTCTGATCTTAGACAGACCTTAATCTTAGCTTTGGGAAGCCTCTGACTTACTGGTTTAAGGTCCACACAGTTGTGGGGCCTCTTGGCTCTGATCCTTTAATAGAACGTGTGATGTGATACTTCGTCTGACAATGGTCTGGGCTCTTTAGACCCACAGGTGGTCCCCAGACTGGCAGCATCAGCACCTCCTGGGAGCCGGCTAGAAATGCAGAACCTCAGACCCACGCTGAAGGACCGAACCTGAACATGCTTTTTAACAAAATCCCAAGATGATTCATTTGCACATTTCAGTTTGAGGAGGCCTGGGCTAGACTACCTGAAATGTAGCTGCACCACCGTGCACATGCGTGAGGTAGGTGAGCCATTCACTCCCTGGTCCAGGGTATTTCAGTTGTAAGAAGAAAGGAATTCATTCAGGAAACTCAATGGGCACCATCAAGACTTCATCTGTTTTCTGCTCTGACATGTTACCACTTTTTCAGCCAAAAAGAAAAATTTCTTTTCTGTTAAAAAATATATTTGCAAAAAGAAAATAGCTGAAATGATACACAAGAAAGGAAAAACACCCTTAATACCACCATTTAAAATTATATAAATAAGTAAATGTATGTTTCCCTGCTGCTCTTCTAATCCCACCCACAAAAGTATCCACAGTAAGCCAACTTCACTTGTATCTCACACAAGATACCCCTGTGCTTATATGTTTGGGCACACCACACACACACACACACACACACACACAATCATTCTTAGTGATTATTTTCCCATATGTTTTCTGAGCTAACACAAAAGTCTTAGAGGGAGCCTACTGAAAGGTCTTTTGTTTAAAGTCTATTAGCAGCTCTGTTTGAAAACATTTTGCTGAAAGAAAGGAAGGCAGGGGGCCTTTTTGCAAAAATGTGACAACACAAACCAAATGGGAGACCATCAGGACTTCCTCTGTTTTTTGCTCTGCTTTCCCTTCTGCTTTATGCAGGTCTCTCTGCCAACTCCATATAACACATAGGACACTCTCAAGTGACCCACGTCCTTCTAGAGTTTATGAAGGTGGCTCACACATGGTGGGCAGGGCCAGCTGAGTTAGGCTCAGGCTGTGCTCCCGGTGGGGTCATGAAAGAACTCCAGACTGCTGTGGGGAGGAGATTGTGTCTTAACAAATAGTTTCTAATTGCTTTAAAACATCTTTAATGCATTCTAAGCTGAAGTTTTTATTCCTTCTTGGAAAGCCAGGCCATAATTCAGTTGAAGCAATCATTTTCCAATTCTTCTCCAATATTTGTTTGAAAAACTCCTTAGTTAACTTCCTGGATCCACTTACAATGCCATTGCTCTGAACCTTTCTAATCTATACTAATAAAAGGGTAATATGCTAATTAGACTGGATAGACCGATCGTCTTTCCTGACAAAGCCACGGTGGCAGGGGCTGAGGCAGGGGCGGTTAGGGGCAATCAGGCCAGCGGGGAAGAACAGTTAGGGGCATCAGGCAGGCAGGCAGAGGCAGTTAGGGGCGATCAGGCAGGCAGGCAGAGTGGTTAGGGGAAATCAGGCAGGCAGGCAGAGTGGTTAGGGGTGATCAGGCAGGCAGGCAGGTGAGAAGTTAGGAGCCAGTGGTCCCAGATTGCGAGAGGGATGTCCAAGTGCCGGTTTAGGCCCGATCCCTGTGGGATGTCTGGCAGTTGGACATCTCCCAAGGGGTCCCAGTTTAACAATACTTACGGCTTACAACTTTTTATATAATTTAATATAATTTTTATACACTAAACTTCCACCTGCTTGCCTTCTTCCTTTCAGGTTCCCAGACTTAAGTTGTCTTGGAAGGAAAGTCTGGGGTCCTGTAGTGACTAGTACTTTCCTGCTCTGAGGACTTGACACAGTCATAGGCCAAGGAAACTGTATCCTTTCTTCTCACATGTGGGGTTTGGAGAGAAAGAATCCCTTCCCCCTTCTGGGACCCATGAATCCATGTTTCCTTGTTAGTCTATGTATTGGTCTCCTGTTGTTGCTATAACAAATTATCACCAAATTAGTGGTTTAAACTACAATTTGTTATCTTACACTTCTAGAGATCAGAAGCCCAAACTCTGTCTCAAAGGCCTAACTGTGAACTGGGCTGGCTTCTCCTGGAGGCTCTATGGGAGAATCATTCCTTCTCTTGTTCAGCTTCTAGAGGCTGCCAGCATTCCTTGGCTCATAGGTGCCTCCATCATCAAAGATCCTCTAGGTCTGATTCTCCTTTCTCCTTACATTGGGATCACCATAATTCAAGGTAGTCCACCCATCTAAAGACCTTTAACTTTACCACATTTGCAAAAGTCCCTTGCAGCATGTGAGGTGACATAGTCTTGGGTTCTGAGGATGTGTACATCTTTAGGGGGTTATTATTCTGTCAACCATAACCTAAAAGGCAAAAATATGGAAATTGTGACCCTTCAACATATTTCACCAGCTAAGGTGAAACTTTACTTATTGCCAATAGCGTGAGCTGCTTAAAATCTCCACAGAGATGAGGAGGCAGAACCATACTTTCGATAGACTTTAGAGATGTGTTTTTACTAGAATGGAATCAATAAGAAAAAGTGGGAAGGTATAAAAAAGGAATGTGGAATCTTAAAATATGTAATAATCATCATAACCAGGCACAGTGCCAGGTAATCTGTACACATTATCTTCTTTAATCTGCTCATCTGGCCAGAAAAGCAGGCATTGGTGTCTTTGTTTTAAAGATGAGGAAACTTTATTATGGGCTGTTTGTGCAGCTTCCATTCTAGGTGGGTGCCCAGGAACTATTACTTGTCAGCAGAGATGCTGTTTCTGATGTGGATTTTAATAACTAGAGTTACCTTCCCTAAGGAAAGTATATGTATAGACTTGACAGAAACTTTCTGCTGTTGGTCTAAACCTAGGGCATCAACAGAACATGTCCAGCCATCATTAGAGAGGATAGTATTTATCTTGCTTTCTGGTGTATTGCTCATTGGTTTCCTTCCCCACTCAAGTGACCAACAGCCTATTGGGTCTGCTTGACTTTGATCAGAACAGAAACTGTGGAGTGTCCTAATTGTTGGAATTTGAGACCCTGTTAAAAAATACATTCATATTTGATTAACATTTATGGAACAACTGTCATGGGCTGTAGGTTGAGTTGGGTTCCTGGCACATAGCTCAATATGAGTTTGGTGGGAATGGTGCTGTGCTAGCATGTGCTATTCCAGTAGTTATAAGGTCAAGTGGCTGAAAGTGCTGAGGAGAACTTCATGGTCTGGCTATTTCCATTATTCTCTGACCTGTGAGAGAAGAGCTGGATGATTGGACCCCAACCTGGTTTCAGTATTTTCACCTCTTCTCATCCAGTTCCATGGAAATTCAGTTTCAGAATATGTGGCTATCTATTGTCAAGCTAGACTTACATGTCACAAACTTTGTGTGTCTTAAGGAGAAATTAAAAAACAAAAACATAATATAGGAATTTAAAATTTTTTCAGCCTATTTTGACATTTTAAGATTATATCCAACTGGTGGTCTGCCAGAGCCAGTTGGAGCTAGCTCTCGAGAACCAATTGCATGCATTTCTTCCTAAGTCCCTGTTTGGTGGCTCAGTAATGCCAGTTTTTAGCTTGAAATTGGCCATGGTAGGGCTATTTAAACCAGGAGAACCTGAAAATACTACAAAATCAGGGCTTCCCTCCTGTCTTCCTTCCTTCCTTCCTTCCTTTTTTCCTTCCTTCCTTCTGAAGAGCCAGTTTGCCAACATACAACAACACATACCTGTACCCAACACATACAATTTGTGTGATTGTTAACCATAGTCACTTAAAGGAAATAATCAATTAATTAGATAAGGAAATATTAATACTTATTAGCATTAATAGTTTAACAATGCTTGAAAGAGCATTATTTTACAATCATAGATCTGAGTGATGAATGAAGTGCTGGAGATTAGCCAGAATGTTTTCCATTTGCCAGATGAGGAAGTGGAATTGACCCTGTATAAGCGGAGCTCTGAACACAGAGCTCCTTCTCTTTGGATGACCCAAGCCAGATCCTCTGGAGATGTCTTTCT
Organism: Plecotus auritus; assembly: GCF_963455305.1. Lineage (NCBI taxonomy): Eukaryota > Metazoa > Chordata > Mammalia > Chiroptera > Vespertilionidae > Plecotus > Plecotus auritus. The sequence goes on along the minus strand of NC_137771.1, from coordinate 88,007,890 downwards.
GTGATTTTCCCCAAATTTTCAGCTCTTGGGATTCATAGGTATTATGTATCTGTAGGGACAGGGTATTCAAAGTGTTACCTGGTAGGAATGAGAATGCAGAGTAAGGGAGTAAATCTAGGATCGGGGGGTTTTGGTGGGCATGCCAGGGACAGTTTACCTCTGCCTAGACCTGTCATGATTAGCAAGAAAAAAATTTCTGTTTATCACAAGTTTTGTTTTTTTTTTTTTAATTAATTCCCAACCACATTTGCATGTCAAATATGAAGATCCTGGGCCCAGAGCTGGGTCAGCCACTGACCATTACTTGACTCTCAGCTACAGAAACTCCTATAACACATGCATGGACATGATCTCAGGAGAAATCCAAGCCAGAGGAAGGTGTTTTTGTTTTTGTTTTTCTTAAAAAATTTAATGTTGACATAATTGCAAACTTCCCCCATTTTCCCTCCCTTTGCCCACCTCCCCCTCCCCTGGCCTTCACCACACTATTGTCTGTATCCATGGGGTATGCATATATGATTTTTGCTAATCACTTCACCTTCTTTATTCTGTCCCCCCAACCCCCTCCCCTCTGGCACCCACCAATTTGTTCCATGTATCCATGCTTTTTATTATGCCAATGTTGTTCAAGAAGTCATCCTTCCATGTTTAACCAAACAGATTACTTTGTTTTAAAATTTTATGTAAGCACAAAATTTACCACAAATAGACTGTAGGAGGGAAGGCTTTTTGTAATTAATAACCAGAGAAGAACATATGAATGTTTCTTCTGTCAGCATTCTCCTGCTCTGCAGTTCCTGCTCTGTTTGCTGGCCCCAGCCCCACAATGAGCCTGTTGGAGCATGAAGTTGGGGAGGTCAAGCATCTCATATGGACTAAATCACACATGTCACTTTTCTTCTTCCAGCCCACAAGCCGCTGAGCCATGTAGGGTGAAGGTTAGAATTATAGTTCTTGGCTATCACTCTGTGATTCTGGGAGCAGTCTTCTCTCCCCATGTCCCTCTGGCCTCCACATGTCACTTCCCACCCCTAACCCTATCCTATTTTATAACAATCCTTGTGAAAATAAATGAACAGGAAAGATGGTGTAATTAACAGTTTACATATGATCTCTGTTATGTTGTAAAAGCTGAATGCATGTGTCCAACAACCTAAGGTGAATCTGATTGTGTGTGTTTTATATAGTAGCAACTGAAAATGGGGTTTCTGATTCCGGAAGACCCCACAGCAATGGCTGTAGATTAGTGTAGCAGATGTCAGCATTTACTAGCTTCTCACTCTCCCTCCTTCTACAAACTTCTTAGCCATTGCATGTAGCCACAAAATAACTAAGACTAACCTTCTTTGCTATCAATCCAGGTGCCTTGGAAAGAGTTGTGGAGGCCTGATGGAGGTGAGTCTGGCAGCAGCACACACCATGTGATGGAGTGGAAGGTCAGAGGTTGGAAGCCACTCAGGGTTCCCAGGTTGTGAGCCATGGCTGGACTATAGTGGTGATGGGCCTGGAGAGGATAAGATAGGGGAGGCAAGTGAAAGGAAAGATGGACAGGAGTGTGCTACTGATTGGATTCAAGGATTCAAGCATAAGAAACAATCAAGGGCCAGAGCCTGAGACACGGGAGAATGTGGGAGGGGAGTACTACTACAAAAGTGGAGAGAAATAAAGTGGGATCAGTGCTGGAGCAATGAATGCATAAGGGAAAAGTCTTGTATTTCCAGACATGGATTTTGTGGTACCAGCCCATGGGACACTACTAAGTTACTTTCATGAAAAGAAATATTAATTAATCATTGACCTGCCTAAGGCTATTGTGCTGAGGCCAGAAGAAAGTAAATTAAAAAGGGTTTGAGTCTCTCTCCCCTGCCCCCAGAGTCTTGTTACCATTGACAGGTTCCTACTGCTATGCATTTTACAGCCTTTTGGGACATAGCAAGATTCCTGGCAGCCACCCCAATAAGATTCTCTAGGGAAGTGAGACCACCTGGAAAGTTTCAATGCCAGGAAGGTTTATTCTGAGTGATTCACGTATTCCACAAACACTGATAGAGTACCCTGTAGGCCAGGCACTGGGCTATGCTCTGGGAGCACAGGGTATACAAGACAGATACAGTCCCTCCACCATGAGCACTCAGAGGCCTCTTAAGACTTTGGTCTCCATAGATAGCTTATTTGTCTGCAGACTGCCGGTGGTGGTGGGGAGGGGGGATGGGAGGGGGGACTTAAACAGCAGAAATTTATTTTTCCATAGTGCTCGAGTCTGGCAGTCCCTGGTCTGGGTGTGGGCAGTGTTAGCTCCTTCTGAGGCCTCTCCCCATGGCTTGCAGATGTCTGTCTTCTCCCTATGCCCTCACATCATCTCCCCTCTGTGTGTCTGCATCCTGTTCTCATCTTGTAAGGATACCATTCCTATTCAGTTAGATCCCACCCATACAACCTCCTTTCATCTTAAGTACCCCTTGAAAGACCCTGTCTCCAAGTGCAGTCATTTTCTGAGGCACTAGGTGTTAAGACTTCACCCTTTGGGGGTTTGGGGAGTACTATTCAGCCCATAACGGATTGTTCTCTAACTGCTCTCCTTGCCAGGAATTATTCTGTCAGATTCTGTGTAACCACTGCCCCAGCCCACCTACTAATCCTGAGGGAGGCTATCTCATGGACATGGGAAGCCAGCATGTCTGACTGAGCTATGAAGACTCCCTGACCAGGAAGAAAACCCGTCTGTGGCATGGAAAGGCCTGTCCCTCTGCACAGGTATCTGTACCTCTTGTTTCTTTGTAGAAATTTGTAGACAGAACCAGGCATTTTGTTCATACAAATGAAGTGCTTGGTGAGGTGTGGTGATGTGCATGAGAGGGAATAACCACGGATTTGAAATAAGACACCTACTCTGTGGCCCTCTTTCCATCTCAGAGATACTGAGAAGCTCCCCTCTTCCCCCCCCCTACCCTCCCCCCACCCCCGGCCTCCCTGCCACACCAGGTTTAGACCTTTCTCTGTCTCTGATCAGGCCCCTGCTCACTGATATACCATTTGTACCACTTGCCCATTGTGTCCTCTTCAGTCGTTATTCTTTACTGTTTTCTCTGTTTGTGAAAAACCTCGATATTAATTTAAGGCTCCAACGTCTTTAAAAGCTATTTCCAGTTCTGTTTAGCATGAAAACAGAATCTTTCTCTTAAAATTCTTCCAGACTTTTTTGTGATACCAAAACCCCTCTTTTGGAATGTCTCCATTGTGTCAGTTATCTGACCTGAGACTCAGGGACCTCTTAGGACTGGACTCCTGGAGTTTCCCCGAATCAAGTTCGCCTCTCTCTCCTCCGATCACATTTCCCACGCTCCAGTCCTTTGTACTGAACTCACTTAAAATTTCCTCATTTTCCTCTGAGCTCACAGTTCTTTGTAAAGTTCTTAAACATCATTACAATTCCTTCCTACGACCAGCCCACCTGGCAGCATGGAATTAAAAATTATGGCTCCATGACTTGGACAAATATTGGCACAAAGTTATTTAATCTAAATTATACATGATTACTCCAGCCCCAAACAGAATACATCTGTTGTGGATATACCTGTGAATGTAGAGTGGGCACACATGCTTGTGTGAGAGTGTGTAGACATGAGAACTATTTTCTTCTGGAAGGTTAAGTCTCATGAGCTTACTAGACCTTTTTTATTTGCTTTCAAATTCCAATATTCATGCCTGAATTGCTGAAAAAATAAAAAATGGCCCAGCTCTTTTCCAGGAGGGTTGGCAATAGTGTTTAAAAGTCCATAAAATCCAGACAATGGGTTATTAACATTTAAGCCAAGTGGTATAAAGTTGAAAGAGGCCATGGAAGGCTAAGAAGTCACCATGGACCCTTGTTATCAAGCAAGTATGAATGCTGCAAAACTACTTTACATCTTGATTGTTTAAAAGGGGAAAAAAATCATTTCCTTGAAAGATTGAGAATGCCTTAATGTGGGCACTTTAGATTGCCTTAAGTGCAGGCTGAGCTTTCTGCTTCTTACATTTTAGAATTAGGACAACTGCTTGTGTGTTGTCTTCCCTGGAAGCATTTGCGTATAAGGGTTTGACTGAGGGGTGCTTTTCTGTGGGGACACAAGGAGAAGTTGGGGAGAGAGGCCACGCATTTCCACTGGCATCAGCCACCTATTAGATGTGTGCTGACCCAGGAGGAGTGACCACTGGTAAGTGGCTCTTTCAGCAAAGCTAATTCCCAAAGAGGACTGACAGCATTGGACAGTAGAACAGTATTCGTGACATTCTCCTATGCCTTGTGGGAGATAATCAAGGAATTTTCAAATAAAAAAAAAGATATAAAAAGGAATACAGATGTTAAAATAATGGCAGATACCAGGAACACAAATAGCAGAAGGCCTGACTACTGAGTAAACACAGAGTAGCTCATTTTGTGTTATGCAGCAAGAAGTCTACAGGTGGGTACACAACAATGGCCCAACGGGGCATCAGCAGTATCAGGCACATGGGCTCTGTCTATCTTTCCATGTTACCATTTTCTGGCTACCCACTGTGGTAGCAAGCATATGGCTGATTCCTTCTAAGCAGGAATGAGGGAAAGGCAAAGGGCTTTATTCTGTCTAGACCTTTTTTTTTTTTTTCTTTTTTTTTAATTTGAGAAGGGACATTCTTCTTGGTGACTTTGACACATTTTACAGCTTATTAGCCAGCATTATGTCACAGGCCACTCCTAGCTTTGAGGGAGGTTAATAAATATAGCAATTTTAGCTAGGTGCATTGCTTTCCCCAAGAAAAAGCATTATTCTGTTAATAGGTAAGAAAGAAAGCATAATTATCAGGCAGGCAACGAGCATGGTTGGCTCTAAGGCCCCTGGTACAAACTGAGTCTCTGCATTAATTAAGAACTTAATGTTTGAGGCTTAACACCTGAACTTCTTTTCTCCCTTCCTCCCTTCCACTCTTTCTCCCCTCCTTTCTTCTTTCCTTCCTTCCATCCTTTAGACGTATTTATTCTGTGCCTATTTGACTGGGTAAGAGGGTAAAGGAGAGAAAGCCGTTGAAGGTGATTCCTAGATTTTTGCTTTCGGAAGGCCAAGGAGAAAGACAAGGAGCTCAGGTCTGTCCATACTGATGTTGCAGTCCTGTGGGATATCCAGGTGATCCAGGTGGAGATGTGGACAATGGGTGCAAAACTGAGAAGAAAGCTCAGGGCTAGAGACACAGACCAGGAGGTCATCAGCCATATAAGTGGGTAAGACATAGTAGAAGTGTGAGAAAAAAAGACAGCCAAGAACTCACAGAGAACATTTTCTTTATTAAATCAAATTCTAGCTTCCCCAAGCCTGAGGTGGTCACACCCTTCTCAGAGCTTCCTCTAGGGCTTTCATGTCTGTCCCACCCACTTGACACAGACTTCCTATCGTTAGTATGGATTCCTTTTCTTCCCGAGGCTCTCGAGCTCCGTGGTTATTTGAGGCCTTGACACTTTGGTGGGTCAACATCAACAACTTCATAAACCTTTCTTCCTTGTGCCTCCATTTCTCTCAACATTCTCTGAGCTATGTCTATTGTCTCTCAGCAAGGGAAGATGGTCGGAAGGGGTGGAATCTGAGAAGCCTGGCAAGTGCAAGATGGGGTCCCCATAGGATTTTTGGAGAGCTCCATCAGATGACAAGACAGAAGCAGCATGAAGAGAAGCTCAGTGACCTGAAATGCATGGTGGACTCAAGATGAGGACATTGTATAGACAGTTTTGGAGACCAGAAGGGTCATTGTTGAGATGACTATGGAAGAAGCTGTAACTAAGGTCATCTCAGGGGCTCAGGGTTTTCCAGGTTAGACTATATATATATATATATATATATATATATATATATATATATATATATATATACACACACACACACACACACACACATATGAGTGTGTGTATGTATATAGAGAGATGATAGATAGATAGATAGATAGATAGATAGATAGATAGATTTGAGAGAGAGAGAAAGAGAGAAACATCAATTGCTGTTCCACCCATTCATGCATTCATTGGTTACGTTTTCCACATTTTTTCCATTGATTTTTAGAAAGAGTGGAAGGGGGCTGGAGGAGAGAAAGAGAAACATCAATATGAGAGAGACACATCAATTGGTTGCCTCCCACATGCATGGGGATGGAACCTGCAATGCTTCCACCAACTTAGACACCCTGTCCAACACCATTTATTTACTAGATTGTCTTTACCCCATTGTTTATTCTTGCTTCCGTTTTCATATATTAATTGACCATATAGATGTGGGTTTATTTCTGGGATCTCTAGTCTGTTACATTGATCTATATGTCTGTTTTTATGCCAGTATCATGCTGTTTTGATTACTGTGGCCTTGTAATAATATCAGATATTTGATATCAGACAGCGTGATACCTCCAACTTTGTTCTTCTTTCTCAAGCTTGCTATGGCTATTCAAGATCTTTTTTGGTTCCATATACATTTTTGGATTATTTTTTCTAGTTCTGTGAAAAATGCCATTGGAATTATTTTTTTAAAATATATATTTTATTGATATTTTACAGAGAGGAAGGGAGAGGGATAGAGAGCTAGAAACATCGATGAGAGAGAAACATCGATCAGCTGCCTCCTGCACACCTCCCACTGGGGATGTGCCCGCAACCAAGGTACATGCCCTTGACCGGAATCGAACCCGGGACCCTTGAGTCCGCAGGCCGACGCTCTATCCACTGAGCCAAACCGGTTTCGGCGCCATTGGAATTTTGATAGAGATTGCATTGAATCTATAGATTGCTTTGGGTAGTATTGACATTTTAATTATGTTAATTCTTTCTATCCATGAGCACAATATATGCTTCAATTTATTTGTATCTTTCTCAATTTCTTTCTTCAATGTCATAATTTTTTGAGTACAGGTTTCTTATTTCCTTGGTCAGATTTATTCCTATTCTTTTTTTGGGGAGGGGTGGGTAAATATTTTTTTATTTCAGAGAAGAAGGGAGAGGAAGAGAGAGGTAGAATCATTGATCGGCTGCCTCCTGCATGCCCCCCCTACTGGGGATTGAGCTCACAACCTGGGCATGTGCTCCTGACCGGAATTTAACCGGGACCCATCAGTCTGCAGGCCGACACTTCCAGCCGTGGGCAAACTACAGCCTGCGGGCCGGATCCGGCTGTTCTATCCGGTTCTCTTGCTCTCCCCTCTGCTCCTTTACTTTGAATTTATATTAGTTCACACAAACACTCCATCCATGCTTTTGTTCCGGCCCTCCGGTCCAGTTTAAGAACCCATTGTGGCCCTCGAGTCAAAAAGTTTGCCCACCCCTGCTTTATACACTGAGCCAAACCGGCTAGGCGCATAAGTATTCTTTTGATGCAATTATAAATAGAATTGTTTTCTTAATTTCTCCTTTCTATAGTTTATTATTGGTATATAAAAATGCAAACCATTTCTAAATATTAATTTTGTATTCTGTTACTTTGTTGAATTCATTTATCAGTTCTAGTAGTTTTTTGGTGGAATCTTTAGAGTTCTCTATATATAGTATCATGCTATCTGCAAATAATGACAGTTTTACTTCTTCCTTTCCAGTTTGGATGTCTTCTATTTCTTTTCCCTGTCTGAGTATTGAGGCTAGAACTTCCAGTACTGTGTTGAATAAAGGTGGTGAAAGTGGACAATCTTTTTTTTTTCTGTAAAGTTATGTAAAATACTTTTATCTTTTTCCCATTGCATATATCAGCTGTTAGTTTTTTATGTGTGGCTTTATTGTGTTGAAGTATGTTTTCTCTATTCCCATTTTGCTTAGAATGTTTATCATAAATAGATAGTAGATTTTGTCAAATGCTTTATATGCATCTATTAATATGATTATATAATTTGTATACTTCATTTTACTTACTTGGTTTATCATGTTAATTGATTTGTGTATATTGAATCAAACTTACAACCCAGAAATAAATCCCACTTGGTCATGATCTTTTTCAGCTTTCTCTTTGAAATTGACTTATAGTTTCATACCATTATGGTCAGATTATATGCTTAATATTATCTCAATCTTTTTAAATTTATTGAGACTTGTTGTGTGGCCTAACATGTAGTCTATCCTGGTAAATGTTTCATGTGCACTTGAAAAGATTGTATATTCCTCTGTTTTGAGGTGAAATGCTCTAAAAATACCAATTAAAGTCATCTAGTCTAATATGTCATTTAGGCCCCTGTTTTCTTATTGATTTCTGTCTTAAAGATCTATCCATTGATGTCAATGAGATATTAATGTCCCCTACTCTGACTGTATTACTGTCAATATCTCCTTTTATGATCATCAATGTTTGCTTTATATATTTAGGTGTTCCTATATTGTGTGTATAAATGTTTACAAGGGTTATATGCTCTTATTGGATTAATTCCTTTATCATTACACTAGAGGCCTGGTGCATGAAATTCGTGCACAGGGGAGGGAGGTCCCCTCAGCCCAGCCTGCACCCTCTCCAATCCGGGACCCGTTGGGGGATGTCCGACTGCCAATCCTGTGGATCAGGTCTAAACCAGCAGTCAGACATCCCTCTCACAATCTGGAACCACTGGCTCCTAACTGCTCACCTGCCTGCCTACCTGATAGCACCTAAGTGCCCCACCTGCTGGCCTGGTCACCCCCAACTGTCCCCCTGCAGGCATAGTCGCCCCCAACTACCTCCCCTGCCAGCCTGATCACCCCCAACTGACCCCCCCACCGGCCTGGTTGCCCCTCATTGCCCCCCCCACCAGTCTGGTCACCTCCAACTGCCCACCCCACCACAGGCCTGGTAGTCACATGCAACCTGCTGCTCAGTCATTTGGTCACCCCTCACTAACCCCCCTGCCAGTCTGGTCGCCCCACACAGCCTACTGCTCGGTCGTTTGGTCACCCCTCACTAGCTTCCCTGCCAGCCTGGTTGCCCCACGCAGCCTGCTGCTCAGTCGTTTGGTTGTCCCTCAGTAACCCCCCTGCCAGCCTGGTCGCCCCACACAGCCTGTTCAGTCATCTGTTCAGTTGTTCTGGATGCGATGGTCGCTTAGCCTTTTATATATATATAGATAATGTCCTTCTTTGTGTTGTATTATAGCCTTTGGTTTAAAGTCAATGCATGCATATAAGAGTAACCAACGGATGCAAAACATTGGGGGGTGAGGGAATGTATGGGAGTGGGGTGGGGGAGGCAATGGTAAGATATGTACACATATAATACCTTAATAAAAATATATATAAAAGAAAAAAAATAAAGTCAATTTTTTTAAATATTAAGAATTGTTACTCCAGCTTTTTTGTTTCCATTTACATGAAATGTCTTTTCTCATCCCTTTCTTTTCAGTCTGTGTGTCTTTATATCTGAAGTGGGTCTCTTGTATGGGTCTTGTGTTCTTATTCATTCAGCTACCCTATATCTTTTGATTGGAGCATTTAATCTGTTTACATTTAAAGTGATTATTGATAGCTATGTAGTCATTACCATTTTATTATTCATACTAGAGGCCAGGTGCATGAAATTGTGCATGGGTGGGGTCCAGCTGGCCCGCCCACCCTGATTGGGGCTGATAGGGGCCAGGCCGGCCAGGTGGGGGCCATGGGCAGTCAGCCAGCTGGCCCCACCCCCAATAGGAGTGGGTTGGCAATCGGGGATGAGGGTGGCTGGCCAACCGCCTGCGGCCCCTCTCCCCAGCTGGCTCCACCCCCGATCGTGGGGGGGGGGATGCGATTAGGGTTGCAGTGTGCATCAAAGCAACTGGTCATTCCAGTTGTTCTGGCATTCTGGTCACTTGGCTTTTATATATATAGATTTATGTTCCTTTCCCCCCCACTTCTTTTTAAATAAGTTCCTTTAATATTTCTTTCAATACTAGTTTGGTGGTGATAAACTCCTTTTGCTTTTTCTTGTCTTGGAATATTTTCATTTCTCCTTCAATTTGAAATGATAGCCTTGATGAGTAGAGTAGTTGTGGTCAGAGATCCTTGCTTTTCATCACTCACTTTGACTATTTTGTGCCAATCCTTTCTGATCTGAAACGTTTCTATTGATAAATAAGCTGGTAGTCTTATGGGAGCTCCCTTGTAAGCAACTGTCTTTCTCTTCCTGCTTTTAAGATCTTGTCTTTGTCTTTAACCTTTGCTATTTTAATTGTGGGCCTTTTTGGGTTCATCTTTTTTCAGACTCTGCACTTCCAGGATTTGTTTGTATAATTCCTTGCCAGACCAGGGAAGATTTCTGTCATTATTTCTTCAAATAGATGTTCAATCCCTTGCTCTCCTTATTCTCTTTCTGGTACCCCTATGATGCAAATGTTGTTGTGCTTAATGTTGTCCTAGAGGTTCCTTAAACTAGCCTCATTTTTAAAAATTCTTTTTTTCTTTTTGCTGTTCTGAATGGGTGTTTTCTGCTACCATGTACTCCTAATAGCTGATTTGATCCTCTACTTCATCTAATCTTCTGTTGATTCTTTCTTCCTTTTTTTTTTTGTATCTTTGACTGGAATCGAACCCAGGACCCTTCAGTCCGCAGGCTGACGCTCTACTCACTGAGCCAAACCGGCTAGGGCAGTATCAACATCTTTTGATTTTATTTATTTATTTATTTTAATTTACTAAATCTTCATTGTTCAGATTATTACATTTGTTCCTCTTTTTCCCCCCATAGCTCCCCTATACCCAATTCCCACCACCCCCTCTGCCCTTACCCCCCCCCCCACTGTCCTCAACCATGGGTGTAAGATTTTTGTCCAGTCTCTTTCCTCACCCACCACACCCCTTTCCCCCCGAGAATTATCAGTCCACTCCCTTTCTATGCCCCTGATTCTATTATATTCACCAGTTTATTCTGTTCATCAGATTTTTTTATTCACTTGATTTTTAGATTCACTCGTTGATAGATATGTATTTGTTGTTCCTAATTTTTATCTTTACCTTTTTCTTCTTCTTCCTCTTCTTAAAGAAAACCTTTCAGCTTTTCATATAATACTGGTTTGGTGGTGATGAACTCTTTCAGCTTTTTCTTATCTGTGAAGCTCTTTATCTGCCCTTCAATTCTGAATGATAGCTATGCTGGGTAGAGTAATCTTGGTTGTAGGTTCTTGCTATTCATCACTTTGAATATTTCTTGCCACTCCCGTCTGGCCTGCATAGTTTCTGTTGAGAAATCAGCTGACAGTCGTATGGGTGCTCCCTTGTAGGCAACTAACTGTTTTTCTCTTGCTGCTTTTAATATTCTCTCTTTGTCTTTTGCTCTTGGCATTTTAATTATGATGTGTCTTGGTGTGGTCCTCTTTGAATTCCTTTTGTTTGGGGTTCTGTGCGCTTCCTGGACTTGTAAGTCTATTTCTTTCACAAGGTGGGGGAAGTTTTTGGTCATTATTTCTTCAAATAGGTTTTCAGTATTTTGCTCTCTCTCTTCTTCTGGCAGCCCCATAATTCTGATGTTGGTACGCTTGAAGTTGTCCCAGAGGCTCCTTACACTATCTTCATATTTTTGGATTTCTTTTTCATTTTGCTTTTCCGGTTGAGTGTTTTTTGCTTCTTTGTATTTCAAATCTTTGACTTGATTCTTGCGATCCTCTAGTCTGCTGTTAGATCTCTGTATAATATTTTTTATTTCAGTCAGTGTATGCTTAATTTCTAGTTGGTCCTTTTTCATATCCTCGAGGATCTCACTAAATTTATCAGCCTTTTCTAGAAAATTCTTGAAAAACCTTATAACAGTGGTTTTGAACTCTATATCCAGTCGTTTGCTTTCCTCCATTTCTTTCATTTGTGATCTGTTTCTTTGTCTCCACATTTTGGCTGCTTCCCTGAGTTGATAGAGTGGCTTTGTGTGCTAGGTGTCCTATAGGGACCAGTGGCTCAGCCTCCCCAGTTACCCGAGGTGGACACTCTTGGTGCACCCCTTTGTGGACTGTGTGCACAGTCTTGTTGTAGTTAAGCCTTGATTTTTGTTGGTATCACTGGGAGGAATTGACCTCCAGGCCACTTGACTGTGAGGATCAGCTGTGTCTATGCTGGGAGAACTTCTGTGCTGGAGACACCCTTATGAGACCAAACTTGCAAACAGCTCTGTGCTCAGCTTGGATGGGGTGGAGTCTCAGGGCGGAGCAGACAGCATTGGTTTCCCGTCAGCCCTGCCCTAATAGGCCCCTGTGTTTCAGTGTCCCATGGTAATTGCTGCAAGCACCTCTGAGAGAAAGCCACCCTTGAGTTTTGCCCGCTGTCAGATAGTTCAGTTTCTCCCTGAATGAGTCTCAGCCCCCAGAATCTCGCCCAGAACTGGAGTTCAGTGCAGTCGGGAGCTTTTGTCTCCATCCCACTTGAGAAAGCCAGCCACGTACTCAGGTGCCTGCCCTCTCTGTGCATGCTCCTCAGTACCTGTGCCTTCCGCAGCTCCTCTGAGTCTCAGTGTGCTTTTCTCTTTCCTTCTAGTTGTAGAATTTCCACTCAGCCAGCCTTCCTGTGGTTCTGGATGATACCTGTTTTGTCTTTTAGTTGTAGTTTTGAAATTGTTGTGCGAGGCAGCAGTTTAGGTGTTTACCTATGCCGCCATCTTGGTTTCTCCTCTCAGTATTGATTCTTTCTAGTGTATTCTTTCTTTTAGTTATTGTATTCTTCATTTATGACTGAGTCTTTTTTTTATGGTTTCTATACCCTTTTTTTATGGTTACTATCTTTTTGTTGACATTCTCACTAATTTCCTTGAACATCCTTATAACCAGTGTTTTGAACTCTGTATCTGGTAGACTTCTTGCCTTCATTTTTGGAGATTTTTCCTGTTCTTTCATTTGGACATGTTTCTTTGTCTCTCCACTTTGGCTGCCTCTCTGTGTTTTTTCTCTCCCTATGTATTAGGTAGCTCTGGTATGTTTCTACGTCTTGCCAAGGTGGCCTTATGTAGTAAGTGTCCTATTGGGACCAGTGGTGCAGTCTCCCTGATCACCTGCGCTCTGGGACTCTCCCTTGTGTAGGTTGTTTGTGCCCTCTTATTATAGTTGAGCCTTGATTGCCGTTGGCATGGCAGTGGGTGGTATTGACCCTCAGGCCAACTGGCTTTGAGGATTGCTCACAATCCCAGCTGCCCAGGATTTCGCTCAGGGGTTCAGATGCCCACTGAAAACTCCTTGTGGTTGTGCCACTTGTAGAACTAATCAGATGGTGTTTTGTCATGGTCTGAAGCTGGCCACCAGTGTGTTGGTTCTATAGCCTCTTGGGAGAGACACTGCCTATGACCAGACCAGGGTTACCAGTTTGGAGCTACAAAGCGATCCATAGTTTATAGCTGCCTGTGCTGGGCCTGGATGCATATGTGAGGGGTCATACTGTGAACCAAGGCTGGTTGCCATCAGCACTTGGCCTAGGGCAGTAGTTGGCAAACCATGGCTCACGAGCCACATGCAGCTTGTGAGCCACGGTTTGCTGCTCTGTTGACTAATGAGTTTGCCAGCCACTGTCTTATACTACCCTTTACCTCTTTGCACACAATATGCCACAATTGCCTAATCCTCAAAGCTTCCAACTACATGGTAACATTTAGTCTAGACCAGTGGTCAGCAAACTCACTAGTCAACAGAGCAACAAACCACAGCTTGCGAGCCACATGTGGCTCATGAGCTGCGGTTTGCCGACCACTGGCCTAGGGTATGTCAGCCCAAGGCCACTGAGAACTTCCCAGTGCCCATAAGGCTCAGCTGCTGAGCCTCCGGCAGAACACAGGTTGAGTGAAGCAGTGTCTCAGCGAGTCATCAGGGTGGAGTTAATAGTGTTCACCAGGCTCATGTGGAATCAGGTTTGGCTTTGACAGGGGAGGGCTCAACACACAGACAATGGCAGCAGTACCTCAGCCCTTGCCCTGAAGTCATACAATTCAGTTTCTCTCTGTTTGTCTAAGCATCCCACACACATCTCCGAAGTTTGACCCCAGATTGTTTTTTTTTTTGTTTTTTTTGTTTTTTTTGTTGATTTCAGAGAGGAAGGGAGAAGGAGAAACAGAGACATCAATGATAAGAGAGAATCATCAATCAGGTGCCTTCTGCATGCCCCTGCCCCTGCCCCCAGGGATCGAGTCAGCAAACATACGTGCGCTTGACCGCAATCCAACCGGGGACCCTTCAGTCCATAGGCTGATGCTCTATCCACTGAGCCAAACCAGCTAAGGCTTGAACAGAATTTTTTAAAGAAAGGGTGCAACAGTGTGGGTCTAGGTCAGCCGTGGGCAAACTATGGCCCGCAGGCCGGATCCGGCCTATTCGGCTGTTCTATCCGGCCCACGGAGCCGAAAGAGCGGAGGGTTCTCTTACTCTCCCCTCCGCTCCTTTACTTTGAATTTATATTAGTTCACACAAACACTCCATCCATGCTTTTGTTCCGGCCCTCCGGTCCAGTTTAAGAACCCATTGTGGCCCTCGAGTCAAAAAGTTTGCCCACCCCTGGTCTAGGTTGATTGTCATTAGACTCTTTTTTTCTTAAGCTTTAGCAACTCAGCATATTAGATGGAAAAAGAGGCAATAAATGCTACTGCCATTAATGTGAGGTGTTTGAACGTCTGACCTTTATAATCTCCAAAAATTTTTTTCATATAAAAATATTAAGCCCAGCCGGTGTGGCTCAGAGGTTGAGCATCGACCTATGCACAGGAGGTCACTATTCGATTCCCAATCAGGGAACATTCCTGGGTTGCAGGCAAGATCCCCAGTAGGGGGCATGCAGGAAGCAGCCAATTGATGACTCTCCCTCATCATTGATGTTTCTATCTCTCTCTCCTTCCCCTTCCTCGCTGAAATCAATAAAAATATATTTTAAAAAATTTTAAGTATTAAGAAAAACTACTTTTGATACGTTGTTTTAAAACTATCTTCTGCCCTTGGTTCATTAGAATAACAGCAACAAAAAGCCATATAAAAGCTATTTTGTTTCCACCCAGAATAAACCCTAATGCACAAAGTATTATAATTTGCTTTGCTATGACAATTTGAGAGTCCAAGCTGAAATGCTAAAACAAGTTTGTATTCCAAAAATAACATTGTGTCTTTTTGGAGCCCCACAGGAACAGGTAGAGGAAGCCCTGTTCTGGCACATGTTCCTCTATCAGTGACTACCTGCCCCTCTGCCCTTGTAGTTCAGGATGATTAAGTAATGGGAGGTGCAGTGCATCCCAATTCTTTTCTCCAGAGAAAGACCATTTGTTGCTCTGAGCAAAGGCAGTTTTCCATGAAATCTATGAAGCTTAATCTTTAGGGCCCTTCACTTGCAGGGGCCCACCTTCTGCAAAGGACCCTAGCAATGTGTTCATAAATCATAGGTTTTTGGAAATTTGTAGCAAGAATCTTTTCAAATTCTTTTTCTTAAAAATTGTTCCCCAAATTGTCTAAACTCCAGGGACCACTAAACCTGGATCTGCTCTTGCCTCTGGAATGACTTTGTTGACAAACATTTCTGGAAATTCAAACATGTGCCTTTCTTCCTCCTATACCATTGGCCCACCAACACATGGCATTCCTCTCCTTCGTGGGCCTGAAGTTTGCTGGCCAGGCAGGACAGGCAGTTAGTGTTCACAGGTTGAATTGGGGTGCTTTTCAGCTACAGGGGCATGAACAAACAGCTGCTCAGGGAAGAGTGTTGACAGAGGAAAGCCAGGTGGAGGACATCATCCCCACTAAATTATCGGAAACCAGGCCAAATACGTATCTTTAATGTGAGTGAAATCCTTCTGGGAAAACTCTGAAACCCCAGGCTAGGGATGAATAATCCAGTCCATGTGTTCCGGGATCCTATTGGCTTTGTAACACCTGGTATATCATGTTGCAGTGTCTGCTTATATATTTCATCTCCATGCTAACTCATGAGCACATTGAGGATATTCCTCTTGTATCTTTTTTATGCCCAGGACCAGGGCTCAGCAGAATGGCTAGTAAACAGTTGGTCCTGAAACTATTTGCTAAATCAATCTCTCTTTCTCCTCTCCTGTCTCCTACCCCCTTCTCCTCAAACAGGTGGTGGTTTATAAAAAGGATACTGACTCTCTTCAGTATTTCTCTGGTGAGGCTATTATAATGGGGATCTTCTGTACAATGTCCTTTGTAGAGTGTGGTACAACATCAACTTTTTGAGGAGCTGCTCCAAGTAATTACTGCCAGTGTGTGATTTTTTGGGAAACCAGGCAAGGATTCCTAACCTCAACTCTTCCATCTTCACTGATTATCTCTCCCTATCAGAGCTGTCTTCCTTTGGGTATGAGAATTTTTCAGACTTGAGTTCTGAAATGTAAATATCCTACCTTGGCTATTAATTAAGGCAGGGGTCCTCAAACTATGGCCCGCGGGCCACATGCGGCCCACCGAGGACATTTATCTGGCCCGCCGGGTGCCGCTGCCTGTCCTGCTTAGCAGCCGACTCGTCCCAGGCCTGCAGTGCGCAATAGGAATTTGTTCATAGTTTTTTTTTAAACTATAGTCCGGCCCTCCAACGGTCTGAGGGACAGTGAACTGGCCCCCTGTTTAAAAAGTTTGAGGACCCCTGCTTAAAGAAATGAATAACTGGACATGAAGAAAATTAGGGATAAAGTGGAGGGGAGGCAGCAGCAAAGACAAATGTTTGCTCCATTAGTGACCTGGATCATTCCTGAATGGTGTCCAAGTTTGGGAGGCCCAGGCGCATACCCTGAGAACCCCCAACCTTGGCAAAAGCAGCCTTTAGTCCTGGCTGACTGAGATCAGGCCTGGGGTAGGGAAAAGCCAGTGGAGTTCAACACATAGACCCCTGCACACCATGCTTACTTTTCCGGTGGACCCAGTTGGAAATGACAACGCAGTAACCGTTTGATACCTACAGTGCCATGGATCTCTTTGAGAAAGCCCAGCTGAGGAGCACAGGGATGTGAAGTGGGTCTGCTCTCCCTTGGCTAATCAGAGTCTCTGGCAAAGAATCCATAATTCAGCAAGTATTCATTGAGCACCTATTATGTGTGAGACATACACTAGGTTTCAGTGAATAAGACTGTGAGTCACTTTCCTGGCTCTTACAACTTCATAGATCAACAGGATGCCTTGGAGTCAGCATGAGACAGGCCAGAGTCAGACAAGGCAAACTTGGAAAGTTGGGCTGGAGGTCAGAATGGACTAAAGTTTAAGCAGAAGAAGACCATGTGTGTCTACTCACCTCATAAACAATACACACTAATTACTTGGCAGCCAAGCTCTGGCTGTGACTGGCTTCAGGTGTCAGATTAACAGGGTTTCTGAAGTGTATTTGATCACAATTCTATTCCCTGTGCCATCACAAACCTTGTTTTCTGCTCACAGAGCATTGTTGTCTCTCAACTATCACAATGCAGAGTAACAAAATGATTCGCAGAGAACCCTAAAAAATAACCCATAGCAATACATACTAGTTACATAAGGAACACCATTATATTGTGGATTTGGGGTATCACCTATATACCTTATTTTTTATTTCTATAAAATTGGAATAAACCCTAATGCCCAACATTTTCCTGAGGATTGGATAATTGACTTTAAGCATGGGACTCAGCATATTGTAAGCCCTTAATAGAATGTAGTCAATAATGATAATTTTATTTTATCTTATTATTAATAAAAATTGCAATATGCCCAAGGGGGGCCATTGTGAAGGGAAGGGCCACGCAGGGAATTTCTGAAATGATGTCAGGTTTTCTTGATGTGACGAGATAAGACTGCCTGGCTTGCTCATTTCAGGGATTTGCAGGCCACTTGCAGGCTATTGTTTCCTTTGAGGTGTGTGCAATTTGAATGGAGGGAAAAAAAAGCTTTTCTTATTCATGTTCCCAGAAAACTGAAATAAAACAGCAGATTTTGGTTGTCTGGACAAAGTTCGCCTCTTATCTATTCCCAACATTCCTGCCTCCACCCAGGGAGGGATGTCTTCTGAATCCCTTTTCTTTTAGAGAAAAAGTTGGAGAGTGAACTCCAGAGTCCCCTGATGGACAGGGTGCCAAGGGGGCTTCCTTGGGCCTTGACTAGATTCAAGGAATGTCAGGCTTCTCAGGCTCAGACAGGAGCAAAGCAGGGCCCCTCCACAAACAGATGTCTGCTTTGCCTAGGGGCAGGGCCAGCACACAGTGACCTGGTTGTCACTGGCTGACACCCCCACCCCAAGGCCCTGACCCTGGACAGGGGGCAGGCATGAAAGGCAGGATCAGCAAGGCCTCTGGCCACCAGGATAGCCTGTCTTGACTTGTGGGCTTTGACTCAAATGTGAAACATTTGGCCTTGAAATTGTATGCCTTTGGCTATTATGATGATTCTGGTATCCCTTTGACTTTGTGTCAAAATACATGGTTATGAACATCGAGACCTAGAATATTTTTAGTTAAAGCCTTGCCCTATGCCTTCATTAAAAATTAAAATGTAAAGAAAAAAAAGGGGCTTGAAACTCCACTTTCCTTTGACTTTCACTCGTGGCAGCTCATCTCCTAGGGGAGGAGCCTTCATCGGTCCAGACAACGTGTAAGCATGGCACACTAAGATTACCACTTTGACCATAATGTTGCCTCATTTCTTCCTCCCATCAATTATTTTTTCTCTCAACCTATACCTATTAATTGCCAACTGTATGCCAGGCATTGTGCTAGGCACCAGGGGAGGTCAGGTACTGTGGTTGCCTTTGGGGAGTTCACAGCTGGCCTCCCTTGTCTCTATTACACTTGACATCTCGTGTGTACTGATTCCTATTGACAGTCCCAACACCTGGTCTCTCCTTTTCTTTTCATATGAATTATAAAGCAGACTATAAAAACAGTGGCTGATTTTCCCATGTGGCCCATAAACTGGTTATAAGCGAAGGTCCAAAAGAACAGCTATGGTTAGAATGAACAGAGCCTTCCGTGGTGACTCTGTTGAAGGACACCGTTTATTTGGAGACAGGAGTTCTGGCATGTTGGAGAATAAACAAAATGAAAGCTGAGCCTCATTACCTTACCAGTCACACCTTGTACAGGTCAAGCCCCTTGACCTATGTGCCCTGAGGGACATTTTGTTTGAGCCAGAAACTTCTTTTGTGAGATAATGTTTCAATCTCTAACACTGATCATTAACTGGTGCTAAGAAGTCTTTGTAATCATATTTAAATATCAGGATTGAACTTATGCAGTTTATTTAACCAATGTCTTTAATGTATTCTTCTTTCCTTGATAAGTGATAGATTGAGAAAAGAAATACTAGTAATCTATCAGTCCTCTTCTTATCCGTGGGGTTAATTGTGCAGTGTCCGACAAGGAGGTGAAAACCAACGTTTCTTGAATGAAGTATACATGAAGAAGACACTATGCCTACTTAACTCACTTTTCATAGACATTTTAAAAATAACAGTTATTTTTGTTTCTAGGTAATCAATTTGAATTAGCAATTCAAACTTGAGAAAGGTTTAGGAGATAAACAAAGAGAAGGCAATAAACCCCCACCCTTTCCCTTTGTTTTCTCGGTTCATTTGTGATGTCTGAGCATGTGTGTGTTTGTAACCGCCCGTGTGTCTGAATGTATGATTTTCTTGGGTCTCAGGTTGAGTTTAAGAGCAGTTGCCTGTGACAGGTTTGCCAGACATCTGTCTGTTTGCATGAGGAGCAAAGTGCTGGCTGGCAACTCTTCCTGAAGGAGGCCAGGCCAGGTAAGTGTCTGCTCCACGAAGGAGTGGGGGTTGTGCTGAGGTGGGGGTGCTGGGCAGGCCTCTGCCCTGGTTGCCTCCCACTCTGTTCCTCAGCGAAAGCTGCTGGGGCTTCCCCTGGAGCAGTTGTAACCCACGTCTGAGACTTAGTAATGAGCCAGATGAAAGACACCTCAGGGCTTCAAAAATGTGTGGAGTTGACTTTAGAAGGTTGGGGGTTCCATAATCCCAAAAGAGGCACATGATCAGAGATTTTGGTAACTACTGCTAAAGTGACTCCATTTCTTCCCAGACACTGAGGTGGTTGAGGGAAATGTGGGCGTTAGTGTGTATATGTGTATGAGTCTGTGCATATGTGTTTGCTCTCAATAAAATGGCTCATGCTGTATGTATTGCTCTGTGATAGATTGTTTATATCTGATAAATCATTGTTTTGTAATAAATACAAAGCACAATGTACTATGAGTGTTCATACCATTATTCCATGCTGTGCATAGTCCAGGATTACTGAGAAGATGGCCATCTGGTGGGGAGGAACTGAAGAGCACCTCTCTCTGGGTTTGCACTGCCCTGGGCAGCCCCCACATCAAGCAGGGAGGGTCTTAGTGCGGAGCTCCCTGTCTCCCTGGATTTTGTGCTTCTCAGGGTCCCTCATCAAGACCATTGGCTTCCAGAAGACAGATTGTTTTTCTTTCTCTTCCCTTGTCTTAGTTTTACAGAGTCACATCTTCTAAATTCTTCTTTCTAAATTGCAGACCTCAACTAACCTTTCTGTTCTCCAGGGAAATCTTACAGGATCTCATTACCTTCTGTCTCTTTATTACCCAACAATAAAGCTACTGACTCAACTAAAGCTTTGTAACAAGACTCTTCCCTTCCCCAACACCCTCTCTGCCAATTGCCCCATCTCACTCCATCTTTTCCTCTCTGAACTGTGGGGATCTAGTTTGGGGCTCATAGCCCGATTTAGTGTATCCTGTTGCTGTCCTTCAGTGGGGCATGGTGGGGAGCAGGTCCCAGGCTGGGGAAGCTGCAGGATCAGGGCCCTTGGGCAGCACACAGGGAATGGTGCTTGTGTGTCTTTGGCCTGGTAAATTAAGACTCACCAATGAATGAATGAGAGATCACGTTCAGAAACACACGTGTGAGACATAGTAGACTCCTATAGCAGGAGAGAGGAGACCATGGGAGGAGGGTGTGGGGATGTCTGCTCTGTTGGTAAACCCTCTTCTCTACCTGAGAAGGTTCCTCATTTCTTGTGGGTCTCGAGACCCTGAATACCCTGGCCAAGAGAGTTGAGAAACAGCCAGCAGGAAGATGTGGCTGCATCTACAAAAGAGGTCTTCCAGCTAACTGCTGTCAATGTTAAGACATGAACTGGAGTTTCAGAAAAATCTGACCCCTGCTGCTGCCACATTTCACTCAGAAAAGTACAAGGCGTTCAGGTCACGTCCTAAGCCAACCATGGACAGTCTCAGTTTCAACCCTAAGATCCCCAGTGGTGAATTGCTTCACCTCATTAAGTCTCAGATTTCTCATATGTGAAATGGTACTTGAAATAAATATGCTTTGAGCTCTTTTTCCATGTAAAGTTCTCTTTTCTTCTCAAGTTCCCTTCCCCAACCTCCTCATTGTCATCTAAGCCTCATTCTTCATGCAGCTGTCTTAGATGTCCTCAGCTAGCCATCTGAAATTCTTCTCTGGGACCTCGGTCAAAGGGAGGGAGGCCAAAAGCTTGAAGGTCTGCCATCCCTACAAAGAATGAAAATAACATGTTATTTGGAAAGAAAGAGAAGAGGAGGAGGAGGAGAATAATTAAAGCTAATTATGGAAATAACAAGTTAGAAAGATATCCTAAGAAGACAAAAATCTGGGCCTACCTCCTTCCTTGGTGGGTGATGAAGTCATTCTGATTTGAAAGTCCAGCTTCCCTAGATAGGTTTAGGGGTGACCAGCAAAGGTCAAGGAGCAACCAAGAGTTTTTCATTTTAAGCCACAGTAGTATCAACTACTGTGGAGAAAACTGGGTAGAATGATGTTTATAAAGTAAGCTGGGCAAACCCCATGATGGCAGCCTCATTCCTCCCAAACCAAAGCCACTTTTAGAATTCCCTTTTTCCAAAATCTGAGGGAAGAGAGCTGGCTTTTATTTGTTATAAATAAATTAAAAATACACTAAACATGACTGGCTAGAGCACATGGAACATTGGTCTTACCTTTGTATTGGAATCCAAACAATAGTTTAGGAATGGAAGAATTTTAGCAATTACCTAGTCTTAATTGTGGAAACTATTCTTAAAATAAAGAAGCTGTGGATAGTCACGGGGCTACAGATGAAGCAATTCTGTGGGCCCCAGGACTCATTTCCCTACAGCAGGTCCCAGAGCTTCTCTGGGAAAACTGTGGGCCTTGGTAGAAAGCCTAAATCAAAAACCATTTGTATAATCCAACCCTCTTATTTATTCCAAAAGCATTTATTGAACATCAACAATATGCTATTTTTGAGGCTTAAAAGGAAAACTAAATATGGAAAGCCAGACATGCTTGTTGATTTCTGCTTTAGCTGTGCTTCCATGTTTGAAGGTTGCTTGGGATGTGGTGGTCCTCCATCGGTGAAGGTGGGGAGCAGGTGGTTTGTGCCATTCACTTTTCTTTGCTGACTCTGGCTGATTTTCTTTTCCTGATGCCTTCAGAGGTATAAGAAACCTCAACCCTCCCCCCACAGGCTCATTCTCACAAAAGGCTCCTTCATCCCTACTGCCATCTCGTTTATGATTGTGGGACAATCTGACTGGTATTTTCTCATCCGTTCATAACTAGGTTGCCTTGTCAAAAATGAAATTGACAGTTAATATTCAAGGCAAGAGAGATCCTGATGTGAGATGGCAGAGCAACGAAAAACTAATTTAATCTTTCATCCTCAGTACTAAGCTACTTCTGATAACCCAGAAAATTGATTCTTTATTTTTAAAACTGATTTCAAAAGTGAGCCAAACTGAAGGTTTCCTTGTTTCTGAGAAGATCAACTGAGTTCTCCATACTCTAAATCTCCATACTCCAAGAAGAAACATTTGTGCTTCCTCAAAAGGAGTTTGCAAATACTCCTTTATACCGAATGTTTTTATTCGAATTGTCTCTTTCTGTGCCCATCTCCCTCACCAGAAAGGAGTGCCATAGTCAAGGCCAGTGTTCTATTGTGTCCACAGTGCTTAGACTATTACCAATGTTCACACACAGAAAACACATCTGTTGTATAAATGAAAAGTCATCTCTGGTAGGATTTCAAAAGAGGTAGTTGGGGATTTCTATGTTTAAAAAAAGAGTATATAATCATGTTTTAACTTTACTGAACTTGGCTTCTGCAGCAGAATTTAGAAACTACTGGTTTATCATGAACAAAGAACAAAAGGAGCCCAGGAGCATGGTTTCACCATTCCATTGGGTCCATATATACATGTGAATGTATACGTGTGTGTGTGTGTGTGTTTGTGTGTGTGTGCGCGAGCGCACACGTGCGCACACGTGCGCCCGCCTTTGGCTCCCTGGGAATGCTTTTCTTTTGAGATGCTCTTGCCACTTGGTTTGTTCCAGGGTCCTTTTCCTCTTTCTAGTAGTGGAAACTTTCATTTTCCTCTTTACCTGTCCTTATTTTACCCTATGTGAACTATTTCTCTAGACCTTTATAAACCAAATAATTGGAAGTTAATTTTTCCTAACCCCTTTAAACTCATAGTTGGAAAAAAGTTCTAAATTCTAACAGCTAATATTTTTTTAAAATATGAAATCTTGAACATGATACAGCCTTTACTTTCTTTCTTTTTTAAAAATCCTCAACCAAGGATATGTTTATTGATTTCAGAGAGAGAGAAAGTGTGTGTGGGGAGTGGGAGGAGGGGTGGAGAAACATCAATGTGAGAGAGAAACATCAATCAACTAATTGCCTCCCATACACACCTGAACTGGGGATCAAACTGGAAACCTAGGTATGTTCTCTGACCTGGAATTGAACCCACAACCTTTTTGGTGTATAGGATGATGCTCCAACCAACTGAGTCACCTGGCCAGGGCATGATATAACCTTTTCCACTACCTTCCCCCTACCCAACCATGTGCTTAATGGGAAAAAATGAAAAGCTATATTTTTGTTCACAGAAAATAATAAACAAAATGAAGATGCAGCTAGTTTTCCCCCTTCAGACTGTTTTTCATTAGAAAAGAGGTAAGTGGGAAAGTGGAGGTTGAGGACTGAATTGTGAGCCAAAAATATTCCCATGTGACTGTAGCTCTGTAAGAGGCAGGGATAAGGTGGGCCATTTCTTTTGAGTGTTGCATGAAACTGACAACCTAGATCTCCATTTGCTTCGTGTACATAGAAACACAGCCCATAGGTTTGAATGAGAACCCAAAGGAACAATAAAGTGACAGAGACAGTGTCCAGGGAATAAGGAGAGAGAAAAGACCGAATAACGTCCTGGCAACAGGCCAAGATTCTGCCGCTAACTACTTTATAGCTCATCCCTTGGCATTTATTAGACTCATGATGTTGTTAAAATGATCAGGGACATTCTTACTGAGTTGCCCTTTTCTATGCAGAAGTATTTCAGAACTGTGCTGGGAAGTTAGGGGCTATGGAAGCAAAGTGATAGTTTTAGCTGTGTTAATCAACTAAGAACCCAGCTAGGAGAAATCATCAGATGACTGGCAACTGTTTCCTCACCCTTTATCCCCACACACTCTCAACTCCACAACTTAAGGGACCAGTGGAACCTGACTCAATGAAATAATGATTGGGTGGATGCATGTCAAAGGTAGCTGCTACAGACCATAGATATTCTGTACTTTTTTTTTTAATTCCAGAAGAGGGAACCTTACCTTGTTGATGAAACAAACAACAATTAAACGAGCTGAGCGAGGAGTCCTCCTTGTCTGTGTTCCATCTATGAAAATGTGTTTGTATTCGTTTTATTTGACATTGAGATGAACCCAATTTAGATGTCTACTGCTGGATCCCTGATGGTGAGAGGAGTTGGCTTCAATAGTTCTTTAACTTTGGAATCTGAAGGTAAGAGAATGAACCCTGCTATCATAGAAGCCCATCAAATCCTTACCCTCGAGAACATTTCCAATTACGTACTCAGTGAAAGAGTACAGTGGGAGCAAATGGAAATGGCATTTTGTTAGCAAAGGGAGATTGATGACATCTTAAACTCTGTTTGTAGATTCCTAATCCCTGTGCTCAGAGTAAAATTATAATTTCCTTTGCTGTGACCTGTTTTGATAGAATTGTAGAAAGTCATGGCAAGAAGGAGCTTTGGACATCAAACAAATCTCTCATTTACAAATGAGGAAGCCAAGGCCTGGAGAGGTTGAGCTAATTAGTAGACTTGGAGAGAAAAATAGAGTTGTCTTTTTTTCTTTTTTTTTTTTTTAAGTGTGTTCTGGTTGCTCCACTACCTGAGTGCACATTATAAATGCTTATGTGTGGTGATACAAGAACTTTTTAATAGAAAAGGGTTTCTTTGAAATATGAGGCCAATTCTCTCCCTGCCAAGACATTTAAAAAACCAATAACCATGAGCTAGGACAATTGTCTATCATTGCAAATTTGGGAGGCAAATACTTTCACAGAACCTAAGTGTTCATATAAACTGGCCTTTGCTTCTTTAGCTGGCCTTTGCTCCAGCTCAACCACTAAAACTTGGACAGGAAGCAAGGGAACATAGAAAAAGAAGGTAGATAAGAAATACAGGGTCCGGGATTCATGTGTAAATTATGTGAAAAATAAAATTAATGCATACTCGGATGTGTGTTTTTTAAAGACATGATTGCTTCAGAGGCTTTTCTACCGTTATCATTGGCTTCTAAAATAGTGTATGAACCTATAAGTTTGTCCTTTGGAGTGTCAGTTTGTGGTGAGAAGTTGGCTGTAGGTTTAGAGAACTGGGCAACCTGAGCAGGAGGCCCTGCTTCTCCTGCAGGACTGGGGGGGGGCTCAGACTTATCAGGGGACATAGGTGGATCTAGAGACTTTCAACTGATTCAAGCCAAAACTTGATTAGGCAAGCAGGATCCTGGGCAGGGAGAAGTCATAGATGGGGCAAATGCTATAGGGGAGCAAGAATGGCAAAGATCAGGTTATTAGAAGTCAGCCTAGATAATTGGGTGAGGCAAGAGCTGTAACAGAGGAGTCTGGACCTAGATTTGCTCTGGTGTGTGTTTGGGGGGCGGGGAATAAGTGGGAAAGGGTCAGGTGGGAGGAGGTAAATGGATTTGAGTCTTGATGTGCTTCTCAGTTAAGAGATGGGGTAAGGGGTAGGTCTTCCATCCCAAAGTGATCCCTTGGTGATCCTCATACACCTTCCCAGAACATGAGCTCAGGGTGGTCAGGACTAATGGAAGTAAAAGCCCTTGGGATAACCAATGTCATTCAACTTGGGTTCTGACAGTACAGGTATTGGAACAGACCCTCCACTCCCCTTCTTTTTAGAGAAAAGTTGTGCTCTTTATAGCAAGAGGAGACAGAATTCATCGCTATTTCTTTCAAAATACTGCCAGAATATGGGAGGATCTTCTCATCTCTAAAAATGTCAAGCAAGTGGCAAACTTAGTCTTCTGACTTACAAGAAATATGTGATAACTTAAACGATTGACTTGAGGATCTTCCTTAAAAAATAGCTTCAGCCGAAACCGGTTTGGCTCAGTGGATAGAGCGTCGGTCTGCGGACTCAAGGGTCCCAGGTTCGATTCCGGTCAAGGGCATGTACCTTGGTTGCGGGCACATCCCCACTAGGGGCGTGCAAGAGGCAGCTGATCGATGTTTCTCTCTCATCGATGTTTCTAACTCTCTATTCCTCTCCCTTCCTCTCTGTATAAAAATCAATAAAATATATTTAAAAAAAATAGCTTCAGACCAGGGCAATTGTTATTGGAATCCCAATATTAGAGATTCATTCTTTAGCATCGACTGTAACCCTAACAGTGCAGCTTGCTTTTAACATGTGAAATACTGCTGGAAATAAACACCGCATTAAGTCACTGGCTTCAGTACGAATTAATTCAGCAGTTCAGGGACTCAGGCTCCCATGACAGTTCTCAGTCAGGATGGGTAGGGGAGAAAAATTGAGAGGTTAGAACCAAGGGGGCAATGTTTCAAGAGGGGAAAGGTTTACTTATTTTCCATCATTGCAGAGGGTAGTTTTTGGAAAGTATTGCTTGTCTGGTTCTGATAAAATACAGAAGAGTATGAGCAGATTCAGTATCAGGTAACATTGTAGGGTCCAAGAAAGGCACAGAAGGAAGGCCGTCCTGATTTGGGGTTAATTTTATTAACAGAATCACTGCATATTTACCCACTAACCCACAATTCCAATGTGCTTCCATGATCCACATTTCGCTTCCTCCTCGGAGTATTGCGATGGAGTGCAATGGAGTACTGTGAGGGCAGATTTTAAAAGAGATGAAACTTGGTGGCTCAGGGAGGTTAACAGGCTTTCCTGATGTCATAATGTCAGAGGTGGTCTATTGATCGCCTCAGTGGATTCCTGGGAAATTGAAGGATGAAACTGGTGGTAGTTGAGGTAATTATGGGATCTGTAAACTCTTTGAAATTCTATTTAAAGGTTATGTTTTGCATGTGCATATATGCATTTTTATTGAAGGGATTCCACTACATTCTTAAAGTGCTCCTTGAAGCACAAAAGTTTAAGACCTGGCTTTTCAGTGTGTAACTGGAGTAGTATGGGAAAAAATTTGCCGAGCACAGCCCTTTTGCTAAGAGATTGGGTTCCACAAATGAAGTGGGCCCAGACTGTGCAGTCGTAGTCCCTCTGCTCCCAGCATTGCTTAAAGGGCCTTTCCTCAGGCAGTAGGCTATGCCGCTCAAAGGATGCACACCTTCCATCTTCATTACTTATCCAGAAGGCCCTCCATATGCTCACAGAACTGCCTTGGACAGTACAGGCATTTTGTCATATGTAAACCAATTTTAAGAAAAACAGATTTAGAGCAGAACAAGAAATGAGGGAGTAACTCAGTCTTCAGTTTCAAATCTCCCAGACCTGGCTGCAAACCTCAGATTTCAGAAAGCGGAAGGAAAAAAAATCTAAAGCATTTGGTGGACTGAACGCACACGCAGATCACCCCAGGGCAGGGGAGGGGAGCGGGTAAGGAGGAGAAATGGACATCCATCTCTGCATCTGTTTTTCTCATAGTGCCCTTGGAGCTGCCCAGATGGAAACTAGGAAGGATCTAGAAGAACAAAGGAGATGGTAGTGGATGCACCACAGCCAGGTGCTCGTGTAATACTCAGGATGATCTGGGATGCCAGTCTCTAGACAATGCTGAGTTGTTAATTTGTTGGCCATCTTTCTAAAAAAAAAAAAGTAAAGTTTATTATGTCAAACTTTTAGGATTCAAATGAGATATCACTAATATCTGATTTGGGTCTTTAAAACCTTTAATCCCCTTAAAACATTTTAGACACGTTCAGAGAGAATTTCTGTCTTCTAATGACATTTTCCTAGCATCATTTTGTTGTAGAGAACTAGCAATCAAAAAAACCCCCTCCAAAGGAAACTAAAATTAATGTACATTTTTAAGCCACTAATATGTGTTAGGTCTGATCAAATAATTGAACCCCCTCCCCTGGGAACTGATCTTTAGACCACTTCACAACTGACATTCCCTTTTGCTTAGACCACATGTCACTTGCTAGGACCACATTCCACTTACTAAGACCATTTCTCCCCTGGATTTTTTCAGGATCTGACCTGCCCAGAGAGTTCCCCACCCCGGGTGCTGGCTCCATTTTGGGGCTCAGCCCATCTGGGTTTCCAGATGACCTAATCCTATCTAATAAAAGAGTAATATGCAAATTGACCATCACTCCAAGACACAAGGTAGCCGCCCCCATGTAGTCAAAGATGGCTGCTCCCATGTGGACACAAGATGGCCACCACAAGATAGCCTGCAGGGGAGGGCAATTGTGGGCAGTTAGGGGTGACCAGGCCAGCAAGGGAGGGCAGTTGGGGGGGGGGATCCAGGCCTGCAGGGGAGGGCAGTTGGGGGGGACCAGGCCTGCAGGGAAGGACAGTTGGGGGGGGACCCAGGATTGCAGGGGAAGTCAGTTTGGGGGGACCAGGACAGCAGGGGAGGGCAGTTGTGGGGGACCAGGCCTGCATTGGAGGGCAGTTGTGGGGGGACCAGGCCTGCAGGGGAGGGCAGTTGTGGGCGATCGGGCCAGCAGGGGAGGGCAGTTGGGGGGGGGGAGACCAGGCCAGCAGGGGAGGGCAATTAGGGGGGGACCAGGCCTGCAGGGGAGGTCAGTTGGGGGGGACCAGGCCTGCATTGGAGGGCAGTTGGGAGAGACCAGGCCAGCAGGGGAGGGCAGTTAGTAGGGGACCAGGCCTACAGGGGAGGTCAGTTGGGGGGGACCAGGCCTGCAGGGAAGGACAGTTAGGGGCGACCAGACTGGCAGGGGAGGGCAGTTAGGGGTGACCAGGCCAGCAGGGGAGGGAAGTTAGGGCAATCAGGCCTGCCCGGGAGCAGTTAGGCATCGATCAGGCTGGCAGGGGAGTGATTAGGGGGTGGTCAGGCAGAGGCAGGCAAGTGGTTGGGAGCCAGCAGTCCTGGATTGTGAGAGGGATGTCCAACTGCCCATTTAGGGATGTCCAACTGCCCACTGGGATTGGGCCTAAATGGGCAGTTGGACATCCCTCAAGGGGTCCCAGATTGGAGAGGGTGCAGGCTGGACTGAGGGACACCCCCCTGTGCACGAATTTTGTGCACCAGGCCTCTAGTAAATTTATAATTCTTTACCACTTTCGGCCTCGTGTTTACCTCCTTTGGTGACCCTAACAATATGCTTCTGATTTTAATATTGTTAAAATATTATTGCAATGTTGCTTTAAATATTCACTTTTAAAATGAAAAAGAAATCAAAATTAGATCTTAAAAAATCATTTTAAAGATAAATATGGGGTGGGCTAATTCTTTACAAAATGATGCACATTATTTTTTCAAAGAGGTTTAATTTATAAAGTGTTAATTCTTAGTCTTGTTATGATGCCTATATGTTACCTAGAAACAGTTGAGTAAAAAGAGTGTGTTACTTTAGCTTAGGTCAACTCCAGGTGCTAATCAAGAATGACTAGTAAGGAGGTGACCAGCCAGGGTTATATCAGAAAGGCAAGACACATCTTTTACAAGGCCTCCTTATTCAACTACCATTGCTTTGCTTTTATTACATTAGGTATCAACAGCGTGGTTTCATTGATGAAAGTAGTGTCTTGTTAATTAGCTCTCACTGGTGGAATTAAAGGGATTTAAGATGTGCAGATTAAAGCTTACAAGTACTTTTTCTCTGAATGAACAGGGCCTATAAATCCACTCAACCATGGGCCTGTCCTGTTTGGGGATATTTTCTTAACTTGAGCCCCAGTTGGTCCCATGTCCAATCACTGGTTTAAATAATGAGACAGCCCAAGAATATTGCTGTGTCTACTGAGCAAACCTTTTACAGGGCATGTTTGGAGCATCTAAAGGGTCAGAGAGCTGGGACTTTATCACATTTAGAGAACCAGTTGATAAATTGTTCTGAGACTGCTTTATTAATAAATGTATATCAAATAGATGTCTGTATGTGTATGAAAGTTTGGCCTAAGACTTGCTTTCATCATGACTTACTAACAAGGTTGCAGAGGAAAGCTAAGTATTGCCCACTCAAATGTTCTTAAAAGCTACTGTGATCTACCAAACTAAACCAAACTCTAAAAGTTGCCCATGACCAAATTGAATGAATTTGCAATAATCCTAATTTTTAGAGGGCTGCTAATTGTATCTATAATGTAGAATTTACCTACATGGATTCTGAACATTTTTATTACTCCAAAAAATAGTGTGAGGAAATAAGGCGCCTGTAGGAGAGGATTTGGTGAGGGATAAAAAGGCAAGTATAAGAAGAAAGCTTAGAAGAGGTCTTCAGAGTGTACATGAAGATCTGCTCTAAAGCACCGGGGAGAGGGGGGCACGGACAGATAGAGACCTTATTTCTGGACAGAATGAATGAAAACGTTGGGCAGAAGCATTACCCCTCTCCCTGCCCCCAGTAGATAAGTTAGAGAAAGTGAGGAGTTCATTATTTCCAGAAACACTCAAATGTACCTTGAGAAAAATTCTAATTGGCATCATCAAAATATTCCTAGGAATTTTCTTCCTCCATTTTCAGAAATCTGTTTGAGAACTGTCAGCATTTCACCTGTCTCATAATATTGGTGTTGACCACATCTTTATAGATGTTCTCTGAGTTTAGGTTTTAGCAAAGCCAATAAAGACATGCTTATTGAATGTCTGTTGTGACGGTGCTAGGTACTTAGAGGGATAGCAGAGAAACATTCCAACCTCAACAGCTAGTTTCAGATGCTGATTTCACAGAGATTAAATAACTAGTGACCATTCTGTGCATTTTATGCTCATGACCATTATTATAATGGAGTTTAGAGAAAGGGGATATCAGTGTATATAGACAAGAAGAAAGGATTTGAGTTGAAGTTGTAGTTTAAAAGCATACATATTTGTTTTGATGGGGAAAGGAGGATTTTGGAACAGTGCCAAGGGGCTGGGCATGGGGAGGAGAGAAAATAAGCAGTCACTACATCAATGCAGCATGAGGACTTGAAAGATCAGTGGCCCTGTCCCCCACTCTCTGGGGCCAGTGTCAGCTGAATTACATTGCGTTAAGCTGGCATCTTGCCGGTGATTTATTAGGCAACTTGGTGGAGATAGCACCTATCCTTACTACCATTAAGCCAAGAAAAGTCAAGACTATAACAAACAAAACTTATGTTCAAAAAATAAGTTAGGCCCTGAGATAATTCACCCATAGGCCTGGATTAATCTGTAGGTCTATGTGGTACTGGATTAATCTGTAGGTCTCTGTGGTACCTAAGAGACTCAAAATCATGAAGGAGGGACACTGAGAAATAACAATTAGCACTGGTGGGACAGGAGGCCTGATGATTTCTATTTAGAATGAGTAGGAATGGCTACCCAGGCCCTCAGTTGGGCATCTCCAAGAACCTGGTTCTAAATGGTCAGATTTCACTAATCAATCCCCCAACCCATTACACAGGAATAGGCTGTTATCAGCAAATAAACAGGTCTTGCTAATTTGAAAACACTTCTCTTTCATTGAAATCAAACACAATTAACTTATTATTTTAACTACCCAAGGGAGTTTGTGGTAGAATTTTAAAAACGAAAGAAAAAATATGAAAACTTCATTGAGTTCAAAGAACAGTCAGACAATTTTACCAGCACAGTTGTTCAGGAAGTCACTGTTATTTGAAAGAATTAGGGGTAGGAAGGTCCTCAGAGAGCATCTGTGAACCCTCCTCATTTACAGGTGAGGACACAGAGGTCAGAGACTTACCCTGGCTACTTGCTGTTTAGAGCAGGGTCAATATTAGGACAAGACTGCAAAGATTACGAGTTTAAGTCCTATGTTCTTTTAATGAAATTTTCCAGCAAATTATGAGTATTTAATTAACCTTACAATTTTTTAAAAAGTTTTGTTGAGATATTCACATAACATACAGTTTGCTCATTTAAATTTACATATCAACGGCCTCTAATATGTTCACAGAGGTGTGCATTCATCACCACAACCAATTTTAGAACATTTTCATTACACTAAAAAAGAAACCCTACACCCCTTAGCTCTCAGCCCCAACCAAATACCCCCATTTGGCTATTTCTTGATTTTTGTTGCCTTTCCATTCAGATACTTTGTTCCCTCAGCCCTAGAAAACCACCAATTTACTTTTTGTCTCAATGGTTGTCAATTCTGAATATTTCATAAAACAGTCAGAAAATATTGGTCTTTTGTGACTGGCTTCTTTTAGTTAGTATGTTTTCAAGGTTTCATCCATGTTGTAGCATGTTTCTGTACAGTTATGTGCTGCTTAATGATGGGGATATGTTCTGAGAAATGTGTTGTTAGGAATTTTGTGGTTGTGCAAATATTATAGAGTGTATTTACACAAACCTAGATGGTGTAGTCTACTGCACACCTAGGCTAGATGGTATACCACTGTCATATATGGGGTCCATCATTGGCCCAAATGCCATTTTGCAGTGCATGACTATACTTCATTTATTTTTTATTGCTGAATAATATTCCATTGTATGGCTATATCATATTTTACTTATCCATTCATCAGTTGTTGGACATTGGGTTGTTTCTCATTTTTTGACTATTATGAATAATGCTGCTATACACATTCATGTACAAGTTTTTGTGTGGACAAATTTTTTCATTTTTCTTGGGTATATACAATTCTGAGAGTAGAATTGTTGAATCATATGGTAAGTCTATGTTTAACTGCTTAAGAAACTGCCAGACTATATTCCAAAGCAGCTGTACCATTTTACATTTCAATAAGCAATGTATTAGGGTTCCCACTTCCCCACATTCTTATCAATACTTGTTATTATCTGTCTTTTTTATTATTGCCATCCTAGTGTTTGTGCAGGGGTATCACATAGTGCTTTGGATTTGCATTTCTCTGATGGCTAGCAATGCTGAGCATCTTTACTAGTATGTGTGCTTGTTGGCCATTTGTGTGTCTTCTTTGGAGAAATGTCTATTCAGATTCTTGCCTACTTTTAATTGGGTTGTCTGGAGTTGTAATGGTGTTCTATGTATTGTAGAAACAAGTCCCTTATAATTTATATGATATTCAAAACTTTTCTCCCACTCTTTGGTTTGTCTTTTTAATTTCCTGATGATGTCTTTTAAAGCAGATACATTTTAAATTTTGATAACTTCATAATTTTTTAAATGGTTAATTTTTTTTCTCTGCCTTTGGATCATTAATATATATGTGGTCATGAAATATTTGCTATAGAACATCTGTGGATTGATGTATATGAGGTAGTTTCAGCTTGATATGAAGGGCAGTAAAAATGGATAGAAGCAGTAACATTAGAGAAAACTGCAGAAAAGTAGGGTGTGATGCCAGAAAGTGTTGTGTGGTGAAGGGCCCTGGTAGTCTTGCATGTCTAGGAATTACCCTGGTTATCTAATATCAAAAGGTCCCCATTCAGTGTCACCAAGAGAAGAAATAATATTTTAAGGATCAGAAATTATGTAGATAAGGACAATCACAAGAGATTATCCTATATAATAAAAGCCTAATATGCAAATTGTCCCCTTGGGTGGTCATTCAACTGGGAGTTCCACTGCTCGCTATGACGTGCGTTGACCACCAGGAGGTGGTGCAGAACATGGAAGACACTGGCAATGTGGCGCTGGCAGCAGGCAGCCTTGGAGGTGCTGCTGGCCCCAATGAGCCCTGATGAGAGCGGGACCAAGGCAGGATGGTGGAGCAGGTGAGTGGGCGGTGCCAGACCAAGGTAAGTGCCAGCGGGGGCCTGATCGCCCTGCCAATCACCCAGCAGACGGCCACCAGTGGCAGCAAGGGGCAGGGCTGCTGCCCAGCTCTCAGGCACTGAGGGAGCTGGGCAGGGGACCCGGCCTGATCTATCACCCTGCAGGCAGGATGGTAGAGCAGGTGAGGGGGCAGTGCCAGGCCAAGGCGGGATGCCAGGCGGGACTGCGGGGCTGCGGGGTGGGGGGTGTGAGCTGGGGCCCAATCTTCGCAGGCCACCCTGAGGGACCCCACCAGTGCACAAATTCGTGCACTGGGCCTCTAGTTGTTTATAATTGTCTGTGTCCTGTTTGTAATAAACAGAGTCCCCATAGCAATAACTGCTTAGTAATGAAGCCATGTGTCCAGTTACATAAAATATAACATGGGATTTTTGATAGACATATGTGTCTTCATGTATAGGCAGTCATTTTTATTACACTTTTAGGTGAAGCCAGAATTTCAGGTTATTAGCATTATAGCATAAATAGAATTGAAGGTGTTTTTTTCTTTGTTATTTTACTTGTCTTTCTCCCTTCACTTCCCCCAATCCTACCACTTCCCATCTAAACACAGGAATATACTAATCAGGGAAATATGCACTGCTGTTTAGTAAAGGGGTTAAATCCATTTGGATGGAATTCCAGGCTCAACATACTAACAATGGCAGGAAACTGGGTCCTCCAGCCGGCTGCTGCCAGGAGCTGTTGAGCGATAGATTGTTGAAAGAGCCAGCCCTGGGGTATGCTGCTTTGGCTTGCTTTGTGTTTGGAATGCTGTGATTGTTCCAAACACAATGAGGGATCTGTCTGTCCACACAGGCCAAGTTGTAATTACAGGAACAGAAGCTAAGTTACTGCTCTTAATTGCAAATGATACCATAGCAGTCTGTATCCCGCTGCTAATTTGTCCTCTGCACAGTATAGGGATAGGCAGGATTTTTAATTTAATGTTTTTGGTGATTAGGGGAGTAGACCTTATATCTGCTTTATTCATGTCCAGGTGATACTAGGATCCCTTCTGGACTACCTGTCTCATTAATTTTGATGATTCATGCAAGCACACGGTATTGTCTGTGTTGAGAGGACAGGGCGTTGAAAGTCTTTGTCTTTGGTGTCCTAAAACTTTGATTGGTTGTGATTATAAATAACTTCATGTAGAAAAGTCTTCTTGTGTCACTTAGAAACCATTTCCTAATTAGGGAAAAGGTTGAAATCTGGCCTTGCTATATGATCTGGAAAAAAGACAACTACAACAGATGAGAATTTATAGCCGAACATAATCACTACATGGATGTTCTTTGTGAGCTAGGATCTTTGACTCTTTGTCTATTAGGAAGCACATTACGAAGATTCACCACTTTAGATAGTTTATAACATTATTTATTTATTCATTCAACAAATATTATTTGAGGGCCTATTATATGCCTGGTATTAGGAATGGGATGAAAAGTAGCAAAAAATAAAATAAAAGGTCTACTTATGCACTTATAGTCTCAGTAGGGACCAAAACATGTCAATGAAAAGGCATTGTGATAGTTTATGACATAGTTATACAAGTTTCATGATCTACAGGTAAGAATGACGAAGAACATTTTTTCCCAAAAGTAGATGAAAACTTTCCTCACATACCATTGACCAGAATTAAGATGTGGACCACTACTAAACCAGCCCCTGGTAAGACAAATGGACTGACTCTCAGCCAAGAAGCTGGGAGCTAGGACAGCTTTCTTCTAAAAACAGGCAAAGGAGGGAGTTATGGTTACTGAGTAAAATCCAGCTGTTTGAGAGGAGACAGGGGAGTGATGCTGGGAGACAACTAATAATATCCACTTTCTTTGACTGACATGTCAAAGAGCTCACTCTGGCAACAGTGTGCACAATAGGGGGTGGGGGCAGATGGAAGATGGGAGACAGTGAGGAGGTGCTGCAGTTTTTGGAGCGGGACAGTGAGGCCTCTAACTGAAGTGGTGAAGAGGGAGCTGTGAGGTAGAAGAATTTATCATACTTATAATTTATAATACTTATTCTTAAATGTTTAGGGCAAAATGGACCCCTTTGAGAATCTGATGCAATAAGTTTTATACTGAATTCAAGATTTGTTCCATTTTAGCATCAGTATGACCTTAATGGCAGGGAAGCTAGGCTGGTGAGCCCTTTGCATGGGCCACAGTTTTTGTTTCAGGTGGCACTGGAGATCTCTAACCACATCATGGGGGTGGGAGAAATAAAGAATGAGAAGCAGCATTTGTCAAAGGCTGGCTATTTATATCATGCTCTGAGGCCCACCAAGCAGATGAGAACACTGAGGTATTAGATGCACTGTTTAATATCCTACCCCTGGAAAATGGCAACTGTAGAGGTTGATCTTGAATGTGTCTGAATCACAATCCCAAGCAGCTGCCTACTGGTGCTGCCATATTTGGTCCAAATGTGAATGTCTATGATTACAGATTTTTTTTTCTTTCCTGGAATCCTTTGGTAGCCTGTTTGTGCAGCTGAATGAGACACTCATGACCTCATTCCTGACAGTTTAGGGAGCTGACAGCAGAACATTCAAAGAATGACATCAAGTAATTTTTTTTAAGATCATTTCCTGTCCTTGATCTCTGCAAAGATCGCATTCCTTAAGGATGTGTGGGGGTTGGAAACAGACCCTATTCTGTCAGGCGAGAGATGCCTGGGGCAGCTGTAATAGGCAGATGAGTGTATATGTCCACATCCTCTGTGACATGCTTTGCTGGTGAAACACACACCCTCCATTTGGCTAAAAACAAACAGGTCTGCTAGGCTGCATGACTCATGTTTGATGAAGTCTTTACCCCCAGCTAATAATTCACATTTTAAAGGCAAATGCTGAGCTCAAAGTCTAACCAAGTGACACTGCCTAGAGTAGCTCTGTGTATTAATTTGGTTTATTAGCAACAGCATCTTCTTAGGTTCTTGAAGTGGACTCTGCCCCTTTTCCTGTCCGTAAGAATGGATTTTGTTGTAGGTGCAGAGAAGGAAGCCTGGTGAAGTGACCCGGTAATGAGGTTTGGAGTCAGGGAGTCCTGGTTTCATGTGTGCTTCTTTATTACCACACAGTGGTGGGCAACTTACCCTTCTGAACATTATTAGTCTATCACCTTTGAAATGGTCATGTTTGTGCTACATTGAATCCAAATGCCCATGAGATTTGAAGATAGTGTGTGCAGAGGACCTGGGCATCGAGTAGATGCTCAATGTCATGGGCATCAGTATTTGCTTTGCTGAATGCCATCTGCTTAGCTGAGTTATTGTTTTTTCCCTTACCCCTTTATGTTCATTAAGGGTTTATTTATTTCTTTAAAGGAGAAAGACATCTAGTCTGAGTCATGTATATTATACACTGAGTGGCCAGATTATTATGATCTCTGAACACATAATAATCTGGCCAATCAGTGTGTATATATATATATATATATATATATATATACACAAACACACACACATACTGGAGGCCCAGTGCATGAATTTGTGCATGGGTGGGGTCCGGCCAGGCTGGCCAGGGGGAGGGGACATGGGCGGTTGGCCAGCCTGCCTGCTGGTCGAATTCCTGGTTGAGGAAACAATTTGCATATTAGCCTTTTATTATATAGGATATACACTGAGTGGCCAGATTATTATGTGTTCAGAGATCATAATAATCTGGCCACTCAGTGTATATACTCATAGTGGCTTTTGCCACTTCTCCCATCACCTTTGTATTTCGCATCACCCTGCAGGAGGATATTGGTTACAGCAAGCATGGTGGTGAGGGAGAATTGAAAAATGCTATTATCTACCTATCATCTATCTATCTATCTATCTATCTATCTATCTATCTATCATCTATATATCATCTATTTCTCTCTGGCTCTGCTCTAACTCGATAATGGCCTATGGAAAAGTTACCTAAACTCTTGGGGCCTCCACTTATTTTTCTGTAAAAAGCGGGACTTGAACTAAGAGGTCTTTCAGAGACTATCACTTTGCTGAGTCTTATAGATGTATTTCTTCTCTGGATGATACTTAGAACCAAATTTCCTACAATCAGCACAAGTGGGGCCAGCACACTACCTAACACCTTTCCTGTAAATGTTCCTCTGGAGTATGAGACTAACCAACCTACTCATTTCCAGGGAAATTAATTTTTCTCCTTGCTCTTCATACACATGGCTTGCTTATATGTAGATCTTTAAACACAGTTGATTTATAAGGGGTGACTTACTCTGAAACATAATTTGTGTATGTCAGCTAGTTAAAATTGGTATTATAGCATGAACTTTTTCAGTCATTAAATATCTCTCCTCTAGTTTTTCTCATACTCAGGAATGAATGGTAGGTTCAGAAGTACCATCCCAGTTTGAGAAACATCAGAGGAACCAACTGGGTCTACTCACGTTTTACCTAAAGATGTGAAATGTGAGACTTTTCTCAAAGTGAAAGGTGACAAACTGGATAAGTTTGCGTGGGCCAAACATTTGCCTCCGAAACATTTTTGAACCTTCTTAGAATCCTGGAATGTTAGAGATGAAAGGGACCTTAGAATGTCTGGGCAATTCCTTCTCCTTCTCTCATTTGTCTTTCTTGTAGTTCAAAAATGATTAATCATAAAACATTTTACCTTAAAGAAAATGTTTGCTGAAAGACACCTGTGCAGAAACATAAATTGCCTCAAGTGGTAGAGTATCTCAAAAGGGATTTTTTCAATAAAAAAATAAGAAATTTAAATTCTCTATACTCTTTACCAAATTAGTTGTATCTGGGTTTTTTATATCTCATTTGAGACAGTTAAACTCCATGAATGCTAAGAAGTCAGCATGAATTTTGCCAGCAGGTGGCACTAAATGTTTTCATTAGGAAAACAGCAGTGTGAAGGAAAAACTTTGCATCCTCTCTGCTAGTAAAAAGCCTTTTAAGTTAGTGTTGTGGTTCATTCACCCACATTCAGGAAACATGTGCCTTTCTTATTTGGTGGCTCCTTGGCAGTACACTGCTGTTCAGGGTGAGTTATTTCCTTGAAGTTTGTTAAAAAGGGAAGTATGCGAAATTAAAGACTTGCAAGCTTTATTCGAGTTTTGTAGACCAATTAAAATCCAGTCTGTCAGCCCACAAACCCTCCCATAGCTCCTAGGCCTGCAAGTACAAGGGATGCTGAAACAAAGGACAGAAAGATGGTGGATGGCTTGATTTTCCCTTTTTATGACTTGTTGTGACCCTTGTGTGCTGAGGGGGATTTTCTCTTTTTCTGCCTCTGCTCACAGTTACCAGAAGAAAGTGCTGCCATACAAAAGATCCTGAAAAATATTGGTTGATTTATACCAAATTTTCATTCTTACAGCACTTTTTAAAAAGAAAAAACCAAACATGTGATTCATTTACCTATTCATTCATCTGACAAATATTAATGGAGTGCCCACCATGTCAGGCACTTAGGAGCCAGGAATACAGGAATGAAAAACATGCGAGCTCAAGCTCTTGGGGAGCTTGTCTGTAGTGGAAGACCCAGAAACTAATTGGGTCGTCCATGCGAATGCACAGTGCCAAACTGAGGAAAGCGCTTTGAAGGAAAGCAGCCCTGTCCCATGATGAACCAAAGAAAGTGCACCTTGATGCTTAGATTCCAGGGGGAAGGGTCACTAAGGAAGTGACCCTGCCTGGACCTGAGATTGGGAGGATAAGGAGGAATTGATTAGGTGAAGAAATGGGAAGAGGAAGGGAGAATGTTCAGACCAGGGAAAAGCAAGTTCCAAGACCCTGGGATGGGAGAGAGAATGGAGAGTTTGAGACAATGAGATACAGGTGGGCAAGGAACTCAGTGATAGAAGGGGAGAATAGGTGTTGTTACACGAACAAAAATTCATCACGATTTTTGCACTTTTCCCCATGTTTATTATATTTCCTCTGGTGGGGGGGGAGGGGAAGCCAAACACACACACTCCAAAATTCTATTAATCACCTGATCTCTACTAGTCTCCTGCTTTTATAGTATTGTTGGCTTTAAGCTAGTGTCTAAATATATCTGAAAAGTTTGGGAGTTTTCCTTTCCTCAGTACAGCAACCCTTATAAATGGACATAAATATATTTGGAGAAGGCTAGGAGGAAAATTCACAGAATACACTTGTAATATTAGTAGAAAGTGATTCCTTAACCATTCTCTTTTTCCTTCAAAAGGGGATGTGGCTCTGTAAACTAACTGGGATTTAGAAATGGTCCTAACTTCCTGGTATAGTTGCAGTCTTGATTCATCAGAGCTGGAATTTTTTCAGTTATATACATCAAGCTGGGCGAGAAAACCCATGTTTAAATTACCACAACCTAAGGTCCTGCAGGTCAATCTATTCTGATGAGCCCTAAATGTCTACTGGTTAAACCATACCCATTTATATCTGACTGTTTAAGTGTAACTACTTGTCCTTTGCCACTTTAGGACTTTATCATGTTCATCATAATCAAGGAGCCCATTTCAATGGCAGCATCTTCTACCAGTATCCCCAGCCCACAGAGATTAGGCACTGTGCTGCTTTCCAGAGATGCTGGTGTTCCCTTACCAGTGTATATTTCAGGCCTTGATGATGAGATCATCTATATGATGGAGTGCCCACCATCATATCTACAGCCACCTTCCTATCTCTCAATGTCTCTGAATTATTTTCTTCTATTAAACCTCACCATTTCTGGCACCTCAACTTTGCCTAGACTATAATTCCAGTTGAACCCATTTCTTCCTTAGCCAGCAAGTGAACTATCAGAACCACTCTGAGCTAGCATCCTAGATTCAGAATTATTGAGTGTTCCCATCCTGATCAACTGATGTTTGTTTCTCCTTGATCAATAGCCTCAGGATCCCTTTCTTCATGCATTCCCAGATCTTTGCCAATATACTTGAGTAAAGTCCTGTAAGTATTTTGGTGAGTAAATATTCTACTGAGTTTGACTTTGTAAATCTCCCTTTTCCCCCAGGAAATGCTGGGCTCTGACTTTAGTTATGGTTCTGGGGATATCTGGAATCATTGTGTATGAGTGGTGGTGGGAGGGGGGTGGATGGAGAACGAAGAGACTCTGTTCCCTCTCCCAAGGTAGCTAATGGCCTCTGGGAGAAGGGAGCAGTGTCCTTAGGTCAGACGTGAAGAGCCTAATTAGATAAGAAGAAGGGAATGTCAAGGAAGGCAAGAGGTAAGGAGGCTAAGGGTGGGTTGAGGGTTGGGAAAAATGGAGGTCTCTAAATCTTCCCATACATACAAAAGAGACATCATGATTAAATGAGTTCAACAGATAGTGTAATTCACTAACCTTAGATCAAACCCTGCCTTTGTTTTTCAGCTACCTCAGCTCCATTCCTTTTTTTTTTAATTTAATAAATCTTTATTGTTCAGATTATTACAATTGTTCCTCTTTTTTCCCCCATAGCTCCCCTCTACCCGGTTCCCACCCCACCCTCTGCCCTTACCCCCCCCCCCCCCCACACACACACTGTCCTCATCCATAGGTGTACAATTTTTGTCCAGTTTCTTCTCGCATCCCCCACACCCCTTTCCCCCCGAGAATTGTCAGTCCACTCCCTTTCTATGCCCCTGATTCTATTATATTCACCAGCTTATTCTGTTCATCAGATTTTTTTATTCACTTGATTTTTAGATTCACTTGTTGATAGATATGTATTTGTTGTTCCTAATTTTTATCTTTACCTTTTTCTTCTTCTTCCTCTTCTTAAAGAATACCTTTCAGCATTTCATATAATACTGGTTTGGTGGTGATGAACTCTTTTAGCTTTTTCTTATCTGTGAAGTTCTTTATCTGCCCTTCAATTCTGAATGATAGCTTTGCTGGGTAGAGTAATCTTGGTTGTAGGTTCTTGCTATTCATCACTTTGAATATTTCTTGCCACTCCCATCTGGCCTGCATAGTTTCTGTTGAGAAATCAGCTGACAGTTGTATGGGTGCTCCCTTGTAGGTAAATAATGGTTTTTCTCTTGCTGCTTTTAATATTCTCTCTTTGTTTTTTGCTCTTGGCATTTTAATTATGATGTGTCTTGGTGTGGTCCTCTTTGGATTCCTTTTGTTTGGGGTTCTCTGCGCTTGCTGGACTTGTAAGTCTATTTCTTTCACCAGGTTGGAAAAGTTTTCTGTCATTATTTCTTCAAATAGGTTTTCAGTATCTTGCTCTCTCTCTTCTTCTGGCAGCCCCATAATTCTGATGTTGGTACGCTTGAAGTTGTCCCAGAGGCTCCTTACACTATCTACATATTTTTGGATTCTTTTTTCTTTTTTGCTTTTCTGGTTGAGTGATTTTTGCTTCTTTGTATTTCAAATCTTTGACTTGATTCTTGCGATCCTCTAGTCTGCTGTTAGACCTCTGTATAATATTTTTTATTTCAGTCAGTGTATGCTTAATTTCTAGTTGGTCCTTTTTTATACCCTCAAGGGTCTCGCTAAATTTATTGGCCTTTTCTAGAAAAGTCTTGAAAAACCTTATAACAGTGGTTTTGAACTCTATATCCAGTTGTTTGCTTTCCTCCATTTCTTTCATTTGTGATCTGTTTCTTTGTCTCCACATTTTGGTTGCTTCCCTGAGTTGATAGAGTGGCTTTGTGTGCTAGGTGTCCTATAGGGCCCAGTGGCTCAGCCTCCCCAGTTACCTGAGGTGGACACTCTTGGTGCACCCCTTTGTGGGCTGTGTGCACAGTCTTGTTGTAGTTAAGCCTTGATTGTTGTTGGTATCACTGGGAGGAATTGACCTCCAGGCCAATTGGCTGTGAGGA
The DNA here is from genome assembly GCF_963455305.1 of Plecotus auritus. NCBI lineage: Eukaryota > Metazoa > Chordata > Mammalia > Chiroptera > Vespertilionidae > Plecotus > Plecotus auritus. The sequence goes on along the minus strand of NC_137771.1, from coordinate 87,965,057 downwards.
TCAGCTGTTTCTATGATGGGAGAACTTCTGTGCTGGAGACACCCTTATGAGACAAGACTTGCAAAAGCCTCTGTGCTCAGCTTAAATGGGGCAGAGTCTCAGGGCTGAGCAGACAGCCTTGGCTTCCTGTCAGCCCTGCCCTGTGAGGCCCCTGCATATCAGTGTCCCGTGGTAATCACTGCAAGCACTTCTGAGAGAAAGCTGCCCTCGAGTTTTGCCCGCTGCCAGACAGTCCAGTTTCTCCCCGAATGAGTCTGGGTCCCCAGAGTCTCACCCGGAACTGGAGTTCAGTGCAGTCGGGAGCTTTTGTCTCCCTCCCGCTTGAGAAAGCCAGCCGCACACTCAGTTGTCAGTCCTCTCTGGGCACGCGCCTCAGTACCTCTGCCTCCTGCAGCTCCTCTGAGTCTCAGTGTGCTTTTCTCTTTCCTTCTAGTTGTAGAATTTCCACTCAGCCAGCCTTCCTATGGTTCTGGATGATGTCCGTTTTGTCTTTTAGTTGTAGTTTTGAAATTGTTGTGCGAGGCAGCAGTTTAGGTGTTTACCTATGCCGCCATCTTGGTTTCTCCTCTCAGCCCCATTCTTTTAACAGAGTTATAGAAATACTTGGTTAAAGTCCATGATTTATGCTTTCATCTGCCTCTCAATGTCAGTGTCCTAACCATGTCCTTCTGACCCTTTTCACTTTAGTATACACACACCGGACTTCTAGCTGCCAGCATTTACATCTCGTCACCTGACGACTTCCTCTGGTCTCCAGAGCTGCTCTGCTCATGCACAGCAGACCAGGAAGGCAGTGACGTAGCCCCTTGGCAGCAGCACTCAGCCAGTGACTGGTGAGAATTAGTGTACGAACTCTCCAGCTGCCTGTCCCTTGGGTGGGATGATATTGGTGCATGCCTTACTCTCTTTCCTAGAGCACCCCCAGGGGTTTGAGTTCTAGTTGCCCATGGTGGTAACTGGCTTGGAAATGCATCCATTGTTTGGATTCCTTTTCTTCCCTGTTTCACTCTCCCACTCGCCTGCTGGTTTTTGTTGGGATCTCCTCCCAAATAAACTACTGGAACTTAAATACTTGTCCAGAGTCTGTTTCCAAGCAAATCCAAACTAAGACAGGACCTTGTTGGAAAAATATCAGGTAAGTCACAAATGAATTAAGATCCAGGCTGTGAGAATGGGTAGGGGACAAGAGACACTAGGGAATAAGATATACTGCAACTATTACAACACAGAAACACCTGGTTTGGATATTCCCCTGCTGCACCCCACATATTCTAGACCAGGGATGGGGAACTTCTGGCCTGTGGGCTGTCTAAAGTGAAATCATTTGGTCTGGCCCTGCCAAGGCAACTAACTTCAGGTAGGACTTGAAATTCAGTAAATCTAGGAGGTGTTTTTGTTTTTTGTTTTTTGTTTTTTTATAGCAACATACATTTATATTAAGTGAATTATATTAAGTGAATGATGTTATAAATATTCAAATGGCCCTTGGCAGAAAAATGATTCCCACCCTTGTTCTAGAGTGACCATGCATTCTCAACAGGGTGATATCAGCTCTTTCCATGGGAGCAATATATATACATCCTACATCTTTATGTATAAAGCAGGGGCATACATACAGTACATAAGCAAATACATATATAATGTATCTCTTGTCTTAAGATTTCATGGGAGGGCAATATGGGGGAAAATGTCTAAAATATCTCCTTAGGAAAGCAATAATAATAAAAAGCTTTGAGAAACACGTCTCAAAACACTCTTGCCATAAATGCTGTATTCCTGCCACTAATGGTGCTGCCTTGAATTTTAAACTTAATGATCCTGGTCTGATGAGACTATCTAATTGGCAGAAGACATGACCCAGTTTTAGCTGTAGGAGTGGGGAGAAGGGACATCTGCCTACTTCTCTTTCTGTTGTAGCTGGCAGATTCCAGCTTTCCCAGAAGACTCACAAAATAAGGAGATTCCCTAAAAATTTTAAGGAAGTTCTTTCAAAATTTGAAGGAAGCCTCGATATGGGCCAACCCCCAAATAATAACTGTCCACCTTTGAACAACTGTGGACCTTGAGGAGTTTGAGGGCTCTATCTTGGGAACTCCTGGTACTGCCTCCTTCCAGAACAGAGAATGTACTCAGAGGTGCTTGTTGAAGAGACATCAAGTATGTCTTGGATTATAAAATACCGAGGTTTATAAACTATTCATCAGAGCAATTTTAAAATTGAATATAGTCTAATTTGGTGTTTTTGAGTGAAAAATGTGAAATAAGAGAGTTGTCCTTTTTGATGTCCTCTGGGATCTGGACCTTTAAGTGCATGCATGTGCACATTTTGGGAATTGGAGCTTAGAATCACTAATTCTCCAGCCCTCATGGCATGATGGAAAGATTGCACTACTAAGGAGATCTCAGCATTGCCATTGGCCAGCAGTAGGATTACAAGCAAGTCTCTTGCCTCTATGAGGAAGGCATTAAACTAAAGGGTTTCAGGGTCTTTTTAATTTCTCCTATTTTATATATCAAGGGAGGTAGAAAGAGAGGATAGAGGAAAAAAAGGAAGAAAGGAAGGGAGGGAGGAACACAAAATTTATTGTGACCTCATGTGTAATGACCCTTAAATTTTTCTAAAATACCAAGGGAAGACTTTATTATTTTCATTGCATGGTGAGGAAGTGGAAGTTCAGAAAGGTTAAATCATTTGCCCAAGTTCTCCCATAATCAAAAGGGCATTCAAACCAGTATCTGCCTGGCTCTAAAAGTCATGTAGTTTCCACCAAACTACACTGTGATGTGGGGGAAATATTAGTCAGCAATGGTATGCTTCAGGTGTTTTTCCTTCTTTGGCTGTGGATGCCTGAGAGTCTCCCATGTTGTTCAGGCCTGAGCTACCTCGTCCTGGTATGCATGTTCTTACCAGTGCGTTACATTCACTCTCTTTCCTCCTCTATTTTCAGTGTTTCTTGCTCCCACTGAAATGCAGTTAAGAGACTGTGAAATGCTCTGAATGAACCTCCCAGGCTCTCAGGGCTGAGTGCTGATAGCTTGCTAGTCTGGTAAATATGTATGTTAATTGGAGGAGGATAAAGCCGCAGGTCTTTCTGCCTTGAAGCTGTGGAGTGAATTTGATCTTCCTTTCAACCCAATAACTCCAAAACATACATCCATATAAATTATTAGTACAGGGCTGAACACCACAAGCTCACAGGTCCGATGACCCCTCTTATCCACAATTTCGCTTTTCATGCTTTCAGTTACTTGCAGTCAACTGTGGTCTGAAAATATTATATGAAAAATTCCAGAACTAAACAGTTCATAAATTTTATTTTATTTTATCCCACCTCAAAATATAGCTTTTAATACTTTCTAGGAACTTTAAAGATATATTTTAAAAATATTTTAAAAATATTTCTTTATTTAATATTTTTCCATCACAATTTATACCCTCTTCCACCTCCACTCCCCATCCTGAAATTTCCACACTGCTCTCTGTGTCCATGAGTTCTTTCTTTTTTTTTTCTTTTTTGCTCAATCCCTCCACCCACCCACTCTAAAACTCCCCCCCCCCCCCCCCCCGCCGCCACCAGAGCAGTCTACCTGCTCTCTAGCTACGAGTTTGTGGTCTGTTAGCTCACTTTGTTCACTAAGTTCTACATATAAGTGAAATTATATGGTACTTATCTTTCTCTGACTGGATTATTTCATTTCACATAATGTTCTCCAGGTCCATTCATGCTGTTGCAAAGAGTAAAATTTCTTCCTTTTTAAGGCAGAGTTGTATTCCATTTTGTAAATGTACCATAGCTGATTTATCTACTCATCTACTAAAGGACACTTGGGCCATTCTCAGTAGCCAGATGAAATCTCATGTTGCCCTGCTGTCCTGCCCAGTGAATCATCCCTTCGTCCTGCTCATCCATACTTTATACATTCCCCTCCCATTAGTCACTTAGTAGCTGTCTTGGTTATCAGATCCACTATTGAGGTATCACAGTGCTTGTGTTCAAGTAGCTCTTATTTTACTTAATAATGGCTCCAACATGCAAGATTAGTAATGCTGGCAATTGGGATATGCCAAAGAGAAGCCACCAAGTGCTTCCTGTAAGTGAAATGGTTTGTGTGTATAAGGCTCAGTACTATTGGCATTTCAGACATCCAGTGTAGGTTTTGGAATGTACCCCTGATGATGAGCTCTAGGAATTGTTCATATTATAATCAACTAGAGGCCTGGTGCATGAAAATTCATGCACTGGAGCGGGGGTCCCTCAGCCTGGTCTGCCCCCTCTCACAGTCCTGGAGCCCTCAGGGGCAGGAGGCAACCTGGTGATCAGGGGAAGGAGACGCCCCATCACACCTCTGCTGCTGCCACTGCTGTCAGCACAAGCCTCGGCCGGCCCTGGTTACCTGAGCCTTGGGTGGCCCTGGGCAGCTAGGCAACCGCCATCTGAGGCTTGCCTGTGCCTCGGGCCGGCCCTGCGCAGCTGGGGAGCTGAGGGGACTGGGTGCCACCATCTTGTGGCTGTCGGCGCTGCCATCTTTGAGGGCATGGCAGTCAATTAGCATATTCCCTCCTTATTGGCTGTGGGTGCTGCCATCTTTGTGACAGCGTGAGGGTCAGTTAGCATATTCCCTCTTTATTAAATAGGATGGTAGTTCCTGTATGCCTGTGGCTTTGTGGAAATTTGCCCTACATGAATACAACTTAATATTCAGCAAAATCCAAGGATAGCCCTATTCAGATTTCTAAAACATTTTCTCTGTGTGGCTCCATCTTCTCCAATACTCTGTCCCATGGATTCTGACTACCTCAGCTTCCCTGGAATCAAATGCATGTATTCTCAATTCAGTAAGATAGTCATGTGCTGCTTGAGCTCTCTGGTCATGTGCCATGGTCCAGAAACATCCTGCAAAAAGAAAGCTGGACAAATTGTAGTGCTCACATACTTGTTTTTGTTTTTTTAATGATTGCAGTTTTGCACTGCTTATTTTTCAATAACTGAAAACAGTTGTTTCATAAATTTTGTCTAGGTTTATATTTGTTTACAGTGGAAGAACAATCTATTACTAGGTAATTCAATTTGGATGGAAGTGGAAGACTTCTGAGTCTGTTTCCTATTCAATAAATTGTAGGTTCTAACAATATCCCTGGCCTATTTCACTAAGTGGTTATGAAGGTAAAATGAAATAATGTACATAAAAGTGCTTTGTAAACTGTGAAATATTATACAAGCCTGAGGTATAAGAATAAGATAAGTGCAGTAACAGTCATGATTAAATAAGTCAGCAAGGCCTTCTTGAAAGGCACAACTCTTGGTAATTAAAGAAGTATAAAAAATACCTCTAACCTAGAGTTACTAGTACAATAAAAGCCCACAACAAAATAAGATAACAAGTAATGTAATATATGCCATATAATATCATAGATACTCTTTATTGAATACATAGAACATACTAGGTATGTTTTTTACAAACCTTATTTCATTTAGCCCTTAAAACAATCTTGAGAGGTAAATATTAGTATCTCTTCTCTATAGATCAGGAAACAAGTTTCAGGAAGGTTAAGTAAGTGACAAAGTTTATATGGAATATAATCAAGCTGGAATTTAGACACACAGTTGAATCTTGATTATCCATTAGGTGGTTGCACCACAAGTTTATGAATTAGGAGGACAAAAAGAGATGTTTTGGCTTGAAGGCAGAGGGAACACTTTATACAGGAGGTGGGAGTTGAGATGGATCTCAAAGAAAATTTAAATACAAGTAAATAGGAATCCAATTTTAGCAAGAAGGGGATTAAAGAATCAAAGAAATAAAGATAAATGTGTTCCAAAGAGAATCATTAAACTAATTTTGCAAGTTTATATGAATAGAATATAAGGTTGCAGCCACATTATGATGATGACAAATTAAGTTTAAGGAGTTAATCCATTATTTCAATCTTAATATATCTTCAAGTGTAATGCAAGCATTGGTTGTTATTCTTGTTACTTTGCTTTCCAGAGACATTATTCCATAATCTCATAATCTTATATAATAAAAGAGTAACATGCAAATTGACCATCACTCCAACACACAAGATGGCTGCCCCCATGTGGTCAAAAATGGCTGCCCCCATGTGGACACAAGATGGCCAGCAGGGGAGGGCAGTTGGGAGGGACCAGGCCTGCAAGGGAGGGCAGTTGGGGGTGATCAAGCCTGCAGGGGAGGACAGTTAGGGGTGACCAGGCTGGCAGAGGAGGGAAGTTGGGGGTGAATGGGCCTGCAGGGAAGGGCAGTTGGGGGGGACCCAGGCCTAGGGGAGAGCAGTTGGGGGGGGCCAGGCCTACAGGGGAGGGCAGTTAGGGGTGACTAGGCTGGCAGAGGAGGGAAGTTGGGGGGTGACTGGGCCTGCAGGGAAGGGCAGTTAGGAGTGACTAGGCCTGCAGGGGAGGGCAGTTAGGGGCAATCAGGCTGGCAAGGGAGCAGTTAGGCATCAATCAGGCTGGCAGGGGAGTGGTTAGGGGGTGATCAGGCTGGCAGGCAGAAGTGGTTAGGGGCAATCAGGAAGGCAGGGAGGCGAGCAGTTGGGAGCCAGCAGTCCTGGATTGTGAGAGGGATGTCCCAGATTGGAGAGGGTGCAGGCTGGGCTGAGGGACACCCCCCTACCTCAGTGCATGAATTTCAAATTTTGTGCACCAGGCCTCTAGTCTTATATAACATTCATTTATTTCTTTAATATTTATGAGTGTTTACTCTGAGGTAGGCATTGTGATAGGCATTGTACTAGGCATGGAGGACAAGAAATTAAATCTGATATTGCCCCTGCTTTCAAGGAATTCACAGTTAATTTTCAAGTGAGAGGGTCTGACAAGCAGGTAGAAATTTGGGGATAGAGGTCTGAGAGAAGTCAAAGCTAAAAATGTAAATTTTGGAGTTGTTGACTTGTGCCCAGGGAACCTGTGCATTTTTTTTCTTTCTTTCTTTCTTTCTTTCTTTCTTTCTTTCTTTCTTTCTTTCTTTCTTTCTTTCTTTCTTTCTTTCTTTCTTCCTTCCTCCCTCCCTCCCTCCCTCTCTTCCTTCCTTCCTTCCTTCCTTCCTTCCTTCCTTCCTTCCTTCCTTCCTTCCTTCCTTCCTTCTTCCTTCCTGTGCATTTTCTAGAAAGGAAAACAGAAGCAAGATTTAAGAGAGCAACCAAGAGTGATTGGAACCTTTTTTAAAGTTCAGAGTTGTACCTATGTACACACACACACACACAAATATTTTAGCTAATCTTACAATAATGGCGGTAATGAGAAACTTTATCTTGAGGTCGCAGAGTGGTTATCATGACAATATGCACATTCCCGTGGATCAGTGGAGTAGTGTGTAACTGTGAAGAAACGAATGTCAGTATTATATAGGTAATCAATATCTTTTTAATGCTTATGATAAGATAAGCCTGTGGTTAAATGCTTCTGGGTTATAATCGAGTTTTATTTTCTTAGGGAAACATGGATCATTTTCTCAGGACCCTCAGTCTTGGCATGTATGGAAATAGCTCATTCCCAGAGGTAGAGCTGAATTTTATTCACTGTGTTTGGGATTCATCTCCATTCCTTCTGGAAGACAAAGATTTTGTGGGGGAATTAATAAAAATAAAATTTTTATCATCCACATACTACATAGCACAGGGAATTCTTTATCCAATCCTATATTGCAGTAGAGCTAACTGTGGGAGGGTTCTAAATTAAAGGGCTGGGAGATCCTGGGGCCCTGAAAGCAGAAATATGATCTCTACTCGGTGGTCCTAAAGGTCATTATCATTAAGAGCATCCAGAGAGGGACTTATCCCCATAGAGATGCTGGGTGAAGAGATGTTCAGTGGGGAGAGAAAAAGTGAGGAAAGACAAAGTCCAGAGCCAAGCCCCAGGGAAGGCCTGTGGTTAGGGGTGGGAAAAACATAAAAAATTGAGTGGAATAAAGATAAGAGCAGGCTCAAGAAAGCATTGAATCACTGAAGATGAGGAAAGGGGATTCCATCAGAATCCAATACAGCTGAGTAAAAGAGCAAAACCATTTTTAAAAAGGTCTTAGAGTTGGCTTTTGAAAGTCATTAGCAAAATTTTGGAATATAGCCAAAACCGGTTTGGCTCAGTGGATAGAGCGTCAGCCTGCGGACTGAAAGGTCCCAGGTTCGATTCCGGTCAAGGGCATGTAACTTGGTTGCGGGCACATCCCCAGTAGGAGGTGTGCAAGAGGCAACTGATCGATGTTTCTCTCTCATCGATGTTTCTGACTATCAATCCCTCTTCCTTCCTCTCTGTAAAAAATCAATAAAATATATTTTAAAAAAAAATTAAAAAAAAAATTTTGGAATATAGTTTCTGATCTTAACTTTCTGAGCTTACCAAGGTGCCTTGTTAGCCTTCTCTGTTTCTGGGAGCTGATCCTGAAGATCAACTGATTTCTAAACATAAAAATTAATGAGAAATAAAGTTATTGCCTAAAGACCAATTTATATAAATAAACATGAAAGAAAAGATGTTAAACATGACGGCGTGTATACATTTATAACAATTGATAACAAGTTCAGATGCTTCCTTTGTCCAGAAGCAAATGGCTCCACTTTGTGTACGAGCCAAAGCCTCCTTCCCTTTGAGCTTTGTCTCCCAGGACTCTATACATTCCCAAAGTAGGCAACAACCCTGAGCTCACTATTCTTCTCAACTGTGTGCCTTTGCCTACCCCTCCACTTAGACTGTTTTGATGCATTAATTAAACTATGGAAACTAAGATGGCCATGGTCCCTGTCCACTGTGAAATTTGACATCTTGTGTGGGAGGAAGACATAAATAATAACACATATAATTATGTAACTATAAGCTGTGTGCAGAGGAAATTGATATAAAAACATGAAAGGCACCACCCAGGAGAACTGGAAACTAATGCTCAAAAGCCCAAACTCCTTGATGACATGTAGGTTACAGATTATATTGGGCAAAATCACAAGACACCATGAGTTAGGGGTTCATGGTTGTGCTGGGAGCTAATTGGTCAGAGGTGAGGTAAGGGTAATGAGTCATTATTTTTTGTTTGTTTGATTGTTTAAATACATTTTATTGATTTTTTACAGAGAGGAAGGAAGAGGGATAGAGAGTTAGAAACAGCGATGAGTAAGAAACACCGATCAGCTGCCTCCTGTACACCTCCTACTGGGGATGTACCAGCAAACCAAGTTACATGCCCTTGGCTGGAATCGAACCTGAGACCTTTCAGTTCGCAGGCCGATGCTCTATCCACTGAGCCAAACCAGTTAGGGCAGTAACAAATCATTCTTCAGGTCTTGAGGACAGTTCTGAGGTCTGGTCTCATGGGAAAGTAGCCAGGGGTTTGTTCCACCTTAGGGCTCAGGAACTGAAACATAACTTAGGTCAAGATATTATCTTTAGCCTGCCAGAGGTCCTGACTCTGTGACCATTAGTTGGGTCCAGGCTCCTGTCTTCTGTTGCCTCAGGGTTGCTGATTATCAGGGGTAAAGGCTAGGTCTCTATGAGGTTTGTTATATAATTTCTAAACCTGAAATTTAAACTAAACTTAAAGTCATAAGGACCCTCAGTTTCGTTAGGCCTATACCCAATAGTCTCCATAAGAATGAAGGCCTCGGGGTCCATCTGCAGGGCTGGTGTCTGTCCTGTGCTACCTCTGTGGCATCTGCTGAAGCCAATGATGGTGGTCTGCTCTTCTTCGGTTGTATAGAGAACTCCATTTTCTTGATGAGCCAGGCTCAATAGGATCAGTTCTGTTTTTCCACTCATCTCATTTTCGTGCTTTGAACCAACCCTGCCTGAAATTTTAAATACTTACAACTTTCTTTGCATAGAAATTATTTCCATCTAATTTTATGTATTTATCTGTTTGTGTTTTTTGCTTGTCTATTTACTTATTTTAAGGGTGTCTTAAACATTTTATTATGAAATAATTTCAGTCTTATAACCAACCTGTAAAACAGTCCCAAAAGTTTTCATATATTTTTCTAGCTCCCACAAATATATCCATAATACAATGATCAAAACCAAGAAGGCAGCCCAGCTAGAGGGGATCAGTGGTTGAGCATCGACCTATGAACCAGGAGGTGATGGTTCAATTCCCAATGATTCTCTCTCATTATTGATTTTCTTTCTCTCTCTCCCTTTCCCTTTCCCTTCCTCTCTCTGAAATCAATAAAAATATACTTTAAAAATAACTAAGAAAGTAAAAACTGTGTACCCCATATCTTTATTTATTTATTTATTTATTTATTTATTTATTTATTTATTTTTGTTAATCTTCACCTGAGGATATTTTTCCATTGATTTTTAGGGAGAGTGGAAGAGACAGAAAGAAACATTGATGTGAGAGAAACACATCGATTGGTTGCCTCCTGCACGAACCCTGATCAGGGCCTGAGACGGGGAGAAGCCTGCAAACAAGGTATGTGCCCTTGACCAGAATCAAACCCAGGACCCTTTGGTCCACAAGCTGACACTCTATCCACTGAGCCAAACCGGCTAGGGCCACAGTACCTTTAATTAGTTGACAGCCCTTATTCAGACTTCTCCTGTTGTCACACTAAGGTTCTTTCTGTGTTCTGGAACCCAACCTAGCATCTCCCAATTGCCTTTAATAGTCATGTCTTCAATCTTGGACAGTTCCTCAGTGTCTTGTCTTTCATGACCTTGACGCTTTGAGACCTGACTTTCAATTTGGGTTTATCTGATTGTTTCTCATGGTTAAATTCAGTTTTGTATCTTTCTTCCTTTTAAGCACCGAGTCATGGAAGTTTGGGTGCTGGAATTTGTATACTACTAATCCCTCATGAGCTTGTGTTCTTCGTGAAAGGCACATTCATTCACAGGAAAAGGAATCTGCTTCTGGCTCCATCTCTGGAGATATAAAATTAGTCCTTAGTGCAACTAATACAACACTATGGTTCACCCTCTGAGTTTTCATAAAGTATTATTTAAGGCACATGAACTTTAAGTGTTATAATGTTTAATATGCTTTTTAAAACAGGTAAATACCTGGGGTGTCAATTCTAAATCCCTATCATTAGTCATAGTTAATTCACAAGGAACATAGCTAAATCTTCAAAAACTAATACGTAGATCAATTACTGAATCAATAAAAATTCCTGAAGACTAGAATCACCCATGAATAACTTCATAGCACTACAACTCCTTAGACCAAATGCACTAGTAGCCAATTATGGGACATGGAGGACTGACTCTTCTGGAGATTCACAGGCTGGTTACTATTATTAACATCTCCACAAAGACTATGGAAACTGACAGTGGTCAGGAAGTTCTTTCAAGCATTTGGTTCACATGAAAACTATAACTGGACCAGGAATCAGAGCTTAATTCCACTTTCTCTAATTATTACTGTGTCACCTAAGTCAATAACTTAATCTCATTCATTCATTTTTGAAAATCATGGGGTTTCTTCTCTGTGTCAACTCTGTGCCAGGTAGTGGATATTTTATGCTGAGTCAAAATAGTTATGAAATTTATTGACCCAAACAAATGGTGTTCTAGGTGGGAGTGTGGGTGGGAACAGTGGGAACAAGAGCCTTTGGCAGAAGAAGCAAGACTTCTCAAAAAAAAGACCAAAAAAAAAAAAAAGACCACTGTAGTAGAAGGGGTGGGGTGGGGAAAGTGAGATACCAGGTTGCTATGCAGACACTTTAAAGAGTTTTGGCTCATCCTAATATCGGGGCAAAACCACTAATAGGTCTTAAGCACTACAATGATATAATCTATTTTGGGTGTTTTTAATGTTTTTGTTAATTTTTAGATAGAGGAAAGAAGAGGGAGAGATAGAAACATCGATGAGAGAGAAACAACGATCAGCTGCCTCCTGCACATTCTCTACTGGGGATCCAGCCTGCAACCCAGGCATGTGCCCCAACCAGGAATGGAACCAGTGACCTCTTGGTACATGGGTCAGTACTCAACCATTGAGCCACACTGGCCAGGCCAGCTTTGGGTTTTGAAGGATCACTCTAACTATAATGAAAACAAGTTTAGAAGTAGGCATACTAGCTACATAGTTCAGACAAGGATGATAATAGTTTGAACAAGGGTGGTGATGTGGAGACATAGGAAGTGAGGAGAGGTGGCAGTGTTTCTGTGGAATCTGGTTCAGTTTTCTCATCTGTAAAATGGTTTTAGTAACGGTTCCTACATCATAATGTTGTTGAGAGGGTTGAATTAAATTAATAGAAATAAAATAATTAGAAAAGTACCTAATACTTTTATTAAAGTACATAATAATCAAACATACTACTCATATGTGTATGCATAAACATGTTCATATATACATAAACATATATATGAACTTACATTATTATTATTATTATTATTATTATTATTATTATTATTAAAAAGATGTTTAAGTGATAAAACTGACAGGACTAGGAGATAGAGTATATGAGATAGGGAGAGTAGATGTACATCTGTTAGAAATATTTGCAAAATATTGATATTTACTCTGTCTTAGTTAAGTTGAAAGGCATTGATAACAAGGGTATTGGCAGGCAGAAGTTCTACTTCCAGATAAAATGAAGTAAAAGAGACCAGATTTACTCTCCTGCCTGAAACAACTAAGAAATTAGACAAAACATATGAAGTAATAGATTTTAATACATTAGACATTAAGCAATGAAAGACAGTTATCCCTAAGAGGTGATAAGAAGAAAATATAAGAAAAGCCTTAGAAGTGGCCAAGTTTACTGCCTTTAAAGAGTTTTTAGGCTACAGTGCAGAGAAGGTGAACCCAGAAGGAGCCTGCTGGACACCCTGAGTTGAGGAGGTGGAGTTTCCAGGAAGTTCAAGGTAGGAAGAATTTTCAGGATGCAGTACCAGAGCTACTGGAGATATTGCATAAGGGCCTCCTTGAGTATTCAGATGAGTACTGAACAGAGAATACACATGTGGAAGGTACACTGAGTCACTGAATAAATTGCTTAGAAGGATCTTACCTCAATAGTGAGGGGGGATTAGCCTTAGACTAAATTGCTAAAAAGGAGACTATGATAAGTTAAAGATGTATGCTATCTACACTAATAAAAGAGAAAGATGCAAATTGACTGTCACTTCATGACACCCACTAGCCAATCAGGAGTGAGTATGCAAATTAACCTGTTAAGATGGATGGTTAATTTGCATACGCAGGAGCCAAGCAGCCAGGGGCGGAGCGGCCGCTTGCACGGGTGCTGATGCCAAGCAGCCAGGGTCCCGGGGACGGGCGTCCTCAGGACCCAGGCCGCTCTGAGCCTGTAGGCCTGCGTGTAGGCCCAGAGCAGCCAGGGTCTTGAAATGACACCCAGCCGCTACAGGCCTATGTGCGCAGGCACCAAGCAGCTGGGGGCTTGGTGGGAACGCAGCGGATGTTCCCACACTGTGGCCACTTGCGCACACGCTGGCACCAAGCATCCTGTATCCTGGGGACAGGCATCCTCAGGAGCCAGGCCGCTCTGAGCCTGTAGGCCTGCACATAGGCCCGGAGTGGCCGGGGTCCCGGGATGACCCCCAGCCACTCTGGGCCTACGCGTGCAGGCGCCAAGCGGCCAGGGGTGGGGCAGGAACATCCCCGGGACCCAGGCGCTCCAAACCGGTGTGCTGGCAAGTGGCCAGGGGTAGAGTGGGAACATCCCCTACAGCAAGCGAGCAGACAGCAGACTGCTGGGGACTGCTTGCCCCTCACTGTGGTGGTAAGGGGCAAGCAGTCCCCCGCAGTGAGCGAGCAGACAGCAGGGCCCTGCTTGCCCCTCGTCCCGCGGTGAAGGGCAAGCAGGCCCCCACAGAGAGCAGACACCAGGGCCTTCAGTGGCATCAAGCAGGCAGGTCCGCAGAAGGCAGAGAACCATGGTGAGCAGGCTTAAGCCATCAAGAGGACATCCCCTGAGGGCTCCCAGATTGGAGAGGGTGCAGATTGGGCTGAGGGACACACCCCCCCATGCACAAATTTTGTGCACCAGGCCCCTAGTAAACTATAAATGCTAACGCAATGCTAAAATAGCAAAACAGAGATCTAGCTAAGTAGTCAACAAAGCAGATAATGTGAAATCATAAAAATGTTCAATTAATGCAAAAGAATACAGAAAAAGAGGAACTATGTAACAAAGGACAGGTAGAAAAACAAATAGCAAGATGGCAGCTTTAAACCTAACCATATCAATTATCACATTAGCTGTCTAAATACCTCAATGTAAAAACAGAAATTGTCCAACTATATGCTGCCTAAAAGAAACCTACATTAAATATAATGATACAAATAGATTAAAAATAAAAGCATGGAAAAAGATCTACCATGCTAACACTAATTAAAAAGAAAGCTAGAATGACAATATTAATATTAAAGTATATTCAAAGCAAAAAATATTACAAAGGACACAGAGTCATTTTATAATGAAAAGTATATTAGTTTATCAAGAGGACATAATAATGGTCAACTTTTATGTATATAATGACAAAGTTTCAAAATACATAAGCGAAGAGAAAAAGACAAATCCACATTTTTAGTTGCAGATTTCACTATCTATCTCTCAATATTTGATAGAACAAGAAGACAGATAATCTGTAAGGATATAGGAAGTCAGAAAACCACTATCAACCCATTTAATTAACAACACTTAATTAAGCACTACACAACAGAGAATAGACAATTTTTAAAGATGTATATGGAATAAATATTAAGCTAGACAACATTCTGGGCTATAAAACAAGTGCTACTAAATTTTAAAGGATACAAGTCAGGCAAAGTATGTTAATTGACCTTAACAGAGTTAAATTAAGAATCAACAAGAAAATGATATCTGAAAAGTGCTCAAATATTTGGAAATAAAATAATACTTCTAAGTAACTCATGAGCCAAATTAAAAAATCAAAAGGGAAATTATAAAGTGTGTTAAATGGTCTAAAAATGAAAACACAATATGTCAAAATGCGTAGAATGCCACTAAAGTTGTACTGGAAGGGAAATTTACAGTGCTAAATATCTGTATAGGTAAAGATGAAAGGCCTTACTTACTTTAAACCTATACTAATAAAAATTGACATAAAGAAAGATTAAAATGTCAATGGAACTAAATAGAGTATAGAAATGGATCCACACATATTTAGATACTCGATTTTTAATGAGGGTACACAAAAGAAAGAATGTATTTTCAACAAATGGTACTAGAATAATCAATACCTCAATACATGAACATACACACAAGAACTTCTTCAATCCATATCTCACATCATATACAAAGGTTAACTCATGAATCATAGAGTTAAATGTAAAACATTAAGATTATAAAACTTTCAGAAGAAAATATAGGAGAAAATCTTTGAGACCTTGAGTTAGGCAAATATTTCTTTAATGTGGTACTAAAAGCAATTCATAACAGAAAAAACATAAAGTGGATTTCATCAAAATTAAAAACTGCCTTTTAAAAGACACTGAGAGAATAAAATGGCAAGTCACAGGCTGGAGGAAATATTTTTATCTTAAATATGTAAAATGCTCTCCAAACTTAATAAAAGAAAGCAAACAACCCAATTAAAAATGGACAAAATATTTGAACAGATACTTTAGCAGATAATATGTATGGGGGGGGGCAAATAAGAACATGAAAAGATACTCAACATCATTAGTTATTATGGAAATACAAATTAAATGAGATATTACTTAATTCCTATTAGAAAGGCTAAAATTACCATACCAAAAGTTGCAGAGAATGTGAAGGAACTAGAACTCTCATATTGCTGGTAAAATGGAACAATCATTTTGGAAAATTCTTGGCAGTTCCTTGAGTTAAACATCACCTACCATATTATGCAGCCATGCCACCCTAGGTGTTTGCTCAGAAGAAATGAAAGTATATATGCATACAAAGACTTATACATGGATCTTCATAGCAGCTTTATTTGTAATAGCCAAAATCTGGAAACAACCCAAATGCCCATCAGTAGATGAGTAGATAAATTGTGGTCTAGCTATATCCTGGAATACTACCTAGCAATAAAAGAAATTAACTATTGATACTTGCAAAAAGCTGAATTTCAAAGTAATTATACTGGGTGGAAAAAAAACAACAGACAAAAATGTATACTTTGTATAATTCTATTTATAGAAAAACTAGAGGCCCAGTGCATGAAATTCATGCATGGAGGGTGGTTCCTCAGCCCGGTCTGCACCCTCTCCAACCTGGGACCCCTCGGGGGATGTCCAACAGCCAGTTTAGGCCCAATCCAATCAGACATCCCTCTTGCAATCTGCGACCGCTGGCTTCTAACTGCTCACCTGCCTGCCTGCCTGATAGATCCTAACAACTCTGCCTGCCTGCCTGCCTGATCACCCCTAACCACCTCTGCCTGCCAGCATGATCACCCCTAACCACCTCTGCCTGCCAGCCTAATCACCCCTAACTGCTCCCCTGCCATCCTGATCGCCCCTAACCTCCTCTGCTTCGGCCCCTGCCACCATGGCTTTGTCTGGAAGGACATCCAGATGGATGTCCAGAAGATGTCTGATCTAATTAGCATATTGCCTTTTTATTAGTATAGATTTCTGGAAAATGCAGACTAATCTATAATGACAGAAAACAGATCAGTCGTTGCCTGGGGAGTGAGAGTGAGAATAAGTGGGTTTGGAGCATAAAAATCTCATGAAATTATGGATATGGTCACTAATGTGACTGTGGTGATAGTTTTGCCTGTGTATATGCATATAAAAAATTATCAAATTATATACTTTAAATATTTGAATGTCAACTATACTTTAATAAATTGTTTAAAAGGTGCCGTGGGGAGATGGAGTATGAGTAGCTCAGATAATCCCCCAGAAGGTTACTACATCTGGAGGCTGCACAATAGGAAACAGTGCCCCAAATTGTCTTGCAAAAGTGTCTGGCAAGCACTCCACTGCTGGGCACTAAATGTTGGGTCTTATGCTCCCAGCACCAGGGTAGTTGGACCAGATGAATTGCTCTTGTTGCTGCCTTCTGAAACTTTCGATGTAGCTGCCTTTTCTCTGCTCTAGAATGGATCCTGCTCTTTCATTCCTCTAATTTCTGGTTCAAGCCGGGGCCAGAGCTATTTCATAGGTAGGTCCTGGCCCATGTGCCTATGTCGCAGCTGAAATAGAGGCTCGGAATGTGTATGCCTGCCTCATAAGATGAAGAATTCTCCAAATGCTACAAGAATAATCTAATGCTGTGCAGTCAAGATGAAGAAAAACAACCAATATCAGGAGTCAGGGTTGCCCTTCAGCTTACCCTTGATATCCTGCTTTCTTTAGCTAAGAAAGGTGTATTTCTTAAGATTTTTTGTGACAAATGAGATTCCTAATGTGGAAATACTTTGCAATTTTTAGTGTAAATGTAAAATGTCATTCTAAAACCCGTAAAACTTTGGAACTGGAAATTTATTTTGGCCAACTAAAACCTTAAAGAAAAAGCAAGCGTCAAACAGCTGAGGGAGAAGGCCCAGTGAGCAAACAGCATGAGATTCTGGGAGACAGAGAAAGGTCTCCATGCCAGGTTGTGAAGCAACCAGCAGAGGGCCCAAAGAGGGAAAGGACAAGGAAACTGACTTCCTGAAGGACATTCTTTCTGTAGCTATTTTTGTAGCTTTAAAATACAACACTGATGGTGTCTTAGAGAAAGCATTAAAGTTAATACATTTATACACATTAAATTCTTGTACATGCCTATTACAAATAAGTTGAATAAAAATATTTTGTTTTTGCATCCATATAGCATATTATCAATTCAAATCTGGGAAAATGATATCAGTTTCATTCTAATTTGTTTGTTCTACATCATTCTACTGAACCATTTTGCATGTTCATCCTCAAAAAACTCCACTCTAGCCGAAACCGGTTTGGCTCAGTGGATAGAGCATCAGCCTGCAGACTGAAAGGTCCCAGGTTCGATTCCGGACAAGGGCACGTACCTTGGTTGCGGGCACATCCCCAGTAGGAGGTGTGCAGGAGGAAGCTGATTGATGTTTCTCTCTCATCGATGTTTCTAACTCTCTATCCCTCTCCCTTCCTCTCTGTAAAATATCAATAAAGTATATTTAAAAAAAAAAACAACTCCACTCTAAACCCATAAACTTTGGTTATATCAATTGAACTGACTAGATAATTTAATTCCACACATAACTCTTATGCATTGGCCTTGTTTTTAGTTTGTACTACAGTGGTCAACATCTATATATATAAAAGCCTAAGCAACTGGCCAACCAGCTGACCAGTCAACTGGCCAACTGTCCCAACTGTCTGGCAGCTATGACACACACTGACCACCAGGGGGCAGACACTCAATGTAGGAGATGAAACCACAGGCATGGAAACATGGAACAGACTGATGAATCTCAGAGGGAAGGGGGAGAGGGGAGGGCAAGAAGAGATTAACCAAAGATCTTATATGCATACTAGAGGCCTGGTGCACAGATTTGTGCACCGGCGGGGTCCCTTGGCCTGGCCTGTGGGGATCGGGCTGAAACTGGCTCTCCGACATCCCCCAAGGGGTCCTGGATTGCAAATCCATGCACTGGACCTCTAGTGAAAATAAAAGCATTTATTTCATAGCGACACACAAATAATGAAGGTACAACTACATTTAGAGGATTATATCTGTATCAGCACCTGCCATCTACAATAATAAAAGAGAAATATGCAAATTGACCATATTTCTGCCAATCAGGAGTGAGTATGCAAATTAACCCAACAAAGATGAGGGTTAATTTGCATACACAGGCCCAGAGCGGTCGGGCGGGGTGGGACGCCTGCTATGAGGGGGTGGGTGGGGGGCGGAGGGAGCTACTGGAGCCGGCAAGTCTTCACTCCCAGCCACCCAGGAGTGAAAACTTGCAGGCTCCCGGGCGGCCAGGAGTGAAGCCAGGGGAAGGAAGGCCTATTCTTGCACGAATCTTCGTGCAACGGGCCTCTAGTGTAATTATAAAGTAACATTAATTACTTTAGGTTATTATTTGCTATGTCTTTTTTTTTTAATGTTTTTATTGATTTCAGAGAGAGGAAGGGAGAGGGAAAGAGAGAAACATCAATGATGAGAGAGAATCATCTATTGGCTGCCTCCTCCACACCCCCTGCTAGGGATCAAGTCCAAAACCCAGGCATGTGCCCTGATTAGGAAATGAACTATGACCTCCTGGTTCATGGGTCAACACTTAACCACAGAGCCACATTGGTTGGGCTATGTGTTTTTAAAATAAATATATTATAGAACAATTTTAGAATTACAGAAATATCATGAAGATAAAACAGGGTTTCCATGTATTCTACACCCTATTGTTAACATCTATTATTAACATCTTACAGTAATATAGTATATGTTAAAATTAATGAATTAGTATTAATACATTATTATTAATGAAGATCAGATTTCATTCAGATTTTCTTAATTTTGCCCAATATTTCTTTGTGTTCCAGGATTCTATCCATGATACCACATTGTATTTGGTCACCATGTCTCCTTAGGGTCCTGTTAGTTGTGAAGGTTTCTCAGACTTCTCTTGTTTTTGATGACTTTGAGAATTTTAAGGTCCCTTCTTTGGGATTTGTCTGATTTTCTTTTTTTTCATGATTAAACTTGGGTGGGAGGAAAACCACAGAGATAAAGTGCCATTCTCATTATATCATATCAAGGACACATGCTAGCAATATGACTTGTAGTTGGCTTTGATTTTGGTCACCTGAGTTAGATATGTTCTGCAATGTGTGCTGTTTGTGTTGTAGCCACTCTGCAGTTTAGTTTTCCATTATTGCCAACATTTTATTATAAGAATTTAAAATATATATAGCCAATTTGAAGTTTAAATTTCAACATAGATTCTACAATTGGTCTTTCACTACTCTCACTTTATCACTTATGTGTGTCTATCCATTCTGGCATTAATCACTTCAATCCATGTTATTTTTTTTTTATTCTGTCATTTATTTTAGAGTCGGCCAATTTTGCCCCTAACATATGAGGAAATAGACTTGGACTTGCTGCAATGAAACAAAGGAAGAGAATCATGTTGGATGTTAAAATCCAAGTTTTATAGATGTGGAAAAGGGGCACATTTAAGAATATAGTAGAAGGTAAAAATTAGCCTGCAGTTTAGGAGCTGGTAGAAGTCCTTAAACATTATGAAGTGTGTCAAAAGTATCACTGTGGCCTCAAGGACTGCCAAACAATTGCAAGGAAAAAAGCTAAAGGAAACTATGGCCCAAGTCATGCATGAATGACTTGAGGGCATTTGAAAATACCGGGGAAGACCATTTGCTAATTGGGATGCCAGGAGCATGTCTACAAAGGGATTATGTCAGTAAGACCTAGAATTACATTCCCATTTCCAGGAACCCATCCCCAGCACTCAACAGGGAGTGCCTGGAATACTACATTTTACTTAATTGCCCCCATGCAAAGAATGAGGCAATGAATGGTGTGAGAGTTTTTCAAGGAGAATGAATGATCTTTGTGTTACTTACAAAAGAAAGTACCACAGCCTTGTGGGCTTAACCAACAGAAATTTATTTCTCACAGTTCTGTAGGCTAGAAGTCTGGATCAGGATGTTTTCAGGGATGGTTCCTTTTGAGGACTGTGAAGAAGAGTCTGTTCTAGGTCTGTCCCCTTGACTTGTAGATAGCCATCTTCTCCCTATATCTCTTTATATTGAAGCATAGTGGTCCCTCCTTTGAAAAAAACTGCTGTTTGAAACTGCTGTTTGAACTATGCTATTATTCTTAGACAGTCTCTTATTCGGTAGGTCAACTCTGTTATTTTTAGACTGTAAAATAACTTTGTTTTTTGCTTGAATAGAAAAGATAAACTTAATTGTCTGACCTTGCAAGCTAGCCATCTAACATAAGGAATTGATTCACTGATATTGATGCCAGGTGCCTGTATAGATATGATACCCAAGGTTACAGGTGTCTGTATAGATATGTACTCAAGATTACACATTGTCTGTAAAAATAACTTACACAAGGACCTAAAAAAGATATAAAAAGAGAATGCTTCCTTCTTTGGGGGTTCAGAATTTTGTTCCTGTATCCCACCTTTTTAATAGAGGCAACTGCTGAGCAAACTTATTTATGGTAGTAAATAAATGGGAATGAAAGGTATTTTTTTATTACAATTTCATCCAATTCTTTCAATTCCACCAAAATTATATGCCAAACACCACTTAGTAATTTATCATCAAAAATTACATTTAGTGTTCTCTCTGCTGAAAATTCTATTAAATTCTTCAAATTGGTAAAAGTTGAAAACCACATGACATGAAAAAGATCTGGTTCCCAATTAGGAGAGTTATTAAGTCTCAAGTTCTGGAAGATACACCTAGATTTACCAAATAACTTTTAGTTATACTTGTTGCTCTTTCACTGAAGCACCTGTAGATCAGGTTGGTGTCTTAATTTGGGTTCTCCCAAAAGCAATCTCTAAGATGAAGTAGGCCTTAGTTTAAGAAGTTTACCTGAGAGTTGGACTCACAAACTGTATCTTAATGGGGACCTCTAAGTATCATATAGGATGATACTTAGAACTGTCCCAGCAAAGGACAGGAAAGTTGAGAATTCATGCACTTTCATTGCCTGCCCCTTGTGTCCTTAAGACTAGAAGGTGCCATGAAGTCAAAGGTGGGCCATTTGGAATATGCAGTGAGACACCAATAGGGTCTGTGATAGCTGAAAAATAGAAACATTGTTAATTTTATTACTGATAAAAATATTTATTTTACTATGTTTTAAAAATATTTTATGAAAACATTGAAGCTGCAGATTTATCTCTTTTAATTTATAAAATTATCCTCCCTAAATTGACAAAATTAATATCCATATTAAATCTGACACAAAAAGTTTATCTTCATTTTTAATTCAAATAAATGGCAATATAAGACTCAAAAATCTCATTAAGTATTTCTTAAATTTAAGTTGAATTTAATATTGAATAAATATTAAATACTACTAGAGCTATAGAAAAATAAATTGCAGAATGCATATTGTAGTGATTTAAATGATGTAGATATAATTAATTTATTCACTTTATAATAAGTTATGCAAACAAAATATTAATTGAGATGTTTCTCATTAATTTATAATAATGTAGTGTACTATTAGCTATAATTATAAGTTACTTTTGAAGTGAGATATGTAATTTTAAAAGCCTGGTATTTCTTCGGCATGTGTTGGTGTGCATATATTGATTGTTGGTTTTCTACTACAGGGAATACTTAAATTAAACCAAGTATAAATAATGCCATTAGTTTATAAACCTGAGGATGAAACTTTCCTGGTATTTAAAGAAAGTGAACGAGCCCTGGCTGGGTGGCTCAGTTGATTGGAACATCATCCCATACACCAAAAGGTTTAAAGTTCAATTCCCTGTCAGAGTGAGTGCAGGAGACAACCGGTCAAGGTTTCTCTCTCATACTGATGTTTCTCTCTCTGTCTCTCTCTCCCCCTTCCTCTCTCTAAAACAAGCAAACAAACAAAACATATCCTTGGGTAAGAATTAAAAAAGAATGAAAGAAAGAGAATGCTACCTAGTGCTAAAACTCTGATCTAGAAACAAGCATATAATTTTATTTTATTTTATTAATGGAAGTAGAAATCATTAAGTGTTTCATAAATATAATTAGATTAACATTAACTTCAACTGGAATAGATGTTTAATAATATGGTTTTATAATGTGTTTTTTAACTGCTTTATTAAAGAACACTCCCCAAATCAGAACGAAATTATGAACATGTTTTATTTGTGGATTTTTATCCAACTTACTTTGGGCAGCTTCGTAATCCCAGAAAAACATGTTGGGTGCATTTAAAAAACTAGTATCAATAACATATACTCCTCTGATTATTCAAGGTGCTTTTCTTTCCAGCTAATAATACATTTTAGGCATAAATACTGAGGATAACATACCAGAATTACCTATACCTACATACATGAAAAAAGTCATTGAGTATTAAAAATATTTTGCCTCCTCTTTATGCTCATGTAGTCTTTCCTTCCTCCACAATAGAGTTTTGATTTTTAACATTAGTCTGGAAATAATAGAGGAAAAATGGTTAATTGAACATTGTTATCACTTTCACCACCCTCTACCATGTAACTGAACATTCCATTTTAACACAAAGCTTCACTCTTAACAGAAATGTAATACAGGAAAGACTAGAAGACCAAAGGCTTTATGGTTCTTTTAGTAATCATTAAAGGAGGTTTCTATTTCGTTTGGTTACCAAAGGTTTGGAACTCAGGAGCAATGCACTGAAGTCAGATTTGGGATGGATGTGGAAACAGCTTTGTGAACACAGGCCGGCTCTTAGGTCAATCCAGTAAAACTCTGTATGTATGTGAACCTTTTGAATGACCCTGATGTGAAAACCACCAGATTCTTGGATATTCACATGCCCAATTTTAATAAATATTGCCAAATTGTCCCAACATGTTTGTGCCAATTACACTTTCACTACCTGTACAGGAGAGTTTTCATCACTCTAGAGACTCAACATTTGATATCATCAGAATGAAATGTCTGCCAACTCAGTAAGGAAGAAATGTTATTTCATGGATTTCACTTTGCATTTTTCAAATTATTAATGAGTTTTTACTGCAATTAATATAATTTTATTTCTTTTCCTCATTTTAATGTTGTTTTCTGAAATTGAATTTTGAAGTTCTTTATATATTCTTTATGCTAATTATTTGTCTATTTTATATATTGTGAATATTGTCTTCTAGTCTGTCACTGTCTTATAACTTCCATTATAGAGTTGTTGTCATTTTAATACTACTACCAATTATCATCATTTTAATACTACTACTACTAATCCTATCTAATAAAAGAGTACTGTGAAAATTAACCATCACTCCGCTACACCCACAAGCCATGCCCACCAGCCATGCCCACCAGCCAATCAGGAGGGAATATGCAAATAAACCCAACCAAGATGGCTACAGCCACAGAGAGCAGGAGGGAGGCTTGGGTTTCCCTGGCAATGGAGGAAGCCAAGCTTTCTGCCTGCCCTTGCCAGCCTAGGCCTCCACGTGCTACAAAGTTTCAATTATAGAAGATAAATCCCAACAGAAATGGCTGCAGCACGGAGCTGGAGAGAGCAGGAGGCTAGGGTTGCCCGCAGCGATGGAGGAAGCCAAGCTTCTGCAGCCCTGGCCTGCTTTGGCCTCCGCTTAAGGCTACAAAGTTTCAATTATAAAAGATACATAAATCCCAATAGAAATGGCTGCCTCCACCAAACGAGCAGAAGGCTTGGCTCCACTCCAGGCTACAAAGTTTCAATTGTAGAAGATAAATAAATCCCAGATTCCAGGGCCTCTGCTTGGGTCGCCAGGGGGCGTGGCAGGCCTGCAAACCACCTCAGGCCCCTCGCCCAGGCTGCCCCACACCCCAAGGGAACCCCCACCCTGATCCGGGACACCTTTCAGGGCAAACCAGCTGGCACCCACCCATGCACCAGGCCTCTATCCTATCTAATAAAAGTAATATGCAGATTGACCATCATTCCAACACACAAGATGACTGCTCCCATGTGGTCAAAGATCCTGCCCCCATGTGGACGCAAGATGGCCACCACAAGATGGCCAGCAAGGGAGGGCAGTTGCAGGCAATCAGGCCAGCAGGGGAGGGCAGTTGGGAGGGACAAGGCCTGCAAGGGAGGACAGTTGGAGGTGATCAAGCCTGCTGGGAAGGGCAGTTAGGGGTGACCCGGCTGACAGAGGAGGGAAGTTGGGGGTGACTGGGTCTGCAGGGAAGGGCAGTTGGGAGGGACCCAAGCCTGCAGGGGAGAGCAGTTGGGGGGTACCAGGCCTTCAGGGGAGGGCAGTTGGGGGGTACTAGGCCTTCAGGGGAGGGCAGTTAGGGGTGACCAGGCCTGCAGGGGAGGGCAGTTAGGGGTGACCAGGCCTGCAGGAGAAGGCAGTTAAGGGCAAACAGGCTGGCAGGGGAGCAGTTAGGCATCAATCAGGCTGGCAGGGGTGTGGTTAGGGGGTGATCAGGCTGGCAGGCAGAAGTGGTTAGGGGCAATCAGGAAGGCAAGCAGGCAAGCAGTTGGGAGCCAGCAGTCCTGGATTGTGAGAGGGATATCCGACTGCCCGTTAAGGGGTCCCAGATTAAAGAGGGTGCAGGCTGGGCTGAGGGACACCACCCCCCCCCCCCCGCCATGCATGAATTTCATGCACCGGGCCTCTAGTATAATTAAATAATATTGAGTACTTACCCTTGTGCCAGATCTATTTAAGTACTTTATGTATATTACCTCATTTAATTCTCACAACAGCCCTATGAAGTAGGTGCTTATTATAGATATGGAAACTGAAGTATAGAAAGGCCTAAGGAACTTGGTCATGATTGTTGGCCTAGGAAGTGGCAGAAGCAGGACCAGCACCGAGGCAGTCTAATTCCCAAGCACTCATCCTTTAATTATTGCACCATCCCATATAACTTGACCTTAATACAGCAGAAATAGTATTGCAGTCTTCAAATAATTTCATTTTGGTATAGTATAAATGGTAATTAGTTTTATAGTTAAAAGGTATAGTCTACTTCATTTTGATAGTTGGCATTAAGCACCCACAATGGGTTATATTCTAAGAAAGAGAGAAGGGGAAGGGGAAAAGAAAAGGAAGGAAAGGAAAGGAAGGAAGAAAAGAAGAAAGACACTATCTCGTCCCTCAGAGAGCTTAAAATGTAGTAGGGAAGATACTGTGTGATGAGCATTGTAATAGGATTCAGTAAAGGGCGCCAGGAGATCCTGTGTGATCATATAAATAACCAGTCATATGAATGATTGATACTGAATCTTCAATCAATACCTCATCTCTATCACTTGTGCTAACCTTCCCTTATCTTATAGTAGTTTGGATTGAAATGTCCTAATTAACCCCATTGGTCTGCTTATTGAAATCTTTTTGGACTTTGATTTTCCCATGAAAAGTTTAACTAGCATTGCTACCAGCATGCCATTTCAGTTCACTTAGAAGATCATTGACATCTTTATTCAAATCATTTACCCTGGAAAAATTGATGAGAGCCCTAGGATAGATTTTGCAGATGACTCGGAGCAGCAAGCAGGCTGCTGATCAGCTTTCTTAAGGTTGTTCATCCAGTTTCCTGAATATTTCTAGAACACAGAAGGGCGGTGACCTGGAGGGGCACAAAGCAAGGTGGGGAACTGTGTGATAAGGGACTGCAGCCATGGAGGTGGGGGTGGCAGCAGTGGCAGTTACTGCTGCTGCTTTTCCTTTTCCTTCCTTCTTATTCTCCCCTCCTCCTCGATGCAAGGCTGCATAATCTCTTTAAGAAATTAATGAAGCTTTAGGCTTTTATTTTTTTTTAATATATTTTATTGATTTTTTACAGAGAGGAAGGGAGAGGGATAGAGAGTTAGAAACATCGATGAGAGAGAAACATTGATCAGCTGCCTCCTGCACACCCCCTACTGGGGATGTGCCCGCAACCCAGGTACATGCCCTTGACCGGAATCGAACCCGGGACCCTTAAGTCCGCAGGCTGACGCTCTATCCACTGAGCCAAACCGGTTTCGGCAGCTTTAGGCTTTTAGTTGAACTGAAAATTATGAGCTATTACTAAAACTGCAATCACCTTAATTTATTCCTCTTTAAAATGGAAAAAGTAATACTGGACACTGAACAAAAAAAAAATTAATTCGTTAGTATGTTTTGGAGGGAAAACAGATTAAGAAATACAGGAGATTATTTTTGCTTTTAAACATTTATGGTACAAATGGGAAAAAGTGCACCCAGCAGTAAAGCCACTTATGACCTCATACCAGGACAAATGTTGTTCTATCTGGACTTTTCCTATTATCTCATTCCAGATTGGTTATTTTTAAGCACATATGCACAAATATTTATGTCTTGGCTGCTAGTTTTTGGACTCATCTCAGTTGCTCTTTAGCAATTGTCCTAAAAATGGACAGAGCTGTGATCCCACAGGGTGCTGTAAAAGCGGGAGAGTGAAAGAAAAGGCAGTATGATGACCCCACTAGAAGGAGAGTGGAGAGTCTGCCACGAGTGCTGTTAGCAAGTAGAACTGAGAGGGAAAGAGAGCAGAAGCAGCTCTGGGAAGATGATGTCCCATGGTGATGGGCTCTCTGCCATTGATGGGAGAAGAGTGAGGTTCTTGAAAATTACGAAAAGGTGAGGCTGCGTGACCCTGACAGCAATGTCCATGGACAAGAAGCAAGGCCCTTCTTTTTCTATCAGCTCCATTGGGAAAAGGCAAACCTGGAAGGAACTGGAGTCTGCAGTCAGTGCCAGAATTACAATGCTGCATATGGAAGGATGAGAAAGGAGCTGAGAGAGAATCGCTCAATAACTGGCTCACAAATAAAGTCCACTAGTATGAAGTCTTAGCCACTTAGTCATTTAGTACACTTAGTCAGAATCAGCACAGTAATTAAGGAAGTAGGGGAGGACACATACTTTCCCTAGGAAAGAAATTGCTACTTTCCCTATGAAAATGTTTCTTTTTAATACAGCCTCTGTGGGATTACTCATTCATACCATGAACATTAGTTATTAGCACATGCATTTATTTAACACATGTCAGGATATACCTTCAGGGTTTATGGTGATTCTGTAGATGGAAAAGAGGTCTCATTTAAAGCTGAACTTATCACTGCGGCAGTAGAAAATTTTGTCTGAAGTCAGCCAGAGTCTTAGGTAATATTTTTAAAATATATTTTTATTGATTTCAGAGGAAGGGAGAGGGAGAGAGAGATAGAAACATCAATGATGAGAGAGAATCATTGATCAGCTGCTTCCTGCACGCTCCACACTGGGGATCAAGCCCGCAACCTGGGCGTTTGCCCTGACCAGGAATCGAACTGTGGCCTCCTGGTTCATAGATCAACATTCAACCACTGAGCCACGCCTGCTGAGCTAGGCATTTTCTTTTACATAGTCCATTTTTATCACCAGGGGGCTCTGTGCATGTGTGTACATTTTAAAATATTAAAATAATATAAACACTACCTCATCCCTGCTACTTAATCCATTTTTGCAATTTCTTAGGAAGTTTGGGAGAGGGAAGGAAGTTTAGTCTCTCTCTTTATACACTGATTATACACTGAGTGGCCAGATTATTATGATCTCTGAATGCATAATAATCTGGCCACTCAGTGTGTGTGTGCATATATATATATATATATATATATATATATATATATATATATACATATTTGTATATATTAGAGGCCCGGTGCATGAATTCGTGCATGGGTGGGGTACAGCCAGCCTGGCCAGGGGGAGGGGACATGGATGATTGGCCGGCCTGCCTGCTGGTCGAACTCCTGGTCAAAAGGACAATTTGCATATTAGCCTTTTATTATATAGGATATACACTGAGTGGCCAGATTATTATGTGTTCAGAGATCATAATAATCTGGCCACTCAGTGTATATGTTGAGATTAATTTTCTCATATGGTGCATGGAATCCACCTCAGTGCTGTGCAGTCATCCTTCTGCCTCACTTAAGTCTATTTGCAGCTAGGTAAGCACACAGAGTAGGGTGTGTCTTAGAATAGGAAATATAGAGATGGGCAGGTAAAAAGAGAAAATATCTGGAGGACAAAGAGGGAGACAGAGGATAATTTATTTCTAAGCTCATCCATCAAAAGGAATCAAATCTATTAGGGTCTAGTCATTCATTCAATAATATAATATTTATTGAACATTTCCACATCAAGCATTGCAGGATACAAAGTCTCTAGATGCCAGGCATACAAAGACATATAAAACATGACCCCTACCTTCAAGAAGCTTTCTGTCTGGTGGAGAAGCTGCAAGAATGAAATAAGCCACACTGTCAAGAGCTCTATAGAGGTGTGCACATGGTGTTATGAGAAAAGCAACAGAGGGCATCAAAATCACACTAACAATCTGGAAGGCATCTTGGAAGAGAAGTACTTTCAGCTATTGAAAACAAAGGAAATAAGATTTTGATAAGAAAGATGAGTATTTTTAAAGGCATAGGAACAAGAAACTGTTCAGTACAACTGACCACAGGATGAAAGATAGAACAAGAGATAAGAGGAGATGGGGCTATTAAAAACTGAGAAGGATATGGAATTTCCCCTTATTTTCAAACTAATAAGTTATGTGGCACAATATTATGGATGCT
This sequence comes from Plecotus auritus, assembly GCF_963455305.1. NCBI lineage: Eukaryota > Metazoa > Chordata > Mammalia > Chiroptera > Vespertilionidae > Plecotus > Plecotus auritus. The sequence continues at coordinate 87,935,905 of NC_137771.1, read as the reverse complement.
GGCAGACATGAGACTCCATCAGAGACAAAGGACTTTATTATTAACTAGAGGTCCAGTGCATGAAATTTGTGCACAGGTGCAGTCCCTAGGCCTGGCCGGTGATCGAAGCATGAGCATCTGGCATGGAAGGGCAGGTCCCAGCTGACCTCTGGGCCCTGGGCAGCACCTGGGCCCCCGGCCCCCCACACGACCCTCTCCACCTGAGTCATGGCGCCCGAGTCCCCACATGGAGATGTAGTGAGCGTGGATGGACGCCACAGGCCAGGGTGCAGCGTGGGCCTCTGGGCTGCCCAGTAGCGCCATATGGAACCTGGGTGGGCAGCGCACTCTCTCCCGGCTAGCTTCGCAGACCAGCTCTTGCACGAACCCATGGGGAGCCCGACCGGACCCTGTGGTCCTAGCAGCTGCAGCCCAGCTCACCCGGAAGAGTCTGTGTGGGTGCAGGCTCCTCATGGGTGCCTGGCATCTGAGCACAGGGGCTTCCCCAGCATGCAAGCCCTGGCATCCTGGGGGAGGGTAGCAGGGGGAGTAAGAGTGAGCTCAGCAGATACCCCGCATTCTCACTGCACCTTCTTTCCCATCACCCTCATCCCCAGGTAGCCAGTGAGAGGTCGCAGTCCCTTACCCGGGCGCCGCGGGAGGTTGGTCACCACCATCCACCTCCAGTTCCCCATTCTAGCCCTTGGTCCGGCCCTGATAGGGTGATCAGGGCATGCAGGCTGCTGGTTGCTGTCTGTGGGGCGATTGTTCAGGGCTGGGCCCCCGCTTGGCTCCCTTAGCTCCTGGGAGCCAGTTGGCAGCCCCGCCTTCCGCTGCTGCTGCTGGTCACCATCTGTGGGGTGATTGGCGGGGCGATCAGGCCCCCACTTGCATCTGCCTTGGTCTGGAATTGCCCGCTCACCTGCTCCACCATCCCACCATGGTCCCACTCTCATCGGGGCCCATTGGGACTGGCAGCACCCCTACTGCCGCCCACTGCCAGTGCTGTGTCACCAACACCTGCCATGTTCTGCACGGTCCCCTGGTAATCAGCGCATGTCAAAGCGAGCAGTCAAACTTCCGGTCAAACTTCTGGTCAAACAATTTGCATATTAGGCTTTTATTATATAGGACTAGAGGCCGGTGCAAGAAATTCATGCATGGTGTGTGTGTGTGTGTGTGTGTGTGTGTGTGTGTGTGTGTCCCACAGCCCAGACTGCACCCTCTCCAATCTGGGACCCCTTGAGGGATGTCCAACTGCCCACACTGGGATTGGGCCTAAACAGGCAGTTGGACATCCCTCTCACAATCCAGGACTGCTGGCTCCCAACCACTCACCTGCCTGCTTGCCTGCCTGCCTGATTGCCCCTAACTGCTTCTGCCTGCCAGCCTAATCACCCACTAACCACTCCCCTGCCAGGCTGATTGATGCCTAACTGCTCCCCTGCCAGCCTGGTCGCCCCCAACTGCCCTCCCCTGCAGGCCTGGTTGCCCCCAACTGCCTTCCCCTGCAGGCCTTGTCCCTCCCAACTTCCCTCCCCTGCAGGCCTGGGTCCCCCACAACTGTCCTTCCATGCAGGCTTGGTAGCCCCAACTGCCCTCCCCTGTTGGCCTGATTGCCATAACTGCCCTCCCTTGCTGGCCATCTTGTGGTAGCCATCTTGTGTCCACATGGGGGCAGCCATCTTTGACCACATGGGGGTGGCCATCTTTGTGTTGGAGTGATGGTCAATTTGCATATTACCCTTTTATTAGATAGGATGGTATAGCAAGCAGCATGAGCATCAGCATATTTTCATGAGTTCCCTTCTTCCCAAAGTCCCACATGGGTAATGTAATGGACATAGATATTGCTACACATTCAGTGGATTTGCATTGCAGCTAAGGAACCCAAAGCCAAGGGCACAATACTTTTTAAGCAAACAACCCATTATCCAGTCCCTCTCTCTGATAGACCAAGTAGTTACACAGTAGTCTTGCTGTGGCACCTTGATCTAGTTAGAAACCTATGTGGCCAGCTAAAGGGACTGCTCAGTGTTAGGAGGTGAGTGAGTCTTGCAGTCTGGTGCACTCAGCAAGTAAAGTTCAGAGACACTTAATGCTTATGGTGAACTGCCTCTCCCAACAGGGCCTGGAGAGTTAAGCAGGGGCTATATCATGAAGGGCATTTCAGGCAATGCCAAGGAATTGAATGTTGTCTGAAAGCATGAGGAGCCACTGAAGACTTTTTTAAACTTTTTTTAAAATGTGTTGTTGTTTTTTTTTTTTTATTTCATAGAGAGGGATGGAGAGAGAGAGATAGAAACATCAATGATGAGAGAGAATCATTGACTGGCTGCCTCCTGCACACCCCCTACCGTAACCTGGGCACGTGCTCTGACAAGGAATCAAACCATGACCCCCTGGTTCATGGGTTGATGCTCAATCACTGGGCTATACTTGCTGGGCAACTGAAGAGTTTTGACCAAAGAAATGTGAAGATGACTCCCATAGGTATGTATGAAAAGGATTAGACAGATAACTAAGAGAATGCAGAAAAACTAGTTAGCAGGCAATTCCAATACTCTATGCCTAAGTGGTAACTGGGAGGCCATCTTCTAAGTTCTCTGCATCTATTTTCTCATCTGTAAGTAAGAATATAAATAGTATCTACTTTATAGAGAATGAGACTTAATGAGCTAGTACATATAAAATGCTAATAAAATATGGGCACAAAGTAAATTATCAGTAATATTACCTATTAAATTTTTAATTAAATTTCTTCTTTTTAATAACTGCATAAATATCCTTTAGATTTTACCTTAAATAATATCCTTGGACTTGCCAACTTTCTACACCCCTACCTTGGCTTTACTTAACACATCATATAACTTTCAGATGTACAAGATTATAATTTGACATCTGTGTACTCTATTGTGTACTCCCCACCCAAAGTCTAATTTCTTTCCATTGTCATATTAAATTTCTATTTTTAAGCCATCCTTTCTGTATTATTTTGTTATGTTATCCCAAGCAAAGACAGCCCAATTGAGTACAAGATATCTGGGGAACATCTGAATGGTGTTTCTAGTAGGTATAATAATGCATAAATCTGGACTCCGGAAGGGGGAGAGCTTTGCTGGAGGAGATTTAGGAGTAGTCTTTGAGTGAGTGGTAAGTGAAACCATGAATTTGTATGGAGGCATTCTGAAAAGTATAAAGAATGAGAGTGAAGGGCTGTGGGAAGGAGCTATGAAGAACATGTACATTTTAGGGACAGGTTGAGGAGGAAATCTGCAAAGAATACAGAAAAGGGATTATCAGAGAGGTAGGACAGAATAAAGGAGAGAAGGCATAGAAGCCAAAGGAAAGGGTTTCAGAAAAGAAGGAATTCTTAACAATAACCTGACCATGCCCATTGAGTAAGGCAATTTATAGGAAATTGTAAAGAAAGTAGTTTAAGGTAGTGGACAAGTAGGGAGTCAATAAAATTTTAATGGTGAATAACAAAGTTGAGATACTATATGTAAAGTGAGGAAGTTACCTTGGTAATAAGGCTTTATATGATGCCCAATTTGTGTTATTTGGAGGAATATGTGAAGCAGAAAAGGCAATGAAGTGAACAGGTGGTTTTTTTCCTTAAAAATGTGATTTTATATCTCTCTGGAAGATAATACATTTAGCTTTTAAGGTCATAGCAAGAATATGCATTCCTCTTGCATATTGGAAAAATAAAATGGGCTTGTGTCCCAGATATTCCACTTGTGTTTCAGATAAGGTCTGGACTCTGTTCTAGCATTCCTGTGTCTTGCTCTTCTGCAAAAGAAATCGAGAGCAATGGATTAAGAGGAGAGCGCCAGCTATCTTGTTGGTCGTGATAAAATGTACTGTTGTTTTTGAAAGTGTTGAGTGTAGTTTAAGATAGCTGGGAGCAGGGACAGGCCAAAAGACCACGTAATGCAGACCTCGCTTATCTTTCACTGCAGTTTATTAAAAGCCTGGGAGAAAATTAAGGAGAAAATATGTGCTAAAAATTTAAAATATGGGAGTAGGGTCAAGCAGTGTGCTCACTGTAGCAGATGATCATTGTAATTAATGATGATACATATGGATAATGTCAATGTAGAAAAGCTGTGCCAATCTACGGTTTCTTCTATGCTTCTCCCCTTATACAGGCTGCTTCTCTCTTCCTCTCTGTTAGTCATGGTCACTATATGTATTGTCTGTGAATTTCTGGTGTGTGTGTGTGTGTGTGTGTGTGTGTGTGTAATTCTAGATAGCATGATGTATAGCTATGGTAAGTACTTCTACAGTAGGTAAATATCCCAAAATAACCAAAGGGGCTAGATATTGTTCTTGTTTGAATATAATCCAAAATGTAATCAAGTTCATGGTTGCTTGTGATTAATGTCAACTAACATCCTCCCATCTAAAGATGAGAGAGGAGGAGGAGGGAAGATGGCAACAGATTAAGTAGGAGCTACACTGACATTCTCCCAGGACCAAACTGGAATTAAAACGAAAATATAGAAAAATTATCTTGAATAACCAACTGAAGACTAGCTGGAGAGAACCATTATAACCAAGGGCTTAAAGAAGAGACTGCACTGAGCCTGGTAGGAAGTGTGGAGTCATGAGAGGGCTGGTCAGGGTCCCATCTATCTCAGGCATCAGCTGAAGTCCTGGAGAGATATCTCAGCTGCAGGTGGTTCCCCCAGAGAAGTCTGAGGTCTAAACCCCAAACCATGCTCCCCAGCCCAGAGTACCAGAACTGGAAAAGGTGCCCACTAACATCTGGCTTTGAAAAGCACCTGGGGTTCTGTCTGGCAGAGACAGATGGCTAGATATGCAGACACCCCCTTAAAGGGCCAACAGACTTTTATTTGTAGCCACTTACCTTGGGCTCTGGCCGTGGGAGAGCAGAGGGGACTATAGCTGCATGAGCTAGGCGGGGAGAGAGCAGAGAGGACAACCTTCAGGATCCATGTGCTGAGTCACTCCCCCAAAAGGCAGAAACCATCTTTTTCATTCAGAGCTTTCTCATCAATGAGCTTTTGCCTGGGTGGGAAGAAATTTCCCCACCCATTGGAAACCCTCCCACCCTGCGGAGTTTATATCCAATGGAGCTCTACAGCCTGAGGCTCATTAAGTGATGGAGACTAACTATCAGCTTGCAGGCAGAGGTGGATTTCTGAATGCTTTGAGTCTTTGCCTGACCTGCCTCTTGGCCCTGGGAGAGGAAAAGCAGACTTTGATGCACAGCTCGGTCCTTCCCACATGCATCCAGCCTCAGCAGAGGAAGTTACAAGCTGTGGACACACAACAACCCCAAATCTATGGGACATAGTAAAAACAGTCCTGAGGGGGGAAATCATAGTACTACAAAGTGGAAATAAATGACATAGAGATTGAAAAAACATTACAAATACTATGAGCAACTACATGCCAACAAAGTGGACAACCTAGACAAAATAGACAGTATTTTGTTTTTATACTATCCTATCTAATAAAAGAGTAAGATGCAAATTGACCGTCACTCCAACACACAAGATGGCTGCCCCCATGTGGACACAAGATGGCCTCCACAAGATGACCAGCAGGGGAGGGCAGTTGGAAGGGACCAGGCCTGCAGGGGAGGGCAGTTGTGGGCAATCAGGCCAGCAGGGGAGGGCAGTTGGGAGGGACCAGACCTGCAGGGGAGGGCAGTTAGGGGTGACCAGGCCGGCAGAGGAGGGAAGTTGGGGGTGACCAGGCCAGCAGGGAAGGAAAGTTGGGGAAGGGGGGACCCAGGCCTGTAGGGGAGGGCAGTTGGGGGTGACCAGGCCTGCAGGGGAGGGCAGTTAGGGGTGACTAGGCCTGCAGAGGAGGGCAGTTAGGGGCAATCAGGCTGGCAGGGGAGCAGTTAGGCATCAATCAGGCTGGCAGGGGAGTGGTTAGGGGGTGATCAGGCTGGCAGGCAGAAGCAGTTAGGGGCAATCAGGAAGGCAGGCAGGTGAGCAGTTGGGAGCCAGCAGTCCTGGATTGTGAGAGGGATATCCGACTGCCCGTTTAGGCCCGATCCCCACAGGACCACTTGCAATCTGGGACCACTGCTCCTAACCACTCACCTGCCTGCCTGCCTGATAGCCCCTAACCCCTCTGCCTGCCTGCCTGGTACCCCTAACTACTCCCCTGCCTGCCTGATTGCCTCTAACCGCTCTGCCTTCCTGCCTGATCACCCCTAACTGCTTGCTTGGGGGTGGAGTCAGCCCAGGGAGGGGCCGTCTGCTTACCTGATTGCCCCTAACTGCTGGCCTGCCTACCTGATCACCCCTAACCACTGGTCTGCCTACCTGATCACCCCTAACCACTGGTCTGCCTACCTAATCACCCCTAACCACTCTACCTGCCTGTTGATTGCCCCTAACCACTTGCTTGGGGGTGGGGCCAGCCCAGCAAGGGGCTGTGATGGTTCTGGTCTCTGGTCGTTAAGCTTATGATGGCTGGCCTTTTATTATATAGGATGGTATTTTTAAAAATCTTACCTTCCAAATGTTTGCTATCAATATATCACAAGACAATTGATTTTTGTAGACCTTTTTCAATCTTACATTTCTTTTAATTACCCCTTTATGTTTCCCATTTTTTTCTATTTATGCTATAGTTGGGATAATTTTTGTTTTATATTCCAGTTCTCTCCAGCTTTGTTGAATCTTCTTTTAAACACATCTATTGAGGGGTTTCTTTTGTATTTTATTTATTTTTTATTTAATTGTTTAAACATATTTTATTAAATTTATTTGGGTGACGTTGGTTAATAAAATTATATAAGTTTCATGTACATAATTCTATAATACATCATCTGTATATTGCATTGTGTGTTTGCTAGCCAAAGTCAAATATCCTTCCATCATCATATATTTGACCCAGTTTACCCTTTACTACCTCCTACCCGCTTCCTACTGGTAACCACTGTACTGTTTTCTATGTCTATGAGATTTTGCTTGTTTGTCTTATTTGTTCACTTGTTGCTTTCAGTTTTATATCTTACATATGAGTGAAATCATATGAGTTTTCAATTTATGTTTTTGTATTTTTTATTTCTAGATGTTCTAATTGGTTCTTCTAATCTGCTAGGTCACTCCACCCCCCCCCACCCCCCCCCCCAAGTTTCTGTTGACTTCATATATTTTAAATCTTTATTTCTTTAAACATAGCCATTTTATAATTTACCTCTAATTATTCCAGGATCTGGATTCTTTCAGGATCTGTTTAGATAATGCTGTTTTGTTTTTGCTGCTTTTCCTTTCTCATTATAACTTAGTTTCTTGTAACTTGGTTACCATTGACTTTGACACTGTTCATTGTCCATGAGACATGAGTTTTGGTGATTCTTGTGAGTTGGGTGAAGGATCCATTCTCCAGACAATTCTGCATTTGCCTCTTCCAGGCATTTAGGGGTGCTGCCTCTCTGTAACCAATTAAAATTGAAGCCATGGCTTGACGTTTTCTGAGCCACTCCGAGGTTTAAATTTAGTTTGTAATTTAATATCCAGGTGGCTGGGCTCTGGGGAGAACTACTCAGGAACAGACTATGTGTATGTGTTTTTTTCTCCTTCTTTGCTCTCTTCAGCATTAAGATACCTCAATCTTGGGACTAGTTTTTTGAGGGGGAGGGGCAGGTTGTTTTACTTCATGTTTATCTTTATTCTGAGGGTTCTTCATTTGGGATTCTAGGTTAACAAAAGACTTATAGTGCCCAGCTGGCATGGCTCAGTGGTTGAGCAATGACCTATGAACGAGGAGACCTTGGTTTGAATCTTGGTCAGGGCATATATTGGGGTTGTGGGTGCGATCCCCAGTGTGGGGCATACAGGAGGCAGCTGATCAACGATTCTCTCTCATCATTAATTTCTATATCTCTCTACCTCTCCCTTCCTCTCTAAAATAAATAAAAATATATATTTTAAAAAAAAAGACTAATATTAACCATTCAACCTGGTGGACCCTGAGATTTGATTTCTATCCTTCTTATTCTATGAGGTCTTCAAAATAGTAATACAAGTCCCCTAGCATATGGCCTCAGGGCAAAAGGATTTGGTGGCTTTTCTTGCCTTTATGGCTTTTTACAGTCTCCTAAACCTTGGTCTAGTAATTTATCACCTTGTCTTTTCTTTGATGATTTTAAGGAGATTAGAAAAAATTTTATTCATTATTTTTAGTTAATTTTAGCAGGAGGATTGGTTAAAAAACCTAGCTCTTTATTATTAGAAATAGACTGAAATTAAATTTCAATATTGTTTAATATAGGCATACCTCAGAGATATTGTGGTTTAGTTTCAGATGACCACAATAAAGTAAATACTGCAATAAAGTGAATTATATGAATTTTTTGGCTTCCCAGTGCATATAAAAGTTGTATTTACACTATACTGTAGCCTATTAAGTGTGCAATAGCATTATGTCTAAAAAAAAAAAACAAACACAATGTGCATAGCTTACTTAAAAAATACTTTATTGCTAAAAATGCTAGCCATCAACTAAGCCTTCAGTGAGTCATAATCATTTTGCTGGTGGAGGGTCTTGACTCGTTGTCGATGAAAGTGCAATATTGTGAAGCATAACAAAGTGAAATGCAATAAAGCAATGTATCCCTGTGTCATCATTTCTAAGTTAAAAAGTAATTTCTTCTGGCAACCACCAGTTCTCTCTCTGTATCTTTGAGTCTGTTTCAATATTGTTTGCTTATTGATTTTGTTCTTTAGGTTCCAGATATAAGTGAAATCATATAGTAATTGTCTTTCTGTGACTAATTTATTTCACTAAGCATAATACTATCTCGATCTCAAATGGTAAGATTTCATTCTTTTTATGGCTGAGCAATATTCCACTGCTTTTTTTACCCACTCATCAATTCTGGGTACTGAATTGCTTCCATACCTTTGTTATTGTAAATAATTCTGCAATGAACATAGGGGCGCATATATTCTTTTGATTGGGGGCGGGCACTGGTAGAAAGAGGTGAAGGAACTGAGAAGCACAAATTGATAGTTACAATATAGTCACAGGAAAGTCAGTAAAGCACATGATACTAATATATAGCCAATAATATTGTGATAACTATGTATGGTGCCAGTTGGAGTACTGGAAATATTGAGGGGAACACTACATAAAGTATATGATTGTCTAACCACTAAGCTATACACACAAAACCTATACATAATAAAAATAAATAAATAAATAAATAAGAGGACTCTACTAGCTGGGACTAGGAAAAGAGACCTTGGTGTACATCTTGGTCCTTTCCAAAGACACCCAGCCCCAGCAGAGGGAGCCAAAAGCTGTGGATTTCTGATAGCCCCAAACAGGGTACTCAGGGCCAGTCAGAAACAGCATCTGACACTGTCTAGAACTAGATATTGGGAATCATAGCTAATATATACTAGTAGACATAAACCCAAAGAGGCAGCCAAAATGGGGAGACAAAACAAAAACAAAAACAAACCTCAAATGAAAGAAAAAGAGAATTCTGCAAAAGAGCTAAATGAAATGGAGATAAGAAATTTACCAGACATAGAGTTCAGAATAATTATGGCAAAGATGCTCAACAGCATGAGAAAAGAGACAATAACTATAAAGAATGACACAGCATTAATAAAGTGCACAGTGGACAGAATACACAGCAGATTAGGGGAAGCTGAAGATTGGATCAGTGAATTAGAAGATAGGGTAGAAAAAAAATCACTCAATCAGACCAAAAAGAAAAAATAATTAAAAAACAAGAAGACAGCTCAAGGGAGCTGTGGGACAATGAAACATACCAATATTCACATCATAGAAGTACCAGAAGGGGGAAAATGTGAGCAAGGAATAGAGAATGTATTTGAAGAAATAATGGCAGAAAAATTCCCTAAACTGGTGAAGGAAAAAGTCACACAAGATCACAGAGTCCCAAGCAAGAAGAACCTAAGTAGGCCCACACCCAGACACATCATAATTAAAATGCCAGCAATTAAAGACAAAGAGAGAATCTTAAAGGCAGCAAGAGAAAATCAATTAGTTACCTACAAAGGAGATCCCCCCATAAGGCTGTCAGCTGTTTCTCATCAGAAACTCTACAGGCCAGAAGGGAATGGTATGAAGTATTCAAGGTAATGAAAACCAAGGAACTGAAACCAAGACTACTCTATCCAGCAAGGCTATCATTCAAAATAAAGGGTGAAATAAAGAGCTTCCCAGAAAAAAAGAAAAAAAAAAGCTAAAGGAGTTTATCACCACCAAACCAGCACTGCCAGAAATGCTAAAGGAAAACAAACAAACAAACTGGGTTGTAATACTCATATCTGGCCAAATAGACTTCAAAATGAAGGCCATCACAAGAGACAGTAAAGGTCACTACATGATTTAAAAAAAAATAAACAAGATTGATGAACCTTTAGCCAGACTCATCAACAAACAGAGAGAACCCAAGTAATTAAAATCAGAAACAAAAGTAGTGAAGTAACAACTAACATCACAGAAATACAAAGGATTGTAAGAAAATATGATGAGCAACTATATACCAATAGCTGGACAATGTGGAATAAAGGGACAACTTCCCAGAAAAAATACAATCTTCTAAAACTGAATCAGGAAGAATCAGAAAACTTGAAGAGGTCAATAACAAATGAGGAAGTTAAAGCATTAATAGAAAAATTTCCAGCAAACAAAAGCCCTGGTCCAAACGTCTTCCCAGGGGAGTTTTTCCAAACATTCAAAGAAGAACTAACACCTATACTCCTCAAACTATTAAAAAAAAAAAATCCAAGAGGAAGGGACACTTTCAAGCTCTTTTTATGAGGCCAGCATTATCCTAATTCCAAAACCAGATAAAGACACTACAGAAAGAGAATTACAGGCAAATATACCTGATGAACATAGATGTTAAAATCCTCAACAAAATATTAGCAAATGAGATCCAGCAATATATTAAAAAGATCATAACACCATGACCAAGTTGGACTTATTCCAGGGATTCAAGGCTGGTATAGTATTCACAAATCAATAAATGTGATACATCACATAAACAAGTTGAAAGACAAAAATCCCATGATCATATCAATAGCACAGAAAAAGCATTTGACAAAATCTAATACCCATTTTTTATTAAAACTTTGAGCAAAGTGGGAATACAGGGATCATACCTCAACATAATAAAGATCATATATGACAAACCTACAGCCAACATCATACTCAAGGGGCAAAAACTAAAACCATTTCCCCTAAGTACAGGAAAAAATGGGGAAGTCTGCTTTCACCACTCTTATTCAACACAGTACCATAAGTGCTAGCAACAGTAATTAGACAAGAAGAAAAAGTAAAAGGCATCCAAATTGGAAAGGAGGAAGTGAAACTCTCATTATTCACAGGTGACAGGATATTTTACATAGAAAACTCTAAAGACTCCACCAAAAAAACTACTAGATTTAATAAATGAATTTGGCAATGTAGCAGGATACAAAATTAACACCCAAAATCAATGGCATTTTTATATATCAATAATGAATTTTCAGTAAAAGAAAGTAACAAACAATTCCCTTTACCACTGCAAAAAATGTAAGATACCTAGGAATAAACTAAACAAAGCAGCTAAAAGACTTGTACTCAGAAAATTATAGGATCTTGAAAAAAGAGAAAGAGGAAGACATAAACAAATGAAAGAACATACCATGTTCATGGATTGGTAGAATCAATATCATTAAAAAGTCCATACTACCCAAAGCAATCTACAGATTCAATGCAATCCCCATTAAAATACCTCTGGCATATTTCAAAGATCTAGAACAAACTCTCCAACAATTCACCTGGAATAATAATAAAAAAAAGCCCCCGAATAGCCACAGCAATCCTGAGAAAGAAGAACAAAGTTGAAGGGATCACAATACCAGATATCAAGCTATATTTCCAAGCTACAGTTCTCAAAACTGCCTGGTACTGGCACAAGAACAGACATATAGACCAAAAAATTGATCCAAGCCATTATGCTTAATTAATATTTGACAAAGGAGGCAAGAACATATAATGGAGTCAAGACAGTCTCTTCAATAAATGGTTTTGGGAAAATTGGTCAGATACATGCAAAAATATGAAACTAGATCACCAACTTATACCATACACAAAAATAAACTCCAAATGGTTAAAGGACTTAAATGTAATATGGGAAACCATAAAAATCCTATAAGACTCCGTAGGCAGCAAAATATCAGACATATGTCCTAGCAATATCTTTACACACACAGCTCCTAGGGTAATGGAGACTAAACAGAAAATAAACAATGGGACTACATTAAAATAAAAAGCTTCTGCACAGCAAAAGAAACCATTGACAAAACAACAAGAAAGCCCACTGCATGGGAGAACATATTTGCCAATGATATTTCAGATAAGGGTTTAATCTCCAAAATTTACAGAGAACTCATACAACTTAACAAAAGGAAGATAAATGATCCAATTAAAAAAATGGGCAAAGGACCTAAATAGACACTTTTCAAAAGAGGACATACAGAAGGCCAAGAGACATATGAAAACATGCTCATTATGAAAACATGCTCAAAGTCACTAATCATCTAAGAGATGCAAAACAAAACAACAATGAGATACCATCTCACACCTGCCAGAATGGCTACCATTAACAAATAAACAAAGGACAAGTGCTGGAGAGGATGTGGAGAAAAAGGAACCCTCCTGGTGGGAATACAGACTGGTGCAGCCACTGTGGAAGGCAGTATGGAGTTTCCTCAAAAAGTTAAAAATGGAACTCCCATTTGACCCAGTAATACCACTTCTAGGACTATATCCCAAGAAACCAGAAACACCAATCAGAAAGGATATATGCACCCCTATGATCATAGCAGCACAATTTACAATAGCTAAGATTTGGAAACAACCTAAGTGCCCAACAGCAGATGAGTGGATTAAAAACTGTAGTACATCTACACAATGGAATACTAAGCTGCTGTAAAAAGAAAAGAACTCCTACCATTTGCAACAGCATGGATGGATCTGGACAGCATTATGCTAAGTGAAATAAGTCAGTCAGAGAAAGATAAATATCATATGATCTCACTCATTTATGGAATATAATGAACAACATAAACTGATGAACAAAAACAGATCCAGAGACAGAGAAGCATAGGTCAGACCATCAAACCTCAGAGGGAAGGTAGGTGGAGGGTGGGAGTAATGGGGAGAGATCAACCAAAGGACTTGTATGCATGCATGTAAGCCTAACCAATAGACACAGACACCAGGGGTGTAAGGGCATGAGTTGGGGGGTGGGGGGACAACAGGAGGATAAGGAAACATATGTAATACCTTAATCAATTAAAAAAAAAACTGTGGTACATCTACACAATGGAATACTACGCCACTATAAAAAAGAAGGAACTTTTACCATTTGCAACAGCATGGATGGAACTGGAGAGCATTATGCTAAGCGAAATAATCCAGTCAGAGAAAGATAAATAAATATCATATGATCTCACTCATATGTGGGATATAATGATCAACATAATTTGATGAACAAGAATAGATCCAGAGACAAATGGCAGGTTGCTTAGAGAGCAACTAAAGGACTTGTATGCATTCATATTAGCATAGCCAATGGACACAGACACTGGGGCGGTGAGGGCTTGCCCAGGGTGGGAATGGCTGGGGGAGAGAGGTGTCAAGAGGGGAAAAAGGAGACATATGTAAAACTTTAGACAATAAATAAATTTTAAAAAAAGAATGAAACAGCCCTCTTTACACTGATTCTGATTATCTCCAACATGTACAGAAAGATGTGAAGGCAAGGTGCAGAACAGTATATCATCATTTGTGGAAAAAATATGTATAGGCCTGGACACAAATACAGTATATGTGGAAGCATCTGCAAGAGATTGGAATTGTAGTTGCTTTTGAAGAGGGGAACTGGTTGGCTAGAGGGTAGAGTATGAGAAAGACTTACGTTTTATGCAGGCACTGTTGTACACTTTGAATTTTATGGTGTGTGCATGTATTAAGTACTCAAAATAATTTTAAAATATTTTTAAAGTATATTGTAAGAACCCAAAATGATGGTGCCTTAAGCTAAACTGGTGTCAATAGAAACAAAGAGAAGAGAATTGGCAGGACATGATAAATAACTGGATTGGCAAATGGGAGAAGGAAGAGTCCAGAATGGTGTTCAGATTCTGAGTGGATAGAAGGCAGAGAACTTAAGAGCATATTGCTTCAAAGAAAATTTAATCCTATCTAATAAAACCCTAATATGCAAATCAACCAAATGGTGGAATGACTGGTAACTATGACATGCACTGACCACCAGGGGGAAGACACTCAACATAGGAGCTGCCCCCTGGTGGTCAGTGCACTCCCACAGGGGGAGCACCACTCAGCCAGAAGCCGGGCTCATGGCTGGTGAGCCCAGCAGTGGTGCAGGAGCCTCTCCCGCCTCCGCTACCAGCACGCAGTAAGGAGCGAGGGGTCCCAGACTGTGAGAGGGATGTCTGCCTGCTGGCTTAGGCGGACATCCCCCAAGGCAGTGGTCAGCAAACTCATTAGTCAACAGAGCCAAATATCAACAATACAATGGTTGAAATTTCTTTTGAGAGCCAAATTTTTTAAACTTAAACTTCTTCTAACGCCACTTCTTCAAAATAGACTAACCCAGGCCATGGTATTTTGTGGAAGAGCCACACTCAAGGGGCCAAAGAGCCACATGTGGCTCGCGAGCCACGGTTTGCCTACCGCTGCCCCAAGGGGCCCTGGACTGCGAGAGGGCACAGGTTGGGCTGAGGGACCCCCCTGAGTGCATGAATTTCTTGAGTGAACTGGGCCTCTAGGGTACATGATAAAACAATTATGTTCATAGAAAAACCACATTTTAAAAAATTCAAGGCTTTTCCTTTCTGTACTGAACTATCATAAACTACTTGCAATTAGATTATATTTTAATTTTTCTTGTATTTCTTACAGAACCTAATATGGTATTTAACTTGTTGTAGATGCCCAATAAATATTTGTTACATAAATGTCTGAAAATTAAATTTCTAAAAATGTGGGGTGTTTCCCCTCCCCTGCCCCCTCCCCCCCCCCCCAGAGAGTGGATTAAATACTTGCCTTGATATTTTCTGAGCATGGGCATCAAAGAGACTGAAAATAAAATATCTCATCATCTTTTTACCCGAGGGTGACAAGCACTGGTGGAGAAAAGATGTAGTTCTTGCAGCAAGTTGCTAATTGGAACAAGGCATAGGACTTGCAAAACATAAGATCATTTGTTTTAATATCTCTAAGTAAAGGGAAGAGTCAGTTTAGCCACCAGAGGGCTCTCATGGTTCCATTTATTGTGGGCCTAGAATTATTCATGAAATAAAAAATGCAGTTAAAGACTAGAAGAGAATATATGCTCTCTCCCACCCCATTAAATGTATGCTACCATTGTAAGGCCATTCTACCAAGTCATCTTATTACACAATGAAAGAATTTACAGTCAGCAAATGTGCTTTAAATACTCTATTTCCAAATGTCAAGGATGGCCTCCTTATCTTTTGTTAATTAAAAAAATGAATGTATCTCTGGTGCCTTGTAATGCAAAGACTGCTCAGGAGGTATTCTCCTATGTTAGGTGGCAAGAAAGAGGAGTTTGCAGTGGGCTGCTTCCCTTAATGTAAGCCTACCTGATGTAATATTTGTTGACATTTTAGTGTTTTATGAAGACTTAGAGGTCTCTAAAATCTAGGATTCCTGGAGTCTATGGCATTTATAAGGTTTCATTGCCTTCTCCCCATTTTTATTCTGTTGGGTCATATGTAGTGGTCTCACAATTATACTTCAAGTCAGGGAATGATTGGGACCCTCTTGCTGATTCTGTAAAGTCACACAGACAATAAGTTATTCTGACCCCCTGTGCCCCATTGGCTGTTTTGTCCACTGTGATTTAACACTAAATCTACCAGGTTCACAAAGGATAACCTGTAAATACCCCTCATTGGATTAACAAAGCTCTTGAGTTTAGAGAGCAGACAAAGAAAGTGATGTTTACTGACTGCCAGATCCTGGTGTGCTCCAGATCCATTATGACATTCAATCCATATATTCCAGTAACTCTAATACAAGGTAAGTATTTCACACCAAATTTATATATGAGAAAACCAGCTCTGAAAGTTGAATGAGTCATCCAAGGCTGTGGAAATGGGACTAACTGAATTTTGCCTGCCTATAAAACTCACCCTCTTTCTGATGTTGCAGTAGCCCCTATAATATGAGCTTATACTTTAGGCCTTCTTCATCCTCTGGCTACCACCCTCTCCCCAAGCCATTTAGGGGTCTTTGGAACTGTGGCTCATTGATGGAGCTTTAAGACAGTGTGTGCTGTAGCCCCTGCAATGTCCTCTGGGAATGTGGTATAATGGTGATTGCAGAAACATCACAGGGCTGCTCCCTAGGTGCAGTAGGAAGGGGAGGTAGTATCCCCCCAACCCTCCATCAACCACAGTGCATGGGACAGTGATTAGAACCTTGCAGTTCTTTTGCAGTAACCTCTATGAGCTACTAATGGCCTCTGACTCTGGGATGGCCTGCAGGTAAACACAGATGAGGTTAATGAGCCACCAGATCATTGATTGTGTGCCTTGCTGTGGACTTCATGTATTGATCATTTGTTTTGAGCTTATATAATAATGGGTCTTGCTCCCAGAAGTAAGACACAATGACCCATGGTCAAAAGGACAATACTTATGGATTTGCAGTGACTCCTTCACACCTTCTCATCCAATTCACCTGGTAGACAGTGTTACCTGAGCAGAATGGTAGTTGAGGATGTTTGTAGAATCTGTAACCTTAGAGGGCAGTGGTCTTTAGTACCTCAATCAGAAAGTCCCACCCAAGACTATGGCCTTATAAGCATCATTAGCACATTTGCCAAACATGAATGCCCTGGGCAACCCGATCATTAAGCATAGCATTTTAAAACACCGAGTTCCCTCACGGTCATGAGTGGAACAGTTTTGAAGCAACACTCACACATTAGTGCTTTCTTCCTGAAATCTGTTCACTGAATGAGCTCATCTGAGGAAGGGCAGACTGTTGTTTCCTTGATTAGAACATGTAGGATTTCGGGAGACTCTTGAATGAAGGGAAGAGAGAGACTTTGGCAAATGGAAGCAGAGGGCTTATTATAGGCCTATGAGTCACAGGGACTGCAGGCAAAAGATCCAGAGGACCAGTGAGTGAAGGCAGGTGCCAAGCATGGCTGGAGGGCAAACCCAGGGGAAGGTAGAGGAGTGCATTAGTCAGGGTGCTCCAGAGAAACAGAACCCACAGGGTGTGTGTGTGTGTGTGTGTGTGTGTGTGTGTGTGTGTACATGTGTGCGCAAATGCACATACATGTGTGATTGATAGATTTAACTTAAGGAATGGATTCATGGTATTGAAGAGGCTGGCAAGTCCAGGGTTTGCAGGGTGGGCTACAGGCTGGACACCCAGGAGAACTGAGGCTGCAGTTTAATCTAAAGGCTGACTGCTGGCAGAATAGCCACGAGGAGCTCCCACCATGTTCCAGTCTGGGCTCTTTCTCTGCTTAGGAAGTGAACTGAGGTGTGTAGGTAGATGTGAGAATACCCAGTCAGAAGGCCCTGTATGGTCTCTGAGCATTCCCAGAGCCTGGCCCTGCACTCTGCCTTAAAGTCACCT
Source organism: Plecotus auritus (assembly GCF_963455305.1). Taxonomy (NCBI): domain Eukaryota; kingdom Metazoa; phylum Chordata; class Mammalia; order Chiroptera; family Vespertilionidae; genus Plecotus; species Plecotus auritus. Next base: position 87,918,253 of record NC_137771.1, on the reverse strand, counting down.
CTGGTGTTGCAGCCAAAGGGACCAGGCATCAGTCATGCCACCAAATATGCCGAGCATCAGGATGGCCGGGCTGGAGAAGTCAACTGAGAAAGAAAGTTGTAGCTCTCCTAGGTTGGCTGCATTAGAAAGACCTAGAGGTGCTTCTAAACTCCCAGTGCCTAATCTGCAGCCAAATCCAAACTTTCTGGAGGAAGGATCTGAGCAGAAGTATTTTCATAAGCTCCCCAGGTGACTCTAAATATGCAGGTAAGGCCGAATAGCTCTGCCATGCACCCCTCCAGCAGCCCTTTGCATTATCATCCCCCAGTGTCCATTTAATCCATTTTCTTGTCCATTCAAGCTGCTAGGGCTCAAGAAAGAGGGTTGGTTTTTTTTGTTGTTGTTGTGTTGGTTTTTATTGTCTAAAGTTTTATATATGTCTCCTTTTTCCCCACTTGATGCCCTCCCCAGCCATTCCCACCCCCGAGGGCAAGCCCCCACCACCCCAGTGTCTATGTCCATTGATCATGCTAATATGCATGCATGCAAGTCCTTTGGTTGATCTCTAACCCCCCACCTTCCCTGCCATTTGTCTCTGGATCTATTTTTGTTCATCAGTTTATGTTGATCATTATATCCCATATATGAGTGAGATCATGTGATATTTATCTTTCTCTGACTGGCTTATTTCTTTTAGAATAATAGTCTGCAGTTCTATCCAGGCTGTTGCAAATGGTAAAAGTTACTTCTTTTTTATGGTGGTGTAGTGTTCCACTGGGTAGATGTACCACAGTTTTTTAATTCACTCATCTGCTGATGGGCATTTAGGCTGTTTCCAAATCCTAGCTATGGTGAATTGTGCTGCTATGAACATAGGGGTGCATATATCCTTTCTGATTGGTGCTTCTGGTTTCTTGGGATATATGCCTAGAAGTGGGATCACTGGGTCAAATGGGAGTTCCATTTTTAACTTTTTGAGGAAACTCCATACTGTTCTCCACAGTGGCGGCACCAGTCTGTATTCCCACCAGCAGTGCACGAGGGTTCCTTTTTCTCCATATCCTTGCCAGCACTTGTCGTTTGTTGATTTGTTGATGATAGCCATTCTGACAGATGTGAGATGGTATCTTGTTGTTTTGATTTGGATCTCTTGGATGATTGTGACTTTGAGCATGTTTTCATATGTCTCTCAGCCTTCTGTATGTCCTTTTTCAAAACCAAGAAAGAGGGTTTTCCACAATAATGTGTTTTCTTTTTTTCAGGGCCTGCATCCTTTCCATATTTCCTCAGAAGGCTTAAAATGAACATGTTTAACATTTTGACCTTGAGGAGGCAGAAGGAAGGGTTTACTTTCTAGACATCATGAAGGAAACAGAAGCAGGAATTTGTAGAAATCATGTGGCATAACGAAAAGGGAACACACACCCCAGCTAACCATGCTGGGCATGAGCTCCATTCTTCTTGGGTAATTCTCCTTCAGAAAATCCACTAATCTCGCTGAGCCTCAGTTTCTTCATCCTTAACTTTGGAATAATAATATCTACCTTTCAGGGATGTGGGGAGGTCTAGCAATAATAAACGTAGGTGGCCCTTCGTAGTAGGCACTCAGTAGTATAAATTATTGGTGACTGTTTGAATTAAGACAGACAAGTGAGAAGAATGAAAAGCTGAAATTTGATATCTAATGATCTCTGACCTTCAATATCCTCATTTGTAAAATAGGGGTAATATGCTGAGTTGAATAGCATCTCCCCAATAATTATGACCTAGAAAGTCAGAATGTGACTTTTATTTAGAAATAGAGTCTTTGCAGATGTGATCAGTGAATCATTTTATCATTTTCATAGTAATTTCAACAAGAAGTGATCATTTCCCTTAGTTTCATAAATCAAGGGGGAACCCAAAAAAAGGGGACACAAAAGATCACAGAAGCCTGGAAACAGATGGGCTTGCATGGCCCTGAGTTCCTGCCCTAGGAGTCTTGGCATGTGTACTGAAATTGAACCTTCTTTTCCTTCATTCAACTGAAGGGCCTGGTACAGAAAGCCATTCCTCCTTCTGCCCCACCATCAGAGGAAGAAAAACTGGTGTCTCCATTGTGTGGATGGATTTAAGTCTAGGGCCCCCTTGTCTTTCTCCCACAGACACCATCCACTGCCCCTGTAGCCAGAAAGGTGCACTGGGAGGTGAGGAGACCTCTCTGGTAGACAGGTTTGAATGAAACATTCTGGACTATGGTTGGGCCTTAAAACCAATGACTGGTATCTTTATAAGAGAAAGAGATTTGGACTCAGATTCCCTCTGTGGTAACAGATACAGAGGCACACATGGTAGAATCCATATGAAGATAATGTCAAAGATGAGAGTGGTGTGCACAAACCAAGGATTATCATGAGCCATCAGGAGACAGAATTCTTTCCTAGACCTTCAGAGGGAGCATGGTGCTGCTGACACCTTGATTCATACTGTCAGCCTCCAGAACTGTGAGAGTATAAACTGCTGTTTTTAAGCCACCTGGTTTGTGGTCTTTTGTTATGCTAGCCCTAGGAAATCAATGCAGATCATAAAAGCTACACTACTTATAGGTTATTGCAACAACAAATTAATTTATATTGTAAATATAATTAAATTTAGTAATGATAAAGTTTTAGTTCAATGTTAATTAGGATTATTTAGATATTGGGTGAACAGCCTAGTCTGATGATATTCTGTAATAGGAGCCAAGGCCACTGGCACTTGCAGGGTCTTTCAAGGGAGACCATGTGAGATAAAGGAAAATGATAAGTGTTGAGTATAAAAGGGGGCAAGGAGAGGGGCAATAATGTAATAAGTCAAAATCAAAGAGTTGCCCTCCATGGGTACCTTCACCCACCAACCAGGGAAAACGGGCTGACTGCTTTTTGATCTCAGGTGCACAAGCACAACCCTTTGTTTTTTTGTTTTTGTGGGTTTTTTAAAAATATATTTTATTGATTTTTTACAGAGAGGAAGGGAGAGGGAAAGGAATAGAGAGTTAGAAACATCGATGAGAGAGAAACATCGATTCAGCTGCCTCCTGCACACTCCCCACTGGGGATGTGCCCACAACCAAGGTACATGTCTTTGACCGGAATTGAACCTGGGACCAGGTCGATGCTCTATCCACTGAGCCAAACCGGTCAGGGCCCAAGCACAACCCTTTGTAACACACACAGACACATATACAAATTGCTTAGAGCTTTGCTGGCTCTCATCCTTGGGGACCCACCCTGGAGTGGTGCTTTGAATCTCTTTCCCAATAAGCAGCCACTGAACTGAGATTCATATGCACATTTATTAAACCCACTAGAATGCCCATAGAAGTCTCCCTTCACCATTGACCAGGCGTCCTCAAACTACGGCCCACGGGCCACATGCGGCCCGCTGAGGACATTTATCCGGCTAGCCGGGTGCCGCTGCCTGTCCTGCTTAGCAGCCAACTCATCCCGGGCCCGCAGTGCGCATAGGAATTTGTTCATAGGTTTTTTTTAAAACTATAGTCCGGCCCTTCAACGGTCTGAGGGACAGTGAACTGGCCCCTAGTTTAAAAAGTTTGAGGACCCCTGGACAATCACTCAAGTAATCTCTGGATTCCATGCAGAGTCTAAGATGGCTCCCCAGTGGGCCCAAGAGAAGTTCATTTGTGAGTTGGAAAGGTAATTTGCAACAGGTCTCTTCTTTCTCTTGATGTGAGAAAGCCACATTGCTTTGCAGGAGACTGACGAATTGGGTACAGATAGATCCCTTGGCCTCTTGCTTTTAGTGTGGCAACATGTGAGGGCACTAAGAGGTCGTGATGGCAGGAAGTCTAGCAGAGGAAAAACATGCAGTGCCAATATATTCTATTTTATAGTAAAAAGAATTTTATTTAATCACATGACTTTAAAAATTGGCAAAGTTGAGTTAATGCATGCACATAAAATTACAATGTGAGTACATTTTAGCATGTAGTTAAAAATTTTTTCAAATGGAATAAAACATGCCTAAATTGAGTTTTCAGAATTGTGTGCCAGATTTTTGGCAAGGTGAAATCATACAGTACTTGTTTTCCTAACTCTCCATCATCTTAACTTCATAATTCAAGTTATAATGAAATTAAGTGTTGAGTGAAAACAAATCCCTAAAATGTAACCAAATCTACCTGCTCAGACCAGACTTAAGCCTCAGTGGAAGGTTTGCAAGCTCTTCTAGAGGAAGTGTTTTTTTCTCTTCTTCCTGTCAGCATCTCAAAGGAGCTCAGTCCAGCAGAGCAGCTGCTAATGAGTGAACTGGAAATCAGGGCTTGGTTCTGCATTCCCAAAAGTGTCACAGGGTAAAAGGATGGAAATCTCAAATCCTAATGCAGATGGACTGGGTGATGACCACCATGTCCCTGTTCTCACTCTATGGCATGTACATGGCCAGGGCCAAACATATAGTAGGCACTTTATAACTACTTCTTTAATGAATCCTATGGTATGGTGGAGTGCAGTGTTGTTCAACTTATTGGTTGCAACCCTATCATTGGATTAAAAAAATCAATGTAATTGTCACAATATACTTCAAACAATAGAAGAAAATAGGGTAGAAAATAAAGGGGTATATCATACACTTTAAAAGTACGTATGTGTGTTTCTATTGGGCCTAGAAGTAAAATGTATTTCTGAGGGTATCAGGAAATATTAAAAGCCATTGGTGGAGTAGAAGCTATTGGGGTCAGATAGATCTAGGTTTGAGTTCTAATGCTAGCATGAGACACTGGAGTATGTTACTTAAATCTGCCTGAACATCAAACGTGTACCATTTAAAGTCTACTGTGTATTATGCATTGTGCTGTGCATGGAGGATACAATGGTGAATAAGATATACTCTTTGCCTTAATGCAGCACACAGTGTGCCTTTAATAAGTGTCAGTCTCTCTTCAACACTTCAGTAGCTCTGGGACTGGTTAGTAAGATGTTTGGGTAAGAAGGAATCTTGGGGGAGTTCAATCCTAGATCTCTTCATGAGCCAATGGAATCCAAACTTCTTTCTTTGCTCTGTTGCCTCTCCTCAAGAATGATGACAGCCCAATACTGACTTCTCTCCGCAGCCAAAAAATGAGTTTAAATTCCTGTGGTGCCAGGCAGGCAATCAAGACTGGAAACAAAGAGTGACATGTCACAGCTGTGTCTCCTCTTTCTACTCCTCCAAAGGCATCCAGGATTTTATTGACTGGAGTGGCCAGGATCACTGTCTAGCTCTATTTTGGGGCACAATAACCACAGATTAGCTCTCCAGGGAGGTCTGAAGAGCCAAGATACATACCCAGTCTTCTCTTGGCAGCATACATGGTAAAATGTGAATGAGGCAAAGTCTGTCCTCAAAGTCTGCAGCTCACCCATTCTGTAGCTGTTCTTTTCCTCACAATATCCCCATTTCCACTCTGCCAAGCATGCCACTTCCCATACTAATACTTGCTTTCAAATCATGAACTATCTTTCATTGGAAATTGAACATGAATAAATAGGTCACCCCTCTCATAAGCATTTACATGCTAAATTTATCTCTCCATGTCACAAATCTTTCACACCTGGTGAAAGATTTTTTTTTTTTAAATTAGCAAGATACATGGGATCCCTTCCCATGGTCCCTAAAGAATCACACCATAGGAGTGGCTGAGGAAGTCTCCATTATGATAAAGCAAGGGTTAGACTAGACCAGGTCTTAATGAGAGCAGATATCATCTGCAAGGAAGGAATGAGCAGGCACCTGAAGGAAAATAAATTCTGATGTAAAGAAGGTTTGTCTTCAGTGCTCCCCCTGCTCCATTTCTCTTTTAAAGATCATTCTCCCTGACTTGGAACCTCAAACCCCATATGCTGTCCTTGGGGTAACAGTCTAGTGCTTCACCTGCATGCAACCATTATTCTCCAGGCCATTCCACATGTGCTTTTCCTCTTTATCAAAATTTATTTGTTCTGTGTCCCATTTTACCGATGTGTTTTCCATGCTAGGTCCCATGAACTATAACTTGATCACCACTGTTGTTAATAAGATTCCGGGATATAAGATGGAGAGAGTATCTTAAGTGAGATAGGGAGTCTCATGTTGGGAATACCGACTTTTAGGAGAGCAGGAAGATATTTGGTGAGGAAGCTTATAGGCAAGAAGCTGGAAGTATCCTTGAGTCCGTCTGTAAGTATTTTTTGTATGTTCTCACGGTGCTGAGTCAGGCCTTGTGAGGGATACAGACAACTCAACATGACCATGGCCTCAAGGAATTTGTAGTTAATCAGGGTGGGATGGGGAATCTAGGATGCCAAGCACGTGCATTCACCACTTTAAATAGTGCTATTTTATTATGGTAGGTATTATCATGTGACTTTAAGGCACCAAGGCTCAGAAAAGTCAACTATTTTCCCCAAGTTCTATATAAATTGTGAGTGTGGAGTCAATGTTTGGATTCACATCTGGTTGGCTTCTGAAGCTTATGCTCTTCCCAGCATTCCATACTCTTATGGATACAAAAGCCAAGAGGAGAGAAAAAGGAGAGAGGGTTGGAATGCTGTGTAGGACTGACGTGGCCTGCAATAGGAAGTTTAAATAATGTAATCAGCCCAGGCCTGAGAGCGAAGAGGAAACTTTTTAGGAGAACTAGGAAGTGGTGTTCCAGTAAGTTCTGAAGCCATGAAGAACAATGTATTTATTCCATAGTACAGGAAGAAGGAGGTATTTCTAGGTAGAGTTTAAGGAGAGGCTTAGGAGTAGGAAAAAAAAAGTGTGCTAGCAGCCAAAGCCAGAGACTTGACTCAATAAATGAAAATTATTCCTTGTGGGCCGCCTTCTCTTTGCCTCATCCTAATTCAACAGAGGGAGGGAGACCCAGCGCAGGAGCGGGTTCCCTCTCCGGGACAGGATCTGAGCAAACACAGCTTCCTCACAGTCCTGCCTGGAGCCGCAGCCTCAGGAGGATGTTCAGGGTCCCCAAGGCAAGAGGCCCTTTCTCAGAAATCCCTAATGGCGCAGGTTACGAACTTCTGGGAGGAAGGTGAGGGAGCCAGGTGGTTCTGTTTTCTTTTTGAAATCCTGGCCGGTTTCAATTTACATAACACAGCTTAATCCACAGGGACAGGAGCCAGGAGGCAGGTTCTGTCCCTTATTTTCCTCTCCAAGACATGGAAACCTTTATTTTCTCCCTATACCGCAAACCAGTGCTGTTAAATAATATTGGATAATTGCACCTGTCGTCCTCCCCATATTGTGCTGAGGAAAAATAATTGCTGGTTTTCTGCTCTGCAGTTTAGCTGTGACTCCATCATTTGACTCCGAGCATGTCATTTTCTCCCATTTTAGACTGTGTATAGTCAAGCTCTATGAAAGGACTCACCCATAGCAGCCCCGCGTGTGTGAGTGGGCGCGGGCCTCATTCAGCAACGATTTCTAATTTATACAGCATTGAAAATCCACAGCTATAAATAAACAGTTCTGGCTGGCTTTGCTGCCTACTCAAATGCTTTATTAAAAAAAAAAAAGAAGAAGAAGAAGAAGAAGAACTGCCAACTGCATGAGAAAGGAGAGCAATGTCTGGATGTGGATTCTGGTTTCTGACTCTTGGCCCTCTGAGGGGGACACCAGGTTAGGGATGGGAGACCTGGCCTCACCTCTCTCCTTCCTCGCCCTTCCCCCAGCACTCTCTCTGCCCTCCCGCCCACCCCCCCCCCCCCGCCCCCACACACACACACTCCCCATGTGCAGGCACAATGTGTTTGGGGATTATTACAGTATATGAAACTGACTTCCTGTTATGACAAGTATTGCGAGGAGGTGCAGAGGAGCTGGAAATAGCTTGAGAAATGTATGACTCTCTTGGGGGGTGGGTGGGTAGAGCTAATGTTTTGTTTAGGCAAACAAGATAAATCTCCCCAAATTCAAAATTAATGTTCAGTGTGAGACAGGCCTCCAGAACATGCACATGGGGATGGAGCAGTGAGGTCCCTGAAGCAGAGGGGCCACTCCTCCCTCTACCTGCCTGCATGGGTGAGAGTTTCCACCAAGTTGGGGTCCCCTGACCTCTTTTTTTTATCCAGCCTTGCAGATATACATACATTTTTGCTTTTTTAAATAAAGGCTTTTAAATGACCATTTATTGCTTTGCTCTGGAATAAAAAGGAAGGTTGGCTCAGGAATCAACCATCTGTGTGGCCTTGGCCCTGTCTTTTCCCTTCTCTGAGCCCAGTGCTGAACTGGAGTCAGCTTGTACAGGCTTACAAGGACCAAGTGGTGGTTCATATCTCTTCCCAACTCTGCATTCAGTGACCTGTTGATAGCTTGAAAAAGGCCATGGTAGAGTGTTTACACCAGGAAAATGGGCAAACACTATAAATAAGAACCTTAAAATTTTTTCCAGATAGTTGTGTGTTTTTTCTTTAAGAATAGTTTATTGATTTTTAGAGTAAGAGGAAGGAAGAGGGAGAGAGACATTGATGTGAGAGCACAACATCAATCAGCTGTCTCCTGCATAACCCCACTGGGGATGGAGCCTGAAACCCCTGGCATATGCCCTTAACTGGGAATCAAACTGGCAACCTCCTGATGCACAGGACAACAAACAGCCAACCAACTGAGCCACACTAGCCAGGCCTAGCGAGTTGGTTTTAAAACATTAAACTCAGTATATTCACTTGTAAAATGAGAACAATAATGCATTTTCTACTTAAGATTTTTGTGAGGATAAAATGAGATCATGGAGGTGAGTGTGGTTGTAAATTACATGACACGATACAAATATTATTGCTGGATATATGCACCCCTGTGTTCGCAGCAGCACAATTTACAGTAGCTAAGATTTGGAAACAGCCTAAATGCCCATCAGCAGATGAGTGGATTAGAAAACTATGGTACATCTACACAATGGAATACTATGCTGCTGTAAAAAAGAAGGAATTCTTACCATTTGCAACAGCATGGATGGAACTGGAGAGTATTATGCTAAACGAAATAAGTCAGTCAGTGAAAGATAAATACCACATGATCTCACTCATTTGTGGAATATAAAGAACATTATAAACTGATGAACAAAAATAGATACAGAGGCAAAGAAGCATCAAACAGACTGTCAAACTACAGCAGGAAGGTAGGGGAGGACTGGGGGAGGGGGAGGTAAGAGATCAACCGAAGGACTTATATGAATGCATATAAGCATAACCAATGGATGCAAGATACTAAAGGGGGTCGGGGTGAGGCATGTGCTGTGGGGTAGGGGAGATGGGGGGGAAGGTCAATGGGGGGAAAAAAAGGAGACATATGTACTACTATTTGTAATCCTTTAAAGAATAAAATAAAATTTAAAAAATATATTATTGCTGGTATGTAATCATTTGTATGTTTTTTACACGCTAATAGCTTAACACAGCCTGATATGGGCACTGCATACCTTTTAATGAATATTTAATCAATGTTATTCATGGGTGTTTTGTTGCTTTTCTTTTTCAAAGCTACAGCAGCACCAAGGAATCATTGTGTGCTTGTGTATGTGCTCAATGGGAAATGAATCTGAGGTAGTTCTGGTGTTGGAATAGATACTGTACAAAGGCTAGTCATGTAGCAATCAAGGCTTAATTTGGTCCTAGGAACAGTAAAGCCACAAATGGAAATCTGCAGGCTCATTCCAGCCAAGAGCTTACTATGACTGTGAGAAGTATGCAGCCAGAGTCATCTTTGGGGTGTGGAAAATTTGGGTGATCCCTGCAGGCTTCAGATTCGGGGAATTTCCACTGTGACAACTGCTTCTGGGCTCTTGCTGAGACCAGGTGCTTGGAGCAGTCAAGAAGCCGCAGGTATAGGAAAAGAGGGGGTGTCCCAGCTCAATCCAGAAGGACTTGAGGCTCTTATTTATATGAGAGTAGAGGAGTAGGGATCAGGCAGGTTTCCTGGTGTCTGTCCTAGTCTTCCCTTATACTGCTGCCTTACTGGTTTAGTATGCTCCCTTTCCTAACCCTGCAAGACCACTCTAGGTATTTTTGAGGTATTTCTGGAGTTGGAACAGATATTGCACAATGGTCAGTTATGTAGCAATCAAGATTTAATTTGGTCCCAGACACAGTGTTACCAGGTTTTACCCATTTTCACCAAATTTCTCCTGTATCATGTTTGGTTGGAAAGCTCAAGTACTATTTATTCTGGTGCCCACACCCCAATGCCCCTGGGCCTTTGACACACCAATAGATTTGACTATCTTTACCCACCACGTATTTCTTTACAAAAACAGACCTGGAAAATTCCATTAGAAAAATCGAAGCAGGGTTCATGAATGTGCTTGCTAACAATCAGCTTTGTTAAATCATAAACTAACTTAGCAAAGTACTTTGTACCAAAGCAATCTCAGCAGTCCTCATAATCATATCACTTCCCACTTAGACTGTTCCCCAAGTAAAATGTACAACATTTATTTGACAAGTTAATAAATACTTGAACGGAAGAGATTTTGACAATGTCATTATGTTCAGTGTTTATACATGCCCTGAATGCTGCTCACATGGGGGAAAGATTTCCTAATATTTTTATAACTGATTTTCTCATTTCCCCAAGTAATTTGCCATTATACCATATCAGGTAGAATCTCCCTACACATGTCTAGATTGAGGGGGGAAAAATAGATGAGAAATCCATGAAAATAACTAGCTTATGAGAATGCTTGTTTTTAGCAAAGTTGGGATTATTAAAAACATGACACAGGATTGGAAGTTAAAAGATTTGGGAGACAAAAGCTCCTGGCTCAGTTCTGACACTAACTCTTTGGCCTCATGCAGGTAACTTCTCATCTACATTCTCGGCAACCTCCTCTGTGAAGTGTAGGTTTTGGATGATCCGAAATTCTTTCTCGGTCTAAACATTCTCTAACTCTGAGTTTATGAGTTTTTTTGGCTTCTGGTCAGATTTTGACCACAGACCATACTCTACAGAGTTCAGACAAAGGTCACAAATTCTGAGACAGCAGGAGTTAATTTTGTATGGCCTTTTAAAAGCCAAGAGTCCTCAGATTGAGCTACCTTCATACCCTATTCTTAATTTAAATATTGTTTTCTGTCCTTTTTACTTTCCTATGTTTCTCCACCACCTCCCTACACCAAAAAAACAAAAACAAAACAAAACAAAAAACCTACATAAACAAAACAAAAAAATAAAACCAAAAAGATGGAAAAAGAACACCCTCTTGTGTTTTCTTTCTTTTTCTTGGAAAATAGCATATAATCACTTCTTCTTCTTTGGCTGCCTCATGTCACCTGTGCAAACAAGAACAGAGAGAGACTTCAGACTTCAGGGTTTCCCTGACGGTTGTTATGTAGGTTGACATTCACGCTGACTTCAGGCAGTGGAAAGTCAAGGACTTTTCCCAAGGCAAAAAGATGTCCTTCAAGGAGTTCTAAAAACATACCACCACTATCACAACAGCAAGAAACCACTCTGCTGTCCCCTGTTGGTGCTTAGCTCATAGCCAGCCAGTTGACCAATGATGCCCTTGGACTTCATATGGTTCTGTATATCTAACATGAGCCAATGATTGCTGTTGCTTTTGGCCACATGTTCGCAGGGCTGTACACAATCCATCAACAAACTTGGAGGCTTGCATATGGAGACAAAGAGACCACATCAAATTATAAAGGAAATAAAAGAGTGAATATTCACTTAATTAGGGGTCATTCTGTGACCTCTCACTAAATCAACTTATCAGCTGGGGAAGAAAAGTACTTACATATTGATTAGTTTTTAATAAGCTCATTAAAGGGTCTTTATTCAGCTGAAATTATAGCCTTAGACCACTAGAATGACTTCCATTTACCCAAACAAGTTGTTACCTCCATATCTAATGATCATAAATCTTTGCATAAGCTTCGAAACTTTACTAACTCATTATCCTGTCTATTGGTAAATGCTACCAATCCCACTTTGAAAACTTTTTTCAACTCAGTCTCTGCTTGTTCCTTCTGGAAGTTAGAGCCCTGTTAGATCTGGTTCTGTAGTACCACAGCAGCCTCATGCTCCTAATTTCAGGCTTTACCCTTTAAACCTTGACTCCCCCCACCATCTTAAATTATATCCTTAACAGTAATCTCTAAATCTTTTCCTAATTTATGTCACTGGAACACCCCTTCTCAGAGGCTTTAGTGACTAATAACTTGAAGTCCTGCTATGGCCCGGTCATCACACTGATTTTCTAGGACAGCCAGCTCCTAATCACAACAGCTCTCATGGCCATCTGTGCATTCATGTCTCTCCACATTCTTAAGGACAGTCCTCGTGCTTGTTCTTGTCATCCTCATCAGTTCAGACCACCTCCAGTCACTCCAGCAAAGCCTTACAAATTTATACTGCTTTACAGGGTTCCTGTTCTTTTCATTTATGCTTCCACTTATTATTTATTTTTTATGTGAATTCTCTCCTCCCCAATTAGGTTATCTATATTAGGTCTATAAGTACAAACACCATCTCTTTTCTGAAGTATATACTTTGAGCCGTTAATGAATAATTTTTCAACTAAATAACACATTTATTTCTTTAGGTTCAAGAGCTTGGCCAACATAAACTTTTCAAATTTGTTCCCCTTGTAGTCATTCTGAGGGCTCCTAAAGCTTTCATTACCCATATTGTTTACCAACCCCCAGTGCTTTGAGTCTAACTATAATCATAACCTCATTCCTTCAACCCCAGGTGCCAAGGATTGGAGACTCCATCTTTATTTAAGAAACAACAGAATATGAAGGCTTAGAGAGAAGCAGCAGAAGCAGGATTGGAAGTAGTGGTGGGAGTTCCTCTGGGGGAAGAGAGCAGGTAGCTCCTTGCACTGGACCAGAGTCTCCCACATCCAACTCCAAGCAGCTAGATGGAGCACTAAGGAATTCTCACATACCTACCACTGTGCTAGAGAAGGCACGGGCCCCAAAAGTGTATCTGCATGGAGTTCCAATAGTCATTTCATTCTGTAGAGACTTACATGATGTGAATATAACAGAAACAATGTTTTCTTTTTGTTTCTACAAGTGGGGGTGGGTTCTTAGTCTTGAATTCTCATGTGGCTGAGAAGTTTCTAGGCTTCTTCAGAATTCCTCTCTTACCATGTTTCCATAGTGCCAGAGATAAGGAAACTGTTGACTTAATAATAAATCATATAATCTTACCCAAACAAAGTTCACAAAATGGATTTCAAACTCTGAATTCCCAACATAATTGGAAATTATGTTGTTTGTTATCACCCTTTTTTTCATTGATGGGAGTTTTTGAGCAGAACAGTTCCTAGTTGGCGGTTAGGGAGTTAGATAGTACCAAGGAGTGGAGATATTTTAGGCCAAACATTTAATGTTCTTCTGCAAGATCCAAACATTTTCTGCTGGCATGGTAAAGAAACCATTCTTTTAATCAATATCACTATGGATATTATATATAATTACACATCTTATTATTCAGGTAGTCAGGACATGGGCTAAGTAAAAACATACTGTTCACAAAGATTTATACCTATGTATCTACAACCACAAAAGCTACTGCTAGACTTCAAATTAAAAATTTGAAGAATATTTGCCTAGTTTCAGCTGGTTGGCTTGGAAAAGGGCGAAAAGGCAGATGGTTAGAGCGATATGAGATATTAAAGGAATGAGATTTGAGCACCAATGAGTACTGTCACAGTGCAAAAGTAGCAGGAAGTAGATGGAGCTGAGGACTGGCTGGATAAACCTTGAGGGTAAAGAGACAGAGGAAGAGGGATAAGGAATAATCTAGAGTAGACTATTTATGGAGAAGAAGTTAGGACAAGAAAGACAAAAAAGCTTTAGAATTACTTAAAAAGTAATCTCATGATAAGATCCTTTTGTTATGAAATGATCAGCGACAACATGCAATGCAGTCTTTATAAATGATTTCTTCATGGATAAAACCAGGAAGGTAGACTAGATGGCCTTTAAACAGCTTTTAACAATGAAAATCTCCTTTCAAACAAACAAACAAAAAACAACAAATTGTTCTAGAGCAAATAGTACTAAAGGAAGGTTTTAATGTCATTCTGCCCAAGATACCATCACCATGTCACTTGGCCATTTTGGGCTTTTCATCTCCTAAACTATCCTTAGGAGGGGAAGGATCTATGGTCTCAGGCCTCAGAATATATTCCTCAAGGATGTAAGGAGAGTGGTCATGGGCTTCCAAGCCAAAATGGCAGGTCTCCCATATGTAGTAGGTGTGGCCAGAGCAGCAGTCAGCTTATTGTCCAGGACTCCCAGCTGGGCCAAATTGGCCTCAGGATTTCAGAAGCAGAGATTCCAACAATTCTAGCTTGAATTGCTTGATCTCCTATTTCACTCATTAAGTTCTTCAGGAACTGCACCATCTCTGTCAATTTGCACTCAGTTAGGTGGTTGTTACTTTTAATTGCCTTGCCTGGGGGAATTGGTAATTTATGAAAAAAATAGAAGGGGAGGATTGGAACATCTACATAGACAACAAGGTTTCTGATTTTTGCTGTAGGAGAATGAGATTAACAGCAATAGTGACTAACTCTATGTGCCAGGCCCTATTCTTGGCCCTTGACACTACCCAAGTCATTCAGAGTTCTCCAGGATCCTAGGAGGTGGGTACTAATATTGGCTCCATGATGCTCAAGAGAAAACTGAAACAAAATGACATCAAGTCTTTTTGCAGTGTTACAGGTCTGTGAGTGGTAAAAACAAAATAGGAACCCATGCAGTCTGGCGCAGAACTTTTTCCCTAACCACTGCTTCCCACCATGTCACCAATGCACTCCTTTGAATTTCTGTTCTCATTCAAGGAATCTCAGACTATGGAAGGATATTAGAAAGTAGGGTTAGCCCTGGATTTGGACAGAGTAGGTGGCTACTTAGGAGGTATTCCCATAGATCCAGAACAGAAGGTTTGGAGAGGAACCCAAGATAGAGAATCCACACAATTGACTGTCCAAGCATAGTAAATGTTATACTATGTGCCCATTGGCACAGCAGGCATTAACCAGAACCCAACTGAGATGTGTAGCTGCCCTAGTTAGAGGTAATCTAATGGTATTGACACAAGTCATGTAGTTGAGGGAAGCCTTAGAGTGTTTTAAACCCACTAGGACATGGGAACATGTGTTTGCATAGATAGCTCTGTTTAGTTTTAGACAATTTAAAAGTGTTCACTGCCATTAGAATTTTAAGTGATCTACTCTTTTAATGTCTACTCAACCATTTGTAATTAAGATCTGTTCAGAATTTAACACATTATGATCCTATTCTGATGCCATATAGCATGAATGAGTTTTCACTCATTCGATATTTAAGGAGTTAAAAATCTAGAGAGAGGAGAGACACAGTAGTCTCTATCCATTTACAATAGTTTATCCCTTATATAAACATTCACATATGCACATGTAAATGAAGGCCCACATGGTGATGCTGGCCTGTTTGCTCACTGGGACCTAAATTGTAGTGAAAAATTGGATATAGTACTTAAACAACAAGGCTTATTAAAAAGAGCTTGGTGTTGAAAATAATGACTCAATATTAAATATTGTGAAAATTTTGTTTTTTAATTCAATGGATGTTTCAAAGTCACTGTTTAACAATTTAAAAATCAATCGTTATTGAACTAAATACATTTGATTAAAAAAGTTATTGTTCTCTAAACTCAATTTTTTGGTCTGCACATTTTTATCTGCCAATTTTTATATGGATTTCTTTCTTTCTTTCTTTCTTTTCTTTTATAAAGATAGATTTGGAGAAGGCATCAGAAATCTTTATCCTGATTTTCAAGGAGCCAAAATAAGTTAGAATTAGATATCAACACATTTGAAATGTCAACACATTTTTTTTTTCCTGGAGTTTCCTGTGATTTGGAGTCTGATTTTGGGATTAATTTTTAGTATTCCATTTTTTAAAGTGCTTTCAAGAAGGTTATTACCTTCTTAACCAGTTAAATTCTTCACAAGTAGAAAACATGTGAAAAAGAGAAATTGCTTATCCAGGGTCCCAATATCCTCTCAGAAATATATTCTTTAGTATTGAGCCTTCTGAAACTGTTGTGGTTTTTTTTTCATATACGGCTTATGTTTTCACACCAGTTCATAAATTGGGTGGAAGATGCCACTTCTATTTTGATAGAACAGAATGGCATGTGGGTGTGTGACGTGGGGGACTGTATGTAACTCTTGCCTTCCTTATATACAGAATCAGGGTAGAGTTCCTGTACTTCTCCTTGGGTGGAGAAAAAATCATGGGTATTGTGCAATTTGACTTTTTGGTGGTTAATTTTCCAACAAAATAATATTTTTGGGCATTGGGGTGGTGGGGGAAGCAGGGAGGAGAATAAAACTTTCCATTTTAAAATCAACTACGTTAAGATTATTTTTTCTTATGAAGAAGCAACATGGTTCTACCCACCTATAATTAGAAAGCTTAGCTTGCTGACATATTCACATTGCCCAAGACCCTGTCTAAATGAGAATTTCAATCTCAAGTACAGGATGTGATCTTATCTGGTAAATGATTCACTAAAGGTTGAAAAGCAACCTAATGGGAAAGGGATGGGAACTCACCCCGGAAGGCACTGCTGAGGTTGGAAGAGCTAAAAGGGTCATTTCCTTCAAACCAAACCAAAGCAAAACAAACAACAAAAAACCTTGACATTTAAACATATTGTATTCTTCAAGCCCTTACTTAAGGAAGGATGACCCTGAATCCATTTTTTCATGCCAGGCATGGTGACACCTTGCTCTCTGGGTCCTAAATTCTCTAAAAATAATTTCTAGCCTTAAAGGTTTATGGGAGGAGGGGAGATAATTTGATGGGGTTCTTTGAGAAAGTATGAACTTCCCCAGTCTTTTCTAAATAGCTTATCTTGATAAGACCCATCTGAGTGGAGCACAGGCATCAAGGTCACTGCTTTCTGCTTTGAACTAGTTTCTCTTGTTTCTAGGAGGAATGGAGAGAGGACAAGGAAGAAGAGTCTGCAGGTGAAATAGAAATAAACTGACCCCATTGCCAGTGGTTGAGCTTCTCTCCAAGTAGGTAGATGCTGGCAATAAAGATGTAGCTGAGAGAGAAGAAGGCTGCTAGACCCACTGGGCTGAGTTTGGCAAACACAGGATACACCCAGGTACCAGTCTCAGAGTAGATCCATAGGACCCTGCAGAAAATGACAAGCCACAATGATTAGGACATTAGGAAGAAAAGCTATATTTTATTTATTTATTTATTTATTTATTTATTTATTTATTTATTTATTATTTTCTTTATTGATTAAGGTATTACATATGTGTCCTTAACCCCCCATCGCCCCCCCCCCCAACTCCCCACTCATGCCTCCCAGTGTCTGTGTCCTTTGGTTATGCTTATATGCATGCATGCAAGTCCTTTGGTTGATCTCTCTCCCCCTTCCCCCACACTCCCCTTCCTTCCTTCTGAGGTTTGATGGTCTGATCTATGCTTCTCTGTCTCTGGATCTGTTTTTGTTCATCAGTTTATGTTGTTCATTATCAATGAATTCTAGAGCCCAGGCAACCAAAAAAAAGTCATGGGGGATATTTTCCAATAGCTCAGGTGTTCCAAAAACCTACAGAAGTGAGTCTTTTCTAAATAGACTTGATTCAATGAGACATCCTATTTCATGGGTTGGGCTTGGCTATTTTACCTAATCTATCAAATTCAATGATGGTGAAAAAATGTGAGAAGATATTGAATATATCATTAGTCAAAGACAATATGGGAGAACATGAGTCATTCCTTTCCCTGAGAGGTATAACCTGTTGAAACATTGAGCCTACTAAGATGGCACCCATTTGCTGGCTCTTAGCCAGACAGGTGGGCTTTGTATTTCTGTCCTTGAGACATATGTTGCTTTCTATTAGCTCTCCAAGTCTTTTGGGGTAGGAGAGACAGAGATTGAACATTATTACTGTAACACAATATGCCTGGGAGAGAAACCAAGATGGCGGCATAGGTAAACACCTAAACTGCTGCCTCGCACAACAATTTCAAAACTACAACTAAAAGACAGAACGGACACCATCCAGAACCACAGGAAAGCTGGCTGAGTGAAAATTCTACAACTAGAAGGAAAAAGAAAAGCTCACAGAGAATTGGAGGTACGGCAAAGGGGCTTTGTGGGCGCAGAGAGGAAGGGCGGCTGAGAGCCTGGCTGACTTTCTCTGGCGGAAGGGGGAAGGAAGCCTCCGACTGCACTGAACCCCAGTTCTGACTGCACTGAACCCCAGTTCCGGGCGAACCCCTGGGGACCCACGCTCTTACGGGGGGAGTCTGGACTCTCGGGCGGAGACTCGAGCTGGGAAAGGCAGAAGTCTGAAGGCGCGCGCGGGCCAGTGCGCACAAAGGCTGCGGAGGTTGCCACAGACTTTCCCTAGTGGAAAGGAGTCAGAGGATCCTGACTGCACTGAGCCCCAGTTCTGACTGCAGTGAACCCCAGTTCCAGGCGAGCCCCTGGGGATCCACGCTCTTACGGGGGGAGTCTGGACTCTCGGGCGGAGACTCGGGAGCCGAGGACGGTGGAGGACTGAAAGTGCGCACGCGTGCGCGTGCCAGTGCGCACAAAGGCTGCGGAGGTTGCCACAGGCTTTCCCTAGTGGAAGGGAGTCAGAGGCTCCTGACGGCACTGAGCCCCAGTTCTGACTGCAGTGAACCCCAGTTCCAGGTGAGCCCCTGGGGACCCACGCTCTTGTGGGGGGAGTCTGGACTCTCAGGTGGAGACTCGAGCTGGGGAAGGCGGAGGACTGAAAGCGCACATGCGCGCAAGGGCAAGGCTGACAGGAAGCCAAGACTGAGACTCCACCCCATCCAAGCTGAGCACAGAGGCTATTGCAATTTGGCAAGTCTAATCCTATAAGGCTGTCTCCAGCACCGAACTTCTCCCAGCATAGACACAGCTGATCCTTACAGCCAACTGGCCCGGAGGTCAATTCTTCCCAGTGATACCAACAACAATAAAGACTTAATTACAACAAGGCTGTACACACAGTCCACAAAGGGGTGCAACAAGAGTGTCCACCTCAGGTTAACTGGGGAAGCAGACCCACTGCTAGCACACAAATCTCCCTTACCAACTCAGGGAATCAGTGAAAATGCGGGGTCAAAGAATCAGATCACAAACGAAAGAAATGGAGGAAAACAAACGACTGGATATAGAATTCAAAACCACGGGTATAAGACTTTTTAAGAATATCCTAGAAAAGGCCGATAAATATAACGAGACCCTTGAAGATATGAAAAAGGACCAACTAGAAAGTAAACATACACTGACTGAAATAAAAAATATTATACAGAGACCCAAAAAGAGACAAGAGGAACACAAGAATCAAGTCAAAGAATTGAAATACAAAGAAGCAAAAAACACTCAACCGAAAAAGCAAAAAGCAAAAAAAAAAATCCAAAAAGTTGAAGATAATGTAAGAAGACTCTGGGACAACTTCAAGCGTACCAACATCAGAATTATGGGGGTGCCAGAAGAAGAGAGAGAGCAAGATACTGAAAACCTATTTGAAGAAATAATGACCGAAAACTTCCCCCACCTGGTGAAAGAAATAGACTTACAAGTCCAGGAAGCCCACAGAACCCCAAACAAAAGGAATCCAAAGAGGACCACACCAAGACACATCATAATTAAAATGCCAAGAGCAAAAGACAAAGAGAGAATATTAAAAGCAGCAAGAGAAAAACAGTTAATTACCTACAAGGGAGCACCCATACGACTGTCAGCTGACTTCTCAACAGAAACTATGCAGGCCAGACGGGAGTGGCAAGAAATTTTCAATGTGATGAATAGCAAGAACCTACAACCAAGATTACTCTACCCAGCAAAGCTATCATTCAGAATTGAAGGGCAGATAAAGAGCTTCACAGATAAGAAAAAGCTGAAGGAGTTCATCACAACCAAACCAGTATTATATGAAATGCTGAAAGGTATTCTTAAAGAAGAGGAAGAAGAAAAAAGTAAAGAGAAAAATTATGAACAACAAATACATATCTATCAACAAGCGAACCTAAAAATCAAGTGAATTAAAAACCTGAGGAACAGAATAATCTGGTGAATATAATAGAATCAGGGGCATAGAAAGGGAGTGGACTGATAATTCTCAGGGGGAAAGGGATATGGGGGGTTCATGAAGAGAATGGACAAAAATCATACACCTATGGATGAGGAGAGTGGGGGGGAGATAAGGGCAGAAGGTGGGGTGGGAAATGGGTGGAGGGGAGCTATGGGGGGAAAAAGGAGAAATAATTGTAATAATCTGAATAAAGATTTATTTAAAAAAAAAAACACACAATATGCCTGGAGTTTCATTATCAGCCCTGATTTTACCTCCTGGATATAGCCATGGATAGAGTTTTAAGTAGGAATGGATGGAATTACAGGAGGTTCAGATCTTGCTCATGTGAGGATAGAATATAAATCATTTCTGTAAGCCAAGAGAAGGAAAAAAATGCTGGAGAGGAGTTACAATGTCTTAAGTGAAGCCTAAAAATGCAGTTATCTGGAAATCAACTGCACTGGAAGATGCCAAAGTCTGAAATAACTTTTAAAATTAAATATGGGGAGGTTGCCCTCTTAGTGCAGTAGGCAGTGCGTCAGTCTCATAAAATTAAATATGGGGAATATGATGTATCAGCTACAGTTTATAACTGGTTTAGAGTACAGAATGTGGAACCAGGCTTCCATGATTCAAATCCTAGTTCTGCCACCTATTCGTCACATTGCCTTCAACAATTTATTCAACCTCTGCCCCTGCCCTCATGTATAAAATGGGGGTGCAAATATCATGAACCTTATAAAGCCATTGTAAGGATTAAGGGAGTTAACATGTAAAATAGAACATTGCCTGGCATATTGTAGTAATTTAATAACAGTTTAAAAGCTTATCTCCTCTGGGGATAGCACAGTGGGAGTCTTCTCAGAAACCTTTCTTTTGAGGCAGTTCATCTCTTGTAACCTAGGATAGGCTAGGTTATGCTTCATAAACAATATTCAAGTTTGGATACTTCAAGTTATTGGAAGGTGGAAGAATGAAATTCTGTGCTTAATTAAACTTTCAGAAACCCAAGTGTTATCTTGTTTCAAAACTTGAAGTTTGTCAAATGCGTGTGAATGAGACAAGGACTAGGGTGAGGCATTAAATTTCAGGAGCCATCTCTGTGCATCAAAGGGTACAACAGAGTGAAAATGGAAGCTATGGAATGGGGAAAATGTTGGCAAATCATATATCTGATAAGAAATTAATATCCAGAATATATAAAAAACTCTTACAACTCAACAAACAACCTAATTAAAAATGGACACAGGATTTGAATAGACATTTCTCCAAAAAAGATATGTAAATGGATAACAATCACATGAAAAGATTTGCATTTCCCTATAACATTATTAATCATTTGGGAAATGCAAATCAAAACTGCAATGAGATATCATTTCACACCCATTAGAATGGCTACTATCAAAACAGCAGAAAATATTAAGTGTTGTAGAGGATGTGGAGAAGCTAGAACCCTTGTGCACTATTAATATGTATGTAACATGGTATAACTACTGTGGAAAACAATATGACAGCTACTCAAAAAAAATTAAACATAGAATTACTGTATGATCCAGCAATTCCACTTCTGGATATGTACCCAAAAGAATTGAAAGCAAGGACTCAAATTGATACTTGTACACTTATGCTCCTAGCAGTATTATTCACAATAGCTAGAACATAGAAGAAACCCAGGAGTCCAACTATGGACAGATAAATAAAATGTGGTATATTTACACACAATGGAATATTATTTGGCCTTGAGAAAGAAGGAGATTCTGACACATCCTACAACATGAATGAAACTTGAGGATATTAAGTGAAATAAGCCAGTCATAAATATTGTATGATTCCACTTATGAGGTACCTAGAGTCATCGAATTCATAGAGACATAAAGCAGAATGGTGGTTGCCAGTGGCTGGGTGGGGAGGGGGAAATGGAGAGTTACTGTTTAATGGGGACAGAATTTTCAGTTTGGGAAGCAAAAAGTTCTGGAGATGGATGGTGATGATGGCTGCACAACAATGAGAACATACTTGATGCCACCAAACTATACACATAAAAATGAAAAATTTTATGTTATGTGTATTTTACCACAATAAAAAAAAAATTTTTAAAGGAGGCATCAGGCCTGGAGGTGTGGCTCAGTGGCTGAGCATCAACCTATGAACCAGGAGGTCATGGTTCGATTCCTGGATGAAAGGAGTGCTGTGAATATCCTTCTAAAACCACGTGTCAATGGGATGCACATTCACAGGATTCTACTGTTGGAAGGTGTAAGGGACAAGAAGTAGACAGCCCCAAGGAGCTAGGGTTAGGAGTCTGGGCTCAATGAGGACACCTGAATATATTCTAAACATTAGAATTAGTTCACTTTGTTTACTTTATATACTTGAAATTAGGGCTTGCTAGTTCCCATGCACATTTATATAAGATAGTCTACAAATAAGGACAGTGCTCTACAGGCCTGGAAAGTTTCTGTTTATTTACTTCATTTTTGTTTCCTTCAGCATAAGGTTCTGGAAGGAAAGTTTCTGAAGTAAGATAAGGAAGTCTGTACTTTCACAGAAAAAGTGCAAAGAAAGTTATAGGTGTATTAAGTGACAGTGAGAAAAGTAATGAGAACACAAATAGAATATCAGGCAAGAATGCAGTTATTTAATGAAGGGCAGTCAGCAGAGAGGCCTGAGTGAGGAAATGTCACTCAGTTGGTATTGCTTCTTTATGGCTTGCCTGAATATATGTTCAAAGGAGAAAGAAGGAGAGAGAAATGGAGAAGGAGAGAAGCTGGGAGAGAAAAGGAAGAGAAGGAGGGGGAGGAGGTGCATAAAAGAGAAGAGGAGAGGAAGGAAGGGAAGGAAGGAAGGAAGGAAAGGAGGGAGGGAGAGAAGTAAAGACGGAAAGAGGGAAGAAAGGATAGAAGGAGGGAGCGAGGAAAGAAGGAAGGAAAGGAAGGAAGGAAGGGAGGGAGGGTGGAAGAACTGGCTTAGCAAGTCCAAAACTGAATGCCATTGTTCTCTGTCTCAGTCAGTGTCAGCTTTTCCTGAGCCCCAAGTGAGATCCCATCAAATCATATCTAAATGTTTCTCCAGTGCACTCATTTCATGATCTCAGTCTAGGCTCCTTCATCCCACCTGGGTTTCTGTAATTGTCTATTCACTGGGCTTTCTTGCTCCCTTTAATTCACTTTCCACACCCTAGGCCACCAGTAATCTAATACTCTTTCTAAAAGAGATGTGTTGATGGCACTCCCCTGATTCCAGTGGATCCCTGTTGCTTTAGGAAAATATCCAAGCTCCTTCACCCAGCCTACCTGGCCTTGCCCTGCCTATCCATCCACCCTTAGATCTGCAGTCCATCCATATTGAATCTCTTTCTGTTTCTTTATTATTATTATTATTATTATTATTATTATTATTATTATTACTAGTAGCCCTGCTCATGAATCTGTGCGCCAGTAGCTCTCTGCAGGGCCTGGCTGCTCCACACCCACTGCCCAGAAGCTCTCTGTGGCCCAGAGGCCCATCCGCAGCTGGGTGCGGAATGCTTGCCTTCTTGCTGGGGCGACGACACAAGTGTTTCACCCCCTTCCCCACTCTCAGCTGTCACCCCCCGGGATTGGGGGACTCTGGTGGGGCTGAGAGGACTGGGTGCTGCCATCTTTGTGATAGAGTGATGGTTAATTTGCATATTACCCTTTTATTAGATAGGATTATTATTGTTATTATTATTATTTCTATTTTTTAAATTGATTTCAGAGAGAAAGAGAGAAGGAAAGATGGATAAAAACACTGATGATAAGAGATGCTCTGCCTCCTGCACACTCCACACTGGGGATCGAATCTGTAACCCAGGCATGTGCCCTGACCAGGAATCGAATGGTGTTCTCCTGGATCATAGGTCGACACTCAACTACTGAGCCACCCATGCCGGCTGGGTCCTCTCTGTTTCTTGAACTAACCAAGGTCTGCAGCTTCTAGACCTTCACACGTGCTGCTGTCTCTGCTTGGAACACTTCTGACATTTTCACCTCCTGGGACATACTTCTTCTTGCTCTGGGTCTGGCTGAATCATACTCATGCTTTAAGGCTCAGCTTAAAATTCAATTTCTCTAGAAAAGATTTCCTGAATATCCTTTAACTCCCTTCTATTAAGTTTTTATGCCACATGCTTCCTCTACCATGAACTTAGCCATGTTGCTTATTTGACTCTTTCTCACTAGCCTGGAAACTAGTGAGACAGGGGTCATGTCTGTTACACACATCAGCTTCCTACATGCCGGAACACAGCCAGTTCTTTATGTTTTTAAATGAATGGCTGTTTGGATGGCCCTATTAGCACCTCTAGTTCCCTTTCCACTGCTGTCCACTGTGGTTGCTCTAGACAGCTATCAGCCGCCCAACCCAACAAGAACTCCACAACAAGAGCTTTGAAACTGAGAAATGTACCCAGGAGCCTTCCAAATTAGTAAATCTGACATTTACTTTATTATATTAATACTTTGAAGAGGCCAATGGCTCTGATCCTCAGTTGAGGTATCAATAATCTATGTTCTTCTGGAACTGTCTGCCATGCGATTCTATGTGAGCCAGTGTGGGCAGCACACATTGGTAGCCAAAATTAATCTTATAGTCTTCCCATCCTTCATCTTGTAGCATCAAATGATTATCATGAAGTGCATATTTTCTGTGTCTTATCAATAGGGAAATAGTGGAAGTCTATGGGTTAGAGATTAGTAGATAGCTAAGAATTTTGTGGGCTTTAAGTATCTTAATTCTTAAAGTGTTAACCCTCATGTCATATCCTTCTAGCCCAGCAGAATAAATAGAATAAAGACCCTCTTGTCTCACATTTCATGCTGACTTCATACATAAACATGTGAGAGGGTGATGTCTGCATCTAAGGCCAGAGGCAAGCACAGCCAGCATTTACATTTGCAAGTGAATTCAAAAAAATTAGCGGAAGAATTCCCACAATGAGAATGTCCCTGAGAATGGGTGACCTGGTGATTCCTTAGCGTGGAGCTTTAGTCTGTTGCAGCCCATGAAACCCACCCCCTTGTCACACCTCAATTTACCGACCTTCGCAGACTTTCTATTTATCCCATACAAAATGCTCCTAGCCAAATATAAATAATGACATATTAAAAACAACCTCTAGCTTTAATAGCTACAAAAATTCAATCTGATTTTTAACATTAAGTTGTGAATTTCTACCATTGTCTCAAAAAATAAATTCCTGTCATGATTTATGTAACATTCAATAAATTTTAGGTGAAGTAAAAGTAAGTAGATAAATAGATATATAGATAGATAGATAGATAGATAGATAGATAGATAGATAGATAGATGATAGATAATAGATAGAATGAAAATAAATTGTGATGCTCAAGTGTCAGTTTACTTGGATGTTGAAAGTGCTGGCAACTGCCCTAGCTGGTTTGGCTCAGTGGATAGAGCGTCAGCCTATGGACTAAAGGGTCCCGGGTTCGATTCTGGTCAAGAGCACATGCCTGGGTTGTGGGCTCGATCCCCAGTAGGATCGAGCAGCCGATTAATGATTCATTGTCATCATTGATGTTCCTCTCTCTCTCTCTCGCCTTCTGCCTTCCTCTCTGAAATCAATAAAAATATATTAAAAAAGAAAAGAAAAGAAAGTGCTGGCAATAGTGAGAGTTGGGATGGCAACCTCTTTATGGCATTTAAAACTGTTAGCAATCCCTCCCTGGAACATTCCCTTCTGGCTTGAAGCTTCCTCTTCCCTTCAGGGACCATGAGGTTCTTGTACATTCCTGATTTTCTACCATATGATTATTCTTTGCTACTTTGCTGCTCCCTTACACCTCCTGTCCCTTAGATGAGGACATTTCCCCAGCATTCTCTTCCCATGTTTCTCCCCTTTCCTCCTCTCTCTCTCCCTCTCTTCCCTCCTCCTCCTCCCTTTCCCCACTCCTCTCACTACTCCAGCAATCTCATCTCACCAGGAGGGTTAAACTCTTTGAATCTCTGCAGCCAGGTTTGATTAACCAAATGGAAGTTTCTCTGAGTAGGTGGTTCTCAGCCTTGACTGATGATTAAATTGCCTTGGGGGCTTCAAGATTCTGATGCCCAGGACATATCCGGAACCCAATTTAATCAGAATCTTTTGAAATGAGACTTAGATATGGGATTTTAAACTGAGTTTTTTACTTATACCCAAAACTATTTCTTTCCTAACTTCTCTACATCTATTAATGGAATCACTATCTTTCCAGGCTGCTGGCTGAAAATTCTGAGAATTATCCTTGATATTTTCCTTTGCATTTGCCTGCTACATGCCAATCAATCCATAGAACCTTCTGATATTTCAACAATGAATCTCAGGTATGTCCCTCATTCCTGATTGCACAGTTGTATCCCTCTTCAGGTTGTTTTTAGTTCTAATTTCTGTAATAGGCATTTTGGGTGAGTAGGAACTGATTTTGGACAGGAAGAGTGAGAAGCATAGATAGCCATTTCCTCTCCTAGCCCTTCACTCCCACCACTCTTCAATATTCATGCTGGCTAGCCTGGGCCCCAAATGTTGATAACAAGGGAAGCTGTTTGGCATTTTTATATTTATTTTCATGTATTAATTTACAAGAGAACTAAGGAGCCCTTTGGAAAAATGGGACTGGGATTCTGATCCACATGAAAATTTGAGGTTATAAAACTATGCAGTATCTAGATGGCCCCAGGAGGTCATATTTCAGGAAAGGGTAACTGGCTCTGGGAGAGAATTCACACAATGCACTAGTGGGAGTAGAAGGGTATGGTCAATGCTAGATATGGCGAGGTGACCCTGGAACTCAGCTTAGCCCAGCCCTCTGGCAGTTTTTAAGGGATTCTGGGGATATGATGTCTGTATGTAGAAGTGTGTATGTGTAAATGGATGCATTAACTTAGAGGACTATTAAAACTGCCAGGTGCCCTGGCAGCTTAGCTGTGGTCTTCACCTCAGTAAGCACAGTAGAGAAGAAAGGAATCATCTCTCTCATCTCATATAAACTGTTATTGAGAAGTGACTTTGCAAATATCTTCCCCAAGGCTGACTTATGGCTGCATATCTGTGCAACAGTCGCACTGGGCATGCAATACCTTGCACACTAACAGAAATACTTATGACATAAGCAGATTTCTGGTCTACCAATATCAAGGTGGTGATATCCTCCAGGTTAGCTGGGGCTGTGGCAGTGGCCAGCAGCACTGTTCTATTTCTACCATCATAGGGGCAATGGTAGTGTGGCATTGTTAGCAATGGGGGTGGAGTACTAACCCTAAAGCAGAGCCAGGTGATGTTGGGCCCAGAACACTAGGTGTTGTGGCTCTACAGTCTGTGTAGGAGAGCAGTTTTCAGGACTATGCACCACACAGGCATGTGTGAACACTCATTGAATTGTCAGAACTCCATAGAGGTAGGTGCTCTGAGCACTTGGACCTGGAATGACATTGGGACTATGAAAAAAACCCTGGATAAAGAATAAAACAATGTGATTAAACTAGATGGAAAGAATATTCAAGATAACTTTTATTTGTATATTGTTTTATTCTATTTTGCTTCCCATGTCTCACCATTCCAAACCATTTTAACCACTCTTGTCAAGATACCTTTTGAAAGCATAGTTCTCTGGCCATGTCACTAATACTTCTCACTCCCACCTCCATGCCATAGAAATAAACAGTGACAATTAAATCTCACATTGTCTAAACTATGTCTCCGCTTTTAGCCTGCTATCCACAAGCCCCTTAAGAGGGCAGTTCCAGTGTGATTTCCTATCAGTTTCTTCCAGTAAGAGCAAATTGCTGACCATTGTTCTGTGACCTGTTCTCCTTTGGCCTTGGGACTATGCTGTGTTGTCTATTTTCTCCCATTTTTTGAAGCTCCAGTCCAGCGAGTCCTTCAAGGCCCAGACCCAATGCGTACCTTTTCCACACTGGCCAGCAAGACACAACCATTTCCTCTTCCAGGTTTCTCTGGCTCCTTGTATTTGTTCTGACATTTTATCACTTCCCATTGTGTATCTTATAATTTGAGTACACAGCTCATCTCCCCTTATTAACTACAAATCCCCTACAGGCTGGGTTAGCCTTATATAACGTTGCTTTTCCCAGCAAGACCAGCCTTGTGTTAGGGGAAATATTTTTTCAAAAAGAGAATGAATAAGAGCCAGCAGTAGGAACATTTCTATTTTCCTGTTCCTCGCCACGGCCTCAGAGAGAGCTAGGTGAGGTATTCTGAGGTGAGAGAGAAGGGAGGAGTGAGTGAGCTACCACATTTATAGGTGACTAATGCTTTGCAAAGGAAATGAAAGATTTGCAGTTATTACTACTTTGCAAAGCTTTATTTTCCCACTTAAGGGCCAGCCTCAATTTTGCAATCTGAAAAATAACAAAAAGCAAGTTCCACATGTAAGGCAGTCCCCACAGTCTCGGCAATTATTTTTAGGTCATTGTGATGTGATTTCTGCAGTGAAATGCTTCCCTGGCTCAGAATTATTGCCATTTTTCTGACTCGTGTTTGTTTCTCACGCTCTGTCTGGCCCGGGCCCATATTCCTGACCTCATTTCTGCTATACTGTTTCCCTATTTGACCATCCAAACAGGCACGCCTAACAGCTGACCCACAGCCACTTCCCCAAAACATCTCCATGGATATCCACAGTTTGTGGAGCTTGTTGATGGCCACCTGTGGCTTTGAAGGTTCATGGGCCTCTGAGCATTGCGTAAGGGTGGAGACAGCAGGCAGCAGAGTCTGAGCTCTCTTAACAAAGGAATGAACAGAAATAGGGAAGCTTCAGTCAGTGGTGCAGCATAACATGGCCACATACAGGTGCATTTGATTTAGTCTAGGAATAAATGGGCCTGATGGACTAAATGCTGATTTACTGCTTCATTAATAAGAAGGTCCAAAACCCAAATCACTGGGTGCACCCAGTCACATTTCTGCTGGTGCTTCCTCCCACTTGCTCCATTGCATCACTTTTCCATCACAAGCACAGTGCTGAACACTACATCATGAAAGCTTTTAGACAGTAGGGACCATGTTAAGCTTTTTTGCATACCCATGTTAAGCTTTTTTGCAGCACTTAGCAGAATATGTTTTGCACATACAGTGAGCTGAACAAATACCTGGCCATGTGAATAGAGTGGAAAGAAAACTGGATTTTGAAATAGACCTGCATTTAAGTCCCAGCTTTGAATTCCCCTGCCCCTATGACCTTGGGCATGTCATTGAACCCACTGAGGCTTCAGGTCTCCAATGCTAGGTGGTCTCTAAGTCTCCTTATCCAGTCCACCTTCTCTAATTATATTTGAAATTGATTGATATTGTCATCAACTGGCTACCTCTAAGTCTCACAAATGCTACCAACTGGTCTCCTCGTGCTTTTCTCGTTAATTTTCACACTCCAGCCAAAATCAACTTTTTAATCATCTTTCTTACATAAGCCACATCATTTCATTCCTCTGCTTAAAAAGTTTTCCACAGAAAATCCCTTTGGTTTTAAAATCCAAACTCATTGATGTGAATTCATGATCTAGCTTTACCCTGTTCTGCAATTCAGCCACACCCTCAGCTCCTTCAGCCCTTCACAGATGCTGATCCCTCTGCCTGAAGGTCTTTCCTATGCCTCTTTTGACTTATTCCTACTCATTCTTTGGGCCTCAGCTTACACATTCTTTTCTTAAGAAGACAGTCCTCAGCATCCCACAATGCCCTGTGCTTGCCCCTATTACAGTCTCATCATCCTGTCTTCCCACTGTGTGTGTACTTTCTTCTCTCCCAGAAAGCCCTGAGAGGCAGCATGGTATCTTGTACATTCCTGTGTCCTTGGTAACTCAGCACAGTGAGTAACTGAATGGACCTATGATGTACTCACACCTGACCCCCATCTTGTTGCACCTCTTCTCCCCAACTGCCCAGTTCCCTGCATTGTCGGAACACATGCCAGGCACCAACAAGCCAAGCCCTCTTGACTACTGTTTCTCATCTTTTACGGCCACTGCAATTTCCCCCCAAATGCTAGTGGCCATGGTGCTCTTGTGCGTTCTTGGTTTCTGAGGAGGAAAATAACATGGATCAGATTTGAGGATCAGTGATCAACTTCCATTTTCTTAGGTAGAAAAAGTTAATAGATCAAAAGTACTACCTTATATATGAACTCCAGAAGTTATACTTGGCAAGAAAGAGTAAATAAGATTAAAGTCCACCAAACCAAACCAAACCAAACCAAAGAAAGCAGAGTATAGAAATGCATGTATATAATCAACCAGCAACTGCCCTCCTTCTTCTCAGCACATACAACAGACATATCATTATGGATATATACTCTTACCCCATCCCGGGTTCCAAGTATTCTGTCTCTAGGGGTTTATTTCTTTGAGTTAAGGCAGATTTGGCAAATACATGGCATATATCCTGTTACTCTTCATTCTCATGCTATTGGCTGATATCAATGAGTGCTAACACAGTTTTCTTTTTGTAGGGCCTGAGAATCCTTCCCAGCACAAGGCTCCCAACATCAACTACCAGTAGGTCCCCAACTTAAGCATTATTCTCTAAAATGACCTTTGTTAAAATGCAAAGGCCCCAGGCTGGAGGACAGTGTAGATCACTGGAATCTTGGGGTAGATTGACTGAGCAAGTACTTTCTTTAAGACAGGAGAAGCAAGGAAGACTTTGGGCACTCAGGGGAAGAGGGTGCAAGGGTGGGAGGAGCAGGCTTCACAAAAGGGAAAGAAAGGCAAGGAAGGAACCATCATCTGAGTTCTGGCACTTGCTCTAAGACAAAGGCTCTAAGACAAAGGCTCGTGAAACCCATGGAGCAGGCACTGAGGGCCCAAGCCCCTGTGGAATGTGTTCTCTTTCCAGCTTCTGTTTCTGACAGAGCACGGTGTTCCATTAAACTTTCCCCTACATAGGGATTGGGGGATGACCCAGCTTGTCAGATATGAATAGTATATGTGAGTCTTGACTAGAGAAGGAATGTCATGATTAGCTTTTGATATGCAGGCATTATGCTTGGCATGCCTTTTTCAGTAAAGCAAAAGCATGGAGTGGATGAGAAGGCTCTAAAATGGAAAGGGGTTTCCACTCACTGGGTGGAAGACCAAGCACTTTCCCTTGATTACAGATCACTGGGCAGTATTTCTGAGAATTAGTGTTGCCAGGTGGTTGAAAGATAAAATCTAGGCCAGCTGCTTAAATGAGCTTGCATGACTCCAGCGAGGCTGTTCTGCAAGCCCCTGGGCAATTGCCCAAATGCCCTCTAGGAGCTCTAGTGCCAGATGTTGATGCAAATAAACCCATAATGTTGCAGGCAACAGGAATGGAACACACCTAGCTTGCTCAACTGTCACATGCCTTTTTAGAAGGAACATATTTAGATGCCTTGGATCATTCAGCTATTCAAACATTTAATTGCAAGTGGAACCAAAGGTCAACATTTTCTTGGGGAAAGTAACATGTGTAGTAGCTTTGCAATGATTAATTCTTCATGAGAAGGAGAGAGGAGCTCGTGACTTGCTGCATGTTGTATGTGTGTGTGTGTTATGCCAGCTGTGTATTCTTTTGTTGTGATGTGTTTAAAAGTATCAAAAACAATCAAAATTTTTTTACTTGAAAACTTAAAGATGGCTAAATCCCCATTAGCTCAATATAAAGGCAGTCTTACAGAACAGTATGCTTCTGGAATATTCCTCAGAGGTTTGAATGACAAGCTTAAGTTGGTTTTCTCTCTGCAATTCTTACCTGCTAATGTAAGCAAGACTCGCAGCAGCCAACAAGGTGAGTCCTTTCTTCTTCAATGGATAGCAGTGTGGCCTGAGGATGACTTCAACCAGCGAAAAGGGGAGTATGAACGTGTGCTGCAGGAAAAAAGATGGCAGTCATGTCAGTGCCTTGGCTTCCTAGTGTTTCTAATTCTCTCTTCCCCCTCCAGTCTACTTTTTCCACAACTACCAGAGGAAACTTTCCAAAACTGGACTGAGATCATGTGCCTTAGATGCCCAAGGACCTCCAGTGGCTCTCTCTTGCTTATCATACTGATCCAAACTCCTTTGTCTGGCTACCAAGGTTCTTTTTAATGTGCTGTTGCCCAATCTTGTCCTGCTTATTGCCTGCTGTTTCCCTCTACTAATACACACACGTGCATGCATGCACACACACACTTAATCCTCCACTGAAAAAAGGCTGTTTCCTTCATTCTTCTTTTTACCCAGCGTGCTTGCTCCCACCTTCACACTTCCATTCATTCCTCAACTGTGTGAAATGTGTCTTCTCTCCCTGTATTCACATTCATCTATGTTCTCACAGCCAATGCAATTTTCCATGATGCTGTCTCTGAATTTTCCTTTTGCTAATTGCTCTCACCCAATCTAACTGCATTTATATCCTGTGCCATGCAGTCTAGCACTTGTGATATGTATTTGTAAGATCTTGGGGGCCAGAGAACACATCTTAGCCCATCTCTGCATCCCCATTGCATTTGGCACCATGTAGCCTTCCTGTTGATGGGGTAGGTGTTGTGGGGTGTGTGAGAGACTCCCTCCAAAACCCTCTATGTCCTCCCCACTCCTTCCCTGCTTAAACCTCTCTTCATAACCATCTGTCTTCTCTCACATCTTTCAAACCCTTAACATGTTTTTAAAATAATACAATCAAGGAAATAAGCATTTAGTAATAGTGGTATTTTCAGGTGGAAAGACTACAGAGGCCTGCTCCCAACTTGGTTGTGGGGACTGACCTGGGAATTAAATTTGCCCTTCTGCCATATGCTGTGCTTATTGGGAATATCTAATAGTGTTAGCATTTTACAATTTTTACATTTCTGCCATTCCTCTTTCATCCCTCTAGCATCCATAGCCTTTTCTTGCAAACTCCATCCCATTCCCATTCCTGAGTCCCGAGGCAACTATGTCAACACCTTGGTTACAGTAGTCCCTGGGGTTTAGGAATGCCACAGTGCCCGCATGACCATGCTCCCATGCCCAGCTATGCTCTGGAAGGCCTTTGCTGTCCGTCCCATTATGCCTGTGCTCAGAGGCAGCCCCAGGAGGCAGTAGCTTCCTCTTGCCTTACCTGACCTAAGGTACACTCAGATCAAGATCTTTAGATGACACAATTTGAGCTTGCAATAGCAACGAAGTCTAACCTATTCCAGTGCTCTCTCCTCTATGAGACAAGAGACATTATGTAGGCTTAGACAGTGTTAAAAACATAATAATAAATTTTTAAAAAGACCTTTAGATGATGGGAAACAAGACAAGTGTTGGGATGAGAAGGAACAAGTCTTAAGCATAGGGTGTTACTGAGCAGAGAGGGCCTCCTGGGGGCCCCGAGTCAAGACTGCTGTTGGGTGGCAACAAGCAGTTAGGCCTCTTTAAGGCCCTGGGTGCCTACATTTTAGTAGCAAAACCTAGAGAAACAGCCTTTAGTACAAACCATAGCTTTTATATAATCTTTCCAAAGCTGGTCCTGAACCTCTTAACTGGTTGGATATGCAAATGGAAAGACTGCCAGGTGCACTGTCTCACCTTGCCTCCTGTTTTGGTCTGATTTTAGGCTACAGCTTCTGTGTCTCTCCCTCCAGTAAAGGAACATGATATTTAAAGGCACGACTTTTTAATCTGGCCCTGGACTAGTTTCTGAACTTCCGCTTCCTCGGTTGTGAAATGGGTAATAACTAATGCACATGTGTTAGGGGCGTTGCTCTGAGGACTGAGATAAGTGCATGTAAAGGGCTGGCCCCTTGGCCCAGGAGACTTGTAGTGAGCATTAGCTGTGCTTGCCCTTACTGTGATACCGTTCTTCTCTCATTGCTGACCCAATGTGGAGCAGGAGAGGCAAAGTTCTGGGATGCCCACAGCACCCGGTGCCCGGATGCACCCTGACCCGTAGGAGGAGGCTGTGGTAGCAGAGTCGTCCCCACAGTCACCCCATGACTCTCTCCTCAGCCCCCAGCTGGCGCCTATGCTCCCAGCCTCAGAGCCCTGGATATGCTGTGAGGGACATGCCGCTTTTTTCCCCAGAGGCCACCTCAGGAGGTGAGAGATGGGGCAGTCCTTCCAGCAAAGCCACTGCCTCTCCACCTGCCTTCATTCTGCCACAGCCAGGAAAGATCCAACTCCTGCTAGCAACCATTAACGGTCCCATTATACCGGCCATTGATCTGACAGATTTTATTAGCACTGTCCACTGGCAGCAGCTTCCGCTCTCTACATTCATGATCATTTGGAACAGAATTCCTGTGAAACAATGCAGTGTGTCTGCATTAGGAGAAAATGAGTTCACAGTGATTAATGCTTTCACAACAGATAAATCAGGGATGCATGACTGGTCACCTCTTCTAGGGGCCTGCCCTTTGCAAGTGACATTCAATTGAATTTCCAAGTGAATTCTCCCTGATGACTCTGGGAAGTTTACTTCAGTGATGTCGTTAGTGATGGGCCATATACTGTGGCTTAATACCTACTAAAAGGTCTTTAAAAGAACCACAGTTTTTGTCTGGGCTGGGAGTAGAAATGAGGGGGTAGAAATGAGGGGAGGAGGAAGACCACATTCTGTGAGCTTTCTAAATATTTAGCTACTGTGAAGAGCCAAGCATGACGCACTAAACCTTGTGGTATTTCAAATGTACTGGTATGTCACCTCATGTTGATATAAATTACATAACCTTTGTCAGGCAACATATTTTTTTTTAAAGTGGAAGAAACAATTCAGTAAGAGAAAAATCAAATATGCTTTCTACTTCCAAAAATGAATCTAATAATTAGGCTGGGATTGACACAAATTAGAATGCTGCCAAAAATTTGCTGAAAACAGTGACTCATTTTGTATTTCAATTAACAGTTTCTCAGTTTCCCTTATAAACAGTGAAGCTGACAAAAATTAATTATCTCAGAGGGGGTAAAATATTTCTTTCCAAAGTAAACAAAACACCATGGGCTGAAACAATAGTATGTGTAAACAGAGAGGATGGAGGAAGCTATCTTTCCTTGTCAAGTAAGCCATCATTTTGGTAGATTTTTCTTTAAATATCTCATTTTAAAAGCATCGGTTCAAAGGACAGTGTTGTTCTTTTCCCATCCTTTTTTACTAAAGTATGTCTTTTCTCCTGTCCTTGGTGTAATGCCTGCTTCCATTTGGATATATTAGAGACAGAACTATAAGCATGAAATATTGATTTAAGCATTAGTATAATAATTGCCATTTAGAGTCCCTGGTTGCAAAATAGCTTTGTAGATAAGTACTAAAATTTACCAGCCCATAGAAAATTCTTACAAGGTTACATGAGTGGAAACGTGGAAAATAATGAGCACTTACTTTGACTCAACTCATACCAGTAGATAAGTAGCTGCTATAAACAGCTTCCCTGTATATGAAGCTAAACTAACAATAGGATGCATTTGCCTGGCTCTTGTGCAAGAGGCCAGGCTTAATCACTGAGATAACCCATGGAGCCAACAGCTTACAGGCTCCAAGTACGGAACCAATAGGCTAGGATGGTCACATTCTTATCTCTAAGATTCTTGTGGGAACAAGAGCACTTAATTTTCTCCAGTGGGAAATTTAAAAATCAGATAACATTTAAAATATGATCTCTGTCTCTTTCCTCTATTTCATTTTCTTATTGAACTAGCTGTTGGATTGAGTTGACTAAGATAAACAAAACAGCTTCTACCTTCTTGGACTGGTCATTGAGAGACTTTCTCATTCATTGCTGTTTCTAATGAACTTACATTTTGCCCACTTCATGTTTGCACCTGTCTTCTTCCTTCCTCTGTTCAAGCAACACTTGGATCTGAGAATTAATTTCTTCCATCGCCTCTTCCCAAATTGGTATCCTTTCCCCAAGTCTCTAGGATAATATCTTCGGTTTATGGTGCTCATGGGTAGAAAGTTTTAAATCATGTTTTATTGCACCAACAAGATATCATTTCTGGGTATGTTAAGAAGGATATTTTTGTTTAGTGTATATTAAATATGTCACTTTTTAATTTATTTTAAAAATGAAAGCCTTCACAATCTCCTCAGGGCCAAACACATGGTCAAAACATCAATTAAAACTTAAACGTAAGTACAACAGACATGAAAACGGAGGCAAAACCAACCTTAATAGAATGCTATTTTACCAGGCTTGTCATTATACTCTGGATCATGTTCCTTAAGCCTGAAAACTACATGCAGTAATAGTTGTTTTGAAAATCCTTGTAACACAATCTCTGGTTTTGATAATACCGTCCATTTGCCAGCTAAAAACTTTTACCTCGCTCCTTAGCACCTTCTCTTACTGTAGTTTCTGCCTCCAACCACCTATATTCTCCATAGTTCCTGTGTTGTTAAAGGTGCAATTTTGCTTTCAATCTGACATATGGCAACCCTGAAATGTAGATATAAGCTAAATTGCTTCTCTCTCTCTCTCTCTCTCCTACCAACCCTGAAATGTAGATATAAGCTAAATTGCTTCTCTCTCTCTCTCTCTCCTACCCTACCTGCAGGGATCTTTTTTTTTTTTTTTTTTTTTTTTTTTTTTTTTTTTTTGTCTCAAATGCTAGAGTTTAGAAGATAATTGGATTTGTAAAAATTCCCTTTTCCACTTTCTAGGAACTCAAGTGCATAGACTGGGCACCACTATAATTAAAGAGTCAATGTTCAAATGCCTGGGAGGAGGGATTGGGAAGATAAACCAACCACAGAAAGAGCCACAGGCTTCTCTTTGACCTCCATAGTCTACATAAGTAGCTGACAGCCCAGCCTGCCAAATATTCAAAAACAGAAGTTAAAAACCAATAGTTTTATTTACTGCAGAGGAGTAGTAATGTTTGCAGTTTACTCTGAAATGCACCAAAACAAAATGATGGATGGATGGATGCATACATATGTGCTAGAGCAAATACTGTGAACTAGTAATAGTAGAACCTAATTGGTGGGTAATATAGGTGTTCCCTGTAAAATTCTTTAAACCCTGCTTCATGTTTAACATTTTTTATAATAAAATATTGAAAGATATACAAATAGTCTTTACTGACCTGGAAAGAGAAATAAGTGCTCCATTGGGCCAAGGAAGAAAAGCATGCCCTTATTTATGAACTTGTGTGTGGATTGAACAGGTGGTTAAAGGATAACTTCCTGAATTTTCTAAGATGGGTTTCTAAGTGATGATTTACTTTCTATACTGTTGTCCCTAGGGTTAATATGTAGTTTGGCCAACATCTCAAAGCAGCATTCTTCTACTATGAAGCTAGTTGGCTTTGATGGCATCCAGCCTGGTGAAGAAGTGGCCATTTAGATTCTATTCAGGTAAGTATAAGACAAAAGAAAGATCTGGGATCTTAGGACTCTACAATCATGAGTATTAGTATATCTGCTTCTTCCTGCTCTCCTCCTCTCTCTCCCTCCCTCTGCAAAGCATCAAAATCCCTCTCTCGCCCTAGTTGATTTGGCTCAGTGGATAGAGCATCGGCCTAGGGACTGAAGGGTCCTGGGTTTGATTCCGCTCAAGGGCACGTGTCTGGGTTGCAAGCCCGATCCCCAGTAGGGGGTGTGCAGGAGGCAGCCGATCAATCATTCTCTCTCATCATTGATGTTTCTATCTCTCTCTCCCTTTCCCTTTCTTTTTGAAATCAATATATATATATATATATATATATATATATATATATATATTTAAAAAACTCTCTAATTTAACTCATTGGCAATAATAACAGCCTTAGACACCTTTTATAATCACTAACTCATTCCTTTACTTCTCATATCTGAATGTGGTTCACTTTCTCCTTCAAATTCTTCTCATAACTGTCTATTCTTTAATCTTCCCCAGCACCACCTCCCTAGTTTTCCCCTATTTTGGTACAGACTCAACATTGCGATTTGACCAACTTCCTAAAGCAAGTTTCATGTTGCTACTCCCTGCTCCAAAACCTTCTGTGGCTCCCTGTTGCCTCTGTCCCCTGCCTATACTCCTTCTCTAATCCCATCTCTCTCTCAGTTTCCACAGTATCTTCAGACTCCCTCCTTTCAACTCAAACCAGCCTTCTCTTTAATCCTTGTGTTTTATCCTATTTCCTTCCCTAGAATTCCTTTTTTTCACCCATCAGTTCTTTAATTCTTCTCTCCCATCCAGCCCAGCTTTGAGACACCTTACAATCAAAAGCACATACACTAACATGAGAAGATATTTAAGGAAATCAAGACCCAGGAGAGGACTGAAACACAAATACACCAACCAGAGACCTGCTGGTCTACTATTATTGAGATTCAAATTTAGCAATACCTTTCCTGACAGCCCAAGTAAAAGAGAGAGATGGAATGTACACAGTTCTTTTTTTGTATGGGAAATTACTTTTTTCTACCCCTAATTAAGCCTCAAATAAATTTCTACCATTGTATTTTATTTAGGGACATTAAGTCATGGTAGGCAGTGCTCTCAACTGTGTCCCCATAGCACGCACAGAGGTCTTGTTTCCACAAACTGTAAAATCTCAAGACAAAATAATAAAACACAATCTATTGAATGGGAGATAACGTGTATAATTATGTAGCCTTCTAATGATCAGAGCAGTAGATGGACTCGAGAAAGACTATTTTCTTCACAAGTGTTTTTATTTGTGTTTGTCCCATTTGTGAGTCAAGACAATAGCCATTATTTTATTCTGTGTTTAGAGTTGTGAGTGTAGGTATTGCACACTGCTGATGACGCTGTTGAATGCTTAGAGGAACCCAGAGAGTCTGTGGTAATGTTCACAACCTTTTACTGCAGATAAAGACTCTCATCAAAGAAACCATCCTGCCTCTTGGAGCTGACTGCCCAGCCCTTTTGGCTACCTCTGAGGCCCATGTTGCATCCACATTATACCCACATCACACCCTGTCTTCTTTCGTATGAGATGCTCACTCTCCTGTTCTTCCCACAGCTCCTTTGGTCTACATTAGACTCTGCAGTGCTTAATGATATTCACTTTTATTTTTTACCCTGTGAAGTTCATATATTTTTTCTTCTATTCTGAATTAAATTACACTTTGAGGTGAAAGTTCTCCTTTACTTTTTTAGGACATCCTCCCAACTCAGATTTATAAATGCTCTTTGACTGATTTTCTTCATTTGAACCTTTATGTTGCAAAGTAGAATTAAGCCTTTAATATGGTTTACAGAGCCCCTAGTGAACTAGTAAACTGTCCTGTCTTACTTTCATGCCCACACCCCACTTTCAGGCTTCACCCCACCCTTACCTCCTGATTACTCTGCACTCCATCCATAGTATCCTCTCTCACCACTGATACATAGACACTTATCCCTCCCCTCTCTCAGTCCTCATCACCTTCTTCTCACCTTACAGGGATAGGCATACATATCACTGACTCTGGGACAGAATCTGAAACATCCAGCAGGTGCCCTTCCCTGGCATGGCTGGACCTCCCTGTGTTCATCCCCCTCACAGCATTCCATAACTGCATTCACCTAATATTGGACAGACTTTAAATTGAAACAAGAAGCTTAGGGCTATCACCATTTCATCTCCAGTGCCTAGCATGGTGCTTAAGCTACCCTGGCCACTTAATATCTGTAGCATTAGTGAATGAATCAATGAAACAATAGAATAGGCACAAGAGAAAGAAGAGAGAGAGCTCTTCTGCATAGATGGGGAAGATAATCCAGTATCCTGGTATGAGGAGACAACAGCTGCAGTCCAAATTCAAATGGCATGGGCAGCCATGCATCAGCTGTGTCCATAGTAGCAGGGTCACAGAGTCAGTCCCAATTCAGGCCGGTCATATTTACCCTTTGTCATGGCTATAGATTTCTTCTCCTAACATTCTGCAAAATGGGTGTTGTGGATCACAAAAACTTGCAAGAAAATGTGACTCCTGGGAACACCCCTTGGGTGCCCATGTCATGGCAACTAAATTGCAGACTCTAAAGGGGTATCACCACCCAGGAGTCAACAACTCTGCAGAAGCTGGAAGATATGTAGCTAGTAAAGGCTATTCTTTGTTAATCTTGGGACCCACTGGCCTCTGGCCCTCCATTCTGAAATTGGCCAGGTGGAAAACCCCCAGGTTTTACTCGATATCTACTTATATCCCTCCCCTGTATTAATCTGTCATTCGCCCTTCCTCTGTGCTTTTATGCCTGGCTGCACATAGCACACATGGAGACTTGCTTTTAAGACATAGACAGATGGGCAGCTCTTTAGAAAGCTGCTCCAAGTTGGAGGACAAAGACTGTTCTTTTCAAGAAAGAGAAAGTTTGGGAAGCTTGGGAATATGTTCTTGCTTTAGAGCCACCATCTCTCAGGGCACCATTCCTTCCTCTCAGATATCTTACCACAATGTGAATAAAGGACTCAGAATGTGTAGACAGCTGGTTTCCCTGGGAGATAACAGTATTTTAGGAAAGCATCCTGTAAGCATAAGCTCTCAGGCAAAGTTCCAAACTCCCCACATGACGATCCCATGATGGACCAGTTTCCACCCTTTCTCCTTCCTGCCTCCAGCTTTCCCTTACTGACCCACCAGGGAGTTCCTACAGGGACTCACCCACTGCTGTGCTCAAATGACAGGTGCTCACTGGTGAGTTTCCTAAATGCAAATAATTGGCTGATTCAGAGTTAGTCTATATGTGAGGCTATATGAGGGACACATGAGCTCACCATGTGGGTCTTAACACTAGAGGAGGAAATGGCTGAGAGAGGGACCTAGATGTAAAAGAAAAAGAGAAGTTTGCTTGGGCCCCCTTCAATATCCATCACATATCTCATGAGAAGCAGTAATGTTTCAGCACTCCAAGCAATTAAAAGGTATGTAAGATATGGTCCTGGAACTCAAAAAAATATTGAATTTGAACTTATGTGTAGCCTTACAGAACTAGGACTAGTCTAGTTTTAAAGCATTATAATGGAGGCTCTGGAAGTGATAGACAACAACAGGTGGCTGGTTGAGCACTTGGGAGTCCACAATGAAAGAGAACAAGGTCTTATTTAATGCAAAGACCAACTTCTCTTTCACTCACTAGGTAAAATCTCTCTGACTGAAAAGACTCAGGGGTTTCACTTCAACAGCTTTTGTGACATCTAAAACTGTGTCTTATTATCGCATAGAGTGTCACTAAGTTGTGTTTTGTTCTTTGAAAATAAAAGTTAATTGTAATTCCCCTTTATTAAAAATAGGTCACTATATATTACAGATTAATTTTTCAATTATGAACCCTTTTTTCCTTGCTGGAATAAATAAAACCAAAGGCTATCTGTAGGCTATAAAACTGAAGATGCCAAATAGGATAGTAGATATGAGTTTCGTGTTCAGAAGATAAATTTAGCTGAAGATAGAGATTTGGGAGCCAACAGTATAGATATAACTTTTTTTTTTTTCATGGCAGTAGATGAGAGGACCCTAAGAGAGTGTATGAGTTAAGAATAAAGGATCTCAGAGTAAACACTGTGGAACAGCAATAGTTAAGCCAGAGTTTCTCAACTTCCACACTACTGATGTTGTAGAATAGATAATTCTTTGTTGTGGGAGCTACCTGTGCATTGTAGGATGTTTAGAGCATCCTTAGCTTCTACTTACTAGATGCCAGAAACACCCACTCACCCTCAGGTGTGACAATCAAAACTGCCTCCAGATATTGCCAAGTGTCCCCTGGAGAGCAAAATCAATCCCAACTGAGAATTTCTCATTTAAGTGATAGGCAAAAGAAGAACATGTTGCAAATATAATTGACAAGGAGTGTTCATAAAATCTGGCCGTAAGGTAAAGAAGGAAAGAGAATATTTTGAGAAAAATATAAGCAAATGTCAAGGAAAGGAATCCTATATAATAAAAGCCTAATATGCAAATTGTCCGACCAGGAGTTTGACCACTGGCTATGACGTGTGCTGGCCACAAGGGGGCAGCACGGAACATGGTGGGCATTGACGACTCAGTGCTGGCAGCAGGTGGCAGTGGAGGCACTGCCAGCCCTAGTGAGCCCCGACGAGAGTGGGACCATGGCAGGATGGTGGAGCAGGTGAGCAGGTGGCACCAGGCCAAGGCGGGGTGCCAGGTGAGACTGTGAGGCTGCAAGGCTGGGGGTGGGAGCTAGGGCCAGATTCCCACAGGCCACCCCGAGGGACCCCACCCATGCACGAATTCATATTAAGACATAAGTACCAACCCCCCAACTCCGTTTTAGAGGTAAGCACACTGTAGTGAGCACACAGGAGTTTGCTTTTTGTGTCCCACATTGCTTGTTCTTCCTTCTAGGGTGACACTCATATTTCTCATCCAGTTCTCTGCATCTTTGGATTTCAAAGCCCTGTTCCTGGTATTCTTGGACTTGGGCCATGGAGCCCCTTGAAGCTAAGAGGTTAACATGGATATATCTCCATGGCTACCATTGCCATCTGTTCCACAAAACCTAAGGGTGGGTGGAAATCTGGACAAGTTTGTAAGTGTGAAAGTGAGGAACCTACATGCAGGACAAGTCGATGATAAGTTGGCTTGCTCAGAGCTCTCTACACTTCAGGGAATGCAAACCTGTGGCAATAAGACAATCTTCCCATTGCCAAGAAATTTGGCTCACTTCCTTATCGTGGTCTTCTTAAGAAAAACAAAACAAAATTTTTTGAAAGGTCAAAAAATTCCTTCTCACCACAATAATGTGGCTCTTATGAGTTCTTAGATGTGTTTTCAGAGAGACACCGAAAACACACATGCTTTATTCCCAACCAATTCATGCTAGGCGGGCTCTCCAGAATACCTCTTTGAAATGATGCACTTTTTAGTTTCCAAACTCAGGAGGGGGGGGGAGGAGAAGTGGGGAGAGAGGAAGAAAGGTAGGGAGAGCACAAAGGATTTTGTTTTGTTTTCAGCTTTTAAATCTGAATTTTCACTGGTAAAATCTATTCCTATTAAGGGAAATGAAATCCCCCCTGCCTTTATGAGTTTTTTATTCTGCCCTCATAATAAGAAGACTCTTGATTACTATTTTACTGTTAAAATGTTAGTTTATATGGCATCCACCAAAGAATACTGATGGAGTTCCACATTCCTGGATTCACTTTTCACGTACATACACTAATGAACACCATTACAAGCCTCTTTGTCCATCAGTAGGAATCCTCGGTTGGATATTATCAAGTATCTCTCTCAGGGCTAATGCTAGCCCAGAAATGAAGAGAATGGGGGTAATTGGCCTTTCACACAGTTCACAGAGATAGAAACTGTTTTTAACTGACTCTCCTTTTTCCTTTGACCACCTTCCTTTCATCTAGTTATCTCTGAGGTGATGTCTTCATTCCTTCTTCATTGCAGCCTTTGCCACCCTTCTTCCTTGATTCAGTGGCTTAGAACTCTCTTTGGTTACATGAGTACCCAGTTACCTAATTAAGATCTAAGAATGGTGGTAACAGAGGCAAGTGTGAGCCTGGAAATAGTTCTGCCAAAGAGCATTCATCCTTGAGCCACAGTACAAATCAAAACAAACATCACCTCTTCTTTAACGAAATACATGCCACTACTATTGCTAACAGAGGGTAGAGGGTCTTGTCTGCCCAGTTGTTAGTGGAGGTAGATTTCTTGTGATATCCCGAGAAAAAGAATTTTCTGAGACTCTTGCATGGGAGGAGTTTCCAAAGTTCTATTTCCCTTTGTCCCTCCATAGAAGAAGTGTAGCTGGGGCT
Organism: Plecotus auritus; assembly: GCF_963455305.1. Taxonomy (NCBI): domain Eukaryota; kingdom Metazoa; phylum Chordata; class Mammalia; order Chiroptera; family Vespertilionidae; genus Plecotus; species Plecotus auritus. Next base: position 87,874,560 of record NC_137771.1, on the reverse strand, counting down.
TTACTAGAGCTAAAATCAGAGCTATCCAGAGTTTCTGTTCTATGTCTGCATAGCCCAATCTAGCATCAGGCCAGCTTAATTTGTGTTCCCCCAATCCACCAGTCCATTGCATGTGGGGTCTGCAGGGAAACATGGGCAAATGCAAGGAAGCCTAGAGCAAGCCAAGAGAACTCTTTTGTTTGTGGTTCTCAACTTTTCTAAAGCCGCAACCCTTTAATACAGTTCCTCATGTTGTGGTGACCCCCAATCATAAAATTATTTTCCTTGCTACTTCTTAACTGTAATTTTGCCACTATTAGGAATCGTAATGTAAATATCTGTGTTTTCCGATGGTCTTAGGCGACCCTGCTAGCGGTTCTCAACCTGTGGGTCGCGACCCACAGGTTGAGAACTGCTGCTGTAGAGATTATGTGTTCCCAATTTTTTTTGTGTGCTTGCAGTGACCATGCCCATTCTGCCCAATGATCTTCGTTCCCAGGTATGACTAAGACCCCATGTCACCCCAACTTTACCTGGGCATGCATCTATCTTCCCATTGTTGGATCCCTTCCCCCAGAGTTCTTCAGGGAGTAGGCCAGTGGTTCCCTGGGTAGTGAAAAGTTGCAGCTTCCTGGTGAAGCTGCCCAAGTGACATGCCTATAATGCCTGGTCTTCTATCTTTGCTCCTTTCTTACCATTAATAACTAGCTAGTTGCAATGGTATCACCGTGACTCTGCCTCTTTTTCAACATAAATCAGTCACTAATATGTCCTGTTTTTGATGTAACAACTAAAAGCCCCATAGATATTTCAAGATACCAACACTCTTCCTGAAATTTCCTCACTTATAACTTTCTATACAAAAGAGCACCTCAAAATATCAAAGCTTATATTGTCAGCACGATTTTAGAGGTGGGGCTGTTAAAGGCTTTCTCTTCACCTTCAATGTTCCCTGGCCCCAGCACACCCCACTCTACCCCTAATGAGGAACTCTGGGGTCAGTCAAGGATGTAGAGAAACTACCAGAGTTAAGAGATAAAGACTTCATTCATTCTTGTACACAGTAGTCTTCAGTAAGTGCCTACCCCGTGCCAGTCTGCGTTAGGTGCTGGGGATTAAATGGCAAAAAAAATATGGTCCCTGCCCTTGTAGGCATATAGTTTAATCAGCAAGATTTTATATAAACAAGTAAAAAATGACTTAGATACCAATCATGGAATATGATATGAAGGACACAAAAAAGAATCTATGTTTCAAAAGAAAAGTGGAGAGACATTAAGTAAGGTAGTCAGGGAAGGCCAGTCTAAAGAGGTCATTTTTTAAAAGTGTAGAATATTATGGAGGAGGACTATTTTCATATTTACAGTTGACCCTCAAGCAACATGGGTTTAGGGACACAACACCTCCCCTCATATCCTGTAGTCAAAAGTTCACATATAATTTTTGATGCCCCAATAACTTAGTTGTCCCTTAGTGTCCATGGGGGATTGGTTCCCGGACCCCTATAGATACCAAAATTTGTGGATGCTCAAGTGCCCCATATAAAAAGGTATAGATCAGTGCAGACAGTCAGCCTTCTGAAACCATGGATTGGAACAGTATAGGTATTCATTGAAAAAAAAAATTGTGTAAAGGTGGCCTGGAGCAGTTCAAACCCATGTTGTTCCAGGGACAACTGTATTTTATTTTATTTATTTATTTTTTTTGCTGTATGGAGAAGGCTGAGAATGGAAGTAGGAAGGTCAGTGTGGAGGTATTGTGTCGCAGAAGCAAAGATGGACACCCAGGTATTAGCAGTGGAACTAGAAAGTGAACAGATTTGCTCCATATTTTTTAGGTGAAAGGGACAAGATTAGCTAATACATTGAATATAATGGTGATGGATGGAGGGAGGCAACAAGGTCAATGCTGGTTTCCATCTTGAGCATTGGGAGGATAGTGGCTACATTTCCTGAAGAGGAGCATGCCAGGTCTGGTTTGGCAGTGAGTATCACATGTCCGCGTCTGGACAAGTTGACTCAGAGATGGGCCAATAACAGCAATATCAGGTAGACAGTTAGAGTTGTGCTATCAATAGAGCCCAAAAAGCAGAGTTTCAAGGACAGAGATATCTACTGTGATGAATGCCTCTGAGAGTTAAGTAACATGAGTGCAAAATAGGAGCCATGAATTGGCAATGTGGAAACAGCTGGTGACTAGAATAAGAGGAATGCACAGAGTAAGTATGGATCATACACATGGGTCCGGGGCAATGTCTCAGGCTCTGTTCCATTCAGAGAGACATGCATTCTTTTTCTTGTTGATTGAATGGCAATATCTGCCCTAAAGGAAACTAGCCAACCCCACAACTACCCCCCACCTCAGCCCCAAAATCCTGGTGACATTCAGGGCAGAGCTCAGAAAAAATAAAGTTATAACTTGAAGTTCACCTCAGTTTCAGGTGATAGAAAGAAGGGATGCTCTTTTTTATGTCTTTCCTTTCATCTTCTCATAGAGTAGGCAGTTCAGAAGACGATGCCAGAGAAGAGGTCCCAGAAAAACGACCTAGCAGCAAGCTGCCTTCCTGCTTCTAGAGAGTGAAAGAGACAAGACGGCTCAATCTAACTTACAAGAATTCAAGGGAGCAGGAAATTGGGGCAGGGGATTGGGAGTAGTACCTATGTTAGCAAAGTCTCCATCTTGGGTCAGTAGCCATCTTGGGGGAGAATAGAGCATTTGGTTAAATCTCTCAGTGAGGGAAATCTCAGTTAAGAATTAGGACTTGCACTTCACACCTCCCGTGGCCAGTAGGCCCAGGCTATTCTGTAGGTTTGTGTGCTAATACCCATGTTGACATTAACCAGAAAGTAAATCAATCAATCCTGGGGACATTAAAACCCAACCCTGAAACTTTGTTTTTTCTCTTTTTTTCTTTCTTTTTTTTTTCTTTTATTTTATTAAGGTATTATATGTGTACATATCTTACCATTACCCCCCCCACCCCACTCCCATACATGCCTTCACCCCCCCCCCCCAATGTTTTGCATCCATTGGTTATTCTTATATGCATGCATATAAGTCCTTCGGTTGATCTCTTATTTCCCCCACCTCTCCCTAAACTTCCCGCTGTAATTTGACAGTCTGTTTGATGCTTTACTGCCTCTGTATCTATCTTTTTATTCATCAGTTTATAATTTTTTTATTATCCACAAATGAGTGAGATCATGTGGTATTTTTCTTTCATTGACTGGCTTATTTCACTTAGCATAATGTTCTCCAATTCCATCCAGGTTGCTACAAATGGTAAGAATTCCTTTTTTTTATGGCAGCATAGTATTCCATTGTGTAGCTGTACCATAGTTTTTTGATCCAGTCATCTGCTGATGGGCACTTAGGCTGTTTCCAAATCTTAGCTATTGTAAATTGTGCTGCTGTGAACATAGGGGTGCATATATCCTTTCTGATTGGTGTTTCTAGTTTCTTAGGATATATTCCTAGGAGTGGGATTACTGGGTCAAATGGGAGTTCCATTTTCAGTTTTTTTGAGGAAACTCCATACTGTTCTTCACAGTGGTTGCACCAGTCTGCATTCCCACCAGCAGTGCACGAGGGTTCCTTTTTCTCCGCATCCTTGCCAACACTTGTCATTTGTTGATTTGTTGATGATAGCCATTCTGACAGGTGTGAGATGGTACCACATTGTCATTTTGATTTGCATCTCTTGGATAATTAGTGACTTTGAGCATGTTTTCATGTGTCTCTTGGCCTTCCTTCCGTCTTCTTCTTTTTTTTTTTTTGCATTTTATTTTATTTATTTTTTTTTTAAATAAATCTTTATTCAGATTATTACAATTATTTCTCCTTTTTCCCCCCATAGCTCCCCTCCACCCCTTTCCCACCCCACCTTCTGCCCTTACCTCCCCCCCACTGTCCTCATCCATAGGTGTATGATTTTTGTCCATTCTCTTCATGAACCCCCCCATACCCCTTTCCCCCTGAGAATTATCAGCCCACTCCCTTTCTATGCCCCTGATTCTATTATATTCACCAGATTATTCTGCTCCTCAGGTTTTTAATTCACTTGATTTTTAGGTTGGCTTGTTGATAGATATGTATTTGTTGTTCATAATTTTTTCTCTTTACTTTTTTCTTCTTCCTCTTCTTTAAGAATACCTTTCAGCATTTCATATAGTACTGGATTGGTGGTGATGAACTCCTTCAGCTTTTTCTTATCTGTGAAGCTCTTTATCTGCCCTTCAATTCTGAATGATAGCTTTGCTGGGTAGAGTAATCTTGGTTGTAGGTTCTTGCTATTCATCACATTGAAAATTTCTTGCCACTCCCGTCTGGCCTGCATAGTTTCTGTTGAGAAGTCAGCTGACAGTCGTATGGGTGCTCCCTTGTAGGTAATTAACTGTTTTTCTCTTGCTGCTTTTAATATTCTCTCTTTGTCTTTTGCTCTTGGCATTTTAATTATGATGTGTCTTGGTGTGGTCCTCTTTGGATTCCTTTTGTTTGGGGTTCTGTGGGCTTCCTGGACTTGTAAGTCTATTTCTTTCACCAGGTGGGGGAAGTTTTCAGTCATTATTTCTTCAAATAGGTTTTCAGTATCTTGCTCTCTCTCTTCTTCTGGCACCCCCATAATTCTGATGTTGGTACGCTTGAAGTTGTCCCAGAGTCTTCTTACATTATCTTCAACTTTTTGGATTTTTTTTTTTGCTTTTTGCTTTTTCGGTTGAGTGTTTTTTGCTTCTTTGTATTTCAATTCTTTGACTTGATTCTTGTGTTCCTCTTGTCTCTTTTTGGGTCTCTGTATAATATTTTTTATTTCAGTCAGTGTATGTTTAATTTCTAGTTGGTCCTTTTTCATATCTTCGAGGGTCTCGTTATATTTATCGGCCTTTTCTAGGATATTCTTAAAAAGTCTTATAACGGTGGTTTTGAATTCTATATCCAGTCGTTTGTTTTCCTCCATTTCTTTCGTTTGTGATCTGATTCTTTGACCCCGCATTTTCACTGAATCCCTGAGTTGGTAAGGTAGATATTTGTGCTAGGTTTCCAATATGGCCCAGTGGGTCTGCTTCCCCAGTTAACCTGAGGTGGACACTCTTGGTGCACCCCTTTGTGGACTGTGTGTACAGCCTTGTTGTAATTAAGTCTTTATTGTTGTTGGTATCACTGGGAAGAATTGACCTCTGGGCCAGTTGGCTGTAAGGATCAGCTGTGTCTATGCTGGGAGAAGTTCGGTGCTGGAGACAGCCTTATAGGATTAGACTTGCCAAATTGCAATAGCCTCTGTGCTCAGCTTGGATGGGGTGGAGTCTCAGTCTTGGCTTCCTGTCAGCCCCGCCCCTGCGCGCATGTGCGCTTTCAGTCCTCCGCCTTCCCCAGCTCGAGTCTCCGCCTGAGAGTCCAGACTCCCCCCACAAGAGCGTGGGTCCCCAGGGGCTCGCCTGGAACTGGGGTTCACTGCAGTCAGAACTGGGGCTCGGTGCAGTCAGAATCCTCTGACTCCCCTCCACTAGGGAAAGCCTGTGGCAACCCCCGCAGCCTTTGTGCGCACTGGCGCGGCGCGTGTGCGCACTTTCAGTCCTCCGCCTTCCCCGGCTCCTGAGTCTCCGCCCGAGAGTCCAGACTCCCCCTACAAGAGCGTGGGTCCCCAGGGGCTCGCCTGGAACCGGGGTTCACTGCAGTCAGAACTGGGGCTCAGTCAGGATCCTCTGACTCCCTTTCACTAGGGAAAGCCTATGGCTACCTCCGCAGCCTTTGTGCGCACTGGCCCGTGTGCGCCTTCAGACTTCTGCCTTTCCCAGCTCGCGGTCTGAGGCTTCCTTCCCCCTTCCGCCAGAGGAAGTCAGCCAAGCTCTCAGCCGCCCTTCCTCTCTGCGCGCACAAAGCCCCTTTGCCGTACCTCCAATTCTCTGTGAGCTTTTCTCCTTCCTTCTAGTTGTAGAATTTTCACTCAGCCTGCTTTCCTGTGGTTCTGGATGGTGTCCGTTCTGTCTTTTAGTTGTAGTTTTGAAATTGTTGTGCGAGGCAGCAGTTTAGGTGTTTACCTATGCCGCCATCTTGGTTTTTTCCCGTCTTCTTTTGAAAAGATTCTATTTAGGTCCGTTGCCCATTTTTTTATTGGATCATTTATCTTCCTTTTATTAAATTGTATAAGCTGCCTGTAGATGTTGGAGATTAAACCTTTATCAGTGATAACATTTGCAAATATGTTCTCCCATACAATGGGGTTTCTTCTTGTTTTGTTGATGATTTCTTTTGCTGTGAAAAAAGCTTTTTATTTTGATGTAGTCCCATTTGTTTATTATCTCTTTGGCTTCCATTGCACTAGGGGCAGTATCAGTGAAGAAGTTCTTTCGGCATATGTCTGAGATTTTGATGCCTGTCTGTGGATTCCTCTAGTATTTTTATGATTTCCCATCTTATGTTTAAGTCCTGTATCCATTTTGAGTTTATTTTTGTGTATGGTGTAAGTTGGTGATCTAGTTTCATTTTTTTTGCATGTATCTGTCCAATTTTCTCAACACCATTTATTGAAGAGACTGTCTTAACTCCATTGTATGTTCATGCCTCCTTTGTCAAATATTAATTGCGCATAGTCCAACCCTGAAACTTTAATTATATATAAACACATAAACAGTATGCATCAGAATATAAAGAAATACCAAAATGTGCTTAATTGCTACATTGCTTATCATGCAAGGCAGGCAATTTGATCACCTCAAGAGATCCCTTTATGATCAAGAGCCTTTTCTTAATTGCCAGAAAACTCTAAGAACCTCCTCAACAGGGACAGCTATCAGGATTAGAAAAGAGAGCACATCACCCAATTCATCTACAATCGCAATTTGGTATTATTCAATAGTAGCCTGTGGCATAAACCTTAGGAAACAGGGCTATTGTGTAAACAAAGGGATGAACAAAATGGGTTACTTAATCATTAGTTCTCTTTGTTTATGCCTACTCCTTTGAAATTAGTACTTTAGAAACTTCACATTTTCCTCTCACATGTTTTCTGACCTTACCATATTGCTACCTGCCCCACATCTGACTACATCAAGCATGTCAAACTCGTGGCTCACAGGCCACATGTGGCTCACAATGAATATTTTTACGGCCCAGCCAATATAACGGTATGTAAAAAATGTCTAAATAAAAATTTCGTAACTTAATTTTTAAATATCCTGTTATACATAATTATTAATAACGAACTAGATACCAATCATGGCACGTTTGTAATGACTGATTACCATAACCATGTTGCATTCATTTCCCTTATGCGCCTTATGCACAGGCGTGCCATTTCTCCCCACTAATACCAGCAGCGAATATTTTAGCAGCCAATTGCCACGTCATTAGTCTTGGACTGACTTGTTTGGTGTGCGCAACAGGAAATATTTCACTTTCAGAGAATAAGAAAAATAGGTTTATTTGCATTACGCTTATTAATTTGTGCAGTTATTCAGTGTCTCGTGAGTTAATGTTCAAGAAAAATATTAATTTTTATTAAAATGTTATATTATTTTATGTTAACAATTACTCATTTATTTCAGCCTTTTGTATTCAGCATGTCTCTATCGAAATAAACCTACATTTTTATGAAAATTGAAGCTTTTGTTTTTTGCAGCCCACATAAACTTAAACCTTGTTTTTTGGCCTGTGTTAGCCTTTGAGTTTGACAGGCTTGGACTACACGATTCTCTGGAATAGCCCAATTAGGGATTATTGCATAACTTAAGAGCTTTGTGCCTTTGAAAAGAGTATAAATATTTCTAGGGGGAGGAAACTTAATCCTGCACAAAAGGCCTTCCTATATTCATGGATTTGTATCCAACCCACACCAGGGCCTGTTCCCATGCTTTTCTCTACACCTTAGACAGCCTCTGACCATGGACTCAAATTCTCATCAGTTTTTCCTCTTCCTACTAATGCAGAAGTCATACACTCCAGTTCTATGTGGTTATTTTAGACATTATAACATGCTTATTTAACTTGGTAGTGGCTAATATGTCATTGTCTCTAGCCTCTGTCCACCAGCAATTCAAGGAAGCTTTAGAATGTCTCTCCCAACTTACACTATATTTTCATCCAGTATTTTAATTCATTCTTTTTCTAATCACCATATGTTAAACAAATTGCTTGCTACTGCTTTTGATATCTCGGCTCTCCCTTCTGAGATCTTTTTGAAATATGCCCTCCAGCATTGCCCTTTATCAGGAGGGTTGGTGAGTGATCAAGTCTGTTTTCCTGTGTCAGAAAATGTCTTTATATACTTTCAATGAGTAAATAGGTTGGCAGGTGTTTGTTTTTTTTCAATACTTGGAAGCTATTATTCTATCATCTCCTGGCTTCTTTGTTGCTATTGAAATATCAGCTATCAGTCTAACAGTAATTTCTTTTTGGGGAACCATCTTATTAGTCTTGTTGTGTCTTGGATCTTCTTTTTGTATAAATGTGTGTGGTGTCATACAAGTGGCCAAATGTCTGTCCTTTGTCCTGTGTGACAATTTTCGGGTACTTTTTAAATTTGAGAATTAATTTTTCATAAATTCCAGGAAATAATCAGTGATTCTCTCTTTAAATATTGCCTATACCTCATTATCTTTGTTGGACACTGTTCTGTTTTCTTTTAGTTTTGGGGAATTTCCATTACATTCTTGTCAGTAAGTCAAACATTTAAAACATTGTAGATGCCTTATAATGTTTGTTTATTTCAGGCTACTGTTCCACTCTGCAGCCTGAAACAGAAGTCACTCAGAATTTTGATTCTTTTGTCAGGGTTTGTGGGCATGATTTGGAAGGAAGTAGGAATTTTATGGTCATATATCAGTCATAATTGCCTCAGGAATACAGAAGTCCATCAAGGCATTCCAAGGAGGAAGGTAGAGTGTAGGCAGCTAGCTGTTGGAAAGGGTAGGACAGTAAAAGTCAGAAAAGTTCTGCTGGAAAAGGGGGATTCCAGGGAGCTGGCCCAGAAGCTGGAGCAAATCTCAAGTCTCTGGGAGCTGCCAACATTGGGATCTCAGCAACTTGTAGTATAAAGTGTGTGGTTCCTAGATGTTTGTCCAGCAGCCGCTGCTAACCCTGCGTCTGCACCTTCCCACACAGCTATACATCTCCCTAGAGACAAATGGATTCTTCTCTTCTTTTAACAGCTTATGAGAATGCCTCTCACTGGGTAACTCTCACCTGGAATCACATGCAGAAAGGGCTTCTAGGAGCTGTGTGTGGTTCCAGGCTTATCCCTTGCTACACAGAGCAGAATGGAGAAGGGGTGATAGTGATTTCAAGTAGACAACAATTTGGCATAGATCCTTAAGTATTACTGATACAACTTCATGTCGTACATATTTTATTTTTTCCTAATAACATGGCTGAAAATTAAGAACTAACACACCCATTTTGGTTTTATTTATTTCAGAGAGAAGGGAGAGAAAGAAAGAGGTGGAAATATCAATGATGAGAGAGAATCATTGCTCAGCTGCCTCCTGCATGCCCCCTACTGGGGGTTGAGCCCACAACCTGAGCATGTGCTCCAACCAGGAATGAAACTGAGACTTACTGGTTCATAGGTGGATGCTCAACCGCTGAGCCCACCTGCCAGGCTAACACACCCATTTTAAGGGACCAATATCCAGAGAGGTCTATTAACTTTTCCAAAACCACATAGGAGATAATGGCAGAAATGGGGCCAGAATCGAGGATTTCCTAGTACTGAAGTAAATTATTTTCATGAAATAAAATGTTAACTTGTAGAAAATATCCAAGATTATAATTTCTGCAACTTAGACAAAGAACTAAGACATTTTGCTTCCATTCACCCCAATCTGACTTTTAGAAATCAAGTTCCAGCATCTTTCTTCCTGATAATCTATCCCTTTCAACTTTTTAGTCCCAAGAGAAACTTAGCAGATGTGAAAGGACATTTGTGAAGGTAGAATATGGTTCTAAGATGCTTTGTTTCCTGGCGACCTGTATCTGGGGATGTCTTGGGCTATCTGCACCATGCTCTAAGAGTTACCACCTCAAAAAAAGCCATCACGATTAAGTGTCATTTCCATTGGACATGCACTCAATATTCCAACTGTCAAATATCACTCCGCAAGTACTTCTTAAGCACCTTTTTTTATTTTTTGCCAGGCTTACAATTCCTGTGATCATCATGATATTTCCATGCTACTAATTCTGACATTATTAGGTTAGCAAAGTATTTTAAAATATGTCAGTAAAAGTATGCATATTAATTAAAATGTTCCTACATATAAGCCTTAAACTACACTCCTAGAGCTGATTAGAGACAAAAGACTTTTATTAAATACTATTTGATAGGTTAAGTATTTTAATATCTCTGCCAATCATTGCTACAAAAGAATATTTATTGTCAAGCCTGAAAAAAGAAAATATTAACATATTATTGTCTGTTACGGCCATGTGTTCCTAAGGTAACAGCAAAAACAGCATTTTTAAGCAATGGCCAGGACATCTTACCCCTGGTGGAGGCCTGTTATCTACCATCAGGTTTTCATTCTGTTTTAAACGCTCATAATTAAATGATTTATTCTTTGAGTGGATGGATGGAGTGTGAAGCAACATGCTTATAGATTTTTGTGTTAATGGAGATGCTCTTTAGTAGCATATGGAGCACTTTTAGTTGTCAGTCCACTGTGGATATATACTTGGCACTCAGTGTAGAAGCACTGAGCATAAAAACAGGATCCCCACTTTGAACAAACCTTTATTCACACTCCTTCCTCACTTTGCTTTAGCTTTGCTGTAGTGTAAAATTTTAGAGAAAATGGATGAATCTAGAAAATATGTGAAGGAGACAGAAACAAAATAAAGCTAGTTAGTAGGTAAGGATGGTGATAGATTGGAAAAGTTGGTAAAATTTAGGAGGAAGTTAAAGCAAGTACCTCTGTGTAAATGAACATGCCCATTGGATTGGGAGAGAGAAATAAAGGGAGGGCTTAGGATTAAAAATACTAAACATAAAGTATCTGAAAGCTAGAAATCCATGTGTATAGTTTTTGGTCAAGTGGAATCACCATCAAGATGACCAGATAAGGCCCTGCAGAAATATTCTACTGGCTGGTAACACAAGGATCTGGAGGTGAGAGGGAGTAGGAAGATTTGGACAAACTCAAATTCCCATTTAACCGCAAGACTGCTCTGTAGGCAGAGAAGATGAAGAGACCAGGGAAAGAGATGTGGGGGGCTGGTCAAAAGCCTGTCAGCAGCTCCTTGTTCAAGGCAAGGACGGGATTTCACAGCTGTCAGTCAGTGTCTGGGTTGTGTAGCAATGAGAGGCACAATGGGGGCTCTTCTGTGATGCCCTCTAATCAGGAAGAGGATGATGTCCATTTGAACCTCACAGAAAGGCTCTCCCACTCACCCACCCACTGGGCAGCTCTTGGACATTTTCATTTCTGTTCTGAGATCACAGGATTTTAGCTCTTTTCTATGCACTTAGATTTGATTTTTTTTTTTTCTCTTGGAATTTCAGAGGGGTTTTGGATCTTCAGTAATGAGTTTCTCCATCCTGGTTATTCTCCAGCATAATGTTATTCTTGCCGTTGGTAGTATTACACATGGTTGCCATGGAAGTGAGGATTAATTACATCACACAGGAGGGGAGGAGACCCACTAGCAAACCCTCTGGGGCACCAAATGATTTCAACTATTCAATTCCTAGTAACTTCTTAGAAGACAGGATATATCTTTTGATCATTACAATTTTTTACCTTGATTTTGAAGCTGGGATGTATTTTTTACTGTTATTCTCCTATTTAAAAAGGAGGCTATGGATAGAGACTCACTGGATATTGGGATAATGGAATTATATTAGTAAAAGCAAGCTACTTTTCAGCACACATTGAAAGTTCTCTGAATTGGAATTTAAAAAAAAATAGAAGATATACTTTCACTGAAGAAAGTAGGCACTGTGCATGCTTGGTTCTAGTTATATAAAATCTTAAAGGGGTTGGTAATCCTTTGGCAGTTCGTTATCAGAATCTCCTCTATTTGACTTAAGACTTCCTGAGGGGCAAGATGCCTTTATTGTCCTTACTTAGCTAATTCTGCTTCTTAATTCCAGGTTAGCTTCTAGTTTCATTGCTGAGCTTTAAGCATTCATTTAGCTTCTCCTTGTTTCCTAGGTGAATGCCTTTGGGGATTCTAGCCCACCTTAGAGTAAGAAGTGAATGGAATGAATAAAGGGACAGCTAGAAAGTGTTTTAACCAAGAGGACAATCCATAAATAACACTGCAGTGATTAACCTGAAAAAATATTCAAGTAAATATCTGTGTGCTGCAAATGATTCCATTTTCATTCTTGCTCAGGAGCTTCAGAACAATGCTCTGAAAAAGGGTCTTTCCAGTGGTACAATATTGAAGCTTCCATTTATTGTCTTAATTAGTGTATCTCCACCCTCGCCAGAGCCACATGACAAGTTTTTTACCATTACCATTTTCTGGTCATTGTGGGCCATCATGTTTTCTCTTTCTAATGTGCACCTGGTATAGAGTAGAGAATTGCCAGAGAAGATTTTAGAATTTAATGGTACAACAAATTTGAAGGAGGAAGAGGCCATGAATCAAGGAATGTAGGCAGACTGAAGGTGGAAAAGACAAGGAAACAAATTCCCCTTTAGAGTCTCCAGAAGGAATGCAGTTCTGTTGATACCTTGCTTTTATCTCATAAGACACATTTTGAACTTCTGACCTCTAGAACTATAAGTTAATAAATTGTCTCATTTTAAGCCATAAGGTTATGTTAATTTCTTACCTCAGCAAAAAAGATTAATACATACAGCATTAAGGCTCTATCTCTCCCCACCACTCCACAAACTGCTCTCATACCAGAGAGTTCAATATTGCCAAATCCAATGGAAAATTTTAACTTAAGTCATCTTACAGTGTCATCTTACTTGACCTCTCAGCAGCTTTTGACATAAAATACTTCCTTTTTCTTGAAACATTTTTATACTTGACTTCCAGGAGAGACTACACTACACTGGGTTTCCTCCTAAGTCATTGGCACCTTTTTCTCAACTGGCTTTGTTGAATTTCCCCGCTTTTCCTCCCAAGCACTGAAAGCCTAAGGCTTAGTCCTGGGATATAGTTTCTAACCACTCTGACTCCCTAGGAGATATTATTTTACTTAAAAATCAATCTTTATGATGAAGACAACCAAATCTATGTCACCTGCCCAGAACTCTCCCCTAGGCTTATACGTCCAACTACATATTCTAGATTTTGTTGTCTAATAGGCATCTCAGGAATAATTTCATCCACTACAATCCTTTTACCTCTCCTAGCATCTCTGTGCATAACGCTTCCCTGTGTCTCAAGCTAAAAAGCTTATCTCATCAACTCTACTACCATCCATGCCCCTAACCCAAGACATCATTTCCTACTGTACTTTGTAAACACCTCCTAACTGGTCTTCTCTCCTTCCTTCCCCAACACACCTCCATTGTGTCCATCCTTAGTGTTCATCTTCGACAAAACAGTAAATATGATGCTCTTGAAATGCAAGCAAGATGAATAAGTAAAATGCAAATAGATGATAGATAGGTAGATAGATAGATAGATAGATAGATAGATAGATAGATAGATAATAGATAGACAAACAGAGAGATAGATACAGAGTGCTGGGGAAGAAAGAGGGATTTACATAACCCTAAGCACTATTTTATATATATGTATTGTACTGGGAAGAAACAGGTAAGGCCTGCTCTTCAGTCTTTATATAGTTTATATAGTTTAAACATTGAAAGTGCTTCCTCAGCAGGAAAGGCCTCCCTGAAAAGATCCCCTCCCCATCATACTCAGAATAAAATCATAACTCCGTGTAAGTGGAGGCATAATCGCAACCCTGGCTTCAGTTCCATCACTCGCCTCTTTATTCAGCCTGAACCAGCCACACTGTCCTTTTTTGCTGTTTCCTAAAGATGCTGGTGGTTCCTCTCAGGGTCTTCATCCTTGCTGTTCTGTCTGCCTGAGCCTTTCTGCCAGAACTTCCTGTGGTGCCCCCCTCACATTACCCAAATTTCTGTTTAAAGATCAGTTCATCATAGAGGGATTCCCTGACCACCTTGATTGCCCTGTACCCGATTAAACCTGTGCATGTGTGTGCATTGTATTATTTGTTTATGGTTAACATGTGTATTGCTGTCTTCCCCACTAGGATGTTGTGTTTTCCAAAGGGACAGATTTTGGGGGGTGTCTTGCTTATTTCTGCATCCTCAGCTCCTAGAAAACAGCTTGGCTCATAATTAAGAATAAGCACTCTATAAGTAAGATTTTATATGTGTGTGTATATGTATATATAAAATAAGCAGACTCCCTATGGTGAGGGAAAACTTTATTAAAATTGGTATCAAAAAAAGTGTGGCTTACAAAGATATTTATGCAGGGCTTTACTTTGGGCTAACTCACTGTATAAGAGCTGCATGGTTTCATTAAGTTTGGACCAAGCTTCACGTGTCCTCCAAAGGATCTCACTTACCATCCTGTGAGTGACATGGGCTGGGCACTGTATCAGCAGAACTCACTCTGGCTCATGTCTTATATCATGTGGAAACAGAAGTGGATGGGAGGTGAGTCCCTCATGGGAACCCTGACCAGGTCCCTCTTTCTTTTCAGACATGGACTTACAGGGGACTAATAGAGGGTGTTGTTTTTAAGCGTACAAATGTTCTCCTGAATATTCTTCAGAACACAGCCTCTGCTTTTAGCAAGTTAAAAAGCTGAGTGTTTGTGCGGGAAATATAAATATACATATATATTACTAGATATATAATGTCTATAATTTAAGCTTTTTGAGGTTAGAAACCATATCTCATATTTCTTTTACCACCCCATAGAAATGAAAACAGCACTAAGCTTATAATAATGACTTTGAAAAATGAGTATTCTTAATTTTGTCTTTTTGATATGAACTCAGTATTAGAAATCATCTGGGGTCCTTCTTTTCCAGTATATGCTTGGTTATGTCAGGAGATCTTAACCCGAGGCCCATAAATGGAATTTTGTAGGTCCATAAACCTTCTAAAACACTACACAAAATTTTATGGGTTTTTGTGTTTTCTTTGGGAAAGTGTCCATAGATTTCCTTAGGTTCACAAAGGGGTCTATTCTCTGAAGGTTGAAAACAACTGAGTATCCAGACATGTATCGATTGTGGGTCTCCTCTGCCCAGAGGAAGGGCTGGGTGAATAAGGAAGGCATGCAGGAGGGCTCTATAATGTTGGTGGACAAAGGGTGGCCATTTGGTGCTGAAATGCCTGCAGTCAACCTTCTTTACTCACCAGGACTCACCTGTCAACATAGCAGCCCAACAATATCACATGAAGGTGGGAGAGAGAAATCTGAAATTATGTCTGAATTTAATGATAGATAACATGTTGCATGCTATGAGGGAGGAATAAACTGGAAGGTTAGAGTTTCACTCCCTTGACATTTTGAGTCCTGGAGAGGGCTCAGAGGTCTTTCAGTTCCTTCAGTCATGACCCTCATAATATTTTTTTCAAGTGAAAAATATTACATTAAGTAACAAAGTAGCTGTATTTGGGATGTTTTACACAGCCTTAGGAAGGCCTGACTCTTAAGAGCAGATTGTTTGTGAATGAAGTCTTTTAGTTCTAAAATTCTGATCATGGTTTAAGAGTTTTACATGATAATAACATATTTATGCAGTCTTTGATAGTTTACAAAGTATTGTGTTAGTGTATGTAGCTAGATAATAATAAGAAAGGAAGCAAAGGAAATCAAACATTATTGTTACACCAGGAAACTACAGCTTCACACACTCCAGGGGATCACAGTATTGCCCACAAGGTTTAACACTCCTCCCTTCCCCCCTCTGGTACTGGATTAGGGAGGGGGTGCAGGGGGAGGTAAGCACATACACAATAGAAGTCAAAATGGCACAGGGGGAGGTGCTTGACCATAGAGGCCTGTCAATCTAGCTTGGGGAAAGAAGAGATTGGTTGGGAGGTGGATCCATTCATTAGAAGTCATCAAAAGCTTGGGAAGTTGATTGGCTGTTTTGAAAAAGTGTCTGATCCTTCCCAAGCTTGAGATGATATAATTCCAGGGAACAAAGAAGAGCTCTCTCTCACCCACTAACCCATGCTCACCCCTTGAGCTAGCGGGTTCTCTCTCCATAGCCACATGGCCTTAGCAGCTGTGCGGCCAGGTAGGAGCCTGTGTACAGCACAACAGTGGATCATAGATGGGAACGCCGGCTAAGCTCGCTGGATAGTGAGAAAGGCTGGTCTGGACGAGCTTTAATATGGCATAGGAACTCTGGACAATAGCAGTATTTCTAGCACTGATAGTCCACGGCAGGACGGATGGAGCTGGGACATTGGGAACCAGGAGGCAGCCTTCTATTTTCACCCAAATAAATCTTACCACCAGACCTCATCCTCCCTCATGGGTCTCCAAACATGCCTTTTCTCGTGACACTTCATAGACCCCACTTCCACAGCAACACTTACACCACGTTCTCAACAACTGTGTACTATTTTCAAACGTAGAGGAGGCTCTGAATGGGTTCCCTGACCTATCTCACCCCTCTTTGGGGAAACTTGAGCAATTTAGATTGATTTCCTGAGAAATATGTGCCCCAGCTTCCTTCTGGTTAGCATCTGATGGTTTCCTCAGTTACTGAGTCCTCTTCCTGCTATTTAAATCTGCCTACTCTCCTCCTAGCTCTAGTAGTCATTTGATAAGTTCTGAGGAGCTAATGTTTTCCTGGCAAACCTGGAGGGATATTTTCCCTTCTTTCATGAAGACTGGAGAACTGTTAGCAGTAAAATAATCAGGTTGATGTACTTTAAACAAGGCAGCTGGTTCAAAGGGGAGTTCTTAGGGCACCAGTGAATGGCAGCCTGTCCATGATTGATGCAAATATTTCACTTATGTTACTATTTGGTTTGAATACAAGACAAAGGTAGAAAAATGTTCCTTAGAGATGATAGTCAGCTTTGAATGGTTCTACTGCAGTGACAAGTTTCCAGTGAGCTGGAAAGCTTGCACTGGGAGGATTCCAAAGACTTGATAAATCATGAAAGTTTTAGAACTTCACTGTGCCAAAGGGGAGAGTGGTATTTATTAATTTGACAAATATTACTCATAAAACGCAGGGCATCATCACAAATGGCAATAGGGAAAGTATTTCAAATCTAAGGACAAAATAAAAAATGTAACTACTGTGAAATGAAGGAACCTTTCAGGAAAGTTTGACACTGGCTATGTATGCCAGTGATTCTTATATTGTGGAGGAGAAAGAAAAAGGAGCAGTACAGGAAGCAATTTCCCACATACTGTGTAGGCAACTAGTACCAAATGTCTGGCCTGACTGCCCATCATCATTCTGGCTGCCACAGTGGTGGCTTCTGGGTATTCATTTCTTCGGGTTGTCATGGAAAGACACTTAAAATGTAGATAGTGTTAACAAAGTGACTGGGTAACAGCCACTTCCATATTTGTTTATACTAGTATTTTAGAAGTTAGCAGAAACCATCCCTTGACAAAACAGGCTAGGAGGACTTAATGATGAGGACAGAAAATGTCCAGAATAGGAAACACAATCTGGAGAGAAGGATGAGGTGCAGTCACAAGGACACTGGATTTGAAGCAGACATCAAAAGGAAGCATGGAAGTTTGGAGATGACCATATTAGGGATACCCAAAGCTGGTTTTGCGGACGCCAACCTTTTCCCCTAGAAATGCTCTGTTGGGAGTTTCTCCATTTAAATTAACGGAATCACAGAGTCTGTGTCTGATTGAAGACAGGTAGCCACCTCTTCTTTTCTCTTATCACCATTGCCCCACCTCCTTTGTCCCTAACCCCCTCTTCTCTAAGATATTCAGGTTACTTCATTGACCAAATGACTAGGAACAAACAGAAATCCCAGGTTGTGAAGACATAAAAACATTTTTGGAGTTCTGCTGTACACTGTCCTCTTTGCTCTTGGATGTGATGTACATTGTACAGCCATCTAAAAATCCACATGGTGGTTTAGCAAGGTCACAGAAGCTGGGTGTCACCAAAGCAAGTATTTGAAAGAAACCCAACCTTATTTCCACTGGAAAATGGAACCTAAAGAGCTGGGAAGCTTGGAACAGTTGCAGGAAAACACTACATGAGCTCACCAAGCCTGGAAAAGGTGTCATATATGTGGTTGGCCCCAAATAAAGTCTGCCTTTTTTTTAGTTTAGTAACATCTAGCTCAGTCAGTTGTCCCAAATCACTTCATTTTCGTAAATCAAGTTTGGGCTTATTAGCATACAGATGGGGATTCTGGATTTTTTAAGTGAGAATTCTCACTTTGCTATGTTAATCAAGCAATCTTTTGCTTGCCTGGTGAATTATGAAACCAGATCAAACCTCAGTTCTGCACTCACTGCAGCAAAAGATAAGGGGGACCAGAATTAGCCTTGGATTTAAATCCTAGTGTCGCCACTTACCAGCTCTGTGGCCCCAGACAAATCACTTAACTTCTCTGAGCTTTTTATCCTAATTTGTAAAAATCAGGATTATAGTTGTTATCAAAAGAAGGTTGTGTGAATTAAGTGAACTCATATTTGAGGAACATGCTTCGTAAAGTACCATGAAAAAGCAGGAATATTCCCTACAGAGGTGTCTTAGATGAACATTAATGGGAATTAGAAAGGTGGTCAGACGTTCCCCAAAGGAGGTGGTCTGACAAAAAGAAGGTGGTAGGAGAGGGTCCCTGAAAGCGAGATTTATTTAATATATAGTTTTTGGTCCTAAACTCTAAATTAGTTTAGAACTTGGATATCTTAGTCAGTAATCAGTACCTCATTGAACACATGTTTAAAACTGAAGCTAGATTTTTACTGAGGAATGAGGTATATGGAAGGGCAGAGTCCGTGGACTGAGCTGCTTTTCTGGATTGGAAACCATGTGAGTGTTAGGACAATGGAAGGGTTGAAGGTAAAAGAAAATCTGTGATCTTGGGGCGCGTTAATAATGCTAGTCCCTTGTAATTTTCGCTGGTTTTTAAAAGTCATTTGCTTCAAAGACTCTGAAACCTCATTCTGAACTCCTAACTAATGTGAAATGCATTTGTGTGAAACAGCTAAGCTAGACGTTGAACGATTTCTTCATGCATGTAGTACCAGTGACTCAGGCCCATCCTTCATCCAAGACCTGGACAGCCTCGCTCCCACTTTGCTAATCCAGGTCACTGTTACTGGTATTCAGATACTACTAACCTGAATATCTCAGAGTAAGTCAGGTTTACTATTTAGCCCTTTAAAAATAAGTGCATGAGTAAAAAACCAAACAGGAATGTTTTCATAGAAACATGTAAATGATGATTTCACTTGCGATGAATAGTCTTGATCAGATGTTAGCTTAGAAGCTGCTGCTGAGCTCTGTGATAGTCTTTGGATGTCAGGGTGGATTTTCTTAAGCTTGCTTACTTCCATTCCTGGACCAGAATTTTCATTACATGTTACTTGTTGAAGTCACTTCTCTTTCAGGACGGCAGCCATCCAGAAGTTGCCTGCCCTTATGGTTGCGTGTCTTTTCAATGACTTCATATGTAACTTGGCAGAGGCCTTCCTGGACACCCCTCTGCTCTCAGTGACTGAAATCACAGTACCAGTTTTTGTTCATTTATATCCTCAATGAGCACTTTAAATAAATAGTGACAGGACAGAGAGGGAGGAGAGAACAGGATGTTGGAGATTGAGGAAAAGATCTGAAACAAACAAGGCACTTTGGAGTTCAATCCAGAGGCTATTGCCTTTCTATATTCACTAAATTTCCCCCTCACTTACCATTGCATGATTGAGCCACACTGGAAAGATACCATCTATGGCCTTAGGGTAAACGAGTTCTCGATCATAGAGAAAGAGTAGCCAGAATGACAAAAATACAAACTGGAAAATAAAACACAAAAATAGCATTAGGTTTGTTTTCAATCAGAGCTTTTTAAGAAAACATAGCAAAATAAAAATAAATACCAGTTTTAAAGACATTATAAAAATGTAAAATGAAAAAAATTCCATTTCATAGAATTGTAATATCAATTCTCTGGGGAGTCTGGAGAGTTAGGGATCAATTATTTGTCACTGTGGCAGGCAGCGAGGATAAAGATAAACAGGATTTGCAGACCATTAAGTCATTTCATTTTAACCAATGACCTCTCTTCTTTAAGCTCACCAAGAGTGCTGAGAGCAGCCACATGGAGTACTTTGAGTCTTACACTTTCTTGCCCACCCCCTACATAGACATGGCAAGGGGAAGTAGGAAGGGGAGGCGGGAGTAGTGACAAACTCCCAAGCTAGTTAACTGAGAGTGGGATCTCTCCATTGCTCAGAGGTTTAGGTTCATCCCCATTCTCTCATAGCCCTTGGCTGTCTTTTCAAAGTGTCTGTGTTCTATATCAAAGTCAATGAAAAAATGAGGGGGGGGACTATTAATTTTCCAACTTTCTTATCTTCTTAAATTCCAAAACTTCAATTTCTAAGCCTTAAGAAATGAATAACTTCCATTGTTATATAAAACTCGGCCTTTAGATTTATGAGGGTGACAAAGGAGGTGTCCTGCAAAGTGAAACTGGAATACCAGTACTTGCTCTGTAATCTGAGAACTCAGAGTTTGGAGAGTTTCATTTTGCATTTAAGTTTGAAGTCTCAATACTTTAGGAAGCAGGACAATGACAAGTGGAAGGAGGTAGTCATGTCTAATTATAGGTCCTGCTGGGCAGCTGGCGGGCTTGATCTGTTTGTTCCCATTCTAACTAATGAATGAAAACATAAGCAGTGTCATAGAAGTGTGGACAGTGTCAGCAAACAAGCTTACTCTCCCTTTCATAAGTCTTGCTTCTTTCCAATGTCCATTCATACAACAAAATGAATGAGGCACCCATTTTGTGCCCCACACCAGGTATTTCAGACAGATTGTCTCTCGCTTCACTTGTCGTTTTCGTGTGCCAACTTTGAAATTTCCCATCTCTTTTTTGTATGGATTCTACTTGCAGAAGTAACACATGCTTATGGTAGCAAGTGAAACAAGATGTATAAAAGGGAAAATTAGTTATCTTTCTCCCTAGCGATCTTCAATTCCCATCACCCTGCTGGAACCAAGGTTATCTCAGTTGTATTTTGATTAAGAAAGGCCCTTTAAACATCCTTATTAGGACAGCAATAAGGATCTTGCATCAAACATTCACAAAGACACAAAAGCTAATGAGAATTCTGTCAGTATTGTGCGCCTGATGCAGATCTCAGGACATTTATGCAAATGCAGTTGCTCTGGTCTAAAATAATGGACTTGAAACAGCCTTGCCACCCAGGAGACGCATTCGTCCACATGCACATGTGTATTACATTGCATATACATCTTTGGAACTCACTGTGGATATAGGAAAAGCCAGTGTGGTGAAAAGCAGGTCTCTGAAGGCAGTTATGAACTTAATGTCTTTTTTCCCTTTCATTCTCTTCAGTACATCTTCCAGGCAAGCGACCCCGTAGAAAATGGCCTGCAAGAGCTAAATTCATTACAACAAGTGAGGGCGTTTTCATTTGCTTTAATTAATACATTATTCACCGACGTAAAGCTCCATCCCTCTGGGAGCAATATGGATTTGAGAAGGAAGGGTGATGTTGGCTGTTTTGGTTGAAAGCCAATTCAAGGGCTGCTCTTCCAGCTCACTGGGCCCTGACCTTGCTCACTAAAACTGATTGAGTAAAATTGTTTAGGGGATAATAATGTGTACAGTATTTAGTGTAATGGACTTGAGCAAAAATGGAAACAAAAAAAAAAAGAGTCAGCTTAAAAGGAGAATGCAATGAGCTAGATACCTTGGCTGCACAGAGGTGGGAAAAAATGAACAGCACAAGGGCAGAGAGCCAGATACAATGATGGTGGACATTCTTCCTAGGAAGAAAAATTAAGAAAAATGCCTAGTGCTGCAATCTAATTAGAGAAGCCAGAATCAGGGTCAAGAGCACCATAAAGGAGCTCTTTTCTCTCCTGGCGGAAACATACAAAATGCATCTAGCTTATTTGAAGGAGAAGACAGTATTCTTCCTTCATTAAAAGGTGGTACCTGAGCCCTGACCCATGTTGCTCAATGGTTAGAGCATTGTCCTGCACATCGGAGGGTCACAGATTTGATTCCCGGACAAACATGTACCTGCATTGCAGTTTTGTTCCCCAGCCCCAATCAGAGCACATGCAGGAGGCAACCGATTGATGTGTCTCTCTCACATCGATGTTTCTCTTTCTCTCTCTCTCTCTCTCTCTCTCTCTCTCTCTCTCTCTCTCTCTCTCCTTCTTCCTCCCTCCCTTCCACTCTCCCTAAAATTAATGGAAAAAAATGTCCTCAGGTAAGGATTAACAAAACAAAAAAAGGAGGGATGGGGTTAGTGCCTGAAGTCCTTACAAAGAAAATCTGAGGAAGTGATTTAAGTCTATAGAGATACAGCAAGCCATGGACTCTGGTCAGTCACTAACTCCTGAGAAATCCTTAAGATCAGCTAAAAGAGAAGAGGGCCTTTTCGAAGGAAGTAAAATCACATAAAGGCAAACTTTGCCCACTCTTAATTTTTTGTACAAACCTGTGACTTCTCATACAGAGTTGGGGTTGTTTTTGAATTATGCTTGCATCAGAATCCATCGTATTCCTTGAAAGCTCTGGATTGGTATGAAAGGGTCAGGACTCTGCTCTGAGAGTGTGTGTCAGGCAAGTTCTGGAGCCTGGGAGCTTGATGGATCAAGTGGGCTATTGGGGAATAACCTCTGGGTCTGAACTCTAGGAAAGCTCTAGCAGGGTTGACCTCCTGACAGTCCTTAGGCTGAAGGTGTGGCGGGAGAGGATGCAGAGGTGAAGTAGGTCAGGGATACTCTCAGGTAGGTCCCTATATATGCTAAACTTCTAGAACCACTGAATCAGACATAACTGTATCACTTAAAAATCCTAGTGACTACTCAAAGCTATAATAGCTGGTTTTTAATGATGTCTTGTTATATATCAGGTACAGATCTAGGCTTTTAATTTCTAATTAACAACCTTATGAGGTAAGTTCTATTATTATTCCCTCTCTTGACCTAGTTTACAGATGAGGAAACTGAGGCATAGAGAGATGAACAAATTCCCTAAAGTCTCATAGCTGTTAAGTGTCAAGGCCAGGATTTGAGACTCAGAGTCTGGTACTTGAGCCAGACTTTTTTAAAAAAGGATCAGATTTCTAAGAACAGTTCAGATAAAGAACTGCAGGAGGTCAGAAGAAAGCCAATTATCCATAGGTGAGAGAATTAAAAATTACTTCAAAAAATACTGCTTGGCCAGCATGGTTCAGTGGTTGAGCATCGATTTATGAAGCAGGAGGTCATAGTTTGATTCCCAGTCAGGGCATATGCCCGCAGTTGCAGGTTCCATCCCCAGTGTGGGACATGTACGAGGCAGCCAATCATTGATTCTCTCTCATCATTAATGTTTCTCTCTCTCTCTCTCTCTCTCTCTCTCTCTCTCTCTCTCTCTCTCCCCCTTCCTCTCTGACATCAATAAAAATATATTTTAAAAAATAGTGATGCCACCAAAATCAGATAAAGACAACACAATGAAAGAATTACAGGCCAATATCCCTCATGAACATAGATGCCAAAATCCTCAACAAAATTCTAGCAAATCGGATCCAGCAGTACATCAGAAAGATCATACACCATGACCAAGTAGGATTTATCCCAGGGATGCAAGGATGGTACAATATCCACAAATCAATAAACGTGATACATCACATAAACAAATTGAGGGGAAAAAAATCACATAGTCATATCAATTGATGCAGAAAAAGCATTTGACAAAATCCAACACCCTTTCTTGATAAAAACTCTAAGCAAAGTGGAAATAGAAGGATCATACCTCAACATAATAAAAGCTATATATGATAAACCCACAGCCAACATCATACTCAATGGGCAAAAACTAAAACCATTTCCCCTAAGAACAGGAACAAGACAGGGATGCCCACTCTCACCACTACTGTTTGACATAGTACTGGAAGTACTAGCCATTGCGATTAGACAAGAAGAAGAAATAAAAGGCATCCAAATTGGAAAAGAAGTAGTAAAGCTGTCCTTATTTGCAGATGACATGATACTGTACATAAAAAACCCAAAAGACTCCATCAAAAAACTATTAGACTTAATAAATGAATTTGGCAATGTAGCAGGATACAAAATTAATGCCAAGAAATCTATGGCATTTCTATACACCAATAGTGAACTTACAGAAAGAGAGACTAAAAAAGCAATCCCATTTTTCCATCACACCAAAAAAATTAAGATACCTAGGAATAAACTTAACTAAGGAGGTAAAAGACCTATACACAGAAAACTGCAGGACACTGAAAAAAGAGATAGAGGAAGACATGAACAGATGGAAGAACATACCATGTTCATGGATTGGTAGAATGAACATTATTAAAATGTCCATACTACCTAAAGCAATCTATAGATTCAATGCACTCCTCATTAAAATACAAATGGCATATTTCACAGACCTAGAATGAAGTCTCCAAAAATTCATCTGGAATAAAAAAAGACTCCGAATAGCTGCAGCAATCCTGAGAAAGAAGAACAAAGTAGGTGGGATCTCAATACCAGATTTCAAGCTGTATTACAAGGCCACTGTTCTCAAAACATCCTGGTACTGGCACAAAAACAGACATATAGACCAATGGAATAGAATAGAGAACCCAGATATCGACCCAAACCACTATGCTCAATTAATATTTGACAAAGGAGGCATGAACATACAATAGAGTCAAGACAGTCTCTTTAATAAATGGTGTTGGGAAAATTGGACAGATACATGCAAAAAAAATGAAACTAGATCACCAACTTACACCATACACAAAAATAAACTTAAAATGGATAAAGGACTTAAACATAAGACAGGAAATCATAAAAATACTAGAGGAATCCACAGGCAGAGAAATCTCAGACATATGCCGAAGCAATTTCTTCACCAATACCACTCCTAGGGCAATGGAAGCTAAAGAGAAAATAAACAAATGGAACTACATCAAAATAAAAAGCTTTTGCACAGCAAAAGAAACCATCAACAAAACAACAAGAAAGCCCACTGTATGGGAGAACATATTTGCAAATGTTATCACTGATAAAGGTTTAATCTCCAACATCTACAGGGAGCTTATACAACTTAATAAAAGGAAGATAAATAATCCAATAAAAAAATGGGCAACAGACCTAAATAGAATCTTTTCGAAAGAAGACAGAAGGAAGGCCAAGAGACATATGAAAACATGCTCAAAGTCACTAATTATCCGAGAGATGCAAATCAAAACGACAATTCGGTACCATTTCACACCTGTCAGAATGGCAGTCATCAACAAATCAACAAAGGACAAGTGATGGCAAGGATGCAGAGAAAAAGGAACCCTCGTGCACTGCTGGTGGGAATGCAGACTGGTGCAGCCACTGTGGAGAACAGTATGGAGTTTCCTCAAAAATCTAAAAATGGAACTCCCATTTGACCCAGTAATCCCACTTCTAGGAATATATCCCAAGAAACTAGAAATACCGATCAGAAAGAATATATGCACCCCTATGTTCATAGCAGCACAATTTACAGTAGCTAAGATTTGGAAACAGCCTAAATGCCCATCAGCAGATGAGTGGATTAGAAAACTGTGGTACATCTACACAATGGAATACTACGCTGCTATAAAAAAGAAGGAACTCTTACCATTTGCAGCAGCATGGATGGACCTGGAGAGTATTATATTAAGTGAAATAAGCCAGTCAATGAAAGAAAAATACCACATGATCTCACTCATTTATGGAAAATAAAGAGCATTATAACCTGATGAACAAAAAGATAGATACAGAGGCAGTAAAGTACCGAACAGACTGTCAAATTACATTGGGAAGGCTGGGGAGTTTTGCAGGGGGCGGGGGGAGGGAAAAGATCAACCAAAGGACTTGTATGCATGCATATAAGCACAACCAATGGACACAAGACACTGTGGGGGTGGGATGAGGGCATGTGATAGGGGGTGGGGAGGCTGGGGGAAGGTCAATGGGGAAAAAAAAAGGAGATATATGTACCACTATATGTAATACTTTAAACAATAAAAAAAATAGTGATGCCTGATTTCTTCTGACCCAGAGATTCTAATTTAATGGGTCTGGGGGTGTAGCCTAGGCTTCAGGATTTAAAAAAATTCTCCCAAGTGGTTCTACTCAGGGCAGCTAAGATTGAGAACCACTTGCCTAGAGGAGCTTCCACTTGGAAAATCAGACTTGGTCTTCTCAGGAGAGATGGAGTTGTAGAGATGTAGGAAGTTGAACCCTATCCATGGGATGAGATTGCTAGAGAGAGGGAGGAGAAGAGAGAAGAGAAGAGCTAAGTGGGAAGTGAATTCGAGGAAATGCCATCATCGAAGGGACAGAAGGGGTAAGGGGCCAGCAAAACAGCAAAGAGTGATCACATGGTGGAAAACCAGGAATGTACCAGAAACTCATGGTCCCAGAAGGAGAAAGCTTCAAGCAAGAAGGAGGCATTCCAGGGAAGAGTAGGCAACAATTTTAAATGCCATGAAGAGGTTGCCATCCCAATACTTGTCATTTACTTTTGACATTTGGCCCCTAGGGCTATAGAATTTGAAGTGCAGTCTTTTGCACATGGATATGAGAAAAAGTCACTCCTCCACCCTACTCCCACACCCACCCAGCTATTTAGGCCACAGCAGGCAGCTGCTTTAGTTAGGAAAGGCAGGCCTGGGGCCTGGGCTCTGGGTGAGAAGGCATGCACTGTTCTATCAACAGAGCAATTAATCATGTACTGAGCACTGAGAGCCTGCCAGTTTTCCCTCTTTGGGGAGAGGCTGCCTCCACCCAGCATGTGAAGTCCACGTGACCACTTTCCTTAGTGAGAGCCTCCCCAGATCATCATGAGTCAAGCTCCTCCTGACTTTCTCTTTCCTTCCCCAGTTGCAGAATGTGGAAATTGAATTGGGGAAAAGAACACATTACTCAGAACTTTCACGGCTTCTCCTTCATCAATAAAAATTGGCTCCACACCATAAACATGCCAATCACTCCTCCCCCTCCACCCTCAGCTCACATATTATTTCATAGGCATATGCCACAGTGCAAAGATACCAACTTCCCCAGTGATTTTAATCTGCATTGATGTGCCATCATCTATATCAACAAGGAATATTATGGAGCCCTCGCACAGGAGCTCAGGAGGGAGGAGCTAGGGTGTAGCCAAGAGAAGTAAACAGGCAAGAACTGGGGCACAGAGGAACCACACAGCAGAGCTGGAGGGCAAGGAGAGGGAGGCACCATGGCCTCACTCAGTAAGGAGGCTTCTGGAGGCCTCCAGGACAGGTTTGGATCAGCTCACCCAAGAGCACAATGGCCTGTTCTTTCTCTAAGGAGAGTACAATGGGAGGTTTTATAAAACATGCATGGAAAGAATAGTCTAGGGAGAAAATAGTAGCTGTTATGGGGTGAACTGTGTCCCCTGATGCAAAATTGATATGTTGAAGTTATAACCCCCAGTGCTCAGAATGGGACTACATTTGGATATAGGGTCTTTAAAGAGGTAATTAAATTATGACTGGTGCCTTCATAAGAGGAGATCAGGGCACAGACACCTAGAGGGAAGACCATGTGAAAGCATAGGAAGAAGGTGGCCATCTGCAAACCAAGGAGAAAAGTCTCAGGAGAAACCAGCCCTGCCAGCACCTTGATCTTGGACTTTTAGCCTCTAGAACTGAGAGAAATAAATTTCTGTTGTTTAAAGCACCCAGTCTGTGGTGCTCTATTATGGTAGCCCAAGCAGAATAACACAGCAGCCTTAAAATAAGATAGCAACAACTGGCCTTGTCTTAACAACATTACTGTCATTTACATTTTTCAACTATTTTGACTTCCCAGGAAAGCAGAGCTAATGGTATCCTCTTGATCAAGACCCACTTCAGAGCTGCTCTCTGATTTATCTTTTCTACCAATCCTTCTCGAATTCTGTTTGTTCTTTTGTGCCTTTTTCTGAAATGCTGCTGGTCCTAGTTTGGTAGATGTCTTCCATTTTTGTTGCTTGCTGATAAACTTACTACCTGGGAGAGCTGAATATACATTTTTATAACTAGTGCAATTTAAGAAAGAAACCATAGCTAAAGGATATTTAATTTTTATATTCATGTGTCTTCACAAAATTCACAAAAATCTTGAAATCACGGAAACTTAGTCTCTCTAAGTCATCAAGTTTATGGCTTTGCCTTTAAGCCAGAATTAAACCATTGCAGGAAATGAGAATTTTTGTATGTAAAAAATAATTCCGGAGAGGGAGATTCCACAAGTTTCCTGAGCAAGACATTACAACTCTTATTAGATGAGTCAGGTAATCCAATGCCCAGCTCAGCACTCCGTGCCTGACTTGGACAGGCCGGGACTTTCTTGGGTCTCACTTTGCAAATGATGCAATACTTGCAATGAGAGACTATTTCAGAATAAAAGCAAATGGGGACTAATTGTAGTGTAGTGGTTAGGGTGGTGGCACGAGGAGCAGGTAGAAGAAGCCTTTGTCAAGTATAGATATATTTGTATTATATGCATATTACTATTTCAATAATCATTAATGCATTTGTTTACTAGTAAGTAAGAATTTGAAATAAAGAACAAGGAAAAGAACACAGGGGAAGAATACAAACAGGAATGATGAGCAGGGGAAAAAAGAGAGAAGAAACCAAGAACACTGAGGGACAGGTTGGAAAGAAGAATTATAAGAATGCTTGGCCAGAGTTGCATAACTGATGACCACGGTCCTCATTAGTAGGATGGCTATAGGTAGACTGTCTTACAGGTCGGTCTTTAGAAAATGGCTCTTACTAGTTAGAAACATGTTCTTGCCATTTATGCATGCAACCAACATTCACAGAGTGCCTATTGGGTGCTTGAAATTGTGTTAGACATAATCCAGGGCAGGGCAGGCTCTATATTAATATGTTTTTATTAGGAAGAAGAAGAAGTAAATGGAGGAGGAGGAGTAAGAGGAGGAGGAGGAGGAGGAGGGGGAACCTTTCTGTATGTTTACTCTTTTATATTATGTAGGTCAGGTTCCTTGGGAAACACAACCTGAGACTTCAGGTCAGCCTGCAGAGTGTTCATTGAGGGTGCTTCTATGACAGTGAGGGAAGGAAGTAGGGAACAGTACTGAGCAGCAGGAAAAGCTAAGAGGCATGGAATCAGCTAATCCCTGAAGGATCCCTGGAGCTGAAGTGGCCCTTCAGAATTGTCCTAGAGCATAGCCTTTGTCCCCCAAATCAACCAGTCATTGGATATAGCAACCCCAGGGAGGTCCCTGAGCCTTGGTCCCTAGGCAGCTCCTTCAGCTGAGCCCGGGTCTGGGACAGGAGCTCAGCTGTGAGTCATCAGCAGCCCACACTTCTCCCAAGAGCTGGGGGATGAATACCTCCATGCTGGTGAGGTGGGGGATCAGAGTAACACCCCTCACTATCCACTACATATAAGGAAACTAAGGCACAGAGAAGTTAGGTAACTCACTTAAGATCCCACAGCAAATAAATGGCAGAGCCAGCAATCACCCCCAGGCAGTCTGAATCCAGAAGCTAAGCCTCAATCACTTATCTCTAAACTGTGTGTAGAGAATCTACCAAAATGCTGTCATGGTTGCTCAATTAATTACAGCTCTTTTCTTTTGGATGTTAGTGGTGACTATTCCCTTCTACCAGCCCTCATCCTTTGCAGCTTCCTAGAGCTAAGAACAGTGGCCTAAAGTATTTTTGTAAAATACACAGTTAAGTATATTTTTGACTGTTGAATTTAAGAGTTCCACAGATTAATACATTAACCTGATGATAGACATTAAAAGTTGGCCCCAAGTATTGAACTGGGTTCTGTAACATAAATGGATCCTTGTCTTCTCACTGTTTGTGGGCTGCCTTAGAGTCAATGGAGCATCCTCAAGGACCTCTGTTCCCCAAGCCCTGCTTTGCTATCTCTGGGGACCTATGTGATGAGGTCACTGTAGTCATCTGAGAGCTCAAGGAGAATGAGGTCAGAGCTGCCTGAGGCCTGGGCAAATTAATGAAGAGGGGAGGGAGGGAACGATCATGTCTCTATTGAAGTGGGGTGGGAGAAACGGTGGGGTCCACCCAGAATCTCCCTTGGACAGCCCAGTTACCTGGCAACACCCTTAACAATGTTTCAGAAGGACTATTATTTTCAAAAAGAGGAAAACCCAGAAAACTGTGTAAACTCTGCAAGCCAAATTATAGCTAAAAAGTGCCTTCCATTCCACAACTCCTCAGCTTGCCTTCCCTGGGGTCAGAGACAGTCAATGGGTTGAAGTGGAGTAGATGGCAAGGAGGGTCACATCAGTGGTGGAAGACTGAGGCGCTAGAAGCCTGAGCTGACATGAGCATCCTGAGGATGTCCACAGCACAGCTTTGTTTCCACACCCGGCTTTGGGAACTTCCCCATTTAGCACCAGTCATCACTGCCTGCTTGAGGCTGCAAACTCAACCTCCAGGACTGTCCCAGTGCTGAGGGCCTCCACCTGGGCAGCTGCAGCAGGGAAAGCAGGGGCTCCCTGGGGAGCTGGAGCCTGCAGCCTGCAGAGGGAGGTATTGAGCAATGAGGAGTGAACCTTGCCTAGAAACATGACCCACCCAACATGGTCCTCAGTGAGGGGACCCATGTTCCACTAAATCACCCTTTCCTCTTGCACCACTACTCAAAGATGAGATGACTAGAAGCTCACCACCATCCACCCATTTTCTCTCTCCCTCACCCACTGCTTATACTGTTCTGAGTGCTTCCCACATGCCATCTTATTTATCCCTCATGGTCACTCTGTGATTATGAATTATTTTTATTCCTATTTGACAGATTTGGAAATGAAGATATAAAGAAATACCTAGCTCAGGGTCACAGAGCTAGTAGGTGGTGAAACTGAAGTACATCCCAGAGAGCTCGTGACCTAAAACTCTACTTGTAACCATTAGGCAACACTGCCTCTCCCTCCCAAGAGAGAATTGGCTGCCTCTTCCCAGGAGTCACTGTACTCCCTCATTAGGCAGAGACTCAGGTCTCCCCTCTCCTTTCTTTACTCTCCTTAGGCACTAGGCATGAACTTGTCACCATGACCAATTCTCAACTTACCCTTGTGCCTGCCACCAATCCTGTTTCTTTCCTTTGAGTCCCCTGGGATAGCTCCAGGAGGAAACCAGTAACACTTGGAATGGTGACTTCCACTAAATTGGACTTTGCTCTTAAAACCTGGCATACCTGCCCTAGCCAGTTTGATTCAATGCATAGAGCATTGGCCTGCAGACTGAAGGTTCCCTGGTTTGATTCCAGTCAAGGGCAGGTACCCCAGTTGCAGGCTTCTCCCACGACCGGGCCCTGGTATCGGTGCGTGCTGGAGGCAACCAATCGATGTGTTTCTCTCACATTGATATTTTTCTCTGTCTTTCCCTCTCTCCTCCACTTTCTCTAAAAATCAATGGAAAAATATCCTCAGGTGGGGATTAAAAGAAAGGGGTGGTGGTGAGCATAACTGATATTCAGCCAACTAGAAAGTAAAGCTATTTAGAGGGGAGGGGTGTAGATTTCCTGAAAAGCAGGATGAGGTACAGACTTCCACAAGCTTATAAAAAATAAACTTTAAAATGTTATAAGAAGCTATGAGACCTCTATAATTTTATAAGCACAACCATTAACTAATTAATCATTAGTTAACACTAATTAATCTTTAGGAAACACAACCACAAGACCTCAAAAGCTAGAAATTTTAAGGCTCAAGATTTTACCTTAAGTAACATATTTGAAATCCATCCTTAAATTGATCCTTTGAAACACATTCAACCCATCTTCACCAGCTGAAAAACTTTGCATTGTCACACTTTCAAGATGACATGTAATAGAGCTCAGAAGGAAAATAGCCACAGGTGAGCCTCTCTACTCATTTCAAGGGGCAGAAGATGTTAGAAGAGACTAATTGCTCAGGAATGCATAAAAGGCTAGGGTCAAGTTCAGTCAGCATATCAAGTAACCCAGCTTTTATTATGGAGGTACTCTGTGCCAGCCATTGTAACAAATACAACTTAGAATCATAGAGTGTTAAGACTGGCAAGGACCTAGGGGACAAAATTTCTGTTATGGAGCCACTTACAATTTGACTGGAATATTAAGACTCACATATGGGTGGAAATTAGAAAACAATACTAAACATAAATAAGCAGACACTGAGAGATGCTGTAAAAACTCAGGAGAAGTAAAAACAAATTGGGACTGGAGTCGTCAGTAGAGATTTTAAAGGGAATATGGGATTTCAGGTGACTTATGTAAGTAACAAAGTGGTGGAGAGGTAGGTAGGCCTTTCACTGAAGAATAGTGTGAACATGGGTAGAGAAATGATAGCAAGAAGCCTGGGGACCAACCCTGGAGAAGACATGGGCATTCCTGGAGAAGAGAGCAGCCTTCCTTGTGGGGGAGGAAAGGGGAGCTGAAGGCTGGGTAGTGAGCTTTTATTATCTCATTTTATTTTATTTATTTGGCAGGGAAGAGGTAGTGAGCTTTTAAATCAGGAATTTGAAGTTGGTTCCATAAGGTCAAAGGGAACTACTATAGTTTCTTAAGTAGCAGACCACACTTCTTAAGCAGGCTTACAGTATGTTTAAAACCAACCAACCAAACAAACAAACAAACAAAAACAACAACAACAAAAACCCCCCCCCCAAAAAAAACTAAAACAGCACTTTAGAAAGATTAATCTGGAATCTGAGTGGTAGATGGATGAATTGATAACAGGAGGACAATCAGATGATCTGGTCACACAGGTAATAAGAGCCTATCATGAGAGAGATAGAAAGACTGGGGAAAAATAGAAAACATAGGATTCAGTGGCTAACTAGTTAGGGAAGCAAAAAGGGGATTAACACTAGGAAAAAAATCATGTCTGAAAAAGTGTTTTTTTTTCCATTTTTAGAAATGTGGGGGCTCTGGGCCATGTAACCAAGGTAGAATTAAGAAGTCAGGGAGCTGGTTTGTGGGAGTAGGTGATAAATCTGTACTTAGCCATGCTTAGCATGAGGTGGGACACTGGAAATTGGATTTGATTAGACCATTATTTCTGGCTACAGACACACCTCTCTTTTTGTTGACCATCTACATATGTAAAGAGCCAGGGTCATAACATCCAAAACGACCGGAGGCTTGACCAAACACCAGGCTGCACTGCAGCAGGTGAGCGGGCTGAACTGCTGACCTCTTGGAGAGAGAGAGAAGCAGGGCTGATCAGCAGCAGCAGCGGCTGCTGGTGAGCCCCAGAGAGGAGCAGAGTGATCAGATCCTGCTTCTCTCTCCAGGCCTTGCCAGCAGCCAAGCCCCTCTCTCTCCCAGAGGTCAGCAATTCAGCCCACTCACCAGCAGCCTGGGGCGGCTGCTGATCAGCCCCGCCTCTATGATCAAGCCCGAAGATAGGCCTGGAGATTCTGACTGGCATAGAAACCGGCCAATTAGAACCAAATCTGGGTGAACTGTGAAGGCAGAACCTAAGGTGGGGGCTGAGGAGGGGTTTTAAGGGCAACAGCTGTTTGGTGTAAGGTGTAAGAAAGTGATTCAATTTTTTAATGACTGATTTGGCAGTATAGTGCATATGGCTGGCTATCAGTCCAGATATAGGGATTATGTGTTTTTGTCTGTCAAGAGCATCTCCTCCTGCTGAAAAAGGCTCCCCCTACCCCCATTTAAGCAATCCTATCCTATATAATCTATCTATACTACTAAAAGGGTAATATGCTAATTAGACCGGGTCTACCAGCCATCTTCCAGATGTCCGACTTCCTTCCGGACAAAGCCATGGTGGTGGGGGCCAAGGCAGAGGCAGTTAGGGGTTATCAGGCCAGCAGGGGAGGCCAGTTGGTGGTGATATCAGGCCAGCAGGGGAAGGCAGTTAAGGGCGATCAGGAAGGCAGGCAGAGTGGTTAGGGGTGATCAGGCAGGCAGGGGGGCAAGTTAGGGACGATTAGGCCAGCAGGGGGGTAAGGTAGGGGCAATTAGGTCGGCAAGCAGAGGGGTCAGGGGCAATCAGGCAGGCAGGCAGGCGAGTGGTTAGGAGCCAGTCGTCCCGGATTGCGAGAGGGATGTCCGACTGCCGGTTTAGGCCCGATCCCTGTGAGGGGTCCCAGATTGGAGAGGGTGCAGGCCGGGCTGAGGAACACCCCCTCTGTGCACGGATTTCATGCACCAGGCCTCTAGTTTTTAATTTAAAGTCAACAAATACACAAAGCTGAGATTTTTACTGTATTATTCTAGCTCCACAAAAGCATTTCTTTTGTTCTTGTTTTCTAGGATTGAAATAAACTGTCACCTTGATGTTTTTAAGAACACTGAAGCTGTGTTCAAGCCTCAGATTTTTCAGGCCAAAATCAAAGGCCAGCAACTGACCAGAGAAGGAGAAGCAAAACCTCCAGGCTTGTTTGATTTGAACTTTCTGAATTTCCAATCCTCAGCATTTCAGAGTGTCACTGTTTCTGACCATGTGTAACCTCTGCTTAGGAGTATGATTCCAAAGGATTGGCATGTTTTGTCCAGTTTCTGAAATCAGATGTTGACATTAGCACTCTACATTTTAGTTAAAAATATCAAATATTAATTAGCATCCCCAAAGGATGTGCCAATTTTAGCTTTTAACTCTAAAAATATGTTTACATGTTCCCAAAATATTTTTTAAAAGTCTGCTTTTCTCCCATTCATTCACACTTTATTCATCAGAATGAGGTCAGCAGGGCTAGAAGGACAAGAAGGGATCAAGTCATATGATTGGTTTGTAAATAGTTGAAAATCTGTATTTGTTATTTGGTTGGGTGATTTTATCCTTTAAGATAGAGCCTTGAGCCTATAAAAAATTGAAGTGGGATCTGAACATGGCAAAATGTGTTTGCTTTTCTCAGATAAATCTGTTAGTCTGCATGTGCTGTAAAATGGCATTTTCCTCCATTGAAAATTCCACTTCCTGTGCAACATATGCCATTCTACCTTCCTCACAGACTTCCTCAAATAAAGTTCAAAATCCCTCTTGCATTTGTAGTCAATCTATCCCTCTATTTGGGGTCAATTGAGAAGAGCCCCAAGAGAAGTCTTTTCAAAAAAGCATTTAACAATTAGCCAGCACAAAATGTAGCTCTGGGTGACTTCTAAATTGAGTGTCTCAGAGCAAACTGTTAGGTAAAAGAGAAAGCCAAAACTCAAAAGCAATGAAGAAGGAAGAGAAATAATGAAATTTTGTACTTAATAAAATTTAAAGGTGATATACTTTACTATAGATAAATACTGTAGATTGCTCCCTGAAATGGTCATATAGACTTACCAGATTAAGGAGTGTCAAGTACTTCCATTGTCCACCATTTAGAAAGATTTTGGATATCTGCTTATTCCTTCCTTTTTGTGAGATGTGATAATTGAGGAAAATATACCAGCTCAAAACAATGAAGTGGTATATGCATATAGAAGTCCTCGTCATGGTTCACTCTGGCTGGGAAACTGTGAACGTCTGAAGTGGCTTTCGTCTGTTGTCCTTGTGTTGGGTAAGAGCTGAAATCCTGCAAGCAGGCGGGCGAGCTGTAAAACACACCCCTCCGGTTGAGAGTGCCAACAAGATTGAATTTTGCTTCCCTCATAAGTTCCCTCCTGATAAACTTTGTGACAGGATTATTGTTTATTTTCAGATGTCCCAGTTAGATAACAGGTAGTGTGCCAATTTGCATACAGGCAAGGATCAATTCAAGAGCTGCACTTTGCCCTATCAGGCTGGGACAGGGTGTGGTTAAGTGACCTTATTGAGAAGTACCACTAAACTGATGAAATCCTGTCACGGTTGCAGGTTGCATTCTCTCTTCTTTCCTTTTCATTTGAGCAGAACAAGGAAGTTGCAATAATATATTTTGAGAGAATGAGGGGCAGGTTGGTAAACCAGGAGGGAGAGATTGTGGACATGTTTAGGACATGGAAGGAGGTAAGTAAAAAGGGAAAAGGTATTATAATCTTGCTCCTGAGGTCTTTGAGGCCCCATGAAATCTGAAACAACAGTTGGACCTCCAGAGAGCAGTTCCAAAGGTTTTTTGTTTTTGTTTTTTAATTTTGTATATATTCCCTGGAGAACCAAGGGTTACCCAAGGCTGTCCCAGACACTTTTATTTGCATAGGTTTTTCTATACCCTGGGAGGACAGAAGTCATCTGTGGCTAAAGAAGCATAAATAAGCCAAAGTGTGTGGCCATAACCCTATCATACCTGAGTTTAGATATTTCCTTGGGGAGAATGAGAATATGCTTAGGCTGGGCAGTTTGAAGTACTGAATCCTGCCTCGAGCTGGATGGAAAGGGACCTGAGAGAGAGCTGAAAGTGTTAAACCCTGTGTCATCACCAGCTTGTTTCCCTGAGCAACTCACTAAGAGGGTTCTGAGCAAATCCCTAAGGGAAATGTTCTCAATGTAGTTGTGCAAGTATGTAGTTGGTGCTGTACAATAATTTAACCAGTGTTTACAAGTACTGGGAGAAAGAACTTCAGGCATGCCCTAGCTGGTTTGGCTCAGTGGGTAGAGTGTCAGTCTACAGACTGAAGGGTCCCAGGTTTGATTCCGGTCAAGGGCACATACTAGGGTTGCGGGCTCAATCCCCAGTAGGGGGTGTGCAGGAGGCAGCCAATCAATGATTCTCTCTCATCCTTGGTGTTTCTATCTCTCTCTTTCTCTCTGAAATCAATAAAAAAAATTTTTTTTTTAAAAAGGAACTTTCGGCTGTACATGTAGGACAAAACCAAACAAAGCCACCATCCAAGTGTCAGTCATAGGATCCCAAATCTTAGATACACTGCATATGGGCGTAGAGCAAATCTGAACTAGCAATAAAGGGTCTGCACTGTAAACATTCCCAAAAGAGAGGTGATCTGGGAAATGGGTGACATAAAACTGTACACAATTCCATAGCCTAGGTTAAAATTGCAAATAACAATGATGACCGGAACGGTGAGACGAGATGTTTTCCTGGGGTCGTGTCTCGAGATGCCGAAGAATGAGCTACGCAGACCAGAAGATTTAAGCAAAGTGTGGAAAATTTATTACAAGCAGATTCAGACTCCCCGCAAGGGAGGGGGACCTAATACTGGGCTGCCTGTTAAAGCCTTGTAGTTCAGGGGTATATATTTGCTACAAGCCTGTTCTATGTCTACCTGTGTCATCACCTGATTGATCCCCTCAATTGTTTTTGCCTAGCAGAGGACCTGAACGTTCCCTGTTTCTGTGTGTTGTTATTATGTTCCTATGCTGATTTTTTTCTGTTTCTATGTGTTCGTACATCTTGTTTACTGCAGGCCCTCTCTTGGTTTCTCACGCCCCCGCTTTGAGTCCAGAAACACTTTATTATTTCTGCTTGGTTGGTTCCTGTGGTTAGGCTGCTCAAACTGCCATGTCTGCCCCTGCCTATGTTCCACCTGCCTTTGTTTTCCACTGGACCCCTGCCCTATCTGCCTGCATTTCAAGTTAACCCTCTCAACAATAGCATTTAATAACTTTGCAGTACTTAATACATGACAGGCATTGTTCCAAGTACTTTATACACACATCAGCTCATTTACCTTCTAAACACGACTATGAATTAAGTACTATTATTGTTATTGGCGAAACAAGAAACCCTGAGTTCCTGACTTCTTGAGGGAAATATTTCATTCAAGAGACAAAGTGTAGCAAAGCAAGCAAGAATTTATTGACCACAGCAAAAATATACTTAGGACAGTGAAACAAAAAAGGGCATAGAAGCAATAGGAGAGCCTAGGCTGGGCTGCCTTACCTCACTGGGAAGTCAGAGAATAGGGGGCCTTGGAGACAGGTCCAGGGGGTTAGTCTGGGACCAGCTACTGCTACCCATTGCTCCCCTGGTTGCAAGTCTTATGGGGTCCCTTAGAGGCTGGGGATGCATGCCTGTGGGTAAAGGTAGAAGGAAGAGAATAGGATGGGAGTGCTCCCAGGAGAAAGAGTGAGAGAACACACTGGAACCTTCATTTTCAGGGGTTTTAAAAATTGGGTGTTTAGGGAAGGTCTTAGGGGTGAATCAATAGAATATTCATCAGCTTTATGGTGATGTATCAAAATGAGATTTATTTTCTTAATTTACCTGTCCTTGGGTGTGGTTGGCAAATGGCACCTAATGGAATTTCTGTTATCTGTCTCCCTGAGTGTTAGCTATTTACCCTCTGGTTGGGGAGGAGAAGTGCAAACCATTTACTCTTAAGTGCTCTTGGTTTAGGGAAGATACTATTTACTAGATGACTACAAAATGTTGTTTAACTATCTGTCTTAGTTTCCCTATTCTGCTTGTCCTGGAATTTTCCTAGCTTCTTACTATTCTATAACAATTATGATCCTCATTTTCAGATGAGGAACTTGAAGCCCAGGCTGCTAAAATAGAGCATTCAGAAACTTAAGAGGCAGAGCTGCAATCTGCACTCTAACAGGGGTGTCTGACCCTAAAGTAACAATGTTTGCTCTGCACACCCTCAGGCTGCCTTTGCATTTATCCACTCTCTGCTTACCCCTTAAATTCTCTTCCTCTCCCATCAGAAAATTCTCTGTAAGATGTTTTGAAACTTGGTGCACATATGAATTGCTGTGCTATGTCTCCCAGGGCATTATCATGGTAAATATTACTGTAGATGTAGGGATTTTACTCCTTTATGTAAACATCTCAAGTATAAGTCTGCAGATGGGTAAGGATTTCAGGCACAAGTAGGAAAAGAGAGGAAAAGACCCAAATCTCTGAAATGTGTCTGTTCAAACCTGGAGACTGACCTTTTAACATCTGGACTTTTTTTCCTGCATTAGCCTCAGTGCCCACAGATGAGGCCTTTCATAAATAAATATTGATAAAATTATTTCAATTTATTTGTAAGAAATTGGGCATTTAACATTGAAATTCAATTTTTAGCATTTTAATAAATGATGTAACATGTAATATAAACAGTCATGCACTGCTTAACAATGGAATACATTCTGAAAAATGTGCCGTTAGGCAATTTCATTGTTGTGCAAACATCAGAGTGCACTTAAGCAAATCTAGATGGTGTACCCTACTCCACACCGAGGCTTCCGAGGCTTTACAGTATAGCCTATTTCTCTGTAAGGGACAAAAAATAATTTTCCCTTCTGGGTTCTTGGTTAAGTTATCTTTGAAATAAAACACAAGTTAACAGGAGAAAAAAACAAAAGTCTAGTAGCACCTGTAACATATAATATTTACATCCTGTAAACATGGAGAGACCCAGGAAAGCTGAGTAACTTGCCAAAATGACTAAAGCCAACACCTTAAATGACATCTCCAACTGAAGACAAAAGATGCTGGGGGCGGAGGGAGTCAGTTATGGGAGGTTACCAGGAAAAGCACAGCAAGCAAGGGTAAGGTTGTTAAGCAGATTTAAACGGAAGATGTCTTCTGCTTTGGTAAGAGTTTCTAGAGAAAAGGTAATTCCTCTCTTATCTTACAAAGGGTAACCTCTATTCGATTTTCAGAGTTTCTCCCATGTCTGCTCTTTTTTTTAAATTAACCAGCCCAGCCCTAGCTGGCTTAGCTCAGTGGCTAGAGCGTCGGCCTGGGGACTGAAGGGTCCTGGGTTCAATTCCGGTCAAGGGCACATGCCCAGGTTTCGGGCTCAATTCCCAGTAAGGCGTGTGCAGGAGGCAGCCAATCAATGATTCTCTCTCATCATTGATGTTTCTATCTCTCACTCTTCCTTCCTCTCTCTCTAAAAATCAATAAAAATATTTTTAATTAATTAATTAATTAACCAGCCCAAAATAATCTTTACAGCAAATAGACATATTTTGGGCTGATGAATTCTGTTCCCTTGCATCTCCTAAGATCCAAATGTACTGGGTGTTACTATACTGAATACTGTAGGCAACTTGTATATTGCATTACGGTGTGACTTTACCATGGCCATGATATTACTAGGTAATAGGAATTTTTCAGCTCCATTTTAATCCTATGGGAACACCATTGTGTATGTAGTCTGCTGTTGACTGTATGAACAAAAAGAGGACTATGTAATAAATCAGAGAAGCTCAGCAGTGGCCAAAAGTAACTTCACAGGGTGATCTGATTATAAATTCCCACCTGGGCAGGTCATGGTTGACTATAACCTCCTTAGTAAGAGTTTTATTTTTGCCTTAAGCAGCCCTGTCCATTGTTTTGTGCATCTAGGTTAACACACCTTTGAAATGTCAGAATAATCCTCTTTTTTAGACCCCTGGAAGTTTAACCAAACTGAAGGGAGCACATGAGCTTGTTGCCTGTAAACATCCCTATTTACTGTAAGTGTTAAATATACTATACCCTAAATGTAAAAGAAGTATGTGAAAGGAAAAGGGGGTGGGAGATTGCAACCTAGTTCAGTATCTGGTTAAAACTGTAGTCTTACTCCCCCACTCTGACTGACTTGGGCGGAGCTGCGAGCATGCCCCCAAGGCCCCGCCAAGACTGACTGGGGCAGAGCTGCAGGGACCCTCAGGGGCCTGCCACAGGAGGAGATATATAAATCAGAGCCTCCCCTCTAGATCAGTTCAGGCTTTGGATCCAGAACTCCCCTGGAATAACAGATCTTCGAAATAAAGGTTAAATTTTCCTCCTCAGAGTGCTGGTTGATGGTTCTCCCGTGCATTCTGCAACAACAGTATGTGCCCTGACTGGGAATGGAATTCTCAACCTGTTGGTGTATGGGACGATGTTCCAACTGAGTCACCCGACCAAGGCTGGAAAACAATTTTTTAATTTCACCAATACTTATTGAGCAATGAAGGCTCTGGGGCTTCCTTAGGGAATAAGAAATCCAATCCCTGCTCTCATTGAACTCATATTTTAACAGGAGGTCTAGAAATTAAATAATAACACAAGTGGGTATAATTTATAATTATAGTAGCTTTTGTGAAGGGCAAACACAAAGGACTTATTAAAGGGATAATATAGTACCAGACTTGGGGTAGACAGGAGGTCAGGGAAAAGCTGGCCCTGAGGAAGCCACATATGAGCAGGGCTGGTCCTCCCAACACTCCTAACATGTTCTGATTGTCCCTTTTTTTTTACTGGCTCCTTACATGTTCTATTTCCCAGGGAGCTGGGCCAGCCACTGCCCATTTCACACAACATACTTATCCTGGTGATTTTGCCAACTGTTAGCTTCTACCACTACTTTACAGTTTGTGAACACAAATTATATACCTCTAGTCCCAGCCTTCTCCTCATCCCCATAAAACTTCAAACATATCCAACTACTTTTGGATATCTCCTGACTGTGTCAGTTATACCTCAAACTCAAGACGTCTAAAATGAACTCACTGCATTTCCCCAAACTTGGGCTTTCTATTCTCTGTCTTCTGAGAATGCCTTCATCAACCTCTTATCTCCCTTGCCTCCTCTCTCACCCCAATTCTAATTAACCACCAAATTTTGCCAGGTTCATCTCCCAAACCAAGCTCAAATCAGTCCTCTTCTTTTCATCCCTTCTACAACTGTGCTAGTTCAAATTGTCTTTATTTCTTTCCAGTGCCACAGCAACTGTCTTCTAATTGGTTTTCCTGATTCCAGTCTTATTCCCCAACTCTGTTCTTCACAAGGCCAGGGAGAATTTTATCAGGAGTTTTAATCTTACCACATCCCTCCCCAGCTTAAGTCCCTTTACTGAATCAATATCCCCTGCAGCATAACATCCAAATTCCATAGCTTTTAATAAACTTCGCACTTCCCTATGGGTTTGTTACTCTTTCCAGCCTCATCTCATCTCACACTTGATGTTCCTCCAACACCACCAAATTGGCAGAGGTTTTCACCCACACCTCACTATGTCATGTCCCAATGCCTTTATTCCCACTTTCTCCTCTTCCTGATGCCTTCTTTCAACATAACTTTGACTGATTCTCTTATATCCATCCCCCAAAATGCAGCTCAGCAGTTTTCTTCTCTAGGAACTCTTACATGAGCCTCTCTCAACCAGGCCATCCTATATAATAAAAGGCTAATATGCAAATTGTCCCCTCGACCGGGAACTCAACCAGGAGTTTGAAGAGGTGGTGGGGCAGGCCCGCCAACTGCCCATCTCCACACCCGATTGGCCCTGATCGGGGACGGGGCAGGCCAGCCAACCTCATGCCTCCCCTCCCCCTGGCTGGCCTAACCCAATCAGACCTGATTGGGGCGGGCCAGCCAGACCCCACCTGTGCACAAATTCATGCACTGGGCCTCTAGTATTAAATAACCCCTTCTATTCTTTCCTAATACCTTGTGCATATGTAAATTGCATGATAATTAATTAGTGTATTAGTCCACTTGGGGTGCTATAACAAAAATACCATACATTGGGTATGAACAACAAAAACTTATTTTTCACAGTTCTGGAGGCTGGGAAGTCCAAGATCCAGGCACCAGCTAGTGAGAGCTCACTTCTTTGACAGTTGTCTTCTCACTATGTTCTTACATATCAGAAGGAGCTGGGGATCTCTTTGGCACTTCTTTTGTAAAGACACTAATCCTGTTCATGGGGGCTCCACACTCATGATCTAATCATCTTTCAAAAGTCCAACCTCCTAATACCATTACTTTGGCAGTTATGATTTAAAGATATGAATTTTGGAGAAACAAAAACATCTAGTCTATAACAATTAGGAATTAATCTTTTTATGTGCAGTTATCTCCCAGGGTTTAAGGGGAGTGTGTTTGGATTCCTAGAGCTTACCATAGTGCTGGGCACCCAATAAAAACTTAATAAATATCTATTGAATAAATGAATATGTGCATATCAGGCATACTTGTCTTCTGAGTCTTACTATAAAGCTGGCTCATTCATTTAAAATCTAGTATTCTCAAAATGTTTGGCTGCTTGGGTTCTGGGAAGCAGGTAGAATACTAAGATGAGTAAGACATATCTTAAACCCTGGAGGAACTCATAGTCAAATGGCAGAGACAGACATATAAACAAAAAAATTACAGCACGATGTGATAAGTACTATAATAGAGGCATGTATAATGTACTAATGGAACCTAAATTATCCTGCACATTATTCTGTCATTCTGAATATACAGAAGTTTGAGTTAAAGATGAATGCATTGAGTAAATCATGGGAAACTTCAGATACCATGTAAGAGGAGAGGAGGATTAAAGTAATCTCTCTGAGCAAAGTGGTCATGGCCACTGGCAAACATAACACTTTTGACTGATAGGGATTATAACTCATTCCTAGGCCAATCACAGAGTGAAGAGGTACAAAGAGCAGGGGATCAAACCTGGGCCGGAATCTACTGTGTAACCTTGGACTTTTTAACCATCAGCCTCATTGGGATGTTTCCTCAAGTGAAATGGGGCCCAGGGATTCTGGAGTGCTGATTGTTTCCTGAAGCCAGGATCTCTAACCCTTGGGATTCCTATCATTCCTCATTCGTGCATGCAGTGCTGTTTGTATTTCCCTGCCACCCCTACTGCCTCTGAACCAATATCACCCGGTCTTCTGAAGTTCTCTCCCTGATAAAAGGTGGGTGATGCTGGAAATAATTAAATACGTGTGTTGCCCTGTTGAAACCAAGGTGAAGGGAGACTAGGATCTTCCTTCCAGTGGACTTAGCATCCCTAGAAGTCCCTGTCCATTTGCTGTACATGCAGCTGAGAAATGAGAATGAAACTCACCCATTATACCACAGCTAAGAGTAT
Organism: Plecotus auritus; assembly: GCF_963455305.1. Taxonomy (NCBI): domain Eukaryota; kingdom Metazoa; phylum Chordata; class Mammalia; order Chiroptera; family Vespertilionidae; genus Plecotus; species Plecotus auritus. The sequence goes on along the minus strand of NC_137771.1, from coordinate 87,830,801 downwards.
TTGTTTTTCTCAGAGGTCACTGTGACTGACCTTATTTTTAAAAACTAGAACATTTATTAAAGGCCCCCCATCTGAAGTCTGTTTGATGAGAACATGTTTGGGTTTTCAGCCACCAAACAAACCAACTCTGAAAGGCACTGGAAACTATTTTCTTTTACTATGAGAACTTTCTTAGCCCACCACTCTACTTTGTCTGCTGCATTGGGAAACCTGATTCATAACTGCCTTACTCCTTGATTTCTAGCTTTGTTTTTACAAGGAAATCAGTGTTCTGTGATATTCCCAGATTCACTCAGACAAGCAGAGTTCTCTGTTGATAGTTTCGAAGGTACATTTTCAGTTGGGAGTCTAAAGAATGCTTCCTGTTTACAAGCATGAAATTGACTCACATTATTTTAAAAGTTTAGAGCTGTAAAGATCCATTTGAGGACAGTTGATTCAATATTTTTATCTTTCAGGTGAGAAAATGAAAGCTCAGAGAGGTTAAGGGACTTTCTCAAAGTCTCACAACTATGGGGGAGTAATGACCAGAATACAGGTCTCTTAACTAACAACCAGCACAGGAGGCTTCCACTGTTTCTTGAATTATTTTATTTTGTACCCAAATTCTAGAATTTTCAAGTGAATTTCTCTTGCATGAATAAGTTTGCATGTTACTTGATTATGTGAAGTCTGATGATGTTATTAAAGAGAAACTATCTAATTAAAAAGGAACACCTTTTTTACACTCTCAAATTTCACTATTTTGCAAATACCCTGTTTACAGAAATACATACATTTTCTCACAAGGAAACTCAGATATTTAATATAGATTTTTATATCTTGAATTAATCAGCAAGGTTAAGAAACATATTCAATGCTGACCATAAGCACATTCATTTTCAAGTTTTGAGCATCTCATGTGAATTCCTGCTTTCCTGGGAAATTCACTACAAGTACAACAGCAGGTAAGCTCTGATTACCTTGTTTTAGCAGTCTATAGAGACACATGTCTGAGTCATGGGTACTCATATACATGAACTGCACTCTGTTTGCTGATTTTCTATCTAATAATTGTATCATTTACTGGAAAGGGGCTGTTGCAATCCCTAACAATAATTATGAATTTGTCTATTTCTCCTTTCAGCTCTATCAGTTTTTGCTTTGTGCATTTGAGACTCTATTGTTTGGTGCATATACCTAGGGATTGCTATGTTTTGCTGTTGATGCATCTTTTTATCATTATGTTATGTCTCTCTTTGTCTCTGTTAACTTTCTTTGCTCAGATAGTTTACTTTACCTGATATTTATATTGCTATTCCTTCTATGTTTATTGGTATACTAGTAGCCCTGCACACAAATCCGTGTGCCAGTAGCTCTCTGTGGGACCTGGCCACCCCATGCCCGCAGAGGCTCTCTGCAGCCCAGAGGCCCATCCACAGCTGGGTGCGGAATGCTTGCCCCATCGCCATGGTGACGAAGCAAGCATTCTGCCAGGCCACTCACGCTGCCCACTCTCAGCGGCCACCACCCCCGCCCAGGACTGGGGGACTCCAGTAGAGCTAAGAGGACTGGGCGCTGCCATCTTGTGGCTATGGGCACCACCATCTTTGTGATGGAGTGATGGTTAATTTGCATATTACCCTTTTCTTAGATAGCATATTTTTCATCTTTTTACTGTCAAGCTACCTATATCATTGACATTAAATTGAGTGTCTGGTAAACAATATAGTTGGGTATGTTGCTTTTTTTAATTCATTATGCCCATATCTGTCTTTTAATTGGTACTAGAGGCCCAGTGCATGAAATTCATGCATGGGGGGGGGGGAGGGGAGAGGAGGGAGGTCTCCTCAGCCTGGCCTGCACCCTCTCAAAATCCAGGACCCCTCGGGGGATATTGGGCCTAAACCAGCAGTCGTACATCCCTCTTGCAACCCAGGATGTTGTATGCACCAGTGACTATACTTTTCATACAGGTGAAAGGCATCTTGCTGTTGTATGGGCAACTACATTTTTTTGCCCTGATTGTAAAAAGTAGTACATCATATGACACTTCTGAGGCAGTAGTACCATTTTCCCCATCTTCTGAGAAGGAAATCATCCCCAATTGCTCTTTAGAAACCAGAAGAATTCAGTGCCCCTTCTGTAGGACAGACCATGATCCTGTGGGGAGAGGGGAATGTATTCTTCCCCCAAAGCCTTATGGAAGCACTTTAATCTGTGTTTATATGCACCAACTTCTTTGGTCTTGGAAGAGAAAAAGGCTTTATTTGCCTCTTTCCACCTCTGCTATACGTGTACTCAGAGAAGTTACTGAGAAGGGCTCCTATTATGGAACAGAATTTGATTTCCTGTGTAACCCAGCTCAGAGACTAATTTAGCCCTTGTCAAACAAGTGGTCTTTATTAAGGAATTACAGCTATCAAGTTTCAAGGTGAAATCCTCTTAGTATTACACATATATGCATGCATATTTATGTATTCTGCTTTAAGACATGCTGCCAAAGATTTTTATCAGATACATCCTTTTTGCTTGTTAGTTGGTTTTCTTATTTCTACATTTCTAGAATTACATCACATGACCTATGAAAGTTTTTGCTTTTCTGCCTGGAAACATAGGGCAGTGTTTTATAAAAGCAAGGAAAATTTTGCTGGGCTTTAAATAAAAAATCCCCTTAGCTTAAAAAAAAGAAGAAGAAGAAGTAGCAGAAGCTGTGAGATTGTTCATTCCAGAGTTGACTTATTTGGTCAAAAGGAGTTGTTTTGGTTAATTGTTTACTGCCCTCTGAATAAAAATGACATTCTCAAACTATGAAAATGAAACAAACTTCTCAGGACCTTTGTTTACTTTGAAGTTTAAGGTCAAACGTGTTGGCTTTCTTGGCATTTCTGCCTACCAAGCAAATCTAAATTAGTGCATATTAATTATTCATCTAGAATTACTTCACTTATATCCATGGTTGGGGAGTATCCATGATCACTAAGCATTTTCCAACAATCTCCTCTACAACAGTGGTCGGCAAACAGCGGCTCGCGAGCCACATGAGGCTCTTTGGCCCCTTGAGTGTGGCTCTTCCACAAAATACCATGGCCTGGTCGAGTCTATTTTGAAGAATTGGCATTAGAAGAAGTTTAAGTTTAAAAAATTTGGCTCTCAAAAGAAATTTCAATCGTTGTAATGTTGATATTTGGCTCTGTTGACTAATGAGTTTGCCAACCACTGCTCTACAACATTCATGGTGTTTGGGGCTACTCAAAGTGATTCCAGTTTTCATTGTGGCCTAAAATAAATATGCCAATGCAGAATAAAATCAGCTTTTCTCTCTTTGTACCTTCAACAAACTCAATTTCTTTGAAGCTTGGCCTGCTCAGGATAAGTATGCTTTACAGTTGTGAGCTCCTGGAGACAGAAGTACAGCCGATTATCAGCTGGTTAGAAGAAATGTCTCCTCTTGACCCTCTACTCCAGTACCAACGCTTTGTATACAACTCTTCAAAGATGTCAAAACTTTTTTTTTCATGATAGTCTGACATTTTCCCTTCTGTGTTCACCTTCCAAGATACAGAGGCAGACAAGTTAAAATGATTCAGAAAAGGCCTACATAGGGACTCTATGAAGCTTACCCACTTGACCTCAAGATTGTTCTCAAACCATGAGGCCTCTTTGTCAATGAACTAACTTGAAGTGCGAGAGAATTGATTTTTTTCCCCTGTTCTGGAAACAATGATTTCTGCACTACAGGCCTAAAAACACCCTCCCCCACAGTTGTAGTAATATAAAACAGTTTTTATGTAGTTTTTGGCTCTTTAATTGAATTAGTGTAAGCATCCCTCATTCCATCAATCTGGCTTTAACTTTCCAAGTAGCACTGGCCCAGGAGTGAAAAGAGAGCACACTGGACCTCAAAGCCACTGAGCTAAGTGGCAAAGTAGGAAAATGCAGCCCTCAGCCTTGACACTGCTGTTGTTCTACCATCAGTGACATAACTGTGGAGACACTGAGAGTAAGAGGATGACTGAGGCAATGTTTGCAAGCTGCTGGATGATTTAAGTGGCTCTCAATTTGCTTTCTGTTGTTTTGATAAGGCTCCCAGCCTACAGGTAAATGTTGGCTTCTAACAAAGCATGGACTCCAAAGTGAAGTGAGGTAAAACATTTTTACACAGTGGCCAAGTGTGTGGGCTCTAAGGTAAGTGTGCCCTAATTCAGTTCTGGTTTCACTTCTTCCTACCTGTGTGACTATGGGCAAGCTAATAAACTGTCTTAGTTTCTTCAACTGTAAAATGAGGATAATAATAGTGTCCAACTCATAGTATTGCTGTAAGGCTGAACAAAACAGTACATGTGGAATGCCAAGGATAAAGCCCTTAAGATAGTAAGTGCCCAATAAGCATTAGGTTTTATGATAGCGGAGGTACTGGGAGAATGTCTGTCCTCATGGCCACCACCTGATTAGAATGCCCATCTGGGGCACAAGAAGTATCTCACCACTAAAAAGTGTGTTTGCAGGAATAACTTTTGCAGCGTGTCTTCAATGAGTGGCATAGTAGAAGTGCTAAACCTATCAGTAGGCTCTCCACTGCAAGCCTGAATTCTTTCCAGAAAACATTTGATAAGAATAATTCTCAAACATATTGCAGAGTCGTCTTAAGATCAGCATTAGCTTTTAAACTAGAAAAATGTTGTTAACTCTTTACCTGGGGCTTTCCATTAATACTATAATGACCCAGAATTTCCCAATGCCCCTGATAAGTTTCTTAGGAATTGAAAAGGACAACTGAAATTGACCTACAGCATAAGGTTTATGAATTACCATCACTGCTCTCTGAAAGAGAGAGAGAAAGAGAGAGAGAGAACTGAGGGGCAAGTTCATGTAGGCAAGAGAGTTAGATAAACGAAAACACTCAATTTGAGTTTGTTTTAATGAAGGGGGATAGTAAGTGATAATTAGAAGCGTCACCTAGATAGCAGAGAGAAGTATAGAAAAATTCAAATGTGCTCAACTGTTTACCAAATTATGAAGCCAGAAAACTGCTTCTGAATCCATTGCCCAAATACTGTCTAGTTAGAAGTATTTCCTTCTAAAGAATTCATATCATAGGAGTGACTGTTAGTCGATGATGGAAGTGAGTGTGCATGGCCCAAATGGTCCATGCAGAGGCCTGGTGAATTCTGGGAGTTCTCTGTGTTTGAGAAGTAGAGAGACAGTCCTCAGTACCTCAGAAATCATAGAAAGGGAAGAAGTTGCTTGGTCCCCCAGTTTCCCGGGTCTTTGAGTCCCATCCCCAGTTCAGCAGAGAGACATGGGAGGCTGAGTTGTGAACTGTTCACCAAGTCCACAGAGAGGGAGTCCTTATACCTATTCTCAGAGTGCTAAGAGGGTGCTCAGGGAACCCTCTCAGTGAACCCACACTGAACACACCCGAGCAGAATGTCTCAGCTTCCTATCTTGGATGGGTGCTGTGGACTAAACATTTGTTCATCTCAAAATTCACATGTGGAAACCCTAATCTCTAATTTGATGGTATTTGGAGAAGGGGGCTTTGGGGAGGTAATTAGGTCATGAGGGTAAAGCCCTCAAGATGGGACTGGTGCTCTTATAAGAAGACGCATGACAGAGTTTGCTTCCTCTCTCTGCTCTTCACATAAGATGGCCATCTGTAAATGAGGAGGTGGGCCCTTACTAGATGCTGGATCTGCTGGTACCTCAATCTTGGACTTCCTGCCCCAAACCTGTGAGAAATGCATTTATGTTGTTTAAGAAACCCAGTCTATGGTCTTTTGTTATAGCAGCTTGAACTGTCTAAGACAGTGATTTTCAACCTGTGTGCTGTGGCATAGTGGTGTGTGGCAAGAATTTTTAAAACATGCAGTACCTGACTATTTAGTCAGGGGCATGGACCTTTTTTTCTTTAGATTGTCAAATGAAAAAAAAAATGACAACAGCCAACATAATAATAGCCATTTGATGTGAATGAATCAAAATTATATCTATTTTTTGTCAGATCAGCAAAAAGTATATTTTTTGGTGTGCCACAGAATTTTAGAAATTAATTTATGTGCGCCACGAGATGAAAAAGGTTGAAAATCACTGATCTAAGACAATGAGTATGCCCCTTACATCTTCCCTCCATTTCTTTAGGTGGGAAGAGACTTGTTGACAATGTGACACAAAAAGATGATGGGTCCATTTGGCTTGATGCAGACTGAGCCTGGGTGGAGGTTAGAAGAGAACTTCCTCCACTGCCTGAGAAAAGCAGCAGGATAAGGGAGGACATGGAACTTATCCTTTAAAGAGCTAAAACTATAATCATTATACACTGGCCACTTAAACATATGATTTTCATTAATTAATGCGGTGGTGAGGGCCTGGGTGGGGGTGGGGGACAGGAACGGGCTGGAAGAGGTTAATGGAGGAAAAATGAGGACCTATGTAATACTTTCAACAATAAAGATTAAAAAAAGAAAACCAAATATATTGGTCCATATAAATAATAATAAGTAATAATAAGTGACTTTTTCTAGTTTAAAAGCACATCAATGGTCCAAGCATGTGCAGAGCACTCTACACATATTCTCTCACTTTTTCTTTCTTGCAACCCTCTAAAGCAAGTATTATTGTGCCATTTTTCTTTTTTTAAATTCTTTATTGTTGAAAGTATTACATATGTCTCATTTTTCCCCCATTGTATTGTGCCATTTTTCAATTTAAGAAGCCACATCTGAGGATATGAGTCCAAGGACACAATGCTTTCTAATAAAAGAGTAATATGCAAATTGACTGTCACTCCAACACACAAGATGGCTGCCCCCATGTGGTCAAAGATGGTTGCCCCCATGTGGACACAAGATGGCCACCATAAGATGGCCAGCAGGGGAGGGCAGTTGGGAGGGACCAGGCCTGCAAGGGAGGGGAGTTGGGGGCAATCAAGCCTGCAGGGGAGGGCAGTTAGGGGTGACCAGGCCAGCAGAGGAGCGAAGTTGGGGGCGACTGGGCCTGCAGGGAAGGGCAGTTGGGGGGGACCCAGGCCTGCAGGAGAGGGCTGTTAGAGGCAATCAGGCTGGCAGGGGAGGGCAGTTAGGGGTGACCAGGCTGGCAGGAGAGGGCAGTTAGGGGCAATCAGGCTGGCAGGGGAGTGGTTAGGGGGTGATCAGGCTGGCAGGCAGAAGCGGTTTAGGGGCAATCAGGAAGGCAGGCAGGTGAGCAGTTGGGAGCCAACAGTCTTGGATTGTGAGAGGGATGTCCGACTGCCCGTTTAGGCTCGATCCTACTGAAATCGGGCCTAAACGGCAGTCGGACATCCCTCGAGGGGTTCCAGATTGGAGAGGGTGCAGGCTGGGCTGAGGGACACACTCCGCCCCCTGCCATGCATGAATTTCATGCAGCAGGCCTCTATAATAAATAACAGAACTGGGATTTGAAGCCATTGCTCTCTGACTTAGAAACCCATTATCATATGGAGACTCTATGTACCTGCTTTGCAACTACTCCATAAATCTAAAAGAAAATTATTACAAATAAAATCCAATATCTAAATTGCTCTACTATGTTATCTCACTAAATAACTTATGAGAGTTTTGCTTTGCTTGTATGCAAAATTTCTTGGAAATTTTGAAAAATAATGTGCTATATTTTCACCTGACCATCTTTCTAGCATCTATATTCCCAAAGTATTGTCTTGTACTTTTTTTATGTAAAGCACTTGGCAATAGAGTTTGCCATCGGGAAAGCTTCCAATAAATGTTAGCCATTGTCATCATCATCATCACTGTCTTAACAAATAATCATTTGTTACATTATATTTTTAAAGCCAGTGAACATGTTAGACTCCCCCACTGGACTGTGAATGGCTCAAGAGTAGGAACTTAGTAGGTTCTAAGTAACATTTTCTAAAACAAATAGAGCCATGCCTCACTCATTGTGCTTTGCTTTATTGAGCTTTCCAGATATTGAGTTTCATCAAAATTGAGGCAAGACCCTCCACCAACAAAAAAAACTATGATTCTCCGAAGGTTTAAAAGATGGTTAGCATTTTTTAGCAATAAAGTATTTTTTAATTAAGGTCTGTAAATTTTTTAGACCTAATGCTATTCCACACTTAAACATAACTTTGATATCCACTGGAAAACAAAAAAAAATCTGTGTGACTTTGTTGCACTATTCACTGTATTGCAGTGTTCTGGAACCAAACCTACAATATCTCTGAGGTATGCCGGTAAATCCCTGTGCTCACAATTAGATCTTATAGCAAATATCTTAAAACCCATAGGCAGGCCTGGCCAGTGTGACTCAGTGGTTGAGTGTTGACCTATGAACCAGGAGGTTATGGTTTGATTCCCGGTCAGCGTACATGCCCAGGTTTCAGGCTCAGTCCCCAGTGTGGGGCATGTATGATGCAGCCAATCAATGATTCTCTCACATTGATATTTCTATCTCTCTCTCCCTCTTCCTTTCTCTCTTAAATCAATAAAAAAATACATATTAAAAAAAAAACCCACAAACTCATAAGCAGTTTGTTTCTGTTTCTGTTTCTAATTCACCTTTGCCTTGAGGGAAGAGAGACGTGGCCAAAGTGGTGCCTTCTCCATGATTTTTGGCCACTGTTTCCAAGGAGAAGCCCCATTGTTTTATCCAACTGATGCTAGGGGTGAGGATATGGTAGACTTAAACTAACCCATTCCAAAGGTGGTTTCCCTCATGTATGTCCTCCTTCAGCTGTAACTCAACTAGATCCAGCTACCCTCTCTTCTGTGCTGTGCATCAGGGGGAAAATCTCCAAATGGGAATAAGATAGAGCAATTATCAGGCCTTACAGGCAATTTAAAGGGGTCCAATCATCTTTTTTTGCTGTCATGTCAAATGTTTCTTATCCCATGTTCCCATTTCCACTAAATACCAACAACTGTTTATAAATTCTTGCCATCTAGAAAAGTTGAGGGCCTAGTTCCAGAAGCTTATGCATCAGGAAATGTGAACTCTGAAAAACAAAAGTTTTCACTCTGGCTTTGCTGAGTTAGCACACTCTGTGTTCACTGAGGTAGCAGGCCCCATCACATGAGTTTGCTCAACCAAATGGTGACACTTGATTAGGGTATTATTTTAAATGATGCTAGTTCTATGAAATTGCAGGAAATACTCCAGCTCAGTACCACCCAACAGACTTTCTGCAATGATGGAGATTTTTATATCTGTACTTTCCATTAAGGTAACCTCTAGCCACATGGAATTATTGAGCCCTTGAAATATGGCTAGTACAACAGGGGGAACTGGATTTTTTTATTCTGTTTAAGTTGATTGATATTTAACTAGTCCCATGTAGCTAATGGCTACCATGTCGGACAGTGAAGCTCTTGGGTGACCAATGGTCCCACAGGACTGAAAGGCTTCCTGGGATGCAGAACTTTTAGCGCTAAAACTACAACAGTGCCAAGCAAAGTAGGCCAGATGGTCACCCTAAACCAGATTTCTTTGTAATATATGTTTGGCATTTTTGGAAGTGAGAATTGGATATGTTCCAGCTACTGTGTAAAGTAAAAGGGAAGGAAACGCAAAGACAGATACATAACTGAGAGTTTTCCTTGCAAAGCAAAATACAAGTAAATGTTTTTCTTAAAAAAAAAAAAATTAATTAATTAATTAATTAATTAATGAGACCACAGGGTTGATCCTTTAACTGAAGTAGTCTATTTAAAAGTGCAATAAAAATAAGAAAATAGAAAACATAAGACACTCATTCTCAAACTACCTGCAGAACTCACCAGTAACCTCCTTGACTATATTTTGATTCTCATTGGGAAGTGAAAGGCAATAGGTGAATTCAGATATGCTTCTCCTGGAAAAGGCTTCTCTATCCTAACTCTCATCTATGTGCCAACCAGAGGACCTGAAACTCACCACTAGCATCGAATTCCTCCAGGTTAAGCATTGTCCTCTATTAAAATGCAGACATTTTCTAAGATAAGTCATATATGACCATAAATTAGTACCATTTGTAATTTTTTAATTTTTCAAATTAATAACTATCAAAGTCCTGAAGGAATAAAATAAATAGAGCTGTGGTCTCCAACCCTTTTGATTATATATTCTTATTATATATCTACATATAGGTTGTCCCCAAAAATGTATATATACACTTTGAATAATTATAAAGGCCATGTTTATTTAAACACATTTCATCTTCAAAATTGAGCTATCAACTGTTAAAATGTGTATACTTTTTGGGGGGACATGCGATATGGAGAGATAATCACTGTCAATTCATACATTTTAATAAAGAATTTTTATAATACATTTTGAAGAAGGATCCCACTGTTACTTTTTATTTTGATTTATCTTGCTTTGCCTTGCTTTGCTGTTCTCATATCTCTGGTTCATTTGACTTAACTCAATATCCATATAAAAATACACACATGTAATTCAATAATATTAGTTACCTGAGTTACAACAGCTCTATGAGTAATGATGTCTTTGCATCATTAAGGAGAGCTAAAAATCAATCTACTAGTAGAGTGGTCGGCAAACTCATTAGTCAACAGAGCCAAATATCAACAGTCCAACGATTGAAATTTCTTTTGAGAGCCAAATTTTTTAAACTTAAACTTCTTCTAACACCACTTCATCAAAATAGACTCGCCCAGGCTGTGGTATTTTGTGGAAGAGCCACACTCAAGGGGCCAAAGAGCCGCATGTGGCTCGCGAGCCACAGTTTGCCGACCACTGTACTAGTATTTCAGCATTCTTGCATTTATTATTTACATTTTTATTTCTCATATTTGGTTACTTTACACTTAATCTCTTCTCGTACATTTCTTTTTCTGTCACTGGCTCATTGAAGGATAGTGGTAGAGACTAGAGTTACAGTTGCTGAGATAAATATGAGAATGAAGTCAAGTCTTAGTTCTGGTTCCTTTATGAACCAATTCATTTGCAATCTTTTGGCACCACCAAACTTTATTGTGTATAAGAATTACTTGGGGCTCTTAAAAAAAAAAAACCATTATTGATTTCTCCCCCGCAAAAGATTCTGCTTCAATGGATGTGGGGAAAGGTCAAGAATCAGCTTTGTAATAAGTCATTCCCCCACTTCCATGCAAGCAGTCCATGATTGAGCTGTACTCTTACCCCCAGGAATACTGGAGGAGAGAATGAATGATCACTAATGCAACCTCATATTGGGTAAAACAGTCTTGACTGTATTACGTGGTGATCACTGCTTAGAACCACGATAGCAGAATTGCTAGGAATTGGGGAGTGGAGGGTGAGTGTGGGTATAGATGTGTCCAGAAGCAATACAGAGTTTCTATCTATGAAGTTAAACACTTAGAATTGGTTTTCCTTTTCTCTCTCAAAGATGAAGCTTGTTTAGAATATATCTATTTTCAATAAACTAAACAATCTTTTAGAAATGATGCTTTTTAAATCTTATACCTCTAAAAATTATTTGTAAATTCCTGTCTCATTAACAACTGTGCCATTTTTCCCCTCAAGAAACGATTGTTTAAATCAGATGTTTTGGGTGCATAGTTAACAATGAAACTTAGGTCAGGTGTGAATCTTGGTCCTGGAGTAAACTTATTACTGGGACATCAAAAGAATACAAGCATCATATGACATCCAACTGTACACTTTGCTCTTTGTCACAGATTAGTTATGTCATTGGGTTGGGATGGTAGATGTATAATTTATTTCCTAGAAACCTCTTAAGCCTCAGCAAATAGGACCTAAATTGGTGAGCCTGCGTCTCAGATCCTAATCGTATCTAGACCTGTTTCCCAGGATGAACATAGGACATTATTCTGAAGATAGGCCCCTAGATATCGATAAAGAGAATGATAGTTGTTATAAATATAGAAGTCAAGCATAATTTCAAATTCAGGTTCTTCATTAAGTTTTATTGTAATTTTTAAACCTTCACCATTTTCATTTCTTTGTTTTGAGTCATGACCTTAAAAAAATCAATAAACATAATTAGACTTACTGAATTTCTTTCTCTTTGCTTCTAGGAATTAATTTGATAAGCCATGGTTAATTTAGTGAGCATGTTTGCACTAAACATATGTTATATATCTGACCCATTGTATACAATTGTGCACTGGAGTCCTTTCAAAATTCTGCCTACAGCCCCTGTTATGAAAGTTCAGAGCTGCAGGAGGGCTTAGGGAGACCCCTATGGTGTGAGAAAGGAGGGTTTCTTGATTCTTGATTTCACATAAGGCGTATCCTCAAGTGTAAATCCACTTGCTGCTCATTGAAATCTTGTCAGTTCTGAGAGAAAAGTATTCTGGAGATAATTTGAAATCAAATCCATGGGATTTCTGACCCAGAATCCCTGACATTTGCTAGTTGGGCTCATTAGGAAGATCTAACAGCCAAGGCAGCCCTTAATAGTAAGGACACAGCATGCTACAGAGGCTTTACATTCTGCGCCTCATTCTGTTGCCTTCCTTCCAGGGCTATCATGCTTCCCTACCAGATCTCATCTCCCCTCTCCTCAGGGTGGCTTTCAGTGTTTACCAAGTATCTATCAACCAATTCCTGGTAAGTGGAGAGACCAGAAAACTGTGATGGGGATAGCAGATTGTTATTAAGCTTGACTGAGTGGCACAACGCACTGGCCAGTGATTTTCCCATCAGCCTGTACTGTGTGTAGGGATGCCCTTTTTCCTTCTGCCTCCCCTAGCTGGAAATTTCATCACCAATATATATACATGTCTGAGATGCTAGGAAATGATGGGCAGGACCTAACGCCTCTGAGTTTGTTTTCTTTCTTAGGACATAGGAAAGTTTTCCCAGTCATAAAAAAAAAAAAAAAAAAAAAAAAAAAGGAGAGTAAATGACAGCTAAACTCCTAAGTGGTTTTTTTTTTTTTTTTGTGTGTGTGTGTGTGTGTGTGTGTGTGTGTGTACGTTTTTTAAAAAAGAAACCCTAGGTTTTGAAGGGAAGAAGGATGGGGGAAGGGCATTTTCTTAACTTCAATATATCAAATGTTTGATGATTCACTGTGTGTTGAAACAACTGGTGCCTGGGGACTGGTTGCCGCTTTTCTGGATAGGTGAGTTGGGTGTAGCCCAGGCTGGTGTGCACACCTAAGCAGCAAGTGGCAGGACACACCTGGGCTCACTTTCATCTCTGTCTTGTTGAAATTGTGTGGTCTGAGTCTTCCAGAGAGGGGTCACTCAGCAGCTGAGCCTGTGGTGCCATATGCATTTTACCAGGGCCTCTGGCAGCAAGAGCCCCATGTTGGTTGGCTAACTACTAGTGACATTGACTGTTTAAAGTTTAGGGAGGTTTTGGCTAGATTAGAGAAGGGGAGTGGTACCTGGGCAAGTCATTGGGAGCGCCTTTCAGTGCTTTATAAAATAAATCCTGCTGAAACCTGCCTCCTCTGCAGTTTCCATCTGCAGGTTGTTTAGGGCCAAATTGTCATAGTGTTTAATAGGGCCAGGAAGTTCCATTTACACTATAGGAATCTGGATATTAAATACCCACTGTCAGCTGGCTATTTCTTGAGAACAAAAGAAAACAAGATGCCCCATGTAGTTGTGAGGTTGGAGGAAACTAGAAGTGATTAAAAGGAATTTTGCTCTCGGATCCCATTTTACCAAGTGGGTAGGAAGTTCCCCATTAACCCCCTCTTTTTCTCTGACCAAAGCAATAAATGGCATTAGACCTCTTCATCTGATTTCACATTAGCAACAGTCTATTGACACACAGGATAAATGTTCAGAAACCCAAGTTCCAATTCTGAGAAGCTACACAAATCTATGTCCCTGCCCACCCACTCCCTCTCTGTAACTGTTGTTCACCTTCACACAGTGATGAACCTCAGATGCCGACTCTAACACGCATGGAACTCGCCCCAGGCTGCTGACTCTCCCAAGAACGGGAATGTAGGGAGCTCGGACCAAGCCCAGCTTCCTGTGCATGAGGGATTTCTAGGCCCAGAGCACAGCCCTGCTGAGTGAGACCCCCTGTGTCAAGACCAGACATGTTATGAGGACGCAGAAGCCTCATTGCCCTCTCACCCCATTGCCCTCTTACCTGGCCACACAGCCACCTCTCCAAGTAATCATCGGGCCGAGCAGACACTTACCTGCAAGCTATTTTTCTTAAGATTTGGCCTCACTTGTGGTTTCTGCAGAATGACCCTCTTCCTGAATATGGTCACTGTGACTGAGGATGACAGAGAGCTAAGGTCTCCCTTGCTCGTTGGTGGTAATTCATTTTGTTGATTGAAAAAGAAAAGAACAAGAAAGGCTTGGAGGGTCTCTCAGGCTGGTAGACTGTGAGAATGCTATCAAAGGTGAGCAGGCAGCATACCTGACTGATGAATTGATAGTCATGACTGCCAGAAAGTGTGGGATGGTAGCTGGCAAGAGCCACTCTTTTTTTTTTTTTTTTGGTGAGAGGTAGTTCAGAGGCAACTCCCTCCACGCGGGCACCAACCACCTGGCAGGAGTGTGCAGGAATAGGGCATGGAGGAAAAATGTGGGGGTGCGGTGTGTGAACGCAGCACAATAGGTTTCTATCAATGAAGTAAAAAACCAGTTTTCCTTTTTATTTTATTTAAATAGCTTTATTGAGGTATATCCCTCCAGAGAACAGAGGAAAATTTGCCTGGAGAATATGAGTGTCCACTCTTTCCTCAAAGGACAACTTAAAAAGGAGACTTTCCTGGCGCCCAGCTAAGAGTCTACTGGGGCACCACCAAGTGCCCCAGGGCATTGGCTTGGACAGGGCTACTCTCAGCTAAGTGGGAGCTGCCACACTTCAGGTTGTGACTTGTCATGTTGCCCTATTACTAGTAAATCCAGAACTCTTCCCCCAAATTTCTTCCCTCGAAAGGGGACACTTCAGGAGCTGTAGTCTCAGGGATATTCCTTGGAATTGCAAATGAGACCCAGCTCTAGGGCAAGTTTAGAATCTCGTGGGCTATGTTTGGCCCAGATACCATCCCTTTGGCCACTTTGGATGGTGCTATTATTTTTAATTTGTGGGGCAATTATTGAATACTTTTGCACAGCCTTTACATGGAGAGTTTTAAATATCTTTGCATCCATTCTGTTCCACCACAGCCCTTTTAGCAATGACCATTCTCTTGCAATCCATACTAGAAAAACAAAATTCTTGCTGAGGCAAACTAACTCCCTTCAACCAAGTAAAGGACACCCTTTGGAGAGGAAAGCACATACCTATTCACCTGGGATGACCTTAACTCACATCTTCCCATTATACACAAATACTTGTCCTGTTCTGAACCAACCCCCTGGGTCCCAAGCAATTCTCTTAGAGAATTGGATTTGATTTTGTTTTTCTGTCTCTAGCTATTTCCTGCTTTATTATTCAACAGCCTAAATTTAGCTCCACACTCCATCTTTACAGCCCAGATTCCCAATGCACCATGAAAGCAGAAGTAACTGTGAGTGGGAGGCATTGGAGAGGTACTGGGGGCAGGGGCGGAAAGGAGGCACATGAGGGCCAGTAGGGAAGAGGAGAAGTCAACAGTAGCAGAGTTGGATTCTGACATTCTGAGAGGCTGCCCTCAGCACATAACAGGCCCCAGGACCACAGAATCCCTCTACTTCATCTGAAGGGAGGTACAGTGCTGCCTGCCATGAAATAAGTAATCGGTTCTTCCTTTCCTATATTCTATGATGTGTTGGCACAATGCATAGTACTTGCTAAGCACTCCAGGCAAAAAAAAAAAAAAAGAGCCACTCACTCTGATTAACTGTCAGAACTAATTCTCATCCATGTTATTATACGATAAAGAGGAAAAAGGAAATCCAAGGAAACTGTGCTTAAGGCCAGTGCCTAATCAGGTTTTTTTCCCTTTCATCTGTTTCATACAAAAACTGCCTGGAATCACTGGTGTGAGCCATTAGGTTCCTCTCCTCAAGTGTTAATTAATTAAATATAATATTTTAAAATACACACACCTCTTTCCAGGTAAAACAATCCAAGCTCTTTGAAAATTGCTCAATGCCCGTTGGTCCCCCTTCGCGCAGTTCTACTTCATTGCCTTGTACCTTCTATTCCCCTGTTGAGCCACAACTCCAGCAGCAATAAGTATAGAGTAATTATTTCTGCCAGAAATGTTTCCCCTGAAAGGGGCTTGCCTTATTTTGGTTGTATGTGTGTGCTTGAAAGAAAGGCATGTTATAATATCAGGCCTCTTTGTTTTCCCTCTTTTAATACCCACTGATTCTCTAAGATGTCATTGGCAAACAAAACACCATTTGCTTTTGTTCCCTTTATAAATATTTTCCACTTGAGCCCTATTTCTTACTTACAACTGCTAAGTGTCTTGCTATGAAAAGCAACTGTTCCAAAGCAGTAGACTGAATGAACACAGCCTGTGTGGTTTTGATTTGGGAAACATTCAGCTTTTTGTCTGAAACACCCTAGAATCAGAGCAGTTTATAGTCTCTTGGATTCTTGAAGGCAACTCAAATGGTAGGTATGTGTGTGTAAGGTGGGAGCTGGGGGCAGATGGGGAGACTTGGAATATCCAATTGATTTGTCATGTCTATTGCAATCATGCTATTATTCACTCAATAACAATTGCTGAATGCATACATATGTGTTTGCTACTCCTGGTCCAGTAATCCCCAAAAGGTGACTGTTAAATCCAAGTAGAAAGCTTGTGTTAGATACTCTATGTCATGGAGGTCAAGAGACCAGACTTCATCATTGTCACAATCTATGTAAGATATAAGCCCTATCCAGAAATCTGGAGACATTGAACATTTCCCTATCTTGAAAGAAAGCTTACCAGAAGATGCTTAAATAATTAAGTACTTTTAAAAGGAAAAATAAATAAATAAATTTTAGATTATGTCAACAGACAAATCACATTATTGCCTCTCACTCCAATAAGGCCTCCAGTCTGTTTTACATTGTGCCTGGCTCTTTTCTTGCTAGAATTCATTGTAATAAGATGCTTGAAAAGGTTCTGTCTGTCCAGGTTCAGATGCAACAAATCTAATCCTACATTAAGCTATGACAAGAGGACAGACAATTGTGAATCAGAGGCAAGAATAATATCCTCAAGATTCTGCCTTCTCCATCTGAGAAATGTGCCCACCACTCTCCAGAGAGACTCCAGTTTTAATTTGATCACACCACTATGACTCATTCCCCCAGAAGAAATGGTCTGTATCTCACCCTAGACCAGGTTCAACCAGCCATGCCTTTGAAAGCATTGTAGAAAGTCAAGCAGTGATTCCTTAGTTTGATCCCATTAAACTCTTTAAAATATATACATATATTGCAGAGAGGAAAGGAGAGAGAGAAACATCAATGATGAGAGAGAATCACTGACTGGCACCCTCCTGCACATCTCCCACTGGGGACCGAGCCACAACCTGGGCATGTGCCCTTACTGGGAATTGAACTGTGAGCTCCCAGTTCATAGGTCAATGCTCAACAACTAAGCCACACCAGCTGGGCTCCCAGTAAGCTCTCCATAGGTTAGGCAAATGTCCCAGGATTTTTACAAGTATGTGACTAGGTAAACTTTGAGGAGCTCTAACCTAATGGGATTCTCATTTCAAGCATACATCTAAGTTTGCAAGACATGATGGCAAATGGTGGAGGACAAGAACTGGCTCTTCTCTTCCTGTGCAGCCCACCATCCCTAGTCTAGTGCTAGCATTGGGGAGGACACAAAATGTATTACTATAGGGTAATACACTTGGGATGCTCCATTAGATGGCAATGCCAACTGATATTTTTACTCAAGTAGCAAAAACAAACTCTGGCCTTTCTCCAACCTTGATTAGGACTGTGTTGGATCCATTAATAGGAATGTACCTCTAACTGGAGAGCTATCAAAATCTCAGGCATCCCACTCTCTATTTTCTTGAAGTTATATCATATTTTCCCTGCCATTTAAAATAGTTCTGCACAGAGAGAAACCAAGATGGCAACATAGGTAAATACCTGAACTGCTGCCTCGCACAACAATTTCAAAACTACAACTAAAAGACAAAACGGACATCATCCAGAACCACAGGAAGGCTGGCTGAGTGGAAATTCTACAACTAGAAGGAAAGAGAAAAGCACACTAAGACTCAGAGGAGCTGCGGAAGTAAAGGCAGAGGTACACAGACGCACGCGCACATGCAGAGAGGGCTGGCAACTGAGTACGCAGCTGGCTTTCTCAATCTGGAGGGAGACAAAAGCTCCCAACTGCTCTGAACTCCAGTTCTGGACAAGACTCTGGGGACCCAGACTCATAAGGGGAGAAACTGGACTGGCTGGCAGCGGGAGAAACTCGAGGGCGGCTTTCTCTCAGAGGTGCTTGCAGTGATTACCGCAGGACACTGAGCCCCAGGGTCCTCTAAGGGCAGGGCTGATGGGAAGCCATTGCTGTTTGCTCCGCCCTGAGATCCCACTCCATGAAGCCATTGCTGTTTGCTCCACCCTGAGACTCCGCCCCATCCAAGCTGAGCACAGAGGCTTTTGCATATGAATGGGCTGGTCCTTTGAATTCTAAACTTACCTAACAAACTACAGCTGAGTCAGTGAGACCCAGAACATCCAAAAGAAGGCCCAAGGCTCTGCAGCAGCTTGCATTGCTTCACAGCTGGGCCTCATCTGGGCACCTCCAAAACCCAAACAAAGAAGAGGAATCTGCAGATCTCTCTGTAGCTCCAGCTGGGTGGCTTCAGGCAGAGGCTAAACTAGCACCTCCTTGGAGATTTAAGAGCCAGTGTACTCAGGGCAGGGGTCAGAGTAGGACCATCCAGATTACAACTCCTCAGATCCATAAGGGACACACTCAGGGGGCAGACTCACTGAGCACCAAAGCCCCACTGAAGCAAGTCTTGTCTCATAAGGGTGTCTCCAGCACAGAAGTTCTCCCATCGTAGATACAGCTGATCCTCACAGCCAATTGGCCTGGAGGTCAATTCCTCCCAGTGATACCAACAACAATCAAGGCTTAACTACAACAAGACTGTGCATACAGCCTACAGAAGGGTGCACCAAGAGTGTCCACCTCAGGTAATTGGGGAGGCTGAGCCACTGAGCCCTGTAGGATACCTAGCACACAAAGCCTCTTTATCAACTCAGGGAAGCAGCCCAAATGTGGAGACAAAGAAACAGGTCACAAATGAAAGAAATGGAGGAAAGCAGATGACGGGATATAGAGTTCAAAACCACGGTTATAAGGGTTTTCAAGAATTTTCTAGAAAAGGCTGAAAAATTTAGCAAGACCCTCGAGGATATGAAAAAGAACCAACTAGAAATTAAGCATACACTGACTGAAATAAAAAATAATATACAGAGATCCAACAGCAGACTAGAGGATCGCAAGAATCAAGTCAAAGATTTGAAATACAAAGAAGCAAAAAACACCCAACTGCAAAAGCAAAAAGAAAAAAGAATCCAAAAATATGAAGATAATGTAAGGAGCTTCTGGGACAACTTCAAGCATACCAATATCAGAATTATGGGGCTGCCAGAAGAAGAGAGAGAGCAAGATACTGAAAACCTATTTGAAGAAATAATGACTGAAAACTTCCCCCACCTGGTGAAAGAAATAGACTTACAAGTCCAGGAAGCACACAGAACCCCAAACAAAAGGAATCCAAAGAGGACCACACCAAGACACATCTTAATTAAAATGCCAAGAGCAAAAGACAAAGAGAGAATATTAAAAGCAGCAAGAGAAAAACAGTTAGTTGCCTACAAGGGAGCACCCATACGATTGTCAGCTGATTTCTCAACAGAAACTATGCAGGCCAGACGGGAGTGGCAAGAAATATTCAAAGTGATGAATAGCAAGAACCTACAACCAAGATTACTCTACCCAGCAAAGCTATCATTCAGAATTGAAGGTCAGATAAAGAGCTTTACAGATAAGAAAAAGCTAAAGGAGTTCGTCACCGCCAAACCAGTATTATATGAAATGCTGAAAGGTATTCTTTAAGAAGAGGGGAGAAGAACAAAAAGGTAAAGATAAAAATTATGAGCAACAAATACATATCTATCAACAAGTGAATCTAAAAACCAAGTGAATAAAAAAAATCTGATGATCAGAATAAACTGGTGAATATAATAGAATCAGGGGCATAGAAAGGGAGTAGACTGACAATTCTTGGGGGGAAAGAGATGTGGAGGGTACGGGAAGAGACTGGACAAAAATCGTACACCTATGGATGAGAACAGTAGGGAGGGTAAGGGCAGATTGTGGGGTGGGAACCAGGTGGAGGGGAGCTATGGGGGAAAAATAGGAACAATTGTAATAATCTGAACAATAAAGATTTATTAAAAAATAAATAAATAAAAATAAAATAGTTCTGCACAGCAAAAGAAACCAGAATTAAAATGAAAAGGGAACCCACTGTATGGGAGGACATATTTGCCAATGATATATCTGATAATGGGTTAATGTCCAAAATATATAAAGAACTCATACAGCAAAACAAAAGAAAAGCAAACAATCCAATTAAAAAATAGGCAAAGGATCTAAATAGACACTTCTCCAAAGAGGATAGATAGATGGCCAAGAGACATATGAAATAATGCTCAATGTCACTAATCATCAGAGAGATGCAAATTAAAACTACAATGAGGTATCACATTGCCAGAAAGGCTACCATAAATAAATCAACAAACAACAAGTGCTGGCAAGGATGCAGAGAAAAAGAAACCCTAGTTTACTGCTGGTAGGAATGCAGATTGGTGCAGCTACTATGAAAAACAGTGTGGAGTTTCCTCAAAAAAATAAAAAATGAAACTCCTATTTGACCCAGTGATCCCACATCTAGGAATATATCCTAAGAATCCCAAAACACCAACCAATAAGAATACATGTACCCCTGTATTCATAGCAGTGCTATTTACAGTAGCTAAGGTCTGGAAACAACCCAAGTGCCCATCAGTAGATGAGTGGATAAAAAAGCCCTGGTACATTTCTACCATGGAATACTATGCAGCAATAAAAAAGAAGGATCTCTTACCCTTTGAGATAGCATGGAGGGACCTTGAGATTATTATACTAAGAGAAATAAAGCAGTCAGAGAAAGACAAATACCACCTGATCTCAGTTATATGTGGAATTTAATGCACAAAATAAACTGATGAGTAAAATAGAACCAGAGGCATGACGACATGAAACAGACTGACAAATCTCGGGGGAGGGAGAGGTAGTGGGAAGAGATTAACCAAACAATTTATATGCATATATGCATTGCCCATGGACACAGACAATAGGATGGTGAAGGCCTGGGGTAAGGCAGGAACCAGGTGGAGGGGGACAAGAGGGGAAAAGAAGGGAACATCTGTAATACTCTCAACAATAGAGATAAATAAAATAAAATAAAATAAATAAAATAAAATAAAATAAAATAAAATAAAATAAAATAAAATAAAATAAAAAATAGTTCAAGTTTTCAAGTTCCATGCAAGAGAGCTTTGAAAAGGCCTTGTGGTAGATTATGTTTTCAAGGTGTCTAAAACAATACTCATTCTACAGCTCTTTTGCACTATAATCTTGCCACTCTCTATTAGACAGGTGGGGCCTCTCTACCCTCCAGGGATCTAGGCTTGCCCAGTGACCTCTTTTGATGAATATAATGCTGCTAAATTACCTCTCAAATCTTGCCTTTACTTTTTGGAAGGCTCCTTCTTAGAATCCAACTGCCATATTATTAGAAAGCTCAAACAGACAAGTCCATATGAAGTAGAATTGGAGCTCCTCACTAATAGCCCAGCTGACCTCCCAGATAGCCTTCAGAAGCAACTTTCAGCCATGTGACTGAGGCCCTTTTGAACCTTCCAGTTCTTCCAGTGCCCCATCAAACATCATGCAAAAAAGAACTGCCCAAATTGTGAGGAATAATACATTGTCTTACCTGTATAACCATGAAAGTTGATTTGTTACACAGCAATAGATAACCAAATAGGCCTCTTAAGGGCCATTTGTTTTCCAGGTTATATATGTATGTGTTTGTGTGGGTATGGTCTGGTGTTTTTCAAAAAACTATTCTTATGCACTCATTTATCTAATCCTTTACCTTTACTACTGACTTGATAACTTCTAGTAAATCTCATGGCTAGAATAGGGAGAGAGAGACATAATTCATTCTGAGATTGAAATCTGCTTCCATAATCATCTCTTCTGCTATTTACTACTCACTGTTTCAAAAGTGAGCTTTCTAAAATACAGGTCAAGTCATATATCTCTTGTTCTAAAACCACCAATTGTTCCATATTGCTTACATAATAAACTCCTTACCTCAACAAATGCTTTCCAAAACAAAGATGCTTTTCAGAGTAGAGGTTTGCTGGAACAAAATGATCATTACTGTGGAGATGCTGAGGCCACTGGTCCCAGAAGCAGAACTAGAAATTAAAAGCCAGAGAGAGAGTTAATCATCAGATTAACAGAGAAGATTTGGAACATCTAGAGATTCATAATGGAGAATCCAAGGGGTGCAATGAGTTTTGAACAGTGTAACAGGGCACTTTTGATTTGGATTCTTACAGGCCATGTTGGAGAGTCTACCAGGGGTGGGCAAACTTTTTGACTCGAGGGCCACAATGGGTTCTTAAACTGGACCAGAGGGCCGGAACAAAAGCATGGATGGAGTGTTTGTGTGAACTAATATAAATTCAAAGTAAAGGAGCGGAGGGGAGAGCAAGAGAACCCTCCGCTCTTTCGGCTCCGCGGGCCGGATAGAACAGCTGAACGGGCTGGATCCGGCCCGCGGGCCATAGTTTGCCCACGGCTGGTCTAGACAGACTGTGGTTTAAGGTATTATATTTGTTCTATTACAGAAAAAGTGAAATAATGTATGTGGGACTTAAACTCATGTACAATTGATCAAATTAAATAAAGATGAGAAAGATGACACTAAAATTATCACACATTTGTCTAACAATAGGGTTATATAAGTGGCCTAAATCATGCCATAAATCCCAGATGTTTAGCTTGTGCAAAAAGAGAAGAATCGCATCTGTGTATAAGGTTAGGTTTCACTTAGACCCAGGGGATTCAAGATGGGAGATAGAAACAGGAATCATTTTCTCAAGAAAAGTCTGGATTACTGAGTCCCAATGTTCAAACCAAACAGGTTAAGTTTTGGGAATATAATCTTTTCCCAAAGGTATCACTAATATGCAGTAGGACCTGTGGCTCTTAATCAACTGCCTCAGGTTTCTAAAACATGAATGAGCATCCCTTGAGCAGAAAAACTAATTAATGACATTCTTGGCATTGGAGGGCACATGGTGGGAGGGGGGTGAGGTGCATCTTGGATTACTGGACTTTCCCAATCTTTGAAATCATGTAATTTGATTTCCTGACCACTCTTATGGGAAATTGGGAAGGATGGAAGGTGAAAAGAATCCAGAATTGTTTTTATTTGAGTAATGGCATCTTAAAGACAGGCTCTGAGTGGCCTATTCACTCCTCCTTGTCAGGGTGGCTTAGTGGGCAGGGTATTGAAATAAGAAGCAGATTTCCTACATATTCTTCTGGACGTCTTTATAGTTTTCTCCAACCCTTTCCCATCCCCTACAATTATCAGTTATCTTTTGTTCAAGCAAAAATCAATATTGCTTATCTATCAGTACATACAGTAGTGCTCAAGCTAAATAGGCTTTCTCACAAACCACATCAGCTAGGACTCCAACATAATGGGAATGTTGATTCCATTTTCATTAGGAAACTTTAAAAAGATTCTCATGAAAATAATGCTCACCCCCCAAGAGGTACTGAGCAGAGGTCTGTCTGGCCCATGGATGTTGGGATTCTGTTTCCCTAGAGTTGGAAGAACCAAAGAGATTTAAATTTGGATATTAACTGCAGATGAATAATACAAAATTGGAGTGAACTTGCCATAATGTTCCTCCTAGGAGCATGTCCATCTCTGCATGTGGGGCCTCAGCTGAACTTCCCGTTGGCTAGAGATCAGCATTTTTCACACTTCAAGGCCCATGCAAACTACTTGGGATCTGGATAAAATGCAGACTCAGTCGTTCTGAGAGTGCCTGAGATTCTGCATTTCTAACAGAATCACAGGTGATGCTGATACTGCTGGTCTGCAGAACATACTTTGAATAACAGGGATGTGGTAAATTGTCAATGAGTCAAAAGACATGGGTTCAGTTCAAGTTCTGCCTGACTGTGTGAGTTACTTAATCACACTAAAATTCTGATTTTATATCTATGAAATGACAAGTAATAATATCTGTCCCAAAGTATTGTTTTAAACATTCAATGGGATATCCAGTACAGCATTTTATAAATCTATATTGGTTGGTGATCTTTTTAAAATATATATTTTTTTATTGATTTCAGAGAGAAAGGGAAAGGGAGAGAGAGATAGAAACATCAATGATGAGAGAGAATCATTGATCAGTTGCCTCCTGCACGCCCCTGAGCCCACAACCGGGTATGTGCCATGACCAGGAATTGAACTGTGACCTCCTGGTTTATAAGTCAACGCTCAACCTTTGAGCCACACTAGCTGGGCAGTTGGTGATCTTGAGACCTGCTTGGATTCTCTACCAAGTGTGTGTAGTGAACATCTCTGAGCTTTTAACAGCAGCAAAAGGTAGGGGGAACCTAGCTTCTTGGTGACTGATGGTCCCCATGGCTGCTCCCTTGGGTCTAAGTGGAGGCATTAGCAAAGATAAAACTGATTCTGGTGACACCACCAGGGGCCAGTCAGTTGATACCTCAGCCCCATACAGAGAGCAACAGCTAGTTGTGTCCCCTCTTCATTTCTAAAGGAAAGCCAAGGACACATTTCCCTTTTCATTTTATATCTTATTAAAGAGAAAGGATAAAAATTAGAATTTTTTTTTTACTGAAATATTGGAATCAAGGAATTTATGGGACAGATGGAGCAATTCTCTCCTAGAAATAAAAGTGATAAAAAAAAAAGTCCTGTAAAAAGTCTTTGAACTCTCTCATACTTATACAATTCTAAGCCAGCTCTATTATTGTGGAGTTTCATTGTTGAGAAAGACCTGCTAGACCAGTGGTCAGCAAACTCATTAGTCAACAGAGCCAAATATCAACAGTACAACAATTGAAATTTCTTTTGAGAACCAAATTTTTTAAACTTAAACTTCTTTTTTTTTTAAATATATTTTATTGATTTTTTTACAGAGAGGAAGGGAGAGGGATGTAACATCAATGAGAGAGAAACATCAATCAGCTGCCTACTGGGGATGTGCCCACAACCAAGGTACATGCCCCTGACCGGAATCGAACCTGGGACCCTTCAGTACACAGGCTGACGCTCTATCCACTGAGCCAAACCGATTTCGGCTAAACTTGAACTTCTTCTAACGCCACTTCTTCAAAATAGACTCGCCCAGGCCATGGTATTTTATGGAAGAGCCACACTCAAGGGGCCAAAGAGCTGCATGTTTGCCGACCACTGTAGCTAGACTATATGTTAATCACGTTTAATTAGTAAAAATCTTATAATTCATGCAAGTATAAGTGGCTTACCTGGGTCCTGGCTGGTTAAGCTGGTTCTAGCTGATTATCAGTACTATGATTGGGAAAACCTGCTTGGGTAAAGGTCAAACAAAAATCACATTCCCTTTTTATTAAACAATTATTAAACTCCTAAAACCAATATATATCAACCCCCTTATGATGCTCTGTAAAGCTTCTCCAAACCCTTTTATAACTTTGGTTTTCTGCCAGAAATAGATGCAGATGCATTAGCTACCTCACAAGGAAAACCTGTTCTCACAAGTTTTATTGTACCACTTGGCAGGAAAAAAGGCTTGTGTAGAGGCTGAAAACTTTCACATAGATCCAGAAAGCTTGGGAATTCAGCCATCTTGACTTACCGCCCACCACCGAGAAGAAACTTAGCAAATTTTACGAGCCAGGATCTAATATTCCTTTATTCAGAAAATAAGAAAACGCTACAGGATCCAACTTTCTTTGTGGGACAAATTCCATAGATTGTTACAAAGACAGGCCATTTCAGAACACTTCAGGGTAATGAGGGAGCCCAAAGTTGCCAGGGTTTCCTACTCTCATATCCTCCTTGCTCCTTTCCTCCCAACCTTCATTGCCCCAGGGCAACTTCCCTCAGAAGACTGTAACTTCAGGAAAATTTCAGATTGGAACTAGAAGGGATATGAGGGTAGTACAGAAAGAGGAGTAAAAAGAAGGATTATTTTAGTTGTGCTATTTTATGTTTTGGGGAGTCCACAAGAAATATGAGACAGTCTCACTCTAATTAAAGAGTAAACAATTAAGACCATGGAAATGTAACTAGGAATCTACTGAGAATGTCTTCACATTACTCACAAGTTAATAATTTTCCCAAGAGTGGGAGTTTCTTGAGGATGTTTGCAATTTATTTTTAAGCCTTTTAGAGCCTTAGAATAACACTTGCAATTTCTCTTTTATTATTTTCATGGTTTTCAAATGTTTCAAACCCAGGCATTTTAGAACCCACCCACTTTCTTAAATGCAGTTAGAAACACAAAGGGACCTCTCAAAATCATTACAGAACTTATCTGGAATATGTGAGATAGATGATAGATGATGATAGATAGATAGATGATGATAGATAGATAGATAGATAGATAGATAGATAGATAGATAGAATACCTTATTAAAGAGAAGGGATAGAAAATAGAATTTTTTACTGAAAATTGGAATCAATGAATTTATGGGACAGATGAAGAAATTTTCTTCTAGGATTATATATATATATATATATGTAAATATCATACACATACACCCATCCTATATAATAAAGAGATAATATGCAAATTGACCCTCACACCCTCGTTGTCACAAGATGGCCACCCCCACGTTGTCACAAGATGGCTGCCCCCACATTGTCACAAGATGGCCTGCAGGGGAGGGCAGTTGCGGGTGATCGGGCCAGCAGGGGAGCAGTTAGGTGTCAATCATGCTGTCAGGGGAGCAGTTGTCAATCAGGCCATCAGGGGAGCAGTTAGGGGGCTATCAGGTTGGCAGGCACAGTGGTTAGGGGCAATCAGGCAGCCAGGCAGGTGAGTGATTAGGAGCCAGCAGTCCCTGATTGTGAGAGGAATGTCCCAGATTGGAGAGGGAGCAGGCTGGGCTGAGGGACCCTCCCTCCCCCCCATGCAGGAATTTCGTGCACCGGGCCTCTAGTATGATCTTCATTGGACATAGCATGTTGATTCCATTGCAAATTTAGTATTGTGTTCATTGTATGTGACCCACGTGGGTGTCCCCAAACTACGTCATCACTTATGCCAAATACTTTTCATAATTGTGGCTGTGGAATATATGGAAGTCAAGGTACATTTTTTGAGAACCTATGAGGTAGATAACACTGCACTAGGGACTGCAAGGGAATACGTCATCAGAGGATGTGACTCCCTGCCTGGTAAAAAGGCTTCAGAAAAATTATAAAGGGAAAGAAAAATCAGCCGTGTATTTGGATCTTGAGCTGCTCGTGTTCCTAGGTTACTCAAGGGGAAAAGTAACCACTGAACTTGCTGACCATTTGTTGATTTCACAGGTAATCTTATTCCAAAATGCCATTAGGCCTAATGAATATGCAAAGATGAATATGTAATGTGATTAAGTGAATATAAATCAATGAGGCTTAGTAAAGCATGGCACATGATAAGAACATAATAAATGTTAGCTCTTATTATCATCATTATCATCCTTATCATTCTTATCATTATTTCTGTCATTAGTTAAGGACGCTTTAACCTAGTAAGAGAAATGGTATGCACATATTTGTAATAGAAGGCAGAAAGTATACAGATTATATTGTTGGTGCTGATAAAAGTCTGTAGGAATCCAAAGACAGGCAAAAATAATTTCAGACTGGAGATAAGCATTTAACACATATAATAATAGGGAAGCCCAATACCCTCATGCTCTTAGTAGTATGTGTCTGATAAAGCAATCCGTCAAGAATTTTGCAAGAAGGCTTGGCAGTTTGCCTTTCAGCTCAAGAACCTCAAGTGTTACTGATTTCCTTAATGATATATTATAGTTCTGTGCACCATTAATTCATTCCAGTCCTACATATTTATATCTTTAATTATAAGATCAGTAAACGAGTCCTCCAACCCTGTTGTTTGCCAAGTATCATAGGTGGTAGAATTACAGGATTTAGCAGGCAGTTCTGTGATCAATCTATTTTTATCTTCATTATTTTATAAACTTTATATGTCTTATCAGCCTTTCTGGAGTCTAAAGTAATTCTGGTATGTCAATTGATTTTCCTAAAATGCAGCCAATTACTTTCCTCTTTGAAATGCCTTCCCCCCGGTCTCTGTAGCTCTCAATTACCATTTTTAAGGTATGAGAACAGAATGCGTCTCAGACTTCCTCAGGTAGATGTATCTTGGTTAGGATAGGTTTTAGTAATCCTATTTCTAAAAACCATCCCCAAATTAGCAGGAGCTATGGAACCAGCTCCATGTTGACAGGGAACTGTGTGTGTCGTTGGCCAGGGAGCACTGTTACCCAGGTCACAAAAATAAATAATGTTCAGTTACAAATTGGTGATGGCTTCTTATGGAATTGCGTAAAAAGAAGATGACATATATGATCAATCTTCTCTCACAGATCCTTTTTACACCATGTTTTCAGGGGAACATATAATCAAATTATTGTTGAGCATGAATTATGTACTCAGCATTGTGCTAAGCATTCTAGGGATTGCCAGAGAAGCATATGGTAGGTCCCCTGTCCGTCAGAAGTTTTAAATCTACCTGAAGCAATATAAAACATGAGAGGAGAGCACATGACCCAATATAATCCTATCTAATAAAATAGTAATATGCAAATTGACCATCACTCCAAGACACAAGATGGCTGCCCCCATGTGGCACAAGATGGCCACCACAAGATGGCCAGCAGGGGAGGGCAGTTGAGGGGACCAGGCCTACAGGGGAGGGGAGTTGGGGGGACCAGGCATGCAGGGAAGGGCAGTTGGGGGGACCAAGCCTGCAGGGGAGGACAGTTGGGGGGGACCAGGCCTGCAGGGAGGGCAGTTAGGGGTGACCGGGCCAGCAGAGGAGGGCAGTTGGGGGAGACCAGGCATGCAGGGAAGGGCAGTTGGGGGGACCAAGCCTGCAGGGGAGGACAGTTGTGGGCAATCAGGCCAGCAGGGAGGGCAGTTAGGGGTGACCGGGCCAGCAGAGGAGGGCAGTTGGGGGAGACCAGGCCAGTAGGGGAGGGCAGTTGGGGGTGACTAGGCCTACAGGGGAGGGCAGTTGGGGGGGACCTGGCCTGCAGGGGAGGGCAGTTAGGGGTGACTGGGCCAGCAGGGGAGGGCAGTTGGGGGGGACCTGGCCTGCAGGGGAGGGCAGTTAGGGGTTACCAGGCCAGCAGGGGAGGGCAGTTAGGGGTGACCGGGCCAGCAGGGGAGGGCAGTTGGGGGTGACCAGGCCTGCAAGGGAGGGCAGTTGGGTGTGACCGGGCCAGCAGGGGAGGGCAGTTAGGGGCAATTGGGCCAGCCGGGGAGCAGGTGGCATCGATCAGGCTGGCAGTGGAGTGGTTAGGGGGTGATAAGGCTGGCAGGCAGAAGCGGTGAGGGGCAATCAGGCAGAGGCAGGCAAGCGGTTGGGAACCAGCAGTCCTGGATTGTGAGAGGGATGTCCAACTGCCCGTTTAGGCCCGATCCCTAAAGGGGCAGTCGGACATCTCTCAAGGGGTCCCAGATTGGAGAGGGTGCAGGCTGGGCTGAGGGACATCCCCCCCCCCCCATGCACGAATTTCATGCACCGGGCCTCTAGTCTATAATAAATGTTCTGCAGAAAGCTTCAGGCAGAAATAGCTTTTAGGAGTTCAGAGAGTGGCAAGATGAATATCAACAAAAGTAGTTAGGTTAGGGGCATGTTTGGGGAGCTGAGAGGAGCTCTTTGGTCTACATTATGGAGCAGAAATGGCCTCTTGTTGTAGCTACCATTACTCAAGAGTCTTTAGAAATAAAAATCACAAGTGGGTTCCTTGTGTAATGAAGAACATCCTGTATGTTCTCATATGTTTTCAAAGGAGGCGGCTAGAAAAAAATGAAGCCCTGTGTGTGCTTTTATACACTCCACGTTGTTCTTGAGCAGAACCAAATGATCAATCGCCTTTCCCTGAGGAAAATGTCTGAGTTATCTTGTCAGAAAAGATGAAAGTTTGCCGTCATCCTCATACTTGCTAAAAGGAGAGGAGAATATTTTTCAGCTGAAAGGGAGCATGTTTGGTCATATCCTCAACATTACCAAACTAAAAAACAAAACAAACAAACAAATAAAAACCCACACACACATTATATCTGCCCCCTTTTGAGAAAATTCCTTGATGAAATGCATACATGAAGCAGCTTTACAAAATCATCAAAAGTGTGTTTTCTCTTTTCATAAAGTAGCCTGCACTACAAGGCAAATTAATCAGAACAGAGCCAGGGGGAAAGTGGGTCAGACTGATGCAAAGGCTAGCATCTCAGATTTCAACCTCTCAGTCTCTTTTGTTAGACAATGTCCTGGGCCCTTCCCTGGTTACAGACACCACCCCAGGTTCCTCCCACCCATGGAGGATGGCTTTGTGATTGTGAAGACATGACCTATACAGCATTTATGGAAAGTTTCTCCTTTGCTTGTGGTGGCAGACACAGGGCCATGGAGCCTTCTGTAGCCAGAATGAGCACTCAGGCAAAGAAGCCTGGATCAAAGCCTTGTAGCCAAGGGGAAGCATCTTAGTCACCCACTATGCAGGCTTATTCATCCAACCACCATTTGCTGAACATCTGAATACCTGTGGCTTACTGGCCACCTCTCTGGGAACCATCCAAGCAAAGACAAATAAAACCTTACTTCTGAGTTATCCCTAAGTCTGGGAAGAGCTAGACATGGAAATACATAATCAGAATAAAGAATGGGAAGAGCTATGGAGGAGCTTTAAACAAAGTGTCATTGAGCTCAGTGGAAGGTGTGACTAACTCTGGATGAGATGTGACTGTCAAAACAACCTTGAAGTGGTTAGTTGGAGTTCTGGTGGAGAAGTGGAGGAGGGCCTGGAGTATTTCAGGCATTGCAAATAGTCTTGTGTATGGATAGAGTGTAGGGTCTTGAGGGTTGGATAGGAGGTGGGGACGAGCTAGTGGTAAATGATGGCTAGAAAGCTGAGAAGATGGGCTGAAGAAAGATTCTCAAAGGAGCCTTACATGTTACTCTAAACTGTGAAGTCAAATGGAGGATCTTTGGCGTTCGTCATTGGGAGAATAACATGTCTATTTTAGATGCTTAACCTTGTAGCAAAGGATTAGCAGGAAGTGAGAATGAGGTGGGAAGAAAGTTATTAGGTGATTTGCTCTCAACCTGGAGAATGTGTGAGGGAGAGCTCATGCTGCAGGTTTAAAGGACCAGTTCGTCAGCAATAAAAAACCTACAGGCTGATTCTTAGTACCACAGCAGAAGTAAATTCTGTGTGGTTATTCTAATTCTATCACCACACTCAGTCATCCCAACATTTCTCATCAAATCTTTATTGAGCAATTACTATGTGATAAACACTGGAGATACAAAACAGACCTAGTTCTTCCTTCTTGGAGTTTAGATGGAAATAGAGAAGATGACAATTAAATCAGTAAGTATAACTGAGTTTAATTCACCGGGACCCAAGTTAAACACAACATCTAAAAAGATCCACAGTTTAAGGCATGCTAAAATAATGCCCTTCAGGTCTCCTCGGAATTACCTAACTTCTAACTTTTAGTTTTTTGTTGAATGGAGAAATAAATAAATGACCGAGTGCAAAGAGATTTCAGCCCCTCAGAATTGTGCATCCCCTACATCATCTCTGGCTGTACAGCTCCTATCTCGGTGCCTTAGTTCACAGGGATTGACAGTCTAACAAAGTGAAAGTGTTTGGAGGCTGGAATTAGGAAAACCTACTTGGAAATAGCTCCTACACCTTTTTAGCTGGAGGAAGTTGAGTAAATTCCTCAATCTCTCTAAATTTCAGTTTCCTTACCTGAAAAATAGAGCTGTTAAAATCTACCTTGCAAGGATAACATATAAAGGATTAAAAGGGGGAAAAGGGATTTAAGTATGAAGATTAAACAAAAGGATATATTTCAGTACCAGGCACAAAGGAAAATAGTTAAATAGTATTTAACTGTTGGGTCCACCTGTGACCTTTCTACCTATAGAGCACTTGAAAGATCTTCAGAGTTAATCTCTGATCATGCCACTCTTCTACCTAAAACCTTAAACCACCCTAACCCTAACCCTCCTGCACAGCCCCCACAGGGGATGGAGCCTGCAGCAGGGAATCACACCATGACCTCCTGGTTCACAGGTAGACACTCAACCACTGAGCCACGCTGGCCAGGCAAAATTTTATTTTATGTACAAGGTATTTTATGCCTTTTTTCTTGGTATAGTATTTAAGGCCCTCCATGAGTGAGTCCTTGTCTCTCTTTCCAATCTCATTTTCCTTTGCCAACTTGGCATCACTACCTCTTCTAGGTCCTCTGCATTGCAGAGAAGCCAGGGATTACATTTCCCCAATCCATTAGTCCATATTGCTTCAGGTTAGAATTTGCCAATGTGAGCTATTTGCACAAGATTTGGAAGAGAGAAGGAAAAGCCATTATTTTGTGGAGGCGGTTGCAGGCTGACTGGTGGTAACGCGGAGATGATTTTCACAGGGAGAACAGTAGTTAGTGTTCAGAAGAAGGCACAACTATATATCCAAATCTCAAAAGTCTGCATAGTGATTCTCCTACTGAGGCTTTCAAAGACTTCACTCACCCTCTGATCTTCTAGATCAAAGCACCCAAGTTGTAGAGCAGTTTATGTAGCTGCCTGGACCTGTTGCAGATCCTTCTCTTGCTCTCAACACCTTGCAAAACTCTACAACGTAAAGATAACTTGGTAAATCGAATAGAACAGCACACTTAACTATGACATGTGATGCTTCCAGAATCCAGTGTCTCACCAGCCTCTGTGCCTCTTCCTTAGTGGTAAGAGGTGCAAGATGATACAACTTTGGATTTATCTCAGAAGGAATACCTCAACATTCCCCAGACCACTGGGCTCCTAGAAACTTCACCATGGGTTTGGGCTTCTGCTCTCTGCCACATGAGGAGCATATCCCAGACAGACGCTGTTCCTCCAGCCTGGTGCTCCAGAATAAGAAGACAGGTAGAATAGGGCCAAACAGAGCTGCAGACAATCAGCAGATTTTTGAGCAGAACAACAATAGTTGTGTTTACAGTAGTCACCTCTTACCTGCAGGGAATACTTTCCAAGACCCCCAGTTGGAGACCTGAACCTGGATAGTACACACATACCTGTGATAAAGTTTAACTTATAACTTAGGCACAGTAAGAGATTAACAATAATAACTACATATAAAATAGAGCAATTATATCAATATTAGAGGCCTGATGCATGAAATTTGTGCAAGGGATTTGGCCCCCACCCACTGCGGCGGCTGCTTCTGCCTCAGCCCCCACCACCACGGCTTCATCAGGAAGATCATCTGGAAGGATGCCAGGAAGGACTTCCGGCCTAATTAGCATATTATGCTTTTATTATCCTATCTAATAAAAGAGTAATATGCATATTAACCACCACTCCACTATACCCACCAGCCACGCCCACCAGCCACGCCCACCAGCCAATCAGGAGCGAATATGCAAATAAACCCACCCAAGATGGCTACAGCCACAGAGAGCAGGAGGGAGGCTTGGGTTTCCCCAGCAAGGAAGGAAGCCAAGCTTTCCGCCTGCTCTTGCCGGCCTAGGCCTCCACTCAAGGCTACAAAGTTTCAATGATAGAAGATACATAAACCCAAACAGAAATGGCGGCAGCCACGGAGCTGGAAAGAGCAGGAGGCTAGGGTTGCCCCCAGCGATGGAGGAAGCCAAGCTTTCTGCACACCCTGGCCAGCCCAGGCCTCTGCTTAAGGCTACAAAGTTTCAATTATAGAAGATACATAAATTCCAATAGAAATGGCTGCCGCCACGGAGCAAGCAGAAGGCTTGGCTTCCCTCCAGGCTACAAAGTTTCAATTGTAGAAGATAAATAAACCCCAGATACCAGGGCCTCCGCTTGGGTCGCCAGGGGGTGTGGCTGGCCTGCAAACCACCACAGGCCCCTCACCCAGGCCACCCCATGCCCCAAGGGAACCCCACCCTGATCCAGGACACCCTTCAGGGCAAACCAGCTGGCCCCTACCTGTGTACTAGGCCTCTATCCTATCTAATAAAAGAGTAATATGCAGATTGACCATCACTCCAACACACAAGATGGCTGCCCCCATGTGGTCAAAGATCCTGCCCCCATGTGGACACAAGATGGCCACCACAAGATGGCCAGCAGGGGAGGGAAGTTGGGAGGGACCAGGCCTGCAAGGGAGGGCAGTTGTGGGCAACCAGGCCTTCAGGGGATGGCAGTTGGGAGGGACCCAGGCCTGCAGGGGAGAGCAGTTGGGGAGGACCAGGCCTGCAGGGGAGAGCAGTTAGGGGAAAACAGGCTGGCAGGGGAGAGCAGTTAGGGGAAAACAGGCTGGCAGGGGAGCAGTTAGGCATCATTCAGGCTGGCAGGGGAGTGGTTAGGGGGTGGTCAGGCTGGCAGGCAGAAGCGGTTAGGGGCAATCAGGAAGGCAGGCAGGCAAGCAGTTGGGAGCCAGCAGTCCTGGATTGTGAGAGGGATGTCCAACTGCCCGTTTAGGCCCGATCCCACGAGGATCGGGCCTAAACGGGCAGTTGGACATCACTCAAGGGTTCCCAGATTGGAGAGGGTGCAGGCTGGGCTGAGGGACACACACCCCCTTGCACGAATTTCGTGCACCGGGCCTCTAGTTATAGATATTGTAATAAAAGTTGTATGAGTGTAGTCTCTCTTTCTCTCAAAATATCTTATTGTAACTATCTCTTACTTAGAATAAATGAGCTTGGTGGCACTCTTAGAGTTCAAGGCTTCCTAATACAATATGTTGCCATGAGTCAGAACACATTTCTTATTCACCTCTTCCCCCTACAAATTTAATGGCTTTTCATTCTTAACTAAGCACTTACCATGCAATGTAGCCATAATTTTTGCAGTTGGAAATTTGACAAAAAAAAAAAAAAAAAAAAAAACTAGAACAAATTTATTTTTCCTTCACAATTTCACAGATAAATTTTGTTCTTACCATAGATTTTATCAACCTCAGCATATAATTTTTTTCTTCCCTTATTAAGTCGAGAAATTTCACCTTTGCACTTACTAGTAAATGAAGCACTTTATATGACTTTTCTTTGGCACATTCAAATTGCCAGCATCCCTCACAATTCTTGTGCTTTGGGGTCATTATTAAATAAATTAAGGGTTCCTTGAACATAAACACTTCAATAACAGGACAATCTGTTATGGATGGCTACTGAGTGTCTAACAGGTAAGAAATGTATAGAGACAGTTGGATGGAGCAGGACTGCATGAGATTTCATCATTTTTCTCAAAACAGCACACAATTTAAAACTTGAATTGTTTATTTCTAGAATTTTTCATTTAATATTTTTGGACCATGGTTGACCACAGGGTAACTCAAACCATGGCAAGTAAAACCACGGGTAAGGGGAACTACTATAAACCTCTGAGATTTGGGCTTATAGTAACAGAAAAAGCTAATTGATATATCTTCATATATCTTTATCTCAGCTAAATGTAGCTGGTAAAGTTATATATGTCCCATTCTTTGCCATTTTCTGTACTGGCAAATTAAAAAGTCCTTTTTCATCTTGCACATAATTCCAGTGTTCAATTCAGAAGTCAGTTCTTTCTTAATCCCCAGCTGGAAATAAGTTATTTAGGTTTAACACCTAAAACACAGTTATGTCCCTTTATGTTCAACAGTTCCTATCTTGTGCTTTGTGATTTGTTTACCTGCCTGCTATTATAGCTCTTCTGGTTGATTTCTCAATATCTACTCCATCTGAAATAGTTATCTTAAGCCAATCACAGTAATCCTATTCTTTTATTAGTGATAGTTTTAGAACTGGTCTTAGAGCTAAATCCTGACTAGTGGGAAAAAATAGGCGAAAGCTCTGGAGGATTTCTAGGAAAAATTTACTTGCTTCTAAAAATAAGAAGGCCCTAGCTGGTCTGGCTCAATGGATAGAGTGTCAGCCTATGGACTGCAGGGTCCCAGGTTCGATTCCGGTAAAGGGCACATGCCTGGATTGCTGGCTTGATTCCCAGTGGGGGGCGTGCAGGAGGCAACCGATCAATGATTCTCTCTCATCATTGATGTTTCTATCTCTCTCTCCCTCTCCCTTCCTTTCTGAAATCAATAAAAATATATTAAAAAGAAAAAGAAAAAGAAGAAGGAAGAGGAGGAGGAGGAAGAAGAAGAGAAGGAGGGTTGGAGAAAGTGGCAGAGGCAGCCCTCCCCCACCCTTCTTTCTGTACTTTGCTAACAATATGAGGATTAAAGGCACATAAGAGAGGAAGCCAAGCTGAAACAAGCACAGAGGAGTGTCCTACATAGTTTGGGGCCATGTGCCACTGCCCTGGAGACTCCAGATCTGTGTCAACTGCACTCAGTGTGGGCCCAAATAATTTACTACATGAATAAATGGAAATAAATACTTTTGGGTTATTTAAGCCTGCGATATAAGATCTTTGAGTAAAGCATAAGACAATCATGATGGTTGTAGCCTGGAATGGTGGAGGAGAAGCCACTCATGAATATTTTTTAAAAAGCAGAACAAAAGCTTCTAAAGGACTAAGAATCATTGAAAAAAAAGAAGAAAAAATAGGAAAAGAACTCTCTGGAACAAAACTTGCATAACCTCTTTTTCCGAGGTCTTTGTAAACTAGACCAAATATTATATAGATTTTCCTTTATATGTGAAATCTTGGTCCAACTCTGAATATAGCATTTCAGTGAGTGTAACCAAACCTATTAAGGGTGGGAACCAGAGTTCAATAGCATTACTGACCAAAACCACACTTTAAAAAAAATAGTAATTGATTATATAAAATAAAATTGACAGGTATTTTCAGTATTCATAGATCTAGTGGTTTCATATCAAGTCTTTAAAGGAACATAGTATTACATCTAATCACCAGTATTTAGAGTAGCAATTTTCCTCCTGTTGCTATCTTCAAGCTGAGTTTTGACCTTTTCTGTATTGAACAAAATAGTAGGTGACACATCTTAGGGACCTTTCTAGGACTCTGAGTTTACAATTGACCTTGAGGCTCCAAAATAGGAATGGTCTTTGGGAGACCTGAGAAAATGGTTTTGCTCAACTTCATAGCATGGAATAATTAAAGCTCCCAATAAATGAATGTTTTAAGTAAGATGAATGAGCATCTACAGAGTTTTTGTTTTGTCTTCAGAAACAGTAGAAGATGTGCTACATGGATAGGGCAGCTGAGCTTTCAATCCTTAGAAGAAAAAGGATAATTACAAAATCCATCACTCTATATATGTATTCATCTCACTTTTTCTTCACCTTGGAAAAAAAAGAAAAACTCCATTTTCCTTTCATCTGTGATTCTCTTTACCACACCTACTTTAAACCCTAAATGCATAGATATTACTGGGGAGAATGATAAAAGAAAGGACTAATGTGATTACTGATAAATTAAAAACAGAAGT
Source organism: Plecotus auritus (assembly GCF_963455305.1). NCBI lineage: Eukaryota > Metazoa > Chordata > Mammalia > Chiroptera > Vespertilionidae > Plecotus > Plecotus auritus. The sequence continues at coordinate 87,793,222 of NC_137771.1, read as the reverse complement.
CCTCATTTAAGTAACTACGGTATATACTAAGAGTCAGGAAAATATGTCCTGTAGCTATTATTTTCCCCCTCTGCAATAGTGAAAGTAAATTGCTTCATTCAAGTAAAATGGTATGTCTAATAGGACAGGCCACTGAAGAGTCAATATTCAGGTTCAAAAGTAGTTATTTATCCTCTCATGCACACACAATGTGTGATTTCCAGGTACTTGTGCTCAGCCTGTAGTAGTGCAATCTTAAGGTAAGTGACTGAGTGTGGTGCAGAATTAGAGAATTTAATATAAGATTTCTGACTTTGGCATCAACTCACAAAGAAGTGTAAAAGTATAGTAATTCTTTATCTCATGATTCAGTTTGCTATGGAAAATGAACACATTAAGTAATGAAAATCTTAGCACACAGTGTTGAGAATAGTAAGCCAGATGTTTCCCTTCAGGCTTTCCTTTATTAAAAATTATTAACTTTTGACTCACCGATACCCATCTTTGCAAAAAGTGTGTTCTCAGAACATGGCTATTGAGTCACATTTTAATAAAAACACAAGTATCCATTCATGGATGAAAGGGCTCCTTTGAAAAATATATTGAGGGCAAGTGCTTTGTTTGGCTTTCTGGGATAGATGCTAACCAGCAACCTAAGGAGTAATCTTGACAGGAACTTTGTAAGGAGAGGACTAGAATGGAAGAGGAGAGGACAAGCTGGGGTCTGGGCAGATTCAAGAGGATGAAGAGGAAGCAGAACAGAGAGTGTGTTGTCTTTTTCACTTATCTTGTCTGTTAAAAGATATGAAATCGCCGAAACCGGTTTGGCTCAGTGGATAGAGCGTCAGCCTGTGGACTGGGAGGTCCCGGGTTCGATTCCGGTCAAGGGCATGTACCTTGGTTGTGGGCACATCCCCAGTGGGGGTTGTGCAGGAGGCAGCTGGTCGATGTTTCTCTCTCATCGATGTTTCTAGCTCTCTATCCCTCTCCCTTCCTCTCTGTAAAATATCAATAAAAATATATATATAAAAAAAGATATGAAATCATTTATGAGGTAGTGATAATGTGTTAGATCCGTGGTCAGCAAACTGCGGCTTGCGAGCCACATGCGGCTCTTTGGCCCCTTGAGTGTGGCTCTTCCACAAAATACCACGGCCTGGGTGAGTCTATTTTGAAGAAGTGGCATTAGAAGAAGCTTAAGTTTAAAAAACTTGGCTCTCAAAAGAAATTTCAATCGTTGTACTGTTGATATTTGGCTCTGTTGACTAATGAGTTTGCCGAAAAGATTTATCTTCTAACATTTCTAAGTTGCCTGGACTATGGTTTGTTGACATTGGTTGACTTAGTTAACTAAGTAGTGTTATGGATATTCAGGTAGTTAACTAGAGAGTCTGAAAAAGACAGTTTTTCAGGTTTCTTTTGGCACTTTTATTTACATTCACTCATTTATATAAACTATTGAGTAAGAAGTTAAAATAGACATGAGAGATAAGGTGGCTGTGAAAAGTGCCTCCCAGATCTTGGCCACTGGTGGTATAACTGAACAACAGCTCCAGCTATTGCACTCTGAAAAACTCTACCACATTGGTTCCAAGGCCATGCTTCCTATGGGCTGCCCCCAGCCAGTGACTGAGTGTGGCAGGGTTATAAAGCAGGCCCTTTCCTGGACTCAAGAACTCCCTATCAGCTTTGCCAATACATTTTTAAATGTACTGCAGTCTAAGATGATTCCACTTAACCACCCTTCCCTATCTTCTCCAAGGTCTAATGACTCTTCCAATACCTTCTGCTTCCCTATTACCTTTCCCCTCAAGACATTTCCCCTAATGAACCTCTTGCATAGCTAATCTCATCTTGGAGTCTCCTTCCTGGAGGGCTCAGACTAACACAGAGTAGAAGAAGGAAACTAATCATTTATTGGCTGATACCTACTGACCAAACAACATTCATTTTTAATCTATTCATTTGATATTTATTGGCTTTCTACTTTGGTAGCATTTAATGACAACAAAAACTTGAGGTTTACAGGGACTCAAAGGCCAAGTTGTGTTGACTGCATTTCTAACCTTATCATTGAGATAGGAATAGGTTGTGGTTTGATGAGCAAAGAGGCAGCAGGTTATCTAAAGAAGGTAGCTAGACACTGGGGCATGAAGGAGCTATTTTTCTTGGCATTGCTCCTTCTACAGTTTGATCCACAAACTCAACTTTTCAGTGCCTCAGAATTGATTAGGTTCTTAATAACTGATTCACATATTCAAGGTCACCAGTGACCTCCACATTACTAAAGCTGATAATCAGATCTCAGCCCTCTTCTTACTGAACTATCTATAGCATTTGGCAAACACAATTGATTATGCTTTCTGCCCTGAAACAACATCATCACCTGGCTTCCAAGAACCACACTTACCTCCTCTTACCTCCCTGGCCACTCATTATTGTCTCTTGCTGGCTTTTTCTCATGCATTTGACTTCTTATCATTGCAGCGCTCTGGATCTTAAGCCTTGGACATTTTTTTTCTATATATACCCTCCACTCAGCTGTTTTATGCAGCTTCTTGTTTTCTGTTTGTTTGGTTTTTAAATATATTTTTATTGATTTCAGAGAAGAAGGAAGAAGGATAAAGAGATAGAAACATCAAGGATAAGAGAGAATCATTCATCAGCTGCCTCCTGCACATCCCCCACTGGGGAATGACGACCCCACAACCCAGGCATGTGCTTTAACAAGGAATTGAACTGTGACCTCCTGGTTCAAAGGTTGACGCTCAACCACTGAGCCACACTGGTTGGGCAACAGCCTTTTAATAATCTATAATAATAAAAGGGTAATATGCTAATTAGACCAAACATCCCAGATGTCATTCCGGATGTCCTTCCAGACAAAGCTGGAGCTGGAGGGAAGCCAGCCCTGGTCCCAGGTGCCAGAAGGAAGCCAGTGCCGGCAGATGGGGGAAGGAAGGCCTACTCTTGCATGAATTTTTGTGCATCGGGCCTCTAGACTATAATAATAAAAGTGTAATATGCTAATTAGGCCAGAGGTCCTTCCAGATATCCTTCCAGACGACCTTCCAGATGAAGCCAAGGCTGCAAGGGAAGCCCGGTGCCAGGTGCCAGAGGGAAGCCAGTGCTGGCATCCAGGAGAAGGAAGGCCTACTCTTTTTTTTTTTTTTTAATTTATCTTTATCATTGAAATTATTACTGATGTCCTCTTTTATTCCCATTGACCCTTCTACCTAGTGGAAGGCCTACTCTTGCAGGAATTTTGTGCATTGGGCCTCTAGTATCTATGTAATAATGACTCTAAAATTTATATGTCCAGCCCACACCTCTACCCTGAATCCTAGACTCATGTTCACATGCCTACCTGGCATCTCTATTTAGATGTCTAATAGTCATCTCAAACAATGTGTCCTAAACAGGATTTCTAATTATTTCACCTTAATCTGCTTGTCTCATAATCTGCTCATCTCTGGTAATATCAACTTTATCCTTTCAGATGCTCAGGCCAAAAGCCCTTGAATTATTGTTGAAGTTTTCCCTTTTGTGGCATGTACTCAATTCTAAGGCACTTTTTCTGAAGCTCAACTTTAAGCATATTTCCCAAGTACAAATTCTTATAACTACCTCAAGCATACTGTCACCTTGGACTGAGCCACCTAATTGTTGCAAAAGCCTCCTAATTGCTCTCCCTTCTTATGCTCTGGCATCCCTACAGCTTCACAATCTGTTCCTATAACTGCAGCTCAGTGATCATGTTAAAAATCTAAGTGAAGTGCTATGAGCTGAGTTGTGTGCTCCCAAAATTCGTATGTTGAAACCTGAACCCTCAGTCCTTCAGAAAGCAGCTGAATTTGAAGATGGGCTTCTTATATAGGTTAACTTAATTATACAACCTAATTAAGTTAAGATTAAGTCAGTAGGGTGGGCCCTAATCCATTGTGGCTGGCGTCCTTAAAAGAAGAGGAGATTAGGAAACAGACATGTACATAGGGGAAGACCATGTGAGGTCACAGAGAGAAGGTGGCCATCTACAAGCCAAGGAGAGAGGCCTTCATTTTGTTATGACAACCATAGAAAACTAATACAGATTTTAGTGCCTAGAAGTAGAGTGCTACTATAACAAATAGCTAAAGTGAAAAATGGCTTTGGAAGTAGGGAGAGACTGGAAGAGTTTGGAGGTGCATGTTAGAAAAAGCCTAGATAACCTTAAAGAGATTATTGGTAGAAATAGGGATGTTAAAGATGCTTCTGGTGAGGTCTCAGATGGAAATGAGGAACATGTTACTGAATATTGGAGAAAAGGCAATCCTTGTTACAAAGTGGCAGGGAACTGGGCCACATTATATTCTAAAATTTTGTGGAAGGTAGAACCTGTGAATGATAAACTTGGATATTTTGCTGTGGAGATTTCTAAGCAAAATGTTGAAGGTCTGGCCTGGTATCCGTTTATAGTAAAATATGAGACAAGAGAGATAAATTAAAGAAGGAATTGTTAAGTAAAGAAGAACCAGAACTTGAAGATTTGGAAAATTCTCAGACATATTGCAAAAAAATTAAAAAGTGTGTTGTATAGAGAACACCACCGATTTTGCTGGACATCCATTTGTTAAAGAGACTACAGGTGTGACTCATGAATCCCATCAAACATGCTAGTAGAACACTGCCAGCTTGGACTACAGGGACAGGGGCAGGAGGAAATAAAGGAAGGCTATTGAACTTCTGGAATTCTACAGGACAGGCCAATAGTGCTATCCAGTTGCAAACATGTATTATTACCCTTCAAGAGAGTGGAAGAATGACCCAGAAGGTAACTCAGAGATAGGCAGGGCTGCAACTGCCACCACATACCCAGAGGGCACTGGAGTTAGGGGGCAGTGAGGCTGTCTCCTCCTCAGTTCCAGAGGCCGGGGCCATCTCCTCAGTTTTAGCAGAACAGGCTGCTGCTGCCCAGGAGCAGAGGGAAAGGGTAACACTTACAGAGGGGCCAGAAGGTGATCCACCCCCGTTTTGGGCCCAGAGGACAGGGAATGGAGCCAAAAAGGATTATTCTTGAGACTTAAAATCTAATGGAATTCTTGCTATGTTTTGCAATTACTTTAGACCCATCACTCTTCTTTCTGATTTCTCTCTCTTGGAAGGGGAATGTCTATCCTACACCATAATGTGTTTTGGAAGCAGATAACTTGTCTGGTTCTACAGGTCCACAGCTGGAGAGGAATTGTGCTACAGGATGAATCATACCTTGAGTCTTACCCATACCTGCTTTAGATGATATTGAGATGAGACTTTGAACTTAAAGTTGGTGCTGGAACAAGTTAAGAGTTAAGATTTTGGGGGCTGTTGGAATGAGATAATTTTTTTTTTTCATGTGAGAAAAGCACAAATTTGGGAGGAGTGTTAGGGACTTAATTATATCCTCCAAAAGTAGTCATAACTTGAAGTTATAGCCCTCAGTACTTCAGAATGTGACTAAATACATGTATTTGGAGATAAGACATTTAAAGACGTAATTAAGCTATAAAGACGTTTTATGGTAAATCCAATATTACTGGTTTTCTTGAAGAAGAAATTTGGACAGAGACAATACAGAGACTGAGGGATGACCATGTGAGCACACAGCAAGAAGGAGATAGGCCTCAGGAGAAACTTACCCTGCTGGCAGCTTGATGTTCGACTTCTAGCCTCCAGAATTGTAAGAAAATAAATCCCTGTTGTTTAAGGCACCCAATCTGTGGTATTTTGTTATGACAGCCCTAGCCACCTAATATATGAAGTGATAAAATTCCTCTGCTTAGAACTCTCCAATAGCTCTCCATCTTCCCGAGAGTTCTTACAGGGCCTACAAGGTCCATAATCGGATGCCCAGATCCCAAGTGTGTAGGTGGGGGTGAGTGTTAATTACTAGAAGTTTAAAGCCTCCAATATCTTTTTTCAAGGGCTAGTTGTACCCTCCAAGGCCAATAGTGCCACTAACCTGATATATACATTCCACTGGACAGTAATATAAAAGTGCACTTCCTTTTTGCCTTTGTAACCTCTCATTTTGTATTTTCATCTAGGGCATTTTCCTTTGGTCAACACATTCTGTCTTTAGAGGTGTCTACACTATTGATTAGGCTTTAGAGCCACATAAACCTCAGATAAGTTATTTAGTAAACTATATGAATCAGGCCCTAACAGTTTGGCTCAGTGGATACATCATCACCTGCAGACCAAAGGGTCCCAGGTTCGATTCTGGTCAAGGGCACTTACCTTGGTTGCAGGCCTCTCGGGCCCTGGCCCTGGTCAGGGCTCGCGCAGGAGGCAACCAATCGATGTGTTTATCTCACATCGATGTTTCTCTCTGTCTTTCCCTCTCTCTTCCACTCTACCTAAAAATTAATGGAAAAATACCCTTGGGTGAGGATTAACAACAACAACAAAAAACAACAACTATGTGAATCTTCAATTCCTCATATATAAATTGGGAATAATAGTATCTATATTGTAGAGTCATTCATTATTTAGTAAGTAAATATGTATTGAAAAGCTGGTTGGTTCCAGGCACAATGTTGTGAAAATAAAATTAGGTAAATTATATAAAGTATGACACTCATAACTTGCTTTATATTAGTTGCTCAATAAATGATATTATTATTGACAATATTATTTTTATTATTGTTGATGTTAGGATGGAATTCTAATTCTGTTCTTTAATCTGAGAGGTGTTTTGTCTTTTTTAAAATATATTTTTATTTCTTCCGGAGAGAAAGAGAGTGGGAGAAAGAGATAGAAACATCAATGATGAGAGAGAATCATTGATTGGCTGCCTCCTGCATACCCCATACTGGGGATCCAGCCCACAACCTGGGCATGTGCCCTTGACTGGAATTGAACCGGGACCCTTCAGTCCAGAGGCTGATGCTCTATACACTGAGCTAAACCAGTTAGGGCTGTTTTGTCTTTTCAATGAGGTTTTTGCATAAATTATCTCATTCATTATTTGTTAATTTTCAAATTTAATCCTCATAATCCTGAAATCCCACATTTTCCCCAGTTTATTACTCTTTCACTCCTCACATTCAAATTTCTTGAGTTAGCTATATACTCCCTGTCTCTACTCATCTCCCATTTATTCCTCAACATGCTCCATTCCAGTGTTTCATCTTCCATTACTCCTCAAAACAACTTCATCACTGGTTATTTATGACCCCTCGTTGCTTGTATTAGCCAGCTACTGCTGCCATAACAAAATACCACAGACTAAGTGGCTTAAACAATAGAAATTTATTTTCTTACAGTACTGGAGGCTGGAAGGCCAAGATCAAGGTACAAGCAAGGTTGGTTTCTCTGAGGTTAGTTTCTCTCCTTGGCCACCTTCTCCCTGTGCTGTTACATGGCCTTTCCGATGCATGCATGCACCCCTGGTGTCTCTTCTTATAAGGACCCCTGTCGTATAGGAATAGGGCTCCACCCTTATGACCTCATTTAACCTTAATGACCTCTTTAAAGCCCTATCTCCAAAAACAGTTACATAAAGGCATTAGGGTTTCAACATATGAATTTTGAGGGGTATAATTCAGTTCATAATATGCTAAGTAATATTTCTCCTTGCTTATTTTACTTGACCTTACATAAAAATTCAAAAGTATATTCCACACTTACCTTCTTGAAGCCCTCTCTTCTCTGGTTTTCCAGAGCCCCCACAGGCTCCTAGTTTTTCTCTTTTTTCCTTGAACCACTTCTTGGAGTCTCATTTTCACTCTCTAACAATGAAATGTTGGAGTTCCTTAAGACTTTAACCTTGAGTCCTCCACTTCTCACTTTATACTGTACGAGCTCATCCTTCCACATGGCTTCATCCCAATTGTACAGAGAAAACTCAGTTTTTTATCTGTAGATCAGAACTGTTGACTTGATCTCTCTATGTATTTGTCTCTGCCTGGAACATATTAGACATTGAGGAAAACAGTGTTAGTGCTATCCTTTTTTCTGTTCAGAATGGCTGCTGTACTGAAATACATTTACCCTATAAAATCACCGCTTATTCTAGTACCATCACAGTCATAGGAGGGAATTTCCAGGGTGATCTCAGATGAACTTGTGTAGCCCTTAGAGAAGTCACCCACATATGTAGTTCCTCTTGACATCAAGGTGTCGGGGAAAGAGGGAAATTCCAAGTTGCAGAGTGCATGAAAATAATTTTAAAAGTTAACTGATAACCATCTACAGTGCAAGCGTTCTGTGACTAGTATGTATGGTTAAGGACTCTGAGACCATTACACCACACACTGCTAATGTGGAAGAGGGGATTTTTTTTAGGTTGAGCTGAGTTGTTCATTTGCTGGGCTGTGGTGAACAGTTTCAAGATATCATAACTTTCTAGATTTTAGCTGTAATTGCACAGTTCATGAGATAATACATTACTAATTATTACTAATTAGAAATGAAAGGAGTGGAAGGGAGGTTGTGGGGCTGTGTAAAAAAGAAGAAGGGATTAAGGAAGAAAAAAAAAACACACTTAGAGACACAGACAGGTATGGTGATTACCAGAAAGAAAGGAGGAGGTAGATGAGATTAAAGGAGGGTTAAATGGTGATGGAAGGAGACTTAATTTGGAGTGGTAGCACACAATGCAATATACAGGTGATGCATTATTGTACACTTGAAACCTATATAATTTTATTAAACAATGTCACCTCAATAAATTCAATAAAAAGGAAAACACACTTAAAAAAGAAATGAAAGGAGTAATATCAAATCATTCACATAGGACATATAGATTGAATATCTATACCTGAGAGAGAGCTAATAGAAGATAGAAAGATCCCAAAGAGAAGTCCTTGACCTCACCAGTGTCATGAGTGTGCCTGGGCGAGCCTGTTCATTCCACTCAGAATCACTCCATGTGCATCTTGGACACACACACACCTGAGCTTGTCAACCTCAGAACAGACCCTGTGCATGTTCATCCAGAATCAGCCTAACTTCACTTTCATCTTAGATATACAATTCTGACCATCAGGTTCCTTTCACCAGGAATTAATAACACACAGTTTGTGTTTGTCCTGAGGTAAATTAGCATAAGTGATAATTATATCAAAACCTCCATACGAATTTTGCTCAAGGGCATCTAACTTATCAAATGTCACACAATTAACATATCTATACTTATATATTTACATTCTGTCAAAGACTCTAACTCAAAATAGTTCCAGTATATATGGATTGGTTCTTTCTTGGATTCTTGATTTCTCCCTTTTTGGCTAACAAGTTTAATTTTATTTTTGTAAAAAGCAAACTTAAAAATCTCCCTTTCCTCATATGATGCAAAGTTCCCTGTGTCAACTCCACCATCAACAATGAGTGATGTCACCTCACCCAACCTTATCTAAATCTTTAGGATAAAGATATATGGGATTTCAGCACAAACACCCAATGTGCAGTATGCAGTGAAAAGAAAAAAATGGAGAAACCAAGATGGCGGCATAGGTAAACACCTAAACTGCTGCCTCGCACAACAATTTCAAAACTACAACTAAAAGACAGAACGGACACCATCCAGAACCACAGGAAAGCTGGCTGAGTGAAAATTCTACAACTAGAAGATAAGAGAAAAGCTCACAGAGAATTGGAGGTACGGCAAAGGGTCTTTGTGCGCACAGAGAGGAAGGGCGGCTGAGAGCCTGGCTGACTTTCTCTGGCAGAAGGGGGAAGGAAGCCCCCGACCGCACTGAACCCCAGTTCTGACTGCACTGAACCCCAGTTCCGGGCGAGCCCCTGGGAACCCACGCTCTTGTGGGGGGAGTCTGGACTCTCGGGCGAAGACTCGGGAGCCGGGGAAGGCGGAGGACTGAAAGCACGCGCGTGCCAGTGTGCACAAAGACTGTGGAGGTTGCCACAGGCTTTCCCTAGTGGATGGGAGTCAGAGGCTCCTGACTGCACTGAGCCCCAGTTCTGACGGCACTGGACCCCAGTTCCAGGCGAGCCCCTGGGGACCCACGCTCTTGTGGGGGGAGTCTGGACTCTTGGGAGGAGACTCGGGAGCTGGGAAGGCAGAAGTCTGAAGGCGCGCATGTGCACGCAAGGGCAGGCTGACAGGAAGCCAAGACTGAGACTCCACCCCATCCAAGCTGAGCACAGAGGCTATTGCAATTTGGCAAGTCTAATCCAATAAGGCTGTCTCCAGCACCGAACTTCTCCCAGCATAGACACAGCTGATCCTTACAGCCAACTGGCCTGGAGGTCAATTCTTCCCAGTGATACCAACAACAATAAAGACTTAATTACAACAAGGCTGTACACACAGTCCACAAAGGGGTGCACCAAGAGTGTCCACCTCAGGTTAACTGGGGAGGCAGACCCACTGGGCCGTATTGGAAACCTAGCACACAACCAACTCAGGGAAGCAGTGAAAATGCGGCGTCAAAGAATCAGATCACAAACGAAAGAAATGGAGGAAAACAAACGACTGGATATAGAATTCAAAACCACGGTTATAAGGCTTTTTAAGAATATCCTAGAAAAGGCCGATAAATATAACAAGACCCTCGAAGATATGAAAAAGGACCAACTAGAAATTAAACATACACTGACTGAAATAAAAAATATTATACAGAGACCCAAAAAGAGACAAGAGGAACACAAAAATCAAGTCAAAGAATTGAAATACAAAGAAGCAAAAAAAACTCAACCGAAAAAGCAAAAAGCAAAAAAAAAAAATCCAAAAAGTTGAAGATAATGTAAGAAGTCTCTGGGACAACTTCAAGCGTACCAACATCAGAATTATGGGGGTGCCAGAAGAAGAGAGAGAGCAAGATACTGAAAACCTATTTGAAGAAATAATGACAGAAAACTTCCCCCACCTGGTGAAAGAAATAGACTTACAAGTCCAGGAAGCGCACAGAACCCCAAACAAAAGGAATCCAAAGAGGACCACACCAAGACACACCATAATTAAAATGCCAAGAGCAAAAGACAAAGAGAGAATATTAAAAGCAGCAAGAGAAAAACAGTTAGTTACCTACAAGGGAGCACCCATACGACTGTCAGCTGACTTCTCAACAGAAACTATGCAGGCCAGACGGGAGTGGCAAGAAATTTTCAATGTGATGAATAGCAAGAACCTACAACCAAGATTACTCTACCCAGCAAAGCTATCATTCAGAATTGAAGGTCAGATAAAGAGCTTCACAAATAAGAAAAAGCTAAAGGAGTTCATCACCACCAAACCAGTATTATATGAAATGCTGAAAGGTATTCTTAAAGAAGAGGAAGAAGAAAAAAGTAAAGAGAAAAATTATGAACAACAAATACATATCTATCAACAAGTGAACCTAAAAATCAAGTGAATTAAAAACCTGAGGAACAGAATAATCTGGTGAATATAATAGAATCAGGGGCATAGAAAGGGAGTGGACTGATAATTCTCAGGGGGAAAGGGGTATGGGGGGTTCATGAAGAGACTGGACAAAAATCATACACCTATGGATGAGGACAGTGGAGGGGGAGGTAAGGGCAGAAGGTGGGGTGGGTACTGGGTGGAGGGGAGCTATGGGGGGAAAAAGGAGAAATAATTGTAATAATCTGAATAAAGATTTATTAAAAAAAAACAACAAAAACAAACACAACCCGCAGAAGACTGGACAGAATATGTGGCCTACATTAACTGGGTCAATTTCCTGCTAAAACAAAAATATCAATATTTTGCATAGGTTTGAAACAAGACCAAGAATCTCATAATGTAACATTCTAAATATCCAGAATACAGTCTAAAATTATTTGGCATATAAATAACCAATAAAAGTTCAACTTGCATGGAAAAAAAGACAACCAATAGACAGCAACACTGAAATGACACAGAGATTGGAATTATCTGGCAAAGACTTTACATCAGCTACTAGAGGCATGATGCACGAAATTCGTGCAAGGGGCTCGGCCCCCATTGCCACGTGGCTTCCTCAGCCCCTACCACCGCTGCAGCTGCCTCTGCCTCAGCCCCTACCACCGAAGCTTTGTTTGGAAGGTCATCTGGAAGGATGTCTGGTCTAATTAGCATATTATGCTTTTATTATTATAGATTATAGATATAAAAAAGCTCCAACAAGTAGGGAAGAACACTCTAGAAATAAAAGATAAAGAATCTCAGCAAAAAAGTACCAGGGCTCTGGCTAGTTTTTCTCAGTGGTTAGAACATCAGCCAGTGTACTGAAGGGTCTCAGGTTCAAGGTATAAATAAGAACTAAATGAAAATCTTAGAACTGTGAAAACCAACAACCAAAATTTAAGAAAAACTGTGAAGCCTCAATATCAAGAATGGAGATAATGCAAAAGGAGCACGTGAACTTGAAGATAGATCCACAGACAACAATTGGAAATAATGGTTGTCCAGTATCCTAATTGCAGTGGTAGTTACAAAATCAATGCATGTGTTAAAATTCATAGAACTGCATAGCAAAACAAAGCCAATATTACCGTATGTCAATTTACAAAATAAAATTTTGTAATTTAAAAAAAAAAAAAAGAAAAGAAAAAAACAACACTCTAACCATTAGGAAAAAATGGAGAGAGACAGATACTTTATGTAACTTGTCTTTGAAAAAAAAATGAACAACTTCACCCCATTTCAAGTGGAGTTAAGTGGGTTCCAGGTGAAAAGGAGATTAACTGTGCTTGAATGATTTGTCCCTCCCCTGCCTGTCCCCTTCCTCCTGAATGCTTGTGTATTTTCCCTCTATATGGGGTTCTTACTAAATTCAAAAGGGAAGTGAAGACTTCCAAGCTGGAGGAAATGAGATGGAGATGAAAAATGAACTCCTGATTTCAGCTGAATTCACCCAGATGGCAAAAAGAAAAAAAACAAGTGACAATTTTGACCTTAGAAAGCAGCAGAGAAGTAAGAAAAGTCAACTTGAGCTCAACTCCAATTTCCTCTTTGATGGCTAAATAAATGTTAAATTACTTTGTAAATATTTTTGAATGACTGGTTTTGGAGTGGGAGCGATGAGGAAAGAAAGGGGAAAAAAGGTTAACTACCACACATAAAACAACCAGCTCAGACAGCCTATGGCCAATTTTTACAGTTGGATTTTTATAAACTCCTGGAAGAGTTGGGCAAGGGATGGGTTTATAATGTTACCATGGCAGTGCTGTAGTCTTTTGACAAAATATTGTGACACTGAAGCAGATATACGATGGGAATACAAGCATAGCTGCTGGGACAAGTAGGAAGGAATTTAAGACCCTCACTAAATATTTCAGTGAAGAATGTCTCACTGAAATGTCGCTGGGTTTAATTAGCTGTAGAATGAAAGATGAAGGGTTAATCCAAGGTCAGTGTGGGGGAAAATGAAGCTTGTGACACATGCAGCTATTGATATTTGCTGGATGCCACACTCTAGACAATTAGAACAGTAAATTAACAGAGCGTAGGAAAGAATGGGCACTTAGATTTTTTAAGTCAATTTGATATAACGGTGTTCAGTTATTTAATTTTCATATGCATTTCTCTAAAATGCTTTCTGTCAATCCAGGCATTTCTTCTGAAATGTTAAAAGTGACTGCCAAGTAGGTAAGAAATATTCTCTGATTTCAGTGAGAAACAACTTGATTGCACTCAATTAAAAACAATTTAATCTGTTAAATATTGTTTGATGTCTATGTTTGCCTATTTACACTGCTTTAATTTTTTTTTCTTATTCACAAGGGGGAAAAGTGTTGGGCAGACATATGTATATATATAAAAACTTGTTTGAGTAGAACAAACTCTGAATTCTGTCTAGAGTAAGGGAAGATTTGTCAAATAAGCATTTCAAGCATTCATTAACTGATTCAACAAATATTCTTTGAGCCTCTGTTAGGGGCCAGGTGTTGTGCAAGGCACTGTGTTCTCAGTTAGCAACAGGACAGGGTGTGCTCTTTATAGAGTTCTATGGGTTGGAACCCAGAACAATAGCATCTTTTTAGAGCAAGCTCTCAGGTGGGCAGGGGGTATTCTTAGTCTACTAACCAGAAGAATGATTAAGTTGTTAGTCACCTTGCAACAAACCTGAATTACAGAGAGGCTAACTGATTTGCTAAAGATAACCAGACATTTCAGTATGTACAAACATACTGAATAGTTCCCTCATTTCCATTCTCCAATTTAACCACTAGATAGATGCTCCATAGTATTTCTTACATAAATTACACATATATACTTTTACATAGTATTAAAGACACATTTTGACTTTAATTTTTCAGAATTTGTACTAGTAGTATAACTTTATTCACAATCAAAGTGAGTAATTTAGTCTGGCTTGAGTGGTATGAATGAGCAAATATCTCCTGCTCACCACTAATGTACTAGGAAAGAGAGGAAAATCAACTAACTTTAGCAAAGTCACAGAATAGTAAACTCCCATGAGGGTCCTGAGTAATGTTAAAATGAAAAGTAAATGTGAGTTGACATTTAGCCATGTTTTCACATTAGGCACAGGCATCAATCCAGAAAGCACTGGGCAAGTCTAACTACACTGATGTCCATCAAAGATATCAGAAGGAACTCCGTTTAGCAACAGGCTTAGAGGGAATGGCCAAAGATTAATTATAAGCCTTGGGGAATACTGCAGCCTCTACCAGCTGCCCTTCCAGGACTGACCTTGAAGCTTCAGAGCCTGGCAATGGTGAACTTTAGCAGTTGTGGAAATAAGATACAGCAGGTTCTTTACCCCTACCCCAACAGCTCATGCAAGTCATCCAGTTGAAACCTGTTTACCCATTGCTGTTCTGCGGCAGGTATTGGACTGGGTGCCGAGGATGCTGTTTAGACAAGAAAGAAACTGTCCTTGTATAGTTCAGAAGAATCGGTGTTGGGGAAGTGTGAGCTGGTGATCTGGGTATTTCAGTAAACCAAGATTTTCATTGCATTGAGGTGAGTGAGCCCACTGAAGGTCTCTGAAATCAAACAGGCACAAGGACAAGGATCTCTACTCCATGAAGTGAAGTGTGGCTGACACAAAGGGGAAAGTGTCTTGGAGGTCCCTTCCTACTCAGCATTCTGTATGTGGCAAGAGATGACAGAGGGATGTGGTCTGAGTCCCCAGTTCTGTTTCTGCCCTTGGCTGTTCTGCACTACTCTTTTAATAGCTACTCAGAATGGATAAATGGGTGTAGCCAAAATGGCAATGGTATGCACATTCTACCTCCCTCAATTGTGCAAAGCCGAACACTCCTTCTGCAAGTGGATGTTGGAGCAGAACATATGGGTTTGTGTCTGGAAGAGACAATTGGAATAACAAGAACAGGGGTCATAGTGCTCATGGTTAAATAACATACATTGTCATGGGATTCTTAGTTGATTGCCTCATAAATTATCAAACTAAACTGACACTACTCATTGTTATAGTCATGTGGATGGTGTTCATCTTCTACAAGTCGATCTACTTAATTTAAACGTATTGAAAGCAAAACAACATCAAAAATTCTGCCTAAAAAGAATGACTATCATTGCTAAACTAGAGGCCTGGTGCACGAAACTTGTGCACGGGGAGGGGGGGGGGTCCCCTCAGCCCAGCCTGCACCCTCTCCAATCCGGGACCCCTCGGGAGATGTCCAGCTGCCAGTTTAGGCTCGATCCTGAGGACATCCCTCTCACAATCTGGGACCACTGCTCCTAACTGCTCACCTGCCTGTCTGCCTGATCACCCCTAACTGCCTACCCTACTGGCCTGGTCACCCCCAACTGCCCCCTTGCCGGCCTGGTCACCCCTCACTGCCCACCCCCCCCCCCCCCGCAGGCCTGGTCGCCCCACGCAGCCTGCTGTTTGCTATTCAGTCATTTGGTCGCCCCTCACTAACCCCCCCTACCAGCCTGCTTGCCCCACGCAGCCCGTTCGGTCGATGGTCACTTAGGCTTTTATATATATATATAGATATATAGATAGATAGACAGACAGACAGATAGATAGATAGATAGATAGATAGATAGATAGATAGATAGATAGATAGATACTACTTAGCTCTAGTTGGAATTAGTTGTGTACTCCTTGTGTAGTTTGGAAGGGCACATGTTTTTGCAATGTGAAAAGTCAATAGCACAGTCCATCTATTTCACTCACCCTCAGTTAACCAGACAATTATTACCCTGTTAGTAGGAAAAACACTTCCACAGATGTAACTATTTTCTTATGAAGTGAAGTAGAATGATGGTTTGAGTGTGATTAGTACCTTTTAAAGCTATAAATTTGTATTCAGCATAAAAGAAAAGCAATTTAAGAGGATGCTGACTCTGAAGACTACAGAGCCATTGAGATCTTGAAATCTATGAAAGAATAAAACAAAAGTGAAGCTGAATTTTTAGTTCCCATTGGGAGATCAAATAACAAATATGGGTTATATTGATAATCACTATGTTGATAATCACTTACACTTTTTGGACCTAAATTCTCTGTGACTGCTTCAACAAACATTTATTGAGTACCTTCTAAGGACAAGATGGTGTACGGGGGTAATTTAAAAACAATACGATTCTTATTGAAGATTTGACACACAGAGATTAAATCTTATTGACATAGTGGGGTATAAATAGTGCTTGAGCTTCTATGTAAAGATATTTCTGTCTGTGGTTTGGTCCTCTTATATATAAATGCCCTATTGGGGTAACAGTGCCAATTAAAGCCAGCCAAATTGTTGTACATTGACACTTTTTTTTTTAAAAGGGCTCTAACAACAAAAATTTTCCAATACCAATGAAGTGATAAAATAAATAAAAGTCTTTTGGGCCACCTTCTAAGTCTTAGACTAAGAGAACCTTTTTTTCTGATTTTTGAAAGACCCATTAAGTCAGCAGCTCAGGCTCTCATTTGGACATGGACATTTGTTTTAGTTGTTTTAATGACAAACTTGAGGATGAATTCATTTATGTCATGGTTTTGAGTGACTTGAATTTTCTTTGATAATGGACAGGGGAACCTACCTACAAATGGCCATGACATAGAAAACACATGCACACGTGTATACAAACCTAATATATAGGTGTATAATGCACATCCCAGGTTAAGCTTCTTCACTTTGCAAGATAGGGAGGCCTTTTGGGGAGAAGGTAGATGCTAAACTCTTTTTGATCTGGGGTAACATCCAGTGGATTAAGTAGAGTCAGAAACATTTGGGAAGGAGTCAACACAGCTACAGTCGGCAGGGAGCATAATCATGGAGAGGCTGGGAGCTTTGTTGGAACTTCAAATGTCAAGATTGCAATTTGTGAGGTGAAAATTAATGGTAATGAGGAACTATTGGAAGATTTTGAAATGTGGGTGGGCTTAATGATTGATGTAATTAAGCCCACCCACATACCAGTAAATGGCCTCAGATGGTAACAGTGATTATTTTGGTACAGTTGCTGTTTTTCTGACCCACAAATATGGAGAGTCCTTTCAAGCCAATAGCCAGCTTGTGAGTGGAAAGGGCTGCTGGAGAGAAAGTGTTGACGATCACAAAGCAGCCGCTGTCATTCTCTGTGATTCTATAGAGAACAGTTACTTGAGACACCTCCAAAATAAGGCCCCTTAGAAAGATGTGACAAGCTCAATGTTAGAACATTGGTCAACAAGTTATTTATGGCAGAGTCCCAGCTGCTGCCAGAATTCCCCTTATTAAAATAGCCAACAGGTGGGTGACCTGGCCTTTGAAAACATTGTGTCAGAGCATGTATAGTATACATTATTGCGTTTGCTTTCTTCTTGCTTAGATACTATCACATTTTTCTACTTGTAAATACACTTTAATTTTAGAACCCAGATATCAGAAAAACTACTAGTTCAGTGCCTTTCACATAGATATTTAATAAATGCCTGCATACTAAAAAAGAAAAAGAAAAAAGTCTGCATACTGATTTATTAAAAATTCCTGAAAGTAAGTGTGTATATGCAGAGACTCTGGGTTTGAAATTAATATGACCATCCATTTATCTTGTTCTTCTTGTTGTCTATTGACTTTTATCCTATAATGTATGTTCCAAGTATTTGCTGCCTCATCTTCTTAAAAGAATGCAAAACATGGCTGTATTTTCTCTCTCAAAGAAAATGATGAATTTCTAAAAATCATTTTAATTAAAATCTATATCTCTTGTGCATGAAAAAGAAGAATGGAGCTGCATTTGTTTTTCTCTTGTGATTGGACAGTTCAGTTAGAGGAGAAAGCTGGTGCTGGAGGTGTGGCTGCTGGACTGGTCACCTTCCCTCCCGTCTGTCAGCATGCTCTCTTAAGAGCAGAGAAACATGGGAAGTGTTCAGCCTCGATCTCAATTCAACCAAAGGTATGACAGGTGTGGTAGAGGACTGTCTCTGACCTCCATGGCTCCACTGATGGCTCTAACACTTGTTCCACAGCAATGACATTTAAATCTCATCAAAGAGATGCACGAAAACAACTGCCCTAACTGGTTCTTCAGCAATCCTGCCTTGTGTTGAACCTGGGTTCATTAGGGTGAAAGCAGGGACACTTAGGCCATGAAGAAAACAGACAGTAAAGGAAATAGAATTTCCAGAAGCCAAGAACAAAGGCTCTTCAGCAAGGGAGGCACCCACAGAGTAAGTGCTGAGTGATCTAAAGACATTATGATAAATTTAAGGAACATTTAGGTGGCAAATTTAAGTAAAGGGAAGGAAATCCTCTTTCCTCTCCAGAGGTGAGGAGCCAGACACTCTAAGAGAGACTGGGTCACTCTGGACTATGTACAGCTGAAGGACAAATGGTACAATCTGGGGTAGGTAGCCAGGTGAAGGAGAGAGAGCCCCAGAACCTGGGAATTAGAAAATCTGAATTCTGATCTTGGCTTGCTTCCAGCCAGCTGTGGATTCTTGGCCAAAACATGTTATCCTATCTGAGCCTCAATTTCCTCATCTCTGAAGTGTAGGCATTGGATCAAATTACTTCTAAATAAAGTGCCTTTCATTTTTTGTAATTATATGCCTGAGAGAAGTTGTCATTTTGATTTGACTCTATTAGGGTCACGGTTTTTTGTTTTTGTTTTTGTTTTAAAAGCTGAATAACAAGGAAAGTTTGCATGACAAAGTGTGCTTATCTGTTTCAGAATTATTATTTCCTTTAATGTTTTCCATCACCCGTCCCCTTCTTGGCAATATTCATTAAATTCGCCATGTGCAATAGACCTAAGCATTCCGATCCTGATATGATATGATGTCTGCTGGGGAAGGCTGGGTTTTGTTGAGCATCCCAGGTTGTTTATCAGCCTACTCTTTATTGCCTGTGGGATGGCAACAGAGAACACATGATTATTATTCATTTGAACAAGGCCCTTATATCAGATTTCCAAGAAAGTTATAGGTGTAGCAATGATCAATGGTCAAGAAATAGTTTCATAAACAAAAAATAGAAGAAAATGAAATTTACCCTTTGAAAACATCCAAGGAGAACTGCATTTGGACCTTAGATTTGAAGGGTTAATTTAAATAATAGAAAAACACTTTGATATAAAAGTTTAAAACTGAAAAGACCTCAAAAGTCATCTATTCTGCACTTATTATTTTTGGCATAGGAAGGCGCTGAGGCTCAGAAAAGTTGAGTGAATTGTCCAGAGAAACACAACTGATAAAGCAAAGCTGAGACTCAACATAGGGCATTTGATTACCAATACCTTTTCCCTTTTGCAATTACTTTCTGCTAAACAGAACTGGCCCTATTAGTAGGTGAAGACATCACTTTCCTAAGCGATAGGTATTGAAATCTACACACTACTCCCAGAATCTACCCGGCACCCTGTCACAAGACCTAGAAGTTTTCCACAGCATTTCAGGCCACCCCATCAAAGCCCTTATAACAGATTCTTCTCAATTTGGTATGTCAATGTAAGAAATATCCAAACCTGTAGAAAATTTTATGAGTTTATTTGAGCCAAACTAATGACATGCTGGGAAGCAAGATCTCAAATTCTCCAAGAATAACAGAACACACACACACACACACACACACACACACACACACACTTGGAATTAAGGAGGAAATAAAGAAAGATTACATGAACGTAGAGGAGAGCAAGGCTGGGAATTACAGGACAGTTAACAAGACTGTGTTCTCTTGAAGGTGATTATTCTTTCCAAGGAGTCTGAAAAAGAGGCTTTTCAAAGGCAAAACAATGGACAGACCTTGCTTAAGGCAAAGATAAACTTTTACTAGGGAAGGTTATAGGTCTATGGTGTGACTACCCACCCTGAGTTGCCCAGTTAGGAATTCATGATCAGACTACCGGGTGAGGTTACTGTGTTAGATTTTATCCACAGATGTCTACTTCCAATTCAGCTTCATAATCTTCTCATTCTCAGTTGCATTTCTAGCTTTAGCATGTTGTCTGACACATGGTCAAATCTCAATCAATAGTTGTTGAACCGAGGACTTGGAAGATGGCGACCGGCAGGAAGGTAGGGAGGGAGAGAGTGTGAGAGAGTGAGGGAACCATAGAGGAGAGTGTAGATGTGTGTGGTGTGTGTGTGTATGAGCTAGGGACAGTTAGATTCTGCAGGTCCTCCAAGGGGCTGCCAAACCAGGCAGTCTTAGACAGCGGAGCCCCGTGCACAAAACAGACACTTCTGGGCAGCCGGTGCGGGCTCGGAGACCACACCATCTTGAGAAACAGAGCTGCTTGAGACTAGGATCCTGCCTTTAGCAACAGCCAGTCGCATCTCAGATGCAAACCAGAACCCTGCAGCCACTGGGGACAGAGAACTGCGACCACAGCTTCAGATCAACAGACAACAAGAATCCAGACTTCCTGGCAGCAGATTTCTGTGAGTGAAAGAGCCTATCCCCCTCCCCGCAGGCTCCCAGATAGCGCCATAGTAACTGATAGACCTGCCCATCGCTCGAGCCTCAATGCCCCTACAGGGAATTTGAGCTTGAGAGAGCACACACGGGCTGTAGCACTGCTACTGGAATTTGAGAGACTGGAATCTGCTGCCCGCAACACAATCGGGCGACCAAAACCAAAGCCCACTCAGGGCGGCAGTGCCACCTGACTTGGATTCTGGGCAAGCGCACACGGAAGTCAGTTTTCTGCAGCTCAGGCCTCAGAGCTATTGTGTAACCCGGTCCCCCATGGTGACCGGGACCCAAATTCTCCCAGCAAGAGGCAGCACTGAGCACCACCAACTTGACTCTGTTTCTTACCGTGTGCGCCTGGGATCCCTGACTCACAGCACATTCACACTAAGAGCCAATGACTCCAATTCTTGGTGCATGCGCACACGGGGACTCTGATTCTCAGCGAGAAGCCACACAAGGTAACAGAGAATCTGATACTCAATTCTTGGTGCAGACACAGGGAAACTCTGACTCCTGGCACGGCTAGGGGACTCATTTTCGGCACACGCCAACAGCGCAGTGCAGGCGGGGTCCCTGATTCTAGGTGCACACATGAGACCACACTGAACACTGGGAACACTGACCCTGGGCAAGCCTAGTTCCCACCTACCCAAGGCAGCCACACGTCCTAGTGCCAGAGCACTTCAGTGACACTCGGGTGGTGCGAAGATCCCACGGCACACGGCCCAGGTCCACACAACTCGAAGTTTGAACCTTCTGGTGATAGTCAGAATGGGGAGGCGACACAATTCCCAGAGGAAAGAAAATGAGGAGTCGCCAAGAAAGGAAATTAGTGAAATTTAATCATGCAACATGACCGAAAAAGAATTCGGAGTAATGGTCGTGGAATTTATACATTGGATGGATGAGAAAATCAACAACCTATACAAGAATCAAGAAGAAATGAAAAGTGATATAGCTACAATAAAAAACACCATGGAAAGTTTCAACAGTAGACTAGAAGAAGGAGAGGACCGAATTAATGAGTTAGAAGATCAGATACAGAAATAAGCTCAATCTGAACAGCAATTGGAGAAAAAAATTAAAAAGCAGGAGGAAAGCCTAAGGGAGCTTTGGGACAACATGAAACGAAGTAACATACGTATAATAGGGCTGCCAGAAGGACAAGAAGAGCAGCAAGGATTAGAAAATCTATTTGAAGCAATAATGACAGAAAACTTCCCAGATATGGGGAAGAAAAAAGTTACACAAGTACAGAGAGTCCCAAGTAGGATAAACCCCAAAAGACCCACACCAAGACACATCATAATTTCAATATCAACCACAAGGAGAGAATCTTAAAGGCGGCAAGAGAGAGACAGAGAGTTACCTACAAAGAAACCCCCATCAGATTATCAAATGATTTCTCAAAAGAAACACATCAAGCTAGAAGGGAATGGAAGGAGGTATACAAAGTGTTGCAAAGCAAAAGACTGAATCCAAGAATACTCTATCCAGCAAGACTATCAATCAAAATTGAAGGGGAAATCAGGAGCTTCGCAGACAAAAAAAATCTAAGGGAATTTATCACCACCAAACCAGCAATGCAAGAAATGCTAAAGGCAATACTGTAAAAAGAAGAAATAAACAGGTAAGAAGGAACATAGACACAAAAATAGATATGACTACAAACAAATACCTTTCAGTAATAATTTTAAATGTAAATGGACTAAATGCTCCAATCAAAAGACATTGAGTGGCTGAATGGATAAAAAAACACAACCCATATATATGCTGTCTACAAGAGACCCACCTCAGAACAAGAGACTCACACAGACTGAAAGTGAAGGGATGGAAAAATATTTCTCAGGCAAATGGAAATGAAAAAAAAAAGCTGGGGTAGCAATACTTATATCTGACAAAATAGACTTCAAAGTAAATGCCATAATAAGAGATAAGGAAGGCCACTTCATAAAACTAAAGGGATCGATACAACAAGAGGATATAACCGTGATAAACATATATGCACCCAACGCAGGAGCACCCAAATACATAACAAAACTCCTGGAAGATATCAAGGGAGAGATGGACAACAATACAATCATAGTAGGGGACTTTAATACACCACTGACATCACTGGATAAATCCTCTAGACAAAAAATCACCAATGACTGATTTTTTGACTAGAGGATTCCTAAATGACTCACTAGATCAGATGGAAGTAACTGACATCTTCAGAACATTTCACCCCAAAGCCAGGGAATATACGTTCTTCTCAAGTGCACATGGGACATTTTCAAAAATAGACCACATATTGGGTCACAAACAAAGTGTTCCCAAATTCAAGAAGATTAAAATCATACCAAGCATCTTCTCAGACCACAATGCCATAAAATTAGAAATAAACTACAATAAAAATAATCCAAAAATCTCAAACACTTGGAAGCTGAATAGCATGCTATTAAACAATGATTCGGTTACCAAAGATATCAAAAAAGAAATTAAAAGCATCCTGGAAACTAATGACAACAAAAACACAACAATTCAAAATCTATGGGACACAATGAAAGCAGTCCTGAGAGGGAAGTTTATAACTCTACAAGACTAACTCAAAAAAATAAGAAAAAATGGTAGTAAATCCTCTAACTCTACAACTCAAAGAATTAGAAAAAGAGAAACAAGAAAAGCCCAGAGTGAGCAGAAGGAAGGAGATAATAAAGATTAGAGCAGAAATAAATGACATAGAGATAAAAAAAAAAAATACAAAAGATCAATGAAACCAAGAGCTGGTTTGTTGAAAGGATAAACAAGATTGATGAACTTCTAGCCAGGCTCACCAAGAAGCAAAGTGAGAGGACTCAAATAAACAAAATCAGAAATGAGAGAGGCGAAATAACAACAGACCTCACAGAAATACAAAGGATTGTTAAAAAATACTATGAACAACTCTCCTCAAACAAACTAGACAACCTAGAGAAAATGGACATATTCCTAGAAAAATACAACCTTCCAAAACTCAATCAGAAAGAATCTAAACATCTAAACAGGCCAATAACTATGGAAGAAATTGAAGCAGTCATCGAAAAACTTCCAGCAAACAAAAGCCCAGGCCCAGACGGCTTCACAGGGACATTATACCAAACATTCAAGGAAGAACTAAAACCTATCCTCCTCAGGCTATTCCAAAAAATTCAAGAGGAAGGAACACTTCCAAGCTCCTTCTATGAAGCCAGCATCACCCTAATACCATAACCAGATAAAGACAACACAATGAAAGAGAATTACAGGCCAATATCCCTCATGAACATAGATGCCATAATCTTCAACTAAATTCAAGGAAATTGGATCCAGCAATACATCAGAAAGATCATACACCATGACCATGTAGGATTTATCCCAGGGATGCAAGGATGGTACAATATACACAAATCAATAAACGTGATACATCACATAAACAAATTGAGAGATAAAAATCATATAAGCATATCAAATGACACAGAAAAAGCATTTGACAAAATCCAACACCCCTTCTCGATCAAAACACTCAGCAAGGTGGGAATAGAAGGATAATACCTCAACATCATAAAAGCCATATATGATAAACCCACAGCCAACATCATACTCAATGGGCAAAAACTAAAACCATTTTCCCTAAGAACAGGAACAAGACAGGAATGCCCACTCTCACCACTCCTGTTTGACAGAGTACTGGAAGTACTAGCCATTGCAATTAGACAAGAAAAAGAAATAAAAGGCATCCAAATTGGAAAAGAAGAAGTAAAACTGTCCTTATTCGCAGATGACATGATATTGTACATAGAAAACCCTAAAGATTCCATCAAAAAATTATTAGACTTAATAAATGAATTTGGCAAGGTAGCAGGATACAAAATTAAAGCCAAGAAATATATGGCATTTCTTTACACCAATAGTGAACTTACAGAAAGAGAGACTAAAAAAGCAATCCCATTTACCATAGCACCAAAAAAATTAAGATACCTAGGAATAAACTTAACTAAGAGGTAAAAGACCTATATGGGAAAAACTATAGGACACTGAAAAAAGAGATCGAGGAAGACATAAATAGATGGAAGAACATACTGTGTTCATGGATTGGTAGAATCAACATCATCAAAATGTCCATACTACCCAAAGCAATCTACAGATTCAATGTAATCTCCATTAAAATACCAATGGCATATTTCACAGACCTAGAAAGAACTCTCCAAAAATTCATCCGGAATAAAAAAAAGACCCCGAATAGCCACAGCAATCCTGAGAAAGAAGAACAAAGTAGGTGGGATCTCAATACCAGATTTCAAGCTGTATTACAAAGCCACTGTTCTTAAAACAGCCTGGTACTGGCATAAGAACAGACATATAGATCAATGAAATAGAATGGAGAACCCAGAAATCGACCCAAACTGCTTTGCGCAATTAATATTTGACAAAGGAGGCATGAACATAAAATGGAGTCAAAATAGTCTCTTCAACAAATGGTGTTGGGAAAATTGGACAGATACATGCAAAAAAATGAAACTAGATCACCAACTTACACCATACACAAAAATAAACTCAAAATGGATAAAGGACTTAAACATAACACGGGAAACCATAAAAATACTAGAGGAATCCACAGGCAGAGAAATCTCAGACATACGCCAAAGGAACTTCTTCACTGATACTGCTCCTAGGGCAATGGAAACTGAAGGGAAAATAAACAAATGGGACTAGATCAAAATAAAAAGCTTTTGCACAGCAAAGGAGACCATCAATAAAACAAGAAAGCCCACTGCATGGGAGAACATATTTGCCAATGATATCAACAATAAGGGTTTAATCTCCAACATTTACAGGGAACTCATGCAGCTTAACAAAAGGAAGATAAACAATCCAATCATAAAATGGGCAATGGACCTTAATAGACACTTTTCGAAGGAGGACAGAAGGAAGGCTAAGAGACATATGAAAACATGCTTAAAGTCACTAATTATCCAAGAGATGCAAGTCAAAACAACAATGCGGTATCATCTCACACCTGTCAGAATGGCTATCATCAACAAATCAACAAATGACAAGTGTTGGCAAGGATGCGGAGAAAAAGGAACCCTCGTGCACTGCTGGTGGGAATGCAGACTGGTGCAGCCACTGTGGAGAACAGTATGGAGTTTCCTCAAAAAACTAAAAATGGAACTCCCATTTGACCCAGTAATCCCACTTCTAGGAATATATCCCAAGAAACTAGAAACACCAATCAGAAAGGATATATGCACCCCTATGTTCATAGCAGCACAATTCACCATAGCTAAGATTTGGAAACAGCCTAAGTGCCCATCATCAGATGAGTGGATTAAAAAACTGTGGTACATCTACACAATGGAACACTACGCTGCAGTAAAAAAGAGTTCTTACCATTTGCAGCAGCATGGATGGAACT
Source organism: Plecotus auritus (assembly GCF_963455305.1). Taxonomy (NCBI): domain Eukaryota; kingdom Metazoa; phylum Chordata; class Mammalia; order Chiroptera; family Vespertilionidae; genus Plecotus; species Plecotus auritus. Next base: position 87,767,031 of record NC_137771.1, on the reverse strand, counting down.
GGAGAGCATTATGCTAAATGAAATAAGCCAGTCAGAGAAAGACAAATACCACATGATCTCACTCCATTGTGGAATATAATGAACAACATAAACTGATGAACAGGGACAGATCCAGAGGCAGAGAAGCATCGATCAGACTGCCCGACCTCAGAGGGAAGGTAGGGGAGGGTGGGGGAAAAGAGGAGAGATCAACCAAAGGACTTGTATGCATGAATATAAGCCTAACCAATGGACACGAACACCAGGGGGTTGAGGGCATGAGTGGGGGGGGGGTCTGGGGGGTTAATGGAGGGATGAGGACACATATGTAATACCTTAATCAATAAAGAAATTTCCAAAAAATAGTTGTTGAACCAATGACCAAAAAGTTGAAGAACATAGTAATGAATGGATGAACAGAAACCCAAGATCTCTGTCATTGTATTGGTTAAGACATGTTCAAATAAAATAAAAAAATAGTAGGTGAGAATGACATGTGAAACATTATCGCAGCATCTCAAATTGCTTTAAGGAGTCAAGAGAAAGAAAGTTTTAAAGAGATCTGGACAAAGGAGTCAGCATGGGAGATGAGTGGAGAACACTTCCATATTTGTGTTTGGTGGGGCATAGTCCAGAAAAGTGGTCCTCACTAGGAAGCCTGCATGAAGTGCTTTCCAAAATAATACCTCATTACTTCCCACTTTACCTAAGACGGGGGTTTCTTGTACTCAATCCATCACCCAGAATGAGTTTTTTCATTATTGATTACTAGAGGCCCGGTGCACGAAATTCGTGCACTGGGGGGGGGGTGTCCCTCAGCCCAGCCTGCACCCTCTCCAATCTGGGACCCCTAGAGGGATGTCCGAGGGCAGTCGGACATCCCTCTCACAATCCAGGACTGCTGGCTCCCAACTGCTCGCCTGCATACCTTCCTGATTGCCCCTAACCGCTTCTGCCTGCCAGCCTGATTGATGCCTAACTGCTCCCCTGCCAGCCTGTTTTCCCCTAACTGCCTTCCCCTGCAGGCCTGGTCACCCCTAACTGCTCTCCCCTGCAGGCCTGGTCCCCCCTAACTGCCCTCCCCTGCAGGCTTGATTGCCCCCAACTGCCCTCCCTTGCAGGCCTGGACCCTCCCAACTGCCCTCCCCTGCTGGCCTGATCACCCACAACTGCCCTCCCTTGCTGGCCATCTTGTGGTGGCCATCTTGTGTCCACATGGGGGCAACCATCTTTGACCACATGGGGGCAGCCATCTTGTATGTTGGAGTGATGGTCAATCTGCATATTATTCTTTTATTAGATAGGATAGAGGCCTGGTGCAGGGGTGGGGGCAGGCTGGTTTGCCCTGAAGGGTGTCCCAGATCAGGGTGGGGGTTCCCTTGGGGCGTGGGGCAGCCTCGGTGAGGGGCCTGTGGTGGTTTGCAGGCCGGCCACACCCCCTGGTGACCCAAGTGGAAGCCCTGGTATCTGGGGTTTATTTTTCTTCTACAATTAAAACTTTGTAGCCTGGAGCGGAGCCAAGCCTTCTGTTTGCTCCGAGGCAGCAGCCATTTCTGTTGGGGATTTATGTATCTTCTATCATTGAAACTTTGTAGCCTTGAGTGGAGGCCTAGGCCGGCAAGGACAGGCGGAAAGCTTGGCTTCCTCCATCGCCGGGGAAACCCAAGCCTCCCTCCTGCTCTCTGTGGCCGTGGCCATCTTGGTTGGGTTTATTTGCATATTCGGTCCTGATTGGCTGGTGGGCGTGGCTGGTGGGCGTGGCTGGTGGGTGTAGTGGAGTGATGGTTAATTTGCATATTGCTCTTTTATTAGATAGGACAAGGATATAGACACCAAACCATCATTGTCGTGAATACTTCCTAACTACATATCAAATAAAACTTTCCAGAGAATCATCACACCTTTTACCTTTTTTATTTATATATTTATTATATTATATTATATTGTATTATATTATATTATATTATATTATATTATATATTTTTTTTTAATATATTTTATTGATATTTCACAGAGAGGAAGGGGGAGGGATAGAGAGCTAGAAACATCGATGAGAGAGAAACATCGATCAGCTGCCTCCTGCACACCTCCTACTGGGGATGTGCCCGCAACTAAGGTACATGCCCTTGACCGGAATCGAACCCGGGACCTTTCAGTCCGCAGGCTGACGCTCTATCCACTGAGCCAAACCGGTCTCGGCTATATTATATTATATTATATTATATTATATTATATTATATTAATTTATTTTTTGCACCTTTGAGAGACTTGGGGCAGATGATATTATCTCCATAAGTGTTGAGGAAACTGAAGCAGGTGAACTGGTCTTCAGCCTCACAACCCTGTGCTCTGACCACTAGGGAAACTGTTTTTCTTCATTTGTTAAGACTAATACTAAATTTTAAAAATATTGTATATATTCTAGGCAAATATTTTTTTGGAACATGGTCTCATTTTTTATTAATTAGGGCACCTTGCGAACTTATTTTTTAGTCTAAATTGTTGCCTTTTATGTAACTGTCAATCTGGCTGACAATGTCCCTCCTGGTATTCCACAGACAGACTGAAAAGAAGAGGAAACAACAGAAGGCCACACATTAATTTTTGAAAGAATTCAGTTATGACAATACTGCTCCTTCTGATGCCTAGACATTTTATATTTTCTTACTGAAATGAAACATTACATGTTTATGAGAGATAAATAGCAAAAGAATAATAATGACAAATTTGTTGCTGCTGTTTTTGTTATACTTCTGCAAGTTATATTTTGACTCTTTGTACTGACCTAGATATTTGTGACAGGTTTCTACAACTGCCATCATTTTATATAAACCAGCTATTATTTTTAAATACGAAGTCTATTGATCACTTTATCACTGACTCCCTCCTCTCCACAAAATTATACAACAGAAGAAAGATATTATAATAGGTTAGAAGATGGACAGAGTTAGAAACAGCTTTTCCTCAAAAACTTTTTTTTTCAAGATCAAAATCAGAATCCAACCTTTTAAGGGGCAGAACTGAATTAAATTTCCTTTCCTTTGTTCTTAGTTTTAATTTCCCCAAACTACACTTGAACTTCCAATGTTCTTCTTTCTCATTTAATGCCAATAATTTGCACTTCTGTCATCCCTTTCATCTGGGAAATCACAAGGCCATCTGGAACTTTCTCTGATGAACTTCAGAGGGGTGCTCTAATAGGTCAGTCCTTTGATGACCTCCTTTTCAAATTGTGTAGCATAAGCAGACTTTGCAATAATAGAAATTACTCTGGAGTCTACGCTTAGGTTATTTTTTATTTTTCAATTTTTATTTTTTATTTTTTTAAGCTTAGGTGATTTCAATAGTGGCTGAACTTGAGTGGATTGGTGTGGTCACATGGGATACATGAATAGTGGATGCATTATGGAAGAATTCATAACATCTTATGTACCTGCAATGATCTCCTTCTAAGAAGAAATGGCCCTAAATCTTTTGTTCTGTCTCAGTTTTTCTGACTTACACAGGATGCTTAGTTTTGGAAGTATAATCAGTTATCATGTTTACTCTGGACACAGCTGATTGGAATTAGATGAAAACAGTTGTCCTGGCCAAGATCACTAGGCTTAAGAAATATCTGCCACTTTATAGGTAGGTGGTTCACATCAACCAATAGGAGTATTTGACACAGAGATAATCTAATTGGCTTATATTTTGAGAAGTTCAAATGCAAGGTTAACAAAGATGGTCTAGTTACTTGAGTTCAAGTTCATTTCCCTAGGAACCTGAGATATCATCTTGGTAGAATCTAAAATATGCCACAGAACCCATGGTGAGAAGGACTAAAACTCAAATTGATGATGAGATGGAAAATTATCCTTCTACCTCACATTTTTGTGGATATTTTAAATCCATTTTCATCTTACAGTTATGTGATATGTGGGTGCATTGTCCTCCTGCCCCCAAGAACTTCATCGGCAGGAACTAGTTCTACTGAGAAAGAACAAAAGAATACAGTACTTTCTCGAGTTCAGACTATATGCATAAACCTGGGGTAGCCTATGGTTGTTCATTGCTCTTTAGAGATTAAAGCAAGCTTGGAGAAATAAGTTACCAATGTGTATGGTATTGATATAACATATATTTTAAAAGAAATAAAACACTATTATGAGACAAAGGATGAGTAATATAAACATTTCTCTCTCTCCAACATAAAACAATTATGTATTCACTTTAAAAGGAAAAAATATTGTATTACAACCTTTTATCAATGAGGCAGGTGACTTCCAGCATCTGACACCATGTCTGTCACTTTACTTGTCAAAGAAACTTTGATAGGCAACAAGCCAACAGTAGAGCAGAAAATAAGATTTGAGGATCCTAGATTCCAACTTACACTCTCACTTTCAGATTACTGGCTCTAATACCAAATCACTTATACCAAGAACATCCTAGGTTAACGACTGAGGTAAGGGTTGGGGAAAAGTGGTAAAGGTTCCACATTCTTCCCCCCAACCCAAACATGGATAATTCTTCATATTATAGTGCCAATTACATTTTATTCCACTTCTCCTAAGGGAGTGAAATTAAAAGGATGGAAACTCAGTGTCTGCTGTCTGTTCTACAGAGAACATATGGAAATACCATCACATTTGTCATGTTTCCTTGTCCCACAAAAATAATGTCCCAGAGGAAAGGATCTTCAACAGAGGGCAACTTGTATGGAACCACACTCTGATGCTGGAACCTCATATTACTTCTTGGACATCCAGGGAAAAAGATCACCATGACCAACTCTTAGCTCTCCCCTTGGAGGCAGTTACAACATCTTCAGGCAGGTGGGCTTATATCTCCAGGAACAGTTGTTGGAAGCCATTGCAGTCCAATTAGGAGTGATAACTCATCTGGTGGACTCATAGTGTAACCATTGACAGGCCAGAGCATGACACATGGATGATCTTATGAGTCACCCCATCTGCTCAAGGTTCAATGGCTTCTACATGGAGCCTTGCCACACACAGACTCTATGTGACTGCTCTCAGAGCCACCACCCTTCTCTTTGTTGGTGATATTTTTAAAATTTATTTTATTATTATTTTTCTTTTTTGCTGGATATAGTTGGTGCCCGGTTTCAAGAGAGTAGCTATAAAAAGGGATTTTCTGGAATTCACCTGAAAGAGACCAGTTCTCAAAGGGCAGGTTCAAGTTTAGAGATGAGCAAGAATAACAACTAGACTTGGTTAAATGCCATTTTCTTGTAGATTTACGACTAAACCAAGTAAAGCAGTAGAAAATAAAACATGGTCAATGATGCAGTGAGTGGTCACAGCTCTTGACACTGCCATGGGTATTTACATCGGTCTCTCCAATGATCAGTGCAACCCCTGAGGAGTAAGGTAAGTATGGGGTCAAAGATGCCTTGTGGGTTCTTTAGACTGAAGGCTGTAGCTGAAGCTAAATTAGTAACCAAGGGCCTACCTATTACTATGTAAGGACAATTCTACAGCATCACACAATTATAGACTTCCACATTATATTTTTAGCATGTTACTGGGCTCCTTCAGTGCTGGAAGTGGAATACCCTGAATTTTTTACTTAAGTACTAGAGTCTGACTCTCTGCCAAGGGAAAAACAATATACATTTTGGCTAAACATTAGGAAATATATGTTCTAGCTTGGCTCTGCCCCTAAGTAACCCAATATGTGATCTTACAGAAATCACATAACCTCCCTGGACTTGGGATTTTTATGTGTAAAGGGGCATTAGGCAAACTCTCCAGTCCTTTCTAGGCCAGAAATTCTGTAAGTCTGATCCAGCATCTCCCCTAGATACATAAGTGTTAGGATAACTGTTCTTACTTTATTTAAAAATAAAGTCTCAATTAATTGAATAAATGGTTGGCCAAGTGTAGGGAATGAATAATGTGCTTTTGAAATAAGTCATAAAATTGATAAAAGCAAGAAACATAAGGGAGTGATGATGGACTTTAAGCATCAAGACACCAGCTCCAAATCTCATTCAGCAAAAAGGCAGAGCATCTGAGAAATGGTAGACTGGCTGCTGACCATTTCATGTCCTGAAAGATAAGGGAGGAGGTAAGCTAGATAATTTTTAGATTTAGAGAAATTTACTGGTCAAGTAAACATGATGGTAACTTTAAGAGAAAGTGAATTCTTAGTAACCAGGGTGAGGAAGGTAGAGCCTAATCAAGTAAAAGACAGATTTCAAAATGTCTAAGAAAAGTCTTAAGGTATATCAACTACATGAGATATTAAAGGGAGCAAATACTACTTCAAGAGTATTTGATATTCTAGAATATTTCACCTGATTATGCAATTACAAGAAGCACCAAGTAGTCAGAAAAAAAAGAGACATAGAAAATGATTGAAACTACCTAGGAAATTCTCTCCAAAATGCAAATTTAATAAAATATGTGTAACCTTGGGAATAGAAACACAAAACCAATAACTTACTCCCTTTCTCAGTCAATGTCCAACCATTTATCCAATTAATTGAGCCAGAAACTGTCTAAGGACAGTTATCCTAGAATCTTGTTTCTTACTCCCATCCCATTCAATCAATTGCCAAGTTCTTTCCATTCCTAAATGTATTCCATTGCTAAATGAATCCCATTTTTTTTCTCCACTGCCACTGTCTTAATTCAGCTCTTCATTTATGTCTTTTAGTTTACTGCAGAAGTCTCCTAATTTGCACCCTTACACCATCTTTTAAACTCCTTCAAAAGAGATCTATTTAACCTATGGATTTGATGATGACTTGAAACTAGTCATCACCTTCCCACTCTGAGTAGAAAAATTCCAAATTCCCAATCATGGCATGAAAAGCAATTCTTTGGCTTTATTTCTAGGGATGTTCATTCACAAATGGCTCTCCAGCTAAAGGCTCAAGTGCCTAAGACACAATACATGTTTAATAGATGCACAGTGAATGGAGGCATGAATTCGTATGAGGGTTTTGATATTTGAGCTAAGCAAGGGCACATACAGCTGCCTAATGAGCAATAGCAGGTCTGCTGGCCTCAGGGAATAATGTTCCAGGAAATGGAGAGAGAGCTTACTGAAGAGTCATCTGAGCCCACTTTGTGTTCTTTGGGGAATAAACTCTGAAGCACAGAGAAACAAAACAAAAACAGAAAAATCAAAGGAGATAAGTATCAATGGTTTTTAATATAGACTGGTTAGATTAATGTTGAACTCAGAAATAATTATAATTGGGAATGTTTTGTAAAGATTTAGTTCATTGGGAATCACACTAATTTCACTCCTTGTGGGGCAGATTAACTAGTCTGGTGAATAAGAAGAATGAGATAGACACCATGTTTACTGGACTTTAGTGATGAATTTTACAAAGTCTCCACTGCTCTACACATAAAATCAAGATGATGGTGCCATTAGAGCAGTTGTCTTGGTGCCATTTTGTTGGAAACAAAGGTAGTTTCCTAGTTGCCTGCCCTGGAGCCTGTTCTATTCAACAGTTTATCCAACACATGAATGAAGATCTAGAAAGCACATTGATCAAATTCATGGATGACATCTGTGTTATCAAGATACTTCGCTAGCCAATATAGAATCCCAAGAGAACTCAGCAGAAAGGAAAAATGGAATCAATATTATTTTTAAAAATGTAACAAGAATGTAAGAATCTGTACCTACTTCCATGATAACACCTGTCTATGTGTTGGGGAACTTGTGGCTGTCCATACAAATTGAGTTACCACAGTGATCTAAGGCTTCCTTAGAGGAAGGAAAGAATAAAGAATGAAGGAAAGAATAGTCCTCTTTTCTACATGCTGGTGGATCATACCTGGAACATTGCTTTTGGCTCAGATTGGTATCAGTGTTTCAAGTTGGAACAGAGGTGGAGGAGAATGAAATATTTTAAGTATTGCAACCATATCTAATGAAAAAGAGTGGCAGGATCTGGGATTAACAGCCACTATGTAGAAGGGATGGTCCAAGGACCAAGGCAGTCATACTATAACTCAGAAGGCTGTCCCACGGAAGTGAGCTCTTGCTTGGTCTGTATGTCTGGTCTCACAGGTAGAGCTGAGATCAATAGATAGAAGTTACATGAATACAATCACATTTCACTATAAGCAAGGGATTTGTAATCATCACAGCAATGACTGGAAAACCACTTACGACAGACTGTTGATTCAATCTTTTGATGGGAGATTTGTCTGAATGTACTTCTAATGTGTCTTGTAACCTCCATTTAAAAAAATATATCAGTAGCCATATATGGTAAGTTGCAAAAAGTGGTCTAAACTTCTCCCATTCCTCTATGCACACTCCTTTGCAATATGATTCAGCATCAAGTGTTTTTTCTCAACCCCTTGAATCTGGGCTTGGCTATAGGCTTCCTTTGACTAAAGTAAAGGCTTGAAAAGTACTTGCATTTCAGGTCTTCTCTTGCTGCCCCTGGGAATCCTGAAACTTCCATAAGCCTAGGCTTGCTTGTTGGAGACACTTGAGCCTTCTTCCCCCGTGGACAGCACCAACAGGCAAACTTATGAGTAAGGCCATCCTAGACCAAGCAGTTTCTAGACCACCTGCCAACTGACAAAGTTGAATGAATGAGCCCAGGGAAGACCCATCAAGACCTCTCTGCTAAGTCTAGTCCAAACTGCTGTGTCAGAATTGTTAGCTAATAAATGATTGTTGCTTTAAGTCACTAAGTTTTGGGAGGGGTTAAATAATGGCAAAAACTGATACATCACAGACTATCCTCGGCTTCTCTTGAAATATTCGTTTGTTTTCACAAAGTGGTTTTTTTTTTAAAGAGAGAAACTGAGCATTCTGTTTTTCTTAGTACAAGATGAAATCTACTATTAACATAACAGTATCAAGAAAAGTGGTAGACGAGAGAAACCAAGATGGCGGCATAGGTAAACACCTAAACTGCTGCCTCGCACAACAATTTCAAAACTACAACTAAAAGACAGAACGGACACCATCCAGAACCACAGGAAAGCAGGCTGAGTGAAAATTCTACAACTAGAAGGAAGGAGAAAAGCTCACAGAGAATTGGAGGTACGGCAAAGGGGCTTTGTGCGCGCAGAGAGAAAGGGCGGCTGAGAGCCTGGCTGACTTCCTCTGGCGGAAGGGGGAAGGAAGCCTCCGACCGCACTGAACCCCAGTTCTGACTGCACTGAACCCCAGTTCCGGGCGAACCCCTGGGGACCCACGCTCTTACGGGGGTAGTCTGGACTCTCGGGCGGAGACTCGAGCTGGGAAAGGCAGAAGTCTGAAGGCGCACGCGGGCCAGTGCGCACAAAGGCTGCGGGGGTTGCCACAGGCTTTCCCTAGTGGAGGGGAGTCAGAGGATTCTGACTGCACTGAGCCCCAGTTCTGACTGCAGTGAACCCCAGTTCCAGGCGAGCCCCTGGGGACCCACGCTCTTGTGGGGGGAGTCTGGACTCTCGGGTGGAGACTCGGGAGCCGGGGAAGGCGGAGGACTGAAAGCGCGCCCGCGCCGGTGCGCACAAGGGCTGCGGAGGTTGCCGCGGGCTTTCCCTGGTGGAGGGGAGTCAGAGGCTCCTGACGGCACTGTGCCCCAGTTCTGACTGCAGTGAACCCCGGTTCCAGGCGAGCCCCTGGGGACCCACGCTCTTGTGGGGGGAGTCTGGACTCTCAGGCGGAGACTCGAGCTGGGGAAGGCGGAGGACTGAAAGCGCATGTGCGCGCAGGGGCGGGGCTGACAGGAAGCCAAGACTGAGGCTCCACCCCATCCAAGCTGAGCACAGAGGCTATTGCAATTTGGCAAGTCTAATCCTATAGGGCTGTCTCCAGCACCGGGCTTCTCCCAGCATAGACACAGCTGATCCTTACAGCCAACTGACCCGGAGGTCAATTCTTCCCAGTGATACCAACAACAATAAAGACTTAATTACAACAAGGCTGTACACACAGTCCACAAAGGGGTGCACCAAGAGTGTCCACCTCAGGTTAACTGGGGAAGCAGACCCACTGGGCCATATTGGAAACCTAGCACAAATATCTACCTTACCAACTCAGGGAAGCAGTGAAAATGCGGGGTCAAAGAATCAGATCACAAACGAAAGAAATGGAGGAAAACAAACGACTGGATATAGAATTCAAAACCACCGTTATAAGACTTTTTAAGAATATCCTAGAAAAGGCCGATAAATATAACGAGACCCTCGAAGATATGAAAAAGGACCAACTAGAAATTAAACATACACTGACTGAAATAAAAAATATTATACAGAGACCCAGAAACAGAATAGAGGAACACAAGAATCAAGTCAAAGAATTGAAATACAAAGAAGCAAAAAACACTCAACCGAAAAAGCAAAAAGCAAAAAAAAAAATCCAAAAAGTTGAAGATAATGTAAGAAGACTCTGGGACAACTTCAAGCGTACCAACATCAGAATTATGGGGGTGCCAGAAGAAGAGAGAGAGCAAGATACTGAAAACCTATTTGAAGAAATAATGACAGAAAACTTCCCCCACCTGGTGAAAGAAATAGACTTACAAGTCCAGGAAGCCCACAGAACCCCAAACAAAAGGAATCCAAAGAGGACCACACCAAGACACATCATAATTAAAATGCCAAGAGCAAAAGACAAAGAGAGAATATTAAAAGCAGCAAGAGAAAAACAGTTAATTACCTACAAGGGAGCACCCATACGACTGTCAGCTGACTTCTCAATAGAAACTATGCAGGCCAGACGGGAGTGGCAAGAAATTTTCAATGTGATGAATAGCAAGAACCTACAACCAAGATTACTCTACCCAGCAAAGCTATCATTCAGAATTGAAGGGCAGATAAAGAGCTTCACAGATAAGAAAAAGCTGAAGGAGTTCATCACCACCAAACCAGTATTATATGAAATGCTGAAAGGTATTCTTAAAGAAGAGGAAGAAGAAAAAAGTAAAGATAAAAATTATGAACAACAAATACATATCTATCAACAAGCGAACCTAAAAATCAAGTGAATTAAAAACCTGAGGAGCAGAATAATCTGGTGAATATAATAGAATCAGGGGCATAGAAAGGGAGTGGACTGATAATTCTCAGGGGGAAAGGGGTATGGGGGATTCATGAAGAGAATGGACAAAAATCATACACCTATGGATGAGGACAGTGGCGGGGAGGTAAGGGCAGAAGGTGGGGTGGGAAAGGGGTGGAGGGGAGCTATGGGGGGAAAAAGGAGAAATAATTGTAATAATCTGAATAAAGATTTATTTAAAAAAAAAAAAAAAAAAGAAAAGTGGTAGGTTGAGAAGGGGTGAAAGTGGTGAAAAATATGGAGGGCCAGGGAGAATTCTGTTGGCCTGAAGATTTTTTTGAAGTTGTTTACAGACCCAGATAACGGATTACATGGTTGAGTGACTGCATGAATAAACACAATCCTCAAAGATCTGAGCACACAGAAACGTGCACTGCACCTTTGGGTGTTTCAGAAATGTTTCCCACTAACAGCAGAGGCAGATTTAAACTTTTGATTACGAGGTCTTTAAATGGATTATTATTCCTAATATTAATAACTCCACTTTGCATAGCACATGTGGTTTAAAAAAAAATTGACATCCACTCCTTCTGTATTGATATTAGGTCACACAGAATTTAGAGGTATGTAAACACATGCACCTTAGTTGGGGTTTGCAGAGAGAATTGGCTCCTTCTATTTTGCTGCAGCAATGAGCAGGGGGGGTGGAGGAGATGGAGCAAGGTTAAAAGGTGAGCATAAAGCCCCCTCCCACGCCACCCCCACAACCTCCTGCCAGGAGATGAGCTTCTCTCCCTTCCCCAGCTTGCAGGCGATAGCTGGAAGGGTTCTCAAACTGTTCGAGTTTGAAAGACCAATGCTGAACACCCAATTTCCCTTATTTACTTTCCTTGGTGCAGTAGCATCTCAAGGAAGTGTTACTTAGGAACTTTTAGGAACCTTTTGGGTTTTCTTCATGAAGCCTTAATTGAAGCCACTGTGTCTATTATGAAAGAAACAACATAACTTTGCTGTTTTCTTTTGAATTTTCTGTTTTCTGAGCCAGGAGAAAGGAAAGCACATAGTTGGGGTTTATCAAAGCCTTAAACTTCCTCTGTGAGGCACCTTCCTTTCATTCTATGCTGGTTTTCTTCCTTATTTTAATTCTCATCTTCTTTGTCCAACTATTAGAAAGGTGCTTTTTTTTTTTTTCTCCATTCTCTTGGGGAATATACCATATTCTTTGTTTTCCCCTCCTCTAAATAGGAGTCTGTAAATAGCATAAATGATTCCCAAAGAGCAGACTTGTAATCGTGATTCTGGTGGTTAGTGAGTTTGAGTCCTTTTCCAACTAAAGCTTTGGGCACGAGTTCCTTCAGGAAGCTCAGGAGCCTTATCCTCCTGCAGACCAGCTGATTGATGAGTGATTGACTGGCTGATTTAGCAGATGGCATTGTGGAAGACTAAAGAATAAAGAGAACAGCTTTATTCATATCCCACCTTCTCACAAATTAAACAACATCCATCTTCCATGAAGTCCTGTAATGGTAGTTTTTCAAGACAAGATGTTGTTAAAGAGACCAAAGATGTACATATGAATGTGTCTGTGTATACACACATATATAACATATATATGTGTGTGTGTGTGTGTGTGTACATACTTATTTATATATGTCTAAGGAGTTAATGCTCATAAGAAACTTAATGTAGAATAACACCTTGAACTTACAAATAAGTCATTTTCACTTAAAGATTCCCTTTCACTATAAACATTTTTACACTTTATTATTCTTCCTCACTCTGCCTCCCACCCCCACACACACCCCATCCTCACCCACACCCCCCCTTAGGAAAGATAGATTGGGTCAGTGCTAAAGAAGCAGAAAATTCCTTTTATAGGCATCTTAGGCCACATTCCATTGTCAATACAGTAAACAGAAGTAAGAAATGTCAATATTAGGCAACAGTGAAAAAATTCAAATGCCTCTCTGGAAATTGTTCTATTTCAGCCTCTGAGTTAGGCTGAGTAATTCCTTCATTCACCTTCCAAATATTTGGCTCAAGATTATCTTTCAGGGCAAAAGTTATGACCATTAAGCAAATTTATCCAAGCAAAAATGTGCAGCAAAACTAGTTGAACATATTCTACGTTCAGTGTTCCTTTTTTAAGGCTGCCGCTCCTCTCAGCAAAAATAGAATTTAGGGAGTGCCAACCAGAGCATCCTGCTGACTGAATCATCTTTACAAATAGTTGTTCTATTTTCAAAGCAAGAATATATTTTTCCATCATGTTTAGACATTACGTAGTATAAAAGCATGAACAGAGAAATTAATTGCTTTCTTTGTGTTGTTAGTAACACAAAGCTGAGATTAATAATCTGCTCAGAAAATTATTTCTCATGCCACACACAGCATTTACTTTGTGTATTTCAGTATTGCAATCTAATGGTCCTGAGTGTGTGCTGTATTTATATAAAGATCCTTTGCGTCTTTCCAGAGCCTGAAATGTTTATGTTTTAACACATAATCTTCAAAGACTCCAGTGTGCAAAGCAGGATGTATTTTAGAAAACCTGTTATGTTTTTTCCTGAGTTATTTACTAAAAAAAAAAAGAAACAAAAAACACCTTTTTCTATTGAATCTATGTACATCAGTGTTCCTCAGCTAGGATACATTTGGCAATGTCTGAAAGTCATTTGAGGTTCTCAAACAGGCTCCTAATGGGTGAAAGGCCAGGGGTTATTGTAAAACATCTTACAATGCCCTGGCCAGCCCCCCACAGCAAAGAATAATCTGACCCAAAATTTCAATAGTGCTGAGGCTGAGAGACCTGGTGTAGAGTATCCCAGTCACGTATCATGGCACATTTATCCATCCAATAGAGGATGCTGTCCACAAAACACCAGACCAGCTACAGTGGGCGGTGGAATTATGATCCTCTGGCCCTGAGTATACACCATCCCCTCTTTCAGTGAGTGTCCAGTCAGGGAGCTGACCATTAGTTGGAGTGGGAGACACTGTCTTGTATTATTTATGGCTTAAAAAGCCCAGTATGTTAAAAGGAATTTGGTGTTTTCCTTGTTAATCATGCCAACTTTTCTGACTGCCTATGGAGAAAAATGACAAAGAAATATGTCTTCAGTTGATATGATGGGAAAGGAACTTGATGTCTTTAAGAAATAATTATTATTGACTCTACCACTGATTTGCAACATGACCTTAGGGAACTTCCTGGCTTAAAAATATCATGACTCATAAATCTCGTTGATCTGTCACATGCTAAGAGGACATGGTCTTGCCTCTATCCACTTATTATTTGAATTTATTTTTAAGAAATCGATGATGAATTCTTGATATATGCAATATGTATTTCAGACTACCTTTTCCTCCCACCACCATGGAAGATTTGATTTGAGATTGAAGCTCAAATTCTACTATTGCATCTTCTACAACTTCTACTTCCTTCTTACTTTTAGGGCCCTACAAAAGAAGTGATTTGCTTGTCGTATAGTAAGGAAGGGAGCCCATGTGAATGTAACTATTCAAGTATTTTTCTTATTTATTTATTTATTTATTTATTTATTTATTTATTTATTTATTTATTTTTATTGTTTAAAGTATTACATATAGTAGTACATATATCTCCTTTTTTCCCCCCCATTGACCTCCCCCTAGCCTCCCCTACCGCCTGTCGCATGCCCTCATCCCACCCCCACCCTCAGTGTCTTGTGTCCATTGGTTGTGCTTATATGCATGCAAAAAAGTCCTTTGGTTGATCTCTTCCCCACGCTCCCCAACACTCCCCTGCATTCCCGCTGTAATTTGACAGTCTGTTCGGTACTTTACTGCCTCTGTATCTATCTTTTTGTTCATCAGGTTATAATGTTCTTTATTTTCCATAAATGAGTAAGATCATGTGGTATTTTTCTTTCATTGCCTGGCTTATTTCACTTAACATAATGCTCTCCAGGTCCGTCCATACTGCTGCAAATGGTAAGAGTTCCTTCTTTTTTATTTTATTTATTTATTTTTTTATCTTTTTATTTTTTTATTTTTTTTTATTATTTTTTTAAGTAAATCTTTATTCAGATTATTACAATTGTTTCTCCTTTCCCCCCCATAGCTCCCCTCCACCCGGTTCCCACCCCACCTTCTGCCCTTACCTCCCTCCCCCACTGTACTCATCCATGGGTGTATGATTTTTGTCCAGTCTCTTCCTGAACCCCCCCATACCTCTTTCCCCCTGAGAATTATCAGTCCACTCCCTTTCTATGCCCCTGATTCTATTATATTCTCCAGATTATTCTGTTCCTCAGGTTTTTAATTCACTTGATTTTTAGGTTCACTTGTTGATAGATATGTATTTGTTGTTCATAATTTTTATCTTTACCTTTTTGTTCTTTCTCTTCTTTAAGAATACCTTTCAGCATTTCATATAATACTGGTTTGGTGGTGATGAACTCCTTCAGCTTTTTCTTATCTGTGAAGCTCTTTATCTGACCTTCAATTGTGAATGATAGCTTTGCTGGGTAGAGTAATCTTGGTTGTAGGTTCTTGCTATTCATCACTTTGAATATTTCTTGCCACTCCCGTCTGGCCTGCATAGTTTCTGTTGAGAAATCAGCTGACAATCGTATGGGTGCTCCCTTGTAGGTAACTAACTGTTTTTCTCTTGCTGCTTTTAATATTCTCTCTTTGTCTTTTGCTCTTGGCATTTTAATTATGATGTGTCTTGGTGTGGTTCTCTTTGGATTCCTTTTGTTTGGGGTTCTGTGTGCTTCCTGGACTTGTAAGTCTATTTCTTTCACCAGGTGGGGGAAGTTTTCTGTCATTATTTCTTCAAATAAGTTTTCAGTATCTTGCTCTCTCTCTTCTTCTGGCACCCCCATAATTCTGATGTTGGTACGCTTGAAGTTGTCCCAGAGTCTTCTTGCACTATTTTCAACTTTTTGGATTTTTTTTGCTTTTTGCTTTTTCAGTTGAGTGTTTTTTGCTTCTTTGTATTTCAATACTTTGACTTGATTATTGTGTTCCTCTAGTCTGTTGTTGGGTCTCTGTATAATATTTTTTATTTCAGTCAGTGTATGTTTAATTTCTAGTTGGTCCTTTTTCATATCTTCGAGGGTCTTGTTATATTTATCGGCCTTTTTCTAGGATATTCTTGAAGAGCCTTATAACCGTGGTTTTGAATTCTATATCCAGTCGTTTGTTTTCCTCCATTTCTTTCGTTTGTGATCTGTTTCTTTGACGCCGCATTTTCACTGCTTCCCTGAGTTGGTAGGGTAGATTTGTGTGCTAGGTTTCCTATATGGCCCAGTGGGTCGGCCTCCCCAGTTAACCTGAGGTGGACACTCTTGGTGCACCCCTTTGTGGACTGTGTGTACAGCCTTGTCGTAGTTAAGTCTTGATTGTTGTTGGTATCACCTCCAGGCCAGTTGGCTGTAAGGATCAGCTGTGTCTACACTGGGAGAAGTTCAGTGTTGGAGACAGCCTTATAGGATTAAACTTGCCAAATTGCAATAACCTCCTTGCTCAGCTTGGATGGGGTGGAGTCTCAGGGCGGAGCAGACAGTCTTGGCTTCCAGTCAGCCTTGCCCTTGCGCGCGCACCTGCAGACCTCTGCCTTCCCTGCCTCCTGAGTCTCCGCCTGAGAATCCAGATTCCCCCCACAAGAGCATGGGTCCCCAGGGGCTCGCCTGGAACTGGGTTTCAGTGCAGTCAGAACTGGGGCTCAGTGCAGTCAGGAGCTTCTGACTCCCTTCCACTAGGGAAAGCCTGTGGCAACCTCCACAGCCTTTGTGCACACTGCCGCGCACGCCTCCAGAACCCTGCCTGCCGGGGCTCTCCTGGGTCTCCCCAAGGTCTCCAAGTCTCCGGGTGCCTTTCTCTCTACCTGACAGTCCAGACTCCCCCTGTATGAGCCTGGGTCCATGGGGTTTCGCCCGGGACTTGGGTACAGAGCAGTCAGAACTGGGGTTCAGTGTGGTCAGGGGCTTCCTTCCCCCTTCCGCCAGAGAAACTCAGCCAGGCTCTCAGCCACCCTTCCTCTCTGTGCGCACAAAGACCCTTTGCCGTACCTCCAATTCTCTGTGAGCTTTTCTCTTTCCTTCTAGTTGTAGAATTTTCACTCAGCTAGCTTTCCTGTGGTTCTGGATGGTGTCTGTTCTTTCTTTCAGTTGTAGTTTTGAAATTGTTGTGCGAGGCAGCAGTTTAGGTGCTTACCTATGCCGCCATCTTGGTTTCCTCCGAGTACCTTCTTTTTTATAGCAGCATAGTATTCCATTCTGTAGATGTACCATAGTTCTCTAATCCACTCATCTGCTGATGGGCATTTAGGCTGTTTCCAAATCTTAGCTATGGTGAATTGTGCTGCTATGAACATAGGGGTGCATATATCCTTTCTGATTGGTGTTTCTAGTTTCTTAGGATATATTCCTAGAAGTGGGATTACTGGGTCAAATGGGAGTTCCATTTTTAGATTTTTGAGGAAACTCCATACTGTTCTCCACAGTGGCTGCACCAGTCTGCATTCCCATCAGCAGTGCACCAGGGTTCCTTTTTCTCCGCATCCTCGCCAACACTTGTCGTTTGTTGATTTGTGGATGATAGCCATTCTGACAGGTGTGAGATGGTATCGCACTGTCGTTTTGATTTGCATCTCTCAGCTAATTAGAGACTTTGAGCATGTTTTCATATGTCTCTTAGCCTTCCTTCTGTCCTCCTTCGAAAAGTATCTATTTAGATCCATTGCCCATTTTTTGATTGGATTGTTTATCTTCCTTTTGTTAAGTTGTATAAGTTCCCTGTAGATGTTGGAGATTAAACCTTTATCAGTGATAACATTTGCAAATATGTTCTCCCATACAATGGGGTTTCTTCTTGTTTTGTTGATGGTTTCTTTTGCTGTGCAAAAGCTTTTTATTTTGATGTAGTCCCATTTGTTTATTTTCTCTTTAGTTTCCATTGCCCTAGGAGTGGTATCGGTGAAGAAATTGCTTCGGCATATGTTTGAGATTTTGCTGCCTGTGGATTCCTCTAGTATTTTTCTGGTTTCCCGTGTTATGTTTAAGTCCTTTATCCATTTTGAGTTTATTTTTGTGTATGGTGTAAGTTGGTGATCTAGTTTCATTTTTTTGCATGTATCTGTCCAATTTTCCCAACAACATTTATTGAAGAGACTGTCTTGACTCCATCGTATGTTCATGCCTCCTTTGTCAAATATTAATTGAGCATAGTGGTTTGGGTAGATATCCGGGTTCTCTATTTTATTCCATTGGTCTATATGTCTGTTCTTGTGCCAGTACCAGGATGTTTTGAGAACAGTGGCCTTATAATACAGCTTGATATCTGGTATTGAGATCCCACTTACTTTGTTCTTCTTTCTCAGGATTGCTGCAGCTGTTTGGGGTCTTTTTTATTCCAGATGAATTTTTGGAGAGTTCTTTCTAGGTCTGTGAAATATGCCGTTGGTATTTTAATGGGCAGTGCATTGAATCTATGGATTGCTTTGGGTAGTATGGACATTTTAATGATGTTAATTCTACCAATCCATGAACATGGTATGGTCTTCCATCTGTTTACGTCTTCCTCTATCTCTTTTTTCAGTGTCCTGTAGTTTTCCAAGTACAGGTCTTTTACCTCCTTGGTTAAGTTTATTCCTAGGTATCTTAATTTTTTTGGTGCTATGGTAAATGGGATTGCTTTTTTAGTCTCTCTTTCTCTAAGTTCACTATTGGTGTATAGAAATGCCATAGATTTCTTGGCATTAATTTTGTATCCTGCTACATTGCCGAATTCATTTATTAAGTCTAATAGTTTTTTGATGGAGTCTTTCGGGTTTTTTTTTTATATTTTATTGATTTCTTACAGAGAGAAAGGGAGAGGATAGATAGTTAGAAACATCGATGAGAAAGAAACATCGATCAGCTGCCTTCTGCACACCTCCTACTGGGGATGTGCCTGCAACCCAGGTACATGCCTTTAACCTGGGACCCTTTCAGTCTGCAGGCCGATGCTCTATCCACTGAGCCAAACCGGTCAGGGCATCGGGTTTTTTATGTACAGTATCATGTCATCTGCAAATAAGGACAGCTTTACTACTTCTTTTCCAATTTGGATGCTTTTTATTTCTTCTTCTTGTCTAATCACAATGGATAATACTTCCAGTACTATGTCGAACAGGAGTGGTGAGAGTGGGCATCCCTGTCTTGTTCCTGCTTTGAGGGTAAATGGTTTTAGTTTTTGCCCATTGAGTATGATGTTGGCTGTGGGTTTTTCATATATGGCTTTTATGATGTTGAGGTATTATCCTTCTATTCCCACCTTGCTGAGAGTTTTTATCAAGAAAGGGTGTTGGATTTTGTCAAATGCTTTTTCTGAATCAATTGATATGACTATGTGATTTTTTTATCTCTCAATTTATGTGATGTATCACATTTATTGATTTGCGTATATTGTACCATCCTTGCATCCCTGGTATAAATCCTGCTTGGTCATGGTGTATGATCTTTCTGATGTACTGCTGGATACAATTTGCTAGGATTTTGTTGAGGATTTTGGCATCTATGTTTGTGAGGGATATTGGCCTATAATTCTCTTTCATTGTGTTGTCTTTATCTGGTTTTGGTATTAGTGTGATGCTGGCTTCATAGAATGAGTTTGGAAGTGTTTCTTCCTCTAGAATTTTTTGGAATAGTCTGAGGAGGATAGGTTTTAGTTCTTCTTTGAATGTTTGGTAAAATTCCCCTGTGAAGCCGTCTGCCCTGGGCTTTTGTTTGCTGGAAGCTTTTCGATGACTGCTTCAATTTCTTCCATAGTTATTGGCCTGTTTAGATGTTTAGATTCTTTCTGATTGAGTTTTGGAAGGTTGTATTTTTCTAGGAATATGTCCATTTCCTCCAGGTTATCTGGTTTGTTGGAATAGAGTTGTTCATAGTATTTTTAAACAATCCTTTGTATTTCGGTGGGGTCTGCTGTTATTTCTCCTCTTTCATTTCTGATTTTGTTTATTTGGGTCCTTTCTCTTTGCTTCTTGGTGAGCCTGGCTAGAGGTTCATCAATCTTGTTTATCCTTTCAAAGAACCAGCTCTTGGTTTTGTTGATCTTTTGTATTGTTTTTTTGTTTGTTTGTTTGTTTGTTTGTTTTGGTCTCTATGTCGTTTATCTCTGCTCTGATCTTTATTATTTCCTTCCTTCTGCTTACACTGAGCTTTTCTTGTTGCTCTCTTTCTAACTCTTTGAGTTGTAGGGTTAGGTAATTTATTACCATTATTTCTTGTTTTTTGCAGTAGGTTTGTAGAGTCATGAACTTTCCTCTCAAGACTGCTTTTGCTGTGTCCCATAGATTTTGGATTGTTGTGTTTTCATTGTCGTTTGTTGCCATGATGTTTTTTATTTCTTCTTTGATCTCTCTGGTAACCCAGTCATTGTTTAATAGCATGCTATTTAGTCTCCATGTGTTTGATATTTTTTGGATTGTTTTTATTGTAGTTGATTTCCAGTTTTATGCCACTGTGATCTGAGAAGATGCCTGATATGATTTCTATCTTCTTGAATTTGAAGAGACTTTGTGTTTGACCCAATATATGGTCTATCTTTGAAAATGACCCATGTGCACTTGAGAAGAATGTATATTTTGTGGCTTTGGGGTGAAATGTTCTGAAGATGTCAATTAATTCCTTCTGGTCTAGAGAGTCATTTAGGTTTGATGTTTCTTTGCTGATTTTTTGTTTAGAGGATTTGTCCAATGGTGATAGAGGGGTATTAAAGTCTCCTACTATGATTGTATTGCTGTAAATATCTCCCTTGATATCTTCCAGGAGTTTTTTTATGTATTTGGGTCCTCCTGTATTGGTTGTATATATGATTACCAGAGTTATTTCTTCTTATTGGATTGCTCCCTTTAGTATTATGAAGTGGCCTTCCTTATCTCTTTTTATGTCCTTCACTTTGAGATCTAGTTTGTCAGATATAAGTATTGCTACCCCAGCTTTTTTTTCATTTTCATTTACCTGAAAAACCTTTTTCCATCCATTCACCCTCAGTCTGTGTGTGTCTTTTTTTCTGAGGTGGGTTTCTTGTAGAGAGCAGATATATGGGTCATGTTTTCTTATCCAATCCGTTACCCTATGTCTTTTGATTGGGGCATTTAATCCATTTACATTTAAAGTTATTATTGATAGGTACTTGTTTGTCACCATTTTTATTTTTTACCCCTGTGTTCCTTTTTCACTTCCTTTTTTTTTTTTTTCCAGCAGACCCTTTAACATATCTTTTTTTTATATATTTTTTTTTAAATATATTTTATTGATATTTTACAGAGAGGAAGGGAGAGGGATAGAGAGCTAGAAACATCGATGAGAGAGAAACATCGATCAGCTGCCTCCTGCACACCTCCCACTGGGGATGTGCCCGCAACCAATGTACGTGCCCTTGACCGGAATCGAACCCGGGACCCTTGAGTCCGCAGGCCGACGCTCTATCCACTGAGCCAAACCGGTTTTGGCAACATTTCTTGCATTGCTGGTTTGGTGGTAATAAACTCTCTTAGTCCTTTTTTGTATGTGAAGCCCCTGATTTCACCTTCAATTTTGATTGATAGCCTTGCCAGGTACAGTATTCTTGGATTCAGACCCTTCCTTTGTATGACTTTATATATTTCATTCCATTCCCTTCTGGTCTGATGTGTTTCTGTTGAGAAATCAGCCGCTAGTCTGATGAGGGATCCTTTGTAGGTAACTTTCTGTCTCTCTCTGGCTGCTTTTAAGATTCTTACTTTGTCGTTGGTGTTTGCCAATTTAATTATAATGTGCCTTGGCGTCGGTCTTTTGGGGTTCATTTTGCTTGGGTCTCTGTGAGCTTCTTGGATTTGTGTGGGTTTTTTCTTCCCTATATCAGGGAAGTTTTCTGTCATTATTTCTTCAAACAGGTTTTCTATTCCTTGCTCAGTTTCCTCTCCTTCTGGAAACCCTATTATGAGGATGTTGTTTTGTTTCGTGTTGTCCCAAAGTTCCCTTAGGCTCTCCTCCTGCTTTTTAATTTTTTTCTAGAAGCTGCTCTACTTGGGTATTTTTTTCTACCTTGTCTTTTATCTCACTGATGCAGTCCTCTGCTTCTTCTAGTCTACTCTTGATGCTTTCTATTGAGTTCTTTACAGCAGCGATGTCATTTTTCATTTCTTCTTGATTCTTCTTCATTTCCTCTTGGTTCTTACACATGTTGTCAAATTTGTCTTCCATTCTTTTCATCCACCTTATGACCATTTCTCTGAATTCTTTCTCTGACAGGTTGCTTGCCTCCATTTTATTTACTTCCTTTTCTGGTGATGCCTGCTTTTCTTTCATATGCAGACTGTTTCTTTGTCTCCCCATGTTCTCTCTTCTCTGGGTGTCTGGTTATTTAGTTCTCTCTCTCCTGCGTTGATTTAAAGGCACAAAATACAACACAACAAGGCACTATGCACAAGGCACTGAACACAAATGTATTCACGGTATTAATAACCCCAAATAAAGGTGCCCACCAGAGAAAGGTGAATTAGAGGATAAGAAAGAAAGAAGAGGGAAAAAAAAGGAGTGAAAAAATGAAATTGGGTAAAGAAAAAAAAGAGAGAGAGAAAAGAGAGACAATAAGAAAGAAGAGGGGAAAAAACTATATATGTGGGGAGAAAACTCCAATAGAACAGCCACTAATCCCAACACATGCCAGCAACAAGTACCTGGGGATGAATGCAAACTACCAACAACAACTAATATCAAGTGAGGCAAGGGAAAACAGAAGTGAAAAACAAACAAACAAAAAAAAAGAAAAAAGAAAAAGCGAAACAATCTCACAAACAAGCATAAAAAATCGATATAATCAACAATCAGGCAAACAACAACAAAAGGACAGAGAGAAACAAAATTTTTGGATAGTGAAGAAAGAGAAGAGAGAGGTGTGTATGTACTTGGAGCAGGGGATTGGAAATTAGATATATAAGTAGGGTGAAATTTTAACAGGAAGTAAAAAGAAGGAATAGGGAAAATCTAAAGCAGGAATAGGGTAAGAGAAACAGGACAACAAAAGGGGAAAAGTGAGGAAGAGAGTGACGGTGTAAAGGTAAAGTTGAGACAGAATAAAATGATGCTAAAGGAAAGATGAAAATAGAATGTAGAACACTAATCCCAAAATAAAATAAAGAGAAAATAAAATGACACTTTTTTTAAAAAAAAAAAGGTAAAATAGTAGTAGTAATAATATTGATTGAAAATAAAAATGTAATAATTAATAAGGTAAAATCAAGTGAGGAAAAATGAAAAAAATTTAATTTCTTAAGTAAAAGATTAAAAAAAATAAAAAAAATGTGCAGTAGTGAAGGTCATTCACTTTCTCTAACTGTTCTGTTTGGCACGCCTGTTTCCTAGTCAGGACAGTATTGAAGTTCCCTGCATTCCACTGCTCCTCAGTGTTGTAAGCCAGTCCTGATTTTTAAGCAGGCAGTTTATTTGTGTTTACACAAGAGTCAATTTGTGATTCAACCCTTGGGTGGCAGTATTTCTGGATTGACCTCCAGGTCTATAGGTCCTCTCTAACTAGTGTTTAGGTTTTGTTTTCCCTATGGCACTCAATACCAGTTTGTGGGAGTGGGTTGCCCCAGAGCTGGTTCTCTGATGTTTATCCCCGCTCTGATCCCCAGGTTCCAGAAAAACAACTTTCCCTTGCAGTCTCTTAGATTGTCCCCAATTGGGTGATCCTATGTATTGGGTTTAGTAATCAGAAGCAAGGATTTAAAGAGGAAAAAAAAAAAAAAAGAGCCAGAGTTAAGTGTGCGAACTCCGAGGCTGCGCGCAAGTCTGTGCTGTCTTTTTTCCTTTTGGGTCTAAGCAGCCGGCACACTTTTAAAATGTTTAGGCTGTCCTTTTGCACCCAGATCAAAATGGGTTGCTTTTTAGAGTTCCCTTCTGTTAGCAGCTCTGCGGACCCCCTTCCACATTCACAGATCATGCCAGACCCAACAGCCATGGATTTTTCTAGGCTCAGACTTCCCTAGGTCTCCAGGTCTCCAACTCCCACGTGCACGTTTCTTTCTCCTGCCGGGACCACAGACCTCACCTTCTCCCAGGCGAAATCTGACCTTTCCATGGTAGAGTGTAGAGCTCCTCTGAATCCGTGTTCTTGAGCCACTGGGAACCACTGTTCTCGGGTTTGCAGCTGTTCAGTGGGTGCAGTAGTTGTAGATTCCCCAGGCTTTTCAAGCTCCCGATAACATCCACTTTTCCTTCAAGATGGCGTGGTCTCGCATCCAAGCTGGTCACTCCGGTAGGGAACCCAGCAGCAGTGGGGGCTGCCTGGTCAGGGGAGCCCCGTCCAACAGTCCCCCAGTCTCCTGGAGTATAGCTGCACCTCAACTCACTAACAAACACTCCCCGTGCGACCACACACTCTCCCTTTGTTTTTTCACTCACACTATCTTGCAGTCTGCCTTCCCATCGGCAACCATCTTCCTTCTCCTCTTTTTTTTTTATAGTAGATTGAGCTTGCAGATATGAGCTTTTTAAATTACTGTCATGAACACCAAAATTTTAAGGCAACAACTATCTGACATTTCTTTTTTTTAATCAAAGCATTTTCTGCTTTGTACCAAGAGTAATTGTAATCATGACCCTCGGATATATTTCAGGTCACTACAAGCACAGTGGAGAAACCTGACAGTGACCTTGGACAGACTGGTTTATCTCTCTGTATTTGTAAATTGGGAATAGTAATCATACTTTACAGAATTGTGATTGAAAAAATTAGAAATCTTCATATTAAAACTATCTACTGAGAGATGAGTGGATAAAAAAGCTGTGGTACATTTATACCATGGAATACTATGCAGCAGTGAAAAAGAAGAATCTCTTACCTTTGAGTCAGCACGGAGGGACTGGAGAGTATCATGCTAAGTGAAATAAGTCAGTCAGAGAAAGATAAGTATCATGTTCTCTCACTCATATGTGGAATCTAAGTAACAAAATAAACTGATGAATGGAATGGACCCAGAGACACGGAAACATGGAACAGAGTGCGGAATCTCAGAGGGAATGCTGAGGAGGATGGGTGGATGGGAGGTAATCAACTAAAAACCTCGTATGCATATATGCCTAACCCATGGACACAGACAACAGGGTGCTGAAGGCCTGGGGCGGAGGGAGAGGGGTGAACTAGAGAGGATGAATGGGGCAAAAGGGGAACATATATAATACTTTTGACAATAACAATTTTTATTTTTTAACTATCTACTGAGGATTAAATAGGTGGTTGAAAAAATACTCACAATGCCCTAACCCAGTGGTCGGCAAACTGCGGCTCACAAGCCGTGGTTTGCCGCTCTGTTGACTAATGAGTTTGCCAACCACTGACCTAGACTCTCGATTCCAATAATTACAGGCTGTTGTTGTTCCTTGTGATTAAGCCCCTATCCAGTGGTCGGCAAACTCATTAGTCAACAGAGTGGCAAACCGCGGCTCGCAAGCAGCATGTGGCTCGCGAGCCGCAGTTTGCCGACCACTGCCCTAACCGGTTTGGCTCAGTGGATAGAGAGTCAGCCTGCAGACTCAAGGGTCCCAGGTTCTATTCCTGTCAAGAGCATGTACCTTGGTTGCGGGCACATACCCAGTAGGGAGTGTGCAGGAGGCAGCTGATTGATGTTTCTCTCTCATCGATGTTTCTAACTCTCTATCCCTCTCCCTCCCTCTCTGTAAAAAATCAATAAAATATATATTTTTTTAAAAGAAAAATACACACAAAAGCAATAACAACCCTGGATCCAAACTGATGAAATGTCAGAATTTCAAAGAATAAATTAAAAACCCTAAAAATCTCCCAAAAGAGGAGAAAAGACTGGCTACATGCCAAGGGATGAAAATCAAATTGGTATCACACTTTCCATTAGTAACAGTAGCAAGGTGGCAAAGCCTTCAAAGTCCTGTAAATTGACTTTGGTCCTTGAATTCTATACCCAGCCAAATAATCAGTAAAGTACCAGGGTAAAATAAAAACATATTCTGATATGCAAGGACACAAAACATGCTACTCAAAAATTCTATATGAAAATATTACCTGAGGTGTTACTTCAGAAATAAAGGAATTTTCAAAGGGAATAATATCTATACTAATAAAAGGGTAATATGCTAATTAAACCAGACATCCACCCGGACATCCTTCCGGACAGAGCCACAGTGGTGGGGGCCAAGGCAGAGGCGGTTAAGGGTAATCAGGCTGGCAGGGGAGGGCAGTTAGGGGTGACCAGGCTGGCAGGGGAGGGCAGTGAGGGTGACCAGGCAGGCAAGCAGAGTGATTATGGGCAATCAGGCAGGCAGGCAGGTGAGCGATTAGGAGCCAGTGGTCCCAGATTATGAGGGGAATGTCATACTGCCGAATGAGGCCTGATCGGGATTGGACATCCACTGAGGGGTCCCAGAATGGAGAGGGTGCAGGCTGGGCTGAGGGACCTCCCCCCCATGCACGAATTTCATGCACCAGGCCTCTAGTGAGATATAAGAAAGAATGACAATGAAGTATGACCTAGAAGAGGTGAAGAAGGCTGGAAACAAATTTTTGAAGAATCAAGTAGTTGTTTGGACATTCTCTTCAGAGCATCAAACCTTAGTAACACAGGATCATATTACTCTTTTATGGATCCCTTTATGAATAACGTTTGTATAAACATAATAGTTAAATACTCTTTTAGAATAAATATCGAAAAACAAAGCATATAAGA
This sequence comes from Plecotus auritus, assembly GCF_963455305.1. NCBI lineage: Eukaryota > Metazoa > Chordata > Mammalia > Chiroptera > Vespertilionidae > Plecotus > Plecotus auritus. The sequence continues at coordinate 87,740,360 of NC_137771.1, read as the reverse complement.
CTTAATTAAAGGTTACTAATTGAATTAAATGTTATAAAGTTTGGCAATAAAAGATAACATGACTAATCAAAGACAATCTTGAAATAGTGCAAGATAGTGTATTTACACAAATGTCTTAAGTTTTCATAATAGAAATAGATACTGCCTACAATAAATAACTCAAGAAGCAAAGAACCAGAAAACTTCATATAGACCCCCTTTATCATTTTTTTTAATAAATTGTTTTTTGTTTTTGTGGGTTTTTTTTTTAATTGTTGTTGTTGCTGTTGTTAATCTTCACCCGAGGATAATTTTTCCATTGATTTTTAGAGAGAGTGGAAAGAAGAGGGAAATACAGAAAGAGAGAAACATTGATGTGAGAGAGACACATAGACTGGTTGCTGGGGATCGAGCCTGTAACCAAGTTATGTGCCCTCGACTGAATTTGGACCCATATCCCTTCAGTCTGCGGGCCAATGTTCTAACCACTAAGAAAAACTTCTAATTTTTAAAAACTTATTATTGATGTCTCCCCTTTTTTCCTTCCTTTCCCCCCTCCACCTGGCTCACAACCCACCTCAGGCCTTCACCACACTATTGTCTGTGTCCATGGGCAATGCATATATGCATATGTTCTTTGGTAATCTCTTCCTATCCACTCAGATTCATCAACCTGTTCCATGCTTCCATGTGTCTGGATCTATTTTGCTCATCCATTTATTTTGTTAATTAGATTCCACATATAAGTGAAATCATGTGATACTTGATTTTTTCTGACTGGCTTATTTCACTTAGCATAATAATCTCCAGGTCCCTCCATGCCATCTCAAAGGGTAATAGATCCTTCTTTTTCACAGCTACATTGTATTCCATGGTTTAAATGTGCCACCGCTTTTTATCCATTCATCTACTGACTAGAGGCCCAGTGCATGAAATTTGTGCACTTGGTGGGGGGGAGGGTTCCCTCAGCCCGGCCTGCACCCTCTTGCAGTCCAGGAGCCCTCAGGGGCTAAGCCGGCAGTCAGACATCCTTAGCACTGCCGCTGAGGTGGGAGTGGCTCCCACCACAGCTGCTGCGCTCACCAGCCATGAGCCGGGCTTCTGGCTCAGCTGCGCTCCCCCTGTGAGAGCACACTGACTACCAGGGGAAAGCTCCTACATTGAGCATCTGCCCCCTGGTGGTCAGTGAACATCATAGTGATCATTCATTCCACCATTCAATTGATTTGCATATTAGACTTTTATTATATAAGATGGGCACTTGGGTTGTTTCCAGATCTTAACTATTGTAAATAACGCTGCTATGAATATAGGGGTGCAAATATTCTTTCTAATTGGTGTTTCAGGATTCTTAGGATATTCTAGAGGTTCAATGCATGAAATCTGTGCAAGAGTAGGCCTTCACAGCCCCAGATGCTTTGGCCCTCACAACCACAGTTTGTCTGGAACGTTGTCCGGAAGGTCATCCAGATGGTTGTTCCACTGGTTGGCCGTTTGGTCGATTTGCATATTACACTTTTATTATTATAGATTCCTAGAAGTGGAATCACTGTTCAAATGGCAGTTTCATTTTTTGAGGAAACTCCACACTGTTTTTTACCAGTCTGCATTCCCACCAGCAGTATACTAGGCTTCCTTTCTCTCCACATGCTTGCCAGCACTTGTTATTTGTTAATTTAGTGATGGTAGTCTTTCTGGCAGATGTGAGGTAATACCTCATTGTAGTTTTAATTTGCATCTCTGATGATTAATGACGTTGAGCATTATTTCATACTAGAGGCCTGCTGCACAAATTTGTGCACGGATGGGGTCTGGCTGGCCCCACCCCGATTGGGGCCAATTGGGGCCAGGCCAGCTGGGGGAAAAAGACAGTGGGAGGTTGGCTGGCCAGCCCTGCCCCCAATTGGGATGGGGAGGCCGATTGGGGCCGAAGCTGGCCAGGGGGTGGGGGAGGGGCCGTGGGAGGTTGCCTGCCAGCCCCACACCTGATTGGGAGTTGGGGAAGCTGATCAGAGGTGGGGCCAGCTGGGAGAAGGAGCCACGGGAGGTTGGCCGGCAGGGGGAGGGGCCGTGGGAGATTGGCCAGCCCGCCCTGCCCCCTGCAGTGCATGTCATAGCGACTGGTCATTCCGGTCGCTTAGGGTTTTATATATATAGACTAGAGGCCTAGCACATGAAATCATGTGTGGGCATGGTCCCTAGGCCTAGCCTGCAATCAGGGCCATCTTCCCCAGCTGCCAGAAGCCAGCCCTGCCCCACGCCACCACCCACCCCGGTTCCCCATTTGCCATCCAGCAATGGGAGCCTGATGGCCAGGGGAGGGACCGAGAGGTTGGCCGTTCCTGGCTGCTCGCTGGCCCCACCCCCGCCGTCAGTCGTCCTCTGTGTGTGGGGTAATTGGCGGGGCAGGGGCCTTGGCCTGGCGCCACTCTCCTCCCCCACCACCCACCCTAGGTCCCTGTTCACCATCAGCAATCAGAGCCTGCCGGCCAGGGAAAGGGACCAAGAGGTGGTCAGTGCACCTCATAGTGACTGGTCAAGCGGTTGTTCTGGTCATTCTGCCGTTATGGTTGCTGGGCATTTATTATATGGATGTCTCTTGGCCATCTGTATTCCTCTTTGGAGAACTATCTATTTAAGTCCTTTGACCATTTTTTAATTGGATTGTTTGCCTTCCTTTTGTTGTTTTGTATGAGTTCTTTATATATTTTGGATATTAACCCTTCATCAGATGTATCATTGGTAAATATGTTCTCCCATTCAGTGGGTTCCCTTTTCATTTTAATGCTGGTTTCTTTTGCTGTGCAGAAGCTTTTGTTTGTAGACCCATTTGTTTATTTTTCTCTTTATTTCTCTTGTCCTAGGAGATATATCAAAAAAATATTGCTATGAGAGATATCTGAGATTTTACTGCCTATTTATGTTTTCTTGTAAGATTTTTATGTTTTCACAACTAGCATTTAAGTCTTTTATTCATTTTGAGTTTATTCTTGTGTATGGTGTAAGTTGGTGGTCTAGTTTCATATTTTTTTTGTATGTATCTGTCCAATTTTCCCAACACTATTGAAGAGACTGTCTTTGCTCCATTGTATTCTCTTGCCTCCTTAGTCAGATATTAATTGACCATAGATGCATGCATTAATTTCTGGGCTATCTGTTCTGTTCCACTGATCTATATGCCTGTTCTTATGCCAGCACCAGGCTTTTTTATTACAATGGTCTTGTAGTATAGTTTGATAATTTGGTATTGTGATACCTCCAACTTTCTCAAAATTGCCAAGGCTATTTGGGGTCTCTTTGGGTTCCATATAAATTTTTGGAACATTTGTTCTAGATCTGTAAAGTGTGCCATTGGTATTTTAATAGGAATTGCATTGATTGCTTTGGGTAGTATAGACATTTTAAAGAGGTTAATTCTTTAAATCCATTACCATGGTATATGTTTCCACTTGTTTGTATATTCCTTTATTTGTTTCTTCAATGTCCTACAGCTTTATGACTACAGGAACTTTACCTCCTTGGTTAAACTTATTCCTAGTATCTTATTTTGTTGTTGTTGTTGCAATAGTAAATGGAATTGTTTTCTTAGTTTCTCTTTCTGATAGTTCATTATTGGTGCATAAAAATACTACAGATTTAACATAGTACTGGAAGTGGTAGTCACAGCAATCAGACAACAAGAAGAAATAGAAGACATCCAAATTGGGAAGGAAAAAGTAAAACTGTCATTATTCACAGTTGACAGATATTATACATAGAAAACCCTAAAGATATCATAAAGAAACTACTAAATCTAATCAATGAATTAGGCAAAGTAGCAGGATACAAAATAGTGTTATTTTTAAACCACTAAATTTTAAACTAAATTTGAGAGGCAGCAATGGATAACTAATACTACCAAGATGAGGACAATTAGTAAGGAGAACTAACCATGACCCACGTGAGCCATTAGATTCCTAAGCATAGCCAGTCAAATTAAATTTTCTTGATTCTTTCATTAGGATTGTATTTTCCTGTTCCATGGAAATTAGCTTCATGAAATATGTTTCAAGTGTGATAGTTCCTTTAGGTTATCCTAATGCCACTATTTTAAATGAAGACAAAATTCCAATTATTGGTATTACTTTAAAATTTTCCTAGATAACAAGGACCTGACTCAGTACTTGGAGATTTTCTCTGCAGAACACTGTATTGCACTGGTAGTAAGTCATTGCAGATTGAGATATTACATAGCAATTTTAAATTACTTAAAAATAAATTGGTATTGCTTTGCTGTGATGAAAAGTAAGTTAGTATTAAGACAAATTCTGAATACTACACCAAAGTGAAGAAAAAAATTAAAGAAAAGACAGAATCATTATAGATAATGATGGTGTTGATCTTGAAGACCATATATTTTCATCATACATTCAAGACTAAAGCCCTTTCACAAGTTTCCTACTAACGGATCTTTTAGCCTGTTTTTGAGGACCCCCAGTAAACAACAACTCAATTCACTATATTAACCCAAACTGCTTCTTTCTTCACATAAGGAAAAATTTTCTAAGGGGCAGAGATTTCTGTGGATTTATTTTGTTTCATAAAGACCAAGTTGGAAAGTGGACCAATACCACCTAGTTTTTTATATATGGCTTGTAATTTTTATTTTTAATTGTAGCAAATATCAAATAACATAAGATTTATTATTTTACCTTTTTAAATATATGTATTTTTTATTGATTTCAGAGAGGAAGGGAGAGGTAGAGAGAGTTAGAAACATCAATGATGAAAGAGAATCATTGACTGGCTGCTTCCTACATGCTCCCTACTGGGGAGCAAGCCCACAACCCGGGCTTGTGCCCTGGACCAGAATCAAACCCAGGACCCTTCAGACTGTAGGCCAATGCTCTATCCAATGAGCCAAACCAGCTAGGAACATTTTATCATTTTTAAGTATATAGTGTGTAGTAAGTATATGTGCAACAGATCTCCAGAATTTTTCTATGTTGCAAAACTGAAACTGTATTTCCATTGAACAACAACTATCCATTTTCCCCTCCCCATAGCCCTGGCAACCACCATTCTACTTTCTGTTTCTATGAGTTTGACGATTATGGTTCCTCATACAAATGGAATCAGTATTTGTCTTTTTGTAACTGGCTTACTTTACTTTGCATAATATCCTCAAGGTATATGCTAGGATTTTCTTATTTTGTAAGGCTGAATAGTATTCCATTGTGCATTCCTCTATATATTAGAGGCCCGATGCATGAAATTTGTGCAAGGGGCTTGGCCCTTGCAGCTGTGGTGGCTTGCCTCAGCCCTCGCAGCCCTAGCTTCATCTGGAAGGTTGTCTGGAAGGACATCCGGAAAGACATCTGGAAGGTTGTTTGGCTGCCCAGTCTAATTAGCATATTATGCTTTTATTTTATATATATATCCTATCTAATAAAAGAGTAATATGCAAGTTAACCATCACTCCACTACACCCACAAGCCACGCCCACAAGCCACACCCACCAGCCAATCAGGAGCGAATATGCAAATAAACCCAACCAAGATGGCTACAGCCAAAGAGAGCAGGAGGGAGGCTTGGGTTTCCCCGGCAATGGAGGAAGCCAAGCTTTCCGCCTGCCCTTGCTGGCCTAGGCCTCCACTCAAGGCTACAAAGTTTCAATGATAGAAGATACATAAATCCAAACAGAAATGGTGGCAGCCACGGAGCTGGAAAGAGCAGGAGGCTAGGGTTGCCCCTGGCGATGGAGGAAGCCAAGCTTCTGCAGCCTTGGCCGGCCCAGGCCTCTGCTTAAGGCTACAAAGTTTCAATTATAGAAGATACATAAATCCCAACAGAAATGGCTGCCGCCACAGAGCAAGCAGAAGGCTTGGCTCTGCTCCAGGCTACAAAGTTTCAATTGTAGAAGAAAAATAAACCCCAGATATCAGGGCCTCCGCTTGGGTTGCCAGGGGGCGTGGCCGGCCTGCAAACCACCACAGGCCCCTCACCCAGGCCGTTCCACACCCCAAGGGAACCCCCACCCTGATCCGGGACACCCTTCAGGGCAAACCAGCTGGCCCCTACCTGTGCACCAGGCCTCTATCCTATCTAATAAAAGAGTAATATGCAGATTAACCATCACTCCAACACATAAGATGGCTGCCCCCATGTGGTCAAAGATCCTGTCCCCATGTGGACACAAGTTGGCCACCACAAGATGGCCAGCAAGGGAGGGCAGTTGGGAGGGACCAGGCCTGCAGAAGAGGGCAGTTGTGGGCAATCAGGCCAGCAGGGGAGGGCAGTTGGGAGGGACCAGGCCTGCAGGGGAGGGCAGTTAAGGGAAAACAAGCTGGCAGGGGAGCAGTTAGGCATCAATCAGGCTGGCAGGGGAGTGGTTAGGGGATGATCAGGCTGGCAGGCAGAAGCGGTTAGGGGCAATCAGGAAGGCAGGCAGGCGAGCAGTTGGGAGCTAGCAGTGCTGGATTGTGAGAGGGATGTCCGACTGCCTGTTTAGACCCCATCCCACCGGGATCGGGCTTAAATGGGTAGTCGGGACATCCCTCGAGAGGTCCCAGATTGGAGAGGGTGCAGTCTGGGCTGAGGGAACCCCCCCACCCCCCGCCCCCGTGCACAAATTTTGTGCACTGGGCCTCTAATTATATATATATATATCACATTTTCTTTATTCATTTATCCAACAATGGACATTTGAGTCATTTTCACCTCTTGGGTATTGTGACTACTACTGCAAAGAAAATGCTGTGAAATATCTCTTCAAGATCCTGTTTTCAGTTTTAGGTATATACCTAGAAGTGGGATTCTTAGGTAATATAGTAATTCTATGTTTAATTTTTGAGGAACTGACATATTGTTTTCCACAGTGGTTGCATAATTTTGCATTCCCACCATAGTGCATAAGGGTTCTAAAGTCTCTACATCCAACACTTGTTATTTTCTGGGTTGTTAGTTTTATATATCCCTCCCATTGAGTGTGAGGTGATATTATTGGGTTTTGATCTGCATTTCTCTAATAATTACTGATGTTGAACATCTTTTTATATGCTTGTTGGCCATGTGAATATGTTCTTTGGAGTATGTATATTTAAATCCTTTGCCCATTTTTAAATTAGCTTACTTTGTTATTGAGTTGTAGGAGTTCTTTATATATTCTGGATGTTAACTCCTTATCAAATATTCAAAGATTTACAAATATTTTCTCCTATTTCATATTTCGTAGGCTGACTTTTCACCTTACTGATTCTTTCCTTTGAGGTATGAAAGATTTCTTGTATATGACATCAAAAGCACAGGCAACAAAAACATAAATAGACAAATGGGACTACAGATGACTTTTTTCTTAAACATCTGTCCTGTCGACTTGTGCACACCATCTATTAGTTTCTATATCCACCCATCTTTTTTCTCTCTTTCACTGTCTTACACTCTCTCTCTCTCTCTCTCTCTCTCTCTCTCTCTCCCTCTATCTCTCTCTCTCTCTCTCTCATCCATGGTTACCAAGATTATGACATCCTCTAGCTTCTAACCAGCAAGCCTATTTACAAATCTCTTTCTTCACTGCTGTCATCTGAGACATTAGGGTTCTCTGGGGCCAGTTTTGGAGACCATTTCTAAAGAGTTACCTGGTTCTGGTTATCTTTACCTAATTTCTTGTGTCCATTCTTTGCAAACTATGAATCATTTTTTTAAACCAGTGGCACAAAACTATTTACAATTATATAAAATCAACAACTAATACATGTCACCTTGCTTGAGTATAAAACACTTTCTTCTTTAGTGCCAAGAGACACATTTATTTAATATTGAAAACTATGGCCCAGCCCTGACCAGTTTGGCTCAGTGGATAGAGCGTCGGCCTGCGGACTGAAAGGTCCCAGGTTTGATTCCGGTCAAGGGCATGTACCTTGGTTGTGGGCACATCCCCAGTAGGGGGTGTGCAAGAGGCAGCTGATCGATGTTTCTCTCTCATCGATGTTTCTAACTCTCTATCCCTCTCCCTTCCTCTCTGTAAAAAATCAATAAAATATATTAAAAAAAAAAAAAAAAAGAAAACTATGGCCCAGCCAGTGTGCTCAGTGGTTGCGCATTGACCTATGAACCAGGAGGTCATGGTTCAATTCCCAGTCAGAGCACATGCCCAAATTGTGGGCTCAGTTCCCAGTAGGAGACATGCAGGAGATCAATTATTCTCTCTCCCTCTCCCTCTCTGAAATCAATAAAAATATATATTTTTAAAAAGAAATAAAAATAAAAGAAAACTATGATGCAGTTGGAAAAACAGCAAAGTGAATTTTTGGTTTTTTTAAAACTTCTGTTAGAGCACTGGCTACAGCAGATTTGGGCTAGCATTTAAACAAATGCTAACAAAAACAAGTTTTTTAAAAACTCTATTCTAAAATGAGTGATTTCTCTTGTGATATTTAATTAAATGTATCAAACATACCAAAATATGTACTTTAGCAACAAATGTTGTGTCCCAGTTGCCAAATCCTGATATTTAACCACTTGTTATCATGTACTAGAGATATGTAAAGGGATTTACCAAGATCTCAGCACATACCCTCCCACACTTACTCAAACACTGAGCCCATTTTCCCCCGTATTTTATTTATAACTCCCTTATCTAGGATGTTCCTGTTAATTCTGTCCCATTCCTCACATTTATGTGACCGAAAAGTATAAACAGAAGTTGATATACAGTATAACAGAATATTTAAAATTGTAAATCAAGTTTATACCTCTGATCCTCATTATTTGCAAATTCTGTATTTGCTAATTTTCCTACTTGTTAAAGTTAATTTGTAACCCAAAATCAATGCTTGCAGCTCTTTTGCAGTCATCGGTGAACACACACAGAGAGGAAACCAGTTGCGTTGCATGCGCGTTCCCAGTTGAGGTTGAATAAAGTGACCCTCTGCATCTTGTTTCAGCTCTCACACTGCAAACAAGTGTCTTTTTATGGTCTATCTAATGCCACGTTTTCCACATCGTTATGCTTTTTGTTGGAAGTCTCACTATTTAAAATGGCTTCCAAATATAGTTCTTAAGTGCTGCCTAGGGTTTCTAAGTACCTTAAATGTGTGTTAGATGAGCTTCTTTCAGGCATGGGTTATGGTGTTATTGACCATAAATTCAATGTTAATGAATCAGTTATGTAAATATATATTTTAAACAGGGTATCTTTAAATAGAAACACACATAAAATAAGGTTATGTATTGATTGGTTAACAAAAATATTATAACCAGAGGCTCACAAGAACCTATTCATCTATTGCCCCTCAGGCAATAGTTCAGTATTAGCCAATTCAGTGTTCTAGGGGACTTTATAGAACACAACTACCACAAATGAAGAGAATTGACTGTGCTAGCCTCCTATCTTAATCAATATACATTTAGAATGTATATTAATAAAAGATGTACAAAGCTATAGATCTTAAATGGCTAAAAATTATCTAAAATATCAAAAAATCAAAGAAAATAAATTCATATAATTGTGTATGTCTTAGTATTCTATAGGTAGGTTGGTAATGTTTCCATGAGCAATAAAATACACAATTCATGCATTATTATATATGCATTCTATGTACCAATAATTTCTTTTTCTTCTTTTCATTTCAGCAAAAACACTAATAACATTGTTATAATAAAGACTTTTATATAACTTGTTCTAAGGTCAGGAATAAATCAAAGTTAACATTACTTTTTAATGTTGCATAAAGAGTAATATGTAACATTAAAAATGTAATTGTTTGCAATGTGTGCAAATATTAATGTATTTTTACCTAAAATTGAAATAAATGTTTACATTAAAATGTTAAATTTTTATATTTTTAAGTTATTAGTTTTCTAAATTATTTAAAATTATCTGTCAAACTAAAAGGAAAATAGAAGTTATGATCTATGAAACCAAAATGTATAATTATTTAAATAAGCATTATAATTAATCTACAGCAAATTTTTAAATTTTATTAAGTATTTTTAGAAAACTATTCATTACCCTAGCTATTAATATCCATCTAGTTGCCAACATAAAGAATTGATAGCACTCAGGCTACATCTCATATTAAATATATTTTAAGTAATATGAATTGTTTAACATAGCAAAATGTCTCTTAGCCACTATTTAAAACTGTCGAAGAGACTTTGCTAATTCCTGGGTACCTCTAACCACAGACTGGAGCCAGAGAGAAGCAAGAAAATGGATGCTGGGTGACTCTGGGAAATCACGCTTTGTTGTACAAGAATAGAAGAACTTGACAAGTTCATTAATTTGTCTTTTCTCTCCCTCAAATGATTCTACCACTTAAGTTCTCCCTCCACTGTGAAGCAATGTTTGTCTCTGTTGACAGGAGGGACACAACCTGAAAATGTCCACAGCATTCAGATACACTCACCTGCTGTTTCAAGGACATTGGGCAAAACTGTCGAGACGCGTTTCTTGGAGGCATGAACAGTGTCAGTCATGAAAAAGCATTTTTAGGGTTATGGGTTGAGCTCTAGCAGATCTGAACACTGAATCTGGCTGAGCCCTGTGTCAAAGTGTGGACTGGTTAGTTCTAAAAAAGGGGGAAAATGGCCGGATTGAGGAGGAAAGTGGCTGCAAACATTCCTGATCTAATTAGAGCACAGCACACATTTGGTTACTGGCTGGACATAGCTGCTGTGAGTCTATGCGCTGCATTTAAGGCAACCACCTGGTTAGGCTACATCCCTAATCCGAGTTTAACCTTTTCTCCTGGTCAAAGCTGAGTTTCTTGGTTTCAGCATAGCAAGAGACACTGCTGCCTTGAGTACAAAATTTGGTAATATCGTGAAATGCTTAATGTTATCCTGATGATTCTTGGAGGGCATTTAACCATGAACTGACCCCTTCTCTGTTGACTGACCATGATCTATTGCCTCTTCCAACCTTCTTCAGATTCAAAGCGACACATTTCTTTTTTGTAACTGACATTCTTATTTTGGACAACCAATTTCTCTTTGTTTTACAAATTTAACACCATGTGCTCTATCCTAGGACTAATCCTATCTAATAAAAGAGTAATATGCAAATTAACCATCACTCTGACGCAAAGATGGTGGTGCCCATAGCCACAAGATGGCAGTGCCCAGTCCTCTCAGCGCTGCTGGAATCCTCCAGTCCCGGGGGGTGGCCGCTGAGAGCAGGACCAGCTTGGCCGTCACTGTGGCGAGCCGGGAGCGGCCAAGCGGTCCTGCAGACAGCACACAGTAGGGCCCGCTTGGCGGTTGCCAGCAACCTGGGAGCGGCCAAGTGGGCCCCGCAGACCACAGAGAACCACAGGGAGCGGGCCTAAGCCGTCAGTAGGACATCCCCTGAGGGCTCCCAGATTGGAGAGGGTGCAGGTCGGGCTGAGAGACTCCACCCCCCCGTGCACAAATTTTGTGCACCAGGCCTCTAGTCATATTAATAACAAGGAGACTGACAACAATAGTGGTTAGCATTTATCAAATGCTTACGAAGTGCCAGGCATCGTTCCAAGCACTTTAAATGTATGAGTTAATTTGTCCATACCACAAGCTTATACAATAGGTACAGTTTTTCCTAAGAGGAAACTGAGGTACAGAGCAGTTAAGGAACTTGCCAAAGTGAGGTTATTCAGTCAGTCTAACTCTAGTTCAAGTTCTCACTCAATTCACTACAGGAGATGGAAAACTGTCACTTCTTATGTGCCATGGTAATGCTCAGCTTATTTTACAGGAAAAATAGATTTTCTTGCAAATTGGTTGAAAATTATATGTACAAGAATAAACATTGTATATGTTGACTCATTGCTTTTTCTTCTCAGGGATGATGCTGTCATTGATATCATTAATATCAGAACTGCCTAATATCTAGCACCCCTTGTTAATATTTTCCCCCAGAGGGCCTCATAGAGACAAGTGGACAGAGGAAAGGGAGAAGAGCTTCATGTAATTCCATACAATCACCCGTCAAAATTCTGCAAAGAACCTACAAACCTCAGGGATGTGTTTGCAATGCTCCCAAGTGTCAGCGGGCAGGCAACAGTTAAATCATTCGCCCTCCCGCCCAAGGTCACCTTGAATGTCAGTGGAAGAGCTAGGCATGGAGCCCGGGCCTCTGGCTCCTCTTTCTGAGTTTCAGGAAGCAAATTGCACTACGACATTTAATTTGTGAGACATTTTGTTTGTGTTTAAGCATTCCCTTGCAATATTTGCAATCCAAACACCATAGCATGGAGTCAGTGCCTGAGAAACTGGGAAGAAAATCTGACCCAAAGCCAAAATTCACATTCATATTCAGGAAAAATAGTTAAATCTAGCCAGGTTCAATAAATGATAGCATAAAAAATCATCTATAAGGTTTTCTCTGCCTAATCACTAATATTATCACAGATCAAATAACATTACAATGGATGCCATCATCATAATAAAAATCTGGATCTTTAGCCAATGGCCCTCTTAGTTCAAGCAATATTGGATGCAGCCAATTCCAGGACATTCTTTCAGGATTTGCTGCAATGAAATTTGGCCTGTACTCTAATGGAGTACCATCACACATCTTAAGGTTGAAGACATACAATAGAAAGAGGATTTATATTAATAGGAGGCAGAACTGCATGGTCCATTTTCCAGAACTGAGTTTGTGGACCTAATGAAAAACAAGAGCATTGTCTCAAGAATTGCTATTTTAGGCCTGGGGTTCATCTTATTTATGACTACATCCTACTTGTCTTGGGTGGAAACATAGGTTGAAAAAAGTTTACAACCTTAAAAAGCAGCTTAATTTTCTTATTTCTATAGCTCCCCCATATTTACTTTGGAAGATGGTCCTGACTATCCGGTTTTCAAAAGCACTTCTTCCTGGTTCTCTCACTCTTCCACACTGGTCAGGTGGTCCCTTTACCTTCACAGAGAAGATCCATCTTCTGCACCACCAAGACCATGGGAAGATACCCGGAGATATCTTCGTCCGGGCACACGTTGGCTTGCTACTGCTTCCTTTGCTCTCACACACATCACCTGCCAGGTTCCTGACTCCTTTTATCCCAGGGGCTTTGCCTGAGTCCTTCATCCCTATCAGACTGGCCTTTGGACCCAGGATGTCTCCCTTAGTTTATATAAACTGCCTTTATCTCACTGGTTCTTGATAGACTTACTCATCTGATTAGAGTGAATGCATCTTGTATGTGTGAAGTCCCAGACTGGACCACTCCTAGTCTATCCTGTCCAATCACTTAACACAGTAACGTTAAGTAGGAACCATCCATACAAAAATATAACTAAAACCATTACAGTGGGCTCAGCAATTCATTTTCAATGTGCACTGCCCATTCCATGTCAGATTTGTCTGTTTAATGCCATGGTGTTTACTAATTTTTGCCCCATTAAGTCGAATTCGTGCTTCTGACTGTCCCTCCAGAAATCTTCTCTAGTCCTTTCAGAGGCTGTCTCAGTGGCCTTCCTTGGATCATTCTCATTTGATTCTTCTGTGTACTCTGTTTGATGCAGAGATCAGTCTGTAAGTCTCCAGAAGAACACAGTGTTTTTCTCACTTGAGTTTTCTACTAAAACAGCCTGGACAATTTGCTGGTCAAAAGTAACAGAATTATGTAATAGCTTTATGTTTTGTATTAGCCATGTATGTGACTTTCATCTTGTATTAAACAAGATACTCAAATTGTTCATTCTGGGAATCTCTCCCTGGTTTCTCCCTTTTATTCTCTCTCTTTTCTTCTCCCTTTCTCCCTCACTTCTTTACTTTCTTTCTCTCTTCCTGTCTTTTTACAAACTGAATGGCAACTGTGAGTCAAGCACTGAGAAAGTATAGTCATCTATAATAATAAAAGGGTAATATGCTAATTAGACTGGCTTCCTTCCGGACGCCGTTCCTTCCAAAGCCGTAGTGGTGGGGGCTGAGGCAGAGGCCCTTGCATGAATTTCGTGCATTGGGCCTCTAGTTAGTAATACTAGGCAATGGCTGCTATGCTAGGAATGAGCACATAGCTATAATTGAAAGACCTCATCATAAACTTTAAAGTAAAAAATGAGAATGCTAATTTTAGAATAAAATGCAACTACCTATTGAAATAATCATAAATAATTTATAATCCTAAATAATTTATAGTTATGTGCATCTTGAATTATGTTCATAGGATGATTGAATTAAAAGTTGTCACATTGCCCAGCCAACGTGGCTCAGTGGTTGAGCATCGACCTATGAACCAGGAGGTCATGACACATGCCCGGGTTGCAGGATCAATCCCCAGTGTGGGGCATGCAGGAGGCAGCCAAACAATGATTCTCTCTCATCACTGATGTTTCTATCTCTCTCTCCCTCCCCCTTCTGCTCTGAAATCAATAAAAATGTATATTTTTTTAAAAAGTTGTTACATCACATGACAATCTATTGCTACATAACAGTTAAAAGCATTACATTCATGCACACATGTCTCTATATACATGTCCCCATATCTGTATCTATCTGTATACACATATGTGTGTGTTTACCCTAATATTTAGAAAGGAATCCAACGGTCTCAACACACACATATAGAGGTCATTATAAATTGGTAAATATAGAATGTTCCTTTGAAGGTCACTACCATGGCTTCAATAATCCTTTAAATGATTCAGTTGATAGTGCTATTTGTTAGATGGCTCATGACTCTGAGAATACATCCAAAGTGCACTTGTAGGTAATTAGATGTTCTAGATGACTCTTTCAAGGTCTGTTATTGGTACACAAATACATTTCTGGATGATGAAATTTGAGTTTAGTATTCTGTGCTTGGAATCAATATACTAGAAAAGGAATATTTATATTCCGGGTGGAGCAAAAGTAGGTTATAAGTGTTCAAATGGAAAATAATAAAATAATTGATAAATAATAATACAAAAATAAACTCTGTGTCTCATGTACTGACAAATATAACCCTACTTTTGCTACACCTTGTACATATATAATCTATATATATAAAACCCTAATATGCTAATAGACCAAACAGCGGAAAAATCAAACAACCAAACAACTGAACAACCAGTCGCTATGACGTGCACTGAACACCAAGGGGTGCACACTGAACATGGCGGGCATCGGCAGCAGGCGGCAGAGCGTGGAACATGGCAGGCATAGGCTAGCCACAGTGGGATGATGGAGCAGGTGAGCGGGGGCACCAGAATAAGGCGGGGCACCAGTCACTGTCATCAGGGCAAGCCTTTGGTGGTTACTGAAAATTCTTTGCTCCCACATGCCGCGGTCCCGCCCAGTGCTCACACCCGCTGCCGGCGCTGGAGCCATCACTCAAACCTGCTGCCAGCACCCAGTACCGGCCGCTATCGCTCAGCGCCATCAGAGTGTGCGAGAGGCAGCTGCCAGCCCCAATTGCCCCTCAGGGTTTCTCCACCTCCCCCTGTTCCTGAGGGGTGATCAGGGCAGCAGCTGCTGTTCACACCCACTGACGGCGTCGGTCCCGCTCGCACCACTGCTGGCGCTGGCCCCAATCACTCTACGCCATCAGTGGGTGTGAGTGTGACCGGTGCCATCAGCATGTGGGAGTGGTGGCAGCGGCAGCGGGGAATGGGGTTGCCGGCAGACAGGGGACCGGGGCCGCTTTGGGAGGGGCCAGGCAGGGGCGGGTGCAGAGGATGGGCCGAGACCCACCCCTTTGTCCACCACAGCCTCACAGCCCACAGTTCCTTTCAAGGTGCATGAATTCATGCACTGAGCCCCTAGTTTATTTACATTTATGTTTATACACATATATTTGTATGTTTAGTGACTTTTTTATTGTTGCTAATGTTTGTCATGAGTTTACTCATGAGGTATAGAACTGTAATCAAAATGAGTCATTGACTGGCCTAAATGTAACATCTAGCCAAAAAAAAATCCATAAATTTTCTGAACTCATATATTAGTTTTTCTTCAGTGTACTTCCCTTGTTTTGGGTGGTAAACTGCATGTCTGAAGATAATAGCAAATTGAACCTTTTCTCCATAAGTATGTTATTTTTAAAAATCTGAACATCAAGGCAACATTAAAAATCTTTTTTTAAATATATATTTATTGATTTCAGAGAGGAAGGAAGGAGAAAGTGATAGAAACATCAACGATGAGAGAGAATCATTGATCAGCTGCCTCTTGCACACCCCACACTGGGGATCAAGTCCGCAACCCAGGCATGTGCCCTGACCGGTAATCAAAGCCTGACCTCCTGGTTCAACCATTGAGCCACACCAGCTGGGCAACACTGAAATCTTTACGCATTCTCTCTGAAGTGTACTTAAGACAATTTAAATTTTTTACTAAGCTAGTGATTTTAATACTTCATGTTTACTTTTATATTTCATAGAATAAGTAGAACGAATTAGCTAAAAGTATTCTTCAAAGAGAAAATTTAAAGACAAGTTGAAGAGAAATGTGAAGAAAAGGTGGTGCTTATGGGAAATATTTCCTTTTTTTTCTTTTTATTTTTTAAATATATTTCATTGATTTCAGAGAGGAAGGGAGAGGCAATCAAGCCCACAACCAGGGCATGTGCCCTGACCAGGAATCACACCATAACCTCCTGGTTCATAGGTCAGTGCTCAACCACAGAGCCACATCGGCCAGGCAGTATTTCTTTTCTTAATGATATTTTATTTTACCAATGTAATATGTACACTCAAATAGTAATATATTTCATAATGAAAAACATCATTCTCTAATCCCAATATTCCCCAAACTCCCAGATTTCAGCCTTTTTGTTTCATTCTGTTATTTACATTCATATTTCTAAATAACATACTTTGTCTGAAGTTTCTCCATTTATCCATTTTAGACATTATTTATTGATTTTCTATTATAATAGGTCAAATCATTAGCACTGTTCCCACCTCTCTCTTCATCTTCCTAAGAAAGATGTAACAAACTGGTTTATTTAATCAATATTCAACTTTTATGTTATTTTGGTTATATAAACACTAGAGGACCAGAGAATGAAATTCGTGCATTCGGGGGGGGGGGGGGGGTGTCCCTCAGCCCAGCCTGCACCCTCTCCAATCCGAGATCCCTCTCACAATCCGGGACTGCAGGCTCCTAACTGCTCACCTGCCTGCCTGCCTGATCACCCCTAACTTCCCCTGCTGCAGTCCTGGTCACCCCCAACTGCCCCCCTGCTAACCTGGTCACCCCCAACTGCCCCCCCCTTCCAGCCTGGTAGCCCCTCACTGCTCCACCTGCCTGCCTGGTCACCCCACACAGCCTGCTGTTCAGTCATTTGGTCATCCCTCACTGACCCACCTGCCAGCCTGGTAGCCCCACCCAGCCTGCTGTTCAGTCATTTGGTCGTCCCTCACTGACACCCCACCCCACCCCACCCCCCCGCCAGCCTTGTAACCCCACACAGGCTGCTTTTCAGTAGTTTGGTCGTCCCTCACTGACCCCCCTGCTGGCCTGGTCACCCCACGCAGCCTGCTGTTCAGTTGTTACTCTGAGGGCATCCTGACCAATTTGCCTATTACCCTTTTATTAGTATAGATTGTTCTTTTCTCAGCCAAGATTATATTTTTTGTCCCAGACAACTTTCTGGTTTTTTTCTAAAGGTGGTAGTGAGCAACTCATTTTTTATTGCTTAGTTTTCTTATACCTAGTTCTTCACCAATGCTCCAACAGATTCAACTGTTTGTTCATTCATTCAGCAAATATAATACCAAGTACCTGCTCTGTGCTGGGCACCATTCTAGGTTCTGCAGATTCATCAGTGGACAAAAACAAATAAATCCCTGCTCTTTGACAGCTTAAATTCTCCTGGGGGAAAGTGGTTAATTTCAAGTCAACATAGTAACTAAGTGAGAATTATAACTTTTTTAGAATATGGAATGAGCTCTGGAGAAAAATTCAAGCAGGTTACAGAAATGATTGCAATCACTCCCATATTCAGCAAAAGTGGGGGAAGCAGAAGTGCTAAAGGAGATTCTGTAATTTAAGTGGGTGGGCAGAGTAGACCTCATGGAGGTTATGTTTGAACAACGAATGAAAGGAAAAGAAAAAAGTGAGCTGGTTAAGTATGGAGTTGTTAGATGTTCCATGCAGAGGGAACAGCTAAGACAATGAGGAACCAAGATTGGGGCATGCCTGGAGTGTTTAAAGATCTAAGGGGGTTTTGATTGCCGGGACAGAATGAGAAAGAAGTGTGATGGGAAAGGTCTCTGGGGCCAGATTATATTCCATTTTGTAGGTCTTTATAAGGACTCTGGTTTTTAGTCTGAGATAGGCTGAAAAGTTTTATTTTAGCTTCAGACGAAAGTTGTTTCATCTAAAGGCAATGGTATTCAGTAGATTCAATGAATAGATAATAACCAATCTGTATTACAAACACCCAAAAGTTCCCGTTCATGCCACATATGAAGCAGTTAGTTCAGGTAGGTTGGGAATAGCTGATTCCTTCAGCCATCATGTGCTTCAATACTTACAGGTAAGTGGGCATCTCGGTATCCTCTTCCTGAGGTGTACAGTCCTCAATCACAGCATCACATACATCACCTCCTTTTCATCTTTCTAGATGAGGCAGTCCCAGATATATACATAGTTATTTCCCCTCAGCACAGACCCTGGACTTTATGAATGTTCCATCTTCTTAATGAAAGTTACATCTATACCATCAAAGTCAAATTACACTCCTTAATATGCAAAACTGATGAAATCTACTCCAGGCTGCCCCTAAAACAAAGCAAAAGCTATCTCTCTTGGTGAAATAAACATTTCTCCAACTCCTTTTGCTTTAATTAGTGCGACTAAGTATATTAAAAACTGTTTGTACAGGATGTAGGATCAGTGTTGACATGAATAAAGTAGCACTAAGAGACCAAGAGTTAGCCACCTAGCTTTTCAATGTGTCTGTTAATCCAACAAAGAATCTTTGCAGGGTGTTGTCAGAAAAAAATACCAATTCCACACAATGCTACCTTTTTACCTGTGGCTGCAGTTAACCCCTGTACCTGACTGCTCAGGATTTGTAGATCATTTACTCTAGCTTTCAGATCAGTATAGGCAAGGTTTGCAACAGTAAGTATATGGTAAGGTGGGGTCTGAGCTGGTGGTAACATCTTTGGAATAGGAATCAGCAGACCTGTGCCCCAGTCCCTGCTCTGCTAAGAAATAGAATATGTGTTTCCCCCAAGAAAAGAGAGTATGGCTGACCACTCTCCATCCAAGCCCACAAAAATATGGTCCAATCATTTGTTCTGGATACTCTAAGCTTTTACCCAAATACTCTCAGGCTAAGCTTTAGATTTTAAGATATCAAAACAGTTAGCTCTTAAATATTGCAGAGAGAGAGGTTATTCGTAAGGCAATTCTCAAAAAAGGACATATTTGGAAACTAGAGAACAGTGATTAATATCCAAGAGACTGTCTCCAGTCCTTCTCTGGGCAACATAGAAGTTGGTGTAAGGCAGGCTGGTCTTGGCCCCTGTTCAAGGGGCTCATTCCTGCAAATCCTGGGAAAGGTCTCTGCTATACAAACTATCGTATAGCAGAGACCCCAGTATGAAGGGGAATTCAAGGCTTCCTTTACAGAGGAAGAGTTAAGGGAAATTTGCAAATCCTAAAATGTCTCAAAAAGGAGTGCACCCAGCAAAATATTTTGCAGTCCTTGCATTTTAGAAATAATGTGATTCTTAAAGGCAACCCATAATAGAATCCACTGAATGAGAGTTGCCCTGCTCCCCTGGGCTTAGCCTGATTGGGCAGAATAATTTAGCTCAGGAATCCCACTCTGCGATTCAGCAGAAAAATACAGACATATGTCCTAAGAAATAAAGGAAGGACATGAGGAAATGCTCTGGTTCTCTCGTCTTTCCTAAATGGTTTAGAGACTTGGGGTTTTAGCACAGCCTGATTTCATAAATAGCAGCCTAGGAAGATTTGCCCAGCCATTCAAGA
Source organism: Plecotus auritus (assembly GCF_963455305.1). Lineage (NCBI taxonomy): Eukaryota > Metazoa > Chordata > Mammalia > Chiroptera > Vespertilionidae > Plecotus > Plecotus auritus. The sequence continues at coordinate 87,720,484 of NC_137771.1, read as the reverse complement.
CTATTTACCTACCATGTCTCACTCCAATTACAGTGGGTTTCACATTAAATGTTTGATTGGATTACTAATCTTACAACTCGCCACTTCAGAATCACCAAAGCTTTCATTTCCTTTCTAAGAGCCCTGACAAACGTCACGATTACCTCTGAACTGAGGAGGCAGGCTGCAGTCAGAGAATTTTGAGAGTGTTTTTCTTTGAGCAAAGGCAGCTCAGAAAGCAGAGCACCTGCAAATAGGTTAATGAGCCTCAGAATTGCTGGAATTGTCAAGACCAACTGTTGAGAGTTCCCATGGAGTTAAGTAGGATGTGAATCCGACTTAGAGTAAATATCATTACGCCTGCTTTCTGACTTCCTGCTCTCGGGTTTGCAGTTTGCGTGGGTTTTCCCCTTCAGCTCAACAGTTTGTTGGCAGTTGGGTTGGGGGTGGCTGGGAGTAGTTTTTTAAATGGCTCTAGGTTGGCAGAGGCCCTGGCATTTATTCTCGGAGCTATCTGAGCCGAAGAGTCCTTTTTAGAAAATCACCGCATTTTATTAATGTTTAGGTACCAGAAAGTAAGCAATCGGCTTATGTTCTCAGGAAAAAAAAAAAAATGTGACTAATTACTTAGTATCGCATTTGCATGTTTAATAGTCATGAGACCTGGTGAAGAAGAAAAACAGCAGTAAATGCAGGCCTTTTAGATCCAAATCCACAAACACTGTCCTGATGACCTGTATGGAGAACATTTTTAGCGTGTTTTCAGTGTGTTTCAATGTGAGTGTCAATCTCTAGTGGAAGTGTGTCATAAGCACAGAAAGTGCACACATCGTCAGTGGACAGCTCCATGCATCTTCACGAAGCGACCACACTCGTGCTAACATAGTTCAGATCGAGAAACGGGAGCTCTCAGCCTCCAGGGCCCCTCAGGAGTGACCAGCACCCGCTTCTGACTTCTGCTGCCTGTTTTGGACTCTGTACAAAAGGATTCAGACAGTATGTACTTATTGTGTCTGGCTTTTTTCAAATATGCAGAGATTTTACGACTACGTCCATATTACAAACCTTTTACGTCACTGTCCCATGACAAGGAAATTATTAATCTGCCAGACAGCAGCAGTTTGCTCTCCTCAGAATGTGTCAAGTAAAGACACTCACATTGGAAACAAACCTATACCTGGCTGCCTTCTATGCTTCGGCCTGCCAGTAAGCACATCTGCTTTCTCACAGAGGGAAAGGAACCTCCACCTGGCCTTTTGGAGGGAGATACCACGAGCTTTTGCTGTGCCATCAGAAGAAAAAGGTGGTGGGAGAGCAAGTTGGGGAATTCTGCTCTCTGAACTGAAGCATAAAGCTAGTGACATGCACAAGAAAGTGGGGTTTATTGGTTGAGCGAGATATACTAGAATGGAAAATGAGAGCTTGACGTATAATTGCAGACAGCGCTATTTCCTCCCGCTGTATATTAGTGTTCCCAATAAACAGCCATTGCAGGTGGCATCTTACTTTCTGTAGTTTGTAGTTGGCTTTATTAGACAAGGGACTTCCTTAGCCTCCGGTCAAGGAAAGGGCAAGCATAAATAATAATAATAATAATAGTATCACCTTTCGTGCCGGAGCTGAACTAAACAGTACCACTTTGTCACTAATGATAAAGCAAAGCAAAGGATTTAAAACAGAATCATAATTGCAAGTTACAAAATAATAAAATGTTATTGCTGTGTGTAACTTCATAGCGAATAAATTAAGGGATTATCACATCACATGCACATGGACCACATAGGCAATTGCAAATTTATTTGACCGTGCATCAATCTTAACAACTGTATTCCAAGTGAATCAAACACTTGTTGGGGGAAAAGTAATCAAATACGGATTATTTTAATAACAGCCAAAGATTTTCTTCCTGTGTTCCCTGCCAGCGAAAGACAGGGAGTTTGTGCCACTCACTTCTAAGCACGCCACATTTCTCTAATATGGCTGATCCCTCCCCATCTAAACATTTTCTTTGAAAATGTGAAATCCTCCGATTAAGTCTTCCCTCCCTGACACAGGGAGAGTTCACTGAGCTGAGAAACCCAGTGCGTCCTCATAAAGAAGACTGCGACTGGAGGGAGAGGTGTTGTCTGCTGGGAAGAACTGCCTATGGGATGAGAACAGGAGGATGCTGGAGGGGAGGAGGAGAGAAAAATGCATGCATTCATCCGAGGACCATCTGTATTCAAACATACTAAAGGTTGTGTGCATGTCCCGAGACGCAGAAATACTGCTAATACTCAAAATAACGTTTATGGCAAAGATCACATTTAAGTGAAATAAGCTTCACTACTGACAGCAGTCTTTCAAGTCACGTTTTGCCTTGTGAAAAAAAGCAAAAAGGAAAACAATGGGTTGGTTACTGAAATGATTCAGAGGGTTAAAAATAGCATCTTATCTTTTGCAAGTGTGATTTTTCCTTCTTGAGAATCTTATTTCCTTAGCCTTTGCCCATGGCGATGTTTCACAGAGGGTCCCTTTGGGAGAGGTCCAGAAATGTGTTTCTTCCCCCCACCACTGTGTTGGTAATACACTGACGTAGATGCTTGGGAAGTGGGCCTGCCCACCAGAATGTAGTAAGTCACATAAACTTTATGCATTTGGGCGTGGGGGTAGGGAGTAGACACCTGCTTAGGTCACCTCCCCAAAATATTCCTTCATTATCTTGCACATGGCCTTAAATCCCCCCAAATTGGGCAGTAAGGCAAGCTATTTCCGGAATGCCCTGCTGTTAAAATATGTTCATTTTTCTTCCAAAGGACATTTATGAGGCCTAAAAGCTGCTGGGTATGTAGAGTGCAGCAATTAAGTCATAATCCCACCCTCTGGACTGTCTTTTCAGCAGGAATGACATGATTTTGTATTTTAGAATAAAATCCCTATGGCAACTTAGAAGCTAACGGGGGTTACATGGCAAAGATTTGGAAAGTTATTGTATGTAATAGCCAGGCAGGTGAAGATGAAGGCCTGACCCAGTCAGTGATCATTGGGATGGAGGCAGGGTAAGGATTTGTGAACTACTACAGCCTACACTGTTCAATAGGTAGCCTCTATGGCTACTTAAATTTAAATTAATTAAAAATAACATTAAAACTTCTATAGTCACACTAACCATATTTCAAGCGTTCAATGGCCACATTTAGCTAGTGGCTACCTTATTGGACAGTGAAGAAATAGGATGTGTCTACATTTGCAGAAAGTTCTATTGGGCAATGCTGTGTAGGCCTTTGTTCTTTCAAAATTAACTGTGAAGTTTGATGACATGAGAATTTGTAATGTTTGGCAGGGGTGTGAATACTGTGGGTTGGTATAAAAGAGATAATTACTTGGACATTGGTGAGCCACGTTATCCCTACCATCTACCTCCAGAATTGCCAAATAAATAATATTTGGTAATTATTAAGTTTTTCTGCATAACACTTACATTTATATACATAGTTTTGTGTAGGACATTGTATTATGTCGCATATTTATAGATCACATATATCTATACCTATATCTAGATTTAAATTATAAATTTAAATTTATAAAGCTCTATTGTTGTTCTCACAACTCTTCTTTTCACTTTGTTGCTATCATGAACCTTCTTATGATCCATGGTGATTCAATGTATGCATTTAATAATAATAAGCAGCAACAAAAGCAAAAAAAAAAATATTCACAGCACAATTTCCCGAGATGTTAACAATGTGAGGTTTAATGGTAAACTGACTCATACTCTTACATTCTCTCCTTTGTTTGTCACCTGAGAGACATATGACTGATCATACAGATATCAGCATGAAAGGGTTGTTGGGTGGAAAACCAAAGTTTTGTTCAACAACCAAGATATTTTTCTGTGAACAAATTGTTCGAAATGGGAGAAGTTCGAAAACCAAGGTTTGACTGTATTTTAAACTGGATGCTACAGAAGTCAACAACCAGAAATGTCAACACAAATAGATTTTTTTAAAATCCCTACAAAAAGCCTGATCTCTTGAGACAAAGGACCAGAAATGGGACAATCTAGCAGGGCAGAAAACTTTTAAAGGAAAAAAAACACTCTAAAAAAGCCAAAGACCACGGGATGAAAAAAAGAAATACTGTGGCCACGCTCACATCCACACAGCAAAGACTAGGTTGACATCCTAGACTTCCATCTTTGTCAATCTGTATTAAAATACTCCAACAACCCTACAAGGGTGGTGGCAGAGTAGCTTGAATAGGGAGCCAGGGCTTTCATCCCCAATGAGCAGGAATGAGTATTTCTCTTCTGGTGTCACTACCAGGCATCCTCAAACTACGGCCCGCGGGCCACATGCGGCCCACTGAGGACATTTATCTGGCCCGCCGGGTGCCACTGCCTGTCTTGCTTAGCAGCCGACTAGTCCCAGGCCCGCAGTGCGCATAGGAATTTGTTCATAGTTTTTTTTTTTTTAACTATAGTCTGGCCCTGCAACGGTCTGAGGGACAGTGAACTGGCCCGCTGTTTAAAAAGTTTGAGGACCCCTGCATAGACCATATACAGAGCCTGGATTTCCACACCCATCCTATAGTAACAAAGCACTCCTTATTCTTCCTGATGGCATGGTGTCAGAGGAGGCATAGTGGAGCTGATGAGGCCATCTTTCAACATGCTGTCAGTGGAGGTCACAAAGGAAGCAGTAATAAATAACTCCTACCCCTTCCAGCCAGTAACAAAAATGGTATGTGTGGAGGTCTAGAGGAAGTCAAAACTCCCACCCATCCAGCAATAATGAGGAGTCCCTGGCCTTGGGTGTCAACAGAGATGATGGAGATCCTGGACTTTTACATCCATCTGCAGCACCAAGCCACCTCCTTCTTCTCTCAAAGTGCTGTGAGAAAAATCCAGTTAAATTATAAGGTTTAAATAAGATCTCAAATCTCATAATATTCAAAATGTCCAATTTCAATTTAAAATAATTTAACATATGACCAATATGAACTTATCCTATCTAATAAAGAGGGAATGTGCAAATTGACCATCACACCATCACGAAGATGGTGGCGCCCACAGTGGAGGTGGGGTTTCCGTAACACAAGATGGCTGTGCCCACAGCAGAGGCAGGGGTTTCCGTAACACAAGATGGTTGCTCCCACAGGGGAGGCCGAGTTCCCATAACGAGCCTTAAGGAACAATCAGCAAGGACCTGAGGCTGCGCGCCCCGCCCAGTGGTGCTTGACAGGGGACCTCAGGCCATGCTCCCGGCCCCGGCGTCAGGCTGGGGGACCTCAGGCCATGCCCCCTGGCACCAGGCCAAGGGATCTCAGGCCATGCCCCCTGCCCAGCAGGGCTTGAAAGGGAACCTCAAGGTGCATCCCCCACCCTGGTGCTGGGCCAGGGGACCTCAGGCTGCAGCCCCCGCCCGGCACCAAGCTAGGGAACCTGAGGCTGTGCCCCCTGCCCAGTGGGACTTAACAGGGGACCTGAGGCTGCGCCCCCTACCAGGTGGGGTTTGACGGTCTCTCAGACCACACCCCCGCCTGGCAGGGCTTGATGGAGGATCTCAAGGTGCGCCCATGACCGGCGGGGCTTGACAGGGGACCTCAGACTGTGCCCCTCACCCAGTGGAAATTGATGGGGACCCTGAGACTGTGCCCCCCACCTGGCAGGGCTTGGCGGGGGTGGGGCTGGTTGGGTCTGGATCTTACCCAATGGGGGTGGAGCCGGGTGGGTCTGGGTCTCGTGTGATTTTGAGGCACCGCGGGTGGGCAGGGACTTGACTCTGGGTCCTGCGGCGCACCCCAGACTCTGACAGGAGGAAGATTTTCATATACATTTTACTAATTTTCTTTCTTCTCTGACACTTCTATTACAGAGAAAGGGCAAATAGCAACATTAAAATATTTCCTCTAATCCCCTTTTTATGTGCATGAATTTTGTGCATCAGGCCATTAGTACCAAATAAAAAATAAGATGTCAGCACTGTAATAACAAAGATGTCAAATTATTTGACAAACACTTTAAATTAGCCATCATAAAAAATTGTAAAAAATAAAAAAAATAGAGTCTTAGCAAAGAAATAGGAGATATAAGGTAAAGCCAGAGGGGAATTTTAGAACTGAAAATAGAGTAATCAAACTTTAAAATTTAATGAATGGGCTCAAAAAGAGAATGGAGGGAACAAAAGAAAGAATTAGTGAACTTGAAATAGAAAATAAGTTGCCCAATATCAGCAACAGAGTGAAAATAGACTGAGAAAAAAAATTAAAGCCTTGAGGATTTGTGGGGCTATTACAGATCTAACATTTGTTTCATTAGAGTCCTGGAAAGGGATGAGAAAGACATAAACCTGCAAATTCAAGAAGCTGAATAAAGCCTAAACAATACAAGCCCAGCGAAATCACACCAGAACACACAGTCAAACTTCTGAAAGCTACAGAAAAAGAAAAAAAAAATGTTAAAAGTAGCAAGAGGAAACAACTGCTTACCTATAGGGAAAGAACAATTTGAATGATAGTGGAGTTCTCATCCTCACCAAGAGGCCAGATAGAATTTTTACCTTTTTCACGTGCTGAAAATAGAGAACTGTCAACGCAGAATTCTAACTCTAGTGAAAATATCTTTAAGGAATAAAGAGTAAATTAAGACATTCTCTGTTGGAGAAAAACTAAGAGACTTGCTACCAGCAGATCTCTCTTAAAGCAATAGCTAAAAGAAACTCTCTAAACAGAGCAAACAATAAAAGAAGGAATCCTGGAACATCAGGAAGAAAGAATACAGTAAGTGAAAACACAGACAAATAAAATAGACTTTTCTTCTCTAAGTCCACCTTTTACCATGCTGTCAATGGAGGTCATAAGGGAAACAGTAATGATGTTTGAGGATTGAAACAAAAATTATGACACTTTTCATATGACTCTAAATGCATGTAGAGGAAATATTTAAGACAATTATATTATAAACTAGGGGCCCAGTGCATGAATTCGTGCACCTTGAAAGGAACTATGGGCCACGAGGCTGCAGTGGGCACAGGGGTGGGTCTCGGCCAATCCTCCGCCCCCTGCCTGGCCCATCCCGCCATGGCCCCCAATCCCTTGTCTGCTGGCAGCCCAGCCTCAGCTGCTCCCATGCGTTGATGGCACAGAACGATTGGGGCCAGTGCCACCAGCAGGTGCGAGCGGGGCTGGGGCCGTCAGTGGGTGTGAGTGGCAGCTGCTGGCCCCAATCACCCCTCAGGAGCAGGGGTAGGTGGAGAAGCCCTCAGGGGCAATCGGGGATGGCAGCCGCTGCTTGCACCCACTGACAGTGCCAAGCAATTGGGACTAGCACTGGGTGCTGGCAGTGGGTGCGAGCAACGGCTCTGGCACCAGCTGCGGGTGGGAGTGGGGTTAGCGCCATCAACAGGTGCAAGTGGGGCTGGTGCTGGCAGCAGGTGTGAGGGCCCTGCAGGACCACGGGGTATGGAAGCAAAGAATTTTCCAGAGGCTCGCCCCAATGACAGCGACCGGCACCCTGCCTTGGTCTGGTACCCCCACTCACCTGCTCCACCATCCCACCATGGCCAATGCCCACCATGTTCCACACTCTGCCACCTATTGCTGACACCCAACATGTTCTGCGTGCACCCCCTAGTGGTCAGCACATGTCATAGTGACTACTTGTTCAGTTGTTTGGTTGTTCGATTATTTCATAGTTAGGTCTATTTGCATATTAGGGTTTTATATATAGATGGGGGAAGGTAAAGGGATATAAAGGAAGGTACGGTTTCTACACTTCATTCAAACTGGTAAAATGGTAATGCCAGTAGACTTATAAATTACAGGTATATAATGTTATACCTTGAGCAACCACTAAAATATCTTTGCAAAGAGATATACTCATAAACACTATAAATAAACAAATGTGAATTCTAAAATATGTTCAAATAATCCACAGGGAAGTAGGAAAAAGTAATGAAAAACAGGGAGAATAAAAAATTAAGATGGCTAACTGAAGCCCTAACAAATCAATAATCACATTAAATGTAAAATGGTCTAAATGCAACAATTAAAACACAGAGTTGGGCAGAATGGATTAAAAACTTTGAACCACCTATATGCTCTCTAAAAGAAAGTCCCTTCAAATGTAATGATATAAGTAATGTTGAAGGTAAAAGGATGGATATATATATATATATATATATATATATATATATATATATTTACATATATATAATGTAAAAATTAATCAAAAAAAGCAGGAGCAGCTATATTAATGTCAGGTAAAGTAGACTAAGAGCAAAGAAAATTATCGGATTCAGAAAGGATATTTATAATAAAAGCATGGAACACAGACCAAGATAGGCTATAAAACAAAGCTCAAATTTAAAATAATCAAATGTGGTATCAGATCTAAATTAAGGTCCACTATTATGTGCTGCCCTGACATCTAGTGAAATTGAGAAGGCCTCATCTGGTTTAACCAGTAGTTCTCCTCCCCCTGCAGTGTGGCTAAGGTCTCCTGGCCAAACAAACCTCCTCACCAACAGGAACAGCAGCAGCTTCTGCATGTCCTTGAGTAGCAGGTTTCATTTCCCTGCCAGCATGGAATTATTCAAACAAACCAATCTTGTCATCCTATGGGAACCAGGGGCACCCCACCCTCTTGCTACTACAGAGCCTGCCTTCCACAGCCCCTGGCTGTTCACTCTGTTTCCTAAGGCAACCCCCATGTGGCCCTCTGTGGTGTGTAGTGTCCTCCTCCCTCATCTGTGAGTATATGGGACTAATAAACCGCTGTCAATCTCATCTATCCAGTGTCAAGTGTCATAAGTTCAGGTATCCTCTTAACTCTAGGACAGGGATCCGTCCCTCACCAATAGGAGACAACTAATACATATGATCAGAATGTTCTCTACCGTGACAAAGAAAACAACCAAATATGAATAACAGAAAAATATAAGGCCCAGAAGCTAAACAACCTACATTTAAATAATCCATGGGTGAAAGAGAAAATCTCAAGGAAAACGAAAAAAGACTTGGTGAGTGATCCAAGGTGAGAGAAAAATAGAAGGAGGAAGAAGTTGAGGATGATGTGAAGTTCAGATGATGAGACAGTAATCAAGCTAGCCATCATAGATCAATTTAAGGGACCAATGCAGATGGAATGGATTCATTAAGTAGTCAACCACCTGGGGAAGTAGAATCAGGTACAGAGTTCTGAGAAGTAATGCTGATAGGTGGAAGATGTAAAGAGAAAGTTGAAGCAAAACTATAAGGGTACTTACCAGAAACCGCAGATACAGGCGAATTACCTTCACAGGATGCAGCTAGGAGATCGTGGAGGAAGGTGTGATACTGTAGACTTCCTTCTTCTCATCCACTCCTGGTCTTATGCTTAGCCATTTTAGTGGGAATGCTGACCAGGAACATGGACATTGTAAGTGCAATAATAATGTCATGAGATTTTTTTTGCCAATTGCTCTGCTCTGGCAACCGGAAGTTATTCTTAATAATTTTATTTACCTTTGTCTTTTATCTGCCCAGAGTTTGTAGATATACAGGAGATTATTTTATACTTTTAACTACAAAGATACAAAAATAAAGCTTAAAAATAAGTTTAATAAATCATTTTTATTATTTTAGAGTTTATTACTTCACTCAATTTCCCAACTGACTTTTTGTACTCCCATCAAGCACCTATCCAGGAGTAAGCCAAGATCATTTCTATCCCTAAATTTCTAAAAGTTAATTAGTTTAATTCCCTACAAGGATAATAATAACTAACTTTTAAAAGTTAGTGTGGATCAGGAGAAACCAAGATGGCGGCATAGGTAAACACCGAAACTGCTGCCTCGCACAACAATTTCAAAACTACAACTAAAAGACAAAACGGCCCTAACTGGTTTGGCTCAGTGGATAGAGCGTAGGCCTGCGGACTGAAAGGTCCAAGGTTCGATTCCGGTCAAAGGCATGAACCTTGGTTGCAGCACATCCCCAGTAGGAGGTGTGCAGGAGGCAGCTGATCGATGTTTCTCTATCATCGATGTTTCTAACTCTCTATCCCTCTCTCTTCCTCTCTGTAAAAAAATCAATAAAAATATATTTTAAAAAAAAAGAAGGCCTGATGTCTTCATAGAAGATGTTTAAAAAGAATAAATAAATAAAATAAAAAGAAAAAAAAATAAAAGACAAAACGGACATCATCCAGAACCACAGGAAGGCTGGCTGAGTGGAAATTCTACAACTAGAAGGAAAGAGAAAAGCACACTGAGACTCAGAGGAGCTGCAGGAGGCAGAGGTACTGAGACGTGCGCAGAGAGGACTGGCAACTGAGTGCACGGCTGGCTTTTTCAAGCAGGTGGGAGACAAAAGCTCCTGACTGCACTGAACTCCAGTTCTGGGAAAGACTCTGGGGACCCAGACTCATACAGGGTGAAACTGGACTGTCAGGAAAGAGAAAAGCACACTGAGACTCAGAGGAACTGCCGAAGGCAGAGGTACTGAGGCGTGCACGGAGAGGGTGAGCAACTGAGTATGCGGCTGGCTTTCTCAAGTGGGAGGGAGACAAAAGATCCTAACTGCACTGAATTCCAGTTCCAGGCGAGACTCTGGGTACCCAGACTCATTCGGGGAGAAACAGGACTGTCTGGCAGCGGGCAGAACTCGAGGGAGGCTTTCTTTCAGAGGTGCTTGCAATGATTACCATGGGACACTGATACACAGGGGCCTCACAGGGCAGGGCTGACAGGAAAGCAATGCTGTCTGCTCCAGCCTGAGACTCCACCCCATCCAAGCTGAGCACAGAGGCTTTTGCAGGTCTTTTCTCATAAGGGTGTCTTCAGCACAGAAGTTCTCCCAGTGTAGACACAGCTGATCCTCACAGCCAATTGGGCTGGAGGTCAATTCCTCCCAGTGATACCAACAATAATCAAGGCTTAACTACAACAAGACAGTGCACACAGCCCACAAAGGGGTGCACCAAGAGTGTCCACCTCAGGTAACTGGGGAGTCTGAGCCACTGGGCCCTATAGGACACCTAGCACACGAAGCCACTCTAGCAACTCATGAAGCAGCCAAAATGTGGAGACAAAGAAACAGATCACAAATGAAAGAAATGGAGGAAAGCAGATGACGGGATATAGAGTTCAAAACCACGGTTATAAGGGTTTTCAAGAATTTTCTAGAAAAGGCCGATAAATTTAGCTAGATCCTTGAGGGTATGAAAAAGGACCAACTAGAAATTAAGCATACACTGACTGAAATAAAAAATATTATACAGAGATATAACAGCAGACTAGAGGATTGCAAGAATCAAGTCAAAGATTTGAAATACAAAGAAGCGAAAAACACCCAACCACAAAAGCAAAAAGAAAAAAGAATCCAAAATATGAAGATAGTGTAAGGAGCCTCTGGGACAACCTCAAGCGTACCAACATCCGAATTATGGGGGTGCCAGAAGAAGAGAGAGAGCAAAATACTGAAAACCTATTTGAAGAAATAATGACCGAAAACTTCCCCCACCTGGTGAAAGAAATAGACTTACAAGTCTAGGAAGTGCACAGAACCCCAAACAAAAGGAATCCAAAGAGGACCACACCAAGACACATCATAATTAAAATGCCAAGAGCAAAAGACAAAGAGAGAATCTTAAAAGCAGCAAGAGAAAAACAGTTAGTTACCTACAAAAGAGCACCCATACAACTGTCAGCTGATTTCTCAACAGAAACTATGCAGGCCAGACGGGAGTGGCAAGAAATATTCAAAGTGATGAATAGCAAGAACCTACAACCAAGATTACTCTACCCAGCAAAGCTATCATTCAGAATTGAAGGTCAGATAAAGAGCTTCACAGATAAGAAAAAGCTAAAGGACTTCATCACCACCAAACCAGTATTATATGAAATGCTGAAAGGTATTCTTTAAGAAGAGGAAGAAGAAAAAGGTAAAGATAAAAATTATGAACAGCGAATACATATCTATCAACAAGTGAATTTAAAAATCAAGTGAATAAAAAATCTGATGAACAGAATAAACTGGTGAATATAATAGAATCAGAGTGGACTGACAATCCTCGAGGGAAAGGGGTGTGGGGGGTGCGAGAAGAGATTGGACAAAAATCGTACACCTATGGATGAGGACAGTTGGCGGCGGGGGGGTTAAGGTCAAGGGGGGGAACCAGGTGGAGGGGAGCTATGGGGAAAAAGAGGAACAATTGTAATAACCTGAACAATAAAGATTTATTAAATTAAAAAAAAGTTAGTGTGTTGTAATTGAATAGCATGCACTATATGTAGCACATACTATATAATACATATATAACTATAGGTAAAATTATCAATACTTAATATATAAATGTGTATATCTAGAAAAATGTGCAGCTATGTATATTTTTAACTAAAAGGATAATTATTAGAAAGCTATTAACATTTATCTCTGGGTTATGGCTCTCATGTGAATACTAAAAAGGAAAAGAGGTTCTAGTCACCAATTACTGCACACACAACATCGAGATCAATTACTGTAAGAATTCCATGGGTATGCATGCACACACACGTATAAGCACACATAATCCATCTCTAATCCTCCTTCCAGTTTGCTTATCAACATTTTCATCTGCAAAAAAAATTCTTAAAATTTTTGCAAAGTCCTGAGACCAGTTAACATCATGCACCACGACTAAAATGTGGTCTATGTGCTTTGGGATAATGGAGAAAGATTCATATTCTTAAAAAGAATTATTTTGTGACAAACTTTTTGTTGTCCTTCCTATGCCATTCTAGAAGTAGGTAAAATAGTTTCAACCACTTTCCAATAATTATTTGGGGTCCAATTGTGGTAAAGATTATAAAAAGTTATTGCATTAAAAATCACTCTCCAGTAATTCTCCATTTTTATTTTTCACTCTCTATTTTCCCCTTTATAGCATATATGAATCAATTTAACACAAAAACACGCTAAAAACATTCTAAGGTGCAGAAGGGAGAGTATGGCAAGTGTGGTCAGTAAGAAAATACTATATTTATAAATATGCTCATATATAATCTCTATTATACCATTTTTCCTATTTAATAAGCATTTTTGAAGACTACCATTTATTTTTAAATATTTAGGAAATGTTTTGGTACCTTAAAATAAGGAAGTAAAAGAGAGTGAAGGAATGTATAGCTTATACAAACTTGCCATGTATAAAAATCCTGATGCTATAACAATTATTTAAAAAGTGGAATGCAAAATTGTACAAATATATGGAATTGTGAGATCATAGCTAACAATCTAAGCATATCAAATGCATATGCAAATCTAAGCATAGGACAGCATAAAGACTACAAGAAAATATATCAAAGTAGTATTTGTTAGAAGTGAACATATAAGTGAATATTTTTCCTTAGTCTATTTCTGTTGTTCCTAAGTTTTCTATAATGAGTTCACTTCTGTCTAATAAAAAAATTAACCTTTAATTTTTATTTTTTTTTTTGCATTTTAATTTCTTTATTGGGTAAGGTATTACATATTTGTCCTCATCCCCCCATTACCTTCCCAACACCCCCACTCATGCCCTCACCCCCCTGTTGTCTGTGTCCACTGGTTAGGCTTATATGCATGCATACAAGTCCTTTGGTTTATCTCTCCCCCTTACCCCCACCCTCCCTTACCTTCCCCCTAAGGTTTGACAGTCTGATTGATGCTTCCCTGTCTCTGGATCTGTTTTTGATCATTAGTTTATGTTGTTCATTATTTCCCATAGATGAATGAGATCATGTGATATTTATCTTTCTCTGCCTGGCTTATTTCACTTAGCATAATGATCTCCAGTTCCATCCATGTTGTTGCAAATGGTAGGAATTCCTTCCTTTTTAGAGCAGCGTAGTATTCCATTGTGTAGATGTACCACAGTTTTTTAATCCAATCATCTGCTGATGGGCACTTAGGCTGTTTCCAAATATTAGCTATGGTAAATTGTGCTGCTATGAACATAGGGGTGCATATACCCTTTCTGATTTGTGTTTCTAGCTTCTTGGGATATATTCCTAGAAGTGGTATTACTGGGTCAAATTGGAGTTCCATTTTTAGTTTTTTGAGGAAACTCCATACTGTTCTCCACAGTGGCTGCAACAGTCTGCATTCCTACCAGCAGTGCAAAAGAGTTCCTTTTTCTCTGGATCCTCTCCAACATTTGTCGATTGTTGATTTGTTGATGATAGCCATTCTGACAGGTATGAGATAGTACCGCATTGTTGTTTGGATTTGCATCTCTCGGATAATTAATGACTTTGAGCATGTTTTCATAATGTCTCTTGGCCTTCCTTCTGTCTTCTTTCCAAAATTTTCTATTTAGGTACGTTGCCCATTTCTTGATTGGATTGTTTATCTTCCTTTTGTTGAGTTGCATGAGTCCCCTGTAGATGTTGGAGATTAAACCCTTATCGTTGATATCATTGGCAAATATGTTCTCCCATGCAGTGGGCTTTCTTGTTGTTTTATTGATGGTTTCCTTTGCTTTGCAAAAGCTTTTTATTTCGATGTAGTCCCATTTGTTTATTTTCTCTTTATTTTCCATTGCCTGAGGAGCAGTATCAGTGAAGAAGTTCCTTTGGCATATGTCTGAGATTTCCCTGCCTGTGGATTCCTCTAGTATTTTTATGGTTTCCCATCTTTGGTTTAAGTCCTTTATCCATTTTGAGTTTATTTTTGTGTATGGTATAAGCTGGTGGTCTAGTTTCATTTTTTTGCATGTATCTGTCCAATTTTCCCAACACCATTTATTGAAGAGAGTGTCTTGACTCCATTGTATGTTCATGCCTCCTTTGTCGAATATTAATTGGGCATAGTGGTTTAGGTCGATTTCTGGGTTCTCTATTCTATTCTATTGATCTATATGTCTGTTCTTGTGCCAGTACCAGGATGTTTTGAGAACAGTGGCTTTGTAATACAGCTTGATATCTGGTATTGAGATCCCACCTACTTTGTTCTTCTTTCTCAGGATTGCTGCAGCTATTCGGGGTCTTTTTTTATTCCAGATGAATTTTTGAAGAGCTCTTTCTAAGTCTATGAAATATGCCATTGGTAATTTAATGGGGACTGCATTGAATGTATAGATTGCTTTGGGTAGTATGGACATTTTGATGATGTTGATTCTACCAATCCATGAACATGGTATGTTCTTCCATCTGTTTATATCTCCCTCTATCTCTTTTTTCAGTATCCTGTAGTTTTTTGCATATAGGTCTTTTACCTCTTTAGTTAAGTTTATTCCTAGGTATCTTAATTTTTTTGGTAGAATTGTAAATGGGATTGCTTTTTTAGTCTCTCTTTCTGTAAGTTCACTATTGGTGTATAGAAATGCCATAAATTTCTTGGTGTTAATTTTATATCCTGCTATATTGCCGAATTCACTTATTAAGTCTAATAATTTTTTGATGAAGTCTTTAGGGTTTTCTATGTACAGTATCATGTCGTCTGCGAATAAGGACAGTTTTACTTCTTCTTTTCCAATTTGGATGCCTTTTATTTCTTCTTCTTGTCTGATCGCAATGACTAGTACTTCCAGTACTAGGTCAAACAGGAGTAGTGAGAGAGGGCATCACTGTCTTATTCCTGTTTTTAGAGGAAATGGCTTTAGTTTTTGTCCATTGAGTGTGATGCTGGCTGTGGGTTTGTCATATATGGCTTTTATGATGTTGAGGTATAATCCTTCTATTCCCACCTTGCTGAGAGTTTTTTATCAAGAAAGGGTGTTGGATTTTGTCAAATGCTTTTTATGGGTCAATTGATATGACTATGTGATTTTTCTCCCTCAATTTGTTTATGTGATGTATCATGTTTATTGATTTGTGGATATTGTACCATCCTTGCATTTCTGGGATAAATCCTGCTTGGTCATGGTGTATGATCTTTCTGATATACTGCTGGATCTGTTTTGCTAGAATTTTTATGTGGATTTTGGCATCTATGTTCATGAGGGATATTGGCCTGTAATTCTCTTTCATTGTGTTGTCTTTATCTGGTTTTGGTATTAGGGTGATGCTGGCTTCATAGAATGAGCTTGGAAGTGTTCCTTGCTCTTGAATTTTTTGGAATAGTCTGAGGAGGATAGGTTTTAGTTCTTCCTTGAATGTTTGGTATAACTCTCCTGTGAAGCCAAGTGGCCCTGGGCTTTTGTTTGCTGGAAGCTTTTTGATGACTGCTTCAATTTCTTCCATAATTATTGGCCTATTGAGGTGTTTAGGTTCTTCCTGATTGAGTTTTGGAAGGTTGTATTTTTCTAGGAATATTTCCATTTCCTCCAGGTTGTCTAGTTTGTTGAAATAGAGTTGTTCATAATATTTTTTAACACTCCTTTGTATTTCTACGGGATCTGTTGTTATTTTGCCTCTTTCATTTCTGATTTTGTTTATTCGAGTCCTCTCTCTTTGCTTCTTGGTGAGCCTGGCTAGAGGTTCATCAATCTTGTTTATCCTTTCAGCAAACCAGCTCTTGGTTTCATTGATCTTTTGTATTCTTTTTTTGGTCTCTATGTCATTTATTTCTGCTCTAATCTTTATTATATCCTTCCTTCTGATCACTCTGGTCTTTTCTTGTTGCTCTTTTTCTAATTCTTTGAGTTGTAGCATTAGATGATTTACTACCATTTTTTCTTGTTTTTTGAGGTAGGCCTGTAGAGTTATAAACTTCCCTCTCAGGACTGCTTACATTGTGTCCCATAGGTTTTGGATTGTTGTGTTTTTATTGTCATTAGTTTCCAGAATGTTTTTAATTTCTTCTTTGATCTTATTGGTAACCCAATCAATATTTAATAACATGCTATTCAGCTTCCAAGTGTTTGAGTGATTTGAATTGTTTTTATTGTAGTTTATTTCTAATATTATGTGGTCTGAAAAGATGCTTGGTATGATTTCAATCTTTTTGAGTTTGGGTAGACTTTGCTTGTGACCCAGTATGTGGTCTATTTTTGAAAATGTCCTGTGTTCACTTAAGAAGAACATATATTCCGCAGCTTTAGGGTGAAATGTTCTGAAGATGTCAATTAAGTTCATCTGATCTAGTGAGTCATTTAGAATTATTGTTTATTTGCTGATTTTGTTTCTAGAGGATTTATCCAGTGATGTCAGTGGTGTATTAAAGTCCCCTACTATGATTATATTGTTGTTGATCTCTCTCTTGATATCTTCCAGGAGAATTTTTTATGTATTTGGGTGCTCCTGCATTGGGTGCATATATGTTTATCAGGGTTATATCCTCTTATTGTATTGATCCCTTTAGTATTATGAAGTGGCCTTCCTTATCTCTTGTTATGGCCTTCACTTTGAGGTCTATTTTGACAGATATAAGTATTGCCACCCCATTTTTTTTTTTTCATTTCCATTTGCCTGAAAGATATTTTTCCATCCCTTCACTTTCAGTCTATGTGAGTTCCTTGTTCTGAGGTGAGTCTCTTGTAGACAGCATATATATGGGTTGTGTTTTTTTTATCCATTCAGCCACTCAGTGTCTTTGATAGGAGCATTTAGTCCATTTACGTTTAAAGTTATTATTGAAAGGTACTTATTTGTAGCCATTTTTATTTTTTGAGGCTGTGTTCCTTCTTACCTTTCTGTTTTTCTTTTTACAGCATTCCCTTTAGCATTTCTTGCATTGCTAGCTCGGTAGTGAAAAACTCCCTTAACCTTTTTTTGTCTGTAAAGCTCCTGATTTCCCCATCAGGAGATAGTCTTGCTGGATAGAGTATTGATAGTCTTGCTGGATAGAGTATTCTTGGATTGAGTCCCTTGCTTTGCATCACTTTGTATATCTCCTTCCATTCCCTTCTTTTTTGATGTGTTTCTTTTGAGAAATCATTTGATAATCTGATTGGGGATACTTTGTAGGTAACTCTCTGTCTCTTGCAGCCTTTTAGATTCCCTCTTTGTCAATAACATTTGCCATTGTAATTATGGTGTGTATTGGGATGGGTCTTTTGGGATTCACCTAGCTTGGGACTCTCTGTACTTGAGTAACTTTTTTCTTCCCCATATCAGGGAAATTTTCTGTCATTATTTCTTCAAGTAAATTTTCTAATCCTTGCTGCTCTTTTTGTCCCTCTGGCAGCCCTATTATACGTATATTATTTCGTTTTGTATTGTCCCAAAGCTCCTTTAGGCTCTCCTCCTGCTTTTTAATTTTTTTCTCTAGTTGCTGTTCAGATTGGGCTTGTTTCTGTACCTGATCTTCTAACTCACTGATTCGGTCCTCTGCTTCTTCTAGTCTACTGTTGAAGCCTTCCATGGTGTTTTTGATTGTAGCTATATCATTTTTTCATTTCTTCCTGATTTTTGCATAATTAGTTGATTTTCTCGTCCATCCAGTGTATGAACTGTATGACCATTACTCTAAATTATTTTTCTGTCATGTTGCATGCTTCCGTTTCACTTATTTCCTTACTTGATGATTCCTCCTTTTCTTTCCTCTGGGGATTGCTTCGTTGTCTCCCCATTCTATCACCAGAAGGTTCAGATGTCGAGTTGCGGTAACCTGGACCATGTGCAGTGGGAGTTTTGCACCCCCCAAGTGTCACTGTAGAGCTCTGACACAAAGACGTGCAGTTGCTGTGGGTTGGTGGGTGCCACGCTCTGGGTCAGAGTCACAGGCGCTTAGTGTGGCCTCATGTGTGCACCTAGAATCAGGGACTTAGTGTGGCCTGCACTACGTTGAAACAGAGAACCCACTGGCATGTGCCAAACATGAAAGTCCCCTATTGCATGTCAGGAGTCAGAGGCTCCCTGTGTCCATGCCAAGAATCGAGTATCAGAGTCTCTGTTTCTTGGTGCTACCTTGCACTGAGAATCAGGGTCCCTGTGTGCACATGCGCCAAGAATTGGAGTCAATGGCTCCTAGTGTGAATGTACTGGGAATCAGGGATCCCAGGTGCACACAATGAGGAACAGAGTCTAGTCACTGGTGCTCATTGCTGCCTCTTGTGTGGAGATTCAGGGTCCCTGATCTGCTTGGGGGACGGGGTTGCTCAGTCGCACTGTGTTGGCAGGAGGTCCACTTCTGCCCTACGGTAAATAGCCTTCTGTGTGCGCTTGCCCTGAATCAAAGTCAGGTGGCACTGGCACTTAGTGTGGGTGTGGGGTCTGGTCACGTGGGTGTGCACAGTGGAAAACAAACTCTCCATGTCCATGCACCCAGGCTCATATTCAGCGCTGCTTTCCTGTGTGGGCACAGGGTCTGGTTGTGGGGAACAAACTCCCCAAGTCCACACATCCAGGTTCAAATTCAGCGCAGCCTCTCTGCTAAGGTGCAGGGTCTGGTCATGGGAAACAAACTCCCCGGGTTTGCACCTCCAGGCTCAAATTCAGCACTGTCTTCCTGTGTGAGTGCAGGATATGGTCACAGAAAACAATCTCCCCAAGGTCGTGCACCTATGCTCAAATTCAGGACTGCCTTCCTGCCTGAGCGCAGAGACTAGTCGTGGGAAACAAATTCCCCGAGTTCACAAGTCCAGGCTCAAGTTCAGCGCTGTCTCCCTGCCCTGCATGGGCGCAGGATCTGGTCTCAGAAAACTACCTCCCTAAAGATGAGCAGCTAGGCTCAAATTCAGCTCAGTCTCCCTGACTGGGTGCAGAAATGAGTCACGGGAAACAAATCCCCAATTCACAAGTCTGGGCTCAAGTTCAGTGTTGTCTCCTTGCCCTACATGGGTGCAGGATCTGGTCACAGAAAACTACCTTCCTAGATATGAGCAGCTAGGCTGATTCAGCTCAGTCTCCCTGCCTGGGAGTGGAGACTAGTCGCAGGAAATAAATTCCCAGAGTTCGCAAGTCCGGGCTCAAGTTCAGCACTGTCTCCCTGTCCTGCCTGGGCACAGAGAGACAAGTCGTGGGAAAAAAATTCTGAGAGTTCAGAAGTCCGGGGTCAAGTTCAGCACTGTCTCCCTGCCCTGCCTGGGCACGGGATCTGGTCGCAGAACACCACCTCCCTAGGGGTGAACGGCTAGGCTTGAATTCCGTTCAGTCTCCCTGCCTGGGCGCGGAGACTAGTCGCAGGAAACAAACTTCCCATGTCTGACACCAAGGATCAAAGTCAGGCAGAGTCACCACTGCTTTGTGTGTGCATAAAGACTTATTATGCGGCTGGGGTCTGGTAGTTTCTATGTCGCTGCCACGGGGGCAGCGGGGAGGGGGATTGGCTTTGTGACTCACAGAAATCTGCGGCTGTGGTGCCTGGAGTCTTGGTGTCCCTGGGTCTGCAGTAGTGATTAAAGGTCTTTTACAAGTGTGGTTGTAGGGTCCTGGTTTGCTTCTGAGACCAGACTGGGTGTTGGCGAGGCTAGGATTCTAGTCTCAAGCAGTTCTGTTCTTCAAGATGGCGTGGTCTCTGTGCCACTGGTGTCCTCCCTGGAGTGTTTGCTGCGGCAGCGGGGTTTTGCCGTCTAAAACTGCCTGGATTGGCAACCCCCTGGAAGAACTGCAGGGTCTAGCTGTCCCTATTTCACTCACACTCACACACCCACACATGTCCACGCTCACCTCTAACACTCCCTCACTCTCTCACACACTCTCCCTCCCTACTTTCATGCCTGTCGCCATCTTTCCTCCCTCCCAAAATTAACCTTTTATAGAGTAAAATAAATTGTCCTTTAAATTTAAAATTTTTAATTTAAAAGAGTCACATTTTCTGTTTAAATTTTACTTGGAGATAGTTTCTTCTAGGAGAGATGTTGAACCTTTAAAAAAAGAATTTCCACTGTAAGCCAATATTTTTATACTCTAAGTTCTGTAACATAAGAAATTTTATATTTAATCCTGTGGTAGAGCTGGTTGCTAAGGTACTGAATTACCAGTTTATATAATACTCAGATAAGGCATGATTAGAAATTTGTGGAAGTTTTTTAAAAATAAATAAATAAATAAATAAATAAATAAAAGAAGGAAAGAAAAGGGGGAGGAGGGAAGCCCTGATAAAAACTGGTAAATGCTGAGCGGTGAATGTGGCAATGATGAGATATTGTTGTATGCACAAAACAAAACCATGGCAATAGTGTAAAGTAATAGCCTACAATAATATAACAGTCATCAGAGTGAGAAAACTGGTGTTCAAATTCCTCTCTGCTCTTTACTGTGATTTTCTACAAGTTATTTACTCCTATTGATCTTAGCTTCTTTATCTTGAATGGAAGATAATTATAACTACCTCATAATATTGCTTCAACAATTAAATAAAGCAAAATATATACACATGAAAGTCCCTGTTTTGAAGTACATATTGAGAAAATGTTTCCTTCTTATGTAATAGGAAGTATTCAATAAATTATGTTCTTAAATGCATTTTTGTACATAAACCTTTTTATCTTTACTTCTCTTATCAGTTCAGAATGTATTTGTCTTCAACTAACAGAAAACCCAGCCAAACAGTGGTCTCAGATGATGAGATGTGTGATGGAGATGACCATCAGCTCTGGCTCAGCTGCTCATTAAAGCCATCAGAGGTCCAGTTCTTTCCACACTGTCCTTAGTGGGTTGGCTTTCAACCTCATATTTCTTGCCTCATGATCATAAGATGACTAATGCAGCTCCAGACATCACCTAAAAGTTTAAGGCAGGAAGAAAAATTAGAGACAAAGGGTTTTTTTCTAAGAAGATTTATGTTTTTATTTGATAATGAAATCCTTCATAAGAAACTCTTAACATCTCAATTAGTAATACCTGGTCAAATGATTGGTCAAGGGGAATGAGATTTTTAAAATGTTTTTTTTTTTCACAACTTTATTGAGATAAAACTTACATACCATATAATTCATTCAGCCTAAGTATAAAATTTACTGATTTTTAGTATATTCACAAAACTATTCAATAATTACTACAGTCAATTTTAGAATATTTTCATCATCCCAAAAAGACACCCTGTACTATTAGCAGTCACTCTTCGTTTCCTCCCAACTCACCCAGATCTGGGCAACCATTAATCTACTTTCTATCTGTATAGATTTGCCTATTCTAGACATTTCATATAAATAAAATCATATAGCATGTTATCTTCTGTAACTAGCTTTTTTCAGTTAGCATAATGTTTGAAGGTTGGTCCATCTTGTAACATATAGCATCATTTCAGTTTTGTTTTGTTTTGTTTTGTTTTTTTGCCAAATAATATTTAATTGTATGGCTATATCACATTGTATTTATACATTCATCAGTTGATGAGCATTTAGATATTTTTTCATTTTTGGTTATTATGCATAAAACTTCTATGAACATTTGTGTGCAAGGGTTTTTTTGGTTTTTATTTTTGTTTTTATTTTTTGTTAATCCTCACCCAAGGATAATTTTTTCCTCATTGCTTTTTTAGGGAGAGTGGATGGGAAGGAGGGAGGGGGGAAAGAGAGAGAGAAACATCGATTGGTTGCCTCCTGCCCATACCCAGACTGGGCCAGGGATCGAACCCACAACTGCCTTTGGTGGGTAGTTTTGCAGTGAACATCTGGTCAGAATTTTTAGCCAAAATAATTTCAGTTAAGTAGGATGGTATTTGTCTTCTTTAGAGTATATGGATCTCATGCTTGGAGGAAGTATAGAAATGTTTAAACAATCAAAATTATAGTATTAATATTTCCAGATTGAGAAATATTCTATCATATTTAGTCATATTGACAGAATGTTTAAGAGAATTTGACCTAATAGAATGACAACCTTGCAACTCCAATTAAAATACATATCTAAGAAACTCAGATAAATTTCTGATTGTAAACTAAAATCATATTAAATTCAGTTTAGTATTAAAAATTTTATGATGTATAAGAGGTAAAAAATATTTTTAGTTGTTGTTGGATCAATTGAAATACATATACTTTAAAACAAAATTAAACTTCTTAAATTTATAAGTGCAATATAAAATGTTTGAAAGTTTAAACACTTTAGCTAAATCTGTACATATAACCAAACTATATTTGAAAATCTCTTCAAAGTAACATATAATTTGCTAGACATCTAAGTAGAATAATATTTGTAAAATAAATTTAAAATCCATGAATTGCATAAAATTTTTTTTAAAAATTTGTCAAAAACTTCATGTCAGTAGAAAGAAATTTAACTTCCAAAATATTTTTCATGGAGTATTCTGGCTCACAGAAGTAGACTGAAGGTAGCTAGCTTTCCAATAGACTTCTGAAAGTTCATAAAGTTTATAATTTGTTAAAACTCAGTAATTAAAATTTATGCACTTGATTGATTCTAAATTTTATATCAAAAGAAGAAACTGCACCATATTGAATTCTAATTAATGTTACACCTGCTAAAGTACTTAGGGGGATCCCATTGTTGTCTGCAGTTTATCTTAAAATACATACAGAAATGGATTGATTGATGCACAGAGGGATGGCTAACAGGTAAATATGTAAAGCAGGTATAGTAAAATGTTAATTGTAGAATCTTCAACTAGGCTATCTTTTAAAGTATAGGTGTCAAGATATTCCAGGACTTTTATAAGGAGTGTAACAATATAGCTAACCTCAGAGTCACTGTTACTCAATGTTATTGAGTTGAAGAAGAGAAATAATACTGAGAATTGCCTGATGTATATGCAGTCTATCCTGTCTCTAAGCAACTTATACCTTCTTCAGGATTAAACCAGATCATCAGAAGGGTGAACTCAATTCTTCTTGCCTTTCTCATTTAGCATAATTGAATTTCTTTTAATAGAAGAATTTCTTTTATTTTGAGATTATGGTATCAACCTGCTTATATGTGAATTGTGAGAAACAAATCTATGAAATTTTATATAATTTTTTATCAATTTCAGAGAGGAAGGGAGAGGGAGAAAGAGAGATAAACATCAATGATGAGAGAGAATCATTGATCAGCTGCCTCCTGCATGCCCCCTATTGGGGATCGAACCCACAACCAGGGCATGTGCCCTTGACTGGAATTGAACCTGGGACCCTTCAGTCCGCAGGCCAACGCTCTATCCCCTGAACCAAACCAGCTAGGACTAGACATACTTTCTAGATCTAACCTAGGACCCTGTCCACTCATTGTCATATAGGTTCCTCTTGCGGAGGACCCAAGGGAGAAAATTTGGGGACATAATACTAGGAAAAGCTGTGTTTTGACCTTTTAAGTATTTTAGGAATCATATAAATAATTGCATCTCCTCCTTTTGTGTTGGCTGCTAGAAAGTTCAGAGTTATATCCATGGTCTTCTAAATACTGCCAATCTTTGTGCTCCCCCTCCCCCTTTGGAGAGTGACCTCTCCTTTGATGTTTTTTAAATTGTGGTAAAATTGCCAATACAACATTATATATATTTCAGGTGTACAACATTATAATTTGATATTTGCATACAATATTCAGTGATCACCACTGTAAATCTAGTTACTATCCATCACTGTACACTTGATCACATTCACCCATTTTGCCTTCTCACTAACCCTCTTTTCCTTTGGTAATTGCCAATCTGTTCTCTGTATCTGTGAGTTTGTTCTTGTTGTCTTCTGTGTTTTTTAGATTGTACTGTATTCTACTTTCTTATTTTTATTTTACTAGATTGCTGGGACTGACCAGCAGACCCTAGAAATGGATTACTCTGACACATGTTTCTGTGAAAGAGAGGCTAAGGGGCTGCTTGGCAGGAGGCACCAAAACAGCCCCGATTGCCTCCCTCCTAAGCTTTCACTGTAACAACAGCTTGAACTAAAATTAACCTCTAGATACAATCAGCAGGGTAAGTATTCTTGAGAAAGTACATGCTTCTACAAGGTCATGTTTAAAGACTAAACATAGGGATTCCAGCAAAACACCTGGGGGCTCACAGTTGTTTGGAAAAGTCAAGGCATGGGCTGCCACCTTCAGCAAGGTCCCCCTAAAAGGCCCCCAACCTTTCAGAGAATCCTCTTTACAAACTTTTCAACCAAGTCCCATGCTTCCCCACACTAGGTCACTTTCATTTATTCTTATCTTATTGTGTTTTAATGAATTGGTAGGCATAAACAATTACATATTCTGTAATACTTTCTAAATCATCTTTAGAATAAGTAATAGAATTCAACAACTGGCTCCTAACTGTAGAGTTCATCAGCAAAAGGAAAATTTTAAAACTAAAGAAAAGCAATGCAGACAAGTTGAAGTTAGAAGGCCAGAAATAACAGATAAGTGGATGAAGAGTTCCATAAAGTGCTGATTTGGGCTTTAGCCACTTTTTAAAGTGATTTATTGAAAATAAATTAGAAAGATGCATTGTTTTGAATGGTCTTCTGGAAGCAGTTTGGATGCTGGAAGGTTGAGGGAACAGGGAATATGCAGGAATTCTATAAAACTCTATTCTTTGACAAAATAACCACTTTTCACTATTCTGTTCACATTTCATGTTTCAAAATGTCAACAGAACTGCCAATTTATATTTTCTGGTGTTTGAGGAACAGGAAACCTTTAGTTATTGTAAGTTATATCTCTTGTTAGATTTAAATTAATCCCACATTTGCTTGGGGAGGTCAAAACCAAGTTACAGTGATGAGTTGTCAGCCCATAATCCTTTGCATCAGTCCTCACCCTTGTGCAGAAAAACTCTTGTGGTAGTGTTTGCTCTGTAAATTTTCAGAGATGTTTTAATGTGCTCTAAAGTACACTGAACATCCGTGGACAGTCAAGGTTTTCTGTCACCGAGTGGAGCACATACATTGCACACACTTTGCTAAACAGGCTTTCCTCTGGAAAATCACTCTCCTCCCCCACCAGTCCATGTGCTTCCAGATGGAACTGAGTCATCTCCCAGCTCCAGCAATGGGATCTCATGGGCTATAGTGATTGGTTCATATTACACAGCCAATAATACATTTCGGCAAGTCTACTGGGAAAGACAGAAAGCCAAACTGCCTTTTTCTTCCACTAGATTTAATGGTATGAGGTTTTCACACTTGTAGCTGCTTCAACCATCTGGAAAAAGCCTGGATCTACTGAGAGCAGCACTGGCAGCTTGGATTAGAGCTAACTTAAAGGGCAGAGAGCTATGAGAGGGAGCAAAGTGACATTCTTAAAGCCTGAAGCAAATAATGCCTAAAGCTACTCTTGCCCATTAGCCTTCCAGCTGAGTAAATACTACATTTATTTATTTTTA
Source organism: Plecotus auritus (assembly GCF_963455305.1). Classification (NCBI taxonomy): domain Eukaryota; kingdom Metazoa; phylum Chordata; class Mammalia; order Chiroptera; family Vespertilionidae; genus Plecotus; species Plecotus auritus. The sequence goes on along the minus strand of NC_137771.1, from coordinate 87,694,462 downwards.
ATTTTTTATTAATGTTTTTCCTTTATTGATTAAGGTATCACATATGTGTCCTTATGGCCCCTTGCCCCCCACCCAACTACATTTATTTTTACTTAAGCCAGTTTTGAATAGATGTTTTACCAATCCTGTACTACCTGAAAATATCCCGAGTTATGTTTAATTTTGCTTTTCTGCTTACCATTGGCAAATAAAACAAAAAAGTTTGTTTTCTGTTTCTCTATATCTCTCCTAATCAGTCTACACATACTATATTTATTTGCATTATTTCCTTTGTTCTTATAATCCTCTACCTTTTTAATATTTGAGCAGCATATATTTCCTCTTCTCTATGCAACTCTCCTTAACAGTGAGCCTCAGGCAGTTATTTGAAGGCTACCAAAAGCCTACTTGCTGAAAACAAAAGAAAGCATGCTGAAGTCCTTTTTACATTTCTCAATTGCTCTTACAAAGTCTCCAGAAAATCTGCCAAGTGGGAACTATCCCAGCTGCCCTGGGTCTCTAGACCCTACAGTTCAGTGTTTGCAAAGTGTGAATCAGCATTCCTTAACATCAAAATCACTGGGGTACATGTTACAAAAACGACTACTGGGTTTCCTTCCAGCTTTGAAACCCTAATCTCTAGGAGCTCCCCTTGGTAATCTCAGTTTTAATAAATTCCCCAGGTGACTCATATGAATAGTAAAGTTTGAGAACTCCTACCCTAGATTTATTCTGTCACCAGTGGCAACAGGAAAATTACCTATGTAATAGTTTTCTATTATTGTGAAAAGTCTGTTCTCTTAATTTATGGGTAATGTAGCTGCTTTTAAATATAAAAGTTATTTAAGTAATTACAGTAATGGGAGGATTTTAACTAGTTGGATTGAATGGGATATAGAGAAAACTAAAGGCATTTCAAAAACGCTTTGTATTTTATCATTCATCTTGAATGTCTTTCTTTATCTAAATCAATTGTTCTTCATTTTGACTTCAAGTCAGCTTTTTAAAGTGCTGTTGCGTAGGCCACACTCTAAAATAGTGAATTCAGAATCTCTGAGGGTGGGATCCAGACATTAGTATTAGCGTATGGATGGTCCATGGGTATGAGTTAGTTAGAGAAAATCCATAAAGGTTATTTTCAAGATTGTAGAAGCAAAACCAATTATTAAGAAAACATTAAATCTAAAAATAACACAAAAGAGGGGAAAAAAAAGAAAAACACATTGAACTGGAGATTCAGATCTATGTCTTTACTGTAATCCTTACCATCATCTTTATAATATCTCTCTTTACTCCTACATACCTTTTCTCCTACTGGTATTTACCAAATCTCATATTTCTGAGACACTTAAGGCAGATTTCATAGCTAATCAATATATCCTAATTCCCCATGGTCATAATAACCACAAAGCGATTTTATATTTTTCATTAATTACTACACACTCATTCAATTATATGCATGTCACAGAAATACATATATTTTTTATTTCACTACACCCACTCTCACAGAAAAAAATCAGAGTAAAAGAGCCAGCTTTTCCTGAACCCACTGTGGGAGGCCAAGGGTGTTGGATAAGATTCCTGTCAAGGACCAAATGGCCTTAATGAGCTCAGAAATGGAAAACTACGTGAGCAAAGATACGGCACAGAATGCGCAGTGGCTCCTTTTTCCTGGTGTCAGAATGTCACAGCCTTACAGCTGAGCTGTGGCTCGATTAATTGATTCAGAATGATTCCTGTTGAGCAATTGTCTTCTCTAAAGGATGTCAATGCAATCTGCTAGCAACTGTCACTTTATATCATGTATGAATTATGCTGTATAATGGGTTCAGGTGCTCATACAAATTGACTGTCATCAAATCCTTGCGTATGATAATTCAGGGAAATCATCTCATTCAGAAGATGAAAACAAAGGAGCAGAGTAGTGACAAGAGAATGAAGGTGATAACCTTCATACTGCTGACAAGAAAAACAATGTATAAAAACTGCTACTAATTTATTGTTCACTCAGCTCGGTAATTAGCCATCCCCCCACCCCTGCAAATATTCTCTGACTCAGCAATGATGTTATGAGAAAAGACAAGGTAGAAAATTCTCATATACTTATTGTTGGTGTGAATTGATTACAATTAATTTTCAATGTGTATCAAAATATGGACCAAGACATGGTATTATGTATACCCTTTGACACAGTAATTTCTACTCTAAGAATTTACCCCAAATGGATAATAATACCACAAGTGCAAAACCTTATATGCATAGAGTTTTCACTATAGCATTGTTTAGATTAATAAAAATTGTGAAACAACATAAATGTTTACAGCAGAGGGTTGTGTATAAGACCTGTGTAATAACATAATGAAAACATTAAAAATGACTATCTGTAATATGCAAATGGTCGTTATGCCGTGAAGCGTAATGACCGACTGCATAACAACCTGATCACGGATCAGCAGGAGGGTGGGGCAATGAGCTACAAGTGGGTGGCGGAGAGCTACAGGAGGGGGCAGGGCAGCAAGCTATGAGGTGGAGCAGGGGGGAGAAGGACCTGGGGGAGCTACAGGAGGGCAGGGCAGCGGGCAGAGAGCTACTGGAGGGCTGCAGAGAGCTACTGGCGAGCTACTGGCATACGGATTCGTGTGCAGGGCTACTAGTGTATAAATAAATAAAAATGTATAAACCGGTATAAATAGTTATGCTACAATTATGAAAACTATATGCACATATCTACATGTCTATATAAAGTAGAGAACAATCTGGAAGAATGTTCATTGAAATTTTTTTTTATTGATGGTTTTTCTTTTTTCTGAGAGAGAAACATTGACTGGTTGTTCTACTTATTTATGCATTTATTGATTGAGTCTTGTGTGAGCCCTGACCAGAGATTGAACCCAAAAACTTGGTGTATCAGGACGACACTTTAACCAACTGAGCTATCCTGCCAAGGCCTTGTGAAATTTTAGTATTAGTTTTTTCAATGGCAGAATCTAGAGTGATTTTTACTTTAGTGTCCTTTTCCATGTGGCTCGAATTTTTATAACAAACATTCAGCAATTTTACAAAAACAGTAAGCTATTTAAAAGAAAAGAATATGATAGGAAACTATTAGTGAGTATAATGAGGCTGAGCAATTTGAAAGGGTTCTTATGATTACACCTTCATTCAGAGGTGATGATAATGGTGATGATGGGTGAGTTGCATAATAGTCATGTACAATAATAAGAACATTAATTTACAATTTATTGAGAGTAGCAAATATGTGCTCAGCGCCATTAGAAACAATACTCATAAGTGGATTTGAAACTGGAATTAAATAAACAATCACAAAAACATTTGCAAGCAGATCACATTGGGGAGATGAAGGCCATTTCTGGGGAGGAAGTAACACATGACATCTGAGAACTGCAATGTTGGAGCACTGAGCATGATTTAACACAATTTGGGAGAGTTTATTTTGGCCTAGGAAAAGCTTTCTGGAGGAAATGAATGTGAGAGGTGAATCTAAAAGTGAGGCAGACAGCTTGCTGGAGAGGAAGTCAAATAGTATATTTCACAGAGCCCAAAGGAAGGAAGAAGAATATTTTTGCCCCGGGATTTCCAAGGAATAAATGTGAAATGTGTCTCTAGTCTGTGGTTACTGCCAAAGTCTGCAGCCGAGCTCTGTCAGAAGTCATTCTTCCCTTAAGAAGCCTTGGCAGGTTCATTGTGTAGAAACTACTGCAGAGGGAGATCATCCTTGGAAAAATTGCAAAGATAATCCGTTGGGAAGCCCATGTTATCTCTTTTCAGACCACAAAGATATCACCAAATGCGCAGTGGAAGCACTGAAGGAATGTTTTGCATCAGAGGATAAGTGTTTTACAGAGAAGCTCAGTCTATATCGATTTGAATGATGTTGTTTCGAGGTGTCAAGCAGTTCTCCCAAAAAGAAACCCCAGCCAGTTCTCAGCTAGAACCTGAAATTTCTTTCAATATTCATTTCTTTGAATTGATGTCATTGCATCTCTGGACAAGATAGTTCTTTACCAGCCAGTAATGACTTATCATAGGTTCCGTTATCAAACATAGAATATCCATTAAAAAAAAAAAAAGAATATCCAAGGACTGGGATATAATAAAGACTTTTCCATGGAGTTGGATGATAATGGCCCATCCTTGGGTGCTACCTGGCTAGGCCTGTCCGGAAACTATAATAACAGGGAGGCAGAACTATTCTTTAAAATTCACACGATTTTAATATAGAAAACACAATCTTTAATTTAGTACATATTTAATGCAAGTTTTTTCAAATTTTAAAAATAAATAAATAGTCCTGAAAGTGTGTCTCAGTTGGTTGGGCGTTATCCTGTGTATCAAAAGGTTGCTGGTTTGATTCTCAGTCAGGGCCCATGCCCAAGTTTTGGGCTTAATTCCCAGTAGGGGAGTGTGCAGGAGGCAGCTGATCAATGTTTTGCTCTCACATGGATGATTCTCTCTCACCCATCCTCTCTCTCTCTCAAAATCAGTTAAATAAATAAATACATAATACATAAAATAAAAATATACAAATACTTTAGCAACTCATAACCAGGTGCAATGTTTATCACAGATTGTAGCTATTTATTTTGAATATTACTATAGTTGTGATTATTTATTTTATACCTTCCCCTCAAGTTAATAAGTTCTGTTTTGCTCACCTCTATACTCCCAGCAGCACCTGGCCCAATGCCTGGTACAAAGTAAATGTTCAATAATAGTTAATGAGTCATAGTAGAATGAGTGGGACCCAGGCAAAGACCAAATACTCAAGGCGTAGGAGGAGTTGAGAGAAAGAATTTGGTAGAAAAAGGGTCTCCAAAATGTGATAATCCACTTTAAAGTTTTGTCTTGAGTTTGAACTACTTAATAGAAATATATATCATCCTGATCTTTTGAAGATTATGGTCACTTTCTCTTCCTGTATTACTTCTAGTTTTTCTTGCTATGCAACTTTGAAATGACAATTACCCTTCTCCTATAAAAAGCCCAATGAATTAAGTTTACAGAGTGGAATTCTCTGTGGTTAAGTTTAAAGAAAATATGACTCTATTCAGCAATAGTGGTTCTTAATTTTCCTTTTAGATTTGTACTAGAGGCCCAGTGCATGAAAATCGTGCACTGGTAAGGTCCATAGCAGCTGACGGCTGCTGGCTGGGTACTCCCTCCCTTCCCTCAGCTGGCCCTGCCCCCTGGTCAAACTCCTGGATGAACTCCCGGTCAAGGGGACAATTTGCATACTATGCTTTTATTATATAGGATTAGCTATGTATAATATTTTTAAAAATCTCTCTTCCTTTCTTTTTGAATATTTTACCTCCAAATTTTATTACATTACATATTTAAGATTATTTCTTGTATCTCAATAATGTAGATATCTAATTTTTGTACACTTTTGTCCTCCAGAAAATCATTATTTTTATCTAGACCACCGTTATTCCCTGCTATGTTATCTGTAGCAGAGGCGGGGGCTAAGAGAGCTATGGAAGTGTTATCATTATCATTAGTCACCACTTCTCCAAATAAAGATTCATTTACTTAAATATTTATTGAGTGCCTACTATGAGACCTGGCTCTTGGCCTTGAGAACAAAGTAGGTACTAAACAAAGTCCCTGAGAACGAGCATCTCAATTTGTTTGGAATGAGTTTTCTCAGGATTGAGGTTTATTTCTTATGTAAAAGTTTGTTAAAGTATGAAAAATACAACTATCTCTTGATCATAGTACAATTGAGTTTTATTTAAATTTCCCAATTTAGAAATTAAAACAACAAAACAAGCCCCTATCATTAGCATCACACAACTAAGCTATTAGTCATTGCACTCTGGACAGAAAGACACATTTTTTAACCCAGGGATGGAGGATGAGAGCAGGATTTGCAGTCGATCCCCACAGCCCCTCAGTGCAGTGACTCTCAGTGCCACCTCCAAAGCCAATCGTGGGGGGGATGCAGCCAACATCATAGCTTCCAAGGATGCTGTCAACGGCAGAAAAGGAGGCCCAGGTAACAACCCTGCTCTTAAATCTCTCACCCTTCCCTGCTGAGTTTGTCCTGAGAACTGTGAAATTGGGGAAAAAGAGCAAAATGTTCTAAGTGTCTCTTATCTGACCCCTATTCCCATTCACAACTTTCACCTGGAAAATGGGACAGAAAATATGAGTACTTTATATTCGTGCCTTCACTTCCCTCAGACCCTGATGTCTAGGTTTGAGTTTTCCCAGAAGCTGACCCTGAGGAAAGGCAGTGAGCTCAAGCGGCTTATTTGGGAGGTGATTATAGAAAACACGGTCAAGAGAGTAAGGAAATGAGATAGAAAAGGGAGGAGTCGGTGAGATCTCCCTGCTGCTGGTGCTGTGGACTCACCTCTGAGTGGGCCAAGCTGAGGATTGACACTCTGCCAGCGAGGGAGCTCATGTCCGCACCTGTGGAACATGCCTCCGAGTCCGGTGGGCACAGCCCTGCCCTTCCTCACAGCAAAAGGCAACATCCATTTCTCCTCTCCTCGAGCCAAGGCTAGCCAGTGACTTGCTTTTACCAGTAGATGAAGGTAGAAATGAGGCTGGGCAATTTCTGGGCCAGTAAGAAACCCAGGAACCTCTACTGTCACGCTCTCTGAGGACGTCAACCGCTCTCCTGTAAGAAGAATCTAGGCTCGTGTACTAGTACTAAATGGTAAGACACATGAGGAGAGAAAGAGGCCGTGCAGAGGAGTATCCGGGGCCAGGCATGTGACAGAGGTCTCCGTGGGTCGCACAGCTCTCTAGCTGCCAGCTGAAGGCAACTGAGCGAGTGACCCAAGGTCCTAAAGAACTGAAGACTCCCCAGCTGAGTCCTGCCTGCATTTCTCACCTAGAGAATCATGAAAATAATCAAAACATTGTTGTCTTACAAAGTGGCTGGGCATTTACTTAGGAAGCAGAGCTATCTGATACATATGCTAACGCTGGTCGGTCACTGGCTGAGAGTTGCTCCCAAGGCCTGTTAATTTCCTGGCATTTCTGGTCTGATTCGTAGGGGGGCACAGCAGGCTTCCCTAGCCAGAGCATGCCTCTGAAAAGGAAATGCAGGTTCTCTGGCCTATGGATGTTGGGCTGGTGTGCACTGAGGTGGCAGCGGCATGGGGTTGTGGAGGCGGCACTGGCAGGTCTGCTACACCTGGGCATTCTCACTTACTCCCATCACAGACCTTCTGACAAACTGGGTCTTTTTACCTTTCCTCTGAATGCAGAGGTCACTATTGCTTCTGTTGGCACAATTTGGTCTTTCCAGTGGGCCGCTCTGATATCAGTGTTCCAAGGCAAATTCTTGCTTCCCTAGAGAGTAAACGTGCTTCTTCCTACACCTGATCCCTTAACGTTTCTAAGCTGCCCATTTATTTCCTGAAACATTTAACAATCTATGCCAACATTTTATGTGTTCGTGTAAGTGTGGTCAAAGCAAAGAAAAGAACATAGTCTCCTTTCTCATGTAGTTCAAAGTCTAAAAAGCTAGGAGCCAATCAGGAACCAAGTTACCATTCAGCAACATTAGCAAGATAAAACCATTCTACAAACTTGTTGTCAAAGTAAATACGAGTAACGCTCCATCTAAGATGGAATGCTTGTTATTTTCCTTGTTTTTCTTTTGGTGGAGATGAGGTCACCCAGAGGACCCAGCTTCTCCCTTCGTTGCCCTGGTAATCAAAAGCATGTAATTAAAAGCTGGCTGGTGGCAGCAATGAATGTAGTTCTGTGACCCAAGAAAATTTTTTTCCTAAGCAAAGCTCATTAGACCACATTAAATTCACAATAGGTTTAAATTCATCAAGTGCACACTGGAACGATCATGAGCAGAGGGATTTAACCAGAGAATTCCCTGAAGGACAGAGGAGGTTTAAGACCAGTTTTAAAAATATAATAAGGAAGCCAAGTAGAGGTTGGACTTTCTGGAGCTTACACAAGACAGGAATGAGGGCTCCTCACAGAGGGGGCTTGTGTACAAGGCAGGTGGCTGTGAGGGGGAGAGAGGAGAGACAGGTTAGCTCAGTGCAGCTGGACTGGGGATACCTTCCTGTTGGGTCACATTTTTGTTTCGATCATCAAGCCAAGACAGTTCATTTAGTATTTTCTGTCACCTACACAGCTGGCCCAGGTCACTGGGCCAAAAAGCAGGATACATGCGAATTTTTTTAGGTAGGCTCTGAAATGGCTTGTTCATTCATTTTGTCACTGAGACAGTAACCCCACATCTTTCTTAAAGAAAATTATGGAGAGAAGCTGTGTAAATTCCACATACCTTTAAGAAGTAGACTCAAACTCTCCTGTTAACCAGACTTTGAAAGGTCACTTGACCCCCACCCAAAAGCTCTGAGAACTAAAGCCTTAAAGCAGCCGCTAGAGTTTTTGCCCCTCACCAGATGTTTGCCTAGAGGGCAGACTAGACATAGCAGCAGACTGCTGTCTCCAAACCCAGACAGCTGGACCTAACCTTCTGAGGGCGAGGGTGGCGAGATTGCTCATGAAGGCAGCAGACAGTGAGGTGGCTCCTAACTCCTGCTGGACTCACAGCAAGTTATTTGCCAGTCAGCATCCACGTTGTCACCCAAAGAAAGAGAACACTAACAGAAGCTGTCTTGCAGACGTGTTGTCAAAGTACTTTGCACGCTGCCGTGACATTGAGAGCACTCATTGAACGCTGGCTATCGCAGGCAGTGTGGGGATTCCTGCTTTCCGAGGTACCGGGGACATTTCTCCACATGCAGAGCTCTTCCCAGTCAGCCCCTCTGGATGCCTGAAGTCGTTACTAGAGAACTTCTCTGGTTTCTTAAGAATTGTCCTTTATTAAAAATGCAACTTAGCGGCTCCAGACATACCCCATCCTGGGCTGTTTCCTGGGTTCCTCAGGACACGCACACTTCACTGTTAGGTGTGTGTCCAAGCGTGTGTTGGTGCAGCAGCAATGTCCCTGTATGTACTGGGCACAAGCTTGATGTAAGCTTCCATAAAAGAGCTTCAGGAGCTCTGTGGGTCCCTGAAATCAGATGCAAAACTTGTCTTGGTGTATTTGTATGCTTTGGGGGCTAGAAGATCCATAGCTTCCATTGGATTCTCAAAGAGCTCTGTAATTAAAGAGCTGCTGTGATGGAGACAGCTACCTAGAACCAGCCACCCACAGCCTCTTTCAAGTATAGTGGGTTTGCTGGGGGTCTGGAGAGATCTCGGGGTGTATGCCAGCTGGGGTGTACAGCCAGATAAGCCCAAGGGCACTGGTCCTCTGCTGTGTCAGTGTGAGAGAGCAGACAGGGCGAGAGCCAAACCCAACCCTGGTGACTCACAGCTTGCTTCTGGAAGCTGCCCTCTCAACACAGGAAGGGCCTAGCCTGGGGTGAGAATGAACCCTCAGGGCTCCGAGCTCCAGTGTAACCCTGGGTCTCAGGGGTACTAAGCTCTAGGGAGGGAATTTCACTCAAGGCTCCTTAAAGTTTCTTTCAATTCTAAAATGAAATCGTTCTAATGATCCTTCCGTTTTCCTCATTGACTATCTCTCCCGCATTACATACTTCTCCCTGCCTGAATCTTACATAATTTGGGAGTAGGGTTGCCAGGTAAAACAGTGCTCTCAGTTAAATGTGGATTTTATAAAAAAAAATTTTTCATAACTTTTTTAGTGTAAATATATCTTCAATATTGAATGGGATATATATGTAATAAAATTATTCGCTGTTTACCTGAAATTCTCAAATTCACATTTACCTGGGAATCCTGATTTTTTTATTTGCTAAATCTGGTATTATGGTCTACATGTGTCCTCCCAAAATTCATATGTTCTAACCCCCAGTACCTCACAATGTGACCTTATTCAGAGGTAGGATTTTTTTAAAGAGATAATTAAGTTAAAATGAGGTCATTGGTATGGGCCCTAATCCAGTATGACTGGTGTCCTTATAAGAAGAGGAGATTAGGACATAGACACACACAGGGAATACCATCTGAAGACACAGGGAGAAGATGGCCATCTACAAGGCAAGGAGAGAGACCTCAAAAGAAACTCAAGCTGCCAACACCTTGGTCTTGATCTTGATCTTGGACTTCAGTGTCCAGAAAATAAATTGTTGTTATTTAAGCCACCCAGTCTGTAGTATTTGTGATGGCAGCCCTAGCAGACTAATTCATCTGGCAGCAGTATTTGGAGAGCACTTTAAGTCAAAGAACACAAAATTATGAATACAGAATTAAGAACAAATGTGAAGATTTATTACAACGAGAAGAGAAATCAGAGCAAATTACCAGAGCCTTGAAGGTCTGAGTTCCTTTCTTCAGAAGCCCATATAGGCCATTGGAGTACCTTCCAGCTCCTACAACTCACAGAGACCCCCTCAAGTGGGAGGTGCTCAAGTCTAAGCTTTCTGAGTATCGTGATCAGTTTAAATCTGCTGGGATATTTTACATCTTTTCTAAAGCCTTCTCTGTTTATTTCCCTGGTTGCATTTGGTTTTCATGGAAGTCTCTTAAATTACACAACTGGGTATTTTTATAGCTCTATATCTTTGTCTTTTATAGTTTAGTCCCTTTTTTTCTTCTGGAGGATTGGTTTTTAGCTCTCTAATTTCACGTAAAAATAAATGTTAAATAAGGTTTGTAAGACAGTATAAGTTTTTCAGATTAGCACTGTTTTAGAAACATCATATTGTTTTATTATCGGGACAACTTGGATAACTTTATTTTCTACATTTCATGAAGTTTGAAGAGCGATATAAGGAATAATATTTTTCTTTTACATAATAAACTCTTATAGAGAGTTCATTTCATTTTTGCTCTAGTCTGCCGATTTATAAAGAAATGTGCATATATAAATACATAAGAGTATGTATATATTTCTAAGTGCTAGACAATTCCAGGTCAGGACACATACCCAGGCTATGGTTTTGAAGCAACTGATTGACGTTTTCATCTCACATCAATATTTCTCTCTCCCTCTCGCCCTCTCTCTCTCTCTATAAAAAAATCAATAAACATATCCTCTGGTGAGAATTTTTTAAAAAGAAGGTACTTGAGGTCATTATTACATAGATTTCACATTAGTATAGCAGGTAAAGTTTTGACCTTGAAAATCTTAATTCTCTTCCTATTAGGACTGGAAATTGACTTAAAATGCAAGATGATAGGAAATAAAACGGCCCTAGCCGTTTTGGCTCAGTAGATAAGGTGTCAGCCTGCAGACTGAAGGGTCCCAGGCTCGATTCCAGTCAAGGGCACATGCTCGGGTTGTGGGCTCAATCCCCAGTAGGGAGTGTGCAGGAAGCAGCAGATCAATGATTCTCTCCCATCAATAATGTTTTTCTCTCTCTCTTCCTTTCCTTTCCTCTCTGAAATCAATAAAAATATATAAAAGAATATATATATATATATATATATATATATATATATATATATATATATATAAACAGTCATGCTCTGCATAACAACTTTTTGGTCAATGATGAACCACATATACAGTGCTGGTTCTATACTATATAATAAAAGCCTAATATGCTAAGTGTCCAACTGTTCGACCGTTTGGTCAGTCGCTATGACACACACTGACCACCAGGGGGCAGACGCTCCAACTGGTAGGTTAGCTTGCTGCTGGGGTCCGGCTGATCAGGACTGGGTAAGATGGGCCAGACATGCCCTGGAGCCCTCCCATGGTCTTTCCACGGCCCAATCATGCACCGGTGGGGTCCCTCAGCCTGGCCTGTGCCCTCTTGCAATCTGGAACTCCTCAGGGGATGTTGGAGAGCCGGTTTCAGCCCAATCCTGCAGACCAGGATGAGGGACCCCACTGATGCACGAGTCCATGCACCAGGCCTCTAGTAAGATTATAATGAAGCTGAAAACATCCTATTGCCTACTGGCATCATAGCCATCATGATGTTGTAGTGCAACATATCCTATATAATAAAAGGCTAATATGCAAATCAATTGAATGGCAGAATGACCGGTCACTATGATGCGCACTGACTAACAGGGGGCAGATGCTCAATGTAGGAGCTGTCCCCTGGTGGTCAGTGTGCTCCCATGGGGGTGGGGGGGAGCGCTGCTCAGCCAGAAGCCAGGCTCACAGCTGGCGAGTGCAGCAGCAGTGGCAGGAGCCTCTCCCGCCTCCACGGCAGCGCTAAGCATGTCTAACTGTCAGCTTAGTCATGAGTTGGAGATCCCCCAAGGGCTCCCAGACTGCGAGAGGGCATAGGCTGGCTGAGGGACCCCCTGAGTGCACATATTTTGTGCACCGGGCCTCTAGTTACACACGTTTGTGGTAATGCTGGTGTAAACAAACCTACTATGCTGCCAGTTGTATAGAAGTATAGCTCATACAATTATCTACAGTACATAATGCATGATGATAATAGATGACTATGTTACTGGTTTATTGATTTACTATACTATATGTTTTATTGTTATTTTACAGTGAACTCTTTCTATTTAAGTCTATTTTTTTAAATTTTGCTGTGAAACAGTATGCCATGTCATACCAGCAACAGACTCATACATCATCTCATGTTTACCATGTCTCTTGATTGCATTATTTTCTCTTGTACTTGATTTCATCTCTGTTGTTTTGTACAGTAACAATCTGTATAGGCTTCAAGACTAGGAGCAATAGGCTATCCCATAGAGCCTAGGTGTGTAGTAGGCTGTACCATCCAGGTTTGTGCAAGTGCACTCTCCAATGTTTGCACAACAACAAAATTGCCTAACAACACATTTCTCAGAATGTATTCCTGTTAAGGCACATAACTCTATATGAAAATGTAATGATTATAAAAGAAAATAAAAGTAATTTAAGATGGATGATGCAAACAAGCATTGGGGGAGAAAGAAAAATGTAGAACAAGATAAGCAGAGTGCAACATGGATGAAACATCAAGAAATAAAATTTATTTAGCAATGTCAAAATTATGGCCTGAAGTCATTGATTCTTAGCCCTGCCTATAATCAGCAACTATTCAAATGGGGGGGGGGGGCGGTATGCATGTAGATTGTCAACTTTTGAATGGTTTTTCCTCACTCATAAATTTTAAACCACCTAGTCTTTGTTGCATCGCAACTCTCTGATGTTTTAATATATGGTTTTTGTTTCAAGACACTAGTTATTGCCTGCCTTAAAAATATGAAAATATCAAACAGTAACACTTAGCCTGATGTGAACTAATACTTATATGTTTGGAGCAACAATAAATATTTCTATCTTTCATTGGCAGTAAAAAACATGGTCTGAAGTAAGTGTGTAATGTATTAATGGATGTCTAATGATGATTGAATAAACTAGCTCATAATTCTTGCTATTCTAGTCTTATAATGTCACAATTGTGCTGTCATTTGCCTGCTTTTTCCCTCTGAAATACTAGATATATTACATTGGGATGTAAATGTGTGTGTGTGTGTGTGTGTGCACGCGCACGTGCGCACGCATGTAGTGATGGTGGTGTGTTCGCATGTGTGTGAATTGTGTAGTGATAGTGGTAGGGCTGGTGATGAAGACCACATAACTGCTAAACTAGTCCAGAATGTTTTGGCTTTTTATTATACACATTATAATTATAATTAAGAATCATTAAGGTTCTCTTTTATTGAAATATTTAACAATATAATTATATTACTGTTTAGTCTTTCATTCCACCTTTATTTTTTTTTAAAGACAATTGATTAAATGCCCAGTAGTTATTTATACTATTTTAAAGTTTTCACTTTTTCCCTTTGCTCTAAATCAGCTCATTTATTGTGCAGATAACTATGCAGGTATCTTTGATGTGTATGTATTTAATGCTTGCGATGTTATTTTTTCTTGCAATTGAATATACAACCGCTGATAAATTATTATTCTTGTATACAATTCAGCTAGAAGAGTGTAAATAATATTGCCTCATCAAGGGTCCTTTTTCTTCTTGTCTGACATGAAGATTTTTCTACACCTCAAAGTTACTGAAAATGGCCCCATCTCCTTTGAGAAATGTCATCCCTCTACTTGCTCTGCTGCTGATGTACTTGTTCTTTCTGTGAGTGCAGCTGCCCCAAGTGTGTTTGGCTATTATTCAGTAGCCGCTTGTGGTTTGAGGCCATAGTATTTTCAAAACTGTTATTGATGACAGTTATTCAACTTTCTATATACCAATTTTGTACAATATATTCTAACTTAAGATAGCTGCAGTAAATGATGCTTTATAAAAAGACTCAGACATATATTTAGCTAAAGGCAGGGGTTGCAAAATACATTTCCCCATCTTTTGAATGTATGCAAAAGCCTAATTGGAACCCACAAAGATATGTTGTTTTTAATAATTGGTCATTAAAAATGCATTAGATAGCATTTGAACACTACAATGAACATTGCATTTAGCAGTAAAAGTGTGTATCAGACTTCAAAATATACTAGTCTGTTTTTGTTTGTTGTGTTTTATTTTGCTTTTCAGATGCAAGAAAACCTCATTTAATGGATGAAAGCTGCTCAAAGCAGCAGGAAAGAATAGTTGACTAATCTAAACACTTTCATGGCCATCAGTGTGGTCAAATGTTAATGCCTGACCATTCTAAGTTCAAGAGGACTCTCACACACCCTTGGTGGAGTATAACTAGATCAACTGCATAGAGATAATGTGATAAAACTGAGTCCGAAGGCCCAGCATATCACTCCTAGGTACCTTCCCCAGAGAAACTCTAATCCATGTGTACAAGGGAAACAAAAGCATGAAATTAAGGATAGTGGTTCTCCCTGGAGATAAAGGAGGGAAATGAGATGAGGTACATAGGGTATGTTACATCTATCTATCTATCTATCTATCTATCTATCTATCTATCTATCTATATGACTTATAGTTTCTTTTTAAGAAGAATACCTGAGCAAGGCAGTGTTCAGACCAATGAAGTGGTCTCTTTACTACAAATGAATACAAGAATAATAGATACATGTTAAAATATGATAGTGATACATAAATTAATTTTCATAGATTTAATAAATAGAGATGAAGGTGAAGATTGCTAAACCTGCTAACCATAATGATTCTTTATTCACTGGATTTAACATTGAGTGACAGCATTCAGTTGTGAAGGAGGAAAAAAAATGACATCCTGAATACATATCAGCAAACATTGTATCTCAAAGGTAAGTAGCATTAAATATTTTTTTAAATTTTAACTGTCTGGGAAAGATGCTTCCCTATTAACATAGGTGCCTGGGATTTGACTTTATTACATTTGATTCTCGGATCTGTTTTCAGGTAACCTTTATGTGAGGAATAAGCTACCTGCTTATTCCCAAAGGAGTCATTTTATCACAAATCTTAATAAATACACCAAAATAATGAGCATACTCCGCTGTGTCTCCTTTTGCCCTGCCTCTCCCTGTCATATCATCAGTATTCACCTGGGCACACAAGCTAGAATCCCCAGTTCCCCAGGTTTCAACCTTCCCTGCGGCCATGTCACAGTGGTCCTGCAGATTCAGCTCTTTATACCCTCCACTCCTTCTACTGCTTCCAGCCTCAGGCGCCAGAAGCATTGATTTGCTGGCAGAGAAAGTTAACTGTACCCACTGTCCCTCTACCTGGCCAACCTGGCCAACCTCCCTCCTCTCCCCCCATTTGTTTGTCAGACTACCTCCCAAGCTGAACCAGGTGAGTCCTGTACTTTCTCACCCTCCCTGAGCTTCCCTCTGCTGCATCACACAGGACTGCATCACAGTCTTTCCTGGAAACTGGACTGCACTACCTGAGGGCAGGAATGACATCTGATGTACCTTTGTCCCCCATGTCTAATGCATTACATGGCACACAAAGTAGGTGCTAGATAAGCTGACGAGAACTGAGTAAGGATTGATAACCCAGATTTAGTACAAATTGTTAAAATTAAAAAATACCGCATATTGTGCTATGCATTGGCAAAATCCTTACCTAAATGAGTAAGTCTCTAGCTGGGGTCTTACTGCATTCTTATTTTCTGTTGTCATTTTGGCTCCTCATTGTCTTCTGGGCTTCCCTTTTTATTCCTCTCTCTCTCTCTCTCTCTCTCTCTCTCTCTCTCTCTCTCTCTCTCTCTTTCTCTCTCTCTCTCTCTTCTGGTCTACTTCTACACTCTTCTGAACTAAGTAGTCATTTTCTTTTTCTTTTTTTTTTTAAATATATTTTATTGATTTTTTACAGAGAGGAAGGGAGAGGGATAGAGAGTCAGAAACATCGATGAGAGAGAAACATCGATCAGCTGCCTCCTGCACACCTCCTACTGGGGATGTGCCCGCAACAAAAGGTACATGCCCTCGACTGGAATCGAACCTGGGACCTTTCAGTCCACAGGCCGACGCTCTATCCAGAGCCAAACCGGTCAGGGCATAGTCATTTTCTTGTATCTGGGATTATGAAATAATTGCAGATATTTTTCATGCAATTAAAGTGTTCTCATTGGGTACACTTTAAGTATTATACTGGGTTTCCTACAGCAGCCCATGTTGTTATTTTGAATTTGCAACTGTACAAATTCATGACATGTTAGAATTTAAGGAGGTTCATTAGCCTACAATGTTTACACTGCAAAATATTTGTTCTGATTGAAAAAAATAACCTCCCACTTCACAAAACTCACTCTCTTTATGCTGCTTCAGGACTATGTCATCCTGTACACACCACACTTTCGGTGTAGGAACCTGGAATCCAGGTTCTTTAATCCTTCCCAGATATTGATGAGTGGGCTACAGTGAGGAAGACATAATTGTGAACAGCAAATTACACAGAAATGCAAACTGTATGTCCCACATTGGAATATCTTATCTGTGTATTTGTCATAATACAGTGCATCACTGTATAACCACCCCCAATATACACAAGCACACACACACACACACACAAATATCCACACGTACACACACCTCATACAATCTGTATGTTAACCACAAGGTTGATAACAGACTTCTTTTGCCTTCTTATACTTAATCTTCAGTGCATACTCCATAAAGAATGTCCATCTATATATGACATTTATATGACAAGCTAAATCCAGCTGCTGTTCCCTGACATACCATCCCCAACGATTAATCAAAACTTCCCATTTCCCAAAGTGAACTGTTTCCCCAGGTAGTGAGTGTGTCACACATTCTACTACCACTTGTACCAATTCCTAGATTCCTTCTTTTTATTCCCAGAAGGTGCAGGCTTTTGAGTAAAATGTTGCCTTGAAAGAATAAAGGAGACTATATTCAATTTATGGAGATTATTTAATATATAAACATTTGCAAAAGAAGGCTGTTCATATGCAGTGTTAACAACATGTTTCTTATTGAATGTTCATAAAAGCACTATTATGAACTCCTATTGGTAAGTTTTGTTTACCAAGAAAATATTCCCATAAAATCCTGTCCGTGTTAGAACCAAAAAACAACATGAAAGGCGATGGATGAACTATGCAATGGTTCTTTAAGTCTGTGCCAAGGACCCCCATGACCTTTCAGGGGGCCCACAAGGTCAAAACTGTTTTGATAATAATACTAAGAGGTTCTTCACCTTTGTAAGTTTCACTGTCCCATGTGTGTATGGCGATATTTCCCAAAGATTACATGACCTGTGATATTGCAACCAACTCATTCGACTGAGTGCAGAGGCAGATATGATATGAGAATATAGTTCTCTCTCTACTCTAGAGCCAGACACTGAAGAGATTTATAAAACTGTAAAAAAATGCTATTCTCCTTCTTCATTGTTTGCATTTTAGAAAAAAGTTATCTTTCATAAAAATATACTTATGCTGATGTTATGGTTTAGTTTTATTATTGTAAATAAATTAATAAGTAAATATTAAAAATATTTATGTTTCAATTTATAATATAGTAAATATTGATACATACAACTTATACCTTAAAAAGCTCTTTGGGGTCATCATTTTTAGTAGTATAGTTTTCCTAAGTCCAAAAACTTTGAGGATAGCTGAACTATACAAATGGATGGGCACGTTACTGTCAACTGGAAACATTCTCCCCTAAAAAAACATTTTCAAAACAATGTTTTAAAAAAATGTGTTCTGTGACTCTGAGGGGAGTTTTCCATATAAAAGCCTCTTGATTGGCTATCAGCTGGTTGCACCTGGGCTAGTTTCCACCCGCCTTATCTTGAACATCCTCTATAGCTCCCTTTAGGCAAACAAAGCAGAGGAGGGGTGGGAGGCCTTCAGGCCCACAACTTTTATTCTTGGAAAAGGCCTGCTCTGGGTCCTGGGCCTCCTCAAAACTTTAGCAGCTTAAGGAAGTGCCTCCAAAGGGTTCCCACCGTGTCTGCCTGCCTGTCTGAAACTCATATTATATGAGTTCTGGGAGTAAAAACAGCCATGCGAAATACATAGCCAATTTCTGGTTGCATAAGAATTTCCTGAGACACGTTTTAAATACAGAGGTTCCAGGCCCCAATCCATACCTAAGGAATCCACAGCACAGGGCTAAGAGGATCATGTCCGTCTCTTTGACGGGCTCTCTCCGTTATCCTTCACAGTTTCCAGGAGGCAGGGAAGGTGCAGGTTGCCCAGAAAAGAAAGCAGAGCGTGGAGTGCATCACCTCCACACAGGAGCACCAAGCCCGCAGCATGTGCCTGGAGATACAGGAGAGCCCCTGGCTGGGGCAGCACCCAACCTAGTGGTGAAGTCAGAGCTAAATAGGAAGCCCAGGTACTCAGGGGCCCGGGCAAGGCGAGGTGACTGGGTGCCCTAGGGCCTTAAGTTCTAAATGGCGACTGATGGAGAAGATGAGAAAGAGAGGGGAATGAAGAGAAGATATTATGGGAGGTCTTCAAGAAGAGGGAGGTCCCAGAAGTGAGGGCCCAAGAATGCTGAACTATCAACATTTTCCACCCACAAATTTGCTAAGAGCCAGCCCTAAGCTTTGGTATAGTGAGATCCAATGCACACTAAATACCCAAAAGGCGGCTCTGGTGAAGATGATCAGAAAATATAAACAGAGCCCTGGCCGGCTTGGCTCAGTGGATAGAGCGTCAGCCTGTGGACTAAAGGGTCACAGGTTTGATTCCAGTCAGGGGCATATGCCTGGGTTGTGCACCCATTCCCCAGTAGGGGGTGTGCAGGAGGCAGCTGATCAATGATTCTCTCTCATCATTGATGTTTCTATCTCTCCCTCTCCCTCTCTGATATCAACAAAAATATGTGTGTTTTTTTTTAAAAGAAAATATAAACAGAGAATTTTAAAAGCGTTCTCATAAACAAGATCTAGAAAGATCATGGAAATAAGCTGTAATGTGGAAAATCAGAAGGTCTAATGCCTTTTCACCTACAGAGTGAAAGAGACCATGTCTGCATTTCTTCCAACCTGGGGATGCAGGATGCAGGAAGCAGGCGACAGAGGGAGAAGGCTCAAGCCTGGTTACTTACCATCACCCAGTGCTGGGCACATTATAAAAAACTCATCCAGAAGTAACACTGAGGTGTTCATAGCCTTTATTAATCTTTTTTTTTTTTGAACAGTGATTCATTTAATATTAATATCTTCTTGGCTTTTAGTGCCTCAAATTAGGATCAGTGAAACTTTGATGCAAAATAGGTTAAGGTATAGCCAGAGGTTAAATCCTAACCCTCTCATCTTTTCAATCGTCCTCAATTGCAAGTTTCTTCAAAGAAGAGTTGGACCAAGTTCCAGTATCTGAATGCACTGTGAAGATAGGCCGTTCACATACTGATGGTTAAAATAAACTACAGTATTGCATTTCAGCAAAGGCCTTAGGAATTTGGGAGAGATGGGAACCAGGTAAAATATGATTTATTAGGATGATTTTTGGTTGCCTGAATACTTTCTTTTTTTTTTTAATATATTTTATTGGTATTTCACAGAGAGGAAGAGAGAGGGATAGAGAGCTAGAAACATCGATGAGAGAGAAACATCGATCAGCTGCCTCCTGCACACCCCCTACTGGGGATGTGCCCACAACCCAGGTACATGCCCTTGGCCGGAATCGAACCCGGGACCTTTCAGTCCGCAGGCCGACGCTCTATCCACTGAGCCAAACCGGTTTTGGCATTGTTGCCTGAATACTTTCAATCCTCATTTATTTTTATTGAACAAATATGATTGTACTGCTCTAACAAGACTTACCCAAGTTTCACAACACATTTACAAGATGAAATCAGTGTCATAAAGAACACTCTTTGTACCATGGACAGTTTTTACAGCAAGCAGAGGATGGAGAAACTCAATTTAGCCCAATCTGCAATAACTCTGCAAAGCTCTTTGCTTTCTTTACCTTAACATTCCCCATTCTCCAGATAAGATAGGAAAAGACAAAGCTATGTACTTTGTACAGGAGATCTTTCAGAAGATGAGCTGCAGGACTGTGGAATACCTAATGTATAATTCCTTTTTCATTGTCTTGCAGGTAAGGAAGAACTCCATTGTTTGTTTTTAAAAGATATAGGATACTTTTGACTATATCAGATCTACTAGTATTTAGTAAATAACCTTTCTTGTGCTTTCAGCAGTAGCTAATTTGTAAGCATTCTGAGTCATCTCCCATAAATACTTTTTTCCCCCAAATCAATTCTTAACATGCTTCACATATTTGTAAGAAATCACTAGTTTTTGTAAAAGTATGCAACAGCAGTAACCCAGTTGGTCAGAACCATCACTTCAGTCTGAATTACTTTTTATCCTTTTTTATCTTTTCCCCCATCTCACTGGATCTTTCACATGGTAGGTTTTCGTGAAATAGCAGATGAAGGAATGTGTGCCAATGTCTGATATAGTAATATAGTTGAATGTGACCTGAGGAGGAAATCTTTGGGTTGTTCAGAGAGCTTTCTCTAGATTTCACATCACATGCTCAAGGCAGGTGAGGCTGTACTGGTAATGCCATGAAGTGGTCTGCATTCCACAATTGCTCAGCCCTATAGACACTGAGGGACAGACAGGACATGAAAACTACATGTTCTGTCTCTCTTGAGATCACTCCAGAGTTAGTTATATCTTTCCCAGAGTTTTAACATTTAATAGTGTTTTTTCTAAAATTGTATTTATTTTTTATTATTTATTTATATCTTAGACTTATTATTTTTCTAGCCAGGCATTGACTTATTCATTTACTAAACAAATGTCTCTGAGTATCTAACTATTCTGTTTTTGCTAGGCAGGATAGATAGCTAGTAGGGCAGAAGGAGGGGGAGGGTGGAGGGGAGTTTATCTCACCCACTCAACAAAGAAGTCTGCAATCTTGGGAATTGACAAGATAAAACCACCAGATGTTCTCATAAATTCTGGGAAAAGCTGCAACAATGTAAAAAGGGGATCTTGAAATGTAGTCTGTCCAGCAGGGAAACCTTGAAACCTATAGGGGGAAAAACATAAAACCTTTGAACCCCCACTAGGCAGGACACTCAGATTAGCTGAGTTGCCCACTTGTGCTTTATGCCAAGTATATTCTTCATAAATTCACTTGCTTTGCTTTAACATTGCTTTCTGTCACAAGTCCAAATTCTTTCACATGAGCATGATAAGAGCCAAGGAGGGGAGAGCCCCCTCTGACTTGGGCAATTCTCCGATTACATTATAACATGGAAAATCTGTCAATTTCTTAACAAC
This sequence comes from Plecotus auritus, assembly GCF_963455305.1. NCBI lineage: Eukaryota > Metazoa > Chordata > Mammalia > Chiroptera > Vespertilionidae > Plecotus > Plecotus auritus. The sequence goes on along the minus strand of NC_137771.1, from coordinate 87,672,899 downwards.
TGAAGAGTATGTTTAATCAATGCAGGATTCTAAACTTTATATTGGTAACTAGGTTTGGGCTATTTATTTGTTTGCATATTTAGTTATTTCTGTATCTGTGAGTTCATAATCTGAGAACAGAGGCTATGTTTTACTTATCTTTCTATCTGCAGATCTAATAGATAGTAAGTGCTCAGTAGACACTGAAATAATGTTAAACAAATTGCGTTAACTTCCATAATGGAATTTAGGCAAATTATAATTAAAACATACACCTGAAACTAATGTAAAATAATATTGAATGTCAACTATAATTGCAAAATAAAATTTAAAATTAAATATTAATGTCCACAACCATAAAAATATACCACATCAATATGAAATTTAAAGTATTAGGAGAAATATTGCAAAATAAATAGAAGGCATTAAGATATAGTTCATGCAAATTGGGCTGTACATTACACTCTGAGCTTCCTGATAGTGAAGGTAAAAGAAAAAATTGCCAAGGTACATCAGAAATAGGGATTATAGGTTGATTCAGAATGTTGGGCCCTGGATTTTAAATCATTTTAGCTACTAAGATGTATTTTATTATTTTATTACAATTGGGGAATTTTCCAATCATAATTACAGTAATTGCTCTTTACCCATAGTTTTACTTTCCACAGTTTTAGTTACCCGTGGTCACCTTCAGTCCAAAAATATTAAATGGGAAGTTCCAGAAATAAACAATTCATAAATTTTAAATTGCACACTGTTCTGAGTAGCATGATGACCTGCCTCACACTGTCCCTCCCAGGACGTGAATCCTCCCTTTGTTAAGTGTCTCCATGCTGCCATTTCTGTCATTAGATTAATTGTCATGGTATCATGGTGCTTGTGTTCAAGCTACCTTTATTTTACTTAATAACAGCCACAAAGTATAAGAGTAGTGATGGTGGCAAATGGGGTATATCAAAGAGAAGTCATAAAGTGCTCCTTTAAGTGAAAAGTTATTTGTTAACCCAGTGGTCGGCAAACTGCGGCTCTGTTGACTAATGAGTTTGCCGACCACTGTGTTAACCTAAAAATAAAAGGCCAAGTGAGAGGCAACAAGCACTTATTTGATATCCAAAAGAATATCTACTCAAAAAGCACTGATTCAGGCAGAAATACATTTCCAAATAAGAGATGAAGACAAGGGGTATATATGAGAATGGGAAGGGGAACAATTACATCAATAGAAGGAAAGAATTTCCATAAGTGCAACAAAGTTAATGTAGTGATGCTAATGCTAAAGAATGTTTTTGATTTTCAGTCAGATAGTCATCAGTCCTGAAATCATAATAATCTGCTTTCTTGTTATCTTCAGAAATAGTTTTTTGAGATGTTGCTTTAAGCCCAGTTCAGAGGTCAATTTGCCCTGTTTTAACATTCCAAAGGTTTGAGGAATAAGATGTGTAAGGCATTTTCTCTGGGAAAGCAGCTCTGACCCCATTTTAAAGTGGCTTCATATACATTATTAGTTTTTACACATGTATGGGGAAAATACATTGTATATAGGGTTCAGTACTATTTGCTGTTTCAGACATCTACTGAAGGTCTTGGACTCTGTCCCTGTGGATAAAAGTGACTACTATAGACGTTTTTCTTGAGATAATTACTATTGATTCTACTTTTTGTTTTTACTAGTACATATACTGGGTACTTGTAGAAAATTGGAAATATCAAATAATCTTATGACAAAATAAAAGTTAATCTTTTCCAAAATAAAACTTTATTTGCCTTTTTCATTTAGAAATGATCACATTATTTATTTCATTGTGTTTGGGATTGTAAACCTTACAAATAAAATGTACCTAAAGTAAACAAAAAACCTACCCCACTCCTGTACCTAAGAAAGATCAAAATACAGAGCGGTCACGTGGCCTGGTCCCTAGAGTAAGCATGGGCATTATGTCTGAGAACTTTGCAGCAAACAGTGCTGTAGAGTCATTCCTGAGTAAATAGAGCCATTTATGAACACTCAAATGAAAATATCTAAACAATTCAATGAACTAAGGGTGCGGGTAGCTAATTAAGAGATGCCAGTCATGTTGTTTCCTATTTTTTTAGTCTCTTAAACATCTACGTGGAAGCAGAAGCCTGAGCTCCAAGATCACTTACTGTCCTGAGATCCTAAAGCAGTGGTTCTCAACCTTTCTAATGCCGCGACCCTTTAATACAGTTCCTCATGATGTGCTGACCCCCAACCATAAAATTATTTTCGTTGCTACTTCATAACTGTAATTTTGCTACTGTTATGAATCGTAATGTAAATATCTGTGTTTTCCAATGGTCTTAGGGCGACCCTGCTAGCGGTTCTCAACCTGTGGGTCGCAACCCACAGGTTGAGAACCGCTGCTGTAGAGCCTAAGACCATCGGAAAACACAGATATTTACATTACAATTCATTAACAGTAGCAAAATTATAGTTATGAAGTAGCAATGAAAATAATTTTATGGTTGGGGGTCAGCACAACATGAGGAACTGTATTAAAGGGTCGCGGCATTAGAAAGGTTGAGAACCACTGTCCTAGAGGGAGGTCACTGACCTTACTAAGGCTCAGTTTCTTAACCTACAAAAAGAGGATCTTTTTTTTAAAAAAAATTTCTTTATTGATTAAGGTATCACATATTTGTGCTCATCCCCCCATTCCTCTCCCGAACCCTTCCCCAAGCATGCCCCCACCTCCCTGTTGTCCGTGACCACTGGTTAGGCTTATATGCATGGTCCTTTGGTTGATTTCTCCCCCTTACTCCCACCCTCCCCCTACATTAATACCAACCTCATGAGATTATTGTAGGGGTCAATGCAAATAGATGACATTATGTATGTGGGCAAACTTTACAAACTATAAAGATACAATTTTGATTCTATACATTCCAGCATTGACATCAGTTAATATCTGAATTGGGAAGTGGTTTATTTTTTTATAACAATGCATATGTAATTAGTCAAATTCATGTAAGGGGACCTAATTTCATCTACTGCTGAAATCCACTTAATTTTTTTGGCTTCACAAATGTGTATAATTTTTTAAAATCTGTTGAGTTCAGTTGCTAAAATAAATCTGTATTGCAATACTTGCTACAGAACTTGATTTTATATTTTAAAAGCCCTCTTTCTGTGAGAGAAATTCCCAATGCATATCTATAAATTTAATACATATTTATGTGTTATCATCACACAGGATATTTTTATGTGTGATGAAGTTCTACTTCTTTTTTCCAGAATACTCTTTCCTTGGCTTTATTTATACTTTGTCTGGATCAGTATATTTATGTAGTTTAATAGTTCAAGTAATCACCACGCATTTGAGGTTTTATGAGGAAAATTGGAATATACATTTTTAATTGAACTGATTTGAACATCCTCAAAACAAAACAAAACAAAAAACTTGACTCACTAACTTTTTTTAAAATATATTTTATTGATTTTTTACAGAGAAAAAGGGAGAGGGATAGAGAGTTAGAAACATCGATGAGAGAGAAACATCAATCAGCTTCCTCCTGCACACCCCCTACTGGGTATGTGCCCGCAACCAAGGTACATGCCCTTGACCAGAATCAAACCTGGGACCCTTGAGTCCATAGGCCGATGCTCTATCCACTGAGCCAAACCAATCAGGGCTTGACTCACTAACTTTTTGCGTAACTACATCAACTTATCTGGAAGCAATCAATCAGCAACACTCACATTTCAGATGAATGTCAAGACTGCGATGTCACCAAGGAAAGAGGAAGGAAATAATCAGCCTCAGTGAACGTACAAAAACAAGGCAAAGATTGCAGAGCAGCTCATTCATTCCCTTGTGCTACACGGCAAAGGAATGTTAGTGAGAGTGGGAAAAATACTTCATGAGGAGCCACACTTTCCTTTCACATCTGCTATGCTGGCACTCAGAAAGAACACCAGAGGTGTTGCCAACGTGGTTGAGATGTTGACTGGGATAGGACAGGAAGGACTTGAGAGTGCCTGGGGGCAGGAAGGCAGGGTGATGAGGAATTGCCTCATCCTCAGAATATCCAAACAGGCCCTGCCACCACAAGGAGAACAAGCACACCAGTTGTGGTATGTGGATACTATAGGCTATAAACCCTGTCTAAGTTATTTTCCTCCCAAGCACCCATTGACCTCTTTTCTTGACTCCTCCTTGGTTCTCTTCCAGCTAGGAAGTAATGCTACAATTACAAAGATATTGTGTGTGTGTGTGTGTGTGTGTGTGTGTGTGTGTGTGTGTGTGTGTGATTTCCTTTTCTTTAATCTACTTGCTTGTGTCCAGCAAAAAATCTACACGACTACATGGAAAAACCTAAACACATAATTTCTCTTTTGATGTATGTATTTTGGTTCCAGGAGTCACTAAAGTGATAATTTTATGAGACTAATACAATTAAAGTACTAGTATAATGGAGATAGTACTACTGTCTCCATTCTATTATAAATATTTTATTTATTCTCCCACTTTTTCCAGTTAGACAGGGTCACGTAAAGGACATGAGAGGAAATGATATGTGTCACTTTTAGCCAGAGGTGTAAAGAGACCTTGAGCAAATCCCCAGTCTTTCAAAATCTAAAAGTTTGACAGAAGAGTATCCTATCTAATAAAAGAGTAATATGCAAATTAGCCATCACTCCGCTACACCCACCAGCCATGCCCACCAGCCAATCAGGAGCAAATATGCAAATAAACCCAACCAAGATGGCTACAGCCACAAAAAGCAGGAGGGAGGCTTGGGTTTCCCTGGCAATGGAGGAAGCCAAGCTTTCCGCCTGCCCTTGCCGGCCTAGGCCTCCACTCAAGGCTACAAAGTTTCAATGATAGAAGATACATAAACCCCAGATACCAGGGACTCTGCTTGGGTTGCCGGGGGGCGTGGCCAGCCTGCAAACCACCAGAGGCCCCTTGCCCAGGCCGCCCCATGCCCCAAGGGAACCCCCACCCTGATCCGGGACACCCTTCAGAACAAACCAGCTGGCCCCCACCTGTGCACCAGGCCTCTATCCTATCTAATGAAAGAGTAATATGCAGATTGACCATCACTCCAACACACAAGATGGCTGCCCCCATGTGGTCAAAGATCCTGCCCCATGTGGACACAAGATGGCCACCACAAGATGGCCAGCAAGGGCGGGCAGTTGGGAGGGACCAGGCCTGCAGGGGAGGGCAGTTAGGGGTGACCAGGCCTGCAGGGGAGTGCAGTTAGGGGAAAACAGGCTGGCAGGGGAGGGCAGTTAGGCATCAATCAGGCTGGCAGGGGAGTGGTTAAAGGGTGATCAGGCTTGCAGGCAGAAGTGGTTAGGGGCAATCAGGAAGGCAGGCAGGCAAGCAGTTGGGAGCCAGCAGTCCTAGATTGTGAGAGGGATGTCCGACTGCCCGTTTAGGCCCGATCCCACCAGGATGGGGCCTAAACGGACAGTTGGACATCACTCAAGGGGTCCCAGATTGGAGAGGGTGCAGGCTGGGCTGAGGGACACACACCCCCGTGCACGGATTTCATGCACCGGGCCTGTAGTGAGATAATAAAACCTGAGATTAAAGTAGCCTATACTGCAAATCACTGCATCGAGCAGATTCTCTAGATCATAGTGGACATTATATGAATGAAAGATAAACATTGACCATGTAAATCAGTGAGATTTTGGAGATTTTTTTACTTTACCATAGCCCATTCTGACTAACATAAATAATGAAAATGGATTTCAGAGAGCTAAATAAAAATCTACAATTAGACTGTTACACATTTTCAATCTTTTAATTAAAGGGTTAGTAGGATATAGCAAGAATTGGCAATTTTTTTTTTCTGTAAAAGGCCAGACAGTAAATATTTTAGGCTTTGCAGGCCAAATGATCTCTTCATAACTACTCAACTCTGCCATTGGAGTATACAAGCAGCCATGACAATGTGTATGAGTGTGTTTCGATAATCTTTTATTTATAAAAACAGATAATGAGTAGGATTTGATATATTGATCATAGTTTGCTGCCTTCTGTGATATAGTATTTACTATTAAATGTAGTGATGTAGACTACTTGGTATATGAGCTTTCTAGAACTACCTTAACAGAATACCACAAACTGGGTGGCTTAAAACAACATGTATTTATTCTCTCAACTTCTGGACAGCAGAAGCCACAATCAAGTTTTTGGTAGGATTGGTTCCTTACAAGGGTTCTGAGTGACAATCTGTTCCATGCTTCTCTCCTAGATTTGGCTGGTTGCTGACAATCCTCAGCATTCCTTGGCTTATAGATTCATTACTTCAATCTCTGCCTCTATCTTCACATTACCCTGTATGTCTCTGTCTTATAAGGAGACCAGTCATACTGGAATAAAGGCGCATACTACTCCAACCTAACTGTATCTTAACTAATTACATCTACAATAGTTCTATTTCCAATAAAGTCACATTCTGAGGTACTGAGGGTTGGGATTTCAACAAATATTTTGTGGATACACAATTCAACCTGTAACATTTTCTTACTTATAGAATATGTCTCACTTAGTATATTGATACAAATGAATTGTTTTTAATATTTTTATTGATTTTTCTAGAGAGAGAAGAAGGAAGAGAGAGAGAGAGAGAGAGAGAGAGAGAGAGAGAGAGAGAGAGAGAGAGAAGGAAAGAAAGAAAGAAAGAAAGAAAGAAAGAAAGAAAGAAAGAAAGAAAGAAAGAAAGAAAGAAAGAAAGGAACATTGATGTGAGAGTGAAACATCAAAAACATCAATCGGCTGCCTCCTGTATGACCTCCCCCAGGGACACAGCCCACAATCCAGGCACATGCCCCAGCCTGGAATGGAACCAGCATGGGACGTTGCCCAACCAACTGAGCCACCCTGGCCAGGGTGATACAAATTAATTTTAAATAAGCTCATAGGCCTCGGCTTTACTTAGGTCAATTCGTGAACTCCCTTGACAAGATTGAAATTTAAGTTATCTAATAGAGCAATTAAAGAAAAACTATGCTCATAATTAACAGATAGGACTTTATAGTGAGCATTTACAACTCAGTATTATTGTACAGGCTCCTACCTTTTCCAAATCATCGATTGATGCTTAAGATGAAAAAAATTAGATTTTATTTAGATACTTTATTTCTTGAGGCCGATAATAAAATCACAGCATTGATGAAATGATTATTCCTTAGAGTTTGAATGGATTGAAGACAAAAACCATAATTTCCTTGACAGGTTTTAAAAATCTAAAATGAAGAAAAAAACAGTACACAGGTTAGCAATTAAATAAGTGCTTTTGGAAGTACATCGCAGGAGTTCAGCAGATTGAAGATCACTCAGGCCTAGGGCGGAGTGGCCTCCAGGAAGATGATCTCCCTGAGATGGGCTCAAAGGGTGGCCATGGTTTAGACAGACTGGCCAGAGAGCACCTGATATGAGCAAAGGCATAAAAGGGTGGAGAATCAGTCTGCTTTGAGGCAGCAGGGCCCTTTACAGAAATAAGACTTATAATGGCAAAGATTGGCCAAAACTAATGCAAAGGACCTTAACTGTCAGCCTACGAGTTCAGATTACATTCATGAGCAATAGGGTTCTGAGCAAATAACCAAAGCATTGTGGTACAGCACACAAGATAAATGAGGCAATGGATGGATGAGGAATTATCACAGCAGTCTAGGCATTACAAGAAAAAAAAAAAGAAGAAGAAGAAGTGGTAAACAGCGTGGCAGGGTGGTGGGGTAAAGTTAGATAACCAAGAATTGTTCAAGAGAATTTTGACAGGACTTGATGATTAAAGTCTGAGAGAGCAAAAACCATAAATGAGAAAGAGATAAGCCAATGTATTGTCAAAAGAGGGAAGTGGCGGGTATAAACACAAGGAAGACACACAGGTCAATTTTAACTAATTCCTATAGGATATGATATCTGTGGTTACAAATAAACCCCATGTTTTACTAGCTTAGCACAAGAAAGATTTATTTCTTGTTCATACTACACTGCCAGTGCTTATTGGTAGGGAGCTCTGCTCCACAGATTCATTCAGGTATCATGGAGAATGGGCATTTTGCCATCTTGCGATGCTGCCTCCTCATGATGGACCCTCACAAGAGAAGAAAGAGCATGGACAACTCTTGACTGCATCTCACCCATTCACCAAAATTAGTCACATTCCCACAACCCAATTGCAAAGAGAGGTTGGAAAAGGTGGAGAAGCCCATTGTAACATATGATAAGCATTACTATCTCTACTGCATTATTATTTTCCCCATCATTTCAAAAATAAGCTGTTTTCCATGAGTTTCTGTTCTGATTTTTCCTTTCATAAAGTGAATTTATTTATTTCCACATGCTTTCACAAATAACAATCAGGAAATGCTCATATATTCTCAACCACAACCGTGACAAAAGGCTTTACTTTCACAATCATCCTGAACAATAGAGATATAGACAAAGGCAGAATGTTAAAATTCACTAATTATTTTTCCTTGCTGCCCACATTGTTTATGCGGGTTTTAGCTGTAATATATATTTGTCACTTCTGCTTTCATAGCATTCCTGATTGAGTAATTATTCATAAGGGTAGCTGTCACTAAAAATACCAACATATAATTGGGAAGACAGTCTATGTAACAGGATGCTAAATGTAACTTTTCCTATCTAGAGTTTAGACAAAGACCCCAAAGGCAGAGACTAATCCACTAGTTGCCAACATTCATGTACTAAAATAAGGTGCTAGGTCACATATGCAGGCATATCAAAGGGTTGTGAAACTGGTTCTTCTAGCATTAGCCCATCAATCACCTCCAGGCTATATGGGGAGGCCAAGAATGTATTCCATGGTTGAAGAGGCCAATAGTGAGGATTTCTTTGGAGAGAGTTGTTGATGTGTTTCAAACAGGGAAGGAGAGGAAGCCAAGCCATGTAAAAGGACCTTAGAGAGAACTGCATGAAGAGCATGAGTTTGTAGAATAAGAGACTAACATTTGACTTGCACCCTGAAGAATCTAAAGGAAAGAGGTTATGGCTAAAGACAGAAGCACTGAGCGGTCAGAGCATAAATGACTGCCGTAGGAGGGGTTTGCATATGGAGATAAGTGTGTGTGTGTGTGTGTGTGTGTGTGTGTGTGTGTGTGTGTCCCATAGACCGATGTCACCTGCAGAAGGTTAAGCCATGGGTTAGCTCTAAAATGAGTTTGCCTAAGAGCATGTCTTGCCAGGGAAATGATCTTAACAAGTAAAAGGCTGGAGGTGAATCATCAGATGCAGAAGCTGAGAGCATAAGCTGGACACAGATAGCCAGTTAGGAAAGTCATCACTCAGGCTAGGGACTGGTGAGTAAACCTCTGAGATAGATGGGGAAGTTGGAAGAGGGTCTACAATAAATCCTCAAGAACAACCCCTAAGAGAAAGAATCAGCACTTGGAACCTATGAGCCCTGGAAACCAGGAATGCAGATCCTAACAGTCCTCAGCAAGGACAACTTTCATGCTCCTCCCTCCCCGGTGCTAACCCTTGAGGGCCCCCAAGTAACAGCAAGAGAGAGAAGACCAAAAGAAAATGAAAAGAAACTGACATCACCTTTCCTCCACACTGCAGGTCTCTGACTAAATTAGACCTCATCTCGGGAAGAGGTTTCAAATTGGTTGAGTAATCAGACCTGAATTAGTAGGAAGGAAAAGTTTCAAGTAGGTTGAGAATTTGGCATTTTGACATCAAGCTGGCTGGACTTCCTACCATCTGAAAGATGACTTGTTATTATCTGAGAGAGAAGGTGAAAGCGCTAGGACATGTCAATACTTTTCCCAGGAGCAAGAAGACAAGGGTCCACTGAGCGAGCTTTGCAGAAGCAGGAGTGAGGAAAAGTAGTTTGTTTTTACTTGTACCCTGTTTAGCCCATCTGTTTCAATAAGCTGGTACAGATAAAGAGGTCTGTGACACTAATAAATATGGCATGAGCTGGTAAAGTAATTCATATTGCAAAAAATTCTAATTGAATAATGAATCCATGTGACTTGGTTTTGCTAGTAATTGGTTTGATGGGTGATTGTGCATTTAGGAATTTAAACTGTGTGTAATCGGTAATGCATTAATTCAAAACTATTTGAATTCCTATAATTGAGTACCTACATATATACAAGCTGCTGTAGGATACGTAGAAAACTCTCATCCTACTTTTTCAAGGTTTTATATACTAGTGAAAGAATACGACAAAAAATAATCTTAAAACAATGTGGTAAGTGCTCTAAGAGAATAACATAGACTGTAATATTGTAGTAGAGTGAAAGGGCATGTTAACTACCTGAAAGGATCTGGAAAGCTTCCCTAGAAGGTGATACATAATCTAATGTTTGCTGTGTTTATTTAATCATTAACTAAAATGGGTTGAAAAAGATTGGCAATTATTCTTGGAAGCAAAACAACTTAACACAAAGGCCTGCAGTAGGAGAACCCAACTGGCTCAGAGAATTTCAAATTCACCAGCTTGGTTGTAGCACAAAATGCCATTGGATGATGGTGGGGAGTGTGTCTGGAGATTACTCAGAGTCTAGATTAGCATTAGGCCTAGGTGACATGCTAAGGAATTCAGAGATATCATTTAGATCATTGAAAGTGGTTAAAAGATTTTGGTTTTGCTTTTATGTTTATATGTGTGCTTTTAAAAACAAAAATTATGAGATTTTTATAAATTACCTATAATTTCACTATCCAGAAAGGACTAGTAAATATATTCTGAAGTATTTTCTTCCATTATTTAAACATTTATTTAAAAATATTTTCCTGCCAAAACCGGTTTGGCTCAGTGGATAGAGCGTCAGCCTGCGGACTGAAAGGTCCCAGGTTTGATTCCGGTCAAGGGCACGTGACTTGGTTGCAGGCACATCCCCAGTAGGGTGTGTGCAGGAGGCAGCTGATCGATGTTTCTCTCTCATCGGTGTTTCTGACTCTCTATCCCTCTTCCTTCCTCTCTGTAAAAAAATCAATAAAATATATTAATAATAAATAAATAAAATAAAATAAAAATATTTTCCTACTTCTATTTTGTAGTCTACCTTTTTAACTTAATATAATTCCGTAATTATCTTTGTGTCATTGAATAATTTTTGACAATATGATTTCTAATGAATGACCAACAAATGACTCTACTATTTTTTACTTAACCACTAGAGGCCCGGTGCATGAAAATGAATGCACTGGAGGCAGGGGATCCCTCAGCCCAGCCTGCCCCCTCTCACAGTCTGGGAGCCCTCAGGGGCAGGAGGTGACCCAGCGGTCAGGGGAAGGCGACACCCCATCACACCTCTGCTGCTGCCACTGTGGACAGCGCAAGCCTTGTGTGCCTGCTGCCCCGGCAGGGCTGAGGGGATTGGCTGCCACCATCTTGTGGCTGTGGCTGTGGGCGCCGCCATCTTTGAGAGCATGGCAGTCAATTAGCATATTTCCTCCTTATTGGGTGTGGGTGCCACCATCTTTGTGAGGGGATGACAGTCAATTAGCATATTCCCGCTTTATTAGATAGGATTCCTTTACTGTTAGTGTTGAGTTGTTCGAAATGTTTGCAATTAACATTCATGTATATAAATTTTTCAGTGCATTTTTTATGCCTTTAAGATAAAGACCAATGAATTGAATTGCTAGGTTTAAAAAAATAAACTTTATTGAAACAAATTTTTACACATTTCTAGATTTATACCCATAAAATTTTGCTAATTTACTTCTTCCTCCCAAGCTTCAGTAGCAGTGTAAAGTAATCTCTGTTTCTTTATAGGTTTATCAATAGTCAAATTATTTACTTTTATAAATAATCTTTGCTAAATTTTAAAATAAAGCAAATAGACATTTTTATAAATTATCTTTGGTAAATAACTTTTACTTGATTTTTAAAAATAAAAGTCTACTGAAGAAATGTTTGTGAATATAGAAAAATGAAAAGAAGAAAAGTTAAATAATTTTAATCCTATTTCCTATGATTAAGAACTGATTACATCTTGGTATATACCTGCCCAGTTCCTTAATCTAACTATCTGTCTATCTATCTGTCTGTCTCTTTCTTTACATATACAGGGTGGGACAAAAGTAGGTATAAGTAGTGAAGCACAGAGCTTATTCCTGCATTATTATTTATTAATTATTATTTTCCATATGAACAACTGTAAACCTACTTTTGCCCCATTCTGTATTTAACAAAATTGAGACCTTATTGTATTTGGACTTACCTATATTTTATTTTTTCTATATAAAACTGTAGAGCAAATGGTGTATCAGATCAGTAATTCGTCACATGGCTTGCAAGACATGGCCCTTATCGAATGGGCCATTATAAATAACCATCCCTGTATTGGAAGTTAGGTTGGTTCTAATCTTTCATCTTCACATGAACATGCTTGTACATATCTTTAGTTAATTGTTTAAGGCAAATTGCTAAAGATGGGAATGTTGAGGGAAAAGGTCTGAACATTTCTTATGACTTTTAATTCATATTGTAAAGTTGCTTTCCAAAAAAGGTGTGCCCATGAGGGGTGAATGAGAGGTCTTGCTTCACAATACCAAGGATTATCAATATTTTAATTTTTCCTATTTAACAGATAACTATGGCTTTGTATTTTAATTCACCTTTCTTTGATTATTTATAATATTAAATAGCACTTAATGTCTTTATGGACAATGCTCAGTTTTGTCTAATTTGAAGGATTTGGTAAATTTTTGTTGATGTTTAAAGTCTTTTCTGTGCCATTAAGAATATTAACCACTTATCTGTTACATTTACTCATACAGACATTTTTTAAACCTGTATTTCGTATTTCTGAGTTATGCATTTTGTGTTTTATTTAGCTATAATACATCCAACAGATGTTACTCACACTGCAAAAATATGCAGGTGCATATTTTAAAAACCTCCACCCTCCTTTGATCACTATTGAAGATAATAAAAATAAACTTCTATTTTAGGCTGATCATCAGGATCATCAGGCTTTATCCTTTAAAAATATATCTACAGACAAGAAGAACACAAAAAATAAAAATCTTATTGGAAAATGTGTCTATTCTAATGTAAATGTTTTCTAAGTGATTTTGTTTAAGGGTGTAAGGGAGTAAATGAATAGTTCATTGACACTAAAATACCACAGTTAAAGATTTCTGCATGATTGTCTACAACTTCACTCAAATTAATAAATAATTAATAAGACCTACTATGTATCAGGTACTATGATATATAAAATATATTAATAGTTTTATCCATATAGATATTTAAATTTATGGTACAAGACTATGCTATCTGCATAACACACCATAAAGTTTACATATTCCTGAATATAAGTTAGTATTCTATCAGTTACAATTAAATTACTACTTTATGTAAATGACATTATGCTTCAAGATTACTAGAATCTTAAGTACAGTATAATTTAGTAGTTTACATTTTATAATTACATCTTAAAGAAATTATAAACTATCAGAGGGTATAAAACCAATTAAAATTATCAAAACATCCAATATTCAGAGTCCAGCCAATTTATTGTATTTCTTTTCTTTCTTTATAAATGTACTCGAGGCCTGGTGCACAAAATTCGTGCACTCAGGGGGTGGGGGTCCTTCAGCCCAGCTTGCACCCTCTCGCAGTCTGGGAGCACTCAGGAAGCAGGCCTAAGCCGGCAGTTGGACATCCTTAGTGCTGCCACGGAGGTGGGAGAGGCTCCTGCCACCCCGCTGTGCTCGCCAGCCATGAGCCTGGCTTCTGCCTGAGCGGCACTCCCCCTGTGGGAGCACACTGACCACTAGGGGGCAGCTCCTGCGTTGAGTGTCTGCCGCCTGGTGCTCAGTGCATATCATAGCTACCAGTTGTTCTGCTATTCAGTCTATTTGCATATTAGCCTTATATTATATAGGATGATTGTGGACAGAGAAAATGGGGAAGGAGGTCAATCTATACACAAACTTTTACACAACGCCCTTGCATTCAGCTAAGGTGACCAGTTATCCCAGAGGGATTTCCTGGGTTGTGGGACTTTCAGCCTAAAACCAGGATGATCTCAAACTTTCAGCCTTATATCTTAATAGAGGCCCGGTGCACGAAATTCGTGCATGGGGCAGCGGGTGTCCCTCAGCCCAGCCTGCACCCTCTCCAATCTGGGATCGAGCTTAAATGGGCAGTCAGACATCCCTATCACAGTCCAGGACTGCTGGCTCCCAACTGCTCGCCGGCCTGCCTTCCTGATTGCCCCTAACTGCTTCTGCCTGCTAGCCTGATCACCCCCTAACTGCCCTCCCCTGCAGGCCAGGTCCCCCCCAACTGCTCTCTTCTGCAGGCCTGGGTACCTCCAACTGCCTTTCCCTGCAGGCCTGGTCGCCCCACACCTCCCTCCTCTGCCAGCTTGGTCAACCCTAACTGCCCTCCCTTGCAGGCCTGGTCCCTCCCAACTGCCCGCCCTTGCTGGCCATCTTGTGGTGGCCATCTTGTGTCCACATGGGGCAGGATCTTTGACCACATGGGGTAGCCATCTTGTGTGTTGGAGTGATGGTCAATCTGCATATTACTCTTTTATTAGATAGGATAGAGGCCTGGTGCACGGGTGGGGGCCAGCTGGTTTGTTCTGAAGGGTGTCCCGGATCAGGGTGGGGGTTCCCTTGGGGTGTGGGGCAGCCTGGGCGAGGGGTCTGTGGTGGTTTGCAGGCCAGCCATGCCCCCTGGCCACCCAAGTCAAGGCCGTGGTATCTGGAGTTTATTTATCTTCTACAATTGAAACTTTGTAGCCTAGAGCGGAGCCAAGCCTTCTGCTTGCTCTGTGGTGGCAGCCATTTCTGTTGGGATTTATGTATCTTCTATAATTGAAACTTTGTAGCCTTAAGCAGAGGCCTGGGCTGGCCAGGGCTGAGAAGCTTGGCTTCCTCCATCGCTACAGGCAACCCTGCTCTTTCCAGCTCCATGGCCGCCGCATTTCTGTTTGGGTTTATGTATCTTCTATCATTGAAACTTTGTAGCCTTGAGTGGAGGCCTAGGCCAGCAAGGGCAGGCGGAAAGCTTGGCTTCCTCCATTGCCGGGGAAACCCAAGCCTCCCTCCTGCTCTTTGTGGCCGTAGCCATCTTGGTTGGGTTTATTTGCATATTTGCTCCTGATTGGCTGGTGGGCTTGGCTTGTGGGTGTGGCTTGTGGGTGTAGCGGAGGTACAGTCAATTTGCATATTACTCTTTTATTAGATAGGATTTCTTGCCTTCTTCATACCTAAATCTGCATGTGTTTTAGGCTGTATCTTCTTTTGCTTGCCGTCATCAATCAACACTCTTCATACATTTTTCCATATTTTGTTGAAATCTCTTAACTTCAATGTTGCCCCTTTGTTCTCTTTATTATTGAAGGTTGAGAACTGTGTTTTATCTAAATTCCAATACTGATACTTTAATGGACTCTCAGGTGTGCTTTGTTCATCGTCTTGCACCAGAAGCTGCAAGATTCTTTTGAGTTTCACAAGCCTATACATATACGAATCGGTGATGACTCAGTCCTAGCCAACCTCTCAAGAAACCTTCCCATGTACGACTTGAATTTCACCTGCTCTGGATTCATCATCTGCTGCCTCTGTTCAGTTGGTCTTAGCCATCAGAGTAGAACTTCTTGGCTTTAATATGATCCCATCTATAATAATAAAAGTGTAGCCCTAGCTGGTTTGGCTCAATGGATAGAGCTTCAGCCTGAAGACTCAAGGGTCCCAGGTTAGATTCTGGCCAAGGGCACATGCCTGGGTTGCGGGCTTGGTCCCCAGTAGGGGGCATGCAGGAGGCAGCCAATCAATGATTCTCTCTCATCATTGATGTTTCTATCTCTCTCTCCCTCTCCCTTCCTCTCTAAAATCAATAAAAAATATTTAAAAAAAAAATAATAAAAGTTTAATATGCTAATTAGAGCAGGTGTCCTTCCAGACGACCTTCCAGATGAAGCCGGGGTTGTGAGGGAAGCCCGGGTCCCAGGTGCCAGAGAGAAGCCGGAGCTGGCAGCCGGGGGAAGGAAGGCCTACTCTTGCATGAATTTCATACATCTGGCCTCTAGTATATAAATAGAAACATTAGGTTAACATAGGATGTTTGCATATAAAAAAGTCATACAAATGTCATATAGTCACTTTTTAGACTTTCATTAAAATAAACACACATAAAAATGCTCATTTAAAAAAATCTCTTGAACCCTCAAAGTCATATTTGCAGCGTTAGGAGAGACTTCTCATAAGTCATTTTAACCCGGTATGTTTATTTGTATTTATAGAAAGCACCATTTTAAAATATGGAAATAATTATAATAGTGACTTAGATTTTATTTAAAACATGTTAAAATCTTGGCATTTTTAAAAATATAAATTGTGTAAGGTTTAGTCACTTAGATCTATTGAAGATAAATAATTTTCTAAGAAGCATTCTAAACAAGATCATATGGGGAAAAAAAGTAGAATGTTCACCTTATTCTCATCCTCCAAATTTTAATTCTTAGATCAAAATCATTTTTTGGTAAGATTTGAAATAGTATCCATATTTTCCTCCTGGATATTTTCAATTAATGTTGTATATCAGCTTCAGCTCTTTCAAGAGTTTATACTTACTATCAATACGGAACTGTTTTTACAAATGTTTTTACCATAACTTAATTTTTGTTTCAAATGTGAAGCATTTCAAAAATGAGATTAGTAATGCAGTAACATTTATAGGACCTGTTTTAGAATGTCACTTAGATGTACTCTGGGGACTATTCTTCTCTCACCCTGAATCCCATTGATATTTATGCTAGTTATGGGAACAATTTGAGCAGTCAGAATCTCTGTAAATTTAAAGATAAACATTCTTATCTTGACAGATATGAAAAGAGAAAAACACATAAAATGCAATCTGTTTGGAAGAAAACTTGCTGCCGTTCATTCTATTATTATTGCAAATACAGGAATATGTGTTTGAATATACTTTTCTTGGTTTATTCCTCAAAATAACTGTCTCTGGGTTTGTTTTTTTTGTCTGAAGCTTATTTCTTTGTTATAAACATTTTGAATTTATTGGATTGAAAGGAAGAAGAGACATCTTCTGAGAAATATTTCTGCCCTTGAAAAATAAGGAAAGGGGTTCAGTAAAATTCCAAACATAAAATATTATTATATTTTCTAAAAATGATTTAATATCTTCTGCAATATAAAATTTCTCTTTAATAAAGCTACTACTTATTCAGTGGTAAAATTTTTATTTCATGATTATTTAAGCAATAAACTCTTCTATGTTTAGTAAGATGGAAATTTTATAGATCTTGTTTTTTTGTTTGTTTGTTTGTTTTTTAAGTATATTTTATTGATTTATTACAGAGAGGAAGGGAGAGGGATAGAGAGTTAGAAACATCAATGAGAGAGAAACATTGATCAGCTGCCTCCTGCATACCCCCTACTGGGGATGTGCCCACAACCAAGGTACATGCTCTTGACTGGAATTGAACCTGGGACCCTTCAGTCTGCAGGCTGATGCTCTGTGCACTGAACCAAACCAGTCAGGGCTATAGATCTTGTTTTTAATTGGACAATTAAAAATAATGTCCATCTTTTTTACTTCTTCCTCTTATTTTTGTTTTTTTTGAAAGAACTCTTATCATTTACAACAGTATGGATGGACCTGGATAGTATTATGCTAAGAGAAATAAGCCAGTCAGAGAAAGATAAGTATCACATGATCTCACTCATATGTGGAATCTAATGAACAAAATAAACTGATGAACAAAATAGATCCAGAGACATAGAACCATGGAACAGACAGTAATTTCAGAGGGAAGGCAGGAGTGAGGGTGGGAGTTATGGAGAGAGATTAACAGGGGAATTTATATTCATACTAGGGGCCCAGTGCACGAATTCGTGCACCTTGAAAGGAATTGTGGGCCGCAAAGCTGCCATGGCACAGGGGCGGGTCACAGCCCATCCTCCATGCCCCCACCCAGCCCCTCTCGCCACAGCCCTCAGTCCCATGTCTGCTGGCAGCCCCACTCCCGCTGCCACTACTGCTCCAATGCCAGTAGTGGGTGAGAGCGGGGCCGGTGCAGGGTATGAGTGGCCACTGCTGCCCCAATTACTCCTCAAGAGCAGGGGGAGGTGGAGAAGCCCTGAGGGGCAATCTGGGCCGGGAGCCACTTTTCGCACCTGCTGACAGTGCCAAGTGATTGGGGCAAGCGCCGGGCACCAGCAGCGGGTGCGAGTGGGGCTGGCGCTGGCAGCAGGTGTGAGCTTTAGGCAGGACCGCGGCATGCGGGAGCAAAAAATTTTCAGTAACCACTGGAGGCTCACCCCAATGACAGCAACCGGCTCCCCACCTTGGTCTGGTGCCCCTGCTCACTTGCTCCACCATCCTGCTGCGGTCAATGCCCACCATGTTCCGTACTCCGCCTGCTGTCAGTGCCTGCCATGTTCCCCATGTGCCCCCTGGTGGTCAGCGCACATCATAGCAACTGTTTGTTCGATTGTTTGGTTGTTCGGTTGTTCCACCGTTTGGTCTATTTGCATATTGGGTTTTATATATATAGATATGCATAGCCCATGGACACAGACCATAGTGAGGTGAAGCCTTGGGAGGTGTGGGTGCAGGGTGGAGAGGGATCAATGGGGAAAACAACAACAACAGCAACAAAACACCAAAGGGGACCTCTGTAATTCTTTCAACAATAAAGATAAATAAATAAAAATAATGTCCAATTCCTTAAATCAAACAAGGCAAATGACTGTTTCCCACATCTTCAATTTAATCTTCATAAATATCTTGAATTAGGATAAAGACTTATGACTAATTCATATCCCCAGAGTGTGCTCTTGGTTATAATCACTCTGTATACTCATCTCCACTTAAATATTCAAGTATAAATGACATAAAGTCAAAATATGTATGAAGTATACTTAGAAAGAGAGAAATTCAGAAGATAATGTTCAGAACTATGGAAGTCTGAAATTGGGGAGAAGTAGTCCTTTTGAAGATGACCAGGACAATTTGTATAAGATGACTGTAGATGTGTGAAGTCTTTAACTTCACTTGGGCTCCTATGCTCTTCACACACAAGGAGAAATCAGGGCTTACTCACCAGCTTTGCAAGCTCATCAAAGGCCAAGGCAATGATCCAATTTGCCATTTCCTACAGCTTGTTCTAGCCGAGGCATGGATGAAATCTATTGAGGGTCTGAATAAAAATTAAGAATTCACGAATCATAATTCTCAGGATTCTATCCTAAGAGGGACTCAAGAACTCAACGCAGCATCACCAACCTATGATTTGTGTTCCAGGTTGATTGTTTGGAAATCGTTTCCTAAAGAATTAACAATATATGTGGAATTTAGGTTTTAACCCACAACATACATATGTTGTATTACCAAACGACCCTAGACCCTGACCATCACATGTGACATTGTTTTACCAAAAAAAAATGAGCTCCATTTTTCAATCCCCAGATGCTGCAGTCACATCTTTTCCATTGCCATTTTGACAACAGGGGCAAACACCTCCTTTAATCCAGTCTTGCGCTGGGTCACTCAAAGAAAATAAAAATTCTGGGGCATCATTAAACCAGAGATCCAAAATTTTCATAGCAGAGAGTAGACAAAACACGAGGAATTTAATGATTGAGTTATCACATTAGCGGTATATAATTGTCAATTTTCATGCTCACAAAATAAGTGATTTTCCAGGAGACTTAATATTCTGCTCATCTCATCTTTAGAAATTTAAATCTCTGTGTCTAATATATAGTTACAAAAGACAAGATGTTAATGATATTTATAAGAAATAAAAGAAATAAAATTCTTCCTTTATATTTACGTCATGTAACACGATCTATAAACTTTAATGACCTCTGAGGATTTCTCTGTATCCATAATTGTACAAATTAGACATGGTAATGGAATACTCAGTTCTTCCATTTTCCAGAGGTTGTCTAAACACCACATGAGTAGTGTGTTAAATTTTTCTGGCCTTTGGCCATATTATATACACAAACCGTGCTAACCAAATGTCTTACTTTTTTAGCCAGAATGGTCTCATTTTATAGGAATAGTGGCGGGGGTGGGGGGGGTGAATTAATGCTTCTTTGCAGTTCCCTGACATTACATTTCCTGTCCTTTCTAAATCCTCCTGTGAAGTATACACAATATTAAAATTTAAAATCCTGACATTTATCATTATTTTTTCTCGTACTTTACTTCTTCCCTTTGGCAATTTAATCACTATTGGCCTGGATTTTCTCATTTGTAAAATGAAGGAATTATACCAAATAATATCCAAGAGTCTTTCTAACTATGGAAGTCCATAGTACTGCTTATGTTTATACTAGCATTGAAAAAAATACATATTGTGGATAATGGGAGCTAGGTTTTTCTATTTTAGAGGAGAAAATGTTATAAGTAAAAAAAGAGAGAGAATAGAATAAACCCTGTGCTGTTGGATTGAAACTATAGGTGTTTGCATAAACTCATGGTTTTTAGTATATAAACACACGGACAAAGGGATAAAGATATGTGTATATGCATGGTTAGTATACACACATATATTCCCTAGCTCTGTCTGATGAGAGGGCCTAGAAATAATGACAACCCAGTAGTAACTAACCCACCTAGAGCCCAGATATTGATTCTAAGTACTATTTTCTAATAAAAGGAACCAAGGCTTCTTAAAGAAAGGATTGTTTCCAGGGCTGTGACAGGGAACATATAAGACAAGCTCAGAACATATTTTGGTGCAACAAAGTTAAGGCATGTTTGAAAAATAAAATATCCACAAGTCTATACTTATAACATTCAATCAGTAGGTAAGAAGAAACTACTCTTTTTTTTTTTTACAATAGAATTCCAACTAATAAATAAGAATGAAATGAGGTAAATAGAAAATGATCATTTTAAGTAAACAACAAGAGTCATGAAAGATTAAAATTAGTGGTCAAAACCATGATGAGAAACTAAGATGAATATTTTCATATCCTTAAAGTATCTCCCCCCAAAAATAATTATGAATTAAAAAGAAAAAATTCTAATTGAATGCTATAAGTATAGACTTGTGGATATTTATTTTATTTTATGGGTTATAATCTGATATTATTTTGTCACTCAAATTATTCCAGCTTTAGCCATTGGGAGCATTTCCAAATTGGCTTCTGTGTCCTTTTGACATGGCCCCATCATTTTTCAAACATGCCTTTACTTGGTTGCACCAAAATATGTTCTGAGCTTGTCTTATATGTTCCCTGTCACAGCCCTGGAAACAATCCTTTCTTTAAGAAGCCTTGGTTCCTTTTATTAGAAAATAGGCTTGTTGAGCCCCAACACACCAGATCACAGTGGAATTAAATTAGAAATCAACTACAATAAAAACACCCCAAAACATTCAAACACATGGAAGCTAAATAGCATCTTATTAAACAATAAATGGGTTACCAACGAGATCAAGAAAGAAATAAAAACTTTCTGGAAACAAATGAAAATGAACACACAACCACCCAAAATCTCTGGGACATAGCAAAAGCAGTCCTAAGAGTGAAGTTCATAACACTACAGCCAGACCTCAAAAAAAAACAAGAAAAATCAGCAATAAACTATTTAACCATACAACTTATAGAAATAGAAAGAGAACAACAAGAAAAGCCCAGAGTAAGGAGAAGGAAGGAAATAATAAAGATTAGAGAGAAATAAATAACACAGAGACTAAAGAAACAATAAAAAAATCAATGAAACCAAGAGCTGGTTCTTTGAAAAGATGAACAAAATTGATAAACTGTTAGCCAGACTCATCAAGAAACAAAAATAGAGAATCCTAATAAATAAAAAATCAGAAATGAAAGTGGAGGAGTAATCACTGACACCACAGAAATACAAAGAATTATAAGAAAATACTATGAACAACAATATGCCAACAAGCTGGACAATGTGGATGAAATAGACAAATTCCTAGAAAAATATAATCTCCAAAAACTGAATCAGGAGAAATCAGAAAACCTGCATCGGCCAACAACAACTGATGAAATAGAAGCAGTAATCAAAAAACTCCCACCAAATAAAAGTGCAGGTCTAGACAGCTTTACAGGGGAGTTTTACCAAACATGCAAAGAAGAATTAACTCCTATACTCCTCAAACTATTTCAGAAAATCCAAGAGGAAGGAACACTTCCAAACTCTTTTTATGAGACCAGCATTACCTAATAAAGACACTACAAATAAAGAGAATTACAGGCCAATATCCCTGATGAGCATAGATGCTAACATCCTCAACAAAATATTAGCAAATCGGATCCAGCAGTATATTAAAAAGATCATATACTATGATCAAGTAGGATTTATTCCAGGGATGAAAAAAATGAAACACAAAAATCACATAATCATATCAATAAACGCAGAAAAAGCATTTGACAAAATGCAACACCCATTTTTGATTAAAACTCTCAGCAAAGTGGGAATAGATGGAGCATATCTCAACATGAAAAAGGCTATATATGACAAATCTACAGCCAACATCAGACTCATTGGGCAAAAACTAAAAGCATTTCCCCTAAGAACAGGAACAAGACAGGGATGTCCACTTTCACCACTCCTATTTAACATAGGACTGGAAGTCCTAGCCACAGCGATCAGACAAGAAGAAATAAAAGGCATTCAAATTGGAAAGGAGGAAGTAAAACTCTCATTATTGGCAGATGACATCATATTGTACATAGAAAACCCTACAGACTCCACCAAAAAACTAATAGATTTAATAAATGAATTTGGCAATGTAGCAGGGTACAAAATCAACATCCCAAAATCTATGGCTTTTTTATATAAAAATAATGAATTTTCAGAAAGAGAAACTAAACAAACAATCTTATTTACCAATGCAACAAAAAAATTAAAATACTTAGGAATAAATTTAACCAATGAGGCAAAAGACCTATACTCAGAAAGCTACAGGATGTTGAAAAAAGAGATAGAAGACATGAACAAGTAGAAGAATATACCGTGTTCATGGATTGGTAGAATCAACATCATTAAAATGTCCATACTACCCAAGGCAATCTAGAGATTCAATGCAATCCCTATTAAAATACCAATGGCATATTTCACAGACCTAGAACAAATGCTCCAAAAACTCATATGGAATCAAAAAAGACCCTGAATAGCTGCAACAATTTTGAGAAGAAAAAAAAAGTTGGAGAAATCACAATACTAGATTTCAAGCTATACTACAAAGCCACCATAATCAAAACAGCCTGGTACTGGTACAAAATTAGGCATATAGATTAGTGGAACAGAACAGAGAACCCAGAAATCAACCCAACCCATTACGCTCAATTAATATTTGACAAAGGATGCAAGAGCATACAATGGAGTCAAAAGAGTCTCTTCAATAAATGGTGTTGGGAAAATTGGACAGGTACATGCAAAAAAAAAAAAAAAAAAAAACAACTAGACCACCAATTTACACCATACACAAGAACAAACTCAAAATGGATTAAAGACTTAAATGTAAGTCTTGAAACCATAAAAATCCTAGAAGAAACCATAGGCAGCAAAATCTCAGACATCTCTCATAGAAATATGTTTATAGATACACTATAGGCCCGATGCACAAAGATTCGTGCAAGAATGGGCCTTTCTTCCCCTGGCTGCTGGCACTGCCTTTGCTCCGGCCGGAGCCACCTTTTCAGCCCTGAGCTGTCTTTTTGGCCCAGAGCCACCTTTCTGCCTTCCCATGCTGCCCAGAGGCCCGGAGTGGCTGGGGCAGTGCAGAACACCTGCATCATCACCATGGTGATGATGCAAGTGTCCTGCCCCGCCCCCGGCTGCTAGGCACCTGTGTATGCAAAGTAACCCGCCATCTTTGTTGTGTTAATTTGCATACTCACTCCTGATTGGCTGGTGGGCGTTGCAAAGGTACAGTCAATTTGCATCTTTCTCTTTTATTAGTGTAGATCTCCTAAGGCAAAGGAATCTAAGTATAAAATAAACAAATGGGACTACATCAAAATAAAAAGCTTCTCCACAGCAAAAAAAAAAAAAAAAAATCAACAAAACAAAGAGAGCCTACTGTATGGGAGAACATATTTGGCAATGATACATCTGATAAAGGATTAATTCCAAAATATATAAGAAACTCATACAACTTAACAAAAAGAAGACAAACAATCTAATTAAAAAATGGGCAAAGGACCTAAATATACACTTCTCCAAAGAGGACATACAGGTGGCCAAGTGACATACGAAAAAATGCTCAAAATCACTAATCATCAGAGAGATGCAAATCAATGGCAATGTGGTACCATCTCACACCTGCCATAATGGCTATCATCAACAAATCAACAAATAACAAATGCTGGTGAGGATGTGGAGAAAAGGGAATCCTAGTACACAGCTGGTGGGAATGCAGACTGGTGCAATCATTATGGAAAACAGTATGGAGTTTCCTCAAAAAATTAAATATGGAACTGCCATTTGACCCAGTGATCCCACTTCTAGGAATATATCCTAAGAAACCTGAAGCACCAATCAGAAAGAATGTATGCACCCTTATGTTCATAGTGGCACAATTTACTATAGCTAAGATCTGGAAACAGCCCAAGTGCCCATCAGTAGATGAGTGGATAAAAAAGCTGTGGTACATTTATACCTTGGAACACTAAGCAGCAGTAAAATCAAAACAAAATAATCTCTTACCCTTTGAGACAGCATGGAGAGACCTGGAGAGTATCATGCTAAGTGAAATAAGTCAGTCAGAGAAAGACATGTATCACATGATCTCACTCATATGTGGAATCTAAGTAACAAAATAAACTGATGAATGGAATGGACCCAGAGACATGGAAGCATGGAACAGAGTGCAGAATCTCAGAGGGAAGATAGGGGAGGGTGGGTGGGTGGGAGATAATCAACCAAAGACCTTGAATGCATAACCCATGGACACAGACAATAGGGTACTGAAGGCCTGGGGCAGGGATGGAAGGGGCAGGGAATGGGGGGGGGTGGGCTGAAGGGAGTCAATAGGGAGAAAAAGGGGACATATGCAATATTTTCAACAATAAAGAATTATTTAAAAATAAATAAATAATTCTACTGGGAAAAAATAAAATACGATTTAGAATATAAAATGTATAAAGATTTCTTTAAGTAAACAAAAAGATAACTGAACAGAAAAATCTGACAGTTTGTATTCTGGCTGATCACCAAAAAAAAAAAAAAAAAAAAAAGATATATGCATAGTGGTGTTGGGGTATGGATATATATATATATATATATATATATATATATATATATATATATTGTATCTCAAAAATGTATATACATTTTGAATAATTACAAAGACAATGTTTATTAAAATACATTTTATTTTCAAAATGTAATGGAATTTACAGGCATAGTGTGTATAAATTTTTTGGAGCACACTTTATATGCTCAACCCCTAAGTAAAGAAATAAATATAAATCAAAATAATAATGACTTACTTTGACCAAATTGGCAAAAGTTTTTGAAGATTATTAATGTCCAGTGTTGATGGTAATATAGATGTGAAATCAAAAAATCACAAAGATAGTTGGTGTAATGAGATGCACATATTTTTTGACTCAGCAATTTAATTTTTATGAATCTGTCAAAAAACACAGGAAGCAGGTATAGGAAAGACCATTTGAATTGTGTATAACAGCAAAATATTGGAACAACTTTAATATCCTTTAGAAAAAGAATAATTAAAAATGATAGACATTGAATTATTTTCCAATTATTATAAAGAATGAGGTAGTATTTATGTTTAAATATGGAAAGATCTTCAAAACATTGTGTTATGTGTATCAAGCAATTGATAGAATACTTATATCAACAGATAGAGTACAATTACATATATATTTGCATGCATACATATCCTATATAATAAAGAGGTAATATGCAAATTGACCCTCACACAAGATGGCCTCCCCCATGTGGTCAAAGATGGCTGCCACAAGATGGCTGGCAGGGGAGGATAGTTGTGGGTGATCTGGCCAGCAGGGGAGGGCAGTTAGGGGTGACCAGGCCAGCAGGGGAGGGCAGTTGGGCCAGCAGAGGAGGGCAGTTGGGGGCGACCAGGCCTGCAGGGGAGGGCAGATGGAGGCGACAGGGCCAGCAGGGGAGGGCAGTTGGGGGCAATCAGGCCAGCAGGAGAGCAGTTAGGATTCAATCAGTCTGGCAGGGAAGTGGTTAGGGGGTGATCAGGCTGGCAGACAGGCGAGCAGTTGGGATCCAGCAGTCCTGGATTGTGAGAGGGATGTCTGACTGCCGGTTTAGGCCCGGATCTTATCGGGCCTAAACCGGCAGTCAGACATCCCCGAGGGGTCCCAGATTGGAGAGGATGCAGGCTGGGCTGAGGGACACCCCCCGGCAGTGCATGAATTTCATGCACCGGACCTCTAATACACAGATAAAAGAGAATGAAAGGAAACTTACATATTTCACTCTATATTTGTTCCATATAATTATTGGTTTGAATTTTTACATCAGAAGTATATTCATATATGACATATGTAGCTAAAAATATAAAGTGAAAAATAAGCTTCAATATGATTTAGAGCAGCTCTGTGTAAAGATAGCTATTTTGTCCAACTTTTAAGGTCACATTTAAAGGGGAAAATGGGATAAAAGTAGAATATGCAACCAAAAATGCATATTTCTTACATTAAACTAAGCAATAGATTTTATGGCAAAGCTTAGGAATCTGAATGATTTCCTCTTAACTACAACTATAGGTTAGGTAAATTTTGGTAGTAATATTTTTGTAAACTTATTTTGGAGAGTGAGATAAGGTTGAGGGTCAGGATTTACCCAGCTCTCTTTAATAGCCTGGCTCATTAAAAGCCTAGCTGTTCATATAGTGTGTTCTGGGGACTAGTATCCAACTCCTAGAGGTCACTAAATTAGAATGGTAACAGCAAAACCATTTTACCCCTTTAAATTCATTTTTTATACTTAGTGGAAATAGATGTTAGGATACAGAAAAAAAAGGGGAAAAAGATATAGGGTCTACAAAGCCAGATGTAAAGAAACAGGTAATATGAAAAATAGAGAGTAAGACTATACAGCCAATACAAAGTTAAAGGAGATACTTGAGAAGCAGTGAATTAATGATAAAGCTATGCCTACCACTATTTTAAAACAAGCATTTGAGTTCTGATAATGTAAGTAAACCTAAGAAGGAAATATAGAAACATAATTTTCCTGCTATCACCAGTTGTTCAAACCAGAAACTGAAGGTCATTTGATATCTTCCCTCCTTCACCTCTATACCCAAACCATCACTGCAAGAAAAATGATTCCACCATTTAACCACCAAAAGATCTCTCAGTCTTTCCTCTGAATTCTATCTTCAATGCCACCCTTATAGCGTCACCACTATCACATCTCACCAGGACAATCGCAATGACCTCCTAATCCTTCTCCCAGCTTTCACACCTGTCCTTCCAACCCATCCACATAGCATCTAGGGTGATCTTTTAAAAACACAAGTAGTCTTGTCCCTTTCTGAGATCTCTTACCTTCTAGAACTGCCCTTTTGTGACCTTCAAGATAGCAGATACTTGCTGTGCCCTCCCCTGACCTCTCCATCTTCATTGTAACTCACTCTCCTTGATCACTGAGCCAGTCTTGCTTCCTTTCTGTCCTTGCATCTCACCTCAGGGCCATCATGTCCTCTTTCCCCCAATTTTTGCCTAATTAATTCCTTCTCAACTTACCAATAGACACTTCCTTGACTTCATCATCTAAAATAGCCCTCTCTTTCACTATGTTGGTCTCTGATCTTTTTCTTCATGGTGTTTACAAAAATGTGCAATTATGTATTCATTTGAGTGTATGTCTGTTTAATGTATATATCTCCTACCATATAGATTCTAAGAGGGCAGGAACTTTATCTATCTTGTTCATCTCTATATTCCCAGTTCATAGCTTACTGTCTGGCATACAGTAGGTGTTCAATAAGTGAATAGTTAAGTAAAGCAGCATAACCAGGTCCAGAAATATTTTTAAAAGATGTAAATACTTACTAAAATAAAGATTAATTGGAATAGCTATTATTTGTGTGATTTAAAAATAGAATTGATGATACAAGGATAGATGCAGGGCCCTTTAGGGAAGTCAGATGGCTACCCAGATGTATTAGGAACTCAATGTTGCTGCCATGTCTCCTCCTCACTTATTGGGCATAGAAATAATTTTGTCAATGTACCCATGGTAATTAACAACTGACTCATACTGAATAAACCCATGACAGATTTATGTCTACATAACAATTCCAACTCATTAATTTACAATCCTATCTAATAAAAGAGTAATATGCAAATCAACAGTACCTCCACTACACCCACAAGCCACACCCACAAACCACGCCCACCAGGAGCAAATATGCAAATAAACCCAACCAAGATGGCTGCGGCCACAGAGAGCAGAAGGGAGGCTTGTGTTTTCCCACCAATGGAGGAAGCCAAGCTTTCTGCCTGCCCTTGCTGGCCCAGGCCTCCACTCAAGGCTACAAAGTTTCAATTATAGAAGATAAATAAATCCAAACAGAAATGGCTGCTGCCACCGAGCGAGCAGAAGGCTTGGCTCCGCTCTAGGCTACAAAGTTTCAATTATAGAAGATAAATAAATCCCAGACACCAGGGCCTCTGCTTGGGTCGCCGGGGGGCGTAGCCAGCCTGCAAACCACCACAGGCCCCTTGCCCAGGCCGCCCCACGCCCCCAGGGAACCCCCACCTGATCCGGGACACCCTTCAGGGCAAACCAGCTGGCCCCCACCCATCACCAGGCCTCTATCCTATCTAATAAAAGAGTAATATGCAGATTGACCATCACTCCAACACACAAGATGGCTGCCCCCAAGTAGTCAAAGATCCTGCCCCCATGTGGACACAAGATGGCCACCACAAGATGACCAGCAAGGGAGGGCAGTTGGGAGGGACCAGGCCTGCAAGGGAGGGCAATTGTGGGCGATCAGGCCAGCAGGGGAGGGCAGTTGGGAGGGACCAGGCCTGCAAGGGAGGGCAGTTGGGGGTGATCAAGCCTGCAGGGGAGGGCAGTTAGGGGTGACCAGGCCGGCAGAGGAGGGAAGTTGGAGATGACCGGGCCTGCAGGGAAGGGCAGTTGAGGGGGACCCAGGCCTGCAGGGGAGAGCAGTTAGGGGCAAACAGGTTGGCAGGGGAGCAGTTAGGCATCAATCAGGCTAGCAGAAGAATGGTTAGGGGGTGATCAAGCTGGCAGGCAGAAGCAGTTAGGGCAGGGTGGGCAAACTTTTTGACTCGAGGGCCACAATGGGTTCTTAAACTAGACCGGAGGGCCGGAACAAAAGCATGGATGGAGTGTTTGTGTGAACTAATATAAATTCAAAGTAAAGGAGCAGAGGGGAGAGCAAGAGAACCCTCTGCTCTTTTGGCTCCGCGGGCCGGATAGAACAGCCAAACGGGCCAGATCCGGCCCGCGGGCCGTAGTTTGCCCACGGCTGGGTTAGGGCAATCAGGAAGGCAGGCCGGCGAGCAGTTGGGAGCCAGCAGTCCTAGATTGTGAGAGGGATGTCCGACTGCCCGTTTAGGCCCGATCCCAGTGGGATCGGGCCTAAACGGGCAGTCGGACATCCCTCATGGGGTCCCAGATTGGAGAGGGTGCAGACTGGCCTGAGGGACACCCCCCCAAATGCACGATTTCATGCACCGGGCCTCTAGTAAAATATATAACTATCAAGTCAATCTAATCCTTAATTCTTGTTTAGCTCAAATACTCCCTAAAGGAGACAGACAAATAGATAAGTTATATCCAAACAATAAATTCAGCTCAGAAATGATTCCTGGCCACAAATTACTTATGCCGTAGAGGTACTCTCACTTTAGAATAAGCCACCATTATCTTATGCCTGGATTCTTACAGCAGCCTCCTAACTGTTCTCTGAACTTCCCCTCTCAAATCTATTAAGCATACAGCAGTAAAATTGTTCCTTTCAAAACATACATTTAGCCACCTCACTTCTCTACTTAAAATGTTTCAATGCTTCTTCATTCCATTAGAAGGAAACCAGTCCCCTACTCATGGCTCACAAGGCTCTGTATAATCTGAGCCCTGCCACCTTTCCAATCTTATCAGGTGTCCCTTTCCCTGACACTTTCGAGCCCCAATATACTTGTGTGCTTTCGGATTGAGAGACTGAATATATGTATGGACAATGGCCAGACCATATATAAAAATAGAACTCTGACCCACAGCCTGCAGCAACCAGCCCAGAAAACCACCCCATTATGTACAGTAACCAGCCTAGGAAGCCAATCTGCTATATATAAGTCATACTTGTAGAAGGCAGACCACTATATCTAACAACAAATCCAGGAAACCAAACAATAGCCCCTCAATGATCAGATCAAAGGATCAGCATTTATTAATAACTGATAGCCTTTGAGTACCTGCCAAAGCATAGTGACGTCAGCTGACTCCCATGACTAAACAGTCTTTGCTTATTTTCTTTTGGTTGGTTTTTATTTCCACAAGGCCCATCAGTGGGACAAGCTGTTTCCTCCCTTGGAGAATTTCTAATTCTGCTGCCTAGAATGTGTCCTCAACCCTTCACATGGACAACCTCTTCCTGTTTTCTAGATTTCTGCTTCTGTATTAAAGACATCCTCCCTGACCACTCTGTATAAACACACCCATTTCAGCCTCTTTTTCAGTTCCCTTACAGCACTTACCACAACTTCCAATCATTCTGTTTATCTTTCCAGTTTACTTATTTTCTACCTTTCACCCCCAAGAGAATGAAGCTTTTTGAAGATAGAGACTCACTCTCTCTCCACTTTACTCTGACTCTTGAGGACCTAGAATAGATATTAATAGGCACTGAAGAAATATGTTGAATAACTAAATGTGTAAATAAATGGTTGCAAGCCTAAAGTAATGCCTGCAGACTCAGTATAAGAAATAATCATGCCTAGACACCAATTGAAATAATTAGATGACTCTATGTTCTGCACTTTCACTGATATCTTTCATGGAGCAAACTTGGGGCTGGGAGTTGGCTTCCCTTAGACCTGCCTTGATCTGGAACATCCCACTTCAGAGCAGTGGATGAGGGAGAGGTATGGCCAAGGATGCATGACTGAGTCTCAGAATCTCACAGTCTATGAACCTTGAACTTCTGAGTTAAACAACCTCTCTAGACATCAAATATTAGCTCCCCAAGTCCCACCAGAATCCAGCCCTCAATGTCAGCTATTTCTTGTTCTTTCTCTTTTTCTTTTTGCTTTAAAAATTTTTTCAATTGCAGTTTACATTCAATATTATTTTGTATTAGTTTCAGGTATACAGCCTAGTGGTTAGACAATCATATATTTTACAAAGTGTTTCCCCTGATATTTCTATACATAGTTATTGCAATACTAGGGTCCCAGTGCACGAATTCGTGCACCTTGAAAGGAACTGTGGGCCGTGAGGCTGCAGTGGGCATAGGGGCGGGTCTCGGCCCATCCTCCGCACCCCTGCTCAGCCCCTCCTGCTGCAGCTCCTGGTCCTCTGTCTGCTGGTAGCCCCACTCCCGCCACCACTGCTCCCATGCACTGCCAGCACTGGCCCCTCTCACACGCACTGACGGTGCAGAGCGATTGGGGCCAGTGACTGGGGCCAGTGCCAGCAGCAGGTGCAAGCGGGGCCGGTGCCGGCAGCAGGTGTGAGTGCCTGGTAGGACCGCAGCGCGTGCGTGAGAGGAAAGAATTTTCAGTAACCCCAGAGGCTCGCCCCGATGACAGTAACCAGCACCCCGCCTTGGTCTGGTACCCCCGCTCACTTGCTACACCACCCCGCTGCAGCCAATGCCTGCCATGTTCCACGCTCTGCCACCTGCTGCCGACACCCGCCATGTTCCGCGTGTGCCCTCTGGTGGTCAGCGCACGTCATAGTGACCGGTTATTCGGTTGTTTGGCTGTTCCGATGTTCAGTCTATTTGCATACTAGAGTTTTATATATATAGATTATTGACTATATTCCCTAAGCTGTACTTTACATCCCCATGACTTATTTTGTGATTTCAAAGTTATACTTCTTAATCCCTTCATCCAGATCAATATGTAAAGAAACTTAATTTCAGGAAATGAGTCATGCAATTGTGGGGGCTGGCAAGTCCAAACTTTGTAGAGTAGGCCAGCAGGCTGAATACTCAAACAAGATTTCTACTTCAAAGTCTTCAGACAGAATTCCTTCATCTCTGGGAAATCTCAGTTTGTCCTCTTAATGCCATCAACTGATCAGATGAGGCCCACTCACTTTATGGAGTTTAATCTACTTGTCTTAAAGTCAACATCTACAAAATACCTTCACAGCAACATCTAGACTAGTGATTGAGCAGACAACTGGGCACATAGTCTAGCCAAGTGAACACATAAAATTGACCCTTGTACCAAGGTTTCAACTTAAATTCCTCATTTTTTAAAGTAAAATAATGTCATTCCTCTACTTAAAACTGTCTAGGGCTTACTATAACTCTCAGCTTCAATTCCTAGTACTCTACAGTGAGTGAAAAGCCCAGCCTGATACCTCTCTGGCCGTGTCTCCAGCACCCTGTTTGTTACTATTCTACACTCTGTCC
This sequence comes from Plecotus auritus, assembly GCF_963455305.1. Lineage (NCBI taxonomy): Eukaryota > Metazoa > Chordata > Mammalia > Chiroptera > Vespertilionidae > Plecotus > Plecotus auritus. The sequence goes on along the minus strand of NC_137771.1, from coordinate 87,640,351 downwards.
TCTTTCACACCTAAGTTATACTAACCTCTCTCCCACCTCAAAGACCTTGCAAGTGTTCTTCCATTTACCTGGACTGCCTTCTCTCTAGACCTTTCTATTGTTAATTTAGTCTAGAATTCAAGTCTCAGCTTATATGTACTCCCCTCAGAGAAGCCTTCTTTGACCATCCTACATAAATTGGCTCCCTTTCACTTTCAGTCACATCCAGAGCTTGTCTCCTTCATCAACCTATCACAATTTGTAATCGCTCTATCAACTTGTCTATAACTAAATCAGTGATTCTCCAATAAGGGAATGCTTGCCCCGCAAAGGAACACTTGGCAATGTCAGGAAACATTTTTTAAGTACACCATATTTATTTAATGGACTGTTTCTTTAAAAGCAGTTTTAAGTTCATAACAAAATTGATCAGAAAGCTGAGAGATTTTCCACATATCCAGTGCTGCCCCATATGCACAAAAACTCTCCCAGTATCACCATCCCCTACCAGAGAGATACATTTTTTTACAAATGATGAACCTACATTTACACATCATTATCATCCAAAGTCCATAGTTTACATTAGGGTTCACTCTGAGTGTTGTACATTCTGTGAGTTAGTACAAATATATAATGACATATATTCACCACTATAGTATCATGCAAAATAGTTTCACTGCCCTAAAAATCCTCTGTGTTCCACATATTTATTACTTCCTCCCTATAACCCTGGCACCACTGAACATTTTGCTTTTTTAAAAATTTTGCCTTTTTCAGAATGTCATATAGTTGGAATCATACAGTATGTAGCCTTTTCATATTGGCTTCTTTTACTTGGTAATAAGCATTTAAGATTCCCCCACATATTTTAATGGCTTGATAGCTCATTTTTTTTTTTGCATTGAATATTATTTCATTGTTTGGCTGAACCACAAGTTATCCATTCACCTCCTAAAAGACACCTTGGTTACTTTTAAGTTTAGACAATTATGACTAAAGCTGCTAAAAATTCCCAGGTGCAGGCTTTTGTGTAGACATAAGTTTTCAACCCATTTATGTAAATACCAAGGAACATGATTGCTGGATCATATGGTAGTAATTTATTTAGTTTTATAAGAAACTGCCTAACTGTCTTTCAAAATGGCTGTACCATTTTGCATTCCCACCAGCAATGAATGACAGTTCCTGTTGCTTCACATCCTTGCCAGCATTTGGTGTTGTTAGTGTTTTGTATTTTGGTCATTTTGAAAGAGCCAAAAATATTTTCTAAACAACCAGATGTGAAGAGTGAAAGAAGAAATGAAATATATTATCAACTAAAATAGGGAAGACTGAGGGAAAGCAGGTTTTGTGGCAAAGATCAGTTCATTCTTGGACATGTTGATTTCAAAGTCTTTATTAGACGTCCAAGTAGTGATGTCAAGTAGGCATTTGTCATAACAAATATCTGGAAATATGCCTGTGGGAGCCATCAGCATGTAGAGAGTGAAGCCATGAGACCCGATGAGATCAACAAGGGTGTGAGTGTGACTAGAGAACACAGCCAAGGGCTGAGCCTTGGGGCACCCTAACAAGAAGAGGTCTGGAGAAGAGTGGGAATCAGCAATGGAAAAGAAAAGGGAACAATCAGGAGGGTAGAAGTTAGAAACAAGAGAGTGTGGTGTCCTGGAGGGAGAAGTATATGAAGATGCAATGATCCACAGTGTCAAATACTGCTCAGACATCAAGTCAAATGAGGTCCAAGAACTGACCATTATATTTATCTATGTGGAGACCCTTGGTGACCTAGACAAGCAGAATTTCAGAGGATGTGTGTGTTGCATGAGTTAGAGAAGGAAATGGAGGAGAGGAGAAGAAGACAGTGACTAACAATAACTCAGAGAATTTTGCTGCAAAGGGAAACAAACAAACGGAGGTATACATAGGAGGGGAGGTCAAGAGAAGGCTTTTACTAGGCAAGAGGAATAAAAGAAGAAAGGGAAATGATGATGAAAGAGAGGAGAGACTTGCCAGAGTAGATCATAGCAGATGAAACTGAGTGCAGAAGAAAGGCTGTCTTTACATAGGGTTTTGGCTAGTTCAACTGTGGTGAAGGGCAGTAACAGCATGCAGAAATGGGCTGTCTGTACCTTGACATGCTCCCTGTGGCACTACAAAGGGCTGGCTGTCTTCACAGGGCCAGAGCAGACAGAAGTAAATGTTGTGGAACTTGTCCCTTAGTAACTTCAAATGTTTCTTTGCTAATGTATTCATTGAATGTTCCACAGGTGACCTTTTATTCCATGAGAAAACAAAGGGCACATATGTTGCCACCCTGACTCCCCCAGATAGACACCTCAGTGACATTTGAAGTAATCATCTATGGCCCTGTCTGTGTTTAGCTTCTAAACTCTTTCTCTTTCCATGCCACCAAGCTCCTGCCCTTTGTTTGCATCTCAAATTTGGTCCTTTTCTGGAATTTTAAAATTGGCACGTGGAGTCGTGTTTCCTGGTTGGATTTAAGTATTAACTTTGGCTATGACTCAGCTCTTTACTCCTGGCTGCCTTGTGCTGCATGTCCTTCTCCATTTCCAGCTCTCAAAGCCCAAGCCCTGACTTTGGCTTATTTGGCTAATGCCCTGGCCTAGATCTCCTCCACCACCCCTCAAAAAGGAGCGGATACATTCCATGACAGCTGGGATTCAGGGGTGAAACACAAATTCAAAATGCCAAAGTGAGTTACTACTGATTCTATAATAACAATAATACATGTACATACACATACACTTACATAATCATTTGGTATAATGTAAACCAGGCTAATAAATCAATAACAGCTGAAAGCATCCTATGGATGAAACAAATCACATGCTGTGGCAGACAGAATTCTAAAATGGTTCCCTAAATTTCTCAGTCCCTCCCCAATGTGTGCATTCCATGTAATTCCTGGAATTGTGAAGATGATGGATTTTACTGCTGTGATGAGATATTTTTTTATGTCACAATTGACTTTACAAGGGAGATTATCAAGGTAGTACTGACCCAGTCACAGGAGCCCTTTAAAAGCAGAAGTTGAAAAAAGTCAGTAATAGAGATAGAAGATGGTGACTGGCAAGAAGGCTGGCAGGGAGAATGTGTGAGACAGTGAGGAAGCGATAGAGGAGTGTGTGGACGTGGTGTGTGTGTGTGTGAGCTAGGAATAGTTAGATCCTGCGGGTCTTCCGGGGGGAAAGCTGCCAGGCTGGGCAGTCTTGAACTGCAAAACCTTGCTCCATGTAAGCAGGCTTCCTTCCAACACAGGGCAGCTGTGTGACTTAACTTTGACTCTGGGCACGTGCACATGGGAGTCTGTTTCACGTGACACAGGAGTGGGCCTCCCGCCAACATGGGGTGGTTGCGCTACCTGATTTTGACTCTGGGTGTGTGGACACAGAGAGTCTATTTCCTGTAGAGCACATGCATGTGCGACCAGGCCTCCCGCACACAAAGGGCAGCTGGGCCACCTGTCTTTGACTCTGGGCTCATACCCATCGGAGTCTGTTTTCCACAGCACAGGAGTGGGCCTCCTGCCAACACAGGGCGGCTTTGCAACCCAGCCCTCCAAGCAGACCGGGATCCCTGATTCTCCATGCAAGAGGCAGAACTGAACACCAGTGACTTGACTCTTGTCAATCACACGTGGGAACTCTGTTTCTCATTGTGCTCACACAGGATCTCCATGACTCCAATTCTCAGTGCACGCACACACAGGGACCCTGATTCACAGCGTGAGGTCGCACCAAGCGACAGAGACTCTGATACTTGATTCTCGGTGTGAGCACACGGGATCTCTGACTCCTGGCGATCGCTAGGGGACTCTGATTTTCAGCATATGCCAGCAGGGACTTTTTTTCAGCATGGCGCATGTGGGGGTCCCTGATTCTAGGTGCATGCACAAGGCCTCACTGAGCGCTGGTGACTCTGATTCTTGGCATGCACGTGGCTCCCACTGACCCATGTCAGCCACACATCTTGAGTATCGGTGTCGGAGCTCTTCAGTGACACTTGGGTGGCGCAAAGCTCCCACTGCACACAGCTCAGGCCCCTGCAACTCGGCATTTGGACCTTCTGGTGATAGTTAGAATGGGGAGACAATGAAACAATCCCACAAGGAAAGAAAAAGAGGAATTGCCAAGAAAGGAAATAAGTGAAACTGAGGCATGCAATACGACAGAAAAAGAATTCAGAGTAATGGTCATACAGTTCATAAACCAGATGGAAGAGAAAATAAAACCTATGCAAAAATCAGGAAGAAATCAAAAGTGATATAGCTACAATAAAAAATACTATGGAAGGTTTCAACAATAAAATAGAAGAAGCAGAGGACCAAATTAGTGAATTAGAAGATAATGTAGAGAAACAAGCCCAATCTGAACACCAACAGGAGAAAAAAATTAAAAAGCAGAAGGAGAACCTAAGGGAGCTTTGGGACAAAACAAAACAAGTAACATATGTATAATAGGGGTGCCAGAAGGACAAGAAGAGCAGCAAGGATTAGAGATTCTATTTGAAAAAATAATGACAGAAAATTTCCCTGATATGGGGAAGAAAAAGTCACACAAGTACAGAGAGTCCCAAGCAAGATGAATCCCAAAAGACCCACACCAAGACACATCATAATTTCAATGGCAAATGTTAACAACAGAGAGAATCTTAAAGGCTGCAAGATATAGACAGAGTCACCTACAAAGGATTCCCAATCAGATTATCAAATGATTTCTCAACAGAAACACACCAAGCTAGAAGGGAATGGAAGGAAGTATACAAAGTGATGCAAAGCAAAGGACTGAATTCAAGAATACTCTATCCAGGAAGACTATCATTTAAAATTGAAGGGGAAATCAGGAGCTTCACAGACAAAATAAATAAATAAATAAATAAATAAATAAATAAATAAATAAATAAGGGAGTTTATCACTACCAAGCCAGTAATGCAAGAAATGCTAAAAGGAATGCTGTAAAAAGAAGAAATAAAAAGGGAGGAAGGCAAACAGGCATAAAGCACAGAAATGGCTGCAAACAAGTATCTATCAATAATAACATTAAATGTAAATGGATTAAATGCTCCAATCAAAAGACATGCAGTGATTGAATGGATAAGAAAACATGACCCATATATATGCTGTCGACAGGAGACCCACTTCACAATAAGGGACTCACACAGACTAAAAGTGAAGGGATGGAAAAATTTCTATCAGGCAAATGGAAATTTAAAAAAAAGCTGGGGTAGCAATACTCATATCTGACAAAATAGACCTCAAAGTGAATACCATAACAAGAGACAAGGAAGGCCACTTCACAATTCTAAAGGGATCGATACAACAAGATATAACTCTGGTAAACATATATGCACCCAATGCAGGAGCACCCAAATACATTAAAAAAAAAACTTCTGGAAGATATCAGGGGAGAAATTGACAGCAATACAATCATAGCAGGAGACTTTAATGCCCCATTAACATCACTGGATAAATCCTCTAGACAAAAAATTAGCAAAGAAACAGCAATCTTAAACGACTCACTAGATTAGATGGACTTAATCGACATCTTTAGAACATTCCACCCCAAAACTACAGAATATACATTCTTCTCAAGTGCACATGGGACATTTTCAAAGATAGACCACATACTAAGACACAGGCAAAGTCTCTCCAAATTCAAGGAGATTGCAATCATATCAAGCATCTTCTCAGATCACAGTGGCATAAAAATAGAAATCACTTACAATAAAAACAATCAGAAAAATTCTAACACTTGGAGGCTGAATAGCATTCTATTAAACAATGAGTGGGTTACCAAAGAGATCAGAGAAAAAATAAAAATAATCCTGGAAACAAATGACAATGAAAACAGACCAATCCAAAATAAATGGGACACAGTGAAAACAGTCCTGAGAGGGAAATTCATAGCATTACAGGCCTACCTCAAAAAAACAAGAAAACCTGGTAATAAAGCATCTAACTCTGCAACTTGAAGAATGAGAAAGAGAGCAACAAGAAAAGCCCAGAATGAGCAGAAGGAAGAAAATAATAAAGATAAGAGTAGAAATAAATGACATAGAGACCAAAAAAACAATACAAAAATCAATGAAACCAAGAGCTGGTTCTTTGAAAGGATAAACAACATTGATGAACCTCTAGCCAGGCTCACCAAGAAGCAAAGAGAGAGGACCCAAATAAAGAAAATCAGAAACAAAAGAGGTGAAATAACAACAGACCACACAGAAATATGAAGAATCATAAAAAAAATACTATGACCAACTCTATTCCAACAAACTGGTCAACCTAGAAGAAATGGACATATTCCTAGAAAAATATGACCTTCCAAAACTCAACCAGGAGGAATAAAAAATCTGACTAGGCCAATATCTATTGAAGAAATTGAAGAAGTAATAAAAAAACTTCCAACAAATAAAAGACCTGGACCAGGCACCTTCACAGTGGAGTTTTATCAAACATTCAAAGAAGAAATAAAACCTATATTCCTCAGACTATTCCAAAAAATTCAAGAGGAATGAACACTTCCAAGTTCTTTCTACAAAGCCAGCGTTACCTTAATCCCAAAACCAGATAAAGACAATACAAAGAAAGAGAATTACAGGCCAATATCCCACATGAACATAGATGCCAAAATTCTCAACAAAATTCTATCAAATCGAATCCAGCATTACATTAGAAAGATCATACACCATGACCAAGTGGGATTTATTCCAGGGATGCAAGGATGGTACAAAATCTGCAAATCAATAAACGTGATACACCACATAAACAAACTGAGAGATAAAAACCATATAATCATATCCATTGATGAAGAAAAAGCATTTGACAAAATCCAACACCCTTTCTTGATAACAACTCTCAGCAAGGTAGGAATAGAAGGATCATACCTCAACATAATAACAGCCATATTTGACAAACCCACAGCCAACATCATACTCAATGGGCAAAAAACTAAAACCATTTCCCCTAAGAACAGGAACAAGACAGGGATGCCCATACTCACCACTCCTGTTTGACATAGTACTGAAAGTACTAGCCATTGCGATCACACAAGAAGAAAAAATAAAAGGCATACAAATTGGAAAAGAAGAAGTAAAACTGTCCTTATTCAGAGATGACATGATATTGTACATAGAAAACACCAAAGACTCCATCAAAAAACTACTAGACTTAATAAATGAATTCACCAATGTAGCAGGATACAAAATTAATACCCAGAAGTCTATGGCTTTTCTATACACCAATAAAGAACTCACAGGGGAAGCAAGATGGCGACCGGCAGGAAGGTAAGGAGGGAGAGTGTGTGAGAGAGTAAGGGAGAGATAGAGGTGAGCGTGGACATGTGTGGGTGTGTGTGTGTGAGTGAAATAGGGACAGCTAGACCCTGCAGTTCTTCCAGGGAGGTGCCAATCCTGGCAGTCTTAGACGGCAAAACCCCGCTGCTGGCACAAACACTCTGGGGAGGACACCGGCGGAACAGAGACCATGCCATCTTGAAGAAAAGAACTGCTTGAGACTAGAATCCTAGCCTCGCCAACACCCAGTCTGGTCTCAGAAGCAAACCAGGACCATACCAGCCACACTGGTAAAAGACCTGCGATTACTACTGCAGACCCAGGGACACCAAGACTCCAGGCACCACAGCCGCAGATTTCTGTGAGTCACAAAGCCAATCCCCTTCCCCCGCCGCCCCGCAGCAGCGACATAGAAACTACCAGACCCCAGCCGCACAATAAGGCTTTATGCACACACAAAGCAGTGGCGACTCTGTCTGACTTTGAGCCTTGGTGTCAGACATGGGAAGTTTGTTTCCTGCGACTAGTCTCCGCACCCAGGCAGGGAGACTGAGTGGAATTCAAGCCTAGCCGCTCATCGCTAGGGAGGTGGTCTTCTGCCACCAGATCCCATGCCCAAACAGGGCAGGGAGACAGCACTGAACTTAACCACAGACTTGCGAACTCGGGGAATTTGTTTCCCGCGACTCGTATCCATGCCCAGGTAGGAAGACTGAGTGGAATTCGAGCCTAGCCACTCATCCCTAGGGAGGTGGTCTTCTGCAAAGAGATACCACACCCATGCAGGGCAGGGAGGCAGGGCAGGGAGGCAGCGCTGAATTTGACCCCTGGCTTGCGAACTAGGGGAATTTGTTTCCCGCAACTCATCTCCGTGCCCAGGCAGGGAGACTGAGCGGAATTCGAACCTAGCCGAGGTGGTCTTCTGCGACCAGATCCCGCGCCCACGCAGGGCAGGGAGACAGTGCTGAACTTCAGCCCAGACTTGTGAACTTGGGGAATTTGTTTCCCGCAACTCGTCTCCATGCCCAGGCAGGAAGGCAGTCCTGAATTTGAGCATATGTGCACAACCTTGAGGAAGTTGTCTTCTGCGACCAGATCCTACGCCCACGCAGGGAGACAGCACTGAATTTGAGCATGGGGGTGCAAACCCGGGGAGTTTGTTTCCCATGACCAGACCCTGCACCTTAGCAGAGAGGCTGTGGTGAATTTGAAACTGGATGTGTGGACTTGGGGAGTGTGTTCCCCACAACCAGACCCTGTGCCCACACAGGAAGGCAGCACTGAATTTGAGCCTGGGTACATGGACACAGGGAGTTTGTTTTCCACAGTGCACACCGGCATGACCAGACCCCACACCCACACTAAGGGGCAGAGCCACCTGACTTTGATTCAGGGCAAGTGCACACAGAAGGCTGTTTACCACAGGGCAAAAGTGGACCTCCTGCCAACACAGTGCGACTGAGCAACCTGGTCTCCCAGGCAGATCAGGGACCCTGAATCTTCACACAAGAGGCAGCATTGACCACCAGTGAATAGACTCCGTTCCTCATTATGTGCGCCTGAGATCCCTGATTCCCAGTACATTCACACTAAGAGCCAGTGACTCCAATTCTTGGCGCATGTGCACACAGGGACCTGATTCTTAGTGTGAGGTAGCACCAAGAAACAGAGACTCTGATACTCGATTCTTGGCATGGACACAGGGAGCCTCTGACTCATAACACGCAATAGGGGACTTTGATTTTGGTACATGCCAGTGGGTTCTCTGTTTCCACATAGAGAGGGCAGGGTCCCTGATTCTAGGTGCACACACGAGGCCACACTAAGGGCCTGTGACTCTGACCCAGGGCAAGCATGGTTCCTACCAACCCACAGCAACTGCACGTCTTGGTGTCAGAGCTCTTCAGTGACACTTGGGGGGGGGGGGTGCAAAACTCCCACTGCACACAGTCCAGGCTATCGCAACTAGACATCTGAACCTTCTGGTGATAGTCAGAATGGGGAGACAACGGAGCAATCCCCAGAGGAAAGAAAAGGAGGAATTGCCAAGTAAGGAAATAAGTAAAACAGAAGCATGCAACATGACAGAAAAATAATTTAGAGTAATGGTCATACAGTTCATACACCGGATGGGCAAGAAAATCAACAACCTATGCAAAAATCAGGAAGAAATGAAAAATGATATAGCTACAATAAAAAACACCATGGAAGGCTTCAACAGTAGACTAGAAGAAGCAGAGGACCGAATCAGCGAGTTAGAAGATCAGGTACAGAAACAAGCCCAATCTGAACAGCAACTAGAGAAAAAAATTAAAAAGCAGGAGGAGAGCCTAAGGGAGCTTTGGAACAATGCAGAACGAAATAAAATACGTATAATAGGGCTGCCAAAAGGATAAGAAGAGCAGCAAGGATTAGAAAATTTATTAGAAGAAATAATGACAGAAAACTTCCCTGATATGGGGAAGAAAAAAGTTACTCAAGTACAAAGAGTCCCAAGCAAGATGAATTCCAAAAGACCCACACCAAGACACGCCATAATTACAATGGCAAATGTTATTGACAAAGGGAATCTTAAAGGTGGCAAGAGAGAGACAGAGAGTTACCTACAAAGTATCCCCCATCATATTATCAAATGATTTCTCAACAGAAACACATCAAGAAAGAAGGGAATGGAAGGAGATATACAAAGTGATGCAAAGCAAGGGACTCAATCCATGAATACTCTATCCAGCAAGACTATCAATCAAAATTGAAGGGGAAGTCAGGAGCTTCGCAGACAAAAAAAAAGGCTAAGGGAGTTTATCATTACCAAACCAGCAATGCAAGAAATGTTAAAGGGAATGCTGTAAAAAGAAGAAACACAAAGGTAAAAAGGAACACAGCCTCAAAAAATAAAAATGGCTACAAACAAGTACCTTTCAGTAATAACTTTAAATGTAAAGGGACTAAATGCTCCAATCAAAAAACATCCAGTGGCTGAATGGATGAAAAAACATGACCCATATATATGCTGTCTACAAGAGACCCTCCTCAGAACAAGGGACTCACACAGACTGAAAGTGAAGGGATGGAAAGTTATCTTTCAGGCAAAATGGAAATGAAAAAAAAGCTGGGGTAGCAATACTTATATCTGACAAAATAGACCTCAAAGTGAAGGCCATAACAAGAGATAAGGAAGGCCACTTCATAATACTAAAGGGATCGATACAACAAGAAGATATAATCCTGGCAAACATATATGCACCCAATGCAGGAGCACCCAAATACATAAAAAATCTCCTGGAAGATATCAAGAGAGAGATCAACAACAATATAATCATAGTAGGGGACTTTAATACACCACTGACATCACTGGATAAATCCTCTAGAAAAAAAAATCAGCAAAGAAACAACAATCCTAAATGACTCACTAAAGAAATAACAATCCTAAATCTTCAGAACATTTCACCCAAAGCTGCGGAATATACGTTCTTCTCAAGTGCACATGAGACATTTTCAAAAATAGACCACATACTGGGTCACAAGCAAAGTCTCCCCAAATTCAAGAAGATTGAAATCATACCATGCATCTTTTCAGACCACAATGGCATAATATTAGAAAGAAACTACAATAAAAACAATCCAAAACACTCAAACACTTGGAAGCTGAATAGCATGTTATTAAATATTAATTGGGTTACCAATGAGATCAAAGAAGAAATTAAAAACATTCTGGAAACTAATGACAATAAAAACACAACAATCCAAAACCTATGTGACACAATGAAAGCAGTCCTGAGAGGGAAGTTTATAGCTCTACAGGTCTACCTCAAAAAAGAAGAAAAAATGGTAATAAAACATCTCATGTTACAACTCAAAGAATTAGAAAGAGAGCAACAAGAAAAGCCCAGAGTGAGCAGAAGGAAGGATATAATAAAGATTAGAGCAGAAATAAATGACATAGAGACCATAAAAACAATACAAAAGATCAATGAAATAAGACCTGGTTTTTTGAAAGGATAAACAAGATCAATGAACCTCTAGCCAGGCTCACCAAGAAGCAAAGAGAGAGGACTCAAATAAACAAAATCAGAAATGAAAGAGGTGAAATAACAACAGACCCCACTGAAATGCAACGGATTGTTAAAAAATACTATGAACAACTCTATTCCAACAAACTGGACAACCTGGAGGAAATGGACATATTCCTAGAAAAATACAACCTTCTAAAACTCAATCAGGAAGAACCTAAACACCTCAATAGGCCAATAACTATGGAAGAAATTGAAGCAGTCATCAAAAAGCTTCCAGCAAACAAAAGCCCGGGGCCAGACGGCTTCACAGGGGAGTTTTACCAAACATTCAAAGAAGAACTAAAACCTATCCTCCTCAGACTATTCCAAAAAATTCAAGTGGAAGGAACACTTCCAAGCTCATTCTATGAAGCCAGCATCACCCTAATACCAAAACCAGATAAAGACAACACAATGAAAGAGAATTACAGGCCAATATCCCTCATGAACATAGATGCCAAAAAACTCAACAAAATTCTAGCAAATCGGATCCAGCACTACTTCAGAAAGATCATACACCATGACCATGTAGGATTTATCCCAGGGATGCAAGGATGGTACAATATCCACAAATCAATAAACGTGATGCATCACATAAACAAATTGAGGGGGTGGGGAATCACATAGTCATATCAATTGACCCAGAAAAAGCATTTGACAAGATCCAACACCCTTTCTTGATAAAAAAAAACTCTCAGCAAGGTGGAAATAGAAGGATCATACCTCAACATCATAAAAGCCATATATGATAAACCCACAGCCAGCATCATACTCAATGGACAAAAACTAAAACCATTTCCCCTAAGAACAGGAACAAGACAGGGATGCCCTCTCGCACTATTCTTGTTCGACATAGTACTGGAAGTACTAGCCATTGCTATCAGACAAGAAGAAGGAATAAAAGGCATCCAAATTAGAAAAGAAGAAGTAAAACAGTCCTTATTCGCAGATGACATGATACTGTACATAGAAAACCCTAAAGACTCCATCAAAAAATTATTAGACTTAATAAATGAATTCGGCAAAGTAGCAGGATACAAAATTAATGCCAAGAAATCTATGGCATTTCTATGCACCAATTGTGAACTTACAGAAAGAAAGACTAAAAAAGCAATCCCATTTACCATCCTACCAAAAAAATTAAGATACCTAGGAATAAACTTAACTAAAGAGGTAAAAGACCTATATGCAAAAAAAAAAACTACAGCACACTGAAAAAAGAGATAGAGGAAGATATAAACAGATGGAAGAACATACTGTGTTCATGGATTGGTAGAATCAACATCATCAAAATGTCCATTCTACCCAAAGCAATCTATAGATTCAATGCAATCCCCATAAAGTACCAATGGCATATTTCACAGACTTAGAACGAACTCTCCAAAAATTCATCTGGAATAAAAAAAGACCCCGAATAGCTATAGCAATCCTGAGAAATAAGAACAAAGTAGGTGGTATCTCAATACCAGATATCAAGCTGTATTACAAAGCCACTGTTCTCAAAACTGCCTGGTAATGGCACAAGAACAGACATATAGATCAATGCAATAGAATAGAGAACCCAGACAATGCCCAATTAATATTCGACAAAGGAGGCATGAACATAAAATGGAGTCAAGACAGTCTCTTCAATAAATGGTGTTGGGAAAATTGGACAGATACATGCAAAAAAATGAAACTAGACCACTAACTTACACCATACACAAAAATAAACTCAAAATGGATAAAGGACTTAAACATAAGATGGGAAACCATAAAAATACTAGAGGAATCCACAGGCAGCAAAATCTCAGACATATGCTGAAGGAACTTCTTCACTGATACTGCTCCTAGGGCAATGGAAACTAAAGAGAAAATAAACAAATGGGACTACATCAAAATAAAAAGCTTTTGCACAGCAAAAGAAACCATTAACAAAACAACAAGAAAGACCACTACATCGGAGAACAGATTTGCCAATGTTATCAGTGATAAGGGTTTAATCTCCAACATTTACAGGGAACTCATGCAGCTTAACAAAAAGAAGATAAACAATCCAATAAAGAAATGGGCAATGGACCTAAGTAGACACTTTTCAAAAGAAGGCAGAAGGAAGGCCAAGAGACATATGAAAACCTGCTCAAAGTCACTAATCACCTGAGAGATGCAAATCAAAACGACAATGCGGTACCATCTCACACCTGTCAGAATGGCTATCATCAACAAATCAATAAATGACAAATGGCCAAAACCGGTTTGGCTCAGTGGATAGAGCGTCAGCCTGCGGACTGAAAGGTCCCAGGTTTGATTCCGGTCAAGGGCATGTACCTTGGTTGCGGGCACATCCCCAGTAGGGGGTGTGCAAGAGGCAGCTGATCGATGTTTCTCTCTCATCGATGTTTCTAGCTCTCTATCCCTCTTCCTTCCTCTCTGTAAAATATCAATAAAATATATTTAAAAAATAAATAAATAAATAAATAAATGACAAATGTTGGTGAGGATGGGGAAAAAAAGGAACACTGGTGCACTGCTGGTGGGAATGCAGATTGGGGCAGCCACTGTGGAGAACAGTATGGGGTTTCCTCAAAAAACTAAAAATGGAACTCCCATTTGACCCAGTAATCCCAATTCTAGGAATATATCCCAAGAAGCTAGAAACATCAATCAGACCATCAAACCTCGGAGGGAAGGTAGGGGAAGGTTCGGGTAAGGGGGAGAGATCAACCAAAGGACTTGTATGCATGTATATGGGCATAACCAATGGGCACAGACAACAGGCGGGTGAGGCCATGAGTGGGGGAGATGGGGGAGTAATGGGGGAAGAAGGACACATATGTAATTCCTTAATCAATAAAGAAATTAAAAAAACAAGATGAACTCACAGAAGGAGAAAGTAAAAAAAGCAATCCCATTTACCATAGCAACAAAAAAATTAAGATACCTAGGAATAAATTTAACCAAGGAGGTAAAGGACCTGTACTCAGAAAATTTCAGGTCGCTGGAAAAAAAGACAGAAGGAAACATGAACAAATGGAAGAATATACCATGTTCATGGATTGGTAGAATCAACATCATTAAAATGTCCAAAGCAATCTGTAAATTCAATGCACTCCTCATTAAAATACCAATGGCATACTTCAAAGACCTAGAACAAACACTCCAAAAATTCATCTGGAATTAAAAAAGACCCCAAATACCTGCAGCAATCCTGAGAAAGAAGAACAATGTTGGAGGGGTCACAATACCAAATATCAAGCTATACTACAAAGCCACTGTTCTCAAAACTGCCTGGTACTGGAACAAGAACAGACATATAGACCAGTGGAACAGAACAGAGAACCCAGAAATTGACCCAAGCCATTATGCTCAATTAATATTTTACAAAGGAGGCAAGAGCATACAATGGAGTTAAGACAGTCTCTTTAATAAATGGTGTTGGGAAAATTGGACAGATACATGCAAAAAAATGAAACTAGATCACCTACTTACACCATACACAAAAATAAACTCAAAATGGATCAAGGACTTAAACATAAGATGGGAAACCGTAAAAATCTTAGAAGAAGCCATAGGCACCAGAATAGCAGACATTTGTCGCAGCAATATCTTTACTGACACAGCTCCTAGGGCAATGGAAACTAAAGAGAAAATAAACAAGTGGGACTGCATCAAAATGAAAAGCTTCTGCACAGCAAAAGAAACCATCAACAAACAACAAGAAAGCCCACTGCATGGGAGAACATATTTGCCAATGATGTCACCGATAAGGGTTTAATCTCCATCGTTTACAGGGGACTCATCTAACTTAACAAAATGAAGATAAACAACCCATTCAAAAAATGGGCAACGGACCTAAATAGACACTTTTCAAAAGAGGACATTCAGAAAGCCAAGAGACATATGAAAACCTGCTCCAAGTCACTAATCACCGGAGAGATGCAAATCAAAACAACAATGAGGTACCATTTCACACCTGTCAGAATGGCTATCACCAACAAATCAACAAAGGACAAGTGCTGGAGAGGGTGTGGAGAAAAAGTAACCCTCCTTCACTGCTGGTGGGAATGAAGACTGATGCAGCCACTGTGGAGAACAGTATGGTGTTTCCTCAAAAAATTAAAAATGGAACTGCCATTTGACCCAGTGATCCCACTTCTAGGAATATATCCCAAGAAAACAAAAACACTAACTTATAATTACTGTGTTTCTGCATCCTACTGAGTACCATCACAAGGGCTTTGCATATGCCTTTTCTTCTCAACTAACTGATGAGATCAGGTACTATTGTTTTCATTTTAGAAATGCAGCAATGGAGACAAATCAGAGTGAATAAATGACTTATCTTTAATTGCATACCTAGTAAAACGACAGAATTATGATTAGAACTCAAGTGATTTCAGTTGACATCACCTTGCCATGGTATTTCCTGATGACTCCTCTTGTTCAACAAAGACACTACTGAACCCATGACAATTATAGTAATTCTGCTCAATGAAAATTTCTTGAGCAACTACCATATACTATGCATATACTGGGCACTATATACATACTGGGATCTGCCTCTCTTTCCTTTGCCACCCATGGTCTAGTGATAACTCACAGAGTTGGGTTAACGGGAAACAGGGATTTTTGTGAACTCTATGAATATGGTAGCAGCACAAAAGACACATCAGGCATACTGAATGCCTACTGTGCTTCAGGCACTATGAACAATGCCAGAAATGCTATAGGCAGCAAAACAGTCCTCTTATTTCATGACTGTCCCAAATTCCTTGTTGTTCCTGCTCTTGTGGTTCTCAACCTTTCTAATGCTGTGACCCTTTAATACAGTTCCTCATGTTGTGGTGACACCCAACTATAAAATTATTTTCGTTGCTACTTCATAACTGTAATTTTGCTACTGTTATGAATCGTAATGTAAATATCTGTGTTTTCCGATGGTCTTAGGCGACCCACAGGTTGAGAACTGCTAGCAGGGTCGCCTAAGACCATCGGAAAACACAGATATTTACATTACGATTCATAACAGTTGCAAAATTACAGTTATGAAGTAGCAACGAAAATAATTTTATGTTTGGGGGTCACTACAACATGAGAAACTGTATTAAAGGGTCGTAGCATTAGAAAGGTTGAGAATCACTGGAATGTCTTAGCAAACTTCAGAATGGTCTTCAATTGTCTCAAAATCTTCAAGGGAGTACTATGAAGGACTTGTTCCCCTATAAAAATAAAAGTAGACCAATTGGCCTGGATGGGATCAGCAGAAATAAGCCAAGAGATTTCTAATAAATATGTGACTAGAGAGCTTGGATAAGCTCCAAACCCAAAAAGTCTCTGTCAGAGTCATCTAAAGAAGGCAGGGAAAGAATGTGATTTTAACTATGAAAGTGGAGCTCTATCAATAAGCCCCATCTGGGCAAAAGTGTTAGCAGAGAAGATGGTCTGACTAGAGTTTAATGCAGGATATGATAATATAAATTAGGAATTTGTTAGTGTTAATCTGATACTGCCAACTGAAGCAGAGATTCAAGTCCCTTACAGAGATATAAGCCTCTAGGAGACAAAGATGATTTTTTTTCCTGGTTCATATGAGGTCATCTTAAAATTATCTCACTCTCTTTATTTCTAATTCCATGTACATAAGAAATCTTCTGATTAATATTTTGATTTTGCTATCAGAAGCGGGGATCTGGATTCCAGATAAGTTATTAAATTGTAAGTCTTATTTATACATCTGTCATTTATAAATTTGATTAAAATAAGTTGATCTCAAAGAAGCTGAATGACCAGTTTAGGAAAGATCATAGGAGATAGTACTATCTAGCCCAGCCAGTGTAACTCAGTGGTTGAACATCAACCTATGAACCAAGAAGTCACAGTTCTATTCTCAGTCAGGGCACATGCCCAGGTTGCAGGCTCAAACCCCAGTGTGTGGTGTGCAGGAGGCAGCTGATCAATGCTTCTCTCATATCATTAATGTTTCTATCTCTCTCTCTCTTTCTCCCTTCCTCTCTGAAATCTTAAAAAAAGAGATGGGAATATCTAGACATGGTCATTTCCCAGGGTTTGGTCCTTAGATTTAAAAGAACTGCATGATAAAGAAACTAGATTTTGAAGATGAAGACCAGATAGATCCTCAAAAAGAGGATTACTACCTCAGGGACACTTTGAGAGATCATTTGGTCCCATTTCTATGGTATTTTTGTGACTTTGTAATTGCAAAAAGCCGTAAAGGAAAACTCATTGAAAGTGGTTACTAGTGAATGGTAGAGCATAGACTAAAATATACCTCCTTCTTAGCCACTTCACTGTTCTAAAGTATCACGAGGCTTCTCGCATTAAAACCTATAGGTGGAATGCAACTCCTGGACTTTATGCTATTGATTTGCATGACATCTTTTTTCTAATGACATTTTTTCTTAAATAATTGGTTTTCCACATCCTTGAATTTACAATCAGAAAATTGAATCTACCCTTATTCAGCTGAAGGCAGAGTTATTATATGTGTTGATCTGGAAAACCTCTGAATTATGTTTTTCTTGTGTCCTCCTGACCCCATTTGAAGCCTGCTATGTAAAAGCAGTGTTTATGTTAAAAACAACTGCTGCTTTGATATCTGTCTCAGGGTCCTCTCTTGGATGTTCAAAATGAATTATTTAAGTGACATTTTGGGGGATATTGACTATAAATAGAAGGGTGATCTGAAATGTCTTCCACATTTCAATGTTTAAATAAACAACTACAACATAAAAGCAAGGTTTACCACAGACTGTGGGTTCTACTTCACAGATATAATAGCTAGGCAATGACTGATGGAGCTTACCAACAATATGTTTTTTAATATTCTATTTTTAACTCTGGTAAAAAGAAACACTTAAAGTTTACCATCTTAACCATTTTTTTAAGTGTACAGTTCAGTGGTGTTAAGTATATTCACATTTTTTGTGCAAATGATCTCCAGAACTTTTTTCATCTTGCAAATCTGAAACTCTGTTTCCGTTGAACAACACCTCATTCCCCCTGCCCAGCCCCTGGCAACCTCCATTCTATTTTATGCCTCTATGAAATTGACTACTGTAGATACCTTGTGAAAGTGGAATCTTATAGCCTGTGTCTTTTTGTGACTGGCTCACAATATGCTTTTAATAGTAACACCAGTTCCTAACACAAGGTTCTCAACCGTCTATTCCTTCCATAGAAAAGCATCAGAGGACTTGATTTTCTCGTCATAACAGTTAACATGTACTCAGTGTGCTGGTTAGTGTGCGAAGAGCTTCACAGTGGGGATCTCAATTGGTCTTCACAACAGTTCCTAGAGGTGGATATTATGACTAGCTCTGTGTTTCAGATGAGGAAAGAGGATTAGAGAGGTTAGGTAACTGGCCCGATGTCTCATTGTCAAAGGATGCACAGCCTTGACCATCGGACATTGGGCATATAGGACTCGAGGCTAATTCACCAGAGCATAGAAGTCCTGGAATTCAAAAGGACCTGACCAGCAGCCTGTGGAACAGCGTCTGGTGAACAGAACAGAAACTGTGTCATTTTAAACAACCAGCAGCATAAATTAAATTAGAACTAAAGTTTATGTGTCATTGTTGGTTCTTTACAAAATAAATGAAATGCAAGCTGAGCAAATGTAGAAACCAAATGATTTTCTCTCTTTCTGAGCAGGCCGCCTGTGGGTCTCTGCACACTGGTACTCAGAGCACCATACATGGTTACTCAATGGGTCTCCATATATGCTGCTACTGAGCTAACCAAGCATTCAGGGGAAAGAAAAGAGTAAATACATGTTATAAATTCTATTTATAAAACATTTAACTTCATCAAAAGAGAAATAACCACATTGAACGCATTAGAAAATAATGAAAACATAATTTTTTCATAGTCCTCAGCATCTGGTTCTAGTCTACATGATTAATTGGAAGTTGATAAATCACGAACAAACAAACAAATATCCTGTTGAACATTTACCTTTCAAAAGTAGTCATGTGTAGTTCACCCTACAGAAACAGCATCAAAACTTTACACTGGGAGAGAGCAATGCCGCTTTCATCTTTCAGGATTCCTGTATATAAACTACACTAAACACATGAAGTTGGGCTTAAGAAACTTCAAGTGAATATTCAACAACTCAAACTAAATACAGTAAAGTGATTCCAAAATGAAATTTAGTGCTTTTGTTTCCTCAAAATAAGTTGGTTTCAAAGGGGAAATATGAACAATGGAACAAAGACAAGAAATTTTAAATAGAGGATGGTTTCTTTTAAAGAGTCAAAAATAGATGGAAAACTACCACGCCATCATTTGTTCTGATAAATAACCCTTAACCTCCTCCTGCCATGACAACAATGGAAGAAAGAAAATAATGGAAGAAAAATGGAGTTAATCAAAAGGTAAAATCAAAATAAATGATTTTCTTTCCTTCCTTGAAAACAAATAAATAAACAAACAGCAACAAATCAAAAAATGAAAGCTTAGAGAATAGACTTAACAATTTCTTAATTTAGTTTGGAATGTTTCCATTGGAATGAAGTCAGAAGTACTCACTTTGTCTACATTCTTATCTAGCTCTAGTGTGTCAGTCTTATCTATTTTTAGAATAAAAGATTCTTGAGCCTAAGGATTACTTTACATGTTACTCAATGAAATTGGTGTATAAATCTAGAAACAATTCTCTTTGCATGCAAATCTAAGGAGTTATTTACGAATTTTCACCCTCTAATATACACTGCTGAGTAATTATTGGAATGAATGTGTTTAAGGATATAGATGGTCTGAACACACTCCAATGTGAGGGGGCACCATCAGAATGGCATTGTGAGGTGCTACCTGCCAGGGAACATGGACATCTGGCCTGCCGATCAACAGCGGAAGGCTTGTTATAGCACCAAAAGGAGTCTGGCAGAACTTTACTCTGCACAGACATTAGGGAACAAGCCATTATATACACAGTTCTGTTGATCTCTGAGTTTTAAGATTTTAACCCTTGGACTTTATTAAAAGCATAACATGAAAATACTTGAATACTTAGATTATTTGGAACATCATAAACTATTTAAGGATATACAAATATTACTTAAGCTCACAAAACAATATTTTATGTTTAAAATAATGCATGAATCATTGGATACATAAAAATGGAAATTAGGCTTTTTCTTAGTGAACTTACACTTTAATGGAGAAAACATATTATCAAGTTTTTACAAAAAGTAATAGATAAAGACATATAGAAAAGTTAAAAATAATCTGGAGGTGTAAAAGAGAGACCTAGAATAACTCTCCTGGGTTTCTGCTCTAAGTTTCTCTGTAGATTATGGAGCCATTTGCAGACATGAAATGGGAATAGCCCATAAGGAACAGGGATTAAGGGGATAAGGATGAGCTCATTTGTGAGTTGCTATTGATGATGATGAAGATGGTATAGGATATAAGACCCTCAACAGTGGTATTAAAATTGACATATTAAAAGTCATTGATGTGCCGAAACCGGTTTGGCTCAGTGGATAGAGCGTCGGACCTGCGGACTGAAGGGTCTCAGGTTCGATTCCGGTCAAGGACATGTACCTTGGTTGCGGGCACATCCCCAGTGGGTGGTGTGCAGGAGACAGCTGATCGATGTTTCTCTCTCATCGATGTTTCTAACTCTCTATCCCTCTCCCTTCCTCTCTGTAAAAAATCAATAAAATATATTTTAAAAAAAAAAAAGTCATTGATGTTAGAATCCATCTTGGGCATTTGGCTTGTTGTTATAAAATGAAATTAAATCTTTCATATGCCACACACACAAATACATGCGCACAGACACAGACACACTCATATTACACATTACTCATGCCCAAAGGACATTTTATCTGTACTTCAGTGCAGGTGGCTGGTTGTCCCCCTTGAGTACAAAGCAGCTGTTCTAACTTTCATGTCCTCATCAAGGGCTGTCATCTCTTCTGCGGTCACGGTGCCACCTATATACTGCTCCTCCGACCACATTTAACTTTCTGCCAGAGCTAAAGTAACCACTTCTCTCTTCAGCTCTCTATTGAGTTATTTTCTTTCTTGACCTATTTCTTGCGAAGGCTTTAATGTTTCTTGGCCTGCAAGCTAACACACAAATTAATACAAATGGACCTTTTCTCAATGTCACCATCAACCACAGTGCTACAAAAGACCTCTCCCAGCAACAGGGCTGTCACCTTTCCTCAGTGAGTTGTGAGCGCTCAGCCATTCCCTTCTTCCCTCCAGAGAGGTGGGCTGCAGGTTTTGTCCTGGCCATTCCAAATTTCAATCACTTAAGAAATCTGAAGTTTTCAAGTGCTTCCATTTCTGAAAAGTATAGTTTTATTATATGTCATTTCTGAGTTTGATGTTTTTACTAAAGACAAGCCTGTTTAAGTATAAAAATTATCTTTACCTTAATTTCTGCTGGGAATAACTTAAAATGATGCCATAATAAATCTGAAAAATAGTAAGTAGATACTACACTAATTTCATATTTTGAAAGGCCTTGTATGTCATATTCAGAAGGCTGAACTATGTTCTGAAGGCAAAGAAAAGCCCTAGAAGGTTTTGGGTAGAGAATGGCAGAGCCTTGCTTTTGACTTGCCACTTCTCCCCCAAGATAAAAGAAGCCAGAATTCTCAGAAGGAAGCACTATGCTCTGTCTCCATTGTTTCTATCTAAGTGGCTTCAGGGTCCTTTAGTTTCTGTAGGAATCAACTGGGTAACAACTCCAGACACAGTGAGTCTAGCTCTAGCTCCACATTGCTTGTTTTTCATTTCACCCACACCAGAACATTCCCTGAGTGTGCTATGGTCATCCACTTTTTTTGTGTTTTCCCTATTTTTCCATTTCCCATATGTGACATGTGACATTTTATTATTTTACCACTCAATTCAAGAATTGCTTGTTGGAAAGCATTCTCATTTCCTTCATCTGAGTCATCATACCATTGATTAGATATCTCCATTATAGTTCCTATCTTACAGTATTGTGGTTCTTATATGTGATCATTACACGAACAGGGAGATCTGTTCTATGCATCCACAGAAACTAATCCAAGGACCCTGGCACTTCTTAGACTCCATAAGCATTTATGGAATGGGTTGGAATTAATTGAATTAAATAAGGATAACTTGGTTGGCATTCTTTTTCTTCAAACATGTCAACACTCTGTAGGGTAAAGTGATATTGTCAGCAGCATCAGACCAGTGATGGTGGAAAATGAAATACCAGAGAAGCCTACTCTAACTCCCTACGTTTCAACATTTGTACCCCCCACAATTCCAAATGATATATAGTAAAAAGTAAACCAAGGGAAGGGTCAATGATTGATACAAAGTAAATATCTAAAGAAGGAATAACTTTAATATTAATGAAAGGAAAAAGTAAAGAATTATCTGCATGCTTCCATTTATCCCAGATTAGGACCTATCTTTTTTCAAAATTTGCTCGTTAGTGTTTGTATGAGGTTTTTTGCTCATATGTTTCACAGAATAATTCTTAGTTAGACCTGTCCCTCCCTCTGCTGTCAGACACACCTCTCTTGGCCACACCTGCACAGCACAGTGATTAGTTTGGTTGGCACACACCTGTTCCTCTTCCTTTCATGCTGTCTCTGGTGCTGTTTTTGTGCATGTTCCTGTAGTGCACTTTCTGTCACTCACTATCACTTTGTCAATTTCCTCTTCTCTTTTCTTGTATTGTTTTCTATATGATAATTGGCTTTCTTTATTTCAGATTGGCTAGTTGGAACAGCATTTTCTGTACATCATTTTTGAATAATGAGTTAAAACATCATTATACAGGATTTATTAATTACTTTATATACGTTGCTTAAGAAATAATGCCCTCACATGAAAAGGTAAATACTAGTTTGTGAGGTGACAATGTGTTAACTTAATGGGGAAATCCTTCCACAATATATACATATATTAAATCATTACATTGCACATTTTAAATACCCTACAATTTTACTGCAGTAAAGCTGATGGGAGGAATAACACAAATTAGTAATTAGTAAATCAATCTCTCAATTAATTCTAAAGTTTAAAGGTATCATACCTTAGCACCTCTATATTTTTTCAATAAATAGTTGTAAATGATTATAATCCATTGTGGTACCAGAATTTCTTTTTAAAATCTCATATTTGTCATTAGTTTAGGTAAATAAATAGACTAGATAGATAAATAGATAGATAGATATTTATATAGATATGATCAAATGATCAAACTGGAGAACAAGTATGATGCGTTGAAAAACCTACATGAAGTAGTTATCTTCTGAATTATCTATATTCAATAATATCTTATGATATCAATTATTTGTTGTGTATGTGATAAAAATTTTCCCCATTTGAAATCTGCCTTATAACTATTAATAACATACTTGTGTTACAGTTGTTTATAACACTATGTCATTTAACTGATGACTTTTATTCTTCACTGGCTTGCATTTTTGTCTTAGAGAAGGATTTACCATGAAGCTTTGCATTCCAAACACTTCAGTTGCACATTGGCCATTTTTAGAGCTCTGGTAAGGGGTCTAATAATATGTTAACATGGTCATAGAATTTTTTTAATTTCTTTATTAATTAAGGTATTACATATGTGTCCTTATTCCCCCATTACCCCCCACCTCCCATTCATGCCCCCACCCCCCTGTTGTCTGTGTCCATTGATTAGGCTTATATGCATGCATATAAGTCCTTTGGTTGATCTCTCCCCCTTACCCCCACCGTCCCCTACCTTCCCTGAGGTTTGACGTTCTGATTGATGTTTCTCTGTCTCTGGATCTACTTTCGTTCATCAGTTTATGTTGTTCATTATATTCCACAAATGAGTGAGATCATGTGGTATTTATCTTTCTCTTCCTGGCTTATTTCACTTAGCATAATGCTCTCCATCTCCATCCACGTTGTTGCAAATGGTAAGAACTCCTTCTTTTATACCGCAGCATAGTATTCCATTGTGTAGATGTGCCACAGTTTTTTAATCCACTCATCTGCTGATGAACACTTAGGCTGTTTCCAAATCTTAGCTATGGTGAATTGTGCTGCTATGAACATAGGGGTGCATATATCCTTTCTGATTTGTGTTTCTAGTTTCTTGGGATATATTCCTAGAAGTGGGATCACTGGGTCAAATGGGAGTTCCATTTTTAGTTTTTTGAGGAAACTCCATACTGTTCTCCACAGTGGATGCACCAGTTTGCATTCCCACCAGCAGTACACGAGGGTTCCTTTTTCTCTGCATCCTCGCCAACATTTGTCATTTGTTGACTTGTTGATGATAGCCATTCTGACAGGTGTGAGATGGTACCTCATTGTTGTTTTGATTTGCATCTCTCAGATAATTAGTGACTTTGAGCAGGTATTCATATGTCTCTTGGCCTTTCTTCTGTCTTCTTTCGAAAAGTGTCTATTTAGATCAGTTGCCCATTTTTTGATGGGTTGTTTATCTTCTTTTTGTTAAGCTGCATGAGTTCCCTGTAAATGTTGGAGATTAAACCCTTATCGTTGATATCATTGGCAAATATGTTCTCCCATGCAGTGGGCTTTCTTGTTGTTTTATTGATGGTTTCCTTTGCTGTGCAAAAGCTTTTTATTTTGATGTCTTATTTGTTTATTTTCTCTTTAGTTTCCATTGCCCTAGGAGCAGTATCAGTGAAGAAATTGCTTTGGCATAGGTCAGAGATTTTTCTGCCTGTGGATTCCTCTAGCATTTTTATGGTTTCCCATCGTATGTTTAAGTCCTTGATCCATTTTGAGTTTATTTTTGTGTATGGTGTAAGTTGGTGGTCTAGTTTCATTTTTTTGCATGTATCTGTCCAATTTTCCCAACACCATTTATTGAAGAGACTGTCTTGACTCCATTGTATGTTCATGCCTCCTTTGTCAAATATTAATTGAGCATAGTGATTTGGGTCGATTTCTGGGTTCTCTGTTCTGTTCCATTGGTCTATATGTCTGTTCTTGTTCCAGTAACAGGCAGTTTTGAGAACAGTGGCTTTTTTGAAAATGAGAACTACTTATCACATTCAGTCTCTTTTCACTTTCACTTTCTGTTACACTAAACTTCATGTCAAATGGCATCAGAAAGAGTGCAAGCATTTGAGCAATCTAAGGAAAGCTGAGTTGAGGATACAATGACTGTAGTGGGATGTGTTTATGTGGTTTGCTCTCATTTCTGAGTATGGTATACTTATTGCTACTGTGTCTCTGTAGAAATGCTTTCAGGAATAGGTATAATATGTTTTAAATGTACAGAGCCAGGAGGAAGCTGTGAAAAATCCTTCCATTTTAAAAGATAAGCACATTGGTTCTCAGCAATGCCCAGACATAACAGATATTTTCTCTTGATAATATGTATAAATAATTAATGCAGTGTATGTATTTTTTTACATGTTCAGACAATAAAATTACTTGTTATGCTTTTCTGTATTATAGCAATAAAATTATTGTGACATTATAAAGCAAATTATACTTTTTAAAAACTCAGTTAACATTAAAAACATAATTCATTAAACGAAGCAAACATATATATATATTTTAAATATATATATAAGAGAAAATTTATATAAAAGAAGCAAACAAATTTCAAATAGAAGTAGTGACTAAGCCCTGGCTAGTATGGATCAATTAGTTGGATTGTCATTTTGTGCACTGGAAGGTCACAGGTTCAATTCCTAGTCAGGACACATACCTAGATTTCAGGTTCAGCTCCCAGTCAAGGATTGTATAGGAGGCAACCAATAGATGTATTTCTCTCACATTAATGTTTCTCTCTATATCTCTTTCTCTCTCTCTCCCTTCTTCTCTCTCTAAAGTCAATAAAAAATTAAAATTAAAAAAAGAAGTAGTGCCAAGCTTGTGTGGCTCAGTGGTTGAGCATCAACACATGAACCAAGAGGTCACCAGTTTGATTCTTGGTCAGGGCACATGCCTGGGTTGTGGGCTCCATCCCCAGTAAGGGTTGTGCAGGAGGCAGCCAATCTATTGCCCATTCTCTCATCATTGATGTTTCTATCTCTTCTTCTCCCTTCCTCTCTCTCTACAAATCAATAAAAACATATTAAAAAAAAAAAAAAAGAAGTAGTGACTAAGCCCCAAGACTGTTTGATTTTCCAGTTAAGGAAAAAAAAGTGAATAATAGTAACAATTTGGAAAAAGATTCATCTTTTTTGCTGATTTGTCAGGAAATACTAACATCAGGAAGAAAACATGTTACAACACTGCAATGCCATCAAGGACAATTAGTTAAATGAGTGTAACCAAATCAAGAAATCAAGAAGTGTATTTAGATTAGACCCTATGGAAGAAAATTGTCTGTCTTTCAATTTATATAGGGAAAAAATTGTTAGAAGTTTCTATATTCAACAACAATATTAAAATTTACATGATATTATCCATATGAGTTGTGAAGCTGTAAGAAACTTTTCTAATTGATCAATTTAAAGAAAGTGATTTTATCAACCATGGTAGGAAAAACTAGATTATCTTTTTATTCCTTAGAAAATAATATTTTAAAAATCACTGGCATATTAAGAGGTAACAGAGCCCAAGAAAATGTAGGGGGAAAGTGTTACAGAGTGTGTCATTTAATAAAAATCTTGTGTTTTTTTCATCTTGTGATTTTTATATTTATCAGCTTTGTTTTCTCATTCTAAACAGATGTTCACTTTATTTCTAATTCTTCATTCATATTTTACATTAATATGTGTAATGAAAACTCTCCAATTAATTAAGGTTGAGCCCCACAAAACTTGGATACAACCTCTGTATTGTGCTTAGAGAACTCTTGTTAACTATAAAGATGATTTATTTTCTATATTCATAATATTTAATAGGTCTGGAATGTATTTTCAATTAGGTATGGAGTGGAAAATTTGCCTTTTTTCTTCAAAATTGTTAGTCAATTGTTTTGACACCATTTTAAAATTATATATCTGTATATCTCTACATCTATGTCTACATATATCTATATCTATATTTTCTATTGCAACAAAGGTCACTTTAGCACATGTTAAATTCTTGAGTATGCTTGAAATCCTAGGATTTTTATTCTGCTCATTGTTTTATCTATTCCAGTTCCACTGTTTTAATTATTATTTTTTATAATATATTTTAAAAATACAGAAAAATCTCAAGTCTTTCTTAGTTTTCAGAATTTTATTATTTATTGTAGCTTTTCTACTTGAACTTTTAATTTTTTTAATCTTTATTGTTGACAGTATTACAGATGTCCCCCTTTTTCTCCACATTGTCCCCCGACCAGTCCCCCCTGCCCCACCCAGGTTTTTACCACTCATTGTCTCTGTTCATAGATAATGCATATCTATATATATAAAACACTAATATGCAAATAGGCCGAATGGCAGAACAACCAAACAACCAGTCTCTATGACATGCACTGACCACCAAGGGGTGTGCATGGAACATGGCAGGCATCAGCTGTGGTGGGATGGTGGAGCAGGTGAGCGGGGGTGCCAGACCAAGGCGGGGTGCCAGTTGCTGTCATCGGGGCAAACCTCTGGTGGTCAGGGAGTATGAGCAGCAGCTGCTGGCCCTGATCGCCCCTCAGGGATTCTCCACCTCCCTCTGCTCCTGAGGGGCGATCAGGGCAGCAGCTGCTGTTCGCACCCACTGACGGCACCGGCCTCAATTGTTCCGCACAGTCAGCGAGTACGAGCAGAGCTGGCGCCATCAGGGTGTGGGAGTGGGGCTGCCAGCAGACAGGGGCCTGAGGGATGTGGTGGGAGGGGCCAGGCAGGGGCACAGAGGATGGGCCAAGACCTGCCCCTGTGCCCACCACAGCCTCACGGCCCACAGTTTTGTTCAAGTTGCACAAATTTGTGCACTGGGCTCCTAGTATGCATGTAAGATCTTTGGTTAATCTATTCCTGCAAGCTCTCCCCTATTCCCTCTGAGA
The DNA here is from genome assembly GCF_963455305.1 of Plecotus auritus. Lineage (NCBI taxonomy): Eukaryota > Metazoa > Chordata > Mammalia > Chiroptera > Vespertilionidae > Plecotus > Plecotus auritus. The sequence goes on along the minus strand of NC_137771.1, from coordinate 87,612,102 downwards.
TTCGTCAGTCTGTTCCATGTTTCCATGCCTTTGATTCTATTTTAATCATCAATTTATTTTATTAGATTTCTTGTTTATTTATTTTTTAGATTCAATTGTTGATAGATATATATATTGCCATTTTATTGTTCATATTTCTTTTCTTCTTCTTCTTCTTCTTCTTCTTCTTCTTCTTCTTCTTCTTCTTCTTCAAGAATACCCTTCAACATTTCATATAATACTGGATTGGTGGTGATGGACTCCTTTGGTTTTTTCTCTTTTCCTTGTCTGTGAAGCTCTTCATCTGACCTTCAATTCCAAATGATAGCTTTGCTGGGTAAAGTAATCTTGGTTGTAGTTCTTTGCTATCCATCACTTTAAATATTTCTTGCCACTCCCTTCAGGCCTGCAAACTTTCTGTTGAGAAATCAGCTGACAATCATATGGGTGCTCCCTGGGAGTTATTAACAGCTTTTCTCTTGCTGCTTCTCTCTTTGTCTTTAACCTTTGGCATTTTAATTATTATGTGTCTTGGTTTGGTCCTCTTTGAGTTCCTCTTGTTTGGAACTCTTTGCACTTCTTAGACTTGTAAGTCTCTTTCTTTCACCATTTAGGGGAAGTTTTCTGTCATTATTTCTTCAAATAGATTTTCACTATCTTGCTCTCTTTTCCCCTTCTGGCACCCCTATAATGCTAATGTTGGTATGCTTGAAGTTGTCCCAGAGGCTCCTTACATTATCTTCATATTTTTGGATTATTTTTTCTTTTCGCTCTTCTGGTTGTGTGTTTCTTGCTTCCTCATATTTCAATTCATTGGTTTGACTCTCAGAATCCTCTGCTTTACTGTTGAATCCCTGTAAACTATTCTTAATTTCAGTTAGTATATACTTACTTTCTGACTGGTCCTTTTTCATGTCTTTGACATTCTCACTAAGGTCCTTGAAAATCTCATGAAGCTCCTTGAGTAACCTTATAACCATGGTTTTGAACTCTGTATCCAGTAGTTTGCTTGATTCCATTTCTTTCATTTTTGATATGTTTCTTTGTCTCCGCATATGAGCTGCTTCCCTGTGTTTGTTTCTAAGTATTAGCTAGAGCTGCTGTGTCTCCTGGAATTGGTGGAGTGGCCTTGTGTAGTAGGTGTCCTATAGGACCCAGTGGCTCAGCCTCTCCAGTAACCTGAACTGGGCACTCTAGGAGTGCCCCTCTGTGGGCTGTGTGCACAGTCTTGTAGTTGAGCTTTGACTGCTGTTGGCATCACTAGGAGGAGTTGATGTGTAGGCCAATTGGCTGTGAGGACCAGCTGTAACTACAGTGGAAGAGCTGCTATGCAGGAGACACCCCTGTTTCAGTGGGGCTTTGGTGCTCACTTAGTCTGCCCCTTGAGTGTGTCATTTGTGAATGCGTAGAGTTGTAATCTGGTATGGTCTGAAGCTGCCCACTGGGTGCACTAGCTCTGGGGTCTCCTGGGAGGTACAAAGTCAGCCACTGCCTGGGGCCACCCTGCAAGAGCTACAGAGAGATCTGTAAATTGCTGCTATTGGGCTTAGAAGTGCCCAGGAAAGGCCCAGCTGTAAAGCAAGACAGGTTGGTGCTAGTGCTCAGGGTCTCAGGCCTCTTATTGATAAGTTTGGGGCATGCTGATGCCAGCTGCTGCTTGTTTGAGAGATTTTAGCAAAGTCTGAAGCCTGAGCAGGAATAGGCCATTCATATGGAAAAGCTGCTACAAAGGCTTGGGAGGGGCTGCAAATTAGATGGGGCAGGTCTCAGGGAATGACCAGGGCAGAGCAAACAGTGTGGAGTGAATGATGTGGGCCATGCTAATGCAAACTCAGATATGGCTACCAGTCAGCTCTGTGACAGGAGAGGTCCCAGCACAGAAACAATGACTTTTGTGAGCACCCCCATCTGGGAGAAAGCCACCCCAAGTTCTTGCCCTAATGCCAGACAATCCAGTTCCTACCATATGTCCCTGGTTCCCCCAATGCTGCTGCTCAGTGCTGGAGCTCAGAGGAAGTGGGACCATTTAAGTTCATATGCCACCCTTTGAGAGGAACTACTGGGTCTCCAGCAGCCTCCATGTCACTCAGCCACAATCCCTGCTGGTTTTTACTGCCTGAAGTTATGGGGACTTCTCTTCCCAGCTCTGGAACCCTGGGCTGGGGGTCTAGTGTGGGGCTGGGACCCCTCGCTCCTTACGGGAGGCCTCTGCAGTGGAGACACACTTCCCAATTAAAAAAAAAAAAAGGCACTTATGTTGGACCAACCCATTCCATGCTTCCACCCCTCCTACCAGTCTCAGTGTACGTACTTTACTTCTCTAGTTGTTGGACTTCCAGTTAGCCAGACTTCATGTGGTTCTGAATGATGGGTGTTCTGTATTTTAGTTGTAATTCTGATGTGGGTGTGGGAAACAGCAAGTACCAATGTTTACCTATGCCATCATCTTGGTTCTCTCTCTACATGAACTTTTAAATTGCTCAATCATGTGTTACAAAAAGAAGTCGACTAGAATTCTGATAAACTTGTAAATAATTTTACAAAACGTATATCTTAGCAATACTGAGTTCTCTTATCAGTCAGCTTCATTTTTGTGTAGTTGTCCATGTCCTCTGGAAAATGTTATAAATATTTTCCTTATAGATCCTGCATCCTTCTAATTAAGTATATGTCAAGGTAATTTAGTCTTATTGTTGCTGTTGTGAAAGACTCTCTGCTTGGATACTGTCAGATAACTGTTTTATAATTAACAGGTCTATGTGTTTTGTAAATGGCCATTATACTGAAGTTTCTTGTTTATTTTAAGAATTTTTCAGCTGCGAACATTGATATCACTGATACTCTCATGTAAATATTTAACAATTTATTTAGCTTTTCTCATATTGGCTAAGATTCCATCACAAAATAGTAAACTACTTAGATCAGTTATTTATGATTTCTTTAGGAATGCCTCTAAAAAAGAGAGAGAGAGAAATAAAGGAAGAGAGAAAGAGCACATCTAGGTATCTATTTGCATAGCTGTATATATATATATATATATATATATATATATATATATATATATATATATTGTGTATGTGTGACTATATATATATATATATATATATATTTGTGTATGTGTGACTATATATATATATATATATATATATATATATATATAAAAGGTTGAAGAAATAATCTTTCTAATTTCCTTAAATACATTGTCAAACATGGATGTGGAGGTAAACTGGGTACTTTTGGAAGGCATCTATTTGTATAATCATTTTACTTTCTATCACTTGCATCCATTACATTATTAGATTTATCACTAAACCATCCTTGATTCAAAAATAAACCCTACTGTGGTTGTATTTTGTTGGTTTTTTTTAATACATTTGAATTGGTGGTATTTTTTCTTTTGCATAGAATTTGTTAAGGTGACAGTGGTTAATAAAATTATATAGGTTTCAGGTGTGCAGTTCTATAATACATCATCTACGTAGTGTATTGTGTGTTCACCAGCCCAAGACAAGTCTTCATCTATCATCATTTATCCCCCCTTTACCCTCTTTTACCTCCCCACTCCTTTCCTGCTAATAATCACCATACTGTTGTCTGTGTCTATGAGGTTTTGGGGTATTTTTTTCTTACTCCCTGCACCTTTTTCACCCAGCCCCCAACCTCCCTCCCCTCTGACAGCTATAAATCTGTTATCTATCTATGAGTCTGTTTCCATTTTGTTTGTTAAATTATATTTTGTGCATTAGATTCCACATGTGAGTGAAGTCATATAGTACCTGTCTTTCTCTGACTGGCTTATTTTACCTAGCATAATAATCTCCAGGTATACCCCTGGTATCACAAAAGTTAAGATTTCCTTCTTTTGATGAATGAGTAGTATTCTACTTTGTAAATGTACCATAGCTTTCTTATCCATTCATCTACTAATGGACACTTGGGCTGCTTTCAAATCTTGGCTATTGTAAATAATGCTGCAATGAACATAGGGGTGCTCTTAAGATTTCCTCTTAGTTTTTAACCTTTGCCATTTTAATTATAATGTGTCTGGGTGTGGGCCTCTTTGGGTTAATCTTATTTGGGCCTCTGTGCTTCCTGGACTTGTGTCTCTTTTTTCTTCACCAGGTTTGGAAAGTTTTCTGTTTTTATTCCTTCAAATAGGCTCTCAATCCCTTGCTCTCTCTCTTCTTTTTCTGATACCTTTATATGTGGATATTGGTATACTTCATGTTGTCCCAAAGTTCCCTTAAACTATCCTAACTTTTAAATATTTATTTATTTACTAGAGGCCTGGTGCATGGATTTGTGCACTGGTGGGGCCCCTCGGCCTAGCCTGTGCCCTCTCACAATCTGGGACCCCTCAGGGGATGTCAGACTGCCAGTTTTGGCCTGATCCCCTGGTGGTCAGTGCGCATCATAGCTACTGGTCAAACAGTCAAAAGGTCGAATGGTTGGACAGTTACTTAGGCTTTTATATTCTAGTATATACAGATTTGCTACTCTGATTGGGTGTTCTTCTCTACCTTGTCTTTAAAATCACTTATTTGATCCTCTGCTTCATCTAACCTTTTGTTTATTCTTTCCAGTGTATTCTTCAATTTAAATATTCTTCACTTTTTATTGGTCCTTTTTTTGTTGTTTCTATATCCTTTCTCATGTTGTTGAGCACCTTTATTACCATTACTTTGAACTCTATATCTGATAAATTGCTTGCCTCCATTAAATTGAACTCATTTTCTGAAGATTTCTCCTGTTTTTTCATTTGGGGCATGTCTCTTTCTCTCCCCATTTTGGCTGCCTTTTTGTTTTCATTTCTATGCATTAGATAGATCTGCTATAACTCCCAGTCTTGGTAGGGTGTCTTTATGTAGTAGGTGTTTAGTGGGGTCCAGTGTTGCAGTCCTTCCTTGTTCCAGAAATGTTCCTTGTGTGGGTTTGTGATTTAGTCTTGATTGCTATTGGACCATTCATGCATGGGATCAACCCTCAGACTAGCTGACTGTAAGCCTCAACCCTGACCACAGTATGTGAGCTGCTATGCCAGTGCTGACTACACAAAATGGAATTCACCTCAGAGAATTTGGTGCCTACCAAGTTCTCCCTTTGAACATGCCACTTGTGAAGGTTATTGAATCTTGTTCTGATGTTGTCTGAAGCTGGCCACTGAATGTGTTGTTTCTGGGCCTCTTGGGAAGACTCTGGTGCAGGCCAATGTCAGACACTGTCTGTGACTGGCTCTAGGCAACCTTTTTTGAATTCAAGCGATCCACATTTTGTGGCTGCCTCTGCAAGTCCTAGGTGCATTTGTGAAGGACCAAGCTGTGCACCAAGGCCAGTCTTTTTTTTTTTTTTTTTTTAAATAAATCTTTATTCAGATTATTACAATTATTTCTCCTTTTTTCCCCCATAGTTCCCCTCCAGCCATTTCCCACCCCACCTTCTGCCCTTACCTACCCCCCACTGTCCTCATCCATAGGTGTATGATTTTTGTCCAGTCTCTTTATGAACCCCCCCATACCCCTTTCCCCCTGAGAATTATCAGTCCACTCCCTTTCTATGCCCCTGATTCTATTGTATTCACCAGATTATTCTGTTCCTCAGGTTTTTAATTCACTTGATTTTTAGGTTCACTTGTTGATAGATATGTATTTGTTGTTCATAATTTTTATCTTTCCTTTTTTCTTCTTCCTCTTCTTTAAGAATACCTTTCAGCATTTCATATAATACTGGTTTGGTGGTGATGAACTCCTTTAGCTTTTTCTTGTCTGTGAAACTCTTTATCTGCCCTTCAATTCTGAATGATAGCTTTGCTGGGTAGAGTAATCTTGGTTGTAGGTTCTTGCTATTCATCACATTGAAAATTTCTTGCCACTCCCGTCTGGCCTGCATAGTTTCTATTGAGAAGTCAGCTGACAGTCGTATGGGTGCTCCCCTGTAGGTAACTAACTGTTTTTCTCTTGCTGCTTTTAATATTCTCTCTTTGTCTTTTGCTCTTGGCATTTTAATTATGATGTGTCTTGGTGTAGTCCTCTTTGGATTCCTTTTGTTTGGGGTTCTGTGGGCTTCCTGGACTTGTAAGTCTATTTCTTTCACCAGGTGGGGGAAGTTTTCGGTCATTATTTCTTCAAATAGGTTTTCAGTATTTTGCTCTCTCTCTTCTTCTGGCACCCCCATAATTCTGATGTTGGTACGCTTGAAGTTGTCCCAGAGTCTTCTTACATTATCTTCAACTTTTTGGATTTTTTTTTTTTGCTTTTTGCTTTTTCGGTTGAGTGTTTTTTGCTTCTTTGTATTTCAATTCTTTGACTTGATTCTTGTGTTCCTCTTGTCTGTTTTTGGGTCTCTGTGTAATATTTTTTATTTCAGTCAGTGTATGTTTAATTTCTAGTTGGTCCTTTTTCATCTCTTCGAGGGTCTCGTTATATTTATCGGCCTTTTCTAGGATATTCTTGAAAAGCCTTATAACCGTGGTTTTGAATTCTATATCCAGTCGTTTGTTTTCCTCCATTTCTTTCGTTTGTGATCTGATTCTTAGACGCCGCATTTTCACTGCTTCCCTGAGTTGGTAGATTTGTGTGCTAGGTTTCCAATTTGGCCCAGTGGGTCTGCCTCCCCAGTTAACCTGGGGTGGACACTCTTGGTGCACCCCTTTGTGGACTGTGTGTACAGCCTTGTTGTAATTAAGTCTTTATTGTTGTTGGTATCACTGGGAAGAATTGACCTCCAGGCCAGTTGGCTGTAAGGATCAGCTGTGTCTATGCTGGGAGAAGTCCGGTGCTGGAGACAGCCTTATAGGATTAGACTTGCCAAATTGCAATAGCCTCTGTGCTCTGCTTGGATGGGGTGGAGTCTCAGTCTTGGCTTCCCATCAGCCTTGCCCTTGCTAGCACGTGTGTGCCTTCAGTCCTCTGCCTTCCCGGCTCCCGATTCTCCGCCCAAGAGTCCAGACTCCCCCCACAAGAGCGTGGGTCTCCGGGGGCTCGCCTGGAACTGGGGTTCACTGCAGTCAGAACTGGGGCTCACTTCAGTCAGAACTGGTGTTCGGTGCCGTCAGGAGCCTCTCACTCCCTTCCGCTAGGGAAAGCCTGTGGCAGCCTCCCGCAGCCTTTGTGCGCACTGGTGCGAGCGGACTTTCAGTCTTCCGCCTTCCCTGGCTCCCGAGTCTCCGCCCGAGAGTCCAGACTCCCCCCACAAGAGCGTGGGTCTCCAGGGGCTCGCCTGGAACTGGGGTTCACTGCAGTCAGAACTGGGGCTCACTTCAGTCAGAACTGGTGTTCGGTGCCGTCAGGAGCCTCTCACTCCCTTCCGCTAGGGAAAGCCTGTGGCAGCCTCCCGCAGCCTTTGTGCGCACTGGCGCGAGCGGACTTTCAGTCTTCCGCCTTCCCCGGCTCCCGAGTCTCCGCCCGAGAGTCCAGACTCCCCCCACAAGAGCGTGGGTCCCCGGGGGCTCGCCTGGAACTGGGGATCACTGCAGTCAGAACTGGGGCTCACTTCAGTCAGAACTGGGGTTTTGTGCCGTCAGGAGCCTCTCACTCCCTTCCGCTAGGGAAAGCCTGTGGCAGCCTCCCGCAGCCTTTGTGCGCACTGGCGCGTGCGGACTTTCAGTCTTCCGCCTTCCCCGGCTCCCGAGTCTCCGCCCGAGAGTCCAGACTCCCCCCACAAGAGCGTGGGTCCCCGGGGGTTCGCCTGGAACTGGGGTTCACTGCAGTCAGAACTGGGGCTCACTTCAGTCAGAACTGGGGTTTTGTGCCGTCAGGAGCCTCTCACTCCCTTCCGCTAGGGAAAGCCTGTGGCAGCCTCCCGCAGCCTTTGTGCGCACTGGCGCGAGCGGACTTTCAGTCTTCCGCCTTCCCCGGCTCCCGAGTCTCCGCCCGAGAGTCCAGACTCCCCCCACAAGAGCGTGGGTCCCCAGGGGCTCGCCCGGAATAGGTGTTCAGTGCAGTCAGAACTGGGGTTCAATGCGGTCGGGGGCTCCCTTCCCCCTTCCGCCAGAGAAAGCCAGCCAGGCACTCCGCCGCCCTTCCTCTCTGCGCGCACAAAGACCCTTTGCCGTACCTCCAATTCTCTGTGAGCTTTTCTCCTTCCTTCTAGTTGTAGAATTTTCACTCAGTCAGCTTTCCTGCGGTTCTGGATGGTGTCCGTTCTGTCTTTTAGTTGTAGTTTTGAAATTGTTGTGCGAGGCAGCAGTTTAGGTGTTTACCTATGCCGCCATCTTGGTTTCTCCCCAAGGCCAGTCTTTACCAGCACCAGGCCCAGGAACAAGTCAGCAAAAGTCCCAAGGCACCCTGAGATTTGCCTCCACCTGCCTTCACCTGCTGGTTGCCTATTAGGCTCAGTCACTGAAAGACCCTCTGGTGGTACTAGAGTTGTATGAGGTAGGTTCACAGTGAGTCACCAAGTAAGGCTGAGTGGTGTTCACCAGATGGATACAGATTCAAACTCTATGCAAGTATTGGATATGAGGCCACTCATCAGATGTCTCTGGATATACCAAGTCTAGCTGCCACCTGCTGGGTGCCCACGCACATTTGTGTTGGGGTAGGGTCTCAAGGAGTCATCAAGGTGAAACAAGCAGAGTTTATCAGGTCCAACAGACCAAGACTTGGCCTTATGGAGGGAGGGCTTTGCTACAGTTGGGCATGCAAGGAAAAAATGGCCTCTCTCATAGAGCCACATAATTCAGTTTGTCCCAGATTCTGCCAGGAGAAGATGAAGCCCAGCAGGGTGGGCCTGCAAGGAGTCAGGAGGACAGGGCTAGTGGATATTCCATGAGGGACAAGTGCTGTTCAGGATTAGTGAAAGGTAGGGGCATGGCTCCTGACCCAGTGCCACACAATTCAGTTTGTTCTGGATTTTGCCTTGACCTCAGCAGGGCAGAGCCACTAGGAATCTGGTGGGTGGGGCCTTTAGAGCAGGAAGGTGGGTCTGCCAAAATTCCAGAAGTTGGTTCTAGACCATTTCCCATGATGGGGAAGCACCAGTCAGGTTCACAGGAAAGTGTGGGGAATGACCCCCAACACCAAGACACACCAGTTTCCTTCCTACCAGTTTCAATGTGGCTTCTTCTGTAAATCCTTGTTTCTAAGACTGCTCTTCACCTAGTTGTATATTTTTTTTCACCTAGCTTACAATTGGTTATTCAGGATGATTTTTTATAATTTAGTTGTAATTCCAGTTTGGTCCTGGGAGGAGGTAAGTATAGCTTTCATCTACTCTGCTGCCTTCTTAGATTTATCCTCAGGGGTGTTATTTTATGTAGGAGTTTTTTTATCCTCTGTAATCATAAGTAAAATTTAGGTGTAGTGTTCTTTCATTGTGATAATTTTATCAGATTTTGGTATAATCTATAATAATAAAAGCATAATATGCTAATTAGACCAAACAGTCTTCCAGACAACCTTCCGGATGAAGCCAGGGCTGAAAGGGAAGCCCGGGTCCCAGGTGCCAAAGGGAAGCCAGTGCCAGCAGCCAGGAAAAGGAAGGCCTACTCTTGCACAAATTTCGTGCATCAGGCCTCTAGTGTTAAAATAAACTGGGAAGATTTCCATCTTTATTCTCTGGTGTATTTTAAATTGTAAAAGAATTCTATAATTTCAGAGACTAAAATAACATCCATAAAATCATCTAGTTTTGGCAAATTTGGAGAGAGGTAATAATCAACTTTTTCAATTTTGTTCTTGGTGCATATTCTACATATTGAGCCACTTGTGGTTATTTATATATCCCATGCTGACAATTTCATCATAGTATTCTAACTTAGTTGAATAAAGTTGTTTTTTTTTGTTTTGTTTTGTTTTCAAATTTTTATTAAGGTATTATATGTGTACATATCTTACCATTGCCCCCCACCCCCACCCCACTCCCATACATGCCCTCACCCCCCAAAGTTTTGCATCCGTTGGTTACTCTTATATGCATGCATACAAGTCCTTCAGTTGATCTCTTATTTCCCCCACCTCTCCCTAACCTTACCGCTGTAATTTGACAGTCTGTTTGATGCTTTACTGACTCTGTAACTATCTTTTTGTTCATCAGTTTATAATGATTTTCATTATCCCCAAATGAGTGGGATCATGTGGTATTTTTCTTTCATTGACTGGCTTATTTCACTTAGCATAATGTTCTTTAATTCCATCCAGGTGCCTACAAATGGTAGTAATTCCTTCTTTTTTATGGCAGCATAGTATTCCATTGTGTAGATGTACCATAGTTTTCTGATCCAGTCATCTGCTGATGGGCACCTAGGCTGTTTCCAAATCTTAGCTATTGTAAATTGTGCTGCTATGAACATAGGGGTGCATATATTCTTTCTGATCGGTATTTCTAGTTTCTTGGGATATATTCCTAGAAGTGGGATTACTGGGTCAAATGGGAGTTCCATTTTTAGATTTTTGAGGAAACTCCATACTGTTCTCCACAGTGGCTGCACCAGTCTGCATTCCCACCAGCAGTGCACGAGGGTTCCTTTTTCTCCGCATCCTCGCCAACACTTGTCGTTTGTTGATTTGTTGATGATAGCCATTCTGACAGGTGTGAGATGGTATCGCATTGTCGTTTTGATTTGCATCTCACGGATAATTAGTGACTTTGAGCATGTTTTCATGTGTCTCTTGGCCTTCCTTCTGTCTTCTTTCGAAAAGATTCTATTTAGGTCCGTTGCCCATTTTTTTATTGGATCCTTTATCTTCCTTTTATTAAGTTGTATAAGCTGCCTGTAGATGTTGGAAATTAAACCTTTATCAGTGATACCATTTGCAAATATGTTCTCCCATTTGAATAAAGTTTTGTAGAGAAGTGCCTTCTAATGTTTTGTCCTTACATTTTGTCAATTAAAAATGCTTGAGTAAGCACCCCAATTTACTTATTTAATATTTGTATATATTTACTACTGTACTCATGGATTACAATTATTATAAAACAAACTCAGCAATGGAAAAATATGAAGGATAAGATAGAAAGGAAATAAACTATTTTAAAATATTTTTGGTTCTTTAACTTCATAATAGAATAAAAAATCATTTTGCTCTTCTAAAGTTGTCTCTTTTTACCAGCTTTATTGATAAGTAATTGACATATAACATTGTGTAATTGTAAGGCATATAATTGTTGATTTGACACATTTATATATGCAAAATGATTAGCTAACACTTCCATCACATCATATAATTACCATTTCTTTTTGTGGTGAGAACATTTCAGATCTACTCACTTAGGAACTTTTAAATATGTAATATAGTACTATTATCTATAACAGTGGTCAGCAAACTGTGGCTTGTGAGCTACATGTGGCTCTTTGGCCCCTTGAGTGTGGCTCTTCCACAAAATACCACAGCCTGGGAGAGTCTATTTTGAAGAAGTGGCGTTAGGAGAAGTTGAAGTTTAAAAAATTCGGCTCTCAAAAGAAATTTCAATCGTTGTACTGTTGATATTTGGCTCTGTTGACTAATGAGTTTGCCGACCACTGATCTATAATCACCATGATATATATCTGTTCCTCAGAACTTATGCATCTTATAACTTGAAGTTTTTAAACATGGACCAACATCTCCCCATTTCCCTACATCCAAACCCCTGGTATAAACGGTCTATATTTTAGTGAGTATCATGTAATTAAATAGGCTTTTTTTCTGTTTTTGTTTTTTTCAGAGAGGAAGGGAGAGGGAGAGAGAGAAACATCAATGATGAAAGAAAATCATTGATTGGCTACCTCCTGCACACCCCCTACTGGGGATCGAGCCCGCAACTTGGGCATGTTCCCTGACTGGGAATCAAACTGTTACCTCCTGGTTCATAGGTCGACACTCTACCACTGGCCAGGCGACTTTATTCTTTTTTTAAAATCTTGGTTTAATACTTTGTGATATTTTTTAATTCATTTTTTATATTTGTTTAAAATAACAATCCTAACTATAAAGATAACCTCACAAATACACAGAACAATAGTGGAAAAATAAATATATAATTGACAAGTTTCCCAATTCTTTATAGTCATTTGTTTATTCTCATTCACCAATAATATACATTTGTATTGAAATATTAGAAAATGTCCACATTTCCAGAAGCAATCAATTCATCTTTTAAAATAATCAAAAGTTTTGAATTTTTATATTTTTAACAAATAAATTTTAAAATCACTGGGACTGTATATTTTGAGTATACTAAAAGAATTTTAGGTTTTTGGTGTCCAGACATAAAAATTTTATAAATGACAAATAACATTTTCAGCAACAAAATCACATGATAGTGAAAACATTTCTAAACATTTGTTTCTCAAAATCCAGTTTCCAAAGCAGAAGTTTCTTTCAAAAGTAGGTACTTTGTGTTTCCTTATAAAAACAATATCTTTACTTTTAAAAGTAGAATATGCTAATACTTTTTCAGTGACTTCTGGGTTGATAAAACTCACAGTCATTTACCTGTGCAGAAAGACAGCAAACTTGAAATACTTTTTTTTTTTTAATATTAACTAAATACTAGACTTCATTCAGATTTCACCATTTTCCCATTAATGTCCTTGTTCTTTTTTTAAAAAAAATAAATCTTTATTCAGATTATTACAATTGTTTCTCCTTTTCCCCCCCATAGCTCCCCTCCACCCGGTTCCCACCCCACCTTCTGCCCATACCTCCCCCCAACTGTCCTCATCCATAGGTGTATGATTTTTGTCCAGTCTCTTCATGAACCCCCCATACCCCTTTCCACCTGAGAATTATCTGTCCACTCCCTTTCTATGCCCCTGATTCTATTATATTCACCAGATTACTCTGTTCCTCAGGTTTTTAATTCACTTGATTTTTAGGTTCACTTGTTGATAGATATGTATTTGTTGTTCATAATTTTTCTCTTTACTTTTTTCTTCTTCCTCTTCTTTAAGAATACCTTTCAGCATTTCATATAATACTGGTTTGGTGGTGATGAACTCCTTTAGCTTTTTCTTATCTGTGAAGCTCTTTATCTGCCCTTCAATTCTGAATGATAGCTTTGCTGGGTAGAGTAATCTTGGTTGTAGGTTCTTGCTATTCATCACTTTGAAAATTTCTTGCCACTCCCGTCTGGCCTGCATAGTTTCTGTTGAGAAATCAGCTGACAATCATATGGGTGCTCCCTTGTAGGTAATTAACTGTTTTTCTCTTGCTGCTTTTAAGATTCTCTCTTTGTCTTTTGCTCTTGGCATTTTAATTATGATGTGTCTTGGTGTAGTCCTCTTTGGATTCCTTTTGTTTGGGTTCTGTGCGCTTCCTGGACTTTCAAGTCTATTTCTTTCACCAGGGGGGGAAGTTTTATGTCATTATTTCTTCAAATAGGTTTTCAGTATCTTGCTCTCTCTCTTCTTCTGGCACCCCCATAATTCTGATGTTGGTATGCTTGAAGTTGTCCCAGAGGCTTCTTACACTATCTTCAACCTTTTGGATTTTTTTTTTTTGCTTTTTGCTTTTTTGGTTGAGTGTTTTTTGCTTCTTTGTATTTCAATTCTTTGACTTGATTCTTGTGTTCCTCTAGTCTGTTGTTGGGTCTCTGTATAATATTTTTTATTTCAGTCAGTGTACGTTTAATTTCTAGTTGGTCCTTTTTCACATCTTCGAGGGTCTCGTTATATTTATCGGCCTTTTCTAGGATATTCTTGAAAAGCCTTATAACCGTGGTTTTGAATTCTATATCCAGTCGTTTGTTTTCCTCCATTTCTTTCGTTTGTGATCTGTTTCTTTGACGCCACATTTTCACTGCTTTCCTGAGTTGGTAGGGTAGATTTGTGTGCTAGGTTTCCTATATGGCCCAGTGGGTCGGCCTCCCCAGTTAACCTGAGGTGGACACTCTTGGTGCACCCCTTTGTGGACTGTGTGTACAGCCTTGTAGTTAAGTCTTGATTGTTGTTGGTATTACTGGGAGGAATTGACCTCCAGGCCAGTTGGCTGTGAGGATCAGCCGTGTCTACGCTGGGAGAAGTTCGGTGTTGGAGACAGCCTTATAGGATTAGACTTGCCAAATTGCAATAGCCTCTGTGCTCAGTTTGGATGGGATGGAGTCTCAGGGCGGAGCAGACAGTCTTGGCTTCCAGTCAGCCTTGCCCTTGCGCGCGCGCCTCCAGACCTCTGCCTTCCCTGGCTCCCAAGTCTCCGCTGTAAGTCCAGATTCCCCCCACAAGAGCATGGGTCCCCAGGGGCTCACCTGGAACTGGGGTTCAGTGCAGTCAGAACTGGGGCTCAGTGCAGTCAGGTGCTTCCGACTCCCTTCTGCTAGGGAAAGCCTGTGGCAACCTCCGCAGCCTTTGTGCACACTGGCGCGTGCATCTCCAGACCCCTGCCCACCGGGGCTCCCCCGGGTCTCCCCCGGGTCTTCGAGTCTCCGGGTACCTTTCTCTCTACCTGACAGTCCAGACACCCCCTGTATGAGCCTTGGTCCACGGGGTTTCGCTCAGGACTGGGGTTCAGTGCAGTCAGAACTGGGGTTCAGTGCGGTCGGGGTCTTCCTTCCCCCTTTCGCCAGAGAAAGTCAGCCAGGCTCTCAGCCACCCTTCCTCTCTGCGCGCACAAAGACCCTTTGCCGTACCTCCAATTCTCTGTGAGCTTTTCTCTTTCCTTCTAGTTGTAGAATTTTCACTCAGCCAGCTTTCCTGTGGTTCTGGATGATGTCCATTCTGTCTTTTAGTTGTAGTTTTGAAATTGTTGTGCGAGGCAGCAGTTTAGGTGCTTACCTATGCCGCCATCTTGGTTTCTCTTTTGAAATACTTTTCTTGATGAAGAAAACATGCATAACTCACCTATAAAGTTGGTGTTATCAAATTTTAATCCCAGATACCCTCTAAGAAGGGTACATAAAATCCCATGTACTTCATTGATTTGTAGGTTGATATTTCATAGTTTTCATCAAAGGTCCATAAATTTGCAAAGATATGATTTATGGAATTTGGTAACTATTTACATTTTTAAAACAAAACTTAGAATAAGTTAGTCCGAGATGGTGGTATAGGAAGACCCTAAACTCACTTTCTCCCCTGGACACATCAAATATACATCTACATCCAAAGCACTTCCTTTTGAAGAACAAGTGAGAACTGATTGAATAGCTTCAGGACAATAATTGAGAGTTGAGGCTACATAGAGAAGGGTAGGAGAAACAAAGATGTGGTAACCATGGGAACACTACCCTGATGGGGCAACCTACAGGAGGGAAGAATATCACTGAAGGACCCACTTCCAGACTTGCTTGTACTGAAGCGCAGCAATAAATCAGTAATTTAAAAGGCACCTAAAAAGTCCATTTACTAACCCCAAGTCACCTGCCAATTGGGTAGGGATCAGCAAGAACATCCTTTTTTTTTTTTTTTTTAATATACTTTTATTGATTTCAGAGAGGAAGGGAGAGGGAGAGATGGAAACATCAATGATGAGAGAGAATCACCAATCGGCTGCCTCCTGCACGCCCCACACCAGGGATTGAGCCCGCAACCCATGCAAGTGCCCTTGACCAGAACTGAACCCCAGACCCTTCAGTCCGCAGGCCGATGGTCTAGCCACTGAGCCAAACCAGCTAGGGCAGCAAGAACATTCTTGAATCTGCAAGAACTCATGGGACCAGAGGTGTTGGCAAGCACCATTATTTATGATCTCCCTCCACCTAGACACCATGGATAGAAGATTGGTTCAAGCACGCTAGCCAACTGCAAGGCTGCCACAGCACACCACAGGCCTATTTGTTCTGTGCCAACCCAGACCTGGCCAGCCTGCTGGCAGAGCACCCCAGCACTATGCACCCTTGCACATTTCAGACCACGTCCACCTCAGCTCCATCCAGCCAGCTTGCTAAATATACACAGCACATGTAGTCTACACAGAGTTTGCTCCTACACAAAGCCACCACTTCAAATTCAGGAGAGGGAGCTGTTTTGTCTGATTCACAGAAACAACACAGAAAGTCAAACACAATGAGGAGAGAGAGAGAAATACTTTTCAAATGAAAATAAAGAATAAAATCCTAATGAAACAGAGACAAGTAATTTGCCTGATGAAGAAATCAAAGCAATGGTCATATGGATGCTCATCAAATGGGAGACCATTGGGACCTCCTGTGGTACCATCGGACTTAGACATGCAGTGGCCAATAATCAAGACAAACTGGAATTTGAGGATGGGTCAGTTCTTAAACAGTTTTTTTTCTGAAATGGAGTTGTCCCCTGAAGACAGAGCAAAATCCTTTGGAAAGAATGAGGCCATACAGGCAGCCCATGAAGCCTGGCACAAGAAAGCCAGTGTTGGGTAGATGACAAAGTGAACTTTCATTTTATTCTGTTTAACAACATGGATGGCCACCTCTAGGAACTTGATGGGCGAATGCCTTTTCTGTTGAACCATGGCACCAGTGCAGAGAACTCGCTGCTGCAGGACATGGCCAAGGACCACAGGGAGTTCACTGAGCATGAGCAAGGGGAAGTCTGCTTTTCTGCTGTGGCCCTCTGCAGGGCTGCCTAATGCCCTATGGGAAGGGACTTAGCTTTTTTCCCATCTTCCCTTCACCATTGAAATAAATCCCTACTAATGCATTCTAAAATGCTTCAGTACTTGTAGAAAACAGCTGTTCTCCTTCCGTTCTGTAGCTATACTCACCCTCAACCACACCCAAGTTCTAGCAAGAGCTCAACTATCAGTTGAGCAGTTTGTTGTACGTTTCAGATGACGAAGCATATTGTATGCCTGGTACCTCAATATCTAACGCTTTAGATAAATTCCCAGAAGTGGAAACGCTGGATCATAAGGCAGTTCCATTTTTAATTTTTTGAGGTAACTCCATACTGCTTTCCACAGTGGCTGCACCAATCTGCATTACTACCAACAGTGCACAATGGTCTGCTTCCTCCACATCCTTGCCAACACTTGTTGTTTGTTAATTTATTGATGATATCTATTCTGATAGGTGGTGCCTGAAACAATATTTTGAAAAAATATATGCACCTCTATGTTCACTGTTGCATTATTTACAATAGCCAAGATTTGGAAGCAGCCCAAGTGTCCAATAATAGATGAGTGGATACAAAAAACTGTAGTACATTTACACAATGGAATACTATGCTGCCATAAAAAGAAAGAAAATGTTACCTTTTTTGATAGTATGGATGGATCTGGAGAACATTATGCTAAGTCAGTGGTCGGCAAACCGTGACTTGCGAGCCACATGCGGCTCTTTGGCCCCTTGAGTGTGTCTCTTCCACAAAATACCACGGCCTGGGTGAGTCTATTTTGAAGACGTGGCATTTGAAGAAGTTTAAGTTTAAAAAATTTGGCTATCAAAAGAAATTTCAATCATTGTACTATTGATATTTGGCTTTGTTGACTAATGAGTTTGCCGACCACTCTGCTAAGTGAAATAAGCCAGTCAGAGAAAGACAAGTGCCATATGATTTCACTCATATGTGGAATTTAATGAACAAACTGAACTACCAAGAAAAATAGAGACAGACTCATAGATAAAGATCAGGCAGACAGCTCTAGTGTATGTGGGGGAGGTGGTGTGGATGTGGAGGGATTAAGCAAAAAAGAATAAAAAAGGGAGAGAGAACTGGACATGGACAGCAGTATGGTGATTGGGGAAGAGGGGTGGAGGTAGAAGAGGGCATAAAGGAGATAAATGGTGATGGGAAAAATTAAATAAAATTAAATTTAAAAAAAGAATTCAGCAAACTAGATGCAAATACAAAAGAAAAAAAAGTAAACTCCCAGCTCCAAAACGAAAAACTAACAAACCAAAAAACCCTAATGCTTTAAATGCCTACTTTGTTTTGTGTCTTTAGGTTAAGGCCTTGGATGTGGTTTAAATTGTTTGTCCTTATAAGGAATAAAAAAATAATAAAAATAAAATAAAACTTAAATCACACCTTATCCAATGGCATCCCAACCCCATAATTATTTGATACCCACTACCATCCATTTTTAAAAATATGTGAATCAAAGCTTACTTAACAATTGAAAATTGTACTTCATTCTTTTTTTCTGGGACTTCTAGATCTATCCTGCTTCTAAAATCCCCTCCCTCAGAGCATTCTTTAAAATATATGTTTATTTTTGAAACTCTATGTTAATCACTATTATTTACTATAACAAAAATGTGCATGTAATTTAAAGTTTAATTTTGTAATTACCTGTGAACATAAGGCTCCAAGTGTTAATTGCCTCTTGGATAGAGCTATTATTAAAATTATTAGTAGTACATAATTGGTCAAACAATTTAACTATGTTACACATTTCTATAAATAACCATTAAATGTTTAATCCTTTTAAAAAAACTCTTAATGATATGAATGAGGTTGGGTTCTTTTTATGTATCCATGGATAAGTAAGTACTGCTTGTGGCTTGAATGAGACAGGGCCTACATAAATTCTCATCTATTTTATGTTTCCTGAGGTAAGCCTTGAGAAACCTTGTTAATATAAATAGTAGCAATTGTTATAGCAATGCTGCTCAATATGTTTAACTGTAGGGAGCGGTTATAGGGTTAAGCCTCAGACTGACCTGTTGGCAAAGCTGCAAACAAGTCCCAGCTTAGAGGGCACAGCCCTCTTAGCATAATTAAGCTTGATCTTGTGATGCTCCCTAGATCTCTCCTGAGCAGCTAATGGGCTGTGGGAGGTGCAGCAAGTGCTGCCAAAACAAGTGAAACTTACAAAAACATTGTAAATTACCTTGTTTACCTCTGACTGTAAAATAAAGCATCAGCTTGCAGTCTGGATCTGATCTGTGGTCTCAGTCATGCACAGAAGATCCACCTAGACCCAGCTTATTCTCTTTGTCTGTCTTTTCTTCATCCTTCGCCAGCCCTCCCTCAGGCTCGCTGAACCCTTGGCTGTGCTGGCGCAGCACAAGTGGCACCCAACGTGGGGCTGAGTTTGGCCCAAATGGCACTCAATGCGGACCTGAATGTGAGGGAACTGCAATTGTCAGGTGAAAGGTGGCCCCAAGGCATGCACATGCAGTAAGTAAGGTAGGGGTGTAGTGCTAGCTAGGGTTAAAACATGGGAAATTCAGGATCGCAGGGAAAGAATGTATGCGTATCCATGCTTAAGGCTATGCTCCAAGCAAGGGGCTGTTTTGTGAGGTGTGAACAGCTTTTCGATTTTTTGGATTTTATGAGTAAAACCTGCCCATGGTTTTCTGAGGAAGAAAAGGTAAATATATAGGCATGGGAGAAGGCAGGAAAACAACTTCACGATCATTATATAGCTAAAGGTCCAGAGGAAATGCCTGCCTCTACTTTCAGTCTGTGGTCCCTGATTCGGGACTGCCTAGAGCCCACTCCAGAAGGGGAGTGGAGGAATGTGGCAGGGAATCAAGACAGATAGGGGAAGGTTGCCAAAGGCTTTCGACTCCACCATCGGCGCCTCCACTGCCTCCTCCAGTCCCTGGGGCTATAGCTCCTGTGGGAGAGAGCCCTCTGAACGATGCGCTTCCTCCCAAATATGAGCAAGTATTGGAGGAAGCAAGGGAACAGCACTGGTGCGTTTGGGATGAGGGGGGTGGAGATATGCTAAAGTATTGCTTCAGGGCATGGCCAATAGTCCTACCTTACGTCAGGATTTTGTGGCTGTAGCCATACATCATATAAGGAAAAAATATCCTGAGGCTTATATTATTCATTATATGGGTCACATTCTCTTAGCTCATGAAAATGAAACGCATCTAAATAATATCTATATAGATTTGCAGGACTCCCTGCATTGTGCTGGATTATGCATAGCACCTGAAAAAGTTCAAAGGACATTTCCTTTTTCTTATCTTGGCAGCATTATTGAGGGAAAAACAATAAAACCCCAGAAAATTAAAATTCGGACTGACACTTTACTTAGATTAAGTGACTTCCAAAAATTATCAAGCAATAGTGGAAAGAGCAAATCATACCCTTAAAATGCAATCACTAAAACAGAAAGGGGGAGACGGATGTTATGTGTCACCTCAAAACAAACTCATTCATGTTCTTTATACTTTAAATTTTTTGAATTGTGATGCAGAGGGTCATACAGCAGCCGAAAGGCATCAGGCCTCCTGTACAATAGCCTCTGCGGGGTTAGCCCGATGGAAGGATGCACAAACTGGACAATGATTTGGACCAGATCCAGTAATGATGTGGGGAAGAGGTTGTGTTTGTATCTTTCCAGAAGGAGCAGCGCAGCCAATTTGGGTGCCAGAGCATTATGTGTGTCACCACAATGGACCCAGAGAAGCTCCTTGTCCCATCGTTCAAAAGACTGAGAGTTGCCCCAATGGCAGCAAAGTGGAAAAGGGAGATGACGAAGGCTATACAAAAGACCTAGATGCCAAATTGGGTCAGCTGAAGAAGTTAACAACTGAGGCCCAGCAGATGGCAGAAAAGCAAGAAGTGGAAGCTACTCCCTCAATCATGTTTCTGGCCATGCTACCATTGGTTAGCTGCCAGTCTTCTGCAAACTCTTGCGCAGCCAAGTCCGAGGACTCTTGAGTAAATCAGCAAAAGAAACTTTCATTTAGTAGAAAAATGTTACTGTAGTTTGATTTCTCTATTATTGTAGTGTTGCATTGGCATTGTTTTATTAATAACCATGTCTTGATTTTACATTGGCATTGTTTTGTTATTGGGTTTTGCATTGGCATTGTTTTGTTAATATTTTAATAGTCAGAACTTCGTTCTTGATGTTTAAGTGTTACTTCCATTGTTAGTAGCTTAAAATTAAAAGAAGGGAGAGATGTAGGGAGCGGTTATAGGGTTAAGCCTCAGACTGACCTGTTGGCAAAGCTGCAAACAAGTCCCAGCTTAGAGGGCACAGCCCTCTTAGCATAATTAAGCTTGATCTTGTGACTGCTCCCTAGTCTTTCCTGAGTAGCTAATGAGCTGTGGGAGGTGCAGCAAGTGCTGCCAAAACAAGTGAAACTTACAAGAACATTGTAAATTACCTTGTTTACCTCTGACTGTAAAATAAAGCATCAGCTTGCAGTCTGGATCTGATCTGTGGTCTCAGTCATGCACAGAAGATCCACCTAGACCCAGCTTATTCTCTTTGTCTGTCTTTTCTTCATCCTTCGCCAGCCCTCCCTCAGGCTCGCTGAACCCTTGGCTGTGCTGACACGGCACATTTAACCACTTCTATATCATATGCCAAAAAGTCACTCACTGATGAAATTACTTTTAATAACCTATTTTTTAACAATTCTAATTCATTCTTCAATTTTGTTGAAAGCAAAGAATAGTCATTGGAGTTCTTCAGTTAGGCTTTATTGAGACCTACTTAGTAATTATTATATTAGTCAGCCCTGCTGCATTACCAACAAAATCTCAGTGGCATATAACATAAAGCAGTTATTTCTCTCCTTGGCATGTGCATAGGTCAACTGAGGCAACTCTGTTGCACGTCAATTCTGGTCTGTTTCACGTGTCTCCTTCAAGGGTGCAGAATGAAGGCTCAGTGGGCATGCACTCATTATGCCAGTGGTTAGAAGTATGTGTTTCATTTTAAAGCCTAGGCTCAGAGTTGGCACGGTACCCCTCTGTCCACATTCTATTGGCCAGATAATGTCCGATGACCAAGATGGACTTTAATGGGTTGGGATCGTCTTATGGATATGTGGGTTGGAGGCGTGAATGTTTGCTGACCAATAATCTAATTTACCACACCTAGTAGGAATTTATTTTGTTGCTGTTTGTTTTCATTTGGGATTTAATTTTTACTTAGTGGCAACTTGTTCAACACAATATATTAAAAGTGTTAGTAGATTAATAAAAGACTGAGGGAGGCTTCTGAGATGCTTTTAATATTGTATTTTTTACCCAGGTGGTGGATACACAGATGAGTTTACTTGGTGATAATTTATTGAACTGTGCATCCATTATCTATTTACTTTTTCATGTATGTTATACTTCAAAAAAGCTATTTTTAAATAAAAAGTTGAAAAATTTTAATTCTTTTTTATTACAAAACCTTTTTCCACTGTCATATTTTTTAAATGGATCCTTTTTTAACTTATCACAAGCTTTAAATATTTATTTTATTAATGTTGTTAGAGTTGTAGATTTAGGGCATTTAACTTATGGGCAATGTCTGCTTTGAAAACTAATTAGTAAAGCCATTCCTCATTTTCAAGTCTATCAACTAAATCACATTTACTTTGCATTACAAAAATACTCGCTGCATTTTTTCAATTTAAATAAATGTAAATATTTATTTCAAGGAATGTTATTTTTTAAAAGACTACAAAATAAATTATGCAGTGCATTTTGTAGATATAGTTGACTAAAAGTGGCTTAAAAGTGTGCATATTCAATACAGTGAATTTATTTGCTTTATTTTAAAAAGCAAGAATAAATCTATACACTGTGTTTATATCTTAATTTCTAACAATATCGTGCAATGTATAGCTAAGATGATATTATTATGAAGGGAGGAATCTAATAAAAACATGCTATTTATTAAATATTGTGTACATATATGTATCAGTCTTTGACACTGGCTTTTTGAAATAATTAACTGAAAATCATGTGTAAAAATAAAAAAGATTCATTAATTTTGTTCACATCATGAGCAAACATTTTCTACATTTTATGAAAGGTTTTATATATTACTAAAAAGTTAATTATTTCAGCAGCTATCCTAATAATTAAAAAATTTTAAATATGTCAGCTTGTTTGTTTGTTTATTTATTAAATCTTTGTTGTTGAAAGTACTACATAGGTCCTCTTTTTCCCCCCATTAACTTCTTCTAGCCCCCTCCCAGGCCCTTACCACCCCATTGCCTGTGTCCATGGGTTATGCATAAATGCATACAAGTTCATTGGTTGATCTCTTAAAATTTAAATGAGGTAGAAAAACAGTTTAGAAGATGATAAAAATATTTTTAAGATATGACTTGACAAAACAGGTTTGAAACAACAATTGAACAATACACACTAAAACTAAAAATAAAAATAAAAAATTTAGTTAACTTGAAAAATGTGAACCCCAGTTACTTTTAAAGCAACTAGTGCCACTATCCTGTACTTATAAACATATATATATTTTAAATATATTTTTATTGATTTCAAAGAAGAAGGGAGAAGGGGAGATAGAAATATCAATAATGAGAGAGAATCATTGATCGGCTGTCTCCTGCACGCCTCCTACTGGGGATTGATCCTGTAACCCGGGTATGTGCCCTTGACCGGAATTGAACCCGGGACCCTTCATTCCACAGACCGATGCTCTATCCAGTGAGCCAAACCAGGTAGGGCCTGTACTTATTTTTTAAATATGCTTTTCTTTCCAGACAACGACACAACCTAGGGATGAGTGTTGAGAGCAACTGAAGGAAATTGCTTATGTTTAAATAAATGAAAGTGAAAAGTAAGTCATTTTTTAGCATGAATATATCTAAGTAATGTCCCTTAAACTCTTCCTAAGGGAGAGCAAGGTACTTTTGATAGTCCTTTTGAGAAGTAAGAGGGGATGTTGTAAAGACATCCCCTCTCCCTGAAAAGTCAGCGTTTAGAACAATCTACCAGAGGCAAAAAGACTCTTGTTTCTAATACACCGGCTGTACCTTTAAAGAAATGTGTATGAGAGAGGGAAAGACTAGAAGCCCTGTGGGCTTTTATTGATCCAGGGACTAATTATAAAAGGAGGTTTCCCAGAATATAATATTTCCAGAAGTCCTTTTGTGTGTGTGTGTGTGTGTGTGTGTGTGTGTGTGTGTGTGTGTGTGTGTGACCTGGAAATTTATTACATTCTGGAGCCATATACCACTATGGTAAAATTCAGGAGGGGTGAGGGTAAATCTCTCATGATAGTCCTAACGGTATTCACTGAAACCACCAAGGCTTTCTACTTTCTGTGCTCATGGTTGCTCATCTGAATCAACCCATTGGTTCTGGCCACTGCATTGTAAAGGGAAATGATGTGTGTCCTTTCTGGGCTGGAACATTAAGTGCCACTGCAAAACCCTCCAGAGTTCTCTATTCCTTCTGCCACAATGATTGGCAACCTTCTAGCCAGTGACTATCTGTGTTGCAGAGTGAGGACAACATGATCCAAAGACTCAAATCTTCCCTGGTTGAATGGGCATCTTAAATGAGAAATAATCATCTATGTTTTAAGCCACTGAGATTTTGGGTGGCTTGCTTCCCAGAGCATCCTGACCAATTCAGCTTTCTTTTGTAAAGTGGGACAAGGTTATTTGAAAGGAGAGGTAAGGAAAAAGAGGGCACACAGAATACTAGAGAAGACTATAATATCAAACTTGTGCTCTGCATATTGAGTCCTTTAAACTATCCACATTGTACCCCCTTCTTAAAAGACTCTACTTAGCCAAGTATGAAGGTTAATATTTTAAATACTTTGCCAAAGCTAACTGGGGAATCTTGGTGGAAAACAAAAGATATTCATGGTCATTCCTCATCTAATTTCAGAGAATTATATTCAGTTATTTTAAATAACCTAGTCTGAATTTAGCTAAGTATTTATTAACTAAATATGTCCCAATATACTGAAAGTGAGGAAAAACCAAGGGCAATAATGTCAACACTCACCATAGTGAAAGTCTCACCTCCTCTCACCTACCAAGGAGACTCAGATTCTTGTCCTTAACCAAAGGTTAAACAATAAAGCGCTTGCTTAGGAAAAGGTTCTTGAAATTACAGATCTTCCAACCCTAGAGTCAGTCAACAGAGTGTCCTCTTTACTGGAGAAAGAAAAGATTAGGGATTTGGCCTGTCTTTGTGTTTGCAGTTACCAAAAAAAATCTTCTTCATGACCACTATGACTTTATGACTGCCTAACTTCATCCATTTTTCTTATTTTTTTCAGTTTAACTTACTGTTCTTTTTTCTAACATCTTAAGGTGGATATTTAGCTCACTAATTTCAGCATTTCTTCATTTCTAATTAAAGCAATAAAAATCTTTCTAAATATAGCATTAACTGCAACCCACAAGTTTAATACATTGTATTTTTTACTTACAATAATTTTATTTTTCAATTACAGTTGACATATAATGTTATATTAGTTTCAGATGTACAACCCAATGATTAGGCATCTATATAACCTATGAAGTGATCACCCCAATAACCTAGTACTCATCTGACACCATACATAGTTATTACTACACCGAAGGCCCGATGCATGAAATTTATGCAAGGGGCTCGGCCCCTGCCACCACCACGGCTGCCTCTGCCTCGGCCCCCACTGCCGCCGCCGCTTCATCCAGAAGGTCATGCGATCTAATTAGAATATTACACTTTTATTATTATAGATTATTGACTATATTCCCTATGCTGTACTTTACATCCCCATGAATTCTGTAACTATCAATTTGTACTTCATAATCCCTTCACTTTTTCACTCATCTCTCAAACCTCTTCCCATCTATCAAGTGTCAAAATGTTCTCTATATCTACTTGTTCGTTTATTTTGTTTTTCAGATTCTCCATATAAATGAAATCGTATGGTATTGTTTTTCTGACTTATTTCACTCAGCACAATATTCTCTAGGGCCATCCATGTTGTTGCAGATGGCAAGATTTCATTATTTTTTTAATGTTTGAATTACACTGAGTGGCCAGATTATTATGACCGCCCCATCAGTACTTTGTTGGGCCACCTTTTGCCTTCAATACTGCAGCGATTCTTCTTGGCATTGACTCCACGAGATGTTTAAAGGTGATGCAAGGAATCTGACACCATGCCTGATGAATAGCACTGTCCAGTTCTGTGAGATTTGATGGTTGTGGAACCAGCTGCCTGATGGCTCTTTTAACTTCATCCCACAAATGCTCGATTGGATTGAGATCTGGTGATTATGAGGGCCACCTAAGCAAGGTAAAGTCTCCCTCATGTTCTTAAAACCACTCCTGCACAGTACGAGCACCGTGGCATGGCGCATTGTCTTATTGGAAGAAGCCATCTCCATTGGGATATGCCATCAACATGATAGGATGAACTTGAGCAGCAATGATACTTAGGTATGTTGTGCTATTCAGACGTTGTTCCACATGAATTAAAGGGCCCAAATCATGCCAGGAAAACATGCCCCAAACCATAACACTGCCCCCACCAGCTTGAAGGGTTGTACTCATGCATGTGGGGTGAATGCTTTCATGCTATTTCCGCGAAATTCTCACTCTACCATGTGCATGATGCAACTGGAAATGTGATTCATCGGACCACATGACTTTTTTCCAATGCTCGACTGTCCAAACCTTGTATTCCTGTGTGAATTGGAGACGTTTTATCTTGGTAACTGCAGACAGCAAAGGTGTTCGAACAGGCCTTCGGCTTCCATATCCCATACTATGCAGTGTATGGCTAATTTGCCTACAAACATCAGGTGGTCATAATAATCTGGCCACTCAGTGTATATTCCTTGTATATGTACACCACTTCTTCTTTATATATTCATCCAATGATGGACACTTAGGTTGTTTCCATATCATGGCTATCATAAATAATGCTGCTATGAACACATGGATGCATAGATCTTTTTGATTTAGTGTTTTGGATTTCTTTGGATAAATACCCAGAAGTGGAATTATTTGATCCTTTGTTGTCTCTTGTGATAGCCTTTGTTTTAAAGTCTATTTTGTCTGATATAAGTATTGCTACCCAAACTTCTGGTTTATTTCCATTTTCATAAAATATCTTTTTCCATCCCTTTACTTTCAGTCTGTGTATGTCTTTTGATCTGAAGTTTGTTGTAGACAACATATGTAAGTGTCATGTTTTTTTTATTCATTCAGTCACTGTGTGTCTTTTGATTGAAACATTTTATCCATTTGTCTTTAAAGTACTTGTTGTTGGATATGTATTTATTGGAATTTTATTAGTCATATTTTTTATGTTACTTTTTCCTTCTTCTTCTTAAAGAAGACCCTTTAACATTTCTTGCAATACTGGTCTGGTGGTGATAACTTTTTTAGACTTTTCTTGTCTGAGAAGCTCTTCATATGTCCTTCAATTCTAAATGATAGCCTTGTTGGGTAGAATAATCTTGGTTATAGGTCCTTGCCTTTCATTACTTTGAATATTTTGTGCCAATCCCCTCTAGCCTCTAATGTTTCTGTTGAAAAATCAACTGACAGTCTTATGGGAGCTCCCTTATAGGTGACTAATTGCTTTTCTCTTTCTGCTCTTAAGATTTTCTCTTTGTTGTTAATCTTTGGCATTTTAATGATGATGTATCTTGGTGTGGGCCTCTTTCGGTTCATCTTGTTTGAGACTCTCTGTGCTTCCTAGACTTGTATGTCTAATTCTTTCACCAGGTTAAGAAAGTTTTCTGTAATCTTTTCAAATAAGTTTTCAATTCCTTGATCTTTCTTTTCTCCTTCAGGCACCCCCATGATGTGAATGTTGGAAGTTGGAAGTTGTCCCAGAGGTTCTTTATGCTATCTTCATTTTCTTTTTTTTCTTTTTCAGTTCTGATTGGATGTTTTCTGCTTCTTTATCTTCTAAATTGTTGATTTGATCTTCTGCTTCATCTACTCTGCTGGGGTCTTTCCACAGTTGCAAGGGTCCAGGAATCTGGAGAAGGGCTGCGCGTAAATTGAATAAAGAGACTAGACATGAAATATAAATTTGGGAGGCATGGGGGAGCCAGGGGAGGCTCCACTTTCTAGTGAAGTGGGCTCTCCAAAAGTCCGGACACACGGCTTTTTACTTGCTGGGAAACACATTGGCCCTTTAGGAATGCAAACAGGTAAAGTTTGATAAACAGGAAAAGATTATCAGGTTAGGGGGAATGTCTACAGCTGTTCCAGCAGCAGGTAATAATATATGCAGATTTTCAGCCCTGCTGAAGCCCCAAGATCCATCAGCCTTCTGATGAACTTCTTGCATAATTATGACCTGCTGGAATGAGCCTCCAGCACTACGCTACTGTTGAGTTCCTGTAATGTATTCTTCATTTCAGTTATCATATTCTTTATTTCTGACTGGTTCTTTTTTATGTTTTTCTTTTTAATCTCCATTTTTATGTTTCCTATCTCTTTGTTGAAGTTTTCACTAAGTTCATCTACTCTTCCCCTAAGTTTATTGAGCAACCTTACAACCAATGTTTTGAATTCTGCATCTAGTAGGTTGATTGTCTCCACTTTGTTTAGTTCTTTTTCTTGAGCTTTGTTCTGTTCTTTCATTTGTGATATGTTTCTTTGTCTCCTCATTTTGGTTGCTTCCCTGTGTTTGTTTCTATGTATTAGGTAGAGCTGCTACATCTCTCATTCTTGGTAGAGTGGCCTTGTGTAATAGGTGTCCTGTAGGGCCCAGCAGCACAGCCTCCCCAGTCACCTGATCTGAGTGCTCTAGGTACCCGCTCCTTCATGTGGGCTGTGTAAACCCTCTTGTTGTAGTTGAGCCTTGATTGCTGTTGATACATCAATGAGAAGAATATACTTCTAGGCTGAAGGGCTGCAAGGAATGGCTGCCACTATAGCAGAGTTGCTGCTGTGCAGGGGTCAATTCCACTTCAGAGGGCAAAATTCACTTCAGAAGGGCTCTGGTGCTTAATGAGTCCACTCCTTAAGTGTGTCTCTCATGGAGGTGGTTGGGTGGTGCTCTGGCATGCTCTAAAACTGATTAATGGGTGCTCTGGCTCTGGGACCTCATGGGAGGTGCAGGCCAAGATCAGCCACCATCTGTGCTCTTCCCAGGGCCAAGTGACAGGAACTACTGAGCAATCTGCTGTTGGCTGCTATTTGTGCTAGGCTTGGAGGTGCCCAGGAGAGGCCATACCTGTGAATCAAAACCAGCAGCCTAGTACCAGGTCTGGGACCATTTAGTAAAAGGAATGGGGCACAGGTGGTCAGATGTTGCTTGTTTGCAGGTTGTGAAACTTTGAGAGATTTGAGAAAGTGCAGAGCATGAGCTAAGACAGGCTGTTTGTATGGAAAAGCCCCTGGAAATGACTTGGGTAGATCTGCAAGTTGGGTGGGTCAGGATCACCAGGGAAGGGCAAACAGGATGAGCCAGATTGATGGAGACTCATATATGGTTCTGTGGGGGGTGGGCTATTCTGTGGGGGGGTGGGCTCAGCAAAGGAACAATAACATCTGCCAGCACATCTGTCTAGGAGAAAGCTGGCCCTCAAACTTTTACCCCAAGGCCAGACAATTCAGTTCCTCCCATATGTCCCTGACATGCCTTTCTAGCTGCAATCCCAGCACTAGAGCTCAGAGCAAGTGAGTCCAAATAAGTCTGTGTGGGCTCTTTAAGAGGAACACCTGGGACACCAGCAGCCCTCTGTCTCATTCAGCCCACAACCTCACTGGTTTTCACAGCCAGAATTATAGAGACTTCCCTTCCGGGCACTGGGTTGAAAATCCTGGTGTGAGACTGGGACTCTTTGCTACTCAGAGGGACCTCAGCAGCTGAGATATCCTCCATATTTTTAACCACCACATGTGGGTGTGGGACCAGCTCATTTGGTGTCTCTGCTCCTCCTACCAGTCTCAATGTGGCTTCTTCTTTATATTCTTAATTTTGGGACTTCTGTTCTCCAAGTGTGTCTCTCATGGAGGTGATTGGGTGGTGCTCTGCTACATTTCAGGCAGTTCTGAATAATGGTTGTTCTGTAGTTTATTTGTAATTTTGATGTGGTTGGGGGAGGATACAAGTACTGAACTTACCTACATCTCCCTCTTGACCCTCCATGGCCAATAGATAATATTTTACTTTAACTTTATAATTTTCATTGTGCTATAGTTTTTGATCCATGTGTTATGCAGATTTGTATTTCTTAATTTCTTAGTTTCCAAACTCAAATTTTTCTATTTATCTTGTTGGGTTGTACCATTTAATTGCACTAAGTCAGACAAAAATCACTATATGATTTCACTATGATTTCAAAATTTCTATATTTTCATTTAAATGCAAATGTTCCACATGCATTTAAAATGAATGTGTGGTCTGCAGTCATTTGATTCAGTCCTTCATATGTGTTCATCAGATCAAGTTTTTTAATTGTATAGTACACATTTTCTATATTCCTGTTTGTTCTATAAAACATTGAGAAATATGCTAAAATCTCTGAGTATGATGGAAGATTAAGATGTGCCTTTTTTATAGGTATACCAATTTTGCTTTACGTATTTTGGGGCCAATATTGGGTATATGCAAGTTTAATTTTTTATATTTTCTTTGTTAATTGAAATTTTATCATTATAGTGCACCATTTTATCTCTGGTAAAGAGATTAGGCTTTGCTTTAAAGTCTCATTTGACTGATATAGATCTAGGGACACTAGCTTTTGAGGTTGGCAGTTTATGTACAATATCTTTTTCTATTATCTTATCTTCAACAATTATATACACTTATATTTTAGAAGTGTTTTATCTAAGTAGCTGAGTGTTACATTTTTATTCAGTCTAACATCTTTATCTTTTAATTGGATCATTTAGTCCATCTCCATTTGATATAATTACCAATATATTCTTTTAAATCTACCATCATATTGAGTGCTTTATTACTTGTCTCATCTATTTTATGTTCTTTTCTGCCCTCTATTTTTTACTTCTTTTGGACTAATTATTTTTATTATTTGATTTATCCCCTATTAGTTTGGAAGCAATATAATCATTCATTATTCTGTTAGTCATTAGCCTAGAAATTAGAGCAAGCATTCCTGCTATTTCAAAGGCTAGTACTAATTTATGACTTTTATTCTTTTTTCAGGAAAATTCAAAAACATTAGAACACTTTAATTCTATTTCTCCTATTCTCAGATTCTTCTCTTTTTATTACTACCTACTCTTACTGTAATAGATGTGATGTTACTCTCAGATTATATTGAGAATACAGATCAAAGAGTTTTGATCAGTAAAGAAGACAGATTTAATTTATTATCTCAAGTTCATCCCCTTTTCGGAA
Source organism: Plecotus auritus (assembly GCF_963455305.1). Taxonomy (NCBI): domain Eukaryota; kingdom Metazoa; phylum Chordata; class Mammalia; order Chiroptera; family Vespertilionidae; genus Plecotus; species Plecotus auritus. The sequence goes on along the minus strand of NC_137771.1, from coordinate 87,581,287 downwards.
TCATCAAGTCTTTTCCTATGTTGATGATTTGGTGATGTTTCTTGTTAGCTATTCTCTGTGGAGGAATGTCTTTATCTGTCCAATATTGGTAGTCTAGATGGGTTTTCCTTGAAGCTCTGTGGGGCGCTTTGATAGATTGCATAAAAACTGGGAAGCAATTATTTCTCTCACTGAATACTCACTTTCCTGCTGTATGACTTTGTAACTTCTCCCATCAAGAGTTGGCATCTACTTATCTTCTCCTCAATCTTGACTGAATTTCTTTGACAAGCAAAATATGGCAGAGTCAGGTTCTAATTCTAAGCCAAGGCCACAAGAGGTCTTGTGCATTTTGGTTCTTTCTCTTGAATTTAGCAGAGCCACTGAATCAAGATCAGGCTGGTTCTCTAGAGGTCAAGAAACCGTGTGAAGAAATGAGGCATGACAGCTGAGGCCATTCTAGATCAGCTACCCACAGCCAACCCATCAGCTGACCATACACAAAAGTGAACCCAGCCAAGACCAGAAGAACCACCCAGCTGAACTCACTCAAATTATCAACTTGCATAATTGTGGGCTAAAAAATATTTTGACGAAAGTTTTAAAAATATATTTTATTAATTTCAGAGAGCAGGGGAAAGGGAGAGAGATAGAACCATCAATGATGAGAGAGAATCATTGATTGGCTGCCTCCTGCACACCCCACACAGGGATCGAGCCCACACCCAGGACACTTTGACGGGGAATTTAACCGTGACCTTCTGGTTCCTAGGTCAAGGCTCAACCACTGAACGACACCAGCCAGGCTTGATGAAAGTTTTGATGCCTCTAAAAGTACAATTTAAATCTACATTTAAATTTAAGTGCAAAACTTTTATGGTTTAGTTAAAGTAGTAGTCATCACCAAGATTGTCTCTAGAGACCGTCTCTAGGTATATAAAATATTACTAAGTTCACATGTATATTAAAATAAAGTGTGATAAATTTTGCATGTTTTTTAACTTCATCCTACACCCTGACCTTTCAACAGACTAGGAAGTCTGTTATTAAAGAATCTCAAGTTAAAGTGTTGTCATTTTACATTAAAATGTAAGGTATTGATTTGTTTTTTCTTCACTCACCTATAACCTGTAAGAGAGCAAAATATCTCTCACATCAGATGGAGGGTAAGGATAATAAAAAATCTCTAATGGTTAAAAAATTCTGTGCTGAAAAAGAAAGCATTGATCAACATGTACTAGGTTAGAGAATAAATTCCTAGGCTGGATAACCTAGCATTTTATTCAGATTCGAGTAAAATATTACACAAAGGAGCTGGACTCATTTTTTAAAATATTAGACATACAGTTTTTCTATCCTAAAGCATATTTGTGTCTGCTGGCAGACAAGTACAGGTAATTGCCTCCAGGTGTTTGCCTGCAGGAAGTCATTGAAATTCAGTGCTAGTAATGGCAGTTTCCTCAGCAGCAAACACTAACCTGCAGGAACCTCTTAGGCATAGGTATATTTTAGAATAGCAATGCCAGCCAGCTGAAAGGCCAAGAAGGCCCAGCTTAACAAGAAACAGATTAACTAAAACAAGAATCAGGGCAAATTTTTAACTATTAACAAAAATTTAAGATGTAAGAAGAAATTTGTTTATTATTTTATAAAAACTTTTAAAAGTTGTTTCCTTTTCTTGAATTCTTACTTGTTTATGGTAGCTGCACAGCAGATTTCTCCCCCCCTGCCCAGAGAAAATATGAATTACAAGAATAACTGCACATTTCTTTAAGTTCTGTTTCTATAGAAGCTCATGTTAAAAAATATTCATTATTAAAAATAATCCTTTCAGGGGCGGGGTTTATGGGGTCAATGGGGAAACAGGCAGGTATCTATAATACTTTCAACAATAAAGATACATTTAAAAAATCTGGATCATTTTTCCACTGTGAGTAAATAATTAGGACATATTAAAGATGGCAGATTAACCATTAGCATTTAGCTCATTTCTTGCACCTCAAATGATAGTAATGTTGCTGGTTTTTTCTTGAAAGGTACACATTTACAAAGACAAAATAAACAAGAATGGAGATAACAGCAACAAAAATTTGAAAGTTGAGAAAAGATCTAAGAAAGATAAATTTAAGCCAGCTGTTGGAAAAGCTGAGAAATAGCCTGATATTTTTCAAATAAAAATCCATGAATGAGCATTACCAGGTACCACTGGACGCTTTGTTGCAAGTACAGATATTTAGAAGGAGCTGGACCTCCAGATTTCCTCCCCTATCCCTTGCCACAGGTCAACTATACACTCCAGCAAACGACTGGAGAGAATTATTTCCTGGAAGCAGACATGCCGAAGGTACAATACTAAAAACAGGAAGATTGAGTTTACATACTGACTGCTAGGATTTCCATTATCTCTTGCTCTTTTCTGGTCTGGAATGCTAGTGAACACCGCAAGCGAACGCAGACGCACCTGCGCACACAGACACATACGTCCAGGCAGGTGATTGGACGTCTTCTCTGGGGAATTTGACCAGTCTAAGAAGAAAGATCTGAAAATACTGACACTGAGGGCTCCACAAGGAAAAGTAAAGCCACGTCACCATACAGTGAAGTCTGTGGCTAATAAAAACTAGCCACTCACTCATCTAATCAGTTTTGAGTGTGAATTCCTAGTGCAAGTAGCCAGACAATATTCTCAGTAGTAATGCTGGAAGCTAGAAGACAATGAATTTAATGCCTTCAAAATCCTGAGAAATGTCATTTTCATCCTAGAATTTTTATTCAGACAAACTATAAACTAGTGTGAAGATAGAAAAAAGATATTTTCAGATGATCCAAGTCTCAAATAGTTTTGTTTTCCATGCATTCTTTCTTAGGTAGCCCCTGGAGGATGGGTACTACTCGAGTAAGGGAATAAACTAAGAAAAAGCCCCTGGAAATGGTGTCCCACCTGAGGAACAGGACAGGCAATCCTCAGGAAAACGGTAAAAGGGATATATGGGAACCGTGTTATGTCAGGCCTAGAGGGTGACTTTCGAATATAAGTCAAAAAGCTCTAGGAGAGAGCTATTCAATAAGACCAAATTAGTATTGTATTGATTAAGCTTGATTGGATTAAGATGGTATTTACCCATCTTAGATTTAATTAATAAGTACATAGAAAGCCAAGCAAACATACAAATTAGGCAATTATTTTCAGCAGGGAGATGAAGATAAATGTGTATTAAATGATTTAGCTGTGAGTAGTGTTTATAATAACACACGTGGTCATAGTGATGACGAACCTGTAAGCACTGCTGATCTAAGCAAGACTATAATCTACATGGGACACCTAAGGGGATGGGCATTGTAACTTCGCTGCAGGAGAGAGTGAGTTCAGGAGAAGAAAAAAAGGTAAAGCCTCACATTTCAGAGTGAAAAGTCAATAGGTAATTTCTAAATTGAAAAGTCAAAAATTTGCAACATGCTTATGTTATTTATAGTTACAAATGTCAATATTAAAGAATTGGCAAAAAAAAAAAAAAAAAAAAAAGGAAATATTTGTGTCTAAAGAGTGGGGCCCACAGAGGATCCAAGATGGCGGCATAGGTAAACACCTAAACTGCTGCCTCGCACAACAATTTCAAAACTACAAATAAAAGACAAAACATCTATCACCCAGAACCATGGGAAAGCTGGCTGAGTGGAAGTTCTACAACTAGAAGGAAAGAGAAAAGAGCAGTGAGACGTGCACAAGTGCTGAAAAGCTGAGGTACGGAGGTGCGCTTATCGGGCTGGCAGCAGGCAACAGGGAGCACTGCTTTTTTCAACCCAAAGGGAGATAAGCTCCCGATTACTCTGAACTCCAGTTTCTGGGGAGACGCGGAGGACCCAAACTCCTACTGGGAGAAGCTGGACTGTCTGCCATCGGGTCAGAAAGTGAGAGTGGCTTGCTTGCAGGGCTGCGCACAGGAATAATTGTTTACTGCACTGGGGCGTGAGACGCGGGGACGCGGTCGGAGACACAGAGCCGGCTAACTGGCAGCCATAGCTGTTTGCCACGCCCTAGCCTAGTGACGCCCTGAGACCCCGCCCTGCACAATCTACAAACCCACCCAAGCTCCAAGCAGCAGCTTTAGCATATGAATGGCCTGCCCTATCGCAGCTTAAGCTAGCAAACTTGCAGCCCAGGTCAGACAGCTCCAAAACCTCCAAACCCCAAGCAAAGAGGAGAAAACTGTAGTTCTCGCTGTAGCTCCTGCTTTGTGGCCTCAGACAGTAGCTGACCTGCACCCCATTGGAGATCCAGAAGCCAGTGTACCTAGTGGTCAGTGTGAGACACCAGATTTCAACTCCTCACATCCATAAGTGACACATTCAAGAGGCAGACTCAGTGAACACCAAAGCCCCACTGAAACAAGTCCTGCACCATAAGCGTGTCTCCAGTGCAGCAGTTCGTCCATTATAGACACAGCGGGTCCTCACAGCCAATTGGCCTGGAGGTCAATTCCTCCCAGTGTACCAACAGCAATCAAGGCTTAACTACACCAAGACTTTGCACTCAGCCCACAAGGGGGTGTACCAAGAGCGTCCTCCTCAGGTGATTGGGGAGGCTGAGCTACTGGCCCCTATAGGTCACCTACCATACAAAGCCACTCCATCAACACAGGGAAGCAGCCAAAATGCAGAGACAAAGAAACATGTCACGAATGAAAGAAATGGAGGAAAGCAAACAACTGGACGACATAGAGTTCAGAACCACATTTATAAGGTTACTCAAGAATCTTCTAAAAACCACTGAGGAACTTAGTGAGACCTTTAAGGATCTTAATGAGAATGCCAAAAAAATGGAAAAGGACCAGTCAGAAATTAAGCATACACTGTCTGAAATAAAGAATATACAGAAATTCAACTGTAGATCAACGTACCCCAAGAATCAAACCAAGGATCTGAAATATGAGGAAACAAAAAACGCCCAACCAGAAAAACAAAAAGAAAAAAGAATCCAAAAATATGAAGATAGTGTAAGGAGCCTTTGGGACAACATTAAGCGTACCAACATCCAAATTTTTGGGGTGCCAGAAGAAGAGAGAGAGCAAAATATTGAAAACCTATTAGAAGAAATAATGACAGAAAACTTTCCCTACCTGGTGAAAGAAATAGACTTACAAGTCCAGGAAGCACACAGAAGCCCATACAAGAGGAATCCAAAGAGAACCACACCCAGACACATCATAATTAAAATGCCAAGGGCAAAAGACAAAGAGAGAATCTTGAAAGCAGCAAGAAAATCAACAGTTAGTTACCTACAAGGGAGTACCCATATGACTGTCAGCTGATTTCTCTGCAGAAACTATGCAGGCCAGAAGGGAGTGGCAAGAAATATTCAAAGTGATGAACAGCAAGAACCTACAACCAAGATTACTCTACCCAGCAAAGCTATCATTCAGAGTTGAAGGTCAGATAAAGAGCTTCACAGACAAGAAAAAGCTAAAGGAGTTCATCACCACCAAACCAGGATTACATGAAACGCTGAAGGGTATTCTTTAAGAAGAGGAAGAAGAAGAAAAAGGTAAAGATAAAAATTATGAACAACAAAATGACATCAAATACATACCTACCAACAAGTGAATCTAAAAATCAAGTGAATAAAAAATCTGAAGAACAGAATGGACTGGTGAATATAGTAGAATCAGGGACATAGAAAGGGAGTGGACTGACAATTCTCAGGGGGAAGGGGGTGTGAGGGGTGCGGGAAGAGATTGGACAAAAATCTTACACCTATGGATGAAGACAGTGGTGGGGGGTAAGGACATGGGGGTGGGGTGGGGTGGGGAATCAGGTGGAGGGGAGATATGGGGGAAAAAAAAGAGGAACACCTGTAATAAACTGAACAATAAAGATTTATTAAAAAAAAAAAAAAGAGTGGGGCCCATGCCCGTTTGGCTCAGTGGATAGAGCGTCGGCCTATGGACTGAAGGGTCCCAGGTTCAATTACTGTCAAGGGCACATGCCCCGGTTGCAGGATTGATCCCCAGTAGGGGCTGTGAAGGAGGCAGCCGATCAATGATTCTCTCTCATCATTGACATTTCTATCTCTCTCTTTCCCTTCCCCTATGACATCAATAAAAATCTATTAAAAATAAATAATTAAATAAAATAAAGGGTGGGAAAAGATGATAATGGAGATGATAGAAAGCAGTTTTTTTCATAACAAGAATAATAATTTTCTGACTCTTTAAATTTCAATGAAAATTTGTACATTAATTTTAAAAGGAGAAAAAAGTTCAGGTTAAAAGTTGCTCCTAAAATCCTTGAGCAACTAATTTCAAGAGCTATGGATGACTTATCTAATGAAAATTGCAGATCTCTCTCTATTTATTCATTCAAAGAATCATACAGTGAGCGAGTATTTGTTAAATGACCATATTTTTACAAGGTGCCATGTGAGATACCATGGAAAATGTGAATAGGAAGAAGTACAATATTTTTTCCCTCACAATATGATTTGCAAATAGGAAAGGTATGTGAAACATGTTTTTACATGTTTATTTGAATCAGTGAAAAAGGGACTAGTTTGAAGGTGAAGGAATGACATAAGACAGTATGAAAGAAATAGGTTCAGAACTCTTTATTTTGATGTGGCAATTGAAATTGAACACTGAAGAAGGAGGTAGACCAGATAGTACTAACATGAGCAAAACCATAAAGAAAGCAAATGTTTCAGCAAGTTTGGGTGGTTGCAAATCAATCAATATAATGGAGGACAAAGAATGACAATGTGAACTGGAAGAGAGCAGGGATCTTGTGTGCCATGTTTATCACTATATTCTGAACACCTAGAACATTGCCTGGCACATACTAGTTAATAAATAGTTGCTCAATGGATGGTTTGATAAGATTGGAAAGATAAGTCAGGAGTTTGTAACAAAGGGCCTTGATGCCATGTTAAGAGTTTAGACTATAAGTAATAAAATCATTCAGGAGAGGTTTGCCATGGTTCTAATTTTCATGGCTGAATTCAGGATAAATTGGAAACAAGATATGTTAGGTTAGGAAACCATGAAAAATAAAAGTTTGAATTATATCCATTAGCCCTGAAGTAGAAAGGAAGAAAAAAAAAAAGAAAGGTTATTATAGAAACTAGTCATGATTTTATGGAAATGAACTAAGTTTGGGGGTCAGAAAATCTAACTTTAAATCCAGTCTGGGTCATTTAATATGTGTGAAAATCCCAACAAGTCATAGAAACTTTTAGAGTCCTTATTAGTAAAATCGGGTATGTTTTTAAATCCTTCATTTGTTGTCTTAAAGGTATTAGGTAACTTTTATGGATATGTAAACACATTAAGGCAGTATAAATAAATTGAGATGGGGACAAAAGAGGAAAACATGAGTGGGTACATAAAACAAAGCTAGGGATGAAGCTAAAGTCCACTGTGATACACAAAATGATGTGAAAGCATGTTGCACATTACAAAGAGCTATCCAAATAATAGGTGCAGCTAACCTACACCATTTCTGATTTCCTGGAAGCTTGAAAGATATTGCCAGGGGATAAGAGGAAAGGGCATGATGTGGGTGCAGAGGCCATGAGTTGTAGACTAAGCTTTTAAGAAGTTTAGAGTTCAAGAGAAAATGAGAAACAGGATATACATAGTGTTGAGAAAATGAATCTAAGAAAACTTTTTTTTTTTAATCTAGGAGGTATGTGAGCAGATCTGTAGCAGAAGAAGAGTCTGTGAAGTAGGAGAGAGAGAGAATAATGAGAGGGCCACGCCTGGGCTCCCACTGGAAGAGAACAAAGGAGGCATAGTCAGTGGGAAGAAAATTGGCCTTAAGTGGAGAATAGATTCCACTTCCTCCAGAGGAGGAGGAAAGTAGAAGAGCAGAGGAAGGTGGAGTAACAATGAAATTGTGGAGCATCAGGGGTTAATGGGCTTCTCTTTCTCCACAGGCTAGTGAAGGGCTTTGGCTAAAAGCAAGGTAAGTGAGTGGGTGAGGGGAGGAGCAGACAAGTTTCCAGTCATTAGAGGGCAGAGATACAGAACCAGCATAAGAGGACTGTCAACTATAAATATACCCAAGCTTGTTGAGACCAAAGAAACATCATATATTGCAGTCACGGTTTATATAACATATTATGCTTTATGGATAGTTTTTTTAAAAAAACAAACAAACGTATTATCTCACTAGTCTTCATATGCTATCATTACATTATAAAATAAGGAAATTGAAGCTGAGAAAGAAATAACTTGCCCAGGATGACGGGGCAGGAAAATTCTTGTCTCACATTATAAAAATTTTAATCAGGTTTGGTCATTAGTGGGAAGAAATCGTCCTATTTATGTTATGAAATGTTCCTTGATTAGCAAGAAAAGTGGAAAGCTTCACAGGGATGAGATAAAGTCACTATTATCCAAAATATTATTTTGGTCAGTATTACACAAAGTATGTGTTTGCAGTGAATGAACAGAGACTTCATAACAATTGCATAGAAAAAAATTTTTATTTTTTATTTATTTATTTTTTTAAATATATTTTATTGATTTTTTACAGAGAGGAAGGAAGAGGGATAGATAGTCAGAAACATCGATGAGAGAGAAACATCGATCAGCTGCCTCTTGCACACCTCCTACTGGGGATGTGCCCGCAACCAAGTTACATGCCCTTGACCGGAATCAAACCTGGGACCTTTCAGTCCGCAGGCTGACGCTCTATCCACTGAGCCAAACCGGTTTTGGCAAAAAAAAAAATTTTTAAAGAGACCATTCTAACACCAATCAGATTAGAATTGCATGTTTGCACAAAAATCTTATTGTCATCTTTTCTACTTTGCAATGTTTTCATGGTTAATCTATCTTGCGGACAGGAGATGTTGAAAGCAGGGTGTTTAATGTTAACTCACTCATAATTAAAACATCATAAATTGGAGTAAAGGGAGGTTGTAACATGCTTAAATTTAGAATGATTTGAAAATAAAATAAGTAATTTTCCCTTGGAGAAGAAGAGGACTTTCAAGATCTCAGCTGAGAATAAAAAGTGAAAAACTGGATAAAGTAATGAGACAGAGAAAAGTAGTGTGCTCTATCTTTGAAGACATAGAATAAATTGCATTGAGAAGGCAGTTTTATTGTTAATTTTTAATATTTTCATTGATTTTTACAGAGAGGAAGGGCGAGGGAGAGAGAAAGTGACAAACACTGATTCGATAGTGTAGCATGAACTGCTACTGGGGAGCAAGCCCACAACCCTGGATGTGCCCTGACCTGGAATCAAACCAGCAACCTGTTGGTGCACGGGATGATGCTCAACCAACTGAGCCACACTGGCCAGGGCGAGAAGGCAATAGCTTTATAAAGAGTATACAGACAAGTTATTTAGAACCCATACCTTTTTTAAAAATCAAGATTTTATTTTTTAGAGCAGTTTTAGGTTTACCAAATAAAGTGCTCTTTCTCCTCCCACCCTTCATTACTAGCATTTTGCATTAGTTGTGGTACATTTGATGAACCAATATTGATAAATTATTATTATGTAAAGTCTATAGTTTACATTGGCGTTCACCCCTTGTGTTGTACAGTTCTATGGAACCCATTGTTGTTGTTTTTTTAATTGAACTTATTGGGATGACATTGTTCTACCATTTTTAATTGTACTACCTAGAAAGTAGTTTTGATTTGTTAATATTTAAGTTGAGAAAAACTTTCAAAGAATTAACTAAACATTTAGATTTTGAATTTGTGCTATTGTTTCTAGATAGGTGATTTTTATCTAAGATTTCAAAGCAATTATAGAAAAGATCTTTTTACTTTTATTCTACCTTTTGAAAAATTTACAACCAGTGGCCTCTAATCATATCTCAACATTACCTGAGAAAAGTAACATAAGATATTTTTAAATTTAAATTTTTACTGAAATTCAATAATTTAAACCTAAATGCATTAAGGTTTGAGGAAATTATCATGTAATTTTTGTAGCTATCACAAAATGATATAGTAGAAAAGGGACAAAATACATAGATTAATTTTGTTTTCAAATAAATATTTTACAGTGAATGTATTTACACCTGGCATATTATCTCAGATTTAAAAGAGCCTAAAGTATATAATCTAAATACTGTAACTGATTTTTGAAGGTTTGTCTATATTGAAATAATATGTGATTCTTACAATGACATCTCAAGTAGATCATAATCAAAAAGGAAAGAATGAAGGCGTGCATAGAAAGAAAATAGGTTTTAAAAAATCTAAAAAAGATGAGGTCTGTGATTAAAGTTTATATTGTCACAAAGTACCTGATTAGAAAATTCACCGTCTTTGAAGTATAACCGACAAAATTATAGACTCTTTAACCTAAAATAGACTTTAGGAAGCTAGTTTAACACATCACATTACAGGTAGAAATTAAAACTCAGTGAAGTGTCTATGTTAGTGATAAAAGGTACCACCTATCTATGATTCTCACACACATATCAACAGTACTGGATACAAGTAAAGTATATGGATTTCAATTCCATGAAAGGATGGTTCACAGCCAATGTTCAGAGTTGGTTATTAATTAATTAGTTAATTAATAAGAAAGATTATGTAGAATAATAAGATAGAGTTACCTGTTTTAGAAACAGTTTAGAGCATAAGATAGTAACTGAGAAAAAATAAAGCAACAATAGCACTTCAAAGTTGCTGGCATGATTAACTACCTAATTGGGAATATGCCAATTTTATATGAGCTTGTTGGACCATGTCACAAAGTGGTCACAAAAAAGGGACAATTCAGCGAGATCCTAGAGAACGGGGAGGGTTTTGGTGAGCAGAGTAGAGAGGCAGGCATCCCATGCAGTGACAGCAGTTGGAAATAGGGAGGCAGGGAAGCACCAGACTTACTGCAGAAACAGCTAGTGGAACCATGTAGTTGAAATGACTTTATTTAGGAAGCAGCTGACAATAATGCTGGCAATATATATACACCTGGGTCACACTGTGGATGGAAAGCAGAGAATATAAACTTCATCTTATAGTTAGAGGGCAGCTACTTGATTTCTGGAGTAAGGGAGTTATATGATCAAAGCGTTATTTTTAGAAGATAATTAGGGTGGTGTGCTTGATTAAGAGAAGCTAGGAATGTTTGGACTCCAGCCCTACTTCTTCCAAGTTGATGCCTTGGTGGACAACTGCTTTCTTTCCCCAGACACTCTCTAATGTTAATATTGGCAGCATTGGAGTACCACTGGACTAGATTACTGAGCAGCTTTTCATTACATGTGATGTAGAGTGTATTTGCTTTTCATCTGTAGCAATCTTTGAAGAAGAATTAGGAAAAAAAAATTTTCAATGTATCCCATCACACCTCTACATCTTAGGGTAATAAAAGTGAAATCCAAATCTTCTAAATGTGGGTGAAAAAACAGGGAGTTGGCATTAAGGAAACAGGCATGAAGCTCTTGGTTAAGAGAAAATTGAGGAATTAGAAAAATGTGGTTGGAAATGATGTCAAAATTGTAGGCTATGGTGGTTGTAAAGACCTAATTCAGATTTTAATTAGAGAATCTGTATTCAAGAAACCAGGTGTCAGGGCAGTATAAACTAGAAAAAAAGAGAGATTGTGAAGTATTTTCCATCCAAGGAATTCAATGCACTTGTTAATATTAATAGAAGAAGTAATTGCTATTGAATTTAAGAGGACAGATGTCCAATTCACAGACGTCATAGAATCTAAAAGTAATATAGCTCTGGGATTAAGAATAAGCCATTCACTTGAAATTCAGAAGCAAAGAAGAGAAAGAAAATAGAGCAGAAAATGGCAAGTAGTTACAAGTAAGGAAAGAAATGCTTCCTTGGAAAGGAAGCCAATTATTATGTAAGTGAAAAAAAGAAGGGAGGAGATAATGAAGAGACATGGAAGAAAAAAGTAAAGAATATTCCGCATAGTGGGAGAATAAAAAGGAGCAGTTTAGTTAGATACTTATATAAAGTAGATACATTCAGATCATTTAATAAGCACTCACTGTCCTATAAAGCATCCCTAGGAAGCAGATTATGATTATCACCCCATTTTACAGACCAGTGTCTGTAAATTTTACAGTGTCCTTTAGTCCTTTAGCACATTAACCTTCGGGTGCTAACAATGAATCTGAATTGTAATTTGGCCACAATAAGAAACATTACTCTTTCTTCTTTCTTTCTTTCTTTCTTTCTTTCTTTCTTTCTTTCTTTCTTTCTTTCTTTCTTTCTTTCTTTTTTTTTCCAGGATCTTTAGTTTAACCTAGAAGAATGATTCCTTTGACTTATCTGCTGCACAACTGGCCAATATTCCACGATGCCATCTCAATACTGTGTTATATTTTAGATTACCAGAAAAATTGAGCAAGCTTCAAGGAAATCTAGTAGCAAAAATTCCATACTATTAAGTCAGCTGCTAATATTTCTGCAGCACTCCAGAATTTCTTATTTAAGTAGTGGCCACATTTTTCTCTGGCTTTCTTTGAATTAGTGAGAACAGACACACACCAAATATTTTCTTGTGACTTATTGCAGAATGACAGCTTGGCCTTCTGGGAATATGAAGCACAGACCACTGTCATAAAGTAACTTATGATTGAAAACTTTAAAAAAAATAATTGGTTTGGGACAATACTTTTTTTTCTAATTAAGAAAATAAAAGATTTCTTAATAAGAAATCTCACTAAAAATTCAAATGAAAAAAATGGTGTGAGTTTGTTTTAATGGTATCAAAATGGATACAAGATCATCAGTTGCTCAAAATACTTAATAGTCTTTATTGAGATGGTAAGAAATATATTTCTTTAAAGAAAATCCAAAAAACTAACGACCTACTTTCCCCTATCAGATTTTAGTATAATAGAAAATTATGCTTTTAGAATAAGGCAAATAGCAGGAGAGTTACTGTTAGAAAAGTGTCTGCTTTACCTTTCTGAAAATCACTTTATTTTGTTCCAGAGTGGTGAACTATGGAACTTTCTGAGAGAACGTGGTTACGAAACTGTTTTGTGATCAGGGAACAGGAGGGAGGAACTGTTTTGACTCTCTTGTTACTATGTGAGGGATGGAATTTTGCAACCAGAAGGTTCCACAACAGTTGGGAATGACAGTTGTATGAGTGGCAAGCAGAAGACAAATGTGTGTGTCCTGTTACTCCTGATCTGAGCACTACATATCAGAACTGTGCCAAGATTTCCTGCTTGCATCAATATTTTTTGCAATTACCATTATGTAATTATGCATTATCCATTAATAGCAAAACAATCTTACAATAACATCTACACTGTCTTTAGGTTAGACAATTATCTGGCTAGCTGATAACACACACACACACACACACACACACACACACACACACACACATACACACAGCCTTATTCAGATGCCTTTTTATAACCCTTGTTCCATTTCCAATCATCTACTATAAATCAAGCTCCATCTCTTCTTGAAGAAATGAAAATAGCTGAACCTTCAAAAGCACTCCAAACATGTTAAAGTCTATCGTGAGCTTTAATGGCCTATTTTTAGTGGCTTACTCTTGTCTTTTATTTCTTTGCTTATCTCTTACTGGTGTATTAATATTACTTTCCTTTTCCTTAGTCTCTATAAAGTCCATTCTGTCTATTGTTCTTTCTCCAACTTGCCCAATTTGGACTTTGACTTTAGATTCTTAGGTTCCTTTATATTGAAACCTGTAGGCATTTTGGCATAATAGGAACTACCATAAAAAGAACGTACCAATACACTCAAAATTATAAATTAAACCATGAGCTTTTAGAAACAGAAAATTAAACCAAATAGTACAGAATACTACCACATTAAATTTAAGGAAGGAAAAGATGATGGGTTTCAGAGTTGTTTACTAAAAGCAATTCAGTCGCAAAATTCAATAAGCAAGCATCTAGAGAAAACTTTTTGAGCTCAACTACATATTTTAAAAGCCAGGAGCTGGTGAGTTTGGGTCCTGGTTAGGTTGTGGGTAACGGAGATGTTAGTGTAGCAGGTAGACATTGGGAATCAAGATGTGTTTGGAGAAAGAGAACACTTTTGAAGCTAGTGGGGGTGGAGTTGTGGGGTCGGCAGTTTATGTACAGGAAGGAAAAGTTACTTATAACCATTGATTTAGAAGGGAAACTTGAAATGCTCTAATGTTTTTTGACTCCTGTCCTGTATCCTGATCCACATACCTAGTGTACCCCTGTGGTATATATTTATCATATATAAAATAAATAATACTCTAAACCTATATCAAGTTCTACTAGACAGGTCATCAGGTGGAAAATCTCAAAGAGAAGGAAACTTGAAGAAAAAGGCTGTCGCTTCAAAGCAGTGTTTAAGGCCCACCTGCTCTCTCAGATCCCAGACTGCAGCCAGTGAGAGGGCAAAGGAAAGCTTGCACTCACTGGGGGGCTCAGGACTAGTCTGCTCTGCAGATGGTGAGGGTTCTTGGGAGGCCTTGTGTGGTTGTACCTTGGATATCTTACTTAACCTCTCTAAGTCTGAGTTCCTTTATCAGTAACACGTAGATAACAACAGCACTGAAGCAGCCCTTTTTTAAAAAATTTATTTTGGAATATTTTAGATTTACAGAAAAATTGTACAGAGTGCTCCCATATGTCCTCCCCAAGTTTTTCCCACTGTTAACATCTTACATTACCATGATGCACTTGTCAAAAATGAGAAACTGCTACAGGTACATTACTATTCACACAACTCCAGACTTTATTTGGATGTCACCAAGTGTTTCCATTAATGTCCCCTCTCTATTCCAGGATCCCATCCAGGGCACCATGTTATATTTAGTTATCATGTCTCCTGAGTCTCCAGAGACTTATTTCAAGATTTAAAAGGTAATGAATGTTAAAGCACACTTAGTAGAGTGTGGAAATGCAATAAGGAATTGGTCAACACATATATAGCTATAACTATGTGACAGGCACTGTTCTAAGCGCTTTAGAAATACCTGTACATCTAATCATCATGATTCTATGAAGATTCTAATTACACCCACTTTACAGATGAGTAACCTGAGGCACAGGAAGGTCAAATAAATTGCCTAGTATTACTCTTTTGACAGGGTTGGGATCCGATCCAGGTTTGCTGGCTTCTATATTTTTCTTTAACATTTTTAATTTATTGATTGATTTTAGAGGGGCGGGGGGAGAGAGAAACATCAATTTGTTATTCCACTTACTTATGCATTCATTGGTTGATTCTTGTATGTACCCTGAGCAGGGATGGAATCCAGAACCTTGGTGTATAGGGACGATGCTCTAACCAACTAAACTACCCAGTCAAGGTCAGGTTTGCTGGCTTCTAAGTCCATATTGTTTTCTCTGCCATATTTTTTCTTAATTTTATACACATACACACCTTTCTCTTCCTTTCAACATAAAATGCTTAAGCCACAAAACCTTAATCAAAATTATAGCAGAGGAGCCCTGGCTGGTTGGAGTGTTGTCCTATAGACCAAAAGGTTGTGGGTTCAATTCTAGGTCAGGGCTCATACCTAGGTTGCAGGTTCAATCCTTGGTTGGTCAGGTGTGTATGAGAAGCAACCAATCCATGTTGCTCTCTCACCTCAATGTTTCTCCCTCTCTCTCAAAGGAGAAATAACTCTTTTTTTAAAAAATTTAGGAATGTATATTAAGAGTATGCTAAAGGCAATGGAGTTGCTGGTGGTTAAGAAATCGAGCAAGGATACAAAAGGAAAAGGATTTGAGAGCAGGAAGAAGGGGAGGAGGATTGACTAGAAGTTCTCCAGTCAAGCTCTGCCAGGAGCCAGCTTGGTAACATTGTATAATACACATGACCACTTCATATTTTAGTTTCCTAATCTGTCAGATAGGCAGTTCCCTTTTAACCATATTATGTAACATCAAGTCCAGAAATTAAACATTCCAAGTTGTTTAAATGAAAATGCAAAAGTAAGAAAACATAAAGCTGGCATGAAAGCCTTAGTAACTAAGCTGCAAGATGAGCAGGGCTCAGACTACAACAGAGCTGTTAGTCTGGGGACATTTTGAGAGCAGGTCCTGGGCACAAAACAGCAGAATCTGAAAGTAACGAACTAGCAGGACTGCACGCACTTGTAAAGAAGTCATGGTTCTCCTCTCCTTCATCTACTCAGCAAACATTTATAGCAACACTGTTCCAGGGACTGGGGATTCAGTGGGGAACAAATCAAGCTGCCTTTAATCACGGCCCTCATATTTTACTTGAGGACTGAGAGATAAGAGACAAGTAACCAGTAAGATAATTCCAGAGTGTCAGATGTTATAAAGGAAAGCCATGGAGTGATGAGACAGAGAGTATGGGGTAGGGGAAGTGATATGCACACCTTAGATAGGATGGATAGAGAAAGCTTAATTTACATATGTTTGATTGTGAATACACTGGGGGAAACAAGACCCTTAAATCCTTTGGCAATCAATAAGATGGCTTTATTTATACAATGCAGTAAATGTGCAGAAAGCAAAACAGCTTTCCAGAGAAGGTTTGACAACTATTTTACTAGAAATGTTAAAAAGTAGAGTACATACTAAAGGTTTAGGAGTTATTTAGTAAGGACACATTTGTAATACCTTAATAAAGAAAACAATAATTAAAAAAAAGTTATTTAGGAGTAATTATTCCTGGAAATAAGTGAGACTAGAATGAAGTCTTTTTGGCCCTCCGAGGCTAAGAAAAAATAAAATTAAGCATGTCCCAGCAGTATTTTGCTTGGATAAAGGACACTGCAGTCTAATCTAGAGCTTTCCATTTTTTTTTTAATGCAGCAGTGTTATTAAAATAGTAATGATAGTTATAATCGTAGCTAACATTCATTGAGTACTCAGTCACTTCCAGGCATTTTCATCTAGTATTTCACTCAGTCCTCTGTTCATCCCTACAAGGAATGTTCTGAGGCTTAAAGAGATGCGAGTGACCTTTCCCATAGTCACCAGAGTCCTCTAACTGAAACCCAGGTATGTCTGAGCTCAAAACCCATGTTAACTTATTTTATCTACAAGCACCTGACAAGCCTCTTTCCTAGGTCGGTATTAGTTCACTCTGCATTTCCATGTGAAAATACTCTTGTCTGCTGTCCCTACCCTGACTCCCAAATTCATATGTTGAAGCCTTACCCTCAGTGTGACTGCATGTGGAAATAGGGTCTTTATGAGGTAACTAAGTTAAATGAAACATAAGGGTGGGGCCCTGACTCCATGGGCTTAGTGTCTAAGAGATACCGGAGAGCTCTGGTATCTGGGCACACCTGGAGGGAAGACCATATGATGACATAGTAAGGAGGTGGCTGGCCAGCTACAAGCCAGGAAGAGTGTTCTCACCAGAAACTGAATCAGCAGAATCTTGATCTTGGCTTTCCAGGTCTGTGAGGAAATAAATTTCTATTATAGTCACCCAGTCCATGGTACTTTGTTATGGCAGTCTGAGTTGACTAATACAGTGTATTAGATTGCTGGACTAACACAGTGTCTTAGGTTGGGCTAATACAATGTCTTATAGTTACACTTGTTTCCACATTGTCAGAGCACGGATAAAGTTTAATTGTTTTAATTGAACGCTGTTGCCTCCTCGGAACTGCAAGTATTGCTTCTATCACTCTTTCACCTCTTTAAGAGGTAGTACACCAAATAATATTCTTTAAACTATATTATTAATTGGCATTGAACTTCTTTTTTAAAATATATTTTTATTGATTTCAGAGAGGAATGGAGAGGGAGAGAGATATAGAAACATCAATGATGAAAGAGAATCAGGGAGAGAGATAGAAACATCAATGATGAAAGAGAATCACTGATTGGCTCCCCGCTGCACACCTCCCACTAGGGATTGAGCCCACAACCTGGGCATGTGCCCTGACTGGGAATTGATCTGTGACCTCCTGGTTTATAGGTCAATGCTCAACTACTGAGCCATGCCAGCTGGGCTGAACTTTTAAATAAAGTTAGAAACCAGTTTCCTTAGATTGTGTATCCTGTAATGTTAGTAATGTCAACATTGGCATAAATGTGAATTAAATTATCCTTTTTAAACCTCAAACATCACACCATCCCAACTTTCCTATTTTTATCACACAATCTACCAAGTTTCAAAACTTGAAACTACGGACTGTTATTTTTTCATTCATTTTTCTTCTTTACTCCACAGATATAGAACATTAGAGTTATTATAATATTTTTCACAAAATATAATCTTTAAACTTTGAGCAGCTCCACATTCTTTGGGTTCTCTAGCTGCAGGCAAATTAGTTAGCATTTCTAAATCTCTTTTTCAACTATAGTATGGGTTTATAGTGGGGATTAAATGAGTTTATATAGCAGAGATTGGCAAGTCATAAACTCTCAACTGTCAATTACTACCACTACCACTACTACTACTATTACTACTTCTGGTGATACCAATGCTACTATTACTCCTACTTCCATTAAAAATACTACGATGATGGATCCTAAATCCATCAGTGACAATAATTTTCCTTAAAAAGATTATTCTCAGTCTACATGTCTCCAAATGACTACCAGCTACAGGCATACCTCAGCTACACTGCAGGTTCCATTTCAGGCCACCTCAATAAAGTGAATGTCACAATAAAGCGATCACATGAACTTTTTGGTTTCCTGTGCATATAAAGTTATGTTTACATGATACTGTAATCTACTAAGCGTGTAATAACATGGCTAAAGAGATGAACATACGTTAACTAAAAAATTCTTTATTGCTAAAAATGCTAACTATAATCTGAGCCTTCACTGGCTCATAATCTTTTTGCTGGTGGAGGGTCTTGCCTCAATGCTGACGAAAACACAATATTTGCAAAATGTAATAAATATGCCTCTATTTGCAGTATCATATCTTAATTCCTTCCTTAATTCCATTTTAAGTCCTTCCTTTTGCCCGTTGCCTGCCCATTCTGTTTTCATAGCTCCTTGCTAGAGAATCCACCCTTCCTGTTTGCCTAGGACAGTCCAGGTGTGTGTCTCTCATCTGGGTATAGTTATTAATAGTTTCTCTTTCCCTCTCAAAAGTCCAATCTGGATGCTACATTTATATGGTCACCCTATTTTTTTTTTTCACATTTGTTTTGACTCTCCACTCTAGCCAGAAAAATCATCACACATAGTTTACTTGCTTTCACCATCAAACTATTTCCCTTGCCTGGAATGCTGTTCTCATACTATTGCCAAATCATGAACTTTCCTTCAAAATCCTACTCAGAACTCAGTCTCAGGGTGGAACTCTCATAATCCTGCCCTCCATCCAATCCAGAGAGCCCTCAGCAATCATGTAAATAACTCTGTATAACTTTAATTGGCTCCGTTTATATGCTGCTCCTTGTATCTTTTTTTTTCCCCTCTCGGTACTTTTCCATGTGTTTATCCCGTCTCCATTAACTTGTAAACTCCCAGAGGGCAAGGCCTGAACGCAGGCTGGTGTTGGCATCAAGTGGATGAATAGTTAGGGCTGAATGGTACAGTGCAATCCTTCTTCATTACTAATCTGTTAAAAAAAAAAATAAAAGAAAAAAAGCACCCTTTGTTAGTGCTTTGTTTGTGATGGTTTTGAGACTGCTAATGTAATGTAGAAATATATCCAGTTTCTGCTAGTGTCCAGATAGCTAAGATAAAATCAACAGTTACAAGCTTTCCATAACGTGAGGGGGAGGGTGCCCTATAGGAATGGAGGCTATTACGGAGTTCATTTCATTCAGAGGTATATTCTTGTCTCTTCAAGGCCGCAGGTCTATCTAAGGAGGGAAATAACATCTACTTTCAAAACCGAACTCTAACAGCCAAACAGACAATACTCAGAAAACATACAATACTCAGAAAACATACAATACTACCTTGTTCTGAGTTTGTGCTGACAGTGGAGGGAAGTGAAATCTCCAGGGTTACTACTAGCTAGATGGATCGTTCATTTCAGTCCAGGTAACAAAGGGAAGACAGGGCAAAGCCCCTTTCTCTCTGCCGGGCTAAGAACTCACGCTCCTTTACCGTGACCACCTGCTTCCTTCTCTTCAAACCAGCGTGTAAAGTGCCAGATATCTGTACATCATGCTCGGCGCAGAGCCCACGGTGTAAACCCACGTAGGCGGTGCACTAGATAACATCAAAGCCCGAGGCAGGGGCCAGAACAGGAGGGGGAGGGGGCACAAACAGCCTGGGGAACCAAGCGCCTCCCCCTAGCATTTCCTCTCACGCCCCTTCCAACCTAGGAGGCTTTTGGTTTCTGCTTTTGTTGTTTTTAAAATTAAAAGTTAAATCCTGGAAGCTCTGGATCAGACTTTTGCGTTGCAGTTCGGGTAAGTTTTCTCTCGGTCCTTTTGTCTGGCATCTGGCTGGGGAAGAGTTGGCAGGGTGTGCGGGAAGGTTTTGTCGCCGGGTCGCCCCGAGGAGGAGGGGATTCGGCCGGTGGACAGGAAAGCCCAGCGCGCGCGGAGGGCGGAGGGCGGGACAGGCGGCGGCGTGACCCGGAGGCCGCCGGGGAGGAACCTCCGGGATCTCCGCGTGGCGGAGGCGCTGCCGGCCGCGCGCAGGGCGGAGGGCCGGGGCCGCGGGGCCGCGCCAGGGGGGAGCTTGAGCGGGGCCGGGCCGGCGGCCGCGTGGGAACCCAGGCTGGGGACGCGCGGGCGGCGGTGGTGGCGCGGAGCCCGGTGGACGCGGTGGGACGGCGGAGCCCGGCGACCAGCCTCGGGGTGCACTTCAGTCCTCCCAGAATTGCTCAGCAAGGAAAACGTGTGTAGAACTTTTCAGTGACACTGCCCTCACTTGAGCCCCGGTCCAGAAAGGGGGTTCCAAAACAGTTCACTTGGCCAGTAGGGGTGCAGACAGAGAGAAATGGGCCCCAAGGCGCACCCCCTTTTTTAATAGAGTATGATGACCACCCCCATTAATTACAGAATTTTTGACAGTTCAAACTGCTCTCTACCACTCACATTTGTCTTTTTCAAAATGTTTTTCTCTCCACATTCCATTTATAAGATACAATTTGAGAAACTATTTAAATTTGCCACAAAACAAGCCGAAACTACTTTATAGTTTAGCTGGCTTTCCTTGCTTTCTGGTAACTAGGAAGTTAGAATTGGAGGCAAAATTAGGAAAAGAAATTGCATTTAGAAAGTTAATTCACAAATAGGAAATAGGAAGCTGTTCAATATTGTATACATTTAAAAGAAAAGTTCAATATTGATTTACTGCTCAGAAGAATTAAATTGTGAGCAATCTAATAAAAAAAGTTGTTTAACAATTGAAATGACAAAATTGCATGTTTAATTTGTTAGAAAGTTCATAGCAATGCCAAATCCCTTATAAACACTGTCTACAATATGTATTTCTGTTATGTTCAACAACTATTTGGTTAAAATTATATTCACTCAGTTACCATTTTTGACTTAACAAGTTACACAAAGCAGAATTAATAATAATGGAGCTACCTTAATCTTTATCTTCTGACAGATTAGGTATACTTTCAAGTGTAAGTAAATGTTTATTTTTATTTAAGTACACAGTTGGGAAGTTATGTTGCACGCTGTTTGTGATTGCAACCCATTAGATTTCATTTTATGAGATGATTATATCACATCAAAAATGAAAAACTGCATTATTTCACTGCAAGATTGGAAGCATATTGTGCTAAACAAAATTTCAAATTTAGGCAGTTGTTGGATGATCTTTGCTTTTAAGACCAAAGTTAGTTTTTAATAGGCACATTCCCCATTGTACATAACATTTGGGGTGCAAGCTCGCCATTAGTGAGTGTTCCATTTTTAATTATTCCCATTCTTGTGCATTAAGCTTTTCTTAGCACAAATGAGCTAGAGATAGGATATCCTCAGGGGAATTTTAGGGGTGAACCCTAGCAGGAAAAACCCAGACGTCTTTATGGAAGCCTCAGGGAACATAATTCAACTTTGCAGATGGCCAGCGAAGTGGGTGTACGGTCGTTTAGCATGTTTATTCCTTAAAAGGGGAAAGAAGTTTGGTTTAATCTGAGAAATCTCTCTGCATCAAAATTTTTGTTTTACTTTATTCCTCCCAAGTTCAGCATGGCCCCTAAACCAATCTCTTTTGCCTGCTTCCTCAGGTGCACATGTAGAATTTCTGATCCCCAAACTTCTCACATTCTTTAGGTCTATCTCCAGAAAACCTTCTTCGTTCGTTAGCATGGTCCAGCCCCTCTTGATTTCTTTTCCATAAATTCCCACTCCTTGCTTCCTCTATCGCTTTCTAGCAGCCGGGGTCAAACTCTAGTTTATGGTAATTACTTCCTCTCCCCCCCACCCCCATCTCTTCTGCCCGGCGTCCCTGGAGCAGGTTCACTGCCCAGGTCTGCACCCCGCTTTCTTGACCTTAAACACCCCTCCTCTTCCTGCCCCGGCTGTCAGGCGGGCAGACAAGGGTTAACGCGCTCGCCGCCCGGGCTCTGGGAACCACCAGCGGGCTTTGGAGCGGCCTCTGGAATAACCTGGGCTTTCCTCAATCTTTTAATAGAACATCCGCCACCAAAAAGTGGTTTCAGTTCAGGGTTAATAATCTGTCCCCTTCCACTCTCCGAACCTACAACCCCGGCCCCAGGCCCGTTGTTTTTAAAAAGTTGTTTTTCAAAGTTAATGAGTTTCAAGTTTCACAATGACTTTACCCTTCCCTCAACGCCTTGCTGAGGAAACCCCCTTGGGGTGCCCCCCTTTCCCTTCCCCACCCCCACCCCCACTCGGCCCTGGCGGGGGGCGGGGCTGGGAGACCCCATGACGTCACCGGCCGGCCCACATCCTGCTTCAGAAAGTAAAGGGAAGGTAAAGGGAACTACCGCCCGCCGTCCCCGCCCCTCTTCTGGAACCAACCGGCCCCAACTGCGCGACCGGCCGGGCCTTCCCGGGGCCGCGTGACCGGCCGCGCCCGCCCCTCCGCCCCCGCCGAGCGCCAGCCCCGGAGCCTGCGCGACCTGGGCGCCCGCCCCTCGGGTCCCCAGCCCAGCCCCGCCCCTCCCCTCGGGCCGCGCCGCCGCTGCTCTCCGCCCCCCTCCGCGTCCCCGGGCGGCCCGGCGGGGCGGAGCCGCGGGCGGGCAATTGGGTGAGACGCGCTCTCGGGCCCGCCCCGCCGGGGAGACCCGAGGTTCCGGGCTCCACGCGGCCGGAGCGGGACACCCACCTACCCGTGTCCCAGGCTGGGCTGGCGGCCACGCTGTCCAGCTTGGGCCTCCGCGCCCCGGCGACCCCGCCCTCCCTTCCGCAGGGTTGCCCCTCAGTCCCCACCAGGGACGCCCCCTCCCCGCCCGCGTCGCAGCCGGTCGCCTCCCCGCTCCCGCCCCCGGGGATCCCCTGCCGCCCCGCCCACCCTCGGGAAAGCCTCGGACCTTCGCCCTCCCTCCCCTGCGCCGCCCAGCCCGCACTCCTCCCGTCGCCCCTAAAGACGCTAAACGTGCCCTCCTGTGTCCAGGGGAGAGGTAAAGCCCGCCCCCGCCCTCCTCGCCTCGGTCCCACGGTCCCAGGGGCCGCCCGCCCCGTCTCGCCTGTGCGCGCCCCCGGCCTCGCCGTCCGGCCCCTGGGACGCTTCTCCCCGGCGGCTGTCCTGCTGCGGCCGGGGGCGTCGGCGAGCGCGGCCGGCTCCCCTCTCGGCGCCTGCGGCCCCCGCCCGCGCGCTCCGCGCTCCCCCCGCCCCCCGGCCGGCTCCCCTGTTTAATATTTCAGCGCTGGGTGGTGTGAGTGCCAGTCGCCGGCCTTTAGCGTGCCTGCTGCTGGGGCGGCGGCGGCGGCGAGGAGGGGGTGGAGGGACGGAGCCAGGGGCCGGGAGCCGCCGCAGGAGGAGGTTATGTTTGTGTTTGGGGTTGTCAAGTGAAGCAGGGATCCCTGGCGCCGCCGCCGCCGCCGCGCGGGGGTCGCGGAGATTCCGGGCTCCGGCCGCCGCCATCAGCAGCGCAGCTCCAGGGCCGGCTGCAGCGGCCGCCGCTCCGCCCGGCGTCCTGGCAGCAGGTTCGGCGCGGGTCCGCGGCAGGGGCGCTGCAGCGGGAAGGGCGGCGGGAGCGGTGGGGTGGGCAGGACCACATCCCCCTCCGCGGGCGGGGGGCGTGCGGGCGCGCGTGTGTTTGCGTGTGTGTGCAAACGCCGACCTTGCAGAGGGGATGGCTGCGTGTGGGAGACGCTTGCCACTTCTGGGCGCCCTCGCCGCGCGCGAGCGGCCCGAGCTGCGGTCCTGCGAGCTGAGCAGGTACGGAGGGACCCAGCCTCCCCACCCGCGTTCCAGCCGCAGACGCATTTTGCAAGCGGGTGGGGGTGAGGGAGACCAGGCCTCGGCTTCCCAACCTCCCGGCTTTGTGGCTTTCTTTTCCTTTCGTTCTTTGCTCTAAGTGCCTGTTTACTCGCAGCCACCTGGGTAGTTTCTTTCCGGGTTGGGACTACGCGCCTGCAGCAGTTGGGAAGAGGGCAGTGGGTTTAGGCGCGGGTCGGATCTGGCTCCTTCGGGGTCGGGCTGGGGAAGGAGTTGCTGCCGTAGAGGAGGGGGCGCTGGCGGCGAGGAGGAGGCTCAGGGCTGCTGCGCTCGCCTCTTTTCGCCGTCCTCCTGCTCTTCTCCACTCGGGGCTCCTTCCTGAGCTGGCACTTCCATTCTCCCCCCTCCTCCTGGCGTGCGAAGTGCTTTGTTCAGTGCAGCGTTGCAGAGGGGTTTTCCCAGGCTCCGCCCTCCACATTCATTCATGTTTTTTCTCCTTGCAACTGTCTTTACGCTTTTTGATCATGTCATGTTTTTGCTCCATGTGGTATTTATTTCTTTCCCGAAAAGGAATGATTTGTCACTGGCCCTGGTAGCTACAGTGCTGGTGTAGTATTTGAAAATAGCCACTGTTCCCCTCCCACAAAGATTTAAACAAGGGATGGACAGCTAGGGACAGTGGGTAGGCAGGGAAGGGGGTAGCGGAAAGCTGTTTCTGATTGGGAATTTGCATATTTTACATTTTAAGCTCCAGATCTTATGGGAGTCATGTGACTGTTACAGTCCGAGTTCATGCTTTAAAAACTTCCAAATATGACCATTTAAAAGCTTCAAGTTTATTGTTATTTTTAAGAAGAGCTTTAAGTTTAACAGGGAACGTACTTAAGCATGGAATTTATTTGGCACTAATGTCTCTAAATTTTCTATTGAATCAGAAGCTTCATGCATTGAATGGTGGATGTCATTAATGCAGGGAATTGAGGAACCATATATTTGTAGATAATTTAGCAGAGTGTTAGATGAGGTACATACATAATATTGGACCATGATATTTTACATTCTCCCCCATGCATTTAAAAATACTGTACATATTTTTGGCAGTGCCCACATTTAGCCATATCAGGGTTAAGATACTGAAGTGATACTGAAGTTTTTTTGTAGCCTTCTATTTATTCTCTGTTACAATGAAACCATAAATTTCTTTAACCATATCCTGGGTATATATTTTAGATATAGTCTTTTCCACAAAGGCTTTCTTAAGGAGGATTAATATTTGAGTATTTTGGGGGATTGTTTAGCTCTTATATCCTATGAGGTGGATACTGTTCCCTAGTTTTACAATTGGGAAATCTGATCTTTGGAGAGGTTAAGTACCTTGAACAAGGCTACACAGTAAGGCATAAAGCCTAGCTTTGAAGCTAGACTAGTTTGACACCAAAATATATAGTCATGACTTGTGTTACCCAGCCTCTTTAATAAAACCCGACAATAGATATTATCTCCACTGAGGAAATAGGCACCGGAGTAACCGAGTCACGTGGCGCCACTTTCCTTAGTGGCTGACCATGGACACATTAGTTAACCTCTCCCCAGCTTACTAATAATTTTCTTTATAAAATGGCTAAGTGATAGCTACCTTATCAGTTATTAGAATTAAATTAGATAATGTGTAGAAAATATATAGGCACACAGTAGGTGTTCAATAAGTATTCTCTTGTTCTACAGTACAGGATATAACAAAAGTTTTAAACAAAGCATTCCTATTTTTGGTCTCTGCTTAATGATGAAAAATTTTGTGTTTAACATCATAATAATGTTCTTCATTTATCAGCCATATTGTAGGAAGTTAAAACTAAAATTTTAGCTCAGTGATTCTTGAGGACCTTGTGGAAGAGGAGGCCAGGAAGCTGATCTAGGGAGAAGGATAATTAGGTTTTAGATTATTACTCTCTTGACATTTTATTTCAGATCATTGTTTTTAAAATGTCTAAGTCAGGACAGAGTAGGTTATGCTGTAATAACAAATTCCCAAACCTTGGTGACTTAAAACAACAAAGGTCTCTCTCTTACGCTATATGACCATGTTGGGTTAGTGGGAGTTCAGCTCTGTGGTGTCGGATGTACTGGCTGGAATCGTGGCTGTCCCATGGCAGAGGGAAAGGAGCTCTGGAGGATCTTGCTTCTGTAACTAAATGCTTCATCCTTGAAGCAATGTATGCCTCTTCCACTCCCAGGTCATTAGCCAGAGCTGGTCACACATTTTAGCTAACCACAGGGAGGCAGAAAGTACAGTCCCACCATGAGCCTAAGAACTGGAATAATGGGGAGTATCCACATATATTAACTGAATTAACTCAGTGAAACGAGAATGTATGATTGGGTAGACATGTACTGTATACAGCATGCCTCTTATAGCTGATGCTATTCTTTAATTGTACCTGGTAATGTTACTTTAAAACACAATTCATTGGATTTTTCACTCTTTGATAATGGTACATTGTGGTTTTTTTTCCTGTTTTCTTTTTTTGTGTGTGTTGGCTGTTGTCATTTTTATTTGATAATCTAGGTCAGTGCCCCTGACTAGTCAGGTATTGATGGTTTAAAACTTCTTATGGCACACTGGTTGAAAAATTGCTGACTTAGTGGGTAGAGGGAAATGGAGGCAAGTGGGGAGGGGAGGAAAGAGAGAAAAAGAATTTTTCCTGTTTTCTTGATGAGAAAGCCCAAATTGGCAAAATGATGTGTCCTGTGTTTAATTAAGAGTTAGAAAATAACCTTTTGCAGTAGTCTCCAGCTAGGTTACCTTTAGTTAGGATAGTGTTGTATTAAGCCATTACCTTTGAAGTGTCTTTTTCCTTTGATGGTAGTAAAATGTGATTTTTTTTTTCTTTTTCAGCACATGGATTAATTGATGGACATTAAGTTTATGGAACTACCTTTTTGTGACCTACTCTTTCTACAATTTCTAAGAAGAAAAAAGGGCCCCTGAGTCAAAGAAGATGCCTCGAACTAAGCAGATTCATCCCAGAAACCTAAGAGGTGAGATTTTGCTTTAAAGAGAAGTCAGATGGCTAGTAAATCTTATAATAAAGTATTTGGTAACAGGAACGGCAGCTCATTAGATGTTGACCTTGCTTCATAGTGAGCTCCAGGAGTGCTGGTTCCATTTTCTTGCTCATTTCCACTTGCCCTGCACAATTCTGGTTTCTTAGGAACTGCTTAATAAACATTTGTTAAACGAATTAATTGAATTTAACAAAATTACAATGCCTTCCCAACCATTAGATGTTGGTATTAAAGTCTGAGACTTACTATCTTGTAACAGGAACCATATTTTGATTGAGGAATTTGAAATGAATGGTTGGATATTCTTTGCCAACTGGATCACGATGAATTTCTTTTACCCCTACCCCATACTTCTTTTGAGATTTATTTTTGTACTACTCTATACAGTAGAGTAACAAGAAGTGAAGACAGCTGTAGTTGACACTAACTCAGACCATTATTTGCAGAATTTGGAATAAATTGACCTATTTTTCTTGAGGAAGCAATTGGTCAAAAATATGTATAAAATATACATTTTATACACAGATGCAAAAATGAGTGTTTCCCATTATCTGTGAAGAGAAATTTTAATATTAGAAAACTTAGCTTATTTTTAAAAACGTTTTGTATTCAAATGTGTTTTATCAAGTGGGAATAGCTGTTATCTTTTATATTTAACTTTAGTAAATAAGAGTGTAGCAGTGTCAAGCAATGAACTGTTAATGCAAATAATTTCAAACTGAGTTAAGTGTCTTATAAAATATTTACTATTACAGAAAAAAAATTCTCAAGCACATACAAGGTAAAAAATGATTTAAAATCAAACATGAATTAAAAATGTTCCTTGGTGAAATAAATTTGGCCAGTCACCCAGAAAGTGATAATTGGAAATATGGTCAGTTTTGTGGCCTGCTTGAATCTGGAAACAGTGCTGTGTGCTGCCTAAGAATACTAGAACTCTGCTGGCATAGGTGGCTACCTCCGCCCAAGTTCAAATTGATGATTATAATACCAGTGTTTAATGAGGTGAGGAGTTAAACTGAGAACATAAAGTGTTGTGTGTCAAAGTCTGATTTTTCAGAGTCATATAGGAAATGTTGAAATTGGACCATATATTTGCCTTTCCCTCTCCCTAGAATCTGACCTCCAGAAAGTAGGGGCTTTCTCTCATTTATGACTGTAGGCCGGGCCTCCACACCCACAGGTGCCATCTGAAGTGGTCATTTGGAGGCCTGGGGCCAGCTTTTGTAATTCGCCTGCCCAGAGAGGGCTCCGTTCTAATATGTACCAAGGCACCCCAGGGCCAGCAGGTGCTCTGGCCAGCACAGTTGTGGCAGCTAATAGGAACCCAGATATTTGTTGAAGGAATGAATACATGATTGATCTGGAAGTATTATTCATTAGGTCAGAGTATTAAATGTTTTTTATATTTAAAATACATACAGTTGACCTTTGAACAACCTGTATTTGAACAGTGTGGCTCCACTTATTTACAGAGGGTTTTTTTTTCAATAAGTACAGTAAATTATTTTCTTACGATTTTAACATTTTCTTTTCTGAGCTTACTTTAGTGTAAGAATATAGTATGTAGTACATATGTATACAGAATGTGT
The DNA here is from genome assembly GCF_963455305.1 of Plecotus auritus. Classification (NCBI taxonomy): domain Eukaryota; kingdom Metazoa; phylum Chordata; class Mammalia; order Chiroptera; family Vespertilionidae; genus Plecotus; species Plecotus auritus. The sequence goes on along the minus strand of NC_137771.1, from coordinate 87,552,469 downwards.
TAATCGGCTGTTTATGTTATCGGTTCCGCTTTAGTCAACAATGGTTAAGTTTTGGGAGAGTCAAAAGTTACCTGGATTTTTGACTGGCGGGGAGGAGTGGGTCTGTGCCCCTAACTCCTGCTTTGTTCAAGGGCCAGCTGTACTTTATAATTTAGGTAACATGACTATCCTGAGAAGTGCATATTTTTAGGCCACAGACTTTTCCTTTCTGTATCAAATAGGTGTACAACTCAACAGATATTTGTGGAACACTTTCATGTGCCACTGTTTTAGGTGATATTGATAAAATGGTAATCAGATTTGGTTCCTGGAAGGAGTATGGAATTGAAAGGGGTGGGGGGGGGGGACAGGTAACCATAGAACTGTGCTACCACAGTGAATGAAGAACAGAGGGCTGTGGCACAGAGACAGGGAATCATATTTTGCCCTGGCTGTGGGGGGCCAGTTTGGAATGGGGCAGGATGGTGAGTTAGGGAAGGAAAGGTATCATCTGAACTGGGTTCTTAAGGGTGAGAAATTATCCAAGACACTGACAAGGTAGGGTGAGTGCATTTCATGCTGGGGTGGAAGCATTATAATTTATTATGCTTCAATGGTAGTTTTAATTCTCCATTACTAGTGCATAAGAAGTTTCATTCGGGGAGGCGGGGAGGAAAGAGGGAGAGAGGTAGGAGATTGGAGTAGGAGAATTAGGAGGAGTTAGATCCTGAAGGTCCATCAAAACTGAGTCAAAATTTAGTATGTGTAGTTAAACATTTTTTTTAAAATATATTTTATTGATATTTCACAGAGAGGAAGGGAGAGGGATAGAGAGTTAGAAACATCGATGAGAGAGAAACATCGATCAGCTGCCTCCTGCACACCCCCCACTGGGGATGTGCCTGCAACCAAGGTACATGCCCTTGACCGGAATCGAACCCAGGACCCTTCAGTCCGCAGGCCGACGCTCTATCCACTGAGCCAAACTGGTTTCGGCTGTAGTTAAACATTTTAATAGTAAACTTGTGGTGTTTTCAAAGTTTTCTAAGAGAACTTGAAATAAATTGGATTTCGGCCCATTAGCAAGAGTTTAGAAAGTTGCTTGACTAAGGCAGTTATGAACTCTCAGTCCACTGTGTTGGGGGGGATGAGGGGGGAGGGGAGGAGAATAGGAAAGGGGGAAAAACTGAGAGAAGTGAAATCTTTGGTAGAGACAACTCCCATATAGAGTAAGAAAACAGAGTGGAAATGGAAAGGGGAAGGGAGACTTTCCAGAACGAAGATCTGGAAAGAGATCAGAGTACATTAACACAGGACATCCTACCAAAGCCATGTTGGTGAGACCTGCAGCCTCATTAGACCCAGGGGAGGGTCACCTTGACTGGGGGTGGGGAGGACTTCATTGAAGGGGAGGTAACTGAGCCAGGTGGTTAGCTCACTGGACAGAAAAGAATGATGGAAAGCTGTTTTGGTTGGAAAAATCTGGTAAACAAAGGTAAGAAAGTGCTAAGGTGTGACTTAAAATTTTTTTTTTTCGCTTTCCTTCTAAAAATGTGTTTGAGGACTCTCCCTAGGCACGGTTTGGTGGTTAAAGCAAGGGAGACATTAGCTACTAAAATGAATTTTTTTAGCATTAATTTTGTATCTCACTGACAGTTGGAATATCCTGTTTGTTTTGTATTACTGGTGACCCACTGCTTTGGCTTACAGAAGACCCAGCTCATCAAGTGAGCTATGAAATGGGGAGAAAGGAAACCAGAAGACAGAGGGAGTCCCTCCCAGCCAGTTTGCTGTGATGAGTGCACTGCTCGTACTGCTTATGCTGGCCCTAGAGGCTTTCATTAAACACATGGCCTCTTTTTTGGCTTCCTTGGAAAATAGTCTGTGAAGTATTTGTCTTGTGTTTGGTAATTAGGTCAGTAATAGAAGATTTATACTTTTAAAAATTTCTGAGATTATAATTTATTATATTTCAATGGTAGTTTTAATTCCAAAAATATAATTTTTGTTTGATTTATTCTTGGTTCTTCAGCTGGGCTTGGTATAATCCTTTAGATATGCAAAACCACGGGTAAACATAATGTAACTTTCTGGAATATGGTTTTTACTTCAGGGAGAATATGTATACATGTGTGTATTCACGTATTCAAGTAGTATGCGAGTAAAAAGTACAATGTAGGGGTTTGTCCTGGAGGAGTATAGAGAACTTGCATGGATTTAAAATTTGGCATGCGCATGCTCTGCTCCCATAAAGAGATGGAGTTTATACTTCCCTGATAGAGGTTTTTTAGTGGAAAAGCATGAGAGGAACTGGATTGTTAAGGGGAAGATATGAATTTGGGGCATAAGTGAGAACAGAGTTAGACTTGATGGGCGATCTGTTTAGTTTTTTCTGTAGGAGTGCGGTTTGCTGAATTCTAGTCTTGTCATCCTTAGCCATATAAACTAGATGGAACCTTTGTCTTTGGTGTCTGCTCACATGATTCAGGTGGATAGAGTTTAACACTGACATGTCCTTTGTGAGGTTGAATAAGAATTTCAGAAGAGCATGAGACAAGCACGTGGTTGGCGTTCAGAATAAAGACTAGGAGGTCTCCAGGACACACTATGTGGCAAACTGCAGGGCTGCCCATATGTGGCTGTGGCAGCGAGCAGCGCCAGTCATTCCTTACTGATCACTAGTTCCCCACTGCCTTCCAAATCTTTGCTTGCATTCTTGGGTAACATAGGACCGAGGACTTGGGGACTGGCAGGGGCTCCATGTCAGTCCCCTTAGATAAAGGGTTTTCTCGTGCTGTGTCAGGCATCATTGCGAATATGTTTCAGAGCTTTGGAAAAAAAAGTTGTTACCTATTTTAGTTGAATTTGGGTCTAGGGTTTCAAAGACTCATCTGCTTTAAGATTGGAAATCAGTGTGGAAAACACTAAATATTAACCTTTTGAAAAACGTATTTTGAGAATTTGGTGTAATTTTTCATTTTTATTGGTTGAGTGCATTTAGCTCTGAACACACTGCAAAAACTAAAAAAAAAAAAAAAAAAAAAAAAAGAGCTTATTTTCTTTCACTGAGAGCCAGTTTTATTACAGTGCGAGAAGTAGCACTTGGTGTGATCAGAACATAGCCAAGATCCACGTGTGGGGGTCTCTGGATGCCCAGTGCCTTATAAGATGAAGTCCAAAGTCCTTAGTTTGGCTGGGACAGACTTTGCACAGTTTGATCTTCATGTTCTCCAGTCTTTCTGATGAAAGGTTGTTGCCACTTCAGGAGCCCTGCATGCAAATCCAGCATTGCTGTGCTTGCTCTTTGTTCTGGAAAGTCTCTCTTCCCCTTTCCATTTCCACTCTGTTTTCTTACTCTGTGTGGGAGTTTTCTCTGCCAAAGAAGATTTCACTTCTCTGAGTTTTTTCCCCCCTTTCCTATTTTCTTCTCCCCCTTTTGTCCCTCCACCAACATGCAGTGGGCCTCCATTGCTTGTGTCTACAAGGTGTCTTACTCTCCTTTTGATATTGCATCATAATCATTCTCCTACAGGTCTATCATTTTATCTGGATACTAGTGGCCCGGTGCACGAAATTCGTGCACGGGGGGGGGGGGGGCGGGTTGTCCCTCAGCCCAGCCTGCACCCTCTCCAATCTGGGACCCCTCGGGGGATTTCCAACTGCTGGGTTAGGCCCAATCCCACAGGACCGCTGTCTCCTAACCTCTCACCTGCCTGCCTGCCTGATCGCCCCCAACCACTCTGCCTGCCGGCCTAATTGTCCCCAAATGCCCCCCACCCACCAGCCTGCCAGCCTAACCTCTCACCTGCCTGCCAGCCTGCTTGCCCCCAACTGCCCCCCCTGCCAGCCTGCTTGCCTCCAACTGCCCTCCCCTGCTGGCCTGATCACCCCCAACTGCCTTCCCCTGTTGGCCTGATCGCTCCTAACCACCTCTGCCTTGGCCCCGCCACCATGGCTTTGTCCAGAAGGTCTCCTGGTCTAATTAGCATATTACCCTTTTATTAGTATAGATCAGTTATATGTCTAAAGAGACTGTGTTCATCATCTATCTGTGCACAACAAAACAATATTTATGTTAGCTCTAGCAAACTATAGGGTTAAAGATGATCTCTCTTAATGAAATTTGTTTACATTTGGAACCTTGAGTGGCAAATGCTTCTTCCAGTAATTGCTAGCCAGTGATTGAGAATCCTGTTACAATGCAAAATTTTAGTTGCCTGAACAGATAAGTAAATCCTCACTCAACATCCTCAATAGGTTCTGCAACTTTAAGCAAAACTGTCTATAATGAAACTGACTTTACATAGGCTAATTGATATAAACAAGAGTTAAGTTCCTGTAGCATCTCATCAGAGCTGTAATAAGCCCTGGCCAGTGTGGCTCAGTTGGTTGGAATGTCGTCCCATGCACCAAATGGTCATGAGTTCGATTCCCAGGCAGGGCACATGCCCAGGTTGCAAGTTTATGGGAGGCAACGGATTCATGTTTCTCGCTCTCTCTCTTCCCCTCTCTCTAAAACCAACAAAAAACATCCTCCAGTGAGGATTAAAAAAAAATTTATAATGAAAAAACTTTGAACAACACGAGGTTATTCAAGGATATGCTGTAGTTATTATTTATCTTGTTTTCTATGAGCGTTTGCCATTGGATTCCTATTGCTTATCTCTTCAGTACTTTAATTAATGTAATGGTAAAGTGTTTGGCTTTAGGTTATCAGGGACTAGCTAGCTGTGTGGCTTTCGGCAAGCTGGATTGTTGGTTTCCTTGTCTGTAAACTAAAGATAATGGGTGAAGATTAGGTGACATGGCAAGTATAAGCACTTGGCACAAAGCCGGACACAGGGTAAACACTCAGTATAGAGAGTAGTCACTTTCTATAAAAACTGGTTTATGTCAAACTCTTGGGTTGCATATGCTTTGCAAACAGAGGACGAGAGGAATACCTATATAAAACGTGTGTCTGCATTTTGATGCTGCGTAAAGAACTCAGCATTGATCACTGATATGTCTCTTTCTTGCCCTGAGTACTCGAGGATTGGGATTTGGAAAAGAGATGATTTTGGAAGGAAAATTCATACTCATTGTGCTGCCTTCTTGATTTGTCCACCTGAGCTCATTCAGATCTTGCCTCATTTTTTGACAACATTGAATGAAGTTAAACATAATATTCTGTCTGCATCTAGTTCTCAGGAAAGTGATTGTGATTATTATTGAACTGTTATAAAAAATGTCCATGTCACAATCATATGGGGTTGAAATGAAGTGCTCTAGTACAGCGGTCGCCAACCGGTGATCCGCGGACCCACTGATGGTCCGGGAGGTCCGAAAAGGTTGCTGACCGGTGCTCTAGTCATCACTGTTATTTAGGTTCTGAGATGGTACCTTCTGTTCATCCTCTGTTCACCTCCTGTGTGAAGACCAGAGAAACCCAACAGAGTGTAGCACTAATTAGATTAATGTGAATATTTTCATTTGTTATCAATGTGTGGGGCCACTCCAGTGATTGTTTTATAAAACCATCTACATTGAATGAAATCTTCCATTTTCTTGTTATGTAGAACTTTCTTGTTCAGTTTATGAGTAGAAGAGGATTAATTTTGATGATTTTCAGGTAGAGTTCCAGCTGTTTATGCATTATTTTTCACATTTGAATGTTAGGTCAGAAGTTCGATGCTGACGGCCTTGAGATTTGAGAAGTCAGAACTCTTTTTCTTCTTTTTTGATGCTGATAAAGATATCATCCTTTATTTCTGAAGTGCACATTTTGTTTTTTTCCCCCAAGAAAGATTTTAAGTATAATGATGTTACATGCAATAAACATTAGAAGTCAGAACTCTTGTAGAGAAAAGAACCCCAGGGCTTATTTTAAAAAAGTTGTATACGACTATAGCTAGAAAGGAAATAAGCAATAACTTTAAAAATGGCTTTGATGATGTAGGTGAAAAAGGGATTTGAAATTATTAGGAGCTATCATGTAAGTAGCTGATATTATTCAGTTTGACTAGGATAAAAATAGAAAAATTTAATATTGCAAGCCTCCCATTTTTTTTTTTTCAGATAATTATTTTTCAGCTCATGTTGAGAGCTTACTTGATGCTCTTGGAATGCTTATTAACCAAATGCTTTTTTCTTTTTAAAAACAAATATGAAATATAATATAATTAGAGCAATGATTTTATTTTAGAACATCTTTGTACAAAATATGTTCTAAATTATAGGAGGTATAATTGTACCTCACCGTAGAGTAGAAAAAAACATAATGGGCGTAAAATCTCCTATCATATACATACATTTTTAAGCACCATATTTAGAACGTAATGTAATGTGAACAAGTCTGGGTTAAAGTTGACTGTGTTATGTGAAAAACATTTTATGAATATATTAAGTGTCTTGTAATACCATGAGCCATTATTCATATTCACTATAGCACAGAAACTTTCTTTTCAATATTCCAGCCAGTCTTTCAGAAGGAAGGCCTTGACCATTAGGCTTATGGTACAGCATTGCATTCATTCTGACATTTCTTTAACTTTAAAATGAAAAGTTTTCAGAAAGTTCTTAGAAATTTTCTATGAGTTTTGTTCTAGAAAATATTCTATGGCTATGCTGCCATGAAAATATATTAAAAAATATATAGTGATAAAGTAGTTGGCTACAATGTAATTAGAATCAAATCCCTTTTTCATCTACAACATCATCAAGTTGCTAAGTGTGAAACTGCTTTATTGATGCAAAGATTGATTTTTGTGGTACTTAGGTGCTTATATACACATAATATTTCTGGATGCCTGTATGATTAGAGTGTGAATTTACTCAAATATACTTGTTTTGCATTTTGAAATATGTTTATATGTACTTAGCTCCTAACTCTTTCAGATTGGCCAGTGAGGAAGAAGATGAGATCATCATATAACTGCTTAATAGTTATAGTATCCAAATAGAAATAGATTAAACATAAAATTGGGGCAGTGTTTGATAGTTTAAATAAAAATGAACTGAACTGATAGATAGTTAAATGATGCCAGTATACCGGGTAGTTTTCTCTTATGATGCTAGTGTCTTACATGTTTCTCCAAGAGAATGACTCAGGTTTTACATTTGGGAAGGACAACCTTGGAGGTCATTTAGTTAATCTTCCTCACTACAGATGAGAAAGTTGGCCAGAGATGTTTAGGTGAATTGATTTTGAGCAACTTTTTTGTATTTTGTTTGAGATGGTATTTGTGGAGTGGTCTTTAGAATTAAAAAAAAAATCATATTGCTTTCCATAGTAATGGTTTATTGTAGGCTGGTGGCAAGAGGAAAGTTGTTTTATGTTATTTTTATGGTGATGGAAAGACCAAAGCTGTTCACAGGTGTGTGTACTAGGCAATATTCAAAGTGCTTTTTTAATATTTGCTCATTTAATCCTAAAAACCATGTGAGATAGGGATTATTATTGACTCAATTTTATAGACATTGGGGATGAGGCAGGGGGAGGTTGCTACTTGCCCAGGTTCCCACAGCTAGGCGTCTCTGGTGCCTTTGCTTTGGACTATCAAGCTTATACTTGTTAATGTTGCCAGTAGAAAGAGCTTTCCTGATTCCTAAGAGCCTGGAAATGCTCTTCATCCCAGTTATGAATTAAAGCTTGTCAGACATGGCACCTATGAGCCGAGATTACTAAGGGGGTCTGAATTTGAAGGACTCTCCCACCCATCCCCACCCCCGCTATGCCTTTAATTGTTGGAACTCCATTTCAGAGTTGTGTATGTATACATTACTCTAAGTTGAATTTGCTGTTGCAGACAATTAAGGGAATTTCCAAGCTCTTCAAGAGAGAGAAAATAGTTGTTCCATCATGTTTGCTTACATGTTTGCTCAGTAATGTATAGTTGAAAGTAGAGATGTCTTGTTTGAAGTGGAGAATGGCAGTATTTAAATGTGAGCCTCAGCATAACAGTTGAAACTTGGGACACAAAAACTTAGAAATTATTTCTGGGAAAACTAATATGAAAACATTAAAAATTCTAAATAAAATTATAGAAGAGAACATCTTATAATTTTTCTCATGCAATAAGTACAGAATATAGAAAAAGTGTACTATTTTAGATATATGTGGACACTTCCAGATTTCAGATGTAGATAAAGGGCAAGTGAAGAACTACTTTTAAGGTATCAGGGTTAGATTTTATTAGTCTTCCATTTTAATTGTACAAACAATGAACATGCTAATAAACTATGCTTAGAAATAAAACCTCATACGTGCCTCTAAGAGTTTTTAATATGTCTCTGAACACATGAAAAAGATATAAGGGCAATATAAAGCAATAAATATATAATTTCATATTAACACGGTAATGCAGTATGGGATTCTCAAAGGAACAATGGAACAAAAAAAAGCCAAACTGGGTGGGATAAAAGCAATCAGAAAATACTTGGAGGTATTAATGTTTTCTCAGTGAACACCTGCATAAGGCAGAGTTCCGAGATGGGTTTTTAAAGAAAGAAAGGACAGATTGGCAGAGAAAATAAGTTGTTCTGAGACTTTGGCAGAAGAAAGAATGGAGGGAAATCACATAGAAGTGGCTGTTGGTCTAGTTTGCTTGATTAGAGCGGATTTCTCAGTGACCTTGAAACTTTAAGGAAGAGGAAAGGAAACCTTACGTTTGATATGTGTAAGTTTTATTTGTGACATTTATAAAATTACTAAGTTGAATTCATTTATTAAGTTGAGTATTTACAGAAGATATGTCAGAGACCAGGAACTATCTTATAATCCTTTGAAATTAAAAACCGACCTCCCCACAGAGGATTTTTAGAGCAGTGAAACTACTCTGTATGATGCTATAATGGGGGATATATGTCATTATACATTTGTCCAAACCCATAGAATTTACAGCACCAACAGTGAACCTTGATGTAAATATAGACTCTGGATGATAATGACATTTTGATGTATGTTCATCAGTTGTAACAAATGTATCACTCTGGTGGGAGATGCTGATAGTGGGGGAGGCCATGCTTGTGTGGGGGAAGGAGTATATGAGACATTTCTGTACATTCCTCTCAATTGTTCTGTGAACCTAAAACCACCCTGCAAAATAAAGTATATTTAAAAAACAAAAACAAAACAGTAACACCTCCATGTTGAGTATGTTTTGTTGATATTCAGGAAATAGGATAGTAGCTTGAAAGAATGAGGCAGTCTCTCAGTCTTTTTATTTCAGAAAATCATCTTCCTACCTAAGAAAAGAGCAGCAAAAGAGTACTATATGACCTGGAGCAAATTACTTGAATTTAGTTTCTTGTTGGGAACAAGGCATGGGAAGGGGCGGGGGTTGGAAGCCGGGTTATACTGATCTGTAATTTTCTTTTTAGCTTTTAATAGCTATTATTCTAGGACAAGGTCAGCAAACTACAGTCTACTTGTTGAATCTGGTCTTCCACCTGTTTTTATAAAAACAGTTTTATTGGAATGCAGCCATGCCCATTCATTTACATGTTGTCTAGGACTGCTATAGAGGCAGAGTTCAGTGGTTGCAAGTGGCTGGGTAAAGCCTAGAATATTTACTTTCCTAACATTTTACAGAAAGAGTTTACTGACTTCTAGGAAATTGAGGAGAATTGGATTACTTATTTAAAAACCCTTTTATGTTTGGGAATAAGTAAGAATGCTTCATCTTTCTGTAGAGGACACTGTAGGAATGAAATACAGGGGAACCTAGTGCTATTGCTCTAGTATGTGAGCCTCTGCTGCCTGCCAAGCACGACAAAGGAATCCAATGTGTTTGGGAAGAAGTCCCTTTGCTTGTGGTTTTAAGGGGAAGGGAGAACCTTAGAGGTTGATTTGGTCTCACCGGAAAAATTCACTTGTTCTTGATGTTCTAATGCCAAGATTGTGGGTCCCCACCGAAAGGCCTAGGTTGTCAGGGAGCTTGCTGTTACATCAGATAAGAGTGCTGACCTTTTTATAATTTAGTCCCCCCGCTAGATTTAAATCACAGCGACAGAAAAATACTGTAAGCAATGGTTTACAATGCTGTACACCAAACAGCTTGTGAAGGATTTTTCTTCAGGAAAATGGAGCCGTCTTTGAGGGCAGTGCCTTCTAAAACATGCTCCCTCAGAGGCAGCCCTGTCGTTGTAAGTGATGAGTGTTGTTCTGAGAGCAGACCATGACCAAGGGATAGGCCATCTGAGTGACAGCTGCTATTAACTCATCAGGTATTACAGTTTGAACTTAGGTTTTTGGAAACATGATTACATTTCTGGTATGTCTGAATTCTCTATTTCCTACAATACTTTCTTTAATCTCCAAGTAATTCTTTATTGCTTTGTGGTTTGGGTTGTGTGATGACAGTAAGTAGAAAAAGTGATATTTTTATGTTCTGGTTTTATTTTACTTTATTTTTAAGTTTATGTTAAGGATAGGCTTGATTGAGTTCATGGTAACCAAGTATTTTGAGAAATACTTTTAAAAGCAATGTTAGTTCTATACAGACACATGGGAACATTAGTTTCTGTAGTTTGATACATGGCAGTGTTAGCATGGCTCAGAAGTGCTATGAGACTCAGTAACTGTTAACATGCTTCCTTTCTCCGTGAAAGGAGAGTCCATTGTGGTTATGAAGCGAGGTGAAAACAAAGGGCCACTCTGGCCACATCTATTCAGTTAGCGTGTATAAGCAGATGTGTGACTGCATGGCAGAGGGGTTAAATCCATTATTTGGCCTTCTGTATGTTGATATTTAAGTTAATGCATTATGTTTTGATGGAATTAATGTCAAGTAAGTGATGTGTTAACAATGTGGATAGCATTCACATGAGCATCTTGGATGAGCTAGAGTTTGCATTAAGTTTGTATTTGGTGATATGCTCTTCCAAGAAGAAGTGGAATGACTTTTTCAGTCTTCAGACAGTTGCCTGAGTCAAATCATTGCACAATATTTTTTTTCTCTTGCAGCTTTGTTAAGATATAGTTTACATGCAATAAAATTTAACCCATTATAAGTATACAGTTCAATGATATTTAGTAAGGTTACAGCATTGTGTAGGCTTTAACACAATCCATCATTCCCAAAGTTTCTCTGAGCTTGTTAGTAGTCGATCCTCATTGTCATCGCTGGCCCTGGGCAACTGCTGATTTGCTTTCTGGCTTTTTATTTTTAACTAGAGGCCCAGTGCACAAAATTTGTGCATGGGGCGGGGGGTGTGTCCCTCAGCCTAGCCCACGACCTCTCGCAATCTGGGACCCCTCAGGTAGGGTCTCTAGGCCTGGCTGACGGTCAGGGCCTATCAGGACTTTTCTTCCCCTGGCTGCTGGCAGCTGGCTCCGCCCCTGCCACTGCTTGCCATCTCTAGTGGCAACAGGCGTGGGATGTGATTGCTTGGCTGGCCTGGGCCTCCCTCTGCGGGGTAATCGATGGCGGGGCCCCCAGATTGATTGCCCTGCAGAGGGAGGCCCACCCACCTGCCACAGCACTGCCAGCCGGGTGGCCTGGGCCTCCCTCTGTGGGGCGATCGTGGGGCAATGGCGGGGGCCCCCCTGACTAATTGCATTGCACCCGCCTTGGCTGGCCTGGCGCCAGTGCATGTCATAGCATGGTCATCCGGAAGGTCATCCGGATATTCATTCTGCTGTTCGGTTGTTCAGTCGATTTGCATATTAGGCTTTTATTATTATAGATAGATTTTTTTAAATGAATTATCTGTTACTATCATTCTTTTCTTTTTTTAATAATTCTTTATTAAACATCTGAATGGTTTTGAGTTTGGGTTATTATGAATAATGTAAGCAATCATGTCCAAGGCTGCATGCAGTTAGCTGGGATATTCTATAAATGTCACTTAGGTCAAGTTGGTTGTTCACATCTGTTTTACCTGATATAATTATGAGATTCTAGCTCTCTTAGGGTTGCTGTTTGCATGGTATATCTTTCCCTACCCTTTTACTTTGAAGCTATGGTTTGCCTCCTGTGCATAGCATGCTGTTGGAATAGGTCTTTTATCCAGTCTGACAATTTGTCTTTTCAGTGGGGTGTTTATTCCTTTCACATTAATGTAATTATTGTTGTTGGATTTGTGTCTGCTATTTTGTTATTTTATTTTACTTTTTATTTTATATTTTAATTTTTTAAAAATTAAATTTATTAGGGTAACATTGGCTAATAAGATCATTCAGGTTTCCAGTGATATGTTTATTGCATTGTGTGTCCATCACCCAAAGTCAAATTATCTTTCGTCACCATATCTTTGGCCCCCTTTACCCTTTACTTCTCACTATCCCCTTTCCTCTGGTACCTACTGTACTGTTATCTGTTTCTTGAGTTTCAGTTTTATATCCCACATATGAAGGAAATGATATGCTTCTTAGTTTTTTTCTGACTGACTTATTTTGCTTAGTATAATATTGTCAAGGCCCACCATGTTGTCTCAAATGCCAGTATTTCATTGTTTCTTATTATGGCTGAGTAGTATTCCATAGTTTGTATTTACTACATCTTTATCCAAATTATCTATCGAAGGACACTTCGGTTGTCTCCATGTCTTGGCCACCTTGAATAATGCTGCAGTGAACATAAGTGTACATATGTCATTATGAATACATTTTTTTGATTTTTTGGGGGATTGCTGGTTCCATATGGTAACTCTGTTCTTAATTTTTTGAGCAATCGCCATACTGTTTTCCATAGTGGCTGTACCAGTTTACATTCCCACCCACCCTTTCTTCACAGCCTCTCCAGTACTTGTTAATACTTGTCTTGTTGATAATAGCCATTCTAACAGGTGTGAGATAATTTCATTATAGTTTTGATTTGCATTTCCCTTATAGCTAGTGAAGTTGAGCATCTTTTCATAAATCTGTTGGCCATTTGTATGACCTCTTGGGAGAAGTTTCTGTTCAGTTTCTCTGCCCATTTTTAATTGGATTGTTTGTTTGGTGTTGAGTTGTATGTGTTCTTTAGAAATTAACCCTTTCTCAGAGCTGTCATTTGCAAATACCTTCTCCCATTTTGTTGGTTGCCTTTTTGTTTTATTGTCGTTTGTGTTTGCTCTGAAGAAGCTTTTGAGTTTGATATAGTCCCATTCATTTATTTTTGCCTTCTCTTGCCTTTGGGGTCAAATTCATAAAATATTCTCTACTATTTCTTTTTTATTTGCCTTATACTTTTGTTCATCTGTATGTCACTTCTTTCTTTTGTGTTCATTTTTTTATTATACAGTTCTGATTTCTGTGTTGCTTTTATTGTTTTTGCTATACTTTTGAGTAATTTTCTTAGTGATTGTTCTACAAAGTGTAATATGTACCTTAGTTTATTATTACCTACTAGCTGAATAATACTAGCAGAACTCTGGTAAAATATACAAACTTTGTCCCAGTTTGTCTCTTTTTCTTTTTCTTTAAGATATTTTTATTGATTTCACAGAGGAAGGGAGAGGGAAAGTGAGATAGAAACATCAGTGATGAGAGAGAATCATTGATTGGCTGCTTCCTGCACGCCCCCTACTGGGGATTGAGCTGCAACCTGGGCATGTGCCCTTGACCGGAATCGAACCCAGGACCCTTCAGTCCATAGGCTGACGCTCTATCCACTGAGCCAAATCGGCTAGGGTAGTTTGTCTCTTTTTCTTTCCCCTTCCTTTATGCAATTTATTGTCATATATGTTTGATCCTTGTATGTTTTAAACCTAGCTATACACAATATTAAATTATGCAATCTTATGTTTTCTAAAGAGTTTAAGAGAAGAAATGAGAAAAATATTAAGAGTCTTCTTTTTGTTGTTGTTAATCCCCACCTGAGGATATTTTTTTCATTGCTTTTCATAGAGAGTGGAAGGGAGGAAAGGGAGGGAGAGAGAGGGAGAGGGAGAGAGAGAGAAGAAGAGAGAGAAAAACATCGATCTGAGACTGGTTGCCTCCTGCATGTGCCCTGACCAGGGTCAGGGAGTAAACCTGCAACTCAGTACATGCCCTTGACCGGGAATCGAACCTGAGACTCTTCAATGTGTGGGCCGACACTAACTACTGAGCAACACCGTCCAGGGCTTAATGGTGTCTTATATCTAACTAAATATTTGCCATTTCTGGTACTTATTTTCTTCTTGTGGATTCAAGTTAATCATCCATGTGTCTCATGAAGGACTTTGTGTAGCATTTCTGGTAAGGCACATTTCCTAGCAACAGATTCTCTTTTAAAAAACTTAATGGAATGTCTTTTTTTCCTCTTTCAGTTTTGAAGAGTAGTTTCTGGTTATCGAATTCTTGGCTGATAATCCCCCTCCCACATCCCTTTCAGCACTATGGACATTTCACTGCTTCTGGCCTTCATTGTTTATGAGGAGAAGCCAGCTGTTTATAATGTTCTTCTCTGTGTATGATGAATTTTGTTGTTGTTTGTTGCTTTCAAGTTTTTCTCTTTGTCATTGAGCAGTTTGAATATTCTGTATTTAGGTGTGTATCTCTTGGTATTTAACCCATTTTGAGTTTTGTTTAACTTTTTGGATAATAAAGATTAGTTATTTTGCTTCTTATCAAATTTGGGAAGTCTTAGGCCATTATATTTGAGATATTTTTGGCACTTTCTCTTCTCCATTGCAAATATGTTGGTAAGCTTGATGTTGTTTCACAGCTCTCTGAGGCTCTGTTAATTTTTCTTTGATCTTTTTTTTCTCTGTTTCTTGGATTGCTTAAACTCCATTGAGCTATCATCAACTGTACTGATTTTTTCTTGTGTTTTTTATTTGTTTTCTTGTTGCTTTTAAGCCTAGCTTTTTAGGGTTCACCGTTGAGGAAGCATAGTTTTGTGTTCAGCCAAAGATTGGTCAGAGGTTGACTTCAAGTCAGTAAAGCTTTCACTCTCTGCTAATGGATCCGTGTGTAGATTTGGGGAACACATTCATATTTCAGGCACTTTCATGTCTGCTGTGTCTTTTACTTTTAGCTGGACCCCCTGGCATCATCTTTGTGTATGTAGATGTGATCTCTGTCAGCAAGGGATGTAGATGGTATGAGCCCCCTCTGGTGTATGTGATGAATGTGCAGAATTCTGGTCATCCTGGGATATCTGTAGAGAGTTTATCAAGGGCACTATGGTGTCTCACCTCCCAGACTCCCTGTTGAAATGTGGCTAGTTTCCTGGTCTCTTGCTTTTAACAAGCCTTCAGCGTCAGGCTAGCAGAACCTCTAGCCCAGGGGTGGGCAAACTTTTTGACTCGAGGGCCACAATGGGTTCTTAAACTGGACCGGAGGGCCGGAACAAAAGCATGGATGGAGTGTTTGTGTGAACTAATATAAATTCAAAGTAAAGGAGCGGAGGGGAGAGCAAGAGAACCGGATAGAACAGCCGGATCCGGCCGTAGTTTGCCCACGGCTGCTAGCCTTTGTGTTTTCTTGTTGCTTGGATTGCCACTTTAAGGGACAGTGCTCCATTTCTAGTGAGCCTGGCCTGGCAGTGAAGCTGTTAGTGTTCTCAGTTCCGCCCTCTCAGTTGAACTATTGCACTTGATGGAGCTGGCAGCAAGGGGATGGAAGCAGCCTCATGCAGTAGTGCCATACATAGGCTTGTTTTGTGCTGATCTTACCTGAAGTTCATGGAGAAAGTACAGCTCATGATTTGTGTATGGCTTGGGTTGGTTTTCAGAATGCTAAACTGGTCGTTTTTGAGTTTTGTCTAGCATCATAAGTTCTGTTTTAGGGAGGGGACTTGTCAACATCCTTGTTTTGCCATTGCTACATTTTCTCTGAAGGTATTCTGAGCATCCTTTGGTGGCAGGCACCATCCTGGACAGGCCCTGAGAACATCAAACTGCACAGTGTATTTGGACAAGCTTCTTACTGAGGACTGCTCATAGGGACCCATCAATTTGGCCCAAAATCTAGTTAGTTACTTTTTAAAAGATAAAAAGTAAGGTGATTGTGCTTTCAGAATATTGTTGCAGCCATTATTGATATTTTCAATTCATACTACTTATACTGATAACTTTTGTACCAAAGCTTCTGTTGTTGAAAGTGTGATTTAATGGGGAAAAAAGGCAAGCAAGAATTTTTGAGTTCGGAGTTGTGAAATTGGGATTGAATTTTGATTCTGTGACTAACTAGTTCGGTCAGTTGCAGGTTATTTGATCCCTCTGAGTCTATGCTTCCTCACCTTAAATTGTGAATAAGAATATCTACCTGGACTTATTGTGAAGAATAAATAGAACATAGATATAATACCTGGTATGTAGTAAGTATTCAGTAAATGGTAGTATAGCCACCCAACCTGTTGTGGTTGGGAATATAATTTTGGTAACTTTTTCTTTATCAGACTATCTACTTCTTGCTTTACCTAGCTTTGCTTTTAAGTTTTCTTTTCTTTTTATAGAATAATCTTGGTATTTTGTATAGTAATTAAAGCATACACTGTACATTTTGGTTCAATGCTCTTTCCAGATATACCAGTGTTGCCAATATTTTATAGTTATTTTATTTCTAAAATCTAAATTTTATGTGCTTATAAGTGACAATGAAACTTTTTATGGCCACTTTATGGTGAATGAGCTCATATATACAGTGGGACCCTGAATAAAGTTTGGTTACAATGTTGATGAGATGCTCTAAGAATAACTCTTGTTTGTATCAGTCTATAGCAGTGGTCGGCAAACTGTGACTCGTGAGCCACATGCAGCTCTTTGGCCCCTTGAGTGTGGCTCTTCCACAAAATACCACGGCCTGGGCGAGTCTATTTTGAAGAAGTGGCGTTAAAAGTTTAAGTTTAAAAAATTTAGCTCTCAAAAGAAATTTCAATCGTTGTACTGTTGATATTTAGCTCTGTTGACTAATGAGTTTGCCGACCACTGGTCTATAGTAACATTGGTTTTGTTATCATCCTTTGCTTAAAGTCTCAGAACCTATTGATAATGTTAAGTGATTTACTGTGTATAAGATTGTCTCATGGGAAGGTCTATAAAATGAAAGAATAGTAGTAGTTCATTATCTAGACAATTCAGGACATGATTGGAAGGGTCAAAACAAGGTCTCTGGTAGAGATAAATACTTTTTTTTTTTTTTTTTAAATTAAGTCTATATAATGGCTTGTCTCAAAGAGGAGAGCATATCAAAATAGGCTAGACTTTGTTGCTATAGTAAGTTCAATTTGTACCAGGGGTCCTCAAACTTTTTAAACAGGGGGCTAGTTCACTGTCCCTCAGACCGTTGGAGGGCCGGGTTATAGTTTATAAAAAAAAACTATGAACAAATTCCTATGTGCACTGCAGGTCCGGGATGAGTCGGCTGCTAAGCAGGACAGGCAGCAGCACCCGGCGGGCCGGATAAATGTTCTCGGCGGGCCGTAGTTTGAGAACCCCTGTTAGACAGTTTGGATCATCTGCCACAGAGTGGCTTACAATAGAGATATAGAAAGTTTCTTGGGTCTTGCTGGACCAGAGCTCACTCTGGTTAACCTTGGAGGCTCTGTCCCATGATATTTAAGTTAATGTGGAGGAACTGGTAACTTGAGTTACTTCAGGTTCTAATGTCATTTTTGGTTTTAGAGAGGATATGATTGGACTATGGCACATTCAGATCCTCATAATAATAATCATACTTTTTCATATGATTCTTAGAACTGAGAAGTTAACAGTTCCTCTTAACATTTTAACTTTAGCAAGTACCTTATGCCAGAATATTTTATATGCTTTTTATTACATTTTTAAAATCAAATTTTTAGACACTGCCTTTTCTTTTTGGAAGCCTTTAATTTCTTCTAAAGAATGTGTTTGTTATGGATAATGTGCTTATCAAAAGTAATTCTTGAAAATAAAGTACTTGGATAGCTATAAATTTCACAGTATTGACATTGCAGAATCTAGACATACAGAAAATGGGGACTCAGAACTTCTTTATGATGAAGTGAACTCAGGAAGTTGCTGGTTACATGGTGGATGAGATTATGCAGATGTTTTACAGGCAATCACCCTGCACTGCAGTTGGAGTTGCAGCCCTGTGCTGTCTGGAATGAGGTCTGTTTTAACAACTCATACATGCCCCTAACAAACATGATAAAGCCTAAGTTCTATAGTGCAGTAATAGATTTTGTAAATGGCCTTTTAGCACCTGCATTTGTTGCAATAATGAAGTGTGGAGTTATAATATGCATGTCATTTCTATGAAATACTGATACAAGTCTGTCTCTTGAGACAGGTCTATTGCAGGTTTACAAAATGATTACTTTTCCTCCCTTAGGCTTTCAAAACCATATTTTTGGCAATGATATTTTTTGGCAGTAACTATGATAAATTTTTTAAAAGAGTTTTATTAAATGAAGTAAGGATTTAGACTTCTCTGTGTAGATTGGATAGTTTTCCTTGCTCACTCAGGAAAACTGCAAGATTTCATGCCCTTTGAGTGCTGTGGAGGATGCCAAAGTGACTGTGGCAGAAATGCCAGCCTCAAGGCATGCTGTTTAATAGGAGTGGTGAGACAAGCTCCTGACCATTACACATACAAAGTGGTAAGTCTCATGGGGCAACTAGAGCTGCCAGGAGAGACTGAGAAGGAAAGTAGTGCTTTCTGATTCAATGTGAAAGCTACCCTCAAACCCCAAGAATTCTGTTTACTTTCTTTGTTGTATTGAACTAATTCTCGGAGTCCCCATTTTAGTGTGTAAAACCTACACACACACACACACACACACACACACACACACACACACACACTTTTTAAAAAAAAAAATAATAATTTCCCTTCATTTTGGGAGCCTGGAGTAGAAGAAAGAGGAATTCAGTGGTGAGAGACTTGGCTAAGAGTAGCTTGGACAATTTGTGTGGTTTCTCCATTTGAGGGTTGGGCTAGGCTCCATGTGGCATCTGACCTAACATGTCACTGGAAAAGCCCTGTAAGTACAGGATCTCAACAAAAATATCCTGGAAAAAAACACTAGTAAGCTCAGGGGTTGGACACGTTAGATCTGGAAAAAATACCATTTGTGCAAATCAAGACCTTGCTACCAAATGTATGAAGAACTACTGACACCTCATGGATGTGGATATTATTATTTTTAGTGATATAAAGTATGTAAGCACATATAGCAGAGTCTGTCTATGAATGAGTACATATACTATATGGTCTTGGCTCAGGTTGATCCGAGAATTTAATCTGAGAAAGTGAAAGCTGTTCATCATGTGTCCAAGATATTTGAAAAAGTTGGAATATGTCCAGTTGAACAGCTAAATTTTTCCAAATGTATTCATATCTGTTCTATAGAATTCTGCTAATAGGACTTACTGAAGTGAAAACAAGGTAGCATTTAAATAATTCATTATTTTCAAATTTATATACATTATTGTTTTAGGAAAGAATTATGATCATGCTTTTCTTCTCTTTTTTAATATATATTTTTATTGATTTCAGAGAGGAAGGGAGAGGGAGAGAGAGAGATAGAAACATCAGTGATAAGAGAGAATCATTGATGGACTGCTTCCTGCACAAACCCCTCTGGGGATTGAGCCGCAACCCAGGTATGTGCCCTGACTGGAAATCGAACCATGACCCCCTGTTTCATAGTTCGATGCTCAACCACTGAGCTACACCGGTCAGGTTCTTTTATTTTTTAGCGATATAATAACAGTTCAGAGACATGGAGTGTCAGGATCCATTGGTAGGTATATCAAAATAAATGTAATTATAATGAAAAAATTGTGTATAGTTTATTTTACTTTTCATGTATTCCTTGTTCTGTGGTCTCGTGTGTATACCAGTAAAATTGGTTGTTTCCAAAATCTATTTCTAATGGGAATTTTATTTTCTAATATTTATAATTTTGGAATTGCTCTTATACATACATTAACATACACACATAAATAGGAAGGATCATTTAAAAACAATGTTGGGATTAACTGAGTAGGTGGTTTAGGGGATAAAGTACTGAAACTTCATCCCATAAGTTAAAATAAAATTTAAAAAGAGAGTGTGTGTGTGTGTGTGTGTGTGTGTGTGTATGTGTGTATGTGTGTATGTGTATATACACACACACACACACACACACACACTAGAGGCCTGGTGCACGAAATTCGTGCACGGGGGGGGGGGGTGTCCCTCAGCCCAGCCTGCACCCTCTCCAATCTGGGGCCCCTTGAGGGATGTCCGACTGCCCATTTAGGCCCGATCCTGGTGGGATCGGGCCTAAATGGGCAGTCAGACATCCCTCTCACAATCCAGGACTGCTGGCTCCCAACTGCTCGCCTGCCTGCCTTCCTGATTGCCCCTAACTGCTTCTGCCTGATCACCCCCTAACCACTCCCCTGGCAGCCTGATTGATGCCTAACTGCTCCCCTGCCAGCCTGTTTACCCCTAACTGCCCTCCCCTGCAAGCCTGGTCACCCCTAACTGCCCTCCCCTGCAGGCCTGGTCACCCCTAACTGCCCTCCCCTACAGGCCTGGTCCCCCACAACTGCTCTCCCCTGCAGGCCTGGGTCCCCTCAACTGCCCTTCCCTGCAGGCCTGGTCACCCCCAACTTCCCTCCTCTGCCAGCCTGGTCACTCCTAACTGCCCTCCCCTGCAGGCTTGATCACCCCCAACTGCCCTTCCTTGCAGGCCTGGTCCCTCCCAACTGCCCTCCCCTGCTGGCCATCTTGTGGTGGCCATCTTGTGTCCACATGGGGGCAGGATCTTTGACCACATGGAGGCAGCCATCTTGTGTGTTGGAGTGATGATCAATCTGCATATTACTCTTTTATTAGATAGGATAGAGGCCTGGTGCACGGGTCGGGGCCAGCTGGTTTGCCCTGAAGGGTGTCCTGGATCAGGGTGAGGGTTCCCTTGGGGCGTGGGGCGGCCAGGGCGAGAGGCCTGTGGTGGTTTGCAGGCTGGCCACGCCTCCCCGGCGACGCAAGTGGAGGCCCTGGTATCTGGGATTTATTTATCTTCTACAAATGAAACTTTGTAGACTGGAGCAGAGCCAAGCCTTCTGCTCGCTTCTTGGCGGCAGCCATTTCTGTTGGGATTTATTTATCTTCTATAATTGAAACTTTGTAGCCTTAAGTGGAGGCCAAGGCAGGCCAGGGCTTCAGAAGCTTGGCTTTCTCCATCGCTGGGGGCAACCCTAGCCTCCTGCTCTCTCCAGCTCCATTTTTGTTGGGATTTATTTATCTTCTATAATTGAAACTTTGTAGCCTGGAGTGCAGGCCTGGGCTGGCCAGGGTGTGCAGAAAGCTTGGCTTCCTCCATCGCTGTGGAAACCCAAGCCTCCCTCTTGGTCTCTCCATGGGTGCAGCCATCTTGGTTGGGTTAATTTGCATACTATCTCCTGTTTGGCTAGTGGGCGTGGCTTTTGGCGTAGTGGAGTGATGGTTAATTTGCATATTACTCTTAGATAGGATATAAAATCAAAATGTAGAAAAAAAGTAGAAAATGTAAAAGAACATTCAGACCACTGGAGAGCTTCCTCTCTTAGATGTAGAGAGTTATAATGCAGAAATAAAAATGTATCTCATACTGGATAGATGAAATTAATATTAAAAAGATAGCTTATTCTAATATATGAGAATATATAATGGGTAAATAGACAAAGGAAATTATAAATGGTGAACTAATATATGGAAAAATTACTCAGTAATAAAATGTGAAAATGGGAACAGTGTGGAGATAACAATTTTTATTCACCAATGCATTTGACACTTATTTTTACACCAGTTATCCTGAGGTTGTGTGGAACAATGTAGTCATTTGTTGTTGATGACATGGTGAAGCCCTGTACCCTTTTAATGCAGATGTTTTATTTCTTGAAATATATCCCAAAGAAATAGAGACAAAATGATATTTTCCCAGAGATATTCACTTTAGTGTTATCTTAGTAGCAAAATAGTGGAAATGCCCTTTAAATTAGAATAGTAAATTGGTCCTCTGTACCCACAGACTTTTAAAATGATAGTTTTTGAGATTGTGTGGAAATATGAAAAAATGATTGCTATATTTAAAATATGTGTGTAGTATAGAATGTATAATTATATGGTCTTTGTGGAAATACTTTTGTTGGGTGGCAGCAGTATGAGAATTTTAAATTATTTTAGACATTGAGCATTTGCTAAGTGACTCTTCAGTCTAATTCATCACACTGTGTTCTGGGCACTGCTCTTGAACCCAGAGATGCTAAGCTTCTTAGGTGATTTTATATGGTCAGATAGATGGATACTTAAAGAGCTAACAACATTTTAGAAGAGTGGCTTTCCAGAGAAGAGGATATGTGAGTGGGGTCTTAGAGAAGATTAGAATTTGGCCAGATCATCTGGGAGGATCATCTGAGCAGAGGCGACTGTAGAGATAAAGGTGTGATGTGTGAGTCAGGGGATGTGTGTAGTTGCAGGAGCTTCTTATTCCCAGGGTGAATTTAACAGGGAGGAGTTGGATAGGGGGCACAGAGTGGGTGGTGAATACCAGGTCATAGAAGGTGTATATGCAATTTAAAGGATGGAAAAGGACTACCTTATTTTCACCTCATGCAGCTTTCCTTCTTCTTTCAGAGTACAGTACCCATTATTGGTCTTGTTAGTTGTGCTCTGTTCTTATAATTGTTGAACAGTTCTGGTTGTATGCTATTCAGCATATACAAATGAAGTGCACAGAACCAAAACACACTTGTCTGTATACATTTGTGTATTTGCTGTAGTGGTCATTCATATATTGATCATCTTGAGACTGTACATGAATCAGTGGCAAAAATTAAATGTTCTTGACTCCTGATCTATGAAACTATAGTCCTTTCTGCATTTTATTGCTGAGCTGTCGGTTATGGCTGAATATGAACACACAGGGTGGGGCAGAAGTAGGTTTACAGTTGTGAGTATGCAAAACACAGATTTTATTATTGTATTGTTATTTATTAATTTTATTATTTTCCATATGAACAACTATAAACCTACTTTTGCCCCACCTTGTACTTGTGGATAATACAGTTTTATGTGGTTGGAAACAAGTTTTATTGGATATTGTAGGAAAGTATCCTGTGTATATACCATATTTTTACATATATAAGACACTATTTTTTCTAAAATCGTTAGACTGCAAATCAAGGGGCCTCTTATACATGGAAGTCAGCCGAGGAGGAAGCTGTACGGGTGCATAGCTGCCCATACCTTGTCAAACAGGCTTCCTCCAATCACGAGCTTTATTGTTACTGACACCAGCTGATGTCGTAATTGGAGGTGGAGGTGGAGAGTGCGCAGATGCAACAGGGACCAAAATGTTCTGATCCCATAAAGATGTCAAAAAATAAACAGATAAAACACCAGTAAGCGATTGTCTTATTTTGAAAAATTCAAACGGAATGTAATTAGCTATGCAAAAGAGCATGGAAATAGAGCTGCAGAGAGACAATTTGGATCTCCTACTGAGTGTATGATCAGGCAGTGGAGAAAACAGGAAGAACAACTCCTTAAGATGCCAAAAAAAAGAAGAAGGCCTTAAGAGGAAAACCAGCAAAATGTTTAAAATACTGATTCTTAATTTTGGGTTGGAAAAGTTGGGGCGGGGGGGGGGGGGGGAGGGCGGGCGTCTTATACATGGGGCGTTTTATACATGGG
The DNA here is from genome assembly GCF_963455305.1 of Plecotus auritus. Lineage (NCBI taxonomy): Eukaryota > Metazoa > Chordata > Mammalia > Chiroptera > Vespertilionidae > Plecotus > Plecotus auritus. The sequence continues at coordinate 87,528,951 of NC_137771.1, read as the reverse complement.
ACGTCTTATACACGGAAAAATACGGTAATAGGTTGTAGTAGTATTATTTTCTTTAAATTTTCCAACATTATAAAATCTAAATGATAAGACCTGCCATTTATTGTTTGTTTTTAAAGCATACTATATAGGAACAATTAAGAAACATGGTATATCTCTTAGGACATTATACCATGTACTGTGTTTTAATGTTTTGATCTATCAATGTCCTTTCTATTGAAGGCAAATAACAGTAGTCACTAGATGCCTTCATAATGAAGCAGAGGTATCACAATTTCTCAAATGTATTTTTTAATGTTTGAGAACTGTATTTTGGTGTAATTGTTTTTTTTTTATTTTTTTATTGTACATATTTTAAGGCATTTAAAAGCACTCTTTAAGAGGACCATAGATTTTACTAGACTGCAGAGACAAATATAGCATAAACAGAAAGTTAAGAACATTCCCCCCTCTTCACCCCAAACCACAAAGCTGGGAAAGGAACAGACTAGCATGAACTTTAGAAATTAACAAATAGAGTTTTGAATCTCTACTCTGCTTCTTAAGAGCTTTGTGGATGAGGCATTTAACTTCTGACCCTCATTGTTTGTTATAAAATGACTAAGATATATCCATCACTGGTTTATGATGAGGATTACTAGTAAAACATATGCTATACTTAATATACTTAGCAGGGTAATTGGAATATAGAATAAATGTTGTTACCTCTGGGTCCTAACTCTCACCAGAAACTAGCTGTGTGACCTTGGGCAATTATTTATCGTTTCTTGCTCTTTGTCATGTATTTATCTGAACTAAAAGGATTTAGACTTATTTTTATTTCAGTTAAAGGAATTCTGAGATAATTTTGAAAATTAGGGTTGCCTTTTTCAAAAGGAATGCTTGGTCATAGGGAGTATTGATATACTTGTGCTCATGTAGCATCCCTAAAGGGAAGAAGACACAGACCTCTGCTCTGGTGATTAAAGAAATGCATATATCCTGTTGATGGGCATTGTGCTTTGTTTCTATGACACTTAGCTTTTCTTTACCAGTTTTCTTTCATTAAATGTTTGCCAATCACCTTTGGTTAAAACCATGCCGGTTGTGTCAAATACCAGCTAGAGCCATATGGAAGCTACCCTGGTAAACAAGCCTTTTTGGGTTGGCTTATAAGAATCCTGCTTAAATTCTGATAACAATATTCTGCATTTGTGTGGTCATCCTGTCTCCCTTACCTTCATTTCCAATAGCCCTTTAAATCTCATTTCATCCATTGGCTCCAAATTGGTAAGAGGGCCATAGGATTGGTTGATTGGAGATGAGAGGCTTATAATAAAGTAGAAATTTGTGATTGCAAAAGAGTAAAAAATAGACTCTGGCTCAGGAAAGGAATTAATCAGAAGTATAGTGGATAGCTCACATAATGGCCAACACAGGCGGACATCTATTTTAAAAGACAGATAGGAAGCTGTTTGTGCCGCCAAAACATGCAGGGTCATGGTAAGGAGCACTCCTGGATCTTGAGCAGCCTGTGGTGGGGAGCACCAGTCCTCTGAGTGATCTGCTGTGGGTACAGTGTGCAGGAGCACCCACTGGTTGCCTGAACACACCCTGTGGCCAGACTTCAGGGAGGGAGAGCATCTGGCCTGTGGCCCTGGGGAGAGGAAGGAGGGCCTGGCTGCCCACTAGGACACCCCAGTAGTGGATTTTCCAACTGTAGAGTAAGGATTCAGATTCTGGGCAGCTAAGAGGAAATATAAACCAAAAGAAAGATGAATGTTTTCTATTGCTGGATGCAGGAGCTGTTGAAAGTACTTATTATTTGCTTGTTTGAATGTGCACCTGCTGTGAGTATGCATGCAGTGGCCTGCTTTTGGATAGGAGGGGACCCAGGGCTTTCATCAGCGTCCTAAGAGGGTTTTTGATCCAAGAAGACCTAAGAAATGCTCTGTAATAAAGAGATTTAACTGTGTTTGAATCTTTGCTTTTCCACCAGGTGGTGCAAATCCTTTATGATGTTCACAGAAGATAATCCTCTTAGAAGATAAAAAAAATTTAAATAAAATTTTTTCTTTTAAGAAATTAGTTCTTTCACAAAGCAAAGGATCATTGATCTGATTCTTATCTTTCATAAAGAAATGTGTGGATTTATATAGCTTCTTAAATGTTGACTATTGATTTAAATTACCCATAGATTTTGAGACTACCACAGTATTTTGTTCTTTCTAGAAACAAACTATGACAACTGGGGAAAAGTAGTATGTTTAACATACTGATTGTTTCATGTTCTTTATGAGTGAAGCAAGAAACATTCAGTTTTTATAACGTTTTGCTCGATGCAGAAAACTTGTGTGAATTGAATTTTTACAAATTTATTTGTGGCTTGTCCGTAATTAGGGTCAATGTATATACTTTGCTTCCAGAGGCATTGCAAATGACTCTCTTGTACACACATTTGTTTTAAAGACTAGAACTTAAATATGCTTTTAAATTGCACCTTACTGACTGACCTTGAACCCAGAGAGTGAGATTGAAGATACTAGATTCTCTGCCTCACAGCTCGTGCTGCCCCTAAACAATTTAATTTATGGAGACATTTTCTCAGGTTAGACAGAAATGAATTCTTTTATTTTCATACATTTCCATTGTATCTTCTTTGAACTTGTGTTTAGAAGGAGAAAGAAAGCAGAATTGTGTTTTTGTCTGTTTTATGATAAAGTTTGTGTTTTACTGAAAAATAAATCATGTAAACAATTGAAAGATTATAATACTCTTGTCAGTTTAAAAAAAGAGTAGAATATTGAAAATGGATTATGTAGTTCAGTTTTCTTAGTTTTTACATAAGAAACACAACTCTAGCCAAAGACTTAGAAAACATACATTGGCTAGATAGAAGTGGAGTAGTATCTCAGATCTAGATATTCTGACCTGGAAAGGGTGGCAGAGTAGGATATCCTTCTTTCAAGGCAGAAAGGGAATTCTAATTTTATTCATTCAGGTAAAAGATCTAATTGATTGGGCAGTGGACCCATAGATCAGTTGGGTCTGTTTTTCCCCCTTTGAGCTGTTATCAGCTTGCTGTATCTCCTACATCTTTCTGTCTTTAGAAGTAAATACTCAGAGAGGTTTGCTCATTTTTTTGAATAAAATGATGGGATAATATGTACATTACATTCTAGTTTGCTTTTTTCTATTCAACAGTTTGATGTGGACATACTTAAGCTCATCACATATAGTTCCTAATTCATAGTTGAATTAGTTATGTAATCTAAAATACAAATTTACCTAATTTATTCCATTATTTTTTATTGAACACACTAGAGGCCAAGTGCATGGATTCTTGCACCGGTGGGATCCCTTGGCCTGGCCTGCAGGGATCGGGCCGAAACCCGCTTTCCAACATCCCCTGAGGGGTCCTGGATTGCGAGAGGGTGCTGGGCAGGCCGAGGGACCCCACTGGTGCACGATCAATTAGGGCTGGGGAGGAACCACGGGAGGGTTCCAGGGCACGTCCATCCTGTCTTGCCCAGTCCTGATTGGCCGGACCCCAGCAGCAAGCTAACCTACCGGTGGAGCATCTGCCCCCTGGTCAAACAGTCAAATGGCCGGACACTTAGCATATTCGATTTTTATGATATAGGATAAGTTGATTTTGTTTTTGCCATTTACAAACTGCTGCTGTAAACATGCTTGGTATGTACATTTTATTTACTGATTTTTAATGCTTTTATTCCTTAGGATAGATTCCCAAATTATAATTACTAAGTCAAAGTACATCCACAGTATTATATCTATATATAAAAGCCTAAGTGACCAAATGACTGGAACGACTGGTCACTATGACGTTCCCTGACCACCAGGGAGCAGACGCTCAATGCAGGAGCTGCCCCCTGGTAGTCACTGTACTCGCACAGTAGGAGTGCTGCTCAGCTGACAGACCTGTCCCAGCGGCCCACTGGCCCTGTGGCAGCCATTCCCTCAGTAGTCCTGCATGTCCAGTCTCTGGAGAATGGGTCAGACTCTGACAGACCAGTGCGATCCCAACAGCACCGCCTGCCTCTTGGAAGTCGGCCTCCAGCACCATGGCCGCTTCCCCTCCCTAGACGCTCCATAAGGAAGAAAAGATATAAAAGCGGCCGCCAGGTGGCTCCCAACAACTTGGCAGGAACGTCAGCGGAACAGATCTGGTTCCCAGGCCGGCAAGGGCATCTCACTGCTCACCCGGAGGGCCGATTGCATCCTGGCTCCCCTTCCTGCACCCCCCTGGGGACCCCACCCATGCACGAATTCGTGCACCGGGCCTCTAGTTTTAATAAAAATGGCTAGATTTCTGGATGAAGAATTTGTAGCAGCACCTCTTCTTCCTTTTCCTCATTATCTTAGTTGTCACTGGATTTCACCTATAGCTAACTATAAGGGTGAAAAATGGTGACTTGTTAATATATTTATTTGTTATTTCTCTTTCATCCTCTATTACCTCTTCATATTAACTCGCTTTCTCTTAGATTGGTCGTCTTTTAACTGGTAGTGTATTTTTCTTTCAGTGGCATGTAAAATAATGGTTTGCATTATGATTGATGCCTTGAATTTCAGTAAAATGTGGTATTTCTTGTATTTAGATCTTTAATTTACTTGTATATATTGTGAGGTAGAGAATCTATTTTTTTCCTAAGAATAAAGTCAGTTTGCCAGGATTGTTTATTAAATGAATCTTTTTCTCACAGAATTGTCATATATACTTGGACTCCTGGCCTGGTCTACTAACTTACTTATTTCTGTGCTAATACCATACTATTTTTTGACATGAGCTTTTGAGTGAATTTTAAATTCTAAAAGGGTAAATTAAGCTTCACTATCCTTTTAAAAAATCACATTTCTTAATGTTTGCTTTAAATATCCTAAATTTTGATTGTAAAGTCTGTTTTTAGCTATTCTCTTTCCTTAAAAAATGTTTAATTAGCTAGGCGTTTCCTGTGCTGTCTGCATGCCTGTGAGTGTCATGTGACAGACAGCATTTCCCATTTTACTGGATTTGGTTGTAGCTTGGGAGATGTTGGTTGCTTCAGTATCAAGTGCAGAAGAGATTCCTTTTGAACTAGACACTTACCAGTATTTTCTTGCTATATTATTACTTGCATATCTAGAATTTTTAGTTAGAGACTGTTCTAGGCTTTGTGGGATTTCTAACAAGTCTGTTGTCTATTCTTTAAATGCCATGGCACTTCAATTAATATGATAAACAAAATTTCCCACAGAGTTGTGCTTCAGAGTAGTCCAAGGGGTGGATCTCGGGGTGGTGGAGTATGGATAATTGCTGAAGATGTGTGAGAATGAAGATAAGTGGTTATACCATTTTCTCTATTTATATATATATTTGGGATTTGTGTGTGTGTGTGTGTGTGTGTGTGTGTGTGTGTGTGTAATGCCCCATACATGTAAATTAAGCATTCATTGGTTTGGGCCTGCCCCTATTGAGACTACTATTTTAGCAACCTGAATGGTAGCCCCGGAAAATGGGTTTCTGGCTTCCTGAACAAAAATTCTAAATGAATTTGCCTTCCCCCAAAAATATTGTTACAATAAATAATTGGGATCTGTATTAATGTCATCACTTTGGAGGGCAAATTTATGGACTTTTAAAATGAGCTAGTCAACACACCACCAACATGTATATATATATTTTTTCTAATGGGAAATATATTCTCATTTCTAAACAAAAAAAAAATTCAGTTCAACTTTAAAACCGCAGCTTTTTAATTGGGGACTAAGGGCAGGTACCAAAATATACCTCTGGAAGCTTTAGGGCTCACCCCACCTTACCTCACCCCACCCCTGTCCTGTCTCATCACCTGATTGGCTCCCCCTAACCACATGTCTCTGACTACACGTCTCTGACTACAGCCTTGTGCTTGCTGTGCAAGGACAGTTTGTAGTTAACGTGTCTCAAGTTGACTGGCCCTTCATCCTTCCTATACAATCATTCCGGAGCCTCCACTGTGATGCTTACCTGTAATCATCTGTGCAGCTAAGTTGAATTTGCTTTGTGAGAGAGTTCATGTTTATGTTCCAGCTTATTAAAGCTTCTGTGGCTATTTAGCTGAGTTATTGAGAACACTAGGCTAATGAGATCACCAGGGTGATGAAACATTGTGTGGATCTTGGCTTTCTTTTAGTACATTCATCTCTGTTTCTAACCCTGGTTGTCTACTGGGCTTTTTTATACATACCATTGTCCAGAAGTCAGATTGGACATGTATGTGGATGCAACTAAATCCATCATCCACCTCAGACAAGCAGCTCAGCCCCTGGTCCCAATAATTGCTTGGTAGATAGAGGAGCAGGAAAGCTTTGTTCCACATTAGAATTGGCTCCTGACATGTCAGATTAATCTGAAAGGAAGGTGGGGCATGCTAAGGGAGATTTATTTGATTTGTACACTTCCTTTAACATTTCATGAGTCAGGAACATTTTTCAAGGTTCCTGTCACAGTGGCAAGGTGGCCCAGGGCCCCTGTGCTGCCAACTCCAGAAGAGTATGTGAATGGATCCCTTGGGATTGTGCAGTGGGTACAACCTTGATCTAGCAGTTATTTTTATCAGGAAACTCGTGGTGAGTTAATGCTTGCTAATGAAGTGTACCCCTCTATGTGAAGAGACTGGTGTCAGTGGTGATTGGCCTACCTAGCCTTGGAGCCTGTGTTAGCCATGGTATTTATAGCGTATAAACACCTTTTTATAACAGATCTCAACCCTCATTTATTAACAATTAAAAATGCATTATAATTTTAACAGTGCATACCTGCTAAATGCTTTCTGTAATATCTGTAGTGGTGCAAACATGCCTAATAAAAACTTGATTATAGCATATACAAAGATTAGAAAGCCATGGTTTACAATGGTTATTTTTAAATCCACTAATTTGAAACCCAGCAGTTAATTTTTATTTTTAGTACTTGAAATTTCTGTTTAGAAATGAATGTGATTTTCAAAAGAACTTTAAGTATCTTTTGTGAAACATTGACCAAAGAGACAAAATACATGTAATTTAAATTACCCAGACTTCACCAGGAGCAGTTTTGATGATTTAAGTCACAGAGAAACTGGAAAAATTTTACCTTGTTTGTCCTGAATATCTGAACTACTTTTGTAGATTTTATGGACTTTTAGATTGTGTTCAAATTTTTTTTTTATATTTGCAAACACTTTGATATTCTACACTTGAGTAGTAGTTTCAAAGTTAACCATATAGTAATGATATTTTGTATATAATAATGACCAACATTTATTAAGTTCTTATATATACTAGAGGCCCGGTGCATGAAATTCATGCACGGGGGTGCGGGTGTGTCCCTCAGCCCAGCCTGCACCCTTTCCAATCTGGGACCCCCTCGAGGGATGTCCGACTGCCCATTTAGGCCCGATCCCAATCGGGCCTAAACGGGCAGTCGGACATCCCTCTCACAATCCAGGACTGCTGGCTCCCAACTGCTCACCTGCCTGCCTTCCTGATTGCCCCTAACCACTTCTGCCTGTCAGCCTTATCACCCCCTAACCACTCCCCTGCCAGCCTGATTGATGCCTAACTGCTCCCCTGCCAGCCCGATTGCCCCCAACTGCCCTCCCCTGCCGGCCTGATCGCCCCCACTGCCCTCCCCTGCAGGCCTGGTCACCCCTAACTGCCCTCCCCTGCATGCCTGGTCCCCCCCAACTGCCCTCCCCTGCATGCCTGGTCCCCCCCAACTGCCCTCCCCTGCAGGCCTGGTCCCCCCCCAACTGCCCTCCCCTGCAGGCCTGGTCGCCCCTTACTGCTCTCTCCTGCTGGCCTGGGTGCCCCTAACTACCCTCCCCTGCTGGCCATCTTGTGGCAGCCATCTTGTGTCCAAATGGGGGCGGCCATCTTTAACCACATGGGGGTGGCCATCTTGTGTGTTGAAGTGATGGTCAATTTGCATATTACCTCTTTATTATATACGATTTGGATCTGTCCTAATCCCATTACCACATTTAACCCTCAAAAAAATCCTAAATCTGGTACTTGTGTTGTTCCCATTTCACAAAGAGGAAAACTGAGGTATATGTGAGCAAGGACCATGGGTCCCACTGGAATTGAACATCAGAGCAGAGGCTGGACATGGAATTCTGGTGTCTTACCCAACTTTACAATTGCCTCACTTTTAAGTTCATAAAATGCTACTCAAATACTTTTCACAGTAATTTATAAATGACATAATCTATATATATAAAAGCCTAAGTGATTGGCCGACCATTTGACGGGTAGCTATGACGCACACTGACCATCAGGGGGCAGACGCTCAACGCAGGAGCTGCTGAGCTGCAGTGACTTGGCAGTTGCTGTTCTCGGGTGACACACCTGGAACCAGAAAGGAGGGAGCCCAATTCCAGGGTGTGTCATCTGAGAACTGCCCTCTCGCAATCCGGGACCCCTCGGGGGATGTCGGAGATCCGGTTTCAGCCTGATCCTTGCAGGCCAGGCCAAGGGGCCCCACTGGTGCACAAATGCGTGCACTTGGCCTCTAGTCTACACATATAAAAGGCTAAGCAACCATCTGACCAGTAGCTATGACACTCAGTGACCACCAGGGGGCAGATGCTCTGACCAGTAGCTATGTTGCGCACTGACTGCCAGGGGGCAGACGCTCAACACAGGAGCTGCCGAGCTGCGGTGACTTGGCAGCAGCAGTTTTTGGATGACGCACCCTGCAACCAGAGAGGAGGCAGCCTGATTCCGGGGTGTGTCACCCGAGAACCGCCCTCTCGAAATCTGGGACGCCTTGGGGGATGTTGGAGAGCCAGTTTCGGCCCCATCCCCACAGGCCAGGCCGAGGAACCCCACCTGCTAGAGGGACCCTGCTCACTCCACAGACACCCTTCCATCCACAGTGCCGGCCGAGGGACTGAGGGAGGTTGGCTCCAGGGCATGTCCAGCCCCTCGTCCAGTCCCGCCCTGCCCCGCCCGCTGCCTTCTAATGAGTTTCCTTTCAATGTGCACGAATCTGTACATCAGGGCACTAGTAGTAACATAATTCCGAATGCCTATGATATATGTGTAAGTCTTTAACATTTTAAGTTTGGGGACATGCTGTTGTAAAGTATAACTCATGTACAGTAATGTACCAGGACATGAAGAGATGGCAGTTTTAAATGAGAGCCAGTCTGCTGAGATCATTGTGAAAGGAATCAGGAAGTTATACAGTTGGCTGTGGGTGAAACACTGTTTCTGCAAGGAATCCTTGGGAAAGTAAAGGGGAAGGATTGTACTGAGTGTTCACTTTATGTCAGGCACTGTGCTAGACACTGGGCCATGTGTTGCCACATCTTAGTGCTCACAGTACTGGGAGACAGGCTCTTCACAGCCCCTTGCAGCCAGTAACTTGTCCCAGATCACTCATTGAGGCAGAATTGTTACAGCTGCAGATCATATACATACCGACACATCTTTTTTTCACTGTCACAGCGAATTGCTTTTGCACTGTTGTCTGAAGATGGTGTTTCCTTTTGTTTTCATCCTTAAGTTTATGAAGCTTTAGGCCATTCCATGCAGGCCACCTTATGCTATTGGTACATTCCATGCAGGTCACCTTATATATTGGTACACTGACTAGGAAGCATGTTACTTTACTGCTCTCTGCATTGTAAGAAGTGTTTACTTTCAGTCATGGAAAACTTGAGTTTTCTCAGGAAGCCATCGAGGAAAGACTTTCAGACCCCCTTTTTTGGGTTCATTGCACTCTTTTATTCAGAACAGTGCTTTCTTGCTTTTTAAAATCTGAGTACTTGAGCAGTTGGCATAGTTTTGGGATGTGGCTGGAGGCCCTCTGAGTTATAAGTGGACTTGATGCTTGACTCTTCATCTTCCTCTTTAGTAGTTATGATATTTGCTTAGTAGCGTTTTTGCCCATGAATGTCTTAAGTTCTTTCTAGGCTATCAATTTAAGTATGCATCCTAATTTCAGGTAATTATTTGTTTCCCTTAAAAAGTCATGAATTCTAGGTACGTGAGTCCACTGGTGAGAGCAGGTGGGCTGTGCAGAGCATATATCTGGCTGTGGGAAGGCACCTCTCTGCTGCCTGGAAGCAGCCTATTTCAGAGGCTCAAGAGTCTAAATTTTTCTACTCCTTGGGTAAGGGCATAACATTTTGGTTGAATAAAGCATTATAATAATTTTCTGAATTCTGTCACCCAGACATGAAGTGATCATTTAGTATCATTTTTAAAATACTTTTAATACTTGAATACAAATATATCTTGGCCTTCCAACTAAAAAGAACAACTATCCTTCCCAAAATTCATACCTTTTATTTTTTTTCAATGAATTTATTGGGGTAACATTAGTTAATAAAAGCATACAGGTTTCAAGTGGACAACTCAATAAAACATCTGCATACTGTATTGTGAACTTACCACCCAAAATAAAGTCTCTTTCTGTCCCTACTTATATCCCCTTTATCCATTTCCACCTTCCCCAACCACTTTCCCTCAAGCTGTCATCATTTTGTCTGTGTGTATGTGTCATACATAGATATTTTTTGCTTAATCCCTTCACCATTTTTTACCTAGATGCCCAATGCCCCTCCCCTCTGACCTCTGTTAGTCTGTTCTATATATCTATAGTTCTGTTTCTATTTTGTTTGTTAAATTATTTTGTTTATTGATTGCACATCTGAGTGAGATCATATGGTATTTGTCTTTCTCTGACTGACTGATTTCACATAGAATAATCTCCAGATCCATCCATGCTGTCGCAAAAGGTAAGATTTCCTTCTTTTTTATAGCCAAGTAGTATTCTGTTACGTAAATGTACTACAGTTTTGTTTTTGTTCAAATTTTAAATTCTTTATTGTTTAAAGTATAACATATAGTATTACATATGTCTCCTGTTTCCTCCATTGAGCTCTCCCCAGTGACTCTCACCCGCAAGCACATCCCCTCACTCTCCTAGTGTCTGTGTCCATTGGTTATGCCCATGTGCATGTATACAAGTCCTTTGGTTGATCTCTTACCCAATTCCTCTCCCTTCCACTGCCTTCCCTCTGAAGTTTGATGGTCTGTTTGATACTTCTCTGTCTCTGGATCTATGTTTATGTTGTTCATTATGTTCCACAAATGAGTGAGATCATGTAATATTTATCTTTCTACGACTGGCTTGTTTCACTTAGCATAATGCTCTCCATGTTCAACCATTCTGTTGCAAATGGCAAGAGTTCTTTCTTTTTTACAGCAGTGTAATATTCCATTGTGTAGATGTTTTTTAATCCACTCATCTGCTGATGGGCACTTAGGCTGTTACCAAATCTTAGCTATTGTAGACTGTGCTGCTATGAAAATAGGGGTGCATATATCCTTTCTGATTGGTGTTTCTGATTTCTTGGGATATAGTCCTAGAAGTGGGATTATTGGGTCAAATGGGAGTTCCATTTTTAATTTTTTGAGGAAACTCCATACTATTTTCCACAGTGACTGCACCAGTCCACATTCCCACCAGCAGTGCAAGAGGGTTCCTTTTTCTCCACATTCTGACAGGTATAAGATGGTATCTCATTGTCATTTTGATTTGCATCTCTCAGATGATTATTGACTTTGAGCATGTTTTCATGTCTCTTGGCCTTCTGTATGTCCTCTTTTGAAAAGTGTCTGGTTAAGTCCTTTGCCCATTTTTTGATTGGGTTGTTTATTTTTCTTTTGTTAAGATGTGTGATGAGTTCACTATAAATTTTGGAGATTAGGCCCTTATCGGATATAACATTGGCAAATATGTTCTCCTATGCAGTGGGCTTTCTTGTTGTTTTGTTGATGGTTTCTTTTGCTGTGCAGAAGCTTTTTATTTTGATGTAGTCCCATTTGTTTATTTTCTCCTTAATTTCCATTGACCTGGAAGATGTAGCAGTAAAGATATTGCTATGACATATGTCCGATATTTTGGTGCCTATGGATGCTTTTAAGATTTTTATGGTTTCCTGTCTTACATATAGATAAGTCCTTTATCCATTTTGAGTTTATTTTTCTACTAGAGGCCAGGTGCATGAATTCGTGCACAGGTGGGTTCCCTCGGGGTGGCTGCAGAGCTCGAGCCTCAGCACACTTCCCTAGTCTTGCAACCCCAACTTATGCCCTCAGCCTGGCAGCCCCACCTTGCACCTTGCCTTGGCTAGGCGCCACCCCTTCACCTGCTCCATCATCCTGCCTACGAGGCGATCGATTGAGGCCGGGCCCTTCCTGGCTCCCTCAATGCCTGGGAGCCGGGCAGCAGCCCTGGCCCCTTCGCTGCCGCTGGTCACCGTCTACGGGGTGATTGGGCCTCTGCTTGCACCCGCCTTGACCTGGCGCCGCCCGCTCACCTGCTCCACCATCCCGCCGCGGTCCCGCTCGCATCAGGGCTGATTGGGGCTGGCAGTGCCTCCACTGCCACCCGCTGCCAGTGCTGCGTCACTGACACTTGCCATGTTCCGCGCTGCCCCTGGTGCTCAGTGCACGTCATAGTGAGCGGTGCAACTCACAGTCGAATAACCACCCGAGGTGACAATTTGCATATTAGGCTTTTATTATATAGGATATGTTCTAAGATGGTGTTCTAGTTTCATTTTTTTTGTACGTATTTGTCCAATTTCCCAATACCATTTATTGAAGAGACTGTCTTTATAGTATGCTCTTGCCTCCTTTGTCAGATGTTAATTGAGCATAATGGTTTGGGTCAATTTCTAGGTTCTCTGTTCTGTTCCATTGGTCTATATGTCTGTTCTTGTGCCAGTACCAGGCAGTTTTGAGAACAGAGGCTTTGTAATATAGCTTGATATCCGGTATTGTGATCGCTCCAATTTTGTTCGTCCTTCTCAAGATTGCTGTGGCTATTGGGGGTATTTTTTTATTCCAGATGAATTTTTGGAGAGTTCTAGGTCTGTGAAATATGCTGTTGGTATTTTAATGGGAATTGCATTAAATCTACAGATTGCTTTGGGTAGTATAGACATTTTAATGATGTTGATTCTACCAGTCCAAGAACATGGTATATTCTCCCATTTGTTTATGTTGTTTTCTGTCTTTTTTTCAATGTCTCGTAGTTTTCCGAGTACAGGTCTTTTACCTCCTTAGTTAAGTTTATCCCTAGGCATATTAATTTTTTTGTTGCAATGATAAATGGGATTGTTGTTGGTTTGTTTTTTTCTCTTTCTGTGAGTTTATTATTCGTGTATAAAAAGGCCATAGATTTCTGGGTGTTAATTTTGTATCCTGCTGCATTGCTGAATTCATTTATTAAATCTAGTATTTTTTTGATGGAGTCTTTAGGGTTTTCTATGTAGAATATAATGTCATCTATGAATAATGACAGTTTTACTTATTTTTTCCAATTTGGATGCCTTTTATTTCTTCTTCTTGTCTGATCGCTATGGCTAGGACTTCCAGTACTATATCGAACAGGAGTGGTGAAAGTGGGCATCCCTGTCTTGTTCCTGTTCTTAGGGGAAATGGGTTTAGTTTTTGCCCATTGAATATGACGTTCACTGTAGGTTTGTCATATAAGACTTTTATTATTTTAGGTATGACCCCTCTATTCCCACTTTGCTGAGAGTTTTTATCAAGAAAGGGTGTTGGATTTTGTCAAATGCTTTTCTGCATTACTTGATCTGATTCTGTTATTTTTGTCTCTCAATTTGTTTATGTGATGTATCAGGTTTATTGATTTGTGGTTGTTGTACCATCCTTGCATCCCCAGAATAAATTCCACTTGGTCATTTTGTATGATCTTTCTAATGTAATGTTGGATCTAATTTGCTAGAATTTTGTTTTAGATTTTAGCATCTTTATTCATCAGAGATATTGGCCTGTAATTCTCTTTCTTTGAGTGTCTTTATCTTGTTTTAGGATTAGGGTAATGCTTGCCATTGTGATATGAGAAGATGCTTGATATGATTTCAATCTTCTTGAATTTGGAGAGACTTTGCCTGTGTCCCATTATGTGGTCTATCTTTGAAAATGTCCCATGTGCACTTAAGAAGAATGTATATTCTAAAGCTTTGCAGTGAAATGTTCTGAAGATGTTGATTAAAGTCCATCTGATATAGTGATTCATTTAGGATTTATGTTTTTGTTTAGAGGATTTATCCAGTGATGTCAATGAGGTATTAAAGTCTCCTACTATGATTGTATTGCTGTCAATCTCTCCCCTGATATCTTCTAGAAGATTTTTTATGTATTTGGGTGCTCCTGCATTGAGTGCATATATGTTTACCAGAGTTATATCTTTTTGTATCAGTCCCTTTAATATTATGTAGTGGCCATCCTTATCTCTTGTACGGCCTTCACTTTGAGGTCTATTTTGTCAGATACAAGTATTGCTACTCCGGCTTTTTTTTTTTTTTTTTCATTTCCATTTGCATGACCCATATTTTTCCATACCTTCACTTTCAATCTGTGTGAGTCCCTTGTACTGAGGTTGGTCTCTTGCAGACAGCATGTATATGGGTCATGTTTTCTTACCTATTCAGCCACTTTATGTCTTGTGATTGGAGCATTTAGTCCATTTACGTTTAAGGTTATTATTGATAGGTACTTGTTTGTAGCCATTTCTATTCTTTATTCCTGTGTTCCTTCTTCTCTTTCTATTTTTTCTTTGTACAACAGTCCTTTAGCATTTCTTGCATTGCTGGCTTGGTAGTGATAAACTTCCTTAGCCTTTTTTTTTTTTTTTTTTTGTCTGTGATGCTCCTGATTTCCCCATCAATTTTGAATGATAGCCTTGCTGGATAGAGTATTGTTGGATTCAGTCCTTTGCTTTGCATCACTTTGTATGCTTCATTCCATTCCTTTCTGGCTTGATGTGTATTTGTTGAGAAATCATTTTATAATCTAATGGGCATCCTTTATAGCTCACTCTCTCTCTCTCTCTCTCTCGCAGCCTTCATGATTTTCTCTTTGTAATTAAACTTTGCCATTGTAATTACGATGTGTCTTGGTGTTAGTCTTTTTGGGTTCATGTTGTTTTGGACTCTGCTTTTATTACTTTTTTCTTCTCTAATCAGGCAAGTTTTCTGTCATTATTTCTTTAAATAGGTTTCCTAATCCTTGTTCCTCTTCTTGTCCTTCTGGCACAGCTATTATACATATGTTACTCCGTTTCATGTTGTCCCAAAGCTCTCTTAGCCTCTTTTCCTGCTTTCTAATTTTTTTTTTTTTCCAATTGCTATTCAGATTGGGTGTATTTCTCTGCCCTGTCTTCTAACTCACTAATTGGGTCCTCCTCTTCTTCTAGTCCATTGTTGAAATCTTCCATCTTGTTTTTTATTGTGGCTATATAATTTTTGACTTCCTCTTGGATCTTACGTAAGTTGTTAATTTTCTCATGTATCTGTTTTATGAACTGAATGACCCTTACTCTGAATTCTTTTTCTGCCATATTGCATGCCTGCATTTAATTTAGTTCCTTTTTTGGAAATTCCTCCTTTCTTTCCTTTGGGGGTTGTTTTTTTGTCTCCCATTTTTGCTATCATCGAAGGGTCCAGGCATCAAGTCGTGCGAGGCCTGTGGCTGAAGCGGGGGGCTTGGCAAGAGGGTTGCGCACCCCGAGAGTTACTGGAGTGCTCAGATGCCAGGGCACGCGGGGCCTTTGGCCATGGTGGCGTGGCAGTGCGAGGGTCTTGTGCCCCAAGAATCACCGGGGAGCCCAGGCACTGGAATGCGCGGGGCCTGTGGCTGCAGCAGTGGGCCGGTGGTAGTGTTGTGTGCCCCAAGAGTTATTGGGGAGCCCAGGCATTGGGAAGCGTGAGGTCTGTTCCCACGGCAGTGGGTCAGCGGAAGTGTCTCACACCTTGTGATTCACCAGAAAGTTCAGGTGCCAGGAAGCCTGGGATCTGTGCCCACTGTTGCTGGTGTGTGGGAGTGTCGTGTGCCCCGAGAGTCACTGGAGAGCCCAGGCGCCGGGACGCCCGGGGCCTGTAGCCCACTGTTGCCGGTGTGGGGGAGTGTCGTGTGCCCCGAGAGTTACCGGAGAGCCCAGGCGCTGGAAGTTGTGGAGCCTCTGCCCACGGCGGCAGGTCAGAGAGAGGGTTGTGCACTCTGGGACTCACAGCAGCCTGCAAGTGGGGAAGCTGGAGTCCCCATGTCCGTGGCTCTGCAGCTGCAGTAGCAGGTCTTTGGCCAGAGTGGGTTTAGGGTACTGGGTGATGTCTGAGGCCAGTCTGGGTGATGGTGAGGCTGGGCTCCTAGTCACAGTAGCTCTTCCCTTCAAGATGGCGTGGTTTCTCTTTATGCCCACAGGAGTGCTTGCAGTGGTAGTGGGGGCTCCCCACCTAAGAGAGCTCGGTTGACCAGCCCCCAAATGTTCTGCAGGATCTAACTATTCCTCACTCACACACACACACATCCCACACAAGTCTACACACTCCCCTTTCGGTCCCTCACTCACTCACACACTCTCCTTCATTACAGTCTTGTCAGCTGCCATCTTGATCCTTATCTGTACTACAGTTTTTATCCACTCGTCTACTGATGGGCATTTGGGCTGTTTCAAGATCTTGGCTATCTATATATATAAAAAGCCAGTGTCTGTGACAACCGTGAGGACCAAATGACCAGTCACCATGAGGTGCATTGAGCACCTCTTGGTTCCTCCCCTCTTGGCCCATGAGCGGGGCGAGATGGGACTGGAGACTAGCGAGTGGGCTGAACCGCTGACCTCTTGGTCCCTGCCCCCGTTCTGCAGGCTCTGATGGATCAGCGATGGTGAACGGGGGAATTGGGTGGGTGGTGAGAGGACCAGGCTGGCTGTCAGGCTGTTGGGATCACTAGCTCATCTCCGGCTGCTCTGGGGCTCAGGCCTGCAGGAAAGCAGGCGTCGGCAACTTCACCTCCATGCGCGTGCGCCTGGCTGGCTGCTGATGGAACGCGCTGCCTACTCGGGGCCGCTCACACCATGGTGGGTAGGTCGCAGGCACGCTCCGAAGCTTCTGTCAGTGCCTCAAGCCCCAGCGGCAGCGGTGGTGGCGCCCATGTGAGTGGCCCTGAGCAGGCAGTGCATTCCATCAGCAGCTGGCCCGACATGCGCATGGAGGTAAAGTTGTCGGTGCCTGCTTTCCTGCAGGCCTGAGCCCCCGAGCAGCCGGGGATGAACTGGTGATCCCAATGGCCAGATAGCCCAGCGGCAGTGGCAGCATTCAACCTGAGGACTAGTGAACGGGCAGAAGATGACCCTGATCGCAGGAGGCTAAGCCCTAGGGACCCTACCTGCATGATTTCATGCACTGGGCCTCTAGTGTATATATATAAAACACTACGTGACCGATCCTTCATCTGCCTGACATTCTGACCAACTGGCCGGTACATATGACGCGCACTGGCAATTTAAAAATAAATGTTGACTCACGCATGCACGATGCATATAAAGCTCTTGCTCGCGCCAATCCCACACAGGTGTTTTGATCTATCGTTGTTGATTGTGAATTTGGTTGTCTTTGTTGACATTCAATGTGAACCACATCGCGATTTTTCTTTGCCCATCTGACCAACATACCTGCCTGTACATATGATGTGCACTGGTAGTTTAAAAATAAACGTTGAGTCGTACATGCCTGATACATATAAAGCTCCTGCTGGTGCCATTCGCACGCGTGTTTTAATATCATAATACTATCTTATATACTAGAGGTCCGTTGCACAGATTTGTGCACCTGTGGGGTCCCTTAGCCTGGCCTATGCCCTCTCGCAATCCGGGACCCCTCGGGGGATGTCATAGTGCTCGTTTCGGCCTGATCCCTGCAGGCCAGACCGAGAGACCCCACCGATGCACAAATCCATGCACTGGGCTTGTAGTATGCATATAAGGTCTTTGGTTAATCTCTTCCCGCCCTCCCCCCCTTCCCTCTGAGATTCATCAGTCTGTTCCATGTTTCCATGCCTGCGGTTTCCGCTCCTGCGTTGAGCATCTGCCCTCTGGTGGTCAGAGTGCGTCATAGCTACCCGTCAGACTGTTGCTTAGGCTTTGATGTATAAAGATACTATTTTGACGTGTAATTTTTTGCAGTAACGTAATTACCACACGAATCTTCTAATTAATTTCCTTTCAATGTGTACGAATCTGTGCACTGGGCCACTAGTTGTAAATAATGTTGATGAACATAGGGGTGTATACATTCTTTTGAAATAGTGTTTGGGTTTCTTCGGCTATAATACCTCTTGGGATTGCTGGGTCAAAAAGTGATTCCATTTTTAATTTTTTGGAGAAACACTATCCTATTTTCCACAGTTGCTGTACCAGTCTGCATTCCCACCAACAGCGCATGAGGGTTCCCTTTTCTCCACATCCTTGCCAGCACTTGTTGTGTGTTGATTTATTGATAGCCATTCTGATCGACTTGAGGTGATATCTCATTGTGGTTTTAATTTGCATCTCTGTTGATCAGTGACGTTGAGCATCTTTTCATATGTCTAATGGCCATCTGAATGTCCTCTTTGGAGAAGTGGCTATTCAGAGCCTTTGTCCATTTTTTAATTGGGTGGTTTGTCTTCCTAGGGTTGAGTTGTATAAGTTCTTTATATGTTTTGGAAATTAACCCCTTATCATATGTATCATTAGTGAATATGTTCTCCCACTCAATGAGTTCCATTTTTATTTTGTTGACGGTTTCCTTTGCTGTGCAAAAGCTTTTTAGTTTGATTTAGTCCCATTTGTTTATTATTTTCTTTGTTTCCCTTCCCCTAGGAGATGTATCAGCAAAAATATTACTATGAGTGATATCTGAGATTTTACTGCCTATGGTTTCCTCTAGGATTTTTATGGTTTCATGACTTATGTTTAAGTCCTTTATCCATTTTGAGATTATTCTTTTATATGGTTTAAGTTGGTTGTCTAGTTTCATTTTTTTGCATGTACCTGTTCAATTTTTCCATCATCATTAATTGAAGAGACTGTGTTTACTCCATGGTATGCTCTTGCTTCCTTTTCTGTCTGTGATGTTAATGAACTAAATAAGGTGTGGGTTTATTTTTGGGCTCTTTGTTCCATTGATCTATATGTCTGTTCTTATGCTAGTACCAAGATGTTTTGATTACAGTGGCCTAGTGGTATAGTTTGATATCAGGTAGTGTGATACCTCCAACTTTATTTTTCTTTCTCAGGATTGCTAAGGCTTCTTGGGGCCTTTTGTGGTTTCATATAAATTGTGGGGATATTTGTTCTAGATCTGTAGAGTATTCCATTGTAATAGGAATTGCACTGAATCTATAGATTGCTTGTTTATTCTTTCTATTCATGAACACATATGCTTCCACTTCTTTGTATCGTCCTCAGTTTTTTCCTTCAGTATTTTTTAATTTTCCGAGTATAAGTCTTTAATCTCCTTGGTTAAATTTGTTTTTAGGTACATTATTCTTTGTTTGATGCAATAGTCAATGGCATTTTTCTTAATTTCTCTTTCTGATAGTTGATTATTGGTGTATAAAATGCCACCAGTTTCTGAATACTAATTTTGTTTTCTGCTACTTACTACATTCATCTATCAGTTATAGTAGGATTTTGTGGAGCCTTTACAATTTTCTATGTATAGTATCATGTCATCTATGAATAATGATAGTTTTACTTCCTCTTTTCCAATTTTAATGCCTTTTATTTCTTCTTCTTGACTGATTTTTGTGGCTAGGACTTCCAGTACAATGTTGAATAAGAGTTGTGAAAGCAGACATCTCTGTCTTTTTTCCTGATCTTAGGGGAAACACTTACAGTTTTTGCCCATTGTGTATGATGTTGGCTTGTGGCCTTTATTATTTGAGATATGATTCCTCTATTGCCACTTTGCTGAGAGTTTTTATCATAAATGGGTGCTGGATTTTGTCAAATACTTTTTCTGCAATTATGAATATGATCATGTGATTTTTATCCTTTATTTTGTTTTTGTGGTATATTACATTTATTGATTTGTGAATATTGTATCAGTCTTGTATCCCCAGAACAAATCCCACTCGATCATTGTGTATGTTCTTTTTAATGTATTGCTGGATACGGTTTGCTAATATTTTGTTGAGAATTTTAGCATCTATGTTCATCAGGGATATGGCCTGTAATTCTCTCTTTTTTTGTAGTGTCTTTATCTAGTTTTGTGATTACTATAATGTTGGCCTTGTAAAGAGCTTGGAAGTGTTCCTCTCTCTCTTGGATATTTTGGAATAGTTTGAGAAGGATAGGTGTTAATTATTCTTTGAGTGTTTGGTAAAAGTCCCCTGTGAAACCATCTGGACCAGAGCTTTTGTTTACTAGGAGTTTTTTTTTTTTTATTATTGCTTCAATTTCAATAGTTGTAATTAGTCTACTCAGATTTTCTGATTTTCCTAATTTAGTTTTGGAAGATTATATGTTTCTAGGAATTTGTCCATTTTGTCCAGGTTTTTTAATTTGTTGGCATATAGTTGTTCATAGTGTTTTCTTAAAATCCTATGTAATCCATTCAGCTATCCTTTTATTTCTGTGGCGTTAGTTGTTACTTTTCCACTTTTGTTTCTAATTTTATTTATTTGCCCCCCCCCCTCTCTCTTTTGATGAGTCTGGTTAAAGATTTGTCAATCTTGTTTATCTTTTCAAAGAACTAGCTCTTGGTTTTATTGATCTTCCGTAATTTTTTTTAATGCACTATGCCATTTATTTGCACTCTAATATTTATTATTTTCTTACTTCTATTTACTCTAGGCTTTGTTGTTTGTTATTTTTCTACTTCTTTTAGATTTAGGGTTAGGTTGTTTATTTGGGATTTTTTTCTTGCTTCTTGAGGTTGGCCTGTAAACCTAGGAGTTACCCTTGCCAGGACTGCTTTCACTGTATCTCATAGATTTTTGGTTGTTGTGTGTTCATTTTTATTTGTCTCCAGGTAGCTTTTGATTTCTTCCTTGATTTCGTTGTTAACCCATTCATTGCATGTATAATATGCTATGAAGCTTCCATGTGTGTGTGTTTTTTCAGTTTTTTCTTGTAATTGATTTCTAGTTTCATACCATAATAGTCAGAGAAGATGCTTGATAAGATTTTAATCTTAAATTTATTGAGACTTGTTTTTATCTCCTAACGTGATCTATCATAGAAAATGTTCTATGTGCGCTTGAAAAGAATGTATTTTCTGTTGCTTTGGGGTGTCATGCTCTGAAGATATCAATAAAGCCATATGCAGCCGTGGGCAAACTATGGCCTGCGGGCCGGATCCGGCCCGTTCAGCTGTTTTATCCGGCCTGTGGAGCCGAAAGAGCGGAGGGTTCTCTTGCTTTCCCCTCCGCTCCTTTACTTTGAATTTATATTAGTTCACACAAACACTCCATCCATGCTTTTGTTCCGGCCCTCCAGTCCAGTTTAAGAACCCATTGTGGCCCTCGAGTCAAAAAGTTTGCCCACCCCTGAAGGTGGCTGTTTTCTTG
The DNA here is from genome assembly GCF_963455305.1 of Plecotus auritus. NCBI lineage: Eukaryota > Metazoa > Chordata > Mammalia > Chiroptera > Vespertilionidae > Plecotus > Plecotus auritus. Next base: position 87,507,570 of record NC_137771.1, on the reverse strand, counting down.
TTGCCTTTTTTTTTTGAAAGATCTATTCATTGATGTTAATGGGGTGTTTCAACCCCCTACAATGACTGTATTACTGTCAATCTCTATCTGTATGTACATCAAGATTTGCTTTACATATTTTGGTGTTCTTACGTTGGGTGCATACATGTTTACAAGGTTAGCCTCTTGTTGGAGTGCTTCATTTATCATTATGTAGTGTCCTTCTTTTCTCTTACTATATAGTATTTGTTTTAAAGTCTAATTTGTCTAAGTATTGCTACCCCAGCTTTAATTTCATTTCCATTTGCATGGGATATATTTTTTCCCCATTCTTTCACATTCAGTTTGTGTGCATCTATTTTTCTTATGTGGGTCTGTTGTAGACAGCATATATATGGGTCATATTTTCTTACACATTCAGCTATCCTATGTTTTTTGATTGGAACATTTAATCTGTTTACATTTAAAGTTATTATTAATAGGTACTTATTGCCATTTTATTCTTTTTTTATATTTTGTTGATATTTTACAGAGAGGAAGGGAGAGGAATAGAGAGCTAGAAACATCGATGGGAGAGAAACATCGATCAGCTGCCTCCTGCACACCTCCCACTGGGATGTGCCCGCAACCAAGGTACATGCCCTTGACCGGAATCGAACCCGGGACCCTTCAGTCCGCAGGCTGACGCTCTATCCACTGAGCCAAACCGGTTTCGGCACCATTTTATTTTTTATAACTGTGTTCCTCTTTCTGTTTCATTTACTCTTTTTTTCTTTTTAAAGCAGGCCCTTTAATGTTTCTTGCAATACTGGTTTGGTGATAATAAATCCTTTAGGTTATTTTTTATTTTATTTTTTTGGTCTGGGAAGTTCTATATTTCACCTTCAATTTTAAATGATAGCCTTGATGAATAGAATAGTCTTGGGTGTGTAGGTCCTTGCTTTTCATCACTTTGAATATTTCATCCCAGTTTCTTCTGGCCTGAAGTGTTGTTTCTGTTGAAAAATCAGCTAATAGCATAATGGGCGCTCCCTTGTAGGCAACTCACTGTCTTTCTCTTGCTGCTTTTAAGATTCCCTCTTTGTCTTTAACCTTTGCCATTTTAATTATACTGTGTCTTGGTGTGGGCCTCTTTGACCTCATCTTGATTGGGACTCTCTGAGCTTCCTGAACTTGTATGACTTTTTCCTTCACGAGGTTTGCTAGTTTTTCAGCCATTATTTCTTCACACAGGTTCTTGATCCTTTGCTCTCTTCTTTTTCTGGTACCCCATGATGCTGATGTTGTTATATTTGATGTCGTCCCCATGGTCCCTTAGACTTTCCTCATTTAAAAAAATTCTTTTTTGTTTTGCTGTTCTCCTTGTGTACTTACTATTATCTTGTCCTCTTAAATTGCTGATTTGATCTTCTGCTTCATCTAACCTGCTGTAGATTCCTTCTAGGGTATTCTTCATTTCCGACTGGTTCTCGTTTAAAGCTTACCATGGTTTCTATGTCCTTTTTAAATATTACTTTCTCTTGGGTTAAGTTCTCACTGAGATCATCTAGTCTTCCCCTGAGGTACTTGAGTATTCTTATAACCATTGCTTTAAACTCTGCATCCAGTATCTTGCTTGCTTCCATTCTATGTAATTCTTTTTCTGTGGATTTCTCTTGTTCTTTCCTATAGGATGTATTTCTCTATTTCCCCATTTTGTCTGCCTTTTTATGTTTGTCTCTGTGTATTAGGTAGATCTGCTATGACTTCCAAGCTTGTTATGAGGGCTTTCTGATATAGGTGCCTTGTGAGTCTCAATGGTGCATTCTTATAGATCATTTGAGCTAGGAGCTCCAGAAATGATTCTCGTGTGGGTTCCATGTCCCTCCTGATATAGTTGAGTCATGAATGCTGTTGGCCCATTCGTGGGTACAGCTGACTGTAAGGATAGTCCTTATTTACTGTCTATGAGTCAGTGTTCTGGGGCTCCTCCCAGCAAGTTTGGATGCCTGTTGGCATTCCCCTTTGGCTATGCCATTTTTGTGGCTATTTGGATCGAGCTCTGGTGTAGTTTGAAGTCCACCACTGGTTGTGTTGGTTCTGGGCCCACTTGGCCAGGGTTCTGGTGCAGGTTGATGTCAAACATTGTGTGCACCCAGCGTTGGGGCTACTTGTTTGGAGATACCATGTTATTCAATGTTTGTGACCTCATCCACGGGGCCTGGTTGTGTATGGGAGGGGCCATGCTTTTTACAAGGATTAGCTTCTTGCAGCTCTGAGCTGGGGGCAGATCAATAAAAGGTCCAAGGCTCCCTGAAGTCAACGTCTACCTGTTGGCTACACTGCCACCCCCTGAGGTTGCCTGGATTTCATCCATAGTCTTATGAAAAAAGACTGAAGAGTGGGCCCAAGTTGGTTGTGCTCAACTAAAACTTTCACACTTGATAGGGCAGTGTGACTGGGTCCAAAGGATGGGGCTAGTGGGTCCCCTACTTGGGGGTGGTGTGGTCAGGCACTCAGTGGGGAGAATGTGGCCCCTGCCAGAGCCATACTACTCAATCTCTGCTGTATCTCCAATTCTAGCTTCCCCAGTGGGAGCACACCATAGGTTCAAGTTGGGTGTAGGGCAGGGCCACCGGGACTTGGGAAAACAGATGAAGGGAGTCTTCCATTTGGGTTTGCTGCTGGCCCATGGAAGGGAAACGAGCTACATGTCTCCCCTTAGCTCTATGACTGCACAGTCAGAGACTCTGATGGAAAGTTCTGAGGGATACATGCTCCAAGGGTCCCAGCTCTGAAAGGCATCCGCTTCCCTGAGGAACTGAGCTCAGCAGGCAGGGACACCAGGACTTGGGAAAACAGATTAAGGGAGTTTTCCATTGGGGGTGGTGTCTGCCTACCCCGTGAGAACGGGGAAAGGTTGACCAAAGCCACATAGTTCAGTGACTGTCTTGAGTATCTGCTTGTAGTTTCTCTAGGGAAAGAGTGCTTCACAAGTCCCTATTATGTGCAGCCAACAGTCCTTTCTGCCGACTGGAGCTTTGCAGGGTGGTGTCGCCAGTATTTGGAGGACCAAGCTAGTGCACTCCCCTAGCAAGTGCTGGAAAAATAGGAGTGCCTGACCCTGGGAGATGGCACCTAAGGGCAGTGTGGGATGTTGACTCAGGACCAGGATCTCAGTAGCTGACCCTCCAGAACTCTCTCCAGAGCCATGCCACCCAGACCTTTTCTTTATGACTCCCAGAAGCCCTGAGTCACTTTCCCTCTACCAGAGCCCTGGGTGAGTGCCTGGGAGCAAGCTCCTGTACCTTGGACATTTAGAAGAGCACCTGGGATTCTAGCAGGCTCCCTCCTATTCTACACTGATTTTTCACTGCCAGATGCTACGCAGGCTCCTCCTCCCAGGCCTGGTGCTCTGTGTTGGAGGTCCTCAGGGGAGACTTTTACAGCCGAGATATCCCTCCAGCTTCTCAGCCACTGCACCTGAATGCAGAGGCCAGCCCTCTCCATGTTTCTGCCCTTTTTACCTGTCTCTATGTAGCTTCTCCTATAAATCCTTGGATAAAAATGCTCCTGTTTAGTTGGTCATTCAGGTTTTTTGCTCTACAGTTTGGCTACAAATCCTGTTTGGCTCTGGGAGGAGGTGTGTGCAGCTTCCATCTACTCTATAGCCATCTTGGATACCCAAATTCTGACCTTTTAAAAAAAGTAATCAGCCCAGCTAGTGTGGCTCAGTGGTTGAGCATTGGCCTATGAACCAGGAGGTCATGGCTTGATTACTGGTCAAGGCACATGCCCTGGTTACGGACTCCATCCCCAGTAGGGGGCATGTAAGAGGCAACCAGTCGATGATGTTTCTCTCATCTATGTTTCTATCTCTCTATCCCTCTTCCTTCTTTCTCTGAAAATCAATAAACATGTATTAAAAAAAGCAATCAAGATGTTACTTTTGATTCACAGGATATTTCAACACATGCATGGTGAATATTGTTAATGGTACCAGGATACACTCTGTATTTGAAAATTCAATATAAAGGTCCAAAATAGAATATTTTTCAAAGTATCTTTCTAGTTGAGTTGAAGAACTCTAGAAGTTAAAAACAGATTTTTCTCTTTTTAAATATAATTTAAGTAAAGAGATCGGCAGTCTTTGTGAAAATGGCAAACAGGCTTGTGTTCCAGGTACTGGCTTTTGAGCAAAGTGGTGGAGCTGTTCTTTCTGCTTGGGAACATTTTTGTATTTTCTCATCATTAGTTTGCTCAGTTCAAACCAAAATCAAGCCTTGATGTGGTTTATGTGATTTCCACTGAGCACACTGGCTGTTTACTGCATTTAATAAGGATGTCAGTAAGAAAAAATGTTAAAATAGCTGTTTACTGTGTAACATAAAATTTTGTATTCCAACAGATAGCCATCTAGCGGTTATCCAAAGGAGAAAAGCAGAAGTGAGAATACAAAATAAGCTGTGTGTGTGTTTTGGGGCGGGTGGGGGGGGGGCGGTGAGGGGTGTGAGTGGCTCAGGGTGATTCTCCCAAACCATTTATAACAACATTTATCATGGGGTTTATATTATCAAGTAACAGAAGTACCTTTGAAATGGGTGCTAACATGCGAATATTGGCATACGGTAGTTTGAGATTAATGGCATTATTACTGCATTATTCATCTCTATTCAAGGTGCAAGGTGATTTTGGCACATGCCCTCATCACAGGTAGCCTCCCATCTGAAGGGTTCTTTTTGTGCCCACTCTCCTCTCTCTATTTCTTGTTCTTTCTCTAAGAGTCACCTGATGGGGCATCACCTGGGAATAGGAGCCCAGTGGTATTGGACTTCAGCAGGCAGCTTGTGGTGTGATGCTGCTTGGTTTCCGTGTTCAGTGGAATGTAAGGCTTTGCACAGACCATTGTGCTAGTTGTTCTGTCTGAATAGATTGCTTCTATTTATATGACTGTATACTACTAAAGTCTAACAAGTGCTTTCTGATATATAGGGTTGGGCAGAATTAGGTTTACAGTTTGTATAGAAAATAATATAATTACATCATGATATGAGAATAAATGGTTTCACATAGTCACAAACTGTAAACCTACTTTTGTCCCACTTTATATAAACTTTACTCAGTTTTCTGTTCACAAGTTAACACAAGTAGTGAAAGAAGGTATTTTTCTTTCTGCTTCCTCAGGTAGTAAACACCATTTATGTGTACAGTAAAACCTTTGTAAAAGACAATTTGGGCAAGGGAGATATCCCTTAAAGCCAAAAGTCTGTTATATAATAACGTAGGTTTTCCTAATGCCTCCGTTAAAAATTTGACAAATTAGTTTACCTATTTTTACTTATGTATACATGTTTGTATAAATAAAATTAAGCATGTATGAAAAGCTTAATTTCACAGGAAAGTTTCCTATATGTATTACTGTAATTTTAAATCTATACTGACTGAAAGGTCTAGTAAATGCATGCATTTACCAGTCACCACAAGTCAACAAATGAACAAGCCTGGGGCATGGCTTAGGGTACGTGGGAACATCAGCCAGCACACTTTAAAATTGCTGCAGAAATCTGTTGTTGTGCATACTTCATGATAACAGATTACTGCACATGATGTGGTGTGATCACATGCTAATAATTCACAGTACATTTTTTGAGCGGTGACTCTTGGATTTAAATATGTAGACTCGACTCCAGGTCAAGGCAGGTTTGTTCTCCAGCCTTATAGAGGCATGGGTGGGAGGCAACCAATCAATGTGTCTCTCTCACATCGAGGTTTCTCTCTGTCTCTTTGTCTCTCTCTCTCTCTCTCTCTCTCTCTCTCTCTCTCTCTCTGTCTCTGTCACTCTGTCTCTGTCTCTCTCCCACTTCCCCCACCCTGCCACCTTCCCTTCCTGCTACTCTCTAAAAATCAATAGAAAAATATCCTCGAGTAATGATGAACAAAACAAAATATGTGGACTATAGTTGTAGATATGTAATATTTATTGATATTGATGAAATTACTACAGTGTTTTTTCCAACATATGGCCTATTTACTAAAATTTGTTAAAAATAACAGTGAATTAATAATAAAAAATAACCTGTTAATTTAATTTTAAGTAAATCTTGGTTAAAAGCATTTTAAAATTGACAGGGTGTTAATTTTCACATATGACATATGGACTGGAAATTTTGTCTGTTAAATCCAAAGTCTGTTAAATCAAGATCCACAAAATCCCAAAAGGTTATTTTAAAAAATTATATTTGTGGATATCCAACTAATGAGTGTATACTTTCCTGGCAAGTTTGAGTAGTTTTACTGAATAAGTTTCCTTTTTTCTAGCATGCTCTATTTGGGACTTTAACAATTTTTATTATATAACTAGAGGCCCGATGCACGAAATTCGTGCACGTGGCTTGGCCCTCACAGCCGCAAGGCTTGCCTTGGCCCTCACAGCCGCAGTGGCTTGCCTCAGCCCTCGCAGCTGGCTTTGTCCAGAAGGTCGTCCGGCTCTCCGGTCTGATTACCATATTACGCTTTTATTACTATAGATGAGGGAACATTTCTTTGGTGAAATTTTGCTTTCTTTTTAGATGTAACTATTATAATGAGAAAGATAGGTGGAATTTGATGAATTAGTTTGTAACATTAAATTGAGGATGGTCAGGTATTCCTTGGGAGAATGTTAGGTATTTGATGTGTGTCGTGGGCTCTCATGTAGGGTCTAAGTCAGTACACATTCAATGTCTGTCCCTGTTGCTCCTGAGAAAATTGAAGCCTCCTATCTATCTGATCAGCTTGGCCTGAGCCTGTCACTTGTAACCTGTCCTTATACTGATACTATTATCTGCCCTGAACACAGGGGCACCTACTCCACCAGCCTTGGGGAGCAAACCTGTGTTTAGGGAACCACTATTGGGTTTATATTCTTGTTTTTCCCACTTCCTCTCTGGCCAGGTGGAGCCATGTACTTCATGTAAACAGACTGTGTGTTCCTTTATTTTTTCAAGTCTTTGTTCATCCTATTCCATAGTCAGCTGTGCTCTTGCTTTTGGTTGTCAGTAGTCAAAATGCTCTTTTGATGGAGCCCAGATGTGCTGTCAGGTAAAATCTCTGGGAACCAAGTCTAGGTGCCAGGTGTGGTCATTGCTGCTGGGTTGGCCATTGTTTCTAAGCCTATTCAGTAAGCTCTCTGTGCATGTACATATATCCAGAAATACACATGTATATTTTAAGACAAAAGTCAGGACTACAGGGTTTTTACTGAATCTCTTTGCTCTTACACCTCCTTCTCTCTCAATGAGAAACCTTATACTCAGTGATTCCTGGTATGATGAAATCACTTACTTGCTTTATCCCCGGATACTAAACAGTTTCAGAATAATAATACCAATACCACCATCAGCATTTGTGTGTGTGTATTTTCTTTTGTCCTTAGACTAGGGATATGTAGTTAAAGTATTGTGTTTTAGTGTCACTTTTCTTATATAGTTATGCCACCACTCAGTACATATTGAAATTCATTTGCCACATGTTTTTGTTTTTAGGAATGATTTTGGTTAAATTTTTATTTGTAGTTACGGTATATAAGGTATTTACATGGTTCCAAAGTATAATCTAGAAAACAAGATATTGTCAAAGAAGTTCAGCTTCTGTCTCTGTCACCCCCTCTTTAGTAAGTAACCATCCTATCTAATAAAAGAGTAATATGCAAATTAACCATCACTCTGCTACACACACAAGCCACGCCCACTAGCCACACCCACTAGCCAATCAGGAGCGAGTATGCAAATTAACCCCAACCAAGATGGCTGCGGCCACAGAGAGAGCAGGAGGGAGGCTTGGGTTTCCCTGGCGATGGAGGAAGCCAAGCTTTCCGCACACCCTGGCTGGCCCAGGCCTCCGCTTAAGGCTACAAAGTTTCAATGATAGAAGATAAATAAAGCTCAACAAAAATGACGGCAGCCACAGAGCTGGAGAGAGCAGGAGGCTAGGGTTGCCCCCAGTGATGGAGGAAGCCAAGCTTTCGCACACCCTGGCCGGCCCAGGCCTCCGCTTAAGGCTACAAAGTTTCAATTATAGAAGATACATAAATCCCAATAGAAATGGCTGCCGCCACGGAGCAAGCAGAAGGCTTGGCTCCACTCCAGGATACAAAGTTTCAATTGTAGAGGATAAATAAGTCCCAGATACCAGGGCCTCTGCTTGGGCCACCAGGAGGCATGGCCGGCCTGCAAACCACCACAGGCCCCTCGCCCAGGCTGCCCCACACCCCAAGGGAACCCCCACCCTGATCCGGGACACCCTTCAGGGCAAACCAGCTGGCCCCCACCCATGCACCCGGCCTCTATCCTATCTAATAAAAGAATAATATGCAGATTGACCATCACTCCAACACACAAGATGGCTGCCCTCATGTGTTCAAAGATCCTGCCCCCATGTGGACACAAGTTGGCCACCACAAGATGGCCAGCAGGGGAGGGCAGTTGGGAGGGACCAGGCCTGCAAGGGAGGGCAGTTGGGGGCGATCAAGACTGCAGGGGAGGGCAGTTAGAGTGACCAGGCCGGCAGAGGAGAGAAGTTGGGGGCAAACAGGCTGGCAGGGGAGCAGTTAGACATCAATCAGGCTGGCCGGGAGTGGTTAGGGGGTGATCAGGCTGGCAGGCAGAAGCGGTTAGGGGCAATCAGGAAGGCAGGCAGGCAAGCAGTTGGGAGCCAGCAGTCCTGGATTGTGAGAGGGATGTCCGACTGCCTGTTTAGGCCCGATCCCAGTGACCTAAACGGGCAGTCGGACATCCCTCTAGGGGTCCCAGATTGGAGAGGGTGCAGGCTGGGCTGAGGGACACCACCACCACCCCCACCATCCCCGTGCACGAATTTCGTGCACCGGGCCTCTAGTGTTATTAAATAATGAATGGGTTACCAATGAGATCAGGAAAGAAATTAAAAATAAATAAATAAATAAATAAATAAATAAATAAAAACTTCCTGGAAATATACAGTGAGGACTGAGTTCAACCCAGTCATTTTGTAGATCAATGCATTGAGACTCAGAAAATGAGTGACTAGTCTCAGTGTTACTTGGAAGATATAACTTCCGATTCTAATTCTAAAGGTCTTTTCACCTCTTACATTTTTTGTCTTTGATAGCACTCTGATTTGCTATTTTCTATGAACCGGCTGTGCCTTTTTCTCCTGCAACTGCCTTAGCGTTAAGATTTCAAATAACAAAAATAAACGATCACACCATTCACCCGTAATTGGGAGGGATGAGTGGTGGTGGGTAGTGTCATACGCGGTAGTTAGGGTCAGCTCTGTGGGCCTGGAGGGGCACCACTCAAATCTCCCTTTAAGGTAACCTGCTCCATGGAGTGTACGTGGCCGAGAGCCTTCAGCTGCTTGCCTTTGCCCTCGCCACAGCCTTGACCCCAGAGGGAACACACTCTCAGGAGCTCAGTGCCAATGACTAAGCGTGATGGTAGCACTATCGTTGGTGGGTTTCCGCCCGGCTTGGGACACGCAGTTGGAAATGGGCCCAGGTAAGACCTTCTCAGAGCTGCACTGCAGCCTGAGGCTCATCCAGGCACATTGCCCCCCTCTGTTCCCAGGTGTGTGCTCCACAGGGCACCTGAGGCCTGTCTCTCCTGCTCCTCTTCCCTTACTCTCTATTCTACACAGGTGCATCCCCCACTCACTCTTGTATGCCTAACTCCACATTGCTCTCTATTCTACACAGGTGCATCCCCCACTCACTCTTGTATGCCTAACTCCACATTGCTCTCTATTCTACACAGGTGCATCCCCCACTCACTCTTGTATGCCTAACTCCACATTGCTCTCTATTCTACACAGGTGCATCCCCCACTCACTCTTGTATGCCTAACTCCACATTGCCATCAACTTTCCAGAGACTTGGCCTGACAAAGCCTCAGAGGTGAGGTTGAAACAAAGCCTTGAAGGGGGCAATTGAGTCAGCCCCATAAGTCCCAGGGAGCAAGGGGAGCCCCCCAAACCCCTACGTCAGAAAGGAGGGCTTCTGGAACATTCCAGGAGCAGAAGACAGCCAAAGGCATTGAGGGAAAACTGAAGAGAAGAGGGGAGAGCCAAGGAGGGGCAGGAGGCATTGGGTCCAGGCAGCCATTATACAGAGTCTGGTTTTCACTCTGAGCAAAAAGGGAGTCATCTCAGGTTTTTAACTGAGGAATAACATGCTCTGAGTTACTTTCAATATTTTTTACTTACATGGGAGACAGCATCCTATATAATAAAGAAGTAATATGCAAATTGACCCTCACACCCTCGTGTCACAAGATGGCTGCCCCCATGTCGTCACAAAATTGCTGCCACAAGATGGCTGCCCCCACATTGTCACAAGATGTTTGGTGGGGGATGTCATTTGGGGGTGACCAGGCCTGCAGGGGAGGGCAGTTGGGGGGGACCACGCCTGCAGGGAAGGGCAGTTGGGGGTGATCGGGCCAGCAGGGGAGTAGTTAGGTGTCAATTAGGCCGGCAGGGGAACAGTTAGGGGGTGATCAGGCTGGCAGGCAGAGTGGTTTGGGCAATCAGGCAGCCAGGCAGGCGAGTGGTTAGGAGTCAGCAGTCCCAGATTGTGAGAAGGATGTCTGACTGCCGGTTTCAGGCCTAAACCAGCAGTTGGACATCCCCCGAGGGGTCCCAGATTGGAGAGGGTGCAGGCTGGGCTGAGGGACACCCCCCCCCCCCAGTGCACTAATTTCGTGCACCAGGCCTCTAGTCTATATATATAAAAGCCTAAGCTGCTGTTTGACTGTCAGACCAGTGGCTATGACACACACTGACCACCAGGGGGCAGACACTCAACACACAGGCATAGAAACATGGAACAGACTGATGAATCTCAGAGGGAAGGGGGGATGGCGAGGGCAGGAAGAGATTAACCAAAGATCTTATATGCATACTAGAGACCCAGTGCACGGATCTGTGCACTGGTGGGGTCCCTTGGCCTGGCCTGCGCGGATTGGGCTGAAACCGGCAGTCTGACATTCCCCGAGGGGTCCTGGATTGCAAGAGGGTGCAGGCCAGGCCGAGGGACCCCACGGGTGCACGAATTCGTGCACCAGGCCTCTAGTTTAAAAATACCATGCATGCTTTATTCTTCCATTTTTGTCTTACTGTGTGTGTATGTGTGCATATGTGTGCAAACATATGTATTACATAATTTATAAGTAAAATATAAAAATGTAGGTATATGTAGATGTACACTCACTTATGCTGTATATTTCCAGAGAGGAGGAAACTAGTTTAATTACACTTTACACATTAGTATACAGACTGTATCCTTTTTTTCACCTTTTCCCTGTTGTGGAGGAGGGAGGTTGTATGGACGACTGTGCATGAGTGGATATTCTAAATTTGTCTTATTGGAGGGTTGACGTTTTTATTTTTCATTCTTTATGTCTCCTCAGTGTGCTCTTTCTTTGCTTTTGATTAGCTTCTCGGTCCATAATTACACTTGCTCATAATTATGCTTCAACAGTCTTAGAAGAGAACCTCTGTGGCTTTCTGAAAAATTGTTCTTTTATGTGAAGTCGCCCAGATGAGTTATAGGAGGAACTGTCCTCTGTGGTTTCAAAATTAGTTCAAACACTGTGTAGGGGGACTTTCCAAGTGAGTAAAGCATGCCATGGTGTGTGGTTAGCCAGTAAAAATCCAAGAGACTGCAACAGCTGTTGCAAACGTGTGAAACATGTGTTTGGGTTAAAAGAGGTACAGTGTTTGGAAACTCTTAGCTTCCAATTGCACACAGCTTTAGATGAATATAGAAATGTTTTCTGATGGTAACAAAACCATGGTATATCCATTCAGATTGTGAATGTATTTATTCTTTTCCTTTAGTTTATCTTTTACCTAAAAGGACACATAGAAATAATGAAATATATTTTACCAGGAACACCCAAAGTAGGTAAATACATATTTAAAGGGCTACCTATTGATATAACAGTTGTTTCCATTATTTAAAAATGGATGCCGAAATGGTTAGGAAAAGTACCTTCTGAGGACTTGTAACAAATGTTCAGACAGTAATATCTTGGAGTGAGGGGTGGGGATTCTGATCACCACAGTTTTTGAAATAATTTGATTTTCATTATTGGAAAAACTGTATAGTTCTTGTAATTGGACTATGTGCCTATTACACCTATAATTTTCCCCTAGATCAGAAGACTTTCTGTGCAGTTACTTTAAATCATATACCCATTTTTAGAGAAAATCTAAAGGCGTATGTGTCCAGATTATATGGTGTTGCAGAATACAGCTTTGCAGGAGATAAGCTATAAAATTATTATAAATATTTCTCATGTATTCTTTTATGTGTTGGTATGCTCTGTGGCATGTCTAAACAGATTTCACTCTCTTGTCTTTAGACATAGAAATGTGCTGATGTCAATTTATGGTTTAAAAGAAGAGTGGGGTTTTTCTTAGTCAAGTTGGAAGATAAAGTTTACCAAGGTTAAAAATTAAGAGAAGCATCATGGAAATGTGTTACAAGCTCTGAAAAGAAAAGTTACCATAAGAAAACATTCTCAATGAGAAATTGACACAAATATCTGGATATAACAAAAACATAAATAGATACCTACAAGTCTTAGGATCCAGAGACCAATAGAAATATTCTAAGGGAAGAGTTCTCAAAACTCTGTAGTCTAGTTGACTCCATGTCTTGACCAAAACCAAAGTGTTGATGATAGGGGATAAGGGATGTTGTGTGTGGTGCTTATATACTCCTTCAACCAGGATAAGTTTGGAGAGAAAAGAAAATGACAGTTTTCCTTCCCCAACCTTATCAAATCCAAAACAAAACAGGGATGACATAAAAACACTAGAGATAACCACACAAAGCTCTGTTGTGTGGTGGCTTCCAATTCTCTTCCAGAATAAATACGATCATAAGTACTATTATGATGAATATCTTAGTGTGTAGTGCTTGTTCCATATTTAGGGCTTCCCTCCCCGCACACCCCCCCCCAAAAAAAGTAAGATAAACAGAAAGAGAATGTACCTTTTTTATCATTCTCCATGGAGAAATAGGAGCTACAAGTTGTTAGTATCAGAAAATATGGCTTATCTTTTCTTTCTGCATTTCAGGTAGAGTCTACTGTACTTGAAAGCAAATGGCTTTCAAGCTCTCATAGGTCATAGCTCTCAGCAACTACAAAAAGTGTCTGCTCTGTATTGTTGCTTTAACTTGTCAGTTGTGATGCCAGTGTGAGGTGTTTTGGAGTATTATATTTGTTCACTCATTTGACTAATTACTGTGTAAACAATTGGATTGATACCAACATTTATGCTATGAAAATAAGATATGCAGAACAGAATATAGCCAACTTTCTCTCCCCCTCCATAGATAGATTTACACAAATAATATTGTTTGTTAATGTATGTTTGTTGCAGAAAGTTGAAAAGATCCACATATTCGCCCAAAGTGTAGTCACTCAGTTGTCCATCCAGAAATACTAATAATTTGAATGTTTCATATGTGTGTATGTATGTGTATCTAGAGCTATACATGCACATTTACACAAATATACATGTAAGCATATAAGTATATGTGTATGAATTTAAAAATGCAATTGGGATCATATGGTATATATGTTGTGGTGTCCCCTTTAATAGAACCTGTTACTAGTAATTCTCAATGTCATTAAAATCCCCTATGGACAACAGTTTCAAATGAGTACTTGATATTGCATCATATTACTTTGCCATAATTAACATTCTCTTGTTATTGTGTAATTAGTTTGTTTCTATTTTATGTGATGATTATCATGGAACCTCTATGCTTTTTTACTTTGCTAATTAACATGCATGCTTTGATGATGTAGCATAGTATTTAATAGGAAGTGTCTTCCTTCTTGGTCATTAAAGTCTGAGCATTGAGAACCTAATTCAGGATTGTAATATTTCACTTATGTGTTTTTCCTTCAGTAACTTTTAGAAAAAAATTCTTTGTATTTTAAATACTTATTTTAGAAAGTTATCTTTGTTCGTTTCAGTTTTATCTGCTTTCATTCACTTTTTCATGAGACGTACATTGAGTGTGTTAATGGAGGTGGTTAAAACTACAGTGTAAAACAAGAAGAACACGGGTCCTGTTCTTGTAGAGTTTACTGCATGGTGCAAGAGTGTAATGTTAAATAAATTATTATAGGATTACACTTGCAACATATGTTATAAACTAACGGTTACAGTGTGTCATAAGAACATATACTTGAGGAATCTGAACTGGGAAGAAAGGAGAATTCTTCAATTAAAATCATCCTCATTAATTTTATTATCTTTTGTGGTTTCTATTTAAAATAGAAAACTTTCTCTGTGCTTGATCTGAGGAGCTGCCACAAACCAAAGAATACAATACAGACTATATGTTTCCTCTCACCAAATAACCAGTCTAGAGGAAAAGAAACCATTAATCCTTTTGGTTGAGTATTTGACTTCTGAGCTGGAATTTTTCCCAAGCCAGCAAATTTTACGGTGTAAGTTGAATTCTCTCAGCCAGCATTATGGTTTTGAAGCATGAGAGTTCATAACCATGATTAAAAAGCATTGACCTGCTCAAAAAGTAAGTTAAGCACAAAATAAGCAAAATGATGTAGATAAAAATGTGCCTAGGACAGGGGTCTTATTAAGCCAATTCTGTTTATAAAGTTAATACAAGTGAGACATGGAGGGATATTGTACATCATTTAGGGGAACTGTACTTTGTGGAATATTCATGGAAAGGATGAATTAACATTTGGTTCTTTTATTATATACTAGAGGCCCAACACACGAAATTCGTGCAAGAGTAGGCTTTCCCTCCCCCCAGCTGCTGGCACCGGCTTCCCTCTGGCACCCGGGACCTGGGCTCCCTCTGGCACCTGGGACCCAGGCTTCCCTCCGGCCATCAGCAGGCACCCAGGACCCGGACTTTCCTCTGGCTGCTGGCAGGCACCTGGGACCTGGGATTCCCTCCGGCCACCAGCAGGCACCTGGGACCTGGGCTTCCCTCTGGCTGCTGGCAGGCACCTGGGACCCGGGCTTTCCTCACAGCCCCAGCTTTGTCCGGAAGGTCGTCTGGAATGACGTCCAGTATTTAGCATATTATGCTTTTATTATTATAGATTTGATTGCTCAACATTTTAGTTAGAAGAGTCAGATATTGGATTAGAAGAGTTTTAGGGGTGTAGATTAGATTTAACCTTGATCTGGTGTAAAAGTCAGAAGAGAAGTTGAGATATAAAATGATTAATTAATGAAGAACCGAACGTGAAGGATACAGAGCAGAAAAGAATTTTAAATGCCTTGGCATTTATTTGAAGGTAAAATAGGGTAAACTGCCAGTAGTGTAACTGGGCAACTTAAGAGGATTTGAAGAAAGGAATGTCTTGAGTTTACTTGCCATGTTGTATGGAGCCTTAGACTGAGTGAGTGTGATAATCTTAAAAGTAATAAGATTAATATTATTAATACCCATGTTTCCTTCACTTAAATTCACAGCTGTTAACATCTTGTCACATTTGCCTTTCTCTATATGTACTATTTTTGGTTTTGTTTGTAATACATTTGAAAGTACATTAAAACTGTTGCTTTTTATAAGTTGACTAGAGGCCTGGTGCACAAAAATTCATGTACTTGGCGGGGGGGATCCCTCAGCCTGGCCTGCACCCTCTTGCAGTCTGGTAGCCCTCAGGGAATGTCTGACTGACAGGGAGTGGGCCTAAGCCGCAGTCTGGCCTCCCTCTGCAGGAGGCGACCGGATGGGCCAATCAGGAGATAGTGCCAGCTGGCGAGCAGCTGGCCCCACCCCCAGGTATCCCCTCCACCGCCGCTGGTTGCTAGTGTCCCCCGATCACCGCTGCCCCCTGATTACTGTCCCCTCCCTTTGCCCGCTGGCACATGCCTTGGCTGGCCAGGCGCCACCTGCTTGTTGGCCCCGCCGACTGGTCATTCCACCATTAGGTCAATTTGCATATTATGCTTTTATTATATGGGATTCTGTATATGGCCACTTGACTGAATTTTTATTAATTGTTACCAATTCAGCTGATTTTCTTGGATTTTCTAATTAGATGATCACATAGCTGCAAATAAATTATTTTGTTTATTCTTTTAAAATTTTCATATCTCTTAAAATTTCTTTTCTTATTTTAGTAAGTTGTTCAGGACCTCTAATGAAGTATTGAATAGTATCACTGATAAAATTCTGACTTCAATAGGAATACTTCTGATAGTGCACAATTAAATTCAATGATTGCAGTTTGCTTCTCAGGAATATTCTTTACATAGTTTCAGAAATTATTTTCTAATCATAACTTTCTGGGTATTTTTCTAGGAATAGGTATGGTATTTTTATTACTCTGTTTTGGTTTCTATCGTATATTTTTCCTTAATATTATCTATGTAATGAATTTTCAGAATAGATTTTTCTGACATCAAGCTGTCCTTACAGTTCATGAGATCTGACTTGGTAATGATCTTTTAATTTAATATATTTTGGTGCTACTATATTTTAAATAGATCAATGGATGTAGATGCTATTGTGACTAACAAAATACGTATTTATTTAAAAGCGTTTCTTTTATATATTTTTATCATTTATATGCTTCCTAGTTCAATATAGAGTAAAAGTATAACTATAATCACTGGGAGGAATATACAATTATTTTTTAAAAAAAGACATCCTAACACTTGAAATGGTGGGAATCAGTAATCTAGATATTTAAAAGTGAATTTCATGCTCATCTTTGCCTTCATCGGGGTAAGTTTTTCAGGAATGTGTTGTCTGGAGATGATCTTGATGTTAATCAATGTATCCTCCTGGCCTAGTCTTAAATAGACCAGAATGGTGAATATAAAATTAAGAAATATTTGGAGGATGGGAGGGGAGTTGGTCTTTCTTTAGAATCCCTCCTAATAATCAATTATCATTATACAATCATTATAAAATATGAAGAATATTAGGTTTAGTGTTAATAAACCCCTGAAGCCAGCATATTGAACTGTCATGTCTTGTTAGTGTGGGAAGGAAGGAATATAGATAACTAGATTTATTATCATAGCTATTATATCTATTTTTAAAATGCCTCAGTATCTTTGGCAGGTCTGGATGTATTCCTTTCTCCTTTTACATTATCCAGAAGCTGTATGTGTAGACTCTAAATAGAAGATCATTTTAAAATCAGAATGCTGCAGTAATGTAAGGGACTTTGATCTGGGAGCATTTGCCAGTTCTCAGTGTTGCAGTGATTTGGAAAATGTTGTATATAATTTACATATATTGCATTTATAAACTGCTTAATAGTAATTCTGAAAATTTTAGTTATTTGAAAATAGCATTCACCAGTCCTGTGCTTAGAGAACTGGAAATAGTCAATGAAGGTTAAAGAAAGCAATGGATGATTTACATTACATTTTAAGCTCACACCCAAGTTGGTTAACTCTTTGGAAGGCAATTCTTAAAGAAAATTCTAGAATTATTGCTCTTATTAGCTGAGAGGAACCTGGAAAGCATTTGGTCAAAATATTTTTCGTCATTTCTGATGGAACAAATACTGTGTTAGATCTTAGAGATATAAAAATGAATAAAACAAGGCCCTTTCCCATTAATTCTTAGCCTGGAAGACATAACCTGAACCAAGAACTTACTTTGGCATAATGAGTTCTGAAATGGAACTTTTAGGCAATACGTGGATTTTTCCATTTTGTAGGTGTGACTCCCACAGTTGGGCAGGCAGCTCAGGTACATACAGCTCCCCAATGATGGTGGTATTGCTGAGACTAGTTTCTTGGACTCTTGATACACGTTTGATGATCTGGTTCACGCTGGGTTCCTGTTAAGCTTTGAAAAAGAAAATTTCACCTAGCACCTTTTTAAAAAGTAGCTTGCTATTTGCAGTTAATAGCTGTTTAATTTGAGATACATAGATATTCCTACTTTCTTATCCCACACTTTTTGTTGGGTGGGAAGATCTCTTTAAACATTTAGAATACAAGCAATGGATAATTTGAGTAATTTTTTTTTTTTTTTTTTGAGAGAGAGAGAAAGGAAGAGGGATAGAGAGAAACATCCATGAGAGAGAAACATCATTTATTGGCTGCCCTCCTGCATGCCCCCTACTGGAGATATAGAACCCACAACCTGGGCATGTGCCCTCACTGGGAATAGAATCATGACCCCTGGTTCATGGGTGGATGCTCAACCACTGAGCACACCAGCTGGGCAATAATTTTTTAATCTGCGTATCTCATTGTGTTACCTACAATCCTATACTCTAACTGTAGACCTCAGGATGAAGACTTAGATGATTTTCATGGTGCTAAGTCCTTCATGATCTCACCTCTCTTGCTCCCTGTTTTACATTTGAACTTCATAAAGGCTGCATACCTGCTAATGGTTGGCCTTATTTGATGAGTTGTTTTCAGTCTTCATACTTTAACTGGAATCTCTTGACTGTACTTCTGCTGTGGACCCATGCCTCATCCTTAGCTTCACATCTGGGCTGGGCTGGTTGAGAGACAGCTCCCACTATGCTTGAGTGGTCTTCTTGTTAGTCATGATCCTATGGATGGGGCTTACTTCTGCTCTTCACTCTCTGTAGCCATAAAAAGTATAAACTAGACATTATGTTTATTGTTTATTTTTTAAAAATGTTTCTATTTTTAGCGAGAGAGGAAGGGCGAGGAAGAGAGAGATAGAAACATCTATGAGAGAGAGAAACATCATTGATTGGCTGCCTCCTGCAGGCCCCCTACTGGGTATTGAGCCCACAACCAGGTCATATACCTTGACTGGGAATCGAACTGGTGACCTCTTAGTTCCTGGATTGATGCTCAACTACTGAGTCACTCCAGCCAGGCTATTTTTTAATTTAGGAAAGGAAACTGTTCAAGTAATCATAATACAAGCTAAATCTGATTACAGTTAAAGAATAATTTTCAGTTTTTCCTTCCTTTAGGATTATTAATAGAGCATTGACTATTTGGTTTAAAAAGTAAAAACAAAACAAATAAAAAACACCCTTGACCTTTTCTAAATAAAATAGAGACCCGCTGCATGAAATTCGTGCACACGTAGGGTTGCTAGCCTGGCTGGCAATCAGGGCTGATCTGTGGGGAAACTGGCGGGGTGGTCAGGGTCGGCAGCGCCTCCACTGCTGCCCGCTGCCAGCACTGCATTGCCGACTCCTGCCATGTTCTATGCAGCCCCCTGGTGGCCAACACATGTCTAACTCCCAGTTGGTCGAACTCCCACTCGTGGGGACAATTTACATATTAGCCCTTTACTATATAGGATATGAACTTGGAAAAGAAACCATGCATATGGAGTACTGAGTGTGTTTTGGTAATTATAATGGATGGCCTCTCTCTCTCTGTCTCTTTGTCTCTAAGAAAGCTGAATTACAGGATAGTTAATATTCTTAAAGGATTCTTATCTCAAATACTAGTATGCTCAGATACAAAGGAGACTTGCTGAGATACTGGCTTGGTAAATGCTACTCAGCAAATCATAATCGTCTTTGGATTCTCAGTCACATTATGTAAGTGGTCGTACAGATGAATTTTTAACTCTAATTTTTCTAAGTTGCTTTCCTATCCATTAAATGGTGGAAGGTGTTCTAAAATGCAAAATGAGAAGAATGTACTACTGTTACTTTAAGAAGAAAATGAAATAGGGAGGGAAAGGGGGGGATGTTGTGACTGCTGACATTTGTGGCCTCTTTTCATTTGCGTAAGAGGTGGACTGGCTTTTCTGTAGCTGCTGTTGCCATGGAGAGGTAGTGGGGGAGGACTTGTAGGACCGCAGCCTGTGAGAGCGATTCTGTCTTAGAGCTGCTCCTGAATATGACGGGAAGGGGCAGGGAGCTCAGGTGTGCCACGGCAGCACAGATTATGGGGGCTGGCTGACCTGTCATGGCTGGTAACGTGACTGTGCAGATACCCCTGGGTGTGACAGACATGTTTGTGGAAGTGCCTGTGGATTCTCTATGTGAAGTGAAAGGATTGTAATGTTGTATGTATTTCCACCCTTCATATGATTTCTTACACTTGAGATTTGATTAAAAGAGCCTAAACATATTACACAAAATGTATACCCTTGTTACAAGAAAGTGACTAACTTCAATCGGCATGTTTGTATACAGATAAATGACATAAACAGCAAGTCAAATAAATTATGATGGGAATAATGCACTCAGAGAAAGCTAATATGGTAGGTTAAACTGTAACCAGACATGAATGGGTTACTAACCTGGCATCATTAATATATGCATGTTATAGAGTGATGTCGCCATATAATACAAGAAAAATGAAATAATGAAAGTTGTAAGAATTTTTCTGCACAATAAGAAGGAAATCAGTTGTGTGTTTTGTTGATATATATGCTTGTAGCTTAAGAGCTGAATTTTAGGAATTTTGTCATTGCTGCTAAGATATATTTTAAGGAATAGTTTTATATCAAATATAACATTGTTAATGGGTTTGAAATATTTTTGTTTTTTGTTTTTTTTTTAACATAAATGGTAAATTGAATATTATTATATTAGTCTTGTTTTCTCATGGATATCATTGTGGATGGATAATGCCTTTGTTTAAAAACAAATGTGATTAGTAATTTTAACTTAAAACTCAGAACTACTGTTTAAAATATTTCTAAGTAAAGCTATGTTTCTCTTGAGGAAATCATATAATGTGTTCAATTTACCAAATAAATATAAAGAAACTTACTTGACCTCTCAGTTTTCTGATGATACCTGCATGAGAGCTCTTTTATTTATATTGTTTATAATATTGTTTCATAGTGTTTGAGTCAGAAATGGTTTAGGTAGAGAATACATTGTAAGGTTGTTACAGTCCTTGATTACTTAATGCATATTACAATAAAAAAGATAAATAGTTGCCTAATTTAATTCATGAAAGAAACGCCAAATCAAGTGTTTCTTTTTTAAAAAATATATTTTATTGATTTTTTACAGAGAGGAAGGAAGAGGGATAGAGAGTTAGAAACATCCCTGTTAGAAACAGGGATGAGAGAGAAACATCGATCAGCTGCCTCTTGCACACTCCCTACTGGGTATGTGCCCACAACCAAGGTACATGCCCTTGACCAGAATCGAACCTGGGACCCTTGAGTCCGCAGGCCGACGCTCTATCCACTGAGCCAAACCAGTTAGGGACCAAGTGTTTCTTAAATAAAGATACTTTTATGCAAAATCTAGACATAGTGTCATTCATAGTGGTACACAGTACTATTGAAAAGCTTTGTAAAATGTACAAATTTGTCACAGAATTTATTTGAAAAGCATTACTTCAAGATATTTCAGAAATAGTTCAGTAAATATTTATTGGAAATTATATGTGCAAGTATTCTGTAGATAATAACCTTAGTTTTTACTATGTTTGTAATATTAAGATTAATTTTTTTTTTACTTTTTAAATATATTTAAAGGCATAAAAGTTTACAAATTATTAGGTACAGATATTAATGAAATTGACATTTTTATTTTTGAATTAATTCTAAGGTATACCTGCTCAACAAGGAAAACAAATTTACTTTTTTCCAGTATTCATTCAAGTCAAAGAGCTATGTGGTGTAAAGTATTTGTGTATTTGTTAGATAATAACAGGTAATTTTTAATGAGTGTCCACTCCAAGCTAACTACTTTTCTAAACATTTACACTTTTGCCTTTTCTGAATCTCCTATAACTTTGAGAGATGGGTGTTGTTTTTTTACCCATATTACAAATGAAATAACTGAATTTTAGCAGGTAAAGTAACTTGTCCAGTGTCATAGAGATAAGAAGGGGTGACCAGGACTTGAAGCCATGGATGTTTTAACAACCACACTTTCTTGGTGGTTAAAACTATTTCTTGCATAGTAAGAACTACAACTTGGCATATTGGGAAAAGCTTTCTTTTCAGGTATCCTGGGATGAAATCCCAGCTTTCCTTATCTTAGTTGAGTGACATAGAAGCAGTTATACCTCTTCATGCCTGTTTTTCCATAGGTAATTAATCATATATTTTATTTTTCTCTTTATTAAAAAAAATATTGTTGAGAATATTACAGATGACCCCTTTTTTCCCCCAGTGCCCTCCTCCACCCATTCCTGCCCACCCCAGGCCTTCACTACCCAATTGTCTGTGTCCACAGGTAAGGCTTATATACATACTTGAGGCCCGGTGCATGAAATTCGTGCACGGGCGCGGGAGGGGGTCCCCTCAGCCCAGCCTGCACCCTCTCTAATCCAGGACCCCTCGGGGGATGTCCGACTGCCAGTTTAGGCCCAATCCTGGGGATCGGGCCTAAACCGGAAGTCAAACATCCCTCTCACAATCCGGGACCGCTGGCTCCTAACTGCTCACCTGCCTGCCTGCCTGATCGTCCCTAACTGCCCCCCCCCTGCCAGCCTGGTCACCCCCAACTGTCCCCCTGCCAACCTGATTGCCCCCAATTGCCCCCCTCTGCCAGCCTAGTTGCCCCTAACTGTCCCACCCACCAGCCTGGTCGCCCCTTATTGCCCCCCCTGCTGGCCTGGTTGCCCCCAACTGCCCCCCTCTGCTGACCTGGTCGCCCCTAACTGCCCCCCCTGCCGGCCTGGTCACCCCTTAACTGCCACCCCTGCTGGCCTGGTCACCCCCAACTAGCCCCCCCCCCCCCCACCCCCCCGCCAGCCTGGTCATCCCACACAGCCTGCTATTCGGTTGTTTGGTCGTCCCTCACTAACCCCCCTGCCATTCTGGTCGCTCCATGCAGTCTGCTGTTCAGTCATTTGCTCATCCCTCACTAACCTCCCTGCCGGCCTGGTCGCCCCATGCAGCCTACTGTTCAGTTGTTTGGTCATCCCTCACTAACCTCCCTGCCAGCCTTGTTGCCCCAGGCAGCCTGCCGGTCGTTACTGTTACTGTGATGGCATCCTGGGCAATTTGCATATTCCTCTATTATTAGTATAGATAAGTTCTTTGGTTAATCTCTTCCCATCTCCCTCTCCCCTTTCCCTCTGAGATTTGTCATTCTGTTCCATGCTCCCATGCCTCTGATTCTCTTTTATTCATCTGTTTATTTTGTTCATTAGATTACTTGTTTGTTTATTTTGATTTTTAGATTCAATAGTTGATAGATATGTATTTATTGCCATTTTATTGTTCCTATTTTTGATCTTTTTTCTTCTTCTTCCTTTTCTTAAAGAATACCCTTCAGCATTTCATATAATGCTGATTTGGTGGTTATTAACTCCTTTAGCTTTTTCTTATCTGTGAAGCTCTTTATCTGACCTTCAGCTCTAAATGATAGCTTTGCTGGGTAGAGTAATCTTGGTTGTAGGTTCTTGCTGTTCATCACTTTGAATATTTCTTGCCACTCCCTTCTTGCCTGCAGAGTTTCTGTTAAGAATCAGCTGACAGTTGTATGGATGCTTCCTTGTAGGTAACTAACGGCTTTTTTCTTGCTGCTTTTAAGATTCTCTCTTTGTCTTTTGCCCTTGGCATTTTAATTATGATGTGTCTTGGTGTGGACCTCTTTGGGTACCTCTTGTTTGAGATTCTCTGTGCTTCCTGGACTTGTAAGTCTATTTCTTTCACCAAGGAGGAGAAGTTTTATGTCATTATTTCTTCAAATAGGTTTTCAATATCTCTCTCTTCTCCTTCTGGCACCCCCATAATGTGAATGTTGCTACTCTTAAAGGTGAGCCAGAGCTCCTTACATTATCTTCATTTTTGAAAATTCTTTTTTCTTTTCTGATTGGGTGTTTTTTTCTTCCTCGTATTCTGAATCATTGGTTTGATTCTTGGAATCCTCTACTGTACTGTTGAATCTCTGTATATTATTCTTTATTTCAGTTAGTGTATGCTAATTTCTGACTTGTCCTTTTTTATGTTTTTGACATTCTCACTAAGTTCCTTGAAGTTCTCATTAAGTCCCTTGAAGCTCTCATTAAGAACCTTGAATAACCTTATAACCATTGTTTTGAACTTTGTATCCAATAGTTTGCTTGCTTCCATTTTTTTTCATTTTTGACATGCTTTCTTTTCTATGCATTTTGGCTGCTTCCCTGTGTTTGTTTCTGTGTATTAAATAGAGCTTTTATGTCTCCTGGAATTGGTAGAGTGGCCTTATGTATTAGGTGTCCTGTAGGGGCCAGTGGCTCAGCCTCCCCAGTCACCTGAGCTGGGTGCTCTAGGTGTGTCCCTGTGTGGACTGTGTGTACAGTCTTGCTGTGGTTGAGCCTTGATTGCTGTTGGCATCACTGGGAGGAATTGACTGCAGGCCATTGGCTGTGAGGACCAGTTGTGTCTACAATGGAAGAGCTGCTGTGTAGGAGACACCTCTATGGAGCAGGACTTGCTTCAGTGGGGCTTTGGTACTGGTGCTGAATCTGCCCCTTGAGTGTGTCTCTGGATGTGTAGAGTTGTAATCTGATATAGTCTGAAGGTGTCCACCAGGTGCACTAGCTTTGGGGCCTCCCAGGAGGTACAAAGTCAGCCACTGCCTGGGGCTTCCCAGCAGGATCTACAGAGTGATCTGCAGATGGTTGCTACTTTTATTGAGCTAGGAAGTACCCAGGCAAGGCCCAGATGTGAAGCAAGGTAGGCTGCTGCTAGTGCTGGGTATTGGACCTTTTATTGATAGGTTTAGGGCACACTGATTCCACCTGCAACTTCTTTTATAGATTTTAGCAAAGTCTGAAGGTGGAGCCAGGACAGGCCATTCATAAGGAACAGTCACTGTAAACAGCTTGGGTGGGGCTCCAAATTGGATGGGGTGGGGTCTCAGGGGATCACCATGGTTGAGTGAGCCATGTGGGCCATGTTGATGGAAACGCAGATATAGCTGCCAGTCAGCTCTGGGGGAGGCCCCAGTACAAGGAACAATGACCCCTGCGAGCATCCCTGTCTGGGAGAAAGCTGCCCCCGAGTTCCTGCCCCTATGCAAGACAATGCAGTTCCTCCCCATATGATCCTTGATTTCCCCAATGCTGCACCTGGTGCTGATGCTTAGAGGAAGTGGGACCAGGTAAGTTTCTGCATGGGCCCTTTAAGAGGAACACCTGGGACTCCAGCAGCCTCTGTGTCACTCAGCCACAATCCCTGCTCGTTTTTCCCAGTTCTGGAATCCTGGGCTGGGTGTCTGGTTTGGGCCTTGGACACCCTGCTTCTCACAGGAGGCCTTGGAGATATCCCTCCCAATTAAAAATACGCCATACATGGGTGTCAGACCAGCCTATTCCGTGCCTCCAGTTCTGCCAGAAACGGATCATTGTCCCACTAATAGAGAGATGTGGAAAGGGAATCTGGAAGGCTGGTCAACCTTAATTGCTCTGAAAGGTCGGAGCTAATCACTCATTGTTTAGTTGAAATATTGGTAGTTGAAGCAGCCTCCACCTGTTACTCTTACGTAAATTCTTGCTGATTGGCTATTATTGGAATTTCCTGCCTAAAGGATATGGGTGTATCCCATAACCTTAATAAAAGGGATAGCAAAGCCAGAGCGGGTGGTAGTCCTCCCCCTAGAGGTGGGCTCCAGCCTGGCCCCCAATATTCCCAAATTAATACTTTTCTAAGTCTCTTTTCATTTGTGTGTGGCCTTCTCCAGAACCGAACCCTGAACCGGAACCCTGAACCACACGGGATGTGAAAGGGGTTCCCACACAGCTCTCCTATCAGTCTCAATATGCTTTCTTATTTACTTCTTTAATTGTACGACTTCCATTCAGCCAGCTTTCAAGTGGTTTGGAATGATGGTTGTTCTCTATTTTAGTTGTAATTTTGATGTGGTTGTGGGAGGTGGCGGGTACCAGCATTTACCTAATCTGCCATCTCAGTTCTCTCAAATCATATACTTTAATTTTAGTGCTAATGTGATGTCTGCTCCCCCACCCCACCCGCTGGTAGTAGTTATTACTAAAATGTATTATGATTCATAATGTTAAAATATGAGATAGTAATTTAATTGTGTTTTATTGCTCTCTTTGGAAATGACCCTATATAATAGAAGGCTAATATGCTAAATGTCTGGTTATCCGGTCAACCAATCAAAGTGTAATCTATACTAATAAAAGGGTAATGTGCTAATTAGACCGGACATCTTTCAGACATCCTTCCGGACAAAGCCATGGTGGTGGAGGCCGAGGCAGCGGCATTAGAGGCGATCAGGCCAGCAGGGGAAGGCAGTTAGGGGCGACCAGGTTGGCAGGGGAAGGCAGTTAGGGCAACCTGGCTGGCAGGGAGGGCAGTTAGGGGTGGCCGGGCTGGCAGAGGATGACAGTTAGGGGAGGGCAGTTAGGGGCAGCCAGGCCGGTAGGCAGAGGTGGTGAGGGGTGATCAGGCCAGCAGACAGAGGTGGTTATGTGCTATCAGGCAGGCAGGCAGGCAGAGGCAGTTAGGGGCAATCAGGCAGGCAGGGGAGCAAATAGGGGGGATTAGGCAGGCAGGCAGAGAGGTTAGGGGCGATCAGGCAGGCAGGGGAGTAGTTAGGGGCAACAGGCAGGCAGAGTGGTTAGTGGCGATCAGGCAGGTGAGCAGTTAGTTCAGGGATTGGGCCTAAACCGGCAGTCGGACATCTCCCGAGGGGCCCCTGATTGGAGAAGGTGCAGGCTGGGCTGAGGGACCCCCCCCCCCATGCACGAATTTCATGCACCGGGCCTCTAGTATGCTAATGATATACTAAGGCCGCTTACTGTGTCGTGCACTGACCACCAGGCAGCAGTTGTCCAGTCAACCATTCGCTATGATGTGCACTGACCACCAGGGGGCATACAGTCAACCAGTTGACCAGTTGCTATGACATGCAATGACCACCAGGAGATGATGCTCCGACCAGTAAATTAGTTTGCTGCTTGGGGTCCGGCCGATTGGGACTGAGCAAGATGGGCCAGACACGCTCTGGAGCCCTCCAGTGGTCCCTTCCCGGCTGGCCAACCTCCCACGTCCCTACCCAGCCTTGATCGTGCACCTGTGGGGTCCTTCGGCCTGGCCTCCACTCTCTCGCAATCCAGGAACCCTCAGGGGATGTCGGAGAGCCAGTTTTGGCCTGATGGCAGAACGACTGGTCGCTATGACGCGCATTGACCACCAGGAGGTAGACGCTCATTGCAGGAGCTGCTCCCTGATAGTCAGTGTTCTCCCACAGGGGAAGTGCTGCTCAGCCAGAAGCCGGGCTCACAGCTGGTGAGCGCAGTGGCAGTGGCGGGAGACTCTCCCACCTCTGCAGCAGTGCTATGGCTACCCACGGGGAACAGGCCTAAGCTGTCAGTCGGACATCTCCCCAGGGCTCCTGGACTGTGAGAGGGCTCAGGCTGGGCTGAGTGACCCCCTCCACCGAGTGCACGGATTTCGTGCACCGGGCCTCTAGTTAATAGAATAGAAAAGAAGTAAAAGATATGATTAAAGTATTAGCGAACCATTTTTAGATATTCACTCAAATGTCTGGTAATTTACAGCAGGGTTTCTCAGTCTCAGCACTAACAATATTTGGGGCTATGTAATTTCTTGTTGTGGGGGCTGTCCTATATGTCCTAGTAGCATCCCTGGCCTCTACCCATAGCTGTAACTCCTGCCCCTTGATTGTGACAACCAAAAATGTCTTCAAACATTGCCAGGTGTCCTTCAAAGGGCAGAATCACCCCTGATTAAAAACCATCCTATATAATAAAATGCTAATATGCAAATTGACTGAATGGTGGAATGACAGGTTGCTATGACACGCACTCGTCACCAGGGACAGACACTCAACGCATGAGCGGTCCCCTGGTGGTCAGTGCGCTGCCACAGGGGGAGCGCTGCTCATCCAGAAGCCGGGCTCACAGCTGGCGAGCACAGCGGTGGTGGCGGTAGCCTCTCCTGCCTCCATGGCAGCACTAAGGATTTCTGACAGCTGGTTTAGGCCCACTCCCCACAAATTTCATGCACCCAGTCTCTAGTATGTGTGTGAGTGTCTGTCTGTCTGTCTGTCTGTCTATCTATCTATCTATCTATCAATCATCTATCTATGTAATAGAGGAATATGCAAATAACCTGGGATGCCATAACATCACGACCAAACAGCAGGGACCTGAGGCTACATGGTGCCTGGCTGGGGCAAGGGACTTCAGGCCGCGCCCCCTGCCCCGTGGGTCTTGACAGGGGACCTCAGGCTGCACCACCTGCCTGGCGGGGCTTAATGGGAGACCTCCTGCCATGCCCCCACCACCCCAGTGCCGGGCCGGGGGACCTGAGGCTGCGCCCCACACCCTCCCCCCCCCCCGCCTGGCAGGGCTTGACTGGGGACCTGAGACTGTGCCCCCCACCTGGTGCCAGGCCGGGGGACCTGAGACTGCGCCCCTGCCCGGCACTGGGCTGGGGGACCTGAGGCTGCACCCCCTGTCCATAGGGGCTTGACGGGGGTGGGGCCGGCTGGTTCTGGGTCTCCTGCATTTTCAAAGCATGTGTAGGTGGTGGGCAGGGACTTGACTCTAGATATGTGGTGCGCCCCAGACTCTGACAGGAGGGAGATTTTCATATACATTTTACTAATTTTCTCTCATCTCTGACACTTCTATTATAGAGAAAGGGCAATTAGCAATGTTAAAATATTTCCTCTAATTAATTCCCTTTTAATGTGCACGAATTTTGTGCACCGGGCCACTAGTATGTGTGTGTGTATATATATATATGGTTCTCTCTCCCTCTCTCTCTTTCTCTCGACATTAATGAAGTACACGTAATGTAGTTATAGAACTTGGTGCTGACACTGTTGGAAAAGACTGAGAATAATGCAAGGGAGCAGGCTTGGCTTTGTGATGGGTGTGGGTTAGACAGCAGGGAAGTGCATGAAATGACATGGAGGCCAGTGCAGGGGCTGTGGCAGAAGTCTCAGTGAGATGTGATGGGTTGGACCAGGTGGTAGATGTGGACAGTTGGGAGAGGTTTTCGGATGGAGAATCAGATGGCTTGGGGTTTGCTAGAGTGTTACACTCTTGACAACAAAGAATAAAGAACAGTGAAGGTTTGCGAGGTGGGCACTTGGCAGACTGCAGGGCTGACTCACCAACTGAGTGAACCCTCTGTTCCAGCTTGGCTGTGCCCGGGATTCACATGTGTTTCTCAGCAAAGTTAGACATTACCAAATGTCCTATACCTTGGTGAATTTTGGAAACCATAAGTCTTAAGATTGTGACTGCCAAAACTTGAATGATTTGCCTTGCTTTATAGAATAGATGCGATCTTGAGAGATGAGAGGTCTCACATTTTTGCAAGTGGCACTCCTTGGTGCATACCACTGCTTCTTCCTGGTCTCCTGTCTACCCAGCTTTCTCCTCCGGTGCCATTTCCTCCAGTGCCTCCACTGGTAAAGTAAATAATTCTTTGGCTATAAAATACTTACCATGTTTTTGAGTTCCAATATGAAGTTTACATATTTCTAAAGCAGCACATCCCTGTAGTAGGTAGAGTAGATGCATAAGTATTACAAATGGTAAGGACTGTGCATTCCAGACCCATTATGTGACATGGCATTCATGGATACCTGGTGGAATTTCTTTCTGCAGCAAGTAACCTCAACATTCTGTTTTCTAGGGTACTTTTGTAAGATCATCATAGCATAACTTAATGAACTTTTTTAATAACAGTGGGTAAAATCACAGAGTTGTAATTGAAACTTAAATGCTGGTTTGTAAGATTGTAATGTCAGTTACCTCAGCAGTGATGATAACTTTTCCCCTCTCAAATTTAAGTTGTGGAAATTGTGTGTATCTGAGTATGTCTGTCAGTGATTTCTATTATAATAAAATGGAAATTCATTTCTGAGCCAAACTGTGGTTGTGGATGCTTAGGTCTCACCTAGAGGAAGACAGAAAAGCAGAGAGAGGCCAGCTTTCCTGACAGCTCCGAGGGGTTTTCCTTTTTTGTACTCTTTCCTCTCCACATTTCACTCCAGTTCTGTTGATCAGTTATTGATTGCTTTATTTTCCTCTGGGAAAAGGACTGTTTACCTCAATTATCCATTGTGAGTCGTCTTCTCTGTGAGTCTTATTGAAACAGTGGAGACATGTTTAGTCTTTTTATTCACTCTAACACATATGAATTCAACCACATATGAGCACACACTGTGCTTTCAGGGTTGTGCATGTGCTCTGGGGATTGGTTTTCCTATCATCAGGTAGCTTAAAAATCTCAGAGATGGGAAAGAGATTTACATAAGGAATAAATGAGACCACAAATAATAATGGCAAATGGGATGCAAAGAGACACAATTAAGATACTTTATTATTATAATAGTATGGAATAAAGTTATGTGGGTTGTATAGAAAGATAAGAAACTATTGCTTTTCTGGATTTATTAGAAGTTTCTGAGAGTTGGGATTTCAACTAGATCATGAAAAATGGTGAGATATAGATAAACTAGTGTCCCAGTGCATGGATTCGTGTACATTGAAAGGAAAGTAATTAGAAGAAATATTTTAATACCGCTATTCGCTTCTTGCTAGTGAAAAGAAAATAAGATTCTACCGAGTCTCCTAACTACCTACACCAGGACTTCTGTGAGGATAAAATGAGATAAGGCACAGGAAAATGCTCCACAAACATTTGGTTAAACTAAAGTGTTTGCACCTGGCTATAAAGCAAGTCAGGTTCCTGGGCTGAAGAAACTCCAAGGATGCTAGTCGGTAGGGAGAGGAAGCCGTGTGTTGCTATGTGACATCATTACCCGGCATCCACAGCCACCATTTCCGGGCTGGGCTGGGCTGTGGGCTGCATTTTCCACCATGGAGTCTTGGCAGCCTTGGCTGTGATTTGGTAGGGTGTCGCTCTTGGGTGGTGGCTGGGCCTGTGTCCCACTTGGGGGAAGTGGAGTATTGATTTGTCGGCACCAGGTCCATGGTGCCTTTTATTTTTAAACTAGAGGCCCGATGCATGAAAATCATGCAAGGGGCTTGGCCCTTGCAGCCGCAGTGGCTTGCCTTGGCCCTCGCAGCCGTGGCAACTGCTTTGGCCCTCCCAGCCCCGGCTTTGGCCGGAAAGGTCGTCCGGAAGGTCGTTCGGCTGTTCGGTCTAATTAGCATATTATGCTTTTATTAGATAGCCAGTGTGCATCAGGGCAGCTCCTGTGTTGAGTGTCTGCCCCCTGATAGTCAGTGCGTGTCATAGCTACTGGTCAGACACTTAGCCTTTTATATACACTGAGTAGCCAGATTATTATGATCTCTGAACGCATAATAATATTGGCCACTAAGTGTGTGTGTGTGTGTGTGTGTGTGTGTGTGTGTGTGTGTGTGTATTATAGGCCCGGTGCATGAATTCGTGCATGGGTGGGGTCTGGCTAGTCTGGCCAGGGGGAGTGGATATGGGCGGTTGGCCAGCCTGCCTGCTGGTCGAACTCCTGGCTGAGGGGACAATTTGCATATTAGCTTTTTATTATATAGGACATACACTGAGTGGCCAGATTATTATGCATTCAGAGATCATAATAATCTGGCCATTCAGTTGTATATAGATACTGGGGACAAGGATAATAAAGTGACTGTGATAAATCTTGATCATGGAGTTTAGCAGGTGATATGCGCATGAAATAAGTGACTCAAACCCATGCATGCATCTAATGCAAGAGGAGCTTGGGTACTGTTGACTCACATAGTCATAGTCCTGTTTGGGGATCCGGAAAGGGCTTCAAGAGCATGTGATATTCCAGTTCAGACTTGAAAGATGAGGCACTGCTAGTTCAGACAGGACCTTCCTTTGGTGTATGTAAATAATACAGAGAACTAGTGTAGCATAGTGTTAAAAAGTTCACATTTTGGGGGCAGTCTGCCTGGGCTCAAACCTGGCACTTCTTATAAGCCCTGGGATGTTTGCTTCTGTGTGCCACAGTGTGCTCCTTTGTAAAATGGAGATCAAGGGCAGTTCCTTCCTCCCAGGTAGGTTTTTTGTGCGGATGCAATGAGTTAGTACACATAAAGTCCTTAGAACAGTGTCAGGATGTAGTAAGTACTTACAGTTTAGCTGTTATTGATAGATTTTTCCCTAAAAGGGTCTGAAGGAAGATGAGGGCAGATGAAAGGGGAGCACTGGGAGGCAGTTCTCAGAAGAAGGAACACTGAATTTGAAGCAGTGGTGGGAGGAATGCAAGCTGTGTGTTGCCGAATTCCTGAAAGGTAGTGTTGCTCATTCCAGAGGAAAGCTTCAAGAGGAGGAATTCTAGTGATGGGTTGGAATGGATGACTTGTGGTGTTTGCATCAGTTTTAAAAATGTATATGTCTGTTAATTATGATTTACTAGTTTATTTAAAACATATATTTTAGGGATTTAAGAAATAATCTTATTAGCATTCCAAAATAATTGTGTCATGGTTATCTCTTTGTGCTCCAATATTGTAACTGGAAATAACTTTAACTTTTCTTTAAGTTCAGTTATATTTTAGTATGTTTTCCACCAGGATTTGCCTAACGTGGTCTGTATGATGCATTTAGCCTTTAAATTAGAGAATGACAATAGATGATAAATGACCAGAAAGCTATTTTTAGCTTGAATAGATCACATCCATATACATAAAGTTATAAGCCTAATTAATGTTATTTTTGGTGAGAGTTCTTGCAAGTGTGGGAGTTGGCTAACTACTTTCTTTGTGAAAAAAAAAATGACATTTGTTTTTGTATAGTTGCTTAAAGCATGTGATTTTTAAGTGATTGGATTATAAAGATTTAGATCGGGAATTTTATGCTCTGTAAAATTTATCATAAATAAATATTTGTTCATAACCAGTTAATATACGAAGGGCCCATTGCTATCTATCATTATCTTCTACTAGAGGCCCGGTGCACGAAATTCGTGCATGGGAGGGGGGTTCCCTCAACGAAGCCTGCACCCTCTCCAATCCAGGACCCCTCGGGGGATAATCGGCAGTCAGACATCCTTCTCACAATCCTGGACTGTTGGCTCCTAATCACTCACCTGCCTGCCTGCCTGGTCACCCCTAACTGTCCCCCCCTGACGGCCTGGTCACCCCTAACTGCCCCCCGCTGCCTGCCAAGTCACCCCCAACTGCCCCCTCCCTGCCTGCCTGGTTGCTTCTAACTGCCCCCCCCCCCCCGCCAGCCTGGTCACCCCCAACTGTCCCCCTTTGCCAGCCTCATTACTCCTAACTTCCCCCCCTTCTGGCCTGGTTGCCCCCATCTGCCCCCTCCCCACTGGCCTAGTTGTCCCTCACTGTCCCCCCTGCCAGTCTAATCACCCCCAACAGCCCCCCTGCTGGACTGGTTGCCCACAACTGCACCTCCCGCCAGCCTGGTTGCTCCTAACTGCCCCCCTCCACCCCCCCCCCCCCCCACTGGCTTGGTCACCCCATGCAGCCTGTTGTTCAGTTGTTTGGTCATCCCTCACTAACCCCCCTGCCGGCCTGGTCTCCCCACACAGTCCGCTTGTACAGGTGGGCGGGGCTGCGTGTGCGGTGAGGCTCACACGAGTAGGTGGGGACTTGATGCTGTGTCCCCGCGGGCACCGGCACAGACTCTATGACAGGAGGGAGGAGGGAGTTGGATACCTGCACCCAGGACTTGACTCTGGGTCTTGGGGTGCCGGCAGGGACTTGATGCTGTGTTTCCCTGGGTGCCGGCCCAGACTCTTGACAGGAGGGAGGAGGGAGCCAGATACCCGCAATATTAAAGTATTTCCTATAATTAATTCGCTTTTAATGTGCATGAATTTCATGCCCCGGGCCACTAGTATTAAATGAAGATACGTACTTTAATCTGCTTTCATTTCCATCAGTCTAACTCAGTAATTTTAGCATTGCTCATAGTATTGGTAACAAATTTTCTCAACTTTTTGTTTACTTGAAAATATCTTTATTGCTTTCATTTTTGAAGGATAAATTTGCTAAATAGAAAATTCTAGTTTGGCATTTTTTTTCTCTCCAGAACTCTAAAAGTCTGTTGTCACAACCCCCACACCCCAATATTCTTCACTTTGCACTGTGACATGCCTATGTGTTATTTCATTTATAGTCATTCTTCTTGGAGTTCAGTGAGCTTCTTAGATCTGTAGGTTAATGTTTTTAGTCAAATTTGGGTAAAAATCCGCCATTATTTCTTTAGCTATTCTTTCTTTGCAGTTTTCTCTCTCCTCTCCTGCTGGGACTTTAATTACATGTATGTTAGATTATTTCACACTGCTCTACAGGTCATTGAAACTGTGTTATTTTTCAGTCTTTTCGCTTTGTGCTTCTGTTTGGATAACTTGTTTTAATTTGTATTCAAGTTCACTAAGCTTTTCTTCCCCAGTGTTTCATATGCTATTAATACCATCCAGAGAATTTTTATTTCATATATTGTATTTTTTGTTATATTAAGTGATTCAAACAGGAAAGACAGGTAAAAAGTACAGTGAAATAGACATCTTTCTTCTCCAGGGGTGACTGTACATACCAGCAGCACTGACTCATGTATCCTTTCATACCCACATTCATTTTTATATTTTGACACAAATGGAAGTAAATGATATACATGGTTCTCCTGGGATTTTGATTTTTGATTATTTAAAAAACTTGGTATCTTGTAAAGCTTTTCAGTCTTCAAATTTGTACCCTTCCCCTGCCTTACCAAAAGGAATTAAGAACACTGACTATCAAGAAAAAAAAAAAGCACTGGTTATCATATTTCTAGAAATAATTTTCTAATCTTACTGTTATTCTTTTCAGCTTTGGTATGTATAAACCTGACTCCTAGTGGTAGTTCAGAAATTATTTAATTTCCTCTTGGCTGTGATTATTTTGGGGGGGGCAGTGACCTTTACTGAATGCCTACTATGTGCTTTGCCTTTAGATACTTCGCTTTATTTACTTAAATATTGTTATATATCATTTCTTGCTTAACATTACTATTTGAACTATAACACTGTAACAATACATTAACAATATTTTTGTAAACTTAGTTGTTTTTTTTAAAAACTGGGCTTCTTTTGTTCCTTTTTTAAACTTTTCATTGTGGAAGTTTCAAAATGATTACAAAATAAAATGGTGTAATAAACCTTGATTTGCCTGTCATTCAGCTTAGTAATTAACAGCAATAGCTAGTATTTTTTCATTTACCATCCTAAGCACTTCCCACTCCATACTATTTCAAAGGAGACTTCAGATATATTATTTCACTAATATGTTTTCATTCTATATGCTCTAAAAGATAAGGAATGTAAAAATTTATTTAATCACAATAGTTTTAAGAAATGAAAAAAAGCAATTTCTTAAGTGATCAAATATCCTCTAAGTGTTTTAATTTCCAGTTTTCTGCAGTCTGATGATTTTTAAATATTTTAAACTCAGGACAAATAAGTTTTACATATTTTATAGGTTCGTGTCTTTTATGTTCTTCTGATCTATAGATATTTCCAAGTCTCTTTTTTTCTTTGCAAATTACTTGTCAAATAAACTTTTGTTGTTGTTCTACAGAATTTTCTACCATTGGTCTGGTTTTCTTTTTTTTTAATTTTTAATAAATTTTTATTGATTTCAGAGAAGAAGGGGGGGGGAGAGAGAGAGAGAGAGAGAGAGAAAGGAGGAGAGGGGGAAAAAGAAAGAAAGAGAGAAATATCAGTGATGAGAGAGAATCATTGCTTGGCTGTCTCCTGCACACTGCACACTGGGGATCAAGCCTGCAACCCCTGCGTGTGCCCTGTCCAGGAATCAGACCATGACCTCTTGGTTCATAGGTCGAAGCTCAACCATTGAGCCACACCAGGTGGGCCATTGGTCTGTTTTTAGATGGTCAAATATATAAATGGATTTCTTTAAAGATTGTTTTAACTGATTGCTTTTAATTTCCAGATATTCTTTAGATATTATTAGATTATATTTGAACATGGTGTTGTTTTTTTTTTTTTTTTTTTTTTTTTTTTGTCTAACATAGCTATTTATGGCTTGGTTTATATGAGTTACCATTTATATATATTTGAGTGGATTTGAAATATGACATGCTCTTTGGAATAAAAAAAAGACAAAAACCAGATACAATTAGGGGCAGGTAGCTGGGAAGATCATAAGTCATAGTTGTTTGCGGGGTCTGTAGTAGAAAACGGAAATATTGAAAAATTATTTACCCCCAAATGATATTTCATCTATTTAGATCTAAAAAAATTTTGTTGCTGTTTTCCCTTCCAGTCTTCTGTGCCTCTAAATATTCTTCTTACTCAAAGGGGTTTGTACAGTCATCTCCACCATTTTCCTTTTTCTTCCCCCACATTTCTCATCTTTGTCATCTCTCTTTCTTTTTTTTCACTTCTTGAAGGATATAAATTTATTTGTATCTATAGTAGTTTGAGATAACAAAACGCAACCAGTGAAATCAGAAATCTGAAATACCAAGATATTATTTACCCCAATCCATAGTACAGTTGTCACAGTTCCTGGCACACTCAGCTTTGTTTCCTGATGATGAATGAATGATGAGTGGGCTTCCAGGAGCTGAAGCTGTGCCAAGAAGGGCCCCCAGGCACACACACGGTGGCAGCATGCAGTTGGTCAGCTAGCTAGAGTTCACTATGCTTCATTTCTATATCTTTTCTCTAGGTAAAATAGCAACACCTTTATTTAAGGCCCTCCCGCCCTCCCTCCCTCCCTCCTTCCCTCCCTTTCTTCCTTCATTTTTTAAATGAGGGCCTTTAGAAAATGTGTTGTAGGGAAGAATGGATATGCTATTTGCTGACTGGGGGTGGGGGACAAAGCCAGACTGAAGAGCCAGAAAGTTATTTTCAGTCTTTGAGATCCACACCTCCTGGGTCTCCTTCAAAATTTTCTAC
The DNA here is from genome assembly GCF_963455305.1 of Plecotus auritus. Lineage (NCBI taxonomy): Eukaryota > Metazoa > Chordata > Mammalia > Chiroptera > Vespertilionidae > Plecotus > Plecotus auritus. The sequence continues at coordinate 87,470,863 of NC_137771.1, read as the reverse complement.
ATCTACATCTTTAGCCCTGAGTTCAGGATGTGTGTGTGTGTGTGCACACGTGCGTGTATACATGTGCATGCACACATGGGGGTACACACATGAATGTGTACCTGTGTTAATCTGTTACTGGGTTAGTAACCCAAATAAATCTGGCATTTAGCCTCTCAGTATAAGAACACTCTGTCTTCATATTCCTTTCTCTTCCCACCATAGTTACCATGACTACCTCCTTCCAGTCAGTACATCAAAAATTTCAAATGGGAAGAGGAAACCAGTGCTGTCATACTCTAATAATAATATCTAAATCACAATGGGCAGAGTATTTTAATGTGATTATTAGAAAACTGTATTAATCTATGTTAATTTTCAGTATCTTTTCACAATAGTTTATTACATTAATAGTTTATTTTTAAATAGTTTTAAATTTTTCAAAAATTGAATTTTTAGGTTGAAATTGATTTTCTAGTTTAGGGCTTACATTAATAGTAAACATTAGGCCTATTTTGGGTATTATACTTATGAAGAATCTGTGCTTTGGGTTTGTTTTTCAGAAGTAAAGTTTAACTTGATATCCTTAGCCCCAAAGCGCACAGGGAGCTCTCCCTTCCTTATCCTCCTTGGTAGCCACTAACTCAGCAGCTCCTTTGATCCGACAGACAGATAATGTCCCTGCTGCTGCCCCTGCTACTGGATAAAAAGTTGCTGCCAAGGGATGGCTGATGAGACTTTTCCCCTATTTGCATTTTGTATAATTTTAAAGATCTGATAATATCTGTAATTTAAACATTGGTTTTCAAGCTTGGCTGTATGTTGGAATCACCTGGGAAACTTTTTTAATGCTGATTTAATTGGTGTGGGGTCAGGCTCAGTGTTAGGATGTTTAAGTGCCTCTAATATTATGTGACTTTTCATATGCAGCAGAGTTTGAGTTTTGGGGTGTTGTAACATGGCCAACTTTTCAACTCCCATTTTACCTCCTTGGCATGGCTCCCTCCCATCCTGTGTGAGGCTCTGGGAAGGAGACTGGGAGTTTGCTTTCCTTTTCACTTCTTAGGAAATGTGTGCCCAACCATAACAGTTAGTGGCCTTAGCGCCCTCTAGGGATAAAAAGGTATAATTACCCCACTTTTAAAAGCTCAGCATTTGAGCAATGGCCTGACAAGACACAGTTCTCAGCTCTATGATCACAACTAAGTAACTGCCTGTAAAGTGAAACCAGATGTTATTACAGGGGCAAAAAAATAATTTAAAAGCCTTAGATGGCTCAGTATCACACATTTATTTTATCTCTGTTCATTTTGTTATTTTCATGGTCAGTTTTGATATCAATATAATTTTCTTATGGAAGAAACATTGTACTTAGTTGATTCATATTTTTAAAAGCACGTTGGAGCTTATGTCTACTTTTCTCTTTGAACTGTTAAATTTGCTCAGTATCACAGTGGGTACATGCTTTCTGAAAAGGATAAATGAACAATTTTTCAAAGGCCAAGCCATAAAAGTATAACAAGAGTAGGCACTTTACATGTTATTATGGCATATTTTGTTCCTAATCTTCTTTACTATTCCTTAACTCATTATCATAATACTAGGGGCCCAGTGCATGAATTCGTGCACCTTGAAAGGAACTGTGGGCCGTGAGGCTGCAGTGGGCACAGGGCAGGTCTTGGCCCATCATCCAGGCCCCCTGCCTGGCCCCTCCCGCCACGCCACAGCCCCCGGTCTCCTGTCTGCCGGCAGCCCCACTCCTGCCATCGCTCCTTCCAGGTGCTGACGGTGCAGACCCCACTCACACCCACTGACAGCGCGGAGCGATTGGGGCTGGGGCTGGCGCCAGCAGCAGGTGCAAGCAGTGGCACTGGCTGTGGGTGCTAGTGGGACCGGTTCTGGCAGCAGGTGTGAGCAGCAGTGGTGGCTGCTGGCCCCGATTGCCCCTCAGAAGCAGGGGGAAGTGGAGAAGCCCTGAGGGGTGATCAGGGCTGGCAGCTGCTGCTCGCACCCACTGATGGTGCCGAGCGATCAGGGCTGGCTCTGGGCACCGGCAGTGGGTGCAAGTGGGGCCGTCACCGGCAGCAGGTGCGAGCGCCAGGTGGGACTGTGGTGCGTGGGAGCAAAGAATTTTTGGTAACTACCAGAGGCTCACCCTGATGACAGCAACTGGCACCCCACCTTGGTCTGGTGCCCCAGCTCACCTGCTCCCCTATCCGCCTGCTGCTGACACCCGCCATGTTCTGCACATGCACCCTGGTGGTCAGTGCACGTCACAGCGACCGGTTGTTTGGTTGGTCAGTTGTTCCACCGTTCGGTCTATTTGCATATTAGGGTTTTATATATAGAGATGTTAGGAGACTGTTCATGTCTTTCATCTCTACCTTTTCCCATAGCTAGTTTGGATCTTTTTATAACCCTTGAAGCCTTTTATCAAAAATTGATTACAACCTCTATCCAGATTTTTTGGGGCCCTCAAACACTCAGCTCTCCTCCCCTATTCTTAGAACCTGTATCTCCTTTCTCAGTTCCTTCCTTGCCACTTACCCACCTTGCATATTTGATTGATCACATAAATGGCTCTCAGTACCTCATCTTACTGAATTCTTTGTCCTTCTGGAAAAATCCATATTTGACACTCCTTCTCCATTCCTTCATCCAGGTTGCCAAACTTTGTTAGAATAAGTAACACTGCTCTGAACACTGGAGCCACCAAAAATTCGTGACTGTCCACACTTACAGACCCCTGGTTGCTGTTCCTTAGTGTTTCGTTTGTCCTTCAAATTGGTCAGCTCTTCCACTCTCACTGTAACTTTGCCTACTTCTTATCAGTCTCTGAGACCTCTTACACAAACACTAAACTCCTTTCTCTTTGTGGACAACCATGCCTCTTATCTCAGTAAAATTTGGGTAATTGAATCTGATCTCCCTCAAACTCATCTTTTTCATCAGCAGACTGTGCAGCTGACCTACCTACCTCCTTTTCTTTTCTCAGACCTCAAAGAATCGCCCTGTGTATCTCCCTGTTTAGAACCAACCCTCCCTCTAGACCAGTGGTTCTCTCAACCTTTCTAATGCCGCGGCATTAGAAAGGTTGAGAACCACTGCTCTAGACTCTGCCTGTTGTCTTCCACTGTCTCCAGAACTTGCCCCTTTTATCCTCCACTCTTTCTTGTATCTTTTCTCTTTTTCATTTTTTAAAATATTTTAAAATATACTTTTATTGATTTCAGAGAGAGGAAGGGAGGGGGGAGAGAGAGAGATTGAAACATCAGTGATGAGAGAGAATCATTGATTGGCTGCCTCCTGCACCTCCTACTGGGGATCGAGCCAAAACCCAGGCATGTGCCCTTAACTGGAATCGAACCCAGAACCCTTCAGCACAGGCCAACACTCTATCCATTAAGCCAAACCAGATAGGGAAGTGTTTCTCTCTTTTTATTGGTTCCTCCCTTTGGGTTTATAAACACCTTTGAAAGCACACCTAACCAAACAACCTTCCCTGGACATGTTTCTCTCTGATCCCCCAGTTCATTCTCTTCATTTCTTTGGGGATTCTTATTAGATTAACTAGAGGACCAGTGCACGAATTCATGCACTGGTGGGGTCTGGCAGGCCTGGTCCCAATTGGTGGATCAGGGCCAGGCCTGTTGGGAGGAGGAGACAGCGGGAGGTTGGCTGGCCAGCGAGCCCTGATCAGGCCCCGATCAGGGCTGGGCTGGCTGGGGTGGGGGCCGTGGGCGATTGGCCAGCACGCCCTGCCCCCGATTGGGATGGTGGGGGGCAATTGGGGTGGGGCTGGCTGAGGGGAGGGGCTATGGGCCAGCCGGCCGCACCCCCAAATGGAATGGGGGGCAGATTGGGGGTCAGTGGCTGGCGAAGGGGCTATGGGAGGTTGGCCAGCTGCCCTGCCCTCGGTGGAGTGGGAGAGGCTGATCAGGAGTGGGGCTGGTCAGGGATAGGGCCTGCGAACCCACTGGGGTGGTGGGGACCCATCAGGGGCGGGGCCGGCAGTGGGGAGGGGCCATGGGAGATTGGGGTGGAAGAGGCCGAACCGGGGCGGGGCCAGCTGTGGGAGGGGCCGTGGGAGGTTGGCTGGCTGGCCCCACCACCAGATCAGGCCAGTTTGCTGGCTGCAATGGGCGTCACAGCAACTGGTCATTTCAGTCATTATGGCGTTACGGTCACTGGCTTTTTATATTTATAGATATGATGAAGTATATCCCTCTATATTCATTGTTGAAGGTTTTTGGGTTTTTTTGCATTAGAAATAGATATGATTTATTAAAGTACATTTTGTACATTATTTAGATTACCTTCCCTCCCCTGTCTTATTTGCTGTTACAGCTTATAATGACATGCTTCCTGCTATTGAAATACCTTTGCATATTTAATTTACACCCTACTTGGCCATGACTTTTTTAACTTTGAATATAGTTCTTGATAAAGATTGTTACATCCTTATTCATGCATGAGATTTGTCTATAGTGTTTGTTTTTCTGCCTCTTTGTTCACATTTTGGTATCAGGTTATCCCAGCTTTATGAAATTATTTAGAACTCCTTTTCTGTTATCTTGTGTTCAGTTTAAGAAATGCTTTAGTCTTCAGAATTGGAAATAATTTGATAATAAAACCTTCTAGCCTGGCACCCTTACAAAAGGTCATTCTTTGTTACTCTTTGGTAAATTTCTCAGTTTCATCCATTGTTCTTAACCTAGTTGAGTTCTTTTCTTCCTGGATCAAGTTGAGTAATTTTATGTTTTTCTAGAATTTTTACTAGTTACAATTTTCAAATTCATTAGCATAGAGTTGAGTCTGATTTTTTTCACTTGAAATAATATTTTTCAATTTGAAATATTACTAGGCTAGATGATCACATTACATTTGACATTATAGTAAAGTATCGTCTTTCTCAGTGACATAGGTCTAGAGGGATGTGTAAGATGTGTAATTTCTAGGTTCAAATGTGTTTCTTATATTGGTAGATTTATTTAGCTGATTTAGTAGTGAACACTAGGATAATCTTCATTTAGAAGAGCGTCTATAAAGGTTTATGGGTATTGGATGCCTTTTTAACATTACACCATTGCCATATATTTAGCCTTAGTAAAATAGCTCCCACAGTTAACAGTGAGTAAGGAGCTTGTACCGATGTGTAATGAGGGGACGTAGGAGTTAGGCTTATTCAGTAGTAAAAATAGTACAGTCACATATGGTGATTTTTTTCATTCAGATGGTATCTCTTTCAGTAAATAAAAGGCCTTTTACAGTTTATTAGGATCTACTTCATAGAATTTCTGGTTAGCATTTCCACTTTGTGTTTTCAGGACTGTGGTGAGAGGCAGTGTTAGAACAGAGGTGATGGGTGTCTATCAGAATAGCAAGAAGAAAGGTTGAGCTGATAGAATCAAGGTAGAAATTATTTATTTCATTTTTTAAAAAATTTATTTTCCAATTACAATTGAAATTCAACATTATATTAGTTTCAGTGATTAGATATTTACATATTTTATGAAGTGATCAACCTGATAAGTCTAGTACCCATCTAACATCATACAAAGTAATTACAATATTATTGACTATATTACCTATGCTGTAATTTACATCCCTGGGACTATTTTTATAACTTTCAGTTTGTACTTCTAAATCACTTTTAAGATAGAAATAACGTAAATTGATAGATTGAATGAAGTAATGTCTATTCAGGTGCTTTCAGTGTTTCCCAAACATAAAAATTATTTATAATGTTGAAGAGAATGCATTGCTAGGCTCTTAAGTGAAACCAGCCAATGCCAATTTTCAAGACTATGTACAGGTATTCCTTTTTGTCTTTTTCAGAAAGTATCAGTGTTTCTTTCTGTCACTTGACAGGTATTGTCAGCATTTATACCATCAGTAAATTATTCAGGTCCATCTTATGTCATTATTGCTGGTGATCATGAGATATGCACCTATAGAGGAATGGAGTTCTGGATGCAAGATTTGGTGGTGACAGAGAAGGGAAGGACAAGCTCTCAATGAGGGTGTTAGAGAAGATGTCCTAAATGGGTGACATCTTGAAGGTGGGAGTCGGGATGGGGGGTGCAGAGAGGTTGTGGGATCACAAAGAACTTTGATGCTACATGGAAATTCACGCTCTATATTTATGATCAAATTGATATTCAAATGACTGTTTGAAGGATATAATAATCTGTAAGCCCCTCCAGGAGAGCCATTCTGTTTACTTACTATCTCTAGTTCTTTCTATTGTACTCAACACAGGGTAGACACTTAATACAATAAAAACACACAGCTTTTGTGTTTTTATCATAACAGGTTAGTGGGTTGGTCCCCAAAGCTGTAATGTCCTGGATCCCAAGTCTCTCACAGAGTGGTGTTTAGGCATCTGAGATGGTGAGGGGAGGCCTTTCACCATAGGATGAAAGTGCTTGGAGAGCATGTGCTTACTGCCCATTTGAAGATTGCTTTATTAAATAATTTTTTATAGAGTATTTGTTCATCTTCCCTGAACCCTAATAGACAGGTTGTTTCTTAAGAGTTCGTTACAGTTAGAATGCATTGCTTACTTTACTAGTAGGTTTATTAGCAAGGTGTGAGTGTCCATTTTGCATGTATATGTATTTATAAGCAACAGCAACAGAGAAACTATTTATTTGTAAATGTATAGTTCTCTGTGAAATTGTTACCTCCTGAGAGAACAGTGCCATTGGGGAGGGCATGATGGAAGATGTTTCAGAACCTGAGATTCCATCTCAAACAACATGCCACCCCCAACCCCACAATCAAGGCTTGTAATGAGATGTATTATTGCTGGGTAGTGTTACCCTTGGTTTGGTAAAGGGAACAGGGTTAAAAAGAAATGTTGATAACTGTTTCTTATATCAGTGAATTTCAAGCTGCAGGTTTACAATCCAGCAGTGGATTGTGAAATCAGTGTAGTGGGCAGGATGGCATTTTTCATTTTTAATAGGAAAGGACAGAAAGTAGAGTGTGGGTGAGTTTGTTTCTGATTTATGTGTAGACATATATATGCATGTGTAATTGGCTGAAATGTAAAATATATTTCTTGCTCGGGGTCATAGTGAAAAAATGATAAATATTGCTTTTAATATGAGTAAATTGCCTGTGTAAACCAATTAGGAGCATGTAATAAATGACTACTTTCCCTCTAGTTTTGAGTGGGTCTTCAAAACATTATATTTTACCAGGAGAATCATAAAATAAAGGTTAAGGATAAACAGGACTTTTATAAAAATTGAAGCAAAAGCTTTTAGTAATAGCTGGTTGCAAGCTTGCTAATTGAAGATTGTATTACCTATTGAACTGGCACTCTAGGTGAGAGCGTTGAAGTGGATGCATATAGCTAACATAATAGATAACACGAATCTACTGATTTACTAGTATACACTACTATTATAAAGAGAAAAAGGAAACTTAATTGAATAATTTAAAAACAAAGACTAGAATTTAGTGATCAAATGTAAGTTGAAGTCATTTTTTGTAAGAATTTGTTATATTAAAATACAAATGGAAGGTGGCCAAACCTCAATATACTAAACAAATAGCAGCTATTCTTTTAATACATGTTTTTGTGGATTTTTGTTGCTTTGAGCCATAATTGACTCTGTTAATAAAATGTTTTATTATATAACGCCAGTTTATGTTTGCATAAACTCTTAAACACAGTATTACTACTATGACTATATGCAATATATACATACATATTATTTATGGTTCCTAAGTTTGGACAAACTGCTGGCATAGAAATAATAGTGTTTTTCCCTTTTGTGTTTTTCAAGGGCTATGTATTTAAGTTTTGTGATGTGTTTATTTACATATTGAAAGTCTACAATGTAGTGTATTGTATTTTTAAAAACTGGGCCTTGTCCTTTTGTTACTTATATTAATTCTAGTAGCCCTGTGCACAAATCCATGCGCGAGTATCTCGCTGCCGCTTGCCTCAGCTGGCTACCCGCCCACCACCGCTGGCAGCTCTCCACTGCTCATAGCTCGCTGCCCTGTACTCCTGTAGCTCTCCACCTGCTGGCCCCACTCCTAGCTCGCAACCTCGCCCCCCTGTAGTTCTCTCTGCTTGTAGTTCGCTGCCCCACCCTCCTATAGCTCTCCACCACTTGTATATTGGTCCTGACATCACGGAGTAACAGATAACTAGCATATTCCTCTCTTATTATATAGGATTATATAGGATAGATTTCATCCATGTATTTGGTATTATTCTCTTTGAAGTAACATTGCTATTGAATGTAGGATCCACTTTCTACATTTAATAAGTTCTTTTAGTGCTGTTTTCAATTTCACTCATCATTTCATGAGAAATAAATGAACTGTATAAATAAGAAAAATTATATTATCTCATAAGGTTGTCTCTACAAATCTTATTCTTGTTCTGATAATTAGCAGGAAGCAAGTAGACACTGCTGTGGGGAATGCATTTGTCAGGATTAAAATGTAGTTGCTTTTGATCATTGCTGATATGTAGTGTCTAATATTTCAAACTAGCTTGTTTCCTTTATTCTGCTGCTCCACCTCTCCCTTGATGTGGCATACTGGATGGAGAAATATGCAACTGAAAGAAGTTTGATCAGTATATCAAAGGTTTTCTGAATTTCTGGCCTTTTCAGCAAGATTGATGGGGGAAGAGGCAGGTAGTCCAAAGTTGAAAGGGCCTTTGGTGGGATCTGTGTCTTTTATTTATTTGGAAGGATGTCATTTTGGAGGTAACATCTACTATGGCTGGTAGTGGTAGGTTTATCATCAGAGATCATTTGAGGGCTGATTGTATATGCCAGAAGGCATAAATGGCTGAAGTATCAGTATTTTGAAAGCATTTAAACTATACTTCCATGGACTATCTAAAATACTATATAATTATTGGTACTGTATTTATTTCAGTACAAAATAGTATCTTGGGAATTTTTATAACTTTTACAATTATAGTTAGTACATAGACCCCTGTATTGAAAACTTGGTGTTGGTTACTGTCATAGTCATCAAATATGTATATCTTTATAAAATTAAAATTAATTGTTATCCAAATAGAACATGTACTAATTTACAAAATCCAGTTTGCCAAGCCTTAGATGGAAGAACTGTAGGCCCTCAGTTGCCGCCCTCTCCCTTTCCTTCCTTAAGCAGCCCTCCCAAGTCTTTGTTAGTTATTGCTCCTGGGTTATACCTAATCTTTCAAACTTTGTGCACAGGTAACAGTTCTTTAGTCATTAATTATTGTTTTTAAAACACCAGTAAACATTTATTTTCTGTTCCTATAGAACAGGACTTCAGAAGTGGCATAGACAGGAGGTTTTGGCTTGGAATTTCTCATGAATGTAGTCATTAGTTTTTTTATAGTATCTCTTTAATGCACTATTCTAACCACACAATTCATAGATAAATCTGTCCTGTTATCAGGAGTTGGCAAAAGTGATGGGTGTTGTGCGCTATTTAGCTCATTTCCTTTATTTTTCTTTCTTCCATGTTCGACTTAGGTCTTAGGCCATCTGTGGATTTTGCTTGGACTTTTCTAAGCTAATAGGCATTTGTTATCTGCTAAAATCCCTTTGGGCATTTACATATCTTCATCAGGAAAGTATTATTTTGTTACTTTTATTAAGCAACTACATATTTTTAACTGTAGTTCAGTATTTTAAATGCACTAATTATTCATATCATGGAAACATTAATTAATTGGAAGTGGTCTTTGTGACTAAGACGATTAAATTGTAAGTATAATTTTAAAAGAAAATATGTCATTACTTTACCAGTTTATGCATATTTGTTTCATAAATAATCCATTTAACAAATACTTATTCCTGTGTGTTAGGAACTGTTTATAGGAAGTATGTTTATTTTACTGACTTCTTATTTGTATATGATAAGTTTATTTACAAAATTTTCTTTGTTTTTCTTAGACAAAATTGAAGAAGCACAAAAAGAACTTAATGGGGCAGAAGTATCAAAAAAAGGTAAATTAAAATCAACTCCAGTATAAACTTTATTCTTGCAGAGATTCTTATATAGACACCTTATAACTGCAGCTTTGCTAAATCAATTGGTGTAAGCATATCACACAATTAAAAATCACTTTAAAAGAATTGATACCTAGCCCAGCCAGCATGCCTCAGTTGTTGAGCATTGATCTGTGAGCCAGAAGGTCACGGTTCAATTCCCGGTCAGGGCACATGCCCAGGTTGCTGGCTCCATTCCCAATGTGGGGCATGCAGGAGGCAGTCAATCGATTCTCTCTCATAATTGATGTTTCTATCTCTCCCTCCTCCTTCCTCTCTGAAATCAATAAAAATATATTTAAAAAATTGATACCTAAAAGTATGTGACTTTGCTTTATGAGATGTTTTAGCCACATAGCATATTCTACAATAGTTTCCTACATATTAATGTGTTGCTGATAGGAGTGCGATTGTTGCAGGAGTGAAAGTGCTGGTATGAGTGAGGATTGTTGCAGCTCTTTTGAGAGTCTGTGAGATTGTCCCATAGCAGTAATAGAAACAGTATAATGGATGCTAATGACTGTGTTCATGTGTGTGTGTGTGTACTGTACGCTAATATAATGCAGTATTTTTTGAAATGACCAAGACCTAAGACAACTATAATAACCTAAATGCTAGCCAGTGTAGGAGAAATTGAATACATTGTAGTAAATTAATATGTTGGATGTTATACAGCTTTTTTAAAATGTTATTTAAGTTGACTGTGAGAATTTGTTGCTAAATGAGAATGAAATTGCAATATAGCATGTAAAATATGATACAATTTTTTTGTTGGATCCAAAGCATACAAAAGCACATGCACATGCGCGTGCACACACATACACATCCATATATAGGATTTGATCAAGTTTGAAAAGATTTATATACAGATATATCTGTTCAATGATAAAATTTTATTTATATGTCTTTGTGTCCTTTTGCTAATTTTAGTGGGTATAATTTTGTATAAAAAATAAGTTTAAAGGCAAAAATTGGTTTTCCTCATAGAAAGCGTATTATTTGTCCAAGTAATATGAAAAAAAATTCCACGTACAACAGTTTGTGGGGAGGGAAGACAGTAAGGTGGGTAGTTCCAGCACTATCTGTTAATGAGTAAAATTGATTAAAAGGATAGAAAGTTTTCTTTATGGTATTTATATTTCATGATTTATTATTACTTTGTCCCTGTTAGATCTTCTAATTAGAGTGGTATATTTTGACAGAGTGAATGGATTAGCCATGTAGGATTTCAGTTGAAAGTCTTTTTTAAGAAAAATATCTTAAAATCTGGTTAGGTTCCTAACTAGGTATTTTTAGTGGGAATAATCTCTGTCTGCCCATGTTCTCCATCCCTTGGACCAGGCTGTGAAATCCCCAAGATTATTTGGTATTGGTATGAATAGTTATGCTGTGATGTGCAGCAACCTTAAAGAAGTGTGCTCCTTCTCCTTTTTCCTCTGCCCCCATCTCCTCCTTCCATGGAATCTATGGAAGGTCCATGTCAAATAGGATCTTTAATGACATTCTTGAGGAAAAGCAAATCTAGAAAGAGCAGAGAAGTCACCATAGCCATGCTGTCCCATTGAAAAGCTGACTATAGATCCCTTCCCCACATTGCTGTAGGCAGAAAGCATGTAAGATACTTAGGCTATGATAGATCTTAAACTTCCCTTTACATAGTTAACCTTTTTCACATCTAGTAATGACTTAGAGCTGCTTCAAGTAGCAAAATAAATGTGTGCTTATCTTCTTTTTCCTTCTTTCTTACTCCTGTGACAGTTTGAAGAAAAGTGAACTAAATGCCTGGTGGGAAGGAGGAAATGGAACAAAGGTTCTAGAAAAAGAAAGTGGATAATGAGGTTTAGAATAATCTAGTGAGCTACATTTGGCAGGCTATACTTACTTAAGACCTAGGATGAATACCAAATGAGCATTGTTCTGTGCAATTCACTGCTTAGAATTACTATTTGGCTTTCATTTTTACATACACATTCTGGGCAAATTAAAAATAAAATAGTTTTTCTCTCAAATAATTAAGGAGTTTGTGTTAAGGTGTTGTCTTTAACACCATGGGATAAAAATCTTTTCGTAACATAGGTGTTGAGATTTCTCACATCTTTGCTTGCTGAGCTATTTTATTAAAAGAAGTTTATTACTTCCTTTGAAGACTATACTTAAAAATGGAGTTATTTATTGTTATTGATTAAAATGACTCATCTAAGATCACTTTTCCAGTATTTCTTCAGTGCTTTTATTTTTCTCTGCAAGTTTGACTTTTTTCTACATCTGGCTTTTTTTCTACAGTGCTCACAGAAGGTTCTAAGGCTTTGTCTGCATTGTAGATTCTGTGGTCTTTAACTTATTTTAAGGTTCTTTCTCCACTCTTTTTTTTTTAAACCATTAGGACAAGTAGCTAATTTATCTTCAGAAGCAGTTAACATAATGGTTAGACTTTAAAAAGAAAACACAAAAAACTTGCTCATTGATAGATTGTAATGGCTCTCTTTCCTGTTTTCTAAAGTTTTAAGGAAAGGTTAATCTGTGTAATATACTGTCAAACTTACTTTTGCCTATTGCACACCAATAGAATGTAGAAGTGAACTAAATTGTGCTAATGTATTTTATTCTTTCTTTGTGTTCATGAATGAAAATCAGATTACTTTGATTTATTTTGATTTTAATCAATTTTGGGGAAAATGTAGCATGCAACATTCACACAGTTCTCCTAATTGTCATTACATTATTTCTTACAGTGCTATTTACTTGTTCTTAATATCCAGTGTGTTTGACACTCTTTATAAAATTATTGTGCATCAGTTAAATAACATAGGAAGGCCCTGGCCAGGTAGCTTGGTTGGTTAGAACATTATCCAGATATACCCAGGTTGGGTGTTCAATCCCAGGTCAACCAATGAAAGCATAAATAAGTGGAATAACAAATTGATGTTTCTCTCTCTCCCTTCCTCTCTCAAATCAGTAAATAAAAATAATAAATAAATAAATAAATAAGATAGTGAATGTCACTGACGTGGTACTGGAGAAATATGTGTAAGATAAACCGGGAAGAAATACAGATCAGTTTATTAGGAGAATGTTTATGTGCTGTCTCTTGAATCAAGCTTCAAAACTGTTTTAAAGTTTATCATACAGTATTTTACATAAAAATTAACATATGTAAGATCTGAAATTATAAAACATAAAAATAACATGGTAGTCTTTGATGCTAATACCCAATTTAAGAACTGGCATATTGCTAATACTGTTGCATAAACCCGCATGCTAGTCTTTATCGTAGCCCACTGCCTGCTCTGTAGTGGTATTTACTGTCCTCAATTTAGTGTTCATCATTTTAGTGGTTCTGAGAATTAATTATATATTGTTGAAGAGTTTACTTTTTAGTTTTGGCTGAGTTTGAGCTTGAAGAATAAAATTACATAATTGTAACAACTTTTTTACTCAGCATTGTTTCTAAGATTCATACATTTTGTTGGATGTAGCTGTTTCTTTTCACTGCTGAATAATACTTCATTCAGTGCAATGATTTGTTCCTCCATTCTGTTGTTGATGGATTCAAATTACTTCTACCTTTTTGCTGTCACAAACACTGCAGCTATGATTATTCTCATATCTCAGTGCACATGTGTGGACTATTTAGGGAATGTCGGTAGTCATCTTCATAAGGTGATGCTAAATTGTTTTACAAAAAGTTGAGTGTAAGAATTCATTTTGTGCTATTCAGTGCTTCATATTGTCTGTCTTTTTTGTTTTTTACTAGTTGAGTGAATATAAAATATTATTTTGTTCTGCTCTTGATTTATTTTTTCCTGAATACTAATGTTGTAATGTCAAACATGCCTTTAGTTGCACTTCTTGAAATGCTTGCTGGTATCTTTTATGCATTTAAAAAATTTTAATATATTTTAGATAACCCTTTATCCATTTTATGTGCTATAGTTTTTTGCTTGATTTTTCTCTTTCTTTAGAGTCCCTGTTAATAAACAGAAGTTCTTGGTTTTTAATATTATCAACCTATCAATCTTTTTCTTTTACCATTAGTTTTTTTTTTTTGGGGGGGTGGATTTTTGTGTGCTTATCTTAATAAATTCTTTATTACCACAAGATCTTATATATTTTTCTGTTTTCTCTAAAAATATTTTCACATTCACATTAAAAATTTGTCTGGAGTTGATTTTTTAAAAGTATGGTGTGAGTTAGGGTTCCAATATCTAGTTTTTTGCTTATCCGTTTAAATTTTAGAATCAGCTTTTAAAAAACTTGTTGGAACTTTGCTTGAGATTGCATTGAATTTGGGGCAAACTGACTATAGTCACAATTTTCAGCCTTCCTATCCATAAAGATAGTAGATGGTATATTTTTAATACTTGTATTTTTTAATGTCTTACAATTATTCCTTATATTTCTTAGGACTTTATTTATTTATTTGCTGGTTATATTAATTGTGTGTTTGGGGGGGGAGAGAAATCATTTTCTAGCTCTTGTTGGCAAATAGAAGTGCAGCATTTTTGTATATTCATCGTATTTCAAGCCCCCTGGCTAACCTCATTCATTCTGAAAATTTGTTCACAGATGCTTTAGAGTTTCTTATAAACAGTCATATCATCTAGGAGTAATGAAAGCTTTGTTTCTTCCTTTTTAAAATAGTAATTCTTTTTCACTTCTTTTATTCTTCTTGTTTTACCCAATTGTCTCCTGTAGAGTGCCAAAAGAATGGTAGGCATTCTTGACTTGTTCTTAATGTTACAGGGAATTCTTCTAATTTCAACATTAAAATATTTGGTGTCTTTTTATGGGAGGGGGATTCAGTATTTTTGTTTGTTTTAATAGTTTAAGGAGGTTATCTTCTATTTTTTATGAGATTTAAAACATCTTAAGGGGCTCTTTCTTAAATGCTTTTTCTTCATTTGTAGAAGTAATCTTATGGTCTTTATTCTCATATTCTAATGTTTAAACCTTGCGTTTTTTAAATAAAATGAAACCAATTTGGTCTTGATGTTTGATCTTTTTAAACATACTGATAGATTTGTTAATATTTGTTGAATTCTGTATTCATGTTCAAGAGATACTGAACATGAGTCTCTTTATTTTCTTATGATTGTCCTTGTCTGGTTTGTGTTAAGGTTATCGGAGAACTGTATCTGCCTGGAGGTGTTTGTTTAATATTGAAATGGTAGCTTTATAGGCATGTTTTAGAATATATTTTGACTTTTCAGAGGGGTTGAGGATAGATTTTTAAGTACAATGTCAGTGTATTTAATGATACAGAACTATTCAAGCTTTCTTCTCTTCAATCAGACAATAAATTATATATTTTGTATAATATTAAGTATTCTATTTAGTGACAATAAATCACTCATGGCATTCTCCTACTCTCATTTATTTCCGATGGATCTCTAGTTATGTCTCCATTTTTTCTTTGTTAGTTTTGTTCATTCATGCCTTTTCTCTCTTGATTAGTTTTGCCAGGGGTTTGTCTGTTTTACCCCCTTTTTGTTATATCAACTTCTGACTTTCTTGATACTCTCTTGTATCATCCTTTTCAGTTTTATCAAATTTTGCTATTGCCTTAGCTGGTGTGGCACTCAGTTGGTTGGAACATCGACCCCTGCACCAAAAGGTCTCATGTTTGAATACCGGTCAGGGAACATACCCAGGTTTTGGGTTTGATCCCCTGTTGGGCTCCTGTGGACGGCCACCAATCATTTTTCCTTCTCAGTTCGATGTTTCTCTCTCTCCCTTTCTCTCCCCCCACCCTCTCTAAAATAATTTTTTTTTTTTTAAAGCATATCCTTGGGTGAGGATTAAAAATTTTTTTGGTCTTTATTATCTTTTCCCCTGTTTTTCTTTGGGTTTATTCTGTTATCAAATTTCTTAAGTTGAAAACTGGGCTTATTCATTCTTAAGCCTTTATTCTTTTCTATTGAAATCACTGGTGGTCAGTGCACGTCATAGCACCTGGTCGACTGCACCCTGGTGGTCAGTGCACCTCATAGCAAGCAGTTGAGCAGTCTTAGCATATCATTAGCATATTACACTTTGATTGGTTGAATGGCCAACCAGACACTTAGCATATTAGGCTTTTATTATATAGGATGCCCTGTTTTGTCTCCTCAGTAACATACGGTACACCTAGGGTACCAAGCTAATGATGTGAGGCTTCGGAGGGATCCAGCTCTGCCCAGAAAAGGAAGGAGAGTGCTTTTTAATGGCAGTGGGATAGGACCTCCACCCACAGTCATCCAGAGTCAGGACATGTGCCTCTATCTCCATTTTCTACTTCATTCTTGTGCTCTCCCTCCATCTATGTATTCATACCACCTGCCTACCAAATTCTCCAAGCTATCACCCCTTACAGTGTAGTTCCTGGTTTGTTACCCCAAGTCTAACAACGAATACATTATGACCCACCTAGAACCCAGTCCTGGCAGGAAGAAGAGAGGCAGGGCCAAACCATGCAGGTGCATTTTAAGTTTATGCTCCATTATGGTCCATGTCATTACTCACATTTATTTGGTCAAAGCAGAAAGGTCAAACCCAAACTGAATAAAATAAAGAAATATATTTGGTCTACTGGGAAGAATGGCAAAGGAGAATAGGTGGAAGCAACAAATAATTTGAACAACTAATGCAGTCTAACACAAGCTGAGTGAGATCAGGCAACCATCATTATTAGCTTCTCTGTGGATTCTTCCTGAATTTTAGCTACTTCAGATATATTTGTAACTATGAAAAATGAGAAAATCAGCATATTTAAACTTCCTCCCCTCCCGTTTCCTTCCCAACTGCTGCCAGTTACACAATATTATTTCATCTTGACGTTAAGAATACTTAAGGAAACTACAGCATATTTCTTGAAGTTTTTGTTGTTGCTTTTGTTTTATACTTAAACTAGAGGCCGGATGCATGAAATTTGTGCAAGAGTAGGCCTTTCTTCCCCCAGCTGCTGGCACTGGCTTCCCTTTGACACCGGGACCCAGACTTCCCTCTGGCTGCCAGAACCCGGGACCCAGGCTTCCCTCGAAGCCCCGGCTTCATCCGGAAGGTCGTCCAGACGGACTTCTGGTCTAATTAGCATATTATGCTTTTATTATTATAGATGAGAATTTAAGCAAGTATAAAATTAATAATGCAGGGTCCAGTTTAGGGTAAGATGGAGTGAACATCCTTCATCCAGTGTCTCCTATGGCACATGCCACTGAACTTAGCATGCAGGGAGGAATTTGGAGAGGAAAGAGGAGCTGGTTGGTTGGGGAGGAAGATGACAATTGGAAGTGCCATCAAACAGGCCATTAGTGTCCCATGCCTTTTTCTCTGTGTCTCCTGGGCTGGGCTCAGGACAGCGGAGACCGTGGACATGGACATAGGTGCCAACAGAGAGCTCCAGGAGAAGTCCTCTTGTTTGGGCTTGAAGAGAAGGAAAAAGGTCTCCCAACAACCAGAGAGAGTGGTGGAGAAATCACTGTTTTGTGTGGGTTTTTTACATTGTGCTCAGTCCCAGCTCCTAATGTGCTATAGCTGAGGCAGCTGCAATGACGTCTATAGGGAACAGCAGGAGCTAAAACTCTGAGAGAATTCTTCTCTGGTTGAAAGAGCTGTGGTCCCAAAAGGATGGGACAAACCCTGCCAAGGTCACCCAGCCTAATGCCATCTGATTCCCAAAACCTAACTGCTACTCCTCCAAACTGCCCTTTTGTTTTCATAAGACTTGAGGCTCACATTACAGAGGCTATAGAAGACCTGCTTGTTGAACGACTTTTGTGACAGAGACATTAGCTGTTCACCTGAATCTCTTCTTCCCTTTCTCCTGGGCACCCAACTAGATATATTTCCCAGCTTCCTCTGTAGTTAGGTATGGTCATGGACTGGCCATATGTACCGTGTGCCGCTTCCAAGCCTGATGTATAACCACCCCTCCCCCAACCCAACTGTTCCTTCATACTCTTTCACTTTACTGATGAAAAGTGGGCCGGTGATACCAAACTACCCCTGAAAGCCGCATGTTGAAGATGTCAAAGCTGCCATCAGTCCAGGTTCTTGCAAAGGTGCATGGAACTGAGCACAGAGCACCCATGGTGAACTGGAGTCAACTTGAACTTTCTTAGTGTTGAGCTGTTGCATTTTGAAACTTTGGTTTCAGCGGTTTAACCCAAGAAATATTTTAATACTGCTCTATAGGAATAGATTATTTTGTATTTGATGTTTCTAGTGATCCTGTTTCCTGGAAATCTGTTGGTGAATTCAATTTAGTAATCAAATCTAGGTGATTCTATCAGACCCAAACAATTCGAGTAGATCTTGTTTACCCACAAAGTCCTGCTATGCAGGCAAAAATCTTGCAGCTAACAAAGGCCATTTTCTTGATAACTCATCCAGACCACCTTCTTTCTGAGTGTCTAATTTTTTATGCCACATAAAGAGTGTTGCTCCATAACTCTACTCCATCTTAAAGATCTGTTTAATTAAGTTATATAACCAATCTATCATAGATTGAATTCAACTGGAAATATTTTGTTGCATTAAAAAAATAAAATTTGGGGCCCTGGCTGGGCTTATTTGGTTAGAGCAGTGGTCGGCAAACTCATTAGTCAACAGAGCCAAATATCAACAATACAACGATTGAAATTTCTTTTGAGAGCCAAATTTTTTAAACTTAAACTTCTTCTAACGCCACTTCTTCAAAATAGACTCGCCCAGGCCGTGGTATTTTGTGGAAGAGCCACACTCAAGGGGCCAAAAAGCCGCATGTGGCTTGCGAGCTGCAGTGCCGACCACTGGGTTAGAGCATCATCTCAGTATGCCAAAGTTGTGGGTTTGATCCCCAGTCAGGGCACATACAAGTATCAACTAATGAATGCATGAATAAGTGGAACAACAAATCAGTGTTTCTCTCTCTCTCTCTCTCTCTCTCTGTCATTCTTCCTCTCTTCCTCTTTCTTCCTCTTTCTCTCTCTCTCTCTAAAAAAAATTTCAATAAAAAATTCTGAACGTAAGTTTTTCAATGGCCATTTTTTATGCCATCTTAGATAATATAACTTTTTTAAGTTCATAGAGTACATATCTGGGGTAACTGGAAATATAATGAGAACATCTGGCCCATTGTAAAAGTATGAAATTGAAGCCAACTTTGTAATTTTATTATTTTTCTTTCATTATACTAATTATATTTATTAAGAAATAAAAGACGAAGCTTAACATGGGTTTAAGGGAGAACAAAACATACATTTGAAACAATAAGAAAACAAATAACCAACAGCCTGGGACTGAGTACATACTAACATTATAATATTAAAAGCATAGTATGCTAATTAGACTGGATGACCTTCCTGACGAATCTGGGGCTGCGAGGGAATCCCAGGTCTCAGTTGCCAGAGGGTAGCCGGAGCCAGCAGCCAGGGGAAGGAAGGCCTACTCTTGCACAAATTTCGTGCACTGGGCCTCTGCTATACATATAGTATATACTACAGGCCCGGTGCATGAAATTAGTGCACTGGTAGGGTGTCTAGGCCTGGCCGGGGATCAGGGCCGATCTGTGGGGCGACCGGCGAGGTGATTGGGGTCCCTGCTCTCACCTGTCTTGGCCTGGCACCACCCACTCGCCGCCCCCGCCCCTGCTGCTGCTGCTGGTCGGGGCCTGTGGGTTGGGGGCAGCTCCTGCATTGAATGTCTTCCCCCTGGTGGTTAGTGTGTGTCATAGTGACCAGTCATTCCTCTGTTCGGTCTATTTGCATATTAGGGTTTTATATAGATAGATTATTGGAATGCTAACTAGTTAAATGTATATTTTTGACAAGTCATTATTCCTGGGTTTATAAATTAATTACTGGGGAACAGTGTATTAAAATAAGCATGTTAATGGGTATTTATTTTAAATAAAATGTTTATATGTTCTTAATATTAAGCGTTCTAGAAAATTTGTCATGTTTTTCTTGTAAAGTTGTTACTTCAATCTTGTACTCAGTAAATTTTTATTATGTATCAGCCATTTTTTTTAGCCCTGGCAAATAGATAGGAAGCAAAAGTCTAAATCCTAAAGGAACCCATAAGCTTTAGCTCAGTTTCTGCCCAAATTATCATAAAATCTGAATTGGTAGAATCAAAATTCATGAGGTTTTATGGAGACCGGCAGCAGTGCCTAACAAATTTCCCTGGGGAAAACAGCAACAGATTTTCTATTTTTCACTAAAGAAATCCATCTCCATATAATATTACTTGGAATCTCAAATTTAAATAGTCTGGTCTCGTGAAGCGTTCTGTTAGCATGATAGACAATGCTAGTTGCTTGAATTACAGGAAATAGTATTGTTTTAATTATTTGTACCATGTGTATGAGTTAAAGGTATCATATGTCAATCCTGTCAATATTTTAAGATTTAAAAATCCCAAGATATCATTGCCTTTCAGATAAACTGTGCCAGCTTTATGGAAGTTGATAGGCATTATTATAAATAAAGCATTTTCAGTGCGTTAATGTAAAATACGTGTCTTTAAGTATTCTGTCCTCGTATTTAAATACAAAACACTAAAACTTTGCTTCCTACAAAATATGAGAAGTTAAAATTCTCAATATTTTCTAATAGTGTTACTGATAACTATCCATTTAATAATAAGTTTTGAGTCAGAGACTTAAATAGCTACCAACATTTTATTTTTATAGGATTTATAGAAAGGCTCTCATCCTTTGTGCTATTATAGCACATTCCAATGACTTAAAAATGCTATTGATTGGAAGATGCGCAATAATTTCATACACCATTTAGAAAGGGAGAAAGCCACTGCCAGTTGTCATGACACTGTGCTCTCAAAATTGATTAGATGAGGCATCATGATTTCAGGGAGAATAAAATGTTCAAAACACATTTTTTGAGATTGTATAAAGTATGTATTTATATCTAGTGTTTCATTTTTTGACGAGAGATGAAATGGTTTTCAGGTAATTATGTGCGGATATGAGCTGCTTTGAGGACAGTGTCCCTGAGGATTGTGAAAAACAAAGGAATGCATTTTGGGGGTTCATAGAAGAATGATCTTGTAAAGAAAATAGGTTATGTACAATTTATTCTCTTCAATTCTGAGGTAACTGACCTCATGCATATGCTTACCAGTGGTCAGCAAACTGCAGCTCGCGAGCCACATGCGGCTCGCGAGCCGCGGTTTGCCGCTCTGTTGACTAATGAGTTTGTCGACCACTGCCTTAGGGAAAAACACTTAAAAACATTTTAATAATGTACTAATAATGTCTTTAACCTGAAGTCAAAACTTCTGGGTAAGATTAATGCCTTACGCAGTGGTCAGCAAACTCATTAGTCAACAGAGCGGCAAACCGCGACTCGGGAGCTGCATGTGGCTCGCGAGCTGCAGTTTGCCGACCACTGGCATAGGCATTTTCTATATAAATAAGTGACTTGAAGTACAAGGTTCTTATCACTTTCTTTGAGGTGCTTCTTAGAAGTCAGGTAAAAGTGCTTGTCTACAGGGTAGATAAGAAGGTTAATATAAATGTTGTATTTACTTGCTCTTCTCTTAGTGGCATATTTAAAAGAGATGTTATGTAAAGTAGTAATTATAACAATGTATGGTTGGAGTGTGATATTTTTCAATGTGGTATGTATAATACCACACAAAAGGGAAAAGAGAATTGAGCTTTGTAGGTGTACCATTTTTATGTCTCACTGGCATTAAGTTAGTATAAATGTGATGTAGATTCTGATAAGTTAAAATGTAAGGTAAGCCAAAGAGGAAATAACTAAAAAAATTAGTGGAAAAACCATTAAAGAAATTAAAATGTTATATTAGAAGATATTCACTTATAAAGCAGTAAAGGAGAAGTATAGGAACAAAAAGACATAAGATACATCGAAAACAAAAAGTAATGACAGAGATAAATTCAGCTGTGTCTAATAGTATTACATGTGAATGGATTAAATTCAGTCAAAAGGCAGAGCTTATCAGACTGTATTAAAAACAACAACATCTAGCTATATGCTGTCTACACTGAGACACACTTTAGATTTCAAGGCACTACTGGATTTGAAAGTAAAAAGAAGGAAAAAGATATGTCATGCAAACAACAGACATAAGAAAGCTGGAGTAGCTATGCTAATACTAGACAAAAGAGACTTTAAAAAATGATACTAGAGATAACCATTTTCCATTTTCAAATGAAATGAGTCAATTTCTCAGGAAGATACAACAGTTATGAACATATATCCCCTTAACAACAGAGCCCCAAAATATATGAAGCAAAACTGATAGAAGTGAAGTTAGAAATAGAAAATTCAGCAGTACAATTGGAGATTTCAGTACCCCACTTTCAATAATGGATGGAATAGGCAGAAGATCAACAAAGAAATAAAAGACTTAACAAAATAAGCCAACTAGACCTAACTGACATCTATGGAACATTCCACCAGCAATAGCAGAATACGCAATCTTCTCCAGTGAAGATGGACCATTCTCCAGGATAAGCCATAACTTAGTCCAAAAATGATTTTCCAATAAATTCAAGAGGACTAAAACAACACAAAGTTCTCTGACCACTATGTAACAAAGTTAGAAATCAGTAACAAAAATTGTACTTAGTGAGAAAGTTTTTCTGGTCCTGTGTAATCCCCCAGAGGAGGAGGAAACTTAAGTATAGTATTTTTATGTGCAAACGATTCAGATTTTCAAAACAAGTAGACTGTGAACATTGCTATGAAATTGATAAAAAGAATCCTACATTAGATTCTCTATACATGAGGAAACAAAGATATGGCCCAATGAAAATCCTTTCTTTGAAACAAAAGGAGAATTTTTTTTTCAAGACTACAATTTCTATAAAAGAACAAAAAGTTGTTCAGAATCATTTCCTTAAGTAATCGAGAGGAATTTGAAGATAGAGAAATATATTTGGAATAACTGTCTTGTCTCCTTCTAAAAATTTTTTAATTAAATTTATTGGGGTGACATTGGTTAATAAAATTATATAGGTTTCAGGTGTACAGTTCTATAACACATCATCTGTATATTGTATTGTTTGTTCACCACTCAAAGTGAAGTCTCCTTTGATTCACCATTTATCCCCCCTTTACCCTCTGCTGCCAACCTCCATGTCCCTTTCCTCATGTAATCACCATACTGTTGTCTGTCAGTTTTTATTTTTGTTTTTGCTTAATTCCTTCACCTTTTCTACCCTTTCTTTTGAGTAAGGTAGATTCAGAACATTTTAGCAATTTGAAATTTCAGGATGAAAATATACTTGTGACTCAGTGTCATTACTTTGTTATTTCCTAAGGATATACTTCTAAAAGAGATTGAGTATTAATTTGTTTTTTATGTTAATTTAATATTCTTTATTTTAATAGTGTTCAGTTTCTTTTAAGTAATTATTAATATTGTAATACATAGAACATATCAGAATAATGTTAGCTCTTATAAACTTCTTACAAAACATCAAATAAAATATGTTTATGATTTGCTTTTATTAGAAGAGTATTAAAAATTTAGTTTAAAGCTTGAATACAATTTACTCAGTTTTTAGTATTATAGAAAATAAATGCTGAAATACTGGTGTAGCCATTTTGTTCTAGTGTTGCAATTATATTTAATTAAAATTTTCAAAGATTGCCCTGGCTGGTGTGGCTAAGTTGGTTGGTCATTGACCCATGCATTGAAATATTGCTGGTTTGATACCCAGGCAGGGCACATGCCTGGGTTTCGGGCTCCATCCCCTGTGGGAGTATGTGCAGGAGGTAGCCTATATATGTTCCACTCGCACTTTGATGTTTCTTTATCTCTCTCCCTCTCCCTTCCTCTCTCTCTAAAAATCAATAAAAATACTTGAGAAAAAAATGTTTTTCAAAGATAAGTGTTACTTACTTTACTTAAAAATTTTTCAATTTGACTTACTTATTTTAATTTTGTTTTGATTTTATTTTTCTATATTCCTACAGTCTAATTATTTCTCTGAAATCAGAGTATTGACTGCTTAGCACATTTTTTACATATAAAATGTTCCAGAGTATTATTTGCCTTTGAATCATTTATTATACAAATATTTTAGTATCTATTTTGTTATATCTACTAGATTTTGATGTGCTATTTTCAATTATTAAATAAGCAGTTATTTGTTGGTTTTTTATTTTGCTACTTGATCTTGATCTACTTTAGTGTCAAGTACTTCATTACACATTTATATCTGTGCACAATGAATTTAGATGAGTTGAATTAAAGGCCTCACATGCCATCCCATACTCTAATCCCATAGTGTTTAAATTTTTTTTGGAAACTTTATATTTGTGATAAAGGTTTGTAAGATGTGGAATTTAGTATGTGTTTATTCTACTACATTTCTTTTTTCTGTTTGTTAACTTTAGCCTGTTAATCATGAATTCCAATTTCCCCCCCACCCCATAATTATTTTTCTGTTTCTTTTGAACAGTTTTTTTTAATGTATTTTGTTACCTGTTATGTTGTAAAAGTTTAATATTGCATCTTGCCTTTTTAAAACTAAGAACTGCTCTGATCCTATGCTTGATGCACCTTTAATGAGGCATGGGATGTCCTCAGAGGTTGCTGTTGTACAATATACTGACTCCAGCTCTCAAGGCTCTTCATACATTTGTTCTTTCCTCTTTTATGGGCTTATCCTTTTACCCTGCTTGGGGTTTCATGCTCTTATTATCATGTATTTGAACTCTATTCACTTTGTTATTTTTCGTACAGTTCCTACTCATTTTGATTTATCCACATATTAAGCACTTTTTTTTGCTCATCATTTTGTCTTACATCTCTAATTTCTTATTTGAGATAATTTTATTTTACTTGAAGAATAGTACTTAGTTTTCCATTAGAGCAGGTCTAAATTATTTGTTGTGACAAATAATTTCAAGTATCATTTATTTAAAATAATATTTCTTTTTATTCTTGAAAAAATGTTTTGCTAAATACAGAAGCATAGAATTCTAGTTTGGCATATTCTTTTCTTGAGCACATTGGTGCTGTTGAGATAGCAATTTAAGTCTAATTGCTTGTTTGAAGATAATCTTTCTTTTATGAATATATTTTTCTGGTACTTTTATGGTTTCTGGTCTTGTTTTTGACTTGGGCAGTTTGACAGTGATGCATATAGATGTAACTTCTCTATACCTTATGGTTGATAGCACTCTTGATCTATAGATTCATGTGTTTTATTATTTCTAAAATTTTTAGACCTTGTACCCAACTCATTACCTCCCTACCTTCTGAGCGTCCAGTTGCAATTTACCCTCTTTATTTCAGAACATCATTTCTGGAGTTTGTGTCTTGTTTTCTCCTAGTACTTTATTCTGTTTGTTTTTTTTTGTTTTTTTTTTTCCTTATCTCCTGGTTCACTATTGTTTTCAATTGTTCTATCAGAATTTAAATCCATCCAGAGAGTTTTAAATTTTTTCAATTCTGTAATTTATATTTGGCTTTTCAAATATGCTATCTCTTTTATACTTTCCAATTCTCTGGGCTTTTCAATATGCTTGTCTTTGAACAAAATACTGTAAGCATTTTAAAGTGCCTGTATATTAATTCTAATATATTGAACCCATCAATCTGCTTGTAATGTTGGTTCTTTCATGCTGAATTTTTTTCTGATTATCTTTGAATATGGTTTAAATGTTTGAAAAATTATCAAAATAGTTTGAAGCCTGAAAATAGTGATTATTGAAAGAATCCTTTCGTTGTCTCAGACTTCAGAGGAGATTTCTCTAGTGTTTAATTTTGAGTGTTTGATTCTGAGTCATTGGCATGGTAAATATTTTTATCATGTTTTCTAGTTCGTAAAGTTTTGTTTTGATTTTTCTAATTTCTCTGTGTCTTCCTTTTTGGCCCCTACACAATTTAGAAATACGTTGTTTAATTTCCAGATATTTGGGATTTTCCAGACATCTTTCTGCTGTTTATTTCTTGTTTAATTTTGTTGTCTTCAGAAATTTTGTATGTTCTTTTAACTCTTTTGAGCAGCACACTTCATTTTTAAATTTAAATAGTCACATGTGCCCAGTGTCTTTGTGTATTTGATTCCTATTGCTGTGTAACAATTACTGTAAACTTAGTTTAAAAAAATGTTTGTTATCTAATAGTTGTGTAAGTTAGAAACCTGACTCAGTCTCACTGGCTATCAACATGTTAGCAGGCCATGTCTTTCAGAGGCAGTAGGGGGGAATCTGTTTCCTGGCTCACTCAGGTTCTAAGTAAAGTTGAATTTCTGTAGCTGTAGGCCTGAGTTCCTGGCGGGCTGGCCCTTGAAGACCATTCCTAGCTTTTAGGGTCCACCTGCATTCCTTGGATTATGGCCCCATTTCTTCATCTTCATAGCCACCAATGGCAGGTCAGGTCTCACACTTCAAAACTCTCTATTGCCTCTTTTTTATTGATTGGTTAAATCTAGCCCTAGCTGGTTTGTCTCAGTGGGTAGAGCGTCAGCTTGTGGACTGAAGGGTCCCGGGTTCGATTCCAGTGAAGGGCACATGCCTGGGTTGCGGGCTCAATCCCCAGCAGGGAGTGTGCAGGAAGCAGCTGATCAATGATTCTCTCTCATGGTTGATGTTTCTCTCTCTCTCTCTCTCCCCCTTCCTCTGTGAAATCAATAAAAATATACATTAAAAAATATCTAGCCCTAGCCGGTTTGGCTCGGTGGATAGAGCATCGGCCTGCAGACTGAAGGGTCCCAGGTTCGATTCCGGTCAAGGGCATGTACCTTGGTTGCGGGCACATCTCCAGTAGGGGGCGTGCAGGAGGCAGCTGATCGATGTTTCTCTCTCATCGATGTTTCTAACTCTCTATCCCTCTCCCTTCCTCTCTGTAAAAAAAAATCAATAAAATATATTCAAAAAAAAATCTAAAGGGGTCCTATGGTAATCTAGGATAGTTTCCCCATTTTAATGTCCATAACCCTGTCAGATCTGCAAAGTCTCCTTTGCCACATGAGGTGATGTTTGCAGGTTCTGGGGGATAGAGTGTGGACATTTTGCAGAGCCATTATTTTGCCTCTCATTCTGCCATACAGGACAAAACAGCTTTATACTGCATTATACTAGTACAGTAGGTCCTCGGGTTACATTGGAGATCCTTTCCTATGGCGCGACATAATGTGATTTTCTCTGTAAGTCGGAACCCACCTACATAAGCACCTACATCACTCATGTGGAGCACATACACAGCAGTAATGAAGTGAAACAGTAAAAAAAAAAAAATTGAAATAAAGATAACAATTCCTGACCTTTACTTATGGTAAATAAATAATAAAAAAAATAAAGCACATATGTACATATGTTGAAATGATGGAACTTTTTTTTTTTATATAAATAAATGGGAGATGGCGACTTAACCACGAAATGATGTACGTCAAGTCTGACGTAACCCGAGGACTGCCTGTATTTTAAAGTGGTGACATTTTTTAAAAGTATTTTTTAAATGTCCCTTTGTTATTACTTTTCAGAGCTCTTCATTTATACTAGAGGCCCAACCCTGGGGATCAGGCCTAAGCTGGCAGTCAGACATCCCTCTCGCAGTCCAGGGCTCTCACAGTCCAGGACCCCTCACTCCTTACCGCCCGCCTGCAGCAGAGGCAGGAAAGGCTCCCGCCACCATCGCTGTGCTCGCCAGCTGTGAGCCCAGCTTTTGGCTGAGTGGCGCTCCCCCTGTGGGAGCATACTGACCACCAGGGGGCAGCTCCCTGGTGGTCAGTGCATGTCATAGCGACCAGTTGTTCGGCCATTCGGTCAATTTGCATATTAGGCTTTTATTATATAGGATGTGTTGATCCAAATTAAAATTTTAACATTTCAGTGCAGGTCTACTGGAATGAATTTTCTCAGCTTTGGTTTTTCTGAAAAAATTTTAAGTTGCCTTCATTAAAAATATTTTTTTGTTTTGTTAATCCTCACCTAAGGATATTTTTTCCATTGATTTTTAGACAGAGTGGAAGGGAAGGAAAGAAAGAGGGGGGAAGGGAGGGAAAGAGAGAGAGCAAGCTAGAGATCAGTGTGATTGGTTGCTTCCTGCAACCCAGGCATGTACCTTTGATTGGGAATCGAACCTGAGACCCTTTGGGGTGTGGGCCGATGCTCTAACCACTGAGTAACACTGACCATTTTTGAGAGCTGTTATTTCTTGATAAAGAATACTGGGTTAGGCTCTCAAGATGGCGACTTCTCTGGGTTCCAACACCTACAACAGGCAGAACTGGGAGGATGCGGACTTCCCCATTCTGTGCCAGATGTGTCTTGGAGAAAACCCATATATCCGAATGACCAAAGAAAAGTATGGGAAGGAATGCAAAATCTGTGCCAGGCCATTCACAGTGTTTTGCTAGTGCCCCGGAGTCCACATGCATTTCAAGAAGACTGAAGTGTGCCAAACCTGTAGTAAATTGAAGAATGTCTGTGAGACTTGCCTCTTGGATCTAGAGTATGGCCTGCCATCCAGGTTCGTGATGCAGGGTTGTCTTTTAAGGATGACATGCCAAAATCAGATGTCAACAAAGAGTACTACACACGGAATATGGAGAGGGAGATTTCTCACTCTGAGGGAACACGGCCAGTTGGCATGCTGGGGAAAGCCACATCCACCAGTGGCATGCTGCTCAAACTGGCCTGGACCACACCCTATTACAGAAGGAATCGACCCCACATACGCTCCTTCTAGGTGAAAGAATGTAAGAGAGGAGAGGAGTGTCCATACAGACATGAGAAGCCTACAGATCCAGATGACCCCCTTGCTTATCAGAACATTAAAGACTGATATTATGGAATAAATGACCCTGTGGCAGATAAGCTTCTAAAGCGGGCTTCAACAGTGCCTCGTTTGGACCCACCAGAGGACAAGACTATCACCACACTATATGTTGGTGGTCTGGGCGATACCATTACTGAGACAGATCTAAGAAATCATTTCTGCCAGTTTGGAGAGATTCGGCCAGTCACCGTGGTGCAGAGACAGTAATGTGCTTTCATCCAGTTTGCCACAAGGCAGGCTGCAGAAGTGGCTGCGGAGAAGTCCTTTAATAAGCTAATTGTCAATGGCCTTTGACTTAATGTGAAATGGGGAAGGTCCCAAGCAGCCCAAGGAAAAGAAAAAGAGACAGATGGAACACAGACTCTGGCATCAAGCTGGAGCCTGTTCCAGGCCCGCCAGGAGCTCTTCCTCCTCCTCCTGCAGCAGAGGAAGAAGCCTCTGCCAACTACTTCAACCTGCCCCCTAGTGGCCCACCAGCTGTGGTGAACATCGCCCTGCCGCCACCCCCTGGAATTGCCCCACCCCTAACCCCACCCCCTGGTTTTGGGCCACATATGTTCCACCCAATGGGACCACCTCCTCCTTTCATGAGGGATCCAGGACCAATCTACTATCCTTCTGTGGACCCTCCGAGAATGGGAGCTCATGCTGGGAAACACAGCAGCCCCTAGCACATTATCACCATTCTGGGCTCTACAGAAGACAGGGCGCTTAAAAATCTCAGTAAACGAATCTTGGAATAAATACATTTTTCCTTCCTTTGTAGTTTCCATAGTAGCTGAATGTGTTCAGATGTTGGCAGTCAGAAAACAATAGCCATGCTTTGATTGATGGACCTTAAGCTGCCATTGACACATCTGGTTACTACTATAACGTTACTAATAAAATTTAATGCCTGTTCCTCTTCTATGGGGAGCAAGCAATGGGGTGAATTGGAGTATCTAATGGAGTTACCATTCCAATTATATGTTCATTTTGTATTATTTTTTGGAGGGGGGGGGGCATTAACCTGCGGAAAGAATCTTTTGACCAATTTTTTATGTCCATTAGGTATTTTCCTTTTTATCATAAAAAAGATTACTAGTACTAATCATTGTAGTGGCATAAGTGTGATTTAACACTTCTGAAGTCACACCCTCAGAAAGACAAGTGGAATCCAGCAGGCAGCTCTGCCCAGGTCTCTTCTAAACCTCTCCTTCCCTCATGGGTTACTAAAGGAATCTGGCTGATACTTTTACTTCTCTATGCTACCAAAAGAGACAAAAATAAAAATTACTTTGTATTCCTTTTGGATGGAAACAAATGTCATGAAGCTGTGTATCAATGAAGAAACGTGGTGACTCGGATGAAATTATTTTAAAGAACTTCCTGTAGCCCTGACCAGTTTGGCTCAGTGGATAGAGCACTGGCCTTTGGACTGAAAGGTCCCAGGCTCGATTCCGGTCAAGGGCATGTACCTTGGTTGCGGGCACATGCCCAGTAGGGAGTGTGCAGGAGGCAGCTGATCGATGTTTCTCTCTCATCAATGTTTCTGACTCTCTATCTCTCTCCCTTCTCTGTAAAAAAATCAATAAAATATATTTAAAAAACAAAAGAGAAATTCCTGTAAAACACTTTAACAGACTGAAGCGAAAAGCTTTGGAGTGTGTTTGAATGGAAGACTGTGACCTCGGCTGGAACTTTGATCTTCAGCATTCACCTTCGTGTGTCTCATTTTAATGCCCCACTCTGGCAGGGAACTCTGTTTGGTCTTAGAATGTTTGGATATAACTGAATTGTAGATGGTAAAACATAATTTGATGTTATGTTTTTTTTTGTTTGTTTGTTTCTTTTGTTTGTTTGTTTGTTTTTTAATTAAAACAGGTCAATTTTCCAAATGTCAAAAAAAAAGGAAAAAAGAATACTGGGTTAGCAATTTATTTTTTCTTTCACAATAGTTTTAAAATGTTACTTCATAGTTTCCATTGAGAAGCCTGCTTTAATTTTTATCTTTGGTTCTCTGTAAGTAACACATTTTTCGACCCTATGGGTTTCCTTAAGGTTCTCTCTTTATCTTTGTTTTTTGGCAGTTTGAATATGCTGTGTCTAGGTGTGTTTTTTTCTTTAACTTAACTTTTGGTTTTTTCTTTTTTATCCTTATTCTTATTTTTATTTATCCATTTGGGGTTGTCTAAGCATTTTGGTTCTATTGCTTATGTGTTTATTTTTGGAACATTCTTGGCCATTATTTCTTCACATATTCCTACTACTCTGTTCTTTCTTCTTCTGCAGTCCCATGGTACACATTAGACCATCTGATATTGTCCTGTGGCTTTTGGATGCACTTTTCTTTTTATATTATTTTTCTTATGTTTTTGTTTGGTTAATATTTATTGGTTTATCTCTAAGTTCACTGATTCCTTCGTTTTGTTGAGTCTACTAATGAGTTATCAAAGGCTTTCTTTATCTTTTAGTTCTGTCATTTTCATTTTTCCCTCCCTTTTTGCTTTAATTCCCTTTTCTGAATGCATGTTGTCAATCCTTTCCTCGGGATTTTTTAACATATTAATAACAGTTATTTTAAACTAGAGGCCCATTGCACAAAGATTCGTGCAGTAGGCCTTCATTCCCCTGGCTGCCGGCACCAGTTTTCCTCCGGCACCCGGGACCCAGGCCTTTGCTCTGGCCACTGCCTTCCGTCTTCGCTACGGCTGGAGTCTTCAGTCTTTGCTCCAGCCAAAGCACCGCTCTTGTAGCTCCCTCCACCCCCGCCCTCTCCCTCATAGCAGGGGTCCCACCCCACCTGGCCACTCTGCGCCTGCCTGTGTGCTGCCCAGAGGCCCAGAGCGGCTGGGGGGCGGGGCCGCCACAATCTTTGTTGGGTTAATTTGCATAGTCCTGATTGGCTGGTGGGTATTGTGAAGTGATGGTCAATTTGCATGTTTCTCTTTTATTAGTGTAGATTCCTTGAGAGTTCCAGCTTCTCAATCATCTTGGAATATGGTTCTTTTGATTACTTTATCTCTTGACAGTGGTTTGCTTTTAAATGCATGCATGTGTGTGTCTTAAACTTTAATTGAATTTTGGGTGTGTGTATAACAGTAGATACTGAGGTCAGTAATTTTTAATGGCTGCAAATGGCACTGTTCTTCTGTCAGGTCACCAGGCAGGGAGTTGAGGCAGCCTCTTCAGGAGTCGGGCTAGGTCATGGTCGGCAAACTCATTAGTCAACAGAGCCAAATATCAACAGTACAACAATTGAAATTTCTTTTGAGAGCCGAATTTTTTAAACTTAAACTTCTTCTAACGCCACTTCTTCAAAATAGACTCGCCCAGGCCATGGTATTTTGTGGAAGAGCCACACTCAAGGAGCCCAAGAGCCGCATGTGGCTCGTGAGCCGCAGTTTGCCGACCACTGGGCTAGGTTATTGCTATGTTCATCTTCAGTGTATCACACTGGCCTCTAATTCTCATAGTGATGACCTGCCATTTCCTTGTGCTTATTGTGGGGCTGGGGACCTGGAGGATTTTTCTGTGTTAGTGCTGCATGCTTAGCTTTCAGCTGCCTGTGCCACTGGTGGCAGTGGGAGTCTCCATCCTCCTGTCCCTCTCCTAACAGCCGACTTGCTTCTTCCTCAGTGCTAGGCTGGTAGTAGAGATAGGTGAGGATTGCTGTTATCCTGGTCTGGCCTGTCTTCGGCAGTTCTAGTGTTTCCTGCCCCTCACCCATGGTAGCACACTTCTGTTATTGGTATGGGATTCTGGTACTAGGACAGTTTCCTACCTCCCCTGGAGTAGAGAGTGCTTACCCTTTCCCAAGCCACAGTGAGTTTTGCCCATGCCCTGTGGGTGGCATATCTGTAACTCCTTTTCCACAGCAGTTTAAAGGTTAAGGCTTTTGCTCAGTATGAGAGAATTGCTCAAGCAGGCCCTGGGGCTCTGTGCCTTTTCCACAATGGCAGCTGACCACTCCTGCATGTCTGCATGTGGAGGACTTCTTTCCCTGGTCTCCTGCCCTATACCTGTGTGAGCACCTGCTGCGGGCCCACAGAATAGAGCCTGGGAGTGAGGGTGAACTTTATCATGTCTGAGTCCAGGCCAGTCCAGCCTCCAGTATTTGTTACAATTTTAGTGCATATTTTCTCATTCATTTGCATGGCTGCCCTGCCTTCCTCCACATCCTCTGCCCTGCTCAGTCCCAGTGACCCAGTCCACATGTGTCTCCATGGAGTTCAGGCTGTGTGGTTGCTCTGTGGCCTTGGCTTTCTGACAGACTCAAGAGAAGTTTGATTTTTTGTAATGTTTCTGGCTTTTTTATTGTTAGGGTAGGAGCAATACTTTTTCTAACTTTTACATCTGGAAGCAAATTGAGTTGTTTTCATTTGTTTTAAAATAAGGAATGATTGTTGAATTTTATTAAATATTATTCATCCTTATTTAAAATGGTCATGTGAATTTCTAATTAATATTTCCTAATATGAATACATCATTAGGTTGCCTAATATCATTCCTTAGTTTCTCTTACTTGAAGACTTCTTTCATTAGCAAAGAAAGGCTGGATGTATAGGAGTGAATAATAAAGATAAGGTCTTATAGATCTTACTAATCAAAAGGTAGACAAAATATGTAAATAGATAAAGAGAATATTTTAGATTGTTATCGAAATTAAGAATGAAATCAACAGGGTGGGTGGGCAGTAGGGTGGACAGGAACAGCCTAGTAGTAACATGTGTGTGTTAGAGTTAAAGGTGGGAAATGATCCAGTCAATTTAAAGAGTTGAGAGTAGAGAGGGCTTTTTAAGACATCGCAAGTACAAATTCCCAGGGGCAGGAAGGAGATAGGCCTGTTGGAGGATCAGAAAGTTTACCCACGTGGCTGAAACTCAGTGACTAAGAGGGAAATGGTATGGGGGCGTTTGGAAAGGTGCTCAGAGCCAGATGACCATGCCATCTTCGGCCAAGTTAGATATTTGAATTACATTCCATGGGGAATGGGAAGAACTTGGGGATGAATCGCTTGGTACCTGTTGTTTGCTAAATTAAATTAGTTGTTCTCACATCCATGTGGTAGTTTCTTGTTATACACCTGGAATAATTCTTTATCGCACATAAATTTATTATCTATATTTCATTTTCAATCTCTTTTTCACTGTTGACTTTTACTTCCTGTTTTAAGCACAGTCAGTTCCCCTTATCATAAAGAAACCTTCCTTCAACCTCTTCCCCTGTTACTGACCTCCTGCCTTTCTCTTTTCACAGCCAGATTCTTAGAGAGTGGTCTGTATTTGCTGACTCTTGTGTGTCACCATGCCCTCCATCACTCTGTACACTTCTGTAATATGGCTTTTACCCTCGTTCTAACTGACAAGCTGCTCTCTGAGATGTCCTCCTAGTCCCAGTGACCATCAAATCCAGCGCCCTCTGGGTTAGTCCTGTTTATCTGAATGTAAGCTTTAACACTATTGGCCGCATCTTCCATCTTGTAAGTCCATAAACCCTGACTTCCTGGGCACTTCACTCTCACATGTTCTGTCTTATCTTTCTTATTACCCCTTGTTTCTTTCATTTTTAGCTCACTCCTAAATATAGGGATTACCCAAGTTTCTGAGGGCTGATTTCTCTCTCTACTGTATGTTCTCTCTGGCTTGTCATTTATGAACTTTTACAAGAATAGTTATCACTGTGTATTCTCAGATCTGTGCCTGGAGCCCACAATTCTCTCTAGGAAAGAAAAGAAAATGCAAGTGTATTTAATAAGTTATAATTTTCATATAGCTATGTACTTTTCATAATTATTTTAAATGGTTGTATAATGTCATGTTAAGTGGCTATGTCATAATTAGCCTAATCATTTCCCTATTGAAAATTTGTAGTCCTGGACTTGCAGCTACAATTTATAAGTCTATACATGTACACTGAGTTTGAGATTTGGTGGAATGGAAAGTGAATTTATTTTTTTTCTCTCTCCCAAACTACCTCTGTTCTCCTGAATTGATTTCCGCCCCTCTCCCAAACTAGCTCTGTTCTCCTGATAAAAATGGGAAAGTCTTTGGCAAACCCTTTTCAGGTTTCCTTGCTTTGAGTCAGCCAACACTGACCTCAGGTAGGTCAACCTAGCTACTGAAAGGCCTTCTAAATGGTCCCTCTCTGACCTCTTGACTCTCTGACCCAACATGCTCTCAATTGTTAGAAAACATGTCATCCTTATGTCGCCAAGACCCAAAAGAGATCTAAAGTCTTTCACACTGATGTGTCTCTGAGTAAAGCTAAACAAGAAGCTCACCTTCAGTCAAGGCAGGATTTTAAACACAGTATTAGGTTGTACTTTACCTGCCTACCACCAACCTTGACAATATTCTTTGTCACACTTAACTCAGATACTCTCCTGAGCCAGGAAAGTTGCTCGTTTTTTCATCTTTTATTCTGTAGAAGTAATTTGGGAACCAGCTGGGGGTGCTTTTCTAAACTCCTTGGGGTTCCTCTCTAAAAAATATAGGGGCCCTAATAATGATTAGGCTTGTTCTGAGAAAATGAAGTGTCAGTGCCTTGGACACAGAGGAACTTTAGCTCATAGTATCCTTACCATTCACCTTGCTCCAGTCAAGTGGCCTCTCAGATTCTTCCAAGCTGTCATCTACTGCCAACCTGTGGAGAACTCTTGGTGTTTTTTTTTTTTTTACAAAGCCCAATAGATCAGAATATTCTGAAGGTGACAACACTGCCACCTTTGGTTCCTCTTCTGAGTGTGATTTGTGTGTGTTATGTGAAATCCTATTTGAATTTCTGACAGTTTGATGTCTCAGAGTTTCTGCCTGCTTGTCAGCCATTTCCAGTAGCACATTGACCAGAATATAATTTTCAGCAGTTGTTGATTCCTTTTTTGAGCCTTTCCCACCTGCTTTCCAATCTGACTGTATGTTCTTGCTGCATAAGGAAAGAGGGTTGTGTTTCTTCTTTTACACACAGGATTATATTCACCAAGCATGTCCAACCCTAGTATTGTTGTTTTTTAAATCCTTACCCAAGGGTATGTTTTTATTGATTTGAGAGAGAGAGCAAGGGATGGGGAAAAAGAGAGAGAGGGAGGGAGAGGGGCGTATATATAGAGAGAAACATTGATTGGTTCATATATGCCCTGACTGGGGATCAAACCCGCAACCTAGGTATATGCCCTGTCTGGAAATTGAATCCACAACCTTTTGGTGTACCGAATGACACTCCAATAATCTGAGCCACCCAGTCAGGGCAGTATTGTTTTTCTTTTCCTTCTTTAAGCACTGCGTAATCATAAGGTGACAAATATAAAGCAGTGTCCATTCTATAAGGCAGAAGTTGGGCCTGTGTGTGTACTGGTTGAGGAGGGAGTGAGCATATTAAAGAGACACCTTCTTGGGCTGTCTTCTATCACTTGTTGCATGGTTTGTGTTTCTCTCTGCTTACTCTAATTTATTTTTATTTTAGTTTATCATAACAACAAGGTGTCTTGAAAATTATTGAAAAACTCAAATGATCATGGTAAATAGCTGCTTCCCTCCCACCTTCCTCTGCTCCAACTATATAATTGTATTTGTGCTTTGAGGCATTCTGGTCCATACATCTTCTAAACTCTATGGCCTATGGTAACTCTATGCTAGATGTTGTAGATACAGTTACAATGTTTGATGATTGTGCTGTTTTCTGTAGATAAGGAAGTGGGCAGGAGAAAATAACATCAGTCATTCTCGCAGGGGTCCTCAAACTTTTTAAACAGGCGGCCAGTTCACTGTCCCTCAGACCGTTGGAGGGCTGGACTATAGTTTTAACAAAAAAACTATGAACAAATTCCTATGCGCACTGCAGGCCCTGGACGAGTCGGCTGCTAAGCAGGATAGGCAGCGGCACCCGGCGGGCCGGATAAATGTCCTCGGCGGGCCGCATGTGGCCCGCGGGCTGTAGTTTGAGGACCCCTGTTAGAATGAAATTAATCAAGAGTAAGGTGAGTTTAAAATACTACTCCAGGTATATCATTCTTTGAAGACCCATGGGTCTGGCACCTCATAGTCTAGCAGCCGTGGGCAAACTACGGCCCACGGGCCAGATCCGGCTGTTCTATCCGGTTCTCTTGCTCTCCCCTCCGCTCTTTTACTTTGAATTTATATTAGTTCACACAAACACTCCATCCATGCTTTTGTTCCGGCCCTCCGGTCCAGTTTAAGAACCCATTGTGGCCCTCGAGTCAAAAAGTTTGCCCACCCCTGGTCTAGGGCATTAGTTCCCAAGAGGACACTGCTTTTAGTCAGATGCTTTAATTCTTAGATGGTTTAACTACCCACTTCGTACACTAAGGTCCCAAATCTGGAGAATTAAGGAAGAAGTCTGACAATCAGTAGTGAGGCACGAAACTTCCTTCAAGTCAACCTCTAGAATGATAGTGTGTTATTCATCTATGTGCCTGGTACCCTCCCTGTTTTTACATCTATCTCTCATTCCCTCCATCATCCTTTGGCCTCGTAACAACATGAATTTACAGACCAGTCTAACATCCCAGGTCATCCCCACCCAAAGGCTTTATCCCTTGTTCAAGGAGAGTGAACCCTGCTAAAAGAGATCCAACAAAATCTTAGAAGAAGGAATAAATAAAACTCAGAAAAAGACTGTTAGGAACATACTCTAAGTTGAATGCCACCCCCTTACCATTTCCCTTTTTCTTGGGCAATTGAAAGCAGAGGGAACATGAAAAGACAAACGAAAAGCTCAGCCTTAAAGAAAACATTACCTCAGAAACAAGTTTTTAAGCATAGAACTTTTAATAATATCATACATTTATTAAAACAAGAACTCAAACATAATGTGAGGCAATAAAATGAGATGAAGTGGGAAATATGGAACTAAGGGAACAAAATGAGAATGAAGCAACATCAGTCCAAAACTAAAATAAATTTGAAACAGTGTGGAACTTAATGCCCTGGAAATTGAATTGTCATAAGGGAAAAACTTTAGATAATTCTAGAAGCAAAAGCAAAAAAGAAATAGATGCAAGCAATATAAATCATCATAATGGGGGTACAGCATAAAGATAATTGATGTTCATAAAGTAAGGAAGCTCATTCTTAAAAAAATGTTGACCAGAAAATATTTTTGAAGATATAATAAAAGAAAAATTTTCTAATGTATACTAAACTAATCTTAGAAGATTATGTGTTCTAGGGGGAAAAAAATTAAAAGTTGTACATTGACTAACTCTGAGCTGGCTCCTAGTTGTATTTATAAAGACTTCAAAAAAAAAAAAATCTGTAGCTATAAAGAAAAATAGGCAAAAATCACCTCAAAGAGGGGGAACTATCAGTCAGGCCGGCACCAGGCTTCTCATGAGCATCATTGCCAGAAGGCACAGGAGTGTGTGTACAAAATTTTGAAGGACAGAAATAGTCTATTAACACCAAGTAAATGTTAAAATTCAAACAGAGAACTAAGAATAAATAATTAGACAAATA
The DNA here is from genome assembly GCF_963455305.1 of Plecotus auritus. NCBI lineage: Eukaryota > Metazoa > Chordata > Mammalia > Chiroptera > Vespertilionidae > Plecotus > Plecotus auritus. The sequence continues at coordinate 87,432,663 of NC_137771.1, read as the reverse complement.
GAATGTAAATGTCATAAACTTTGACAAAAGAAAGATGAATCAGTCTTCACCTAAAACTGATACATGTCATTCAAAAATCTATTTAAGATAGGGTTTTTCAAATTCTTAACTCCAGAGGAAATTTTACGAAATAGTATCGCTAAAGAAATATGGATCTTCAGTTTAGTATTTCCTTTATTTTCACTTCAGCTTAATTTACATTTAAGTACAAAGACGTAATTTATAATTTACTCTTTTTGTTTAAAACATCTAATAGTACAATTTCTTTAAAACATTGTGATATTTCTAGATGTTCTGCATGTGGGTTGAATTTTTGCTTTTTTTAATATAAGAGATTATTTTTTTTTATAGATAAGTTTATCTAAAAATAAAAGCTAATTTTAAAAAGTATGTAAAACATAACAAATAAACATATTTACCCCAACCAGGGCTCTGGACGGGGCGTGGCGTGGGCACTGGTGTTCCCAGTTGGTTTCTCTTCTCTGTTTTTATACTTATTTTAACAGCCTAGTGGCTTTCATTTTCATTATCACCCACTCCAAGCTTTTTGGAATTGAGGGGCAAAACTACTCACCCTGGATGATCATCATTTTTCCTTTTGCCTATTTTCCTGATATAGTTAATGAGAGGTCTGAAGTACATGATGACTTCGCTGCATTCATCTGGAACAGGGAAAATCAGTGGAAAGACAGCATTTCATAAATGAGTGGATTGAAAAAAAATAACTCAACATCAATTTGTAGAGTTAGCAACAATACTGATACTATTTTCTATTCTTTAGCTCAAACATTTTAGTTATGACACCCTATTTCTGCCACCTTTTTTTTTCTCTTGCTCTTCTGATTATGGTGGGCATAACCAGATTATGATTTAGAGTTTGCTAAGAGGTAACTTTATCGGATTAGTAGTATTTTTTTCATTAAACAAATGCATGATAGCACATAAATTGTCACAAGATGACCAAAATGTTTTTTATTTTATGTAAATTGTATCTTTAGTAAATGCAAAGTAGTTATTATAGTGTATAAATTTTGGTTTAATATGAATTTCAATTATGTACATTGTAACTGCTATTTGAAAATAATGAGAAATTAGAGTATTTGGCTCTTCCACAAATAAGTAATATGAACTTGAATAATTTTTGCTTATGTGCCTAAGGAGTCAACAAATGGAAGCAAACTAAATTATGGCAAGTAATTATTGCTCAAAAATATAATAGTTGGGAGAAATTTTGGGTTGTTGATACAATTTAAATAATGATTTATTTCCAGCACAGCCAGAAATGGAGGTGGTTTTACCTTTTCTGCAATAAGCTCTACCTATCTATGTACCTCCTACTTACCTGTTGTTAATGACAAAGAAACATAGTCATTGTATATTTTGTTCAGTTACATTGGTGACTTTTTTTAAACTGAGGGACATTACAACATTATGACTTTTTAATTTGTTGGTGAAGAGCCAAAAAATAAATGGCCTATTTTACTTTCCTATATTTCTGTTCTTGATATAATTGCTAATAAAGCAATATATCATGGTTTCCTCTGGTAATATCTCATGATTATCTTGAGATATAATTTGGTATGCTTGCTCTAAAAATGATTATGTATTAGTAGTCCTCTTTCTTATAAGAATATCAGTATTGCATAGTTTGAATAATAATGTTATTTTAAAATTTGCTAAGAAGTTTGCTTTAAAAGAAACTATGATAAGATGGTCAGATACGCTGCATTAAAAAGGTTTCTTATTTGTGGGCCAGCTCACTCTGTCTAGACAGAGTTCTCTGCACCGAATATAAAGGGGGAGCATAATTTAGTTTTAAAAAGATCTGGTTCCAAGGCTTGGTGTGGAGGGAGGTGGTCAAGAGAGTGGTACAGTGTTATGCCCAGATTTCATGATCCCCAAAGACCACCAGGGAGCCGAGTCTGATGCAAAAGCAAAGAGCCTTTAATCGAGCTAGCTCGAGCCCAGTCTCCCCCCACACACACACTGGCACAGCGGCGAGGTGGAGAGAGAGAGAGAGAGCCCAAGACCCCAAACACGCTGATTTATAGGGAGAGGTAGGAGGGGTGAGGTAGTGTGGCCTCCGCTGATTGGTTGGGGTCAGGTTGCACATGGGGGCAGGGCGCGGCTTACTTTCCCTTGCATTTCTATTGGCTAATTCAAAGGTGTGGGTTGGGCTCTTAGAGAGGTTCTAGGGCGGGAACCTGACTCCACGAGGTGGAAGACATGGAACAAAAGGAACATGGAGTCTCCCCGCCCTTTCATACAGCATTCTAGAAATGCTAAGGTCTTTGTGCAATTGATTTAATGGGTTTTGATTGACAACATTCTTAAAAACGTTAGAATGAAGTTTTATCCAAAATAGGCTTTCCTTAAACTACCTTGTTCAATTGTCATAACACTCTCTTGATGTAACCTTAATTTAAAAAAATATATATAGCTGGTTTATGTACCATTTTACCAATTATTTTTTCTTTTTTAACAGAAATCTTGGAGGCTGGTATTAAAGGAACTTCCGAATCACTTAAAGGTGTGAAACGAAAAAAGATTGTAGCTGAGAATCACCTGAAAAAAATACCAAAATCTCCCCTGAGAAATCCTCTTCAGGCAAAACATAAACAAAATACAGAAGAGTCACCTCTCACTGTTCTTCAGAGTACTTCAGAGTCTCACAAAAAACAGAATCACAGTCCTGTAAAAAATGGAAAGCAGTTTACTAAACAAAATGGAGAAACACTTGGGATGATTGGCGAGGCCGCCAAGTCCGAAGACCCTGTCTCCCCAAAGAAGCCCTTGTTTCTGCAGCATCCCTCTGAACTGCGTAGGTGGAGCTCGGAAGGCTCTGACCCCAGGTCAAATTTCCTCCATGGAAAATGTGACTCTAGTTTTTTGTCAAGTAAAACCAGGACTGACCATAGTGAATGTATCTCCTCTAATTGTAGTCCTACTTCCTCCTCATATGCAAATACCGCATTCGATGTCTTACTGAAAGCAATGGAGCCAGAACTGAGTACCTTGTCACAAAAGAGCTCATCTTGTGCAGTTAAAATAGAAAAACTAAGACCAAATAAAACTGTACCAATCCCCTCTCAATTACAAAACAGCTCAATAGATGCCCCACATCAGACTTCACAAGAATTTGTTTCTGAATCAGTGTCTTCTTGTACCTCATACACAGTGCATGTGTCTGCTGCTCAGAAGAATGGGCAAGCATCGGTTCAGTCAGTTTCTCATTCATATAATCCACATGAACACTTTGTTTCTAAATCTAACCAACAAAATCAACAGCTTCCAGCTTCTGCAGGTTTCACAAAACCACTGACAAACCTACACAGTCAAGAGAACCCCAGGCTTGAACAGATGTATCATATAGCAGTGACATCATCTGTAGGTCTAACTTCACCTTCCAGTAGAACTCAGGTTACTCCTCAAAACCAGCACTTGGATTCTGCTTTGCCCATGTCAATAAGTCCAGCCCACTCTACACAGTCACCCCCGACTCCAGTGTATAATTCAACTCCTGTCGCCTCTGTTGTGAATCACAGCGTAGAGCAAATGTGCAATCTACTTCTGAAAGATCAGAAGCCAAAAAAGCAAGGAAAATATATTTGCGAGTATTGCAATAGAGCTTGTGCAAAGCCGAGTGTGCTTCTAAAGCACATCCGCTCCCACACTGGAGAGCGGCCCTATCCCTGTGTGACCTGTGGATTTTCATTTAAGACTAAAAGTAATCTATACAAGCACAAAAAATCCCATGCACACACTATCAAGCTGGGTCTTGTCTTGCAGCCAGATGCTGGTGGTTTGTTCTCTTCACACGAGTCCCCCAAAGCACTTAGTATCCATTCAGATGCAGAAGATAGCGGGGACAGCGATGACGAGAGCGCTGCTGATGAAAGACAGAATGAGCCAGGCTCTGTGGACCTGCAGCCTGGGCAGTTAATGAAAATGATATCAAATTCTGAAGTTTTACCAAAATCAAGTTCCATTCCAGGCAATCTAGATCATGTGGTAGGTGACGTTTTACTGCACGACAAAGCCTCAGAATCACAAACTGTGACAGAGTTACCAAAAGTTGTGGTCCACTCTGTCAATGTGACCCCTTTGAGAGTTGACAGCCTGAAGTTTACGGATTGTAAGCCTGAACTTTCCAGTGCACAGAAACAGAAGGACCTTCAGGTTACTAGTGTACGGTCACATTCATCCTGGACGTCCTCCGTGGAGACTGATGAAAAGTCCCGTCAGAAAGGGGACATGAGTCAGCCAGAGGCAAAGCAAGAATCCCACGTAGGAACAGTACATGCCCAACTACAAAGGCAGCAGGCTACCGATTACTCCCAAGAGCAACAAGGCAAACTTCTGAGTCCTCGAAGTTTAGGAAGTACAGATTCTGGTTACTTTTCACGGTCCGAAAGTGCTGATCAGACAGCGAGTCCACCAGCCCCCTTCACCAGAACATTACCTTCTACGGAACAAGACTCAAGTAAGAATAACGGGCTCTCTGCACCTCGTGCTAGTCCACCAGCACTTTCTACAGGGCCAGCAGGTGAAAAAGCACTGATTTTACCAGGTCAGATGCGCCCACCTTTGGCAACAAAAACACTTGAAGAACGGATATCAAAGCTTATCTCAGACAATGAAGCCTTGGTAGATGATAAGCAGTTGGATAGTGTGAAGCCACGGAGAACCTCTCTTTCACGACGAGGAAGTATCGATTCCCCCAAATCATACATATTTAAGGATTCTTTCCAGTTTGATTTAAAACCAATGGGACGGAGAACAAGTTCAAGCTCTGATATACCAAAGTCCCCTTTCACCCCTACTGAGAAATCAAAGCAAGTGTTTCTTCTGTCTGTACCTTCCCTTGACTGTTTACCTATTACGAGAAGTAATTCTGTGCCTACCACAGGTTTTTCAGCAGTACCTACAAACATAATACCTCCCCCTCACCCACTGAGAGGAAGTCAGTCATTTGATGACAAAATTGGCGCTCTCTGTGATGATGTCTTTGTATCAGGACCTAGCACTTCTGTGCCCCAGAGTGGACATCCCCGAACCCTTGTCAGACAGGCAGCAGTAGAAGACTCTTCAGCAAGTGAAAACCAGGTGCTGGGTACTGGGCAGTCCTTGGAGGAGAGCTATCAGGGATGCAGTGCCACAAACGAAACTGGGGCAGCAAGGAACAAGTCCCTGGCTCCCGGCTCACATGTAGAGAAAAAGAAGTCTCATCAAGGGCGAGGGACAATGTTTGAGTGTGAAACTTGTAGAAACAGGTATAGAAAACTGGAAAATTTTGAAAATCATAAGAAATTTTACTGTTCAGAATTACACGGACCAAAAACGAAGGTAGCTGTGAGAGAACCTGAACACAGCCCTCTGCCCAGCAGCACACAACCCCAGATTCTGCACTACAGAGTGGCTGGTTCCACGGGGGCCTGGGAACAGACGCCCCAGATCAGGAAAAGGAGGAAAATGAAAAGTGTTGGAGATGATGATGAAGTTCAGCAAAATGAAAGTGGAGTTTCTCCAAAAAGCTCTGAAGGCCTTCAGTTTCACAATACTCTGGGCTCTGCTTCCAGTTTGCCTAAACATACTGTTGTCTTAACAAGTGAGCAGCAGCATCGAAATATTCAGTTGCAAAGCCCCCAAATACAGCTCATTGGCAGGGGCCCTGACCAGATCATGGATCCAAAGCTGTCTACCATCATGGAACAACAGGTAGGTTCAGCGACCCAGGACAAGGCAGAGTTGAAGAGACACGGAGCTGGGATCTCAGTCATCCAGCACACCAACTCACTGAGCAGACCCAGTTCGCTTGACAAGCCTGAGTCTCCAGCTTCTTTCCAGGAACTCGGTAGAACAGTGAAGGTTGGGTCCCTGAAAGTGATAGGAATTTCCCAAGAGGAAGGTTACCCTTCTCAGAACACATCTCATCCTCAACAGCCTGCACTATTAGATGTTATTCGAGCAGAATTTCAGGAAGGTTCAAGAAAGATTTCCAGTGAACGGCATGTGTTAGGACAGCCCTCAAGACTTGTTCGGCAACTCAGCATCCAAGTCCCAGAAATTCTGGTCACAGAAGAGCCAGATCGGGACCTTGGAACCCAAGTTCCTGATCAGGAAAAATCAGAGAAGTTCAGTTGGCCTCAGCGTAGTGAAACGCTGTCAAAGCTGCCGACAGAGAAACTGCCACCCAAAAAGAAGAGGCTCCGTCTTGCTGAGATAGAGCATTCTTCGACTGAGTCCAGCTTTGATTCCACTCTTTCCAGGAGTCTGAGTAAGGAGAGTAGTTTATCTCACACCTCAAGTTTCTCAGCTTCATTAGATGTAGAGGACGTTTCTAAAACCGAGGCCTCCCCCCAATTCTCTTTCCTCAATAAAACAGAGTTCCTCATGATCCCAGCTGGCTCTCATACACTGAGCATTCCTGGGGCTCACCGGGAAATGAGGCGAGCAGCTTCAGAACAGATTAGTTGCATGCCAACATCCATGGAGGTCTCTGACTTCAGAAGTAAGTCATTCGACTGCGGAAGCATAACTCCACCTCAGGCAACGCCACTTGTTGACTTGCAGCCTTCAGCCTCCCCTTCTGGCACGGGGGTGAGCGGACATGTGCCCCTCTTAGAAAGAAGGAGGGGCCCACTGATACGGCAGATATCTTTAAACATTGCTCCAGAAAGTCACCTGTCTCCTGGGAACCCATCATCTTTCCAAACCATTGCTATTCCTGGTGTGAATGCAGTGCCACTTCAGGGGCCTCAGCTCACTAATACATCCTTAGCCGAGTTTCCCACAAATACTATGCACACCCAGACTCAAGTTAAGGATCTGCAAACACAATCTTCAAATTCCAACTCTACTAGCATCTTTCCTGTTCAACAGCTTATTGGTCTTAAATTAGTAAATCAAATCCATGCACCCCTTAGCCACCAAAACACACAGATGTCTCTGCAAGTGTCTGCACAGAGTGTCAAACCAGATGCAAATCCCAGTGTGTGTGTATCTTCCAAAAGTGAGGATTGCTTTGCTCCCAAGTACCAATTGCAGTGTCAGGCTTTCACTTCAAGCCTGTCTTGCTCTTCTAATCCTGTCCATTCTCTGCCAAAGCAAGTTCTTTCAAATCCAGTTGGGGCTGATCATCGAATGAATTCATTAGCATTATCAACTGAACGAGTAGATGCCATGGTTGCTTCATGTCTTCCACCGCCACTGAAGCCCGGGCCGCTCAGTGGCCAGGTGCAGGAGGTGCCGTCTTCGTTTGCGCTGCCTGTGCATCTGCAGAGTAGTGTTCCAGGGTATTGCTTTGCCACAGTCACACCTCTGCCACAAATCCTTGTGACCCAGGATCTGTCTAGTCAGCCTATTTGCCAGGCTAATTGTAGTGTGGTGCCAATCAGTGAAGAACAAAATTCCCAGCCAAAATTGCAAAAAGTTAACCAGAATGCTTTGCCAAACCCAGAGGAAGAACTTGTTTGTGAAAATGTTTTTTCAGAGATGGGCCAAAATTCTTTTCTATCAGAATCCTTGCCTCAAACTCAGAAAATTTCTATTGGTAGACTTTCCCCCCAACAAGAACCTTCAGCTTCTAGTAAAAGGATGCTTTCCCCAGCAAATAGTCTGGACATTGCTATGGAAAAGCACCAAAAGCGAGCTAAAGATGAATATGGAGCTGTTTGTGCAACAGATATTAGACCATTCGAACTTTTGAGTTCAAGAGCTAATGAAGTTAATAAGCAGAAGAAACCTGTGTTAGTGAGGCAGGTTTGTACTACAGAGCCCCTTGATGGTGTGACATTGGAACAGGGTACTTCTTCTCAACCTGAAATTAGTAGTGAGGCTATTAATTTGACAGATGTTTTACCAGCAGATAATCTGTCATCAGGGCACTCTAAGTCTGTAGTTATAGAACCTATAAAAGAGTTGCAAGAATTTGAAAACATCAAGTCATCCACATCATTAACTCTTACAGCTAGAAATTCACCTGTTTCTTCAGAAAATACCCTCATTTCTCCTTTGGAACGTGTAGACAATAACCAAGAAAGGAAGTCTTCAGAGGTTAAAAGTCAAGGTGACAAATTGAACATCCAAGAACAAAATCAACCTACAACCACCACTCTTTCAGGGTTGGAAGCCGGAGACATGCAGCAGCTGTCTTTTCCCAGCCTGAAGACCACAACCAGCTTTACATGGTGTTATCTGCTGAGACAGAAAACATTGCATCTGCCTCAGACTGACCAGAAAACGTCAGCCTATACCGACTGGACAGTGAGCGACAGTAATCCAAATCCACTTGGTTTGCCTACAAAAGTTGCTCTTTCCCTCCTGAATTCAAAACAGAAGATTGGAAAATCACTGTATTGTCAAGCAATAACCACCCGTTCCAAATCAGATTTATTGGTCTATTCAAGCAAGTGGAAAAGCAACTTAAGCAAGGTACTCGAAATGTTATTTATCTTTAAAAATAGTTTGTGCAAATGAGTTTTAACATGTCTTAATGCCTTTAAATTCTTTAATTAGAAGTTGTGAATGACACATTGAGCTTCATGAGTGTGTAGTTATTTGGAAGAAAGGATGATGGATATGCTCCAGGAGTTATACTGATAAGGGTTGGCTGGAGTCCTTTCTACTTCGAGACATTTTGAAAATTATAACTTGCCCTGAGTACTTTTTTTTTTTTCTCAGATGAATATTTAAATCTTTACTTAATGGTACAGTAATCATGGTCATCTTCCTCCTACATGAAGGTTTTATTTTTATTAAGTAGGAGGAGATTATGTTTATGCTTTACCCTTACTAATGCAGGGAAATAGAGGTGTAATTGAAAATAGTTATATATCATTTTGAAATATAAGCAGACAGCCATTCTACAGTTCTCAGAATCATCTTAGTGCTAGAGAGGATTCCCAACATAACTAACTCATACACTTGATAATTACTTGATTTGTTCAAGATTTATAGAGGAAGGTGGATTCAGTCTTATTGGAGTTGTTGGCTTTATAAAATAAGAAAAATAAGTGATTAAGGATAGATGGATAAATAGATAAATGGGTAGATAGAGAATTGTGTTGGACTCTGAACATTCAGAATTGTACTTTAAGACCTTGACTTCTGCAGGTTCACAGCATATAATATAGGTTCATAAATTAGGGAAATATGCTCATCAATAGGAAAATTCCATAGTTCAGCATTATAATAGAAGTATGCACAACTTTAAAAGAAGGAAGTCTCTGATACTACCACTAGGTTGAGGAGTATTCCAAAAGACTTTAGCTGAGTCTTTTTAAAAAAAAAAACGGGGGGGGGGGATTTTTTTTTTTTTTTTTACGCAAATAAGAATGAGAAATTTTGATAGTCTGATGAATGACATGGAAGTGAGAAGGAACTGGGTTCATTTAAAGAACTGTGAGGAGTCTGTCATGACTAGAAGGTGTTGTAAGTTTGAAACGGTGATATACTTCAAAGTTGGAAGTGTAGGTAAAAACCAAAGAATATGTATGGTGGTGGAGAGCTATTGATACTTTCTCAGTGAAGGAGGGTGCATCCAAACCATTCAGAATTTAATTTTTAAATGCTCAGACTCTACTCTAGATGTACTAAATAAGAATCTTGGAAGAGGAGACCTGATCATGAGACTTTAAACAGAGCTTCATGTATATTCCTGAAGTGCCTTTGAACAGTAGCTTTTCTTCAGTACCAAGGGCCTTGGTAGGAATGCCTCTGGAAATGCACATATCCAGATTTGGAAGTAGGAGAGAGCTCAGGTAGAAGGTGTGGAGATTTTTCAGTGTGTAGGTGTAATTAATGAGATTGCTCAGGGAACATGTAAAGAGAAAGGGCCTAGAATGGATTAGAGAATCACTACTATGTAAAGGGTTTGAATGGATGAAGCAGGTCCACATAAGAAACTGAAAGAGATTGTTAATAGAGGAAGGAGGAGAGCTATGAGAAAGTGGTATCATGCAGATCAAGGAAGAAGGTATTTCAAGGAAAGCTGTTTAAGCCGAGAGGTCAAATAAATGTGAAGACTAACACGGTGTTTGGACTGAGCAATTCCAATACCACTGGAGACTTGAGTCATATGGGAAAGTGGCTATGGAGGATTAGTTAGCTCTTGGGTTGACTGTTAATTCACAACCCAAATGTTAATAATGTGCTTATAATTCAAAATGGAAAAGAGCAGATAAATGCTAAAGTAAAAGGATTACTAAGAGAAACAAGGTGTTACAGCCTTTTTTGAGAAACTCAGTCCTGCAGCTTTACTTTATTTCAGGTTTTATAATAGCAGGGGCTTTCCAGGGTCTTCTTTCTGAGGCCACAGAGGCCCTCTGTCCATGATCACTTACTATTGAGTCATTTTGGTGAGATAGATAGCTGTCCACATGGTGATATAATTTTTAAAGCAGGTTTGTAACAAAGAGGCCCTTCATTAGAAACGTTGTGCCTTGGAATTGGCCAGGGGGTTGGAGTTTAAGCCTTTGCTGTTAACACTTGACCTTGGACAATGACTATATAATCTCCTTGCACTGCCTGCCTCACAGACATGTCAGAGTGGAATGGGGTGAGGACTGAGGAAACTTGTGAATGGTGCGGTTGTGTAGAGTTATAATTAAGGTGGTGTTACCATAATGTTTCTATAGAAGAGTGCACAGTGTAATCATTTTGAGTTCATTACCTTTCTCTAGAGATTTCATTATTATCAAGCCAAAACCCAACCAGTTTCTGTGTCTCATAGTTCTCAGTACTCAGGAATTTTGGAGAAGATACAGAGAGGAAACATGATTATGGTTTAAATTACGAAGGGAAAGAATAAAATATTGGGAAGTGGGGCTTAACTGCTTTAAATTAGCAGTTCATTGAATTTGAAGGGGATTTAGGCATATTTCTTGGTAGTATAAGACATTATTATACCACAAGGGGTGACTAGCTCTTTGCCATCTCCAAAGAACAAACTCTGAGAAATACAATTAAATTGCAGTATGAGTGGTTAGTTAGATATAAGAAGAAATATTTAGCCTTAACCGGTTTGGCTCAGTGGATAGAGCGTCGACCTGTAGACTCAAGGGTCCCAGGTTCGATTCCTGTCAAGGGCATGTACCTTGGTTGCGGGCACATTCCCAGTAGGGGGTGTGCAGGAGGCAGCTGATTGATGTTTCTAACTATTCCTCTCCCTTCCTTTTTGTAAAAAAATCAATAAAATATTTTTTTTTAAAAAAGAAGATATATTTAGTCTATTAAAAAGGTTCCTGTTAAACTCATGTTGTGCCAGAGTAAAGCCTTCATTTTGGGATGTCAGTGGACTGTGGTAGGATTTTAAAATAGTATAAGATTTATCAGTTTGCTATGATTTACCACAGATATATTAAAGATAAGGGAGGAGATAAAGCAGATAACCTTTAACCTCTTACTTCCTTGGAATGTGTTTCCTGAAGTTAACTGTGTACACTGTTTATTTTCCAAGTGAAAAATTAGCGTGTTTGTGTTTTCAGTTTTATTAAATTAGTTTCTCTTTTTTTTTTCCTTCCAGAGAGCATTAGGTAATCAAAAGTCCACAGTAGTTGAATTCAGCAATAAAGATGCCTCTGAAATTAACAGTGAGCAAGATAAAGAAAATTCCTTAATCAAAAGTGAACCAAGAAGAATTAAAATATTTGATGGAGGGCAAGTACAAATTTTACTTCTTAAATGTACATTTAAACTTACTTTTTAAATGTACATTTGCTTTCATGTGAATAAAGAATTATCAGTGCCAGTTTTACATAAAGATTATAAGGTATCTCAGCTTATTAACAGAATCTTCATGGCAAAATATATATTTAGTATTATGTAAAATAATTCCATTTTGTTCAAGGAAGTAAGAACTATTTAGGAAACATTGTAGATCCTAGGAGGCAGCTAAGAACAAAGTTTTCAGAGTGAACCTTGTGGTTCACATTGATTTATAATAAAGAATGACTTGGAATACCTGCTCTTAAGAGAGATGAACTTATTGCCTATTTGATGTTTTTGTGTATTTGGTTTTGAGAAACCCAAAAGGTAAAAGTCAATTGTAGTTATTGTGAAGCTCAGAAAAATTTCAGTATTTATAGTTGTTGTGATTGAATTTAAAAGTTTAAAAGAATACTTTTAAACCCAGTGACTTAAAAGAGGAAATATTTTTAAATTAAGTCTAGTGTTGATGAATAAGGTTGTTTGGTTAGAATTAGCTATTAGAATATTGAGTGTTGATGTGAAAAGCTGGAATATCGTGTTACTGTACATGCATAAAATTTATATTGCCTGAGTCTAAAAATTATGCCTTGTTTTATTTTTTAGGTTGAATTTTAATTATCAATATTTTCTCAGAGATATAGTATCCAATTTCCCTATTCTTTTTTCTTTCTTTAAATTAGATATAAATCAAATGAAGAGTATGTATATGTCCGAGGCAGGGGAAGAGGAAAGTACATTTGTGAAGAATGTGGAATACGTTGTAAGAAACCTAGTATGTTAAAGAAACATATACGAACCCACACAGATGTCCGCCCCTACCACTGCACTTACTGTAACTTCTCCTTTAAGACAAAAGGTACGAGATGACATTCCTTCATGGTTCTTTTTTATATGCATTGAGCTAGTTGCACTAAGAAGCAACTTTATATGTTCTTTGACCAGGGATGCAGTATCCTGTCAACATTGTAGCTTTTTTTCTTTATGTTTTTGGACCTCTTGGGGGAAAAAAAAGTTTCAATTACATGCTTTTAGAATATATATGTAATAAAAATAACATTTTAAAAGGAGCAACTGCCTTCTTTTATTTTACTCCCCAAATTACAGTTGCATAGTATGATGACTAAGGCATTTTCAAAAATACTTAATTTGGGGCTGAAGAAGAAAAATAAATTTTCATGATTACAATTTTCTTGATTACTTAGGTGTTAAGAGATTGGAAACATTTTAAATAATAATTGCATTATACTTATGATTACATTCATGTTTTATTATCTGATTTTAGGCATGCAGCCATTTCTTTTTCATGATTTTTTTTAACCCAAATTCTGTTGAATCTCAGCTTCAAAAATTTTCTAATTTTTGTACTCTTCAATGTTTATAGAACTCATAACTAGTCATTAAAATTATATTTAGTACTCTTTCTGTATTCTTTATACACGGTGGAGCAAAAGTAGGTTTACAGTTGTTCTCATGGAAAATAATACAATAATTAATAAGTAATACACAAATAAACTCTGTTTTGTGTACTCACAAACTATAAACCTACTTTTGCCCCACCTTGTATGTTACTTAAATTATAAGCCTTTATTATAAATAAGGTAATTTTACCTTATACAAATTTTCTGGTGCATATAATGAATACTATAAAATGTTTACTTTCTCCATTAGGCCTCTTGTTCATGAATCATTATGTGAAAATTTGTTACATAAAGTTGTAATTTCATCTAACACCCTTTAAAAAGTAAGAATCTTTCTAAAACAATGCAATTATAAAATTATCTGTCTGAAAGGATTATATCTGTAAAAATATTTAATTGATAATTTTTTACAGAATCAATTTTTATCTCTTTGGAGTTAGCATTTGTTTTGCTTTTTTATTGGTTGTCTTTGCAGCTTTTGTCTTAAAGATTGATTACCTCTTTAGCAAAATTTACTATGTTGCTTGACTAGTATCTATTGGCATTTAAAGAGAGTTATAATATGTAACATCTAAGTAGCTTCAAAATAGTTCTTAAATAGTAGTTCTATAATCCTTTGGTTGTGATTTAGATCCTTCTGGAAGTGGAGGGTGGGTTTCGGGATGATTTTTCTGGTCCTGTATGAAGGTTTTAATAGGATAAAGTACTTTGATCTTTAACCCAATGTATTGCTTTTTTTCACTGGTTTTAATTCTGTGGTTAAGAAACACCCATTAATTTCTATTATGAGATCAGAACACTAATAATGGGACAATATAACTAATAAAAAATTACCAAGTACAGAATGATGTTACCAATAAAGAGAATCAAAGTCTAATATGAAATGGGTTTTTCTCAATAGGAGGGAAAGGAATTAGGATATTAAAAAAAAAGTATATTCATAAAATAAGGTCAAGAAAGGAAGGAAAACTTAGTTGTGGAAAAGCAAATGAGACTATAGAGATTTCTTGGCAAAGAAGAATATTATAAATCACCACGTATATTAATCTTAGTGAAATAACTCAAAACAACATAATGTGCAATTTTAGATAAATGTTTATTAAATGGTAGACAGAGCGTAATGACCCTGAGAAGTGATCATTGTATATTAGCAGTGTTCATGTCTCTCATTTCTCTAATATGCCGCATATCTGAATTCACATTAAATTTTTTGTTTTGTCAGATAATTCATAGGTATTATGCGCTAAATATTTATTTGAAGAAAGTGACCCTAGCTATTGTGACTGGTAAAGAAAATATTAGAAATTCAGTATTTCCCCTTCCTTGCCATGACGATCAGTTTCCCTGGTAGCAGTCTAGATTTTATAAATACATGTGAAAGAGATTCCACAGTACCTTTTAAAGGTAGCTAAATAATAATAGACTTATTTTATATTAGGCTGTAGATTTTGCCCTACTCTCATTTACTTTTATTTCTTAGCCACTTCCACTCTACTTATTGAACGTGTCTGGTTATTAAGCAAAAGTAATAGTGATGAAATAACATGAGCTATACATGCATATGCAAAGAGAGCAAAATACTACCAAGGGAATGATCTGCAGTGTTAGAAATTGATGCTTCTGGTGGTAACACTTAGAAATCTATCCTCCATCATTTGTGCTCATAGTTTATTTATGAGTACATTCTCAAAATAATCTATTTGCTTTCACTATTCTGCTTTAAAGGTCAGTCAGCAGGAACTACACAGTGAGCTTGCATCTCTGTAGGAGCTAGTTCCATGTATATGATAGAAAGCTAGACTCTATTTGTAGCTATAGGAACCCAGAAACTAAATCTCTCATACTTTCCAGAGGAATTAGATGAATGTTTATTAAATTTGTTGATAATTTTATCTATTAAATTAATGCACAAAGTTTATAGCATTGCTAGGGGATACTTGCATTTTAATACGCTTATTTAAATGCAAATTGTTTGTTTATTTAAAATTATTTAAGAAATTGATTAATAGTAATAGCTCAAGCTATGAGAAAATTTGCTTATTAAAAACTTATATTCCCAAATATGCCTAGTTACAATTATACATTAACTTTTTAGAAAGGAAATACCCTTCTTTGGCTATCTATTTAAAGAATAAAAGCATTTGAAAGGAAATTATTAGTGGATGTTGTATCTGGGTAATATTTTTATTGTACTAGAAAGTATTTTGACTTATAAGTGGAAATTTCAGCCAATTAACATGGCCAAACCATTTTTATAATTTTTTAATGTGAAAATTCTAAAGCATACAAAAAAGTAGAGATTTGTATAATAAACACTGATATGCCCATCATTTAAAATAATTATTGACACTTTGTCATATTTGCTTTATATTTTATTTTTAAATGTATTTAAAGTAAATGTCAGATGTGACCAACCTATTTAAGCCAGGTGTTATCTCTGGAATCATAGAGCTAGGCAGAGTTTGATGAATCCTAGACATTATCTGGCCTGGGCACCCTCTTACACTTGAACCCCTGATGCACTAAGCCAGTGGTCAGCAAACTGCGACTCGCGAGCCACATGCGGCTCTTTGGCCCCTTGAGTGTGGCTCTTCCACAAAATACCATGGCCTGGGCGAGTCTATTTTGAAGAAGTGGCATTAGAAGAAGTTTAAGTTTAAAAAATTTGGCTCTCAAAAGAAATTTCAATCGTACTGTTGCTATTTGGCTTGTTGACTAATGAGTTTGCCAACCACTGCCCTAAGCTATGGGATGTGGTGCATACTATCTAGTGCAACAATTGGCTTGAACAAGTGTGACCAGTTCCATGGGCTTAGTGCATTTTTCGTGGAACCAAGGCTCTGTAAATATAGCAATTTTGCAGGTCCTTCAACTATTGCAAACCCAACACCTAGACCGATGATTCAGACATTTTTAGCTCTTCTAAAAACTTATTCTCAAATGCTAATTTGCCCTGCTTACCAAACTCAGTATGTAGATATTTATTTTCTCAAAGGAGATGATTTTCCCATTATGGCAGTTTTGTGTGTGTGTGGTCTTCTGCTTGGTATCCCCAGAGGAATCTGAGCTCTTCCCCTGCACTAATGATCGCTTGGGGCAAGATGCCCAGTGGTTCCCACTTATCCTGGTAATACTTACAGAGGTCCATACACCAGCTGCCTGAGGAAACACACCTTTAGAGATACTACTGTAAGACTTGTAGTCAATATGGTGAAGTGAACTTAATGCAGGGAATTTTTTCTTAGGTTCCAAACACTGAGAATTACTATTTATAATGTAATAACAACCAAATATAGTTTCTAATAGTCAAGCTCGAAGTTGAAAAAGTCTCATTCCTAGCTACCAAAAATAAAAAAGAAATTCCAAGATAGCATGTTGAACAGATGCTTAAAAAAAAAAAAAAAAAAGCCCATAGGGACATCAAAGCCAGATATATGCCTACAGACTTGGGAGTTTTAATGCTGGTGCTGAAGTGGCATTCAAGACCTCTGAAATAAGCCTGGCTCCCCTGTCCAGTGACTGTGGACCATGTTGGGGGAAAGCTACCTGCTGAAAAGCAAAACCCTATACCTGTGCCAAAACAAGGTCCAGAATCAGTGGTATGAAACAGTTTATGTCCCAAGCAGAAGCAATTGGAAAATTAACCCAAAGAAGACATTATTCAAAGTAGAAGAGTCAGATTTGAAAAATGAAACTCTTACTAATAAATAACAAGGTTTCTACAGCATATAGATACCAATATTTTCTTTTTCCAAATTTTAATCATTGGAATTGTATGACCACAACCTGTACTTTCACTTGAAATAGGAATGGAATTTGCCAGTGTTGACAAATGCAATAGCAAAATAATACTATGTAAGCTTAGTAAATATTCTTTTCCCTTAAGGAAATCTGACAAAACACATGAAGTCCAAGACACATAGCAAGAAATGTGTGGATTTAGGCGTCTCAGTAGGTTTAATAGATGAACAAGATACAGAAGAATCAGGTAAGGCTTTATTCCATATTTTTCATAAATGCTATTTATAATGTACTATTTTTGCATCCATATTCTTCTTCCCATTCCCACCGATACTGCTTAGTTTCTATTTTCTCATTATATTATGCGATAGACTCCTCAGTTTGCTCATCTCTAATTTGTCTTCCACAGTCCAATTAATCTTCCTGAAGCATGTGTCTGAATATATTACTCCTCTGCCTCAAGTCTTTATTAGTTTTTATTTGCCTACCAGATAAAGTATGAGCCACTTGACTTTATAGCCTCTAAGTCCTTCTTCACCCTTCTTTCTCCTTTCTTTCTTTTACCTACCCTAATGCTTGGATTTCCTGCTTACCTGTCATTGATTCAGCTCTCCCTGCACCCTGCCCTCACTCCCCACACAAACCTGGCTCCAGTCTGCATTGGTCGAAGTCTTCTCTTCTTTCAAGATCTGCTCATACCACTGCTGTCACAAAGCCTTCTCTGATTTTCCCTTCACACTACTTTTGGGGGAAGCAATTTTTCCCTTCTCTGAACTCCTAAAATATTTTCGTTTTCCTCCTGAAAGCACTGAATCCCTTTCTGCCTTATTTTGTGATGATTGACATGCTTACCTTACCTCCCCCCTGAAACTGTTGAGCGTACATGAGCAGAATCAATGACCGAATAATCTTTGCTTCACCCACAGCTATTAGCGGAGTGCCTGGCTCCTAGTAGCTGCTCCAGAAATATTTGTGGAATAAAACATTTGCTTGCTTCCCAAAGTGTTTCCTATTTTGGAAAAGTTAACCAGTTGTTTTCTTAACAATGTTAACTCAACAAATGAAAGTATTTATCTTTAATCAACTTTGAAGCAAAGTAAACCTGATTATCTGTTCTGACCAATCACAGAATAAAATTATTCTTTCCTAAGACATTTTTAAACCCAAGAAATTAACAAAAGAAAAAAGTTGTCCAACTGCTTTTTTGAAAAATGTCCTAAACATTTACCTGCTTGCTTGTTTTATTTAATGAACATTAATTTGATATAGATAAGTTTTCCAAAGAAAAAAAAGGTGAGGACATCATTGAAAATATAGGTAACAAACCAAATGCATCTAATTCCACTTGACAATCAGTAGCACACTGAATGAATCAGTCTGAATTAATTTCCAAATATGCTAGAAAAGGGACTCACATCTTAAGTGGTACAGTTGAAATTATGTAATATGTAAGCATGGGAAAGGATTGCCTTTAACCCTTTTTTTGGAGAATAAACTGATGTATTTTTAAAAGAAGAAAAAAGATAATCATAACAAATTTAGGACAATATGGAGCTTTTTAGGATTTATGTACAATTTGATGCTTTGATACATATTGAGGATGGCAAAGTTAGGATTTAAAAATACATACCCAATTAACGTGTAACTTTTTTGTCCAAGGAACATATTTATTAAAAGCTGATTTTTCCTCAGCTTTATTGAAATATAACTGACATAAATCCCTGAGTAAGGTTAGGATGTGCAGCACAATTGTTTAACTTAAACACATATTGTGAAGTGGTCACCACAATAAGTTTATTTATAATTCATCATCTCTTAATAGATATAACAAAAAGAGAAAGCAAATAGCTCTCTTAACAACTTTCATATATACCATGTAGCACTATTAACTATAGTTATCATGTTGTACTTCTAGTACTTCTCTTGTAATTGGAACTTTGTACCTTTTGACCACCTTTTCTCCAATTCCTTCTCCCCTCACCTCCTGCCCCTGGTAACCACAAACCTGATCTCTTTTTCTATGGGTTTGTTTTTTTATTTGGGGGCTTTTTGGTATTTTTAATTCCATATATAAAAGCTAATTTTTTAATTGCTAGGAATTTAACTGTGTGTCAGTGTCTTTGTTTAATTCTGTATCGGTGTCTCTATTATGCTGAGCATTTATAAGTAAAAGGCTAGGAAAAATGAGTAACAGTTTCAGCAAGTATGTTTATTACCCTCAGAAGAGAAAAGGCATAGAGGTTGCAATATGAAATACTGATGCCTGAACATATGTAAATATGAAAGGTATTATTATATATACTCTTATATGTTCTACTTCTTCAAGAAGAGGGATCTTATATAAAAATAGAGGCCTGGTGCACGGATTTAAGCCCTCTCACAATCCAGGACCCCTAAGGGGATGTCAGACTGCCGGTTTCAACTTGATCCCCACAGGCCAGGCTAAGGGACCCCACTGGTGCACTGGGTCTCTAGTATGCATATAAGATCTTTGATTAATCTCTTCCCACCCTTCCCCCTGCCCCCTTCCCTCTGAGATTTATCAGTCTGTTCCATGTTTCTATGCCTGTGTGTTGAGTGTCTGCCCCCTGGTGGTCAGTGTGCATCATAGCTACTGGTTGGATGGTTGCTTAGACTTTTATATATATACTAGAGGCCCAGTGCATGAAATTCGTGCATGGGTAGGGTCCCTAGGCCTGGCCGGCAATGAGGGCCAATCGGGGCCTTCTGGCTGCCTACCTTCCCCAGCTGCCGGCTGCTGGCTGGGGCCTTCCTGCGTTTCGCGCCACCCCCTGAGTGCTACCAGAGGGGAGGACAGGGATATCATTGTGTTTACTGCTCCGTCTCCAGCACCTTAGGATTGTGCCTAGCAACTAGTGATAACAGTAAATAATTATCGATTGAATGTATGACTGGGAACAAATGACCTACAGTCTGTCAGGAAATAATTCAAGATTATTTTTAGAATTTGATATATTAGTGATCCATTAACTTCCTTTACTAAAATCAAATGGTGGCTATAATACAATATTTAATGCCTTCACTTACAAATAGTGTTCACATGATATGGCCAAAGTCAATATAGATATTGTTAAAGTGTAGGCATTTGTTTGGTAATTTCTTATTTTTTGGTCATTGGCTTAGAAGACTAGAAGATAATTTAAGTTATCTGATTATTCCGTTTTTGCATCCTCAATAATGATCTCTCCAGATTGATAAAATTTGTTCCTTTTTTTCCAGTAGTTCCAGAGAAGAAAAGTTAATTCCCTTTCAGATTCCTTCCTTTATTTAGCACTCCAGCACTGCTTAATAGGTGTGGTCATGCCCCCAAGAGCTCCTCGCCCTGGCCGTGAGGTTGGAGCTTGCTCTGACTTGGCAGGATTCACGTCCCAAGCCTGGGATCAGGGAGGGAGCTGTGACAGCCTAGTTGGTTGCAGAAGGGTGACTAAGTATGTCCCAGAGGAAAGGGAATGGAGTTACTTATTCATACATTGTTTTATTTCAAAAGGTATCAGTGAGGGGATAGGACAGCCGTGGGCAAACTACGGCCCGCGGGCCAGATCCGCCCGTTCGGCTGTTCTATCCGGCCCACGGAGCCAAAAGAGCAGAGGGTTCTCTTGCTCTCCCCTCCGCTCCTTTACTTTGAATTTATATTAGTTCACACAAACACTCCATCCATGCTTTTGTTCCGGCCCTCCGGTCCAGTTTAAGAACCCATTGTGGCCCTCGAGTCAAAAAGTTTGCCCACCCCTGGGATAGGATAAAGGAAGGCAGGTATTCTGGACTTGTTTGAGCAAATGTCCAGAGGTTGGACAAGAATAGGACATTAAAAGTGTAAATGGCACAGGCTGAGAAAGTTGGACAGGGCACACCCTGGCACAGTGGTTGGTGAATAGGTCATCCTATGCATGGGAAACGATCATTCTAGGTTTCAGCTATACTCACATCTCCTTAGATATAGCCAGTCTCTGCCGTGGCAGTTTATATCAATTTCTTGATGTTTGGACACTTGAAAGTCATTATCTCTTAGGTATGATTTTTCTAGTATTTGTATTCTTGTAAACATTCAGGGATATACAGTGTTCCTTTTTTAAGAAAGCCCGAGTTTTTCATGTGTATTATTTAAAGCCATTTCTTTTAGGCCCATATATTTCTGATTTTTAATCCAAATTATTTTCTCAAATGTTTTTTGAAACAAGGAAATAAATGATAATCTGTGATCCTGGAATTTTCATTGCTATGGTTTTTGCATTTTTTCCCTCCCACTTCTGTTTTATTTTGTGGTGGGAATTTAGACAATAATGACTAAAAGAAACGTGATTTCATTAAGTTATATTCACCACCAACAAAAATAAATAATGCCATAGAGAAAAAAATCTTTGTCTGGAAGGGTGTTTTTATAAACAAAGTCCATTCCTCACTCTCCCCCAGATGGAGTTTACAAGTTTGGGTGGAAAGTTTGGTGCAACTTTCAGAAACCTCACTCTTCATTTATTAAATTAGGGGGCATTACTCCCCCTGGAATTAATTTCTACTCTGGCCCAGCATCACTGTGGTATAGTTTTCTTCATAGAATAAACTATCATGAATGATAAGGACTTGATTTATTTCTACTTCAATATTTCCATATGTCTTAAAACATTGCTCTCATTAACTCCATAAAGACAGTAAAGGATTAGCAACGTGTTATGAAGTGTTCAATTTTACTTTCAATTTCATTTTCCAAGAAAAAATACACATCTATACTAATAAAAGGGTAACATGCTAATTAGTCCGGGAGACCTTCCGGACAAAGCCATGGTGGCGGGGCAGAGGCAGTTAGGGGCGATCAGGCCAGGAGGGGAGAGCAGTTGGGGGTGATCAGGCCAGTGGAGGGGGGTAGAGTTGGGGATGAGCAGGGCGATGGGGGAGGGGGGCAGTTGGGTGCGAGCAGGCCAGCAGGGGGGGCAGTTGGGGGCAATCGGGCCTGCAGACAGAGTGGTTAGGGGCGATGAGGCAGGCAGGCATGTGAGTGGTTAGGAGCCAGCGGTTCCGGATTGCAAGAGGGATGTCCGACTGCCAGTTTAGGCCTGTTACCACAGCGATTGGGCCTAAACTGGCAGTCGGACATCCCCCAAGGAGTCCCAGATTGGAGAGGGTGCTGGCCCGGCTGAGGGATTATCCCCCCTCCCCCGTGCATGAATTTCATGCACTGAGCCACTAGTTTTTTTATAAGTAGGTATAGTAATAGATGAAGTGGCTGGCTTTTAAAAAATTAGAATGGAGAAAATATTTTTAAGTTTACAGTTTTAAGTTTATAGTTTAAAGTTTTGAAATATGTGTCTGCTTGGGGGACAAAGCTTTGGAGTTCAGAGGCTGGTCATTTTCAGGTGACATTGTATGCTGGTTCTCCTCCCTGCATGCTCCTTGCCCATGGGAGTTTCTGCCCCCTGCTCACGAGGCACACTCACTGTCTACAGTCAGGTGCATGGCAGCGTCTCCTCTGAGACTTCAGCCGCCACATGGGATCCTCTCCATAGTGAAGTTCCTGCCTGACAACGTATTCTCCATTTTCTTAGCCCAGTAAGTGAAAATAAGTGGTAAAATTGCATTGGGCAATGTAGGATCTTTTGACACATAACTTGCTGTTATGGTGAACAGTTTTCTCAAATGCTTTTGTGGCAACCTGGGGTCATGAGGTCATTTCTCATATTTTGTGTTAGATTACACAAACCTGACCTTCAGCCCTCCTCACAGTACACTCCTGGAAGTCACACTAAGATTCCATTTGGTGCAGGTCTAGTCAAAATTTAGGAACATGCTAAGGTGCCCAGCAGTTATCACCGTTTACTTTCCAACCTGCATCCCAAAAGGGTAGTGATTACAGCAGCTTTTTGGATGCCTTTGTTATGCCTCCACAACTGCACTTAATTTCATAAGGGACGTGGGCTAGCCACGTGAAAAGTGAGAGTCTAAAATAATTAAGAAAAAAACTATGGACAGAATATCTTTTACCACCAAGTTATTTTTAGACAGTTGAAATTTGTCCTTTAATTATGCCAGTAGGTTACAGATGCCATTTAAATAATACAGAATCATTAAAGAAAAATAAGTAGCCAAATTCAGGAGCCATGTGTCTTTTAGGAAACCAGTACTGTAAAACATTAAGACTTGAATTGCATGAAAACTTGTGACACTGTCTTCGCTGGACACTGAATAAAATTCCTACGTAGCTTTGCTAGCCACACTTCCCATTCCACATTTAAAATGTGGTGGGAGTTTCAGCAGTGGAGTCCTGCAGCACCTTCTGAAGAAATGGTGGATTTGACACATTGTGTGACAGTCACACATCCAGTCAACTAATGAGATCTACAAGAACTTGCTACATGTATTTAAATTTTTATTATCTCAGACATCTGGGGAATGAGTAAATCTTTTCAAAGAAAACAAAACAAAACAAACAAAAAAAACAAACCACCACCAGCACAGTGTTATCTGCGAGACAGGATTCTTCCCTGCCAGACTTCACAGAACAGCACCCAGAAACCTAAGGACAGTGTTTTTAGGCTTATAGGATAAATTTTGGGGCTTGGTCATTTAATTGATCTTTTCTGTAGCACACACATAATCATCACCAAGAAATTTCATCTCTTGAGCTTTCAGTCATTCAACAAAATTCATTAAATGCTCACCAAAGGCCAGAGAGTATTGCTACACAGTATCCCATCATAATGTTTATTTTGTAAACATCATTACCATTTGGTAATGTCTTGGTCAGCTTATGGCTTAAGTCTTTTTATGCTGCATTTGTATTTAGTTATTACTTTATATCTGCCTTGTTTTATTTTTACCAAAGGTTTACTCCAGATTTATTTCTATATGACTTCAATACTTCTTTTCCTGGCATTGTCTACAGTCTTTCCTTTTTTTAAGGATCCTAAACTCATTCTCCACTGTACCAACCACACAATACCCAGGATGTCATTTATCAGCATAATGTGCAAGTTCCCTGGTGATAAAGAGTGCTTATTAGAGGTCATTGTGCAAGTTGTGTGATGAAGGGCCAGAAGACTCAGGAGACCCTTGGTCTTTTTACTGCTTCATTACCTTTGGCAACAGCGGGCTGAATGGTTATCTACTTTTTCCTTTAGCAGATGAGTTCCTGTTCTAATTTTTAAATGGACTAAATTTAGAGACATTAGGAAATGTTTATTTTGAATTAAGTGGAGGGAATTAGACATTTTTGTAAGCCAGCCATTGAAGTCTGTACATTTTGGCATTTAAAAGAAGTTTCCATTTAGTTTAAAACTGGCAATTCAAGCTGTAATTATAGTATGTGCTTATGAAATCCTTCCAGCCCAGCTGCACATGCCCTGTATTCTTGCCATGAAAAATTATATAGTCTGGGGAATTTTTTCCCGTGTTCTTGGGGAATTAGGAAAACTTTTTCCTTTTCACTTTTTGTGTCAAAAGTCATACTGCCAGCTTTTTACTTTTCATGCCTTGATCCAGAGAATGTTTTTGTCAACAGAATGCAGACTTCAAAACAAGGAATGTTAATAATGTGCCTTCAACTGTCAAATTGAGAGAGCCATTCAACACGGCAGAATAACTAGAAACATCATTCTTGATAATGTGTGTAAGATGATGATCTTAGATCACAGGATTTAAAGCCTTCATCACACTGGCCCTTAAAAATAATCTAAGTGATGTTTCTAAAACATCCAAATAAAAGCTGTAGAATTTATTTTTATATAGAATGGGTTTTTATGGAAAACTGTTATTCCTTTTAAGAAAAATTTTCATGCACAATATGAAACTAATAGATAGGCCTTAGGAGTTATAGTTAAAATAAAGTATTATATCATTAATGAATGACAAATATGTGATAGTCTTATTATGGTTTACTTCCTAAAGTGAAAAACATTAAACTCTGGCCCATTATTCTTAATGATTTTTTCATCTTTAAAAACAAAAAAAGTATTACTCCAGCAGTTATATGCTTTTAAAAAGTTATTTTTCTCGGGTTGCTTTTGTTTTTATCTGGATTTCAAAGTAATATTTCTAGACAGATGAGAAAAACAAAAACAAGCAAACTACAACAAAGAATGCCAGGGCTGGGGCTGGGAGCTGGGAGCTGGGAGCTGAGGGCAGGGACTGGGGCTGGAGCTTGGGGGCAGGGGCTGGGGCTGGGGCTGGGGACTGGGGCTGGGAGCTGGGGGCTGGGGTAGGGGTTAGGGCTGGGGTAGGGGCTGGGGTAGGGGCTAGGGCTGGGGTTGGGGTAGGGGCTGGGGCTGGGAGCTGGGGGTAGGGGCTGGGGCTGGGAGTTGGGGGTAGGGGCTGGGGCTGGGAGTTGGGGGCAGGGGCAGGGGCAGGGGCTGGGGCTGGGGCTGGGGCTGGGGACAGTGTTGAGGACCCTGTGCAGCCTGTCCTGAAAGGCTTCCTGTGCTGCCTCTGGATCAGACTCTTCCAGCAGGTGTCACTGTCCGGCAGTGCTGGGAGGGCAGGGTGCAGTTCATCCAACTGACCTTCAAAAGATACTTTTGAAATACATCTTTAGGAAGATATTTGACATAAGTTTATCAAAACATTTGCTTTTGAAACAGTATTGCTGCATTGCATAGCTCTTTTTCTTCGTGAACTTAATTCACACAAAAATAAAGGAATTTAACTTACGTAAAATTATACTGCATTTTGAAAGGATTTATTTATAACGAAGGGGAATGTATTTGAAGGTTGTAAATTAAATACAACTTTAAAGGGCCATGTATTTATGAATGTGTTAAGCAAGTGTGTGGGTTCCTTCCATCCCCGAGTGCCTGGGGGATGCAAGGGGCTAACCCAGCTTATCCTCTTGCAGTTTTACAGTCTGTTGTATAAGCCAAGAAAGAACAATTGTAATATAATGCTGAAAAGTCAGCATATCTAATTGGATTAATGACAGGATTCCTAAAAATATAAAAACCTGGTTCTAAATTCTGGCTTCCATGTCTTCTAGTCCTATATAAATTCCTTCACTTCCTTGTGTAAGTTTGATTTCAGCTCCATCACAGGGTGGTTGTAAGGTTTAATCATGAAATAGAGTATAGATGTTGGCAAACTTTCACTGTAGAGGACCTAATTGCACCTATTTTAGGCTTTGGGGGCCATACAAAAGCCTGTTGTAACCATTAAACTGTGGTTATAGTGCAAAACCTGCCATAGACTACATATAAACTAACGAGCCTGGCTGTTCCAGTAAAACTATCTACAACTACAGTCAGAGAGCCACACGCGTACAGAGGCTGCATTGCATATGTTCTATTCATAATCAAAAAATTATATGAAGCTTTTAATGTTTGTACCTAATTCAACTCATGTATATTTATAAGCTAGCTTATTGGCTATAATTTTATTTATTTATTTATTTATTTATTTATTTATTTATTTATTTATTTATTTATTTATTTGGTATTGTTTAAAGTATTACAAATAGTAGTACATATGTCTCCTTTTTCCCCTTTGACCTCCCCCGGGCTCCCCCACACCCCAGCACATGCCCTCACCACCCCCAGTGTCTGTGTCTATTGGTTAGGCTTATATGCATGCATACAAGTCCTTTGGTTGATCTCTTACCCATCTCCAACACTCTCCTGCCTTCCCACTGAAATTTGGTAGTCTGTTCGATGCTTCTTTGTCTCTCTATTTTTGTTCATCAGTTTATAATGTTCTTTATATTCCACAAATGAGTGAGATCATGTGATATTTATCTTTCTCAGACTGGCTTATTTCGCTTAGCATAATGCTCTCCAGTTCTATCCATGCTGTGCAAATGGTAAGAATTCCTTCTTTTTTACAGCAGCGTAGTATTCCATTGTGTAGATGTACCACAGTTTTCGAATCCACTCATCTGCTGATGGGCACTTAGGCTGTTTCCAAATCTTAGCTATTGTAAATTGTGCTGCTATGAACATAGGGGTGCATATATCCTTTCTGATGGATGTTTCTGATTTCTTGGGATATATTCCTAGAAGTGGGATTACTGGGTCAAATGGCAGTTCTATTTTTAATTTTTTGAGGAAACTCCATACTGCTTTCCACAGTGGCTACACCAGTCTGCATTCCCACCAGCAGTGCAAGAGGGTTCCTTTTTCTCCACATCCTCACCACCACTTGTCGTTTGTTGATTTGTTGGTGATAGCTATTCTGACAGGTGTGAGATAGTACCTCATTGTTGTTTTGATTTGCAGCTCTCGGATGATTAGTGACTGAGCATGTTTTCATATGTCTCTTGGCTTTTTGTATGTCCTCTTTCGAAAAGTGTCTATTTAGGTCCTTTGCCCATTTTTTGATTGGATTGTTTAACAACTTCCTTTTGTTAAGTTGTATGAGTTCCCTGTACATTATGGAGATTAAACTCTTATCAAAGATAACATTGGCAAATATATTCTTCCATGCAGTGGGCTTTCTTGTTGTTTTGTTGATGGTTTTTTATGCTGTGCAGAAGCTTTTTATTTTGATGTAGTCCCATTTGTTTATTTTCTCCTTAGTTTCCATTGTCCTAGGAGCTGTATGGGTAAAAATATTGTTATAACATATGTCTGATATTTTACTGCCTGTGGATTCTTCTAAGATTTTTATGGTTTCCCATCTTCCATTTAAGTCCTTTATCCATTTTGTATTTATTTTTGGTGTAAGTTGATGGTCTAGTTTCATTCTTTTGTATGTATCTGTCCAATTTTCCCAACACCATTTATTAAAGAGACTGTCTTGACTCCATTGTATGCTCTTGCCTCCTTTATCAAATATTAATTGAGCACAATGGCTTGTGTCAGTTTCTGGGTTTTCTGTTCTGTTCCACTGGTCTATATGTCTGTTCTTGTGCCTGTACCAGGCAATTTTGAGAACAGTGGCTTTGTAGTATAGCTTGATATCTGGTATTGTGATCCCTCCAACTTTTTTCTTCTTTCTCAAGATTGCTGCAGCTGTTTGGGGTCTTCTTATATTCCAGATGAATTTTTAGAGAGTTCTAGGTCTTTAAAGTATGCCGTTGGTATTTTAATTGGTATTGAATTGAATTTATACTTTGCTTTGGGTAGTATGGACATTTTAATGGTGTTGATTCTACCAATCCATGAACATGATATATTCTTCCATTTGTTTATGTCTTTCTCTATCTCTTTTTTCAGCGTCCTGTAATTTTCTGAGTACAGGTCCTTTACCTTCTTGGTTAAATTTATTCCTAGGTATCTTCATTTTTTTGTTGCAATGGTAAATGGGATTGTTTTTTTTAGTTTCTCTTTCTGTGAGTTCATTATTGGTGTATACAAAGGCCATTGACTTCTGGGTATTAAATTTGTATCCTGCTACATTGCCGAATTCATTTATTAAGTCTAGTAGTTTTTTGATGGCGTCTTTAGAGTTTTCTATGTACAATATCATGTCATCTGCGAATAAGGACAATTTTACTTCTTCCTTTCCAATTTGGATGCCTTTTATTTCTTCTTGTTTGTTCGCTATGACTAGTATTTCCAGTACTATGTCAAACAGAAGTGGTAAGAGTGGGCATCCCTGTCTTGTTCCTGTTCTTAGGAGAAATGGTTTTAGTTTTTGCCCATTGAGTATGATGTTTGCTGTAGGTTTATCATATATGGCTTTTATGTGTTGAGATATGATCCTTTTATTCCCACCTTGCTGAGAGATTTTATCAAGAAAGGGTGTTGGATATTGTCAAATGCCTTTTCTATATCACTTGATATGATTCTGTTATTTTTGTCTCTCAATTTGTTTATGTGGTGTATCACATTTATTGATTTGTAGATATTGTACCATCCTTGCATCCCTGGAATAAATCCCACTTGGTCATGGTGTATGATTTTTCTAATGTAATGCTAGATTCAATTTGCTAGAATTTTGTTGAGAATTTTGGCATCTATGTTCATGAGGGATATTGGCCTGTAATTCTCTTTCTTTGTATTGTTTTTATCTGGTTTTAGGATTAGGGTAATGCTGGCTTCATAGAAAGAGCTTGGAAGTGTGCCTTCCTCTTGAATTTTTTTGGAATAGTCTGAGGAAGATAGGTTTTATTTCTTCTTTGAATGTTTGGTAAAACTCCCCTGTGAAGCGTCTGGTCCAGGTCTTTTGTTTGTTGAAAGTTTTTTGATTACTGCTTCAATTTCCTCCCTAGTTATCGGTCTATTCAGATTTTTTTATTCTTTCTGATTGAGTTTTGGAAGGTAATATTTTTCTAGGAATATGTCCATTTCTTCTAGGTTGACCAGTTTGTTGGAATAGAGTTGGTCATAGTATTTTTTTACGATTCTTTGTATTTCTGTGGGTTCTGTTGTTATTTTGCCTCTTTCATTTCTTATTTTGTATATATGGGTCCTCTCTCTTTGCTTCTTGGTAAGCCTGGCTAGAGGTTCATCAATCTTGTTTATCTTTTCAAAGAACCAGCTCTTGCTTTTTTTGATCTTTTGTATTTTTTTTTGGGGGGGGGGGGTCTCTATGTCATTTATTTCTGCTATGATCATTATTATTTCCTTCCTTCTGCTCACTCTGTGCTTTTCTTGTTGCTCTCTTTCTAATTCTTTAAGTTCCATAATTAGATTGTTTATTACCAGTTTTTCTTGTTTTTTGGGGGTAGGCCTGTAATGCTATGAACTTTCCTCTGAGGACTGCTTTCACTGTGTCCCATAGATTTTGGATTGTTGTGTTTTCATTGTCATTTGTTTCCTTGATGCTTTTTATTTCTTCTTTGATCCCTTTGGTAACACAATCATTCTTTAATAGCATGCTATTCAGCCTCCAAGTGTTTGAATTTTTGTGATTGTTTTTATTGTGATTGTTTTTATTGTAGTTTATTTTTATTATGCCATTGTGATCTGAGAAGATGCTTGGTGTGATTTCAATCTTCGTGAATTCAGAGAGACTTTGCCTGTGTCCCCTTATGGGGTCTATCTTTGAAAATGTCCCATGTGTGCTTGTGAAGAATGTATATTCTGTAGCTTTGTGGTGGAATGTTCTAAAGATAACAATTAAGTCCATGTGATCTAGTGAGTCATTTAGGATTGCTGTTTCTTTGCTGATTTTTTGAGGATTTATCCAGTGATGTCAATGGGGTATTAAAGTCTCTTACTATAATTGTATTGCTGTCAGTCTCTCCCCTGATATCTTCCAGAAGTTTTTTTATGTATTTGAGTGCTCCTGCATTGGGTGCATATATGTTTACCAGAGTTATATCCTGTTGTTGTATCGATCCCTTTAGATTTTTGAAGTGGCCTTCCTTGTCTCTTGTTATGGCCTTCACTTTGAGGTCTATTTTGTCAGATATAAGTATTGCTACCCTAGCTTTTTTTTACATTTCCATTTGCCTGAAAGATACTTTTCCATCCCTTCACTTTCAGTCTGTGTGAGTCCCTTGTTCTGAGGTGGGTCTCTTGTAGACAGCATATATATGGGTCATGTTTTCTTATCCATTCAGCCACTCTATGTCTTGATTGGAGCCTTTAGTCCATTTATGTTTAATGTTATTATTGATAGGTACTTGTTTGTAGCCATTTCTATTCTTTATGCCCGTGTTCCTTCTTTCCTTTCTATTTCTTGTTTGTACAGCATTCCCTTTAGCATTTCTTGCATTGCTGGCTTGGTAGTGATAGACTTCTTTAGCCTTTTTTTTGTCTGCAAAGCTCCTGATTTCCCCTTCTATTTTGTTTGATAGCCTTTCTGGATAGAGTATTCTTGGATTCAGTCCTTTGCTTTGCATCATTTTGTATACTTCATTCCATTCCCTTCTGGCCTGATTTTTTTCTGTTGAGACATCATTTGATAACCTGATGGGAGATCCTTCGTAGCTAACTCTCTGTCTCTCTCGCAGCCTTTAAGGTTCTCTCTTTGTCTTTAATGTTTGCCATTGTAATTGCGATGTGTCTTTGGTGTGGGTCTTCTTGGGTTTATCTTTTTGGGATTCTCTGTACTTGTGTGTGACTTTTTCTTCCCCATATCAGGGAAGTTTTCTGTTATTATTTCTTCAAATAGGTTCTCTAATCCTTGCTGCTCTTCTTGTCCTTCTGGCACCCTTGTTATGCATATGTTACTTCGTTTCATGTTGTTCCAACATTCCCTTAGGCTCTCCTCCTGCTTTTAATATTTTTCTCGGTTTGTTGTTCAGATGGGGCTTGTTCTCCTTATCTTCTAACTCACTAATTTGATCCTCTGCTTTTCCTAGTCTACTGTTGAAATCTTCCATTGTGTTTTTGATTGGAGCTATATCACTTTTGATATCTTCTTGATGTTTGCATAGGTTGGTGATTTTCTTATCCATCCAGTCTATGAATTATATTATCCTTAGTCTGAATTCTTTTTCTGACATATTGCATGCCTCAGTTTCACTTATTTTCTTTCTTGGAGATTCCTATTTTTCTTTCCTCTGGGGATTGTTTGGTTGTCTCCCCATTTAGTTAATGATTTTCACCAACTGGTAGTCCGTGGAACACTGGTGGTCCACGAGATCCGAAAGGTTGGCAACCGCTGATTTAAAGTGTATCTTTTTCCAAACTTTACTTTTAATCTGTTTATATATGTATATTTAAAATGGAGTTTTTGTACATAGTGTATATCTGGAACTTAACTTTTTTATCCAATCTGGCAAGCTCTTTTAATTCATGTGTTAGACCATTCCTTTTAATGTTCATGCATTTGGATTAGAACCTACCATCTTGCCAGCTATTTTTTATTCATTTTCTTTCTATACCTTAATTGAGCATTTTTATGATTCTATTTTATCTTCTTTATTGACTTGTTATTTATACCTTTTAAAAATTTTAGTTGTCTACCTTTAAGTAATATTACATTGTTTTACATGTAGTATAAAGACTTTATAACAGTATATTCACAGTTCCTTTCCCTCTTTTGTGTTATTGTTGTCTTGTTTTTTACATCTGCATGTAATGCTGTGAACATATAGTACATTGTTACTGCTTTGCTGTAAATATTCAGTTAGCTTAAGAGCAATTTAAATTTATAAAAATTTATTTTACCTTAATTTATTCTATTTCTGATGCTCTTTATTTTTTTGTGTAGATCGAAGTTTCCATTTGCTACCATATTCTTTCTGCCTAAAGAAATTTCTTTAACATTTATTATGGTCTGCTGGCAGTGAATCTCCTGCTTTTGTTTTTCTAAGAAAATCTGAATTACTTTCATCTTTGAAAATTATTTTCAATGGGGATAGAATTCTGGGTTTGAGACTTCTTTTGTTACTGTGTTTTTCATTTGTAGCATTTCATTAGTTCTTTTTTGTAGTTTCCATCTCTCATCTGAAATTCCCATTTGATATTGTATGTTGTCCACCTTTTCCATTCACATTTTTAACATATTAATTCGAATTACTGCTATTTTAAATTATCTGACAGTTGTAGCATTTGTGTCATATTGACTGGTTCTGACTGCTTTTTCTTTTTTAAGCAATGTTTTTTCCTTGCCTTTGTGTGCCTAGTAATTTTGTTGAAAGTTTGACATCTTGTACAAGGTGGTACAGACTAATGTAAATAGTATTTTTGCCTGGTAATGGGCATGCCACTCCTTCTGCTAGGCCTAGTGTGGGAATTTTTCTAGTTGGACCGGGTTTGAGAGATTTCTTGTTTGATGTGGCTACCCTTAGTGCACCAGAGGCATCAAATTCCTGTAGAGACACTTTGTGTTTATATTGGAAGATGGATTACAAGACCAGTGCCTATTTAATTCTAGTTTTAAGTCTTCTCTTTGTATAGTGCCTCACAGAGGGTTGCTCTACACATTGTTGTTCTGCTGCCTCTCTCCTAACAGTATTTTGTGGTCACTAGTCACATAAAGTTCTTTAGTTTGGCATTAAGGGGTGATGAGGAGATTGTATGCCATCATTGTGTTGATCTAACCTCAGTCTTCTACAGGTACTGTGTTCTTAAATTTCTGGGCTGTGGCCCTCTTGTTCTCCTTCCTATCCCCCCTTCAGCTAGTAATCTATTCCTCCTCAAGGAGTAGTGTTGTATCTTCCCTCCTATTCATTTCCCTTCCTCATTACAGTGAGTTTTCACCGATGTGCTAAGGGCAACCATGTGTATTGCCTTTCCCAATACAGGGTAAGGTTTTTCTCCTCTAGTGGAGAGAGAGGAGATGGATCCAGATGGAATTCCTTGACCTCCTGTGTGGCTGCTGCTCCTTTTCTCCTTGCTCTGGATCACAGTGGACACTTGGTGCTCTTTTCTGTGAACACTTCAGTGGGGTTCATGGCGTTGAGCCTGCAAGAGAGTGTAGCCCCAGGATGTACACAATCCTGCCAGCCCACACTTGACTCTGACCAATCTTTCAGCTACTTAGCAGACTTCCATTGCCCAGTATCCTGTTGTGTCTACCCCCAATGACAGAAGCTTGTGTCTTCAGTCTTCCTATAGACACTGACTCTGCTTAGAGTTTGAGCTATTTGATTACCTGGGACCTGAGCTTTATGATGAGTTTTAGAAAAGTCATAAGTTTAAAGTTAGGTCCGCTTAGTAGTTTTTAAGGTAAAGTAACTGCCTACTTAGACTTTGCAGCAGGTTGGTCTGTAATGAAATCAGCCCCCTCGTGGTTCCCTGTCCTCCCAGTCATCCAGCTTCTTCTGTTGTTATTTTCTACTTTCCCCTTTAAAAGAAAAGGTCTCTAAAAATATACCTGATTTGGCACTACTGTGGCAAATTTAAAACAAATTGGGAATGACTCTAATTTTAGAATTTCAAATACCAGACAGTATAGGGGAGGTATTATTGAAGCAGAGATCAGGATTTTAGCCAGAAATCACCCATTCCATTTCCAGCATTGGCACCTACTAGGACTCAATAAGTTAGTATTATTTATTTATTACTTTACAACAAAATAGTAGAACCCTTAAAACAAAAAGCTTATGAAATCACATGTTAAATGAACCTATATGCATATATTTTATCTTTGATCATTTTAATGATAAAAGTAACACATGCTTGAGATAAACAACATAAAAGCTGCTGTCTGCTCCACCTTAGAAATTATTATCTGCAAATGTTGGTGCCGAGCCTTTGAAACTTTTCTTAAGGAACTTATCTTTGTAATACAGAAAAAAAAATGGTAAAATAAATGAATACACAGACCATTTGGGGAAGCCAGGAGATATACCGATTGCGTATTTCTTTATTTACATTTTCTTCTCTTTAAAAATGTACATGTAAGTGCACAATGTATCACAGCGAAGCTGCACACGGTCTGGTATCTTCTCAATTCAGCTCAATGAGGAAGAAATGCCCGTAGGTGTTTTGTATTCTTTTCCTATTTAACTTTTAAAGTTCATTTTCTAAGGGAAAGAGCCTCTAACTTTGCAAGATGTTGACTAGATAAAGTTTATGATCTAATGAAAATTATGAGACTTTGTTGGACCATCTTGAAAATTTCTTGTTGGACACAGTCTCACATGACCTTCTGAAGCTGTTGTGAATGAATTTTAGTTAAGATTCCCCTTCCTGTAGATTATAAAACTGTGGTACATCTACACAATGGAATACTATGCCGCTATAAAAAAAGAAGGAACTTTTACCATTTGCAACAGCATGGATGGAACTGGAGAGCATTATGCTAAGCGAAATAAGCCAGTTTGAGAAAGATAAATATCACATGATCTCACTCATATGTGGGATATAATGATCAACATAATTTGAAAAACAAGAATAGATCCAGAGACAAATGGTGGTGCGCGTTGGAGAGCAACCAAAGGACTTGTATGCATGCATATTGGCATAACCAATGGACACAGACATGGGCAGTGGGGATTGCCTGGGGTGGGAATGGCTGGGGGAGGGGGGATCAATTGGGAGAAAAGGAGACATATGTAAAACTTTAGATAATAAAAAAAGAAAGGAGATCTTATAGTTAATGCTGTGCTTTGCACTAAAATTTTGTTAGGAGGGTAGATTTCATGTGTTTTTACCAGTTTTTTTTAAAATGAAGCAAGAATTTAATTCAAAGGAGCAGTTATTTGAAAAATGATTAAATTGAGTCAAATATATGGATAAATAATCCAAATGTCTTAATATCTGCCTAAAAAAAAAAAAAAAATCCAAACATCTTAATGTCTGCTTGCAAAAAAAAAAAAAAAAAAAAAAAAGATTCCCCATCCTGGGAGGGGTGGGTTGAATCATCATAGAACAAAAATGATGGGAAAATTTTACCTAAGTAAAAGAAAGTAAAAGGAGACTTAAATATGAGTATTACTAATCAGAGAACAATGCAAACATGTCAAAAATACTATTCAAGTATTAAGGAAAATTACTTTGCTTATAAATATGAAATGCCATTTCATTTTTGTTTCGTTTATTTTTAATTTGTTCAATAAAAGGGAAATACAAAAACCTATATATAAAAAAAGAACTCAGGAAAAGAATTGTTTTGAAATCTGTTAAATTTTTTTAATACAGTTCAGTCTTTTTGGGGGAATTTTATAAATATAATATTTGAGATCTTTATTGCTGATGTATTTTATATATGACCCTCTGCCTACTTTTTCGAAGTTCATTTCATGTTCTGCATCCACAACAAAGCCTGCCCTGGCCATGCCACTCTCTATTAGTGCCTCACTTCTCTGATTCCTGCTGCACTGATTGACTCATTCATTTTGCCCCATGTCATTCTCCTTGACTAAATTGCAGGCTTTTTGTGGGTAGAGTCCTTGTCTTTTATATTCCTCACAGTATTGCCAAGCTTATGAAAAAAATAAAAGATTGCATTTGTCCAGTTGTAAAACATTCTGTAACATACCCTCTTGGTTGTTTTTATTAGACGATAGACAAAGATTCGGTTACGAGCGGTCTGGATACGATCTTGAGGAGTCTGATGGCCTAGATGAGGATGATAATGAAAATGAAGATGATGATGAAGACAGCCAGGCAGAATCCGTTCTTTCGGCAGCTCCCTCCGTTACGGCAAGCCCACAGCATCTTCCATCTAGAAGTAGCCTTCAGGACTCTGTGGGTGCTGACGAGGACATCAGAATCACCGATTGCTTTTCTGGGGTCCACATGGACCCAATGGACATTCTGCCCAGAGCGTTGCCCACTAAGATGACCGTACTTAGCACAGTGCAGTCAGACCGCAGCAGGCAGGCAGAGTCCCCCCTGAGGACCAGGCAGCATGCAAACAAGGAGGATGGGACACCTACTCCTGTAGACTCTTCTCGGTCACCTGAAGCTGCACCTAGGTCTCCATGTCATCAAATGTCTGTGGACTACCCGGAATCAGACGAAATTCTGAGTTCTGTGGCCGGAAAGGCTATTGCTTTAACACAGGTAAATTGTTTGTTGTTTTCCTTTTATTTAACCCATTTAATATGGGAGCCTAATAGCTTAAGAAAATAATGTACTCAAATTATTCATTTATGGCTAAATCAGTTTGTTTAAGCCTTTTTGTTACTTTGTTTTATTTAAGGGCAAAGGATATTTATTTCCTTCTGATTCTGGTTAGGTGTTTTAGTCAGAGTTCACATAGTGTATTATAAATCTGTGAAAGAACCAAATGGATCTTTTAAAATATAATCATTTATTTTTATTTGCTTTTTTTTAACATCTTGAAATAAAAACGTGTATGTGCCTATTGAGAATGTGAGTCTTGGACATATTTATCTGTGGCTGTTCTGAGTTGTTTTTTCAATGACATCGATCTGATGGATTTGCCCTAGATTATTCAAATGTTTAATACTTTTCCCTGTTGGCAAAACAGCTACCGGTTTCTATGGCAAAGTTAATGTGACCCAAACAAACGTATCAAGAAATTCACTTTGCTTGAATGATCAACTTACTGTGGTCACTTGGGAAAGCTTTCTGCCCAAGAACCAGCTCAGGGCCAAACACAGGCCTCAGGAAAGTCACGCAGGTGCTGTGATGGTTCCCTGTCTAATTCTGTGAGGAAGGCATTCTCCTGCCATTGACAGGTCTCTGTCCTCTAGCATATATTGACAATTGCACTAAGATTTATTTCTTCATGTGGCAGATGTTGGTTTACTAGGTAACACTGGAAAAAAATGAAAACTTTGAAAGCATGCATTGCTGTAGATTACCCTAAATTAATTAAATTAACATTTAAATATTAAATATTTAGAGTAAATTATTATGTAAGTTAATGCAGCTCTGTGATATACATATCTAGAAGAAGCTGATATTTAAATGATAATCTTGGATGGATGAGAGGATAGACAAGATTTCTTCCTCCTAACATTCATTACTTTCATATGGGTTTAAGCTTCTCTGTCCCAGAGTCTCTCACAGCCAGCCAGTGCCTGGAAACCTGCTTTTCAGTAGACAATTCATAGACTTGTAAATGGATGAACCACCAACAGAACTTTTTATCCATGGCTACTCTTTATTTTGTAAATGAACTAGAGGCCCGGTGCACAAAATTTGTCCATTGTGGGGGTTCCCCTCAGCCCAGCCTGCACCCTTTCCAATCCGGGACCCCTCGGAGGATGTCCGACTACTGATTTAGGCCCGATCTCACAATCCGGGACCACTGGCTCCTAACTGCTCACCTGCCTGCCTGCCTGATCGCCCCTAACTGCCCCCTCTGCTGGCCTGGTCACCCCCAACTGCCCCCACTTGCCAGCCTAGTTGCCCCAACTGCCCCCCCCCCCTGGCCTGGTTGCCCCTAATTGCCCCCCCCCCCACCAGCCTGGTCGCCCCTCATTGCCCTCCTCTGCCAGCCTGGTCGCCCCTCACTGCCCCTCCCCCGCGCCGGCCTGGTCACCTCATGCAGCCTGCTGCTCGGTCGTTTGGTCATCCCTCACTAACCCCCCTGCTGGCCTGGTTGCCCCACACAGCCTGTTCGGTCATCCATTCGGTTGCAATGGTCGCTTAGGCTTTTATATATATAGATGATTCTCCAGTTAATTTTTACCTGAGTTTATACTTATTGCCAACTAATATCTCAATTTCTCAATGACTCCTCATCTCTAAAATAGGGTGGAGCAGGTGGTGCCAGCAATAAAAACAACAAAAAGCTGAATATAATTATGGCCACATTGCAGGGTCAATTACAGTATAAAAGAGGTGATATCCAGGAAATGTGAAAAATGCAAAGTACTGTACAAAAATGTGCTGCTGCTATTTGTACTAGAAAATAGATTAAAAGGGCAATCTTTTTTTTTTCTATTGGAAATTTATATTTTTAACCAAAATAGAATTTTTAGCAAACTCATAATTTTATAAAATACAAATATGCATTCCTTCACCTCATTAGGAAGAATAGCATTTTAATTGAGTGCCTAAGAGAGCCCTGTCCTGAATGATTCGTCTCTCTTGTCTTTTAGAAAACATCCTCTGTGAGCCTTCCTCCTGCAGCCGAGCTCAGCCTCCAGATGGCCACGGGGAGTCCTCCAGGGGCCTCACCTCATCCTGACACTCAAGAACAGAAGCAGCAAATAACTCTCCCACCGACTCCAGGCCTGCCTTCTCCCCAGACTCATTTGTTTAGCCACCTTCCTCTGCACTCCCAGCAGCAGTCAAGGACACCTTATAATATGGTTCCAGTCGGGGGAATCCATGTGGTACCTGCCAGCCTCACGTATTCTACCTTTGTACCCATCCAAGCTGGGCCAATGCAACTTACAATTCCTGCTGTCAATGTAATTCACAGAACTGTGGGTACTCCTGGGGATCCGATCTCAGAAGTTTCTGGCACTACAAATCCCACTGGAGTGGCTGAATTAAGCAGTGTCGTGCCATGTATTCCCATTGGCCAAATTCGTGTGCCAGGCCTTCAGAACCTCAGCACCCCGGGCTTGCAGTCACTTCCGTCACTGAGCATGGAAACAGTCAACATCTTAGGCCTCGCCAATGCCAACATGGCCCCACAGGGGCACCCACCAGGGCTGGCTCTCAATGCTGTCGGACTGCAGGTTTTGACCGCAAACCCTTCATCCCAGGGCAGCACCACCCCTCAGGCACCCATCCCCGGCCTCCAGATCTTGAACATAGCATTGCCTACTTTAATTCCCTCTGTTAGTCAAGTAACCATGGATGCACAGGGAGCCCCCGAAACACCAGCTTCCCAAAACAGGGCACGTGAGGTGCTCCCCAAGCCAACTTCTATAGCCAGTGGGAACCAGGGCAGCGGGACCGCGTCTCCTCAGGGGTCACCTCAAGTCCAGCGGGAAAATGCAAAAAAAGTGCTCGATCCACCTGCCCCTGCAAGAGACCGTGCAAGGCTTGATGGCGCTAGTAAAATGGACACAGGGAAGGCTGCCTCGGTCAGTCAGGTGAAGCCCACGCATGAACTCCCTCCCATTCAGGGCAAACCAGCAGCCACGGCAGAGCCTCTGCTGAAGGCACATCCTGAAGGTTTCCCGGAGCGGTCAGGCCAGCACACTCTCGCTCCAGACAGGCCGGTGCCCAGGCCCGCGGCCGTGCCCCGCAGGCAGGCCACTGCCCAGTTCAGCGACGTGAGTAGTGACGATGACGAGGACCGGCTTGTGATAGCAACCTAGTGGCTGCTTCTTTGGGGTTTTTGTTTTTTTTATATAACACTTAGAGGTTTTTTTGAAAGCCCTCCTTCCCCTAAAGCACATTTTTCTGACATAAACTCATGACTAATCTTTGTGCAATCATGAACTTTGACCAATAATTGTTGTTTTGTGTCAGCTCCAGCCATTTTTGTACATGTTGTATAGACAATTGTGCCTTTTAGGAGTTTTATGTTTAGAAACTGTACAGATTGTTGAATATCTATATATATAAAAATATATTATATATATGAAAACCAGGTAGTTATTTGTGTTTAGTAAGAAAAACCTGTCAAATAAATCAACTGATTAAATTATATGTTGCACTGTTAAGTATAAATTTTTATGGCTGTGGGGCAGAGTGTCTGTAAAATTAGTACGTAAACTCCATATTTATTGTATTCATATTAGTCTTTGAAATGAGTCTGTCCTTCTTATGTAAGACAGTAACTTTACACTTCAAACAGATTTTCTGTGTTATGAAATGTTTCAGTAAAATATTGTTTACTGACTTTACATTGCTTTAGTTGTTCTTTCTTTACCATCATCTGGTGAGTGACCAGCCATCTGCAGTCAGAAAATAGCCTTAGGTCACATTCTTTCCACACTTACCTCCACCCTATTTGAGAAACCAGGACGCCAGTGGTGTTACCACCATGTGAAACCGCAATCCAGGCAGCTGAGAGGCCTATTTTCTTATTTCTGATGAGTAATCCTGTAGCTATTAACTTACTAGAAGACTTGGTATTTAAGAACTTACATATTTATAGCATATAGTCTGAAGTGGGCAAAGTCCCTCAATCTTGATGAATTCTGGTAAATGTAAAATAAGTTACAAAACTTTTAAATTACTTTAATGACTATCTTTAGACATGATTTCTTCCTGTCTTGGGAGGCTTACCTATCCCTACTCATTCAGAAAAATTGGGCGGGGAGCCTACAGTTACCACTGCAGTGATTTGCATTGTTAACTAAGCATTACAGATGCTAGGTTTGTCAGAAAATATTTTAATGTTGGAATTTGAATACTTAGCACATCATTAAAACAATGTATTTATATTTTTAAAAGCCTGCGAAAATTTCAGGGATATGAA
This sequence comes from Plecotus auritus, assembly GCF_963455305.1. NCBI lineage: Eukaryota > Metazoa > Chordata > Mammalia > Chiroptera > Vespertilionidae > Plecotus > Plecotus auritus. Next base: position 87,392,215 of record NC_137771.1, on the reverse strand, counting down.
GTTGGTGAAACAAGAGAGCGTGGGGACCCAGTGATTCCACTTCTGAGTATATATCCAAGGAAACCCAAAACACTAATTTGAAAGATAATATGGACCCCTATGTTCATTGCAACATTATTTGCAATAGCGAAGATATGAAAACAGCCCAAATGCCCATTAATAGACAAGTGGTTAAAAAAGTTGTGGTACATATATACAATGGAGTATTACTTGGCCATAAAAAAATAATGAAATCTTACCATTTGTGACAGCATGCATTGAGATGGTATTATGCTAACTGAAATAAGTCAAGACAGGAAGATAAATACCATATGATTTCACTTATATGTGGAATCTAAAGGGTATAATAAATAAACCAACGAAGTGAACAGACTCGTAGACACAGAGAACAGACTGATGGTTGCCAGAGGGGAGGGGACTTGGGGGACTGGGTGAAAAAGGAGAAAGGATTGAGAGGTATAAATTAATTACAAAATAGTCACTAGGATATAAAATACAGTTTAATGGATATAGCCAATAATATTGTAATAACTATGGTGCCAGGTGAGTACTGGAAATACCAAGGGGAACAACTTTGTAAAGTATATGTCTAGTCACTATGCTGTACATCTGAAACTAATTCAAAATAATATTGAATTATTATTATAAACTGTAATTGAAAAATTAAGATAATATATCTTTTTAAAGATGGGAAAAAGAAGAGCATGGGGGAAGTATTCTAAGGAGTTTGGAGACCATTAATTGTAATCTCTAGGATGTGCTCCAGCACCAGCAGGCTCTGATGGATCTGCCATGCTCTCCATACATACTTTAATTTACATTTACACTTTCCCACAGATTATGCAACAAAAATTTCAAAAATAACACTGCATTTTGTATTCAAGATAGATTTTGAAGATAATTCTGGAAATTCCTATTATAGAAATTGCATTACTCTATCAAAACAGTTGTAGAAACTGAGGTCTATTCTCTGTCAAGTTTTTCAAAATTAATGTTTGTGTCATGCCTTTATGGTCTAAAATTTTAAAGGCATATAATAAGCATATTCTTATTCCATAGTCCTAGTTTAAGTCTATGTGACTTCTAATTCAAAAGTAATGCTCATCCTACCTGGTTTGGCTCAGTGGACAGAGTGTCGGCCTGCGGACTGAAGGGTCTTAGGTTCGATTCTGGTCAAGGGCACGTACCTTGGTTGCAGGTTCCCCAGCATGCAGGAGGCAACCGATTGATGTGTCTCTCTCACATTGATGTTTCTGTCTCTCCCTCTCCCTTCCACTCTCTCTAAAAATTACTGGAAAAATATCCTCGGGTGAGGATTAACAACAACAAAAGTAATGCTCAGAATTTTAGCACTGAGGATTTTCTAGTTTATATTTTTAAATGTTATTAAATTTATTAGGATGAAATTGGTTAATAGGGCCATATAGTTGTTTTTTTCCTCACCTAAGGATATGTTTTTATTGATTTTTTAGAGAGGAAGGGAAAGAGAAAGAAAGAAACATCGATGTGAGAAAGAAACAATCGGTTGCCTTGGAATCGCACATGCCCTGACTAGGGATCAAACTGGAATCAAACCTGGGACCCTTCAGTCCCCAGGCTGACATGCTATCCACTGAGTCAAACCAGTTAGGGCTTGACTTTTCTCTTTTTAACATTACATTTTGAGATCAAGCTTAAGCAACACCAAAAAGTGACTTTCCTTGGAGTAACTTTGTTTGAAAACAATCCATAATCCTAAACACAGGATATTAAAGCTCCCTATAATACGAATTTTCTTCCAAACTGACTTCCCATGACTTTGAAGAATTATCTATTTAATATTCAGTGATATAGTGTTTTAATGACAGTAACTCCCTACTATCATTGCAAAAGAAGAAAAAACAATTTAAAACAAGAAGAGCAAAATATTTTTCTCTACAAATTGTATAATCTGAAAATCATGAGGCCCTTAATTGCATATATTGGAATCAGCAAGAACCTTGCGCATGCAAGTTCTGTGCACTGCAGGAATAAGTTAAAGCAGAGCCATAACCTTCCCTTAAGAGTTAACTGTTCTCTGAATCAGGGGTGGACCTGAAGAAGATAGACAACCAAAATCCAGTAATAGTTTAAATACCAACCAACCCCAATACTGTTACGCAAGATACAAAAACAATTAGAAGGCACACATTCTACCTTGAAGAAGCATGTCTGCTTAAGACTTATGCCATAAAAACTAGGTAATAATACTACATACTAGATTATAAATGTTGCAAGAGTTAAGAAAGTTATTGTCTTAAGTAATTAAAGGACAATTTTTATATGTTGGGAATTGGTGTATTTTTTTTAATTTTCATTATGGAAGGTAAAGCTCTTTTTAATCAAAGTGTAGTTGACATACAATATTATATTAGTTTCAGGTGCCAACATAATGATTTGACTATATATATATATATACATAATCTTACAAAGTGACCACAAGAAGTCTAGTAACCATCTGTCACCATACAAGTTATTGCAGTACTATTGACTGTATTCCTTATGCCAGTGGTCAGCAAACCGCAGCTCGCAAGCCACATACGGCTCTTTGGCCCCTTGAGTGTGGCTCTTCCACAAAATACCACGGCCTGGGCGAGTCTATTTTGAAGAAGTGACGTTAGAAGAAGTTTAAGTTTAAAAAATTTGGCTCTCAAAAGAAATTTCAATTGTTGTACTGTTGATATTTGGCTCTGTTGACTAATGAGTTTGCCGACCACTGCCCTATGCTGTTCTTTACATTCCCATGACTTACTTATGTTAAAACGATAAGTTTGTACCTCATTCCCTTTCACGTTTTTGCCCTCTGACGCCCCCGCCCAAACCCTCTGGCAACTATCAGTTTGTTTTCTGTATCTTTGAGTCTGCTTGTTTTGTTTGTACATTTGTTTAGTATTTTAAAAATTTGCTGTATTTTGAAGGAAGTATGGTGTTTGGGCTTTATAACAGAAATAATGCTAAGCAGCAGAACAAAAATAGACTAATGAAGTTTGAGATGAATGTTATTTAAAACTAGGGGGCCAGTGCACAAATTCATGCACTTTAAAAGGAACTGTGGGCCACAAGGCTGCGGTGGGCACAGGGGTGGGTCTCAGCCTATCCTCCGCACCCCCGCCCAGCCCCTCCCACCGTGGCCCTGGTCCCCTCTCTGCTGGCAGCCCCACTCCTGCCACCGCCACTCCCACATGCTGATGGCACCAACCCCACTCGCACCTGCTGGTGGCGTGGAGTGATTGGGGCCGGCACCAGCAGCGGGTGCGAGTGGGGCTAGCGCCAGCAGTGGATACATGTGGTGGCTGCTGTCCCTGATCACCCCTCAGGAGCAGGGGGAGGTAGAGAAGCCCTGAGGGGCGATCGGGGCTGGCAGCTACCAGTTGTACCTGCTGATGGTGCCAAGCAGTTGGGACCAGCACCAGCAGCAGGTGCGAGCACCAGGTGGGACCGCAGTGCGTGGGAGCAAAGAATTTTCAGTAACCACCAGAGGCTTACCCCGATGACAGCGACTGGAGCCCCACCTTGGTCTGGTGCCCCCACTCACCTGCTCAACCATCCCACCCCAGCCGAGGACTGCCATGGTCCACGCACACCCCCTGGTGGTCAGTGCACACCATAGTGACTGGTAGTTCAGTTGTTCGGTTGCTTCACCGTTCAGTCTATTTGCATATTAGGGTTTTGTATATATAGATTGTTCCAGGGAACATACCTAGATGTAAATTTAATGCCAATTAAATGACATCTACCATTTATGAGCTTATCATCTAGAAAAAAAAGAGTAAATACAACAAGATGCAAAGTATATTAAGTGACATAAAAGTAGTTCAACCAAGAGTGTTAATAGTGCAAATAAGGGAGCTCCCCTGGCTGAGTTGATCAGGGAACGCTTTATGGAGTTTGTGGCATCTAAGCTCGGTCTTGAGGTTGACAGATGTAAGGGATGACACAAGGGATGTGGGAGGGGGGACCAATATTTATCCCTATTACGTGTCATTTGTAATGTCATCTAATCCGCTAAGCAAGTATTCTCCCATTTTACTGACAAGGAGGTTGCATGTCAGCCATTTGGATCCTCTTCATGCTGATGCAGCCACTGGTATCTGAACCCAGGATTGTGTGGTGCAACAGCATTAAACATAAGAAAGGTGCAGGAAGCATGAAGAAATACTGCAATGAAGGGAATAAACAATATTTGGGGGATTTAGCAAGCATCTGAGAAAGCCATGATACTACAAGAGATAGATTGAAAGCTGATTAGAACTGTGTGGGTTCTTCATGTGAAAGTTTACCCAGTGAGTCATAGTCATGCTGAAAAAGAAGTGTCATTTTTTTTTAATGTGGTAATAATTTGATGTATAGGGTGGTGGCAATAAGAGAACAGCAAAAGTGAGAAGGAGAGGGAAATGATGCTAGGAATATAGAAGGCAAACACAAATGATCCATTACCAAGCTGACCACAGTATCTTTTCTTTTTAATTGGACTCAACAAAATTATAGGAGTCATTTGTTGTTGATCCGAATAGGTGAGGATCAGCATCCAGGAAGATGTGACTAACTGGAGAGATGAGCCGGATATAAGACAAAATTTAGCAGGGAAACAAGATGCTCTGGCACCTGTGTTGAAAAAATTAACCTTATTAGAAATATAACAGTTTCATTTACACTCGGTTCAATATTTGCCATCCTCACCCTCCTCCCTCCTCAAAGCATTACCTTGTCATCTTGGGGATTTTAGAAATAGATTATTTAGACCCAGGTAAAAGATAGCCAAGCTCTATTCCCTCATGAACAGAGCATCATGGGAGTATCCTTCATAAATGGACTCTAAGCTTGAACAAAATAGAGACAAATGAGGACATTTCGAGGCCATCAGGCCCTGGAGGCCACTCCTGGAGAATGGTCCCCACGAGGGGACTGGGAGGCAGTCTGGGATGATTCGTGAAGACAGCGAAAAAGCACTTCAGGGGAGTCACAGCAGCAGAGGTAAGAAAGAATAATCATAATAAAGAATAATAAGTAAGTTATCTTTCCAGTAGTGCAGAGAGTTTGGGGATTAGGAAAAGAGAAAGTCTCTATTAATTTTTGTATAAAAGCAGGATTAACCTCTCAGCAAGGAGCTAATGGAAATTCAAGGTTCACAAACTAAAACTCATATTTGCATAATAGTCAGACATAAATATGGAGAAACCTATTTATCTGCAAGAGAGACTGCAAGAGGGAAGGTTCTAGTATTTTTCACACCAATCCTTTAAGATATCGGGATCAGCCAGGAGTGGGAATGCTTATCTGTGCTTCCCTCTACTTGACTCTGAAGAGCAGTACTTTCTCTCCCTGGCCCAGGGCCAGGTTGCTCTGGGACAGCAGAGGCAGCCGCCAGCCCCAGGCCCTATGGGTGGCCCACCCGCGTGCTAATATCCAGAGAAGGACCAAGGAGATATTTCTCTCAAAGGCAAGAATTATTCGGTTTATTTTGCAGTTTGGGTCGTTTATCAAATAAAAAGTGCCTAGACCAGCCCTGGTCACATGGCTCAGTCAGTTGGACATCTTCCCTACTCCACAAAGAGTTGAGGGTTTGAGTCCTGGTCAGAGCTCATACCTGGGTTTCAAGTTCAATGCCCCGTTGGAGTGAGGTTACATGTGGGGGTTGGGAGGGGGGAGAGGGGAGAGAGGAGAAGGAGGGGGAAGGGGGAGGGGGAGGGCAGGTGAAGGCGACCAATCAGATATTTCTCTCTCTCCCTCCCTCTCTCTAAAATAAATTAAAAAACAAACAAACATATCCTCAAGTTAGAATTTTTTTTAAGTGCCTATGACAAATAACGAAAGTTTTCTTATTATTTTGCTTTTGTTCCCTAAGAATTTAGGGCTATCTCATTCCATAATGCCTGAGGATTACATTATAAATTAAGGGTTTATGCCAACACACTGAAGAATTATTCCTCTGAGGCACTGATTTTGGTCGAGGTGGGGACCACATGTTGGGGTAATAATGGAAAAGTGAATGTTAAGTATCTAGGTAAGTTTTCAATTTTATTTCCCTACCATCCAGGTCATATATCAAATTCTGAAAAGATATAACTGACTTAGGTAACTATAATGAAGCTTCAAATAAAGTGTGAAAATTTTCTGGCTTAAAAGTATCTGCTATGGCCGAAACCGGTTTGGCTCAGTGGATAGAGCGTCGGCCTGCGGACTGAAAGGTCCCAGGTTCGATTCCGGTCAAGGGCATGTACCTTGGTTGCGGGCACATCCCCAGTGGGAGGTGTGCAGGAGGCAGCTGATCGATGTTTCTCTCTCATCGATGTTTCTAGCTCTCTATCCCTCTCCCTTCCTCTCTGTAAAATATCAATAAAATATATTTTTTAAAAAAAGTATGCTATGTTTTTTAAGTTAGGTAAATTTTCTTGAACTATCAAGGTATTTGCATAGATTTAAGTTTTGAGATTATAGGCAGGTCATGCCCATTGATGCAATAACAGAGTATTTTATGAACAAGTCACATAATATGTAATATAGTATATTAATTTTAACAATTATAACAAATACTAGATGATGTTATCCCCATTTTCTGGTTGAAAAACTGTCTCAGGTTTACAAAGCAAATTAAATAGTGAGGCTGGAATTTAAAACTAGTGAGGTCTGTTTTTTTCCTAATGTGCCAAGCTGCTTTTTAATAATGATTTATGGTAACTGGACTGTGCTGTTTTCATTTCTAGGTGAAAGTCTACTTATTATTCATAAAATATCCCATTTAACTTCATACTGAATTGACTATGTCCAGTGCCATTCATATTTGTATGGATAATAGATTTTATAACTTTTTTTCTACGACCTTCCTCATAATTGATATAATAGGAGCCATGGAAAGATTCAGTGAGGAAATATTTAATTTATATAGCAGGAGGTAAAATGGCAATCTAAGGTGATAATCCTAACCAAGTATAAAATGTAAATTTCCAAAGTATATCATGTTTCAATTATTAATCATTATTCAGAAAAATGTCTTTGTTACACATCCTCTGTTGGTAAAAGTTAGATTGAAAAAGTGAAAGCTGAGCATTGCTTTGGATATAGACAAGCATGAGCACAGATACCATAATACTCTAAAGTCTCTGGATTTGATCCTTTTGGAAATATTTCCAAAAACAAATAAAGCAATTTTCCATTATTTTTGATAGAAAATAAAATTATTTAAACATATTTCTTCTATAAGAGGGGACTTGAAATCATACTATTTTTTTACTGTGTACATTTAAATATAAATGTAAAGAAAGCAAATATAGGAAATTAAGACATTTATAAATTCTTTTATGAAAGCAATAAGAGAGAAAAAGAAATCATTGACCTATTTAGCAAATGATCCCATATCAGAATAAGCCAATAGAGGTAACTATATAGAATTTAACTTTTTTATTTTTTTAAATATATTTTTGATTGTTGATAGTATTACAGATATCTCCCATTCCCTTCCCCCCTCCTCCCTTCTCCTCCCATCCCCTCCCCACCTACCCCCAGGTCTTCACTACCCTATTGCTATGTACATGGGCTAAGCATATACACTGAGTGGCCAGATTATTATGATCTCTGAACGCATAATAATCTGGTCACTCAGTGTGTGTGTGTGTGTGTGTGTGTGTGTGTGTGTGTGTGTGTGTGTGTGTGTGTATCCTATCTAATAAAAGTGTAATATGCAAATTGACTGTACCTCCACTATACCCACAAGCCACGCCCACCAGCCAATCAGGAGCGAGTATGCAAATTAATGCAACCAAGATGGCTGCGGCCACGCAGCTGCAGCAAGCAAGAGGATTGGGTTTCCCCGGCAATGGAGGAAGCCAAGCTTCCCTGCCACCCTGGCTGGCCCAAGCCTCCACTCAAGGCTACAAAGTTTCAATTATAGATGATAAATACATCCCAACAAAAATGGCTGCGGCCATGGAGTGAGCAGGAGGCTTGGCTCTACTCAAGGCTACAAAGTTTCAATTATAGAAGATAAATAAACCCCAGATACCAGGGCCTCCACTTGGGTCCCTGGGGGGCGTGGCCGGCCTGCAAACCACCACAGACACTTCGCCCAGGACACCCCACGCCCCAAGGGAACCCCCATCCTGATCCAGGACATCCTTCAGGGCAAACCAGCTGGCCCCCACCCATGCACCAGGCCTCTATCCTATCTAATAAAACAGTAATATGCAGATTGACCATCACTCCAACACACAAGATGGCTGCCCCCATGTCGTAAAAGATGGCTGCCCCCATGTGGACACAAGATGGCCAGCAGGGGAGGGCAGTTGGGAGGGACCAGGTCTGCAAGGGAGGGCAGTTGTGGGTGATCAGGCCAGCAGGGGAGGGCAGTTGGGAGGGACCAGGCCTGCAAGGGAGGGCAGTTGGGGGCAATCAAGCCTGTAGGGGAGGGTAGTTAGGGGTGACCAGGCCGGCAGAGGAGGGAAGTTGGGGGCAACCGGGCCTGCAGGGGAGGGCATTTTGGGGGGACCTAGGCCTGCAGGGGAGAGCAGTTGGTGGGGACCAGGCCTGCAGGGGTGGGCAGTTAGGGGCAATCAGGCTAGAAGGGGAGCAGTTAGGCATCCATCAGGCTGGCAGGAGAGTGGTTAGGGCAGCCATGGGCAAACTACGGCCCGCAAGCTGGATCCAGCCCGTTCAGCTGTTCTATCCAGCCCGCGGAGCCGAAAGAGCAGAGGGTTCTCTTGCTCTCCCCTCCGCTCCTTTACTTTGAATTTGTATTAGTTCACACAAACACTCCATCCATGCTTTTGTTCCGGCCCTCTGGTCCAGTTTAAGAACCCATTGTGGCCCTCGAGTCAAAAAGTTTGCCCACCCCTGGGTTAGGGGGTGATCAGGCTGGCAGGTAGAAGCGGTTAGGGACAATCAGGAAGGCAAGCAGGCAAGCAGTTGGGAGCCAGCAGTCCTGGATTGTAAAAGGGATGTCCAACTGCCTGTTTAGGCCTGATCCTACCTGGATCAGGCCTAAACGGGCATTCGGACATCCCTCGAGTGGTCCCATATTGGAGAGGGTGCTGGCTGGGCTGAGGGACACACCCCCCCTTGTGCATAAATTTCGTGCACCTGGCCTCTAGTATATATATTTTTAGAGGCCTGGTGCATGAATTCGTGCATGGGTGGGGTCCAGCCAGCCTGGCCAGGGGGAGGGGACATGGGCGGTTGGCTGGCCTGCCTGCTGGTTGAACTCCTGGTCAAGGGGACAATTTGCATATTAGCCTTTTATTATATAGGATATACACTGAGTGGCCAGAATATTATGCGTTCAGAGATCATAATAATCTGGCCACTCAGTGTAAGTTCTTTGGTTTATCTCTTCTTGTCCCCCAACTGCACATCGAGTTATGTCAGTCTATTCCATGCCTCCCTGCTTCAGCTCTTAGTTTGTTGATCAATTCATTTTAATCACTAGATTCCACAAATAAATGAGATCATGTGATATTTGTCTTTCTCAGTTTGGCTTATTTCACTTAACATAATAATTTCCAGGTCCATCCATGCTGTCCCAAAGGGTAAGAGATCCCTCTTTTTTACAGCTCTTTTTTTCTCTTCTAATTCTTACTTTTGGCATCTGGAATAAAGAGGTAAATAATTAGATACCTTTTATGATGTCCATATATTTGTGGGTTTTAAAAAGATATGAAGACTAAAGGACATTTGTTATGTTGTTGGTTTTGCTTGAGACATCTTTCATTTATCTGTTTTTAGTGACTTGAAAGATGATATATTTAGTTATTTATCTATGAATGTTTCCAAATAGGGTCTAAAGAAACCATGTTAGGTGAAAGATGGCAGGACTTTGCATTCCTGGAAGTCAGTCATGGGAAGAAAAGCCAGCTTTGGGATCAGTCAATTAGCCAGGCATGCTTAGTTTTCTTTGCTAATCGCAAGGCTTATTTTTGTCCAGAAGGGTCAAATGTTAAGACTGGTTTGGGTTCAGCAGTTGTACCCTTTGACATTTTTGAATTTATTATTTTGGAACACCTTTATACATTATACATTGAGATGTTTTATTACTTTGATACTCAGTTCTTTAAAAGTCAATACCTAGAAGTAGTTTACAATGTCATTCAGAGTCTGCTTATATATAACTAACCGTGTACAGGATAAGGATTATTGATCAAAAGATCCAGTTTCATTAAAAATATATTAACTATTCTGATAGTTTAACTTGCATCATTTCATAGTCTACAACGGGCTCCAACCTTTTTAATTTATAATGTTGATAATAAGAAACTGAATTTCAGAACCCAATCTATGAGGAGGAAAACTAATTTTTAAAACTTGTTTTTTTATTAATTTCAGAACCAAATCACTAGTAACTTCTTTTTGTAAATTTCCATCAAGTTAAATCCTTAATAAGAGATATTTTTCTTTGTCTCAGCCTCTGTTGGAAATAGTTGCAAAATATTTAGTACATAGTCTGTCAATGCTCTTTGATGCTTAAGCAACCCTGCATGCCTGCAGGTTAATGTTCTGCTGAAGGCCCTTTAAATGGAGATAAAGATCTGAACTGACAGGAGGACCCCAGGGGCCTACCCTGGAAAATGTTTTGTTTGTTTTTCTTTTTTGTAACTAAACAAATTCCTGTGAACTCTTTGTTGTCATTTTTCTAAATCCTTCAAAAAAGGGGAGATTTAGAAGACAAAATAGATTCAGGCGACAAAACATTTAAAATAGTTGCTATAGGTAGAGTCATATTCTTTAGAATTTCAGCTGGAATAGACAAAATGTTTCATGACAGACTTTCATTATTGTTTCTTAGAAATACAGCTTTGTACAGTTGTTTTTATTGCTGCTATTTAAGTAAGTCTGCAGCATGTAGAGTACAGGCTAGATTTATTTGTAAATGATTTGTAATGTAATGGAAATAATTTGTAAATAAATGACTTGTAAAACCTACATGTTTCATTAATTCAGTCCAGATTTAAGGGACAATAGACCTGTTGGCTGGAGTGTGATTGAACCTTTAGTTTAAACTCTGCACAAGGCTTATTTCTACTGTTGTCAATCATCTCACAAATTTATGACTCAATGTGGTATAGACAAGAGAAAATGAATTTGTAAAGAATATATCAAGCTTTGTGATCTACACATTGCAACAATATTATTAGTATAGATAGTGCTGGTGTTCTATAGTTTATCTGTCAAAGCATCAAAATTTTGGTGCTTATTTTTAAGTATTACATAGGGAAACAGCATATTGCATATGGAAACAAGTGTCTTAAGGACAGATTGTCTAAATTCAAATCCCAGGTTGACAATTTGTCAGCTAATTGTCAAATTTTTTGTTTCCTTGCCTCAGTCAGAGGTAAGTATCCAACGCAGAGGGTTTGGGGGAAAATTAAAGTGGACAGTATGTGCATTTAACAATTCCTTGTGCATAGTAATATCTGAATAAATATTAGCACTGACTATTAGAGCTGTCCAATGATTTTTTATATGTTTTGCAATAGGACAGATGATAAGTCATCCAACAAATACTTAATGATACAAGACATTGGTCAGATCTTCGTCTGAGACTATGTTGAAAACCATTTGCACCCTTTTTAAATGCTGGGCTATGTTTAAAATGTTTTCTGTTGTTTTGCTTTGCAGGAAAACAGGACAAGATGGAAGTAAAATGAGTAAACCAAGCAGGTCGCCTCCAGCAGCTTACAGGAACTCTTCTAATAGTTTGAAAGAGTATTCCTGTTCTTTCTTACAAAGAAGATAGGCTGTAAACTGGCAAAAAAAAGTGTGTGTGATATTTGCAGATGCTGAAGGGAAGGTACACCTTTCCCAGGCTGTCCTGTGGTTGCCCTTGCTCTTGGCGGAGTCTAGCAGGAATGGGCACAGAGAGTTTTCTTCACAGCTGGGCCCTCCGTGGATGCCAGGCCTGCCCACAGCATCAGCATGCAATAATGATTAAGCCTGTTGGAGCGTGGGGAACCCATGTCAGCAGAATTCGGCTGGTGCCTGTCAGCATTTCTAGCTATGCTGAAATTGGGGTTGCTTTTCATCGCCTGGCAACTTCAAGGTTACTCTCAATTGGGGCAGGAGGATATTGGAAGCAGATTGTTACGCAGGGATTGGAAACATTTGATTAGTCAGAGAGCTATGTGGTAGATCTCGATAATTTTATTTTTAAAGTCGTGAGTGTTTTTAAGAACCATAAAATTTCTGATGTCAGAAGTAACTCTAGATAATGCCTCCAATTTCCTCGTTTAATAAGTGAGGAAAATTATATATAAAGAAGGGAAATACAGTAGAACCTCAGTTCTTGAACTTAATTTGTTCTGAAAGGCTATTTGAGAAGCGATTTGTTCGAAAATGGAATCATTTTTTTCCATTAGAAATAATGTAAATTGCATTCATTTGTTCCAGACCCCCAAATGATTCCATGTTTTAACCTTTCTCAATTAAACCTGTGATCATTATTTTATGAGCATGTCACACTCTTGGCAACATCAGCACTCTTGGTGGCCTCTTTATGTGTTAAAATTGTGCTAATCATCGATTTAGCCATGTCATACTCAGTAAGCAGACCAGACATGTAAACACCTCTGTCATACTTTGCAATTATTTCTTTTTAAAGCTCTATTGTTGTTCTCACAACTTTCCTTTTCATTTTACTTCTATCACTATCACTAGCCTTCTTAGGAATAGTAATAAGTAGCAATAAAAGAAAAAAAGAAGAAGAAGAAATTCATAGCACAATTTCCTGAGATATTAACATGAGGCTTAGTGGTAAACTGACTCATACTCATGCATTATCTCCTTTGTTTGTCACCTGAGAGACACGTGACTGATCAGATAGGTATCAGCATGAAAGGATTGTCAGGTGGAGAACCAAAGTTTTGTTTGACAACCAAGGTACTCCCCCAGCCCACCCCACCCCAGAACAACTTAGTTGAGAACCAAATTGTTCAAAATGGGAGATGTTCAAGAACTGAGGCTTATCTGTACATCCTTTAAGAACACCACAGCATGGCCATCAGTTCAGGCTCTGGAGACAGTGTCTAAGACAGTGGTCGGCAAATGCATTAGTCAACAGAGCCAAATATCAACAGTACGATTGAAATTTCTTTTGAGAGCCAAATTTTTTAAACTTCTTCAAAATAGATTCGCCCAGGCCGTGGTATTTTGTGGAAGAGCCACACTCAAGGGGCCAAAGAGCCGCATGTGGCTCGCGAGCCGCAGTTTGCCGACCACTGGTCTAAAATTATATCTTTCTTCTTCCTACAAGCTTTCTAAACTTGGGAAGGTCATTTAACTGCCATGTACCTCAATTTCTTGATCTATAAAATGAGTATAATCACTGCTGGTGGAAATGGGGTCCTTCTACAGTCTCAAGCTAAGCATTTCAGGAGACTCAGGTGTAGGAGGTTGAGGTTTCATGGTAAAATTCACTGTAGAAGCAAAATCAAAGGACTGCCCCTGGGTTCCCAGTGTCTCATCTTCCTCTGTCCAGCCATAGAAAAAATCCAATCTTGTCTTTATCAAGCCCAGAAATATGGCCAGTGTCCAGATATTTTGCACCATTGGCTCAGTCCATGTTAAAGCTTAGTCCAGTGTAGTCTTTGTCCCCATCCAGCTAGCTAGTCTGTTCCCAGCTGTGCTCTGGCTGGTGCTGATGTACCCAGAGTCACACTGTCTGCCTCAGGCCCCAGGTGGCTGCTGGGGTCACATGCTACTATGGAGAGAAAATGAGCACACCAACAGGGTACCCCAGGACCAAGAGAGCTTTGTTACCCTTGGGTGATATTATCTCAGGCTTGGGAAGGACCAGGCGCTTCTATAACTAACCAATCAACTTCCCAAGCTTTCACAGGCTTGTGCTGGATCCTCCCCCTAACCAATCCACTCCCTAGATCTTCTGGGATTCTGTGTCCCTTCTCCAATCTGATCCTTTTTCCAGGCTAGACAGACAGGCCTCTATGGTTGCCATCTTAGTTCCTACCGCACATGCCCCATAGTAGAAGCACCTCCACCTGTGCCATCTTGGCTTCTACTGAGCATGCACCCAGAGAGAGACTTCCCCTGTGCTGTTCCATCTCTCCCCTCAGTAATCTGCAGGGAATGCCCAGTGGTTCCTGGGGAGTGTGTGAAGCAAGCAGGTTTATGCTCCCTACTTGATTATGTTTAATAATGTCTGATTCCATTTGCTCCTTTCCTTTATTAATACCTAGCTACCTATGATAACACAACAATACTGACCTCAGAAGTCAGTGTAAGGAATCAAAGCAGTATGTTTAGTAAAGGGCTTACCTTGCTGTAATAAGCGACTCAGTCAAAGTTACTTTTATTATTACTACTACTACAATTATACTTATTAGCATTATTTTGGGGAAATCACAGTTAGAAAGAAACCAGAAGAAAATGACTGTAAATCAAACATCCCTTCATGCTCTGAAACTGTCATTCTAAACCTCTAATAAGCTAGCTTAATGATAAGGAGAATTTTTATGCTTAGGATTGTTTTTGTTTTTAATTTGTATGTCTCCCAGGTCAGTATTGGATGTACTTGACAGAATTAGATACATAAAAGTTATGCTTGTAATGTTAAGTATTTACAATAACTTAATTGTTGTTTGAAAGGATTTGTTGGGTTTATGTTTTTTGTGACTTTAATATGAAATGCTTAAGATAATATTTCAAAGTATAACTGAAAAAGGAAAGTTATAAATCTAGGAAAAATATGATACTATATGACAGACACTGAGGTAGGAAAGGGCTCTTAGCAAGAAACAAACAAAAAAAATCATGAAGACTTACACATTCAAGTTCATCAAAAAGCAAAACTTTGGTTCAACACAGAAACATTAAACTGTTAAAAAATACAACTTATGCCGAAACCGGTTTGGCTCAGTGGATAGAGCGTCGGCCTGCGGACTGAGGGGTCACGGGTTCGATTCCGGTCAGGGGCACGTACATTGGTTGCGGGCACATCCCCAGTGGGAGGTGTGCAGGAGGCAGCTGATCGATGTTTCTCTCTCATCGATGTTTCTAGCTCTCTATCCCTCTCCCTTCCTCTCTGTAAAATATCAATAAAATATATTTTAAAAAAAAAATACAACTTAGCCTTAGCCAGTTTGGCTCAGTGGATAGAGCATCAGCCTGCGAAAGGAAGGGTCCCAGGTTCAATTCTGGTCAAGGGCACATGCCTTGATTGTGGGCTCAATCTACAGTGTGGGGCATGCAGGAGGCAGCCAATAAATGATTCTCTCTCACCATTGATGTTTCTATCTCTCTCTCCCTCTCCCTTCCTCTCTGAAATCAATAAAAATATATTTAAAAAGATACAATTTAGATAAGGAAAGGGATTTGTCTTATATAACTAACAAGCTTCTCATCCAAAAAAAGTATTTAGAATATTTTATAAGTCAGTAATAAAAAGTCAAGAGACCCAGTAGAAAAATGTTCAAAAGGTAAAAGTAAGAAATTCATAGTAAAAATAACTAAATAACCAAAAATATATTTTAAAATGTACAGTCTCAATAGAAATCTAAAAATGCAAATTAATTCATCAGTCTGTCCCATGTTTCCATGCCACTGGTTCTATTTTATGCATCAGTTTATTTTGGTGGGAAAAGACTAACCAAAGAATTTATATGCATACTAGAGGTCTAGTGCATGAAATTCATGCACTAAGGGGGGGGGGGGGGAGTTGTCCCTCAGTCCAGCCTGCACCCTCTCCAATCTGGGACCCCTCGAAGATGTTTGACTGCCTGTTTAGGCCCAGTCCTGGGAGGATCGGGCCTAAACGGGCAGTCGGACATCCCTCTCAAAATCCAGGACTGTTGGCTCCCAACCGCTTGCCTGCCTGCCTGCCTGATTGCCCCTAACTGCTTCTGCCTGCCAGCCTGCTCACCCCCTAACCACTCCCCTGTGGCTTGATTGCCCCTAACTGCCCTCCCCTGCTGACCTGGTTGCCCCTAACTGCCCTCTCCTATAGGCCTGGTCCCCCACAACTGCCCTCCCCTGCCAGCCTGGTCCCACCCAATTGCCCTCTCCTGCAGGCCTGATCACCCACAACTGCCCTCCCCTGCTGGCCATCTTGTGGTGGCCATCTTGTGTCCACATGGGGGCAACCATCTTTGACCACATGGGGGTGGCCATTTTGTGTGTTGGAGTGATGGTCAATTTGCATATTACTCTTTTATTAGATAGGAGGATATGTGTTGTCCATGGACACAGACAATAGGGTGGTGAAGGACTGGGGTGGAAGTGGGCCATCTGTGGAAAAGGGGGGACATCTGCAATACTCTCAACAATAAAGATAAAAAATATATAAAAAATAAGGAAAATAATGATTTATAAATAAGAATATGCCTTAATATATCTCATTAGTCTGGAATTAAGAGCTGCTTCCTAGTTAATCTGAGGAGAATTCTGCTAACATTTATGGCATTATAATGAGCTCTATTTTGCATAAAACTATGATTCACAGCATAAAGGAGTTTGTTCTATGATACAAATATTAAAATATTAAATAGTGGTTAGTGCCGGGGTGGGCAAACTTTTTGACTCGAGGGCCACAATGGGTTCTTAAACTGGACCGGAGGGCCGGAACAAAAGCATGGATGGAGTGTTTGTGTGAACTAATATAAATTCAAAGTAAAGGAGCGGAGGGGAGAGCAAGAGAACCCTCTGCTCTTTTGGCTCCGCGGGCTGGATAGAACAGCTGAACGGGCCGGATCCAGCCCGTGGGCTGTAGTTTGCCCATGGCTGGGTTAGAGGCTTTCCTTGGTTGTAAAGAAAACTAAAAACGCAGATTCCTAAAGGCCCAGAACACTGACCCTGGCTTTATGAAATTAATATATGATATAAAGTTAAAAAATAAAAATGAGATATGGTTTTTTACTAATCATGTCTGGTATGGGTAAGGCTGTGGAAGATGTAGAATTTTCAAACCCAGTTCACAGAATCTGAGTTGATGGAGATATTGGAAAGGACAATTTAGCAATATTTATTAGAACTAAAAATGTGGTCTATGCCTCATTTCTCCATATCAGCCATAGAAGAACATGTAGCAAGGAGACATGAACTGAAAAATTAATTATGTGATATTTTTCTATTTTGAACAATTATAAACAACCTAAAGTCTTTCAGTAGAGAAATGCCCAAATAAACCATATTATATTCTTTCTCTGGAATTCTAAGCATGAATAAAAAGGAAAGCATTAGATAAATCCCCAACACATATCTTAAGATAAACAGAAAAATTCATACGATGGATATACTTCAGAACAAACAATCCTAAAATCTTCATGGAACCACAAAAGACTCTGAATTGGCAAAACAATTTTGAGAAAGAAGAACAAAGCTGGAGCCCACACACTCACTAATTTCAAACTCTCTTACAAGGCTATAATAATCAAAATAGTGTGGTACAGGCATAAAAACACAGATCAGTGGGACAGAGTAGAGAGCCCAGAAATAAACATGCATATATGGTCAATTAATTTATAACAAAGAAGCCAGGAACATACAAAGGAGAAATGATAGTCTTTTTAATAAATGGTGTTGATAAACCTGCAGCCACATATAAGAGAATGAAAGTGGACCCCTATCTTACACCATACACAAAAATTAACTCAAAACAGATTAAAGACTTGAATATAGACCTGAAACAATAAAAGTTCTGGAAGAAAATGGGCACTAAGTTTCTTGACATAGGTCTTTGCTATGATTTTTTTAATCTAGCATCCAAAGTCAAACCAACAAAAGTGAAAATAAGTGGGAGTACATGAAGCCTACAAACTTCTGCACTCTGAAATAAAGCAACAAAATAAAAAGGCATCCTACTGAATGGGAGAAAATACTTGAAAATCATGTATCTCATAAGGGGTTAATATTCAAAACTTATGAGCCTATATAATTTAGTAGCAAGATTACAAACAGTTTGATTAAAAATTGGGCAGAAGATCTGAATAGACATTTTTCCACAGAAGGCAGATAGATGGCCAACAGTTACTTGAAAAGATGCTGAACATAATTGATCATCAGGGAAATGCAAATCAAAACAAAATGAGATAGCACCTCACCCCTGTTATAATAGCTATTATCAAAAAGACAAGAATTAACAAGTGTTGGCAAGAATGTGGAAAAAAGGGGAACCCTTGAGCACTGTTGCTAGAAATGCAAATTGGTGAAGCCACTATGGAAAGCATTATAAAGGTTCCTCAAAAAATTAAAAATAGAATTACCATATGGTCCTGCAATTTAACTTCTGGGTATTTATCTGAAGAAAACAAAAATATTAACTTGAAAAGACATATATACCCCCATGTTCATTGTTGCACATTTACAATAGCCAGAACATGGAAAAAAAAACCTAAATGCACATCAATATATGAATAAATAAATTATGATATATATATGAATGTTATTCATCCATAAAAAAGAATAAAATTTTACTATTTGCATGAGTGGGCCTCGAGGACATTATGCTAAGTAAAATAAGTCAGATAGAAAAAGACAAAGACCATATAATCTTTCTCATATGTGGAATTCAAAACAAAATGAAGTAAAACAAACAAAAAACCTCATACAGAGAACAGATTTGTGGTCGTCAGAAGTAGGAGTTTTGAGGTGGGAGAAATGGGTGAAGGGCAATCAAAAGGTTTATAAATAAATAAATAAATAATCTTTTAGAATAGTTTGTAAATTTAAAAACTCAAATGATTAAAAATAGGTACAACCTAATAAAATATAAATAGATGTAAACAAATAGAGTGTAGATTTTTGGAGTCTTCTGTCTTGACGTCAAAGCATAGGAAAGGCATTGGATGATAAATACAATGCATATCACTGGACATCACTGAAGAGAAGCTAAGGATTGTGGGAAAGGTGTTCAGGGAGTGATTGGGTTTTAAGGGGCCAAGAAATAATGCACCCTTTTCTACCCAATTTGAGAACAAACTAATATATAGATGGGGACAAAAATGTCAGATGGTTTAGGTTCATAACCAAATGGGCTTGCTGAGGTCTTGCTCCCCCACCTCCCATCACTTTTACTTCCCCTGCATGTCCCCTCTTTACACCAGTCTAAGCCCTGGGAAGGTCCACTGCAGGGGAGCTTAGTTCTGCATAATGTCATATTGTTCAGAGCAGAAAGGAGAATGAAGGGACTGGTTCTTCAATTTCATAACCTTTCATTAGGTTGGCTCCACCTTACTTAAAAACATGGACCAATGGCTGTCACCCAGCAGTTAGGTAACATAGTTCTCTCCTGAGCCTCAGGAGAAGTGAGGATGGAAGGGCACAAGGCAAGACTGCTCTTATTATTGCTGCTTTTACTGTTACGCTTACAATGTTCTTTGAGGGTGATGTGTTTCCCCTAACAGTATTGCTAACAACCAATGTTTTAATGCATAAAAAAAAAAAAGGAAATGTATTCTTGTAACTCAAGTGAACAAAGCCATCATTAAATAGAAATCTACACTGGAAGTTAAGCTTGCGGCCAAACAGCAGTCACATATAACTAACGTTTTAATGCTTCCTAGTAGAAAATATATTCATGTTACATTCACATAATAAAATAAAAACTAAGATAGAAAACAAAATGGTAGCTATAGCATGAGTTTTCTTTCAAAAGACTAGAAATAGCCCAGCTGTCATGGCTCAGTAGTTGAGTGTCGACCTGTAAACCAGCAGGTCCCAGTTCATTTGCCTGGTTGCAGGCTCAATCCCCCAGATTGTGCAGGAGGCAGCCGATCAATGATTCTCTCTCATCATTGATGTTTCTATCTCTTTCTCCCTTCCTCTCTGAATTCAATAAAAATATTTTTTAAATAAATAAATAAACTAGAAATAATTTCTATGAAATTTAACAGAATTTCATAAGCTTTAAATCAATGTCGATATACATTCAAGGTATTAAAAAGTACATGTGAAATAATTTACAAAATAATAAAACAGTAATTATTAAAATGTATAAACACTTATTGTGTGCCATGTACTCTGTTATGTATTTTACATGTTTTTACTTTTCCCACTTAATTCTTTTATTAGCACTATGGAGTCAGCGCTTCTTTTCAGTTAAGGCAATGAAGGCTTAGAATTGTTAAATATTTGCTCAAGGTCCCAGAAAATTTGAGCCCATTTCAACTACGTATTTACCTCTCTTGTTCTTCACCCATATTCTCTTCCAGTGTCCAGGCCATCATTGAGTAAGCTGAATATATGCATTTTAAATTAAAATAAATTAAGTTGTTTTCTTGGCATATCCATTTGCAGTAATTCACAAACTTGAATATCTACTGAGAAGAGAGAGTCCTTTATTCTTATAAACTATAATTAGAAGACTTCAATATTTTTAGAGGAAAAAATGTATCTGTTTATGGTAGGTATTTAATAATCACCTACAGATTTGCTTTAATTGTCAGCTTCTCCAAAATTACTATTATCTCCTAAATTTCTTCAGAAGTCATTATAAATAGATGTTTTGGTATGAAAAATGAGAAAGATGTTCAGTGTTTCCTGTATTTCACAAACATCGTAAATTTCCAGTCACCACAATTTCCATCTGTGGATATGAAACAGTGTTAGGCCACACGAGGCTGTACTGGAAGCAGACACACATTACTGTGCTTCTGGATTACCTCAGATCTTACACGGTGATGGTGGAAATTTACACAAAAGATTAATATTCAAATACATGAACATATATTTTATTTGCAGTAAAGGATTGTTTTATTGTAAATGCTGTTTAACATTATTAAGCTTGAGAGGATAGATAAAGTATGGGCATAAACAAAATGTGCTTCATTAGGGTATGTATCATTGGATAGCAATGATGGCCGCCTGGTCAGATGCAGCGGCCAACAAAGGTATGTCAGGTCAGGTAAGAGCTGGTTCTCTGAACCTGCAGACTGTTTTATAATTCCTATTGTTCATCTATTTAGCTTGGCTGTGAACTTTACCTAATCTGTTTTTCCAGAGAAGAACTGCGATAATCTGAAAGAAAAGTATTTGGGGACTTCCAGTAGATTCTCAAGCCAACGGATATACACCCAACGCTGAAGCATAAGTCCCTCGCTAACGTCCATTTGTGAAAACAAGGATGTCATCCTGGGTGACACTGTGCTGACGCAAGGGTGCAAAGCTTATGTTTGTCCAAGCGCAGATTTGGTTCTTATATCATAAAATATGGAAGCTACTAGCTTGATGACTCACCTTTAAATTCCCTTTTTCCCCTCTTTAAATAAAATTATAATATATTCTGAGGTACACACAAAAGAAGCTACTCTTTCATCTGCCAAAGACTGGGATTATAATCAAAGCTAGATATGGAAACTATGAGTTACCTCATGTTCTTCTCCTAAAACTTGACTCCCCAGATACCCAAATCCAATCATGCTGTCATTTATTTAGAGCTCCTAAAATTTGGGGATTAGACTGCTTATACCCGGGGCCCAAAGCTCCACTGCTTTATGCATTAATAATAGGGAACAAAGTTATTACACAAGAGAGAAGGCAATTTAAGATGCTGATTAAGTCAGATATTTAGAAATCTATTTTAGAACTTGTCATGTAGAGAAGTCAGAGAGAACAATTCATACATAAAATGTCAGTACCATCTCCTCACCCCCTCATTTTGTTCTATTTCATTTAAAGAAAACAAAAAACTAGAACAAAGAAAACACTCACCAGTATATGAAACACCACACTCAGAAACTGCTTCCTCATGTCTCAGGGGTGTGAAGCAAAACGATAAGAGCAATCTGTGTGCCCATCATCAAGCAAGCAGATTATTGGCAACTAGTAGAGGTCTGCTGTTCTTCCAACTAGTAGCAAAAGTTCCGATCAAGTGACAGCCAAATGAAAACAGGAATTTCACAGATGTGTCCAATACAGTTTTCACTTTAACTCAGGGCTGAAGGAAATGAAACGCCTGTTTCTTTAGAGGGACAAGTTGGGATAGTGGATTGAGTCTCAGACCAGGGACCACAGAGAATGTGGGTTCTCCCTCCAAGTCTACCTTCTTTGGGACTCACTATCTTCCATCTTCCATTTCTTCCTTCTTAAAGGGTAATGCCTGCCATGCCTGCCCCAAAAGAGCCTTGTGAGAAAGATCTAATGAAGAGATATATTAGAATCACCTAAAAAAATTCACTACTGTACAAGTAGAAAATGTCATTGTTAATATCGGAATTCCCTTGTGATTACTAATGAGTGTGACATCTTAACACAGAAGGAGACCTACTTTTTAAAAGTGAAGATGCAAAAACAGTACCAGAGACCAAACTACAATGTAATGTTACCTGTGAGGGAGGCTATGTCACAGGACATTTAAGAGGAGAAACTTTATTAAAAAGAAAATTTATTTTCAAGTAGAACAGCTAAGAGAGATGGGGTTTTTTGAAAACTCCAGGAAAATTTTAAGACAAAGGAAAACAAAAGAAACATTAGGAGCATACCAACTCTAGTTTAAATCATTTGAAAAACAGGAAACCCTGAGAAAAAATGAATTCATAAATATCATAAAACAAAGCTGTTGTTTTTCCTGGTCTTAATGTTTTCTGTAGTATTAATCAGGTACTTTAAACATTCAGGGCGAATTGAGAGAGAGCCAGAGAAAGAGAGGGGGTGGGAGAGGAGAGAGAGAGAGAGAGAGAGAGAGAGAGAGAGAGAGAGAGAGAGAGAGAGAGAATTAAAGGATAAGCTTCTTATGTGGAGCAAATTCTGGCCTCAGCACCCTCTTGTGCTTATTAGCTATTCCATGCAGATGTCTGAGCTGCAGGCTGCATTATGTGCTCTACAGTGATCTTGTTGATAAAGCCTGTACTTTTTAGATGAGAAGGATAACTGAGATAACTAAGCTTTAATCATTCCATTTGATCTTGTCCTGTTTGGACTAGAATGCAGATTTCCAGATTCCTAATCTTTTTGCTGCCTTTCATCATTTTTCACATTTATGAGATATGATCATTTAATTATTAGACAGTTTTTAAAATCCATTTTTGGATACTATCTAGCCATCACTACTCAAAATTATATTGCAGCACAAACTTCCAATATATGGACATGAATAAAAATTAATTATATCTTGATAATTTTGTATATTCCTTGAGATTAGAGATACAAACAAAAGGGATAGAATCTATGCTTCTATTTTTCCATGTGCAGAGAAAAAAGTTTGAAATATAAATTGCTAACAAAATAAAAATTTTAAAATTTTAGATTATTATACTCAACATTACTTTAAGAAAGTATAGTGGCAGGGATTCTAGACTAAATCACCCTTATTAATATTAATAGATAGATACATAACCTTTTGGAGAACTGTGAGCTCTTTGTCAGAATTTAACAGGGGGCAGTGAGAATCCTGTCATGTTAACTTTCACTGGGAATGCTTATCCGTGATAATGGGATGCCCTTTCTTTTTTGGCTTCCAGAGACTATAGGCAGAGTGTTTTCAGCAAAGATCCTTTGTATTGAGAATGCAGATGATATTTTTTTTCTACTTTGTGGGCTGATGTAGAATTTTCTAGAATGTTACCTACAATATTTAGATACTAATCCCTGAAATAACATTTAGCATAAATATACAATTTTTTTCTTAACACAACTTACATTTATAGTATCATCAGACTAAATATGGCCTTAAACAAACGTCTTTTCATTCCTCTATTTCAGAGCTTCACACAAAGTATGCTTTTTTAAAAGGTATGTTTTTATTGATTTTAGAGAAAAAGGGAGAGGAAGGAAGGGAAAGGGAGAGAGAGAAAGAGAAAGAGAGAAAGAAACATCGACTAGTTGCCTCCCTTATGCACCCCAACTGGGGATCAAACCTGAAACCTGAGCATGTGCCCTGATGGGGAATTGATGGGAATTGAATCTTGGACTTTCCATTACATGGACAATGCTCAACCAACTGAGCCACACCAGCCAGGGCCACAAAGTTTGTTTTGATCTGCATTCATTGCCATCTATAATTGTGGCATTCACAAACAATTCCACTTTGGCAGACTATATTTACATTTTGAATTTCATTGTGTTTAGAATAATGAGGCTATTGATGGCTTCTTCCATTTTCCATTTTAATAGCGCCTTAAATTTGAACTGTGGCCCTTTTGTGCATCAATCTGATCTCACAAATTTTGTGAGATCATGCATTTTATTTGGCATGCATTTTCAGTATCTATGAAGCAGTTAGAATAAAGTCACTTCATATCATAAGTTTAAATTCCATTAATTAAATCAAGACTTTTGCAAATGATAATTTAATTGTCCCATAGAGCAAAGGTTCAGCTGGAAAGTGACATGCATTATTATTTTATTGAAAAATTCAAACTCTTCCCAGAAGAAAGCATTATTTTTTTTTAAATAAAAGCAGTGGAAATTTTCAAAATATTTCAGTAAAATTTTGGACATAATTAAGTAATAGGTATTGGATTTAACTACCCAAAGTAATCAACTATAAAACTGAACAAAATATATGAAGTAACTGTTTTCAGACGTTGGACCATATACCACACAGGTCTGCCATTTTTAAGAAAAGGAAAATATGTGAATTTAGATAACATCTTACATTCTCCTTAGCTTTCTGCCTGGGGCACTTTTCCAAACAAGGTTGAGAACAGTGGTCTTGCTAGGTGGAGGAGATGGATATCAAAGTTCAAGGCTGCTGAGGCAACTGTAATTCATGGAGAAGAGTATCGAGAGAGGAAATAGTTACCCAGGGAAGCAGTGTTAGAGATCTGCATATAGGTTCCTTGAGTGTTTTTCCAGTACCAACCTGGCTTTGCTCAGGGTGAAACTCCATGATTACCAGCCAAGAAGAGCTACCAAAGGGTGAGCACTGGGATACTGGAGGTTACACAGTGCAGGGTGGCCCTGGAGTTCTGACCAGTCAGGGTGCAGTTACATCACTGAGTACCCTAGGCATTCTGTTGAAATCATAGAAAAGCCACACCTTAAAAGTAGCACTATCCACTAAATCAAAAAGTTAACAAAAGATCTGAATATATATTTCATTAAAAAAAAGATATATGAATGGCTAATAAGCACACAAGAACTTGGTCAACATTCTTAGTAATCAGATGTAGTAAATAATAAAGGCACCCCACTACATATCCACTAGAATGGCTATAATGAGAAGTATAACATTACCAAATGTTGGCAAGGATGTGGAGAAACAGGAAAATTCATGTATTCTGGTGAAAATGAGAATGTTACTTTGGATAGCATTTCTGTAGTTTCTGAAAGTGTTAAATATAAATTTACCATTCATCCTTGCAAATCCACTTCTAGAAACCTACCCAAGAAAAATAAAAATAGATCTATACAAAGACATGTATGTGAATGTTTATAGCAGTATCCTATATAATAAAAGGCTAATATGCAAATTGTCCAACTGGGAGTTCGATCAACCATGAGTTTGACCCCTTGCTATGATGTGCACTAATCACCAGGGGGTGGCATGGAACAAAGGAAGGCCCCGGCCAGCAGCCGGGGAAGGAAGGCCCCAATCGGCCCTGATTGCTGGTCAGGCCTAGGGACCCTACCCGTGCATGAATTTCATGCACTGGGCCTCTAGTTATTAATAATAGCCAGAAAACAATAAACAATCTAAATGTCCATCAATTGGTGATTGGATAAACAAAATAGGTATATGCATACAATGAAATTATATTCAGCAATTAAAAGGAATGAACTGCTGATATATGCTATAAAATATATTAAGCTGAAAATTTGCTAAATGAAAGCCAGATTCAAAAGACTATTTAATTTATATTCAATATCTAAAAAAGGCAAAATTGTAGTTAGAAAGCAGGTCAGTATCTTCCTAAGAATGAAGGTAGAAGCTAGAATTCACTATAAATGGCACAAGAATTTTGGGGGATAATGAAAATGTTCTTAAACTAGATTGTGGTGATAATGATACAATTATATAAATTTACTAAAATTGTTGATTTGCTAAAAAAAATAGGTCTGTATTAACCAAAGAGTAAGTGCCACTCTTAAGCCATTCTAAACAGCCTAAAGTCAATCTGATCCACCAGTAAATTAACTGCCTGCCAGGCTCAACCTTATTTGGGAGGCAACAAAACCTAGACTCCAAACAAAATAGAAACTGTAATACCCAACATATAATAAAAAGTTACTAGGCATGCAAAGAAGCAGGAAAATGCGTGCCATAATCAGAAGGCAAAAAAGTCAATAGAAACAGACCTGAGATGACCCAGAAGGTAGAATTATGAAATAAAACCTTTCAAAGAGTATTATAAATATGTTTGAGACATAAAAAAGAAAACAGATATTTTAGATGAAGAGATGGTGGATTTCAACAGAGAAATCAAAATCATAAAAATTAAATACATGGAAAATCTGGAACTAACAAAAAGTCAGAAATGAAAATTTCACTAAATGGGATGAACAGCAGATTGGAAAATACAGAAGGAAGTAACTGTAAATTTAATTCAGAAAATCTGTATTTAAACACACAGAAAAAAAATATTTCTTAAAAGTTAAGTGGCCTGTGAGACACATCAAGTGGTAGACATATGTGTAACCGGAGCCACAGAAAGCGCACAGTTTCACATTTCAGTGGCTTACATCACACCCAGAGTACCAGTCAGACTTCTTTCCAGAGGTCCAGACCTCCTGGCTTTTCCCATTTCTTCAATCACATCTTGTTTCTTTGTCCTCCTCACACTGAAGTTTTCAGCTATGCTAAGCTACTTTCAGTTCCTTGAACTAAGTCAGTTATCCTCCTTCAGACCGGCTGGGCTTGCTCTCTGCCTGCAATTCCTTTCCCCAACTCTATGTGGCTGCCTGCCTTTCTTCCTCGTTCTCTCAGCTCTGGTGGTCACTTGCTCAGAGACATCCCATCCTTAACCATCCACTCTGAATCATGTTTTTGTGGCAACTAATTTTTTTCTATTCAAACTTATAACAGAGTAGCATATATACTATACATATGATTTTTTAATCTGTTGGTTGGCTTGCTCAGTGCCTTCCTACACCACTCCTCAGGACTATAAACTGCATGAGGCACCATTTCTATTTTATTTTCTGGTGAAAACCTATGATAGTGCCTGACACATTCCAACATGGTTGTAATACATACATTTCTTGAACAAATTATGCATGAAAACCCAAAAGTTTTACAACAAGTTAGAATAAATGTCTTACTAATTGGTACACTGGTGTTGAAATGTGGTTTCCTATGGCAGTGGAGTAAGAGGCCTGCTGATGTATGTAGATTGTGAAGTAACCACACTTGTATAGGAGGGCACTTATTTCATCTCCATCAATTTGTTGAGCACCTTTTATTGTCATCCAATCGAAAAAGGAAACAATAGCCCTAACCGGTTTGGCTCAGTGGATAGAGTGTCGGCCTGCAGACTCAAGGGTCCCAGGTTCGATTCCGGTCAAGGGCATGTACCTTGGTTGCGGGCACATCCCCAGTAGGGGGTGTGCAGGAGGCAGCTGATTGATGTTTCTCTCTCATTGATGTTTCTAACTCTCTCTCCCTCTCCCTTCCTCTCTGTAAAAAATCAATAAAATATATTAAAAAAAGAAAAAGGAAACAATAAAATATGTACATAAATTGACACTCAATATTTGATTATTTTGCCAAAGTCCAATACACAGTGCAGTTACAGAGCTAAATTTGAATGATTAGTACCAATGTAAAATAGTATAATGCTTTTTATAGTTTAAATTGCTTTCATAAACATTATCTCATTTGATTCTCATTATAAACAAACAGCAGAGATCATTTTGGTCCATGCTTTTGGAAAATCATAGAATTTTGCTAGTAGAGCTGAAAAATCTACAATGTCATTTAATTCTGTTGCTGCTTGTATAGAGAAGAAAGCTGAGGCCAAGAATCATGATAAAGGTGAGCTCAGGTCTCAGAGCTCATTAGGCTCTGGATTCAGGTCCTTTCTTGAGCAACTGGAAAATGACTGAACATGCTTCTGCAACACTTTAACACCATACTAATGACTTTTAAAATGCACTATTTTATTTAAATAAATTGCAAATTTTTTTCTGAAAACATGGACCATGAAGCAATAAAAAGATCATTTATGCCCCACTACTGAAATAGAACAATTGTTTCATTTTTGTATATTATTTTCTAGTATCTTTCTTTGATTTGCATGTTTCATAGAAGTATATACATATATAATTTCATTCTTAACATGTAATTCTTATATTTTTATTCTTGAAAGATTTATGTAATCATCACTTTAATATATATTTAATATGCTGCCTAATGAACATAGTATAATTTATCTCATTCCCATTTTAGACATTGAGGTTGTTTTCACTTTTATGAATAATTCTGAGTATTATGATTAGTATTCCCTGTAGGATGATTAGAGGATCAAATGGAATGAATATTTTTAACATCATTGACTCACATTGTCAAAGGGTTTACCTCAAAGGATGTGTCAATATCACTAATAGTGTGTGAGAAACAGTTTACAAGGTTTTATTCTCATTGGGTATTATCATTTAAAAGTAAATCACTTCTTTAATGGGCAAAATAGCTCCCAAATGTTCTTTTATTTTGCATTTATTTGCTTATTAATGAGATCAACCATTTTCCAATTTGTTTGTTTACCTGATATCTTTTACAGCTAGATTAAGCTACTATTTTTTTATGACAAGCTAAGATACTAAAGATGAAAAGCAATGGAGAGTGGAGATGAAGAAAACAGAGGCAGAAATGATTACTGACCCCTTACAAGGCTGTTGATTATTTCAAATAATATTGTCAGATACATTAATATGCAAATTATGAGAAAGAGGAAGCAAAAATCACAAGACTTGAGCTCATAATATAGTGAAAATTACCTCTAATTGGCTCAGTTTAAGGTACTTTTATCCTTTGTCAAAGTTTTTACAAACCAAATGCATTAAGTAAAGGAATTACTTAATATTAAAAGAAAATAATGAATACATGAATAAGTTCTGCATGATGGGTTCACAGCTGTGCTGGGCAATAAGGTAGTCAGTAGGTCAGGGACCCATTGAATGCTTGAAAGGGATCTAGTCTGAATGAGATGCTCTGAAAGTACAAAATACACACCTGCTTATGAGGACTTAGTGCAAAAATAATGTAAACATCTCATTAATAATTTTTATTGATTACATCTTCAAATGCTAATATTTCAGATATATTAGGTTAAATAAAACATACTATTAAATTAATTTTACCTGTTTCATTTTACTTTACTTTTAAAATGTGGCTGCTAGAATATTTATAATTGCATATATGGCAAGTTGACCAGTCCAGGTCTAAAAAATCATTACAATCTCAGATTTTAGAAAAGCTTTTACAAAATTTCAGTACTTGGTCCAGAGACCTAAATGGGTATAGGACTCAAGAGAGAGAGACTGAATGCACCATGTAATTAAATTAAGTAAAGAGTGTGGCATTCAGCAACCAATATGGCCAGCAAGGAGGGCTCTGGTGAGCTTAGATATTTGTTCATAAGTTCAGATTTTAAAGGACTTAAATACAAAAGACAAACATAGAAGAACATAACCAGCTACTCTCAGGACTCTTACATAGAATGAGCTAGAACAAGCCAAAGGGGCTTTGAAAACTATGTCCAGAAAACCAAAAAGAGCAAAGAAGGACAGATACTGGCTAGAAACGCTGGGAAAATATTATTATACTAGTAGCCTGGTGCATGTATTCATGCACATTGAAAGGAAATGAATTAGAAGAAATATTTTAATATCGCTATTTGCCCTTTCTCTATAATAGAAGTGTCAACCAAATTCACGATCAACAATGACAGATCGAAACACACACGTGCGATTGGCACCAGCGGAGCTTTATATGTATTGTGTATGTGCGAGTCAACTTAGCCATATCCTATCTAATAAAAGAGTAATATGCAAATTAACCATCACTCTGCTATACCCACAAGCCACGCCCACCAGCCAATCAGGAGCGAGTATGCAGATTAACCCAACCAAGATGGCTGTGGCCACAGAGAGAGCAGGAGGCTTGGGTTTCCCTGGCAATGGAGGAAGCCAACCTTTCCACACACCCTGACTGGCCTAGGCCTCCACTCAAGGCTACAAAGTTTCAATTATAGAAGATAAATAAATCCCAGATACCAGGGTCTCCGCTTGAGTTGCCTGGGGGTGTGGCCGGCCTGCAAACCACCACAGGCCCCTCGCCCAGGCCGCCCCATGCCCCAAGGGAACCCCCACCCTGATCTGGGACACCCTTTAGGGCAAACCAGCAGGCCCCCACCCATGCACCAGGCCTTTATCCTATCAAATAAAAGAGTAATATGCAAATTGACCATCACTCCAACACACAAGATGGCTGCCACAAGATGGCTGCCACAAGATGGCCAGCAGGGGAGGGCAGTTGGGAGGGACCAGGCCTGCAAGGAAGGGCAGTTAGGGGTGACCAGGCCTGCAGGGGAGGGCAGTTAGGGGTGACCAGGCTGGCAGGGGAGGGCAGTTGGGGGGGACCAGGCCTGCAGGGGAGGGCAGTTAGGGGCAATCAGGCTAGCAGGGGAGCAGTTAGGCATCAATCAGGCTGGCAGGGGAGTGGTTAGGGCGTGATCAGGCTGGCAGGCAGAAGCAGTTAGGGGCAATCAGGAAGGCAGGCAGGCGAGCAGTTTTGAGCCAGCAGTCCTGGATTGTGAGAGGGATGTCCAACTGCCCTTTTAGGCCCGACCCTCCCAGTAGGGTCGGGCCTAAAAGGGCAGTTGGACATCCCTCAAGGGGTCCCAGATTGAAGAGGGTGCAGGCCGGGCTGAGGAACACTCCCTCCCCTGTGCACAAATTTTGTGCACCAGACCTCTAGTATATATTAGAAATTCATGCATGGGGGAGGGAGTGTTCCTCAGCCCAGCCTGTACCCTCTCCAATCTGGGACCCCTTGAAGGATGTCCTACTGCCAGTTTACAAGGATCGGGCCTAAACCAGAAGTCGGACATCCCTCTCGCAATCTGGGACTGCTGGCTCCTAACCGCTCACCTGCCTGCCTGCCTGCCTGATTGTCCCCAACTGCCCCCCGCTGCCGACCTGCTTGCCCCCAAATGCCCCCCCACCAGCCTGATCACCCCCAACTGCCCCCTGTGTCCATGTGCTCACCCCCAACTGCATCCCCTGCTGGCCTGCTTGCCCCCAACTGCCCGCCCTGCTGGCCTGCTCACTCCAAACTGCCCCCTCCCCTGTCCTGATCACCTCCAACTGACCCCACTGACAGCCTGCTTGCCCCCAACTGGCCCCCCTGCTGGTCTGCTTACCCCCAACAGCCCCGCCCTCCACCAGCCTGATCACTCACAACTGCCATCCCATCCTGGCCTGATCACCCACAACTGCCCTCCCCTCTTGGCCTCTAACCACCTCTACCTCGGCACTGCCACCATGGCTTTGTCCAGACGAACGTCCAGAAGGTCTCCTGGAAGGTCTCCCAGTCTAATTAGCATATTACCCTTTTATTAGTATAGATAGAGGTCTGGTACATGGGTGGGGGCCAGCTGGTTTGCCCTGAAGGGTGTCCCAGATCAGGGAAGGGATTCCCTTGGGGAATGGGGCGGCCTGGGCAAGGGGCCTGTGGTGGTTTGCAGGCCGACCATGCCCCAATAAGGTGAGGGTCCCTGCTGCGGGTGTGTGGCCAGCCTGGGTGAAGGGCTGAGGG
The DNA here is from genome assembly GCF_963455305.1 of Plecotus auritus. NCBI lineage: Eukaryota > Metazoa > Chordata > Mammalia > Chiroptera > Vespertilionidae > Plecotus > Plecotus auritus. The sequence goes on along the minus strand of NC_137771.1, from coordinate 87,360,570 downwards.
CTGTTTTCAAGCAGGCCACACCCCATTCAGGGTGGGGGTTCCCACTGGGGTGCCTGGCCAGCCTGGGTGAGACACTGATGGCTGTTTGCAGGATGGCCACACCCTCTTCAGGATGGGGGACCCTGCTGGGGTGCCTGGCCAGCCTGGGTGAGGGGCTGATGGCTGTTTGCAGGCTGGCCAAGCCCCCCAGTGGGAACCCTCACCACATTGGGGTGTGTTCAGCCTGGGTAAGGGGCTGAGGGCCAATTTCAGGCTGGCCACGCCCCCCAGCGACCTAGGCCCCCAGCCACTCCTTGAGCGGAGGTCAGGGCAGGCTGGAAGCTTGGGTTTCTCCCAGCGACCCAGGCCCCCAGCCACTCCTTGAGCGGAAGCCAGAGTGGGCGGGAAGCTCGGCTTCCTCCAGTGCCAGGGGCAACCCAAGCCTCCTGCTTGCTCAGGCCAGTGGGGGGCCATTAGGGGTGATCAGGCCAGTGGGGGGGGGGTAGGTGGGGTGAGCAGATCAGCAGGGGGCCAGTTGGGGGTGATCAGGCTGGTGGGGGAGGCATTTGGGGGTGAGCAGGCTGGTGGCACGGGGCAGTTGGGGGCAAGGAGGCAGGCAGGCAGGCAGGTGAGCGGTTAGGAGCCAGCAGTCCCGGATTGCGAGAGGCATGTCTGACTGCCAGTTTAGGCCTGATCCCTATAAACCAGCTGTAGGACATCCTTTGAGGGGTTCTAGATTGGAGAGGGTGCAGGCCCGGCTGAGGGACACCACCCTGTGCACAAATTTCATGCATTGGGCCACTAATATATATATAATAAACTTACTTAATTAGACCTGCTTTCTGATTTAGCTAAACTTTTTCCAGCTCAGTGAAGCACCCCAACTTCTCTTTCAGGTAATTGTCAGCAACATAGCAGTAAATATCAACACAAAGTTGATTATTATTGTAGATCACGCAAGGAGAACAAAGGGTAAAATATTTAACTGCAGCAGTGTTTGACTATATTCTGCACAGTGAGAAAACCTGAAGTCATTTTCAAGGTCCACCATTTCTTACTTCTTTTCCGTCGGGTCAAGTTTCTAAACTTCCTAAATCTCCGTTTTCTGGCTAACGAAAAGAAAATAGGATTCTACCGAGTCTCCTATCTACCTACTCCAGGACTTCTGTGAAGATCAAATGAGATGAAGCATGGGAAAATGCTTCACAAACATTTGGTTAAAGTGTAAAATATTTGCACCTGGCTATAAAGCAAGTAGGGTTCCTGGGTTGAAGAAACTTCAAGGATACTAGTTGTTAGGGAGACGAAGCCAGGCGTTGCTACGTGACATCATTACCCTGTGCCCACAGCCACCATTTCTGGTCTGGGCTGGGCTGTGGGCCACATTTTGTGCCATGGGGTCTTGGCAGCATTGGCTGCAATTTGGTGGGGTATTGCTCCAGGGTGGTGGCGGGGCCTATGTCCCATTTGGGGGAAGCCGAGTGTTGGTTTGTGGGGGCCAGGTCCATAGTGCCGCTTATTGTTAAATGGCCTGTTGCTGGGGAGAGGAAGCTGGGTGTTGCTACGTGATGTCATTACCTGGTGCCCACAGCCACCGTTTTTGGTCTGGGCTGGGCTGTAGGCTGCATTTTGCACCATGGGGTCTTGGCAGCGTTGGCTGCAATTTGGTGAGCTGTCACTCTGGGGTGGTGGCGGGGCCTGTGTCCCACTTGGAGGAAGCCGAGTATTGGTTTGTCGGCACCAGCTCCATGGTGCCGGCCAGTGAGCATCACAGCAGATCCTGCATTGACTGTCTGCCCCATGGTGGTCAGTGTGCATCATAGCAGACGATCAGAGGGACACTTAGCATATTAGCCTTTTCTGTATTTAGATGAGAGAGAGAAGATAGAATTATGCAACCCCAATTTTGCTTCTCCTAAAAAGAATGATCTTCAATCTGGAAACCAGAGACAAAATCTCAAGAGAAAAATGAACTCAAGATAAAAAAAGAGACACTTGATAACATCCAGGTGTTAAAAATAAGTGTTTGTCTCTAATTGCAGAAAAATTTTATTTCTGGGTAATGAAATCATCAGTAGTCTTTGGTAATTGACTTGTTCCAAATTTGAATTCATCCAATTACTAGATTATCAGTTCTTTGAGAACATGGACTTGACTTCTTTTATTCACTGCAACGTTGACTGGCATATAACAAGTACTTAGTAAATACTTGCAAAATAAATGAGCAGAGAACATAGAATTGACAGATAATTAAAACTGGAAACATATTCAGATCCTCAAAATGAGGGTAATGAGAATTCTGGATTGTCTAGATTATACAAACAAGAGGTCAATAGTGGAAAAAAATTTAGCGTGGCTTACTAAAAAAAATTCATGATATGCCAGGATTCCTCTAGAATTGTACACCTAGTTTAATCCACAAAGCCATTAATTGGTGTTATACTAGTACACATTTGGCAGATAAGAAACCTGAGACCCAAAGAAGTTAAATAATTTGCCTACAGTTCATCTAGCTGGTAAGCAGAAAATTTGCCACACAAAACACACCTACTAACTCCAAAGTCATTATTTTCACTCTATTAGTTGTCCTTGGAAAGGGAAATGATTACTTTGAACTGGCATATTCACAATAAGAATGATAGTGCTAAACTCTCCTAATTTCCTTTTTTAAAAAAAAAATATTTTTTATTGATTTCAGAGAAGAAAGGAGAAGGAGAGAGAGATAGAAACATTAATGATGAGAGAGAATCATTGATTGGCTGCCTCCTACATGTCCCCTACTGGAGATCGAGCTGGGCATGTGCCCTTGACCGGAATCGAACCTGGGACCTTTCAGTCCGCAGGCTGACGCTCTATCCACTGAACCAAACCAGCAAGGGCTCTCCTAATTTCCTTTTAAATCAGGGTGCTAAATTGGTTGATGCCATAGATAATAAATTTATACAATTTTTTAAAAAGCAGGGAAATACCCCAAATCTGAATATATAAAGAAGTTCCTAGTAGAATTTTCTAGTTATTCTGCATGAAACAGAGGTTCAGAGGCCTATCCAAATAGCTACCCATTCACCTTTGCAGAACATAATCCATTGCCATAATGAAAGTGTAATCAGATTTCAGCAGGTCAAGTGATAAAGTTGCTTTTACAAGTCTTGCAGCTAAGGCTGGATTGTGACAATCTGACCAATTAGTAGTATGTGGAACCACTGGCCCCAAGTAGTGTGAATTAATGAACTGATATGAAACTAAAAGGAAGTCATATGGCATAAAGCTCATTTTTATGAGGCTAATCACATTCTCATTTTCAGCTGATGACACAATTTTATATCAATTCCTATACTGGACAGTTAACCTATACATTCCCATTTACATGTATCCCCCCCCTTTTTTTTTTACTTCTACTTCCTATAGAACAACAAAAAGTGCCCTGAATGGAGTTTCTATGGAAGGTGCATTCTGCTTTGATGTTTAATCCATGCATCTTCATGTGCACTTCTCAGAAAGTTTGGGCTCTGTAGTCCTCAAGAAAGAATCAAGAGAATCTTAGTCTCCTCATTCCTATCATTACTCCAGAAAGGATTTTTGGATGTGGACAAGCATTCTCCTCTCCAGCTGCAGAGTCCTGTTCTCTCTATTTGACCACTTTAGAATATCTCCACTGCCCTGTTATTCTTCCTGCCAATGGGAACTGACATTGCAGTGACTTTGGGTTTAGTTGCTGTCACAATGACACAACTCCTGGCTCCAAATCATTCATTTCTCTCCCCCCACCTCCATCATCACTAGCCACCTCTATCGCCCTTTCCATTTCCGACACATGCGCTAGTGGAGATCCAGGAGAAACCCTCATTCCATCAATGGTAGAATCCTTTTCCTCGGCCCCCGGTGAACGTAGCCTCACTCTTTTAGTTAATCACAAGCTGTCTGAGTGTCACAGTCCATTTATTTCATTTAATTAGATTTATTTAGCTAGGGACTGACAAGAAAATTGGTCATTTCATTTAAATAAGATCCATTGAACAGCTATTCTATGTCAGGAACTGAGGTAAGAACGAGGAATAAAAAGTGCATGAAGACAAATTCCTTGCCTTCAAAAATTGGTAAGTTTAGAAAGATGGAAGTAAAGTAAATCAAATACATGGGAGATGCTAGTAGAAGTACAGATGTGATGCTGTAAGCTCAAAGAAAGAGTCTCTAAACCAGACTGCTGAAGGCTGTGCACAAGTGAGACTTAAGAATGAGTACAAGGCAGGTGTGTAAATAAAAAGGAGATGGGTTTCCAGAAGGAAGTGTCAGCATGAATAAGGGCAAGAGGCTTGATGAGGTGACATTTTGGGAACTGCATTCAGTTTGCCACAGGGAAAGTGTAGGTCGGGAGGGCTGAGGGACAAATGTGAGAAAGGTAGGTGGGCTTTGGATCATGCAATATTTAGAATTTTCTTCTTATTGCTGTGGGGAACCAAGGAAGGACTTTAAGCTGGGCTATGATAGGATCTCATTTGCTTTTCTGAGGGACTACTTCTGGCAGCCACGGATGATTAAGATAGCAGGAAAAAGACAAGAAGAAGGAAAGACCATTGAGGGGTTAGTTAGTAATATTTACAGAAAGTGGTGAGGTTTTGAACTAGGCCCCTGAAGAGAAGTGATGGATTTTAGAGTGATTTAGGAAGTCAATGGAAAGAACTTCATGAAAATGTGTAATTGGGGGTGAGGAATGGGGAGGAGGTATAAGGAACTTGAGTTTCTGGCTTGGGTAAGTTAGGTGGACAAGAATAACACATACAGGGGACACATGAGAAGGGTAAGTTTGGGGAATGAAATGGCTCAGTGTTGGAAATGTTGAGATGTTTGTGAAACACAGGTGGGGGAATGTGTATTAGGCAGTTGTCCCAAAGGACTTGCCACTCCAGGGGAGTGGGCTGGGCTAGAGGTGTGGATACAGATGGATATCATCAACCTGTTATCATGGCTGAAACTTTGGGTTTGATGAAGTGACTCAGGGAGTGGTGTAGAGCAGAGGACAGAATGGAGCAGAGGGAAAGTTCATGGTTGGTCTTTACTGTTTTGTTTTGTTAATATGGAGGCTTTTGCAGGAACTTTTTGGGGTTTTTTAGTGCTGAGAGGAAATAGCCAAAGGAGAAAATTCAAAAATACAAAGGAGACCAGGTAAGTGCTAGAGAAATTTTTCTGAGAGGACAGAAGACATTCATTCATTTCCACAAACATTTACTAAGGGCCTTTAGGAATCCTGTATATTAAAGAGCTAATATGGTAATTAGACCAAACAGCAGAACGACTGTCCAGATGACATTCTGGACAACCATCCTGATGACTGTCCGGACGAAGCTGGGGCTGTGAGAGCCAGCCGAGGGGCTGTGAGGGGCTGTGAGGGTCGAGCCCCTTGCACGAATTTCATGCATCGGGCCTCTAGTCTAGGGATAAAAGATTCCTGCCCTCATGCAGCTTACATTCCAGTGGTAACAAGAGAGAGCCAGCAAGAAGTATGTTAGAAGGGGGCAAGTGCTACACAGAAAAATAAGGCTGCTTCAGGAGGTCAGGGTGTGGCAGCGAGAGTTTTTGTATGCGATTTAAATAGTGATTAAGGAGGAATCCTGAGGAGCTGACAAAAATTTGAAGGAGATGAAGGAGAGAGTAATGCAGACATCTGGGGGAAATGTTCTAGATAGGGGAATAGTGAGTGCAGATAATCTGAGTCGCGGGGAACAGTCAGGAGTGTGGCTACAGCAGAATGGGGTGTGGGGAGGGCAGACTGCACCGGACAGGTACAGAGATCGTGCAGAGAGTTGTAAGTCCTTGTAAGAAGCATGACCTTTTCTCTGACTGAGATGGGATCCATTGGGAGGCGAACAGAGGAGGAACAAGGTTCGACAGATTTTAAGGATCAGTTTAATGACTGAGTTGAGGGTAGACTATTGGAGGCTATATTAGTCAAAGTTCTCCAGAGAAATAGAACCATTAGTATGTGTGTGTCTGCTTGGATGTGCACACGTGTGTGTGTGTGTGTGTGTGTGTGTGTGTATTCTGTAATTCAATGATTTGGAAAAACACTCTTATCTAAACCAGTAATTTCTAGTATTGCCTAGGAGTAAAAATAAATTCAAACTACTTTAAATACTACAGGGGACACTTTTTATTTTCTCTCATAGAGGGTTTTTTTATTATTATTACTTTGAAAGATTTTTTTTCTACTTTTCACCATTTAAAATACATTTTTTATTTTCATGCTCTGTTTTCAGTAATACAAAGTTATTGACTTTTTTTGGTATTAATTATTCCCCATAATTTAATTAGGGCATTTCTGGATCACTTTCCCCTTCCTGCATCTTCTCTCTTTCCTTCAAACCTTTCACGCCAGCAGAATGTGTTGCTGATGAATTCATTGTAATGTCAAATTTAAAAATCTACCCCAAGAAAGGTAAATGCATTCCTCTCTACAACCTGCATCAGATACAACAGATGTTGGATTTCTGTGTCCTCCCTTGATCCATCCTCCATAGTGTGAACCTTGAGTTAAATATCAGGAAAGATAGTTACTAAAAAATTACCTGGAGCCCTGGCTGGTTTGGCTCAGTGGATAGAGTGTGGCCTGCAGACTGAAGGGTCCTGGGTTTGATTCCAGTCAGGGGCACATGCCAGGGTTGTGGGCTCGATCCCCAGTAGTGGGTGTGCAGGAGGCCAATTGGTGATTCTCTCTCATCATTGATGTTTCCATCTCTCTCTCCCTCTCCCTTCCTCTCTGAAATCAATAAAAATATAAAAAATTAAACTGGAAATCAGAACTCTGTCCTCTTTCTATTTTCTGAAAATGAAGTAATCATGGGGCACCCTTTCACATCTATACAGTGAATATAAGTATAGAATGTGCATCTGTGACCCCAAAGAGTTGTCTTTCTAGATTCCAAAAAAAGGGCATGCATTTTTGAATGTCCAATACACATTGATGTCAGACATCATTACTGGCAGCACATTTCTACATTTTGTGGTCACACACCCAAAGGATCTCCTCCAAGAGATCTCTCCCTCTTGCCCTTGATTTGGGGGGAGAATGGTCCGACACACGAAGCTTTGTCATGAAAGCACCACCTTGGCAGCTGGAAATAACCTTAAATAGTAGCATTGCTTCACACCCCTTTTGCTAGGAAGATCAGTATGGAATGTGGCGACTAATAAGGCCAATAGGGACATTCTTCAGGAGAATGCTGGGGTCCGGCTGAGGAAGGATCACTGCGGCACAGTCACCCATAAACACTGGCTCTTGTTTCAGTCCAGTGGAGAGTGGTGGCTGGTAGTTTTCATTAGTCATAGACGCTATGACCTGGGCCAGGCTTTTTTTTCTTTATAACATTTGGAGTTGCAAACCAAAATGCCCTTCCCGTGGAGTGAGTTTGCCTCTGCTACCATTTCCAAGTGGCAGGTTATTATTATAGGGGTGACACAGGCACACAGAGTCACTAGTAAGCTATTGTTTCCTTTGCTGAGAACAGCTGGAGACAGAAAAGCCTTTCAGAGAGTAATTTATCTAGACTTTTGCAAGCCGATAAGAAAGTGTACTGACACAAGGCTGAGCAACTTGCCCTGTCACTGAGGACAGAAAATGCCCCCGGAGGTGACTGCATGTCTAAAAGTTTCACTGCGGATCTTGGTACTGCTGAGGCTTAGAGAAATGCTGCTCAGGGATTCTGAGAAAATCCTGTCTTCTCACAAAGGAGAAACAAAGAACGGAGGCACTCAGCGTCCTTTTCCCTGCAGACAACCAGACCAACAGAGGTAGACACTGCACCATCTACCAAGGGACAGCGTCTCACTGGCCCATCCTGGTCTTTCATCTTCATCACCAGCACCATAGCAAGCATACTGCTCAGCACAGGTGGGCGTTCAAACTTCTTTTCTTCCCTATTTTTCTCCTTTGCTGTCATTCACCACCCCTTCCTCCTCTGTTCTTTTCTTTCTCTTCTTATCATGATCCTTCTTCCTCAACCCTTAGGGACTGAGTCCTCTTATATCCCAGGAGCTGTGCCCAGGTACAATGTGGAGAGCCTGAAACATGGTGAGTTTCAGCAACATGCATCCTCCTAGATGTTAAAAAAAAAATCGCCTGACCAAAATCATTTGATTCGCAGCCCAATTATTTACCATGTTCAAAAGATTTGTGTTTCTAAATTAAGAATTGCAATTATTATTTATAAAATATGATCGGGCCTCCAAGTGTCACCTAATTCATTGATTCATTTATCCATTCACAAATACTTATTGAGCATCTGATTTCCACTAAGAACTGGGTAAACAGTGAGTAAACAACCAAAGATTATCTATGTTCATGAAGGAAGAGAAACAATAAGCAAACAAACAATAACATTATTACAGTAGGTGGTATGAGTGACATAAAGAAAAGTAAAACAGCATACGGTGCATAGAAGGTGGCCAGGTGGAGAGATGGGTGCCTTTTGAGCAAAGGACTGGAGGAAATCCTGTGGAAAATATAATGGGAAAAGTGTACAGTCAAAGCAAGGAACAATGAAGGCAATGGCCCTGAGTCAGAATGCCCGAGTGCTGAGGAACTGCAGTTTAGGTGGAGCAGAAAGAATGAGGGGGATAACAGGAGATGAGGTCACAAAGCCCATATGTTGAGATCTCCCAGAGCCTTGCAGGCCATAGTCAGGACCTGGGCTTTCCTTCTGAGTCAGATCAAAGTTAATGATGTATTACATGCAATGTGAAGGCCCAGTGGGCCATTTGTGGTAGGCAGAACTGGCGCTGCTCGTGAAGTCCTTAGTTCTTGGGCCAGGCAGCTAGTTTCTAATGTGCCTCTGCTTCTTGCTAGTCGTATGACTGAGGATACATTACTTGGCTTTTGCATGCCCTCTATGTGACCACTGTATCTACCTCCTAGGGCTGTTATAAGGATCATATAAATATTTGTAAACTACACATTTGTTAAGTATATAAAACAAATATATTTTTAAAGGATCACTTTAAAAAATAATTGCAAGGTAGATATTACCCACCTTTCAGCAAGTAATATAAATAACTTCCCGAGGGCCACAACTCATAGAAGACGAGGTCAGGATTTATATCCAGGTTTCGTGAACCTGAAGCCCACCTTTTACCACACAACATGGTACCTGCCCCTTTCCCTCAGCAACTTCAGAGACATCATTAATGGGATAGTAACACTGTGTGTGATGGGTTGAATCCCCCATCCAAATTCCTGTGTTGAAGTCCTAACCCCCAGCACCTCAGAATGTATCTGTATTTGGAGATATGATCTTTACAAATGTAATCAAGTTAAATAAGGTCATCAGAGTATCCTTAGAATGAGGGAAATTTGGACATAGAGCACACAAAAAGGGAGAACACCATGTACAGGTTGGAGTTGTAAGCCCCAAGCCAAGGAATACCAGAGCTAGGAGAGAGGCCTGGCCCAGATTCTGCCCTCAGGCCTTTAGAGGGGGCAAGGCCCTGGAGACACCTTGATCTCAGACTTGGAGCCTCCAGAGCTGTGAGACAATACATTTCTGTGGTTTAAAGCACTCAACATGTGCTACTTCGTTATGGCAGCCCTAGGAAACTAATATGCTGTGTTTAGGTTATTGTTAATGTCTTATACACTCACATGCGTCCTTGCCAAGTTTCTAGCAAAGGCATAGTCCTAGCTAAGAGTCCAGAGTCTATGCAACTTCATTGTGTTCCAAGCACTGCCCAAAAGGTGTAGATGATGTAGCAAATCAGCTACAAAGCAAGGTGACTGCAAGTAGGAGTGATCACCAGTGGTCGGCAAATTCATTCATTAGTCAACAGAGCCAAATATCAACAGTACAACAATTGAAATTTCTTTTGAGAGCCAAATTTTTTAAACTTCAACTTCTTCTAATGCCACTTCTTCAAAATAGACTCGCCCAGGCCGTGGTATTTTGTGGAAGAGCCACACTCAAGGGTCCAAAGACCTGCATGTGGCTCGCGAGCTGCAGTTTGCCGACCACGGACCTAGGCCAGTGGTCGGCAAACTGTGGCTCACGAGCCACATGTGGCTCTCGAGCCGCGGTTTGCCGCTCTGTTGACTAATGAGTTTGCCAACCACTGACCTAGGCCTCTGATGTGCGTTAATTTCCTCCTATAATTAACCTGTCAGCACCTCCTGTTAATAGACCTAGTGGGTTGCCAACATTGATCAAGTAAAAGTGAGGAAATTGGATCCCATGGGAAAATGTCACATCAAGTATCAGAAGCATTTAAAACAATCTCTTCTTATTCTGCTGACTTTTTAAGTAAGACATATCATCCCTGATGAGTCAAGATTGCTGGCACCTGGGTAGTCTGGTGGCAACTTGTTTTAATTGCCCATTGTGTGGTTTCCTTTCAGTCTGAGAGCTTAATTCCCTCAAATGATTCCTACAGCATGCACAGTGACAGGTAATGTGCCAGCCGAGGATGGTTGTTTACCACCCTAAGCTCTCTGTTAAAAAGACCTTGCAGGGACCGCGTCTTTATTTTTTAAACATTTGTACCGAGCAGTGGCATATGAGCGCTTAATAAATAAAATTTTTATGATTACACTTAATATTTTCCCTCAACCTTGATCTCCTCTCATAGGCCACTTAAATTTAAAATATATATATATTTTTATTGATTTCAGAGAGGAAAGGAGAGGGAGAGAAAGAGATAGAAACATCAATGATGGAAATCATTGATTGGCTGCCTCCTACATGCCCCCTACTGGGGATCAAGCCCACAACCCAGACATGTGCCCTGAACAGGAATAGAACTATGACTTCCTGGTTCATAGGACTACCCTCAACCACTGAGCCAGGCTGGCTGGAGTACTTAAAATTTTTATGTTAATAATGAACTAAGGATTTCCACTGCATTCCTACAGTTTGCACACTCTTCTAGAAATAGTTGAAACATTGCCCTGTAACTATTGTGAAACAGCCTCTGAAGCCGACAGGGACAACCAATGGAAGATCAGAGCCATTGTCTAGTAATTTCATTACTTTGCAATCAAGAATCTAAGTTTAAGGATCATGGGTGTGGAAGGCTACAGACTTGATTTGAAATCAGCTCTGTCACTCACTAGTTATTGGTCAGGTTATTGAATCTCCCTGGGCTTCTGTTTCTTCAACTGTAAAATAAGGATGATAATATTTCTGTTGTAATTTTCCTGAAAATTAAATGAGATGATATATGTAAAGTGCCTGACACTGAACAATCACTCTTCAAATGGTAGCTAGTGTAGTTATTATTCACTACAAGCTGTTATTAACTGATTAACATTTTTAGAAATACCTTTTGAAGCTATTCCCCCAAGATAATAATAATAATAAATATATTTTTCCTCTTAAGAAGCATTTGTTAATTACAAAAGAAGGGAAGCCCATAATAATTAACAGTAGTAGTTAATTTTGCCAATTCTTTGACTTACACATTCCGTTAACTCAGATGTGTGCTTTGCAACACCCAATGTCCTTCTGCCTTTTGACAATTTCCCAGAAAAAGATAATAAAGTGACAACTAACATTTCTATACTCCTTGCCAGGACCAGTCACTAATTCGTATATTTACTCTTTGAATCCTCCTAAGTCACCCTATGAAGTAGGCACATCTGTTCCCATTTTTCAGATGAGATAACCAAGGCACAAAGAGCTTAGGTAACCTGCTCAAGGTCACACACAGCGGGTAAGTGGCAAAGCACCAGAACCCAGAGGAGCTTGTGTGCACCTTTTATCACATGGTTAGAATATAATAAATTTGGGCAAAAATCCCAAAGAAATGGTTTACAAACTTAGCACTTTTTAATTTTATTTTAGTTGGACTTGCTTTGACACACTGAATGTGTGGAGTGAAGGTAGGAGTGAGGTATTTTTCAAATTAAGGAATCAGTACAGAGAAAAGAAAAAGACAAACGAGAGTTTTGTGAACCCAGGAGTGGTGGGTAAGAGCAGAACTTGTAGGGCCAAAGGCTCACCCCAAACTGAAGGGAAGATCCCAAAAAATGGTGTGATTTAGACCATGCTTGTTCAGAGCATGAGCTCTGGGCTCCGTTAACAGGGTGAAAAGCAATCCTTCAGCTAGAGCTCCTGATGAATGAGTACTCCCCGGGCTCCACAAAGCAGGAGAGAGTGGAAGGCATGGAATTTGAGACGGCTGACTTTTGTCACACATTCTGAAGAGAAAAGCTTATCAAGCACTTTGCTCATGTGCTGAATTTATGGCTGTTAAATTAGAACTTTTTTTTTTAGTACCGGTCTTAAAAATTAGGAACCTATTAAGTAGCTGTTTTCCCTTACAACTACATTCTTTCTCTTCTCTCAAAAGTTGTCTTTGTGCCTTCCTACATTTCTACAGAGGTTATATATGGCTTCATTTCACATAGACAACTCATGATCCTCAACTTTTCCTACTGTGAACCTTGGAAACATTCCTAAACTTGGTGAGAGCAGTCAGAAAATATATGCTAACTTTCAAGCAATTCCATAAGTGCAAAGTGAGGTAGTGGGATCATCTGACACTAGAATCCCACAACCAGACTTGGAAGTAGGCAGGAAACCTTGTCCTTGTAAGGCATTCCACCACAGTATGTGTAACCATGAAGGAAATTACTGTGGGTGTTGTGGACTGTTATGCAAATTGCGTGCCCCTCTCCACATTTATATGCTGAAGTCTAAACCCCCAGCACCTCATAATGTGATTATATCCTATATAATAAAAGCTAATATGCAAATTGTATATTGATTTGGGAGTTCGACCAACCAGGAGTTCAGCTGCTCACTATGACATGCACTGACCACCAGGGGGCGGCATGGACCATGGTGGGGATAGGCAATGCCCCCCCTGGTGCTGGCAGCAGGCAGTAGTCGAGGCACTGCCGGCCCCAATGGGCCCTGATGAGAGTGGGACCACGGTGAAATGGTGGAGCAGATAAGCAGATGGCACCAGGCCAAGGTGGGTGCAAGTGGGGGCCCCAAAAGATTATGCCACCACCGCCTGGCCCAGCCCCGATTGATAGCCCTGCAGATGGCAACCAGCAGCGGCAGGGGGCGGGGCCGGTGAGCAGGCAGCACCAGGCCAAGGCTGGTGCAAGTGGGGGCCCAGATCGATTGTCCTGCAGATGGTGACCAGCATCGGCGGGGGGGGGGGGGGGGGGGGAGGGGGCAGGATGAGTGGGTGTCACCAGGCCAAGGCATGGTGCCAGGAGGGGCTGCGGGGCTGCGAGGCTGGGGGTGTGAGCTAGGGCCCAATCTTGGCAGGCCACCCTGAGAGACCCCACCCATGCATGAATTTCGTGCACCGGGCCTCTAGTTTGGAGATAAGGCCTTTAAAAAGGTGATTAAGCCCTGGCTGGTGTGATTCAGTTAGTTGGACATTGTCCTATGCACCAAAGGGTTGCCAATTTGATTCCTAGTCAGGACACAGGCCCTGGTTGTGGGCTCTATTCCCTGTAGGAGGTGTGCAGAAGTAGGCGATCAATGTTCCCCTGTTTCCATCTGTTCCTCTCCCATTCTCTCTCTAAAAACCAATAAAAAATATTTTAAAATAAATAAATACCAAGGTGATTAAATTTAAAATGGGGAGGTATTTGGGGAGGGCCCTAATACAATGGGACTGGTGTCTTTACAAGAAGAGATTAGGACACAGACATGTACAGAGGAAGACCATTTGAGGACACTGGAGAACATGGCTATCTGCAAGCCAAGATGAAACCAACCTTTGATCTCAGACTTCTAGCCTCCAGGACTGTGAGGAAATACATTTCTGTTGTATAAACCATCCAATCTGTGGGTCTTTGTTATGGCAGCCCTAGCAATCTAACCTTGTGGTGTTGGGTTTACATAATCATTTCATTCACAGAATGAAACCCTTCTTTTTGCTCCCATGTTCCCTTTGCTTTAGCTACCTTGGCTTCCTCACTGTTCCTTGCACGTGCTATTCCCATGAACATACATTCCGAGATATCTTTCTTGCTCCTTCTCTTACTTCCTTCACATCTTTGTTCTAATCTTACCTTCTCAGCAAGGCCTTCTCTGGCCACCTCATTCAAGATTACAAATCAACTACCTCCTACCCTCCCTCAATATTCTTTACTCTTCTTTATTGCTCCAGTTTTTCCTACAGTGCTTATCCAATATAATATACTTATTTAATTGGTTGACTTTTCCATTAGAATATAAGCTTCAGGAAGCAAGAGAGTCTATTTTATTCACTGATATATACCCAGCACTACAGCAGTAGTGCTCAGTATGTAGTAGACACTCAATGAATATTTGTGGAATAGATGTATAAATAATATTAACAGTTAACATGCATTAAGCAATGTGTGCCAAATACCAAGTTCTTTACATGTAATGATTTATTAAATATGCATATATTTAATATATTACATACAATATGACATATAACTGCCTCTTGCATACAATCAAAATATTCCTGTGGTAAAAAAAATTGACATTTTTCTCTTTAATGCATATTATGGGAGTGTAAGAAATAGAGAGGCTAAGGTATTCATTCAAAGTGGAAGAGTTGGTGATAAAGGGAAACTTTATAGGAAAACCTTGATCCAAGACAAAGAAAGATTTATCTTCTCAAAAGGAGATTATGAGAAATGGGACCTGGTGTCTATCAGACACCAAAGATTGAGCACTCACTCTGTGGGAAGAAGTCCAGCCTGGGGACTAGGAAGAGAAGGGGTAACATAGTCTGCAAAGGAGAAAATGCAGAGAAGAAACATGAAGACTGAATTAAAAAGTATAAAATTATGCCATAGTCCAAATAATCCTTACCTTTCTTACCATAACTACCAAAATAGGAAATGCCCTTTGATTAGCTGGTGTAATTTTAAAGCAAATATCTTGGAAACACTAAATTTCAATTTCTGTTTGTTTTTTTTTTTGCTTTGTGATTCTTATTTATTACCTAGTTAGAGTAGTTTACAGTTGCTAAGGTCAATTATAATGCAGAAAACATCAAGAGCACTGTTAGATTTTTTAAAAAAGAAACACATATAATTTTAAAGCACAACAGGTGTGAAAAGTGCTGCCTTTCCTCCTAATGGGTGTTCTCATCATCTGCTACAGGATGTTGGTTACAATCCCTGGGGACAGAATTGAATAATTTAAAAGGGGAAATAATATTGTAACTGGACAAACAATGGGTCTGTGCTGTCACTACTTGAGCCAAATGAAGCAGAGACAGGGTTGAATCATATTGGAGCGCTTATTCCAATATTGCCAGCAGTGTGGGAGAGCAGCAGGTCGTCCACTGAAATCTGCTCTGCAGCTCACCATAAGCCAATGGTTTATATAGCAAAAGCACAAAGGAAAAGTAGGCAAAAGGGCAGTTTTCAGATATGCAAAAGGACTAGGGGTCTTTAAAGGGTTTAGTGATATGCAAGGACGAGTTACCAGAGGAAATAAACAAAGGGAGTACCAAAATTAACAGGTAAGCAGGCTGGAGGTTTGCAAAGGCCTGCAGGTATGCAAAAAGGGCTGGGGGATCTTCAAAGGGCTGGCGATTCTGGTTTCTGCAGCAAATCTTCGTTAATTTTTTCATGATAATAGGCAGCTCTAAATGGGGAGGAAGGGCTACATCTCCAGGTCAGCTCCAGCCAGGGTAGAATTGTGCCTTCTCTGATCAGAATAAAACAATTATGGTTAACAGAGCATGATTAGTATTTCTTACAATACTAGCTGGTTCCCCAAATTCAATTCCATCCCCAGGGGGCTGAATGGAAGCCCCCTTTCAATATGAATTTGTAAGTGAAACACAATCATCAGGAAGATTAATCAAATAGAACTTAACTAAAACCTCATTATACAACCAAAGTTCCTTGTCAGCCTTTCTTGAGGAAAAAAAAAAAAAAAAAAAAAAAGGAAAGAGACTCAAATGCAAAGGTGGTAGCATAGGTAAACACCTGTACTCACCGCCTTCCACAACCACATCAAAATTATAACTAAAATACAGGACAACCATCATTCAGAACCATCTGAAATCTGACTGAATGGAAGTCCTACAACTAGAGAAGTAAAGAGGAAAGCACACTAAGACTGGTAGGAGGGGTGGAGGCCCAGAACATGCTGGTCCGACACCCACGTGGGCCATTTTTTTTAATTGGGAGGGAGGACATCTCTGCAGAGGCCTCCTGGGAGGAGCAAGGGGTCTGAGCCTCACACCAGACTTCCAGCCTAGGGTTCTGGAGCTGTGAAGAGAAGTCTCTGTAACTATGGGCTATAAAAACCAGCAGGGATTGTGGCTGAGAGACACAGGGGCAGCTGGAAATAACCTTATATAGAAGAAGAAGAAGGAGAAGGAGGAGGAGGAGGAGGAGAGAGGAGGAGGAGGAGAAGAGGGAGAGGGAGAAGGAGAAGACAAAGAAGGAAAGGAGATTAAAAATATGAATAATAAAATGGTAACAAATACATATCTATCAACAATTGAATCTAAAAATCAAAATAAACGAATAAGAAATCTAATGAACAAAATAAACTGGTGAATAAAACAGAATCAGAGGCATGGAAGCATGGAACAGACTGAGGAATCTCAGAGGGAAGGGGGAGGGGAGGGAGCGGGAAGAGATTAACCCAAGATCTGACCTATGGACACAGACAGTAGGGTGGTGAAGGCCTGGGGTGGGGTGGGAACTGGGTGGAGGGGAGCAACTGTGGGAATAAAGGGGAAATCTGTAATATTCTCAACAATAAGGATTTTAAAAAGTAATAAAATAATACAATTTTGAAAAAAAACCACTAAAATTTCAAAAAGGAAAAAAGAAAGAAAGAAAAAAATATCTCCCTAATTTGAATTCTAGGTGGTTTCCACTGGAATTGACCTTTTTATTAAAATATTATTTTTCTGCTGCTGTTTAGAAATCCTGAAGAGTCTTAATGCCTGATAAATAAATGCTTCATATACAAGTTCCATTTACCTTTATGTATAGGAGAGAGGATTCCCTGGTGTCTGAAGATTATAATAAAATCCATCTGCTTCACTCAGGGCAAAGTACTTAGGCTGTCTCCAAGGGTCTGCACTCTTCTTTCTTACAAGAATACTTTGCATCATTTTCCTTCACCACTTTGCAGCATTTATCTTACATAATAAAGAGTAACATGCAAATGGTCGTTACGCCATGACATGATCTATCAGCAGGAAGGCAGGGCAGCGAGCTATGTGAGCTATGTGTGGCAGAGAGCTATGAGCAGTGGTGGGAGGGGTAGCTGAGGCAAGCGGCAGTGAGCTACTTGCTCACGGATTCGTGCGCAGGGCCACTAGTATGTATATAAACATGTAATTATGTATGATATATGTATATTCATGTAGGTATCTATATATTCAAATATAATGCCTTTTTTAAAGATAAAAATAAAGTAACAATTCACATATAATCATACCTCCCAAGGGACAAAAACTCAGTATTGGCACTTGGTGAACATCATTCTACATCTCTCTCTAAGCCACTGTTGCAGACTGAAATGTCTTCTGGGTCAAATGGAGCTCCAATGACTGAGATGGGCTGTGTTTAAGAAAACTCACTCAACTGTTGTCTTCCTTTGGATTTTCCACATGGATGTTAAGAACTATTTCTGTACTTTAATAAAAGTCAAAGTGAAAGTGAAATGATGAATAAGAGCAAAGCTCTCCTCATTGCTGGGGATGAGCTGGGAGTGGTGGAAGCGGTGGCCAACTGGAGAGGAATGCCTGGCAGTAGGAATGTGTCACTCAGGGGGACCAGATTGTTAGAAGTGGGAATGTGGCCCCAGTGCTGTCAGACCTTCTGATTCATTAGAACATGTGAGACATGTGTGTTTGTACTTGAAGCTTCCTCACTTTGAAGTATTTTCTCATAAGGGCTTGAAAATACTGTGCAGACGAAATGAAATATGGAATGTAGCTTGCTGACTGATACTTGTTATAGATAGTTGGATGGATAGGTAGGCCTGTAGAAAAGTAATCAGCATAGCCCTAGCCAGTTTGGCTCAATGGATAGAGCGTTGGCTCATGGACTGAAGGGTCCTGGGTTCGATTCTGGTCAAGGGCATGTACCTCGGTTGCAGGTTCCCTGACCCTGGTCGGGGTGTGTACAGGAGGCAACCAATCTCTCACATCGATGCTTCTCTCTGTCTCTCCCTCTCCCTTTCACTCTCTTTAAAAATCAATGGAAAAATATCCTCAAGTGAGGATTAGTCAAAAAAAAAAAAGAAAAAGAAAAAGAAAGATAAAAAGAAAAGTAACCAGCATATAGTTATTTCAAAATAAAATGATCTTATAGATGCTACTTCTTTGTTAAAATCACAATTTTATTTAAACTTGGTAGAAGAAAAATAAACTGATATTAAAATTAAAAAGTTGCTGACCTGCATTAAGCATTTCTTCACCAACAAAAATTTTTCTAAACTCCAGAAATAAATTTATGAATGTCATTAAGAGATTGGATACTTTATAACTGTGACTATATTTTTAACTATGTGTTTCAGTTTTAGATGAGATGGATTGGCTTCCTATTTTTGGAAGATTTGAACTCTAGTTTTATTCCCCTTGATTTATCTCAAGACTTTATCCCCCTTAATCCACTTTTCTCAAAATTGTAGAGTATTATAATCCTCTTCTTTCCTTAGTACTTCTGAGGATGGAGGTGTGCTTAAGAACCATGGCACTTCAGAACCCTCTGCTTCTGTTTCTGACCATGATTTTTTAATGTTCCTGGCATAATACTATGCCCTTGTTTGGTTGCTGCTGAAGAATTGTTTGCCTTTTTATTTATTTATTTATTTATTTATTTATTTATTTATTTTTATTTTTTTTTCAATTTTTTTATTAAGGTATTATATGTGTACATATCTTACCATTGCCCCCCCCACTCCCATACATGCCCTCACCCCCCAATGTTTTGCATCCGTTGGTTACTCTTATATGCATGCATATAAGTCCTTCAGTTGATCTCTTATTTCCCCCACCTCTCCCTAACCTTACCGCTGTAATTTGACAGTTTGTTTGATGCTTTATTGCCTCTGTATCTATCTTTTTGTTCATCAATTTATAATGTTTTTCATTATCCCCAAATGAGTGAGATCATGTGGTATTTTTCTTTCATTGACTGGCTTATTTCACTTAGCATAATGTTCTCTAATTCCATCCAGGTGCCTACAAATGGTAGTAATTTCTTCTTTTTTATGGCAGCATAGTATTCCATTGTGTAGATGTACCATAGTTTTCTGATCCAGTCATCTGCTGACGGGCACCTAGGCTGTTTCCAAATCTTAGCTATTGTAAATAGTGCTGCTATGAACATAGGGGTGCATATATCCTTTCTGATTGGTGTTTCTAGTTTCTTAGGATATACTCCTAGGAGTGGGATTACTGGGTCAAATGGGAGTTCCATTTTCAGTTTTTTGAGGAAACTCCATACTGTTCTCCACAGTGGCTGCACCAGTCTGCATTCCCACCAGCAGTGCACGAGGATTCATTTTTCTCCGCATCCTCGCCAACACTTGTCGTTTGTTGATTTGTTGATGATAGCCATTCTGACAGGTGTGAGATGGTATCGCATTGTCATTTTGATTTGCATCTCTTGGATAATTAGTGAGTTTGAGCATGTTTTCATGTGTCTCTTGGCCCTCCTTCTGTCTTCTTTCGAAAAGATTCTATTTAGGTCTGTTGCCCATTTTTTTATTGGATCATTTATCTTCCTTTTATTAAGTTGTATAAGCTGCCTGTAGATGTTGGAGATTAAACCTTTATCAGTGATAACATTTGCAAATATGTTCTCCCATACAGTGGGGTTTCTTGTTGTTTTGTTGATGGTTTCTTTTGCTGTGCAAAAGCTTTTTATTTTGATGTAGTCCCATTTGTTTATTTTCTCTTTGGCTTCCATTGCCCTAGGGGCAGTATCAGTGAAAAAGTTCTTTTGGCATATGTCTGAGATTTTGCTGCCTGTGGATTCCTCTAGTATTTTTATGGTTTCCCGTCTTATATTTAAGTCCTGTATCCATTTTGAGTTTATTTTTGTGTATGGTGTAAGTTGGTGATCTAGTTTCATTTTTTTGCATGTATCTGTCCAATTTTCCCAACACCATTTATTGAAGAGACTGTCTTGACTCCATTGTATGCTCATGCCTCCTTTGTCAAATATTAATTGCGCATATTGGTTTGGGTCGATATCTGGATTCTCTATTCTATTCCATTGATCTATATGTCTGTTCTTGTGCCAGTACCAGGCTGTTTTGAGGACAGTGGCTTTGTAATACAGCTTGAAATCTGGTATTGAGATCCCTCCTACTTTATTCTTCTTTCTCAGGAGTGCTGTGGCTATTCGGGGTCTTTTTTTTATTCCAGATGAATTGTTGGAGAGTTCTTTCTAGGTCTGTGAAATATGCTGTTGGTATTTTAATGGGGAGTGCATTGAATCTATAGATTGCTTTGGGTAGTATGGACATTTTAATGATGTTGATTCTACCAATCCATGAACATGGTATGTTCTTCCATCTGTTTACATCTTCCTCTATCTCTTTTTTCAGTGTCCTGTAGTTTTCCGCATATAGGTCTTTTACCTCCTTGGTTAGGTTTATTCCTAAGTATCTTAATTTTTTTGGTGCGATGGAAAATGGGATTGCTTTTTTAGTCTCTCTTTCTGTAAGTTCACTGTTGGTATATAGAAATGCCATAGATTTCTTGGCGTTAATTTTGTATCCTGCTACATTGCCGAATTCATTTATTAAGTCTGCTAGTTTTTTGATGGAGTCTTTCAGGTTTTTTATGTACAATATCATGTCATCTGCAAATAAGGACAGCTTTACTTCTTCTTTTCCAATTTGTATGCCTTTTTTTTCTTCTTCTTGTCTAATTGCAGTGGATAATACTTCCAGTACTATGTCAAACAGGAGTGGTGAGAGTGGGCATCCCTGTCTTGTTCCTGTTCTTAGGGGAAATGGTTTTAGTTTTTGCCCATTGAGTATGATGTTAGCTATGGGTTTATCATATATAGCTTTTATTATGTTGCGGTATGATCCTTCTATTCCCACCTTGTTGAGAGTTTTTATCAAGAAAGGGTGTTGGATTTTGTCAAATGCTTTTTCTGCATCAATTGATATGACTATGTGATTTTTATCTCTCAATTTGTTTATGTGATGTATCACATTTATTGATTTGTGGATATTGTACCATCCTTGCATTCCTGGGGGAAACCCTACTTGGTCATGGTGTATGATCTTTCTGATGTACCTCTGGATCCAATTTGCTAGAATTTTGTTCAGGATTTTGGCATTTACATTCATGAGGGATATTGGCCTGTAATTCTCCTTCATTGTGTTGTCTTTATCTGGTTTTGGTATTAGGGTGATGCTGGCTTCATAGAAGGAGCTTGGAAGTGTTCCTTCCTCTTGAATTTTTTGGAATAGTCTGAGGAGGATAGGTTTTAGTTATTCCTTGAATGTTTGGTAAAACTCTCCTGTGAAGCCGTCTGGCCTCGGGCTTTTGTTTGCCGGAAGCTCTTTGATGACTGCTTCAAGTTCTTCCATAGTTATTGGCCTATTGAGCTGTTTAGATTCTTCCAGATTGAGTTTTGGAAGGTTATATTTTTCTAGGAATATGTCCATTTCCTCCAGGTTGTCCAGTTTGTTGGAATAGAGTTGTTCGTAGTATTTTTTAACAATCCTTTGTATTTTGGTGGGATCTGTTGTTATTTCACCTCTTTCATTTCTGATTTTGTTTATTTGGGTCCTCTCTCTTTGCTTCTTGGTGAGCCTGGCTAGAGGTTCATCAATCTTGTTTATCCTTTCAAAGAACCAGCTCTTGGTTTTGTTGATCTTTTGTATTGTTTCTTTGGTCTCTATGTCGTTTATCTCCACTCTGATCTTTATTATTTCCTTCCTTCTGCTTACACTGGGCTTTTCTTGTTGCTCTTTTTCTAACTCTTTGAGTTGTATGGTTAGGTAATTTATTACCATTGTTTCTTGTTTTTTGAAGTAGGCTTGTATAGCTATGAACTTCCCTCTCAAGACTGCTTTTGCTGTGTCCCATAGATTTTGGATTATAGTGTGTTCATTGTCATTTGTTGCCATGATGTTTTTTATTTCTTCTTTGATCTCTCTGGTAACCCAGTCATGGTTTAATAGCATGCTGTTTAGTCTCCATGTGTTTGATTTCTTTGGGTTGTTTTTATTGTAGTTGATTTCCAGTTTCATGCCACTGTGGTCTGAGAAGATGCTTGATATGATGTCTGTCTTCTTGAATTTGAAGAGACTTTGCCTATGTCCCAACATATGGTTTATCTTTGAAAATGACCCATGTGCACTTGAGAAGAATGTATATTCTGTGGCTTTGGGGTGAAATGTTCTGAAGATGTCAATTAATTCCATCTGGTCTAGTGAGTCATTTAGGATTGATGTTTCTTTGCTGATTTTTTGTTTAGAGGATTTGTCCAATGGTTATAGTGGGGTATTAAAGTCTCCTACTATGATTGTATTGCTGTGAATCTCTCCCTTGATATCCTCCAAGAGTTTTTTTTTATGTATTTGGGTGCTCCTGTATTTGGTGCATATATGTTTACCAGAGTTATTTCTTCTTGTTGGATTGCTCCCTTTAGTATTATGAAGTGGCCTTCCTTATCTCTTGTTATGTCCTTCACTTTGAGATCTAATTTGTCAGATATAAGTATTGCTACCCCAGCTTTTTTTCAGTTCCATTTGCCTGGAAAACCTTTTTCCATCCCTTCACCCTCAGTCTGCGTGCGTCTTTTTTTCTGAGGTGGGTTTCTTGTAGACAGCAGATATATGGGTCTTGTTTTCTTATCCAATCCGTTACCCTATGTCTTTTGATTGGGGCATTTAATCCATTTACACTTAAAGTTATTATTGATAGGTACTTATTTGTCGCCATTCCTATTCTTTACGCCTGTGTTCCTTCTTCGCTTGCTATTTCTTTTCTTTTTTTTTTTACAGCAGACCCTTTAGCATTTCTTGCATTGCTGGTTTGGTGGTAATAAATTCCCTTAGTCCTTTTTTGTCTGTGAAGCTCCTGATTTCACCTTCAATTTTGATTTTTAGCCTTGCTTTGTACAGTATTCTTGGATTCAGACCGTTCCTTTGCATGACTTCGTATATTTCATTCCATTCCCTTCTGGCCTGATGAGTTTCTGTTGAGAAATCAGTTGCTAGTCTGATGGGGGTTCCTTTGTATGTAACTTTCTGTCTCTCTCTTGCCACTTTTAAGATTTTTACTTTGTCGTTGGTGTTTGCCAATTTAATTATAATGTGCCTTGGCGTCGGTCTTTTGGGGTTCATTTTGGTTGGGACTCTGTGAGCTTCTTGGATTTGTGTGGGTTTTTTCTTCCCTATATCAGGGAAATTTTCTGTCATTATTTCTTCAAAGAGGCTTTCTATTCCTTTCTCAGCTTCCTTTCCTTCTGGAACCCCTTTTATGCAGATGTTGTTTTGTTTCGAGTTGTCCCAAAGTTCCCTTAGGCTCTCCTCTTGCCTTTTAATTTTTTTTTCTAGAAGTTGCTCTACTTGGGTATTTTTTCCCATCTTGTGTTCTAGCTCACTGATGCGGTCTTCTGCTTCTTCTAGTCTACTCTTGATGCTTTCTATTGAGTTCTTTACAGCAGCAATGTCATTTTTTTATTTCTTCTTGGTTCTTCTTCATTTCCTCTTGGTTCTTACTCATATTGTCGAATTTGTCTTCCATTCTTTTCAGCCACCTTATGACCATTTCTCTGAATTCTTTTTCTGGAAGGTTGCTTCCCTCCATTTTGTTTACTTCCTTTTCTGGTGATGCCTGCTTTTCTTTCATATGTGGGCTGTTACTTTGTCTCCCCATGGTCTCTCTTCTCTGGGTGTCTGGTTATGTAGTTCTCTCTCTCCTGCGTTGATTTAAAGGCACAAAATACAGCATTACCAGGTACAACACACAAGGCACTGAACAGAAATGTATTCACGATATTAATAACCTCCAATAAAGATGACCACCAGAGAAAGGCAAATTAGGGGATAGGAGAGAAAGAAGAAGAGGAAAAAGAAAGAAAGAAGAAGAAGAAGAAGAAAGGAGTGTCAAAATGAAATTGGGAAAAGGGGAAAAAAAAGTAAGAGAGACAAGAAAGAGACTATGAGAGAAAGGGGAACAGACTATATATATTGGGGATAAAACTCCAATAGAACAATCACTAATCCCAGCAAATGCCAGCAACAAGTACCTGGGGATTAATACAAACTACAACACCAACTAATATTGAGTGAGGCAAGGGAAAACAGAAGCACAAAACAAACAAAAAAATGAACAAAAGAAGGATAAGCAAAACAATCTCACAAAAAAGCATAAAAATTCGATATAATCTACATTCAAGCGAACAACAACATAGGGACAGAGAGAAAAACAATTTTTTGGATAGTTAAGACAGCGAAGAGAGAGGTGTGTATGGACTTGGAGCAGGGGATTGGAGATTAGATATGTAAGTAGGGTGAAATTTTAACAAGGGGTAAACAGAAAGAATAGGGAAAATCTAAAGCAGGAAAGAGGTAAGATAAACAGGACACCGAAAAGAGGAAGGTTAGGAAGAGAGTGATGGCATAAAGGTAGAGTTGAGATAGAGTAAAACGATGCTAAAGGAAAGATAAAAATAGAATGTAGAACACTAATCCCACAATAAAATGAAGAGAAAATAAAATGACACTTTAAAAAAAAAAGATAAAATAGCAGTAGTAATAATACAGATTGAAAATAAAAATGTAATAATTAAAAAGGTAAAATCAAGTGAGGAAAAAAGAAAAAAAATTAGTTTCTTGAGTAAAAGATGCAAAAAATGAAAATAAAAAAATAAAAAAATAAAAAATAAAAATAAAATGTGGAGTAGTGAATGTCATTCACTTCCTCTGTTGTTCTGTTTAGCACGCCTGTTTCTCAGTCCGGACAGTATTGCAGTTCCCTGCGTTCCACTGCTCTTCAGTGTTGTAAGCCAGTCCTGATTTTAAGCAGGCGGTTTGTCTTAATTTCTCGTATTCCTTTATTTTTGATTACACAAGAGTCAATTTGTGATTCAGCCCCTGGGTGGCAGTGTTTCTGCATTGACTTCCGGGTCTATCTATGACCTCTCTAGGCAGTGTTAGAGTCTTCTTTCCCTGTGGCACTCACTACCGGTTTGTGGGAGTGGGCTGCCTCAGAGTTGGCTCTCTGATGGTCATTCCCTGCTCCGATCCCCAGGTTCCAGAAAAACACTTTCCCCTGCAGTCTCCCAGGGTGTCCCTAACTGGGTGATCCTATGTATTGGGCTTAGTAATCAGAAGCAAGGATTTGAAGAGGAAAAAGCCCAAGTGTGCGAACTCGGGGCTGTGCGTAAGTCTAGGCAGCCGGCACACCCCTAAAATTCTTAGGGTGTCCCTGCACGTCAGATCAAAATGGGTTCCTTTTTAGAGAGCCCTTCCGTTAGCAGCTCTGAGGACCCCCTTCCACATTCACAGATCACGCCAGCCCCAACAGCCACCGATTTTTCTAGGCACAGACTTCCCTGGTCATCCAGCTCCCGCAAAACACGCGTTTCTCTCTCCTGCCGGGACCAGAGACCTCACCTTATCCCAGGCGAAATCTGACCTTTCTGTTGTGGAGTGTAGAGCTCCTCTGAACCCGTGTGTTTGAGCCAATTGGGGAGCGGTGTTCTGGGGCTCGCAGCTGTTCCGTGGGTGCTGCAGTTGTGGATTCTCAGGCTTCTGATAAGCTCCACTTTCCCACTTTCCGGTTCAAGATGGTGCAGATTCCGCATCCAAGCCCGCAGCTCCGGGAGGGGACCCAGCCACAGTGGGGGCTGCCAGGTCAGGGGAACCCCGTCTAGCAGTCTCCCACCTTCTTCTGGAGTTCAGTTGTCCCCCAACTTGCCAACAAACACTCCTCGTGCGACCCTCAGCTGTTCTTTCTTTCTGCTCCGGGACAAGGCTCAGAACACGTCTGTCTATTCCGCCGCCATTTTCCTCCTCCTTTTTTGCCTTTTTAAAAACTGTTTTTTTATTTAAAAGGTATCAGAGAAAGTGATTTCTATAACCCCATGTCATTTAGCCATATTTATCTGAAAATCTTCTCAACTAAATTTCAAATTAAAATATAGTTAACATATAATAATATATTAGTTTCAAGTGTACAACATAGTGATTTGACATTTACATACCTAAAAAAGTGATCACTATGATAAGTCTAGTACCCATCTGACACCATGATAAGTGATTATAATATTTTTTATTATATACCCTATGTTGTACATTACATGCTCATGACATTTATTTTATGACTGGAATTTTTTTACCTCTTATTCCCCTTCATCTTTTTCACCCTTCCTCCCACCCCCTTTCCTTAGACAATCATTGATTTGTTCTCCACATCTATGAATCTGTTTCTGTTTTGTCTTGTTTGTTCATTTGTTTTGTTCTCTAGACTACACACATAAGTGAAATTATATCATAATTGCCCTTCTCTGACTTCTTTTACTTATCATAATACCCTCTAGTTCCATCATGTTTTTCAAATGGCAAGAATACATTCTTGCCCTAATCGGTTTGCCTCAGTGGATAGATCATCAGCCTGAGGACTGATGGGTCTCAGGTTCGATTCCAGTCAAGGGCATGTACCTTGGTTGCAGGCACATCCCCAGTAGGGAGTGTGCAGGAGGCAGCTGATCGATGTTTCTCTCTTATCAATGTTTCTAACTCTCTGACCCTCTCCCGCTCCCTTCCTCTCTGTAAAAAAATCAATAAAATATATTAAAAAAAGAATACCTTCTTTTTATGGCTGAGTAATATTCTGTTTTGTCTATATACCACATCTTATTTATCCATTCATTATTAGTGGCCACTGACGTTGTTTCCATATCTTGACTATCTTCTATAATAATAAAAGGGTAATGCTAATTAGACCAGACATCTTCTGGACTTCATTCTGGACATCCTTCCTGATGAAGCTGGGGCTTGAGGGAAGCCAGCCTGGGTCCCAGGTGCCTGCTGGCGGCCAGAAGGGGGAAGCCTGGGTCCTGGATGCCAAAGGGAAGCTGGTGCCAGCAGCCAGGGGAAGGAAGGCCTACTCTTGCATGAATTTTCGTGCATTGGGCCTCTAGTTGTAAATAATGCTGGAATGAATATAGGGGCATGCTGATCTTCTCACATCAGTGTTTTTGTTTTCTTTGATACCCAGAAGTGAAATTGCTGAATCACATGGTAGTTCTATTTTTAAATTTTTGAGAAACCACCATCCTGTTTCCCACCAACAGTGCATGAGAATTCCCTTTTCTACACATCCTTTGCCAAAAGTTGTTATTTGTTGTCTTTTTGGTAATAGCCAGTCCAACATGTGTGAAGTGATATTTGTGGTTTTGATTTGCATTTCCTTGATGATTAGTGATGTCGAGCATCTTTTCAGGTGTCTGTTGGCCATCTGTGTGTCACCTTTGGAGAAATGTCTATTTGGGTCCTCTGCTCATTTTTTAATTGGACTGTTTGTGTGCCTTTTATGTTGAGTTGTACAATCTGTATATATTTGGGATATTAATTCCTTATAGGATATATCATTTGCAAATATATTCTCAGATTCAGTAGGTTGTCTTTTCGTTCTGTGGATTATTTTCTTCACTGTGCAAAAGCCTTTTAGTGTGATGTAATTCCATTTGTCTGTTTTTGCTTTGTTGCCCTTGCCTGAGGAGACATATCCAAAAATATATTTCTAAGACTGATGTCAAAGTGTTCACTGCCTGTTTTTTATTTTTTTTTCTAAGGATTTTATGGTTTCTGGTCTTATAGTCAACTCCTTAATCAATTTTAGTTTATTTTTTATATGGTGTAAGAAAGTGGTCCAATTTCATGTTCAGCATGTGTCTGTCAAGTTTTCCAGCACCATTTTTAGAAGAGACTGTATTTTCCACGTTGTATATTCTTGCCTCCTTTGCCATATTTTAAATAGCCATATATGTGTGAGTTTATTTTGGGCTCTCTATTCTATACTATTGATCTGTCAGCGATTTTCAACCAGTGTGCAACAAAAAATTTTAAAACATGCAATTCCTGACTATTTAGTCAGAAACACTGAATTCTTTTCCCTTAGATTGTCAAATAAAACATGACAACAGCCAACAAAACAATAGCCTTCCAGTGTGAATGAATCAAAATTATACCTATATTTTTTTGGTGTGCTGCACAGTTTTAGTAATCAGTTTACATGTGCCATGAAATGAAAAAGATGGAAAATAGCTGATCTATGTGTCTGTGCTAGTACCATACTCTTTTGAATACTATAACTTTAAAGCTAGTATAAATTCTACCAAAAAATTGTTACATAAAATTTCTATTTATTCAAATAGCATGATTCATAAATTCTCAGGTATAATATTAATTATAAGTATATCATTAATTTAGCAGTCATATGCTACCCTATATCATGAGGCTATAATTGTATGTTTGTATAGCCACATACACTATATATTAATATCTTGCATTATTAAATAATGGTGTCTCCAGTTAGATTTTTTGAATTTAATGTATTTTTAAAAATATACCTTATTGATTTCAGAGAGGAAGGGAGAGGGAGAGAGATAGAAACATCAATGATGAGAGAGAATCATTGATTGGCTGCCTCCTGCACAAACCATACTGGGGACCAAACCCGAAACCTGGGCATGTGCTCTGACAGGGAATTGAACCATGACCTCTGGTTTAACAGGTTGATGCTTAACCACTGAGCCATGCCAGCCAGGTGGAATTTAATATTTTTTAAAGCTTACAGATCAGTTAATTCTTTCATCTGATAGATAATGTAACTGAAGACTACAGAGATCAATTCGGAAAGCTTTTAAGTGTTTCAAGGAACTAGAAACCTCTCAACCTTTTGGCATATCTATTCCTCCTGCCTCATTCATCCCTGGTGTTTAGAATTGTGCTTTCTGTGATCACAGATAGATCAAACTCAACAAGTAGTATGCTGCCTGGAGCAATAGGACTGAGACGCTGCTGGTGGTCAGCAAAGAAGCTTTTCACATCCTGAAAGCAGTCCTTCCCCAGGACTTCACAAGCACATCAACCTGTGCTTACCTGTGTTAGGTGCTGGGTTTCACGGTGGGTGAAAATGTGTGTCTCCAGGTTTGGCAAGGAGACTTGGACTAGTGACTAGAGCTCCAGGAAGGGAACACTTCTTCAGGCTCAAAACTACCCAATAAAAGAATATTCAGATTTTAATATTTGATCACCACTTGTTTGCAACTTTGAATAAAAATTATATCTATCTCTCTCTGAACATTTTCTTTTACTATAAAGTGCCTTTTAAAGTGTAGTTTTACAAAAGGTCTCCTCTCTCCCACCACACAACGCCTTGTGGTCCCCCCACCCCCACTTTTGTAAGTCTGGATGCTGTAGTCAGCACAAATGATCCAGGAGTCACTTGTCACACTCGTCCTCTCTCTTGGTTCAAGATGCTTTCATTTGACATAAAATTGTAGGCATGAACATGAAGGTGACAGTCAGCCATAAAATCATGTACATATGTACTAGTAATTGTTTCCTTTGTGGAAGTAAAATTACTTATGAGTTATTTTCTAAGGACACAATGGTCTGTACACGATAGACGTGTGTGTGTGTGTGTGTGTGTGTGTGTGTGTGTGTGAGTGTGTGTGTGTGTGTCCAACAGAATAATGCCCAAAATACCACTGTTATTTTACACTGGAAAAAAAATAATGCTAGGCATGGAATAAAGTGGATTATCAATAATTTATTTATTTAGGGAAGTTCATTTCTGTAAACATTCATTGTAAACTATATTCAATAAAACATCTGAAGCACCTTTTATGTCCCATTAAACAGATCTTGTCCTTCTTTCTTTTCTTACCCAGTTCAGATTTCCTGACCCATAAATAAATTAGTCCCTTCCATATAGTATGGCCAACCTGCTTTTTTTTCCTTTCATTTAATCTCACTAGAAAAACCCCATCTTTGGCTTAATCAAATCCTTATTATTTTGCTCTTCCCTCTGAGCTGAACCTAGCAGACAGCACAACTCTGCTGAAGGACCCACTTCACCTGTGCAACTATGCAACTCTGGAGCACCCTCAGTTCTACCAGGCCATCCACTGCATTTCCCTGGTCAGTTCCCTCTCCCAGACTACTCTTTTGCTCCTTCTTTCACTTCTAACTCTTCACTCTCAAACAATGAATTTTATAATTTTCCTTTCACAATATGAAACCATCAGAGGAGAACTTTTTGCATCTTCCCACTTCCCAGTGTGTCAGCCTTCTTGCTCCTGTATCCGTACACTCTGCCTGCCCACCTGCCAAAATAGGAGACCTGTCCTTGGTCCTATCTAAAGCCAACCTGTCTTCTGAGGCACTGTATCCCTTCTCTCTGACCTAACTAAAGGTTTTCTACTCTAATGTTCTCCATTTCTCCCACATCATTATTTTCCCGCCTCCCTTCTCTGCTAGATCTTTCTCATTAGCACACAGACATGACATAATATTTTCAGTCTTAAAATAAAAAGGAAATTTCTCATGTTCCTGTCTTTCATGTCCTCAGCTATCTGCTTTGCTTTATAGCGAACTCCTTAAGAGTTATCTAAAACGGATTATCACCACTTTTTCATCCTATCTCTTTTGACCTACTCAGTGAAACCACAATTGCCAAGCCACCGATAATCTCTGTGTTACCAAATCTAATGGTCCGCTCTCAGTACTTATCAAGCTTCCAGGAACAATTGAGTCAGTGGTCTCTTAATGTTGGCAGAGGCAGGAGCTCAGTTGCTGATCCAGGTCTAAGATGTGGATTTTGGAGTCAGTCTGCAAGTTCAGTCTAGAATATGTGGCTCTACTTGACTTTCTTCACTTGGCTTTTCAGACATTCTCCTTGTTGTTCAGCTCCTCACTGGATCCGCTTCTCCATCTCTGGATCCTCTTTCCCTCCTTACCTCTAAAGGTTTAAGCACCACAGATTTCAGATCTTGCTTCTTCCCTGTGTATAGTCAGCCTCCAAGAAGACCTCATTTGTCCAATGGCTTTGAATGCCATTGAGATGCTGGTAACTCCCAAGAGTATACCTACCATCCCCTTTAAGAGGCACAGATATGTCCCACTATTTACTCCACAGTTCCACAGGGATACCCATCAGGCCCCTCTAAGCTTACCAATACAAAACAGAATTCTGGATTATGCTTGCCTCAAGCCTACTTCCCTAGTCTTATCCTCAGCCACAAATAGCATTACCCTCCACTCAGTTTCCCAGGCCACAAACTAGGTGTCATCCTTGAGTCCTCTTTTTCTCTCACATCTCATAACAAAATTTTTAGCATGTCTTATCATCCCAAACTTAAAAACATCTCCTAAATCTGAACCATTTTCAGAACCTTTCCCACTACATCCTAGTCCAAGCCATTATAATCTCTATAGTAGCCTCCTAAACGTCTCTCTGCCTCCACTCTGATCCCACAGTATGTTTACAGAACATCAGACTAATGATTTATTGTTTTCTTTCCCCTTTAAAAACATCTATTAAGGCAAAATTTACATTTAGTAAGGTGTTCGAATCTTAATTTTGACATATGTATATTTACCCATGAAAGGACCCACATATGAAGACCATTTCCAGCACCCCAAAAGCCCTGCTCATTAACCCCCAGTCAATAATCCCCAAATATAACAACTTTTATGAAGTCTATCATAATAGATTAGTTTTGCTCTTTAAAATTTATATGAATGTATACTTCCACATTTGGCCTCTCTCACCAACACATTAGGTCTGTGAGAATAATTCATTCTGTTGTATACAGCTATACCTTGCTATTTTTCATTGCTGTGTTATATTCTATTGTATGAATATATCACCATTCATTTATCAGTTCTACAGTTGTTGAACATTTGGGTTGTTTCCAGTTTGGGGCTATTATTAATCAATATGCCATGAATGTACTTGTGCATGTTTTTTTGGTGGACATAAGCTGTTTGTTTGTTTGTTTGTTTGTTTGTTTTTAGATATATGCATAGGAGTGGAACTGTTTTGTCAAAGGTATATGTGTGACCAGCTTTAGTAGATACTGCAAGTTGGTTTTCCATAATGGCTTTACCAATTCACACTCCCACCTAAGATATCAAGATTCTAGTTACTCTACATCTTCACTAACACTTTAATTTTAGTCATTCTTTAGAGTCACAGCACTCTTTTTAAAATAAAAGTCAAAGCACATCTTCTCCTGGTGAAAATTCCCAGTGGCTTCTCATCACACTTACAGCAGGACTTGTCTGCCCAGGCCTTGCTCCTGCCTCCTCCTCTGCTCTGCCAGCCTGGCTGCTCCACCAAGGCATTGCATTTACTCAGCGTGTTTCTGCCTCTGGGCATTTTCGCTCTGTGTTCTTCCAAGCCTGCTATTCTCTTTCCCCAGTTATTTCAGTCCCTTGCTCTCTCATTTCCTTTTTATTCTCGAATATCACCTCCTTAGATTTTTGTCTCCTTCCACCCTCTCATCACCCTCCATCTCTTTGCTGTGTGTTATTTTCCTTCACAATACTTGTTAGTTCCTGATATTCTATCATATACTTATTTATTTGCATATTCTCAGTCTCCCTCACTAGAATGCATAGTCCATGAGAGCAGGGGCATTTTTTTTTCTGGATCATCACTGTATATTCAGTGTTCAGTGTCTAGTAGAGTGACTGGTATTTAGTAGGCACTTAAGTGCAGGATACCAGGGGGGTTTTCAATCTGAACTAATCCTTTTCTCCCAGCAATTTCATCCCATGACACTTATAATCATGATCCTGTTATTTTTTTCCTTTCCCCTCCCTCTCGTCCTATATCCATTTTCCTTTTCTCCTCACCTCACCTGAAGTTTCTCTTCCCTTCCTCCTACCCCCATTCCATTTTCATACCAGCCTTTGGAATCACAGAGGGAGTAGGGCCTTCAGTTAGATTTTTAACACTGAAGCTTTAAACTGCATCACAGCCCCAGGGGAGAGAGCAGGAGAATTAACACTTACTTTTCAACATTAAGGCACATTATGCTTATGCGACTCTACGATTTCTCTTTAATTTAGCTGAAGGGTTTTAAAGAAATTCGCCTCTCTGCTCATCTATCCCTCTGTCTCCTTCCTTTTCTCTACATGTTCTGCTAGACATTTCACAAACAAGTCTCTGGAGTGGAGTCTAGTGCTCCACTTAATAAGCCCCTCCTGCAGTTGGAGTCACAGAACTTCACTGTCAGACACAGCGACAGCTGTAAGTCTTGCTCTCCCAGATGGAGAGCAGCCGGAGTGGGGATTTAGTAGAGGGAGTTGGGAATACATTAGGCAAGTCTGTGGTGAGAACAAAAGGAGCAGATGACTATTCACCTCTCCATCCTAGAGGGCAAGAGTGAAGCACTCCATTTGTCCTTGCCTGAAGCCTGGCAAGTCATTAGCATATTTCCAATGAGCACAAGAGAGAAGCAGAAAATATCCAGGGGTGAGTCTGCCTGCCTCTGTCTTAGGCAAACAGCACCTGGAACATATGAGTTAGTCCCCTACCCAGGAGGGAAAGAGAAATTTGGAACTGTTCTGAGACGGTGAAAGAATGGAGCTCAATGAAGAGATCAAAATGCTCTTCTGGGCCTGAAAAAGAGAAAAGAGATCCATCTTCATTAACACTTAACTGCAGAGAGTACAATCATCCAGGTAGAATCTTCTCACACTATCATCCTGTCAGAGAGGGGAAAGGACGTCTGGCACACACAAATGTGTGCAAATGGTACAACAGTAACCCAAGAAGACTAAGAGAAGTTATGTGTAAGCCCCCAGCTAGACACAGGGTTGCATTTAAGTGTCCCTCTGCCCAGTCCTGTGTCTAATGCCCAGGCAGAGTATATTACAAGCACTGTGCCATGGATATGCATTTCACTATGAATATGCTCGTAGAAACATTTACGGACAAAGTTTATAAGTAGCACAATTACACAGGGAAAATGGTTGACTTATGCAAGTGAGGATTTATGTTAACCATCCCATTCTATGCCTTAGGGAGTTTCCCGTGTTCTCTAGCCAGGCAAGTCTAGGCTAATATCACTCTTGCTCTTAATCAGCTCCAATCTGAAATGCTCATTCGCTGTGGATGACATGAGTATGTGTGGAGTATTACTCTTGTAATAAAATATAACCGGCATTTGCTACAGCTCCCCATCAAAACCTACTCCTTTCTTCCCCTTTTTTTGGCAGAGGTTGCCTCCTGAAAACGTCAGATAATCATTTTCTTGGTGTATTTTGCAGCTCAGCAGAGCAATGACACCCAATCCTGGCCACAGAAACTTGAGGCTTTCAGAGAAATTTCTGTCTTTTCCTAATTTCTCCTCGTTCCTTACTTCTATGAAAGAAGCATATGATGCTTGACACTGCAGCCACTGCCTTGTGACTGTGGGAACAGCCCCAAAGATTCTAAAGATGCTGACCCAGATCCTGAACATCACCAAGCAACTGAACTAGTCTTGCAATTGTCTCTCTATGCTTCATGTTAGGTGAAAATATGAACTTATCTACGTCTCTTTTAGTCAGGTATTTTGCTTCTTACAGCAGAGATCATTAACAATAAATTACAACATATTTGTTATGAAATGCATAATTATATCTCACCTTTTATAGGTCTCTCAGGGCTTCCTCTTTTGTGTAGAATAAAGTACAACGTCCTCTCCTTGGTTCACCAACCCCTGCACAATCAACCCCTCCACCTCCCCAAGTACTCTCAGGCCTGGCGTTATGTTCCCCATCCAAGGGCTCCTTCTTTACTTTCTGGTTTGCTGTCACTCTCAAATTCCTACCTCAGGGCCGTTGCACACACTGCCTAAATCCTATTCCTTCCTCAGCACTCAACCTTAGAGGCAGATTTCTCAAAAAGCCTTCTCTATTATCCAATCTAAAGTAGATATCTCATGCTATCCCCTCCTAGATTTCTCTTATTTTTTCCTTGATGGCTATGGCTGGCTTGGTGGGCTTCCTTGACATGCATTCTGGGCTTTTTCCAGAAGTCAGGAACTTAGGTTAAAATTGCCTTTCCCAGGCTCCCATGAAGCTGGGTTCTAGAAGTGGTTTGGCTTCTGCTTACCAGACATATATGTGGGAGGTGGTTTTTACATGCTGTTGCATGAGTAGAGAGAGGTTGATAAAGGAGTTCATTTGGCAGGCTGTGGTTCTGGCAGAGGACATATGATTCTAGTTCTACAATATGGTTTAGGACATTGAGCCAGAGTCTGTTTCTTCCTCTTCTTTTTTTAAAAAATATATATGTACTTTTATTTATTTCAGAAAGAAAGAATAAGAGAGAGAGAAATAGAAACATCAATGATGAGAGAGAACCATTGATCGGCTGCCTCTTGCATGCCCCCCACTGGGGGCCAAACCTACAACCTGGGCATGTGCCCTTGACCAAAATCAAACTTGGGACCTTTCAGTCTGCAGGCCGATGCTCTATCCACTGAGCCAAACTGGCTAGGGCTAGAATCTGTTTCTTTAGGCCTATTTAAAATGTGGAGCTAGCTTTATCTCTTAATACATCCTTCTCTGTCTAAATTGTCTAAAGAGGATCCTGTTGTCTGTAATTAAGAACCCTGACCCATAGAGAAATATGTTCTCAATACAACTTATAATTATATATTCATTGATACATTTTCTTGTTACCTGTTATCTTCAATTAGCCCCTATGCTCTGAACATATAGGATCCAGTATATGTCTAGAGCTGAAGTTATTTATTGAGTGGATAAATAAGTAGATGATTAAAACAACAGACATTGCATATAAAGTGACTAGAAAAAAATAAAGTACTAAAGTCATATCTTTATCTAGACATCATTATCTAGTGATGTCTAAGAAACTAGAAGCCAACATTTACAATGAGTTTCCAACTTGCTTGTTCACCTGGCAGACTGATTGCCATGATAACCAAATTAGAAACACTGAGGAATGTGAACTCTTTTATTACATGGGATAATAATCTTGACCATAGTAATTTTGCTTCTTAAGAAATGTAATTTTCCCCAGGGAGATTTTCCTGATCCTTTTTTGTCCCTCCCAGATGGCAAGTCATACTCTGAGACACTTTTAGTTCCATGGAATTCTGTTAAATACGCAGCCTCCAGCTCTCTCCTGGCAATTTTTTGATTAGACATTGGCAAGCCTGCTGAACTGTTGGATCTGTGAGGGCATGAACCCGTGTCTAGCTTGGCTGATCACTATTTCCAGTGCCTAGCACAATGCCTAGCACAAAATTAGCATTCTGTAAATAAATGGATTGTGCTGTAAGGTATTTAAGCATACATTTTGAGGAATTTCATAAAGGACTAAAATTAGTATTATATTTGCACTAATTAGGTATTTCTTTTTATGTCTTATTTGCTTATGTGCATAATTATAAATGTCTCATACACATAAACATTTATTTTCTATGGGTTGCAGCCTTCTTTCATTATAGTAGGTACTCTCGTCTACTGTGATTTCCCCCATTAACTACTAAAAATAGCACATAAGTGTATCTCTTGCTCTCATTGCCCTCCCTCCATGTAGCTGGGCTTGTTCCCTGAGCCCTTCCTCTATCTGATATTTCCACTTATACTCTCCAACATTGTCCATTGTGTGAAGTTGTTCCTGGCTCACTGACTCTCAGCATCATAAATATTAGAGAGGAAGCAATGGGGACTGAGGGGACAGAGGGAAAAGAGGAGAAACCACATACCTCAGAAAAGCTCTCCATGAAGATCATCTCCCCAGGAAGCAAGACAAACAGAGGTCCGTGTTTCTTCACTGTGACCAAATTTTCCCACTTAGAGGTGGGTGTTAGCTGAAATCAACATGCTTCTGTCACGTTTGTCTGTGTTTAATTCTGTTTTGTTTATTGATCTATAAGTTACATTAGTAGGTATAGATTTTACTGTTTTAATCCAATATAACTTACAGTTATAACTTACAGTACATTTCATCTGACACACAGTTGACATATTTGACAAGTAGATCATTGATGCAAATAAATAATGTAATCTCTCTTTTCTTTCTATTAGTTCTTTGATGTCTATAGTTGGCACCAATGTCCAAAATCATTATTGACTCTAAGAGAACCCAGGAGTGTACAGATCATTACAACCTCATTTTATGCCACCAATAGTTGAGATTCCCTAGTCCTGAAATGTTCTTCTTGGTGACCCAAAGCTGAGAACACCACATTTACTCATGTCTTCCCACCACACCCACCTTATACACACACACACATTACATGTCCCTATGAATTCATACTCCTCAGGGATCTGGACTCTAGAGGGTGCTGCCAGCAGCCTGTCTGAGGGTATTGCACACATGCCAAGCTACAGGAGTGAAGGTGAAGTTCAGACACAAAGATATGCTCACAGAACATGACAGATGGCATAGAGACCCTGAGCCTGGAGCCCTGAGTGTCTGAGACTTAGGGAAGAGGGAAGGTGAAGGATGGTGGTAAGGAACTAACCCTGTTACTCTATAGTACCTTCATCTCAGGACTCGCAAACATACAAATCAGTTTTACCTTGAAGTAGCTAAACCAGGTGTGCCTTCAGGACTCCAGGAGACCTAATTTTTATAATTTTTAAAATTATTTGTAGTATTCAAGTCATGCAAAAGACTATATGTAACTTGTATAAGTTTTGTCATATAAAGATAAATACATTTGGACATAAAGTTCACACTCAATGGTGGGCATTGTATCTCAGTTCCCCCTAATTTTCCACAATTACCTGCAATTTCTTTTATAGAATACCCAAGCTTTCATACTAGACATTGAAAAGAAGGTTAGAGCCCTAACCAGTTTGGCTCAGTGGATAGAGCATCAGCCTGCGGACTCAAGGGTCCCAGGTTCGATTCTGGTCAAGGGCATGTACCTTGTTGTGGGCACATCCCCAGTAGGGAGTGTGCAGGAGGCAGCTTATTGATGTTTCTCTCTCATTGATGTTTCTAACTCTCTATCCCTCTCCTTCTTCTCTGTAAAAAAATCAATAAAATATATTTTAAAAAAAAGAAAAAGAAAAAAAAAAGTAAAGAAGGTTAGAATGCAGCTACCAGGGGGAGCTGACTCATTGGTATGAATGAGCTTCAAGCAAAGCAGAAATGGTGACAGTCCAGTGTTTCTTTAGCAGGAGGGTGAGATGGGGTGGGGACGGTTCACACCTACTGAGGAGGAGGAGGGGAAGGCTCAGATATTCTAAAAACAAATGCCTACACTTTCCAAGATTTTTTTCCACACCGGTGTCACTCATTTCTGTCTATTCAGGGACAAATGAAAATAGTGGACAGAGGTACTCCAAATCCTGTATTGTCATAAGTGGGCAAATGCAGAGCCTTATAGAACTATTTCCAAGGTAATAATATTTATATTGGTAATATTTATAATATACTGAGTGCATAGTGAGTGTTTTGTACTTAATTAACTCTGGGGCCACAGCTCTGAAAAAAGCTGAGATTTAGAGTTCAAATATTATGTGATTCTAAATCTCACATACTTGTACCACAGAGTAAAAAGCAAAATGCTGAATGTCCTTACATAAAATTGGAACTTGAATATAAAAAAGACAAATCCCTGATTTCAAACACACACAAACTCACACTCTGCTTCCTCACCTCCCCTCTCCCCCAAACAACAACAACAACAACAACAACAACACACACACACACACACACACACATGCACATACACACACACGTAAAAGCAGACCTCAATTTCTAGGAAATGCAGTCTGGAAAATATTGGTCAGAATATGGCCAGTGTCCCAACTCTGATCCATACACAGGGTTTTTCAGACTGGTTAATTCCGTCCTGGGGAAATGTTCCACACTATGTGTGTTATGAGTGTTTCTGTTGAAAGTTTCTTTAGCAATTTTATAAATAACATCAGTTTTCTTTTCTTTTTTAAAAGATTTCTAGGGGGGAACTCCATGTCCCAAAGTTGCATCACCCTGATCAGTAAACTGTTCCATGTGTTCCAACCCAACCTCCCCTGTGGCAGTGTAAGACCTTCTCTCCCTTCTTTGTTCCTTTATTGGAATGCGGGTTAGAAAGGCTCTAAACATGTCTCTTCTGCAAACTCATCAAATCCAAGATCCTTTTACTCTCCATCCTAGAATTTATTTTCTCTCTTTATAAAAATTTCTCTTTCCCAAACTTTCTCCTTTTTAGTTTCTTTTCTTTTAAAAAAAAATTAGAATATGCATTTTGGAAAACAGAAAACCTACCAGTGGTAGTTACAGTTGTTTCTCATTATTAAAGGTAGTTATCTATACTAATAATCTATACTAATAAAAGGGTAATATGCAAATTGGTCACAATGCCCTCACAGTAACAACCGAACAGCAGGCTGCGTGGGGCGACCAGGCCGGCAGGGGGGGTTAGTGAGGGACGACCGAAACTGGCAGTTGGATATCCCCTAAGGGGTCCCGGATTGGAGAGGGTGCAGGTTAGGCTGAGGGGACCCCCTCCCTCCATGCATGAATTTCATGCACTGGGCCTCTAGTGTTCTATAAAGTCACTGTGTATATTGAATTAGAGAATACTGAGCCATTGCTCCTTGGGGAACAAAGGGTTAGGTTCCTGTGAGCCTCTGGTCACATTTTCATCAATCATTCAATACCTAACCTTGTTTTATATGTGTTTCTGTTGAAAGAGTCTTTATATAATATATAATGTTGTTTATTTAACTTATGGCCAACAACACTATAAGTCATGCCTGAACACAATAAATGAAATACACACATTTTCCCCATAAGGCACATTATAGCCTTCTTGCACTTCATCACTATGCTTGGCGGCAATTTTAAACATGAAATTATCTCCAAAAGCACAGAAATGAAAAGAATGTGGCACTAAATAGCAAAAAGGGCACTATTTAAGTATGAGGACTGAAACAAGAAAGCAGAGCATGGTCTTGTTCAGTTGGGAACATGATATTTGGTAACTCATATTTTCCCCTACTGTCTACATGTTCATGAATCACCGTGAAAGTGCTGTGAGTATTGATTTTGAGGTTACAAATAAGGTGGACTTGCCAGTATTTGTTCCTATGAAGTGATGGGGGCCTGTTGCAGTAGAAAAAAAGGGTGAGGAGAAAGAACTGGGCATTTTGGGGGAGAAAATGGTTTGTGAGAGGCACAGTGCCAGAATAGTAGCTCACTGACTAAGGTGGAGAAATATAATTCCTCTCATTTCCAGAAATCTGTCTGCAGCTCTCCTAATGTAAAAAATAGCTTGCCATCATATACAAGCTTTGTCACCATGTATGTATAATTATATCTTAATAAAAATTAGATTTATAGCCAGGCAACAAGTCATGATGGAATTAAACAGCCCAGAAGCTGTTGTGAGCTTTCAGTCATCAAACCCTGGACCTCCGCCTCCACAGTGGCACAGACTCTTGGGGGCTGGGTAACTGAGCACCAGCGTGCTGGCCCGCAGAGGGTGCAGTGGATCCTGTGAGCCATGTTCTCTGCTTGGCATTTTCACTTTAAAGACCAATGATCCACCAAAACTCCAATTCGATGAATCAAAAGTCAAATCCATACGTAGCAGGAATAGATAGCATCATTGATTTAAAGGAGTGAAGCAAATTTGAAAACTAATGGAATAATCATGTAGTGAAATCTACTCTTGTGTATGTGTTGCCATCCACATTGGCTGCTCTAGCTTGACTAGAAAAAAAAAATGACATTTTCTTCCACTAGAACTAAACTATAACTTGACTTCTAGATTCTTCTAGGGTCAACTTTTGAACAGAAGCACAGTGAAAATATTTCAGTGGCTATTAGACAGTCATTGCAAAAGAAAACAAATTGTTATCTGTAAAGTTGTAGGCCAAAGCTATGAATTTAAGTTATTAAACAGGAGGGAAATGGGTGAAATTTAAAGGCACTGTAACCCTGACCTTGTTTTCTTGGAATGATATTCTTATTTGATTTATTCCTTTAGTTTTTACTCAGAGATATCACTCAAAATACACACCAATAGTAATGCCTTCTTTTCGGCACACTTTTATCTCTTGTATAAGTCTGATGTATTTAGCAATGAATTAGGATGATAGCAAGTCTTACAAAAAATCCATAGACTTAAAACCATTAAACACTCAACATTTGAATTAAATAAAAGAAAAGATAAAATGTTGACATTTTTCCCCCAAGAGATAGCAGTTCTCCAAATTTTTATATAATCTTTTGAAATGTAACATCTAATATATATTATAATTATGTAAATTGTTATTATAAATATATAAACTTCTAGTAACATGATCATAGTTTCCAACAACACATATAGCTGTCCAGATTACCATATGGGAAGCCAGTTCATATTTTCAGTAATTGAGTTTAGTTTTTTCAGCAGACAATAAAGTGTTCAGAATCAAATAAATAAGGACTATTTGATCGCCAGACAGCATGACCATAGTGCTCATAAAATTTGAAGAGGTTGAGTCAGATCACAAGGACAAACGCAGCCCTCCTCCAAATTCAGTAACTTGTGGAATGCAGTAACTCGCCTTGTGCTTTCTGTGAGCCAAGCAGCCTGGAGCTATCAAGTTCATCTGTCATCCCCTCTGCCTTCTGCCAAGTGTTCCTGTTTTCATTATTAAAAGAAAAAATTATGAATTTCTTAATTAAAATAAAATTCATTCTATTAAAATTAAGTTGATCCTAATTGATTTATTTCACTCAAAATATTAATAGACTAAAGGAAATGCTGTAAGTTATGAACCAGTGG
The DNA here is from genome assembly GCF_963455305.1 of Plecotus auritus. Taxonomy (NCBI): domain Eukaryota; kingdom Metazoa; phylum Chordata; class Mammalia; order Chiroptera; family Vespertilionidae; genus Plecotus; species Plecotus auritus. Next base: position 87,318,875 of record NC_137771.1, on the reverse strand, counting down.
TAATTTATTGACTATAGCTGTCGTGACTCTTGTATTGGCCTTTTAGTTATTTTATAATGAAAGGTTGTTTGGTGCAAGCTTAAGAGCAATAAGAAAATCAACAGAATGTTCTTGGAATGACTGCTGGCAAACTTTCTTCTATTTGTCCATTCTCATTAGTAGAAAGAGGGGGCAGGTCACTTTCAGAAGGATTAAAAGGTCAAAGAAGTTGGTGAAGGGGTCTATACAAGCCTTTAGAAAACTGTTATGGGAGGATCAGCTAGAAAAGAATCCTAGAGCTAATCCTTTGCCTAGATCCAAAGAAAACCCTTAACCCCTTTTTCCTTTTTTAACCCTTTGCGAAAGCCAATTCCCACAGACACATAAAAAACTTCTCATTTTGCCTTCATGTCTTAGCTCAAGTTTACAGGATCCAAGTTCTTGTCTCTGGAGCTGTCCCCACTTTTCTCAGTCTCCTAGTTCTGTCCTTTTCCTGCCTTTCTTTGGCCTTTTATGTCTTTGCTTGGTTTTATCTGGGTCCCTCTAACACTCTCCTAGCCTGCACAATGACCCAAATCATAGCTGATACAGATCTCTTCTGAGGGACTAGTGAGACCAGCTTAAGAAAAATGGCATTAGAGAGGGCTTTACGTACATCTGGTCTACCTGTTTTCTTTCCCCATCCTCATATAGGAGAACAAAATTCATGGAATTGCCGAAAATCACACAGCCAGCTGACTGAGCCAGGACGAGGACTCAGAATTGTAAATTGCTTTTCAAAAATGGCTGCAAATTGGTTGTAAAGTCTTCAGACAGTGAGCTGCTGTACTACCTCAGGTAGTTAACTCAATAGGCAAGACTGCTCTTGTTGATGTGATGCCAACTCAATGAAACCCTGTGGCACGCATGTTGGCAACCTAAAAATTAAGAGGAGTGGGCACTGGCTTTACACTCAGAGCCCCATGATCTTCGCTCACAGCCCCAGGCTTCCGTCACTGCACCTCCAGGGGGAAGTGGATGTTTTACCACTTGAGGGCAGTTGTCACAAGAACACCCTCCTTCTCTTCCTCATCACTGCACTCTGTGAACTATTGCTCCTAGGAGACTGAGTAACACAGAAACTGGAGAAAATCACAGTGTGTGTGTGTGTGTGTGTGTGTGTGCGTGTGTGTGTGTGTGTCACAGAAGTATACATAATGCTATAGAAAAGGAAACCAAATAAAGGTTTCTGTTTTGCTGGGGATTGCCCTATCTCTCTCCCAGTTGGAGAGCAGAACAAAGATGAGTGGATGCTCCATATGTGGCATGTGCCCCTTTGTCATTAGTTACAGAGAGCAGAAGCCCACCTGGATATTTGTATTAGGGTTAGAAAGTTGGCACTTGATAATGATGTCGAATGCCCTTTGCTATTCACTTTTTGTGGTTGGAAAAGCCTGCTGATATCAAACTTAAGAATAAAGCACCACCTTGTGGTCTGATGCATTTATGAAAATGACAAAATGTGAGAGTGAAAGCTGGAAATGCTCCCTCAGCTGGTGGCAGAGAAGCCATGATCTACAAACTGACTCCTGAGTGGCTGATAGGAAGCAAGAACCCCAAAGTGTCTTTCTGCTACTTCTTGGGGTTCTCAGATCAGTTAACAATGGAATCACCTTTCATGGAGTGAGTCCCATATACTGAGTGGCCAAATTATTATGATCTCTGAATGCATAATAATCTGGCCACTCAGTGTATATGTATATATATGTGTGTGTATGTGTATGTATATATACATGCCCGGTGCATGTGTGTGTGTGTATATATATATATATATATATATATATATATATATATATATATGTGTGTGTGTGTGTGTGTGTGTGTGTGTGTGTGTGTGTGTGTGTGTATGTGTATGTATATATTCATGCCTGGTGCATGAATTTGTGCATGGGTGGGGTCCAGCCAGCCTGGCCAGGGGGAGGGGACATGGGCGGTTGGCCGGCCTGCCTGCTGGTTGAACTCCTGGTCGAGGGGACAATTTGCATATTAGCCTTTTATTATATAGGATATACACTGAGTGGCCAGATTATTATGCGTCAGAGATCATAATAATCTGGCCACTCAGTGTATTTCTGACACAATGCTATTCACATGTGGTAACCAAATTAATCCTTTCAAAACTACAGGGAAATGGGTCTTATTAATTCAAATTTGTAAGCTAGGAAACTGTGGCTGAGATCACCCAGTAGTCTGACCACTTGTGAGTGGAGAGTTTGGATTGGAAGTCAAGTCCTTCTGAAGCAAAATCTCTGCTCTTACTAGTAACTACTGTTTTGCTTAACTCCAAGGCCAAGACCAAGACCAAGGCCAAGGCCAAGGCCAAGACCACTTCAAGCTCTCCTAAGTGACTGTGACTCTGGGCTCTAAACCAAATTGGAAGCAGCTAGAATCTTACCTGATGTTCACTCAATGTGTTGGAAGTAACCCATTCTTCAAGGTTTCCCTGGACGGAAGGTCTGTACTCAGAGGTGGGGACCTCACTGGTGCCCATCCACCTTCTGAGATGGCCAGAGGTGAGGAAGTCACTTTGAGAGTGGACCAGAAAGCACTGAGCAAGTAACCAGACCCTAAATTGTTTCATGAAAAAGCAAAACCAGGAAGAGATATTTGACAAATACTTACCTGTACAATTGTAATGCTTTTCTGAGCCATAATGTTTTATCTTCAAAAAAACACACAACAGCCCTAACCGGTTTGGCTCAGTGGATAGAGCATCAGCCTGCGGACTGAAGGGTCCCAGGTTCAATTCCGGTCAAGGGCATGTACCTTGGTTGTGTGCACATCCCCAGTAGGGAGTGTACAGGAGGCAGCTGATTGATGTTTCTCTCTCATCGATGTTTCTGACTCTCTATCCCTCTCCCTCTCCTTTCCTCTCTGTAAAAACAAAATAAAAATCAATAAAATATATTTTAAAAAAACAACACTAATTATTTTATCACACAGTTTGCTTTAAAGGGAGGGTTGGAGTATATGTTTGGCTGGCATTTTAGGTAAGTAGGGAGTAGTAATGTGAGTGAAATACAAAGGAGACCTTGCCTGGGCTGTTCCAGGGACATTGTAAGTATCCTTGGGCAAGTCACTCTTCTGTCTCTGCGTTTCAGTTTTTCATTCGTAGACTAGAGGATTGAACTTCACTAAAACGTAGATGGTTCCATAATAGTGTACAATGCAACTACATGAAATATATGAGTCAGAAACCTCAGCTTTCTCCATTTCCTTAGAAAGTCTGTCCTGCCCCCTACTTCCTTCCTATTCTCAACGGAATCTGCTGCTAATTTTGGTAACTCAATGACTCGCACACAGTGATGTTCAATGACATTTCCTAATGACAATGATGAGGGAATATATGCTTTTCTGTTTTCCCAAAGAAGATACATTCACATAGTTCATGACTTCTAGCCCCTTTCCACCCACCAAAAAGAAATATAAAAAGTGTTTTAGAGTACTATAGAAAGAGGAAGCAGTGCTAAGTCTGGGTTTTCTGCCCTTAGATGGCTAGTGTGTGTCACCAACCCTGTGCCTGTTGATTTCAAAGCCTCTCCCATCCATTTCCTTCCTATGCTTTCACTTTCAATGCTTTGCTCTGGAACTCTATTTGTTGAGCCATCTTTTAACAGGTGATCTACACTAGAGTAGGTTCTAGAACAGAACTGTCCAATAGAACTTTCTAAAATGTTGAAAATGTTATTTGTGCTCTGAAGTGTGGTAATTAGTAGTCACACATAGTAAGACCGATCAACTAAATGTTGAATTTTACTTAATTTTAATTAACTTAAATTTCAATCTAAGTCACCACATGTGGCATGGTACCACGTTGGACAGCACAGTTCTATAATATTGTTATAACACAGGTTTTTGCTGCAGCTGTTGTGGTTTCTCCAGGACACCAAGCATCTATCATAACAGAGCTATCCTTAATACTGGCTTTATAAGCAGACTTGTGAAAAATTGTTTCTCTATGTTATTTTTCTACAAAACAGGATTTCATAAAAATAATGGTATGTCAACCTTTGTGAATGTATTCTATCTTTGAGATAACTGAATTTTTTCTTAATTTCACACTTAATGAGAGATAAAGATTCCTGTTTGATTGCATGGGAATAGAACTTACACCTTGGTGGCAAGTGAAAAGAAAATATTTTCTCACTCTGTAGATTCTTCCAGCCAATAACAGAATAAATTTGAATGTAATCTTAGAATGCCTTCAGTTAGTGAGTATTTTTTATGGTAAATATTTAATAATACAAGTCAATTCTGTATCTAAAAGTTGTATGTCACGTGTGTATTTTTCCTAAAATATTTAATATGGAGAATTAAATCTTTAAAAAAGCAACTAGTAAAATTCTGAATGCTTTATTATATAACTAGAGGCCCAGTGCATGAATTCGTGCAGGGGTGGGCTCCCTCGGCCGGGCTGGCGATCGGGGCCGATCAGGGCATCTTGTCCAGTCCTGATCAGGGCTGATTGGGGTGTCTTGCCCAGTCCTGATGGGGCAGATCTGGATGGCTGGCCATGGGGGTAGGGGCCACAGGAGGTTCTGATTGGGGTGATTGGGGCCAGCAGGCTGGGGGGAGGGGCCATGGGAGGTTGGCCAGCCACAGGAGGTTGGCTGTGAGAGCGCACTGACCATCAGAGAGCAGCTCCTGCATTGAGCGTCTGCCCCCCTGGTCAGTAAGTGTCATAGTGACTGGTTGACTGGTGGTTCTGTTTTTTCCAGTCATTTGGTCATAACGGTTGCTTAGGCATATATATATATATATATATATATATATATGTATATATATATATATATATATATACATATATATATATATATATATATACACACACACACACACACACTAGGGGCTCAGTGCACAAATTTGTGCACTTTGAAAGGAACTGTGGGTGGCGAGGCTGCAATGGGCACATGCCCCCGCCCGACCCCTCCTGCTGCAGTACCCAGCCCCCTGTCTGCTGGAAGCCCCATTCCCACCACCATCAGTGCCAGCCCTGCTTGCACCCACTGCTGGCACCAACCTCAATTGCTCTGCGCCATCAGCGGGTGTGAGCAGGGCCAGCACTGTCAATAGGTGCAAGCAGTGGCTGCTGCCCCTATCATCCCTCAGGAGCAGGGGGAGGTGGAGAAGCCCTCAACAGTGATCAGGGCCAGCAGCCACTGCTTGCACCCGCTGATGGCACCAAGCGATTGAGACTGGTGTCGGTGCTGGCAGTGGGTGCAAGTGAGGCCGGCACCAGCAGCAGGTGTGAGCACTGGGCAGGACCACAGCATGCAGGAGCAAAGAATTTTCAGTAACCAACAGAGGCTCTTCCTGATGATAGTGTCCAGCATCCTGACTTGGCCTGGTGCCCCTGCTCACCTGCTCCACCATTCGGCTGCGGCCAATGCCTGCCATGTTCCACATGTGCCCCTGGTGGTCAGCGCACGTCAAAGTGACCGGTTGTTCAGTTACTCAGTTGTTCCCTCATTCGGCCTATTTGCATATTAGGGTTTTATATATATAGACTAGAGGCCTGGTGCACAAAATTCGTGCATGGGGGGGGGGTTGTCCTTCAGCCCAGCCTGCACCCTCTCCAATCTGGAACCCCTCGAGGGATGTCCAAATGCCCGTTTAGGCCTGATCCTGGTAGGCCTAAACAGGCAGCCGGACATCCCTCTCACAATCCAGGACTACTGGCTCCCAACTGCTCGCCTGCCTACCTTCCTGATTGCCCCTAACCGCTTCTGCCTGCCAGCCTGATCACCCCCTAACCACTCCCCTGCCAGCCTGATTGATGCCTAACTGCTCCCCTGACAGCCTGTTTGCCCCTAACTACCCTACCCTGCAGGCCTGGTCCCCCCCCAACTGCTCTCCCCTGCAGGCCCGGTTGCCCCCAACTTCCCTCCTCTGCTGGCCTGGTCACCTCTAACTGCCCTCCCCTGCAGGGTTGATCGCCCCCAACTGCCCTCCCCTGCTGGCCATCTTGTGGCAGCCATCTTGTGTCCACATGGGGGCAGCCATCTTGTGTGTTGGAGTGATGGTCAATTTGCATATTACTCTTTTATTAGATAGGATATCTATCTTGAATGAGTTTAAGTCACATCCAAATATGTTCCTAACTCATTATCCCAGCATTTCTTAACTAGAACAAAGATTGAGTAGCATTATCCTGATTTATCTCAAAATAAAGTCTTTTACTGTCATGGACTATAAAGAGGTTTTCAGATAGGTGTCAGTCCTGAGAAAGTGATAACCTAGGTAGAAGAGAAGATTAAAATGTACTGTAAACAATTTTGACAAATGTACTAATGCCTGCATTAAAAAGCATTCTGATGTGTTTCAGAATTTGTGTGTGACATCCAGCCAACAGCAGATTCTGATTTGCATCCAGCATGAGGGCGTGGCACCCCTAGTGTCTTTTCTCATCTGTTACATTGATGCAGAAGTTCAAGGATCCAGGAACTGGGGCTTCCAGGGATCTGAGGTGTCTGTTGATTTGAGGGTCCATGACCCACTGTGAGTTTTTGATGTCACCTAGGAAGTAATTCAAACATGAACCAGCATAGAGTTTAAAGTGAAAGTGAGTTTATTAGTGAAGCAGTGAGACAAGAGAGAATGGGCTACTCCACAGGCAGAGCAGCCTCCATTTAGTGGAATTTGTTTCCTTTATTGAGGTTCATTTAATGGGGAGGTGTGGAGTGGGTATTCAATGAGGGGGAGAGATATTCAGGGTCTTCCAGGAAAGTGGTGGAGATTTCTCAAAGGAGCACCATGGGCCATTTTATCTCCTTGTATGTGCTTTCTGTTTCTGATCGTGATAGCATGGGGCGTGGTTTAGTATGCTAATGTATTACAATGAGTGCATAATGAGGCTAGTGGTTACTGTAGGTGAAATTAGTCTCTGTGTTGGATTGAGCTGGTCTGCTTGGTTTAAGCCATAAATATGGTGGGGTGTGGTCTTTCTTCTTGACAGTTCCTGTAGCTTTTATCCATTGCAGCTGTCCTGCCACACACCCATCTCAATGTGACTGAGGTTTTCAAGCTGGGACCCTGGGATGGCCTGCTGCTTTGGGCCTGTCCTTACTCTATGATGATGATATGCAGGCATCTTTAGTCTGGGGACAAGAGCTCTATTTGCAGAATTCTTCATACACTTTTTCCCTTAATGCAGAGAATCATCTCTACTCCAGAAAGTGACTTCACACCACTAACTGCATTTCCTGAGAATGAGCATTTCTTATGTGCTCAAGGGGAAATAAATGGAAATCAACCTTAAAAGAAGCCAAAATAAGAGAAACCAAGATGGCAGCATAGGTAAACACCTAAACTGCTGCCTCACACAACAAATCAAAACTACAACTAAAAGACAAAATGGACACTATCCAGAACCACAGGAAAGCTGGCTGAGTGGAAGTTCTACAACTAGAAGAAAAGAGGAAAGCACATTGAGACTCAGAGGAGCTGCAAAAGGCTGAGGTACGGAGACTTGCACGTGGAGAGGACGGGCGGCTGTGTGCACGGGCGGCTGAGTGCACGGCTGGCTTTCTAAAGAGGGAGGGAGAAGGAAGCTCCCGACTGCACTGAACTCTAGTCCCGGACGAGATGCTGGGAAACGAGATTCATTCGGGGGGAATCTGGACTGTCAGGAAAAGAGAAAGCACACTGAGACTTGGGAGCTGCAGAAGGCAGAGGTCTGTAGGTGTGCGTGCGCAGAGGGGACTGACTGCTGAATGCACGGGAGGCTGAGTGCGCGGCTGGCTTTCTAAAGCAGGAGGGAGATGGAAGCTCCTGACTGCACTGAACTCCAGTTCCAGGCAAGTTTCTGGGAACCCTGACTCATTCGGGGAGAAACTGAGCTGTCTGGCAGCGGGCAAAACTCAAGGGCGGCTTTCTCTCAGAGGTGCTTGCAGTGATTACCGAGGGACACTGAGACCCAGGGGCCTCATAGGGCAGGGTTGACAGGAAGCCAAGGCTGTCTGTTCCTCCCTGAAACTCTGCCCCATCCAAGCTGAGCACAGAGGCTTTTGCAATTTTGCAAGTCTTGTTTCAAAGAGTGTCTCCAGCACAGAAGTTCTCCCAGCGTAGACATAGCTGATCCTCACAGCCAATTGGCCTGGAGGTCAATTCCTCCCAGTGATACCAACAACAATCAAGACTTAACTACAACAAGGCTGAGCACACAGTCCACAAAGGGATGCACCAAGAGTGTCCATCTCAGGTTACTGAGGAGGCTGAGCCACTGTGCCCTAGAGGATACCTACCACATAAAGCTACTCTACCAACTCAGGGAAGCAGCAAAAATGCGGAGACAAAGAAACAGATCACAAATAAAAGAAATGGAGGAAAACAAATGACTGGATATAGAGTTTAAAACCACGGTTATAAGGGTTTTCAAGAATTTCCTAGAAAAGGCCGATAAATTTAGCAAGACCCTCGAGGATATGAAAAAGGACCAACTAGAAATTAAACATACACTGACTGAAATAAAAAAATATTATACAGAGACCTAACAGCAGACTAGAGGGCCACAAGAATCAAGTCAAAGAGTTGAAATACAAAGAAGCAAAAAACACTCAGCTGGAAAAGCAAAAAGAAAAAAGAATAAAAAAATATGAAGATAGTGTAAGGACCCTCTGGGACAACCTCAAGCATACCAACATCCGAATTATGGGGGTGCCAGAAGAAGAGAGAGAGCAAGATACTGAAAACCTATTGGAAGAAATAATGACAGAAAACTTTCCCCACCTGGTGAAAGAAATAGCCTTACAAGTCCAGGAAGCGCACAGAACCCCAAACAAAAGGAATCCAAAGAGGACCACACCAAGACACATCATAATTAAAATGCCAAGAGCAAAAGACAAAGAGAGAATCTTAAAAGCAGCAAGAGAAAAACAGTTAATTACCTACAAGGGAGCACTCATAAGATTGTCAGCTGATTTCTCAACAGAAACTATGCAGGCCAGACGGGAGTGGCAAGAAATATTCAAAGTGATGAATAGCAAGAACCTACAACCAAGATTACTCTACCCAGCAAAGCTATCATTTCAGAATTGAAGGTCAGATAAAGAGCTTCACAGATAAGAAAAAGCTAAAGGAGTTCATCACCGCCAAAACAGTATTATATGAAATGCTGAAAGGTATTCTTTAAGAAGAGGAGGAAGAAGAAAAAGGTAAAGATAAAAATTATGAACAACAAATACATGTCTATCAACAAGTGAATCTAAAAATCAAGTGAATAAAAAATCTGATGAACAGAATAAACTGGTGAATATAATAGAATCAGGGGCATAGAAAGGGAGTGGAATGACAATTCTCAGGTGGAAAGGGGTGTGGGAGGTGCGGGAAGAGACTGGACAAAAAGTGTACACCTATGGATGAGGACAGTGCGGGGGAGGTAAGGGCAGAGGGTGGGGTGGGAACTGGGTGGAGGGGAGCTATGGGGGAAAATCTGAACAATAAAGATTTATTAAATTAAAAAAAAAGCCAAAATTCTACAGAAAACAAATTAAGCCCATTTACCTATTTCTTTGTAATTTGTTTTTCAGGGGATAAAACCAGTCTGTATAGCTCAGTGGGGTCATTTCTCATGTGGCCCGTGTAGAGCAAACGGGGGCCCCTGTCTGTCCTTTCCATTCCCACTCAAGTGACTGTAGCTCCATAGGTCAAGGAATATTCTACCCCATAGGACAGAAAGTGCTCCAGACTCAGTGACCCTCAGAGCCATGAGGAACTTGGTCTAAAGCATTCATCAGAGAACTGAGAACATGTACACAGAGAACCCTTTCCAGACTTAACCAATATAACCCTCAGGTTGCCAAATGTCCTCGTGGAGGAAAACAAACCTCCTGGGAACCATGGTTGATGTAAACTGTGGTTGATGTAAACCGTGGTTGATGTAAACTGTGCTTAGAGCATGGACATTTACCTCTTGCAGGATAAGAGATTGAGAATCTTCCATTGCAATCGGTTTGCAAGCCTTGACACAAGGAAATCACCATTATAACCACAGAAGTGAAACCAAAGAGAAAAATGAAAGAACACAATCCAAGCAAGAGTTCCACCTGACTACAGGTTTCCCAATTCCCCAGTGAACATGAATTAAAAGCTACATTAGAACCATACTCTTTATCATTTCTAGATTAATATATACAGTGCAGAGGTCAATTGCTTGAAAACTACATATATCAGTTGGGTGAGTTTAATCATCCCCAATTGATCTTCTAAGTAGTTTATATAAAATTCCATCTTTCAGAAACTTCTTCAGTATAGACAGACACATGACAATATCCTTGTTTGGCCTATTATTCTAATACCCATTCCCTAGCACATGGCAGGCCTCACTGTGTGTTGGCTGAAGAACCACAATCAATATTAACATTGTTAACATTCTGGGCCCAGAATAGTCAAATGAGGTAAGCAGCCTCTCTTTCACAGCATCGCATGGATCGTGCTTGCTCCTCTTCTGTGATACACATTACAATCCCTATAGCAATTTTACATATAAGTATAATAAGGTTGCTGGTTATTCTGGAATGTTTGTATTCCCCTCTTCCTTAATAACAAAGCCACCTAGAAGAAAACGACGTGTTCTTGGCACACCCTGGCAGCTAGATGTGGCCAGGTGACTAAGCCTTGGCTGATGGATAAATACAGAAGGCATGTATACAGCTCCTAGGGTGTGTTATAAGGAGTGGGGCCAGCTATTGTCCAGCCATTTTGCTTCTCCCTGCTGGTTTTAACCCAAATCTGATGGTTCACTCTAGAGAAGACATCTTGGACCGATGAGGTAGAAACTCTGATGAAAATAGGTGTAGCAAATAATAAAGGAACCTACTTGGACAGAGAGTATTTGGTGGGATGTAGAGGTAATGAGGTAAAATAAAACAAAGATATCATGCATAGAACTATGTTCAGACAACATCTATGTGGTTGCTTATAAGCAGGATTGATTTAATTCCAATAGGCCAAAGCCCACTAAGTTTTGTACTGACAAAGAGTCACAACCTAGCCTATAAAAGCCTTTGACTATTCAACACTAAGGTGATTCCACTCCCCAGCCAGCACCAGCATAAACATAATGGAAGTTGTGAAGCTTCAAGAAGGGCTCATACACACCCAGCTGGCATGGCTCAGTGGTTGAGCATTGACCTATGAACCAGGAGGTCATGGTTCCATTCCAGGTAGGGGTACATGCCTGGGTTGCAGGGTTGGTCTCCAGTGTGGGGCATGTGGGAGGCAGCTGATCAATGATTCTCTCTCATCATTGATGTTTCTATCTCTTTCACCCCTCCTTTCCTCTCTCTGAAATAAATAAAAATATATTCTTAAAAAAGAAGGGCACATACTTCCAAATATCATGGATAAGAAAACATGTCCCAAAGAGGAAAGCCAGAACCCACAGATGAAGGGAAAAGGGGGTCTTTCCCAGTAAGCAGAATGAGGGCCTACCAGAAGACTGGACATATTTTCCTTTTTTTGAGGGATCTGATCATTTTTAGGGATAAGTCACCATTTTTTTTTTGCTGCTTGTCTTGTTCTTATTGCACTTTTGGATGTGTTATATCAGGTAACTTAGATTTCTTCAGGCCCAGAGCATGAGCAGTCGTCACACTTAGACCTGATGAAGATCACTAAGTATTATTTGAAAACCTGAATTTAGGTGAATCAGATGAAACTTTGGGATTTTTTTTCCTCTTGGGGGAGGAAGTTGAATGTGTTTAAAACATAAAATGTAACTTTACACAGAGATACTTGGATGGTCAAAGGGAGACATAATTGTCCTCTAACTTCTATTCTCCCCTTTCTTCTTCAGTTAAAGAAACTAAGGGCTATGAATGGCAGTGGTATGTACAGTGTCTAGGAAGTGTCACTAAAGGAGATAACCTGGCCTTATCCTGACTCCTTTGTTTGTATACTGCTGCCTGGAATGCAGATGTGATGGCTGGTGTTGGGTCTTGTTGTGTGCTGAGAATAATGGTGAAGCCATCACTCCAGTCCTGGATCAGCCACATTCACTTGAGTGATCATTCAAATGTTCACTAAGTCTAAAGCCACTTTAATTTGGGTTTTCAATCGCTCATATGATTCTAACTGCTCTAGGAATGCATTTTCACTATGGAAAATTGAAGATACATATTTGTAAGCAGGCGTCTTTAGAAATCATGCTGGGAAAGATGGCTCAGGAGGAAGAAAGGGAGGCATAGGCACAGTAAGGTTTCTGCAGGCTAGCACTTATGTTATAAAAATTATTTGCAAAAAATCATGGCCCCACATTTTTCCCTGATGAGATTTCCCACTGCTCTGTGGTAAGTGGTACATCAATATAATTGCTCACCTGTTTTCTTTCTTCAAAAACTAAATGTAGTTTACAATTAAAACCCCTTTTTTCCCCTCTTACTCATTTTAATAGGAGACACTCACATGAGTAACACTTTTCTAAAGACTCAATCATTGTTTCCAGTCTCATATTCCCTAGCAAAAGCTTTATATTAAGCAACTTTTGCAAAACTTCTGCAAATTTACATACATGCATGATACAAATTTTAACTTAATAAAACAAAGAAAGCAAGGGTGTGTTGGTGGGAATTTTTTCTGAAACAATAAAGAGTGCACTGTGTGGGCTGCCCCCACCTTTACTGTTTTCCCATGTAAGGCTTGAGAGAAGGAAGTCAAACCACAACCCCATTAGGTAATAGGCTATGCATTAGTAGAATTTATCTGGAATGAGGAAGGAAAAGATTCAACTTTGAAATATTTTTCTAAACTGTATATTTCTCTTTTGCTGCAAAGCTGTGCCTGAAACGTCAGAAGAGACACAGGAAGACCCTGGAATCCCTCATCCATCCTATACCAAGGGTTTTCTGGATGTGTGCAATCATTAGGGATATTGAAGGTGTCAATAGATAGTGTGATTTAACAATCAGTCCTCACCAGGCTCATTTCCAGTGGAAATGGGAATGACGTAGAGTGGTGAGGAGCTTTGACTTAACCCAGACTCAGACTGTGAGTATCGAGTCAGCCACCAAGCAATTGTGTGGATTAGGAGATGGTGTAGTAAGTGGTTAAGAGTGTGAACTCTGCCGAAACCGGTTTGGCTCAGTGGGTAGAGCGTTGGCCTGCGGACTGAAGGGTCCTGGGTTCGATTCCGGTCAGGGGCCTGTACCTTGGCTGCGGGCACATCCCCAGTGGGGGGTGTGCAGGAGGCAGCTGATCGATGTTTCTCTCTCATCGATGTTTCTAGCTTTCTATCCCTCTCCCTTCCTCTCTGTAAAAATATCAATAAAATATATATTTTTTTAAAAAAAGAGTGTGAACTCTGAGGCCAAATTGCCTTGGTTCTACTTCTGCCTCTGCTACTTCTTCATTGTGTAGCTTTCAGCATGTTATTTTATCTCTCTGTGCCTCAGTCATTTCATCTATAAAGTGGGGATTTATATGCACCTACCTCATAGGGTTGTTGGGAGAGACACATGCAAATAAAAGTGTTGTAATGTGTATTCATGGTGTGTGGCACATTGTAAATACTAAACTATAATTTATTTTTTAAATGGAATTAGTGAGGTACTAAACACTGTAATGAGTCAGACCCAGATTTGAATTTTAACCTTGCTTCTCACTAGCTAATTGACCTTGGATTTCTGCTTACTCTGCTAGCCTGTTCTGTCTCTATCTTCCTCTGGTTGTCCTTGCTTTTGCCACAAGGACCTTCAGTTTCTCTAGGTCTCTTTGTAGCCGATATATATTATTTCCTCTGGTTGGAATGGCCTTTATTAACTAATAATATTAAAAGCCACCTCCTCGGGAAGGCTGTTTTTGTCCTCTCAGACCAGGTTCACTTCCTAGGATATCTTTCAGAGTGTTCTGTAACTCTTTTCCACAGCACTTGTCATAACTGTAGTGAAGCACTCATTTCTGTAATTATTCCTGGCTTTGTTGATAGGCCATAAGCTCTGAGAAGGGTGAAATAGAGCCTGTTTCTGTCAGTCCAGTGTCTACACTGGAACCTGGCTCAGGGTAGACAACATCTAACGAATGAATATGTAAGTAAGTAAAATGAGTGTGAGAAGAATGTCCTTTTTGCTGGTTTTATAGACTATGAGCTTCTTGAAGACAGACATATTTCATTTATCTTTCTATCCTGAGTGCTGGCAATTAATAGGAACTCAATATATCTGTTAGCTGAATGATTCAAATGTTGCATTTCAAGCTAAAATGCAACATTCTGGCTTGAAAATATGCATTATTATTTTCTTACAGAGGCTTTTGTTGAATATAAATTTATCTATATGAATATTACCTTCTTTTCTCTCTGGATTAAGAATTACTTGTGATAAAAATTTCTCTCTTATGATGTTAGGACTATTTCACTAAAGTGTATAAAATATTTAGACAGTGATTATGAAAGCTTTGATCTCAGAATCCCTTTATACCTTAAGAACTATTGAGGATCCAAGAAGCTATTATTTTTGTGGATTATATTTAACATAAAAAATTTAAAAAGAATATTTAAAATATTTATTTATTTGTTTAAAATGACAATGAGAAAGTCTGGCAGAGTAGCTCAGTTGGTTGGAGTACCATCCCGATATGCCAGGGTTGTAGGTTCAATCCCTGGTCAGGCCACATTTAACAATCAAACAATAAATGTATAAATAGGTGGAAAGATTCCTTTATTAACTTTTGGTCAAGAATATGTTTGTATATTTTCAGAAAACAACTCCAAGACCATGTGGATTCCTGCAACAGAGAGGAATTGACAGGTCTGCTCCAACCACGAAGACAAGAGGAGAAACAGTCCAGAGATGGAAGATGCTGACGACGCCTTGCCATGCTAGCAGTCAGCAGCTGTGCAACGCAGAAGGTCGCCTAGGACCAAACCAGAGAGGGTCGGACCTGCATTGCCACCATGTGCCCACCATCCAGATATCATTGCTGACATGTACACATAAGGAACTGTTTGACATTGAAACGGGGACTCAGAACTGTTGGACATTGAAATTGGGACTGAAACATTTTTTGTTATTATATGTTTATTTCTAGTCTGCAGAGGCAAGATTTTTTAAAGGAAAGAAATGGGGGAAAAATAGATACAGAGGCAAAGAAGCATTGAACAGACTGTCAAACTACAGCGGGAAGGCAGGGGAGGTTGAGGGGGGTGCTGTAAGAGATCAACGGAAGGACTTGTACGCATGCATATAAGCATAACTAATGGATACAAGACACTGGGGGGGGGCAGGTAAAGGCATGTACTGGGGGGAAGGGGAGGCCGGGGGGAGGTCAATGGGGGAAAAAAAAAGGAGACATATGTACTACTATTTGTAATACTTCAAACAATTAAAAAAAAGAATTAATAAAAAAAATAAATAGGTGGAATGGTGAATCAATGTTTCTTTCTCTCTCTCTCTCTCCCTTCTTCTCTTTTTAAAATCAATCAATAAAATAAAATGACAGTGAGAAAGAATACATTAGTACAGAATAACTAATTTTTATGAAGTTAAAATGGAAAAACATTTGTTTAAAATAACAATGATAAACTCAGTACACATTAGCAATATTAACTAATTTTAATGAAATTAATTATATTTTCCTAATGAATCTTTTTTTAAAAAATATGATTTTTATTTATTTTAAAGAAAGAGGAAGGGACAGGGAGAGAGAAACATCAATGTGAGAGAGAAACAGCAATTGGTTGCCTCCCGTACTCACCCACACCAAGGATTGAACCTGCAACCAGAATATGTGACCTGACAGGGAATCAAATTGGCAACCTTTCAGTGCAGGGGACAATATTTCACCAGCTGAGCCACACTGGCCAAGGCCTAATGGGTCTTTTTCTCAAGCATGATGTTGCTACATAATACATTGATCATTTGGAAAATACTGATTCATTGAGTGAATACTTGACCTTCCAAGTGTTGACTATACAATATTTAAAAATTTACACTTGTTAATATCATTAATCTCATTAGAAAAGTCTTTAGGCATTGGAAACTGTCAGTTTTACATTAATAAGTGCAAGTTTTTCAAAATTTTAAATTTTGCTTGAAGGCTCAAATTTTATCTTTGGCAGCAAATAACGTCTGTTGTTTTTCTTCAAGTGGCAAGCCCTCTTTATTCAATCTCAAGAAATGTCTGTTAAATAGTCAAGTCTAAATAACAATAGTTTGCTGTTAGTTGTCTTTCAAAGAAAAATGTTCCTTCATGAGAAAATAAGTTATTTCTGCTTGCAACTCAAACAATTGTATATATATTGATGTAGAATGTTGAAGTACTTTATGCATACTTTCTATTTTATCACACAAAGTATTGAAAAGACATCTAGTCAATGGTCAAGATTAACTAAAGTCAATCGTTTTTCCTGTCTTATTGAGGTGAAGCATACTTTTCTCAGATAACAAAGCAAAGCAAAATTCGCCACCCCAAGATGTGTCTCTTTGGCATGAGGATTATTTTAGGCTGATTATTTCTCAGAAACAAAGGGCTCAGGAAGAACCTTTGACCTCCCCACTAACTGCCTAAAAAAATTTCGATAGAAGACCTGCTCCAGGAAGGGAGCTATCTTCATAGATAATTACAGTATAATATGAACTAGGTGAGGTAGACAGGGAGGAACCTAGCAAAGTCTATTTGTTAAAATTCCTCTCTGTGACACATTGTTTCTGTATGGCCCAGCAAACATTGATTTACCAAACACTTATTTTTTTAATTCTTTTTTTTTTTTTTAAATATATTTTATTGATATTTTACAGAGAGGAAGGGAGAGGGATAGAGAGCTAGAAACATCGATGAGAGAGAAACATCGATCAGCTGCCTCCTGCACACCTCCCACTGGGGATGTGCCCGCAACCAAGGTACATGCCCTTGACCGGAATCGAACCCGGGACCCTTCAGTCCGCAGGCCGACGCTCTATCCACTGAGCCAAACCGGTTTCGGCTATTTTTTTAATTCTTCTTGTAAATTGCCTTCCTTCCCTTTGAAATGCCAGACCCCTCCCTCCTTGGTTCTCCTTAGTCCAAAATGACATATATACCTCATTTTGCCTGTCTTTGAAATCTCTCATCTTTATGTGTTTTCCCCATATGCACAAAATTAAACTTGATTTTCTCCTGTTAATCTGTCTTGTGTCAATTTAATTCTTAAATCAGCCATGAGAACTTGGGGGAGTAGAAGGTTTCCCCCCACCCAACAGAGGTCATAAAACTGTTGGCCCCTTTTTTTCTGCAAGTATATGGTGATAAAGAATACAGAGACTACTGGTACAGGCTAGAGCCCCTGCCTCCATCGGTCCTAAGGCAGCAGCTATTTTACCACTTTTGCTTTTGCACAATTAGTGTAAATGTCAACACAATGAAAAAGGCGAATAACATCTTAGTAGTATTATTAAAATAGTTTTGATTTCATGGACCAATAAAAGAATCTCAGGGAATCCAGAGGGCAACAGACCACCTTTGAGAATCGCTATAATAGGGTATTCTAATATTAAATTAAGACTCATTGAGCCCTGGCTGGGTAGCTCAGTTGGTTAGAGCATTGTTTGAGTTTGATCTCTGATTAGGGCACATACAAGAAGCAACCAATGAATGTATAAATGAGTGGAACAACAAATCAATGTTTCTCTCTCTCTTTCTCCCCCTTCCTTCTCTGTCTCCCCTCCTCTTTCCCGCTAAAAAAGACTCATTGACATCACATGGATAGAATTTACAACAATATGGTCTTTTAATTAAGCACATTTCTGCACTTTCTACCCCGTCCAGGAACAAATAAACCAAGAGCATCAAAATGTTACAAAAGTTTATGATGACTATTGTTTAGATTAACATACAAGAAATATCTCACCAATAGTAATGTAAAAAAGAAGTTGCAAAATGTCTTTTTAAAAATTTCTATTTCTGAAAACATTTAAGAATTTAAGAGATGGCAATAGTAATAATGAATAAAATCTTATTTAAATGCACTTCTAACTTCTCTTCTTAAAGATCTATCAGATATCCTTTTATTTTAACTTTAAAACATGTCTGTGATGTGGTTACACAGGACTTGATATCGTCTTTATTTTACCGGTGAGAAGGAATTTGGAGTTTGAGACTCAGTCATAGTCACAGAAGAAATTGGAGATTGAACCAGAAGAGCTTTCCTGTTTCACATTCAATGACTTTTCCCTTTTACCCCTGAATCACTTGGTCTGTCCAGGCTCAGCATACATATTTCACTTTAATAAAAAGAGAAGATTCCATTGAACTCTAGAGTTTGGAAATCCCCAAGGTTGAGTTTGCAAAATAACTAAAAACCTGCAGGGAAAGTGTGACTCCCCAGAACTTTTCCAAGTCCCGTTTCTGGTGATAAATGGAAATTCATAGGAAGGAAGAAATTCTCTCAGCCTGGGCTAAATCACTTGCTAAATTTGGAATTCCAGATTTAGAGAAACACCCTGGGTTGATGCAGACTTCCACCCTGATGTCCTGGAAGCGCAGATATATTTTTCCTTCCCTTTTGGAACCAGGGGGGAAACCTGGTTAAGGAGTCTATGGTCATCGACCTGTTGTGAGTGACTGGGGATATTATTTGGAGATTTAGACAGAATGTGTTGAAGGGGAACAGGATGTGGGTGGGGACCCATGATGAGTGAAGAGAAGGGAAATGTGAGCCTCTGATCCTGTAGCTGAAGCAGTTTTAAAATGACATGTTCCTATTTACTAGCCTGTTACAGGTAACAGAATCTTCTCTGCATGTCACCAGTGAGTAATTGCCATAACAACACTGTATTTATGTGACCCATATTTTACCTCCTCAAAGCAGAGGAAGACCCTTAAAGAAACACAAAGACCTCCAGTTGTGTGTAGGGAAGAGCAACTGTTTTCCCTCCTTCTCCCTGTCCTAAGGTCCTTGCCTCTTGAAAATACTCTTATCTTTTTCTTATTTCCATTGCACCCTCTACTCTTTAAATCCTAGCACAGGATTTAAATGGAAGGTAGAGGAGAAGTGTTTCTGAATGGAGCCTTCCTGACCCAAGCCACCTGGTGGGAGGCAGCAGCTGAGTGGCCTCCTGAGGCCCAGGGTCAGAGAGAGATCACAAGAACACACATTGCTCAGATGCAATCACTTCTTAACCATTTGGAAAAAGCTTGCCTGGGTGGAAAACCAGACAAGATTTGCCTACGAGTTGCAATGGCATTGCTCTTCTGTGCCAAGAATATCAATCAGTTCAAAAGTCCCTGTCCTGTGAGCGTTGGTGAGATGTGGGCATGCACAAACAAGCAGCATGGGTAAGCCTACTGTTTGGGGCTAGTGTAAATGTCAAGGCTGGATAGTGGAATAATTGTTTATTCTGCATCTGCCTGGTTTTCCTATCCTCTCTCACCACTTCTATAGAATCTCATAACTTTCTCCCCTTTCTTGATCCTGTTATTTCCAGCCTTAGTGTGCTCAGTTTAGGAGTGTGAGCTCTTTGGAATGAGAGGTGATAGAAACCTGGGCAGGATCGAAAAGCAGCTTAAAAGAAAGAGCAATTGTCCATGGCTGGAAGACCTACGTCCTAGTTTGCAGTCATTTATTAGTTTATAAGCCACTAACTTCTCTCTGCTTCAGGTTTCCATTTTAAACTGAGGATAATAGGGCTCTTTTTGCTTTGTAAGAATCCATTGCTATTATGTAGCACTATTTATTTAGTGACATGGTATTTATTTACATGCTTCACTCCAGTTCCTAGAAGAGTGACTGGTACATTGCAGGTGCTCAATAAACATTTGTTAAATGAATGACTATTTTTGGAAATGTTTTATAAACTGTAAAAGCACTGTACACATGTTTTTATTATACTTCTTGCAGGTGATACTAGTAGTGGGCAGCGTTCCAAGCCCTTCTCCTGTTGTGTGCGGTATGTGAGCAGGCTGGATCCTGCCACACCTGGGGTTACCTGGGATCTCTTTTAGGCCTTGGCATCTGCTTGCTTTCCACGATCCCATCTCCTTGTGTAGAGTTACCCCACTGCCCAGCATTTTGTAGTTTGGTGCAAATGTTGGTCCCTGGAGGGCTGATCTTATAAATTCATAACGTGCTCTCGTTTAATATAGAAGACACAGATACTGGCATTGGGAATTTTATTGGTCTGGGAAATTTCAAGGGTGTTCTAGATCAAACAAGGGACAATAGTAAATACCATGATTATAGTAAAAGAAAGAATTGTAGAAACAGTTTTATGGAGAATTCCTATTCTTTTAACCTTATTATGGGCTGAATTGTGTCCCTTCAAATTCACACATTAAGTCCTAACCCCCAATGGGACTGTATTTGGAGACAGGGCCCATAGGAAGGTAATTAAGGTCAAGTGAGATCATAAGGGTGGGGCCCCAATTCTATAGGACTGGTGTCCATATGAGAAGAGGAAGAGACCCAGATGTGTGTCTCTCTCTTTATCCCTTCTCCCCTGCTCCATGTGCCACAGAGAAAAGGCCTTGTGAAGACCGACCAAGAAGGTATCTGTCTGCAAGTCAGGCAGAGAGCTCTCACCAGGGACCGGATTGGTTGATCTGAGACTTCTGGGCTCCAGAACTATGACAAAATAAAATTCTGTTGTTTAAGCTACCCAGTCTGGTCTTTTGTTAATGCAGCCTGAGCAGAGTAATATAGTCTGCGTACAGGGAAGTGGGGTGTTACTATAGCAAATACCTAAAATGGCTTTGGAACTGGGTCATGGGCGGAGGCTAGAAGAGTTTAGGTGCATGCTAGAAAAAGCTTAGATTGCCTTGAAAGGACTGTTGGTAGAAATGTGAAAATTAAAGGCCATTCTGCTGAGATCTCACACACAAATAAGGATCATGCTTTTAGAAACTGGAAGAAAGTTGATCCTTGTTATAAAGTGTCGAAGAACTTGGCTGAATTCTGTACCAGTGTTTTGGGGGAAGGTAGAACTCATGAGTGCTAAAATGGGATATTTAGCTGAGATTTCTCAGCAAGGTTAAAGGAGTAGCTTAGTTTCTCCTTACCCCTTATGGTAAAGAGCAAGAGAAGAGAGAGATAAATTGAAGGAATTGTTAGGTAAAAAGGAACCAGAACTTGGAGATTTGGAAAGTCCCAGCCTATCCATATTGCAAAAAATGAGAAAGGCATTCTGAGGAAAACACTAAAGGTGCTCTTATCCATTTGATAAGGAGATTAACATGGGTGTGAACCATAGATTCAATCAACCATTTTAGCAGAAACCCAGACTAGAGATGGGATTATACCATCAGAACATGCTTCCAGCAGGGACTAAATGGAACAGAGAAAACAGAATAGAATGAAAGAAGGCTGTCAGACTTCTTGAATTCTTATAGGAGGGAACATTAGAGCTATCCAGCTATAAACACGCATTATCCTTCAAGAAAAGGGAAGGATGACCCCAAAGGTGATTCAGAGATCGTTGAGATTATTACTCCCACATAGGTTTAGGGAGCAGGGCTGGTTTCTCTTAGGTTTTAAAGGGTGGGGCTAGCTCTTGGTATTAGCAGGCCTGGCTGCCCCTGCCCATAGCCTCAGGGGCAAGGCCACCACCTAGGGCTATGGGGATGACACACATGGAGCATAGAGGATTATTCTTCAGTTTTTGGATCAGATGAGATTTTTGATAGGTTTTGAATTTGCTTGGAACCTCTCACCTCTTCTTTCCTTCTGATTTCTTCCTTTGGGAATGGTACTGTCCATCTCATGCCTGTCCCTACACTGTGTTTTGGAAGCAGATGACTTGTCTGGTATCACAGTTGCATAGCTGGGGAGGAATTTTGCCTCAAGATGAATCAGTTTTACTCACATATGATTTAGCTGATATTTAGATGAGACTTTGGATTTTAGACTTTAAAGTTGACTATTGGAATGGGGTGAATGTATTTTCCATGGGAGAAGGACATGAATTTTGGGAGGCCAGAAGGTGGAATGTTATGGACTGAACTGCATCCCCTTCCAAATATTAAGGCCCTAACTTCCAGTGTGACTGTATTTGGGGACCAGTGCCTGTAAAGAGGAAATAAAGATAAAGTGAGGTTCTGAGTGAGAGGCCTTAATCTGATGGGGCTGGTGTCCTAAGAACAGGAAGAGATACCAGTTGTCTCTGTCGTTCTCTCCACACCTCCCCTTCACTACCTCCCACCCCGCCCCGCGTGTCTCCAGAGGAGAGGTCATGTGAGGATGGATCAAGAAAGTGTTTGCCTACAAGTGAGAATCAGAGCTCTCACTAGGGATCCATTGGCCAGCACCTTGATGTGAGACTTCCAGTCTACGCGAGTGAGAGAAAATACATTTCTGTTGTTTAAGCCATCCAGTGTATGATATATCGTTATGGAAGCCTAAGCTGACTAATGCAATCCTCCTCTCCCTTTGATTTCTCTGGCTCACTGTGATTGTCATCTTAAGAAGCATAGCTCTGTCTTCATCCTATGGCACATCGCAGCCAGGAGTTGGGTGCACATGTCTGAATATCTTTGTGATCCAAGCATGATGGAGAAGAGGAAACAGCGCAGCTACAACCCACGGAATTCAGGGGTCCTCAAACTTTTTAAACAGGGGGCCAGTTCACTGTCCCTCAGACCGTTGGAGGGCTGGACTATAGTTTAAAAAAAAAACAACTATGAACAAATTCCTATGTGCACTGTGGGCCTGGGACGAGTCGGCTGCTAAGCAGGACAGGCAGCGGCACCTGGCGGGCCGAATAAATGTCCTCGGCGGGCTGCATGTGGCCCGCGGGCCGTAGTTTGAGGATGCCTGCAGGTTGTGGAGAGCAGCTCTTTAACTTGCCTGGCCTGAAATAATTCGGGAACATTGAATTAAACCTCAGGAGTGTGAAAGGGTATAGGTTATTTCAGTTAGGCTGTGCAGTTTCCTGAAAACCACATGTATAAGGTTTATGACTTTCTATTAAAACAGTGTTTTCAAAATTAGTTGTGACAAATCAACTTTGCTCACACAACTGTGATTGACACTCAAAGTCACTCCTAAGCGATATTGCTAGTGTACACGCACAGGGAAATTATTATTTGGGAAAAATTATTTTACACAACATGGGAACAGAACAAGTGTGAAGACTGAATTTATTACCTCAGACTTAATTCTAAACCTGCTCAGTCTTCTCATTATTTAGCACAAATATTAAAATGATTTTACATAAATGAGTCAAAGGTAGTCTATCACAATTTTTTCTCAAACTTTAATGTTACAGCAAGTCACCTGAAGAGCTGGTAAAGATACAGGTTCTGACCCAGGGGGTTGTGGATGAAGCCCTAGCTTTTACATGTATAAGTCTCAGTTTATGTTGTTGCTGCTGATCTAGCAGAGGTCGAGTGTGCTGGGTATTAGACTGAATATTGAAGTGTAGCATTTTCTCCATGGATAAAGTAACATGTGAGATTGAGATGTTGCTTTATTTTTCAGTACATCAGAATTCCTTTCTAAAAATGGTTCTAAACCTTGCAATTCATTGACATGGACAACTATATGGTGATTGTGGGGGGGAAGAGGGGGAGAAAGGGAAGGGGAGGTGAGGTGGAAGAGGATAAATGGTGATGGAAAAAAATAAAATAAAGAAAAAAAATACTACTGAAGTCATTAGCCCCCCCCCCCCCCCCAACAAACAAACAAACAAACACCCACATGCAAACCAAAAACACAAAGAACTACTTTATGGAGATTGTAATAATCTGAAGAGCAATTGCTTGACATGAATATGTGCTTAATACTTGTTGATTGGTTGATTTGTGGCAAATAGATTTTCTGAGATGAAGACAAATATCTTCCAGGGATATAAAATGACTTAGAGGATCTACAATTCTGTGCATTTAGAGACAAGACCAATTGAACAGGGCCAGTGAGAAAGCATGGCTCACCTGAAGACTAGCAACACTGCACCTCTACAAATAGCCACATTCATCTGAGATGAGCAATTGGTTTGGGAAACTGTTAGGGAGATTTGTTTCATACTTTTATTACTGGGTACCTCCTGGAGTGAAGGCAAGGCACTGAAAAGTTTAGCAGGGGTTGGTAAAGCTGAGTCCTTATTTGCAGGCTTGGCAAGTATGTGGGTGTGCCATTGTTCAGGTCACTGTGATTTATGACAAGCAAATTCCTATTGCTGATTATACCTCTCTGGCCTACTTGGGACATCTCTCCCTCTATGGATTGCCAGAACCAGGCTTGCATGTGGGTGCAACCAGAAAATTCCCAAGGGTCAAGGGAAGGCTAAAACTCCTACTTGAAGTAATCATTTGTACACTTTCAAGATATGGGTAAATGTACTTGTACACATATTAGGTAAGATATCATAATTAATAAGTTAAAATTCAGATCTTATTTATTTATTTATTTATTTATTTATTTATTTATTTATTTTTGCTAATTTTCATCCGAGGATATTTTCCCATTGATTTTTTTGTTTTAAGAGAGAGTGAAATAGAGAGAGGGAGAGAGAGAGAGAGAGAGAGAAAGAGAGAGACAGATGTGGGAGAGACACATTGATTAGTTGCCTCCTGCACATGCCTTGACTGGGGCCAGGAATGAAATCTGCAGCCCAGGTATCTGTCCTTGACCAGGAATCAAACCAATGAACCACACTGGCCAGTGTCATTTTTTATTTTAAATCTTACTTAACCAGATTCCTCAAAATATATAAAAGAAATCAATTTTACAGAGTTATAAGGAAGAGTGTTTGTTGAATGTTGGAAATAATATGTTGTCACATTTGTTGCCAATAAACTGAGTTGGATGAAGGTAGTGCCTTTTTTTTTTTTGTATTTTGTTTGTACTTTTTTTTCTTTTTTTTTTAATTTTAATAAATCTTTATTCAGATTATTACAATTTTTTCTCCTTTTTTCCCCCGTAGCTCCCCTCCACCCAGTTCCCACCCCACCTTCTGCCCTTACCTCCCCCCCACTGTCCTCATCCATAGGTGTATGATTTTTGTCCAGTCTCTTCATGAACCCCCCATACCCCTTTCCCCCTGAGAATTATCAGTCCACTCCCTTTCTATGCCCCTGATTCTATTATATTCACCAGATTATTCTGTTCCTCAGGTTTTTAATTCACTTGATTTTTAGGTTCACTTGTTGATAGATATGTATTTGTTGTTCATAATTTTTGTCTTTACTTTTTTCTTCTTCCTCTTCTTTAAGAATACCTTTCAGCGTTTCATATAATACTGGTTTGGTGGTGATGAACTCCTTTAGCTTTTTCTTATCTGTGAAGCTCTTTATCTGCCCTTCAATTCTGAATGATAGCTTTGCTGGGTAGAGTAATCTTGGTTGTAGGTTCTTGCTATTCATCACATTGAAAATTTCTTGCCACTCCCGTCTGGCCTGCATAGTTTCTGTTGAGAAATCAGCTGACAGTCGTATGGGTGCTCCCTTGTAGGTAACTAACTGTTTTTCTCTTGCTGCTTTTAATATTCTCTCTTTGTCTTTTGCTCTTGGCATTTTAATTATGATGTGTCTTGGTGTGGTCCTCTTTGGATTCCTTTTGTTTGGGGTTCTGTGTGCTTCCTGGACTTGTAAGTCTATTTCTTTCACCAGGTGGGGGAAGTTTTCAGTCATTATTTCTTCCAATAGGTTTTCAGTATCTTGCTCTCTCTCTTCTTCTGGCACCCCCATAATTCTGATGTTGGTACGCTTGAAGTTGTCCCAGAGTCTTCTTACACTATCTTCAACTTTTTGGATTTTTTTTTTTTTTTGCTTTTTGCTTTTTCGGTTGAGTGTTTTTTGCTTCTTTGTATTTCAATTCTTTGACTTGATTCTTGTGTTCCTCTAGTCTGTTTTTGGGTCTCTGTATAATATTTTTTATTTCAGTCAGTGTATGTTTAATTTCTAGTTGGTCCTTTTTCATATCTTCGAGGGTCTCGTTATATTTATTGGCCTTTTCTAGGATATTCTTGAAAAGCTTTATAACCGTGGTTTTGAATTCTATATCCAGTCGTTTGTTTTCCTCCATTTCTTTCGTTTGTGATCTGTTTCTTTGACGCCGCATTTTCACTGCTTCCCTGAGTTGGTAAGGTAAATTTGTGTGCTAGGTTTCCTAATGGCCCAGTGGGTCGGCCTCCCCAGTTAACCTGAGGTGGACACTCTTGGTGCACCCCTTTGTGGACTGTGTGTACAGCCTTGTTGTAGTTAAGTCTTGATTGTTGTTGGTATCACTGGGAGGAATTGACCTCCAGGCCAGCTGGCTGTAAGGATCAGCTGCTTCTATGCTGGGAGAAGTTCAGTGCTGGAGACAGCCTTATAGGATTAGACTTGCCAAATTGCAATAGCCTCTGTGCTCGGCTTGGATGGGGTGGAGTCTCAGGGCGGAGCAGACAGTCTTGGCTTCCCGGTAGCCTTGCCCTTGCGCGCACGTGCAGACCTCTGCCTTCCCCAGCTCCCGAGTCTCCGCCCGAGAGTCCAGACTCCCCCCACAAGAGCATGGGTCCCCAGGGGCTCGCCTGGAACCAGGGTTCAGTGCAGTCAGAACTGGGGCCCAGTGCGGTCAGGAGCCTCCAACTCCCTTCCACTAGGGAAAACCTGTGGCAACCTCCGCAGCCTTTGTGCGCACTGGCACGCCGCGCCTTCAGACTTCTGCCTTCCCTGGCTCCCGAGTCTTTGCCCGAGAGTCCAGACTCCCCCCGTAAGAGCGTGGGTCCCCAGGGGCTCGCCCGGAACTGGGGTTCAGTGCAGTCAGAACTGGGGTTCAGTGCGGTCGGGGGCTTCCTTCCCCCTTCCACCAGAGAAAGTCAGCCAGGCTCTCAGCCGCCCTTCCTCTCTGCGCGCACAAAGACCCTTTGCTGTACCTCCAATTCTCTGTGAGCTTTTCTCTTTCCTTCTAGTTGTAGAATTTTCACTCAGCCAGCTTTCCTGTGGTTCTGGATGGTGTCCATTCTGTCTTTTAGTTGTAGTTTTGAAATTGTTGTGTGAGGCAGTAGTTTAGGTGTTTACCTATGCCGCCATCTTGGTTTCTCTGTACCTTTTTTTCTTTTGTAAATTGGACTTGACCCTGGGATTGACACTCTATCAATAGGTCTTAATGACTATTGCCAGTAGAAAAAAACAGCTAACAATTTTGGAGGATGGCTGACTTGAAGCAGGGTTTTCCCGATTAATTCACTTCAACGCTATGCCCAAATAATTTTGAATTTCTGGTTTTCTTGACATTATCAATGAGTAGAAAATTTCAACATTGATAACACTTTATGTTCCATGGGAGAAATCTGGGTAAGATTGAGTTTTGGAAGTTGCATGTTGCATGAAAATTGCCTGTTCCTGTCTACACCTAAGCAAACTCTGTAACTGACAGGTTCAATTTGCATTGTTCTCCATTGCATTTGCTCCCCAAATCTGGTTGTTAACACAAAAATTCTTACTATATTGTGTGATCAGAAATGATTGCTGCTGAAATTCTGACAGGATTCTATTTCCACAAACAGAAACTGATTTGGAAGTACCCAAGGGAAAAATATAAAAAGAAGAAAAAGACAGTTTTCAATTTTACACATAATTTTGTTTTTATGTCTTTGACAATGATTTTGTTTTACTCAAATAATTGAAGACTTAAAGAATTCGGCTCCATTTTTGTTTCTTATATCAACTCCCCATAGTAAAAGATTGAGTGTCTTAAGGAGGGCTCTGAAGTTTGCTAGATAATAAAGGCATTGAAAGAATGGCTAATTTGGGTTGGGTTCTAATAGTGGTGAAGTTTTCTGCATGTTCGTAATTGCTTTTCAGGTCTTGGTAATTCTGAAAACCACATGTATAAAGTCTATGAATTTGTATGTCACATATAGAATGATTATAGTGTGGAATGTCTTACTTCTCTTAAGTTGCATCAATGTCAGCTAAATTTCAGATTGATAGTGAGGCAGAGAAACAGTGGTACAACTTTAAGTTTACCTAAACTTAATATTTGTCTTTATTCATGGATGTATTCATTCGGTATTCATAAGCCATATGCTCTGCAAGATATTGGATATACAAAGATGAATGAATGTATTTTCAAGGAACAAGTAATTTTAATGTTAAAAGATAAAGAAAGATATCCAATTTGCATTCAAGAAGGAATGAAGAGGATAATCTATAGAGAACTGAAATCCAGGTAATCTCAGATTTTTTTTTTAAACTCTAAATGCCAAGGACAATGAAGCAACCTACAGAACTGTGGGAGAAAAAATTGTGACCAGTCCACACTCTATATGTAGTCTCTGTGGTGGAGATCAGAAAATACACTATCACATACTCTTTCATTGGAAAAATGTTCGAACATATATTATAGCCAATCAGATATTAAATAAAATGAGGAGCTTAAACTGAGTGATTAAAATGAGCAATAAAATGAGTGATTTATAAACTAAAGGCACCTGTCAAAAAAGGGAGAAGATACATAATTAAAATGTAACCTTTTTTTGACAAATATTTATCAGATTCCTCCCATAAGCTAGATACTGTTATGGACAGTGGTATTATATTTTATTAGGCCCTAAATTTTAAAATCTTATCCTGTTTAATAATTGGGGAATCAGAAAATAAACAGGATAAGATTTTAAAATGCATAATATGAAATAACACAGTAGCAATAATTTGGGCATAATAGCTAAGATTTTATTAACAAAAAATTGGAATTTGGAGAGAAAAGAATAGAAGAAGTAAATAAAAGAGTGATAAATGCCTTACCTTATATTCAAACAAACAAACAAAAAAAAAGGGTTTGATAATTTTCAGGTATTTACACACATGTGCACACAAAAAACAAAATATAGAAAATTATTTTTTATATAAAATAGAAACCAAAGTAAACAGCATTAAACAGGACAACTCGTACTGCTACTACTAATAATAAAATGTCCGCATATCCAAAGTCAGTCTTCTTCATCTGACTCATTTTCTGCTCTTGCCTCCCCAACTCAGCTTCAAAAGTCAAGCCTAAAACCTGGTCATCATTCTTTATTCCTCCAATCCATCCCTCTAAATTCTGTTTTTCCACCTCTTGTATACATCTCAATCTGTCTCCTTCCTTCTATGCTTTCTGCTGCTTGCTCATGTAGGGCGCCTCCATCTCTTATCTGGCTTCCTACCACAACCACGAAGCTGATTTCCCTGCCCTTTGTCTATTCTTCACAGAGAGATCAAAGTAATCTTTCAAAGTCATCTTTCTATACAGGGAGATCAAAGAATCTTTTAAAAATGTTTGAAATGCAAAACCATTAAAAATGATTATGTCATTTTTCTGTATAAAATATCATTGGCATTCCATTGTTCAGACTCCGTAATACCCCCCTTTGTAGTTTGATTCTAAGATCTTTCGTGGCTGATATCATTTTTGTTGCTTTTTATATTCAGCATGTGGACATTTGTAATTGCCAAAAACTGGATCAGGCTCTTTCTCACCCTGGGACCCTGGCTTTTCCCTTTGCTTGGTACTCTTTTCTCTCCTTCCATCTTCCATTGCCTGGCCAATTCCTACTCTCAGTTAGGCATTGCTTCTACTTGTAAACCTTTTTTGAGTCTCATCTATCGCAAATCTAGTTGAGCTCCCATTGGAAGTGTTCTTTTAGGACCCTGAACTTCCCCTATAATAGCACCTTTCCCACTTTTTTACAATAGCCTGTTGATGTGTCTGCAAACCAAACTGCATTGTAAACCCCATGAACCTGTGGGCCATACCCCCAGGTAATGCTAATAAAAAACCTAAATGAATCAATGAAAGGACACAACCAAGATAAATAAATAGATAGATAAATAAATTAACCCCCAAAGCAGAAAACACTGTTTATTTGAAAAGAGGCATGTGCAAAATAAAGTACATAGAGCTGTGGCAAGCATAATCAAAAGGAAAAGTACACACACACTTGAAAAATTTGGTATGAAAAAAGGAAACAAATATCAAGGATATTTAAAATTGTGCCAAGGATTTAGGACACCTTATTAAAATGGTAAATTCCCTGGATAAACATGAATGACCAAAATTGTCTTAATAATTCAGAAGTCTGAAAACTCCAATAATTATAGAATGAAAAAAGTTCTCAAGTAATTACATTTAAAAAGGCTAATAAGCTTGACAGATTTACAGCTCTCACATTTTCAAGGAGCAGATCATTTCTGTTAGATAAATTATTCCATCATATAGAACAAGATTTTAAAATCTACTAAATTAATTTTGTGTAGATGAAATGATTCTTCTTCTAAAAGCTGAATAAATTACTAAAACTTGCTGCTTTAAATAGCAATCTCATCTTTGACTATATCTTCAGAATCCTTAAACTAATTGCAATCAATTACAACAGCACTTTAATCAGTCACTCACTGCATCCAAGCAGGATGCACTTTATCTAGAATTCCTGGAATTCAAAAATGACTTAATGGGAGTAATAGGTTAGCATATTACACAAATGATTCCAATGAGAATAAAAATAGTAAAAAAAAAAAAATGAAACCATTTCAACACTATTCTGGATAAAAATTCTTAGAAAACTACAACACAGTGGACATTTACTCAAATTGCTGATGTATATCCGAAGGCTAAACAATAGAAGTACTCTCATTAAAACCAGGAACATGCCTAGGAGGCTTAATGCCAGCATTGCTATTTGTAGGAATGCTCTGAACAGGAGTTTTGGCTTATAATTGACCCAAATCTGCTAGCATATTTTTGCTTTGATTTTGATTGTGGAAGACTAAATAGACAAAATACCAGCTTTAGATGGAATTTTGGCATCCCTGAGATCTTGTCTGTTAAAAAAAATCACAAGGTTATGTAAATGATCATCACATCTGATCAGTGATGATCTGCAATTAATATTGCGTTTTAGCCCAATGAGATTTTCATTTTAGTCCAATTGTCAAAAAGAAAAAATATTACCATTTATGATTTAGTCTAGTACAGGTATTGAGAGAGAGTAGCTTTAGGGAGGACATTACATCTGTGAAGATAAGCAGCAATGTCTCATGAATGAACCAGAAACTGTTAGGAGATGCATGGAAAGGAGGGGTCTGTATTAATTGTATCCTCTCTTACTCTGGTGCTTGGGAACACTCCTAAAAAGCTGGCACAAATCAAACCTGCTTGGCACTAACTCAGAATGTTCTTTCCCCACGCCCACCTCCATTCCCTACTGAGCCATCAACCTAATATCAAGAGAGAGAAACAAGGCATGGAGTTCTGTTGCTGGGGCATGGTCCCTGGGGCACATGCAGCTGTGACCAGGGAATGCATACCCCCCCCTTTACCCACCCCTCCAGATGCCAAGAGAATGAATGCAAAACCTCTGACATCCTCCCTGTGAGCTCTCCCTTGCACTCAGTGATGCTGGCCCTGCTTTGCCTGAGTCCGTGATATGACAATATTCATTTAAAACCAAGGACAGTTTGTAAATACCACTGAACTATATACTTAAATGGATAAGATGGTAAATTTTATGTTATATGTATTTTACTGAATGTTTTTATAGTGATGAAACATTTCATTATTAACTGACCTAATTGATGTCAGTTACTAATGATAATTATAGATATCTCTGGGAAGACAGAAGGTGGTAAAAACTGGGAATCACAGGATGCTAGGAATGTTCCATTTCTTGATCTGGATGTACATATAGATTTAGAAAACAATAAAAAATTATTTGCATTGTACACTTAAAATTAGTGCACCTGACATACTTTACTGCATGTCAAACAATCAAAACAACAAGTCATGAAAAGACACTTTATCCAAAAAAGAAATGCAAATGCTCAGAAAACATAAGTAAATATGTTCAGCTTCATTGGATATTAAGGAAATGCCAATTAAACTACTACTATAACCCCCACAAGACTGGCTAATACACTGATCGGTCAAGCACGTTGACTAATACACTACTTATGGAAGTGCAAATTGGTGCAACTGTTTTGGAAAACTGTGATGTTGCCAGGCAGGTGTGGCTCAGTGATTGAGCATTGACTTATGAACCAGGAGATCATGGTTTGATTCTGGTCAGGGCACATGCCTGCATTTCAAGCTCAGTCCCTTGTAGGGGTGTGCAGGTGGCAGCCAATCAATGATTCTCTCTCATCATTGATGTTTCTATCTCTGGCTCCCTTTCCCTTCCTCTCTGAAATAAATAAAAGTATTTTTTTAAAAGAAAACTGTGACATATCTGCTAAGCTAAAATACACAATTCTTTCAAAAAACATTTAGTAACAATAAAAGGGGAATAATATAATTAAAATTAAACTATATAGTACTAGTAATCTTCATAGGTTTGTATGCATACAAGTATCCATATCATTGAAATGAAATAATTATTTAAAGTTGTATTAAATTTTCAGTTAATCAAGTTCACTTATGCTACAGGTATTTAAGGAAATTGTGCTGCTTGGAAATTCTTTACATATTGTAAAAATGGGTTAGCAGCAAAATGTCAACTGTATCAACTTAAATTTTCATGAGAAAGTAAAACTCTAAAATTACTACAACAAAATCTCAGGGATTATCTGGTATAATGAAGAGTATGAAAAAGAGTGTAAGAGAAAAGTGAGGAACCCAAAACACAGTTGATGTCACCAATCTACCTTCAAAAATATGTGTAATAAGAATGCTCTAATACCCTTCAGTTGTGTTGGGAAACTAATTCAAGCACAGCGTATTTTAACAGGACTACCTACCCAAGAATAAAAGGCCACAGGACTCTTCAAGTCTTATTCTTTGATCAGAGACAAACTACATGGTATACAAGGGATTTTGGAACTGACTTGCCATGTTTAGACAAGGTAGGAATGCAGCTATTACATGTAAAAGGTTGCTTAAACCAAATAAAGCCTTCATGTTGCACGTTACAGATAATGGTCCGAGCCCAGCAGGATGTAGTTTGTTCATTGGAACTCACTCAAGAAATAATCCAACTGACAAGTCTCAAGGGTATAAATATTTCATAGATGACTCCTGGTATAAAAACATTCCTCTCATTCCACTCCAGAGAAGATGCTGGGATTACTTTATAGGCAGTGGAGGCCGAGACATAGGGAAAGTCACAGATTACTGGAATCCTGGATCCTGAAAGCTGATTGCATTCTATCTTGACATTTTTAGACGCTAGGTTTGAAAGATATTTTTATCAAATGATTTATATGAATGCAAAATATATTAGAAGTAAAAGTATAAGTGAAGGGAAACATCTGCACGTTCTTAGAAAGCATCTTGCCCCAGCAGTGGACAGCACTTCAATGGGTGAGATTATTGCAGTGAAACTGCATCATCACCATCAACCAAATCTTCAAGGCCAGCAGTTGAAGGGAAGGGAACTTTCCTCTTCTTTGCTTTCAGAAAGGAAGGAAAGCTTGTTGGCAGCATGGCCATTAAGAGTACTTATTCTGGTAGAATGATCCAGAATACCTCTCCTTTACCACATTGCTAAAACTGAGCATTTGTTTAATGTCATCAATGTGCAGTGTGGTACCCACAGGACCAATTTACTGAATAGCAGGGCTGAGGAATTAGCAGTCCTAAACCATAATATCAACTTAAAAAATTGACTACTAAAAATTTTAATGCTAAAGTAATAATAATTTAACATAAAATTTTAGGTTAATTTTGTATTCCTGCAGTTTATTCTATGTTGATTATATATGGCTGTGCCATGGTTTTGGCTAAATATTAATTTTTAACATTGGCCTTTTGCTATTCCTCCAAAATGTGTAGCCAATATTCCTCTACTGAAAATGGTTCTGGCTAATATATCAAATCATAAAATAGAAATGAAGTATAATTCCTAAAGGGGAGGAGATAAAATTACCATTATTTACAGATGACATGAATATAATGGTAGAAAACTGATGAGCAGCAGCTGAAATATTCTTAAGTTAATGAGAGTACATTAGCAACCCAAAATTTTAGCAACTTGGAGCTTTAAAATAAGATTTGAATAATTAGAACGATAGAACTTTTATTAGCGAGAGACAAATTAGCATTGCAAAGGCATAAATACTTCTTAATTTGTTGGAATTTATTTTGGAGCTTAGTGAAAAATATCTAAAGATCAGCTAGGGCAGCGATTTTCAAACTTTTTCATTTCTTGGCACACATAAATTAATTACTAAAATTCTGTTCCACATCAAAAAATACATTATATTTTTTGCCAAGGTGACAAGAAATAGGTATAGTTTTGATTCATTCACACTGGATGGCCATTGTTGTGTTGGCTGTTGTCATTTTTTATTTTTATTTTTTACAATCTAAGGGAAAAGAGGTCAGTGTTCCTGGCTAAATAGTCAAGTATTGCATGTTTTAAAAATTCTTGCTGCACACCATTTGAAAATTACTGAGATAGAGGAATAAGTGGTTAAAGTGGCTAGGAATTATTTTTAATTAAAGTACTGGGAATACAATTACTCTTTTATATGTAAACTATAGAGGCTAGGGCAAATGTAGGTTTATAGTTGTGATATGTGAAACATAGAGTTTATTCTTGTATTATTATTATTTTAAATCATCACCTGAGGATATCTTTCCATTGATTTTTAGAGAGAGTGGAAGGAAGGGGAGAGACACAGAGAGAGAAACACTGATGTGAGAGAGACACATAGATTGGTTGCCTCTTGCATGCACCCCGACCAGGGCCGGGGATCAAGCCTGAAACCAAGGTGCACACTTGACTGGAATTAAACCGGTGACACTTCAGTCTGCAGGCCGATGCTCAATCCACTGAGCCAAAATGCCCAGGGCTATTCTTGTATTATTGTTTATTAATTATTGTATTCTTTTCCAGACTAACAACTGTAAACCAACTTTTGCCCAACCCTCTATTATAAAGTAACATTAAATAAAATCGTATAATTTTACTGAAAAAAAAGGAAATATAAATTTGAAACAAAATGGATTGTCAGAAATAGATTCAAAACCTATTGAGAAGGAATAGTGTTTGTGCTAAATACTGTAAGGAAAATTAGCTCTTTGGGGGAAACAATCAAGTGCCTCTTCTCTCTCAGATACCTTTAAATTAATATTTAAGAGCTTATAAGAGTGCCTGACATATAATAGACTTTACATATGTGTTTGTTAAATAAATAAAATATAAGATATCAAGATAAATTCAAGCTGAAAGTAAAACATTAAACTTTTAGAAATAAAGAAAACAGGAAAATTTGGGAATTTTTATACAAAAATATTAAAATTGATATATTTGGCTATATTTTTCCAATAGCAGAAACAAAATACAAAGCAAACAAGCTGGGTAACATATTTCCTAGTAAATGCAGTAAACAAATAAATAAAAAGCTCTTACAAATAAATAAGGAAATTAGTAACATCTCAATAAATAAAGTACACAGACAAGTTAAAAAAGAAATAGGAAAATCTGATAATTATAAAAATGCTAATTCACAATAGTAAAAATTTCAAAAGTGAATAAAGACCTTAAATAATCATAACTTTTAAAACATTGTTAAAATATTTTTAATCAAAGTTAAAATGTTCTTGGTTAAAAGGGTCTCAGAATTAAAATTAATAGGCTTCTTCGCTTCTCCCTACTCTGAGTCTTACTTTCTTGAAGGCAAGTGCTTAACTCTGTTTCTTCTCATATTTATGTTCATATCTTTAAATAACACATTTAAATTGCTTTCCCTATTATTATCACTTTTATGCCTTGGTTATTGATCTCTGCAGCAACAAGTGAAATTTCACCCCATCCTACCCATGCAAGTACTATATCCTTATTTAAAGTTAACTTGTTACATTACTATGACCATGCAACATCATTGCCTGCAAAACCAGATAATGTTTTATGATTATCCATTTTTTACTTTTTTTGTTTTGTTTGTTTTTTGCCCCTGGTCCCCTGAGTTTCTAAATTGCCTTTATTTTTTTTTATAGCACTAATTGCATTTATCATATTGTCAAGATATTTTTCAAACTTTCCTTTATATCATGCATGCTCGCAAATCCTCGCCTGGACTTAGACCACCCTCCCAGGATCCTAGATCTTTCTATTCCAATATGGGTTGGTTGCTCTGCAGAGATTTACTTAAAGATTATATAGAAAGGGTGTGGTGAGACACTGAAACAGTGATAACCACTCTAGAAAGCAAGATGTCAACATGTGTTAAAAGCTATAAACATTCAAAGACTTTGACCCCATGTTTTACTTCTAGAATTTTTTTCTAAGAAGATAACCAGAGATGTTATATAGAATTATATGCAAGGATAATCACTCCAATGATGTAAATGAAAAATTGGAAGGTACTTAAGTGTCTGCCTATTTGTGAATTGTTACTAGCTGATGGAGAACTCTGTATTCATTTAAAGGCATCGGGAAGCCTGGCCAGTATGCTCAGTGGTTAAATGTTGAACCACGCACCAAGAGGTCTCTGGTTGGATTCCTGGTCAGGGCACATGCCTGGGTTTTGGACTCAATCCCCAGTAAGGGGTGTACAGGGGGCAGCTGATCGATGTTGATCTTTCCTTCTCATTGATGTTTCCATCAGTTTCTCCCTCTCTAAAATAAATAAAAGCATATTTAAAAAAAATCATCAGTGAAACATTTTTTTTAAGTCTACTTTGGAGAAACACCAAGAGTAAAGTGGCTATCTTCAAGCAGCTAAAACTGAGGTGTAATAAGGAATACATGTGATTGTCAACACCCTAACCCACCTTAACACATGCTCAGAAGGGGGAGACAGAGCAAACAAAGTTTGCTGTCAAAGTGATCTGCAAATCACATGATGCAAGTATGCGCACAGCAAAGTCACAGGTGTGGAATCATTATAGAGTAACTGTTTACATGGGCAACCCTATGTAGCATATATGCCCCAGGTAGATAGCAGGGGTTTTATTTTTAAATTTAATGATGCTACTGATGCTCCCAAGCAATGAGGAGCATAGTTGCGAATGAACGGATATTGGGAGTTAAGTCCCTATGAGAAACTGACAGGAAGGGAAGAGGCGTATTGGAGAAAGACTGAAAGTTCACCGGGAAGCCCAGGCTCTAAGGTACTGCGGAAAGGGTGTGTGGGGAATGCGTAGACTCACCTTGAGAATTCCAAGGGAAACTATGTCATCAGGGGAAATCCAGGTTTCAGCTGGGATGAAGGAGAGAACAATGTATTTGAAGAAAATGTTCCAAAGCTTCTTGGCAGCAGAGCAGGCCTTCCAGAGAACCCCATTTAGGCTGGGGTTAAGGAAGAGTCAGAGGGAAGGATGTGAGGGAGAACCATCAGGTGCTCTGAATGGAAAGGAGAGTGGAACCATCCTGAAGATGAGAAATTCTGGAAGTGGAGGGGTAGAGATGCAGGAACCAATTGGTGGAGCTGACAGCTTCAGGATTACAACTGAAACTTTGGAATGATCTTGTGAAAATGTCTCCGCAAACAATTGTTTCAAATACCTCAGGTCCACCTAATTGCCTTAGGCTTATGAGGATTTTTAAGGTTGATTTTATGCGCAAATATGCCATTGAATAAATGCTTTGAAAGAGAATGAAGAGGTAAAAAGGATGGATTTAAGATTATCTGTTCATTTAAACAAAAAGCACAGATGAGAGAGGGTTTGAGGTACATCAATAAAAGACTGAAAATCTAGTTTTTGCTCAAGACAGGTATGGGAACATTCAGGGATTATGTAAAATGTTGCCTAAATTTTGAATCAGTGTGGACCAACGCGTTTATCTGGCTTGCTAGCAGAATCGACTTTACTCTTTCATTAAGGCAAAAGTCTGCCAGATATGGCTCTGATTTTGGAACAAAGGAAGGACTAAGAGTAAATTAGTGAAGGAATACCAAAAAAGGGAACAAAAAGGACTCATGCTTCAGATGTAGACATACAAAAAGTTTCAATTAATCATCTGATGACATTTTGCTTTCCCACTTCCCCAAATGTTAATTTTTTAACCCAGGGCATAATTAAAAGTGGGTGGGGTTGTGGGCAGTGCCTGTGTTAATATGTGCTTTCTTATTTCTGAGTAATTGAAGCAGTCAATGTGCACAAAACTCTTTAGAGTAGACCATATTACTGCGAAGAAATCAGACCTATCATCTTATGATTTTTTAATGGTTCTATGGCTCAAATTTTGAGAAATGTTTTTGTAGATAACAGAGAATGTACTGCATTTTCTGAGAAAGAAGATGCAGAACAACTCAAATACTCTAAGGCCAGCTTGTGATCTCATTCCACATTCTTAATCAGTTGCAC
Organism: Plecotus auritus; assembly: GCF_963455305.1. Taxonomy (NCBI): domain Eukaryota; kingdom Metazoa; phylum Chordata; class Mammalia; order Chiroptera; family Vespertilionidae; genus Plecotus; species Plecotus auritus. The sequence goes on along the minus strand of NC_137771.1, from coordinate 87,280,747 downwards.
TCGAGTTTCTGAATTTTACCAGCTAAATACAATTTTTTTTAAAATAAATCTACAAAATATAGTTTGTCTTCAAGAGACTATATCCTGTACAACCACATCTACCAAAACCAGTTGAAAGAATTTCCTGGAGTGACTAGCACTAAAAGAATCTGTCACAAAGGATGTACAGAGGCAAATTATTGATGGAGAACAGAAACACACCCAGTTCTGTGTGTTACCTCTGCCCTCACCAGGATCTGGGCATTCAGAGTGACCTCATTTTTCACCCCATTGACATTGTCCAGCTTACCATCTTGGGTATGCAAAAGCTTCTATCTTCCTAATACTTGTCTTCCACCATCAGAGTTCTCACAGAAAAATCTTTCACCGCCATAAATCAACTTGGCCATTATTGATGCTTGGCCTGAAGTTACACAAACACTATGAGATCTTGGGAGAGAGGGTTAAATGGATTATTCTGGACATCTTTCACGAGAGTTGCATTCTCCTCACGTTTTTCTGCTGTGTTTTCCTTTTCTGAGCAGCATCTTAATTTCAGTATAATCATTTTCTCTATCCTTTCCAGTGCTTTGTTAAAAAAAGAAAAGAATGTGTTTCTAAGAAATCATCATTGTGAACTGACTTTGCAATTTAAATTAGAGCTCTCTTGTCTTGATTTCTAGAAAGAGTGGAAGGGGAAGTGATCAGATAGGCCTAACTCTTCTTAAACTTAGGTTTGAGTTTACTGAACTAGGTTTCTTTTGAATCTCATTAAAACATGTTATTTTTATTAAGAAACAAAATGCTATTTACCAATCAATCCAATAAAATTATTTTTACCTGTAACACTCAAGAGTTTCTATTGGGTAAAGAATAAAGAGTAATTCCTAATGTAAAATTAATACTCATGTAAGCTCTGATCATAGTACTGATATTCTCACCAAGATTCTAATGACTCCCGTGAGAGAGGAAAGCCAGGCACCTGAAGCAGGATGGAGTAGGGGCTCATGATCAGGAGTGTGGGATTTTGAATGAGAACAATGTGACCTTGAAGCCATTGTTTCAATAACTTACAAACTTGAAAAGTTTCTTAACCTCTCTGAAAGTCAGTGGGTGTAGGTGGTAGGTGGAGGTGTGGACAAGTGGATTTCAAGTAAGAGTCCTGAAGGACAGGATAACCATTTTTCCCCCACAAAATGAAGAATTTATAAAAGGGGATGTTATTTGAGTTTCTTGTTTAAATTCAGTGAGCAGGTTGGAAGAGAGATCACTGATGAGAGGGTACTGTAGTATAAGGCATGGCATGGCAGATGGGAGAAGCAGAGGGAAGATGAGCTGGAGAGTAGGAGTCTTTGAGGAAAGTAAAAGGTGACTAAGGCAGTCTTCTTTGCCCACATGTTTCATAATATTAATAATGGCATATTTAAAGTAGAGTTTGATATCTTAGAGCACTTGATTTCTTAACTGGGGATTTCCTTTGTGAACCATATTTTCAACTTTGCTCAATCTCTATTTCATTTGTTTGAAGAGACAGGTCTAACACACAGGGAACAAGCAGATTATGAATGTAATAGCAAAGCAGAGGCCGAGATGAGCACGGTAGGGGATACTTCAGCAGGCTGCAAGCAGCACTGGGCTTTTGAGGAAGCTTCCTAGATGCCAGCAGCAACAGGAGGTCTTGAGTTAGGTCTGAGTTAGGTCTGACTCAGTTGTAGGAAGCTTTGTACCAGACCATGTCCAATACCAAGCTAGCTGCTTGCACTGACATGTAATAATTTCCGAATTTTTTAAGGAAATGAAAATAAGAATCTACCTATTACAAGCTGAACTGTGTCCCCTCAAAATTCATATATTGAAAACCTAACTTCTAGTACTTCAGAATGTGACTATATTTGGAAATAGGACCTTTAAAGAGGGGATTAAGGTAAAATGGGGTTGTCAGGGTGGGCCCTCATCCAGTGACTGGTGTCCTTATAAAAAGAGGAGATTAAGGCACAAGGAGACACCATGTGAGGACACAGGGAGAAGACGATCATCTACAAGCTAAGTGGAGAGGCCTCAGAAAAAATAACTTGGACTTCTAGACTTTAGAACTGTGAGACAATAAATTTATGTTGTTTAAACCACCCAGTCTCTGGTACTTGCTTATGGCAGCCCTAGTAAACTAATGTATTACCCTTCTCATTTAAATACCTCTTCAGATGACAATTGTGCCTTAGTTATATTTGTTGTCTATCCCCATGGTAGCACCTCATATTTTTTTAATACTGAAACTGGGGGAGAGGAGAATATTAAGTTGAGAAATATGGACATATGCAGATATTGAAAAGAAACAAGAGTCTTCATGAACAATGCAATTGAGATGGTGTAAGGTCAACATGATACAGGGCCAAGGTAACCTTCTCCACCCTGTACCAATGACTCAGACATTGGTCACTGCTTGACAGAATTTTTCCCTAGATAATTCACTATTATTCAGAGAAGAGGCAGAAACCAGGGCCATCAGATACGGGACAGGGGGTAATGTGATGCTGAAGAGAAGCTGGAATTTGGGCCTTGGTGAGGGAAAGGAGACCAAAGCCAAAGGCAGTGCTGGGTCGGGGAAAATTAACCATGTGACTGCCTCCTGCATTTTTTAAAAAAATATTTTTATTTATTTCAGAGAGGAAGGGAGAGGAAGAGAGAGATAGAAACATCAATGATGAGAGGGAATCATTGATTGGCTGCCTCTTGCATGTTGGACTGAACCCGCAACCCAGGCATGTGCCCTTGACGGGAATCAAACCTGGGACCCTTGGTCCACAGGCCAATGCTCTATCCACTGAGCCAAACAAACTGAGGCCCTCCTACATTTTTATACATCCTATCTAATAAACAGGAAATATGCTAATTGACCATCACACCCTCACAAAGATGGCTGCACTCACAGCCAATAAGGAGGAAATATGCTAATTGACTGCCACACCCTCAAAGATGGCAGTGCCCACAGCCACAAGATGGTGGCACTCAGTCCCCTCAGCCCAGCTGAGGCGACAGGTACGGCACGGCCAGGCCCACCCCTAGGCAGGTCTGGCCGCTCTGTACACCTGCCTCTGGAGTCCCCCAGTCGCCTCAGCCCCCAAGCCACCCAGGGCCAGCCTGAGGCACAAGCAAGCCTCGGATGGAAGCTGCCCAGCTGCCCAGGGCCGCCCAAGGCTCAGGTAACCAGGGCCGGCCAAGGCTTTCGCTGCTGGGCAGTGGCAGCACCAGAGGTGTGATGGGGGCATAGCCTTCCCCTGATTGCCAGGTCACCTCTCGCCCCTGAGGGCTCCCAGACTGTGAGAGGGGGAGGCTGGGCTGAGGGACCCCCCTCCAGTGCATGAATTTTCATGCACTTGGCCTCTAGTGTAAAATAATTCAGAACAAATATGAAGAAAGAAAAGGGAACTAAATACTTATTGAGTTGTACCCTTTGTGGAATGTGTGCCAAAGACCAATTTGGAAGGGAAACAAAGTGGAGAAGATACCCCAAACCGCAAGTTGAATGTCAAGAGTGGTCAAAGGGAGTTTGGGGAGATGGGGGAAGGGTGTAGAGGGAAGCAGGAGAAAAGAATGTAATGGGAGTGGTGCTACTCCAGCTATTATTAAATGACCTTGATTTGCTCTCATTTATTTAATGGGAATCTAGGCATGAAAGACACAGCCCAACCTCGCAAGAATCTTCCAGTCCAGTGATGAACATTGAGAAGTAAATTGTTCAGAGACTACAGTGGCATAAGTCCTGAAGGGAACACATGCTGTGCATTGGGAGCAGAGAAGGGACACATCACCTGTAGCTGGGGAGATATGAGGCCTTCTCAGAAAAGGTAATTTCCTAGCCAAGTCCGGAGAGAAAGTGGGAGTTAAGCAAGTAAGGAGACAGGTGGAGGTGCATTTCAGGCATGTGAAAAGTTTGTGAGATGGGAGAGCATGACTCATTCATGGAAATATAGGTAGATTATTATGGCCTCTGTATAAAACAGTATTTCTGAATCCTGCTCTTTTCAGTGGTGAGATGGAGAGCAGGGAAAGAGAGCCACAGTGTTTCTCAGCACTTAGAATGTAAAGTGTAAGTTCATGTATGCATGTTACTAGTATGAATCATCTGGATGATTTTCATAGAATTAGGGGCTATTACAATAAAGATAATTTAAGACAACACCAAATTTTGCAATATATATTTTGTTTTTTCTTTTCAAGAAATGTGTTTAAACACTGGGGAAAAATGCAACCTTAATTGTAGATAAGACTATATGTTTTAAAGTTATGACTTGTCTTAACATTCCTGGTTCTAACAATAGCTCAGGGATTTGCAAATTTTAGGGACCTGAACTAGTACCCAAGTCATCAGGCCATGCGAAAGACTAGTGGAGTCACGGTTCAATTGGGGCTCTTGTGCTGGCCTAGAATTTCAGTAGGTGCCCTTTCTGCGGAGGATCCTGGAGAACTGGAGCTGTGAAGAGACTTTTCTAATGTGGAAAATGAAACAAAAACAAGCTAGCAACTTGAATGGGAAGTGTGATGTGGTTACTCACTAAAAGAGTAGTCTCTGTTAAGAAATAGCACTGAGGGTGGGGGTGGGGCACTAAACAAAGGGCAGAATTGTTTCTTTTTTTCTTTCTGATCTTTTCCCATTTCTTTCTTTCTTTCTTTTTAGAGAGAGAGAGAGAGAGAGTGGAAGAGAGAGGGAAGGACAGAGAGAAACATCGATGTGAGAGAAGCACATCACACATCGAATGGTTGCCTCCTGCAGGCACCCCGACCCGGGCCCAGGCTGGGGAGGAGCCTGCAACCAAGGTGCATGCTCTTGACTGGTATCAAACCCAGGATCCTTTGGTCTGCAGGCCGACACTCTATCCACGGAACAGACTGGCTAGGGCCAGAGTTGTTTCTTAGCACATTGTTTACTTGCCTTGTACTTCATCTGGATGAAATTTCATCTGTGATCATTTGATCTTCACTGTTACATAAAAAATACCCACAAAAAACCTTCTGCCCTTAGAAGCAGGTATTTGGTGCACTTTCATTGTGTCTTTTGAGCAGCAAATTGTAAATATGTACACTACACCCCATAGCAAGCATGTCAAACTCAAAGGCTAACACAGGCCAAATAAACAAGGTTTAAGTTCATGTGGGCTGCAAAAAAACAAAAGCTTCAATTTTCATAGAAATGTAGGTTTATTTTGATAGAGACATGCTGAATGCAACTAATAAATGAGTAATCGTTAACATAAAATAATGGAACATTTAAATAAAAATTAATATTTTTTCTTGAACAATAACTTACCAGACACTGAATAATTGCATAAATTAATAAGCATAATGCAAAAAGCAAAATATTTCCTGTTTCGTACACCAAACAAGTCAGTTCAAGATTAATGACATGGCAATCGGCTGCTAAAATATTCGCTGTTAGTATTAGTGGAGAGAAGTGGTGCACCTGTGTGTAAGGTGCCTAAGGGAAATGAATGCAACACGATTATAGTAATCAGTCTTTAGCAAATGTTGTAGTTCATTATTAATAACTAGAGGCCTGGTGCATGAAATTTGTGCACAAGGCGGGGGATGTCCCTCAGCCCAGCCTGCACCCTCTCCAATCTGGGACATCCCTCTCATAATCTGGGACCGCTGGCTCCTAATTGCTTGCCCGCCTGCCTGCCTGCCTGATTGCCCCTAACTACTTTTGCCTGCCAGCCTGATCGCCCCCAACTGCCCTCCCCTGCTGGCCTGATCGCCCACAACTGCTCTCCCCTGCCGTGACCCGCCTTCTCCATGTGAGGTGGCAGAGACACCAGGACTAGCCTCCTCTGCATCCCACAGAGCCGTGGGAACCCCAGGCCTCACTACGCAGAGTGGCCGTCGGGCCATGCCTCCGCTGTGCACACAGCCATCTTGTGACGGCCATCTTGTGATGACATGAGGGCGTGATGCCACCTAGGCTATTATTAGTATAGATTATGTATATCAGGATATTGTAAAACTTAAGTTATGTAATTTTTATTAAAGTGTTTTTTACATACTGTTATATTGGCTGGGCCGCAAAAATATTCATTGTGGCCCTCATGTGGCCTGTGGGCTGTGAGTTTGAAATGTTTGCCCCATAGGATGCATTAGGCCAAATAATATTGGAGTTTGAGATGCAACTAATTCCAATGGATTTCATTTAGATACAGATAAGTACTAAAATGTGAAGGACTATGATGCAATTAGCAACTTAAGAACTTTTAATAAAAGGCTCTGACTTCTTGGCAGAGTGCAAAGGAGACTGAGTGCAAGAGCCAATAGGTTGCATATTAGTAAAGAGCCCTGTGATGTAGTTGAAATACGTTGGACATATTTAATAAATCTTGGAGGGAAGTCCCCAGTAAAAGAAGATAGCTCTCTGATGGAAAAGTGGCAATTTATTTTTTTAAATGTATTTTTATTGATTTCAGAGAGAGGAAAGGAGAAGGAGAGAGAGAGATAGAAACCTCAGTGATGAGAGAGAATCATCAATTGGCTGTCTCCTACTGGGGATCAAGCTCACAGCAACCCGGGCATGTGCCCTGATTGGGAATTGTAACTGTGACCTCCTGGTTTATAGGTCGACGCTCAACCACTGAGCCATACAAGCCGGGTGGCAATTATTTTTAAAATGTTGATTTCATTTCAGCCCAAATTCTTACTTCTTATGTTTCTCTTCCAGTTAGAATTTCAGACCTGAGCTCAGGGACTGTGTTGTTCATGACTATATTACCATCATTCAGAACAATGCTTGGTCTATAACAGACTCAACATGAATATCTCTGAATGAACTAAAATCTTTTACACACCTATTCTGGGTTAGGTATAGTGTCGAGTGCTTTAAAAATCTTGGTCTTATTTGACTTTCATCATAGCTAGTCAGGTCTCCTCTTGGTCTCTGTGGAAACTGAGGCTAGAGAGGCTAATTAACTGTCCACAAACACACAGCAAGTAAGTGTCAGGTCTGGCATTTGACTCAGGCCTTCCAATTTCACTCTCAATAATGTTTCTGTTTTCCTTGGAATAAAGGAATAATTCTGGTTCTTTGTGGGATGACTGGGTCCTGGATACTATAAAATTTCTGCATGTTTTCTTCTTTCTGCTGGCATACATTCCCACAGATCTGTAACGTGAACTGGGTAAGATATTAGCCAATTTCCTTCCAGATCTAAATGCTTAGTGATATACCAGGACACTGTGCAACCTCAAAATGTTTTTCATCTCCAGAGCAACTCCAGTCATACTTGTGGGGTCCCTCAAAGGGCTTTACTCATATATTGCCCATCAGGTACCAGGGCCCCTAGTGTGGCTGCTGGCAGCCCTGCTCCTTCCCTTGCACACATGCTTCCTTACAAGTCACACAGACAAACAGACGATTTTGCCCCATGAGTCATTTTTGGCCCTGCAGCCACTGCTCACTCAGGATGCAGGAGATGGTTAGGAAGGAGTCTTGGCATGAAATCTTGAAGAAAGAAACTTGGCCTGATTATACATATTTCTTTTGTTATAAAATTCTGATTAAAATAGACATTTTTCACTTGACACAGCAGATCTGCAGTTTGTATTTTTCTTCTTCACAGTAACCAAAATTCACTTTCCCCCCAACCTTTGAACTTGACCATGAAGATGATAACTCATCATATAAATATAAAATTCCACACTTTCTTCATAGCAGGATCCAGGGCAAACACTTTCAGGTAAGCCAAACAAATGCTATTTTGGAAGAATCACAGGGGACATTGAAAGGGCAGAGGCCTTGCATTTAAATCTCCCCTCCTAATTAGATGGTTAGAGGGCAGAGTGGGGACTTGAAGTGAGAGGGGCTTGGCGTGTGTGTGTGTGTGTGTGTGTATAGAAGAAGAATTCCAACACACAAAGATGCTAATAGTTTTAGGGCAATTCCTAGGAAGGAAAATTTTTATCCAGCTGGCACTTTCTAATAGGGGAAAATAAGGGGAACTAAGTGACTGTTGGTACAGGCATGGTGCTGGGAACTTTATGTTCATTGTGAATTTAATTTGCATTTAAAATATGTTTTACTGAGTACTTTCTAAACGTAATTTACTGCGTGAAACTGGGAAACAAAAATGAGTAAAGTACATTCCTTTATGCCAAGGGATTTACAGTCTAGAAGGTGGGGCAAGACTCACCTAATTGTAATCGGGTATAAAAGTGTTAGGTAAGAAGTCCATACAGACTTATTATGCAGGAGAACTTAGGAGGGGCACCTACACTTCATCTCAGCCAAAGGATGGCAAGCCTTAGCCCAGACAGTCAGACCAGGCTTGGAAATGTGCATGTGGAAGGGTTTAGAAAGACTTCGCCAAGGAGGTGATATCCACGTGGGGTCTCAAAACATCAGAGCAGAAGGGTAGGGACAACTCCATTGCATGAAGAGGAAAAACATAAGGAGGCTGCTAGAGGCAAGAAAGAACTTGACAAGTTCAAGAACCCTGCTGGAATACACACAGCTGGGGCAAGGCCATTTTAAAGAGTTTAAATTCATCATGATGACCGCAGGAGAGCAGTGCAAAATTTAAGTGGGGGAAATGGAATTAGTTTTGCATTTTATAAAAATAAATCAGTCATCATTTTGAGTAAAGACATATGATTATTCTTGTTTGCTTATTTTTGCACTTTTAATGATCTGGAATGATAAGGAATGAGGGATAGGGACCTTGCTATAAATGGAAATTTATAGGATCTCTCCATTATTATGCTGGTTGTTAATCTAATTATTTCCCCATGAAACTTTTTATGGGAACTTCTAGCAAGTTATATATTAAACTTATTTAACACTTTGAATAATTCTATGGAGAGAGAATAGAGGCAGGAGACCAGTTATGAGATTGTTGAGCAATCCAGCGAGTGGAAATGCCACTAGGAGAGACTTGACACAATTGGGAAGGAGAGGCGGAAGAGGCATGGGTGTCAAGGATGACTCGTGCATTTCTAGAGTGGGAAACTAGGAGGATGGTGGTAACGCAATAGCTAACATTTAGAGTTCTAACTATGTGCCAGGTAGTATTCAGTAGGCTTTGCATATATTAACACATTTATTGCTCACACCAACACAGTGAGGTAAGTACCACCCCTTTCACATTTTACAGATGAGGAAATGGAAATGGAAGAAGGATAAGGAGTTTGTCCAAGGTCACATAATTAGTAAGAAACAAACTTGGGAGTGGTCAGTTCATATAGGTCATAAAGAAAAAAGATGGTTAAAATGACCCAGAAGGCATCTATTGGGTGAGACTAGGAAAGGGTCAAAGGCAGAACTTAGGGAAATGCCCATATTTCAGGAATAGGCAAAGGAAAGCACACCTGCAAAAGAGATGGAGTCAGAGCAGCACAAGAGTTTGAAGATCTCAGAAGACAACAATGTGATAGATGCCATGGCTCCAGGTTGGGATTGCGCCTGCTTCTTCCAGATGAGGAAGTGGATCTGGGAGGTGCTAGGGCTGGGGCTCACGGATGGCCGGCGGGGGCGCTGTGCTCCTCCCGCGCTCCATGGCCCTTTGTTGCTAAGGCAGAGTTTGGAGGATAGACAGGACTTTTAGTTTTGGACTCTTGATTATCTAAGATAAAAGAGAGTGAGGCACTGGGACTTGGTTATAAATGTAAAAATTTAGATTTTCCTCTTCTTATAACGCCAGTTATTAGTCTAATTTCCTCTTTTTGTAATCCTTCACTGGAATATTTAGTAAGTTAGAAATTAACTGATTTTAATTCTACCTCCTCTTTTCTCTACATTAAGGAGAAACAAGAAACCTCCATTATTCAATTATCCCCAAATACTCACTGTTGGGATAGTCACCTGGGTGGCTTATAGCTCAGAGTTTATTGGCAACCCTTGTTATTTACAGTAATTGCTAAGGTAACCTCTTTAAATATTTTCTCTGGATTAACATTCAGCAGATGATGAGTTCTCAGGGATCTGCTTTTCTTGGGCCATTGGGTACCAGCCACTGTCCTTCCGTTTTATGAGTTGTGTCAGCAGCTATAGAGGCTCACAGCCAGTTTGCTGGGCCAGCTCTGGTCCCTGGTGCCTGGCCACTGTCCCTCCTTCAACCAGTCACAGCCACATATGCCTTTCCATATAAGACATGTATACCACACATTCACTTTTATTAATACACATATTTATCTTTCCTTTAAATTCTACCTTTAAAAATCTCTCGCAAAAGCCAGCTTGGAAACTTGAGTCCTTTATGAAGTTTAGTGCTTGGCTTACTTTTGAAAGAACGCCGCCTCTCCATCTGAGTTTGCATGTTCTCATTTCCCCCTTTCTCTGGCAGGGCTTGCAGCACGACTCTCACTGCAGTCGGCACAAACCATCAGAGGCCCTTCTCGGATTGCTCTGAGCAGAACCTGTCAACTTTTGTTCATTTACCTGTTTACTTACTTGGCTGTCTCTCCCACTACCTTAAAGATCTAAGGAGACAGGACTGGTGGTTTTTTTTACTCAGCAGGGCACATTTGATTTGTCATTCAGGTTCAGTGCTCTTTTCATACAGCACACAGGGACCAGAAGCAAGATGGGGAGGTGCGGCCTACGAATATAGTTCTTAGAAAAGGAGGTGGGAACGGCCTGAGATTTGTCTACTCCTGAAACTACCCATAGATGTACAGTGTTGAGTAGTCAGTTTGGGGGGTGGGAGGGCTAGGGCTGCAAGGCACAGAGGAGCTGGGAACTCAAGATGAAATGTGAGAAGTAGGATAGAGGAGCTAAAGCAGCACCCACATAAGGGGTCAGAGAGAGATCAGAGTCAGGCTGGTTTCAGATAAATTTTGCAATCTGAGGGTATCCGAGAACAGATTTCCTCTTATGCACCATTTTATATGCCCTTGCTCGGCAATGGTATTTTCCTGCACAACCATTTCTCAGAAAGATGCCTTTAGGAAAATTTGAATCTGGCTGGTGAAATGAAAATGATAAGAACCTCAAATAAAATTGTGACCTATTATTTCTTTCAACAATAAAAGAAGGAAAATCTAGGATCAAGGCAGACAGATACCATAGATTCCTGGAAAGTAGATTACAAAATTTACGGTAAAAATTAGGTGCAACTTTCCAGAGACTGTAAAAAGGAAAGTGTTCAAGGAGAAAGGGAAACTAAAAATAGGACTCAAACAAGTATGAAAAGCTCAATCGAAAACAGTCTTGATGAAGAAGAAAAATGATAGAAATCTGTATAAATAAAAATTATTGTTAGAATTGCTTACAAAAAACTACATTAAAAAATGTGAGGAAGGTAATAGAACCAGGTCCAGATATAAAGATGGCTTTATCTCTGGAGAAACAGTTCTGCAATGAAAGAAAAGAAAAACTAGTTTCTAGAGTGAGCTGAAGCTTGCAAAAACAAAAACCAAAAAACCAAAACCATCTACATTCTCCGTGAAGAGGAGCAGCACAAACTCTGCTTTTTCAGTGTGAAGGTGAATGTTAGAGTCAGGAGAGCAAACTTATTCCTGTATATACCAGGATAACTTGGTCTTATTAATAGCATATTCTTTAAAAACATTTTGCAGTTTTTTTTTTTCAATCCTCACCCAAGAATATGTTTTATTGGTTTTTTTTTTTTTTGAGAGAGAGAAAGGAAGAAAGAGGGGGAGGAAGAGAGAGAAACATCTATCGGATGCCTCCCACCTGGGCCCAGATGGGGATCAAACCCAAAACGTAGGTATGTACCCTGATCTGGAATTGAACCTGCAACCATTTGGTATACAGGGATGACACTCCAACCAACTGGGCCACTCGGTCAGGGCAATAGCATATTCTTTTGACATTAATAGTAATGTTATGCTCCACAATAACCTTTAACAGGCACTAGTTAATAGCATATTTGAATACTTTCTCCTTAACAGAGTTATACATTGGAAAATTGAAATTCTTCATTCTCTATTTTTTTTTACTTAAGGCATTTTAGTACTTTGTTTTATATCTGATTGGTTTAGTATCTCTAAAGCCCAACAGAAAATTTCTATAACAAATTTCATCCCAGATTTAAAAAAAATTATAGTCAAAGTGAAAGGGACTTTTTGGCTCAGATGATTTTTTTTTCTCTTTTGATATTTACAAACTACATTTTCTCCACTGCTCACTGTATACCTTGAGCCCTAAGTGTTCTGCTAAAATTAGGAAGATCTTGCCCTAACCGGTTTGGCTCAGTGGATAGAGCATCGGCCTGTGGACTGAAGCGTCCCGGGTTCAATTCCGGTGTTTCCCTCTCATCGATGTTTCTAACTCTCTATCCCTCTCCTTTCCTCTCTGTAAAAAATCAATAAAATATATTAAAAAAATAAAATAAATAAAATAAAATTAGGAAGATCTCATGTGCTCAGCCTTGGAACCATATTTTCATTATGATGGCCTAATCCTTCCTCTTTCAGACATCTGTTACACTGTCCCCGTGTTTCAGTTTGTGTGTGTGTGTGTGTATTTACTTTTCATACTGAGGATCTTTATCATTATTTAAAATTTTGATATTAAGTGTTTTCTCCCAGTCAACATCCAGTAATAGAATGTTTATAAGACTGTTTTTCCTTCGACCTTCTTTAATACTTCTTTTACATTCTCCACTTGGCAGTACCTTGCTTCCCCCCCGCTTTTTTTTCTGTATCCTTGTCTTAAAAAGAATTTCACATGGGTCTCTGTATGCTTCATTAATTAAACTTTCCCATTGATATGGTTGTCTCCATCCTTTGATGTATAGCCTCAACTAACCACTTTCATTTCTGCATCTTGGACAAGGAGCAGGTGGATGCTATTTTCTCGTTTTATAGTGGGAAAGGCAGATAGAGAGGCTAAGTACATTGTCTAAGTGAAGGGTAACTTAATTGGTTGATATTGGTTCCTGCTGAATTGTAAAACTTATATTTGGACCATGCTATTTTTAAGAGTTTCACTTTCCTAAGAACGGGTGTTGTCATAACTTTCCCTAGTTAACTTCTATTTTTCCAGTGTGTTCTTTTTGCTTTCATTCTCCAGTTGGGTGGTGGCTACTCCAAAAGTGATTGTCTTTTTTTAAATTCTGGTTTTCTTGGAAGGGACCAAAGCCATTTAAAAATTACTGAGAACTTATTACTTATCATTTATTATGTTATGTATCTAGGCTTTTGAACCAATATGATATCATCTTTAAGTGAAAGGAATAAAGTAAGTATAAATTTGATTGAAAGAAGCTAAAAAGCACAACTGGGATTAAAAGGTCCTAGCTGGTTGCCAGTCATCCTTTCTGAGCAAGGGAAAAACACATATCTTCATCGACATATATAAAAGAAGATGTTAACCAGTCACCATTGGAGAGGTGGGTGTTTGGTTGGAAATCTCTGTGCATGCTAAAAATCTATGACCTTTGTCCCATGTTGTCTCATTCAAGTCATCAAGTGGCAAAATGCTCCTTAGAAGGAGGAGGGGAATGGGAGAGAATTGGGGGAAGGAGGCCACTGGTGCAGAGAGAGACCTGGCCATTAGTCCAAAGAGATAGTTTCTTCCAGATAATGTGTAAAAATAGAATGGGTGTTGGGGGAGAAGGAACATTCAGAAAGAAACAATGCTGTAAAATGTTTTATCCTCCCTGACAAATCTTGAAACAACTTTGGAAAAAAATGTCTTTAAACAAACTACTTTGCAGTTCACAAGATCGTTTCCATTTTGCAACAAGATAACGTGCTTTACATGGACATTATCAGTTTCAAGATTCTCTAACTCATGGGTCTCTGCTTCCCTCACACCCAGGAGGGAGGAGGGCTGCGAGCTGGGCCAGGGCTCCCTGTCTGATCCTTTCCTCCTCTACACCTCCCTCCTCACCCCCTCTCCTGCTCCCCTTTCCTTTCTAGAGAGGGTCTTCAATACTGCTGTCTCCAAAGTCCTACAATGGCTTGAACTTCAGCCATAAGCAGATGGCTCTTATATGCCTTCATTTCATTCCATTTTTCTTTCTCCATATTTCTCTAAAATAAAGTAACATAGGTAGCAACAATCACAATGTCATCACTCCACATTCTTTGTTCTTATGAGTTACATGTAGGAAAGGAATATATGTACTTTAATGCCTTTGACTTACCTCACTGCCCACAGTAAAAACTACACTTAGGGACAGACAATAAGCAGTGCATTTTAAATAATAGTAACAAAATGCATGTGGGATTTTTTAAAGCTTCACAGAAAAATAATTTTAAAGGCATCAATTTCCAGGGAAATGATTCTTGCAACCACTCCAAAGATTTTTTTCTTTCATCAAAAGAACAAATGGAAAAAAGTGAAAATGCCAAATGAAACAAACCCCTTAGCATTAAATATATTCTGGAGCTTGTGAAACTACATTTGCATTTTTAAATGAATCCAAATGCCTCTTTAAAATAGTAACCCACTTTTCCCCATTTTCCCCCCTATGATGACAACCAGTAATAAATATTCTTTTCTTTTCTTTTCTTTCTTTCTTTCTTTCTTTCTTTCTTTCTTTCTTTCTTTCTTTCTTTCTTTCTTTCTCTCTCTCTTTCTTTCTTTCTTTTCTTTTCTTTTCATTTTTTTTTCCTGCATACTCATATTTGAAGAGAAATTTCCTTTATTCAAAATTATGGTTTAGGGAAGGAAGTTTAAATTACTTATAGGTAGGCAACAGGTAGATATAATGAAATTAATTCTTGTATTAAATCTTTCTTCAAGGAAGGAAGAGAGACAAGAAGAAATGTAGGAAGCCAGCGAACTTTTAAAAAACTCTATGGTAAATATTTTCTTCCCCTTGCAAATGGCTGAGTCCAAAAAGGAGGTTTGCAAAATGTGGGAATAATTTTAATTCATTTAATTTTTTTAATACAAATAACATCCAGACCTTCTAATAGCGACATAGTTCACATGATGAACTTCCAAAATCTTTTGAGCTTCTGCACTAAGAGGAGTTCTTCATGGTTCCTATGGCTTTGCTTTTTACTGGTCCACGTTCATCCATAAGACTACAGAAATCACAATGTGGAACTATAGACGTTCTACATTCTACTAGCACATTACAGAGATATTGGAAATATTAACCGCATATTTCACCTACATCATCATTGGCCATCTGGTCCCACTGAAATCCAATAACCAAACTGTCTCGTTAAAATGTCCTGCCCCTCTTAGACATTTCTTGTCCTTTGCCACAGCTCCTAATTCCTCTCATCTTTGAAGATCTTTCCTGCTATCCTTTCAAACTTCCATTCAGCCTCTTTCATTCCAAGATTATTTCTTGAATCATTTAGTACCTTGTGTTATCATAGCCCTCACGTCAGCTTCCTTGTAGGTACCTAAGCTTTCTTCAGTTCACTGATTATGCTTCAACACCCACTCCCACCCCGGTTGCTTTTCCCCTGGTGGCTTTAATTAATTCCATGTCAGCCTATTGATGTTTGAATATGAAATCCACCTTACCTTTACCATTGGGACACAGAAAGTACCTAGAATTACAGTTGACACCCAATGGGGGATCAGTAAACATATATGCACATGAAATTAGAGAAAACGAATAATAGAAGCTTCCTGGTTTCAGATTTCTAATATGAAAATGAATTTCAAATGAATCATTTTCTTGTTACTTTCCTAGGGTATCTTTTTAAATTTTACCAGGACACCAAAGACCTTTTATTACATAGAAGTTGAGAAAGAGATAAGAATTTGGGCTTGTTATTTGCCATTATATATTAAGTGGGAAACAAAACTTATTTTGGGTATAGAATTGATAGATAACATTGTATAAGTTTAAGGTGTACAACATGTTGGTGTGACACATTTATGTATTGCAAATTATTACCACTCCATCATCATAATTACCATTTCACTTTGGGGGTTAGTACATTGAAGATCTACTCCCTCAGCAACTTCCAAATATATAATACAGTATTGTTAACTATATTCACAATCCTGTGCATAAGATACTCAGAACTTATTCATCTTTTAACTGGAAATTTGAACAACATCTCCCCATTTCCCTCACCACCCATCCCCAACCCTGGGTAACCATAGTTCTTAAAAAACAAACAAGAAGTGCTTGATCAGAATTAAATGGAATCATGAAAAGGGGATGACAGCAGTGGACTTAAAACCACAGTCAGCCTACTGAATGTCACAAATACGCAATCAGCTAAAAGAACCATAAAGGCAGGCATATTTATATGGCACCTGCCCTCCAGAATTAGTTTCTTTTCAAAAAAATATATTTTATTGATTTTTTACAGAGAGAAAGGGAGAGGGAGAGAGAGATAGAAACATCGATGAGAGAGAAACATCAATCAGCTGCCTCCTGCACACCCCGCACTGGGGATGTGCCCGCAACCGAAGTATATGCCCTTGACCGGAATCGAACCCGGGACCCTTCAGTCCGCAGGCCGACGCTCCATCCACTGAGCCAAACCAGTTAGGGCCAGAATTAGTTTCTTTTACCATCCCATTCAAACACATGGAAGGGAGGCTCGTCTAGAATGACTACATAAATTAGGTTTAATGAAATGACTTGACTGTACTCCACTCACCCTCAAGGGGTCATCTTTTTAAATCCCTGCATCAGAATCCCTTTGGTTCCACATGTCATAAGTGACAATTAAAATTACAGAAAAAAATATGGTGTGGCAGTCACTGACGATCTATTTTTGTAGTTTCTCTCTGATGTCTGACATTACAACTTTGTTCTCATTTCAATCTACAGCGTCAGGTGCGTGTGTGGTGGAGAGGGTGTGTGTGTGTGTGTGTGTGTGTGTGTGTGTATGTGTGTGTATGTGTGTGTATGTGTGTGTATGTGTGTGTGTGTGTGTGTGTGTGTGTGTGTGTGTGTGTGAGTGAAGACACTGGAAAGAATATTTAAATTTGGGATAGAGAGTTGAAAATATGATAAAGGATAACTGCTTAAGGGGAAGTATCAACTAGGAACTTTTTTGGATATATAAAGTCTTTGTTTTTCTAGATTCTGTTTCTTTGAGGTGCATCCATATGATAGTTGGATGTGGAATTGTTGGAGCCTATCTTGGAAAGTAAAAGTCAGAGAGCAGAACTAAACCAGGCCTTAATTCTTAACATAATAAGGTGTAAGACATTGCAGCAGAAGGAACAGTGTTCCCCAAGAGTGGTAAACATGCTCGTGTTGGTTTATAGGGTACATGGTCAAATGCTTTTTATTTCCAACTGCTTGATGGACACATAATTATGTTCATTTTAACATGTATTAGGCTATGATTTCTGTACATTATTTAGTCATGTAAATATGTATATCATTTAACTATACAAATCACAATATCATGTATATTATTGCTTAGAATAATAGTGATAGTAAATTTCCTTAATGTCATTCAAGTAAAGGAAGTCAGTTGGATGGAAAAATATTCAGTAAAAATGTGTGGGTGGCACACAAATATGATGAAAGTTGTGAAAGAGGCGTATGAATTACTGAGGTTTGAGAAATGCTAGTCAAAGAACTGGATATATTCTTTTTAACTAAACACTTGCTACCTGTCATTGTTTTATGAATGTAAGTGTTAAGGAAGTAGAGTTGCATACGTTATTTGTTTTTAAAGTGCATGAGATGAGGCTGTCCTGAGTATCATCAGCCATGTTCCTGTGCTAAATCAACCATTCTGTTGTGGACTGTGAGAGAAGCTGTGTTTGTTCATAACTCCAGGAGGTGTATAATGAATGTCTACAGTGCAGTCTTTCACAACAGCGCTATGCTAAGTAGGAATGTGAGACAGCCAACACCTTAGGACTGGTCCAGTGGCCTGTATAGCCGCACTGGGCCTGCAGTAAAGAGTTCCTTATGCTTTGTGCTGGCATCAAGTGACCTAACGGCTCTTGTTTTTGCTGAGCTAAATGCAACATCTCGCACCAGATTGATTGGCCTGGCGAAGTTGCAAATTTTATTACGCAAAAGTTGAGAAGGAGCAAAGCTAAAGAGTGCTAAAAACAGTACACTTTGCTACTGTGTAGTATCTGTATTTGGGGCTCAGAGTGTTTATTTATAGATATCTATTAATACATAGTGAGAGATACAGAAAGAAACATAAAAATACCTTTATCAAATAGTTTCGAGAATTCAAGTGTAACAGCAAAAGAACAGTAATAGCAAACTGTTCTACTGGGGGGAAAAGACATACTCGTCACTTCTCTCCCTTCCCTTTCCTCTCTGAGAACTGTGGCTACAATGAGCCTCTCCCTTCCTAGGTCTTGGAGGGGTGGGTTGTGGAGGGAGGTGGGATCTCCAAGTTTATTCCTTTGTCCAGCTCTTTTAACCTCCTCCTCTCTAGCAATGCTTCAAGTGAAGGAGAGGTGGGAACTTCTAGCTTGTAAAACTGGTTTGTTGGGCTTCTTTCTCCTTCCCCTCTCTTGCTTCTTGGGAAACTTACTTGCTGGGCAGCTGCCTGGCAGTGCCATAGCTGCCTTTTCTGAGTTTGAAAGGGCTTCTCCTTCCTTCTAAAGATGGCAAAAGGGGCTTCCGTGAGAGGTGGAGATGGGGAGATGGACAAGAGAAGGCAGATACCACCACTCCCCATGACACACAAAGAGAGAGAAATGGAAATACACACACATACACAACTGTATACATGTTGGAAACTTGGGATTCAAAAAGATGGGCCAAGTACTTGGAACGATGGGACCCTCCCAGGTCTGAAACCCTGTGCATTTATTTTAGCAGAGCTTTAGGAGGCCCAGGGTGAGGAGTGTGAGGCCAGATCACTGCCACCCACTCTTTGTTTTTATAATTAAAATACATTCACAGGATTTTACAGGATGACACAGACAGGAGATGAGAGGAGGGAGGGCTGTGTGTGGGAAGGCGTGCGGGCAGTTTAATTTTGCTTCATTTCTCCACCTGATTGTTGGGTGCTGTTGGCACCTGCAAGGGAAACCTTACCAAGGTGGGGGTGGCTGTGGAGAGACAGGCTTCCCTGCTGAGGGGTAGCCCAGGCTGGACCCAGAGAGACTGGGAAGGGTGAGGGCCATTATTTCTAGGGAGGAGCTTAGGACGGGTTGGTCCTGGCTGTGACCAGTGTTTTGTCAAAGTTGCAAGGAGGTTAAAGAAAGGGTATGGGGGGCACCCCTGCCAACACACATTTCCCACACCACCTTTCCCTTCATGGGACAAGCTTGGATCTTGTGAATGTGATATCTGCTCTCCTCTGCTGTGCCTGTGGTCTGCTGTGGGGAGGAGGTTGGGACACACTGGCCAGAGTTGACTTCCTGCTTGGTGCCACCCAGGCCTAGGAACAGCTTTGCCCTCCCCAGCCCCCAGGGCTGGGCTGAGGTCAGCATAGGGAGGAGGCAGAGGGCCAAGGCAGAGCCCCAGGGGAGTGGGTGTGGGGAAAGGGTCTCTGCCTCTCCCCCAGCTTCAGCTCTTGCTGGGTGGCTCTTTTAGGGGACAGAACTTATTATGGAACTGACACTGATACTGTTAATGTCTCCCCAACTGTGGTGGCTCCCAGGGAGATCAGGAGACCCCAGTGTGCTTAGGTCCACAGCTTTGGTGTTGGAATAAAATCTGTCCTTTTGATTCTAGAGGTGAAGGGCAGGCAGGGAGAAGGAGGAAGAAACCATTCCTGGGTTCCTCGTGAGTACTGGAAACGGGTCCACATTCGAATCCTCCCCACTTCCCCCTCCACAGGTGAGGACATGGGAGTGAAAAGGATGAGGACATGGAGGAAGCCTCTATCTGATGGAGTCCCTAAGTGCTGGATGTAGACTCATCCTTTCCTGTGCAGAGAAGATGCTCTGAGTTCATCCCATCGTCCTCCGCAGTGCACTGTGGGGAAGTTGGTGGAGCACGGGAATTCTGGATGCCTCAGTTTTGTTACTTGAAAAATGGGGCTAATTGACAATACCAGTGTCTTACATTTATGTTTTGATTTATACATTACACCATGTTGTCACCTCTTCAATAATTGCCCTGTGGGTACCTGGTGGGGGGGGGGGGGTGTATTTCAAGGTTAAACAGGCAGGAAATTGCTTTGATAATGTAAATGCATTATTCAATGTGAGGCATTATCTGATCCCCTTATTCAGCATCCCATTTCTCCCTCCCAACACCACCAGCATTGCATATTTACCAAGCCCTGACCAAGAACACCCCTTTGCCCTAAATGAAGAAGGCAAAGGAAGAATCCCAGGAAAGGTGTCCCTATGCAGGGAGTAAATGGCATGTTCTGAGGGGCACCCCTTTCCTATGTGAGGCGCCATTCCTTGCCTTGCCGCTGCTCTCACCTCCTTATGTTATTTGGAAGCCAAGGCTTTTATTTTCCGTCCCCACACATCAGCCCTTTGCTCTTCGTCTCCCCCTGGCGTCCCTCTTCTGCTATTTCTTAAAATTAGTGTTGAACGCGGGTGTTCCCTCTGGGAGAGAAAGGTGGGCACAGAAAAACCTTGTGGGGTTTCTCACCACTAATACTGAAAGAATTGGGTATGACCTGAAAGGGCTCTATTTAAAAAAAAACAAACAAAAAACTTCCTTTCCTTGCGATCACCTTTTTCACCGTGGACGGCAAAGAAGTTCAGCAAAAAGGACTTAGGGGAGGGGCTTGAAGAAAGAGAAAAAAGTTGGATATCTCCTAAATAATTTGTCCCCTAGTCGGGGGAAGTGACTAGGGAGAGCGCTCCCTTGTTTGATCAACACTAAGCAATCGGAGGGACATAAAAGGAAAATGAAGTGAACAACAATTTAAAAAAATTCCTCTCACACAATACAATCTATTTAAACGTACTCATACTTTTCATACCAATGGTATGACTTTTCTGGAGTCCCTCTTGTGATTCTTGAATTCTGGGGTTGGCAACTTGCAAAGGGGAAGTCGATTCCAGCGCTGCACGGGCAGGTTTACCAAAGGTCTCCAATGGGTATTTTCTTTTTCTTAGCCCTGCCCCTGAATTGTCAGACGGCGGGCGTCTGCCTCTGAAGTCAGCAGTGATTTCCTTTAGAGCCTGGCCTTATCTCCGGCTGCACGTTGCCTGTTGGTGACTAATAACACAATAACATTGGAATAAAGTCAGAGCTGTTTACCCCCACTCTATAGGGTTTCAATATAAAAAGCCTGCGGAGAGCTGTCCAAGTCAGACGCGCTCCTGCATCTGCTGGGGCGAGCGAGCGCCGCGAGGGTCCTCGGTCTCCGCTGCTGTCCCCGACGCCACCGGCTGCGCGCGTCCTCAGACCGCTCCCACTGCCTCTCTCCCGGCAGAAACTCCTTTTCTCCCCACTGAGGAGCTCCTAGGCTGACGGATCGGGCCGCTTTGAGAGCAGAACAACCAGAAGCGCTTTAAGGGAACTGAAGCTGCTTCTCTTCGTTTCTACTTTGGGTTTAGTTTGCAGGGAATTCTGATTGTTTTCAGAATGGATTATTTCCCCGTGATTCTCTCTCTGCTGTTTGTGGCTTTCCAAGGAGCTCCAGGAACAGGTAGGCGCATTGGCTTGTAAATCTCTGAATGTGAATTCTTCTTATCCGCCTTAATGTTTTCCTTGCTCTGCTTAACCCCTTCTTTTTATTTATGTAGCTCAGATATAAAGTCTCCGGGAATTATCACTCAAAGCTATTTAAATTTTCTAGTGGGAAAAAAAATCCACTATTGAACATAATTGCTCCTGTAGCATTAAAATGACATTATTGTTATTGCACAGTGTACTTACTTGGCTTTTAACAATGAATTCAAGAAATATAAAGACAAGATATAATCTAGCCAAATGTGTATTTGCAATGTATGTGTTCATACAGGTAATAGGACGCATAGGAACGGATATCTTATTCAAATGCTGTTTTATTAGTGTGTTAATCTGCAAAATATTTAAACATTTCAGCTTGAAGCCAAGGAATTTTATTCAAGCCATTCAAGCAATGTTTGAGCAGTAAAATCACCTGCAGAACAGTCTGTTGAATAACCTCCCTCCACCCCCCAGGCAGTTTCGGGGCGAAGCAGATGTTTTCTTTAAAATTTGTCATTATTGACTGTAGGTTTCTTTTGGCAGATTTTTGGCACCCAGAACAGTGTGAGCTCTATCTTCAGTTTTGTTCACCTGTCCTGGGAGGGGAGCTGGGATGAGTCTTGGCTGCGTGCAGATTTAGATGGAACGTGTGCATCTGCCCAGTCCCCCTTCGAGGGTCAATGCACTTGTTTTGTCTTTTCATGACCCTGACTAAAGAGAAAGGATGTCAAAGGAATGAAAATCCTGGAATGTGTCTGATCATGTGAAATGTACAAAATTGGGCAGATAAGCTGCATGGCTAACTCATCAGGAAGAAGAGCGAGTGCTGCAGCGGGAGGGGGTGGTGGCGATCCCACACATGCCCACTGCCCTGGGGACTCTGAATTCAACATCCCCAGAACCTTGGCTAGGTCCCCTGAGCCGCTGCTCAGCTTCACCTTAGGTCAGTGGTTTCTGTGGAGGTGACCGCCTGGAATGAATATGAAGAGCAGATTTCTCTTCTTTGCCTCCAATCATCCTCCCAAAGTTCTTGACCTCCACCTAATTTCAAAGGGTATATATCACCCGGGCCACTCTCTGCCCTACACACATGTGAAGTGGTGGGTATGCCCCTAAACAGAAGATCACTGTGAATGGGATAGAGGCTCCAAACCTAGGAACAGGCAGGGGATTTATTCAGTTCTAGCCTTTTTGTCATCAGTCAATTTTAAGCCACTGCAGGTTGAACTGTCTGTCCTACTAAGTGTCATGCAGAAGCCAACCCAGATTCTAACAGGCAGCATTTCCACGCATTTCCTTGAAGGTTGCTTCGAAGGGGCTGGTAACTCCCTTTCCAGGTGGTTGTTTCTTCTGCACTTGTGTAATCTCTCTGAAGGTCGATAAGGCAGTGGCGTAAAGGTGAAGTCATGTGAAGGAGGGAATAATAAAGAGCCCTTTCCCTCTGGGTTCCCGGCTGAGGGCAGGCTGTAGGCTCTGTCTGCTCTGCTCTGCTTGTCCTGGCTTCAATCCTGTGATGCAGCACACCCCTGGCCTCCGATGGGACGCCTCCACTGACCTGCTCTTTCTCTCCCCAGCCGTCTTGGGCGCTGAGCTCAGCACGGTGGCGGACAGTGGAAGAGAGAAACCCTCTCCCAGTGCACCCCGCCGCTCCAAGCGCTGCTCCTGCTCTTCCCTGCTGGATAAAGAGTGTGTCTACTTCTGCCACCTCGACATCATCTGGATCAACACTCCCGGGTGAGTCTCTAGAGGGCATTGTAACCCTAGTCATACCATTGCTCTGCCTTAACCAGAAAGGGGAGCCCAGTTACTCCAGTTACTTTTCTGGGAAGCATGCAGTTTGCTTTTCTGACACCATGCCAGTGACCCCTTGGGAGGGGACAGTGCCCCTCCATTCCTGAAAAGAACAAGGCTGCTTGGTTCTTAGCAGCAGAAGGGAAGGTCTTCTGAGGCCTGTGGCTCAGACTACTCATGGTAGAAAGACTCTGAAAGAGCTGATAGCAAGCAGGAGGCTGCCACAAGTTTCTGAGGAGAGACTTCAAGCGTGGGGACTTGGGGGAATGCTTTCTCAGTGGGATCTGCTTGGGTTCAGGGAATCAGTTGCTGAGGTCATATGGCTTCTCATGGGAGAGTAAAGACTTAAGAGGCAGAGAGATCAAAGAGATTCATAATCCAATCCCTCCACTTTATATATACAGAAATGGAGACCCAAAACGTTGAAGCCACTTGTGCAGGAAAGAGTTCATGGCAGTGCTAGACTGAGAACCCGGGAGTCCTGACTCCTCTGTACTTTGCTGTTAGAAAAGCCCATTTCAAGACAGTAATAGAAACATGGTCCATAGATGTCTCTTTTGCTTTCAGAATGAAGAAGGCACTTTCCACCCTTTCCCCCTAAAAAGTAGTTCACCCATCAGAAGCAGTCATAAACAAAAACACATTTATAATGCCTGCAGGGCCCCAGTATAGTAAGGGATGACCAAAATCAAATCAAACTAAACAAACCTCCACAAGCCTAATACTTAGTAAGGTGGGTAATTCTTCCAAGGGGAGGACTTTATTTCTCAAGCAAGAATCAAAACGAGCACATTAGAAATTACTGGAGAGCATTCTGGCAAGGAGTCCTTCTATGGTCATATCAGCAAATTGCAGACGTGCCAACCTGGGCATCCTCCCATCCCCTCAGAGGGCACTTCTAGCCTTATCATAGGATCTGGATTGAACATAGGTATTCCAAGTCTATGAGTCATGGTTTTCAAGTCCCTATACCCCTTCCCCCAATACCTATTGCTAAATAGAATTTTAGAAAAGGAAGGAAAAATGCAACAGATACTAAAACAGAGATGTCATAATTTTGGACCAAAAAACAATGCTGCTTGTGAAGAAATTGAACTTTGTTAAGAAATGGAATTAAATTGAATTAGAAAAACTGGTTTCTCCTGGTTGGGTATATACACTCGGATCACATGTCTGTCAGGGCTCCTGGCAGATATGTGATCCTGACTTGCCACACCTCATGCTCCCAAGTTTTGCTACCAAACGGCATGTGGTGAGCTCCGTTGTGTTCCAATGGAACGAGTTTACCTCATAGAATGCAGCGTTTTGAAAACTATGAATCATGCTAATATCTTTTGTTTCTCTTTTGATAATAGAAAAATTGTTCCATATGGACTTGGAAACCCTCCTAGGACCAAGCGATCCTTAAAGGATTTATTTCCTATAAAAGCAACAGACCGGAGGGACAGGTGCCAATGTGTCAGCCAAAAAGACAAGAAGTGCTGGAATTTTTGCCAAGCAGGAAAAGAACTCAGGTGAATAGAAATACCTTTGCTTTCAAACAGTTTTATGTTCTCCTGACCTCCTTCCTATTATAATGCTGCAGATAAGAAGCACAAACTTCCAGTAGTAAAATAAGTAAGCCATGGGGAGGTAGTGTATAGGACAGAAAAAATACCAATAATATCGTAATAACTTCGCACAGTGACAGATGGGTACTAGACTTATGGTGGTGATCACATCTCAAAGTCTATAAATGTCGAATCACTATGTTGTATACCAGAAACTAATATAGTACTGAATGCCAACTATACTTTAATAAATATTTTTTAAGAATAAGAGATTAACAGAGACATTGTGAACAACTGAAGGTACCATTGCTGAAATGTTTTTCCCTGTGTGTATTTTAACAGGGACCAAAACACTATGGAGAAAGGCTGGGATAATCACAAGAAAGGAAAGGACTGTTCCACGTTTGGAAAGAAGTGTATTCATCAGCAGCTGGTGGAAGGAAGAAAAATGAGAAGGTAAGAGGCTCCTAAGAACCACTAGTTCCACCACCAATGCTAATGGACTGCTCCCCCAGCCACTCTGAGCGTGACTGGAGAGAGGCTTAGGAAACAATAACAAAGGGGATCTTCATAGTCTATAGATTAAAAAGAGCAAAGGAATCCCTCTCTTATCTTTCTTTGAAGGCTTTTGAAAGCAGGTCGCTGCCCACTTTGGTGATCTTTAGCACACGCCCGTCAGTCCAAAGGTCGATTTTTCCAAACAAAGTATATCTCGAAACACCTTTGTCATTTGGTCAAACCCAGTCTTTGCCTCTCTGAGTTAATAGATTTATTACTTTTCCTGAGAACCTAAAAACCATTTCAGGGAGAGCTATCTCTCTCTCTCTCTCTCTCTCTCTCTCTCTCTCTCTCTCTCTCTATCTCTCTCTTTCTCTCTCTCAAGTCAAAGTGTCATGTATGATCAAGTTCTTCAAACAGCAGCAGTTATTCAAATGGCCAAAGGGAAAATAAAGTCATTAGGTAAGGTTGGTGAGAGTTAGAACATGCCGTTTTGAGGGTTTATTTATTTATTTTTAATAAGGGAACACATTTGGTGGAGAGCCAACACCATTCCAAAAAGCTTGCTCGTTTTCTCGTTAGGCATGAGGTGGGGCAGAGAGGGACCTGGGTTAGACAACCCCATAGGCTTGCTTTGAGCAGCTCCACGGTGATGACCCTTTCAAACCCTAAACGTTGTGGAATTCGCAACCTGGAGGGAAGAAACTTGCTTTCAGATCTGTCACATGTTCTCCACTTCCCTCTCATGGCCTGTGGAAACTTTTCCTAGAAACCCAGTGGCAAGACGTTCAATGACCCAAGTGTTCTGTGCACAGGCCTGGCCGTCATGAACTGCTTCTGGGTTGTTTACTACGAGGCCTGGGACACCCTCAGCTGTCTGTGACTCCAAACTTGCCAGTGCAGTTTCCCTAGTTATGATCTCAGGCCACTCATGCTCCCTAGATCCCAGGATTACATAAACCACCATTTCTGAACTGACCTGGAAATTATTTTTTATCAGTTTCTGTTATATAAACTAGTATATTATGCAACTCGTCCCTCTTTCTTTTTTCTCCTGTCAAAATAAGCAAACAAACAACAACAAAAATATTAAATCTTCAAAAAAAAGTTTGTTTTAATTGTCAACATTTGCTTTGGGCCTATGTGTACACCTTTTAAAAATTTTTTTCCACTAAGGGTGGGATGGAGATACAAAAAAAGAAAAGAGAATATCTGTGTTTACCTTAAAATTGTATTTTAAAATTGTATTTAATGCCCAGTTACCTTTAGATATGAGCACATTACTCTTTCTCTCTGCACCCTTCCCCATTTTAGGCACCAAGGCAGGCTTTATTTGCACCTGAAGTTAGCAAAGGGCCCATGGTGGTGAAAGTTCAAAAACCAGAATTAAATTTGTTTGTGCCAGACTCTAATTTTAGACATTTCTTTTGCCCAGGAATGATTTTTTTTTAATCACATTTGTTTTCTCTTGTCTTAATAGGTTGGAGGCCATCAGAAACAGCATCAAAACTTCTTTCCGTATTGCCAAGCTGAAAGCCAAGCTCTCCAGAGAGAAGAAAGTGACCCACAACCGAACACACTGATTACAGCCATCCCGTCTGAAGCCTTCTCCTCCACAGAGACAGCGTGCTGCGCGGCTGACCGCTCTCTCTCCACACTGGCCTGCATCACACACAGCAAAAGCATCCTTCCTGCTTAGAGCATTTCTTGCTCCAGACTGGCCACGGATCAGCGTCCTCCTTCTAAACATTCCAAAAACGGTTAAGGAGTCCCCAGCCCATCTTCATTTGCTTCCATCACTGGTCACTGCTTTTGTCTGTCCTCCTTTGGAGTGACAATGGACCATTCAGAGGAAGCAGAGTGACATGATGACTTGTAAATTATGGTGGCATCCTCCACAGGGAGGAGAGGAGACTCCACTTGCTGGTGGGGTTCCTGAAGAGGGTAGGAAGGAAGTGTTTGTGTCTCACTCAGGCGCCTGGCACAGTTCAGGGAGAAACTGCGTAGTCCACGAAGAGATTGCCTAAGCAATGCACAAATTGAAAACATACTCGAGTTAAAAAAAACACACAACTCCAAAATCTTTATTTTTTAATTCACAAAGTGCAAAATTGAAACTGTTACTACTATAAATCAGGATGTGTTTCATAAATATAAATCTACCTCACCTGTATTGCACTCTCGCACAAATATTTCCCCATCTTTAATTATTGCCTCCCAAACTCTCCCCCCTCCTGTTATCCCCTCCTCTGATACCTCCATGCTAAATCCTAGACTCATAGAAGTCTTGTCTAATGTGTCAGTGGTAGATGTGGCATTTTCATGGTAATCTACTAACTCCGATCCATAAGAAAAAAGATCATTGAATCAGAAGATTCCCTTACCTTGATTTTTGGGAACGCAATGGTATAGGGTTGTTTATGAAAGACATTGAAGAGTAAATGTTGGTTATGCTTTAAAGCAGTAAAATTATTTTCCTTTATGTAACTGGCAAATGGAAGAGATTGGATTAAATTTTGATGTACTTATTTTTTTATAGATATTTATATTCAAACAATTTATTCCTTATATTTACCATGTTAAATATGTCTGGGCAGGCCATATTGGTCTATGTGTTTTTTTAAAAATGTATTTCTGAATGAAATTGAGAAAATGCTTTGTTTTGCCTGTCAAGGTAATGACTTTAGAAAATAAATATTTTTTCCTCTACTGTACTGATTTTGAGTCATTTCTGAAATTCCTAAGAAGTGGGCCAGAGTGTTAAGAATTATGAAGGGGAAGGATTAAAGATGGTTTGTAAGAAAGATGACAATTAGAAGGAAAACGGTCTTAGCTATTTTTTTTAAAAAGAACTTGATCTGTAACTTAGTTGCCTTTGGATCACATTAAAGTAAAAACAAAACCGAACCCAGCTTTAACCCCTGTCTTTCCCGAGTAGCAGCCTTCTGTTTCCCATTCACCTGAAAACACTCCAGGGACTTAATTCATTAGCTTTGCTTAGGCTACTAGACAGGATCCAGCAGTTTAAGCTGATGTGGTGAGAGGTGCTTTCTCCATTAATGGACTAAAGGAAGCAATGGCAAGGAGACCTCCCCAAATGTGACCAATTATACAGTTTCACACCTGTGAGAAAATGGCTTGCTCAGAGCAAGTTAGGCACCCCTCCCCCCCTCAATGGCTTTATATTTGCACAGATTAAGATTTTATTTAATCTTAACACTGAGTACCTTTGATTCTTCATGGTAGCCCCGGACTGGACACATGCCTGTGAAGGCAGAGGAACCAAACGCTGATCCTAGGTCTCCTGCAGTCTAGTACCACCCTCCTCTCCACTCCACCTCAGCTGGCCTGGCAAGACCATTGGGGGTAGTAATATTGTAAATGGTTGTTAACAACTGAAGCCCATTGAGCTTGATCAGCTTATGAGAATCTTCACCACCCTTCTCTACTAGTGTCTGAAAGAATGTCTGGCATTCAAGAAATATTAGCTCACGGGGATCACTGTTGTCCAAACAGTGACGCATCTGAAAGATGTTAAATAACAGCCTTCAGGTGTGCTTCATGCTTTGTCAGTGTCCTGGGCAGAGTTTCTATTCTTATTGGCATTGTTTCCCGTCTTTCACTTTTTTTTTAAAGACACAGTTCAATATCTTTGGGGAATTGCTTATAAAGCTCACTTTATCTAATGAACTGTTTTCTCAGTGTGTGGCTCCTGAGGAAACTGTGACAATTTGTACATTTTGACAAGGGACTTGGTTTGAATTTAGCCACTATTTCACCCTCAGCAACCATTCAGTCCCCCTGCGTTTTGAGTTTTCTCATCTGTTAAGGGGGTGGAGGTGGGGGTGGGGGATTTCTCTAACAGCTTCTAGAAAGGCTGAGACCAAAAACAAATTGTGTTGGCACACAAGAGTGAAGGTCTGAGCTTGGAGGACATGGTCTAATACTTTTAAGAGGGATTGTAATGGGAAGAAACCACTGAGGAAAGAACAAAGGTGATAACATTTTCTTCCTCTTCCTTTAAAAACCATATTTGGACTTTTAAAGCCTCTTCCCCCAAGTTTCCTGCTTGAGTAACTGGCAAGAAAAGGAAAAAGAATGAAGCTACTCTCCTAAATGAAAAGGTTCACAGAAAATGAATATTTTAAAAATATACAGAGGATTCAATATTATTCAAGGCTCACGCTGGCTTGAGGGGTGAACTGATGGGACAGTCTGTCATACTTCCTGCAATATTTTTAGGCAAGCGTGATTTTTGGAAGCCCATTTAGGACAGATTTCTCTCTTCACACTAATTGTCAGGCAGAGCTTTGATCTCAGGACTCCAAGGACGAGAGGATCCTGGGTGGGCAGTGGTGACCGTTGGTGAATGAGGGGAGCCCACTAATGGATACTTTACCCCCCAACCCCAAGGGAATGACTTCTTTGTGATGGAAACCATTGGCTTTAACTCTGCCCAGGCTTCCTGAAATACTCAGGGTATTATAGATACCAAGTAGAATTCTCAGCACACAGGATATCACACTAAGCTAGAGCTCTGTTAGGAAGACTCTAACGACTTAATAGCAACCCCTTATCATTGTAGAGGACTGTATTTCCCACAGACTTTTCATATCCCTCTTCTATTGGGCCCCCTCTGCCAACAATCTTTTTGGAATGTTGGGGCCATATTTTTATGCCTATTTGACAGCCCAGGAAACAGATATACTCTGACTTGTCCAGACTCCTTCCTTCATTAGGCAAATAGCAATACTGAAACTCAGGACCCCTGACCCTTTCTCCTTAAATTCCTCAGAACAGAGGGGATAGCACTGGCCCCGAAGTTAAATTATCCTGCTAAAACCTAGGAGGGTAACTAATTTAATTATATTGAAAAGCTTAAAGCAACACAACAACAGCAAATGGAATAGAATTCTCATTTTCAAGTGGTATTGAAATTTTGGGACATGCTTTTAAAAATAAAAGAAAAACAATTCAACAGATTTTGACTAAATTTAGATAAATTAACTAAACTTGTATTTAATAAAAATGAAATAATTCCACTGGAAGTCTCTTTACTTAACCAAACATGAAATCATTTTATAGCTCAAATGTTCTGCCAATTCCCTTTTTGCTACATGGTCAAAAATGTGCTTTCGCCATGTCAAGAATTCTCACTTGATATACACATGGAAATTGCTCAACCACCTGTCAACTTAAATATCTTCTTCAGGAACTTGATAAGATGCCAATTACTCTGCTATGGACATTGCTCACTGGTTTGTTCCCTCATAACTGGTTCATTTTGCTCTGAACAATGGCTATAGGTGGTGTCCCTTCTATATTTGGTTTAAGACAAATGCACAAGACAATTAAGAAGATTATTTTATTCAGGATATTACAATAAAGAAAATGTTCATTAATGAAGAATACTTCAAGCAAAGGAAAGGGGTCTGGGATTTTACAGAGGCAGGTAGACAAGAAGTCAACGAGTCTTGTGGGAGTCATGAAGAAGAATGGAGATGGTCTTCTCTAAGTTGTTGAGAAAGGATTGAGGGGATTAAGCAAGAGCAGGGTGGTCTTTTGGGGTTAACTATTTCTTAGAACACAAAAGGGGAAGGGAACTTTTTGACTCTTGCTTTTGGGGAACACAGGGCTCAGATCAAGTTCAACTTTATCAGCCCACCTTTTTGTTCAAGATGAATATCGTTCATCACTAAACAACTCAGCAGTGATCATAAACCTTCTGAGTGGGGTGAATTGGGGTTTCAGAAATAGTTTCTAAAGGAACCTATCTTCTGCTAAATCAGTTGAACCATCTGTACAGAAGTGATAGAAAAGGTCAGTGTTTTTAGGGTCTGGGAGATCAGACCCTGTAGAAAAGAATGAAAAAGAGAAATCCTATATAATAAAGAGATAATATGCAAATTGACCATCACACCTTCACAAGAAGGCTGCCTACTACCAGGCCGGCAGGGGGTTAGTGAGGGACGACCAAATAACTGAACAAGCAGGCTGCATAAGGTCACCAGGCTGGCAGGACGGGCAGTGAGAGGTGACTAGGCCAGCTGGGGGGGGCAGTTGGGGGTGACCAGGCCAGCGGGGGGGGGCAGTAAGGGGGTGACAAGGCTGACGGGGGGAGGGGGGGCAGTTAGGCGCTACCAGGCTGGCATGGG
Organism: Plecotus auritus; assembly: GCF_963455305.1. Lineage (NCBI taxonomy): Eukaryota > Metazoa > Chordata > Mammalia > Chiroptera > Vespertilionidae > Plecotus > Plecotus auritus. The sequence goes on along the minus strand of NC_137771.1, from coordinate 87,249,325 downwards.
GGGCAGTGAGGGGTGATCAGGCCAGCGGGGGGGGGCAGTAAGGGGTGACCTGGCCAGTGGGGGGGGTGCAGTTAGGAGCAACCAGGCTGGCAGGGAGAGAGAAGTTTGGGGCAACCTGGCCAGCAGTGGGGGGGTGGGGGCAGTTAGGGGCAACCAGGCTGGCAGGGGGACAGTTAAGGGTGTTCAGGCTGGCACACAGAGGCAGTGAGGGGCAATCAGGCCAGCATGGGGGGGGGCAGTTAGGGGTAACCAGGCAGGCAGGCAGGTGAGTGAATTGGAGCCAGTCCAGGATTGTGAAAGGGATGTCTGACTGCCGGTTTAGGCCCAATCTCGGGGATCAGGCCTAAACTGGCAGTCGGACATCCCCTCTAGGGTTCCCAGATTGGAGAGGGTTCAGACTGAGCTAAGGAGACCATCCCCCGCCACCCGCCGTGCACAAATTTCATGCACTGGGCCTCTAGTGTTAATATAAAAGGTTGTATAAAAGAAGAGCCAGGAAAGATTGAAATTTGATAAGGTAACAGGATTGACAATTTGGGAAGGTAACAGGAGCCAGTCCAATTTACAGATAATACCAAACTGATTTTTCCACAGTTGGGGAGCAAGTCAATTAAATAACCACCAGACAAGATAGAATTTGCATATGCATCAGTTATTCACAATTTAAAAATATACCTAAAATTGCTCAAAGACAACGAACAGGGCTGGAATCGGATAAACTGTAAGGATGTGCTATATGATGTATAGATGTCATTAAAACACCAAATGTCTCTTTACACGCACCCCACTTTTGATAAAAATAATCTCCAAGGATGATTATTATTGATGCTAAAATAAGGCTATTTTAATTAAATTTGACATAGTTATTTAGAAAGGTATAGAAAGTGGTAATTTACCAGATAGGCCCTTTTAAGTTTGCTTCCTGGAAATTTTCATAAGGAATTTCAGTTTGAATGTTTTAAAAAGTCTCTTGACATTGAGGAGTCAAGCTGAGTATTCCCTATCAGATTTCACCTGTAGTAGCTATATGTTTGGAAACATTCCTCTCTTCCTAAGATCCCCCTAATATCCAACGATTCATGGACCTACCTGTCAAGAGTTGCCTTTCTTACTGGAAAGGCTGGGAATCTGTATGCCAGGTATCAGGCCTATTTGCCCGGGAGGGCCTTGTACGCATTAGCTCTATAAAGCCAACTTTTGTTCCTTAAAAATTTCTGGACATATTTAACTAATGAGCATCATTCTCAAATATGACATTCCAGGCAAAGCCTTGGTTTCATAACCCATATTTTCAATTATGTCATGGTAACAAGAAAGACAGATTCTTATTGAACCTCCACAAAAATATTGCCATGAAAATAAAAATACTCAACAACAGTTTCTGAATTCTGGAGGAATCAGATAAGAAAAATAAAAAGTTATTAACAAATGTTTCGTTTTAGTTGACAAAAGCAGAATCTATTAGATTACTTGTATAGATATCTTAGGAAAAAGAAAGTGCTTCCTTATATATTAAAAAATGGAATATTAGGATAACCATATTCAAACAAAAAACCACAGTAATTCCTCATCAGCTCATTCAGTCTTATGTAATTAAATCTTGTTCCACTTAAGCTGCAGTTGGCAGTATCATGAACCCATCTGTTTCTCAACTGGAGTTCTAGAAATCCTGACTCACTCCATTGGGATGATCTCAAAGTCAATAGATGCCACCAGAACTCTGTACCCAAACTCTGTAGTTGGTATAGTCCTCTTTTATAAGTCTCTGAGACAGTACTTCTATGTTGAAAATGAAACACTCTGGCCTGTAGCAAGAGCTTTCAGGGAAGCATCAGAGAAAAACAAAAACTCTGCAGATAACAAAAGACTTAAGATGGCTGTGGGTTAACTGAGTACCGATAATTTTCAATAGTGAAAGATCTGTTAATAGTTCATTGCAAGAATAATGCAACTGGCAAGGAAATTTGGTTGTTTATGTGGCATGCAAAACAAAGATAAGAAAGTTAATACAAAAATTTTAGACAAAATAATAATAAAATAGTGATTTCCCTCATTTTTAAGAAGAATGGATATTATATCTAATTTATAAAAATAGATGAACATTATCTTTACAGAGAAAAAATATTCAGATATAACTGTAATAATCCTGACACTATATCATGAATATTGTATACCAAACATATAGTTAGAATATACAAGAACATATTGACTGTCAAATAGAAATATTCTGTAGGTCTAGAGTGCCTCCTGAACATCCAAACTCCATAGGTGAGTGATGTAAACCCAAAAATGAAACCACTGGCTCAGAAGATGCCAGATTCAAATTAAAGAAGTAAAATTGTGACCAAGTTAATATTTTAAAGAATAACTAAAATTATAACTGATAAAACTATATACTGTTATTGCATAATATTAGGCAAAGTAGCACTAAGACACTGCTAAATAGAAACATGCCAATGGTTGCAATGGCATTGACAATTCTCTGGGAATTTTGAATGTCAGAATCAAATCTTTACTGCGCTACTGATGGACAAAGGTCTGTAGCATGGGAATTGAACTTACCTTTGGGTCCCTAAATCACCAACCAGAGCACAGAGACCTCGGGCTGGCCTCATGCCCCCATAGGAGTGGATTTACAAAGGTGAGGTCCAAGTCTCTCCAAATCATTGCATCCAACTGAGGGAGTCCTTGTTTACAAGGAGAATGTGGGAAGAAAGTGGGGCCAGGTCCGCATGAATGTATAGAGGAAAGTGGTCCAAATGCAGTTAAATGACTAAGAGCATAGGCATAGTTACTGGGTTCCAACATACCTAGATTCAGATCATAAGTCCCCCACATATGTGACCTTTGGAAAGCTATTTTACCTTCCTGAGTCTCCATGTATTCATATATATATCATGGAGAGAATAATACCTGCCATATAGTGTGGTTATAAAGATTAACATTCCACAGAGAAAACTCCAGAGACCAGCCCTCCGTACATCACCAAAACCATTTGCTGTGTGCCTCCAACTAACTTTTTCTGTGTTATCTCTACTTCTACCTTCGATTTTAGCTACTATTTTTGGGCAACATTTCTTGAATTTTGTGTAATGTTTGTCAAAAAATAAAGATTCCCAGGCCACAAACCCAGACATTATGATATAGTACATGGTGGGACACCAAAAACTTCACTTTAGTAAGCATCAGATGGTTCCGATGTAGGTGTTCTTTAGGTTGCAACTGAAAAAAATATTACATTAGCTGTTCCTCACCTGGTGTGACCCTTCTCTGCACCCTGATTTTCATACGCCGCTTCCTCAGAACAAATGCCCTTCCTTCACCGTTCTGCTGGTGAAACTGTTTTTATTCTTCGAGGCTCTTTCAAATGTTTTCTCTTGTATGGGGTCTTCCTGGACTTCTCAAGGCAAAAGGGCTCTGTCCTCTCCCCTCGGGTATTTCTCACACTTCAGATTCCCCACTTGACAGTGAGCTCTTGTAGGGAGGGACTGAGCTTATTTATCTTCATGTCTTCAACATCTAGAGAAGGCACACTCTGAATGACTGGTGAGTGAAATGACAGCCTCAACCCTGTATTCCAAGAGAATGATTGGAATCTCCCATCTTGGCTTTAAAAATGTGCCCAAGCCTGAACTGAGAATTTCGAAAAGGTTCAGGCTGGAATACAGTAAGGTCTGTCAAGCAACAGACTGGAAATATATTTGTAATACATGTATATGATAAAAGACTGGATAGTTTTCTGGAATACCAGTCTCTAAGAAATGGTGCGAACACATCACTGCAATAAATCAGAAAAACGTTGCCTGTTCTCTGAGGTTTCCACAGGCAACTCCTTTTATTGCTGGCCAAATAGAAATTTGCTAACTAGATAGTTTCCTTGAGCAGAAATAAAACCCTTCCTAGCATCAACTAATCTCACATTTTTGTGCATGGATATGTCACTAGGGCAACGACAGGCTGCTCCCCTCTCTGATTCCAGCCACCTAACCGTCACCCCAAGTCAGCATAGACAGCTGACACTCTGAAATCAAATGAGGCGTGATGAGGTGCTCTTCCCAGGGACGGATGCTGTGTAGCAGTGTGTATGTGACTGCCACCATTTAAAGTGTGAGTAAAAATTGCTCTCTGGCCATGGGCAACAAAAGAAGCCTTGAAATAAAAGAGAATTCCAAAAAAGCTTAAATGGTAAATTTAGTAATATGAAACAAAGAGCATTTCAACTTTGTGAATAAAAAAGCAGTTTCAATGTTGGGAGTTAAGAGTCACTCCCTTTGGGAGGTGGTTGTGACTGGCCGAGCCTGGAGGACTTCTGATGTTCTATTTATTTCTTGGTCTGGGTGCTGAAAACATGGGTGTGTTCACTCTGTGGGAATTCTTCCAGATTTACATTACATTATGATATATGCTCTTCTCTGTATGTGTTATATTTCAAAAGTGTACCTCCCCCTCTCTAAAAGCAGCCTTTTCCTTTCTTCAATAAATAAATGCTGAACAAATATGTGAAGAATAATAGTTTGAAGGGCTGCCAGATTGCAGCATGCCTTAAGGAGCATAGACGTCTTGGTCTGGCCAGAGCATCAGATGTGCATTTTCACCTGATAGAGTTCATTTCTTTGTTGTTCCATGACCTAGCTTTCCTCTTCAGAGCAAAGACCTCCTTAGCATATTTTTTTTCTTGAATGACGTCCCCATCTTCGCTGTGTACAAAAGGTTCCTCCAGAGCCATTGCCCTGCGTCAGATTAGTTTACTTGTACGTGTTGCCTGGCTTTGTCAAGTCTTGATGCTTTCCTGAAGATGGTAAAATGAGCCAAGTGATTTCATCTCTCATGGCACACCTTGAGGACATTACTTGGACATGAGCCAATTTACTGCTCACTGCCTGAGAGACATTTTTCCCACGAGCTAGCTTACCTCCCCCTCTCTCACAAAGAACTTCCTCCATGGGAAAGGACACATCAGAGAATACGGAGCATTGTAACTAGTGGGAAATATACTTGACATGGGAGATGCTGTCCCCACACCCTCCTTTCACACCCACTCCATACTGACATGTCAGCTCTAATTTCTTACTAATGCTTGGGTTTCACTCTAAGCTCGCTTTGCTTGCTAATGCTCATCAACAAATGGATCCAGTAGAAGAAAGAGTGTCAGGAAAGCCTGGCCTAGGTGTAAACAATTCTTCCCTGTGGCCGACTGCCTTGAACCGCTTAGAGAATTGGGCTCCAGGCACTCATTGACAGAAGTAGGTTTCCTATGGACATGTTTCTTTCCACTTGTGAGCCAAAACTAAAGATGATGATGAGCATCGATTGGCAGTATGTATTTTTTTGTCGACACGTTACTTCAAGTCCAAATTGAGCATTTGCTTTCTTTTGGTCAATTTACCTAGTCCTTTCACTAGTAATTCTATGACTCTCTGACCAAGGGCCAGAAGAACTTTGCATCTCTACTCAGCTGGACACAATTGCAGCACCAGAAAGGCTTGTGCTGAAGTACACAGGAAATAGATACAAAGAGTTAGCCTTTTGTCAAGTTGCAGTAGTGTTGGCAGCCAATTGGTTTCAGGACATTTTTGTTTGTTTTTCCTCCAATAAATGTTTTCAGAGATTTTTACCTTTGATTTTATAATCTACTGAATTTTTCTTATTAAAAATATTTTTATTTTATATTTTTAAAACAAATTTTTAATTGAATTTTTCTTATTTTTTAAAAAAATTATGGGTTTGGTTGGTTAGAATGTTGTCCCGATATACCCAGGTTGTAGGCTTGATCCCTGGTCAAGGCACATACAAGGAGCAACCAGTGAATGCATAAATAAGTGGAACAACAAGTCAATGTTTCTCTCTCTCAAATCAATAAATAAAAATTAAAAATTTTTATGAGATATAAATCATATGCAATAAAATGCCTAGCCCTTAATTATTCAGTTTAGTAAGATTTGACAATTGTATACACCCATCCAAAGGAAGATGTAGAACATCTCCATCACCTAGACAAATTGATCATGTTTTTTTTTTAGCCAGTTCCCTCACACACACACTTTCTCACTCCACCCTACCTCCAATGAAACTTAAAGGAAATCATTGTTCTGATTTCTCTCACCATTAATTAGCTTTGTCTATATAAAATGGAGTCATACAATACGTATTCTTTTGGGTATGGCCAATTTTCCCCAACTTACGGTTTTTGAGATTTGTCCAGGTTATTGCCCATATCAGCAGTTTGTTCCACATCATTCCTGAGTAGTATTCCATTATATAAAAATATCATAATATGTTTATCAATTCTCCTGTATGCATATAATTAAATTATTTCCAGTTTGAATCTATTATTAAGACTGGTATGAACATTTTCATAAAAGTCTCTGTGCAAATTTTTTTCACTTCTCTTGTGTAAGTAGAATTGCAGGGCCATAAGTAAGCATACGGTTAACTTTATAAGAAACTTCAAAAATTTTTCCAAAATGGTCATACCATTTTATACTCCTGCTAGAAATATATGGGCGTTTCAATTGTGTTATATATGGTATTATCAATGTTTTAATTTTATTTATGCCAGCATTTATTTTCACTTTTTATTTCAGCTATTTTGGTTTGTGCGAATAACATCTTATTGGGGCATCGGTGGGTATTCCCTTGATGATGTAGGATGATCTGGGTCTGTTGGCACCTTTCCATGAGCGTATGGGCTATTTGCTCTTCCTTTGTGACATATGTGTTCAAATCTTTTGCCTATTTTTACAGATTCGATTATTTGTTTTTTTATTGTTGGTTGTTAAGAGTTTCCTGTATATTCTAGATATTTATCAAATATACATATTGCCTGTATATTTCCCAGTCTGTGGTTTGACAATTCATTTTTAATTCTGATTTTTGATGAACAGAAATTATTAATTTTCATGAAGTCTGACTTAGCAATTTCTCCTTTTATGATTAAGGTTTTTTATTCCTTTCCAAAGGTTGTGATAGTCTCATACGTTTTCTCCTAAAAGCTTTATGTTTTCGTTCTTTATGCTTAGGTTTATGATCTATATCAAATTAATTTTTGTGATTAGTAAGAAATAGGGGGTTAAGATTCATATCTTCCTCTAAATATTTAGGTGTTCAAACAGTGTTTTCTCAAAGACTTTCATTTCCCCATTAGAATAACTTGATGCTTTTGTTGAAAATCAGTTGGTATGTGTGCCTGCCTATTTCTTGGTGCTCCATTCTGTTCCATTGAGCTATTTGTGAACTCAATTTCTGTAGCATTAGAATAAGTCTTAAAATTGGTTACTGTAAGTCCTCCAACTTTTTTCTTCTTTATCAACATTGTTTGGTTATTCAGAATCCTTGTGATTTCCATATTTATTTTAGAATCAACTTGTCACTTTGAAAAAAAAGTCAGCTAGACTTTTTTATTGAAATCGGGCTGAATTTATCATCAATTTAGGAAAAATAGACATCTTAACATATTGAGTCTTCCAATTTATAATGATGGTATTTATCTTATTTGTATGGTTTTAGTTTCTTGTAATGTTTGTAGTTTTCAATACAAAGATCTTTGTGCATATTTCACTATATTAGTATCTAGTTATTTAATATTTTGGTGATGCTTTAAAATTTTATTTGCTAATTTTTCATTGCCGGTATATAATGCATACTGTATCCTGAAGCTATGATAGATCCACTTTTTAGTTATAATAAAATTTGTGTAGATTCTATGTACAAATTGTTGTTTGTTTTTTTTTTTTTTGAATAACAACAGTTTGATTTCTTTCTTTAAGACCTTTATGGTTTTTTCTTTGTATTTACTTGTCATATAAGAATTGGTATGTCTTGTAGAATATTGCTGAATAGAAATGTTAAGAATGAACATTCTTGCCTTACTCTCAGTCTTAGAGGAAATACATTCATTGTTATTAGTTTGAAGAATGGCTTGTAATTAGATTGAGAAAGTTTTATTCTCTTTCTAGTTTGCTGATAGTTTTTATCAAGAATTGGTGTTAAATTTTAGCAAGTGCATTTTCTGTACCTATTGATATGATTTTTTTCTGCTTTATTCTACTAATATGACTAAGTACATTGGTTTATTTTCACATGTCATCTAATCTTGCTTTTCTGGATAAACCCCAGTTGGTCATGACTTATTTGTTATAGTACCTTTCTGAAAATACCAATATTTAGGCTACCTTGAGGTCTGGTTATAGTGACTTTTTTGTTTTGCTTTGTTAGCTTTCTTGCTTTTTCATGTATTTATTAATTTTAGATTTATTGCCAGACAATGTGTATTAAAAAGAACATTAGAGACGGAGACAAACCTTACTTCCACCAAAAAAGAACATGTCCCATCTTCTGTTAAAATTTTAGTATGGAGGCTTGATTGCTAACATTTGCATTTGAGGTGGGCATCTGAGGCAGGCTGAGCTCTGTTGTTGCTCCGGGCATGCTAATGCTCCACAAGTTTCAAATTTACCCAAAAATCCACTTCTGCAACCTCCTATCCTATATAATAAAGAGCTAATATGCAAATGGTCATCACACCCTCATGCCATCACACAGTAACGGCTCAGACACTCAACACTGGGGAGAGAGGAATGGGGACCAGCCAGGCACAAATGAGCTCATGAGAGAGGAATGGGGACCAGCAAGACTGCGGCCTGGGAGAGGGACAAGCCACCCGCCCCATGGTCCCGGGTGCCGGTGCCAGCGCTTGCGCCATCGACCTGCCCTGTGGTTCCTGGCACCTGCGGCTGTGGCCCGGGGGAAGACTCCTGCCCATGGTCCCCTGCGGCTATGGCCGGCCTGGGCGAAGCTGGCCCGGGTCCTGGGTGCCTGCGGCTGGCCAGAGGGAGGGAAGCCTGGGTCCCGGTGCCTGCAACCAGCTGGAGGAGGGAATCCTGGGTCCCCAGTGTAGGGTGAGGCAGAGGTGGTTAGGGGCAATCAGGCCAGCAGGGGAGCAGTTAGGGGCGATCAGGCAGGCAGGCAGAGGTGGTTAAGGGCGACCAGGCAGGCAGAGGTGGTTAGGGGTGATCAGGCAGGCAGATAGAGGGATTAGGGGTGATCAGGTAGGCAGGTAGGCAAGTGGTTAGGAGCTGCGGTCCTGGATTGCGAGAGGCAGTCGGACAACCCCCGAGGGGTCCCATATTGGAGAGGGTGCAGGCCAGGCTGAAGGACTCCCCCGCCCCCCCCCCCCCTACACAGATTTAGTGCACTGGGCCTCTAGTTTAGTATAAGCACTGAGGTGCCAGAAGGTGTGCCTCAGGTCTCCTGTTCTGCCTACAGACTTCAGGAGGCATGTCTTTATTCCCTGCAGTGGAAGACTGCATTCCTGGCACTTGGTGTGAAGCCAGGAGGATGGAAGGGTTTCTCTGAGTTTTTCTGACCACTTACACAGGTCTTTAGCAGCTGTGGCTGTCTCCAAAACTCTGCTCCCCCAATCCCCAGGTGCATTATGGTGCCTCATACTTAGCTTATATAGTCCAGAGGCTGGGATGAGTTCTCTTGATTTCCCCGCTCTGCCCTCAGCCTCAGGCAGACCCATGTACCTGTGCTCCAGGGAGCTCTCTCTGAGCTCCGAGGCCCCCCTTGTGGCAGATTAAACTGTTACTGCCTAGCGGTATGTAAGCTCTGTAGGGTGGAAAGATTTCTCTCAGTTCTCCTTCGCCCCCACCCTTCATTCTCCTGTGTTCCTCAGAACTCCTTTCCCAGTTGCAGACTGTCACTCCTGGCAGTTTGGTGTGAGGCTGAAGGGTGGGGCAGTTTCTTAATTCTGCTCTCCCTCCAGGTTTAGGCAGCTGCATACTTTGTTGGAGTCCATCCGCCATTGGCTCAAATATTTTAGGACAGGATCAGGACTTTGAATTCATCTGCGCTTGGAATATGAATATCATTGAAACTCCAAAGATCTCTTTATGTGTCAGAATTCAGCTTTCTGAGTCTGGGGGTATCTCTCTGCTTTATAGTCTGGCTGCTGGACGCTTATATCAGGTTTTGCTCTCTGGTCACTCCACTAGTATTTTGCACATTGTAATTTGCATGTTGTGAGGTCTTTCTTCCCCCTTTCTTTTGTCTCTAGACAGGCAGCTACCGCTTGACCTTAGGGAAAGCCTGATGCACCTGATCCCAGCCATCAGCAGGCCACTGTGCTGTCCTTAGAAAGCCCTAGAGTACCTCAGGGGACATCTTGTAGCTCTCCTGCCCTGTCTCCAGCCTTTGGCAGCCCCTGCCTTGCACCAAAGGTCCCATGTATGTTATGGATGATATCTCTCAGGACTCCTGGCTTGTCCCCAGCCTTCTGTGTACCATCCCTTTGTCCTTGATGAAGGCCTACAGGAAAATATTATAGAATTGCAGACTAAATTTGTGATTAAGGCACTTCCTAGCTGACCAGTAAGAATCAAAAGTCCATCCAAAGTTCAGCTGACTTCTCATCCCATCCGCAGTAGACTCCTTTCCCCACCCTTGGCAAAGGCTAAAAGCAGTCCTGAGATTTTCTCTCATGAAATTTATCTCACTTAAGTTTTCTTGCTCCATATTCTCTGATGAGTTTCTTAAAACTATAATTATGTAGCATGTCTGGATTTGTTTCCCTGTATAGATGGAAGCAATGATCTCTTGCTATTTTTTATATCCTAACAGGAAGCAAATGTCTAAAAATGGTGTTGAAAATTATTAGGCAACTGAAATTCAATATTGCCCATTTAAAAAAACACATGCACACTCTCTATTTCCTAGTTTTCTCTTAATTCTTTCCCTGTTTAATCATCCGTATCATCTTCTGTTGTTCACCTCTTCGAAGTCAGTGGTTCTCAATTAGGGATGCTTTTGTTCCCCATGGGATATTTTTGATTGTCATGCTGGGGAGAGAGTGCTATTGACATGTAATAGGTAGAAACCAGGATCCTGCTAAACATTCTACAATTAGCAGAACATCCTCCAACAGCAAAGAATGACCTGGTCCAAAATGTTAATGATGTTGAAGTTGAGAAACCCTGTTCTAAGGGAATATAAAGAAACTAGAGGCCTGGTAAACAAAATTTGTGCACGGAGGGCTGGGGTCCCTCAGCTTGGCCTGCACCCTCTCCAATCCAGGACTCTTGGGGGATGTCGGACTGCCTCTTACAATCTGGGACTGCTGGCTCCTAACCGCCTGCCTGCCTTATCACCCCTAACCACCTCTGCCTGCCTGCCTTATTGTCCCTAACTGCTCCCCTACTGGCCTGATCACCCCTAACTGTTTCCCTGCTGGCCTGATTGCCCCTAACTGCCTCTGCCTTGCCCACACCTAGGACCCAGGTTTCCCTCCTTCTGGTCGGCCGCAGGCATCCAGGACTTGGGCCAGCCACAGCCACAGGGGACCATGGGCAGGGGGCTTCATCTGGGCTGCAGCCGCAAGTGCTGGTGCCCAGGACCACAGTGTGGGCGGCTTGTCCCTCTCCTAGGCTGTAGCCTGGCTGGTACTCATTCCTCTCTCGCAAGCTCTTTTGTGCCTGGCTGGTCCCCATTCCTCTCTCCCCAATGTTGAGTGTCTGAGCCATTATGGTGTTACGGTGTGAGGGAGTGACAACCATTTGTGTATATTAGCTCTTTATTAAATAGGATACCCATTGCAGATTCAGTCATTGTTTTTCCATTAGCAAATTCTGGTGGCTATCAAGCAAATCAAAGCAGAATGGAAGGAAAGGAAGAATATATATTTTATCTCCCTAATTCTGGGAAGGCAGTGAGTGGATCTTCCACATTGCCACATCTCCTGTCACCATGACTTGCCATAGTAGGGTCAGTCATAAATATTTACTGAATCAATACGTGGAGGAACTATTCAGTGAATGATGTTTAGATATCACTTGCTATTTGATAGACCTTTTCTATGAAGTCTTTCCCTGAGCACTCCAGTGCTTGTCAGGGGACTAGAGAATTTCAAATATGTGTCCCAGGAGTTCATTCAGTTATGTCCTGCTTTTAAAAGTTATCTAGTTCAAGTATCTTCTCCCTTTGTTTGTGTGTTCTTTCCAAGCCATCCTTTAATTTCTGTATTTGTTACTGGCCACTACTGTGTTGGGCTCTGAGATGACATATTGACTACAGCATGGGCTCTGCCTTTTAAAGGCTCCTTCTCTGTACATGATCGACAGAAAAGCATGTTTTCCCCGAGTCACCAAAGTCATTTTTATGATCATGGCTAATCTAAAAGCACAGCCTTAGATACTATTGAAAATTCTGAAATGATAGCAAGATACTTAAGTTTGCTGTAGTCTTGATTAATAAATTTAACTTTCTTGATGAAACTCAGCATTTTTATTTTACCAATTAGCGGTAGAAATTTATATTTTCCAAAATCACTTTGGGGACAAGATACAAGGCCTACAACTGATTTACCCAAACAGAGAAGTACTATGAGTTACACTGATGTGGGTTGCCAACTTTTATTTTTGCTCTAGTTATCTGATGCAAACATTTGCATGGATGACTTATTATTATGCTTGAGACCTGAGGCTTTTTAACTGGAGCTTGAATAGCTAGTGAGGAAATGTGTTTCAAATTCAAATAATTTAGATAAATTGTGTGTATGTGTGTGTGTGTGTGTGTGTGTGTGTGAGAGAGAGAGAGAGAGAGAGAGAGAGAGAGAGAGAGAGAGAGAGAGAGAAAATGTATATTTGTGCTCTGTATTGTATGAGAAGATTTGAGCAGTTTTTTCTTTTTCTTTGAAAAGCTTTTCACACCAATAAATAGTGAAAACTGCATAGGTGAATGAAATAAATTATCTTCATCTTTTTGATAACCCTTTTAACTCCCCCCCTTATTTATCCATTTGATTTTTCTATAGATATCCTGGGTTCATTAGATTTAGACTCTTTTTTAAAATTACTGTAGCTTTAAGAGTTTTGGTTGAGGGCTAATGGTCTGGCATTACTGGGTCCCAGGCACAGGTGAGTATTTGGAGCACATGACTGTTCCCATCAAACTCACCATGAGTCAGGACCCCAGCCAGCTCTATCTGCTCGTGGTCATAATCTATGTGTTCACCTCCCAGTGATGGGTTTTAGCTAGTGAACATATAAGTTAAAAGGGGAAAACCCCATCTTAAATGAAGAAAATCTGTGGTTAGACCTACAAAGGAGTGCAAGGCATACAGTGCCCAGCAACTTGTTTCTACGGGGCTTGAGGATGAGCCATATCCCAGGTGTGATTCTTGAGCATGGAATTTTCTCAGTTATCTTAAGGAGGCCACAGGCTATATTTGCTATTGGTGCAGCAAGCACCCTTTATTTAGCTGAGAACCCAGCTTGCTAAACAGGACTGTGTGATTCTGAATTTAATAGGGGTGATCTCTAAAGCAAAGGCTGGAATCTTTGTTGATCTTGGTGTATCTACTCTGTCGTAAACCATGGGGGAATAATTTCTTTTTTATTTCTCATAAGATCTGGACTCAGGAATGCTGAGCTTGTCACTGAAAAATGAAGCCCAAATCAATATGCCTTCTATGACAGGTTATATTTCCTCCACACTGATTTTTTTTCTCCTTTACTCAAGCTGTTCCTTTGTAATTACCATGGAGATAAGGTCAGCAGATATCTGGTGAGTGCTTAAGGTGACTAATTGAGACTTTACCTTTCTCAGGTGCCTCTCTAGCAAGGATATGGTTAGGAAATACAGGGACAGGGAGGCACCCCCATCCCCAGTTTAGCAGGTTATCTCAATGTTCTGGAAGTGGCCCTGCCTTTGCCTTCTCAGTTTGTGGTACCCCTAGGGGTAAGGAATCTAAAGTGAGTTGTCTATCACTTCTGGGTGGTAGGAGCTCTGCCAGTTCTTGGTGGGAGATTCAACTCAGGAGGGACCTTGTCAACATCCTGGGGGTGGTAACAAGCGCTCCCTCAGTAAGCCTTTGTTTCAGGATCCAAGCATCTAATCAGGATTCTTTTTTCTTCTAGAATTAGAAGTATTTCTTTTTTTAAAGTGGTTTAAGAAAAAGGGATGGTATTAGGATGACCATAGGTCAATCTTTAAACATATAGTAGCTTCTGAGACCTGGAGGAATGTGATATAGACTTTCAACAGAAAGAATTACTCAACACATTGATGTTAAGACTAAAGAATATTGTGAGATTTTATTCCCTGGTGATTTTATTGCATATGAATCATAAGTTCTCTACAATTAGCAAGATAAAGCCAGCCTGGGATGATTTATTTATTCACTCAGAAAAGATAAGTCAGTGCCTGCTAAGACACAGGCAGTGTGCAAGATTGCTCTGGAGAATAACAAGTTAATTGGACCCAGCTTTTAACTCTCATGTAGCTCATAATCTACCTACCATAGAATTTGATGATTTGTTGAAGGTCCTTGTTTTTTATCTATATATATAAAAGGCTAATATGCAAAGTGTCCCCTTGGGAGTTCGACCAGGAGACCGGGAGTTTGGTCACTCGCTATGACATGCGCTGACCACCAGGGGGAAGCACGGAATGAAGTAAGGCCCCAACTGGCAGCTGGAAGGCCCTGATCAGCCCTGATCGCCAGCCAGGCCTAAAGACCCTACCCATGCACAAATTTTGTGCACCGGGCCTCTAGTTTTTATAAAAAACCATACATAGTAATTTTGACAAACTAGATTTTAATAGATTAGGATAGATGGTAGAGATCTGCTATGCTTTGCAGTTTGCTTTATTAAAGATTTGTCTGATAAATGAGCTTGTGTGTTGGTTCTGCTCTTTGGCTTTTTATGCTGCTGCCTTGTAGCTGCTGTTCATTCCAAACTGCATTCAAAGAGATGTTGACAGGGAGGTGAGGAAAGTAGAACATACAACAGCCAATTGGCAGTAGTTATTGGGTACAAAGCTGTCTAACCAGATGTTATGGGTCAGAAGGACCTACTGAATTAGGTAATTCATCCATATTCTGCTCACTGTGAGTAGACAAACTGCTTGCAAACGTGTATTTCCTGGAGTGATCCCAAGAGCAACATGTACCAAGTGCTGAATAGAATATGGAGAGACTAGATTCCCACCCCTAAGTTTCCATTCTCCATGGAGCACTAATGTTCCTCCCCTCCTCCAAGAATATTGCAGATGATTTAATTGGCAAGGCAAGAGGAAGGCTTAGAAACCAGTGCAATCTATCCAAGAATAAAGAGGAAAAGAAAGAGAAGAAGGATGGTGAGGATTTTATTACTGTCTCAGGCAAGAATTGTACTGGTACTTAAACTTCTATACTCCACTTTGAATTCCTGGGTTTCTATTTTGCATGCAGTTTATAAAACTCAGACAAAGCATTAACACATCAGCTCCAAATCTATATAATTTGGTTCATCAAAAAATAGTAAGGTAATGATTTCTGTCTATTTGGTTCTGATCCAGCAATGTTTGCTAAGTGACAGGCACTGTGCTAATGTTAGCAGTGTGGGGATAAGCAAGGTGGCCTGTAAGGAAATTTACATCTGTCAGATGTAAATTGTCATGAACAAACACAATTAATATGAGACTAAGAGAAATATATGCTAGTTGTAGGTTTGATTAGATATGAAAAAGTTTTATCTGCATATTTTTTTTTGTAGACAATACTTTGGATGAACTCTTTGGAGTAGGAAGTAAGACTGCAAAAGCATTCTCCAGTAACAATGGGTGTTTTTCACATTACCTTAAGGGGAGAGCAAATCTTCTTAGCCAAAGGGTGTGCTATATCTGAACATGACAGGGGACTTGATTAGGTAATTCTGGGGAGTAGAAGCTTGTGCAGAGATGAATACCTTTGCATAGTAGGGAGGAAAAAATTGAGTCAATAGGGAGCAGGAATCTGGGCAGGGGAAGAGAGCTGTCCACTAAAGAGGAGCACAGGAGAGCATAATGGTCAAATGATGCTTTCAGCATGGCTTGCTGTGGTATATGCGATATACAGTCACGTGCCTCATACCAACATTTAGGTCAACCACAGATTGCAGATATGATGGTGGTCCCATAAGATGATAATAGAGCTGAAAAATTCCTATTGCCTAGTGACACTGTAGCTGTTATAACATCATAGCACAATGCATTAGTCACATGTCTGTGGTGATACTGGTGTAAATAAACCTACTACACTACCAATTATATAAAAGTATAGCACATACAATTATGTATAGTACATACTACTTGATAGTAAGAATCAATAACTATGTTATTGGTTTATGTATTTACTCTAACATACTTTTTATCATATTTTAGGATACACTCTTTCTACTTATGAAAATGTTTTCTGTAAAAGCAGTATCCCATGTTACACTGGTAGCAGCCTCATCTAATTTCTTTTTAGTGTCTCTTTCTTTTTTTTTAATCATTTAAAATTTTTTTCAATTACAGTTGATATACAATATTATATTAGTTTCAGGTGATTAGCTATTATAAAACTTATCAAGTGATCATCCCCCAAATCTTACCCATCTGACACCCTAAGTAGTTATTAGAGTATTATGATTAATATTCCCTATGCTGTACTTTACACCCCAAGACTACATTATCACTACTAATTTTCACTTTTAAATCTCTTCACCTTTTTTACCCATTCCCCAAACACCCCTCCCATCTGGCAACTATCAAAATGTTCTCTGTTTCTATGAGTCTGTTTATGTCTTGCTTGTTCATTTATTTTGAATTTGAGATTCTATTGTTGATAGATATGTATTTATTGCCATTTTTTGTTCATATTTTTATCTTTTTTTTCTTCTTAAAGAAGATTCTTTAACATTTCATGTAATACTGATTTGGTGGTGATGAACTCCTTTAGTTTTTTCTTGTCTGGGAAGCTCTTTATATATCCTTCATTCTAAACGATAGCTTTGTTGGGTAGAGTAATCTTGGTTGTAAGTCCTTGCTTTTCATAACTTTGAATATTTTTTGCCACTCCCTTCTGGCCAGCAAAATTTCTGTTGAGAAATCAGCTGACAGTCATATGGGCACTTTCTTGTAGGTAACTTTTTGTAGGTGCTTTTCTCTTGCTGCTTTTCAGATTATCTTTGTCTTTAACCTTTGGCATTTTATTTTTTATTTTTTTATTTTTTTAAATATATTTTATTGATTTTTTACAGAGAGGAAGAGAGAGGGATAGAAAGTTAGAAACATCCATGAGAGAGAGACATCAATCAGCTGCCTCCTGCACGCCCCCTACTGGGGATGTGCCCGCAACCCGGGTACATGCCCTTGACCGGAATCGAACCTGGGACCCTTCAGTCCGCAGGCCGACGCTCTATCCACTGAGCCAAACCGGTTAGGGCTAACCTTTGGCATTTTAATTATAATGTGCCTTGGTGTGGGTCTTTTTGGATTCATCTTGTTTGGCATTCTCTGTGCTTCCTGGACTTGTATGTCTATTTCTTTCACCAAGTAAGGAAAGTTTTCTATCATTTTTTTCAAATAGGTTTTCAATTTCTTGCTCCCTCTCTTCTCCTTCTGGCACCTCATGATGTGAATGGTTCCAGAGGCTCCTTACACTATCTTCATATTTTTGGAATCTTTTTTTCTTTTTGCTGTTCTGATTAGGTGTTTTTTGTTTCCTTATATTCCAAATTCTTGATATGATTCTTGGTGTCCTACTCTACTGTTGATTCCCTATAATTTATTATTAATTTCAGTTAGTGTATCCTTCATTTCTGGCTGGTCCTTTTTATGTTGTTGATGTTCTCAATAAATTTCTTAAGTTCTCATTGAGCATCCTTATAATCATTGTTTTGAACTCTGTATCTGGCAGTTTTCTTACATCCATTTCATTTAGTTCTTTTTCTGGAGATTTCTCCTGGTTTTTCATTTGTGACATATTTTTTTTTTTTGTCTCCACATTTAGGATCCTTCCCTGTGTTTGTTACTATGTATTAGGTAGATCTGCTCTATCTCCCAGACTTGGAGGAGTGAACTTATATAGTAGGTGTCCTATAGGGCTAAATGGTTCAGCCTCCCTGGTCACCTGAGTTGGGCACTCCAGGTATGCCCCTGGATGAGCTGTGTGCACTGTCCTATTATAGTTGAGCCTTGATTTATGTTGGTGTAACTGGGAGGAATTGACTCTCAATCAGAGGATCAGCTGTAACTATAGTGGAAGAGCTGCTGTGCAGGAGCTGACCCTGTGGAGAAGGACTTGCTTCAGTGGTGTTTTGGTACTCACCAAGTCTGCACCTTGAGTGTGTCACTTGTGGAGGTGGTAGGGTTGTAATCCGGCATGGTCAAAGTTGATCACTGGATGCACTGGCTCTGGCCCCTCTCGGGAGGTGCAAAGTCAGCCACTGCCTATGCCCTGCCAGGAGCCACCCAGCATGAGCTAAAAAGCCATTTTCAGATAGCTGCTTCTTGTGTTGGGCTTGGAGGTACTTAGGAGAGGCCAAGCTGTGAGCCAAGGAAGGCTACTGCTAATACCAGGCCTGGGGCCACTTATTGAGAAGCATGGGACACACTGAGGCCAGTTGTTGCTTGTTTGAGATATTTTAGGAAAATCTGAGACATGAGGCAAAAGAGGCCAGTTTATGAAAAAGCCCCTGAAAGTGGCTTGGATGTGCCTGCAAGTAGGGGGGGATGGTGGGGTCTCAGGGTGGGATGAAAAGTGTGAGCCTGGTTGATGGAGACTCAGATATAGTGCCTGTCTGTAGACTCTGTGGTGGGGAGGGATCAGCAAAGGAACTATGGACTCTGCCAGAACTTCTGTCAAGGAGAAAGCTGCCACTCCAGGTCTCTCCCTGATTTTAGACACATTAGTTCTTCCCCAAATGTCCCAGGTTCCTTTCAAGTGGCTGCCCCAGCACTAGACCTCAGAGGCAGTGAGTTCTAGTAAATCTTTGTGCTGGCCTTTTAAGAGGAACTGCCTAGGACCCCAGCAGCCTCCATGTCACTCAGCCACAATCCCTGCTGGTTTTTACAGCCTGACGTTACGAGGACTTCTCTTCTTGGCTCTGGAACCCTGGGCTGGTGGGTCTTGTGTGGGGCTGGGACTCCTCGCTCCTCAGGAAAGTTTCACAGCCAAGATATTCCTCCCAATTTTAAACTGCCACATGTGGATGTGGGACCAGCTGGTTCTGTGATTCTGCCCTTCATCTCTGCCCCTCCTAACAGTCTCAATGTGCTTCTTCTTTAATTCCCTAGTTGTAGGACTTCTGTTCAGCTTGATTTCAGGTGATTCTGAATGATGGTTGCTCTATAGTTTAGTTGTAATTTTGATGTGGTTATGGGAGGTAACGAATACCGTGTTTACCTACACTGCCATCTTGACAGGAATCCTGTATCTTTCAATTACATCGTTTTCTCTGAGCTATATTTATTCTCCTGTTGTTTTGTACAGTAATACACTATACAGGTTTGTAGCCTAAGAGCAACAGCTATACCACATAGGCCTAGGTGTGTAGTAGGCTTTGTGGAAGTACATTCTATGATGTTCACAATGCTGAAATCACCTCTCAACTCATTTCTCAGAACTTATACCATTGTTAAATGGTGCATGACTATAAATAGTTCACCTCCTTAGGCCTCTCAAATATTTGGTAAAGTAGACAATAGTTAATATCACTTTTGTGTATCTTTTTTGAAAAATTTGAAACCTCATTTGAAGTTCTGTTTGGGTTGGTGGTAAGAAGTTGAGCAAAACAGCCTGTGCAGACTCTATTACCATTAGCGATTATCCACAGTATTAGGTGTCTGGGTTGTGGAAATAGGCTCCTAACTGGTCTCCCCTATCTTACCCTTGTTCTCCAGTGGTCTTTTCTTCACCACGCAGCCCAAATGATCCTTTTAAAATGTAAGTCAGATTGAAGCAGACCTCTGTTCAAACTCTCCAATAGAATCCATTTCATTGAAAACAAAATCCACTTTCTTAACCATGGACAAGTCCCTACTCGCTGGCTCCCTGATTGCTCCTCTGAGCTCATCTCTTGCTGCTCCTCTAATTCCCACTCTGCTGCAATCTCATTTCCTTCTTTTTGTTGCTTGAACACTTGAAGCACTTTCTCATGACAGACATTTGCATTTATTGTTTGCTCTGCTGGGATGTCCTCCTTTGGAGACCCATTTAACTCATCTTTCCTTTCTTTCATGTCTTTTCCCAAATGCCATCTCCTTGTTGATAACATCCATTTCCCCCCTCTTTCTTACTAAGCATTCCTCTTCTCTCACCCACCACCCCCAAACTGGATTTCTTTAATTTATGGAGTTTACATGTTTGTTTATCTCCCCTATAATGTAGAATGTATAACCCATAGGAGCCTGAGCATTGTCAATGTTGTGATGTTATATTTCCAAAGCCTAGAATTGCTCCTGAAATAAGATAGGTAATTAATAAATAAATGTGGGAAAAAATGGATGGATGAATGAATAAATGAAGTCGTACAGGGAGAGACTATAGAGTAAAACAAACAAACAAACAAACTTGAAATATAGTGAGAACCTAGCTAACAACTAAGGTTTCCTTTGAGTACTCATGACAACAGTGATGGGGAATTGTTTGAAAATAATCTCATTCTTTTATTCTGGGTTTAGTACAAGGTATGGCAATTATGTGCTTTGTTTTTATCAAATAAGCCTTCCTGAAGGAGGCAGAGGGGGAACAGATGGGTCTGGCCCCTTCCCTGAGTATGCACAGTTGGCCTCTGGACAATGAAATTCCAAGCCAAAGAACCCTGGGAAGACAACTTAGGCAAGTGTGTACCATCATCCAGGCACCAGACCTTTCTGTGTGTGCTTCAATACTATGGGGTTCAGGTCACTTCCCATTCAGATGACTGACTAAGGTTTTTTTAGGATGGGAGCATAGAGAATAAATTGTAGTTGTGACCACTCAGGGAGCAGAGCAGAGAATAAAGAAGAGTGAAAGAGGAGAAGGAAGTAGTGAAGCTAAGGAAGGATTTTAGAATAAGTATATGGTATGATATGGAAAAAGCAGCCAGAAGAAATAGGAATGGGTACCTAGAATCCACCCACTATTTGTCTTCTAGGGCATTACTCTTGCCTCCTTCTCTTTTTCTCTCCTTCTTTGTATCCCCAACTAGAAGAGGAAACACAGCAGTTGCTTGGATATTTTTCTTGCTGGATAACATGATACTTAGGCTACAATTTAAATTTTAGAAAATAAGACACTACACGTAACATCTGTCATAATGATAGTGATAATAATGACTACTGATTGGTGAGTGCCTCCACTTACTAAGTTTAGTACAAGGTCCTTTCCATATGTTATCCCTAATACATCAGAATTATAAGGTGGAGATTATCCCAGTTTTACATGTGAAGAAACAGGCTTGGGAAATCTAAATGAATCTAGAACTTTTGTTGGTTGGAATTACTCCTCTTTGCTATTTTCTCTCTCATGAGCTGATGTGCAGCGTTGAGTGGAGTTGATAGTTATTCTAAGCAGCAATGAATTGAAGGAAAGTAAAAAAAGCTATAAGAATTAGATTTTAATTATTTTGGACAATGTAATAGTGTGTACTTTAATAAATTTCTGGCAGTTTGGAGCTAAGGGAATGAATGAAAATGTCAAAAAATTAATGAAAGCAGATAGAGTGGCAACAGGAGGGACTCATGTGCATATATATCATTCCCCCACACAGTCTTGCCTAAACCCATGTTAGAATGTCTATAGTATTTATGTAAAAGTGTGAATTATTAGACATAAGGAGACTTATTTTGGGGGGAAGGAGGTGAAGCATTAGAACTGCAGCAAGCTCTGAAATCAGTTGCTGGGTGGGAAAAAAACAACAACAGAGAATGAAAGAGAAAATCTCAAGGAGATTGTGAGGAAGTAAAGATTTGTTCTAAAACCAGCGCTTGATTACTCATCATCAAGGGGCCCAGAGTGAAGGAGGGGACATAAAAATGTAAGAAGCAAACAAACAAAAACTCAACTATTTCAGAACCTCTTTTCAATTTTCTCCAGCAAGTCTGCTTGGAAGACTGTCACTTATATTTTATTTTCCTTCTGTGTCTTTCTTCTCCATTTCCTAATACAAAAATTAACAGATAGAAGTAGCTCAGATTATTTCAAGACTCTATCATAGAATAATCAAGATTTGGTTGCTTGCAGTTTTGGGGGGTCGGGGGAAGGTTATTCTTTAATTTGTGTGTGTGGCTGAAGGCTGTCTGACCTATCAGGTGACCACATAAGAAGCTTGCTAACTCACCCATTAAAAGATTTGTCAAATAAACAGCCCACCACACATGAGCTACCTTAGGCTTCAGAAGAAAGAAGCCAAAACAAACAACAGCAGGGCCCATGGATTTGGGTCACTGGAATACAAGGAAAAGACATTTCTAAGGTGACCAGCTTGTATTATCTCTTCCCAGGCTGCTTGCTCTTGGCGTTGACTGCTATGAGGTCAAAGCAGCCAGATGAAGTTCCTGGTTGAGAGGACCAAATCACTCACTCAACTTTATTTCTCAAAAATTTTTGAGCCTTTCATTTGTCAACCATAACTGACTTCCTCTGTAACTCTGAAAGTTGGGTCTGAAGGGAGTTTATAGCAACTCTGAAGAGTCTCAGGTTAACTAGATTATAATTAACTTTGCTATTACTTTGAATATGAAAGAAATGCTTTTGTTAATATAGCTGATAAGTCCTTGCCAGGAGAGGATGAATAACCCAGAAACCCATAACATCTGAGCTTTCACCTATTTTAGGTCTTATCAAACTGTAGTGTAACCATCTGTTAATCTGTTTTCTACTCAGCAGTGAGCTCCTGAAGTCTTACATCCCAGCACCCAACATGGTTCTTGGCAAATAGTAGGAGTTTAACAAATATTTGTTGAGTAAATTGAATGAGATTGGGCAGATTCCCATGATGTCAGCCCATGAGATCTTTTTCATGAGGTAGTTCAACTCATCAGCTCCTCTGGGGCATTCTAGAAGGATGAGTGAATACCTTGGGGGCCTCTCATTTATTCCTGTATCTGGAGAACACTGTTTGCTTAGGGAATGAATGAAAGTCTGTATTGCTCAAGGAGTAGTGTGTGTGTGTGATAACCTTTTGGGATAGTCCCACCCCATCCTCACCTTGGAAGGCCCTCTGGAGATGAGCTCAAGGATCTGTCAGATAGATGCCTGGATTTTGCTGAAAACCTCCAGAGGAACCCGAATGGGGGCATTTTCTACAGGCCATGCTAAGCTGCTAGCAACAGCTCAATGACTTAAAGAGGTGGCCAGTGGGCAAAAAGGCCAAACTCTGTTAGCCAGTTTGGGGACAGAAATAACAAGAGTAGAAGGGGTGGGATTAGCAATATCACTTTATAATGGCAAGAAACCACTCAGAAAGCTCTTGGCCTACTGTTGATAATGACAAAAATAGGACATGACAAAACGAATAATAAGATGAAGACATAAATGAGAAGTTTAATGGGGAAAAATGAGGCCCACCCTCATAAATGTATCTTACCTAAGAACATTCATAAAAATAGATTCAGTATAGATTTGAATTAAATATGAAAACTGAAAACATGAGTTAAAAGAAAATATAAAAGGATTATTTTTATCTGATCTCTTGAAAGGAAAATGATTTCTAAGCACAAAAGCAAAAACAGAAAACCAATTACTAAACAGCATCTTAATTGTGTTATATTTGAATACATAAAGAAAATTTTATTTTCTTCTTTAAGACTTCATTTCTATATTTTAAACATGTATAATTATTGAAATTGGAACAAAATAAAAGCATGCTTTTAATAATTAAACAAAAGTGGAAAAGGTATGCATTTATTGTCACATCTCACACCAAGCAAAACACCACCTTCCTTCTCCCCTTAGGCAGAAGTCTTCTTTTGTGCTTGCTATTAAATTTTCAACCTACCTTTAAAATAATGTCATAAACACATATGTGGATGACTAAGGAAGGCTGAGAAAATACACAGTACAATTTATCTTTGGTCCTGGGTCTCAATGAGGAAT
Organism: Plecotus auritus; assembly: GCF_963455305.1. Classification (NCBI taxonomy): domain Eukaryota; kingdom Metazoa; phylum Chordata; class Mammalia; order Chiroptera; family Vespertilionidae; genus Plecotus; species Plecotus auritus. The sequence goes on along the minus strand of NC_137771.1, from coordinate 87,225,465 downwards.
GATGTATAGTCTTAGATGCCCGTTTCCTAATTATCCCAATGTCCAAGTATTTTGTCTTGAGAAAAACTTGTACTTTCACTGGATCTAACATCTTACATTTTATACTTGCTTCTATCTCTTTCTTAGAATGGCATTATAAATATCTCACAATGGATTCTGGCTACCCATATTCCCAGCCTTATGACCCATTTGGCTCATACACACATAATATACTTCTTTTACCATTGCTATACCTGGAACATCTATTGCACTTTACACTTCACATTGTTCTCTCTGCTTGGACTTTTTCCCATCTAACAAACTCTACTCATTTTTTAAGAACCAACTCAAAAGAATTATTTCATGTATTATCAAGCCTTTCCTAATGCCCTGTGGTAGAGGACACCTCCTCTCCACTCAGCTCTTGCAAATAATGCCCCCACATGTCCACTGTCTCACTTTATCACATTACACCCATTAGCAGAGTGTGTGTTTATACCTCTGACCTAACACAGGCCAGTACAGAAACCATGTCTAATTCCTGTCACTTTCAGCTTTGTATCCCCAATACCTTGTACAGTGCCTGAAATAGATGAACACTTGTTTTATGAATGCATGTGTACACACATGCCTTGAATGAATGAGTAAATGGCATAGTGAATGATAAAATAAAAGCTGGTTGTTATATTCCTCTATAAAATAATCTTTAATTCTTTAAGTATCAAACCATTCCTTAGCATTTTGGCCTCTTGGAGAAATAATTCCCACTTCAAGTCACATTTGTTTTATGTCTCATTTTTTAACTTCTTATATATTGAAATCTGCTACATCTGGTGTTAGAAACATATGATTTACCATAAAATATTCATAAAAAAGGTCAAGGAAAACTTTGGGTTGTAGTTCTTGTTATTGTATATTTAAAGGTTCAGGTATCTCCAGTTATTTGGAAGTGAATAATAAAGCTATAGAGGTTTCTCTTATTTGTCTGGTTTGTTTATTTATTTATTTATTATTTATTTATTTATTTGTTTGTTTGTTTGTTTATTTTATTCCTATGACAATTATCACATTACTCTTGTAATTCCAAAGAGTAACCAGAAAGCTCCCAGTGTAGGCAGGTATCATATTTTTAGTGAGTAATTTATTTACTTAACTGCAGAAATTAGTCCACTCTATGCTAATAGACTGGAAGGCCAATCAAAAAGTTTTTGCAAGTGTAAGGGCATTCGAAGTGAAGGGTCAGCCTGAAACGTCCAGTTTATTAACTGGTGACCAACAGGTAACTTTTATTGAGGGTGATCATGGCCTAGACATTGTGCCAAGTATTTGTTATCTGTTATCTCATATTCAGTGTTCCCTGCATTACGCTTATTATTATTACTATTATTAATTTACCATTACCCACAGATAATAAAAGAGAACCTATGAGAAATTAAATCATTTGCCATAGCTCACATAACCAGCACATACAAAAAGGTACAGCCAAAGTTCTGCAGGTTCCAAAGCCCTGTTCTCTTCACTGGATCCTGTTACCTCATGAGAGTAGACCTTTAGTAAGTCAACAGGGGGGTGATAATGGGTTTTTATCAGAGTCCTTCAAGGCTCCTTAAAATACTGCATGCACCATGAAAAAGCAAGAACTCTGGACAGCCAGGTTTTCTCTCAGGTAGGCTGATTAACTGAGCTTCTCAAGGTTACTCCCTCAGGAGAAGCAGGTGTGAGCTGGTGCCAGTTTTACCCAAGGTTACCTGCACAGAACCGGGTGGGGACTGTCCCATTCTGCAGTTAACTCACGGTTTTTGTTTTTTTCTCAACAGCCAAGATTTCCCAAGTGTCCCATTTTCACAGGCCAATCTTTCAGTCTTTGTTGCTTTCATAGGTTCCTTTCCTGAATGTTTGTTCTTTTGCTTATTTGGGATGAAATGAGGAAAGACCACGTCAAGACTTTCCATGTGGGTCAGAGATAGTAAAGTGACCCCTTCCCCTGAGGAATCCTTCAGGACAGAGCCTCGCTGAGAGTTAACATGATTTCACACGCCTACTGACAAACATACAAATAAAGATGTTTTAATAGTAGTTATAACAACAACAACAACAACAAAAAGCTTTTGTAGTCACAGAGCCCTGCTGACCTCAAACCTGGAAGAATCCAGAAACAATCCTTGAAGCTATGGCAGGCAACTAAATTTCACCAGCTCAGGGCCATAAAGATAACTCTAAACACAGCAGGGAAGAATGTAGGGATTATCTCTGGACCTTCATCCCATACCCCGCACCTGAGCAGTGTTGTGGTATCAGTTGCCCCCTGATAAGGGCTTTACCTTATCACTTTCCTACAGGGAAAATTTGCCTTTTGACAGATGAAGTGTGGAATTTGCTAGTACTAATTTAGTGTTGAATGTTTATTTCCTCTTGTGTGGTTCTGTTTTATATATTCTTCTCTTTCCAGTTAGAATTGATGAATTACTTAATCAAACAAGTATTTAATGAGACCTCTTCCATTCCAGACACTGTCAAATGTAAACTCTGGCTACCCAGGCACATTTTACTGACCTTCTTCACCTAGGTAGCTCCTAGCTTGAGTCAGACAACACCTAGAGCTTCGTGGGCCATTCAAGCTCAAAGGAACAGTAGAGAATCATAATATTAATCTTTCCTCTTATAGTTCTTCCTTCCAATCCTGCCCTCAGCCCTAGTCTGCTAGAAACTAGTTTTGTTCTCTTGGTTCTTACTTCTCCATGACTGTAAAGGAAATTTGGTGTTTGTGTGCTTGCACCTAGCTTTGGTAATGTAAAATAGGGAAAGTGCAAAAAGAGAGAGACAGACCAAAGAACATACACGAATAGCCCATGGACACAGAAAGCAATGTGGTGAGGGCCAGAGGGAGGGGAGGGCAGGTCTGGGTGAGAGAGGTAAAGGGAGGAGAAATGGGGGCAAATGTAATAATGTCAACTATAAAAATAAAATATAATTTTAAAAAAGTGAGAGAGCCCTGGGTGGGCCCTGGCTGGTGTGGCTCAGTTGGTTGAGCATCAGCCCATGCACCAAAGGGTCACTAGTTACATTCCGGGTCAGGGCTCATACCTGGTTTGTGGGCTCAATCCCCAGGGGTGCATGCAGGAAGCGGATGATAGATGTTACTTTCTTATCATTGATGTTTCCAGCTCCCTCTCCTTCTCCCTTCCTCTCTCTTTAAAATCAATAAAAACATAAAAAAATAGAGAGAGAGAGAGAGAGGAATTGGACAGAGAAATTGAGAGATCACCTAGGGAGGAAGTGAGGAAAGGGGAAGGAGTCCAAAAAGCTGGGGCCAGAGGAGGCTGTGTCTGCAGAGATCAGGGATACTGAGCTGACAGTGAGGCTTTGAAGTGTAAGAGGTTTATGAGCAGCAGTAGGTGTGTAAGAGAACTGAAGAGATGAGGACAGAAGTTTTAAGAAGGATTTCTCAGGGTTGTGAATTAGACCTCCTGCCTTAAAAATTTCTCAAGACACAGTAATGATTGCAATTCCTTTTATATTGGTGGGTACTCAGTGTTTTTTTTTTGAATAGAAGAGCAAGTCAGGAATAGGCCACATGAAGTCTTGGTGTTTAGATGAGTTGCACAATCATTTAACAAGCATTTACTTAACACCTATTTTGTTCTAAGGATACAAAGATAAACAAAGTAAGAGCTTTACCATTAAGAATCTTATAAACAGGTGTCCCCCTTCCTACCTGGAATGATAGCTAGAACTTTGCCCTTCTTTGGCTATGTGCCTAATAGATGGACCTGTCCCCAATAGGAAACAGAACAAAACAAATTCAAGGTTCTTGGCCTAGGAAGGGTGGACTATAACCCACAATATCAGAATTGAGCTGAAAGGCAACTTATTCTAACCCCTTTGTTTTACAAATAAGGAAACTGATGCCCAGAGATGCAGTGGCTCACCCAGGGTCATGGTGTAGCAGAACCCACCAGGGACTGGAGACACCTCCCCATCTGTCTCCTCTCACGGGCTCTTGGGCATTACTGAGTCTAAGAACCCCACATGAAATTTCATCTCACTGATCCATAATTGGGAATGGAGGGCAGTGTCAGGGACTGAGAGAGGGGCTGAGTAGATGCTAAAGGCTGGGGGACCCTTGCACGTTGCCATGGAAAATGTCTAGATTTAAGTCACACACTAACATGGAGCCAGGGTGAAGACCTTTTTGCTGCTCTCAAGTCCTGTCTCCTCTTGGATTTGGTGTTGGCGCCCCTTCCGTGCAGGCCAGAGGACTCTGGCATTTAGTGTTACCTGTTGTTGAAGGGAGAGGGACAGAGAGCTACAGAGGCTCTGCTCTTGTCTAGAGAGGGCTGACTTTCTGTTTGTCTCCAGCCCCATCAATGGGAGGCCCACTCATCAGTGATAAATGGACACTTGGGAAGATCAAAGGTTCATCAGGACACAGCTCATCCGGTGATTTATCAGCCGTTTGGTTTTGTCTGTGCGGAGACAGAAAGGGCAGTTCTGCTTGAGGTGCCACCAAAATGCTGCCTGCGTGGCCCTGGAGCCAAGGAGGCTGGGCGGCTGGACTTGCCCCACGTGGGCCATTAGTCAGTGATGTCAATCATCCTGGCACCTGATTTACTTGCTCATTTGGCACATGGGAAGGAGGCATCCTAGTGGTGATAATTTTGGGTGGACCAACCTGACCTTTCTCAGTCAGCCCAGCAGGGAGCCTGCCACCCACCTGTGGAGCAGCTCAATTGTTGGAATTCAGCTTCAAGATAGAAGAATTGGGGTGGGGGCAGGTTTGTTCCTCAGGGCTGTGGGTCTGCCAAGCCCCACAGCTGAAGTGGGTAAGCCAGTACTTTCCATTTCTCACTTTCTCTAATTGCACAGGGCCCAACTTTGTGTTGTCCTGAAAACTGTTAAGCAGGCTGTTGTACTGGTGGCACTATGGCCTGGGGCTGGCTCTGGGCTCTGTGACCCTCCCCTTTCCTATTCCTCTCCCAGAAATGCAGGCCACACCATGAATTTACTGTGTCATCTTGAACAAGCCGACTGTCTCTGGCACTGGACTTTCCATCCATCAATAACTGACCTCTGCCCAGCCCCCACTGCATATCAGAAATCCTGGGGAGGTTTACCTACAGGATGTTCCTGAAATTCCATGCCAAGAAATTGTGAATTAATGCTACCAGGTGGGCCCAGGTATCTGAATTGTTAACTAACTCCCAAGATGATATTTTAATGCATTTTGCTTCCCTAAATCCATGTCATGGGAGTAAACAGAAACATTTCATTTAATGCTATGTCCTGTAATATATTGTGCTGATTCTGAATTATTTCACTCACATAATGCCAGTCTGTTTTGCCTAGCATGCAAGTTCCATATGAGCCAGCATTATATATATATATACACTAGAGGCTTGGTGCACAAAATTCATGAAGTGGGGGGCGTCCTCAGCCCAGCCTGCACCCTCTTGCAATCTGAGACCCCTCAGGGGATGTCTGACTGCCAGTTTAGGCCCAATCAGGCCTAAACCATCAGTCAGACATCCCTCTCCCAATCTGGGACCTCTGGCTCTTAACCACTCACCTGCCTGCCTGCCTGATTGCCCTTAACCACTTGCCTGCCTGCCTGATCACCCCTAACCACTCACCTGCCTGCCTGATTGCCCCTAAGTGCCTCTGCCTGCCTGCCTGATAGCCCCTAACCACCTCTGCCTCAGCCCCCGCCACCATGGCTTCATCTGGACAGTCCTCTGGAAGGACATCCAGAAGGTCGTTTGGCTGTCTGGTCTAATTAGCATATTATGCTTTTATTGTATATCTATATCTATATCTATCTATCTATCTATTTATCTATATGTGCCATTTTTATAAAATCACCCTAAGGAGAGCTGGATTAGAAAGGGGCAAGGAGGAACTTTCTAGGGTGATGGAAATATTAGGGGTGTAAGTTCTCACTGATGTAGCCCTTTGTCAAAACTCATTGAATTGTAACAAGAATACACTTGGGATTGCATTTCACAGTATCTATGTTATACCTCAATTAAATAAATTAAATCGATTAACATTAAAAAAACCCAAAACACTGACTCCAAATTCCCTGATAGGTAACACAAAGGCAGGCAGTATGAGTCAGAAATGCTTCCTTTGAGGGACTGTCAGCAGCATTGGAAAAGACTCTGTCACTGACTCAGATACAGAGGACATTTTGACAGTTGCTAGATGAGAGAGGGCTTGGGGTGTGTGTGAAAAAGATGATGGGATTAAGAAGTACAAATTGGTAGCTGCAGAATAGTCATGGGGGTGTAAATATAGTCAATAATATTATAACTATGCATAGTGCCAGGGGGGTACTTGTTATATTGGGGTGATCACTTAGTTATATGTTGTTTAATCACTGGGTTGTACATCTGAAAATAATATAATATTGTATGTCAACTGTAATTGAAAAATAAAAATATATATATACTAGTAGCCCTGCACATGAATTGATGAGCCAGTAGCTTGCCCCCTGCCCCTCCCCCCTCATAGCTTGCTGTAGCTCCCCACCTCATAACTTGCTGCCCCCTCCTGTAGCTCTCCGCTGCCCGCTTGTAGTTCGCTGCCCCACCCTCCTGCAGATCTGTGATCTGGCAGATATGCCATCGGTCATTACGCCTCACAGGATAATGGATAATTAGCATATCCCTCCCTTATTGTATAGGATAAAAAGAAAAGGCTCTGTCACTAACAATTTCTTTCTAAACTTAACTGTTTACCACCCTCGCCACCAATGGGAAGGCAAGCCAATCACAGGTTCAGCAAGACTTTGGAATGACTCAGGGAGGCTGCATGGAGAAGGAGGAGTATCCATCTGTCCATCCCTTCCTAGACTTATATCTGATCCAAAAATCATTAATCCTAGCACTTCCTCTCTGTGTGCCTCCTGCCACTCTTGCCAGGATAAAGCTGTGAAGACTGCCAATCTTCATTCCAGATATTTTCCTCAGCTGCTTTCACAAATAAAATGTGAATTCATTTATTCATCCTATGTTAATTGTATCAGGCACTGGGCACACGCTGCAGTTGCAGAAATGAAGGAGAAGCAGTTCCTGCCCTCAAACCCACACAGTCAAGGGGACCAGTTAATTTTAGGATAGGATATGCAATTTTAGGATAGGATATGAACCATCTATCGGTTGTCACAGGTTTAGTGAGCCTGTGACCCCAGAGAAAGAACACATCACTGAAGTGCGGGGAAATGGCTCCTGAGGCACCAAGGAAAGGGCTCTCGGTGGGAGAGGAGGGGCTCTGGGAAGAGGGTGGCATCATTTTAGCTGGGGAAGTGATGCAAAAGGAGGCTTAGGAAAGGGTGGACCATGAATTGTCTAAGGAGTTTGTACTTTATCCTAAAGCAGCAAGTCCTGTTTTGTTTGTTTTTTAATTTTTTTAAAAAAGTACAGGACTGACAAACTTGCATTTTATTTTTTATTTCCCTCTCCTTTTAACCTAAGGAAATGCACAGCATTTTCTACCATCCTTGTCCTGTTTGGGATTGGACGCCCTTGGGTGCCACCTCCTCAGCACTCCCCCTCTAGTAATGAGGAAACCCAGAGGCACACTATGTGAACCTCAGGTTCTTCAAATGCCAGCTGAACAAATGAATCTTTATCTTCCACAATTAAACTGGGGCTCCTACACTTCTCACCACTTTTAGTGACTGCCATACTGTCTCATTAAATAACTGGTTCCACTAGCTGAAATATACCATAGCATCTCATTTGTCCCAAGGTGGTTTATCTGGTAGTCTCAACCACACCAAAGAGAGCTGGGAGTAAGAACATTTCCTGATATATAAAGTCAATGCCATTAAATGCATGCTCTAGATATTGTAGGGATGTATTTAATTATTCAGTTCTTTACTTGGAGGCTGATCCACTTACGTCAAACACAACTGGGACAAGCCTGGAATTTTCCATTTCAGCCCAGTGCAGATTAGAACTAACAGCTAAGAGTGAGGGAAAGAACAATTCCATAGTTAGCAGGTGAGAAGGAAAACTCAAAAGGCACAGCCACCTGCTGCTACCAAGGAGAGAGACCAAAGGTCTCATACTCTCTGTGGCCATGAGGGCATTTCTGTCTAGTGCAGTGGTTCTCAACCTTCCTAATGCCGCGACCCTTTAATACAGTTCCTCAGGTTGTCGTGACCCCCCAACCATAAAATTATTTTCGTTGCTACTTCATAACTGTAATTTTGCTACTGTTAATGAATCGTAATGTAAATATCTGTGTTTTCCGATGGTCTTAGGCTCTACAGCAGCGGTTAGAACCGCTAGCAGGTCACCTAAGACCATTGGAAAACATAGATATGTACATTACGATTCATTAACAGTAGCAAAATTACAGTTATGAAGTAGCAACGAAAATAATTTTATGGTTGGGGGTCACCACAACCTGAGGAACTGTATTAAAGGGTCGCAGCATTAGGAAGGTTGAGAACCACTGGTCTAGTGGAACAAAAAGTTTCATTGTTCTAATGAAACAACCATTTTAATAGCCATCATGTAAAAAGGCTACTCACATTTGTTGTACTCTGTTTAATAAGATAGGAAGATATGCAATATACTTCAGAAAAAAATTCTATCAAAATGATGACAATATAAAAATGTTGCTAATTCTGGGAAAATACTTCAGTTGTTTGGAAATTTCATTTACAAGGACTTTGTCACTCTCCCATGGTATGGGTGAATAAAACATTTCTGTGTTTGTGAATTACATGGAATTGGTACCAGTTAGATTATAGCTGAAATGGCCTTTACAGCTAACCTTACAAATGGACTTTGAACCCTCTCCCTTCCCACAGTCTCAGCTCCCCTCCATGGATAACAAAGTACTTAGAAAGGGCTCCTTTACCCTATTTACCCTGAGGACAAGGGATACTCATTGAGGCCGACTCAAGCAAGGGTCTTTCGCAACAGCTGGAAGAAGACTCCGGTTCCTCCCTGCTCCTCAGGACTGAACTGGAAACGGTTGTATTTCCAGGTTGGCTTTCCAGCAGCACCTGTTCTTACATGAAGGGACTATCACAAGTGGATTCCACATATATTAGCATCTGGTGAGAGTCTGCTGTGCCCAGAGTCAATGCAGCTTTGAGCAGTGAGGTATTGGTGCAGTGTTTGGTGGAGGTGAGATTCTGACACTTGAGGCTAAGTAGGGCTGCGATCCTAGCTTGGTAGCCTGGAAGCTTAAAATTCAGGGTGGGGTGGGTGGACTAAAAAACTCTCTAGGAACTATTTTCAGTCCTTTGAAAACAATTTATATGGGCAAAAAGCCTTCAAGTTGCCCAGCTTGTGTGGCTCAGTGGTTGAGCATTGACCTATGAACCAGGAGGCCATGGTTGTATTCCAAGTCAGGGCACATGCCAGAGGTTGCGGGCTCCGTCCCCAGTAAGGAGCGTGCAGGAGGCAGCCTATCCATGATTCTCTCCCGTAATTGATGTTTCTCTTTCTCTTTCCCTCTCCCCTCCTCTCTGAAAGCTATAGAAGTATAGATATTTTTTAAAAGCCCTCAAATTCTATTTTCTTTCAATACTCAATTATTCTCTACAATTTACAAAATGCTTTCCAATACACTATCTGTCCCCCACCACACACTTCCCAGTGCTTCTTAAAACACCCAATTTCATCTTGCTTTGGCACCTTATGAGAAAACACATTAGAAAGAATGGCAAGTCCAAGTTTCTGTTCATTCAGTTGACTAAAGGGAAGCCTCTTCATGGCTTAACATGGTTTTCTGGTCTCCTTCTGTTAAAAAAAAATCAAAAGGGGAAAATGAAAGTATTATTTTCCTTTTTCATGTTTACTTACATCTTTCAGATTCTTTCATGTTGCTTTTGACGGTGTGCTAAATGGGGTTCAAACACTCATGCTCAAGTCAGGGTTTTGTGTTAGGTTTGTTCAGAGGACCCCTGTTTCCTAGATTTGCTTTGAATGGAATCACAGCAGCTCAAACTGGAGAGCATGAAAGACCATGCTCAGGCCATTTGGCATATTCATGCTTGTCTTCCTGGGCTACAGCAGGAAGCTGACATACCTCTCTCTGTTGTTGCCTCTCTTACGGGTGGGATGGCACTCTCTAAAGTGTGAACCTTTATGACACATCGAGAGAAGGTTTAGTATCCTATACAGTAATGAATTGCAACTCCCAGGACTAGAATGTACCCGTCTTACTCCTTGTGGAGTTGTTAGAATTAACCTCCAAACCAAAAAACTTGCAGAGGTCATCTTTGAGTTTCTGGATATAATGTCAAGTTCCATGCTTCTTATCACTTTATACAAAGTGGCTCCCTTGAGAAATAGCATGGTTAGGGTTATTAGATGTAGTGTGTTAGCTATTCACCCTGGGTATTGTCTGAAGCCAGAGTAGAAAGAATATCAGGAAAGTCCGTTTGCATCTGCTCTTTAGGGAAATGTTTTCTATGTACATTTATTCTGATTTCTGTGTGTTTGAAAAGGGTGGTGAGACAGCCAGCTGCAGCTGTGGGGATTCCTGAGGGCTTTGTTGCAATCGGTCCCATTGTGTGAAAAGATAAGGTCAGTCACACTTCTTGTGGCTGATCACATTTTTAGCTGCTAACACATTTCCAGTAGGGGTGGGGAGGAGAGACTGTATAGTGTCTGTGGTATGAATGCAATCTTCCTGACTTTTACCACCTCAACACTCTGCGAATCTGAATGGATGCTTTATTTGCCTTTCACCTGCTTTGCCAGGCTCCCAGCTGGCTGGTATTTCCACCTCCCGGTTGTCCACTGAAGCTGGGGACGTGTTGGGTTTTTCACTGATTGGAACTAATCATTAACTCTATGGGATCGGTTATTGTTTTATGTTAATAGAATTTTAGGGAGCTTTGAGATGTTGAGGCCTGATAAAACCTGAGGCTGTTCTCCTAAGGGCTCCTGGAATGGCGCCCTGACCCTAAACTGGGACTGACTTGATTTCCTCAGAAGGAAATGGTTCCCACTGGGGGCTGGGAGAGCACCCAGTCTTCAGTCGGGCTTCCTGATCTAACACCAGGAACCTTAAGCAGCCAAAATCCTTCAGGCAGGAGGTTCAGGTTTCACAGAGAGCTGTCCTATTTGTCATGTATATTTTGGACCACTCCTCTGGGCTGCCCGAGGACACCGGGCAACCTGTTGTGCAACCTGCTTGTTGTGCAGAGTTAGGGAAAGAACAGATCTAGAAAGACATCCAAAGTCAATTAGCTGAAGCTATGTATTGAGGGTTCCTTTGGGGTGTATGCCACATAGACTCTGGGAGGCAGAGAGAGGGGTTAGGGAGAGAACAATGTGGTGAAGGAGGACTAAAGTGGGAGTCAGATGCCCCCACTTTGGCCCTTGAGTAGTGAGCACTTTAGCACAGCACGCAGGCCCATGGAACTCTCCTTGTTGCAATCACAGACAGTCCGAGTGAGGCGAACAGGACTGAACTGGAAGCTTGATGCTCTGAGCGTGCATGCCACTTCGGATATACAGCAAAGATCTTTGTCTGGTTAGTTTCAACATTTTTAAGACTTTAATATGAAGTAATATGAAAGCCATCAGATTGGCGATAGGCACTAGTATGAAACTGCTCCCCTTTCCATGGCCTAGGCCCCACATTTTGTCATCTATCTATGTCTGTCTTTAGTTGCTCAGGGGCTTCTTTTCACCTCTACAAGCAATCTTGACCCCCAAACAAAGCCTGCTCATGCGATACAGCCTAAACCAAGACCATTCACATTAAAAGGCCAACATGTACTTCTTTCAGTAATATTGGCATAATTATTATTCTCATTAGGGGGGAAAAGCTCTAAGTCAGAGAAAAACCTACCTAACAGTAAACTTTTGAGAGAAGTGGAACAAGCATTTATTGAGTGCCTACTATGTCCCATGATCCTATGTCCCAGGATCATGCTGTGCCCATGATTTGATCTGATCTTCAAAACAATTCTCTGAGGTAGCAGATTTATATTCATTTACCCAAAGAGGAAAATGATAGTAACCTCTTTAAAGCTGTATGATGGTTTTGGCTTAAAATGGCTTCAGACTAAATTGTGAGAGCCCTGGTCCATCAGATCCCAGGGTTACATGGAGGTGTCTCAGAGCTCCTCCCAGGATCCAGGGGAAGCTGAACAGGTGAGGAGAGAGGATCTAGGCCTTTCTCCCCAGGTTTCCCAGAGCAGTGCCACTTGCATACATTTTAAATATTGGATTTCAGAAAAGCTTCTATACTGAGTTCAACTAAAATAAAATCCTATAGAGGTAATATGCAAATTAACCCTCACAAGATGGCTGCCTACAACCAGGCTGGCAGGGGGTTTAGTGAGGGATGACCAAATGACTCAACAAGCAGGCTGCGTGGGGCGACCAGGCCGTGGGGGGAAAGGGGCTGAGGGGCGACCAGGTCGGCAGCGGGGGGGGCAGTGGGGGGTGACCAGGCCAGCAGGGAGGGCAGTTGGGGGTGGCCAGGCCAGCAAGGGGGCCAGTTAGGGGTGACCAGGCTGACAGAGTGGGGCAGTTGGGGGCAACCAGGCCAGCAGGGGGGGCAGTAAGAGGTGACTAGGCTGGCAGGGGGGGGCAGTAAGGGGCGATCAGGCAGGCAGGATTAGGAGCCAGTGGTCCAGGATTGTGAGAGGGATGTCTGACTGCCAGTTTAGGCCTGATCCCGGGATGGAGCCTAAACCGGCAGTCAGACATCCTCCAAGGAGTCCTGGATTGGAGAGGGTGCAGGCTCCTGAGTGATTAGGAGCCAGTGGTCCAGGATTGTGAGAGGGATGTCTGACTGCCAGTTTAGGCCTGATCCCAAGATGGAGCCTAAACCGGCAGTCAGACATCCTCCAAGGAGTCCTGGATTGGAGAGGGTGCAGGCCGGGCTGAGGGGACCCCCTCGCCCCCTGTGCAGAATTTCATGCACCAGGCATCTAGTTTTAAAATAACTTCTTTGGAAAGGGGATCTTTTAAAGTGATTTAAGCAGAGTATAAAATTGTCATATTCATTTTTAATATATCAGCCTGGGGCTGTGTGAAGAATGGATGAAGCTACCAAACAATTCTCCAGGGGAGAGGCATAGAGGACCTGAACTCAGGCAGCAACAGAGGGCATGGAGACCAGAGAAGAGATGTGAGAAATTCCAAGGTCAGTTTCCTAGCCTCTGATGATTCCAAGTGTGGTCTTTGGACCAGCAGCCTCAGTATCACTTGGGAAATTGTGAGAAATGCAAGTCCTCAGGCCCCACCCTGGATCTACTGGATCAGAATCTGAATTTTGACAAGATCCCCAGGGGATCCATATGTCCCTTTGAAATTTCAGAAGCACTGTCTAAGACTGCTTGCCTGGCAGGGTGAAATGAAGAAAGTCTATTCGGTGACCATGACCCCATGTTCAGGCATCACAAAATAGGTGAGACTTTTCAGAAGAGTGCTTCCCCCTCAACAGCTTCTTGGTCATGTCATGGCTTTCTGGTGCCATAACTTCTATCTAAATGAGCTGGCAATGACATTAATTCTCTACTTTAGGCACATCATGAGAAGGCAGAGTTATTTGGAAAAGACAGTGATGTTGGGGGAAGTAGAAGGCAGCAGGAAAGGAGGAAGAACAAATATGAGATGGATGACTCCATAAAAGAAATCATAGGCATGAGTCTACAGGAGCTGAGCAGAGCTTTTGAGGACAAGATATTGTGACATCACTCATTAACAGGGTTGCCAGGAGTCAAAGCGACTCATTGGCAGGTAACACACATTTGCTTTTGAATTACACTCTTTTCTGTTGGTACAGATTTTTTCAAGCACCCAGAACCACTTTCCCTGACTTGGGTGTCCTACAGACTTATGCCTAGGCTAATTTTGCTTTCTTTTTTTCATTAGATACTTCCTTGTCTAATGTTTCTTCCTCTCGGGGCTTGCTAATTTAAGCTAAAATGCTGATGGCAAATAATACTCAGATATTATACTTTTTAAAAGACACATTTCAGTATTATCAGAACCTTAATTCAAAGCCATTGCAGATGAGAGTATTTCAAGCATCGAGTTAATGAGGAAACAGTTGGAGGTATGGGGGTCTTTAAGATCTCCTAAACTAGACAGCATCATCTGTTGCTCTTTCTTGTGCTTCTGAAATTCTTGATCTGAAAGGACCGTGTTCTTTCATACCTGGAATGTAATGCTCCAGCTCCCCTGCCACCTCAAGACTGAGCTAGGTGCCCCACCTGTGTGGTCTCCTTCGGCATACTTTCATCACAGTGTGCAATCACACTACTCTAATTGTTGATTTACATGTCCCTCCCACACTTGCTTCTGTGTCTTTTCATCTTTATACCCTCAAAGCATAGCAGAGTGTCTAGCTCATACTGAAGGCACAATAAATATTTGTTAAGTGAGTCAATGAAAGAATATGTGACTGTAGATGAGGCTGGTTTGGGGGGCCATGGGTTTGGGGCATCAGCACAGCAGTGCATTGAGCAGTAGGAATGCATTTAGCAGTAGAGATTAGAACTCATGAACTTCTAGACTTAGCCTGAGGTCAGGGAGCTACCCTGTATTCTGATGTGGGTTTTGAATGTCTCTGAATTACTCTTAATACCATAATGCGCCCTTCTGGCAAAATGTAAGCTAGAACATTCCTCCCCACCTAAACTCTATGGGCAAGCACTGAAATCTGCTGCTCAGAGTTATTTCCCTGAAGAAACTTGATACCGCTGTCTGTAAACTGGGTTTGGTCACTTATTTTTACTTTTATGGGTGTTTTATTCTTAGTTGCAGAGATATTTTTAGTTTGGCTTTGCTTATTGAATAGTTAAAGCTCCAGGAACAATAGACTTGCCCTTAGCACAAGTCCACTCGGACACCTCTGTTTGCAGAGGGATTCCCGGGCTTAAGAAATAATGCACTTTACACAGTCTCACTACCCCAAACAAATTCCATGGCAGGGCAAGGGATGCCAAAAATGCCAAAGCAGAAAATACTTTTGTTGTAGCTTCAAGCTTAAAGGATACATTCCTCCCCACCTTTACTTAAATAATCTTTATACAGAAAGAAAAAACAAAGATCCCTGGGAGCAAAAGGTAATAGAGTATGTGTGTACATGACCGGACAAATGTGCATTTTTTGTTTTTGTTGTTCTTTTCAATGATCCTTTGTTGTTGCAAACACAGACTATAGTTTATCCTGATTGGCAAGCAGGACTTGTGATTTATCTTTTAATTCTTCTTTCCTAATGATCCCCTGAACACCCTACTGATCACCTTTTCCTTGCCCTTTACCCTTTATAAAACACCTCTGAAATTTCATTCTCACTGTTCAAACAAAACCCACACAGTGGCCTTCTCTTTTCTTTATTTCGTTTTCCATCACTCTATTTAATGTATAACATCATTACTGTATTAATGTATGACATGTACAATTCACAGTTATATGTGGTTATACATTGGTCTTTTTTGGTCATTACCACATACATATTATATAAGAATATTAAGGGTATCAACTTTGAAAATAAACTCAAAATTTATTTTCAGCCCTTTCTTTCCACTGGCATGGGAACACTGCTGGGCTTACTAGAAATGATAAATGAGACATTCATGGATCAAGATTGTGTTTCTTGCTCCTCAGCAGAAAGACTATAGCTCACCCCTCTTGCAACATTGGATAAAAATAGCCCAATTTCATGTTCTGATGATCAGAATTTGATATCGTGCACGTGGTCAAGACTAGGAGATCTGACGATGAATGGAGGTCCTGGAAATAATGCTCACTGGAAGGAGGGAAGCCCCAAGAACCCACTTCGCCTCTTTCACAGTGTTTCTTAGAACCAATCCCAACTTTGGTTATACTGCTTTTGACTTAAGAACCTTCACTAGATTTATCTGGCATCTGCTATAGTTTTGCCAATTCTCACAATGATATTGTTTCAATTGTAACAGACTTTTGGAATCTAAGATCGAATTACACAAGGCCAAATAGGCCTGAAATGATTAATATGTTTTCAAGTTTCTTTGTTGCATGTCTAGAGTTTAATTCATGTCTAGGGGTATATTCATACTCTATTGTGAACTTGGGTTACCACTACTATTTAATCAGTGTAGTTGATCAAAGTAGCTTTCAACACAAAAGCGGGTGCCTGGTGATGGTGTGTAATGATGGCAAAGCAACAACTCTTAACTTCATTATGTGAACTATTTATGTGCTTCAGTTATTATGGAGTAGCCAAAAATTGAAACACCATGACCAAATTAAAAATACATTAATCATATGTGAGTATCCCACATTGCGCTGCCAGTTGCGAGTGTCCCTCCCCCTCCCCCCCCCCCCACGTTCCACATGGTTCAGGGTTCAGGTTCAGGGTTTGGGCTCTGGAGCAGGCCGCATGCAAATGGAAGAGTCTAGACAAGAAAGTATAAATTTGGGAATATTGGCGGCCAGGTGGGAGCCCAACTCAAGGGGAAGGACTCTGCTTTGCTCCGGCCTAGCTAGCGATCCCTTTTATTCAGGTTTTGGGATACACCCATAGCCCTTAGGCAGGCAATTCCAATAAAAGCCAATCAGCAAGGATTTACATAAGACTAAAAGGTGGAAGTTGCTTTAGCTACCATTGTCTCAACTAGACAGTGGGTGCTTGGCTCTGACCTTTCAAAGCCTTCAAGGTTAACCAGCCTTTCGGGTTCCTTGTCCACACCTCTCTGCTAGTGAAGACAATAGGCGGCTTCCAACAATCATATCTTAGTGACAATAGAAGATTTTTCTTTTTTAACACCTACAGAGTGGGTATGAATATATTATATTGGGAATCCTTCATTTCATAAATGTCCTGTACTGCATTTCAAATCCCTTACTGCAAAAAACATTATTCCTTGCTTCACTTTGATTCTTTTATTTCCTTTCCTTTTTTGGGGGGGGAGGAGGATACGTACATGTGTTTGTGTTTTTGCTGGCTGGAAGATGACAAATTCTATAGTTCAGTGACATAAATTACCTGAACAATTTACTGGAAAAGTTCCTGGCAGAACTTTTCCCCACCTAACTGCTGTGTACTCTTCTTTGCTGCTGTGAGAACAGGATGTACCCTCGGGATCCTGGTTGGCTGTATTGTTTTTACATCCACAGTCAGCTGTTTACTCCTGAGGTAGTACATACCCTCCCCCTCACTCTAAGAATGGTCATGCCAGACCTTGTTATTGCTCCTTCAGTTCTGCTATTCTGCCTCCAGTAATGTTAAGTATTTGATAATTTAGGGAAAAGAGACCACCAGTTATGTACCTAGACAATTACAACATAAATGCTGTTCCTGGCATGTGAGGATTATATAAATTCCAGCCTGTGATCAGATACCTCCCTGAAGAATGTGTTCTGATGGTGTCTATCTTTTCTGGCATATTCACAAATAAGATATAAACATAGTTATTAATCATCTGGCACCTTTAAGGAGACACAATCATCCCGCTGTCTAGCTTTTGGTCTATTAAAGTCTGATGCACAGTTGTGGGAGCTTCTAGTGTTTCCTTTAGTGGCTCCAAGTCAAGGATGTTCAAATAGCTGCCAACAAAGGCTCAGCCAAACCTTTCAGCTGCAGAGGCTCCTTTCACCTGACCAGAAAGTGGTGATTCTACCCGTTTCTCCAGGTTCTTCCTTTCATACTTCTCCTGTGGGGCAACGAATAAATACATTGACTATGCCAGAAGGTAACAAGTGTGGGTAATACGTTCTCAACTTTAGTCAGTAGCGAGCCTTGCTGATTCAAAGCATTCCAGGGCAGGGAATGGAGTGGGATTACCTGCCTCTCTTCTTCTCTATGGTCTAGTCATTTGAAATGTGAATTTGGTATTGCCCAAATATCAGACACAAAACATGCCCAACACCAAAGAGAACAGTGAGTTAAAACCATCAGCTTCTCCCCCAGGTGTTCGCCTAGTCCCCAGTTCCCCATTTCTGTGACTAATATCAGTTTCCCAGATGTAATTTGAACATCTGAACCCCTTCACCTTCTAAAGCCTTGAAATAGTTTTTAGATGCTCTCCTTGCTGTGATCACTGCTACTATACCCCAAATGATGTCCATATCTGGATTGTGGAAGCAGCTCCTAATCAATTCATTTGCCTTTAGCCTTTCTCTGTGCTCTTCACTTCAGAACAAGCTTCTGTAAATGCTGTTTGCAATATATTCATTGGTACAATAAAATTTTCAGTCTATTTTTAGTTAAGCCCTCCATCAACTGACTTTATTTTTACTTCTATCCTCCCTCTCTTTTTTCTCCCCAACATGTCTTTTCTATTTTCAACTCAGAAAATGTGCTTATATTTTCCAAGACTGAATCAGGGGTGGGCAAACTTTTTGACTCGAGGGCCACAATGGGTTCTTAAACTGGACCGGAGGGCCAGAACAAAAGCACGGATGGAGTGTTTGTGTGAACTAATATAAATTCAAAGTAAAGGAGCGGAGGGGAGAGCAAGAGAACCCTCCGCTCTTTCGGCTCCGTGGGCCGGATAGAACAGCGAACGGGCCGGATCCGGCCCACGGCTGGACTAGATGTTTGCCCTTTAGGCTTCGCTCAAATCTTTCCCCTAATCTGGCATACTGTCTTCCCTCTACTCTCAGCATCTCTGAAGACCTGAACTCCTCATCCAGGAAACCACTCTCTTTAATCAGGCTGCCACTCTGATTACCTCTTCACGCTGCTTCCTCTGTTCCCTGTAAGCTTTTAGTCTATTGAAGTCTGAGTCAATCTTAAATAATTTTGCACTGATGAGATTTGTCTTATAATTACTCACAAATTACTTCTACTGTATTTTGAATGTACCCCAACCAAACTTCCCTCAACCCACAGACATGTTAGAAAACTTTTTGAAGAACATGTCTTCTATTGTTTTTTTTATGCCCATTCTCCATCCTAATGTCATGCATCTGTTCAGCATTCATTCAGCAAATGTTCATAAACACATAAGGGCTGCGGATACAGGAGTGGGAAAAACAGACTTAACTCCTTGCTCTCAAGAGCCAGTGTGGAGTAGGCTATTAGAATTAATTTCCCTGAGAAACAAAGGGAAAAATAGGCACTTTTTTTTTCAAAGGAATAACAAAGCATGTGTGATAGCTTCACAAACAGTGGCAAGAGAAATGGGAAATTACATTCCATTTTTTATTTTATACTGCAGCAATGCAATTAGAAAATAATATGGCAAGATGTTGGAGACAGGGCACCTGCCAGATTCTGTAGGGCTACTATGTGCTCTCAAAATAGTAAGACCAGTATTCAGAGGGGCTCAGAATGTTCTTCATTTTGATTTGGGTAAGGGCTACAACAGGTGTAAATAAATACAAACATTCATCAAGCTGTTAAAATGTTATACCTCAATAAAAAGGTTATTTTTTAATTGAAAAGGAAAAATGGTTAGGAAAAAAGCAAAGTAAAATCTTGGCTTTGGGCATGTCCTTTTATAGAAATTCAAAGAATCAACTCTGCACAGATATCTAGGACGTAGGCTAGAGATATTATTTGTGAGCATACAGTGAGCACAAAGCCATCTGAATAGATTCTTGTCTTCTCCTAGGCATGTGAGCTTTGGAGTGAGTAAGCGATTCTTAGAATGCTGAGGGATCAGTAAAAGCCAGAAGATCAGTGCGGTGGTTCTGAACTCTGGCTGTACTTTAGAACACCGGGGCCATTCTCAAAGAAACACCGGAGCATGGACCCCACCCTCAGATACTCCGATTCAGTTGGGCTCTGCATCACTGCCCTTTTTATAGGTTAAGGCAGTGATTTTAAGCCTGCGTGCTGCAAGAATTTTTAAAGCAATGCAATAACAGTATTTAGGCAAGGGCACTGACCTCTTTTCCCGTAGAATAGGATTGTCAAATAAAACACAACAATACCTATCCAGTGTGAATGAATAAAAATCATACCTGTTTTTCTTTGTCAGATTGGCAAAAAGTATATTTTTTGATGTGCCACAGAATTTTAGTAATTAGTGTATATGTGCCATGAGCTGAAAAGGGTTGAAAATCGCTGGGTTAAGGAAATGGAATTTCACAAAATTTAAGTGGTTGACCTGAGGCAGTGCTCTGGGTGCACTTCTCAATTATGGGAGCATGTGGGGTATACCCATGCCTGAGAAGAATTGCTGGCTTGCAGTTACAAAGCACTATATGGTCAGAGCCAGGAATGAAATCTAAGTGTTTTGATTCCTAACCTCTAGTTTGTTCCACTTCACCTCCCTCAAATGGAGACATCATTATTGGCAAGAGCTTTTGAAATCAAAGTTACAGCTATTGCTTTAATCTAAATGTGAACTCATTAGAGCAACCCCACTGACTTGAAACGTTAGAAAGAATCCAGGAGGGTGAAATTTACTCTTCCCAATTCTTCTTTGTATGAATAAACAATGCCAAGGGACCTTCCAGGTTCTTTTCTTTATTTCCCTCCTCACCAGCCTGCCTTCATCCCCCCATGGTGAAATCTGTCAGCTGGTTCATATTTTTGATTTAGTAGGTTTTGTGGCATTACTCTGGCATACTCCCACATTAAAATATACTAGTTAAAGAAACAAGAGAAATAAGAAATAAGAAGAAACTGATTTATATTTAAATATTTACATAGAAAGGGCATTCATGAGATCTTTGCAAGCTAGCTTAAGACTTTCAGCAACATAGAAGTTGCCCAACTAAAATGACTTCAAGACTCCGCATAATGGTAAATTGAAATCTATAAGTAGCTATTTAAGACATTGAATAAAGTGTCTGTTTTTAATGGCTCAACAGAAATTCATTTAGAGGAAAACATGAAGGACTTTCAGAAATTCATTATCCAGATGGACTATAAGTAGTCCGTTTTTCTACTGCTTTTCACCATAGCTTTCCTTTAAGGTAATCAGAATGATTTCTTTATTCCTATAAAGAAAAAGATGACTGCTTTTTCCTTTATTTTATCACTTCCATCTGGCTAGTCATGTAAGATTTAGCTTGATAATCATTATTTTTTTAACGAGGGTATACAGCATATTCAAATACAAAAGGAAGATACATCTGTTAGACTCATGTAAATACGGTTGGATAAGTTTATGTAGGTGGGAGATTGGTTTAGATCTAACTTTTCAGGATTGGCAAATGTGGGAATTAAATTGCAGTGGAGCTCTAATGCCAAATAACACTCTGAATATAGCTCTGGTCTGACATGATGAAAGATGGCATGGAGAATTTGTGTTTAGATGCTCTCATCCTTTCTTTCTGACTTAGAGAAAGAGTGAGTTGCATCATCTTCCTTTCCAATATTAGACTCCTAATTTTTATTCTCTGTCCTCCCCAACTACCTCCTCCAGGAACTTGCTATATCAGTCTTCTACTTTTTAAATTCCCTTCAATTTCTAACCTTCAGATTGGTTGGACTCTGAACAAGTGTACAGAGAAATAATAATAGTAGAACAGTGTTGAGAAAACATGAGCTTTTGAGTCAGGCCAATGTTGGTTTGAATCTAAAAATTACTTTCTACCTGTTCTGTGACTGTAATTAAGAATTCAGACTAACACAAGCATTTATTCAAGTTTGTTTATGTTATTGGAGAAGCAGAAAGCAAAACGAAACTAGGTATGACATTTATTGGAGCAAACACCTGTGAATGGTGATGGAGGAGGGAGAAGGGTAAACCATGATGTAAGTCTGATCCCTGAGAAGAAGATAAGGAAGGAAAGATTTTTGGATAAGGAGAGTCTTAGATTCTAGCTCAGTTGCAAAAAGTTTCAGCCAAGTTGATGGGAGTCTTGAGCCAAAGCCTTGTTGGAGGAGCCCTGCTTCTTACAGGAATGACATCTGTGGTTAGGCATTGGGTATAGGTGGTTTGCTTGAAGTGTGGGTTCCAAGAATACAGTTGTGTATCCAGAAGGCAGTTCCTGATCCCCACAGCAGGACATTTGATGAGCACATGACCATCAGATCGCTTTTGACTGAAAATGAAAGAAAACTTAATACTTGCTTAAATCAAGAGTTGAAAAACTTTTCTATAAAGGAGAAGATAGGAAATGTTTTCGGCTTTGTGGGCTTTACAACTCTGTTGTAGGATGAGAGCTGCCATGGACATTGTGTAAATATATAAGTGTGACTCTATTCCAATAAAACTTTCTTTACAAAAACAAGCAAGAGGCCAAAGTTGGCCTGTGGGGCATAGTTTGTTGACATCTGTTTTACATGATATTTTCCTCACAAGATGAGATGTCTAGAGATAAGAGATTGTAGGTGATGCTTCAGTGGCTCAATATGCCATAAGACTTTTCCATCTTTTTGCTCATTTATTCTCAGCATTTTTAAAGACAGCAAAGACTTCTCTGATGCTTGTTCTTTATAAAAGGGAGAACATTATCTCCCCTGAATTGCCCTACCATTAATGACCCATTTAATGAATCACATATTAAACAGCTATTTCAGGTCAGTTATTATTCTAGGTGTTCATGCAATTAACATAACAGAACAAATCTTTGGTCAAATGAAGATGACATTCTAGTGAAGGGAAACAGAGAGTAAACAAGATAAAAAGTAAAATATGTAGTATTAGATGGTGACAGATGCTATAGAGCAAATGCATCCAGAAAGATGGTAGAATGTTTCAGTTGGTGGTGGTGAGGAGGGGTTGCATTTTAAATGGAGTGGGTCACTGAGTAGGTGACATTTGATTAAAGACAAGAAGATGTTAAGGGAGTAAACCATGCACATAATCTGTGGGGAGATTTTCCAGAGAGGGGCAAAGCTCTGAAACAAGGTCAGTGTAGCTGGAGCAGAGTGAGCCAGGGGAAGAGGGTGAGACAAGAAATCAAAGATGTAAGGGGGCCAAGTCATGTAGAGACTTCTGAGTTTCTGTGATGACTTTGGCTTTTACTCTGAGTGAGACAAGAAGCCATAGGACCATTGTGAGAAGAGGAAGAACATGGTCACATTTATATTGCTATGAACTCACTCTGGGTGCTATGTTGAGACTATACTGAAGGAGGTGGTAGGATGGAAGCATGGAGACCCATTAAGAGGCAAGAGATACTGATGACTTGGAGCAGGCTGGCAGCAGTGGGGGTAAGGAGGAGCAGTAGGGCTTCAGAATCTGAAAATTGATTGTATATGGATGGAGTGTGAGAAAAAGAAAGAGAAGTCACCTTTTGTGCCCTGTGCACCTGGAGTAACAGAGTTGGAATTTACTGAGATGGCAAAGACCGACAGAGGGCAGAGATAGCTAGAAAGTTAAAAGGGGCAGATTGGACATGTTAGGCTGAGATTCTTATTAGCTACCCAACCAAAGATGTTGAGTAGGCGACTGGATATGTAAGTTTGGATTTAAACTAGAAGTCCAGACGGAGATGTAAATTTGGTTATCTTCTGAATATGCTTACATGTCATTAACTAGAACTTTGTCTTATAATAAGGCTACCCTTAGCTACAAAGAAGACAATTATTTACATTTTCCAACTTCCATAGAGAAAAACAGCAAGAGAGAAATGGATTGATTATGTCTGTTGGGTCATTCAGCTAACAATGTCTATACATAATTTCTCCTTAGTTCTTTATGTATGGAATAAAGATAACAAAATCTACTTTGTGTTGTTGGTGAAATTTCTGAGGTAAGCTATAGAAAACTTCTCTCATATATAACATTTTTAAATATATGAGTACCTCTTCCTTCCCTATCAGTGACTTGAGATGTCTTGGTAAATTGTTAATTCAGTCTAAAATACTTGTTTTTGGACTTCCTCAGTTAATGAAACAATGACACTGTTATTATTACAATCGCTACCATGGCACTTCCCCCTAAAGCCACATATTTTCCGGAGCTGGACTGGGTTTTGTTCCTTTCAGTCATTTTTTTTCTAATTTTTAGAGTTTTGTTTTCACTCTTATATGCCAGTTTCTGTGCACAATGGTAGTTCAAGTATTTACAAATTCTTGGTAATGATTAACCATCCCAAGAGAGGCGTAACTTTCCCCGAATCCAAGATTTCACTGGGGAGTGTCTGGGAAGAATGCTCACAAAGTACAAAGAAGTCCAAGGCAACACTTGGGTGTCTAGTTAAAGGTCAGGTGAAGGCCTGTGTTTGGGACACTTTATGGAACAAAGTCAAAGAGAACCCAATGACAGCAGAGGGAAAATAACTCTAACGACATTTTTCTTCTGGAAAGGGAGCCCTCACTCCCAAATCTCACAGAAAGCTATGTGCTAGCATTCTTAAGTCCTCTCCTGGTTTTATCAGTTGACTTTGTATTAACTTTACACTCCTTTCTCTCTCCCAGTGTATGGATAAGGCAAGATGTTTGTAGAGTTTATACCTATAGACAGTGGTCACAAAGCTTGACTTTTAGATAATATTATTTTATCATTTATTGTGATGTGATAGCAATAAATCTTTTATTTTATTATTTCTTCTTAATTTTTGTTGTTGAAAGTATTACATATGTTCCCCCTTTCCCCCACATTGACCCCTTCTAGCCCACTCCCCCCTCTAACCCCTACTTCAGGCCTTCACCATACTAATATTTGTGTCCATGGGTTATGCACATATGCATATAGGTTCTTTGGTTGATCTCTTCCCATCCACCCCTATCTTCCTTCTGAGATTATACAGTCTGTTCCATGCTTCTATGTCTCTGAATCTATTTTGTTCATTAAATTTCACATATGGGCGGTAACATGTGATATCTGTCTTTCTCTGACTAGAGCTCAGTATGGAATTTTCTCAAAAACTAAACATGGAACTGCCATTTGACTCAGTGATCCTACTTCTAGGAATATATCCTAAAAATTTCAGAACACCAATCAGAAAAAATATATGCACCCCTATGTTCATAGCACACAACTTATAATAGCTAAGATCTGGAAACAACCCAAGTGCCCATCAGTAGGTAAGTGGATAAAAAAAGCTATGGTGCATTTACACCATGGAATACTATGCAGTATCTCTTATTCTTTGAGACAGCATGGAGGGACCTGGAGAGTATTATGCTAAGCAAAATAAGTCTTTTAAAATGTATTTGTCAGTTTTTCCAAACATTATGGCCACTGTATGTGTGTGTGTGTGTGTGTGTGTGTGTGTATGTGTGTGTATGTGTGTTATTATTAGTTTGCTAGGACTTCCATACAAAGTGAAACAGACTGGGTGGCTTACACAATAGAAATCAATTGCTTTCACAGTTCTGGAGGCTATAAGTTCAAGATAAAAGTGTCATCTTTGGCTTGCACATAGCTGTCTTCTCCCTGTGTCCTCACAAGGTCGTACCCCTGTGATCTGTCTGTATCCCAATCTCCTCTTCTTAGAAGGACACCTGTATTATTGGATTAGGGTCCATCCATAAGACCTCATTGGAACTTAATTTACCTCTCCAAATAAAGCCACATACTAGGGGGTTAGGACTCCAAAATATGAATCTTGGAGTGACACAATTCAGGCCATAACAGTGTGCATATGTGTGTATAATTTTATATATATACTAGAGGCCCAGTGCATGGATTCATGCACCAGTGGGGTCCCTTGGCCTGGCCTGTGGGGACGGGCTGAAACTGGCTCTCCAACATCCCCTGAGGGGTCCTGGATAGCGAGAGAGTGCTGGCCAGGCTGAGCGACCCCACTGGTGCATGATCGGGCCGGGGAAGGACCACGGGAGGGCTCCAGGGCATGTCCGGCCCATCTGGCCCAGTCCTGATTAGCCAGACCCCAGCAGCAAGCTAACCTA
Organism: Plecotus auritus; assembly: GCF_963455305.1. Taxonomy (NCBI): domain Eukaryota; kingdom Metazoa; phylum Chordata; class Mammalia; order Chiroptera; family Vespertilionidae; genus Plecotus; species Plecotus auritus. The sequence continues at coordinate 87,199,806 of NC_137771.1, read as the reverse complement.
CCAGTTGGAGCATCTGCCCCCTGGTGGTCAGTGCACGTCATAGTGACTGGTTGAATAGTCAAATGGTCAGACACTTAGCACATTAAGCTTTTATTATATAAGATAAATATCTATCTATATTTATATATATATATTATTATATATAGTTATATATAAATAAACATAAAATATACATTATATTATATGTAATATATTTATACCTTTTATACATAATATATACATACATATACACACATATACTACACATACACAATTCTGAGATGTCCAATTTGTGCTTGAAACTTCCTCCTGTCTATAGAAATGCCAGTCCCATTACTGCCTGGGGCAGCTTCCTGTGGAGCTGATGTTCCCCTGCTCTGCCAGAGGCTGGTTGTCCAGATTAGTTAATCTTTGCAAAATGCTTTGAAGGGCAGGCTACTTTAACCTTCTAACCTCGCTATGCTTGTTAAGTAAGAAGGGAGGTGCTCTGCTTCTGGGGCAACTTCACCTGTGGAGCCAAACAGCAGAATTTCAAAGCAAAAAGGCCTCCTGGATGGGGGATGGAGTGACTAGGGGGCTCTATCCTTTTACTTTCCTAAAATTCCTGTAGCAACAAGCAGGAAAAGTGACCACAGCAGGGTAGACTTCTGTTTAGGGTAAGGAAGCAGGGAGTCAGTCATAGACCAGGAAAAGACACATGCTTCTGGGTTAAAGATAAACCTAAAAGGTATTTTAAGAGCTAGCTGTTAGTTCAGTGGGAACACAGATAAATTAAAGGCCTGGGGATTAAGCCAATTTCATCTCTGAGCAGTTTTATTTATTTAGTTAGTTATTTTTAGGAAACTGTAAGTGACATAAAAATTGGCAACAACTGTTCACTTGGAAAGAGATTTTTCAAGAAACCTTGATTTTCCCTTGATAGATGGTAAAAATGGGCACAAGGAGATTATCTTTCATTATAACCCATACTTCATTCATTGGAGGTGACTTCTCTACTTTTTAGTTAACAGATCAGTCTATTTATTTGAACTCATGTGTAGCTACTAATTTGTCTAAGTCCTTGCTACTCAAAGTAACAAGCCTGAACCAATGAGTCCATATCTCCTGGGAATTTGTAAGAAATGCAAAATCTCAGGCCCCACCAGACCTACTCAATCAAAATCTGCATTTTCACAAGATCCCCAGTTGACCTATATCCATATTAAAGTTTGAGAAACAGTGATCTGAGGCCCATTAATGACTCTTCTAGAAGGAGGAGACCACATACTCTATTAGGGATTGTTTCCACATAGTACTTGATGATGAGTAGATGATAAATAAATTGGTGTGTTTTAATGATTGGTAAGTCCAACTTCTTCTTGCTTTTTAGTCTATAGATTCTTAGCTTTATTATTTATCTAATTACACTATTTTTATGCTGTATTATCCTGGGTCAGTTACTTGACCTCCTGTGATTTAGTTCTTTTTTTTCTGTAAAATGGGATTTTAAATAATATTTATTTCATAATATTCTTGTAAACTTTAAATGAGTTAATACCTGTGAGGCACTCATTGGCATATTGTGAAAACCCAATAAATGTTAGCTAAAAACACAACATAGCAAGACCTTCAAAAAATGTATGCTATTAAACTCTTTTCAGGTGAGAATTGTTATGATATTTTCCTTTCTTGTGTTATCTGGTTTGCATTTGTTTACTATATACCCTATTGTTCTTTAGGTCGCATAAAGGAAGAGTAAAAGACAATTACCATCTTCCTATACTAAATAACACAATCGATTCTTAGCACACAGTTGATTCTTAGTATTGTGAAATTATCTATGTTCATAGGAACAACCATTTTAATGTTAAAACTGATTTGACTTGTTTGATATTTTTTCCTCTGCTGCATTGGCTAAATAGGCTGTAGTTGTGCATTCATTCATTTGATAAAATTTTAAATTTCAGAGAGGAAAGGAGAGGGAGACAGAGATAGAAACATCAATGATGAGAGAGAATCATTGATCAGCTGCCTCCTGCACACCCACACTGGGGATCGAGCCTGCAACTGGGCATATGCCTTGACCGGGAATCAAACCGTCTTGACTTCCTGGTTCATAGGTGATGCTCAACCACTGAGCCATGTTGGCCAGACTATTTGATACATTTTGAGCACCTACTATGTTCCAGATTCTGTCCCAGATGCTAGAGCTACATCAGGAACAACCCTTTTGAAAATCCTTTGAGAAATTGTGCTCTAAAGAGAAGTAGAGAAATTAGGTAGAGGGAGATAAGGGGAGTGAGTGTCAAGAAAAGTTTAAAAAGATGGAGGAAGCTACAGCATGTGTGTACTCATGGAATTGAGATAAGATGATGGTGATGATGATGATGATGATGAGAGAGAGGGGGGCGGAGAGAGAGAGGGGGAGAGAGAGATCCTCAAGAAAGAATGGAATCTAATGCATAAATGCAGCAGTTGGTCTATGTTGGCAACAATGATTGGTTATCTTTAAAGAAAGGAGAGAAAGCAGAATATATGGTTATGCACAGATAGCAGTTGGGTAGATGTGATGGTGGGAGAATGGGGAATTTCTCTTCTAATTGCTACTTAATATACTAAAAGAGGAAGCAAGGTCAGTATCAGCTTAGGGAGATAAAGAAGGAGAGATTGAAAGTTTCAGAAGAGAGAAGTGGGAAATAGTCTTCTAGGAGAGGAAAGGGAATGGAGTCTGCACATACAGGATGCTTGCTGACAGCAGGAAGGTCCATTTGAGGTTTTTAGTCATGAGTTCAATGTGGGATCACATTAGTGTATTTTCCTTTGCCCTCTTTCAGTAGCTCAAGTGTAGGTGTGGAATCGGCCAAGGGTTGTACTTCATTAGGTTGTACTCATGATTTGGTACCATGTACACAGAGCCAGTGGAAAGAGTAGATGTGCCAGTTCCATAAGAAATTCACAGAAATAAGTACATTGGGTATAAATTATTCACATTATCGGAAGTCATTAATTTCCAAATGCTATTTTCTTGGTATTTTTCTGTTCACATTTGATATCTAATCCCTATTTTGAAAGACATTTATCCCTGGGGAAGGGGCATATAGTCACATATTCTTTCACGCATGTTATTCTTCAGCTCTGCTTAGCTTCAGAGTTTACACCTTTACATCTCCCTTAAAACATGGCATCTTTGTTTAGTGCCTATGCCCTGGAATGGGCAGACTGAACTGAAAATCTGTTTATTCTGCTGGCTCAGTAATTTGTTGAAAAAACCTGAAAGGGTTAATTCAGCTATTTCTGGGGGTTTCCTATACCTTCCCTGTCAAAATATTGCCTATTTTATATTCGAATTGAAACCTTTTGTTTCTCCCACAAGGTGAGGAAGTCCTTGAAGACTGATTGGTGGTGGCACCCAAATTTCCTGTCTTGTCTCTTTCTTTACATGGAACTTACATTATTACTGAACTTGGATGACTGTCCTTTACCTGGAACAGTGGTATTTGAAAGAGTTCTTAAAAGCTTAGGGCCCCAACAAGGAGGAAATGAATGAGCTTCATCCTCTCAAAAATCTCTTGCAACCTCCTGTGGTGAGAGCAGGGGTTGCCCTGTGCATTCTCGTCTCCTTGGTTGCTGGGCCCCTCTTGGGCAATGGGAAGCTGACTGTGTTCCTGGTCATCCTTGACATGGGGCTTGTACGCATTGCTGGCTGCATATTTCTTACCAGGTGCAGGAAGTACCCAGGGGGCTTCCCCACAGCTCTGATTATGCACATGTTTGGCTTGATCACACCCTGTACCTTCTTCACACATTCCATCCCTCAAGTCTTCCCTGATAAAGCCAATGTAGGTACATTCTGTCCCAAGTTCATTAGTCAAGAATGTTAGCAGACTGCCTCAAAGAGGGTTTTCTCTGGTGTAGGCTCTCCTTGATTGTGTAGAAAATCTGAAAATCATGTGGTCTTTATACTGAGATCAACTCAGGATTGCATATCCTCACTTGTGTCAAGCCATTAGTTAGATGATCTCTTATAATTCTAGAAAACTCACAAAAATGCCCAAAGTAACAGTTATCCAGCATGTGGAAGACTTTGAGGGCTCTCTGGACTCATTTTCCAAATGGTTCAGGAATTGGCGTTGTCTTGCTGGGAAGAGTAGCGCTGTTAATGCGTTAAGTCAGAGGAGGTAACATTCTTGTCTGTCTGCAGCCTCTTTGCAGGAATCTCTGGGAAAGTTAAAGAGTCAAACATTTGATTCATGACTATCAAGTGCCTACTATGTGCCAGGTACTATACTTTAGACAAGTGATTCTCAAATTTTGCTGCATTTTAGAATCTTCTGGGAGCTTGAAATTAATTCCAATGCTCATTTTATATCCCATACCAAATAAATATCTGGGGAAGATACCCAGGCATCAGTTTTAAAGCTCCCAGCAGATTCCAGTGTCTAGTCAAGGCTGGGACCAGTGTTTTTGACAGTGCTCAACTTTAATGTGAAAACAAGTTCCCTGGACATCTCCTTCAAAATGCATGTTTTGATTCAGTAGGTCGGGGTGGGGCCTGGGATTCTACATTTTCCTAAAGTTTCCAGAGAACACTGATGATGCCGGTCTGTAGAACACACTTCCAGTGGCAAGTAGTAAAGTTCTTTGTCCCTTGATGGGTCAAACTTTCCTGCCCCTGAGCCTTCAGACAGGCTCTTGTTTTTCCCCTGGAATCGTGTCCCTGAAATCCCCAGCAAAGGTGCCTTTCATCTTTCTGTCCTTCAGGTTTTCCCTGACCACCCAATATAGAGTGATCTCGACTCTCTCTCTGTAATTATCTATCACTATATTGTTTGCTGACTTCTTAGAATTGTCAAAATTTATAATTATTTGTTTTTTCCCTAGTTTCCTTGTTTTCTCAATGGTTCCTTCCATTTGTGTAAGTGCCAAGAAGCCAGGAAACATGTCTATCTTGTTCCATATCAATTATACTCAACACTTAGCACAGTAGCTAACACAGAGAAGGGAGTTGATAGATACTTGCTGAATGAATGAAGCAGAAGTGAAAATAATTTAAAGTTTTCCATGAGATAGAAGAAAATATCTTTAAGCATGTCATATCTGGCCCTTTTTCTAAAATGAAATTTGAAGAAGTATGGTCAGGGGTGGGCAAACTTTTTGACTCGAGGGCCACAATGGGTTCTTAAACTGGACCGGAGGGCCGGAACAAAAGCATGGATGGAGTGTTTGTGTGAACTAATATAAATTCAAAGTAAAGGAGTGGAGGGGAGAGCAAGAGAACCGGATAGAACAGCCAGATCCGGCCCGCGGGCCGTAGTTTGCCCACGGCTGGGAGATGCAGACTCCTTCTTAAAAACAGAGCTTGTGGTAAAACACTAGGAAGATCTATTGCATTGCCTAGAGAAGTTCCCCAACTCCTATAAAAGGTTGAATCATCAGCTTGACAGTATTATCTTTTCGGCTAATTGCAGCTCACTAAGATAGCACCAAGGTAAATAATCAACAAAGAAATGCCATAAGCATCTCAGAAATTCAGGTGACCTTGGAGCTGATTCATTACTAACCTGATACTGTATCATAGGCCTTAACTAGCTAAAGACAGAATCTCACTCATCCTTTGCCAGATCTGGGACTTAAATGGCAAGAGTACCAAAAATCTTGTTTAACTCTTCATTTTAAGTTTAATTTATGAACACACAGAAAGTCCTACTGATTTCTTATGAGTGGTACAGATATCAGAGATAATACCAGGTAAGGGCCATGGAAAGCCTAACTGAATTAATTTGGGGGTATTAAGAGAAGAAATACAAAATCTATCCAGCCTCACTAAAGCCCAGAATGGGGGGAGAGAGTGGAGAAAAACATTATTGCTTCCCTTACTCTTGGGAAAACTAAGGTATACAGGACTGATTGATCATCTAACATCACTATACCACCTTATGTTGGGAAGGTGGGGTAGAAGAATAGGACCAGAGCATCTCTGTTCCCAATGAAGGTCTCAATTTACACAGTAATACAGTTCCTTCCTAAATTTACTACAAGTGGTGTATGCATTATGTTTTCTTTAATTTTTCTAAATAAATGGGGCATGACAATCTCAAGCCTGTTTAAAGCATATATATTCTGAGAGTAATGAATTTTTGTGTTTGCCTGAAGTGTTTATTTATTTTTTCATGTTGAAAAATCAGCTGTTACCATTGACCTCCTTGGCGCTAAGAATGCCCATGGGTTGTGTTTGCTACAATAAACAGGGAAATGGCCAGAAGGCATTCGGCCAATATGTACAGAAAGAGTACATATCTATGAATTTGGTGACACTGCTTGAATCAGTGCCACAGTATTATTTAACCTGATCTACATGTGGAAAAGGAAACTTTTGGTAAGATTGTCCATCTTGCTCACATTGTAAAGGTCTAGAAGTTTCTATAATACCTGGAACTGACATATTCTGTGTGATTAAAGCCTCTAGACATCACTACAGCAAACATATAAATCAGTGAGAATAGATGTGTGCCAAGGGAAGTTTCTCTATTTATCCTTCAAGCATTCAGTTCTAAATTCAATCTAGGCAAAGGGAATGAAATTCATTTTGTTGTGGGCTGTAGGATAATCTTCGAAAAACAGGAGTTTGATTGGGGTACAATATCTCATATTGCCAACAAAGCTGAAGAAGCTCCCTTGAGACATCATAAAAGTCATAGGATCTCTGCACTGTATACCACCTGGATGGTCTCACCTACTGCAATCCTCCTAAGGGGGCACTCCTACAGGCCTGGCGAAGAATGGAGACCTCAGGTCTTTGGAAAAGTCTTTCTTTGTTGGTTCTAATTTTAAAGAGGTGCTTTTCAAAAATATGTTTTTTATTGATTGTTTTTTTAGAGAGAGAGAGAGGAAGGGAGAGGGAAATAGAGAGAGAAACATGGATGTGAGAAATATTGATCGTCTGCCTCCTGCACCTTCCCTCTCGGGGATTGAATCTGCAACCTGGGTATGTGCCCTGACTGGGAATTGAACTGGTAACTTTCAGGGCATGGGATGACACTCAACCAATTGAGCCAAGGAAAAACAGGTCTTTTTTAATTTGAGTTTATGTCTGTATCACTCTAACTTCTACACATGTTTCTTATTTTCATCTGTAACAAGTAATTGAATTTATATTATATATGTATACACACATATGATATATCATAATCAATATCATGGCCATTTCATGTCCTTTTAGGAGTAAATAGAGTTTAAGTTGTAAGTTTAAAAATGAGAGATTCCTTCTTCCCAACAACAATCCAACAATCCTTTGGACACCTAAACAAAGATAAGACCTTTAAGACCTTTCTTACTTAATGTTATTTTGTACAGTTGGAATGTAAATGATTATTTTTTTGTGTATGGTTTTAGACCTCTCATGCTAGATGCCCTTCATGCATTCATTTATTCATCAGCCAACCACTTATTCCCACATGGTCTATATATTTTCTGAAATAGACAGCGTGCTGGCGGGGCCACTATTTCCCTCATAACTTCAATAAAATAGCTTCTTTAGTACCAGCTTTGTCACATAGTCCAGATCTGTTTTTAGCTGAGTCCACCTCCTGCTATCTGGGACTGGGGAGATGCTGTCAAAATATTCATAGTAGATATCTCCAAATACATGTTAAAACTGTTCTGAGAAATAGTTGATGCTATAAAGAGGCAGATAACTATGAAGAAACATAGACAACTAGAGTTAGAAAGAGGTAATGGGTTGTCTTGTGGGGTAGAAACTATCCCTTCAGTGGAATTCTTTTAAATGTTGTTGAGGGGCTTCCCACCACTAGCAGCATAAACTGCAAGATTTGATTCAATTATTTGTGAGTTTACAGGTCTTTGTGTCTTTTCAGTTATTTGCTGTTGTTTTCAACACTGTAGATAATTAGCCCTTCTCTCTGTTGCACTGCTAAATAAAGTAACCAGCCCACTCTTAGCTCCATGGAGCTATCTATGCATGACCTAGGCAGAGATTATGCCATTTACTCGATTTTAGGCATGGCTCTAAGACCTTCACATGCATTTAACCTTGCCATTCTTCTAATAGTTTTATAATTTTAGCTCTTACATTTAGGTTTTTGATTCACTTTGAGTTAATTATTGTACATCGTGTAGGATAAGGGTCCAACTTCATTTTTTCGCATGTGGATATCCAGTTTTCCCAACATCAACTGTTGAAGACACTGCCCTTTCCCCTTTAAATGGTCTTGGAACCCTTGTAAAAAATCATTTGACTTTATTAGCAGGGTTTGTTTCTAGGCTTTATATCTAATTCCATCACTCTAAATATCTGTCTTTATGCTACTATCACACTGTTTTAGTTATTCTAGCTTTGCAGTAAGTTTTGAAATCAGTAAGTGTGAGATCTTCAACTTTGTCCTTTTAAAAATATATATGTTTTTATTGATTTTAGAGAGAGAGGAAGGGAGAGGAAGAGAGATAGAAACATTGATGAAAGAGAAACATCAATGAAAGAGAAACATCAATTGGCTGCCTCTTGCAGGCCCCCAACCGGGGGATGAAGGCCGCAACTTGGGCAAGTGCCTGGACTGGGAATTGAACGGGAAACCTCTTGGTGCATGGGACGACACTCAACTAACTGAGCCATGCTGGCCGGGCAACTTTGTCCTTTTTTAAAAAAGATTGTTTTGGCTATTTTGTATCCTTTGAGAATCCATATGAACTTTAAGATTTTTTTTTTCTATTTCTTCAAAAATGCCTATGGGATTTTGGTAGGGATCATATTGAATCTGTAAGTCACTTTGGGTAGTATTGACATATTAACGAAATTAAGTCTCCCAATCCATGAACATTGGGTGCCTTTCCACTTTTTGTGTCTTTAATTTATTTCAGCAATGTTCTGCAGTTTCCAGTGTATAGTCTTTTAACCTCTTGGTTAAGTTTATTTCTATGCATTTTGTTCTGTTTGATGTTATTGCAAATGAAATTGTTTTTTAATCTTGCCGTCAATATCCTGTTTTATAGATGACAACACTGAGGAACTGAAATGTTAAGTGACTTTTTCCACTAGCAGTAGTAGTAATATTACTACCAAAATGTGACACCAGGGTTTGAATTCAGACAGCATGAACCCAGAGTAGTGTTCTTGAGTGCCTCACTGCATTGTCACTGCAGGAAGTAGACAAGACCCTCAAGAGCCTTCAGGATGGTGAAAAGTCTAGCTGATTTACAGTAGAAACTCAGGATTTCAATGGTTTCTGACCACTCCTCCCTGTCCTTCCTTCACCCTTCCAAACTACTTCTTTACAACAGTTTCTTATGAAAGGGAGACAAATTGTAAACAACGACCTTCAGTTTTCAAACTTCAGAAACTTGATGAAGATTTATAGCCCATTCTCTTTAGAGTGCCCCTTTTCCTTCCTTTCTTAACTGGACTGTGAATAACTCTTATCTACTTAATTTTTTTACATTTTACTAAAATTTCCCAGAATAATTTCAATAAATGAGTAGGAACTTGTTTGGACACATGGCAATAATTTTTTTAAATTGAGCTTTGTAGTAGCGACTATGGCATTTTCCTTATTATGGATATGTCTGGACTATACAAGGATTTCTTTGTATAACCAACCTCAATAAACTGATGGGCCAAACAGAGACTTCATTTAAATCTGGCACAGTAGCATTAACGTGCTTCAGGTGTTAGACATGAATTATTATAATAATCTCTCTTATAAGCCCTGCTATCAAAGACATGAAAATGCTCAGGAAAATACCCTAATGTTCCACTTGTTTCATTAGCACAGGGTTTTATGAACTCAATGGGGAATCCCCCAATGAGATTACTAGGAAAATGTCTATTCTGTAACAACCTCCATGTAATTAAATGAAAAAATAATGGAGAAAAAGAAAAAGTAGTGGTTTTTCATTCTTTTGTATCTCTTCTTCCATCCAAATTAAGCATCAAGTTCTACTGATTCATATCCCTAAATATTCTTCCAGTCTATTGACTCTATATCCACTGCCACTATCTACTATTATTATTTGCCTAAGTCACATCTACAGTTTTCTGATTGGACCCCTTCTTGCTATCTCTTTAGGCCCTATCCGATAGGGGCTTAATCACAAGGAACAACAGCCTGTAATTATTGGAAATGAGAGTTTAGGTCAGTGGCTCGCGAGCCGCGGTTTGCCGACCACTGCCTTAAGAATCATCCTGGAAAAATTCTCACCAATTGATCTCTTCACCTGCAAACACTTGATCTTGAATCATTCCACTTCCCCTTTCCTTCTTCTCCTATTATATGCAGCCATCACTTGGAATCATATTGACAGAAAAAGGAAGAAGGGGACAAATACTGAACATTTTTTCTCTTCTCCTGGTCTGGTCTCCACAGTACTTCTCATTAACTGAATTTACATTGAAGTCAGAGGAGAAAGGACCAGAAAATGTGAGTCCCTCCAGTACACAGCAAGGCAGAGAAGGGTGGGGGAGTGATTTATATATTCAACTAATTTCCTCATTTTAGGATTCACCTTGCCCTAAGCGGTTTGGCTCAGTGGATAGAGCATTGGCCTGTGGACTGAAAGGTCCCAGGTTCGATTCCGGTCAAGGGCATGTACCTTGGTTGCAGGCACATCCCCAGTAGGAAGTGTGCAGAAGGAAGCTGATTGATGTTTCTAACTCTCTGTCCTCCCTTTCTTTCTGTAAAAAATCAATAAAATATATTTTTAAAAAGATTCACCTTAAATATCATATTTTCTGGAATACTTTTCCTGGTGTTGCTATAGTTTCCAGCTATGGATCTCTTATTAAATTTGTTACCTTTATTATAGATGCTCACTTAATTATTTTTTTTCTGAGTTAACTTGTAGGGTCTCTCAGAATACCCATGGTACCAATAACATAGAGGTATAATAATAAATATTTGTTCAATGAGAAAATAATTTTGGTAATTGCCCACCACAGAAGTTGTATCATATCCAAAATCATAATGGAAGATTCCAGAACTCCATTTTAAATACCCAATAGAAAAAGCAAATAAATGAAATTAGAAAAGATATGGAGTGTGTGAATAACATTATTAAGTTAGTTTAATTGACAATAGAGAATATTGTATCCAAAAACGATGGAATTAACATTTTCAAGGCACAGAGAATACATCTTAAAATTGACTATATGTTAGGCCATAAAGGAAATATCAACAAATTTCAAAAAATTGAAATTATTCACTGTGTTTCTTTTTCACAAAGGAATTAAACAAGAGATAAATAACAAAAGAATACATGGGAAATTCCAAAAGCATAGAAATTAAACATACACTTTAAATAATCCATGATTCAAAGAAAAGATCAAAATGGAAGCTGTAAAATATGAATGGTAACAAAAATACAACTCAGGAAACTTATGGGAATCTAGCTAAAACAGTTACTGGAGGGAAAGTAATACCCTGAAGTGTTACTGTTGGAATTAGCTAGTTATTAATAATTTAAAAGGAGCAAAGGAAAGGCCAGACATTAAAGGCCTGTTCCCTGCCAAGCACTGGGGAAATAGGACAGGACAAAGGGAAGATAGACACTTGCCCAATAAAGTTGGGGTGACAGGGAATGTGCTGTCAGACACACCTGGGAACAGAGGTCATTGGCCAGAATAGGCTTTGCCATTGCAAGCATGTGTAAATTTGGGGATTTATAATCCCCTAAACAAAGGAGCTTGTGTTCTTGGTTCCTCTAGGCACACTTGGATTATGGCTCATGCTTGATTTCCTGGCATTCTCCCACATGGCACACCTCTATGTGGACCCCCACACACAATAGACTACAACTAACTTGATGTTATACTGGACTCTGTTCAAATATGGAATGGAAACTCTGGGCACTGGATTTGCTTCTAGTTTTACTAAAACCCCAGCTATACTTCTATGACTGGACTAAGGGAAATAAGACTTTGGAAATTCAGGGGTATAATTCCATAAAAACTAAACTTTCTACCATATCTCATCCTCCTGTGGGGGCCTCCAGAAATGCTTCTTCCAGTGTTATTCCAAGAAGCCAACTCTCACTAGCAAAGGGGAAGATAAGACATGTTTTTCTCCAGTAACAGAAGTACATATATTAGAAAATAAGTAAGTTTGAAAATCAGTGATTTAAGTTTCAATCTCAAGAAAATATAAAAATAACAACAATCTCAAGGTAGGAAAGCAGAGAGAAAGAAATTATAAAGATACTGGAAAGTAAAAATGAAATAGAAAAGAAACAAACAATTGAAAAAATCAACAAAGCCTGAAGTTGGTTATTTGAAAAAAAAAATAGCATTAATAAAACCCTATTAAGAATGATCAAGTAAAAGAGAGAGAGAAAAAAGAAGTTTGAACTATCAGTAATGAAAGCAGGACATTAGTGCATATCCTAGACACATGCAAAAAGTAAGAAAATATTATGCATAGTTTTATTACAATAATTTGTTAATTTAAATAAAATATTTTAAAATTTTCAAAAAATAAAACTTATGAAGCACAGAGGAGTTCTATACCTATGAAATCTGAGTAGTTCTATACCTATTCCAAAAACTGATATTTACTAAACTCCTTTTCACACAAAAATGGAGGCATAGGTATTTTCATCTTTGAAGTCAAATATTAAGGAATGAAATTATACTAATGTTGAATAGAGTATGCCAGAGAGTTTTTAAAAAAGAGTAAGCAAAAGTTTTTTAGGACACAAAAAATTTAATCATAACAAAAAAAGTGATGAAAATTATATTATCAAAATTTACAACTCTGTTTAACACAGAGGTATTAAGAGAGTGAATAGCAAGCAATAGTTAAGGAAAAATTATTACAACACATAAGTGTATATGACAAAAACTTTGCATTTGATCTAGAATATATATTTTTAATGAATCCTATGAATTGATTTAAACATCAATGGAAGCATGAAAATGACCTGAACAGAAACTTTATAAAAGTTATGCAAATTGCCAATGAGAATATGAAAAGTTATGTGCAATATCATTAGTCAGAAGGAATAAAAAATTAATCACAATGAAATATAATTTCATGACACAAGAATGGCTTTTAAAAAATATTGACAATACCAAATGTTAGCAAGGACTTGGAGCAAATAGAACACTCATACATTGCTGGTGAGAGTACAAAATGGTACAGAGGTACAGACATTTAAAAAACTGACAGTTTCTTATAAAGTTAAACATGATTCAGCAATGCCTCTCTTAGGTATTTCTTAAAACAATGAAAACATATATCCAGAATGACCTTATTCATAATAGTAAAAAGTTAAAATAAATGTCTATGGGCAAGAGAATGAATAAACAACTTATGAATATTCACACATTAGACTAGTACTCAGCAATATAATTACTGATACATCTAACAACACAGATGAATTTCACAAACATTATATTTGCCAAAAGACCCCCACACAAAGTTTGAATATATATTGTATAATTCCATTTATGTAGATCAAGAACAGGCAAAATGGGTGTATTCTTTAAAAATCAGAAAACAGTTGCTTCTGGTTGGGAAAGGGGTGTGAAAGGAATGACTAGATTAATGGAAATGTTCTATACCTTGTTTTGGGTTTATACCATTATCAAAATACATCAAACTGAAGTTAAATATATTTAGTGCATTAACATCAGATAAATCAATGATTATCATAATAGGTATAGGAAAAGCATGTAACAAAAACTCATAGCAAACTGTAAATAGAAAGGTATTTCTTGGTCTGATAAATTCTAAATAGAAAAAAACTTACAGCAGACATTACACTGCCCTTTGGAATATTATACACTTCCCCCTGAGATGAGGAATAAAATAACAATGTCTTCATAAGCACATGTAAAATTTATAGTATGGTGCTTGGAACAAAATAAGCACTTAATAAATATTAGATACCTAGCAATCTTTAAAACTCCCTACTTAGTGTTTTGTTGTTGTTGTTGTTTTTTGTTTTTTTTTTTTCAGATAACTCTCTACATTTTTATTACTATCTTTACTTTTTATGGCTTTTATTTTTATGTGTTTGGTTTGTGTTTAGCTTTTGGGTTTGTTTGTATCTTATTTTTAAAAGTTACATTTCTACCTTTTATACTTTATTTTCACCCTTTAATTTTTAAATTATTTTTGATCATTGTTACAATAATGCTTTTGTAGTTACTGGTTTCAACAAGCACCATTTTAACTACCTCCCAGCAGTTGTTCTTTCCATACCTTTGCCAATATAATAGATAGATCCTTTTTAATTTTGACAATATGATCCTTTTGTAATCATTCTTAAATTTTCTACTTACATATTTATTTTTATTTTATTTTCTAACAACATAAAAATAGTGTTGGTGAGGATGTGTAAGAAAATGGAATCTTTATACACTGTTGGTGGGAATGCAAATTGGTATTGCCATTATGGAAAACAGTATGGAGGTTCCTCAAAAACTAAAAGTAGAACTACCATAGGATCCAGCAATTCCTCTTCTGGATATAAACTTAAAATAAGTAAAATCAGTATCTCAAAGAGATATCTGCACTCTCATGTTCATTGCAGCATTATTCACAATAGCCACATATGGAAACAGCCTAAGTTTAGTGGCTGAAGATAAAGATAATTGTGGTATATGTATAAAATGGAATATTATTCAGCCTTACAAATGATTTCCTGCCATTTGCAACAACATGAATAGAACTGAGGGACATTATGCTAAGTGAAGTGAACCTGACATAGAAAGATAAAAACTGCATGATCTCACTTATATGTGGAATCTGAAAAAGTTGAATACATAGAAGCAGAAAGGTTACCAGGACCAGGATACAGGGGAAAAGGGGGAATCTTGGTCAAAGGGTACAAAGTAGTGGTTAGGTAAGATGGGTGAGTTTAGAGATCTAATGTATAGCATGATAGTTATAATAATGCTGTATTGAATATTGGAAATTTTACCAAGAAAGTAGATTTCAGGTACCACACATACAAATATGTTAATTAGCTTGACTGTAGTAATTATTTCACTATGTATATAAAATTATCCATTGTGTACCTTAAGTGCATACAATTTTCATTAATAAAATAAAATACTTTAATATGCAATAAAAACAAACCAAGACCAAAAAAAGCCATTGATCTATCTTTATCCTCTTCCCTACATAAGACAAGGTCTGAACATGCATTATCTCCTTTCCAAACTCCTGACCTTTATGCTAGTGATGTATAGAATTTTAGGTTTAGTGCATTTTAAACACAAAGGAAAAAAGTTAGTATTTAAATACTAATTTTTTTCTATTCAACATTTCTTTTGTTGCTCTTGGTATTTACTACTTAATGCTCCTTTTTTATTCTTAAAAGCACATATTTGAATATTTTTTTGATGAACAAGGGTCAAACCTCCCATTGTCATTGTATCTATTTTTATATATGAAACTAGAGGCCTGGTGCATGAATTCATGCACCAGTGGTGTCTGGCCAGCTTGCTCCAACAGGGGCCGATCAGGGCTGGGCCGGGATAAGGGGAGGGACCATGGGCGGTTGGCTGACTGGCCCCATCCCTGATTGGGGTTGGGGGCAGCGATCGTGGGTAGGGCCGGCCAGGGGGAGGGGCTGTGGGAGGATGGGGGGGACGATTAGGCCCTGATTGGGCTGGTTGGCTGCTGCAGTGTGCATCATAGTGACTGGTCGTTCCAGTGATTCCATCGTTCTGGTTGCTTGCCTTTTATATATATAGACTAGTGGCCCATGCATGGGGCGGGGGGTTCCCTCAGCCCAGCCTGCACCCTCTCCAATCAGGGACCCCTTGGTGATGTCCAACTGCTGGTCGGAGTTCCCTCTCGCAATCTGGGACTGTTGGCTCCTAACCGCTCACCTGCCTGCCTGCCTGATCACCCCTAACTGCCTCTGCCTGCTTGTCTGATCGCCAGCCTGATCTTCCCCCAACTGCTCTCCCCTGCCTGCCTGATCACCCTTAATGGCCTCTGCCTTGGCCCCCACCACCATGGCTTTGTCCAGAAGGAAGTCGGACATCTGGAAGATTGGAAGATGGCTGGTTGACCCGGTTTAATTAGCATATTACCTTTTTAGTAGTATATATATATATATATATATATATATATATACACATTATATAGGATAGGATTGCTTAAATGGGGGTGGGAGAGCCTTTTTCATCAGGAGGAGATGCTCTTGGCAGACAAAATACATAATCCATATAACTGGACTGATAGCCAGCCATATGCACTATACTGCCAAACTGGTCATTAAAAAATTGAACCGCTTTCTTACACCTTACACCAAACAGCTGTTGCCCTTAAAACCCCTCTTCAGCCCCCACCTTAGGTTCTGCCTTTGCAGTTCACCCAGATTAGGTTCTGATTTGTCAGTTTCTATGCCAGTCAGCATCAAAACTCCACCTCCTAGGCAGCCATTGGCTCCTCACACTTTGTCCAGATTTGGTTCTGATTGGTCGGTTTCTATGCCAGTCAGTGTCTCTGGGCCTATCAATGGGCCTGATCAGAGAGGCAGGGCTGATCAGCAGCTGCAGCAGAGGCCCAAGAGAAAGAGAGGCATGGCTGCTGGCCAGGCCCCAAGAGAAAGAGAGAGGCAATGGCTGATCAACAGTTGCCATGGAGGCTTTGGATCAGACCCTGCTTCTCTCTCCAGGCCTCACTTTGGGCCTGATCCGCAGCCCCCTCGGCAGTCAGTGCTGGGTCACCATGGCAACCCAGCACTGACTGCAGGACTGACTTCCAGTTGGTTGAGCCTTTGGTCATTTTGGATGTTACAGACCCTGGGTTTTTATATATTAGGATTGTCTTCATTTTTCACTTACTCTTAAATCATAGTTTAATGCAACCAAGTAATCTAGGGCCATGGTTTTTTTTTTTTTGTGTTTGTGTTTTTTCTTCAGTACATTGAAGATTTTCTACTGACTTTGGTCATATGTTTTTGCTCATAAGAAGGTAGATGGCAATCTCTGTCATCTCTTTTCTGTCCAGTAGCTTCACTGTGATTGCTCTATTTGTGACTTTATTTTTATTCATCTGGCTTGATATTTACTGAAATAGTTTTCTAAACTGAAGACATGTTTTTTCTTTACTTTAGAAAAGTTTGCAGCCATTTTATGTTGGATTTTTATCTCCCTTTCTCTCACTTTTTTTCTTTTGACATTCCCAGTGAGTAAAACTGATTCTATCTCTGCTTTGACATGCTTTTCTGTGTTATTTTATTATTTCAATCTTCCATTCATCAGTTATCTTTTCTTTAGCTTTGTTCCTTCTACCATATACCCTAATCACAAGTTTTATTTCAAATACTATATATTTATTTAAGATTTATAAATAAGCGGTTCTTATTTTATAATCTTATGTTTTTATGTTTTATTGCTTTAGAATATTAATCTTTTATCTCATTGAGAATTTTAAACATTCTGTTTTATTTTAGAGTAAATTGCTTAATGTTTATACATCATAAATACAAAACAAGAGGAAGATGTTTTAGTTCAAATCAGTTACAGCAATTTTATTATGAATCAGAAATATTCTCAAAAGGTATCATGCTTAAATCATGGGATATATTTCTACAAAATAGTCCTATAGTGGACAAAGGAATAGAGGCATATTAGGAAAAGACTATTATTCAAAATTATTTATTTTAATTTTAATTTTTAAAGTTTTATATAATGGGTTATAAAATTTGTCAAATATTTTTCTCTTATTTCAAGTCAATCCATCATTCAGTACTTTAAGCTGATTAATTGAAATATAACAAGAATATTTAATTTTGTCCATTGAATTCACTCTCCATTCTTCCCCATCTTACTCTGTGTGCAGAGAGGCTTACTTTTATGGACTATATTAGTGGGCATCCTCACCTTCTGCCTTCTTGTTGGGTTTGGCCAATGGAAGACTCCAGCAGGATTCCAGGGGCAAGAAGAGAGAGAGTGTGAAATCAGGGTATTTATTCCCTTAGCGTCCATCTAGGAGGTAGCTTTCAGTGCACTACTTAAGGATCTATTTCTTATTAGGAGACCTTCTGGCTTTTAGTAACCACTCCCTCTCTGTCTTCTTCAGGTTTAATAGTGGTAATGACCCCTACTGTTGTGCTGGGGTAATGCACTATTCCTGTTGGCTTCCCTAAACCTTGCACACAAACTTTGTAATTAGGCTTTCTTCCAAATTCTTATTAATTACTTATTTGAGTATGCTATGTTTTCTGCAAGAACTCTGATTGATATATAAATATTTTATATCTCCTTTCAAAATATTTCTTATTAATGTATTCTAAACCTTGAGATATGACATACCAAGTTACTCAGGCCAGATATCTAGCTGACCTCCTGGTATATTCTTTTTCTCTCAGCACTCATAGCTTATTCACAACCAATTCTCCCTCTTTAACATCTCTTTATACTTACGCCCACTGACTAGAGCCCTATAATCCAATATTTATAAGTTTCTCAATATAACTCCCTTCCCCAGGCTATACTCACCCATATGTCCCACACATTGGTGCATTTCAAAAATACAAAACTGGGCACATCTCATAATCCTTAAAACCCTTTGATGCATCCTCCTCATCCACAGATCTGAGTTGAAAGTCCTGAGAATGACATGGAAGACTCTTTAAAGTCTAGATCTGACTGACTCTTTTCTTTCCTTTACACAGTATGCTTCAGACACACTGAAGTGGTTGACATTTTGAGAACTTACTAGACTGATTCATGTCATCATGCTTTGTGCATGCTGATTGCTCTGAGGGGCAGCCCCTTCTTGACCTTGTCCACCTGGTAAATGTATAATCATTTTTTCAAGATACAATTCAAACATCAAATTCTCTTTATATTCTTTCCTGATTTACTTGAAAATCATGTAGAATTTGTCACTACTTACATTCATTCTGTCAATAAATACCTATAAACACTATATATGACACAGTATTCTATCATTAAAGATACAGCACTAAACAAAAAGGTATGGTCCCTACTCTTTTGAAGCTTATAATCTAGGAGAGGGATAAAGACAATAAATAAAAACAGTTAAATATATAGTATGTAAGTGTGATTAATTCTAGGGAGTAACACGAAGCAAATTAAGGAATTTTGGGATTCCTAGGAGGAAATGCTATTTTATACAGGATGGTCAGGGTAAGTATTATTGACACGTGATATTTGAGCAGAGACTTAAGTGAAGTAAGAGAGCAAGCCATGTAGGTAATTGAGATAATAGGATGCTAAGCAAAGAGCCAATGGTTTCAAAAGGCCAGTGGCAAGTATGCACTTGATACTTTGAAGGAATAGCAAGGTGGCCAGTGTGGTGAAAAGATATGACTAACGTAGAGAATCATAGGAAATGAGATCAGAGATATAGGAAACTTGAAAGATACTTGCATTTTACTCAGAAAATGATGGGGAGCCATTTTGAGTGAAACACTAAAATGGACCTACTTACATTTTAAAAGGATTGCTCTGGCTCTCTGCTGAGAGCAGTTTGTAACTCAGCTAGGGCAGAGACAAAGAGGCCAGATAGGAGGCTCCTATAATCCAGGAAAAGACAATGGTGATGTGGACCAGGGTGGTGGCAGTGAGAAGGGCTTAAGTTTAGGATATATTTTCATAGTAGATCCAACAGATATATTAAAGGATTAGATGTGAAGGAGGTAGAGAGATACGCATAGGGAAGGAGAGGTAGAAAGAGGGAGGGAGAAAGAATGGGAGCAAATGGGGGGGAGGGGAGAGAGAGAGAGAATGAGAGAGAGAGAGAGAGAAAGAATGAGAGAAAAAGAGAGAGAGAGAACGTTAAGAATGACTTCAAGGTATTCACTTGAGCAAGTGGGAGGTTGGAGTTGCTATTTCCTGCCATGTGGACATTCAGCAGGAGGAGTTTTTGGTGGCAAATAAATTTAGTTTAGGACATATTAAGTTTGAGCCATATACTAAGCACCTCAGTGGGGCTTTCAGATAGATGGTTGAAATATATAAGCCCAGAGTTCATGTTAGAGATCTGTGATAAAGACCTATAGTTCCTGAAGAACTGCAGTTCTCTGTAATAACACCTATGATATTTTATCTTATCTTAAATAAACTATAAGCTCTTTAATGCCAGCAACTATGTGTGATTCAACTTTGTATTCATAGAACATAGACCAATACTTAATAAATGCTTATTGAAAAAAAAACGAATTTGTGCATGACCCTCATTTACCCTCCTCTTGCTCTTCTCCCTTTTCCTCTCTAATTCTCATCTCCTTGAAGAGAGGAGACCTGCTGGCCCATCTAGTTACTTTAGAACCCAGTAGGTCCTCCATATATACTTGGTTACATTGAATTAATATACCATGCTTTATTCAGGTCAATTTACATCTGTATTTAGAACATGTTTTTCAGATTAGAAGTATAATTATAATTTTGAGATGGGCTTTCCTACAAACCACATTTCCCTCTATTGATTGGTACCCTTTAAATGTCAGGCAAAATAAAACCTAAGTGGGGAAAAAATGGAGAAATTTATTCCATAGCCAAATACAATCAACTTTTGTATGCTCAAATATTATCAGTAGCATTAATATATCCTTCCATTTTATAGTGTCTTGTAGTTTCCAAAGACCTCTTGTACACATTTTCTCCTCTAATTCTTATAACCACTCTGTGACTGAGGGCCAGTGGGGACGTGACTTACCAAATACTGTGCAATTATTAAATGGCAGAGCTTGGACTCAGACTCGTTTTTTGAGTGACTCTTCTCTCTATATCATCTTATCTTATTGGTCTCTATATTTTTAGTAAAAATAATGTTGAATTTTAAAGCTCTATTTTTTACTGAAGCTGTGTCCTAACTCTGTGCCATAATGACTTTTTAGAGCAATGTGGAAGACAGTGTGGTGAAGTTTGAAGGTAACTTCTCACATCTGTTAGAATGGCTACTATAAACACACACACACACACACACACACACACACACACACACTCAAAGGATAACAAGTGTTGTTGAGGATAAGGAGAAATGGAAACCCTTGTGCATTGTTGGTGTAAATTGGTGCAGCCAGTATGGAAAATGGCATGAAGGTTCCTCAAAAACCTAAAAATAGAATTACTATCTGATGCAGCAATCCCAATTATGAGTATTTGTTGGAAAGAATGGAAATCAGGATCTTTGAAGAGATATATGCACTCCCTTGTTCATTGCAGTGCTATATACAATAGCCATGTTCTGAAAACAACCTAAATGTGCCTTGATGGATGAATGGATAAAGAAAATGTGACATGCACACACATACATTCACACAAAGGAATATTATTTACCCTCCCCCCAAAGGAAATGCTATAATATAGATGGACATTGTGCTAAGTGAAATAAGCCTATTTAAAAAACACACACACAAATACTACATAATTCCATTTACATGAGGAATCTTTCAAAGAGTTATACTTATAGAAAGAGAGTAGAGTAGTGATTGCCAGGGCTGGTGGGAGGGGCTGGAGAGGTTGCTATGGGTATAAAGTTTTTCTTATATAATTTGATTAAGTTCTAGAGATCTGCTATACAACATTGTATCCATACTTAACAATATTGAAGTGTACAATTAAAATGTTGTTAAGAAGGTAGCTCTCAAGTTAAGTGTTCTTACCATGATAAAAAAATCACCTGGAGGTGACTGTTGCCCAGAATAGAGAACTTAGGGCTCCACTTTCCTGACCAAATGATGGAAAGCTCACTGATTTGCACAGCAGGTTGTAAGCATGAGGTACGAGCAGCATGGTCAGCTCGGCACTGACCCCCGCCAACGAAGGAGACAGTACTGCTGGCATCAACTGGTGATTTCTAGCTTCACATTTTCAGTTGTCATCAGGATGATAGTCGTTTGCTGAATTACATTTTCCCAAATTATAAGTTAATGTCATTGTTTGCTTCTTTTCATACCAGCCAGACTCATTTTTCTTTCTTTTTCAGGGAACTCCCCCACCCACCCTGTCCACCAAAAGGTACTTGGCATTTATTCCATCAATATATCCCCTGAATATTTAGGAAAGGACCCGGAGAGGAGGTGGGATTGACACCATGGCCATTGCTCTTATCTTGGACAGTTGTCCTTTCAGAACCAACATTTAGAGTATTTTCTTTCTCTTTTAAGTTCACTGTAGTGCAAGACAGACATCAAAAGGGCTGTTTGCATTGCTTACAAGATGCAGGCCACATAGCATATTATACAACATGGTGTATTGTGGTGAAATATGCTGGCCTCCCTCCCTCTCTCTGAGAGGGTCTTCATGAGTGTTTTTATTCCCTCCAGTGAGGAAGATGCATTCACACATCTGGAATGCTTCCACAATCTGTCTGCACAAAGCTGGAGGGGGATTAATGTACCCTGGCTCTGCGGTCTCATGCCATCACAGCACATCACAGAACCTTCCCTGGAGAAGCTCTAGGGTGTCCACTGCCGCAGCTGCAGCTTCATTCCAGCTGGGGGAGACTTGCCCGTGATGCAAGCATCCTTCTCTTCATGCTGCTCACCAGGATACACCGCACTGGGGACGTGACACCTGGATCATGCTGGAGTTAGGTCTCTAACTGTAGTTGCACGTCCACCCAGACTCCATCTCCCTTCCCCCCAGCATCTTGTGTGTGTGTCCAAATTTGACAACTAAGTCTGAATTATGCCCTCTACCTGGTTGTCCATGTCATCTTCCTGTCTGACAGTTGCCTTCCTGGGTCCTTTTACTGGTTTGTGCAGGTCAGGAACGTTTCTCAGATGTTGAGCTAAAATAACCGGCATGATTAGGAAATTTTCACAAAAAGCCTTTATTCAATTATGCCTTCATGGTTTAGTTGTTGGGGTCAGAATATTAATGGTGTCTATTACAAGGCATCTTCATCAGATATAATAAGGCTATGGATGCTCAGATGCTATCATGATCTGAATTAGAATCTACAATAACACAACTCTACTGTTGTATTCATTCTCTGCACCACTATTTCATAGAAATCCAAGTGTGGAAAGTATTATTTTCATTTATAATTTTTACAGAATATAAAAATTTCACACATCTAAATTTCAAGTTATCTTAATCCTCTCTTTAAATTTTATGGAGCTGCCTACCCTTCGCTTTGATCAATATAATACTTACTTAGAAATGATAAAGAGGGAAGCAGGTATTGAAATTGTAGGAGCACATGAGGAGCAGGTCTCATACTTGCTACAAAGAACAGATGCTTAGGTCTTATCTTGGTCTCTTTCTCTAAAATTGGGCAAAATATTAATTCTGTATATTTCTTGTTCTCCAAACTGCATATCTTTAATTTACTCCGATCTCTATAGAAGCACCCTCCTGATATTCTCTGGACCTGTACCTTTGTCCTAGGAAATTTGAGAAACATAAGCTTCTGATTTTACTAGGTCTGAGAATTCACAAGAAAAGAAGACCATGAAAAACATGAGCTCTTTGTACAGTAGAAACTAATAAATATTTTTAAAAATCCAATGTGATTTGAAGCAGTTTTCAATTGGTGCCTTTCAAATTTATTTTAGCAAAGTGCATACAAATTCATATATTTGTTGCAAGTCATGCGGAAGGCCAGAGCCGGGGGTCATGTGGGATTTTGTGTGAAGGCCAATGTCTCCTTGTTCTTTCAGGCACACTACTCCATGAGAGGAACAACTCCCTGGGAGAGTCTCATTTACATTGCCACTCTAAGGAGGGGCGATGAAAACAAATAAATGTACTCAGAACAAAACACAAATGTAAATTAGTCATAATAACAGAAACATAAAACTGTGGAGCCAACACTGTAACTTCTTCAAAGTTTAAAGTAAGAACTGTGGAAAACTGAACTCTAATGGAAAATATCTTAGATTTCTGGCTTGAATTCCTATACCAAAGAGAATTTATCTATTTGCTGGTATATCATCCAGTCATTGGAAGTTTACAGCTATTGTTCTTATACACTATTCCCAGTTAATTATTAATTTTTGACATAACCCAAGGAAATCAATCTCTCCTATTTAATCTTCTTCTGGGATTAAGACTACCTAGATTGGTTCAGATTATAAAGCGAGACTATTAAAAATGCTCTCTGAATACAGTCATCTCCAGCAACACACACATGCTCATGTATTTAGGAGCACATGTACACACAGGCACATAAGTGTGTATGCACAGACATGCACTATTTCAGGGGCTGGCAGTAGGACAATTCAGTTCTTCCCCAAATATACCTAGTGCTCTTTGCATCCTCCTTTCACTAGAGCCCGTCTGTTAGTGGTTCAGTCTAAGGGATTGGAAAGATGAGTGGCATTTTAGGAATCTGCTCTGAAGATGATTAAGATGGACTGCTTACGGAGCAGAGTAGAACATCTTTGCTGTGTATAGCACACAGCAGTAGGCCTGCCAGGTTCCTGGCCCATTTAGTCTGCTTCTTTGACCTGGGGCCACTCTTACTTGGCACTGAATAAAATCTGATTTGCAATATTTGGAAATGTACTCCTTATCTGGGCTGCCCCCTTTCAGTTCCTGGCTCTCTGTATGCTGCATAGGGTTATGTAGTAGGTATACTGAGGACATATTATCTCCAATTTATTTTAAGAGTTATTTATCACTCCAAGATTAGAGAGGTTGCCCTGGCTTCAGTCTCAGGGCTAGTGCATAGTTTGATCTTGGGTCTGCTGGACTCAAGTTACTGCTTCTAAACCCTCTGCCACACTGTATCCAGAGTTTGAAATCTAGCTTGACTAAAGGGGCCATCCTAAATTCAAATTAAGAAGGAAAGATAGAGAAGCTTATATATTCATTAAATTTATTTACAAAGAATAACAGTAACTTCTCTTACAGAAACCCTTATTCAAGAAGTTTCTTGAGTCACAATAGCCTGAGGTTCGATAGGGTTATGATAAATAACAACAATGAAACAGAAATTTATGGCTTACCACCCATTAGTAAGTCACAAGAATCCCACTTAAACCAAAATTAATTTTAGACTGTAATAAAGAATAAAATGCATTTATTTGAGCAAATGGAGCCACAGCTCAGGTGACAAAGATTAAGGTAGCAACTTAAACTGTGTTCCTGGAGACAAAGGGGAGTCCAGCTGCCTTTTAGAGCAAAACTGCCTGCCCAGGTTCCCAATTAGGTCGATTTTATGTAAATGAGGTATCCAAGCAGTGCAGTTCTGATTGGATGGGGCACAGCTCAGTCCTTTGGTAGAAAGATGAAACCAGAGATTCTTTGCAATGGTTACTAAGATGGTGTAAACAGGCAGAGCATAGCATGGGGAGCAGAAAGTTTAGTCTGAGTTTCTTCCTGGTTCACAAGTTATGACAAAAGCCCCTGTCAGCAGATGGACACTAGGTTTTTATTATTTATAAAATTTGGGCCCTGGGTTGACCATGGGAAGTCCATCAAAGCAGATAAATCCCTTCACAGGTTTCACAACAAATAAACCTTTCCTTTGGGGTCCACACCAGGCATCTTAGAGAATTTTCCTTGTGAGGGCTCCCATGTCTTTCCACCTCTCAAGGTGGCTTTCTCCTCCCAGTCCTTCATGTTGGTCTCTGGTCTTCAGCTTTCCCCAGTGCTTCACTCATGGCCAGCCTTGGGGTTGGCATTCTTTCTCACGTTCCTCATTAGTGATAATGTTGCTATGATCCTTACTGCTCTTCTCCTTGACTCACTGAACTGGAAAGATTATACCCTCATACTTTATTTCCTAGGACACAAAGCTGCACTGAGTTCTTAGTTTCTCATTGTTCTTTCAGCAACGCAGCATTCTAGTTTCCATTTCTTTCTGGTCTCCTAGTTCTCTAGTCACCAAGTTCATTCTTTTTGAGGGCAGTTGGGAAGATAATCTGAGTGCTGTGCCCCACACTGTAGTGAGAACCCAAAGCCAACTTCAGTCACCTTGCCTCTCCCTCCCCATCAGGAGCCTAGATGTCAAGGAGTGGCCTGTCTGCCAGGAGAGCTCTCTCTCTGGACTTCAGTCCTCAGCCTCATCATGTCTAGTCACTGTATTTTTCCTAAGGCTACTTGGGTCTCCAGGCAGGCCCAGACATCACTAAATTATTGGTTTCACATATCTAGGCCCTTGGTGTGGGACCTTTGCTTCCTATTTTTTTGTGCCTTTTCTTATATGTTCTCACTTCAATAGTCACATGTCAGATCTTGTTAACACTCTGAAAATGAGCTCTTGTCTTTTTGAATGCCCCCACCTTTATCCATCCAACTCCTGAATAATATAATATCCTAATTTTTCTGTCTTTTATGATGAGTGTTTCTGTACAAATTGTTTCCCCTAGGACACAGGGCCCTATAATTAGGTTGAACGAGGTCACATACTAGTACATCCCTATGATATGTGCCAGGCTGCTGCACCTGGAAGCACTTTTGTTCCTCATCCAAGGGCTCCAAATTGAGATATTCCTACATTTGCTGGTGAGCCTGGGAGTCTTTTGGCATCAGAGGAAGATAATTTGAACTACTTTTATGTTTCATCTAAAGAGAAGTAAACAGTAAACTACATGGTCTCTATGTTTTGACAGTGTTGCCTTTAGTTTGAATGAAAAAGGTACCTTAACACACATGGTCCATGAGGGTTCCTGGAGGAATGACAGTCATTTGGTCACTGATTGTCTGCATAGAGACTCATACTGTTATTTGTGTTTGTCTGGCTAAGCAGATGGCAGGTTATGTTATCTGACTTTACTAAATTAAACCTCACCACATGGTTCAGTGGCATATAAAAATGGCTGCAAAAGATCACCAATTAAGATAATACTAATAATTCTGGCAAAAGGAAAACAAAAGATGGTGCTGACTCTTCTGCAATCCATGTAAACTTTAAAAAGCGAAATTAGGAGGGAAAAATATGTAATCTGACATAAAAAAAGAAATAAAAATAATTGGGAATTCAAAAAAGAATCAGGAAGACTCTTTAATATATGGATTTAAAGTCATTATGATTACAAATTATGAATCTCATTTAAGGATATATATCTGCGGTTTGAAATATCAACCATTGCATTTAAGAAGACATTGGAAAACTAAGACCCCAAAGCATTATTGATAATATTTTAAGTGAGAGCTAAAAATTATTTGGTACCATTAAAAATAGAAAATAAATCCACTAACAAAATAAAAGTACAATAAGAAATAAAAATTACTTTAAAATATATTTCATTTTTATCTTATCTTCATAATAGTTATTTTTTATAGGTATCATATATGATATAAATATAAATATATAATTCATAAATAATGAACTGTGCATATATGGATGTATTTTTTGATACTTTTGTATTGATAGGAATAAGTGACCAAAATAGATGCTAAAAATGGTGCCTCTGAGAAAAAGAAAAAAAAAGAAGAGTAGTATGTTCTTATGCATCCTTGTACTAGAAACATTTAAAAAATCATTGTACAATGAGTAAAAAGGAATTACTTTTCATTGTCTTCCTTCCTATAATTTTACCTTAGAATTTCTCCTAATTTCAATGGCATCTCTATTATTTTTCCCCCTTTTAAATGGAAATACCCGACTGGCTTCATCTTAAGATATTAATACTGTGAAATTAAGGCCAAGCACATTACATCCTCATTCCACACCCTCCACTGCTTTCCCATGTCCACACCCCTACAGTGGCCTTCAAAGTCCTATAGGATCTCTGCCCTCCTCTACCCTCCCAATGTCATCAACTACAATCTCCCTGTCTTTACAAATCCTGCTGGCTGGCCCCCCTGCTCCTCGCACATGTCAGGCAGCTCCTCCCTCAGACTTGTTTTCCCAGATTTTCACATGGTTGAGGTCTTGACCTACTTGTGTCTTTTTTCAACTATTACCTTCTTAGTGAGACCTTTATTGGGCCCTCAAACAACTCTTACCTTTTTTCTTTGTATTATTTATCCCTAGACACTTATCACTATCCAACATACTATCTAGTATTTCATTGATCTGTTTTATGTCTGTGATCCTCTAGTAGAATGTATGTTCAGGAGGGTAGAATATTGTGTTTATTTATCCAGCCTTAATGCCTGAACACTGTCTTGCACATAATTAATAAATATTTGTTGAAAAAAATAAACAAGTGAACAAATATATTGCATGTTATATTTAAACTTAGTTAAAAGATAATTTAGTTATAATTTTAACTCTTATAAAACTTAACTATTGTAGTTTTATAACACACTAGAGGCCTGATGCACGAAATTCATGTAAGAGTAGGCCTTCTCAAGCCCTGGCTGCCTCAGCCCTGGCTGCCTCAGCCCTTGCAGCCCCAGTGGCTGCCTCGGCCCTCGATAATCGTTCCACTGTTCGGCTATTCATTTGCTGTTTGGCCGTTTGTTCAATTTGCATGTTATGCTTTTATTATTATAGATGGAAAGGGAGGCTTGGTTCACTCAAGGACCAGTGACTTCTTAGAAGGGCTCAATACGTTTGTTTTGAGGCATCATATTTGAGAAGAGGACAAAAGATTTCATCAGAAATAATTTGCCCTTTCAAAAGAGAAAATATTTAATTTTGAAGACCTATGCATCTTTAAAATTCCAGAAAATGTATTTAGAAGAATTCTCTCTCTTTTTTTAATCCTCACCCAAGGATATTTTTCCATTGATTTTTAGAAAGAATGAAAGAGAGAGAGAAAGACAGAGAGAGATATCAATGTGAGAGAAACACATCGATTGGTAGCATCCTGCATGTACCCGACCAGGGCCTGGGTCAGGGAGGAACCTGCAACCAACGTACATGCCCTCGATCAGAATCGAACCCAGGACCTTTCAGTCTGCAGGCCGATGCTCTATCCACTGAATAAAACCAGCAAGGGCTAGAAGAATTCTCGTTTGATACATTTACTTCCTGGAATATCAAAAGGCTCTAGGTAGAAAATACTTAGGAAGAATCTAAGCTAAATGACTCAATGTATAAATGAAGATTGAATTAATAATGGGATCCTCTTTAAGCATTTTCTATGGTCTTTAGAGAGGATTAAGTTCATGGAAAAGTAATTGGAAGTAATACAGATTAAAAACTATTTAATTTATTCTCTATTGTTATAGAAAACTAACCAAAATAAACTACCTGTGGAGTCATAGAGATACCAATTTGGGAGGAAATTAAATTCCAGTGGCGCCATAGAATGATTTAGGGAAGCAATATGATAGGATGAATCCACTGAAGAAAAAGACATTTTACAAATAACTGTAGAGAAGTGAAACAGCATGAGAGTAACATCAACTCTAGAAAGCATGAGCATTGGGAGCAATTCCCATCTTTTGGAAGGGGAGACATCTTATAGGATGACTGTAGAGCAGGTTTCTGTCAGTGAAAATAAAGAACTTCTGCAGCAATTTAGTCAGAGTTATTACCAAACTTCACAGAAAATACTCACTTTAAAGGGAATTGATAGCACAGATACTTCCTTCTCTTGTGGCTCAATCTAATTCTGGCCTGAAGGTAGTGGAGAAAATAAGAACTCATGGGGATGATGGTGTCTTTAAGTTATTTCCTCTTCTCTGCTAGTACCACTCTTTTATCAGCAAGGAAGGCTTTCAGGAAAGAGGTCATGCACCAATTATCATCAGTTGCATACACAACTTGGCAGGACTTTCCTGAAGTCACACATTTCCAGGACCTAACTGAGATAATTGCAAAAATGAACCACATGGTTACTTTTCATCTGCCCTAAAAAGACCCCTGTGCAGCAACTTATTCTTCAGAAGCTTTTATAGAGCAATCAGGTTGTCATGGGCTGCTGAATAATTGGTCTCACTTTTTATTGTTTCTGATTTTTTCAGATAGAAATACTAATTATAGGATATACAGTTTATTTTGATAGCATTGTTGGGTTGGCCAATATTCAACTTTTTATGATACCGTGTATGTATTAAGTTTTTTTTGTATGTATTAAGTTTTAAAAATGTAATATTGCCTTCATTATTCTGATGCAAGATCTCTCTACATTCTTTATAAATGGAGAAAGATCTTTTAATGGTAATCAATCCATAATCAATTATAATATTGTGAAATTTATTATGTGGAGGAGCTTTCTTGCTAATTTTAAAATCCTTGAAGCTAAGGGCTTTATTTGATTTTTCTTTCTTTACAACATTGTATTTGCACATGATAGATGCTCAGTAAAAGTTTCTTACATAAATGAATCTAACATGTAGGTGAGGAGACAATATACAATCTAATGGAAACATTAACATGGAGTACTAAATGTCAAAAAGGTGTTACAAATAAGTTCTAACGAACCCCTGCAGTGAAGGGACCTACGGTGGAAGCTGAATTTAAACTGTATATTGATAAATGAGTAGGATTTCAACAACTGGAGAAGATGTTAGGGTATCCTAGCAAGGTAGTGATAGGAGTAAAGACCTAGAGGTGGAAGTATATTAGGTGTGTTCTGGGCATTGTGAAGAGATTAAATTAGCAGAGGGAGCAAGCCCAGAATGACAAAGGAATGGGTTTTAGACTTTGTACTGTGGAAATGTTGAACTGTGTACAGTTATAGAATTCATTCATTCACCAAATACTAATAGACTGCAGGGGAGATGGTAGAGACACAGGCTATGGACAGACATAGTCACAAAAAAGTGCCATAAAAGTGATAGGTGTGCTGAAGAATGTGTGGATTAGTATATGGTAGTTGACTCTGTCTATGTTGGCTTAGTACACAGGGCTGCTGGGCCCAAGCACTGTCTTTTAAGTTGAACATTTTACATTGTGCTCTGATAGAGAAAGAAAGCAATGTCTGCATGAAGAAGGGTCCCAGATGCCCAAACCCATGAGCCATCTCCAGGCAATTCACCTCATTGTCCAGTGTTTTCCATGAGAGCTGAAATCCTCCTTGACAAACCAGACAACCTCCAATAGCACTAATTATTAGTGTTTTTCAAGGGCTCCAAGTTTATCACGAGTCATGTAGAAAATTTCTAAATTATTTTTAAGTTCTTCAAAAATCACAGGGAAGAGTCATCATATTCTTTAACAGTTAACATATAGGAAGGACATTAACATTTTCTTTCCTTTGATCAAAACAGACAATAGAAAATGACCAGGATTTCCATATATTTTAGTGACTGTGAAAATAAAAATAAAGGACACATACAGAATTTTTGTTGTTTTTTACCCCCTTTTAGGGAGTACCAAGAACTAATAAGTAACCAATTTAATTTTTGGCAATGTAAAGAATTATCACATTATTTTAAATCTGTACTAAAAAGACATTCATTTTCCTAAATCTATGATACAGACTTTTAGCTTTCAAGTAAGAAGAGACTATGTTTTGACTACATCTGTAGAGAAGTCACCTTAGCCCTTACTAGAAATTTATCTTTCCTTAAAAGTGAACTTCATCTGTAATAGTGTCAACAATAAAAATAATTTTTTTTAAAAAAAGTAAACTTCAAGAAAACAAATCTAGTCCAGCCGGTGTGGCTAAGTGGCTGAGCTGGACCTATGAGTCAGGAGGTCAGGGTTTGATTATTGATCAGGGCACAGGCCTGGGTTGCGGGCTCAATCCCAGTAGGGAGCGTGCAAGAGGCAACCAATCAATGATTTTCTCTTATCATTGATGTTTCTTTCTCTCCCTTTTCCTTCCTCTCTCTGAAATGAAAAAAAAAAAAAAAAAAAAAAAACAACTATTTTTTTTTTTTAAAAAAAGAAAGAAAACAAATCGCCCTAGCCAGTTTGGCTCAGTGGATAGAGTGTCGGCCTGCAAACTTGAAGGGTCCCAGGTTCCATTCTGGCCAAGGGCACATGCCTGGGTTGCGGGCTCTATCCCCAGTGGGAGGCGTGCAGGAGGCAGCCGATCAATGATTCTACATCATCATTGATGTTTCTACCTCTTCCTTCCTCTCTGAAATCAGTAAAGAAATATATATTTTTTTTAAAAAAGAAAGAAAACAAATCTATTCAGCATCTTACTCTAGGCCCAGGAGCTTTGCTTCAGCTGAGACAGCTGATGGCTTTCGCAGTCCAGCTCTCAGTCCCACAGCTTAGTGGACTAAAAGGGTGCTGTGAAATCAGAGAGCAGCTGTTCTAGAACCACCTAAGCACAATTGGACTTGGTGTTAATGACTTCGGCAGTTTAGAAAAATGAAAACTGAGGAGTATGCCCTCTCACAAGGCTAAAGGAGGCAAGACAGTATTCATATTTCCAGTGAAATTTGGTGTTGGTAAGTAGCTGTGGTTAGGGTCCTTGCCCTGCTATGGATGGTTCAGGGGAACACTGACATGCTTCCCCTTTCTGTCCTAAAGAAACTCCACATCAAGGACCATATAAGCAACCTTGTTTATGATTGACCTTGTCTAAGAATCAGTTTTACATCAGGATTACCTGCTTGTAGGTGGTTTTACCTGACTTTTTCCTCAGCTTTTCAGCATTTCCCCGCCTAGACCTCACAGTCCTGTCTTCCCAATAATCTACGACTCCCTACCTTTGCTCCTTGCTCTGATATCTAACTCTATATGCTGTGCATCCTTTACCTTGACCACCTGGACTTCTGACATCTAGCTTGTGCTTGCATTAAGCCAGAAGTGCACTTTCATACAGTTGTCAGGTTAGCTAGTCCTGACCTTCACTTTGATTTTCTTGCTGAACTGCCATTCTCAGACAACGTACCACTGTAAGACCTCATTAGGGAGGTTTGTGGAGTCACTTCCTTGGGAAGTTTTCATAAGAAAGGCTGAATAAACTTGCTTAGATATATGAGTCTGGTCTTGGACTCCAAGGCATCCTAATGATTTGATAATCCTCACCAACATTGTTGCTACAAACCACACAGTGCCCTGAAGAGAGGAAGAACTTATGTGGGTTACAAACATTTCCTGATAACCTTGTCTCAGGTTCAATTTCATGAGATGTGTCATGTGTGTGTGGACCCAAGTCTCAGGAAAAAACAAATGTGGAATTATGATTATATAAACCAAAGCAAAAATCACAGACATGAAAAACTTTTATTTTTTCTCAAACCATTAAATATTTATAGTAACAAATCTAAATTGATATTTGTATAATTTGTTTCACCTTTAGAAAGATTTATGACCACTTGAAGACACTTTTATTTAAATGGTTGTGTCTTGAGATTAATAACAATAAATATTAATTAAAAAATAAATTTTTGAGTTTTTTATTTAAGAGACTAAAAAAGGTCAGGCCTGACCTAGCCAGTGTTGCTCAGTGATTAAATCATCAGCCTGCACACCAGAGGGTCACAGGTTTGATTCCCGGTCAAGGACGTGTACCTGGGTTGCAGGTTCAATACCTGGCCACAGTCAGGGTGCATATAGGAGGCAACCAATTGATGTCTCTTTCACATCAATGTTTCTCTCTCTCTCTCTCTCTCTCTCTCTCTCTCTCTCTCTCTCTCTCTCTCTCCCCCGCTCCTCCTCCTCCTCCTCCCCACTCCCTACCACTCTCTCTAAAAATCAATTGGGGCAGGAAGCAAAACTTGAGTCTGGTGCCTTAGACCACTTGGCCATCCTGGCTTGCATGGGGTGGGAATGGCTTGGGGCGGGGGGGAAGCAGGGAAAAAGGAGACATATGTAAAACTTTAGACAATAATAAATTTAAAAAATCAATGGGAAACATATCTTCAGGTGAGGATTAAAAAAAAAAAAGAAAAAAAAAGCCAAGCCCTCGTGAATTAAGCCTCCCATATACATCTAGGAGAAGGAGAGAGCTGTGTGAAGGAGAGACTGACTCTCTAGCCCAGGAAGGGGCAAAATGAGAGCATGTCTTGAAAACAGAGGACAAGATGAATCAACATCAGGCATCAAAGAGTCTGGGAAGGATAAGGCCCTGGCTAGGCTGCCTCATATCAACCCACTGTGGGATGTGCAGGACCCCTCAGAGGTGAGGTGAGGCAGGTAATGGGATTAGGCTCAAGGAAGCCCTTCTCTTTCTCCCGGTGTGTTGGTGTAAGCACACAGGGCTGCTGGCTTGGCCCTGCCTTTCATGTTGGACATTTCCACTGTGCCCCATTAAAGAAGACATTAGCTGTGTGGGGCAGGGCCCCAACTGCTCAGCCCTGGGAGCTGTCTCCAGGCAATTCATCTCACTTCCAACTGTCCAGTGTTTTCCCACAGAAGCTGAAATTCTACCCGACATACTGACCACCAGACGGCCTGAGTGAATTCCACGCATCATTACGGGAATTCTGACCCAGAAATGCACCTCAGTAGGTAAGAAGTTAAAAAAACACAAACAAACAGGGGAAATAAACAGAGATAAAACATTCTTGAGCTCCGGGGAACTCAGAAAGGGTATTTGGAGCACAATTCACACTTGGGCCAGCCAGCTCTGTTCATGCTGATAAGTCTTTTTGAGAAAAACAAATGAATTCATATCTGATAAACTAGCACATTGATAATACCAAATTCCTTTTGCCTTTCTAAGGCTCTATCAGGGAGGGGGATAGATAAGTTGTTGCTGTGCAAGGGCTGAGAGAGGTCAGATTTACTGTAGATGCTACACAATGGAATATTTCTCAGCTAACTCAGTTTCACAGGGATTGTACCGATAAATGCCCCTTCCTCCAAGTAATTAAGACATGCCTTTATCCGCATACCTGCTATTAGAATGGCAGTTGATAAAATCTCTTTCAAGAGTGTCTATTGTTCCAAATCAAATAAGAACAGCTGAGAGGATCCCAGGGGAGTTTTTGTGATTAAAAAAAAAATGTTTTTGAAGGGATAGTTCAGGTGTTGTCCCTTCTAAATGGTACTGCCCATCACATACATAAAAGTTATTCTCCCTGTAAATAGCCCCAGACACCCAGCAACCTAGTGACCCCAGAGAAAAGCAAGGTAAATCAATTAGAGACTTGGTCTGGGTTCTGATTTGCTGGTTCTCTGGGTTACAGAGCAACTTCTGAATTCTGCCTCTGGAGTTAGCACTGACTTACACTTGTCATTTATTCTTCATGATGTTAAATCATCAAACAAAAAGCAAAAAAGTGCTTGAATAATCTAGTGCCTGTAAGCAGGGCATATACAAAATGGAAAGAGAGACCAGTGGAGCAATTTCTGATTCTTTCTGGGCAAGTTGAAGATTAATTTATACAAAAGATCATATGTAAGCTGGATCTTGAAAGAGGGGTGGGAAATAGGCAGGTGAAAGTTCATTTCCAAATACACCTATCACAGTGTAGGCATGCTTAAACATTCATTCATTCATTCATCCATTCATTCATTCATCCATTCATTCACCTGCATAAGCCTGGGATATAATGATGAATAAGGTGGACTTGGTTGTTTTCATCACCCAAAATGATGTAGTTGTTAAAGGACCACAGACAGGTAAAAAGGCAATTATAACACTGTCTGATGAAACTTAAAAAGGACTAGGAAAAGGGGGCAGGGTGCTTTAGCAGCACATAGTGGAAGGACAAGGAAGATTAGGCTCTTACTTGCAGTCTGCCCTCCTCGGCCTTTCCTCACTGAAAGGTAGAGGAAGTATTATCTTATTATTATTTTCACAGTAATTAATCAATTTACTTCTTGGAATCCCTTAGGAGAATTGTCTGGTATAATTTTGGTCAACATATTCAGAATCAAGGCTAAATTCATTTTCCTGCTCTGATCCCATAAGTCCAAATTAAAGGAACTTTCTTAACATATGGATTAGATTTTGTTTCTACCACCATGAACAGTCCTTGGCTTATAGCTGCCCTCACTATTTCTTATTCCATGCTGCAGGTCCTAAGGTAGTTCTGAGTCACAGAGAAAGTCCTGGTCCTAATTGAGATGTAGATATCAGCTCTCTGCTACCTGTGGCCACTCCACCTGAGAGTGGGAGCAGGTGTCTCTCTGGGCCTCAGATTCCCTTACTTTAATTTTTTAAATGTATTTTTCTCTTCTAGCTAGTGACAGGAATGTCCTTTCCAACACTTTTACGTTCAGAATTTCCTTTTTGGTTTGTTAGGAGATAAGTCTTTGAAATCAATAGTGTGTTTGCATCATTAGAGGGCAGACTTTCCTTGGAGTAGGAAATGAAGGAGAGTTTTGAAAAATTAAAGTATTTGATATGTAGCATTGGATTTTTCTCTTGGTGAGTGAGCATTAGAGAGGAGAAGAATGGAGAACAGTGGAGATAATGAAGGAATTTCCCACTAACTCTGAGCAAATGTTCACTATTAATCAAATGCTTAGTGTATAACATTTGTCAAATGCTTAGTGTATCAAACTATGGGTCCTATTAGTAGGTCATGAGTCAGCTTATTGCATCATAAATATCATTTAAAAATAAAATAGAACAAAATAGAAAATGGTACATTCTGTGTAGTAAGAGGAGCTATTTCATGAAATTATGTTTTATATATATGTGCATGGGATGTGTACTGAATCAATATAAAGTTTATTTATTTTTTATTTTTTTATATTTTATTGATTTTAGAGAGGAAAGGAGAGGGAGAGAGAGAGAGAAACATCAATGATGAAAGAGAACCATTGATTGGCCGCCCCTGCACACCCCCCACTGGGGATCGAGCCCGCAACCCAGGCATGTGCCCTTGGCTGGAATCGAACCCGGGACCATTCAGTCCATAGGCCGACGCTCTATCCACTGAGCCAAACCAGCCAGGACAATGTGAAGTTTATTTTTAACTGTATTCAGAGGTCAAACACTTTGAGAAATATTGGTCTAAGGGATCAAATGTTACTTTTAGGATTAAATGTTTAAAATATTTATATGCTAACATAGAAATTATAGTCTGATAGCTGGTCAAAGCAGGGCAAGACTCACACAGATAAACCAGA
Source organism: Plecotus auritus (assembly GCF_963455305.1). Lineage (NCBI taxonomy): Eukaryota > Metazoa > Chordata > Mammalia > Chiroptera > Vespertilionidae > Plecotus > Plecotus auritus. The sequence goes on along the minus strand of NC_137771.1, from coordinate 87,163,126 downwards.
ATAATAAGTATTACAGACCTAATAATCTCAAAGAAATAGAATACATTATATTTCATCCACAGACACCAATATTTTTGCCTTGGAATTTGCAGTACTTTTCCTCTTTTTAAAATCCTTTCTTTTTAATATTTATAAACCAATTATTGAAGTCAGACCTGCATACACATCCCAATGCCACGATTCCCTATGTGTGAAACTTTGGGAAATTATCCAGCCTCTTTCTGCTCAGTTGCCTTCTCTTCAAAATCAGGATAAATGTACTTTGCACTCAGAGTTTTTTTCACGATATCAGCTAATGTATGAAAAGTGTTTAGCCCAGTCCCTAGCACATAGCAAGCTCTCAATAAATGATAGTTCTCCTGGTTAAAAGAGGATTAAAAAGTTTTTCCTTCTGCTTAATGTAGGAAGCCTATGTGCAGAACAAGCCATGTGATGGTTGATAAGCCAACAGGGAGATCCATCCAAACCTGAGCAGTTACATCTTTGTTCTCTCCCACCTCTGAGAATCTATGTATTATGTAAGAACAATGAATTACCATAAATAGCAAAGCATAAAAGCTGATCTCGGCTCATATTCACCTTCTTCAAACTGCTACTTCAATCTGGCTAAGAAGCTGTATCATTTGTGGGCTGTTTTCTGGGTAAAAAACTAAAGAACATGATGTGTCTGCTTAGGGTGAATAAGTTGGCTGCTGACTTTGGACAACTCGCTGCCCAGAACAGCATCCCTCTTCTCACATCTGCTCCAGGGCACGATCCTGAAGAATAGCATGAAATGGCATGTTTACATGTAGCCTTTAGAGTGCCCCATGGCAGAAGAATTCCATGTAGGTATGCAGCTATTTTTTAATAAGTATCCAAAAATCTTGTTATTTGTGAACATCACCAATTGGAGGTGAAAAAGTTCATATAACATTTATAAAACATGAAATGACTTTTATTTCAAAGGTCATCTGTATCCGCTCTCATGATCAAAAATTTTAGGGGACTTAGGCTTGGAAATTTCTAGAGATTGAGCCCACAGTCCACAAAGTTTTGCGTGCTGGTGGATAGATTGATGGTTTGTCTAAAACACATGACAGAATCATGTAATTTTTGAATTGTAAGTCATTGTGGAAATAATCTAGAACAAATCCTTTATTTTATAGGTGAAGAGACAAAACTCAAAGATATAAAGATTATCTGCTCGATTTTGTCACAGGGTCAGTGTGTGGCTCAGGACCTGAATTCAGACATCCTGTCTTCAAGCCCTGAAACCTTCCCACTACATTCTAGATTCCCAACAATGGCTATGAAGTAAAGTCGGTCCATATAGGTCAAGGTCATGACAGGACTATTTAGAGTTGCCTTCACAAAGCAGGCTGGCTAATTCTCCCTCAGCCTGGCCATAGGACAGACTTTCCAGGAGAGGCAGGAAACTGGGCTTTCTGCCACTCAATATGCCATAAAGCACAAGAAAGACTGATTCCCTTTCTGAAGGGCATTTGACTACATGCTTCAAAGCTTGGTGAATATTTATGACTTTTACCTCAATGATCCCAGTCTTAGAAATTAATCATGAAGCAAGAATATAGATGAGGGCAAAGATTTAGCTACAATAATGGCATGACATTGTTTTTATAACAGCAACATTTTGGACCCAGGAAGAACTGTTTAAATAAATGATGATATATATAAATATATCATCGTTTATATATATATCATCGTTTATTTTAGAACCATGAAAAATGTGATTTAGAAAATAGCATCTAATAACCTGGGGGAAATGTTCTTGATATATTGTTCAGGAAAAATACCTTACAGAACGGAGTATACAGAACAATTCTAATTTTGTAATAAAAATCTATATTTATGCCTATATTTATTTAAAATAAGGATTCAGATTAAATATGTTAACATATCTTGAGTGGGTAGTAAAATGACTGGCTTATTAATATTTTTGCCTTGGGTTTTGTTGTATTTTCCAAAATTTTGTAATGAGACAAAAATATTATTTAAAACTAAATTCTGATTTCTTCCTTTACTGGTACTATGCTGTGGAAATAATCCCAATGAGCTGAAAATGTAGGGTAGCCCTTTAGGCCTTAAGTGGGGGTGCAGTGGTGAGAACAGGGAGGATTATGCTCTGAAGATTTATTATATGGAGTATTTACAGTCCTTTGGGTCAATCATAAATTTCATTAAAAACAAGATTAAAAACATGTTTTCTTATTAGACTGCTATCTATTCCCATTCTCCATTAATTATATAAAATTGGAGAGAAACAAAATAAGTTGTAGTAAAATTATTTCTGGTGATATATAAGAATTATTTACTACATGTGAAAAATATATGGATTTATACACATGATTTCAAGTTATAAAGCCATGTTATGTAAACCTAAAACTAATGGAGTAATGTTATTATATTTATCTTGCTAATAAGTTGCAAATTACTTAAATAGAACAAATTACAGATGACACTTACCACGTGGAGATGTTATCATTCAAGTATATTTGAGGGTGTGGAGGAGTCATTGTTAAACCATAATATATATATATCTTAGTTTAGTAATTGGGAAGTTATAGTCCAAAAATAAACTTAATGCAAAAATTCATCACTACACATTTCAGGGTCGATCAAATAAACTACACCAAACTAAATTGGCATTAATGAAGCTAGATAAAGAGTAATTTGTCATTGAAAGGCAAGAATGGCAGCCATTGCAAACTTCATCCAACCAAAGCAAAAATGACGAGGTATTGAGTTGAAAGTCACCTTCTCAAAAATTATGGAATTTCAAATCTTGGCATGTACACCTATGCCATAGGGCCTGGGGTGCTGTCATGAAGCTCGATTTTTTTATAGACTGTCAGATTAGAATCCTCAGTAAAATCCAATAAATTCAATAATAGGTTTTTCTTGGGTTATGATTGCAAGGTTTATGTAACTTGTAATAATAGGAGGTTAGGTTTATGCAAATAGAAATCTATGGCCCTACATGCCTGTTGCCTGCCTGAAGGATTGTAGGAAAGGACTGCCATTTCACAATCAACACTGTGAATGAGGCTCACCAATGTCCCAGCTTAACCCTTCCGATCACTGTGAATTTAGGGGCCTCTTGAACCATGTAAAGTGAAGAAATGAATAAGAAGTTGATTCATTAGTTCACCCAAGGCCTCTGAACATTGGCCTTAGGGACCAGAGGGCAGACTAAGAGACTTCTGCTGAAGAGTGTGCAAAAACCCAGAAAGCTTTTTTTCATGTTCTTTTTGCTCTTTTTTTCTTTTCTATCTCCCTCTCCCTCAAGGTCTAAGTAGTGGCAGAAATAGAAGATTGTTCATGGAGGACATGCCATGAGAGTGCTTTTTTTTTGTTTTCCTGGTGATTTTTGTTGTTGTTTTTGTTTTGTTCTTTAACAAGCCATTTTTTATCTCTGAGGAATAACTTTCCTTCTCAATTGCTATACATCAGTAATCCACAAAAATTAAGAGGGAGCTTTAGAATTTTACACACAAAGAAAAGATGTTGGAACCTCATTAATAGTCTCCATCTTTGGGGAATTCATGATTATGGGGAAATTCCTAACTAGCCCCAAGAAGAAAACCTAGGAATTCTTACTACTAGCAGGCACTGTGATGCCTGGGCCTTTGGAGAGTTTAAGAATTAGCTGTGATTTATGAAATGGGGTGGAGGATATGTATTAATTTCAACATCTGAAAGGGCTTTGCACAACCCCATCCTTTAAAAACTGGGTTGGCTTGTCTGATGTCATCTGGCTCTGACAATTTATGCGTCTCCCCCCAGGGAGAGGATCATGACTACAGTAGCTGCGGTCTGGAGGCCTCATGATCGAACGGGCACTGAGGCGACATTGGGCCAAGGCACAGAGTCTGTGTTTGTTGCAGGGCCAGGCTCTGAGGCTAATTAGAACAACCAGACTTAAGGGCGCCCCTGTTCATTCCTGCCCTCTGCATGGGTTCCCCAACTGCTGGGGTTGTCTGGTCAAGATGAGTCAGGACTTGGCGCTCTTGGACATTCGTGAGGTTTATCCTCTGATCCCCTGCCTCCTGCTGTCTCCTCTACTCCATGCAGCCTCTGAGATTCTCAAGGGTTTCGAACTCCTTTTCTTCCCCAACTCACACTCAGAGAAGGTGCTGATCTTTGCCTGACATTTGAGTATCACCTTAGGTTGCCCTACCTTTCTGAATGGAATTGTCATTCAGTGTTTTCTTCGGGTGGTGCGTAGAAGGCCATGTCCTGGAAGATTGGGACCTGGGACTAATACTTTGGGGACTAGAGGGATTTCCCAGATTCCCTGAAATCACAGAGGGATTGCTTCTTCTTCAGATAAGGTTCTGCTCCAGGAGGAATTGTTAAAATATGTGAATTCAAGCCGGAAACCATCACTGGCTGCTTCCATCTGTCTGTTGAAAGAATTCCAACAAAGAAATCTGATTATGTTTCCCACAGGGAAGAAACTGGGTAGATCCAGAAATGCAGCTGTCACATCTTTACTTTCACTCTGGCTATAAGGAAGGAACTGGGCAAGTGTCTTAAATGAGCAGTGCCTCAGTTTTCCTCATCTATAAAACAGGTATAATAAAAATAATACTATCTTTTAGGAGAGTTCAATGTAACAGTTTGCGCAAAAAGGCATTTGCAAGAGTGCTTGCCACTCAGAAATTACTTTTGAGCCTACCTCTGAGAGTTGAGGGATAACGAATTGGGTCTTAACTTTGGAAGTACTCATGGGTAAGGTTTGTTTGTTTGTTTCTAAACTGAAAATTCAGTAGCAGGCCATCTTTTCTCACCTTGGGCATTTTGGTCCCACATGGCAGAGGCTCATTTCCAGGAAGCCCCTTTGCCTAAAGTGGTTCTCCTAGACCAGTAGAGTGTACATGCCCATCACTGCCTTCATCTTTGGGAATTCATGATTATGGGAAAATTCCTAACTAGCCCCAAGAAGAAAACCCACGAATTCTAACCACTAGACAGGCACTATGATGCCTGGGCTTCCTTCCCTCAGCCTCTCTTCTAAAGCAATCATTTACTGGTTTGGCTTGGTTTGCTATGTAATTTTACCTATTAGTTTTAGTTTGTGTCACCCACTGTCCCAAACCAAGAACCACTTTCTCAGCACACAATATAAATAAATAAATAAATAAATAAATAAATAAATAAATAAATAAATAAATAAATAAAATAAAGAGTTTGAGAACATGTTCAATTGGTGACTATAAGGTTAATCCTCTAAATCTGGGTTGCCTTCCCTCTACACAATGGAGAGAAAAGAAATCAAAAGCAATCCACTAGGAAAGAAATCCAAGAGGAAGAAGAGAATCTATAAGAGAAGGATGGTGAGTAGTTGATCTAAAACTGAGAGCAAGAGCTGAAATAATGTTTTACGAAGTAAAAACTTTGCTACATCTGCTATTAGCATCTCTGTCCTCTTTATCCGTTACCTTGTCTCTTCAGGGATGGAGAAAGAGGGACCATCAGCACAGGAAGTCTCCCTAACCACACTCTCCCTAAGGTGAGGATGGACCTTGTTGTGCTCCTCCCCCCTAGCCCCAGTGAAAATCCATCATCTCAGCATTTGCCACACGTTAGTGACATTAGCTCTTTCTCATGGAAACACATTAGTCCATTCAGGCATGGAACCAACTTATTTCTCTTATACTTCAGGGCCTAGTATGTTTAAGGAATATTGTTGAAAAGAGCTGAACAGTTTCTTTTGATAAAACACAGTAAAACAAATAATGTTGGTATTCTCCTGATGGATTAAATATCCTTACATAGAAGCCATTTTATAACTTACTCTCTATTCCTGTGACCATTGAGAGAGTGACAGTCCTTACTATGGATAGAGCAAGAAAGATTGCAGTTCATGTAGGACCCATGTTGATAGTACTGGCAATAAGGTATGACGACAAAGTGCATTATTGTTTTGGCTTAGCATGTCTCTCTTTTGCTGAGCTAAGGTTTGAAGTTGGCAGACAGGTCATTACTACCCGGAGACCTCCAGCAAGCTGACAAGAAGCACTGAGTGCACCCAATCCTTAGTAGCAGCAGAACACAATGGGAAGTGGGGGCCTTTGATGCTTTAGCTGCTGACAGGGGTGGGGAATGTCTGGCCTGCAGGCTGTATAAGGTCCAGGAAATCATTTGGTCTGGCCCTGCTAAGGCATTAGGGGTGAGTTAATTAAATGTTTGACCAAATATAGCTGGCTAATTTTTAAGCTGATAATTTTGTATGGCCTGAAAATGATGCTATAAGTATTTAAATGGCCCTTGGCAGAAAAACGGTTCCCCAACCTTGCAGCACTCCACAGCTATCAAAAACAAAATGTATCTTGGTGTTAGAGGTTTTTTTAAATCCTTCCCAGGTGCTATATTTTTCTCTTTCAGGTTTCCTGACAGGTTGTCATAGAACAGTTCTGGTTGGAACAAGATTCATGTAAGCAAATTGTTAGCTCAAACAATAACAGCAACAAAGAAAACACTTTTGGTGGCTCGTCGTCCTCAATACAACACATCTCAAATAGATATTATTTAAAATGATTTAAAATAAATAGAGGAAGTAAGATGGCGCAAACTAGATAATATCTTAATCACAGTCTCCACCATTGCATCCTGACCCCTATCCCTCTGCATCGTCTTCCTGTTGGGTACCCTCCCGTTGTGCATTCCTGTATTCTTCTTATTATTATTACTTGGCGACCTCTGTTCTGCTCAGAATGGCATGCGAAAGGACTGCTTGTGGAACAGCTCTCCATTGTTAGGGAGACAATAAAAGGATGTCTGATAAGCATCTTACGACAGTCTTTTCTCCTGCTGAAGCATATTGGCGGCACTATTTTCCAGATTTGCATTCTACCTGAGGCTCCACCGAGCTGACTGAGACTCCTTGCCAAGACAGGACAATGTTCCTTCATTTCTAGAGGCTGAAAGCACTTACTGGATTGTGGGAGATAGCGTCTTAGAGCTGGCTAATTCTCACACTATTGACTGGCAACTATTAATCTCTGGTTGTTCGAAGGACGTTTGAACTGCTTCATGTTTCAGGAAAATCTACTTGACTGAATAGCATGTGAGCAGGTATAACGTAGTCTGTGTTCAAGAAGGGGTAGATTTAAATACAGGCGTCCCCCCTTATCTGTGGGGGGATTAGTGTCATGTTTCCCAATGAGTGCCTAAGATAGTACCAAAACCTGTGTATACCATTTGTTTTCCTATACATACATATCTGTGATAAATTTTAATTTATAAATTAGGCACAGTAAGAGATTAACAACAACAACTAATGATAAAATAGAACAGTTTACTTGAACAGGAGCACTGTGATACCAGGACAGTCAATCTGATGACCAACACAGCTAATAAGTAACTCACGGGTGCGGAACACACTCAGCGTGGAGAACCTGAACGAAGGGATAATTCATGTGTCAGCAATAAGGAACAAGACTGCGAAATTTCATCACGCTACTCAGAGCAGTGTGCAATTTAAAATTTATACATTGTTTATTTCTGGATTTTCCACTTAATATTTTTGAAATGAAGTTGATGGTGGGTAACTGAAACCGTGGAAAGCAAAACCATAACAGCCACAAAAGAAGAATAAGAATTTTTCAGACTCTGATGTAACAGCTGTTTTTCTTTCACTGGAGGTTTTCAATACCCAATTTCAAGAACATTATAGAGGGATATGTTTATATGGGTCACAAACTACACTAGGTGGATTTTTAATCTCTAAAATCAACTCTTTCTATGACTCCTTTAAATGAGAGCAACCTTATGTATTTAACATATAATTCAACTCAGAAAATTTCAAGATACTTGCCAATTTGTGGGAATGTTTGTTGGCTGAAATAAAACTTTTATCTATGACCCTCTAATAAACTCTATTTATTATGTATAATGTATAAGACACTATTCTAAGCATTTTGGAAAGCAGAAAACTCAATGAACTGAAATATCTATTGAAGAAACAAGTTATAAGTAGATAAAAAAAAATAACATTTTAAATACAAAATTATTGCCTGAAAATTTTGCAGGTGATGTGGTGATTCAGATCCATTCAGATCCATTGCAGGCCATGATGCTGAGGAAATAATTCATTTAAAAAGTGGAATTTGAACTGTGCTCTTTGAAGAAATGTTTAACTTATGTGCTCCCACTTCCGTTTAATCATATATTTGTGATTAATCAGAAATCAACTCAGAATAATAGTTCACATTGTTGCTTCTGCATGTCTCAGAAGATCACAAAAGCAAGCAGGAACATAGAAGATAACTCAGGAGCAGATGTGCAGTGCAGCTAGAATTTAGAGAGATAAACATGATGGGGGATGGAGGAAGTTATTTATTGACAACCCATATCCTCAAGGATCTTGGTCATGATCTAGCATCTTGGCTTCATTCATTCAGTTTCAGCTTGAGTGTTTTCAACATAACAGTCACCAAAATAAGAAGAAACAGCTGGAGGCAAAACCCTTGGTCAGTATCATCAAAAGGACAATGATTGCAACATTTTTAAATTGTTCAGAATAGCTAGTGCGGTTCCTACTAATATGTGAATAATAAGAAAGAATTTCAGGGATGAGACTGCATTTCTGCACTTTGTAACATTTGGCAAACAAAGTTCTTCTATTTCTGTTTACCACATGTGCCATATTTTCTATTAGCATAAAACTCCAGTGACCCTTAAATAATTCAGATTCAGTGACAAAAAGATGACTGAGAGTCTGTTAAAATTAAATAGATGAACAATGTTCTATTTAGTCTCTTACTAACAATCTCTTGAGGCCACTTAGATATTTTTGGTAGATTTCTTATTCTTGAAAATATTTTTAATAATATAAAGTATTGCCAAAACCGGTTTGGCTCAGTGGATAGAGCGTCAGCCTGCGGACTGAAGGGTCCCAGGTTCGATTCCGGTCAAGGGCATGTACCTTGGTTGCGGGCACATCCCCAGTAGGAGGTGTGCAAGAGGCAGCTGATCGATGTTTCTGACTATCTATCACTCTTCCTTCCTCTCTGTAAAAAATCAATAAAATATATATTTAAAAAAAATAATATAAAGTATTGTTTATAACCCAAATATTTTTATAAACTAGTTTTATGGTAGAATAATTGCTTTTGCTTGACCTTTTTGTTAGAATTGGTAAGATGAGCTTTCCTGCATACTTAATTTTGTTCTCTAAGTAATGGAATGTCAATAGTTTTTCTTTTTTTTGTTCTGATGTCTTGTATAAGGCAGGAAAAAAAGCAAAATCAGTGGACAATAGCACACAACTCCATCCACTTGGGGAAAAGTAAACAGTTCACAATTATTTGTAGAGTGTGTACGCAGCCTGGTGCTAATTATGCTTCTATAATAATAAAAGGGTAATATGCTAATTAGACCGGACATCTTCCAGACGTCATTCCGGACATCCTTCCTGACAAAGCCGGGCCAGAGGGAAGCTGGCCGAGGTCCCGGGTACCTGCAGGAGGACTGAGGGAAGCCAGCCAGGGTCCCGGGTGCCTGCCAGTGGCCGGAGGAGGGAAGCCTAGGTCCTGGGTGCCAGGGGGAAGGAAGGCCTACTCTTGCACGAATTTTCGTGCATCGGGCCTCTAGTTTGCATATAAAGAACTCATCTTCAGTCCTTTCCCAAACAGAGCTTTCCAACTTGCTAGAGAAAGAAGATTTCTACAAATAACCTAACTAACCAACAAGATCTAACTTGAGTAATTCAGAATCCTAATCTATAGGGAAGAGGTGCATAACTGGGAATCAGAGCCAGGAGGGAATTTTCAGAAGAAAGTAGGACCTGATGTCATCTTTGAGATGGATTTCATCCTGAACAGGCTTGAGGACAACAAATATTGGAAAGAGGCCATTCTGTTTATGCCCATTGAGAAACAATCACTTAATCAAACAAAGAAACTGAAAAAGGAAGGAATTCCTATCATTTGCAACAGCATGGATGGACCTGGAGAGCATTATGCTAAGCAAAGTAAGTCAGTTGGAGAAAGATAAATATCACATGATCTCATTCATTTGTGGAATATAATGAACAACATAAACTGATTAACAAAAACAGGTCCAGAGACAGAGAAGCATTGATCAGACCATCAAACCTCAGAGGGAAGGTAGGGAAGGGTGGGGGGAAGGGAGATAGATCAACTAAAGGACTTGAATGCATGCATATAAGCATAACCAATGGACACAGACACTAGGGGGGTGAGGGCATGAGCAGGGAGATGGGGGGGGCAATGGGAGGTAAAGACACATATGTAATACCTTAATCAATAAAGAAAATAAAAAGGAACATTAAAAATAAATAAAAAAACCTTCCTGAATGGAGTGGAGGTGCCCTTGGGGAATAATGGACACAAGTGAATCAGTAGCTAGGGTGTGGCCAGGTGATGGTGGGCTTTGTAAGTTAGGCAGAAGAATATATAGTGATATGGTAGATGCTTGACTCCCATACAAGCCTGAGGAATGCTGAAGAATTCCAACTTGAATGAGATATTTCACTACTAGTATAAAATTGTGTTTTTGTTCAATTAAATTATAGAACTAATCATGAGATAAAATTATCTCATTCTAAGTGATGTTACGTTTTTTAACCCATAACTTTCCTTGAACTTTTGATGAGTGCTGATGACTCTTTCATAGTTCTGAAATATGTTAGGAGTGAGAGAGCCATTTCATCACTTGAAATTTGACATCTTGCGTTTTGCTTTGTCTTTAAAGAATGCTTGTGCTTGGGATTCCAGTATTTTTTAAAAATATTTTATTACCAGAGTCATCTTCATGAGGAAAGCAAAATGCCTTGATTTAAAAAAAAAAGGCTTTTATTGATTTTTTAGAGAGAGAGGAAGGGAGAGAGAGAGAAAGAAATATCCATGAGAGAGAAACATTGACTGGCTCCTGCATGACCCCACCTGGGATGGAATCTGCAGCTCTGGCATGCGCCCTGACTGAGAATCGAACCAGTGACCTCTTGGTTCATGGTTCAATACTCGACCATTGAGCAATACCTGTCCAGGCTGGACTCTAATATTTTTGTTACATTTTTTTTTTAATATATTTTATTGATATTTTACAGAGAGGAAGGGAGAGGGATAGAGAGCTAGAAACATCGATGAGAGAGAGACATCGATCAGCTGCCTCCTGCACACCTCCTACTGGGGATGTGCCCGCAGCCAAGGTACATGCCCTTGACCGGAATCGAACCCGGGACCCTTCAGTCCGCAGGCCGACGCTCTATCCACTGAGCCAAACCGGTTTCGGCTTTTGTTACATATTTTTATTACCATCAGATATGGCAGCTGTTCAGTGCAGTAACTTTGTGTCCTGGTAAGATTGGATTGAATCCCTGCTCTATTTTTACCAGTGTATGACCTTGAGGAAGTTATTTTACTTACTTTTGCCTATGTTTCCTCAAAGAGAAAATGGGGATGATGATAATAATGGTAATAATACCTACCTAATAGAATTAAATGTATATAAAAGATGGGGTAAAAGTAGGTTTACATTTGTGAGTATGCAAAACACAGTCTGTCCTTGTATTATTATTTATTAATTATTGTCTTATTTTCCATACAAACAATTATAAACCTACTTTTGCCCCACCCTGTGTATAGTATAATATACATTTTATATATATATATATATATATTTTTTTTTTTTTTGAATAGTGCTGGGCATAGAAGAAGGAATCAATAGGTTTCAGTTATGATTTTATATAGTAGCAAAAGTGTCCCTAATATTATACTATAGCTAAATAAATTCACATTTTATTGTGTCTACAAAGAACAATATAAAATATTGATAGTGTATTAAAAGTTTGAGACTCACTGAGCCAAAAAATAGGAAACAATTATAATCTTTGTTAAAAGATGACATGATGAAAATATTTTCAGGAAGATTGGTTAGCTTTTTCATCTTCTTAACTTACTTTCACTGAAGATATTTTACCTGAATAATCTTATCTCTCCCCATGGCTATATTTACAGGATTGGATTTTTTATATGCTGAATTCCAAATTTTTATTTCCAAACCTGGTCTTTTCCTCTAGTTTCTAATGGGTATGTCCAATGGCCTACTAGAAATCTATTACTCCTTCAATGAACATAGAGGCAATGTTTCAAACTCAGCTGTTGTCTAAACCTGTCACATTGATAGAATTATAATGCTCGGGTTCTCACTATGATCCCTACCACCAGCAGCAGCATCACCTGACAACAGGTTAGAGATACAATTTCTTGAGGCCTACCCAGCCCTATCACATCAGAAACTCAGGGAAGAGGGGGGCAACAATCTGTGTTCTAACAAGACTACAGGTGGACCTGGTGCATGCTAGAATTTGAGAACTATTGGTCTACAACTAAGGCTTGTACTTTGTTCTGTATCTAGTATGTGACACCCTCACCCTTTACATGAAAGGTTCAGATTTTTAGGTAGGAAAGTGAGCTAATTAGAGCGTGAGGTGGAAGGGACAAGACTAGTGCTAGAAACACCTATCTGGTGATTAATGAAATAGTACAGATAAGAGCCTCACCTGGGGCAGGACAGTGTATGAGGGCTAAAGCGAGAGTGTTCCAGATCCCATTCTTTCAAGTCTACTTCTTACCTCTAACTATATACTTTTATTAAGCTTTAATATTTTAGTGAAAATTTTTAAATTTCTAATTAAAAGTTATGATCATAAATGCTTTAAAAAGTTTCAGAAAGATGTCTTATTTGCCAAAGATAAAATAATGTAACTAGATTTTCTGAATCATGAGCTATTGTGCCCATTAAGAACAACTTTCAACTTCTAAAATTTACCTTGGTGATGAAGACAGAGAGATTTTTCATAAAATTCAGGAAACAATATCCATAACATTTTCCCAAATATAATGTATTTAGAAATAGTCTTTTACACTAAAATCAATCTGAGAATTAGATCGTAAGATGAGACTTTTAAAATATTTTTATTTTTTATATTTCTAACCTAAAAAAAAATATCACAGGCATTCTGGAATCTCATGTTCTAAGTGGCATTTAGATGCAATTCTTAACAAGCCACCTGCCAAGTCATTTTCTCCTTATAACAGAATGTAAGAACTCAAAACCATCTTTGTTCTTTAATGAAGCTTTAGTTATGGCAGGTGAAATATCTTTCAAGAAGATAATACAGAATGCCGATAATTTCCATTTTAATCAAATTATACTTCAAGTTCCAATAATAGGAAAGAAGAACAATTCAAGATAGGTCTCAAGACAATCTGGACCTTAATATAATTAATTTTCAAAGAAATATTTATCCGGGTCCACTTATAAAGCTTGTGGGAAAATTATATAACTATTCCTATGTTCTTTCTCTTAGTTTTCATTTATTAAATTTTAAGTATGACTCAAGTACTTTGTTTGGTATTGATTATAAAAATGAATAAGCCACACAGAAAAACTATGCAAAAATAAGTAAATATATAGATCTAAATGCTATAAACAACATTGATTTATTTGGTATTTTAGAACTCTATATTCAATAACAACAGAATACTCATTCTTTACATGGTATTTTCATGAATATAGACCATATGTTGGGCCAAAAAAAAAGTTTCCATATACTAAGAGAGGATAAAAATTATGCAGAATATCTTCATGGTTTACAGTAGAATAAAATTAGAAGTCAGTAATGATAAGATCTCTCAAAAACCTGAGTATTTGTAAATTAAACAACTTTTACATAATTCATAGATCAAAAAAGAAAACACAAAGATATTAAAAATTTTTAAACATAATGAAAATTAAAATAAAGCATCAAAATATGGGGTGCAGTTAAAATAGTACTTAAAGAGAAATCTACAGTTTTAAATGATTAGAAAAAGAGTGCAGTATACAGATTACCAACATAAATAAGAGGAAATAATAAAAAGTAAAAATTAATGGAACAGAAAACAAAAAATAGAAAAAATAAACAAAGCACCAAATTGGTTCTTTGAAAGATCAATTTTATCAACTTCTAGCTATACTGATTAGAAAGAGAGAGAGAGAAGAAACTACTAAATTACTAACATTAGGAAAGAAAGTGGAGTTATCACTACAAATTGGGGTGTACAAAAGAATTACTGGGAGATAATTATCAGTACAGAGAAAACATTAACCTCAAGTTTGAACATAAATAACTGTTCCTCTGAGAAATAAATCATTTCAAAATGAAAATGTTGCACATTTAACTGAATGATGTAATTAAGAAGTTGGGTTATCTCATTCATGTAGCAAAGTTACCTTAGATTCTTTTCTCAATAAAAACAAGCAAAAAAAAAAAAATGGCATTCAGAAACTATAAGAAAAACAACAAAATTTTCTGAGTTAATTATAATCTGAGTATACAAAAAAGGCATAGAATTTATTATATCTTCAATAGTACTAGTTGGTTTTATAGTAAACAATATTTTGCAATCAAGATAATTTGTGTTGTATTGATTTTCCTTTTTTATGGTTTCTAATTCTCTGCTGAAATACTCAGTCATATCTTTTAATTCTTTGAACATATTAAATGTGGTTATTTTAAAGTTTGTATCTTTTTCTGAATCCTTGTGGATCAGTATCTATTATATATTGTTTCTCTTTCCCCTTCTCTTCCTCCCCTCTTCTTTTTTTCCCTCCTCTTTCTCTCCCTCCCCCTCCACCTTCTGTATCCTCCTCCTCCTCCTCCTCTCCCCCCCTCCTCCTTTTCTTCCTCCTCCTTCTTCCTCTATCATTGTCTTCTTTATTATTAATTATTTTTGTTTGAGTGCTAGACATTATTTATGAAAAATTATAGAATTAATTTGAGGCCTACAGTAACATTTCTCTAGAGAGAATTTATGTCAACTTTTAAAGGGTTGAGATTTTTCCAGAGCTGGGCTTTAGTTTCATTCTATTTCTGTTTCACTGTTTTTCAGGTATAGCCCTTTAAGTCCCAAGTCAAAGTCTCACTGGTTTACCAGGACTCATCTAGCTTGCAAGTCCTAAACTCTAATTTTTATCTCATATCTTGGTGAGACTATTGGAAAAGTTTAGCTCATTTAGCTCCTCAGCCATTTGTACTTGAATTAGAAGCTACTTCTAAGTGAAAAAACAGTCCCAAATGCTGGTTTACCTAGGATGTCATTACTAGATGCAGAACTTTCTTTTATTCATTTCTGAGACAAAATATTGCATACGAAGTGTAGAAACTTAAATATATCTTCAATACAAAAATTATAAAACTTGATAACATGGAAGTAACAGTTTCTGTGAAAGAAGTAAGAAAGTGGAAAGTGAAGGAAAAATAGAGGGTATATGAGTATTTGAGTCATAATTTCCTCATTTTACAAATGAGGGATTTAAGATTTAGTGCCTAAAGTTAGTGGGACTTAAACCAGAGGTTTTACATATATTATTATTATACACTATAGTTATATATATATATATGCCTAAGCTACTGTCCAACCGTTTAACTGTCAGACCAATAGCTATGATGTGCACTGACCACCAGGGGGCAGATGCTCAATTGCTTCCCATCAATGGTGTAGTCATTTGTTACTCACACCAGACATACTTTAAAAGGGTTCTTTTCAGAGCTATATCCAAGCATTCAGAATTTTCATTAAAAAATATTCTCTGCTAATTTGACTAGTAAGAAATTGTTTTAATTTTCATTACTTTGAATACTGAGGTAGAGTTTTTCCCCTCCAAAATGTTTAATTTTTAGTACTTATTCCATGACATTGTTACTCTTGTTTTTCATTTTTTTAAGGGTCTTGGTATTAAATCTATTTTTTCTTGTGTGTGAAATATATTAACATTTTTAATGTCCTTATTTGTAACATGAAGGTAAGAATAAGTGTTCACTAGCATTGCAATAAAAATTAGATATGTTGAATATAACAAGTACCAGGCACTTAATAGTTCTTAAAAAGGGGGATAATCTATCTAATAAAGAGGGAATATGTGGCACCCACAGCCAATTAGGAGGGAATATGCTAATTGACTGCTCTGCCCTCAAAGATGGCGGTGCCCAGTCCCCTCAGCCCTGCCAGGGTGCCTGCCTCCAGAGTCCTCCAGTTCCCTCAGCCCCCCAGCCACCCAGGGCTGGCCCAAGGTGCAGGCAAGCCTCACATGGCAGCTTCCCAGCCGCCCAGGGCCTCCTGAGGCTCAGGTAACCAAGGCCAGCTGAGGCTTGGGCTGCCGGCAGTGGTAGCAGCAGAGGTGTGATGGGGCTTGCCTTCCCCTGATCACTGGGTAGCCTCCTGTCCCTGAGGGCTGCCAGACTGTGAGAGGGGGCAGGCCAGGCTGAGGGACCCCCCTGCCCCCGACCAGTGCATGAATTTTCATGCACCAGGCCTCTAGTTTATTATAATTTCTTATGAGGCTAAAATCAAATGACCTGCATATACTCTCACTTGCTAAGATTTAGCAGCACAATTACTTTGACTTTTAAAATAAATTTGATTCCCATTTGTGGAGTGATCTTGATCACTTTTTTTTTACACTATCTATAGTCTTTGTTAAGGTTGAACCAAAGTGGAGGAATTAAGCTGGTATGGAGACTCAGTGTGGGAAAACACAGAGGCCTGGAATGCTTGTGTCGAGTAAGGATGAGGACTTGCACTCAGACCACCTGGGTTCAAGTCCTGATTCTATGTGTTGGCAAGTGGTGTCTTTGGACAAGTAAATTAATATTTTTATGCCTGTTTTCTGTAAAATGGGAATTAATAGTGTTAACTATCTCACACATATTTTTATGAAAATTAAATAAGCTCTATTATTTAAATATCACATTACCCCAAATCTAGCTGCTTAAGCCAACAATAAACATATTACACAGTTTTTGTGGGTCAGAAATCCAGGAAGGAGTGGTTCTAATTTGCCACCTCTTAGGATATTGTGGTCAAGATGTTATCTAAGGTAGTAGTCATCAAAGGTTTGACTAGGGCTAGGATCTGCTTCCAAAATGACTATTCATGTGGCTGGCAAGTCAGTGCTAGTTCCTGGAAGCAGGTTGAAGTCTCTTGCCCTATGAATTTCTTCCCAGGACTGCTTGAGTATTCTGACAATATGGCAGATGTCTTCCATCTGACATAAGAAAGACAGCAAGGAAGAAGCTGCAATGCCCTTTTGGTCAAATGTTGAAAGTCTCTGTCTGTCACTTTTACTCCCCTCTAATCATTAGAAGCTATTCACTATTTGTGGCCTATACTCAAGGGAAGGATTATTAGGCTCCATCTTTGGAAAAGAGGAATATCAAAGAATTTGTGAACTTATTTTAAAACAACCACAATAGTTAATGTGTTCTACATGTAGTTGAGATAGCATATAATCAAAAAATATTAGCCATTGTATCGTCATAATCATCGCCCCTAACTACTCTGCCTGCCTGATCACCCCTAACTGCTTGCTTGCCTGCCTGATCACCCCTAACCACTCGTCTGCCAGCCTGATCACACCTAACAATTCGCCTGTCTGCGGTTGGACATCCCTCTCACAGTCCCGGACTGCTGGCTCCCAACCGCTCACCTGACTCTGCCTGATTGCCCCTAACTGTTTCTGCCTGCCAGCATAATCACCCCCTAACCACTCCCCTGCCAGCCTGATCAACTCCTAACTGCTCACCAGCCAGCCCGGTTGCCCCTAACTGCCCTCCCCTGCCAGCCTGGTCACCCCCAACTGCCCTCCCCTGCAGTCCTGGTCCCCCCAACTGCTCTCCCCTGCAGGCCTGCCCCCCCACAACTGCCCTCCCCTGGTGACCTCGTCTTGCCCAACTGCCCTCCTCAGCCTGCCCAGTAACCCCTAACTGCCCTCCCTGCTTGCCTGATTGCCCACAACTGCCCTCCCTTGCAGGCCTGGTCCCCCCAATTGCCATCCCTTACAGGCCTGGTCTGCCCCAACTGCCCTCCCCTGCAGGCCTGGGTCCCCCCCCCAATTTTTCTCCCTTGCTGGCCTGGTCACCCCCAACTGCCCTCCTCTGCTGACCTGGTCACCCCTAACTGCCCACAAATGCCCTTTCCTGCCAGCCATCTTGTGGCGGCCATCTTGTGTCCACATGGGAGAGGCAATCTTGTGTCTTGGAGTGATGGTCAATTTGCATATTACTCTTTTATTAGGATTGTAACTTCATCATTAAGTGATACTTAACAATATGCAAATCAGCTTTATTGTAGCACTTTTAGGAGTACAGCTTTTACAGACTAATCACCTAATTTAGTTCCCATGTATACTCTTTATAAACTGTGTAATCTTAGGTATGTTACTTAACTTCTCCATGACTCAATTTTCTCAACTGTAAAATAGGAATAATAAAGCATGATATTAATGCTGCACGACGAATCACCTGAAACACTGGTGGCTTAAAATCTCTATGGTTTTATGGGTAGCAACACAGGAGCAGTTCAGTTGGGCAGTTCCAGCTCAGGGTTTCTCTAAGGCTACAGTCATCTGATGGCTTGAGTAGGGATGGAATGTCCACTTTCAAGGAGGTTCACCCACATGAGTGATAAAATGGTGCTTGCTATAGGCAGGATGCTTCAGTTTCTCTCTGCAAAGACCTGCCTATAAGATTGCTTGGGAGTCCACTTGGCATGATGTCTGACTTCCTCCAAAGTAAGTGATCCAAGAGATAGAACTTGCAATGCACTTTATGACTTAGCCTTGAGGTCATACATCATCATTCCTGCAGAATCCCATTTTTACACAGATCAACTCTGGTTCAGTGTGGAAGGAGACATTGGAAATATTATATGACTAAATAAGAATGTCTAAAAGTGGACTCTGGTGATTCTAATATGCAATCAGGTTTGAGTACCTGATTGCAATACTTAAGCTTCATGATGATAATTAACCCTGAGCCCTAGTTGAGAGGTTCTCTACCTCAGCTGCACAGTAGAATCATCTGGAGAGCTTTTAAAAATATAGATGTTCAGGCTAAATACTGATCCTATTATATCCGAATCTCTGGGGCACGGGACCCAGACATTAGTATTTTTTAAAAACTTTTTAGGCCATTCCAATGCACAGTCAAGTTAGAAACACACTGCTCCAATTATTTAACTTACATGATTGTATCCAAGTCCCTCATTTCTTCCATGAGCTGAGCTCTAACTCAACATTTAGATCCTCAAGACTTAGTTTTATTTGTTGAAAACAAAAGGAAGACCTTTGACTCACCCCAATATGCTGGGAATGCTGAAGATGGGTGGGAATGAGCAGCATGGCGCCAGTTGCTCTCTGTCTATGCTCTGTGTGTCTGGAGGATTTGAGCCTCCAGCATGTCAGCCAGGCTCCATTGGCCAGAATTTGTCTTCATGCAAGAGTAGAAACCTCCTAGGCATGTGATTGCCAGGCCAGGAAAATGTCACTATTACCAGAGAAGAAACAGCCTTTCACCACACTAGAGTGAATGACAAATGAAACCAATTTAGCCAAAGTGGTTGGAGAAGCATCGGAAACACTGTGAATGGCCGTTCTGGAAACAGTGCCTAAAAGATGGGCCTGGTAATGTTTACAGGTGCTGTTCAGCCACAGAATATGCCCCGACGTCAAGAACATGGATCTGTCTATCTGCTAATCTAGCTGAATCTGCTTGTGTAAACAAGCATTAGTGTGGCATAGAGAATAATCATTGTGATTTAGGGAAGACAAGCAATAGAGAACAAGTGAGACCAGACCAATACTAGATGAATGGCAATTTCTAGTGAAAGATACCATCAAACTAGGCACAGAAAACTGTGGCGTGCTGAAAAATAAAAAAAGGTAAACCCTTTTGCAAATATTTGGGATTGAGAAAAATTTTAAACAGACTTTGCCCATAGTTTTCTCTTCACATTTAAAACTATGTTTGTTTTAAGTAAAGCTTAATCCATGTGTTTCAGATTTATTTATATATAACTCATCAGAGTCTATATTTTGGAAACCAATTATTCAATGTTTAAGATGCCTTTGTTTTTTATTTTTCCTGCCTGGGAAAGGACTCAGATAGCATGCTTGCCAGGGTTAGAGCCCACTCGGCTTTTGTAATGCAAAATTTTGACCTCTGTTCAGGATTTAAATTTCTTTTTTTTTAATTTCTTTATTGATTAAGGTGTTACATATGTGTCCTTATTCCCCCATTACCCCCCACCTCCCATTCATGCCCCCACCCCCCTGTTGTCTGTGTCCATTGATTAGGCTTACATACATGCATATAAGTTCTTTGGTTGATCTCTCCCGCCTAGCTCCACCCTCCCCTACCTTCCCTGAGGTTTGACGTTCTGATTGATGTTTCTCTGTCTCTGGATCTATTTTTGTTCATCAGTTTATGTTGTTCTTTATATTCCGCAAATGAGAGAGATCATGTGATATTTATCTTTCTCTGCCTGGCTTATTTCACTTAGCATAATGCTCTCCATCTCCATCCATATAGTTGCAAATGGTAAGAACTCCTTTTTTACCGCAGCATAGTATTCCATTGTGTAGATGTACCACTGTTTTTTAATCCACTCATCTGCTGATGGGCACTTAGGCTGTTTCCAAATCTTAGCTATGGTGAATTGTGCTGCTATGAACATAGGGGTGCATATATCCTTTCTGATTCGTGTTTCTAGTTTCTTGGGATATATTCCTAGAAGTGGGATCACTGGGTCAAATGGGAGTTCCATTTTTAGTTTTTTGAGGAAACTCCATACTGTTCTCCACAGTGGCTGCACCAGTCTGCAGCAGTGTATGAGGGTTCCTTTTTTTCCACATCCTCGCCAGCACTTGTCATTTGTTGATTTGTTGATAGTAAGCATTCTGACAGGTGTGAGATGGTACCGCATTATTGTTTTGATTTGCATCTCTTTGATGATTAGTGACTTTGAGCAGGTTTTCATATGTCTCTTGGCCTTCCTCCTGTCTTCTTTCGAAAAGTGTCTATTTAGATCAGTTGCCCATTTTTTGATTGGGTTGTTTATCTTCTTTTCGTAAAGCTGCATGAATTCACTGTAAATGTTGGAGATTAAACACTTATCGTTGATATGATTGGCAAATATGTTCTCCCATGCAGTGGGCTTTCTTGTTGTTTTATTGATGGTTTCCTTTGCTGTGCAAAAGCTTTTTATTTTGATGTATTCCCATTTGTTTATTTTCTCTTTAGTTTCCATTGCCCTAGGAGCAGTATCAGTGAAGAAATTGCTTTGTCATATGTCAGAGATTTTTCTGGCAGTGGATTCCTCTAGTATTTTTATGGTTTCTTGTCGTATGTTTACGTCCTTGATCCATTTTGAGTTTATTTTTGTGTATGGTGTAAGTTGGTGGTCTAGTTTCATTTTTTTGCATGCATCTGTCCAATTTTCCCAACACCATTTACTGAAGAGACTGTCTTGACTCCATTGTATGTTCATGCCTCCTTTGTCAAATATTAATTGAGCGTAGTGCTTTGGGTCGATATCTGGGTTCTCTATTCTATTCCATTGGTCTATATGTCTGTTCTTGTGCCAGTACCAGGCTATTTTGAGAACAGTGGCCTTGTAATACAGCTTGAAATCTGGTAGTGAGATCCCACCTACTTTGTTCTTCTTTCTCAGGATTGCTGTGGCTATTCAGGGTCTTTTTTTATTCCAGATGAATTTTTGGAGAGTTCTTTCTAGATCTATGAAATATGCCATTGATATTTTAATGGGGAGTGCATTAAATCTAAAGATTGCTTTGGGTAGTATGGACATTTTAATGATGCTGCTTCTCCCAATCCATGAAAATGGTATGTTCTTCCATCTGTTTATGTCTTCCTCTATCTCTTTTTTCAGTGTCCTGTAGTTTTCCGTGTATAAGTCTTTAACCTCTTTAGTTAAGTTTATTCCTAGGTATCTTAATTTTTTTGGTGTGATGGTAAATGGGATTGCCTTTTTAGTCTCTCTTTCTGTAAGTTCACTATTGGGGTATAGAAATGCCATAGATTTCTTGGCATTAATTTTGTATCCTGCTACATTGCCGAATTCATTTATTAAGTCTATTAGTTTTTTGATGGAGTCTTTCAGGTTTTTATGTACAATATCATGTCATCTGCAAATAAGGACAGCTTTACTTCTTTCCAATTTGGATGCCTTTTATTTCTTCTTCTTGTCTAATTGCAATGGCTAATACTTCCAGTACTATTTTGAACAGGAGTGGTGAGAGTGGGCATCCCTGTCTTGTTCCTGTTCTTAGGGGAAATGTTTTTAGTTTTTGCCCATTGAGTATGATGTTAGCTGTGGATTTATCATATATAGTTTTTATTATGTTGAGGTATGATCCTTCTATTCCCACCTTGTTGAGAGTTTTTATCAAGAAAGGGTGTTGGATTTTGTCAAATGCTTTTTCTGCATCAATTGATATGACTATGTGATTTTTATCTCTCAATTTATGTGATGTATCATGTTTATTGATTTGTGGATATTGTACCATCCTTGCATTCCTGGGAGAAACCCTAGTTGGTCATGGTGTATGATCTTTCTGATGTACTGCTGGATCCAATTTGCTAGAATTTTGGCATCTATGTTCATGAGGGATATTGGCCTGTAATTCTCTTTCATTGTGTTGTCTTTATCTGGTTTTCGTATTAGGGTGATGCTATAGAATGAGCTTGGAAGTGTTCCTTCCTCTTGAATTTTTTGGAATAGTCTGAGGAGGATATGTTTTAGTTCTTCCTTGAATGTTTGGTAAAACTCCCCTGTGAAGCCATCTGGCCCTGGGCTTTTGTTTGCTGGAAGCTTTTTGATGACTGCTTCAATTTCTTCCATAGTTATTGGCCTATTGAGATGTTTAGATTCTTCCTGATTGAGTTTTGGAAGGTTGTATTTTTCTAGGAACATGTCCATTTCCTCCAGGTTGTCCAGTTTGTTGTAATAGAGTTGTTCATAGTATTTTTTAACAATCCTTTGTATTTTGGTGAGTTCTGTTGTTATTTCACCTCTTTTTATTTCTGATTTTGTTTATTTGGGTCCTCTCTCTTTGCTTCTTGGTGAGCCTGGCTAAAGGTTCATCAATCTTGTTTATCCTTTCAAAGAACCAGCTCTTGGTCTTGTTGATCTTTTGTATTTTTTTTTTTTTGGTCTCAATGTCATTTATCTCCGCTCTGATCTTTATTATTTCCTTCCTTCTGCTTACACTGGGCTTTTCTTATTGTTCTCTTTCTAACTCTTTGAGTTGTAGGGTTAGGTAATTTATTAACATTGTTTCTTGTTTTGTGCAGTAGGCTTGTAGAGCTATGGACTTCCCTCTTAAGACTGCTTTCGCTGTGTCCCATAGATTTTGGATTGTTGTGTTTTCATTGTCATTTGTTGCCATGATGTTTTTTATTTCTTCCTTGATCTCTCTGGTAACCCAGTCATTGTTTAATAGCATGCTGCTTAGTCTCCATGTTTTTTATTTTTTTTGGATTGTTTTTATTGTAGTTGATTTCCAGTTTTATGCCATTGTGATCTGAGAAGATGCTTGATATGATTTCTATCTTCTTGAATTTGAAGAGACTTTGCCTATGACCCAACATATGGTCTATCTTTGAAAATGACCCATGTGCATTTGAGAAGAATGTATATTCCATGGCTTTGGGGTGAAATGTTCTGAAGATGTCAATTAATTCCATCTGGTCTAGTGAGTCATGAAGGATTGATGTTTCTTTGCTGATTTTTTGTTTGGAGGATTTGTCCAATGGTGATAGTGGGGTATTAAAGTCTCCTACTGTGATTGTTTTGCTGTAAATCTCTCCTTTGATATCCTCCAGGAGTTTTTTTTATGTGTTTGGGTGTTCCTGTATTGGGTGCGTATATGTTTACCAGAGTTATTTCTTTTTGTTGGATTGCTCCCTTTAGTGGCCTTCCTTATCTCTTATTATGTCCTTCACTTTGAGATCTATTTTGTCAGATATAAGTATTGATACCCCAGTTTTGTTTTCATGTCCATTCGCCTGAAAAACCTTTTTCCATCCCTTCACAATCAGTCTGTGTGCATCTTTTTTTTCTGAGGTGGGTTTCTTGTAGACAGCAGATATATGTGTCGTGTTTTCTTATCCAATCCGTTACCCTATGTCTTTTGATTAGGGCATTTAATCCATTTACATTTAAAGTTATTATTGATTGGTACTTAGTTGTTGCCATTTTTATTCTTTACCCCTGTGTTCCTTCTTCGCTTCCTATTTCTTTTTTTAAAGCAGACCCTTTAGCATTTCTTGCATTGCTGGTTTGGTGGTGATAAATTCCCTTAATCCTTTTTTGTCTGTGAAGCTCCTAATTTCACCTTCAATTTTAATTGATAGCTTTGCTAGGTACAGTATTCTTGGATTCCGACCCTTCCTTTGCATGACTTTGTATATTTCATTCCATTCCCTTCTGGCCTGATGAGTTTCTGTTGAAAAATCAGTCGCTGGTCTGATGGGGGTTCCTTTGTAGGTAACTTTCTGTTGTCTATCTCTGGCCACTTTTAAGATTCTTACTTTATCGTTGGTGTTTGCCAATTTAATTATAATATGCCTTGGCGTCGGTCTTTTGGGGTTCATTTTGCTTGGGACTCTGTGAGCTTCTTGGATTTGTGTGGGTTTTTTCTTCCCTATATCAGGGAAGTTTTCTGTCATTTTTTCTTCAAACAGGTTTTCTATTCCTTGCTCAGTTTCCTCTCCTGGAACCCTATTATGCGGATGTTGTTTTGTTTCATGTTGTCCCAAAGTTCCCTTAGGCTCTCCTCCTGCTTTTTAATTTTTTTTTTCTAGAAGCTGCTCTACCTGGGTATTTTTTCCTTCCTTCTCTTGTAGTTCACTGATGCGGTCCTCTGCTTCTTCTAGTCTACTCTTGATGCTTTCTATTGAGTTCTTTACAGCAGCAATGTCATTTTTTTATTTCTTCTTGGTTCTTCTTCATTTCCTCTTGCTTCTTACTCATATTGTCGAATTTGTCTTCCATTCTTTTCAGCCACCTTATGACCATTTCTCTGAATTCTTTCTCTGGCAGGTTGCTTGCCTCCATTTCATTTACTTCCTTTTCTGGTGATGCCTGCTTTTCTTTCATACGCGGGCTGTTTCTTTGTCTCCCCATGGTCTCTCTTCTCCGGGTGACTGGTTATGTAGTTCTCTCTCTCCTGTGTTGATTTAAAGACACAAAATACAACACAACCAGGTACAACACACAGGGCACTGAACATAAATGTATTCACGATATTAATAACCCCAAATAAAGGTCACCACCAGAGAAAGGCAAATTAAGGGATAGGAGAGAAAGAAGAAGAGAGAGAGAAAAAAAAGAAAGGAGTGCTAAAATGAAATTGGGAAAAGGAAAAAAAAGTAAGAGAGAAAAGAAAGAGAAGAAGAAAGAAAAGGGGAACAAACTATATATATGGGGAGAAAACTCCAATAGAACAGCCTCTAATCCCAGCAAATGCCAACAACAAGTACCTGGAGATGAATAAAAACTACAAACAACAATTAATATCAAGCTAGGCAAGGAAAAACAGATGGAAAAAACAAACAAAAACAAAGCAAACCAAAACAAACAAACAAACAAACAAAAAGAATAAGCAAAACAATCTCACAAACAAGCATAAAAAATCAATATAATCAACATTCAAACAATCAACAACAAAAGGAAAGAGAGAAAAACAATTTTTTGGATAGTGAAGACAGAGAAGAGAGAGGTGTGTATGTACTCAGACCAGGGGGTTGGAAATTAGATATATAAGTAGGGTAAAATTTTAACAGGGGGTAAAAAGAAAGAATAGGAAAAATCTAAAGCAGGAAAAGGGTAAAAGAAACAGGACAACAAAAGGGAAAATGTTAGGAAGAGAGTGATGGCATAAAGGCAGAGTTGAGATAGAGTGGAATGATGCCAAAGGAAAGATGAAAATAGAATGTAGAACACTAATCTCAAAGTCAAATAAAGAGAAAATAAAATGACACTTTAAAAAAAAAGGTAAAATAGTAGTAGTAATAATACTGATTGAAAATAAAAATGTAATAATTAAAAAGGTAAAATCAAGTGAGGAAAAAAGAAAAAAAATTAATTTATTAAGTAAAATACGAAAAATAAAAAAAATAAAAATAAAAATTAAATCTGCAGTAGTGAAGGTCATTCACTTCCTCTATTGTTCTGTTTGGCACGCCTGTTTCCCAGTCAGGACAGTATTGCAGTTCCCTGCATTCCACTGCTCCTCAGTGTTGTAAGCCAGTCATGATTTTTAAGCAGGCGGTGTGTCTTACTTTCTTGTATTCCTTTATTTGTGATTACACAGAGTCAATTTGTGATTCAGCCCCTGGATGGCAGTGTTTCTGGGTTGACCTCTGGGTCTATAGGTCCTCTGTAGCCTGTGCTTAGATCCTGCTTTCCCTGTGGCACTCAATACCGGTTTGTGGGAGTGGGCTGCCCCAGAGCTGGTTTTCTGACAGTCACTCCCCACTCTGATCCCCAGGTTCCAGAAAAACAACTTTCCCCTGCAGTATCTTAGGGTGTCCCCAACTTGGTGATCCTATGTATTGGGCTCAATAATCAGAAGCAAGGATTCAAAGAGGAGAAAGCGCAAGTGTGTGAACTCCGGGTCTGCACGCAAGCCTGCATAATCCCCTTTTCCCCCTTGTGTCTAAGCAGCTGGCACACTCCCAAAATTTTTAGGCTGTCCTTCTGTGTCAGATCAAAATGTGTTGCGTTTTAAAGATCCCCTCTGTTAGCAGCTCTGAGGACCCCCTTCCACATTCATGGATCACGCCAGTCCCAACAGCCATGAATTTTTCTAGATGAAGACTTCTCCGGTCCTCCAGCTCCCACAGTGCACGTGTTTCTCTGTCCTGCTGGGAGCAGAGACCTCACCTTATCCCAGGCAAAATCTGACCTTTCCATGGTGGAGTGTAGAGCTCCTCTGAATCCACGTGTTTGTGCCAATTGGGGACCAGTGCTCTGGGGTTTGCAGCTGTTCGGTGGGTGCCGCAGCTGTAGATTTTCAGGCTTCAGATAACATCCACTTTCCCCTTCAAGATGGTGCGGTCTCTGCATCTGAGCCAGTGGCTCTGGGAGGGAACCCAGCAGCAGTGAGGGCTGCCCGGTCAGGGGACCCCTGTCCAGCAGTCCCCCACCTTCTCCTGGAATATAACTTTCCCTTAACTCTCCAACAGACACTCCCTGTGGGACCCTCAGCTGCTCTTTCTATCTGCTCCGGGACAAGGCTAAGGACACGTCTGTCTATTCTGCCGCCATTTTTCTACCTCTCCAGGATTTGAATTTCTTTACATTTGCAAAAAATGTGACTTCCCTGTTTATTTTAAATATAGAAATCTCTTTTTTATTTTTTAAAAGATTTTAATTGATTTTTAGAGAGAGAAGAAGAAATAGGGAGAGAAAAAAACATCAATGTGAGAGAGAAACATTGATCCGCTTCCTCCTGTATGCCCCCTACCTGGGGACTGAACCCCCAACCCAGCCCTGTGCCTGACTGGAAATCCAATGGCAACCTTTTTGTGCATGGGATGATGCTGAACCAACTGAGCCCCACCAGGCAGGGCCAAAAATGCCTTTTTAAAATTGAGTTTGAGACTCTCAATGAACCCTGAATGCAGTGGATTTGCCCATCCACAAACTCTTCTTCCCTCCTATGCATTTATATTACAATTTTTCTGAGCCTTTGGAACAATTTCAATTTGTATTGCCTAGTAATAAAAGAAAAATAATTTGAACTTGCAATAGCACCTTTTACCATCTCAAACTGGCTTGCAAACGTGAGCACAGAGCTATGACAATATTAGTCTCCACATCCCCTGGCATGAATGAAGCATTTGATTTGGAGAAATAAGAAAAATGAGAAGTAAGAATGTAAAAGGAGAGTATAAGAGCTAAAAGCAAGCCAAATAAGGCATTAGGACCCTAATAATTATTTTCACATATATCACTTAAGAAAACTAATGTGGTGTCTCTGTTTTACAATCTCTATTTCTTAGAATGAAAAGAAAGGGAAATTAGCCATATTAGTTGTTTTGAAAATAATGCAAATCACCTAATAAAAACTGTTTTGATATAATGAAAATCACGAAATAATTGTTAGCTATTCAGATATACTGTATTTATCTACATAATGCCGCATGCCCTTTTATTTGGAATAGTTTTCTTTTCCTTCATTAACTTTTTAATTATAGATGCTTGGTTCAGATAATCAGGAAGCAGAAAAAATAAAACATAAGAAAGTTGCAATGAACTATTGTCAAGAAACTGAAATAAATGTTTTTATCATAGATGCAATAAACTGTATGTTTATTGCATCTATGATATGTAATTTGGTCACCAGATGAGTAATTTGGTCAACGCCACCTCTTATACATTGCTGTTTGGTTATGTGGAGATATTTGTATGGGAAATGAAAGTCATAGTTCTTGTCTTTGAAGAACTTACAATTAGGAAAGAGTAAAATTTCACTACCAAATATAAACCATAAAAAAAGAGGTAAGTATATAGCAATGACAGATGTTCAAGCAACTCAGTATTTATGGAAGTAAGGGAGACAGAATATCAGTAGACAGATTGAGTAACCATGAATTTTCACACCAAGATTCACTTTTGAAAATAATGATATAATCTAAATCATTCTTTTTTATGTAAGTAGTTCCACAATTTATATATAAAGAGACCAAATTGAATATTCCAGTGGAGAGGGACATACTTTAATAATTACTATTGGCAGCTTGAGTCTATTTTCTGTCACAAGGTTTATATTTACTATCTCTACTTAATATGATCAATTGGATCAAAATATTTGTATTATTGTGATCAATTTTATTTTTAATCCTTGACAAGGATTTTTTAAATTGGTTTTAGAGAGAAGAAGGGAGAGAGAGCTAAAGAGAGAACCATTGTTGTGAGAGAGAAACATACTTGCTTGACCGGAGATGGAACCCACAACCTTTTATGTCTATGGGAGGACACTCCAACCGAGTCACCCAGCCAGGGATATAGTTATCATATTTTTTTAAGTGAATGCTATTAAGACGAGTCTTCATAATGATTTTATATTTGACTAGAGGCCTGGTGCACAAAATTTGTGTACTGCAGGGGGGCGGGGTTCCCTCAGCCCGGCCTGCAACCTCTCTAATCCGGGACCCCTTGGGGGATGTACAACAGCCTCTAGCAATCTGAGACTGCTGGCTCCTAACCGCTCGCCTGCCTGCCTGCCTGACCACCCCTAACCAACTCTGCCTGCTGCCTGATTGCCCCTAACTGCTCCCCTACCAGCCTGATGGCCCCTAACTGCTCCCCTCCTAGCCTGATTGCCCCTAACTGCCTCTGCCTCACCACAGGTGCAGCCACTGGTACCCGGGACCACGGGGTGGGCAGCTTGTTCCACTCTGGGCCACAGCCTGGCTTGTCCCCATTCCTCTCTTGTGAGCTCATTTGTGCCTGACTGGTCCCCATTTCTCTCTCCCCACTGTTGCATGTCTGAGCCATTATGGTGTGATGGTGTGAGGGCGTGACAACCATTTGCATATTAGCTATTTATTATATGGGATAAAATATGTAAGTACATTTCCTTATTTTTATTTTATTTTAATTTTATCTTTTGCCTGTGTAGACATTTTATCTCAGGGTTAGGCTCTTAAAATGCCAGTTATTTATATGAATTGCAGCTGTCTTTTGAAGAATATACAACTATATATATATATATATATATATATATATATATATATATATACTAGAGGCCCGGTGCACGAAATTCGTGCATGGGGGAGAGGGGTGTCCCTCAGCCCAGCCTGCACCCTCTCCAATCTGGGACCCCTCGAGGGATGTCCAAATGCCTGTTTAAACCCGATCCTAGTGGGATCGGGCCTAAACGGGCAGTCAGACATCCCTCTCACAATCCAGGACTGCTGGCTCCCAACTGCTCGCCTGCCTGCCTTCCTGATTGCCCCTAACCACTTCTGCCTGCAAGCCTGATCACCCTTTAACCATTCTCCTGCCAGCCTGATTGATGCCTAACTGCTCCCCTGCCAACCTGTTTGGCCCTAACCGCCCTCCCCTGCAGGCCTGGTCACCCCTAACTGCCCTCCCCTGCAGGCCTGCTCCCCCCAACTGCTCTTCCCTGCAGGCCTGGGTCCCCCTCAACTGCCCTCCCCTGCAGGCCTGGTCACCCCTAACTGCCCTACCCTGCAGGCCTGGTCCTTCCCAACTGCCCTCCCCTGTAGGCCTGGGTCCCTCCCAACTGCTTTTCCCTGCAGGCCTGGTCACCCCAACTGCCCTCCCTTGCTGGCCATCTTGTGGTGGCCATCTTGTGTCCACATGGGGGCAGGATCTTTGACCACATGGAGGCAGCCATCTTATGTGTTGGAGTGATGGTCAATCTACATATTACTCTTTTATTAGATAGGATAGAGGCCTGGTGCACAGGTGGGGGCCAGCTGGTTTGCCCTGAAGGGTGTCCCAGATCAGGGTAGGGGTTCCCTTGGGGTGTGAGGCGGCCTGGGTAAGGGGCCTGTGGTAGTTTGCAGTCTGGCCACACGCCCTGGTGACCCAAGTGGAGGCCCTGGTATCTGGGGTTTATTTATCTTCTACAATTGAAACTTTGTAGCCTGGAGCGGAGCCAAGCCTTCTGCTTGCTCTGTGGCGGCAGCCATTTTTTTTTTTTTTTTTGGATTTTATGTATCTTCTATAATTGAAACTTTGTAGCCTTAAGCGGAGGCCTGGGCCGGCCAGGGTGTGTGGAAAGTTTGGCTTCCTCCATCACCGGGGGCAACCCTAGCCTCCTGCTCTTTACAGCTCCGTGGCTGCCGCCATTTCTGTTTGGATTTATGTATCTTCTATCATTGAAACTTTGTAGCCTTGAGTGGAGGCCTAGGCTGGCAAGGGCAGGCGGAAAGCTTGGCTTCCTCCATTGCCAGGGAAACCCAAACCTCCCTCCTGCTCTCTGTGGCTGTAGCCATCTTGGTTGGGTTTATTTGCATATTCAGTCCTGATTGGCTGGTGGGTGTGGCTTGTAGGCATGGCTTGTGGGTGTAGTGGAGTGATGGTTAATTTGCATATTATTCTTTTAATATATAGGATAAAGAAGAAAAATCAGACCTTTTAAGGGCATATTTTAAATGTTTTCTCTGGCCAGTTCACCTTAATTGAGTTTGCCTCTCAGTCCCCTTTTCTAAATGTAGGGCTGTCACTTCCCACACACACAAAAAAAATGTGGTGAGGGAAAATTTGGACTCCATAGTTATGAGAATTATTATTCCTTGGATTCTGAAAAGATGGTAGAAGCATGAGAAATTTATCTCTCCACCTAGACAATTGTACTGGCAGAATCTGTTTGAATTAGTTTATTGAAGGTGTGCAACTTCCTCGGGAAGACTTGGATGATAAATTGTGTATAATTTCCACGAATTTCAGCTCTTAGCACAATAGGCACTACCCCTCTTCTACCTCCTAGCCCCTTGGCAAGCAGCTGTGCACATGATCCAGGAGCACCTTACACACAGCTTTGGAAACCAGGGTGAGTATACTGATCAGGATTCTCCAGAGAAACAGATATATGTAGATATAAGAAGAGGAGATTTATATAGGAATTGGCTCATGTGGTTATGAAGCATGATCTACTGTCTTCAGGCTGAAAAACCAGGAATGTTTGTGGTGTAATGCAACTATCTGGGCATCCCTTAGTCAGCCAAGCTGGCACACAAAATTAACCATCACCATGGGCAAAAAGGACCCTGTTCTACAAATATTATGGATCTTTGTTCTGATGGCTGATTGCTGCTTCTAATCTCAAATGTGGGCAGTCCTTGTTGTTGTACCTTCCCCTGTTGTTGCAGGCCCCTCTCCCTCTAGGCTGAAATGACTTCCAGGGAATTTAAAAGGCTGATCCCTTTCTTCCCCCTTCCTTCATTTTTCTTATTTTTCCTATGCGAGTCAGATTAATATGAAACACTAGTATATGCAAAAAAACTGCATATAAAAGGGACAATTAGAAAGTCATCATTCATGTTCAACATAATTAATCATAATGAAAATGCAAATTAAAACCATGATGAGATATCACCTTATGCCTGTTAAAATGGTTAAAATCAGGATAACAAGAGAAGTGTTGGCAAGGTTGTAGAGAAAAGGGAACCCTTGTGCACTGTTAGTGAAACTGTACCAGTAAATTGGTATAGCCACTATGAAAAATAGTGTACAAGATCTTTAGAAAATTAAAAATAGAAATGCCATGTGACCCAGCAGTTCCACTTCTGGGAATATAGCCAAAGAAAATGAAAACACTATGTTGAAGAGATATCTGCTCCCTCATGTTTATAGCAGCATTATTTACAGTAGCCAACACATGAAAACAACCTAAGTGCCCATTTATGGATGAATGAATTATTCAACCATAAATAATTCCTGGCATTTGTGACAACATGGGTGAAATTTGAGGGCATTGTGCTAAATGAAATAATTCAGAGAGGACAAAATCAGATATATGATTACTAGAGGCTGGGGATGAGGGAATGGAGAACTGGATGAAGGCAATCAAAAGGTACAAAGTTCCAGTTACAACATAAATAATTCCAAAGCTATAATGTAACATAAACACTATAGTTAACTATGCTGTATGGTATATTTGAAATTTGTTGACAGAATATATCTTCAGAGTTCCCATCATAAAGAATAAAGTTTTTTTTTTCTTTCATAGCTATATGAGATGTTGGATGTTAGCTAAACTTATTCTACTAATTATTTCACAATATATATATAAGTCAAATTGTTATGCTGTATACCTTAAACTTATGCAGAGATATATGTCAATTATACCTCAATATAACTGGAAAATAAGATTAATTATTTTTTAAAAAGAAAGTCACCATATATGCCTAGAGAAAGTCACAGGCTCAGAAAATACTTGAGAAGACCTTATGTTTACACCTCAGGCTGAAAAAGACCTGATGGCAGATCTACTCGACCAGTGGTTGGCAAACTGCGGCTCGCGAGAAGTGACTCATTACATCAAGGGATTGGCAATAAGTTTATGAGCATATTTCTCATTAGAAACTTTGGAGGCCAAAGGCAGTGAGCCAATATATTCAAAGTGCAAAAAGGAAAAAAAAACCTCTGTCAACCAAGAATTCTATAATTCATAAAACTATATCTCATTCTATATCTTATTCCTTCAAAAATAAGGGAAAAATTAATACATTTTCAGGTAAACAAAAGCTGAGGGAATTTGCTACTATTAGAGAATCCCTGTAAGAAATTTCAAGGGAATTCCGCAGGTTAAAATAAAATTATACTAGACAGTAACTCAAAGCTGCATGAAGTCATTCAGATCTCAGTGAAGGCAATTATAAAAGCTAGTAACAGTGTAACAATGATTTATAATTTTACTTTTTGTTTTCTTCATGATTTAAGATGCTATCACATTAAAAGTAATTAAAATATTTAAGAGATTAATGCATTTAAAATAATTATTAGTTTATGTTTTGGGACACACAATGTGTAAATATGAAATCTTGTGACATTAACATGTGAAAGAGAAGAAGGAGCAGAGTTTTGTATGTTATTGAAACTAAACTGGTATAAATTCAAATTAGTGTTCCCTATGGTAACAACAAAGAAAACAACTATAGAATATACAAATAAGGAGAGAAATAAATTTAAATGTTTCATTAAAAAAATAAACTAAACACATAATAAGACAGGAATATAGGAAATAAGGGACTGAAAATATATAAGACATGAAAAATAAATAGCAAAATGACAGAAATTAGTCTCTTTTTATCAGTAATTATTTGAAATGTGAATAAACTAAACTTTCCAATCTAAAGACAGAGATTGGTAGAATGGCCACAAAAAAGACAAATATGTATAATTCCACTCACATGAGGTACTCAGAGAAGTCAAAATTATAGAGACTGAGAGGTCACCAGAGGCTAGGGGAGAGAGAACAAGGAATTTTTGTTTAATGGGATAGATTTTCAGTTTTACAAGATGAAGAGTTCTGGAGATGGATGGTGGTGATGATAGTATAAAATTGTGAATGCTTTTAATACCACTTAACTTTACACTTAAAATGGTTGTGATTGTAAACATATGTTATGAGTATTTTATCACAATAAAAAATTAGGGGAATCACTATTCCTAATGAATTGTTTGCCATTTAAATTATGCATTACCTGGCAAGATCATGGAAATAGATGCACCTGGCATGCAGCACTGGGAAATGAACAGTGTTATATGAGATTTGATTTGCTTCTCTGGACCTTTACTTATATTACCTATCACCTCCCTTTATAGTGTAAGCCACATGTTGAGAGCCATTATGTAATCATACAAGAGCAGTGGTAAATTAGAACCTGTCTGTTGGAGTGGGGCATTATGTTCTTATACTCAGCACCTCAAAACTAGAGGAATTTAAGCATGTAAGTCTCCAAAAGAAAAAACAAACATATATATCCTATCTAATAAAGGGGAATATGCTAATTGACTGTCACGCCCTCAAAGATGGCGGTGCCCACAGCCACAAGATGGTGGTGCCCAGTCCCCTCAGCCCCGCTTGGGCTGCAGGCACGCGGCATGGCTGGGCCCACCCCCAGGCAGGTCCAGCTGCTCTGCACATCTGCCTCCAGAGTCCCCTAGTCCCCTCAGCCCCCCAGCCACCCAGGGCTGGCCCAAGGTGCAGGCAAGCCTCGGATGTCGGCTGCCCAGCTGCCCAGCTGCCCAGGGCCGGCCAAGGTGCAGGCAAGCCTTGGATAGTGGCTGCCCAGCTGCCCAGGGACACCCGAGGCTCAGGTAACCAGGGCTGGCCGAGGCTTGTGCTGCCAGCAGTGGCAGCAGCAGAGGTGTGATGGGGGCATCGCCTTCCCCTGATTCCGGGTCGCCTCCTGCCCCTGTGGGCTCCTGGACTGTGAGAGGGGGAAGGCTGGGCTGAGGGACGCCCCCCTCCAGTGCATGCATTTTCATGCACCAGGCCTCTAGTATATATATAATATGCTAATTAGACCAGACATACTTCTGGATGACCTTCCGCACGAAGCTGGGACTGCAAGAGAAGCCTGGATCCTGGTTTCCTGCCGGTGGCTGGAGGGAAGCCCAGGTCCCAGGTGCCAGAGTCCTGGGTGCCAGAGGGAAGCCGGTGCTGGCAGCCAGGGGAAGGAAGGCCTACTCTTGCATGAATTTTGTGCATCAGGACTCTAGTGTGTATATACATACACACACACACACACACACACACACACACACACACACACACATATATATATATTTAATTTGGGGGTTTGGTTTGTATCTGCTCAAGTAATCAACAAATACTCAGCATATACCAGGCACCAAGTACTATACCTGGTGCTATAGCTACATTGGTGGGCAAAGTTTTATACCCAAGAAAATGAAATTACTTACTTGGTGTTTTCTTAATCAAATATGTGTTGGAGGAATATTGTACCACATCAAAGTCCTAAAAACAATTTTGGCTAGGATTAGAATATTTCTATCTCTCTATTTTCTTGTAAAATTTAAGTATAATATAAAATCCAATCTAATAAAAGAGAAACATGCAAATTGACCATACCTCCACTATGCCCACCAGTCACCCCCACAAGCCACATGCACCAACAAATCAGGAGCAAGTATGCAAATTAACCCAACCAAGATGGCATTTAATTTGCATATCCAGGCTCAGAGTGAAGACTGAAGACAGTGTAGAAGGAAGCCAAGTGCTACAGAAGGGAGCGAAGCTGCAGAGAAGCAAGCAAGCGGGGCGGCAGAGAAGAGAGGGAACAGGTGGGGCGGGGGAGAAGGGAGGGAAGCAGGCGGGGTGGGGGAGAAGGGAGGGAAGCAGACCACCCCAGGAAGCCCTATTGCAGGAATCTTCCTGCAACGGGCCTCTAGTCATCATTTAATAGGAGATTATGTTGCAAAGTGCTCTCACAAATTATAAGATAAAATTAAAGCCTTGTTTAAAGTAGGCCATGGTGTCTTTTTAACTTATTGTGGTCCAAATTCATTTTATACTATTGAGCCTTCACTCAGAGCAAAATGCCACAAGTCCTACCCATCTGCAGCAGACAGGACTGACACTCACTCACATTCTCTTTTTCCCTTGCTCGCCTCCACTATAGTCTTTCAAAGCAAAATATGAAGTTTATAGCCATCCCTGAAGCTAGAGGTGGCTGTATCATGAACAAGTAGATGTAATTAAGATATAAGTCTCCAGTGATGTGTAAATAATGTCTGTTGAGAAGGAGTGGGAAATTCTAGAAAACATTTACTTTCTAATAAAACTAGAGGCCCGGTGCACAAAATTCACCCCCTAAGTACTCCCCAGCCAGCCTGATTGCCCCTAACTGCCCTCCCTTGCTGGCCCAGTAACCCCCAACTGCCCTCCCCTGCCAGCCAGGTTGCCCCTAACTACCCTCCCTGCAGGGCCGGTCACCCCCAACTGCTCTCCCCTGCAGGCCTGGTTGCCACTAACTACCCTCCCCTGCCAGCTATCTTGTGGTGGCCATCTTTGACCACATGGGGGCAGCCATCTTTGACCACATGGGGGTGGCCATTTTGTGCGAGGCCATGAGGGTCAATTTGCATATTACCTCTTTATTATATAGGATGGCACAGAGAGAGTTGGTGCCACTTCTCACCCCTGTTTCTCCCTCTCTGTTTCTTGAATGCAAATGTAATATCTAATGTGTGAAAACCATGTTGTGACTATGAGTTGACATAATATTCAATTAAGCAGAACATAATATTCAAAGTACTAAGAATAGCTGAATGAAAGATAGAAAGAACCTGAACCCAGCAAGAAATTCCTGAGCATCTGAGGTGACTCCAGCAATGGCTGACCTCCTGATTTCCGGTTAAGTAAGAGAAGGACTGTGTACCCCCCAATTTATTTGCATCTCTCTGTTAGTCGGGAATTCTCTTTCTTGCAGACAAATACATTGCAATGTGGCTACCCTTCCCTCTTAGGCTTGTTGTAAGGATTTTACACAGAAATGTCATAAAATGTATAATTTACATTATTGATATTATATTTTCATTTTGCATATGAATGAAGCTGGTCTCCAAAAGGCTATGTAACAGAGCAATGTCAATTCAGATCCTCTAATTGAAAGCCTTATGATCATGCTTTAAGCCTTGCTGCTCTTTTTTGAAGAATGCAGAAGAAAATCATTGGAAATGATAATGCTCTTATCTATACTAATAAAAGGGTAATATGCTAATTAGACTGGGAGATCTTCGGGAGACCTTCTGGGCGTCCTTCCGGACAAAGCCATGGTGGCAGGGCCAAGGCAGAGGTGGTTAGGGGTGATCAGGCTGGTGGGGGAGGGCAGTTGGGGGAGAGCAGGTTGGCAGGGGGGGCTAGTTGGGGGCGAGTAGGCCAGCAGGGGAGGGCAGTTGGGAGCAAGCAGGTTAGCAGTGGGGGGCAGTTGAGGATGATTAGGTCTGCAAGGGGGGGCAGTTGGGGGTGAGAAGGTCAGTGGAGGAGCAGTTAGGGGCGAGCAGGCAGGCAGGAGGGCAGGTGAGCGGTTAGAAGCCAGTGCTCCCGGATTGCAAGAGGGATGTCCCAGATTGGAGAGGGTGCAGGCCAGGCTGAAGGACACGCCCCCTCCCTGTGCATAAATTTCATGCACCAGGGCACTAGTGATAACTATAAACATCTGTCTAGTTTTTTTAAATGTTCAATGTGTTTCAAAAATTTCATCAGTTTTGATTCTCAGAGCAACCCAGTAGGGTAGATATTATTAATATCTCTATATTACGTAGTTATTATGATTATTTTCCCTCACTTCTTTCTTGACCACTATTGCCACTTGGCTCAGCAATTCTGCCATCACCTGCCAATTTCCACTTACTATTCTTTTTTTTTATGGATTTCAGCTCTTTCTCTGCTTCATGTTTCTGTCTTAGTCTATCTCTTCTCACCCCTTGTAAAATTCTATTTTAATTCAACAGGGCATGTAACCACATCAGAACATACTGCAGTTTGGCTGAAGCCAAGAACTTTTGAACATCTCACTAGGGAGGCTGTCTACATTTCACTTATTTAAAAAAATGCCTATAGTATTAGGCGTGAAATGTGATTACAGATAGTCCTGACCATGGGCCACTTTTACAAAGGTGATGCTTCTGATTATGGAGGCACTGCAGCCAACTTTTATCCTACCAGACATGCTTACTTAGAAGAAACATTTTTTACCTCATTTGAGCTAAGTCTATGAAATCTGCCCTTTCCACACACACCTTCCTGCCTCCTCAAGTTGGTGACTGTAAAGTAATACCACATAAGAAAATGAACACCAGCTTGTTGAAGTAGATTCTGTGTGTAATAAAACATGACAGTTACACTTAGATTGGGAGCTAAGCAGTTACTTTACTTAGGCTATTTGCATGGCCTCTACACCAGCATCATTTGTATTATCTTGGAGTTTGCTAGCCCTACCCATTGAATGAAAATCTGAATTTGAACAAGAGCCTCTGGGAATATGTATGTATGTTGAGGTTTTAGAAGGTTACTGTGAAGAGCTACCTATCACATAGTTGCATCTGTTATGGGTGTCCATGAATCAATCTTTGCATTCTTGTCATCTCTTTTATAGCTTGTCTGTAGTGCCTAAAGAATTTCAGTGCCCCAAAATGTACTCTCCTCACCCGACTCTTTTTATTACTCAAAAGTTTAAGTGAGTTTACTAATACTTGCTTTCAGTAAATATGTTTGCATGCACCCACTTTATGCACTGGTGGTTGTCCCAATGTATTGTTTGTTCTCTCTAGTTAGATTTAGATTCAAACTCATGACTGAATTCCTGAGATTTTGTAATGTCCATTGAATCAAATGTGTGAAATTGTGTAGTATGGGGTATATAATAGACTATTATGCAAAAATATGGTGTTGTGAGTGTTTTGTTTGTTGAATTTCATGATACTATTGTTTGTTTTGGGGATCCACATTTAGAGAATATTGAGGTGAATGGAGGGAGAAATACAGACTACAAATTTGTCTAATAATTTTTAACAATTATGTATAATTTTTCTCCTATGTTCCTGTATCAGCCAGGTGATGAGCATATAGAGATGAACAGTCTCTTTCCTGAAGTTGCAGATGATCATGTGGAGGCAGAGCCCTGCACAGTCTGAATCTAATGGCACCAGCCATATTCTAATCTAGATCTGTGCTGCTTCCTGAAGCTGGGCCCCACGGCCACCTTGGGATGGGCAACCAGCAGTAAATAATCTATGTTGTATAAACCCAGAGTAGATTCCTACTTTTCATTTAGAGAATAACATATTTTAGAGTGGTGAAAAATAAGAAAAAAATGCTTTTAATATTAACCTTTGTTTTAAACATTCCTGGAAACCTTATTTCCTTTATTTAGATCCAAATTTCTATCTGCTATCATGCTGTTTTAAAAACGTTCTTTAATATCCATGTTAGTAAAAAATGAATTCTCTTTTTTTGTTTGACTGAAACAGTCTTTATTTTTGAAAGATATTTTTTCACTAGGAAAAGAATTCTAGATTGACAATTTTTTTTCAAGCTTTTAAAGATGTCTCTCCACTGTTTTCTTGTTCGCATAATTCTTGGTAAGGAGTCTGTGGTAATTCTGATCTTTATTCCTCTGTAATGTGTTTTTTTTTTTCCTCTGATATCCCTCAGATTTGCTGTTCATCATTGATTTTCAAAAGTTTGCTCTGATGTATTTAGGTATGTGTGTATGCTATGGTGTTTGGTGATTGTTCTGCTTGGGGTTCTCTGAGATTCTTGAAACTGTGATTTGATATCATTTTGTATTTGGGGAAAAATTTCAGCCACCATCATCTCGCCAATGTCCATATTTTCTCTCCTTGGAGGACCCTGTTTCTCTTTAGATTTCAGGCTTGTTAATTTCCTTGGACAAGAAAAGTTATAATACTACAGCTTATTCAGTTTTCTCTTGTCAGAGTGGAAGCTACATGGCTTCCTAGAAAGAAATAGCATTCTTTCTAACATTTGAATTGGAAACTTCAAATCAATATTGGTTTTGTTATATGAAACCATCAAAAATTTGAAGAGTTTGCAAATTAACTAGGTAGCCTGCCTACCTTTCATGAATGCTGGCCAAAGGATGAGATTCTTGAGTCAGATAAAGGTTAGTTTGTTACTCACAGCAATAGGAGTAGGCAGAATATCATCATGTTTGTGCACATTCCTCAAGCACCAGTTTCCATAGTGCAATAAGCAGGGAGCCGAGTGATACCTCCACATGTAGTGGGTCACATTACAGGGAAACCTTAAGTTTCAGGAAACCAAATCTTTTATAGTGGCAGTAAATGTGAATGCCTTTTGCTGTGGAGGGAGACACTGTTTCTCTTTTGTATGCTGCACAAATGTTCTTGAAGAGATAGCCCAGAACAAAGGCAATTAGTGCCTCTGCTCCCAAGACATACAAAAATGCGAGACACCTATAGGGAATTGACTCCCAATAGAGAAAGCATCTTATGAGCTGTTCTATTTTTCTCAATCTACATTCTCAATCCAAATATATCAATTACTTAATTCTATATTTTGTATCCCAGAATCTTTTTCTATTCATTTCAATGATATTCATTGTGGACCTTTCATATATCATCAAATGTGTCAGATGCTTAAGATACTATAGTGAACAAAATACATGGTGTATGTTTCTCTGAGCTGATAAGTAAAATAATTGAAGTTATTCAGGTTTTTAATCAAACCATACAAAGCCCCATGGGCTAAACTGCCAGTAACGGGAGAGTTTAGATATTCAGACCATAATAACTGAATGCTGTTTACATTTTCATTCCTAACCTGATTGTAATTCCTTTCCTATTATATGTGCTCCTGTAGGAATTTTACTACCTGGCTGTGAAGTTTTTTAAAAGCAAGAAATGCATTTTATTATATTCTGCTTTGCTGTAACTTCTCATATGCTTTATTACTGCAATCGGAGATGAGAAATGTTGTGTTGTTGTTGTTTTTGTTTTGTTTTGTTTTTTTGGTGAATTTGCCTTTAAAGGTGTCCTGTATGCTCACATGTTATTTCATTAGAAAATTGTACTTTATTTTACTTTTCTATAGCAGGGTAAATAGCCAAATAATTTTTAACTGGATGTTTGCCACAACAAAGAGCTTTGAATCATTAGGCATAAAATGAAAATTCTGATATTTTATCTCCAGCAACCTTTCCACCTCATAAAATAGATATGGTGCTTCCTATTTCTGTATATGAAGGTGAGAGATAACAAAATTGAAGGAAGTTTGGATTTGCAAATGACTTGGAATCATATCTTGAACACCATTTTTTATCACATGTCCTTTTCAAAACAGATATAAAATGTAGTGTTTTCTTCTTTTTTTAATTGCCAGGAATAGAAATATGATGGCATTTCATTTCTGATAAAACATCACAGGGTTATCTATTTCCCCCAAATAATACCTTTGACCTACTCAAACTCAGCCAATATGTTCCTCTTGATTATTAAGTTCCATAAATGTGTATGTATGTACATCAATATCTCTATATGTAATTTAAACTGTATTTTTTATCATTTATGCTTA
This sequence comes from Plecotus auritus, assembly GCF_963455305.1. Lineage (NCBI taxonomy): Eukaryota > Metazoa > Chordata > Mammalia > Chiroptera > Vespertilionidae > Plecotus > Plecotus auritus. The sequence goes on along the minus strand of NC_137771.1, from coordinate 87,121,681 downwards.
ATTTATGTGTCTTGAGTACATGTTTCTGTGCCTGAGGTATCTGGCCAAGACACCTTTGTAAGTGCTGACCTTTGAACCTAGGAATTATGTTTTACCAGCACTCAACTAGGGAAGGGCCAAAGTTCACCTCTCAACCCTGTGTGCACTGCTTGATTTAAATGTGAAACTTGGCACTGAGTGTCTCTCTGTGCCCAGTTATTATTCTTGGAATGCAAAAGGTACATGTTTTTGCAATTCTCTGAGGAGCGCCTCTATAGCTTTTCCAGAACCTAAGTCAGATTTTGCTTCCAAGGCTATGTTCCAAGGCCTGCAATTCATTATTTACCAGCTCTCAGACAGATGGGTGCTATTTTTGAAATCCATATGGCTTTCCTGACTGCCAGGTCTATTTAATGGTCCATGTTACTACTGCAGAAATCCACTTCTGCGTTTGTTCTTCCCTTGCTGCAGCGCAGTTCTGATTTCCATCTAATACCGAAGTCCTGGAGAGTAAAGGGAGAGAACTCATTTGCAAGTGAACTTTGGTCAACATTTCTGAACTTCCACAGATTCCATTTCAACATTAATTTGGAACGTCAGGCATTAGAAATAGTAAGACTATGATGCCTGTAACTACCTGTGAAGCCAGGGAAAAAGAAACAAAAATGACATATATGCATATGCTAGGAAATTTATAGCTGGTATATCGGTAGATTAGGTTTGGAAAATTAAATAAAATTTTAAATGCACTAGGAAGGCATATCAGAACAGAATCCTAAAGGACCACTTGGTGTTCATTTTATAATTCTTGTTTTAGGAATCATGACCTATCTTATCTGAAACTCACCTATCCTGTAATTCGTTCCATTTAGAATGTAACCCAGAGTCACACAATAAACCAAAGGTTTTGCTGCAAGCTAAAACTGATACGCAGTGTTTGCCTACTAAAGCCTAGGAACTTGACTCAGTGGCAAGCCCCACTTCAAGATGTATTTATTCACAGTTCATGTACAATTCTAAAACTAGATATTTTCATTTCTTGTTTGTATTAGTTGGCTAAGGCTGCCATAACAAGTACCACAGACTGATTAAACAGAAGATGGATTAAACAAAAGAAATTTATTTTCTCAGTTTTGGAGTCTGGAAAGTTCAAGATCAGGGTGTTGGCATGGTTGGTTTCACTCCGAGGCCTTTTTCCTTAGCTTGTGGATGGCCATCTTCTCCCTTTGTCTGCACATGGTCTTTCCTCTCTCTGTGTGCATGTATGTGTCTAAATTTTCTCTTTTTATAAGAACAGCAGTTATATTGGATTAGGGCCCTTAACACCTCATTTAATTTAAACACCCCTAGCCATTCAACATACGAATTTTGGAGAATGCAATTCAGCTTATTACATTATTCATAGCAGCTTTGAAACATAAGATAGAAACAGTGACTGTAGAAAGATATGGCATTAGTCAGTTACACTGATAATGGTAACAATCAATAACCAAATGGCAAGAAGGAAGATAGTACATTTATTTAAAAGCATACGTAAGTACGTATATTAAAAAGCACAAAAGCCTGGTGTAAACATCCTTTCATCTCTTAGTAGGTTCTGGATCATCTGGTTGGTAAGATTAGAGGCTCGTTAATCTCTGACATTCAAAAGAAACCATATAACCTGATGAGTCATGGCACACATGCACATTGTGTCAAGAAATATGCCTTAAAAGGCTGCAATGCTCTCAGCCTTTCTCTTTGTCTAATGTCCTAAGAAGAAGGTCCTTGTCCTAGATGTGATCACACCTAAGAGTTTTTCTTTGCTTGAAGACAATAAAAATCCACCAGGTGTCAAAATAAATTCTTCAGTCTCTTTATCTAAAGCAGTTAAGGATTGGTGATGGCATCTGAAATATCTAGCAAGCAAGAACATACTTTCTCAGGCTCTGAGTGATACAAGGTTGGACCTGTGAAGATAACCTGCATATGATCTAAGAGTGACAGACAAGTGTGAAGTATTGATAACTGGGATTTAGAAAATAGGTCAATTCTTCTGCAGCAGAACCTACAGGCATACAGATTTTGAACTCCCAAAGGCAATTCAAATTTCATATCAGCAACCAAACATATTATTCACCACCTCCAAACCAAGTCCTCTTCTAAGTCATTTAAACCAGAACTAACTTCCTGTAACAAGGACCAACTGATTCTATCTCCTATGTATCTTTCAAATCCATTCCTATATCCTATTTTAATTATATTACCCTGGTTAAATGTCTCTGCCTGCCTCTAGCCTTACCAATTTCTAGATCATCCTTTATACAATCAACAGATTATTTAAATAAAATGAAAATTAAACCATATCACTTCTCTATCTAAAGCCACTAAATAACTCCTCATTTTCTTTAACAAAAGTCCAAGCTCCTCAGAAGAGCATATAGGGCCTTCTGTAGTTAACCCTCTTTGATATGGTCACTCTACTTACTTCCTTTAACATTTATCATTTTCATCTTCCCATTCCAACTTTAGAATATATAGAGTCTAATCCATTTGCATCTCTTTACACATTGATTTAATATACATAATATTAGAAAAGCAACACAAATATTGATCATTTAACAGCATACATATCTTATGATAATTTTATTGATTTTCTGGAACAAACAAGTTCTGAAAAAGTTTAAATGGTAAAAACCATTTTCTTTCACAAAATCATCATTTACTAAGCCAAGTGTTAATGTTTTATGACTTTACAATGAATACAGAACCGTAGAATAAAGAAAGATAATAGCAACCTTTATAAACCAGCAAGCTGTTCTCTACTACGAGTATAAACTTTGCACCTTACCAGGCAAAGTTATATTGACTACAATAAATTGATTTACAAGTTTATAAATAGGGAAACAATCTAATAGCCATTTGACTAGTCTTGTTTAGTGCAAGGCATTTCTTTCTGTAGGCATAAGCATAACTAATATTGGGGTGTGGTGGGGAAGTAGTGGAAAAAACTAGAGCTACTGTCCATGGTCCTGATACACAAATACACACTATGACATGGTTGCTTTCTGTGCGTCATGTGTCTCCTTCCTCATTTCTATCATCCATGAACATCCAAAAGATACATCAGGACTGCTGACTATAGTTTTTGAGAAAGTCAGTGATTTAAGTGAATACTATTATAGGTTGAATTGTGTCTCCCAAAAAGATATGTTGAAATACTAACCCTTAGAATCTGTGAATGTGACCTTATTTGGAAATAGGGCCTTTGCAGATGTAATAAAGTTAAGATGAGGTCAGACTGAATTTATTTATATTGTTCTAACAAGAAGGAAATTTGGACACAGATACACAGATGGGGAAAAAAACAAATATGTGAAACAGAAGCAAAGATTGGAGTGATGAATCTACAAGCTAAGAAACATCAAGGATTGCTGGCAAACACCAGAAACTACAGGAGGCAAGAAAATATTCTTCCCTTAGAGCCTTCATTAGAGTGCATGCCCCTACAACATCTTGTTTTCAGACTTCTAGCCTCCAGAACTGTGATATAATACTTATATGTTGTTTACCTACCCAATCATCTGAAATAATTTGTAGGGAAGCCCTAGGAAATCAATACAAGTACAATCTAAATATTCCTTTGGGTTTTTTATTTTTGTGATACTTTACAGCCAAAATCATAGATCATTATCTTACTTTAAGCTATAAGTTTGGTGTATTCATTAATATGTATAAAGGTTAGTAGTGTTCGGGACTAAAAGATGGTAATGCTTACAAGTGAGGAAAATCACATTGTCAACATTGAGTCAGACTTTAGGTCTTACTTCCATGATATTCCCCTATTTGTACTTCAGTTCAGGCTTCAAGTATTTCTCTTTCTTAAAGGAATAAAACAGATATATCCGTGTTATTTGGGGATAATTTATAGAGATTATTTTTACCTTCTCTTTTCTTGTATATCTTAAGTGTTTCCCTGAATAGTAAGTAGCAGTGGCTAATATGTCTCTGTACTTTTTAAGACATTTTGTTAGGTAAGCAAAGAAAGGAGAATTATTTCTCAAAATGTCGATTTTCCTGGGTCTACTTTGCACTAGAGGGCAGACTGGTAAAGAAGTAGCTAGGGAGAGAGGGCATGGAGAACATAGCATGCTTCATAAATTGTACAGGTTCCTGGTGACTTGGTACCTCCTATCTGCAATGATAACAGGTTGCTTTCTCCCTCTGCCATGCATACATTCAGTGGCCAAGAAAGTTATCTTCATTATTCTTCTTGTGTGTATGCTGTTTTGTTGTTGATGAGAGCACAGAAGAATTCCTGACTTTATTATCTTTTCATCTAGGATGTGTATGTGACCAGGAGGCGTGTGCTCAATTCTCTGCTTGCTGATGTTATCAAGACATCCTATAGGGCACAGTGTTGAGGAGTTTCCTGTTCCATTAGAACAGAACAGCTAGATTAACTTTTGAGACAATGCACTCTGGGTACATGGTGCTGACAGGCTGCACGTTAACTCAGAAGGAGCCTTTTGTGTGATTGGCAACACCATATCTAATTCTTAGATTGTTTTATTCTTTTCTTTTTAAAAGTGAAAGTTTTCTTATTGTATACTTCCTATATATTTCAAAACTCATTGTGTGCCCCAATGTAAACACAGAAGATGTCTCTGGTGGACAACTTCCTGAGATAAATTTTCTGGCATGAATGTTGGGACTGGCATCTAATTACACTGTATAGAAAGGTTGTCTTCACTGGAGTTGCCCTCAGGTTGTGGCATTGTTTATTAGAATTGGACACAGAATCAGAACTCTTGATGGACTCATTTATTTTATTTTTATCACTTGAAAATATACACAGCAAAACCATGAACTTTATTTCAAGATTATTTTCGTAATTGTTAATTGAGATAGGCAGTCTTTTAAGGATAACTGGTCTTAACTTGTGAGATATTAGTCTAAAGCCTTATCCTTTTCTTTATGCCACTCTGAATAAGGGAAATAATTTTCCTTTGTCAAAACTTTTTGCCATGTGAACTAATGATTTATTTAAGAAAACTGTTTCTGAGGAGAATGGTTGAGATGGCAGAGTAGGAAAATCCTGAGCTCACATTCTCCCGTGGACACAGCAACACTACAACATATAGAACTATTACTGAGAATGACCTGAAGACTAGCTGTAGCTGTGCAAATTTTCTGAAACTAAAAGTATAAAGAAAAAGCCACATCGAGATGGGTAGGAGGGGCAGAAATACAGTCTAGTCAGGATGCACATCCCTGGTACCTCATCCCACAAGTGGGAGAGCAAGATCTGGTTCTTTGAAAAGATAAACAAGATTGATGAACCTTTAGCCAGGCTCACAAAGAAGCAAAGAGAGAGGACCCAAATAAACAAAATCAGAAATGAAAGAGGTGAAATAACAACAGACCCCAAAGAAATACAAAGAATTGTAAAAAAAAAAATACTATAATCAACTCTATTCCAACAAACTGGTCAACCTAGAAGAAATGGACATATTCCTAGAAGAATATGATCTTCCAAAACTCAATCAGGAAGAATAAAAATCTGAATAGGCTGATAACTATGGAAGAAATTGAAGCAGTAATCAAAAAACTTCCAGCAAACAAGAGCCCTGGCCAGACAGCTTCACGGGGAGTTTTACCAAATATTCAAAGAAGAACTAAAACCTATTCTCAGACTATTCCAAAAAATTCAAGAGAAAGGAACACTTCCAAGCTCTTTCTATGAAGCCAGCATTATCCTTATCCCAAAACCAGATAAAGACACTACAAAGAAAGAGAATTACAGGGCAATATCTCTGATGAACATAGATGCTAAAATCTGAAACAAAATTCTTGCAAATCAGATCTAGCATTACATTAGAAAGATCATACACCATGACCAAGTGGGATTTATTCCAGGGATGCAAGGATGGTACAGTTTCTGCAAATCAATAAACGTGATATATCACATAAACAAATTGAGAGACAAAAATCACATAATCATATCAATTGATGCAGGAAAAGCACTTGACAAAATCCAACTTGATAAAAACTCTCAGCAAAGTGGGAATAGAAGGATCATACCTCAACCAAATAAAAGCCTTATAGACAAACCTATAGCCAACATCATACTCAATGCAATATCTTTACCAATACAGCTTTTAGGGCAATGGAAACTAAAGAGAAAATAAACAAATGGGACTACATCAAACTAAAAGCTTCTGCACAGCAAAAGAAACCATCAACAAAACAACAAGAGAGCCCACTGCATGGGAGAACATATTTGCCAATATTATATCTGATAAGGGCCTAATCTCCAAAATTTATAGAGAACTCATGCATTTTAACAAAAGGAAGATAAACAATCCAATCAAAAAATGGGCAAAGAATTAAATAGACACTTTTTGAAAGAGGACATTCAGAAGGCCAAGAGACATATGAAAACATGCTCAAAGTCGCTTATCATCTGAGAGATGCCAATCAAAATGACAATGATATACCATCTTATACCTTGTCAGAATGGCTATCAGCAACAAATCAACAAATGATAAGTGCTGGTGAGGATGCGGAGAAAAAGGAACCCTGTACACTGTTGGTGTGAATGCAGACTGGTGCAGCCACTGTGGAAGACAGTATGGAGTTTCCTCAAAAAACTAAAAATGGAACTCCCATTTGACCCAGCAATCCCACTTCTAGGAATATATTCCAAGAAATTAGAAACACCAATCAGAAAGGACATATGCACCCCTGTGTTCATAGCAGCACAATTTAAAATAACTAAGATTTGGAAACAGCCTAAGTGCCCATCAACAAATGAGTGGATTAAAAAACAGTGGTACATCTACACACTGGAATACTACGCTGCTGTAAAAAAGAAAGGGAGACACATTTGTTACCATTTTCAACAGCATGGATGGACCTGGAGAGCATTATGCTAAGTGAAATAAGCCATTTGGAGAAACATAAATATCACATGATCTCACTCATTTGTGAAATTTAATGAACAACATAAACTGATGAACAAAAATAGATCCAGATACATAGAAGCATCGAACAGACTGTCAAACCTTAGAGGAAAGGCAGGGGAGGGTGAGGGTGGAGGGTAAAAATAAACTATATTTCTTTGGTGGCTTTTGAAAACCACCCTGGGGGTGGTAAGAGATCAACCAAAAGATTTGTATGTATGGATATAAGCATAACCAATAGACATAGACACTAGCCAGGTTAGGTCATGAGCTGGGAGGTGGGGATGGCCAGGGAGTAGTCAATGGGGAAAAAAAGGAGACATATAGAATACTACATGTAATACTTAAAACAATAAAGAATTTTTTAAAAAAGAATTCAATTAAAAAATGAGCAGAGGCCCTAGGTGGTTTGGCTCAGTGGATAGAATGTTGGCCTTCAGATTGAATGGTCCTGGGTTCGATTCCAGTCAAGGGCATGTACCTTGGTTGCAGGCTTCCAGCCCCGGTTTGGGGCATACAGGAGGCACCCAATCGATGTGTCTCTCTCACATCAGTGTTTCTCTCTGTCTCTACCTCTCCCTTCCACTCTCTAAAAATCAATGGAAAAAATATCCTTGGTTGAGGATTAAAAAATAAAATAAGTGGAGGACCTGAATAGACACTTCTTCAAAGGAGACATACAGATGGCCAACAAACACATGAAATGATGCTCAATATTATGCATCATCAGGGAAATGCAAATCAAAACACAACAAAACATCACCTCACACCTGTCAGAATGGCTATTATCAAATTTGGACAAATTTGATAATAGTCATTATGGACAAATTTTTTATGTTTCTGAATTTTAATTTCATAATCTTTAAAGGGAAGAGAATTGTATCTACTTTGGGAGGATTAAGTCAGGTATTAAAACTGCCTGGTAGAAGAGAAACCAAGATGGCGGCATAGGTAAACACCTAAACTGCTGCCTCGCACAACAATTTCAAAACTACAACTAAAAGACAGAATGGACACCATCCAGAACCACAGGAAAGCTGGCTGAGTGGAAATTCTACAACTAGAAGGAAAGAGGAAAGCTCACAGAGAATTGGAGGTATGGCAAAGGGTCTTTGTGCGCGCAGAGAGGAAGGGCGGCTGAGAGCCTGGCTGACTTTCTCTGGCGGAAGGGGGAAGGAAGCCCCCGACCGCACTGAACCCCAATTCTGACTGCACTGAACCCCAGTTCCGGGCGAGCCCCTGGGGACCCACGCTCTTACGGGGGGAGTCTGGACTCTCGGGCGGAGACTCGGGAGCTGGGGAAGGCAGAAGTCTGAAGGCGCGGCGTGCTAGTGCGCACAAAGGCTGCGGAGGTTGCCACAGGCTTTCCCTAGTGGAAGGGAGTCAGAGGCTCCTTACTGCACTGAGCCCCAGTTCTGACTGCAGTGAACCCCAGTTCCAGGCGAGCCCCTGGGGACCCATGCTCTTGTGGGGGGAATCCAGACTCTCGGGCAGAGACTCGGGAGCTGGGGAAGGCAGAAGTCTGAAGGTGCGCTTGTGCCAGTGAGCAAAAAGGCTGCAGAGGTTGCCACAGGCTTTCCCTAGTGGAAGGGAGTCGGAGGCTCCTGACCGCACTGGGCCCCAGTTCTGACTGCACTGAACCCCAGTTCCAGGCGAGCCCCTGGGGACCCACGCTCTTGTGGGGCGAGTCTGGACTCTCGGGCGGAGACTCGGGAGCTGGGGAAGGCGGAGGTCTGCGCGTACGCGCAAGGGCAAGGCTGCCGGGAAGCCAAGACTGTCTGCTCCACCCTGAGACTCCACCCCATCCAAGCCGAGCACAGAGGCTATTGCAATTTGGCAAGTCTAATCCTATAAGGCTGTCTCCAGCACCTAACTTCTCCCAGCATAGACGCAGCTGATCCTTACAGCCAACTGCCCTGGAGGTCAATTCCTCCCAGTGATACCAACAACAATCAAGACTTAACTACAACAAGGCTGTACACACAGTCCACAAAGAGGTACACCGAGAGTGTCCACCTCAGGTTAACTGGGGAGGCCGACCCACTGGGCCATATAGGAAACCTAGCACACAAATTTACCCTACCAACTCAGAGAAGCAATGAAAATGCGGCGTCAAAGAAACAGATCACAAATGAAAGAAATGGAGGAAAACAAACGACTTGATATAGAATTCAAAACCACGGTTATAAGGCTTTTCAAGAATATCCTAGAAAAGGCCAATAAATATAACGAGACCCTCGAAGATATGAAAAAGGACCAAATAGAAATTAAACATACACTGACTGAAATAAAAAATATTATACAGAGACCCCAAAACAGACTAGAGGAACACAAGAATCAAGTCAAAGAATTGAAATACAAAGAAGCAAAAAACACTCAACCGAAAAAGCAAAAAGCAAAAAAAAAAAAAATCGAAAAAGTTGAAGATAGTGTAAGAAGACTCTGGGACAACTTCAAGCGTACCAACATCAGAATTATGGGGGTGCCAGAAGAAGAGAGAGAGCAAGATACTAAAAACCTATTTGAAGAAATAATGACCGAAAACTTCCCCCACCTGGTGAAAGAAATAGACTTACAAGTTCAGGAAGCACACAGAACCCTAAACAAAAGGAATCCAAAGAGGACCACACCAAGACACATCATAATTAAAATGCCAAGAGCAAAAGACAAAGAGAGAATATTAAAAGCAGCAAGAGAAAAACAGTTAGTTACCTACAAGGGAGCACCCATATGACTGTCAGCTGATTTCTCAACAGAAACTATGCAGGCCAGACGGGAGTGGCAAGAAATTTTCAATGTGATGAATAGCAAGAACCTACAACCAAGATTACTCTACCCAGCAAAGCTATCATTCAGAATTGAAGGGCAGATAAAGAGCTTCACAGATAAGAAAAAGCTAAAGGAGTTCATCACCACCAAACCAGTATTATATGAAATGCTGAAGGGTATTCTTAAAGAAGAGGAAGAAGAAAAAAGTAAAGATAAAAATTATGAACAACAAATACATATCTATCAACAAGTGAACCTAAAAATCAAGTGAATTAAAAACCTGAGGAACAGAATAATCTGGTGAATATAATAGAATTAGGGGCATAGAAAGGGAGTGGACTGATAATTCTCAGGGAAAAGAGGTATGGGGGGTTCATGAAGAGACTGGACAAAAATCATACACCTATGGATGAGGACAGTGGGGGGGAGGTAAGTGCAGAAGGTGGGGAGGGAAATGGGTGGAGGGGAGCTACGGGGGGAAAAAGGAGAAACAATTGTAATAATCTGAATAAAGATTTATTAAAAAAACAAAAAAAACAAAAAAAACGAAATATCACCTCAAAAAAAAACAACAACAAAAAACTGCCTGGTATGTGCTAGTGATATGGACTGAATGCTAGTTGTATCTCCTCCAGATTCATATATTAAAACCTTAACTCCAAACATGATGATCTTTAGAGGTGGGACCTTTGGAAGTTAATTAGGTTTAGATGAAGTTCTGAGGCTGGTACCCTCATGATGAGATCAGTGTCTTTATAAGAAGAGAAGAGGCAGGAGAGCTCCCTCTTTCTTCAAGCACACATACCAAGGAAAGGCCATGGAAGTACACAGGTAGTCATGTATAAGCCAGGAAGAGGGCTCTCACCCAGAGCTGCATCTGCTGGTGCTTGGACCTTGGATTTCGTAAAGTTAAGATCTATGAGAAAATAAATTTATGTTGTTTAAATCACCCAGGCTATGGTATTTTGCGATATAACTCCAAGTTAAGATAGTAGGTACCAGTATTTCTAAAAATTAGATCTAATATCTAAAAGATTCTGGGAAGTAGTTTTATTTCACTGTAAAGAAGAGCTTTCTTATACTAAAGCTGTATTAACAATGGAGGGAGGGAGTGAATTACTTCTTGCAGAAGTGCTCAGAGTGGATGGTAACCTGACTGGTCTTTGTATCCTTTCTGCCCAACTCTCTGTATTGGCTTCACCTTTGTTATTTCCTAGAAAATCAAGGCACAGACAATTAATCTCTCTATAAAAGAGAGGTTAATTTGAAAAAGAGCTATCATAATTCTGATCTACTTGATAGGTTTGTAATTCAAACTTCTTGAAAGAATGTGTTCATTTATTTCTAATTTGGTATGTTCATTTATTTTAGCCAGTTATACTTGCAAAATTATCTTCCCATATAATATCAGTTACTTTCAACCAAATAAATGACTATAGACTTAAAAAGAGTATTTATTCTCTTAAACTTAGAACTTAGAAATGAGTTTTAATTGCTCCAAACAAAATATACACTGTTTTCCAATAGGGAATTATAGTCTTAAAGAGAATAAAACTGAAATGCAAGAATGCATCATTTCTATTTTCAGAGACAAGATGAAAACTCAGTGTATATATATCCTGAAAGAAATGTATAAATAATCCTTTACAAGTCACAGAGGGTCCCAGTGGAACTTTAGAGTGGAACACTGAATCTAAGTTATGGCTCCATGAAGTTGTATAAGTGTAATTTATGTGCCACTAATGATACTTATACCAATTTCATTAATATTAAAAAGTAAAGTGTTACTATTTCTATGTAGATAAACTGTATTTCTTTGGTGGCTGTTGAAAACCACCCTGGGTGCATAATCAGAACTTTCATGGGAATTGAGATTCTGTGTATAAAAATTAATGTGCATATAGCATCAACAGTTGACAGCTCATGCTATTACTCAATGTAACTTACATTAATAAATGAAAGTAGTATAGCCCAGCCAGTGTTGCTCAGTGGTTGATCATCTACCTATGAACCAGGAAGTCACAGTTCAATTCCCAGTCAGGGCACGTGCCCAGGGTTGTGGGCTCAATCCCCATTGTGGGGTTTTCAAGAGGCAGCTGATCAATGATTCTCTCTCATCAATGATGTTTCTATCTCTCTCTCCCTCTCCCTTTCTCTCTGAAATCAATAAAAAAAATTAAAAAATAAAATAAATTAAAGTAGTGTCAAGCTAATAGAATAAAAAGAGGCAACATTGTGGGTTTTTTAAAGATTCATTATCAACTTGTTAAATGCAATAAGGAAGATTCTAAAATTTGGCTGAAATGAGGAGTCACTGAAACCTAAAGGAATGGACATTTTACATTCCTTTCTGGAAAATAAATTTGTCTTCCAAATATAACATGTATCTTAAAAGTTTGGGGAACTTTATCCAGAAATCAAGATAAAATCATCAATGTGTTTTGTTATGAATTATGACAGGTATGGTTAGATTACTCTTTTTCTGTAACAGAGACATTCATCATATTTCCCCCTCAAATAGGAATTGATTGAAAATCATTTAAGACATCTCTTGGCTGCCAAGTTGGACTTTCCAAAGAAATTTTTAAAATTCTTCAAGATTTGGTGAGCTAGGTATCTCAAGTGCCTCAGGTAAGGAGAGTCATTCTAAGGTCTGAACTGATAAATCCACCTAAGTATTAACTTGTTCTACTTATTGTGCAAATATGTCAATCATTTATTAGAAGGAAAGCTTTTAGAAATAGGAATACAATTCTTGTGAGCACTGTATAAAAATCTATGATTACATGTTGTTTGTCTCATTAATTTCCTCACACTTTAAGAAGTGTTATTTTAATCAAATCGAAAGAGGAATTTGTTCTTGCTTTTGTGCATGCCTCAGGAAATTACAAGTGGCTCATTTTGAGACATGTAAATATGCCTGCAGTAATTCTCCAAATTCAGGAGAGAAGTTAAGTAATTTTCCCATGTGAATAATGGTAAGTGGTAGTGCTGGAACTCAAACCCAAGTGAGATTGTCTACAAACACTCTCATTGTTTTTCTCAATGCACCACCTTCTCTTTTCGGCAACATTTTCATCCCCTTTGCTACTAAATCCCCTTTATTTCACTTCTAAATATCAGAGTTCTTTGGGGCTCTGGACTGGGCTTTCTTTTCTCAGTATTCTCTTTACCTGGACAACCTCCTTTATTCCCACATGCACAAATGCCACCTGAATATTGACAATTTCCAATTTTAATATCTAATTCAAACATATCTTCCGAGTTCTAGGTTCATTCAATTAAATGATTTATAGTCACTTCGTATTTTACAAGCTTGGCTTCCTTCACAAACCAGAATGTACCATATCCAACTTTTTCCATCTCAATAAATGGCACATCCGCCCATATGATATAAGCCAAGCAGTTATCATTGATTTGTCTGTGTCCCCACATTCAACACATAGCCTAATTATGTTCTGTTGAAATGTTTTCTACGAATTCATTGAGTCCCTCTACTTGTCTCCATTTTCTGGTAATGAGAGTCAAGAAAGTGATTGCTGATTAAAAAAAAATCCCCGTTGATACAATCTCATGACAAAAAAAGTGTAATGGCTTCTACTTCTTGATTTCTGTAACTGTGGTCATGCATATGCTTATTAATTTCTATCAATAACCTGTTGTCCTTGCTTTAATACATTTTGAACTGTTTTCATTTTTTTGTGGCAAAAATAATTTAGGAGTTTTTTTCTAGTTTCAATGCCTCCTCTTCTCCTTTCTATAGGTGGCATTTCCTATGTTTTCTAGAAACCCTTCTGATTCTCACTGGGGACATTTTTGCTCAATCATTACTTCAAGGGTTTCTTTTGTCTAGCCCAGTGGTTGGCAAACTGTGGCTCGCGAGCCACATGCGACTCTTTGGCCCCTTGAGTGTGGCTCTCCCACAAAATACCATGGCCTGGGCCAGTCTATTTTGAAGAAGTGGCATTAGAAGAAGTTGAAGTTTAAAAAATTTGGCTCTCGAAAGAAATTTCAATCGTACTGTTAATATTTGGCTCTGTTGACTAATGAGTTTGCCGACCACTGGTCAGGCCTGTACTTAAATCCTGGTTCCTAGGGACTGAATTTCTAATAACCATTGTTTAGATATTAACACATATTTCATAGCCAACATGTGAAAACATTTTATTTAAAGTTTTCTCGTATTTAAAAACAAAACAAAACATAAAGTGGTATTCTTTTACTCCAAAGAAAGACAGCAAAGAAAAGTACCTAGATTTTGCCACAGAAGGAATACACTATGATCAAGTTTTTAAAAATATCACACAAGTTTTTTTCTTTTCTCCACCAATACATAATCCCTCAGTTAGTGTTTTTGTACTTAGAGACAGCAATGTACATGGCAAATAAATCTGACACACTTCTGATAGTAGCCACATTTTCTCTCTCAAAAGAGAGAGACTTGACAGAAAGGCCCAGAGATCTTTCTCATCAAAACCAGTCCTCATTCCGCAATAGCTGAGCCGGCTAATTTCACATGCAGTCTTAGAACACTATGCCACTTTAGAAAAAGAGATTTTTAAATTATTATAATTCTGTTGTAAGGATGGTTTGGTTTTATAGTTTCCAGAAATAAATATCGAAAGAGCCAGCTTCTGAGAATGCAAGACAAGGCAGGACATGAATCTGTATCAAGGTCTTTAGGCATATACTCGCAGGCCTGGGAACCTACAGAAACCACAAAGAGAATAAATGGATTTCTGTAGATATTTTATGTGGAACAATATCCCTAACAAAATTCTCATTAAGTCTATCTCTTATTTTAGGGTAGTTGAATGAAATTCTACATTATTTCATGATACAAACTTTGAGTTCAAAATAAGGCAGGAGAAAATGTCTCTTTTTTAAAAAGGAAACATTGATTTGAGAATCAAAACTCTAGAACCAGAAAGATAGATAATGAATATTGTCAGACTCAGCCCAAGGCAGAACAGAGCTCACGGGTTTGGAGTTAGGCTTCTGCTTTGCCACTTACTAGCTGTGTGAACTGAGCTTACAATTTTAATGTATTTCCTTATCTTTAAAATAGGTATCTATTTGTAATACAATAAATATTTATTAAGCATCTATTATGTGCCATAATTTATGCTGAATTGGGATGAGGGGTGGTGATGGAGATACAGTAGTAAACATAACAGGCAGACAAATATTTCCCTGTTTTCAGAAATTTCGTTTAGTTGTGGGAAATATTAAATAAATAACCAATAAAATAACTATTTAATACAGTTGTGGTTAGAACTATGAATTAACAGAACAGGGTGCTTTGAGAACCTGTTACTGTAGTTAACCTGATGTAATCTGGTAATAATATTAGCACATGTGATAGGCTGAACAATGATCCTCTCCCCAAGATGTCCATGTCCTGATACTTGGAACCAGTGATGGTTATATGGCAAAGACTTTGCAGATGTGATTGAGTTAAGGATATTGAGGTGGGGAGATGATCCAGAATTATCTGGATGAACCCTAAATACAATCACAAGCATCCTTTTCAGAGGAGGCAAAGGAAGGCTATAATCAGTAGAGGAGGAGGCAACGTGGCCACTGAGGTGGATATTGATTGGAGTGATGCAGCCACAGCTAAAGAATGCTGGAGTCCCCAGGTGGTGGGACAGGCAAGGAATGGATGCCCCCCAGAACCTCTGCAGGAGTTGTGGCCCTGCTGGTTCTTTGATTTCACTCAATGAAACTGATTTTGTACATTAGGCTTCTTGATCTGTGAGGCATTCTATTGTTAAAAGCCATCAAATTTGTGGTAATTTGCTACAGCAGCCCCAAGCAATTAAAAGTTCCCATGTCATAGGGCTTACCAAGAACCCTGCCTGCCAGGAATATTGAAAATCCTTAGTTTTTATTTGTTGTCATTATTATCTAAACCTCATAGGTTAGTGGAAACTCTTTTTAAAAAAATACATTTTATTGATTTTTTACAGAGAGGAAGGGAGAGGGGGATAGAGAGATAGAAATATCAATCAGCTGCCTCTTGCACACCTCCTACTGGGGATGTGCCTGCAACCAAGGTACATGCCCTTGACCGGAATTGAACCTGGGATCTTTCAGTCCACAGGCCGATGCTCTATTCACTGAGCCAAACCAGTTAGGGCGGAAACTCTTCTTCATGGAAAAAAGTTTGCCTAGATTAGACATTCATTCTTTCAAAAGAAAAATGAACTTCTCCCTAGTTTACAGACTATGGGCACCCTAATTTTTTCAACACTCTTATTCACTTTGTCAGATATAATAACACTTACTGTCTCATAATTATATTTACCCAACATCCAGTCATTTGTGTCTGCTCATTTATTAATAATATTATTATTACTACCATTTCCCCCTGAATTAGCAGGATGTCGTAGAGATCATTAGTGACAATGTGCCTTCTAGATGTTAGCAGAATTGGTTTTACTTCTTTCTCTTTGCTGTACATGTTCTTTCTCTATAAGCTTAGTCCCTTCTCTTTCCTCTCTCTTTCCATGTCCTCCCTTTCTTCCTCTCTCTCCCCCCGCGACACATACATAGACACAGAACATGCCTTACACCTGGCTTTCAAACATTTGGGTGCTCTTTACCACATTACTGATAAAATGCACAACTCCTGCCCTTTCTTTTTGCAGATTTAACAACTATAGCACACTCATGGTCTACAGTCATGTACAATTTTCTTCCTTTTTGGAGTAATTGAAATGGAGTCATGACTCAACCCTTACTGAAACACCACATTGTGAGGCTGCCAGATTTGGAGCATACTGGAACTCCTACCCTAACCAAAGCTGTCTTTCTAGTCTCTTATTCCATTATTCCTCCCATCAACTGCTGTCCATGCTTGGAAATTCTTTGTCCTACTTAATGTAGTTGCATGAGTTGATGTAATAAGAATCCTAATTGCAGATGTCAATGAAAAAAATAGTGCTCCGTCTTCAGAGAAATTAGTTTAAAAAATCTCTGCATGTGAAAGATTGAAAAACATCAGAGTTATAGGAAAGAAAATAATTTTGGACTCCCTGAATTGTAATTAATTGGTCTACATGTTGGGCCATTTTAAGTGGTCCTGGTTAAAATACTGACCTGGTTCTAAAGGTTGGACATTTATAATTTTCTCTTGATTAAACCCCATTGCTTGTGTGACCTCATTATTTCCATGGACTTGCCTATTTCATGAAGAAGAAGTTGACATCCTGAGAGCTAAGGAGTGTAATTTTATGATACAGTGAGATCTGGAATTGGATTTGAGAGCTTCTGTCCAGATCAAAGGCAGCATTGGCTCAGACTCCATTGGTCTCACCAGGCCAGCCAGGTGCCATTCCTATGGCAGTCACCCTGTGGGCATCAATGACATCCCTTACTGCTTCACTGACCATGAAGTTCTCAATTCAGATACTTGTTTTCTTACAATGCAGAATTAGACTAATTTATCTTTTTATTTATGCCAACTAATTACTTGTGACTATTATTCCTATACTTTTCTTTTTTGTGTGTGTGTGGCTTGCTCACTGTGCATCTTTTTATTTATTTATTTATTTACTTATTTATTTATTTTTATTTTTTTATTGTTTAAATTATTACAAATAGTAGTACATATGTCTCTTTTTTCCCAATTGACCTTCCCCCAGCCTCCTCTATCCGCCCCCCTCCCGGCACATGCCCTCACCCCCCTCCCAGTGTCTTGCGTCCATTGGTTATGTTTATATGCATGCATACAAGTCCTTCGGTTGATCTCTTACCTCCCCACTGCCCCCCAACCCTCCCCAGCCTTCCCGCTGTCATTTGACAGTCCGTTCGATGTTTCTCTGACTCTATATATTTTTGTTCATCAGTTTATAATGTTCTTTATTATCCATAAATGAGTGAGATCGTGTGGTATTTTTCTTTCACTGACTGGCTTATTTCACTTAGCATAATGCTCTCCAGTTCCATCTATGCTATTGCAAATGGTAAGACATCCTTCTTTTTTATAGCAGCATAGTATTCCATTGTGTAGATGTACCATAGGTATTCCTATACTTTTCACCATCACTCTCTCTCCATCCTTTCCTCCCCCTTCTCAGCCATCTTTGCACGATAAGGAATGGGATCATTGTAGTAGCCAGACCACTGAGACATGGAGTCTCTGCTCTTCTTCTTTATGATGGTGCCTGGACTTTGCCTTGCCACCTCCTGAGGTACTCCTCTAGTTAGTGCTCCTTTGATGTTAGAGGTCTTTGCACACTTTGAATTGGCTGGAAGCCTGATATGTCCACTGTAATTATGAGCTCTCCTCTCCATGAGAAGTGCTGTGCTGTTGCCTGGATTAAGGGGTGCCTTTTGTGAGCTCTGTGTTATGATTGCACCTTGAACAGAATTTTCTCTGCACTAAAGGCTGCACTTGCTCTTTGCACAATAAGGGAAGGTTCCTAAATTTACAGCCCCTGAGGGATTCCACCAGGGGCCACAAGCCGATGACTTCACTCATGACTTTCCGAATTCTCTCTAGGTCCCTCCTGATTGCTTTTAGGTGTTCTTCTAGCCCCTGGTTCCATTGAGAAGACATGTCTCCAAAGCCTGCCTGATTGGAGTCCATGGGCCTCAGGACCTTGGTGGCTCTCAGATCTTTGTGGTCTTTTGTGGCTCCATTGACTTCTCTCCACAGTCTGGAAGACTGCTTGTCTTACTGAGCAGAAAGAAATCACTTCTTGGCAGTCAGGCAGCATGGAGACTTGCTCTCCAGTGAAGCACAGATTCTCATTCCACAGCTTTCTCCTGCTCTCAATTTCAAAAACTCCTCCAAAGCCAGGCTCATACCCTCTTCTATGGAACCCAGTCTGCTAGCAGGGTCTAGAGCAGAAAGCATTAGCTCTTTCTTGCCTACTGTATGAGCAAACATGTTGCATAGACTCTTATTTTGATAAGTTTTAATCCAATCTAATTTGGGAAGCCATTATGATGGGAGCAAATAACATTCTTTCATAGGGTATAACATTATTTCAGATCTAGGGCAAGAAGATGTGATCCTTACTTTTAGGCACATAAATTTTCTTATAAATACATACAGTAACACACACACACACATACACACACACATTATATACCAATATAAAAGTTGAACACACACTACACAACTCTCACTCATGCATACACTAATGGAAATTATTCTCAAAATAATTTTTAATTCAACCAAGTTTCTTTTTGAAAATTGAACATTAAGATTTAAATACTGCCTTGTCATGCTCTTCCAAGATTTCCTGCATGGACAGATTTATTTCATCTTTTTTTTTCAAAAATATAAAAAGATTTACTACTACAATATTTTATAACAATAGAATGTAGCTGGAAATCCTACATGGTAACACGGACAATATGATACACAACCCCAGGGGGAGGAGGCAAGAGAGAGTATGGCAGAGGCCATCGATTTAGACCAAGAGCCTTTCAATGGACTGCTGAATGGACTGGATCTACTGCTTCAGCTGGGAGCCTTCTTTGACAGAACAGGCGATGACAGGCCTGGAGACCCCGCAGGCCGGCCCCAGTGCCTGCTTGGAGCGCACAAACACGTAGGGTTCATTCTTGTCTTCACACGGCAGCGGGGGGTGCAAGATGATCTCCAGGGGCTCTGCGTCTGCAGCCATCACAATGAACTCAGAGATGCCTCTGTTAAGGGTTTTGGTGGCCTCATTGGCTCCTTTTCGAAGCTGCTTGTAGTTTCATGACTGCTGGACGAGGTCCAATAGTTTTGTGGTGAGGTGGACATCTTCGAGAGGGTAGGCCTTCGGATTTACATCAGCTTCAGTCATAGCTGCGGGTCCGCGGTCTCGCCTCTCCTCAAGACGCGCCGCCAGAGAAAAAGGCAGATTTATTTCATCTTTCTAAGATAAATGTTTTTCCAACTATTTACTATAGAAAGATCTGACTCTTTGCTCTTCCTGTGCTATTTCAGGTCACACTGCTTACCTGGAAAGCGTCAATTACAACTCCAGACTTACTGGTACTCTATCATGGCCTCCCTTAGGTTCTTACCCAAAACCAATGGTTCTGCTCCTCCTCCTCCATAATCAGGTAGCACTTTGTACATTTGTAACACTTATATGTAGGGGTGTAGTATTTGCATACAAACTGTCTCTACATTATACTATGAGCTCCTTAGAGGCAGGAACTGTTCTTAGTAATCTACATGGTCCCGGCACTTAGTATAGTGCCTAAAACATAGCATAGACCCTTAATAAATTGCCACAGACATACAAATTGCCAATAGATACATAAAAAGATGCTCAATATCAATAATCAGGGAAATATAAATTTAAATCAAAATGATATATCACCTCACGTCTGTTAGGATGGCTACTATCAAAAAGTTAGGAGATAAATGTTGGTGAGGATGTAGAGAAAAATAAAATTTATACACTATTGGAGGGAATGTAAATTGGTACAGCCACTATGGAAACAATATAAGTGTCCATCAACTGATGAATGGCTAAAGAAAATCTGACACACACACACACATACACTGGAATATCACTTAGCCATAAAGAAGAAAGAAATCCTGACATTTCCAACATGGATGAATATGGCAGGCATTTTGCTAAGTAGAATAAGCCAGACAGAGAAAAACAAATAATGTATAGTGTCATTTACATATAGACTCTAAAAAACAAAATTCATAAAAACAGAGAATAAAATGGTAGTTACTGGAATGCCAGAGACTAGGGGGAGGAGGAAATCAGGTGGTATAAATCAAAGGATACAAAATTTCAGTTGTAAGATGAAGTTCTGAGGATCCAATGTAAAGCATGGTGACTATAGTTAATTACATGGTATTGTAGCCCTGGCTGAGTAGCTCAGTTGGTTAGAGCATCATCCCGATATGCCAAGGTTGTGGCTTTGATCCCAGGTCAGGGCACAAACAAGAAGAAACCAATGAATGCATAAAAAAGTGGAACAACAAATTGATATATATCTCTCTCAAATCAATAAATAAAACTTAAAAAAAATAACATGGTATTGTATACTTGCAAGTTGTTGAGAGTAGATCTTAAGCATCTCATCACACACACACACACACAAACACACGCACACATGCACACACACACACGTTAACTATATGAGGTGAGGATGATAATTATTTTAATCTTGCTAATCTTTCTCTAAGGTATATGTATGTCCAATCATCATGTATACTTCAAATGTGTACAATTATACTCGTCAAAAATTTAAAGAAATAAATTTCCACAGAATGGCTGGCTAGATGAATAATTAATCTTTAATTTATTTGCCATTTTAGTCATGCACTCAGACATTAAACAGTGTAGAGCAACACCCAAAGTACTGAATGATGGTGTATTGTAGATGTGGCCTAATGGTCTCCAGAGAGAATTCTACCAGGAGGACCAGTTGCATTTCCCAGTATATGATTTTGTTTTTTTCCAGTCTATTGCTTGATCATATTTCAGGATATATTTCAGGATACCTTTAGATTTGATTAATTAATTAGGGTCTGTTCTTTCTTAAGTTTAACATTTTCTCTAGGTGTTTAGTGGACTAGTTCCTCCAGTTTTCTTTCCTTCAGCAGTTGTTTGGGGAAATTTTCTTTCCATAGGGAAATCGAAGGCCTTGTCTGTCAGCGTGGCCCTTCTGGTGGGGTAATTGTTTCGCAAAGCAAGGATTAAGGACATTTAGTCATTTGGACATAAACTATTTTTCTTCTGTCATTTCAGTGTAGGAGTCAATGAAGACATCTTAGTCTTCTTAATAAATTACACATAATCTCTCTCTGCACGCATGTTTTTCTGCTTCTAGCTTGGAGCAAAAGATTGCTCACGCTGAAAAGAATGATGCATACGTGTTTGTTTTGCTATTAACTCTATTTTGTTATATAGCACAATTATGTAATTCAAATTGTTACCCCTAGCACTTTGTACCACATATGCACTTTCTTTCTTCCCAGTCATGGCTGTGATTATCTTGCCTGTTTCTTTGTGTAACATGTTTTTTGTGGGTCTTTGTGTCAAACATCAAATATTTGGCAATTATGAAAATTCAGGCCACAGTTTAACTTTGCATTCTATAAATATGAGGTTTCCTACATAAGCTTTATGAGTGAAACAATTTAAAGAAATAATATTTTAGGGAAGAACTTTCCAGGACATAGTCATTGTTTGAAAGCAAAGAACCCTTCTAACCAGGCATCATTTCCTTTAGTCAGGAATAAAACTTAGTCTGGAAACATTTTGTTAAATTTGTTTATATTACCTTATATGTATAAAAATAATTAAAAACTCATTTAAAATATATCTGTAATTCTTGTTTGAACTTTGATTGTCTTTTTTTTCCTATTAATTCAAGTGAAAGCTTCTATAATCCTTAGATTTGAATGGAAAGATCAGAATACAGGGATAGGGTCCATTTGACTGAGTGATCCCACTTCTAGGAATATATCCCAAGAAATCAGAAACATCAACCAGAAAGAATATATGTACCCCTATGTTCACAGCAATGTAGTATACAATACATAAGATTTGGAAACATCCCAAGTGCCCATCAGCAGATGAGTGATACATCTGTGTACATCTACACAATGGAATACTACACAGATGTGAAAAAGAAGGAACTCTTACCATTTACAACAGCATGGATGGACCTGGAGAGCATTATGCTAAGCAAAATAAGCCAGTCAGAGAAAGATAAGTATCACATGATCTCACTCATTTGTGGAATATAATGGACAACATAAACAGATAAACAAAAACAGATCCAGAGACATAGAAACATTGAACAGACTGTCAAACCTCAGAGGGAAGGCAGGGGAGGGTGGGCAGGGGGTAGTGGTGGTAGAGATCAATCAAAGAACTTGTATTCATATAAGCTTAACCAATGGACACAGACAATAGGGGAGTGAAGGCCTGGGCTGGGGGACAGGCTGGGAGAGGTTAATGGGGGGAAGAGTAACATATGTAATACTTTCAACAATAAAGAATTAAAAAAGGAAGAAAGAAAGAAAGAAAGAAAGAAAGAAAGAAAGAAAGAAAGAAAAGAAGAAAGATTATCTATACCAATAATAGAGGAATATGAAAATTGTCCAGGATGCCGTCACAGTAACAGTAATGACTGAGCAGCAGGCTGTGTTGGACGACCAGGCCAGCAGGGGAGGCAGTAAGGGACGACTAGGTCAGCAAAGGGGGGGCAGTTGGGGGCCACCAGGCCGGCAGGGGGGCGGCAGTTGGGGGTGACCAGGCTGGCAGGGGGGGCAGTGAGGGGTGACCAGGCTGGCAGGGGGGGCAGTTGGGGGTGACCAGGCCAGCAGGGGGAGCAGTTAAGGGTGATCAGGCTGGCAGGCAGAGGTGGTTAGGGGTGATTAGGCTGGTGGGGGGGCAGTTAGGGGCAATCAGGCAGGCAGGCAGGTGAGCAGTTAGGAGCCAGTGGTCCCAGATTGTGAGAGGGATGTCCGACTGCCAGTTTAGGTCTGGGATCAGGCCTAAACTGGCAGTCAAACATCCCCTGAGGGGTTTTGGATTGGAGACGGTTCAGGCTGGGCTGAGGAGAACCCCTCCCCTCCCCCATGCATGAATTTCATGCACTGGGCCTCTAGTTATAAGTATAAAAAACAAAAAAGAATACAGGGATATCCACATTGTACTGTGAACTCTTTATTTCTCAATCACTATTTTTTCTTTCTTTCAACCAAGTCCAGGGCAAAGGCCTTTTCCAGGATTTGCAGCAGAGATTCCAGAAGTGTGTGGGAGCTGGCAAATGTTTTCTGGAAAAGGTTTGCATATAGTAAATATTTTATACTTTGAGGTCCATATGCTGTCTCTTGCACATTCTTCATTGCTTTGCTTTTCCTCCTCCCCACCCCCAACAATACTCCAAAAGTGTAAAATCTTTTCATATTTGCAGTATTTTGGGGGACTTTTTAGAAATTGCCAGTTTTATTCTCTTGAATGAGAACCAAAGATTTCACAAATATGTAAGTACCAAAAAAAAAAAAAAAAAAAAAAAAAGCATGAAACAATCACATTAGAACTTCTTAAAAATTTATGTTGATAAGGAAAGGGAGTAAAAGAATTTGACTGTTTCTTACTAGGAAGTAAATGACCTTCAAGAATTTACTATGTCAGTCTTACTTGAAAAGATATACCAAGTTCTTCACAGTATTTATTTCACCCAGTTTATGTTTCATCTTCAATTCTTTTTCCACATGACTTAAGCTCCAAATTCTCCATGAGCCCCTTAGGCCTATGATTTGTATAAGGCATACTAAGAAATAAGAACTTAATTGCTGCTTAAAGTAGCATTTTCTGTTAAGTAATTTAACTTCAAGTAAGCCACAAATTTCAGATTATAGTAAAATAAAGATGATTTGAAATACAAAATTCAACTTAGTGTTTGCTTTTATATTGTCCATACCAGCTGAATAGTTTTGAGCTCTATAGATACAAGAATGTCTATTAATGGAAATGGCCTGGTATTAAATGTTGGCAGTAAAAGTTTTGATGAAAAATGCTAAGTTTCAACCACCTAGTGTTTGCCATGGAAGTTGAAAAGATAAGGGCAAGTCAAATTGCTTCTATACTATAAGTGCTACAAAACATTAGCCCAATGCCTTACCTAAAACTGTGAATTTGAAAAACGAGTATTCTCTTTATCTAAAAAAGTTGTACCCAGTCAGCAAAAGGAATGAAAGGGAGCATTGCCTTTGGTTAGGGACAATGGGCTGACTGATAATATCCAGGGATCTAAAAATACATAGAGCCTTCTTGAATGATCAGATGGCTCATTTAGAGGATATTTTCAGAGCCAATTCTCCTGTGCACAAAATTCACTTTGCCCAAAGGCAATTGTTAGGTGCTTTGGAAACCTAGAGGGAAGGAGGTGATCCCTAAAGTCAGATGCTAATTGTGAATAAGCCTGCCATAATCTTCTTCCACTCATCTTCACTCCATTTGGTAGTTTACAAACATTGGTTTCTATCATTGCAGGAGAAGAAACTGAATCTCAAAGAAGGTAGCTGCATTATTCAGGGTCTTGCTCCTGAAAGTAGGGTAATTGGACTCTAGATCTCAGATGGTTTTTAACACGTCTTCTCTGTGACAGAATTTGAAGAAACTGGGACATTACCTTGTCCAAAGAATCCTCCTCATGTACATGTCATGATAGTTTTCCATTCTGCTATAAGAGGTATTATTTTGGTTTAATCACTTTTAATGATAAAGAAAACATCAAGAATTTGTATAATTTGTTAATGATAGTCAATCTGACAGGTGTGAGATGGTACCTCATTGTCATTTTGATGTGCATCTCTCAGATGATTACTGACTTTGAGCATGTTTTCATATGTCTCTTGGTCTTCTGTATGTCCTCTTTTGATAAGTATCTATTTAGGTCTGTTGCCCATTTTTTTGATTGTGTTGTTTATCTTTCTTTTGTTAAGTTGTATGAGTTCCCTGTAAATGTTGGAGATTAAATCCTTATAAGATATAACATTGGCAAATGTGTTTTCCTATGCAGTGGGCTTTCTTGTTGTTTTGTTGATGGTTTCTTTTGCTGTGCAAAAGCTTTTTATTTTGATGTAGTCCCATTTGTAGTCCTTTAGTTTCCATTGCCCTAGGAGCTGTATCAGTGAAGACATTACTTTGGCATATGTCAGAGATTTTGCTGCCTGTGGATTCCTCTAGTATTTTTATGGTTTCCTATCTTATGTTTAAGTCCTTTTTCCATTTTGAGTTTATTTTTGTGTATGGTGTAAGTTGGTGGTCTAGTTTCATTTTTTTTTTTGCATGTATCTGCCCAGAAACTAGAAACACCAACCAGAAAGGACATATGCACCCCTATATTCATAGCAGCACACTTTACAATAGCTAAGATTTGGAAACAGCCTAAGTGCCCATCAGCAGATGAGTGGATTAAAAACCTGTGGTACATCTACACAATGGAATACTATGCTGCTGTAAAAAGGAAGGAACTCCTACCATTTGCAACAGCATGGATGGAACTGGAGTGCATCATGCTAAGCGAAATAAGTCAGTCAGAGAAAAATAAATATCACATGATCTCACTCATTTGTGGAACATAATAAACAACATAAACTGATGAACAAAAACAAATCCAGAGACAGAGAAGCATTGATCAGACCATTAAACCTCAGAGGGAAGGTACGGGAGGGTGGGGATAAGGGGAAGAGATCAACCAAAGGACTTGTATGCATGCATATAAGCATAACCAATGGACGCAGACACCAGGGGGTTGAGGGCATGAGTGGGGGAGGGGGGTAGGGAGATAAGAACCCATATGTAATACCTTAATCAATAAAAAAAAAGAATTTGTTTAACACTCACAGTGCTACTCTCTACAAGGTAGATTTTTCTTTCCAACTTACAGTTTTAAATGCTTGTTTTGGAACAGTGAAATTACTTGCCTTAGGCCCCACAGCTAGAAATGGCACACCTGGAAATCAAACTTGGGGCTCTAAAAGAACCTTTCTCTTTTCTCTCTAGGAATAATAGCTCAAAATAGGCCCAAACCAGATCTCCTCTTAAGCTCCAGTCTCATTGAGTAAACAACTGCCTCCTGCCCATCTCCTTTTCGATGTTTAATTGACATTTCAAATTCAACATGTCTAAAACTAAAATTTCAGTGTCACTCTTACTCCACTCTATCTGCTTTTTCTGTAGCCTACCTCATCACAGTTCATAGCTATTTGTTCTAGTTGCTCAAAGACAAAACCTTGGAGTCACCTTCACTCTTTGTTCTCTCACAGCTCACATCCAATTCTCTAGGACCGTGGTCGGCAAACTGTGGCTCACTAGCCACATGCAGCTCTTTGGCTCCTTGAGTGTGGTTCTTCCACAAAATACCATAGCCTGGGCGAGTCTATTTTGAAGACTTGGCATTAGAAGAAGTTTAAGTTTAAAAAATTTGGCTCTCAAAAGAAATTTCAATCCTTGTACTGTTGATATTTGGCTCTGTTGACTAATGAGTTTGCCGACCACTGCTCTAGGAAATCATATCTTTAACTAGTTGAACATTTGACTGCTCCTCACCACCTCCACCACTACCACTCTGATTTGAACACCATCATCTCTCATCTAAAGTAGTACAATAGCCTCCTGAATTTTACCCTGATTCCTACTTGGAAGGCAGAGTGATCTTTTCAAATGTGATATTATCACAGCACTCCTTTTCTCATGCACTTATAATGTCTCTCTACTGTATGAGAATAAAATTCAAAATCTTAAAATGGCCTACTAGGTTCAGTGTCATATGGGCCTTGTTCCTTCTTGGGCTCCATTTTCTACTACTCTCTCCCTCCTTTCCAGCCACATTGCCCTGCTTTCTGTTTTTGAAGGCAGAAGCACTATGCTTTAGGAGCTTTGCTCTAGACATTTATTTGCCTGGAGTACTCATTTCTTTGCCTGGAGTACTCATCCCCCAGATATTTATATGTTAATTCCCTTCCCTATTTCAAGTCTTCTACAAGTGTCGATTTTTTAATGAGGACTACTTAACCAGACCATTCTGTTTAACTCCAAATACTGTTCACCAATCTACAATGGGCATTCCCATGCCTCCTCATATTCATGTACTTCTTTTTTCCCCATAGCACTTATCATCTTTGAAATCCTATATAATAAAAGCCTAATATGCTAAGTGTCTGGTTGTTCAGTCAGCCATTCAACCATTCAAAGCATAATATGCTAATGATATGCTAAGGCCACTCAACCGCTTACTATGACATGCACTGACCATTGGAGGTCAGACATTCAACCAGTAGCCCAGTTGCTATGACATGCACTGACCACCAGGGGGCAGACACTCTGACTGGTAAGTTAGGTTGCTGCTGGGGTCCAGCCAATCAGGACTCAGCGAGATAAGCCAGACACACCCTGGAGCACTCCCACGGTCCCTCCCCAGCTGGTCAACCTCCCATGTCTCTCCCCACCTACAATTGTGCACTGGTGGGGTCCCTCAGCCTGGCCTGCACCCTCTCACAATTCGGGATCCCTCAGGGGATGTTAGAGAGCTGGTTTTGGCCTATCCCACAGGACAGGCCGAGGGACCCCACTGGTGCACGAATTCATGCTCCAGGCCTCTAGTATTCTATATAATTTACTCAATTATGCTTATTTTGTTTCTGTCTTCTTCCACTAGAATGTAGGCTCCTCAAGGGCAGGAATGCTTTATCTGTTTTGTTTAGTGAATACCAAAAATGCCTAGAACAGTGGGTTATACATAGTGGACACTTAGTAGCTATTTTTGAGTAAATAATTGAATGAATAAACTGGAAATGAACTGAATCTGATTCAAGGGTATGATATTCACCTCTTCTATATCTGTCTGTGGGAAAATTTTAGGTACAAATTCAACATGTCTAAAACTAAAATTTCAATGTCACTGCCCTCCCCCCATCCCAAGAAATCTGTTTTTTTTCCTGTAGCCTTCTCCATCACAGTTGATGGCAAACTGTTCTTTGTTCTTCTACCAGCAACCATTCTCTCATTCAATTCTAAGGGGGAGGTGTGATTTTTTTTTTTAAGTTAGCTTATCAATTGCAATAAAAATGTGTACCAGTCACCAGGAATAGAAAATCAAAAAAAGTCAGTGAATGAAAACTTTTATCTCTAGAAATGGATTTTAAAAAATGTGAACAACTATGTATGCACAATGTTTGCACAGTCAGTGAGTAAACATTTGAATTCTAATCTTACATATAAAAAGTAGTGATCTGAGGATCAGATTTCTCTTAAAAATTCCCTGTTTCCCAAAGTATGTTCCTTGGAACCTCAAATTTAAGAGACATTTGGTGAAATAAGTGCCCTTGGGTCCAGTAAAATAATAAAATGACCAATGGTGTGCTAGAACTGCCTCTTGCTAGCTTACAAGGGCCAAATGTGCACAACTCTTCTCAACTCCACATCAGTTGCTTAAATCTGCCATGTTGCTAGTATTGACACCATGGAAATAGGCAATCAGTAATAAGCACATGTAAATTAGACCTAATTAGATTTAAATAAAATTTAAATAAGAGACTTGGTTGTTAAACATTTACTATTAAACAAAATCCACCCTTGCATGTTAAAATTGTGGAGATGTCTGCAGGATAAATTAATTTGACTTTGTCTTACAGTCTTATTAAATGTGTATAACAGTGGAAATAGTTTTAGGTTTGGGGTTTTGGGGGTTTTGAGTTGCGCGCGTGTGTGTGTGTGTGTGTGTGTGTGTGTGTGTGTTTACCTTGGAATACACATTAGTACTCTAACTGAATACTCTTTGTAAAAAGCTATGATAATGAAATTTTTGAGTCTAAAAAAGTCTAGGTTTTCAAATGTGTAATCTTGGGCAAAATATTCTTTCATGTGAACTGAGAAAAACATCTAATTTGCAAGATTTTAGAAAGGCTTAAAATGAAACAAAACATGTAAAACTTCCTGACATATATTAGGCACTTTAAAATGTTAATTTTTCTTTTCCTCACCCCCATTTCCCTACCTGGTTTTGAAAAATATAAAATGATACTAAAATCTTCCTACTGTAAGAATGAGAATTGTCATCCTGAATCTTATTTCTTATTATGTAATCAGATACACAGATTCATAATCAAGAATAAGAAATTTCTTGTATTCTGCATTTTATTTGTAATGCTCTCTGGAAAGGTATTTATTCTGAACCTAGATTTAAATTTAATTCATCATAAAATAGTTTTCAATTTTACCATAAAATTTTAAAGTTTTTGGTTTATCTGTTTGGGGCATATTATCTGATCTTCTCAATTTTTTACTGATTAGTTTTCTTATACCCAGAAATCATGGAAAGGCCTTTGCCTTTTATTTCTTTGGAACAGTTTAATCTACTCCAAATTATTAACAAAGACTTTGGATCCAAGGAGCTTCAGTTAAGAGTGAGTTGTCATTACATGTGGTAGGTATTTTTTTTTCCTAATAAACACATTATTCTCTCTATGCTGAGTGTGTATTACATAAGGCACTGTAAAATCCTTTTAGGTGAAATAAATTGATTATTTCTTATGAAAATCAAATGGATAATTATAGTAGTTCCTAGGAAACATCCCGTCCCAAACAACCCCAAATCTCAACTCAAAGAGCTGTTCTTTGCCAAAGTTAACTTGCCTATTACTAAATGGTAACCAGCAAAACCCTAACAACTTTCATGTTAAGGAAAAAAAAAAAGTCTTTTTTTTCTGAATGGTATTTCCTGTGGGAATTTAGTCAGAACACATCTTGACTGGAACATGCCATGTGACTTTCCATGGACACCAATTTCCAGTCTCAGAGGAGGCAGAGTGAGCGGGAAAGTCAGACATGTGCAAATGGAAGACCCCTGGCACTAGTAACAGCTTTTACAGACATCTTTGAGATTGGGATCCAAATGTCCTAACCATTAATGACAATCTAAAAGACCTTCCTTCTTTAGTCACCAATTGACACGTGAAATAGTAAGCTTCAGAAACACGAAATGATCAACTTGCCATTATGGGGATGTGAACATTTTTCTTTCCTGTTATCTCTAGGAATGCACTGTCTTTAGGGTGTTTTCCATGCATATACATCTCTGTGAAGAGGAAATAAGCACATTTAAGGTTTCCCATCAACAAAAGTACTTCCAGGAACTCCAGGGGTACTTTATTATATTGTGCTGATATTGCCACAGCCAATATTCTTGTGTACTAAAACAGCATTTTGAATTTCATTTAATTCAAAAGCAAAAAGCTTTGCCAAAGAGAGATTATAGCTAGAACATAGACCTTAATAAGCTACATAACTAACAGCAACAATAGAAGTTATCTTTCTTCTATGTATCCCTGCTACTATTTGTCAGTATTACCATAAAATACTGTAAAAAAACATTTTAATTGTTTTATTTACTTATTAGTGAAATTAAGTGGTTTTCCATGTTTGTAAGCTATAGTTATACCTTTTAAAATTTTGTTCATATCCTTTGAATATTTTTATTGAATTTTCATCAGTATTTCTTATATAATTCATGTGAACTCTTATAAAAAAATTGACCTTTTATTTGTTGAATATCTGGATTTGTAATACCTCTTGATTTTTATTTTTTATACAAAAAGAAGTTTAAAAATTTGTATGTAGTGAGATCTATCACACTTTTTCTTTCTACTGTTTTCTACCACATTTAATATTATTACATTTTTTCTGCCTTGCCATTTGCTAAAACATACACTCTTATTTTCTTCTAGCTTTCTAAGCTTAACTTATATTTAATTTCTTAAGACATCTGGAATTTATTCTGATCCTTTGTGTGAGTTAAGAACTCAACTGGTGTTTTAAAATAACAAATTAACTAGTTCAATATTTACCACATAATCTTTTCTTCCCCCTTTGGATTGTGAACCTTAGCAAGATGGATTGCTTTGGGCAAGGAGTCTTCATCTGAGAGTAGGCAGTCTTAGGTCTTACTCTCAGCTACTTATTAACTGTGATCCTGGGGAAGTCCCTTTATTCTTCTGGACCTCAGTTTGCTTGTCTGTGAAGTAGGGGTAATAATATCTAACAGCCAGAGTCATCATGGAAAAATGCAACACAAGAGTGGAACTAAGTCCCTGGGACATAGTTAGAGCCACGGAAAGTCTTACGAGTGTTCACCTCTGACCAGCTGTGAAAGGCAAAGCCTTAAGATGACCTACTGGTCCTAGCTCCTGCGCAGACTTTTCCCTACTTCTTCCCACCTAGTCACTCTCTCAGCTATGCTCCTCCCCTTAGCTCCACACTCGCAACCGTACTGGCTCTAAAAGCTGCCTCACATCTTTCTTTCTCTCTTCTCTCCATGGTTGTTTTCCCAGATTCACACCTGGTTTAGTCCTCCACTTTTGTAAAGTTTTTGTTCAGCTGATCCCTATTCACGGAGGCCTTCCCTGAGCACCCCATTTAAAGTTGGATTACCTGCAGCACTCTCTCTCCTCCATGTTTATTTTTTTTTCCACAGAACTTCCCATCACAACATATATTATGCATTTGCTTATTGTCTGTCTCCCCCCACCCTGTCCCATGACAAAAATCTCCATGGGGTCAGGGCTTTTCAGCTGTGTTGTTCATGAGTGTATCCCCAGGGTTAGCAGTAGTGTCTGGTACATAGCATGTGCTCTATAAATTACTGTTGAATGAACATATTATTGAACATTTTAGGTTATAGTCTTTGCTTCAACTAGCTAAGGAGTTTGGGGGAGATAATCAAACCAGAGACTAGAAATGAAGGAAAAGTTAAAAAAAAATTAAACCTGATTCTTAGATATTACCTATCTTTCGTACACTGAAAAATGGAAGTGTTTGAAAACTGCAAGTTGCGCTATCTTTTGAAATCATAATTTTGTGACATTCTTTGCATGACTTAGGAAAATTAGACTTACTCTTAGCTTTCTGTTTACACAATCGGATAAAGACTCAAGAGATGTGTAACACTGCACTTTGTTCTAATGTTCTCCTCTTTATTATATTTACCTATGAGAATTGCAGTAATCACCTAAACTGTATGAGCCATACTACCAAAAACCTGTCAAATAAACTTTTCTCACTCCTACAAACTCATGGACATGGACTCCCAAAAGGTTGACACACAGGGAGTGTTTTGCTTTGTTTTTGTCCTAACTTTTTCTAAGCCCGTA
The DNA here is from genome assembly GCF_963455305.1 of Plecotus auritus. NCBI lineage: Eukaryota > Metazoa > Chordata > Mammalia > Chiroptera > Vespertilionidae > Plecotus > Plecotus auritus. Next base: position 87,089,344 of record NC_137771.1, on the reverse strand, counting down.
TAATCTTGTTTAGTGCACTTTTTTTTTCTTTTTTTTTTCCTATTTGCAAATGATTCAGAGAACTCCTTACATTTCCTCCTCAGATATCTATCTCTTTGCATGACTAGAAAAGCCTTACTTAACATTATAAAAATAGGGTGAGGGGAGCAGTGACTTCATTCTCTAAGCTGCAATTCTTTCATAACCCTCTTGAACAGAGCCAACCTGCCAGAAAGCATTTTGTTGTTGCCTTGGCCATCCCCTGACTCATTGACTAATACCTGCTCTCAGAAGTCCTTAAATAGTTGAAGCCCATCTAACCACGATCAGAATCCCTGCTTTGGCCCATGTTTACTATTGAGCACCCAAATGAAATATGTCTTTGGATGAAGGTAAGACAACCAGTAATTGCTTGCCCATACCTGAAGAGAAAGGCATCTCAAAATCAGGATGCCTTGCCTGGTACAACCAGAGATGACTCAGATGAGTTGGATTTGAGGGAAAATGCTTGTTAAGATTTTATAAACCAGTCAGCATCATGGTGCTCATTTCATGACAAAGAGTTTCTCTGTGTCATATTGATTAATACAAATTTATTTTGTTCTCTAGAAACAATAAAATGACCTAAAAAGTTTTTGTTTAATCAGTATTCACATTGGGCACCTAAGTGTTTAAAATTTAGGTCTTGTCTAGCCCTTTACCTCTTGATTGTTCATAGTAGAAGAGGACTTTATTAGTAGAGATTATCCATCAACAGGCATTTACTAGGTCTCATGTTGTTTGCTATTCTCAGCTCTGTGGTGGTTGATATGAAAGACAAAAAAGAACTACAAAATATTGTCTCGGGTTTTAGGGAAGCTGTACTCAAATTATTAGTGGAGAAGTAGTAGCCTCAAGGCCTATTTGCTTATTAATTTGCATGGGAGAGAAGGGCCTTTGAGGACAAGTTTTATGCAGAAAGGCTTGGACTTAGAGCGGGGAAAAGCTAGACACGGATAGCATATCCTCACTCCCAGCCTGGCCCATGGACTAGGTGAGAGCTTTCTCAAAAAAGAACCTGAAGATAGAAGCCAAAGAAGGGGCTTGGAGAGATAGAGGCTCTGAGGCCTCAGTGACAAAGGACAGTATGTAATGGAGATGGTTAAAATGTAGAGGAACAGTCTCCCCATGTACAAATGGGACTCAAACAGCACAGTGCAGGAGCCCACAGTCCTGCAGCCAACAGAGACTCGGGGTTTATCCTCTGGCAGTGGATCCAAGTGTTAATCGGCTCAGCAGGAGTGGACATCACATGAGCCAGTGTGGACCAAGAGAAGAGGATTCTTGGTGAGCACGTGTGAAAACCACCAAGGAAATCCCAGAAATAACTGGGAGGGATTTAGGATGATGGGGTAGGTCCTCATTGTGCAAGTAGATGCAGTGAGCCAGTAAAAATTGCTTATTACTCACCATTACCTTATTTGTACCCATATGTTGAAGATTATTTTCCTGAGATGATTTTTGGAGTCTCCCCAACATTTATGAAAAGAATGTTGGTGAGGCAGTTTTTTCCAGGACACAGCTAGTCAGAGAAGGAGAAAGTGGAGAAGTTCAAAGCCTGGTCAGTCCAGCAAAAGTGAGGTGAATGATGTGAACATCATTTTCTTTCTCTTTTCTTTACCCCATTAGAGGGTGACAAAATGTCTTCAGGGGGTTATAAACCCCTGGACTTACAGAGAACAGGAACAAAAGGAAATATTTGAATGGATGCAAGTGACATATTGTTCCTACACAAAACACTACATTTATTTGGGAGGGACTTTCCAAGTGACCACACACTCTCTGAGGGCTATTGTTTCTCTCTCTTGCTGTCTCAGTGAGGCAAAGGTTGATTGTTGTGTGCACAGGCAAGAAATGAAGTAGCGACTCAGTTAATACATGCCACTCTTAATTATTAACAATTGCACATGAGCATACTTCTTCTAATCAAAAGGTCATCAAGTGAAGATGACTATTTATCTCTTTGAATAGTCCTGCCATAAAGCCTACTTATGTTAATACAATGATCAGAAGCCTGAAAAAGCATCTGCAGCTAGTCCTCTTCTATTTGTTGTGACTTCCACAAGCTTGAAAAATGTTTGGAAGTGTCTTTGTTGGTATGTTACTTGCTTTTGGAAAATTTATCATAAGAAGGTTAAAGCCAACATGCAATAAAAAGCTTTTATAGATTAAATCATTCCCTGCTTCCCTTTATTACCTCCAGAAATAATTGGTTTTAGGAATATTTCATTATTGAGTTTTAGGATGCAAATTCATTTGTTAAAGTGTATTCATTTTTCTCTGAATATGATTTAAAATAAAATAATAGATCTCAATTATAAATAAGATCCTGGAGGAAATATTTCATGTTTGGTTTGTTTTTAAGAGTACCCATTCAAAATAAAATTATTTTAGATATTCCATATATCAGAAACTGTGAAGGATCTAAGGTTTCACCTTACTTAGAAGCTAAGGAGTCTCACTGCCATTGTTTCATAGATGCTGGCAGAGGACATGAGACTCTTGAGTCAGAGACAAAGAACTTTGTGACTCAGAGCAATAACAATAAGCCAAGTAGTAGCTTTCTCTTGTGCCATTCCACAGCCCCAGGTACACTGTGCAATTCAGAGAGCCCAGGTAACATCTGCACACACGGTGGGTTGCATTACAAGATAGGAAGCCTGAGCCTAGGAAATCAGAATCTTTTATAGTAAGCACGCCTGTCTTTTGCTCCAGAGAGAAACAACTTTCTTTATCTTCAAAGGCTATTCACTACACAGACATCTTTGAAAACATAGTCTAGATCAAAGGCAGTCAATACCTCTGCTCACAACAAGTGCAGAACATGAGCTATTATTGTGAATTGTCTCGCAACCACTCACATGTTTTTAAAAAGTGAATGTCCATGTCATGTCAAATTATATAAATTAAATACTGTAGGTCTCTCAAAGAAACACTGCAATATGAATTTTACTTTATAATACATAATCTTAACTTATATGATTGGATTCACTTCCCAGTTAATATTTTTATAAATATAAACAAATAATGGTGATCAAATAAAAAGTCTCTTTTCTAAGGTAACAAAGTTCTATTTAAATTGAGATTTTTAATAATGTTATAAATCAAGTTGAAAACCAATTGGAGAATACCTTTGCAAAATAAACCCAGTTACAAGAAAATTTGGAAGATAAATGTTGTCTTTTTCAAGTATTGATTTGAATGGAAAAACACCAGTATAAATGAATAATCAAAAGGAAGGTTGTTTGTTGGCCTTATTGGGAAGAAGTTCTTGAGCTAGGCATTGGCCAGTTGGGGGACAGAGCTGGATAATGGGGGGTAGTCTAAAGTCTACATGATGGCAAATGATACCCAAGAAATACAAGATACAAAGAAAGAAAATTGACCCAATTCGTTCTTCCAGGTGAAAGATAAATACTAGTTGATTAGTGTTTTTCGTTTGTTTGTTTTTACTGCTAGAGATACTTGATTTCTGAAATGAAAATCTTGTTTTTATCTTGTTTCATTTTTTTATCCATTACACTTTCCCCATCTCAAACCAGGAAAGATAATAATCCTATAAACCCCAAATGCACAGAATTTATTCAGATATTGAAAATTACAGTAGGTTATGCTTCTACCCTCCAGAACTTAATATAACTTTAAAGACTAGCTAGTTGAAAATAAATTGAATTTAAGCTCTCCCACTTATTGCTATAAACATCCATCCCTTTGGCTCTGGTGTTTACAGATGCTCAGGCACTAAGTCTTTATGATCCATGATGATGTTAATATTGACCTGTGTGAGTGGTCTTGAATGTGCTGGAAAGCTGTCCCTTACAACTTTCCCCTAACCTAGTGACCAAAATAAATAAATGAATAAACAAACAAAATTACATTCTGACATCAAAGTACATACTTTTGTAAATTGAATGCTTTTACCCCACAAATGATGAAAGTATTGATTTTAGAACCAACTGCCTGGTCCAAATCCTGGCTTCTCCACTTACTAGCAGTTTGACCATAGGCACTTACTTCACCTGCCTGTGCCTCAGTTTTCCCAGCTATAAAATGGAGGTCATAATAGCTTTCACCTTAAAAGGTTCTTATGAAGCCTAGATGAGTTAATATGTCAGACATCTTTAAACAATGCCTGACACACAGGAATGCATAAACTAGTGATGCTCATATTCTTATCTATTCTCATTTTATCACAAATCCAATAATTACATTGAAAATTCAGTGAGAGGGAGCTAGAGGATAATCCTGAGCCTGAGCCAGTGCTTGTGGAAATCTACTGTGTACCTGCCTTTGTCAGCACTGACTTCCTCCGTTCCAGACTGTCCGAGGCAGTCTCGGTCAGTGTGCAGCTTCTTTCCTTCTTGTGGCAGTAACCGTCATGGTGGCCTTCTGGATAGAAAAGACAGATTTGTGCCGGGTGTAAATTAGATAATGAAGGGGGAATAAAATGTACCCAGTCACATGATGCCCTTTGAGATGATATGGAATGAGAAACGAAATTACATTCAAACCACTCTATTTAACACTGAAAGTCATGCATTTCATCCATATCAGATCCACTGATTTTACCCTCCATCACCTGTGGGTAAAATCTATTTGTAGTGTCATTTTTTCAGAGAGCTCTTTAGTAGAAAAGCTTGTTTCTGGGGTGTGTTTTATTTTTAATTCTACATAATGACTCAAATTGTTCTATTTCACTCCTGACTGAGAGAAGACTGAAGTAACTTGACAGATATTTTTGACATGTCTTGACAATGTCCCGATGCCCCACCAAAAACACAGCTATGATGAGAAACCAAGTGTAACTTGGCCGTATTTGAGTGGACTCCGTGTGGGGAATTGTAGCAGCACAGCTCCTAAGCGTCAAGGACTGTATGAATACAAGGAGCGGGGGGTGGTGGAGCCTCAGCAGATATTGAAGATGTCAGTGAACTTTGCAAAGCTGTAGCAGCACTGCTATTTTTGTTGGAATGTGAAGGACTCCTTTTTTTCTTAAGAAAAATAAACTTGTTGGGACAAGTTAGCTCCTGGTATTGAACTGACATGGAAGGAGGGGGCATAATATGTATAGTTCAGATTTATTGTAGCAATTCCAGAAAGCCTCCACTACAGAGTAAATGGGAAAAAAAACACTTTAAAGGAGACTGTTATGGGCTGAATTGTCTCTTCTCCTGATGCCAAAATTCATGTGTTGCAGCCCTAACCCCAAGTGTTTCAGAATGTGACCATATTTGGAGATCAGGTCTTTACAGAAGTAATTACATTAAAATGAGGTCATTAGGGTGGGTCCTAATCCTAATGTGTTCTTATAAGAAGAGGAAATAGAAGTATGGAACAGACTGACAAATCTCAGAGGGAAGATGGGTGGGTGTGTGGGCAGGGAGAGATTAATCAAAGAATGTGTATGCATATATGCATAACTCATGGACACAGACAATAGTGTGGTGAAGGTGGGCGATGTGGGGTGCAGGGGGTCAATGGTGGGGGGTAAAGGAGGACATTTGTAATATTTTCAACAATAAAGATAAATTCTTTAAATATTCAGAAAAAAAGGTTTGTTTTTTTAAAAAAGAGGAAGTTGTGACACAGAGGCATAAAAAGGGAAGATAGGAAAACAGAGAGAGAAGGAGCCATCTCCAAGCCAAGGAGAGAGGCCTCAGAAGAAACAAATATGTCCAGCACCTTAATCTCAGACTTGCAGCCACCCTGAGAAAATAAACTTGTTATTTAAGCCACTCAGTTTGTGACCATTACTTACAGAAGCTCCAGTAGCTAATACCAAGATGAAAGACTGAAGACATGCAGAGGCTGGAAAGCAGTGTCTCAGACTTCCATGTCATGAAGAGGGCAGGAAGTTTGATACACATGAGCAGTGTAACATTTTCACAACCAAGTCTCCACTATTTAATTTTGTGCAATCAAGGTCAACTTAAACTCTGAAACTTGATTCACTCATCTCTAAAATGGGCTATAAGATCCTTAAGGCAACCACAGGGAATTTTCTATCTTTTTTAATGTGAAGCCAGTACACACAAAAAAAATATTTTTCTGATGAATGGATCAAAGATTCTAGATAAAGAAAGCAAAGGAGTCCACCCTCTTCAAGGAGTTTACATCTATTTGTAAATGCTGAGTACTCCAAAGAGCAAGGGCTCTAAAACTCCCAGAAAGAGAGACCCTTGAACCTGGGGTGATCATGGAAGGCTTCAATGAGGAATTGAAGTTGATTTGTCTCTTTGACTGTTGTGTAGAGACTGAATATGACAAAAAATATATGTTCCTGATGAAAGCAGAGGTAGAAAATGCATTGTATGTTATAGAGATAATAAAAGGAATAGCTTGCCAATATGGAACCCTTTGCATACTGGAGAAAACACCTTTGGGTGGTAGTGTTGTAAGTTATTTCTTTCTGAACCACACCTAAAAATAACAAGAAGGTAATCTGACTAGTTGTTGGAGGCAAAAAAAAAAAAAAAAAAAAGATTGTCCGACTATTAAAATCAATCAGGGCTATTGTGAATATTATAGCAGGCAAATGTTTCATCCTTTGACCTGGAAAACTAAACCTCACTATTCTATTCCATCCCATTGACACTTGGGGTTATTTGGACAGGGAGTGCACTATGGTTATTTTTGCTCCACCTAAGAAGAAAATGTTTGCCAAAGAAGTGAATGGAATAAACAGTACCCCAAAAGGGATGCTTCTGGAGCTTTAAGATACAAGTTTCATTCCAACTAGCATTCTAATTATGAATCTTTCTAAGCTTTCCATCAAAGAAGTAATCCAGAGGATTGCCATTTGGCATTGCCCGTAGGCCTATTTAACCCATTCCATGTTTTTGAAAGCACTGGCTGTATTTTACAATTTAAGCTTTTACTTCAGAGTGAACTTTTCTGTAGTTATCCAAATGATCACATTTTATTATACTGTCAGTCTTCTATGAATTAAATCAATAAAAACTTATTGACTTTTACCATGCTCAAAATTAGCTTTAGAGAAGAAATAACACTAAAATAATTTATGATGATGCTGTGTGATGTACATATTTTCTATTAAGGCCATTAAGGGCTCCAAAATCTTGGCAATTGTTTTTTTTTTTTTTTTTTTTTTTTTTTACTCAAATTGAGGTAAGGATTGGTGAAGAGGTTTGGATTTTGAAGATGATGGAATAGACTGTAGATGTAATGAAGATGGTGTTACTCAGTGAAAGATGCCACGTCTGTTGCCATTAGCATCTTTACAGATGAAAGATGGAGAGGGCAAGTGAGCATAAAACTCCTAATTAATAACATGTTGCTCCTTATTACCCACATGGACTAGAGCTTACTGAGTATAGCTGTTGAAGGAAGCTTTGTTAGGAAAAAAAAGCATAAGGATCAGAAAGAGAAGTATTAAGAGAAAGGTAGGGAGAGACCAGTTCATAATCTAGAGCTTGGCTTTACTCTTAAAGGTAATGGAGAGCCATTCGTCTCTCTGGGGTAGGGATCTAATAAGATCTGAGTAACATTTAGTGAAAATTATTTTAGTAGCTGTCTTCAGAATGCGTTTCAGTTAAAGAAACAAGAAGGCAGGGGATATGAGATTTGGATCAGTGAGACCTGATTATAAATTGTTGTTCATCACAACAGTGGTGATGGGGAAGAAAGTAAGAATACAGAAATGGTATAAAGATCTAATGGAACAACAAAATGTGGGTAAAAGTAAAATAAGGAGACCAAGGTGTCTCTGAAAGTTGGTAGACATGTAGTGTAGATGGGGCTGCAGATAGGACAGGCTGTTTCAAAGGTCATTTAGGATAATTTCCAAGGAGATGGATAAGAAACACAATTAGTTAGTGTCATAGTTGTTGCCGGTGTCTTACAATGATTTCAGAAGTTTAGGTGCGCCTATGACACGTGCACAAATTAATCAGAGCCTAAAGTTTCTGATTTCCTTCTCACCTACTGACAAAGATGCTAATGAGCATGGAGGTAGGTAAAAGTTGTCATGAAACATCATCCTGAATAGCTATGGCTTCACCTCTCAGGGTCTTCAAAATCCAGTTCTCTCTACCAAGTCTCACTTTAACTGGAGGAAAATTGGGCACTTCCTTTGTATTCATGAGAGTGTGCATCACATGCCAGGCATTATTAAGTTCATGCCACCAGATTAGGGGACCAAGTTAAGAGCTATTTTAAATAGTAAAATTAATAACAATATACATACATACATACTCAAAGAAGAATATACCAACTTCGGAATATATCCCCTCCACCTTTTCCAGCCAGATAAGCGTTATGAATTTCTCTTCTCCCAAAGAGTGAAGTTCCATGAGCTGGTAGTCTAGGCAGTAAAAAGAGGAAGAGGACCAAATTAGATACAGGAGACCTGGTTTCCAGTTTGAGGTTTGTCACTTTTTAGGTCTAAGACCTTAGGAAAGCTACACAGACATCTGAACAACACTTTCCACCTCTGCAAAATGAGGCTGTGCTTGCAAGACTTATAAGCATGTCTTCCTATGGTCTAAGCATCAATGGCATTAGTTATTACTGTTATTATTTTGTTGTTACTTTTATTGTGTCGTGGGCTTTGAAATTAGCTATTTTCTGTACTGATGTGGGAGGAGCTCAAGTCTAAGGCTTGTCTTTGGTTTCCTCTATTCCCTTTTCTAACTCATGTCATTTTATTTTTATGGAAGATTGAGAGAGGAGCATATTTATTTTGGTGAAAGTACTTTATAAACTACAAAATGTTTTAAATGACAGCAGTCTTTTGGTAGGAACATTTTGTTGGGAGTTCAGGTAGAAAAGCAATGGGTGGTGGTAGACAAGGACAGCAGTTAGGACTACTGTTGATTATTACTTAATTCACTGACCTTAATGTCTAATAATGACATACTGGGATGAAAACATATTTAGGTTTAAGATGTATTTTATGGATTTGAACTAAAAATCAGGAATCTTCCTCCTCAAATAAGGGAGCTTCTTGTGGGCTCTTGGGCTCTTTTTCTAAAAGCAGTAGTTCAACTTTCCCGTTTGGTCATTGAGCCTTATGTCACTCATGGACAGCAGCTCTGTATTCAGATAAGCATTGTCTACAAGCTGATGTTTTGGCAGAAAATCACATTCTGGGTAATAGGTCTGGTATCTGTAGGAATCCTATCTCTGCCCCAATTTGCTCATTTTGCTCACCTCCTCTCTCTCTCTCTCTCTCTCTCTCTTAAAGAATATGTTTTTATCGACTTTAGAAAGAGAGAAAAGGAAAGGAAGAGAGAGAAAGAAACATCTATCTGTTGCCTCCTGCATGCCCCCTACTGGGAATAAAGCCTGCAACCTGGGCACGTGTCCTGATGGGTAATCCAACCAGCCACCTCGTGTGCATGGGAGGACACTCAACCAACTGAGCCACACCAGCTGGGCTTACCTCTCTTCTTTAATTGAATTTATTGGGGTACTCACCTCTCTTGTGTGACAAAGTCTACATTCACAGCTGAAGTGCATGCTTCTTGGAGTGAAGTGGTGGGTGCACTTCCAGTTCTGTGGGAGACTTTGCAATCTGTGACAAGCCACAGAAACATTTTGTGAGTTAGAGATGACTTACTCCCACTTACCTCCCTCTGACAGGTGCTGTCAGAAATAGAAAGCTCTGAAAGATCCTCAAACATAGACTTAAACTAATAATTATAATTTATAATAGTAATTAACTTTCTTCACAGGTGAGTCATCTATAGATTAGAGATTTTGTGATCATTTATTTCAAAGTTTCCCTTACTTAACGTCTCCCCATTCTCTCCAATCTCCAACCTGGCAACAACCATTCTAGGTTACATTTTAAGGAAAATTTTCTTTCTTAGCTTTTGAAGAGATCAGAGAGAATATTTCCCATCTTATATTTAATGCATGTGGATGACTGAAATAGGTAAAGTAATGATTTCCTTAAATCTCAAAGAAAAAATGGGTAAATGTTTTCTAAAGTAATCTGTAATTGTGTCAATACTGATATTTTTTGCTCTTAAATTCCTTTAATATTCAACAGGGCAGCTTATCTCTGTGAAATGTTTCCTCCTTCCTCTGTCCAATAACAAATGGATGGGAAGTTCAAACATTTGTACTGTTTCTTTGAAGCAATTGCCCTAAGCCAGTAAAAGCTGTTTCATCAGCTATAATTTTGAATATTTTTATTTCCTCCCAACAAAATTTTAGGTCCATGTTCACGAACAAGATATATAACTGTCAATAACCATCTTTTCAGCAAATAAAGTTAGTTTATTAAACAGTAAGATGCTCTCCTGGTCTTTCCCCACCCTGACATATTGCCCATTTATTTCACATTCTTGTAGTGTAAAATAAACTTGCTAAGTCTGTTGAGATACTCACATGGTTATTTACTTTTCAAATTTAATAAGAAGGAGGGAGTGACCTTTCCTCCTAGGACAGGAAACAAAATTAGACCTGACAGTGATACATTATCAATTTTCACAACTATGAGAATATTTCATAAAGCATGCAGTTCTCTGTGCACTTTGGTGACCGCAAGCTGACCAATGAAGTCATAAAACCCAAATCCTTTTAAGTTCCTTCTGAGTTAATTTTCCATTTACTTGCAGGGTTTCATTTAATCTGGCAAGTTGACAACCAGGCATAATTATGTCAGCTTTCTTCATCATCAAATTCTACATTTCTCAGGACAAAAGGAGCCCCTGATACTTTTCTTGATGCAGATAGGAAGAGCATGGGCACTCTGCAAATGCTTAACAGAGGGACATGCCTTTGCAAATTAGCTTCATGAAACTAAGCCAAATCATTTTATTCCATTTCTCATACATTCAAAGGCAACATCAAGATTCTCTTACCCAAAGTGTTATAACCATGAAAATGGATAATAAAGTTAAAGACAACTACATCTCCATATATGTATCCCCCCAAAAAAATGTGTCAGCAGTGCCAGGAGAATATCGTACTTTTAGACTTTTTTTGTGTGTGTTGTATTTTGTTTTGTTTTATTTTATTTTTTTCCATAATCATTTATCCCTCTATTCCCTCTTCCACCTCTACTCACCCAGCCCCCACAATCACCTCACTGTTGTCCATGTCCATGAATTCTCTCTCTCCCCACCCCTTTTTTTGCTCAATCCCTCCACTCACTTTTTTATTATTCTTCACCATCTTGGATTTGGTTTCGTTGGATGTACTCTCACAGCCAGAGGCATAATACTGATATGTGCGAGACAGTTGGGGCAGCAACATATGAAGATTCAGAGGTATTACATTATTTAGAATGAAGAAAAGTATTTCTAGACCTTGTACAGACACTGCAAATTCTGTGGCAATGAGAGAAAGTAATAAAATGGTCAAGGAGATGCATACATGCATACAGACAGCTCTCCTCTGAGAGCTTAAAGAAATAGAGATACTTTTTTCAATCCTCAATAACACTCTCTAATTTTCACCTCTACAGTTGTCTTAGCTTGAATCATAGTTTTGTTTTATTTTAAGGAGGATGGATGTTGGGGAAAGGAATGGTTACTGATTTTCAGATTTAAAAAAAAACACAACCCAGGAAGAATTCTGATGAGGGAACCTCAATGGCTGGAGTCACTGTTTTCCCCACTCTAGGTGGTGGTTTGGTGATGAGAAGATACAACCCTGTCATCATCATTCTCTTTTCTATGAGTTTCATCATAAAGCAATCTGTTCATTATATGCAAGCTTCAAGATATTTGGTTCGGAAAAAAGAAAATTGTTAAAAAAGATAAATGTGAGATATTGTGCATAGTGTTAAGTTGAAGCCTATAGGGGGGAAATAAATATATGGTAAAGTAAGATTTTCAATGTGAAGGTTTGCATTTTTATGGTCCAGGTGTTAGGTTTCAATATTGGTTCCATTTACTGAGGAAGCAATCCAGGTTATAGGCAGACCCAACAAAGAACACCCCAGTCCAAAGCAGTCCAGATTTATTATTATTACTTTTAATTTATTACTATTATAAAATATTCCTTAGACATTGTTAACCATGGAGTGAATCAGGATAATATTTTAAGGCTTATGCTTTCTTGCATTTAAATTCTAGGTAATACATTTTCTTGTATTAATAAATACTATTAAGAATTCTAAGTTTTTCTGCATGTTCCTCTCCAACTTCTCCCTCTTCTCATCTTCACAGTGTTAGCATGTTCTTAATTAATGCCAGATATAAGCCAAGTTTTTCTTGTATGAATGAGTAGCATGCTAAGTTTTGTTTGGGGACATATTTACACATTTTATTTTAAAGTTTAATTTTTATTGTGTTTGTACTTCAGATTTCACGATTATAGTTGTTTTCCTTTCCAAGTGAAGTTTTTCTTGTTGCTAAAACACCCTGATATACTTTTTTAAACATTTCAGTAAACCAATTTCTGCCCATTGCTAACACAAGTAAACAACTTTCCTTCTTCCTCTTAATTAGTCATTCCATCTATCAGTGATTGAAAGTTACCATATATTAGAGGTTCACACCAAGACAAAACATCCTAATATTAGGCCTATGCTTCCCTTTTTCCTTCAGGCTTTCTCCCCCCCACCTCCCCCATTCAATATTATCTTGGATAAAGCATTTGAGAAATTCTTGATGGAGACTAAATTCTACTGTGATTAAGACTTATTCTTTCTTGGGATGAAATAGCCACTAAGATTCAGCAGAAAGTTTCAGTCAGGCAGCCACAATGTTTTCCAACTCATAAGCAACTAAGTCATCTGTACCCTGGAGCCCTCCTACCTGTTTACAGTGGGGAAAGGACTGTTTCAACGTTCAATTCTGTTAGAACATGGTCTTTTCTCACATGATGGTTCCTTGGCCTTCTGAGGTTAAAACTCCAGTGAGTGGGCTGGGCACATTCCAGTTGAGGATTTGGCACTTAGCAGGGAGAGAATAGCTCTGCTGTCAGTTCTCAGTGAAAAAATAAATAACTCCAGAGAACAAAAGAAAAACAGTCCCTTTCTAGTCTTTGTCATGAATTTTATACAAAGTCAACTTTCTAACAACTCCTCTGAGATAATGACTGGCCTAACAGGACTTTCCTTCTTGGTTAAACCATATGCCAAGGGAGAAGGAAGGGGAACCTAGGGGAGAGATCTGTTTCTTTACACTCTGCTCCCCAGTCTCTTTCTTGATGGGATTCCAAGATGTAAGAATGCAAAAGACACACATGGAAGCAAGCTAAACAAGAATGTTCTTGATATATGGCTTAAGACTCCGGGGTTGGAGGCCCACTCCGAATTGGTGGTTTGTCTGGAACTTGGCCCACAGAGATGGCTCTGAGTAAATCAATGCATACAGGAAATAGATAAAAGGACAAACCTCCTGACTTTTTATATCTGGCATCCAAATATCCAGATTTTAAGAACATGTTCATATAAATCTGAATGGAAGAGTGAGTCTTAATTTTAAAGACCGCGAAGCAGTCAGAGCTCTGACTTGTACTCTTCTAAGGGAAGATTTTGGACTTTCTATTGATATTCCATTGGAGAGACTAATTCCCACAGTTCCCTGAGACTCAAGTATATTCATTGGGTAGGCGATCTGATTGGTCATCAGGACTCTGACAAAAGTATTCTCTGAAGAGGAATTGACATAGGTACTGGAACATCTTGCATCTATCCTTTACTTGGAAGTACCTTAAATGGTTGGTATTTTCTTTTAACAGAAGTAGATGATATGTGCTTCAATTATGCAAAGAAAAATGTGGAACAGAATAACTTATCTGATCTTATAAAAGTTGTAAAAGTACCACAGAAGATGCTTCTGATGGATGCTCTTAAAGAAGAATCTGAGATAATCTATGACTTTTGCATGTGCAATCCCCTTTTTTTTTGCCAATCATTTGGAAGCCAAGGGAGTAAACTCTCAAAATCCTCGAAGATCTCTACCTAGTTGGGTAAATACAGGAGGTAACACAAAGATCATGGCAGAAGGAGGTAAAGTAGAGTTTGTTAAAAGGATCATCTACCACAGTTTACAACTTAAAAAAAGATTGCACTGGTATAGCTGTATGCTGGGAAAGAAATACAGCCTTGCTCCTCTGAAGGAAGAACTTAGAGTACAAGGTTGTTCCTAAAGTCACCTACACTGAATTCTGTCAAGGCCAGACAATGAGATGGGCCTTTCCTTGGAGTTTTTATGATAATATAACAATACCATCACCACCAAGAAAGCAAAGAAAATTAGAGAAACCAAGAAAACCCATCACATTTGTAGTGTTGGAGTCTGTGATGAAAAAATTATCCCTCAAAGCATCACCTTTGGGCTCTGAGACAATGAAAAAAGGCATGGTACTTGTGATGACATGGATTGAAAAAATTCTCACTGATCTAAAGGTCCAGCATAAATGAGTTCCATGTGGAAAGGGGGAAATTAGCCTTTTCCTAACAGCCATAGAAAACTCCTGGATTCATTTAAGGAGAAAGAAAAGAGAATGAGTGAGACAATTGAGAGAAGTTCCTCAAGCTCCTGAGGACATCATCCAAGCCTTGGAAGAGAAAAGGTTCACCCCTGAAGAGTCTGGCAGTAGCCAAGATTTGGCCCAGGGCCCCTGGAAGAGTGTCCTGTGTGGGCCTGCTCTACAGGAAGGCGAGTCAGCCACTGTTGAGGGCCATGGCCCAATCCAGGATTCACTTTCCCAGGAAAGAAACCCAGAACCCATGGAGGATGAAAGGAGTGAGGAAAAGGGAGACATGGAGGTTTTGGAAAGTTGTAAAGGCTCTAACAATGGAACGCAGGACTGAGAGGCTCATCAACCCAGTGTCTGAAAAAGGGAACCCTTTCTGAGGAGTGTCTGGACATTACCTTCTCAAGTGTTTGATGAACATTAAGAAGCAGATAGATGATACCTTAGTTGAAATGCACTGGGTTGAGGGTCAGAACAGGGATTTGATGAACCAGCTTTGTACTTATATACGTAACCAGATTTTCAGGCTTGTTGCCAGTTAACTCTAACCTTGCATAGTTGTAAAAGTTCTATAAAGCAATTTGCTTTGGAGTGGCCTGTGGGGTGGCAAGAGAAATTCTACCATGGGCCTATTGGTAGCATTACGTGGAATTACCTTTAAAAACAAAAACAAATTAATTCATTTTTAGACATCCCCCTAACCCCTTTTCTTAAAGTTATAGGGCATTGTAGTATGGTAGTTCAGGATGAAGCATTATGATTGTCAGGATCGACAAAAAGCCATCAGAAAACTCATAAGGGATTTAAACCTGACTTAAACTAATTACCCTAGCTTTAGACTGCTTCTCTGAGGCCAAAGGATTATTTTTGGAATCTACTCAGGGTCAGAATTGTACAGAGCATCCTGCTTTCTCATCCCCCAAATGGAGTCAGTACACTTGGACAGATAGGCTCTGTACCCTCTTCTAGAGTCACCTTCAAGACTGAAGACTTTCTCTGGGTACATATGATTGACTGCCCCTGAGTCAGTCCTAGGAAAATAACTGGCCTGATAGTAGGTGGTAGAAGAGTCAGGGAGAGGAAACTTAGTAATGGCAGAAGAGGGGCTGATCTAGGGAGTGCCTGGAAACGTCACATTCCTGACTCATGTCCGTTTTGATGTTGCTTATTCCAGAAACAATTAGGGAAGCAAAACTCCCAGATGTGAATGACTGAGACACAACAGAATGAAGCCATACCCCTACCTCCAACTGAAAGTACTGTTTGTAGTAGTTTTACTAGTATATGACATTTGAAATGGAGCTTTGTTTTGTTTTTAATATAAGAGTACATATGTAACACCTTAATCAATAAAGAAATAAAAAAAATTTAAAAAAAGAGTAATTCTGAATTGGAAAAAAAAAAAAAAAAAAAAGAATGGTCTTTGCGATCTCCAGGGATCTCAGACAGACTTTTCTAAGGCAATAAATCTCTCAGAAGAAAGGCCCTCATACCCCAAACCATACACTCCTCTGAGACTTTTGGTAACCAGGTATGGAAACCTAATTCAAGCTAGCTTAATAAAAGAAAAAAAAAGGGGGGGGGGAAGAGAAGGAACCATTTGCAAGTGTAGATATAATTGAATCCTGGATATGAAGGCTGCCCTCTGAAGTGCATATGCCTGTTCTACTCTTGCATTCACACACAGGTCCTCAAGCAACCCTGAGCCAACATAGACCTTTGAACTTCTGATCTGAGAGGAAGGAATATTATTTTTTTTCCAATTGCTCTGGCAAGGGTCAAGTAAGGGCTATGATTAGTGTGGTTTGGATCAAACGACCATCCCGAAATCAATCTTTGTGGCCAGCAAGATGAGTGGCCGGAATTGAGCCAAGTGTCCATTCCTAAGACTAGGGGGATGTGGCAGGGGTTAGGGTTGGGCAGAGATGGAGGGCTGGAAATCACCTGAATCAGTTGGACTGAAAGGTATTATGAAATATTGAGGGAGAGTTGGTGCCTTACGGCGGTACTGGAAACATAATAAAAGATATGCCCGCTGCATGTATGGGAAGACCTAGATGGGTTGTTTATTAAAGGAGACCGTAAGTTTCTCAACACTTGGGGAAATAGTGGATTCTGAACCAGGTTTGTATAAGTCATAATGTGAACTGGAGAGTTAAGCTGCAGGTTGAGTTTCAGCACACTCAATTTTAAATAATTTCATTGTACTTTACTGGTTGGTCTAGTCCTGAGTAAGATTGTTACACTTGGGTATTGGGTTTTTATCTATTATTTATGTGGTCCTATTTTTTTTTCCATTTCTACCCACTGTCCACTAAAGAACTTATACTTCTCAAAACATATGGCTCTGGTGTCCCACACTTAAGTAATGACATAAACATTCTATCCCTCATTCTTTGCCAAATGACCTACCCTATACTTTAATCTCAAAGGATTTCAGGGAAATTGATGGTTAATATAAATTAAAATGAGTATTATTTGTTACCAGACAAGATACTATTATTTTTTACTTTAAGTATTTTTTATTTTTCAATTACAATTGACATGCCATATTATATTAGTTTCAGGTACACAAACTAGTGATTAGACATTACACAACTTACAAAGTCAGTGGTCAGCAAACTGTGGCTCGCGAGGCACATGTAGCTCGCAAGCCGCAGTTTGCTGCTCTGTTGACTAATGAGTTTGCTGACCACTGTACTAAGTGATCATTCCAATAAATCTCATGTCGATTTGGCAACATACACAGTTACTACAAAATTATTGACTATATTCCCTACATTGTACTTTTTAGGGACTATTCTGTAATTACCAATCTGTATTGTTTAATCCCTCCAACTCACCTCCCATCTGGCAACTCTCAAAATGTTCTCTGTATCTATGAGTCTGTATCTGTTCTGCTTTTTTATTTATTT
This sequence comes from Plecotus auritus, assembly GCF_963455305.1. Taxonomy (NCBI): domain Eukaryota; kingdom Metazoa; phylum Chordata; class Mammalia; order Chiroptera; family Vespertilionidae; genus Plecotus; species Plecotus auritus. Next base: position 87,072,008 of record NC_137771.1, on the reverse strand, counting down.
TGTATTTTAGATTCAATTGTGGATAGATATGTATTTATTGCCATTTTACTACTCATATTTTTTATTTTTTTCTTCTTCTTAGAAAAGGCCTTTTAACATTTCATGTAATACTGGTTTAGTGGTGATGAATTCCTTTAGCCTTTTCTTGTCTTGGAAGCTCTTTATATATCTTTTGATTCTAAATTATAGTTTTGCTGAGTAGAGTAATCTTGGCTGTAGGTCTTTGCTTTTCATCACTTTGAATATCTTGCCACTCCCTTCTGGCCTGCAAAGTTTCCGTTGAGAAATCAGCTGACAGTTGTATGAGAGCTCCTTATAGATAATTAAATGCTTTTTTCCTGTTGCTTTTATGATTCTCTTTGTTTTTAACATTTGGCATTTTAATTATGATGTGCCTTGGTGTGGGTGTCTTTGGCTTCATCTTGTTTGGGACTCTCTTCACTTCTTGGACTATATGTCTGTTTCCTTCACTAGGTTAGAAAAGTTTTGTGTCATTTTTTTACATAGGATTTCAATTCCTTTCTCTCTCTTCTCCTACTAGCACCCCCATGATGTGAATGTTGGTATGCTTGCAGTTGTCCCACAGGCTCCTTATTCTATCCTCAGTTTTTGTATTCTTTCTTTTTCTTTTTGATGTGCTAATTGGTTGATTTATGCTTCCTATCTTTCAAATCTCTAATTTGATCCTCTGCTTCATCTACTCCACTGTTGATGCCCTATAATGTATTCTTCATTTCAGTTAATATATTTTTCATTTCTCACTGGTTCTTTGTTTTCTAGTTCCACTTTTAAGTATCCTATTTCTTTGTTGAAGTTCTCACTAAGTTCATCTACTCTTCCCCTAAGTTCATTGAACATCCTTATAACCAGTTTTGAACTCTGCATCTAGTGGATTGTTTCTCTCCATTTTGTTTAATTATCTTTCTGAGTTTTGTTCTGTTCTTTCATTTGGGACATGTTTCTTTATCTCCTCATTTTGGCAGCCTTCCTGTGGCTGTTTCTTATATTAGGTAGAGCTGCTACATCTCTGGGGTTTAGTAGAGTGGTTTTATGTAGTAGGTATTCTGTAAAGTCCAGTAGCACAGCCTCCCCAATCATCCAAGCTGGTCACTTCATGTATATCCCCCATCATGTGGGCTGTGTATACATTCCCTTTGTAGTTGATTCTTAATTGTTGTTGGCACATCAATGGGAGGGATTTACCTCCCAGGCCAATTGGCTGCAAGGATTGGCTGTGATCACCCTGGAGGATCAGCTGTGCAGTGGCCCACCCCACAAAACAGGACATACTTCAGTGTGCCTCTGGTGCCTGATGAATCTACCCCTTAAATGTGCCACTTGTGGAAGTGCTTGGGTGGTGCTTCCACATGGTTTGAAACTGTCCACCTGGTGTGTTGGCTCTGGGGCCTCTTGGAAGATGCAAGCCAAGTTCAGCCACCACCAGTGTTCTATTTGGGGGCCACTGGAATGAGCTATAAAACAACTGCAGATGACTGTTCCTTTTGCTGGGCTTGGAGGTGCCTAGGAGAGGCTAGGGCGTGAACCAAGGCTGGCTGCTGTTTGTGACAGGGCTGGAGCTACTTAGTGAGAGGTATGGGGCATGCCAATGGTAGATACTGCTTGTTTGAGAGATTTTAGGAAATTCTAAAGCATGAATTAAGACAGTCTATTCATATGGAAAAGCCACTGGAAACAGCTTTGGTGGTCTGCAAGTTGGGTGGGGCGGGGTCTCAGGGAATCATTGTGGTGGAACAAGCAGTGATAGGTTGATAGAGACTCAGATATGGCACTAAAATTCTGACTGGGGTTGAGGGGAGATGGGGAAGGATGGGCTCAACAAAGGAACAATGGCCTCTGCCAGCACTTCTGTCTGAAAGAAAGCTGCCCCTTCAGCTGTCACCATGATGTCAAACAATTCAGTCCCTTCCCATATGTCCCTGATGCCTTTTTAAAGCTGCTTCCCCAGTGCTGAAGCTCAGTGAGTGAGTGAGTCTGAGAAAGTCCTTGCACAAGACTCCAGCAGCCCTCTGTCTCACTCAGCCACAATCCCTACTGTTTTTTACAGCCAAAAGTTGTGGGAACTTATTTTCCTGGCTGAGAAACCAGGGCTAGGGGCTGGGGGGGGGGGGGGGGGCTGGTGTGTGACTGGGATCCCTCCCTCCTCAGGGGAACCTCCACAGCTGAGATATTCCTCCCAATTTTTATTCACCATACATGAGTGTGGAATCAGCCTATTCTGCATCTTAACTCTCCTACCAGTCTCAATGTGGCTTCCTCTTTATATCTGTAATTGTAAGACTTCTGTTCAATTAGATTTCATGTGATTCTGAATGATGGTTGTTCTGTAGTTCAATTGTTACTCTGATGTGGTTGTGGAAGAAAGCAAGTACCACATTTACCTATGCTGCCATCTTGACCACCAGACAAGATACTATTGCTATTTCAAGTAAAACTATCCCTTTGCCTTGTGAGGAGAGAAGGGACAGGGAGGGGAGGGGAAAATATTAAGAACTGGTTTTTAAGCATTTTATTTTGGTAATTTAAGGGCCTTAAAAATAGCCACAACAAAATTACTATTTAGTATAACCAAAATTTTATAAAAGAAAGGATATTTTAATACAAAAAATATTGGAAAGGTTTAGTTTTATATTCAAAGAAAATTCCTTAAATTTTAAAAATTCAACTTTTTGGAAAATTCATTGAAATGTCCTAAATTAGAGATCATTTAATGCTTCATCTCACAGCAGCCCTTGCTAAAGATTAAGGTTTGGGAATCTCGGAGTTGCCCCTAAATAGTTTAATGGTAGGAGTTTTGGAGCTGTGGTTTATCAGTGGGAAAATATTATGGCTAACACGCCCTCATACTTTGGAGATAAAACATGCCTCTATCTATAAAAACATGGCCTTGGTTCTAGGTTATAGAGTCTGATAGAATCTACACAGATAGAATCATTCTTGATAGGGACCTTTCATGACTTAGGAGAATGTCCTTTCTCTATAGAAAGGGAAACTGAGGCTCAAGAAGTAAAGAGACTTGTCTAAGGCCACACTCTGCAAGTGAATCCCATAGCTAAGGCAGAACTTTTACAAACCAAGACTCAGCTGGCATTCAGACAGAATGCAGAGAGAAGGATCAGAACCTGACATTAAACATGTCCCTGAATGGGCCCACATGAAGAGTAGGCAGAGATGGCCATAGGTGATGGGGAAGATTCTAGACCAGCAGGTGGAGCATTTCAGCAAAAGACAATGGTGTTGAGGAATGGATCTCAGTATAGCCATCTGGGAGTTTGTATCTGGCATGTGCAGCAGTGAAAAATACCCAGACCATATCTTGAATTTGGAAGTTTCCAGATAGGCCCTATGAAGTCTAAAGAAAACCCTACTCTTAGAAACACTGGATTACAGGATAGGAGTTGAGTTCCCTGGAGGGAAAGTCAGAATCTTGTTTCTGGAAATGAGGAGTGAAGGTAGATGGGGCAATATCCAGACTAATTGGATTGGCTTCAGAATGTCAGACAATTGGGTGGGCAAGCCAATTCTGATATGATGATTAGAACGGTAGCAGCAAATGTGGGACTTGGAGAGAAGAAATGTGTAGAATTATTTTGCCCAGTGAAATAGCCATTATTGTGAATATTTTACTGTCACTTGAGCCTCATTGCTGACAAAGAAAAGAGCATATCAAGCACTGTGTCAGAAAAGATATAGTCACATTTGTATGAGGAGACATTTGGGTGAGATTGTGAATTTATAAGGTATTTAGAAAGAAAAAAAGGAAATTTTGATAAAACCATAAGGAAAGACAAAGACTAGCTCTTCAGAGAAGTAGAAATTAGCTGAAAGTAGAGTGTCACAGTTTTGTCAAAGTGCTCACAAAAAACTCAACATTAGCATAGGGAGAAGGGCAGCTTGGACTAAACAAACTGCCAACCAGATAGTGTAAATCATGATGGACATTCAACCTGCTTAGCTAGTTAACTGATTTGAAATCTGGTAAAACCATGGAACCCTCACAGCTAAGCCTAAATCCAAAAGAGGTGTCCCGAGCCTTGAAGTAGGAATGATATAACTTTTTGAGAGACTTAAGAGGCTAAAAGAGAAAGTTCAGATTGAGTTCCAAGGAAAACACACAGTGACCAGTGGGCATAATCCCCATGAAAATAAAGACAAAAGGGAATGCCTAAAATTCTTCAGTGCTTTCAAAACATAGGAAGCTGCACCTCAGCATTATACCTCAGGATTAGTTCTTATTGCAGGAAAATTTACATACGTTACTTGTAAATTGATTAATTTAGACCTAGGAATAGTGGGGTAGAAAGTATGGCATTGCCCACTTATTTCTCCTGGAACACCACAGTACCCTGGATATGGGAAATCAGCAATCGAAATATTTATTCATAATTAAACTTTCATATCTCCTACAACAACAAAAAAACAATACTCAGAGCACAGGCATTACTGGAAATTCATGAAATGAACCCTCTCTTTTTGGTCAGTGTTTACTACAATCCTGATTGTTTCAGAAAGAAAACTTTATGAAAGGAAATCAAGAGCGTTTCTCTAACTCCACAAGCACTGCAATAACAGGAAACAAAACTCCTATTTCTGTACTTTGCCAGATAAGAACTGAATAGTAGATTTTTTTTTTGAAGGCATGTGGCAAATACAGTTAAAGACATATAAATTACTGTCTGTTTCATGGTCTTGGCTGGGTGACTTACATTGTAGCTTCTATTTCTGATGGGGGAGACACATTTGTCATTACTCCAGAAAATGGTAGAAAATGACAAGTTGGCAAAAGAGAAACTGTTATTTTAAGAGAATGGCCATTCCTGCCTTGTTCATTTGGTGAAGCCACTCTATCCCAAGAACATTCTAGACAATGGATTAGAAGCAAAGTAAAGGCCAATTTACTAAGCAGTTAGAAGTAGTTATCAGTGAACAACTAAGATACTGCAGTTCAGATTCTTTCTAACAATAGAATAAATGATAGCACACAGTGACCTTAAATGGGGTCTTCTTTTAAGCATGGAAGGAGATGTTCAGAGCATATTTGCTTATTATATATTTTATAATTCAAGTACAATAGCTAACTATCCTATTATAATATACTAGAGACCCAGTGCATGAAATTTGTGCACAGAGGGGTGTCCCTCAGCCAGGCCTGCATCTTCTCCAATCCAGGACCACTGTGTCCTAACCACTTGCCTACCTGCTTGCCTGATTGCCCCTAACTGCCTCTGCCTGCCAGCCTGATGCCCCTAACAGCTCCCCTGCTGGCCTGATAACCCCCTAACTGCTTCCCTGCCAGCCTGATCGCCCCCTAACTGAGCCTCAGGCTGCTGGGCAGCTTGCCATCCCCTGCTTCCCTGAGCCTCCGGCCAGCCCTGGGCAACTAGGCAGCTGCCACCCCCAGCTTGCCTGAGCTTGTAGCTGCCATCCCCGGCTTTCCTGAGCCTCAGGCAGCCGCTGCAGCTTTGTCCAGAAGGATGTCTGGATGGTCGTCGTCGGAATGCATCTGGTCTAATTAGCATACTACCTTTTTATTAGTATAGATGTCCCCTTTAAGTTATGTTTTAACAGTAAACATAATTAGGGAGATACGTGTGTTTCATTGTAAAGTTTATCCTCTTCAGTAGCTTTGAAAATGGCAGGAAAGAGAGGTTAAAATCAGCGTGTTATTTAAGACACAAATCTTTCAAAATGCATCTTCTAAGCACATATTGATATTGAAATATGTACACTGGGGGATTTTTTAGGTTATAATGCAAAGGTTCTCTTCTGGTCATGGTTTTCAGCTTTTTAATCATGAGAACTGAGTATCAATTTCCTTATTTGCTAAGACATCGCTGATGTCATCCATTGTTGACAAGGCACAGAGAAAATAAGTTTTAATACATGTTTATGTCAACAATTGTGAAATATTACTGAGACCAAGTAACAGAGGCTGAAATCACACCTTTGCTGAATGTAGTATTGTCACCACCAATAGGCAATTGTAAAGATGCAAAGTAATGCACCATAATCCAACCTCCAAACTCAGCTTTAGTCACTGCTAACATTTTTATATATTTTGCTATGCATTTTATTTTTTGTCTATACTAGAGCTCATTTATCCACAGTTTTTCACCCTGAATGTAGTCCATTTAACTTTATATCATAATTAAGTTCCTATGTTATAGATTTTATGTAAAGATCATTTTTATAAATGAATTCATTTTACATGGAAATACCATATAGTAACTGACACGTCAAGGTTGCTTGCAGTGTTTCTTATTATAAAAAAATTCTATGAAAAACATCCTCACAAATATATCTCTTTCTTTATTATTTATGATTACCTCAAGAATCTTAGGAGTGAAATAACAAGGTCAAATATATAAATTTGTTTTATAGCTCTTGATACATATTTCCAACTTGCTTAATAGGAATGTTGTATCAATTTATACCCCAACAGAAGTTTATGAAGGTAATCAGGAAAATGCACTTAGTTTTCTTTAAGTTGGTCAGGTTCTGTGAAAATGTAGACAATGGTAAAAAGAACCTTTGTAAAAGACAAACTGCTGAAGTATTTTTTGTTTAAGATAAAATGAAGGAGCAAGGCATCTTTAAGTAACTACCAAATGCTAGGAATTTAAAGATATATTTAAATTTTATAAGTGGGGAAGCACTGCAGACAATTTTTAAGTCAATTTTTTAAGAATAAAAATAATCTCTCATATTTGCCACCTGCTTAACAGTTTAGAAATACTTTCATAAATGATTTCTTATTAATTGTTATAAACTTTAGCTAACTTTAGCAAATTCTGAAATAACTCTGGCCTACCATAAACCTTCAAATGCAATCACATTAAAAATATACCACAAAGAGAAAATAAACAAATGGGACTACATCAAAATAAAAAGCTTCTGCACAGCAAAAGAAACCATCAACGAAACAACAAGAAAGCCCACTGCATGGGAGGACATATTTGCCAATGTTTTCACAGATAAGGGCTTAATCTCCAACATTTACAGGGAACTCATACAACTTAACAAAAGGAAGATAAACAACCCAATCAAAAACTGGGCAACGGACCTAAATAGATACTTTTCGAAAGAGGATATAAGGAAGGCCAAGAGACATATGAAAACCTGCTCAAAGTCAGTAATCATCTGAGAGATGCAAATCTCACAGTAATCATGTGAGAGGTACCGTCTCACACCTGTCAGAATGGCTATCATCAACAAATCAACAAATGACAAGTGCTGGTGAGGATGCAGAGAAAAAGGAACCCTGTGCACTGTTGGTGGGAATGCAGACTGGTGCAGCCACTGTGGAGAACAGTATGGAGTTTCCTCAAAAAACTAAAAATGGAACTCCCATTTGACCCAGTGATCCAACTTCTAGGAATATATACCAAGAAACTAGAAATACCAATCAGAAAGAATATATGCACCCCTATGTTCATAGCAGCACAATTCACCATAGCTAAGATTTGGAAACAGCCTAAGTGACCATCAGCAGATGAGTGGATTAAAAAACTGTGGTACATCTACACAATGGAATACTACACTGCTGTAAAAAAGAAGAAATTCTTACCATTTGCAACAGCAAGGATGGAACTGGAAAGCATTATGCTAAGCGAAATAAGCCAGTCAGACAAAGATAAATATCACATGGTCTCACTCATTTATAGAATATAATGAACAACATAAACCAATGAACAAAAACAGATCCAGAGACACAGAAGCATCAATCAGACCTTCAAACCTCAGAGGGAAGGTAGGGGAGGGTGGAGGTAAGGGGGAGAGATCAACCAAAGGACTTGTATGCATTCATATAAGCCTAACCAATGGACACAGACACCAGGGGGTAAGGCTATGAGTGGGGGGTTGGGGGGACAATGGGGGGATAAGGACACATATGTAATACCTTAATCAATAATGAAAAAATAAATTTAAAAAATGGTATAGAGAAAATCTACCCGCTCCAAAAAAAAAAAAAAATACCACAAAATTGTCTTATATTTTAAGTTTATTTTCACAATAGTTTTAAAATTTATATTCCCAATAAATATCTCTGCTTTGGGTAAAGAATGAATTCTATGTCATGGTTCTTTCACTTTCAAGCAGTTTTGGAAGGCAGTTCTACATTCAGGAGGTAGATCTTTTCACCACCTCAGTCCATGTAGCACCCCTCGCCTAAGTTGGTTATGATTATTGCACAGAAAGGTGACAAGACAATAACACAGTTACACTTCTAGAATTGTTGAAAATTCCAACTCATCTGGAAATGGATTTGAAATAAGATTGCATTTTGTGAACCTAAAAGAAATATGTTACATGAACTCTAAATGCTTGGCCATGGTTTGATGCTACTGATAATTCCCTTCCTTCTGACATTCATCTGTTGTAGGCAGGCAAATAATAGTAAGGCATCAAAACGGTATAATTAACTTACAAAGATTAAAAAAGAGAAATTAGCCCTAGCTGGTTTGGCTCAGTGGATAGAGTATCGGCCAGAGGACTGAAGGGTCCCAGATTTTATTCCAGTCAAAGATGTGCATACCTTGGTTGCAGGCTTGATCCCCAGCCCTGGTCCTAGTGTGTTTGGGAGGCAGTCTGTCAATGTGTCTTTCTCACATCAATGTTTCTATCTCTCTCTGTCTCTCTCTCCCTTCTACTCTAAAAATCAATGGAAAAATAACTTCAGGTGAGGATTAACCAAAAAATAAAATAAAATCAGTTAATTAGAAACACATAGGTATAAATATAAACTTTGAAGTTGTTATTATTATTATTATTACTAAAGGCCCAGTGCACAAATTTGTGCATGGGTGGTCCCTTGGCCTGACTGGTGATTGGGGCTGATCGTGGCCAGTTGGGGCAGGACAGCTGGGGGAAGGGACCACGAGAGGTTGACCAGCTGCAGGAGGTTGGCTGTGGGAGTACACTGACCACCAGGGGGCAGCTCCTGCATTGAGCATCTGCCCCCTCGTGGTCAGTGCACGTCATAGCTACCAGCTGGTTGTCCGGTCATAATGGTCACTTAGGCTTTTATATATATATGTATATAGACTAGAGGCCCATTGCAGGAAGATTCCTCCAAGGATAGGGCTTCCTCAGGCCTATTCCTGCAAGAATAGGGCTTCCTGTGGCCTGAGCGAAGCATAGAAGGGAGCTTTGCTCCCTTCTTCGCTGCCTTGCTTCCTCCCGTCTCTGCTGCCTTGCTCCCTCCCATCTCAGCTGCCTCACTCCCTCCCGTCTCCACTGCCTCGCTCCCTCCCATCTCTGCTGCCTGCCTCCCTCCAGTCTCCACTGCCTTGCTCCCATCTCTGCTGCCTCGCTCCTTCCCTTCTCTGCTGCCTCGCTCCCTTCTCCGTTGCTTTGCTCCCTGCTCCCTTCTGCAGGCTTGGCTTCCTTCAATGCTGTCTTCAGTCTTCGCTCCATGCCTGCATATGCAAATTAACAGCCATCTTTGTTGGGTTAATTTGCATACTTGCTCCTGATTGGCTTGTGGGCATAGTGGACGGATGGTTAATTTGCATGTTTCTCTTTTATTAGTGTAGATGATTATTATTATTGTTATTGTTATTATTATTATCTAAGAGAAAACCAGGAAACTTTAAGAACATTAGATGAGAAAAGAAAAACTTCAAAATAGATCTGTGTTGGTAGTTAACCAGGCATGAGGCTCATAGACAGAAATCCCAGCTAGCAGGCAGCCTTGCTCAAAAATAGATGTGGCTTGTCTGTTTTGGAGAAATGATTGTTTGGTTTCTGAATCAGCCAGAGATTTCATATTATGTAACTATTTTAGGTTTTTAAAGAGTCTGACAAAATGAGGTCAAGGGGTTCAGAGATGAACAGAGAATGCTCACATTTTTGCTGCTCTTGACATTTTTATTTCATTGGAAAGGAAGGAGAAAACAGTTCATTGTAAATAGGGAAAATATGTTAATATCCAATCCCCAAAAAGGATATCCAAATAGAAATAAGCAAAAGTGACAAGACAGACCAAATGAAATTAGACCATCTAGTGTCAAGATTTATCATCTCAATTTAGATAAGTTGGTAACAGTTTATCTGCCTTTCCTCTAGCAATGTGAGATAAATAAGACTTGAAGGGATGCCTTAAAGATTGGATCATATGTCCATCTAACTCAGTTTATTTTTCAACACTGTGTCATTTTAATGTCCCACAGTGTCCCTCAATAACTGTACAGAAATAAGAATGGGTAGAAATACTCAAATTGTCATTTTCTTTAATCTGATCCATAATAACTATACCCAGGTACCTGTCCCAGCCCAGACTGATTCATGTGTATTTCTCTTGAGACATCCTGAGTTTACACTATAATTTGTTTCTGGTTGTTAAGACAGTGGACATGTCAGATCTAAGCATGCCTTCTGGGGCATGCTTCTGTGCAGTGACACAGTAGCAAAATAATGCCAAGTTATTGTCAGTGCCAATACTGATTACTAGAAAGAACATGAAATGTTGCCTCTTAATCACAGTTTTCAGAGTCTTATAAGTGACAGAAGGGATGGGACCAAGTGCTTGGTGGGTGATTCATGGGTGTCTATGGTAGAGCTCTTAGATGCATCCTTACACCCAGATTAGCAGTTCTGGAGTCAGGAGAGAGGAATTTTTATGCTCTTATGGTGTCTTTTAGAGATAATAGTATGCACAGTTCTAGCATGTCACTCAATTAAAATTAAGGAAGGATTTAGATCTTTCAAAAAATGCATTTGAAGCAGGCCTTGCAATGTCAACCTTAGAGGTTTATAGGACACCGTCTATGTTTAGTGAAGCTTGCACACATTTTGGACAAAGCAGAACTATTTATTTTGAAAGTAAAATGTCTCCAAGCAACCTTATATTACAAAATATTTTAGAAAGCCTTTTGGTGGTGGCTAGGGAGAATTTTCCGTATTTATGAATAAGCGTGTGGAGATAATGGGCATAAAACCCCATCTGCAGCTTCTGACACTTCTGGGGCCTGATTTCACTGTAGAAAGAAGTAGCAGCGATTCGGCTGCATGCGATGTCCTGTTCTATTCAGCATCTTCAGAGTACAAACTTTTCTTTTTTCAGATATGAAGTAATTACGCATGATGTAAACTGCAAGAGCAATGCTAAGGTTTATTTATTTCAGGGCGGTATATCTCTAAAGCTATATTTTGAGGTAGTTAACCTGTTGGGAAAAGTGCCCTTTAGGATCAACATTTCTTGCTCTTTTCTGGTATTCTTTTTGACAAATGGAAATGCCTATTTGAGAATATCTATCAAATTCTACAATGTTAGAGCTAGGTAGGAATATAAGCCATAAGATATGAAAACCATGATTATTATTTGTTAGTATATTTATGTGGCATTTGCACAGGCCATTTCTAGAACTTGATTGCTCTGGTTGACAGGGGAATGGAGATTGGACAATATTGTCTCTTTGTTATAGGCAGTCATACTCTTTTTTTTTTTTTTAATCCTCACACAAGGACAAATTCACTGATGGGGGGGGGGGGGAGGGGGAACATTGATGTGACAGATCGATCGGTTGCCTCCCGAAAGCACTCACTCAGACTAGGGATCAAACTCACAACCTTGTGGTATACAGGGACAATGCTCCAACCAACTGAAGCTCCTGGCAAAGGCAGCAGTTATATTCCTGATGCTCTGCTGTTGCTAGGGCACCTCTCAGTTAACTGGCAGGACCTAGCTTTTGGGATTCACTTCTGGTTTGTGAATCATAGAATTGGTTTATATTTGAATTTTTTTCTTCTGTGTGACCATGAGCATTTTAGAAACCTTTCTTTATTTGCCCAGGGATGATACTTTAGTTGAAATTGTGTCTTGGCAACATTCTGTGTTATACCAACCTGAAAACAATTGCTCAGTTAAATATAATTCAAGTTTCATGCCTCAGCAAAAATTCTAGGGAATCTACAAATAGGTACATCATTACATACTGAAATCCTTGCTAAGCTCACACCCTCTATTGAGTGCATTTAGTTTGTCTAATTCCTCAAATTCTGAGTCTAAGCAAATTCTGCTTCTGATTTGTTTCCCCATGTAGGTCTGACTCCAGGGAGAGATTTCACTGATGATGCCAGCATTAGTATTACAGTTTTATGACACTTTTTAAATTAATTAATTGCAAATTAATACATTGGGTTCACATAAGTGATGTTCTACATGCATTAACTCGAATCTGCCTGCTCTCATTGCCTTAACAAAATCCAGTTTCAGAGTCACAGGCTGAAAGTCAGACCAGACACAGGTGCATGGTGGTAATGTCTCCAGGGCCCTCCTGCCTTGTCAGGGTGTTGTGTGCCCCCCTCAAGGCAATTCTTAGATGTCACCATATGAAAACTTTTTCAAATTCCTACAGTCCTCTTTGAATTTTTGTTCTAGCGAAGTTTAGAAGTCGTGCAAGCAAAACTATTATGGGATTGGAGGTGCATTTGAGGGAAATTGAGGTGATAATAGTGTAGAGGGAATACTTGCTTTGAAAGGTCAGGCAAGAATAGATTCCACATCCTCCTATAGAGTGCCCCCAACATTGCTGGCATACCATTGTGAGGGGAGAAGAAAGGCTTCCACAGGAGGAAATGTTTACCCACTGACAGCCAAATTTTGGAGGATGAGGAAAATAACAGTTCCCTATCTATATTACATTGGATTTGTCTCTATCCTTTATCATTAATCACTGCTCCAAACAAAGTTAATGGGAATGTTATGGCTGAATTTCTGTGAACTGGGGAAGCTTATCAATGGGGCTTGCCACTTCCTAGCTACTTGTGGAATTTATCTGTGTTAAATGAGTTCACTTAGAGGTGTCACACATATTATAAACCCTGTCCTGCCAGGATAATGAAATATTACAAAATAGTCACACACACTTAGGGACATAAAAGAAAGTTTCTAAAATCCAACTTCTTTCCTCCATTCCACCCTGAACTTCTTGCTCTGAAAACTTAAATGGAAATTTATAACTACACACAGTGTAAACATCAATGGAACGTAATTATATTTAAAATCCAAATTGTTTACCACATAGTTTTTGAAATATAGGTTGTGATTATTTATGGACATATCCTTTTAAGAAGGAATATTGTAAAAGGACATAAATGATAAATTTGAAGCACAGTAAAAAATTGCTTTCTTAGGAGTAAATCTACCCGAATAGCCTATAGCCTACCAGAGACATTCACATTGAATCATACAAACATATGAAGTTATTTTATTCAAATAATCATAGCGGTGGACCCTTAAGAACCCTTGCTTCCTACAGCAAAAAAGTGAGACCACATCAAGAACACTGTAACAGAGTTACAAAGAATTGTATAATTCTTACCCAATATGACATAGAAAACTAGTTATAGAACCAAATCTTCCAGTTAAAGATATATCTACTAAGTTCATTAAACTACCCTGTATTTCAGTTAAATTAGGCATTGGAGCAAGGAAGTGAAAAGCCAATGGTTTAGAGAAAGTAGCATTACTAAAGAAATAACCCTGCTATTTGTCTTTGCTAAGCTCTGTGCTATTTACATGAAGATTTATGGTGTTGAGAGCACAGATACTTTTAGTCATTTTACATGTTACTGCAGGGGTGGGTTGGAAAGGATTAGGCACTAGGAGAAGGACACCCCACTAAAGAATGTCACACACCCAGTCTTTCTTTAAAGCTTGTAGAAGAATTCGGCACCTTAACTTTAACAGCCATGTTCAGGTTGAGTTTCTTAAATGTACTCAGATAGGCTTTTCTGGAGGAATTGAGTGATATGAAGCAACTAAATTAATCGAAGCAGCTAAATTTCACAAAATATTTTAAGGGCCACAAAATACTGGTTTAATCAACATTTCTAACTGTATAACTGTATTTCTTCTCCTCAGCCCAAAGCTTTATTTCTACATTATTTACGAAAATTACATTTTTTGTGAATTACAATTGACTTAATTAGATTTATAATTTACTTTAGAAATGTTCTCCTAATAACTAAAATACTAAATATATATATATATATATATATATATATATATATATATATATATATATATCTTCACCTGATTATATGTTTTTTATTGATTTCAGAGGGAGAGAAAGGGAGAGGGAGAGAGAGAAACATTGATTGGCTGCCTCCCATACCCGCCCAAACTGGGTATTGAATCTGCAACCTGGTTATGTGCCCTGACTGGGACTTGAACTTGCACCTTTGGTGTATGGGACTAGGCTCCAACCAACTGACCCACACAGGCCAGGGCAATGCTAAAATATTATTATATAACATACATTCCTAACAATTTTGCTAGGGTGCTAAAAAGGATGACTTTTGTTTCTCATTTTCAAGTGCTGTGGGCCTAAGACTAAATAAAAAGATACTCTACTCACAGCTAGGATGCTATTTCAATTCTCTGAATTTTGTTATATATACATATATAAATGAGGCTAATGATTCTCATGATGCAAGGTAGTCATGAGGATTAAATTGGATTATATAAAATGTTAGGTGCTTGGATTATAATAGATATTCTCATATTAATGCCCCCTATAATCCATTCAACCCCAACTAGATTTTAGACTTCATTGGTACTATGATAACCAATTTACATGTTATTAATGGATTTAATCATCAAAAGATGATATACAAATTGCTCATAATGGAATGTAAATATATTTATTATAACTATAGTCAAAGGCATTAGATTTAATATGCTTTATTAGCATTATTTTTCAATAATATAATACTTAACACCAACAAATTTTAACATTCATATTCTATTGGCAAGAGGATTTTTTAAAGGGATCTGACATATAAGGAGAAAGAAGAAATCATAGGGCTTCTGCACTCAAAATCAACATATTTTATTCTTCAGCCTTTGCATAATACATAAAGTTGAGCTTCTCAGGGTTTCAGAATGTGGTCTTACACTACATATTAAAATGTGAATTCCACTACTCCAAGTGTCTCACTCTATCTTTTTCCCTCCCTTTCTCATGCAACATTTTATAATATATACTAGAGGCCCAGTGCACGCAATTCATGCATGGCGGGGGCGGGGGGGTTCCCTTAGCCCAGCCTGCACCCTCTTTAATCTGGGACCCCTAGGGGGATGTCCAACTGCCGGTTTAGGCCCCATCCAGGGACTGGCTCCTAACCACTTGCATATCTACCAGCTTGATCACTGCCTAACCACTCCCCTGCCAGCCTGATGGCCCCCAACTGCCCTCCCCTGTCAACCTTATGGCCCTCAAGTGCCCTCCCCTGCTGGCCTGATCACCCCTAACTGCCTCTGCATCAGCTCCCACCACCATGGCTTTGTCTGGAAGGAAGTCAGATGGTGGGAAGATGTCCAGTCTCCCAGTCTAGTTAGCATATTACCCTTTCATTAGTACCCAGAGACCGGAACGGCCAAACAATTGGAATGACCAGACCGACTATGACGCACCAGCCCCAGTCCAGGCACCAATCAGCCCTTTCCAACCTCCTGTGGCCCCTCCCCCTGGCAGGCCCCCACCCCCAATCGGCCCCCCACCCTGATTGGGGTGGGGCCAGCAGGCCAACCACCCACAGCTCCTCCCCCTGAATGACCTCCCCCATAGGCCCCAATTGGGGGGGGGGCAGCTGTCCAACCTCCCAGGGTCCCTCTTGTGGCTGGCCAGCCCTCCAATAGGCCTCCATCACTGGCCAGGCCGAGGCCCCCCACCCCATGCACAAATTCATGCACCTTGAAAGGAACTGTGTGCTGCAAGGCTGCAATGAGCACAGGGGCAGCACTTGGCCCATCCTTCTTGCTCCCACCCAGTCCCTCCCGCCACGGCCCCTGGTCCCCTGTCTGCTGGCAGCCCCGCTCCCACCACCACCACTCCCATGTACTGATGGCATGCAGCTATTGGGGCAGGCGCCGGGAGCAGGTGCGAGCAGGGCCAGCGCCAGCAGCAGGTGCAAACACCAGGCAGGACCCTGGTGCGCGGGAGCAAAGTATTTTCAGTAACCACCAGAGGTGCACCCTGATGACAGTGACAGGCGCCCTGCCTTGGTCTGGCACCCCCCACTCACCTTCTCCACTATCCCGCCACGATCGACGCCTGCCATATTCTGCGCTTTGCTGCCTGCTGCCGATGCCCACCATGTTCTGTGCATGCCCCCTGGTGGTCAGCACATGTCATAGTGACCGGTTGTTCCATGGTTTGGTCTATTTGCATATTAGCCTTTTATTATATAAGATATGTAATATATATATGTATATATAGATAGATAGATAGATGATAGATAGATATCTTTAACTTTACTCATACATATTCCCCTGCGAAGAATCCTGTCTAAATCCTATCAGTGGCTCAAGATCTCAATCAAGTACTACCTCCTATAACAATTCTTTGGCTGTTGTTCTGCAAATAAAGGTATTATTAGAATGCAGGCAATCCAGCTATAGAGACAAAGAAGATGAGTGAGTCCTTCAACAGACTCACAACATAACATGAAGTCAAGAACAAAATATCACAGATACTAGAGTAAGGGGATTTGGAATCTATAGAGGGGATCCAACTGGTCAATTTAACCTGGTCAAGGTGGTGCAGTGGAAAAAATACTTAATGTAGAAGACACCATGAACCTGACCTTGTACACACAAGTAGTATCTTGTATGCACAGTAGGTGCCTGTCAGGTAGGATGAATGTAGATGATGGTGGAAGGGTTAGTCCTCAGATAAAGACCTCAGATGTGAAAGCATAACAGCTTAAAGTATCCTGTCTTATTTGGAGCTGCAGGAACTAGGACTGATGCAGAGGGGTGACACAAAAGATAAGTTGGGAAAGACAAGAGATGTAAAGTCCTCATGGTTTGCAGTTTATTCTATAGAGGTTGGACTTTATCCTCAAGAGAATTAAGGGCCAATGAAAATTTTTAAAGAATGAGAGCAAATGAGAAGATGCACATTTCAGGAAAGTCTCTGGAAGAAGCATGGAGGATGCAGGAAGGCTAGATTGGAGGTGAGTCCTAGGTGGGATACTGTTTCATTCCACCAGCTAGAAAGTGGGTAACATTCTCTTATTTGAAATTCTATTGTGCTGATTGCCAGTGCAATTTATTTTATGACTTAGTTGTCCTCTTCTTTCATGCATAAGAATTTTCTCTCTACAACTGTCATGGAAAGTACTCCTGCCTTGACATACTTGCATTGTTTTTGGTACCTCCTGTGCTAACCCTCCCCAAATCTTTATAAACATACACAGCTCATATGTGGGGATACATACAGAGAAAATAGACAGAAAATGCTTTTAATTGTTTGTTAATTTATTGATGGCAGCCATTCTGACAAAGGTGAGGTAATACCTCATTGTTGTTTTAATTTGCCTCTCTGATGATTAGCACTTTTTCATATGTCCTTTGGCCATCTGTTCATCCTTTTTGGAGAAGTGTCTATTTAGGTCTTTTGTCCATTTTTTAAATTGGATTGTTTGTCTTCCTTTTGTTGAGTGAAATTAGTTCTTTATATATTTTGGAAATTAACCTCTTATCTGATGTGTCATTGGCAAATATATTCTCCCATACAGTGGATTCCCTTTGCGGATGATTTGTTTCTTTTGCTGTGCAGAAGCTTTCCAATTTGATGTAGTCCCATTTGTTTAACTTTTCCTTTGTTTCTCTTGTCCTGGGAGATGTATCTGTGAAAATTATACTATGTGAGATACCTAAGATTTTGCTGCCTATGTTTTCTTCAAGTGCTGGTGAGGATGTGGACAAAAGGGAAACCTAGTGCACTGCTGGTGGGAATGCAGACTGATGCAGCCACTATGGGAAAAAGTATTGAATTTCCTCAAAAAATTAAAAATCAAACTGCTGTTTGACCCAGTGATCCCACTTCTGGGAATATATCCTAAAAAACCTGAAACACGAATCAGAAAGAATGTATGCACCCCTATGTTCATAGCACTGCAATTTACAATAGCTGAGATCTGGAAACAGCCCAAGTACCCATCAGTAACTGAGTGGATTAAAATGATATGGTATATTTACACCCTGGAATACTATGCAGCTATAAAAAGGAAGGATCACTTACCATTTGAGACAGCATGGAGGGACCTGGAGAGTATTATGCTAAGAAAAATAAGCCAGTCAGAGAAAGACAAGTATCACATGATAGCACTTATATGTGGAATCTAATGAACAAAATAAACCAACTAACAAAATAGTCCCAGAGCCATGGAAGTATGGCACAGGCTGATGATCTCAGAGGAAAGGGAGGAGGGGACACAGGCAAAGTAAACAAAGAATTTATATGCATAATCCATGGACACAGACAATAAATAGTGTGGTAAAGGCCTGGGGTGGGGGCAGGAACTGGGTGTAGGGGGCCACTGGGGGACATCTGTAACACCCACAATAATAAAAATAAATAAATTAAAAAATAAAGATGAATAAAAATAAAATGAAATATCTGTCATAAACCAAAAAGAAAGTAAGAAAGGAAGGAAGAAAGAAAAAGAAAGAAAGAAAGAAAGAAAGGAAGGAAGGAAGGAAGAAAGAAAGGGAGAAAGAAAATGCTTTTAATTGAAAGATTGCACTGGCTTCACAAGTAGTTAGTTATACACAATCAGTAGGAATGAGGTCAGCAGCAGTAAATGTCATGCACACATATGAGCTCCTAAAAGATGTTTGAAGGCTAAAGCAACAAGAGCATTAGAATATGTGTTTGGTAATTCTTTAACCTTTGGCTATTTATTCTATGTGACCTAATTTAATTTAAATATATACAATAATAAAAGCATAATATGCTAATTAGACCAGACATCCTTCCAGATGTCCTTCCAGACAACCTTCCCTAAGAAGCCAAGGCTGCAAGGGAAGCCCGGGCCCCAGTTGCCAGAGGGAAGCCAGTGCCAGCAGCCAGGGGAAGGAAGGCCTACTCTTGCATGAATTTCGTGCACTGGGCCTCTAGTTTACATATAAAAACCTTGGTCACCATTAAATAATTTATAATTCAATGATTAAACTCTATTTATTAATGATTTTATGTTTTATTTTAATGTCACAATGTTTTAATTATTATACCTTCATGACATGTTCCTATAGCTAGTAAAGCAAGTTCACACTTTTGTATTAAAATTATCTTGGTTATTTTTACAAATCTTATTTGTCATATGAAAGTGAGAGCTTGTCAAGTATCATGAAACATCTTATTGATATTTTAATTGGGGTTATATTAATTTCATGGGATAATTTGAGGAGAAAACAATTTTGCATCATTGAATCTTCTTATCTAAGAACATGGATAATTATTAAGGTCTTTTAAAATATCCTTCATATTTTTATGGTTTTGTTTTATATAGTTTCTTGTACACTTCTTAGATTTATTATTAGGTCTTCTGTTTTTATTTTTTGCAATTGCAAATAAAATACTTTTTCTTCCAATAATTTCTTACTTAGTCATTTCTGCGACTTGGGAAAATTTTTAATGTTTTAATTTTTAGTCTACTTTTTAGTCTTAGAACTTTGTGTTCCTTTCCTAACTTCTTGCATTTTATGCTTTGTATCTGAGAGCCCTGGCTTGGCTCTTTTTGGGTTATCATCACCCAGCGTGGTGAGGGTAGGAGGATAGCAAAGTGCACCACTAGTTGTTAAAGGATCCTGTCCTTTTCTTTTTTAATTTTAGAGAGAAATAATTGACAAATACAATTGTATATATTTATAGTGTACAATGTGATGATTTGATATACATAAAAATGTAGAATGATTATAAAAATCAAGACAATTAACACATCCAAGACCTCCATAATTAGCAGAGGTAACTCGTGTGTGTGTGTGTGTGTGTGTGTGTGTGTGTGTGTGTGTGTTGATAATGTTGAAGATCTACTCTCAACAACGTTCAACAAATCAATACCTTACTAATAACTACAGTCATTATGGAAAACAGTATGGTGATTCATCAAAAATATTAAAAATTGAATCACTGTAAGATTCACTCCTGGGTATGTATCCAAAAGAATTGAAATTAAAATATAAAAAGATATCTGCACCCCCATGTTAATTGCAGCATTATTTATAATAGCCAAGATATCAAAACAACCTATCCTTTGACAGGTGAATGGATAAAGCCAATGTGATATCTACAGATATAATTTAGCCATAAAAAAGAAGAAAATCTTGCCACTTGTGACAATGTGGCCGCATCTGGATAGTGTTATGCGAAGTGAAATAAGCCAGGAAGAGATTCTGTCGTTCTGAGAGGCCAGCATCTTCCTGGAATGCTTCACCATCTTCCTGGCTGCAGTGCCCACCCTCACTGGTTCCGTGCTGGGTACACACCATGACTGCTCATGCATAGCCTAAATGAGGAAGGAAGAAATGGGGGGTGGGGGGGGGGGCGATTCCAACTGCTTCAACCACAATCTGCAAGTGAGCTCCATGATGCTTCCTCTCTGGGTCCTTTGGAGTTCCTCAAAGCTGCTCCAACTACTATAGAGACATTTTTTCTCCCTGAAGTGTAGACACAGGAGAGTCTAGACACATTTTCTTTTATTCTTTCTATTCTCTAACAATCCCTCAAAATCTCAGGTCCAGCAATGATACTAATTCTTATTTTCTAATGTTATTCTTTATTTTTAAATTTCTTTATTGATTAAGGTATTACATATGTGTACTTATTCCCCCAGTACCCTCCACCTCCCATTCATGCCCCCACCCCCTTGTTGTCTGTGTCCATTGATTAGGCTTATATGCATGCATATAAGTCCTTTGGTTGATCTCTCCCCCTTACATCTGATTGATGTTTCTCTGTCTCTGGATCTATTTTTGTTCATCAGTTTATGTTGTTCATTATATTCCACAAATGAGTGAGATCATGTGATATTTATCTTTCTCTGCCTGGCTTATTTCACTTAGCATAATGCTCTCCATCTCCATCCATATTGTTGCAAATGGTAAGAACTCCTTCTTTTTTACTGAAGCGTAGTATTCCATTGTGTAGATGTACCACTGTTCTTTAACACACTCATCTGCTGATGGGCACTTAGGCTGTTTCCAAATCTTAGCTATGGTGAATTGTGCTGCTATGAACATAGGGGTGCATATATCCTTTCTGATTCGTGTTTCTAGTTTCTTGGGATATATTCCTAGAAGTGGGATCACTGGGTCAAATGGGAGTTTCATTTTTAGTTTTTTGAGGAAACTCCATACTGTTCTCCACAGTGGCTGCACCATTCTGCATTCCCACCAGCAGTGCACAATGATTCCTTTTTCTTCGCATCCTTGCCAGCACTTGTCATTTGTTGACTTATTGATAATAGCCATTCTGACAGGTGTGAGATGCTACGGCATTGTTATTTTGATTTGCATCTCTCGGATGATTAATGACTTTGAGCAGGTTTTCATAAGTCTCTTGGCCTTCCTTCTGTATTCTTTCGAAAAGTATCTATTTAGATCAGTTGCCCATTTTTTGATGGGCTGTTTATCTTCTTTTTGTTAAGCTGCATGAGTTCCCTGTAAATGTTGGAGATTAAACCCTTATCGTTGATATCATTAGCAAATATGTTCTCCCATGCAGTGGGCTTTCTTGTTGTTTTATTGATGGTTTCCTTTGCTGTGCAAAAGCTTTTTATTTGGATGTAGTCCCATTTGTTTATTTTCTCTTTAGTTTCCATTGCCCTAGGAGCAGTATCAGTGAAGAAATTGCTTTGGCATATGTCAGAGATTTTTCTGCCTATGTATTCCTCTAGTATTTTTATGGTTTCCCGTCATATGTTTAAGTCCTTGATCCATTTGAGTTTATTTTTTGTATGGTGTAAGTTGGTGGTCTAGTTTCATTTTTTTGCATGTATCTGTCCAATTTTCCCAACACCATTTATTGAAGAGACTGTCTTGACTCCATTGTATGTTCATGCTTCCTTTGTCAAATATTAATTGAGCGTAATGATTTGGGTTGATTTCTAGGTTCTCTATTCTATTCCATTGATCTATATGTCTGTTCTTGTGCCAGTACCAGGCAGTTCTGAGAACAGTGGCTTTGTAATACAGCTTGACATGTGGTATTGAGATTCCACCTACTTTGTTTTTCTTTCTCAAGATTGCTGTAGCTCTTCGGGGTCTTTTTTTATTCCAGATGAATTTTTGGAGAGTTCGTTCTAGGTCTGTGAAATATGCCGTTGGTATTTTAATGGGAAGTGCATTGCATTTATAGATCTCTTTGGGTAGTATGGACATTTTGATGATGTTGATTCTACCAATCCATGAACATGGTATGTTCTTCCATCTCTTTATGTCTTCCTCTACCTCTTTTTTCAGTGTCATGTAGTTTTCCTCGTATAGGTCTTTTACCTCCTTAGATTTACCATCGCACCAAAAAATTAAGATATCTAATATTATTCTTAATTTATTCTCCTTCTTTCATCTTTTTTGCTGTTTAATGGGCTTGGAGACTGGCAGATAAGTTGAATTCAGTTCACTATCTTGGTCAACAGAACTATTTCCTCCAGATGTACATCTTAACGTATCATTTCCCTCCTAAAATGTCTTGGCGATTGTCCAACTTCCACCTCTGTTTCACAAGACCCTTCACCATCTGGTGCCTGCCACTTGTCCAGCCTCATTCCTTATCACCCTTTCCCCAAAGCCCAGCTCTCATTTCCAAGCTGGGGATGTACTGTGTTCCTCAAACACACTCTATCTCAACCAGTCCTTGTTACCTGTTATTCTTTACACTCTTCATTACTTTTATCCATTTCGTCAGTTAGATGAGCTAAGATACCAACTATAGGAAGCTTTCCCTGACCTTCAAAATTAGGTTAGAAGCCTCACATATATATTTTTTACCTCTTTAGCCTGTATTTTATGTGAAAGGCAGGGATTGTAATTTGTTCATTATCATAACCTCTATGATGTAAGGAACTGCAATTAATTCTTATTTGTATACTTTCTAGAACCTGATATAATGTCTTAAATGTAGCTGTTGTTAAAAGCAGGAGCTTTAAAGTAAGGTAGACTTGAATTCAAAGCCTATTCTTTCATTTATTAGTTCTGAGCAGTGGTGATTACATAATTTTCAGAGGCCAGGGAAAAATGAAAATCTAATCCACTAATGTGGTAGAAAGTCAATCTCCCTTTCTCATAGGTCCACCTTCCCAATCCTCAGATGATGGACAATCTCCAAGCAGTTGGGACCTCCATGTTGGGATAGAATTGGTACCTGGATTGGGGACAGGCAAGTAGCCCTTGCCATCACCTATCTGTGAAAATTATAAGCAGAAAACTCATTTAAAATGGAATTAGGAGACTCGAAGGGAGAACTTTTATGCATGTGCCACTCAATACACTTGCCACTTGTGACAATGTGGCCGCAAGAGGTAGAGATGTACCTTGCAGGTCCTACAGGAAGTGATGTTACTTTACTAACTCAGCAGGAAGAAGAAAAAGATCACTCAGTAATAGCTCAGCCAATGGGAGACTGCCATAACTCAGACAATGAAAAGTCTCTATACTTGGAAATTTCTGTCTCCTCCAAAAGACTCTTTGTTTACAACAGCCTCTTCTAAATCCATAAAAGAAGAGTCTTCTCCTATGTTTCTCTTGCTTTATGCATGGTTTGCCTTTAAATCATATGTCCTGAATTGCAGTTTTTTGTTGTTCCCAAATAAACACAGTTTTCTAGAAAAAAAGTCAAAACCAAACCAAGCCAAAACATCTACCAAATGTGACATGACATTGTCAGACCAAGGCAGCAGCCTTTTTGTCTGATCCTCCCAAGGACCCCAAACTCTCCCTGTGTGTATGTCCAGGCTACCCAGGAGTCTGACAAAAACAGTGCAACAGGGGTCCTTGGGAGGATCAGACATAGGGCAAAGGCAATCACAGGCTTCGGAGAAGAGGAAGAGGTCAATTGTATCTGATAGGTGATGGAAGGCAGAACCACTTCTAAATGAAGGCTCCCACCCCTGGGGGTCCATTGTGCCCTTGAACTTCACTATAAAAATTCAATAATAAAACAATGAAAATGTCAGGAGGAGACCATTGAGCATCAATTCTAAGTATAAGGATCCTCAGGGTGGCAGGCAGTAGGGAGAGAGGTGGTGGAAACCTGTGCAGCTACACCAGTTACAAGCCCACAAAGCTTGTCCTTACTCTGTGACCTAAGAAAAGGTCACCTACATTTTCTGAGTTTCAATGTCTTCACCTGTAAAATGGACATGATGAAACTTACATCACCAAGTTATAGTAAGCCTTGAAGAAGCAATAGCCAAGGGTTTGAGTGATATATAAAAAGAGAAATTTTTTAATTAAATAAAAAAGTTAAAAAAGAAAACAAAACATCAGGCCTGCAGAATGGGCATAGTTGGTCTCATTCAAAAAGCAAAATAAAAAAAAAAAAGTCACCAGAGCTTATTAGCACAGCACTATATTTGGGGGGAAGGTAAATATCTATTGCTTGAAAGTACACAGTACAACTTTTTAATGGACTATTTTTGTAATGCTTAGAATATTTTGAAGTTTACTCAGTCTTTAACCCTTTCAGTCATTAACCCTTTTTGGGTTGGGTTGTAAAGTGGAGGAACTGGTGATAATTTCACAAGTTTAACCTATACCCACCCAAACCATGCTGTATGGAAATTGGTTCTCAGCATACACCTCAGAGCAGCTGCTCATGGTTTTGCTGAGGTGCACGGGAAACACTGGCTCCTGCCCTCCACCCTCAGAATACCTGCAGACAAGATCGAGGAACATATGCTCTCTGTAAGCCTCCCAGGTAATTCATACACACACATTCTTTTCTCAACATTTTCTTCTGCATTTATTTCCTTCTGAGGTAAATTCACATACACAGAATGGACCACTTCGTTCACATTCACCACCTCAACAGATTCATAGACCTTTGTGATCCAAAGCCCAGATAACATATGCCATGGACTGGATGCTTGTGTTTTCCCAAAAGTCATATTTTGAAGCCTAATTCCCACTGTGACAGAATTTGGAAGTCGGCCTTTGGTATTAGGACAGAGCCCTCAGCAATGTGAATAGTTCCCACGAGAGAAACAGTATCTCTCAGGCATGACAGGGCACAACCAGAAGATGGCTCTCCATAAGCCAGGATTCTGGCCCTCACTGGACACTTGGTCTGCCCGTGCTTGATCTTGCACTTAAAAGAGAAACATTAGTTTTTAAGCCATCTTCTCTGTACTATTTTTGTTATAGCAGCCTGAACTAAGAATATTACCATCACTCCAGGCAGTATCCACATGCCATTCCTAGTAAAGAGACATGCCAGCCTCCCAGAGGTAGCCACTGTTAGGATAGTTTTCCAATATAGATTTGTTTGCCTGTGTCAGAACTTCACATAAAGCACTTATTTTTTATATACACTCTCCTGTAGGCTCCTTTAACTCAGCATGTTTTTGAGATGTTACAATCGCCAATGTTGTGTGTATTAATAGTTTGTCCTTTCTTTTTGCTCAACAATATGTGAATGATAGGAATTCACCCATTATATGAATATAGTACCATTTGTTTATTCATTATCCTGCTGATAGACACCTGTGTTGTTTCCAGTTTGGGGCTCTTATGAATAAAGATGCCACAAACATTTTTGTACAGGCTTTTTTGTGGATGCAGTTTTCCATCTTTCTTGGGAAAAAAATGTTAGAAGTGTAGTTGCTGGGTCAGAGTAGGTGTATATTTAACTTTGTAAGCAAATGCTAGTTCTTTTTCCAAGGTGGTTGTACTATTGTGCTTGAATGGCCTCTCAAAGGTAACTTCCAAGGAGGTGGACTCAACAGACACTTAAAAAAACTCTTCTGTGCATGTAACAAATGTTTGGTAGCTATTATTATATGGAGAAAAGGACAGCTGTCTTTGTTTCCTGTTGTTCATATTTTTCAGAGACACAAATTCCTTTCCATGTTATAAATTCCTAACGACACCAAGCTCAAGACCACAATTTAAAATCTTCAGAATTATGAACTCACAGTAAAGTGGGAAGGGGGAAACTGAGATGCTTACAGTGAATGCTCATTTTTTTAATGCTCTGTATTTAGAAACAATCATCTGAAGATCTAATAGCATTTGACAGAAAGTTAGGATGTAAAGTGCATTCTCTTCAGTGAGAAAAAGCAGACATAGGAACAAGGCACTTTGCTCAGGCCACTGAGGGGAGCTTGGAACAGAAGCCAGTCCCCTATCAGGAGATCCCAGTTGCCTCTGAAATTCCATGATCAGAACAGGCAGAACACAAAAGAGAAACCCGCTGAGGAGAGGAAATGTTTTCCCACAAAAGCAATTTCCTCCAATTTGTATTTCAGCAACAAATTTGTTTCCAGTTTCAGATGCCACTATTCAAAAATGACCTGTTACCTTTCGACTATAATAGGACCTCTCTCATTCTTCAGTGATATACTTGTAAATATTTATCAATACAGCTTGGCCCTTAGTCCCCTTTCTCTGCAGTGAGCCCCCAACCCCCTGCCAGCATTCCTCCAGCCGTGGTTACTGTTGTGATTACTGTTATGCCTTTCACGTGGGTTGATGTGTTTTCTCATATGGTCTATGAGATGCTATAAACATTTACAACTGAACTGTCAACATGGATAAATAAAGCACTGTAAATTTTATAGTTCAGTGGCCTTCATTATGCTTTTTATACTCTTGCATAGGCCCAGAAGACTTGCTTTATCTCAAGAGAAAAAGATTAGATTAGAGTAACTATATTACTCAGTGCCACTTGCACTCAAATTGCCAAATTGTCTCATTCTTAGAATTGTGTGTGTTTTTGTGGGTTTTTAAAGTTATAATCTGATTAATTAATGATAGAAACAAAACCTTGATTCATATTTCAGTCTTCCTCTTATTGAAACTACAGCTCTTTAAGACAGTGGCTCCAAAACTGTAGCAGGCATCAGAACTCCCTGGAGAAGTTGTTAAAAAATAGATTGCTGGCCCCCACCTCCACAGTCTGCTATGGTTCAGAAGATCTGAGGTGGGGCCTGGAAACTAGCCTTTGCAACAAGTTTCTGCTGCTGCTGATGCCGCGGGTCCAGGCATCTAAATAATTGATCCGGTTCTTTAAACTGAAGAATCAGGGATATGTTCCTTTTTGGTTTTGATTTCCAGCAAGTGGTTGCCTTACTTCTAATTCTGAGGTATGTAGGGGACTAAGGCTTTGTCATAATAGAAAGCAAGACTTGCCTTAGCAAAGCTGGAGAGTGTGACCCTCACATGAGGACAAATACATACCTCAAGGTATGGAGGATACCAGAGGGTAACCTGCCCAGTCTCAGTGGCCACCAGCTGCTCTGGCCTCTCCTCTTTTGGAAAGGCTTGTGAGAACGCTTTGACCTTTTTCCCCCTCCACATTACCACCTCTCTCTACTCCGCTACTTTTCAACTTTATCTGCAGGGATATGTTAATCAGGAGGACTCCCTTCTCTCTCTAGCTGCCCTTTTACACTCCACTATTTTAAACAGACTCCTACACACAAGTCAAGGCTCAACTCAAACCTCTCTCTCTCTCTCTCTCTCTCTCTCTCTCTCTCTCTCTCTCTCCTCTCTCTCCTCTCTCTCCTACACACACACGCACACACACTCACACACACACACACACTCACACTCACACACTTGCTCCATGACACCCTAGAACTTTCAGTGCTTCTCTGTGGTCCAAGAGCATTTTGCTCCTACATCTCAACACATGGTTCTATACTTTTCTGATTATATGTTGATCCTTCTCTATGAAACTCAGGCTCTTCTAGATGGAGCAGTATCTTATTTATATATATTACCCTGCAAAGTCACTTTTAAGAAATGAAGGAAAGAAAACAAAGTGGAAGGAGGGGTGAATAGAGGAAGATCTGTTGCCAGGAAATACATGTACATTTATTATGGAGGGGTGGTATGGGAAGATTATAAAACAAATGTTAACTACTAAACAAATAACCACAATTTCTCAAAGTAAGAATAATTGCCTAAGTTTTCTTCTAGGTTCTTTCTCAGAATCATGGTTTGGACAAGTGGGCCTGCTACACTTATAAACCAAGCTAAGATAGGTGGTTATGCTTATTCTTAAAACCAACAAAAATATCCTCCAGTAACTCTCAGTCCAGGATCATCATAAAGATTTCTTAAAATAAATGCTTTTTCCCCCTTACTTTTGTCTTTGGTTAAAAGAAATTCTGCATAGCAAAATTCTTAAATGAAAAAAAAATAGATTATTTCTCATAGATTATAATTAGAGATGAAACAACATTAAATACAAGTAAAAATAAATATGTAATCAGAAACAAATATGTATCTTCAAAACCAAAAAGTAGACTCTTCCAGTACACCCTGTTTAGCCCTGTGTGCTGTTTTTTGTTTCAAACATGAATAGAAATGTGTGGTGTTCTGTGAGTATCCGCTTTCACATAGGTGCTCCACTGGGGCTTCTTTGCTCAGGTAAAGATCCAAATGCAATGTTGGTTAATCTTCCCCATAGGATGTTGGAGAGCCTGCATATTCAAAGTTTATTTCCAGAATCTTTATTGGACAATATACTTTCCATTTTTCCATGAGAATTCCACAGAGACACTAATGCCTAAAGCGATGGGATGACCAAACCAATGAGATCCAGTATTAAAGTGACCCACCAATCCTCACATGCCGTTTTAGACATGTAACCTTCCAGAGGGAAATTCAACCTGTCTTTCAGGGTGAGACTTTCTGAGATTACATTTGGGTTTAGATTTGGGCCCCAACTACCCAAA
The DNA here is from genome assembly GCF_963455305.1 of Plecotus auritus. Taxonomy (NCBI): domain Eukaryota; kingdom Metazoa; phylum Chordata; class Mammalia; order Chiroptera; family Vespertilionidae; genus Plecotus; species Plecotus auritus. The sequence continues at coordinate 87,043,295 of NC_137771.1, read as the reverse complement.
AATGGAGTAGAATCATTATGATTCCAATCTTGGCTATCTGTCTAAGGTTTTTGTTTTTCGGATTTACTTTAAGGAGTGTGTTCATTCTTATACTTTTGGCTTTTCAGTTCATGATTGTACCTACACATCAAAAATCCAGATTAAAAAAAAACTTTATTGTTGAGAGTATTACAGATGACTAGTGGCATGGGTCACACTAATGAGTTGGCCCATTTAGTAGTTATTTTGTTTTTGGAAACTGAACCATTTAAAGATATTCTAGAAATAATAGAAAGAAATACTTGAGATAAGAGCCTCTAAACTGCAATTATTTGTCTTATGTCTGAAATATATTATAAATCTCTTTCTCCCCCAATAAGAGGGGAGCTCTAGGAAGATTTTGTAAACATACCCAGATAAAATCCCTTCTATTGTCAATTATGTGGTCTTCTCTATAATACTAAAGGGAATTCAGGGTTTGCATCTGCACAGCTACTGTTGCCAGGGAAACAGAGGACCTCATCAGAATGCAACTGCATTAAGTATCAGTGACCCAGTTACTGGCTTTGAATCTCTTTATACCTACAAAAGTTAAGTTCTTCATATGATCTATTGCACAAACATACTTGTCAGTGGGGTCCAGACAGAATACTATGTAGGGTTATATGATTAGTGCTTGTTGATAGAAAGAGGAAAAGCAAAGCTAGAGAATGGGCCATTCCCATCCTTTCCAAAGAGCAGGTGATACTAACAGGCTCTCTCTGCTCAGGGCCTTCCTAGAAGGAGCTCTCCAGAGGCCAAGGGAGCTTAAATATTTGTTTCCAATAGGTATGCATTCCACCTTCTATGAAGACATTATACTTTTCTATGACTCAGGTAAATTCAGCATGGGCTGCTTTTCAACTAGAATTGACACTAAAATTATCTAAATCTTTAAAGCTGGGACCACTTATCTGAACTTCTTGGCCCTTGGATATTGTTGAAAGGTCTTCCAGAAGCAACTTAAATTCTTATTGCAATTTCCGTTTTTTTCCAACTCAACAACTTACCAAAGTGATTTCTAGAGATAGGTGAAATGATGCGGACTAGATTGGGACTGTTTTGAGTTTGATAAAAATCCTACTGAGATATTATTCATTTATATAATTTTTCCATATGTTTATTGATTCAATAATCCAATTGGCTGATTTTTTTTCTTGTAAATAAGTACCCTTCAGGAAAACAACTTCATCCAATTTTTGTTTTATTGGTGATAAGTAACATGACTTCTTATTTATGTTATAGAGGATGATTTATGAACATGCTGATGTGCTTGTCCAAGAAAATGTGAAATGTGGTAATTTTCATAGCTCCTTCTTCAGGATGGCAAAGACAATGTGATCAGTGTCTAATGATGAATGCTTGTTTCATATGTATTTAGTTATTTAGTAAAAGATATAATGTCAAGTGAAATAAGACAAACTGAAAAAGACAAATATCACATGATCTTACTTATTTGTGGAATCTAATGAACAAAATGAAATTACCAACAAAATAAGACCTGAAGCAGGGAGGCATGGAACAGACTGACAAAACTTGATGTGGGGTTGGGGACGAGAAGAGATAAACCAAAGAACTTATATACTTATATGCATAGCCCGTGGACACAAGCAATAGGGTAGCAAACACCTGGGAATGGGTGGGTAGGGGCTGAGAGGAGAGAGGAAAAAGAGGGGTGGTAAATGGGAGATATCTGCAATATTATCAACAATAAAATATATTTTAAAAAATGATTTTGAAATTTAACCTTCAGGAAAATTTTATGCCCTTTCTCTATTCTGACATTGCATTTCCCTGTGCATGGTATTAATACTTCCAGATTTTTTGCTCTCTGCTTAGAGTGTACCTAAAGTAATCTATTTTGTATTTTACTTTTAAACTAGTCTCTCAAGGTTTCTTGTTTTCATCAATTATTGCCATTAACTTTGCACTGTATTTCCAAAGGACATTTCAGAACATTTTTAAACCTATTTTCTGACAATATCTTGCCTGACAATACCATGATTTCAAATGAAATCCATTTTACTTCAATATGCAAATTGGGTTAAAGTAGCCCACATAATCAAGGACTTATAAATGTGATCTTCTCTGAAAGTGTATCATTTATTCTTATATCTGGGTCATTTAGCAAGTCTAAAATGATTGTTTAAAGCAAGAAGATCTGCCAGTGCAGTGGAGTGTATAACCTAAAACCCTAGCCTAAAAGATTGACACTTAAAACTTGACAGAAACATTCCTTGTGCAGTAAAAGAAACAGTTTTCTCTTATCCTAGATAAGGTAGAGTAAGTTTTTGATTAATCCATATGGTTTTTCCTCTTGCCTAGGAAACCACTAAAGACAACAATTTCTTTTTCCTTCCTCCAAGTTTTCATTATCAATAAATGCCTGTGATATCAGCTGAGATTGTTTAGCCCACACATCCGGCTTGTATCTTAAATGCAATAACTTCTTGTCACAAACAGCCAATGCAGTGATGTATGGAAATGCTTGATTTTTTTCTTCTCCCCTTGCTCCCCACAACCTCCAGCTCCCTTCAGGCCTTTCCCCATTCCCAACCTCACCAAGCCCCCGGAAAGTCTTGCAGCATTCCTGAAAGGTTACATAAGACACCAGAAGCAGATAACATTGTATGATTCAAGTTTAAAATGCAGAATGTTTATGCCTGTATGGAGAGAAGAATGAAAGAATGTCCTTTTCAGGAATCATATCTGAAATGACTGGGAAGCTGACAAGTGTTTCCCTTATAGTAAAATGATATTTAAGGAGCTTGAGTGTTCTTTACTACTTGGTAAATGGAAAGTTCTTTATTCTTTAAGAATAAATAATAAGAATATAAAGGTCCACATTACAGCCAGCTAGGCTGAGATTTCCAAGGTTTTATTTGAGGCAGGAGCAATGGAAGAAGAATTTTAGATCCAAGAGCAGTACCTTTGTGCCAATAACCAGTCTTCTTTTAAATATATATATATATATATATATATATATATATATATATATATATATTATTGATTCCAGAGAGGAAAAAAGAGGGAGAGAGAGCTATAAACATCAATGATGAGAGAGAATCATCAATCAGCTGCCTCCAACATGTCTTCTACTGGAGATCTAGCCCAAAACCTGGGCAATGCCCTGACTGGGAATCAAACCATAACCTCCTGGTTCATATGTCAACACCCAACCACTGAGCCACACTGGCTGGGTGAGCCAGTCTTCTCTTAATGGTATGGAAGGAAAGGGGGACACAAGACTTGGTTTGGCTTAAAAAGAAGACAATCCAGGTTCTCTTGTTGACATTTGATCACCTCTCTAATGCCTAACTGGCAGTTATGGAGAGTTAGGTCTGTTCAACACCCAAAGTTTTAAATCCTTCACATTGGGCATAATATAAGCCTTCTCTGAAAACAGTAGTGACTGTGCTATAATTTAGAAGATGAGATCATTTATTTGGAAAATGGAAACACCAAAAAAAAAAAAGAGGCTTAATGTATAAACATATTTGCCCAAGTCAATATGCCACAAAAAATTGGTCCTTTGGAAGCCTCCTGACCTTGCCCTTCCCTTTGGTGAGGTCAGTAGCAGCAGACACGCAGCCCCAAAGCTGATTCCAATACATTACAACAGTCTCCAAGGCAACACGGGCTTAAGGTCATCACAGAGCTGTCCAATTGCCAGGAAGTGTCTGTGGTCTGGTAAGGGTGGAAAGTTTAACTGGAGCACAAGTGGAGGCTGGTCAGTTTCTCCAGACTCTTCGTTCTTTTCTTGGGTGGGTCAAGTTTGTGAACAAGAATGGCCCCCACCTATAATGTAAATATTTTTGAAAGGCTTGTAGACTGTAGACATGACCTTTGCCCAATGAAATTACCACCCATCTAGATAAGCAACAACAGAAGGAAAGTATGGTGAGCATCTTTGCTCATTTCCTTAGAAGGGGAAGTGATTTGGGAAAAGGAGTGAATGAAGGAAGAATGAACAATACAAAAACATTATTGGCCCCTATTCTTATTGTTTTTTTGACATCTTACTGAGTTCATTTATTTTATTTTTTATAACGAAGTTATGTTATGGGTGAGACTGGGGACTGCTGGATACAATTGAAATAAAATGCAATATTTACCAATGACTATCAAAACAATGATCCCTTTATTTTACTTATTGAGGTATGATTGACATACAAAAAGAGCTGTACACTCTAAATGAGTTTGAGATAAGTATTCCTCTTTATTTTAGAAATTGTTTTTAGCCAATTTTTTTCTTGCATTTAATAACATGGATGATATTTTTCTTGTGTCAACGTAACATTTAAACATGTAGAGTTTTGATGAGTTTATTTGAGCCAAACTGACTACAATTGCAGAAAAGTAAAATCTCAATGAATTGAGAAAATACTCCAGAGAATGGCAGTTTTGCACCTTATTTTATACATTACTACCAAAGGAAGAGATGTAAGGGAGGTTACATGAAATCATTGGTGATAGACTGGGAGGTGGGAGACGGCAAAGGGGGAAGGGGAATTTCTGGGGTTGGATAAAAAAAAGAAAGGAATAGACCTATACTTATTTTACATTTATGGGGATAGGACAGTTAGCAGTTAACAACACAATAACAATGAGGGGTTTTGTGACCTCTGCTCTGGTGCAGTGAGGGGTCTGGAAAAAAGGAAACTAGCCTGACATTCCAAAGGTATGTCATCATAGATGCAAAAAGGCAATAGGCTCAGTTAAGGTAAAGATTGATCTTTGTCAGGGAAGATACCAGCCTAGCCCATAAGTATCTGCCATGACTCACTTTTAGAAAGTTTTAATTTCAGACCATCCTACTGTGTACTTTAGGTCTCCGAGTTTGAAAGACCACCATGCAGTCCTCCCCTGAGCTGGTCAGGTTTCGTATGTGACCCCTTTTTCATTCACACTTGCATGTATTCATCAGAAGTTTATGGAACCCTTCCCTATTAAGCACCAGACATTGTGCTAAATTGAGGGACAAAAAAAAAGATGATTGCAATGCAATCTGTAAGTACTGTGGGAGTCAAGAGGAAGCAATAATGACCCATCCTGATGGACAGTACAGTGGAATGGTCTCAAAGGGATGCTCTTGAGCACAAAGTAACCTAAGGATCCTTAACCTGGTAAGATCCATATCCTCTCTGTTCTTCAGTTGCCTCATCTGTAACATGGGGGCAAAAATAGTATTTCCAACAGAGGCATCTTAGGAATGGTATCCTAGTTTAAAGTGGCCATGCCTGCCAAAACCGGTTTGGCTCAGTGGATAGAGCGTCAGCCTGCGGACTGAAAGGTCCCAAGTTCGATTCCGGTCAAGGGCATGTAACTTGGTTGCGGGCACATCCCCAGTAGGAGGTATGCAAGAGGCAGCTGATCGATGTTTCTCTCTCATCGATGTTTCTGACTATCTATCCCTCTTCCTTCCTCTCTGTAAAAAATCAATAAAAATATATATTTAAAGTGGCCATGCCTTCCACTTGTAACTCATCATGGCCCAGCAAGTTCAGGGAGGCTACCCATTTGCTCTCTGAGTTACAGTGGCTCCCAGTGCTGAATGGGGTAGGTATTCTTAATGAGAATGAAAGGGGGGTTGGGTTTTCTTCATTTGTTAGGACTGATTCTCCCTGTACACTCCATCACTTAGTGGGATTAAGTTAGACACAGATGTGGCAAGTTTTGTTCAGCTGGGTGAAAACCAACTTCAATCAGCCAGGCACTGGGCAGAGTTTGAATCACCAAATCCCCAGCCATTAGAAGGCATGAGAAGGCTCATTTGTCTAGTGTTTTAGTCCAGACAGACCTAAGAGCAAAGAAGGCAGTTGTAATTCACACACCAACAAAAGCCAGTATTGCTTTTACAAAAATGATCTGGTGTTCTATGGTTCTGTCTCAAGTTGCCACATCTCAACAAAATAGCTCACACAAGGGAAAATCCCCAACAAGGATTTTTATTTTAATTGTTTGCCATATTAATGAACCAAAGCAGTGAAGCTGATTCAATTATTTGGAAGACATTATCACTAGCTGTGAGTTTTTATTTGACCTAGAAGATCAAGGTAGAATGAAGAGGTTTGGGGGGTGGAAATTAGTGGTGATATCTCTTATCAAAAAGATTTACAACAAATATGGCAGCCAAATAAAACACACTATAAAAACTCTCAGTAAAAAAAATTTATACTCAGCATTTATGACAAAGAGCCAAAATCTAGGGAGACAAAATGAAATAAGTAAAATAAGCACTCAACAATAAAAACTCATAATTCTCACCTCCATCTCATGAAACAGATGTTATCCCCATTTTACAGATGAGAAAACTAATGGGAAAGAGATTAATGACTTGCACAAGGTCATCCTGAATCATATAATGTTACCTAATATTAAGGGATTTCCTTCAGTAAATCTTCTAGGGCATGGGTTGGAAAACTACAGCTCATGGTCCAAATTCAACTGTCTTTCTATGTTTGTAAATAAAATTGTATTAGAATATACTCATTCCTTTATGTTCAAACTACAATGGCAGAGTAGAGTAGCTTTAACAGAGAACATGTGTCTTGCAAAGCTGAAATTATCTATTAACTATTATACTCATTCTATATTTTACTATGTTCATAATATAACCCTGAGACTCCTTGCAACTTCTTAGAGTATCATCTAAATTATAAAGGGGGGAGGTGGGAATGAGGACATGTATAATAGTGTCAACAATAAAAATAAAGTTAAAAAAAGACACAAGTCTACTTGGTTAAGTTTATTTTACACCATTTAAATCCACTTTAGGGCCCACGCTTGTGTAGCTCAGTTGGTTGGAACATAGTCCCTTGCACCAAAAGGTTACTGGTTCAATTCCCAGTCAGGGCAGCTTCCTAGATTGAAGGTTCAATCCATGGTGGGGGTGTATACATTGGAGCAAGGGATCAATGTTTCTTTCATACATCAATGTTTCTATCTCTTTCTCCTTCCCTCCCCTCTTCCTAAAATCAGTGAAACATATCCTTGGGTGAGGATTAAAAAAAATCCACCTTAGGTAAACAGTACAATTCTCTTAGCCAAAACATCCTATTCCCCAAGCATCCTGGAGCAATAAAATCTTAATGTGAAAATACTCTACAATCTCCAATGTAAAGCTCAAATTGCTACAGTTAAAAGCTACATACTGATTGTGGACTCAACAATTTATTCATATTAAAACATGGTTTAGGTTTAAACTTTGTCGTACAATCTTCCACTTGTACACTTTCATTTCTGCTGCTTTCAGCGGTTTTATGGTAAGCAACATATCTCTCCTCCTTAGCCTGTGAGCTAGCTCTTTCATTCTTCTACATTTGAATCTTCAAATAGCTATGTAAGTAAAAGGCAGTGGCTCCTCTTTCTTTCTATACCATCTCTTTTTCTTTCTCTACTGATGTATTTCCATTAGCTTACAAACATGCTTTCACTCTCTTATAAAAAAAAAAAAAGAAAGAAAGAAAGAAAAAAGCTTTCTCTGGATTAAATTCAAATTTTCTCTCTATGGCCCTGTTTCTTAACATCTCATTAAAGTAAAACTCCTTCAGAACTTTCTTCAAGTCCTCTTCTCTTTTCCCTTTTAAATTTTTTCTTGTCAGGCCTCCCACTCCCACTCCAAGGACTCCACTGAGATTGTTCTCAACTGGGTCAGCAATGACCTTGTTACGTAACCTCATGCCACATGAGCTACTACCAGAGCATCTTGCTTGCTCTGTTCTTCCTGATATGCCTTCTTACCTTGACTCCAGGATCCTACATGTTCTTGGGATCTTTGGTTTTGTCATCGTTCATGCTTAGAACTGTGCCTGGCATGTGATAGGTGCTTAGTAAATAACTGTTTAAATAAAGGAAACTGGGATATCTAACCTTGTCTGCACTACAAAATAAATCCACACCACTGCTAACAGGGCACTATTAATGTTATTTGGATGTTTGTTAGGAAAATATGTTTATACTAAAATCAAATGATTACATTTCAATGTAGTAAAATCAAGTACTTTTAACAAAATACCCATTCCTCTTCAATATACTATTTACTGACTTCCTGTAAAGTATTTATAGAAATTATAAAATCTTGTTTTTGTTGTTTTTTTCTTACCTATGATATTTATTTATTTACTTACTTATTTTTAATTAAATTTATTGGGGTTACATTGGCAAATAAAATTATATAGGTTTTAGGTGAAGGGATTAAACAAAAAAAAAGTCAAAATTTCTACTGATAAAGCAATGACAGTATTTCATTGTACTGAGAATATCATCCATTTTCAAGAAAAGGTTACAAATCTAGGTGGAGTAGGACACTGATTGAAAAGCACAGCATGACATCTCTCTTTGCTTAACACTGCATTATACAATAAATTGTAAGACCCTTGGGATTATATCAGTGGTGAGTAACTATAATAGTAAAGCACTTTCAGAAGAAAGTCATCAGCATTAAGTGACACATTAGCTAGGGTGTTGTCTGTTCTGGTCAGGTAATGTGGCATGTGTGTTAGGGAAACCTTCTTCCCCACCTTCCCACTCCCTGAAGTGACAGCAGATATGCTTGTTGTGGGTGTCCAGTCATACTTTGGAATGGAATGAAATTGGGAGGGGGGGAGGGGGGAGGGGGGAAGTGTCCTGGTAAATTTTAACTGACTTACATTTTATTTAATAAGTATTTTATTCAGTATATCTTTCCTAGATCAAAATGCTCTATGTGGTATATAGAAACTAAGAATCCAGACTTTCACCTTATTCAAAACAGCCTTTAAGAAAACTCAGCATCTGCACATTCTATGAGAAGACAAGCACGTACCATGAGCCTGCTGTAAACATTGTGTGACAACAAAGCTGGGACTCTGATGCACAGGGCTTCCTGGGGGGGTTGGGGGGGGGTTGACATGCCACCAAGACAAATGGCATTCCAGCCACTCAGTTGGCCAATGTCTAAGATTATTAACCAATTTCCGTCCTGTTCTTTCTTTATGGGTTTTAATGACCAGGCGAGATTTCACTGTTTAATATTTAAACAAATGTTTTTATACTGAGACAATAAGCCTCTGTTGAGACTGGATAGGACTGTTTAATATTCTCCAGTATGGCTGACTGCCATCCCACTAGAGTAAATGGCGTTAAGTTGATTTCTAGAAATGTTCAAATTTAAAGATCACTCTTTTGAGACACATATGGAGACGCTCCCTGAGTTGCACACACAGCATGCCAGGTGTGTGTGGGCCGACCCTGCAGACTGACTTTTTCTATTGTCCCCACTCTTCTAGCAGAACAAGATTAAGTCAGCAGAGTTTGTGTTGGCTAAAGAAACTGGCTTGCTTTCGTATGCAGCTGCTGCTCTGCGCTGACCCTTACCAATTTACGGACAGTGGCCTTTGAAACCCCTTTTCATTATCCATCATCAAAGGCAGGTGGGTGGTGAACTTTGTTGTGAGGTTTGATATTCCTCATTGGCAAGATGGGCTTTCGTGAACCATTGAGGTAAACTTACTTAGTGTGAAAGTGTGTTTCACATGAGGCAGAATCTTTCTCAAAATCCACTTTGACCTATTTAAAGGGTAGTTAATTTTTTTTCTTAAAGCTGAGTGTTATAATGTTTGGCTCTGATGTGAAGCAAGAAGTATAACTTTACGAAATGCTTAGGATCTTTATGTGCCTGAAAAAATTGTGGTGGACAGCTTTGCAAAAGATCTTTGAATACACCCCTAACAAGATATTATATCATAAGGATTGAGTGTGGGTAGAACAGGCTGCAAATTGCCATCATCATCATCATAATAGATTTTTAGGCACAAAACTATACAATATTGAAGTTATAAATTTTACTTGTACCCACCATATTTCCACTGGCTTCTTCCCATAGAAGAGATGGAACCCAACAATTGGAAAGAATGATGTAAACCATCTTAAGTTGAACAATCTCAGCAAAAAAACAGGTACTTATTAGAATTTTAGAAAAGTACTTTGTTGATTTTTATTGTTTAAGCTTGTTTATTTTAATAATAATAATTACATATATATCAAATGTAAAAAATAAAATCGTTTGAATATTATCCTATCTAATAAAAGAGTAAGATGCAAATTGATCATCACTCCAACACACAAGATGGCTGCCCCCATGTGGACACAAGATGGTCGCCACAAGATGGCCAGCAGGGAAGGGCAGTTGGGAGGGACCAAGCCTGCAAGGGAGGGCAGTTGGGGCAATCAAGCCTGCAGGGGAGGGCAGTTAGGGGTGACTAGGCCGGCAGAGGAGGGAAGTTGGGGGCAACTGGGCCTGCAGGGAAGGCCATTTGGGAGGGACCCAGGCCTGCAGGGGAGAGCAGTTGGGGGGGGACCAGGCCTGCAGGGGAGGGCAGTTAGGGTGACCAGCCTTCAGGGGAGGGCAGTTAGGGTGACCAGCCTTCAGGGGAGGGCAGTTAGGGGTGACCAGACCTTCAAGGGAGGGCAGTTAGGGGTGACCAGGCCTGCAGGGGAAGGCAGTTAGGGGTGACCAGGCCTGCAGGGGAGGGCAGTTAGGGGCAATCAAGCTGGCAGGGGAGCAGTTAGGCATCAATAAGGCTGGCAGGGGAGTGGTTAGGGGGTGATCAGGCTGGCAGGCCGAAGTGGTTAGGGGCAATCAGGAAGGCAGGCAGGCGAGCAATTGGGAGCCAGCAGTCCTGGATTGTGAGAGGGATGTCCGACTGCCTGTTTAGGCCTGATCCTACTGGGATCAGGCTTAAATGGGAAGTCAGACATCCCTCGAGGAGTCCCAGATTGGAGAGGGTGCAGGCTGGGCTGAGGGACAACGCTGCCCCCCCCCCCATGCATGAATTTCATGCACCGGGCCTCTAGTCTATAATAATAAAAGCATAATATGATAATTAGACTATACATCCTTCCAGACAACCTTCCAGAAGGGAAGCCAGTGCTGGCAGCTGGGGGAAGGAAGGCCTACTTTTGCACGGATTTTGTGCATTGGGCCTCTAGTTGTGTATAAATTCTAAAACTTCTACAACATACTATTTGATACGAAGATGCTTCCCACCCAAGGCCCATAGGATATGCATTAGAGAACACACTTTCTCAGAAAAGGCATTCTCTCACCCAGCTCTCTCAGATATTCTATTATAATAATGGCTGTCTAAGGCCAGGAAACGAGGTAAAACTACCTGGCTACAGGGAGAAGTGTTTCGCAAATTCAGATCAGAAGGATTACTTGGAGCATTTATTAAAAATATAAATTCCTAGCACCCTCGTCCACCCACCCTTCACTTCAGGTTGACTCATTAGATATGGGTTGGAGCCCAAGAATATGGATTGTTAATAAGACAACTCTTTATATCAGGAAATTGTGTGAAACACTTCTCTAGGATATAGAATCCCCAAATCATGACTTTATAAACTAAATAAATACCAGTTTTATGGCTTGATATATTTATAGAGAATGGACAAGAGAACTTGGAGAAGAGCTAAGATATGAAAAGAATATATGAAATATATGATGGGAGAAAAAATTAAATAATACAACATAATATAAGCAACGAGTAGTGACTAGAAACTTAGGATATGAAAAAATTGTAAGAGAGAGAGAGATCCAGAAGGCTGCTTTCTCATATCTTGAACTTGTGTTCAGGGTCAAGGTCCCCTATTTGCATTACAGTGCCCCGCTCAATAGCCATGGCCTCTTTAGCGCATGTAATATTAGACACCTGGAAGCTAATTACCAATGCTTGTGGTTTTCTTATTTATGTATTTATTTTAAAGTGGGAATCATTAAGGAAAATAAGTAGAAATATATGTGTTTACCAAATGGTTTCCATTTATTGAGCTAATGTTACATAATTTCTTTATTGATCTTCACAAAAACTCTCTAAGAGAGGCTTTATTATATTTCTTATTGATAAGAACAGAAGCTCAGAGAAATGGTTTATCTAAGGTCACATTACCTACACGGGAACACAGATGTACCTCTTTCTAATACAGCATCTTTCAGTGATCTATGGTTTAGGAGCTAAGAAGCTTGAATTCACTTCCTAGGTTGCCTGATAGCTCATTGTATATATTTAGGTTCCTTTGTGCCTCAATTCCCATGTCTTCCAGTACACAGGCAACTTTACTGTTAACTGGTTTTGAACAACCCCTCATTTTGCACCAGTTGAAGTAAGTATAAGATTTTTCTTTGGGTTCTAAACTTGGTGTGAAATTGTGAGGAACATTTCAGAAACCTTTCAGTTGCTATCAAAATGGCAGCATGGCAGCAGTTATCCTTGGGTTCAGAAGCCCATCAAAGCAGTCCAAAGCACCATCCACCTCACTGGGAACCGCTTCATAGGTTACTATTGCCTTTTGACCCTGTCTCAAACTTGTCAGCTTGCTAAGTTCTGACAAAAGGGAGCTACTATCTAAAACAAAGGATTGGGGGCGGGGGGAGGTAATGGGGGAATAAGGATACATATGTAACACCTTAATCAATAAAGAAATTTAAAAAACAAACAAACAAAGCAATATAAAACAAAGAATTCTGTTCCATTTGGCAAAAGGCAAAATGATCTCTCAGACATTCTTGCCTAGAAGTAACAGCTCTCTAATGAATTCCTGTTTTTATTAAATATTATGTAAAGTTGATTCATCTTCTTGGATTATAAGAGACACAAATACAACACAATGTGCTTTTCCTATGCAGAAGCTGTTTGCAGGCTATGCAACAAGTCCCAGGTGAATCTCTGCAAATCTGATATTTGTACAGATTTAAAGAGGTTTGCACAAAGCTTTGAAAGAGTTGAAAATAAGCATTTTCGAACAATCGCCTCTGTCCAAAGGACTGTGTTCCCTGGTGTCAAGGCGTATCTTTGCAAGAAAGAGCTGGGGGATATAAAAAAGAACATGAAAATAATGTTAAAAAAACACACAGATGTCCAGAGCCTTAGAGACTAGCAATGCAATGCTTGAGCAAGAGAGCTATAAAGTGCAAATGAGTCCAGGAAGGAAATGTGATAATGTGGGGGAGTGATATCTGTTGGGTAGGTCCTAGGTCTGTAGGGGTTTCATATTTTCAGCAATGACTCAGTGATGGCACCAAGAATATATTTGTGCTTATTATGTTAATAGATGACCCCAGACTGACCCAAAGAAAATTAAAATTCCAAATGGCTTTTTTCAATGTGGGGGAGAAACTTAGTGAAGATTTTAAGGATGTGTTCCAGGCAATGTGCACATACAGAATATAACATGGCAGGAGATAATCATTTGGAGTTTACAATGAACTTCATGCTATCTCTAGTTATCAATGCACACCCATAGCGTTTTTCCAAATATGTATGTAGAATGTTCAGTGTTTAACTGGAAAGAAAGTGTATGGTGGGCTCCCTTTTCTTTAGTCAGTAAAGCCAAGGGCAGAAAATAGGAGGGGATTGTAGAATGGGAGATTCGGGTCAACCAAAAGGATGAGATTTGCAATATGCAGAATTGTTCAGTACCAGAATATATGGATAATGATGCTATAATCACCCTTCTTAGTACTTTTCTGAGATCTTTAAAAAAGCAGAGGCGTTCCCATCCAATTAAGATAACTTGCATGCTATTAAGACCACCAACACATATGGCATCCAGGTTTAGATGATTATGTAAGGTCCCCTTAACTTGATGTTTCTGTGGACATCAGGAAAGGAAATTGCAGGCCTTAATTGAAATTTCCCTGGGCCTCTGCTCTCATCCTGGACCCAGAGAGTTCTCAGGATAACACAGACTTAGGTTGTGTTGGCTTTTCATCCTCTATCCTAATTGACTCTGAAGTTGGAGCCCACCCCTGTTTTATTCCCATTCAAGTCCTCAAAATAGAACTGGATGAGTTCATTTTCTCCTGCCCTGTACTAACTCTGACTTTGCTAGTTCAACTCCACAAATAGTATTGTCCCCCTACCAGACTGAGAGGAAGAGGCAAAGAAAAGAAGAAGGAAAGAAAGAAGACCAAGACAGATGGCAGGCATGCAATAAATATTTATTAGGTGGATGAATGATCTATGATTCCTGATATCCCTTCTTGTGTTTTCCCACTCAAGAACACATATTAGCTCTTTATAAAAATCCGAGGACCAATTTAGCTCACTTTATACCATTTCAAGCCCTGAAATGACCTAATATTTTATCTTGGAATTCTCCACTGTGTTTTCAAAAATTCCTAGTATGTAGTGGTGTGGTTTGGCTTAATTCTGTTTTCATAAAAAATGTTGGGCTAAATGAGCCCTTCACAAAAACTCCATTGTTACCACCAGACTCACCCTTTCACCAATGAAAAAGCATCCCCTTATTAAATGTTTGGTGTTTTGACTATTAGGCTTTTCCTTTATTCTATATAAGAAATTTTCACACTTTCAAAACTGAGGCAACTCTTCTATGTTGGCTTATAGCTAGAGTAAGTTTAGACTACCATAAGCCACATGCAAGTAAATCTCACTATGTGTAAATTCTGATACCAGAAAATCTGATTTCAAAACACACACATTGCAGTCAAGGCCAATTCTTTTTAGAACGGAAGGATTCGCCATAAGATTTCTTTAATATTGATCAAGGGTGTAAATGTGGTTCAAATGACATGCAGCCTTTTAGGAGCACATCTCTTGTGCAAGACAGGTAATGTTTCTGAAATGATCACGGGGTAGGCCAAGCAGCCAACTGGTGTGGGATTCAGGAGGAGGGATTCAGGGTGTTAAGAACTAGAGTTCCCAAAGACCTTTAAAGCATGTAGAATCTTTCAAGCTCTGCTGGTCAGGGAAAATCTCAGAACTACCAACTTAAAATTGCTTGCTTCACAGACAGTTAAATCCAGAGATGAGGAATGAATTGGAATAGGGAAAGAACATTTTAACTGCTCCTATTATGTCAAATGCCCTAGCCCGAGCTAGCCTTAATTGACACATGACAGACACTAACACTTTGACAATGAAATATTTACACAGTCTATATTTAAAAAAAAAATGGAATAACTCAGAGGAATACAAAATGTAATAAGACAGACAAATGGAATACACATGAGAAAAACGATAGCAATATAAAAATAAAGAGAGCAACTAATTCAATAAGATATGCTATAATGTATTCTCTTATGGAAGACATTGATGTGAAAGCTTTTCAGCAGTCAACGAGAAACAGGAAACTAAATAGTTACATAACTTACTATCTTCCTAAGATTTTTAAAACATGCTCATGAAAGTATACAGGAAGAAATTTGTCACCTAATTTCCCATAAAGATGGCACTGGGTAAGTAAAAAATAACATCTCTAATGATATATTTACTATACTCCAGTGGTTCTCAAACTTTAGGATGCATCAGAATCAGCTGTAAGACTTGTTAAAACACAGATTTCCAATGGCACCCCCAATGTTTCTGGTGCAGCATAGCTGGGGTGGGGCCCAAGTGTTTTTATTTTTAATATGCTCTAAAGTGATACTGACGCTGTTGGCTCAGGAACCACACTGGAATAACTACTGCTGTAGGCACTAGACCAAATTTCTCTAGTTCACTTCTTAAAGCTTCCCTCCAGATAGATTGATGACAATGCAGTATCTGCACCTGATCAGTTCCATGGATTAGTGCAAGAGTCCAGGTTCATTTCCTCTGTGGGTCCAGCCCGCACTGGGAGGACCAATGTGGAGAGGTAATGGCCACACATTTCTCATTCAGTATATTTGTCATATTGTTCCTTAATGCAGTTTATCACTGTTGATTTATCCATTGTATAACCCAAGCAAACTTACAGATTTCTTTCTTACGCATCAGATCTTGTTTGCCATTCAGAGCAGAAGGAACTCTACCTATTGGACCCCAACCATCCTTCAATAGCAATCACAAAAGCTGCCTCTTCTTATGGAAAATTTCTTTTTAACTGTCACAAAATTTTTGCATTTAGTTAGTTGTTATTTATGTGTTCTTTTATTATTTATCAACTTTTCAAGATTGAAATTTCTCATATTTTTCAATCACAGTTAAAATTCTACAAACTATGTCTAATGCTCCCTAGTATCTCTAAAGCATGTGACATAGTGCTTTGTATAAAAAGGGCATTCTATTATTTTGAGCACCAAAATGCTTAAGAAGAAAACTTTAAAAAAAACTGTGCCGCTAATAACTAATGTCAACAGAGGAGATTCCTTTTAGCCAACTTAACATACCTTCTTTCTCATAAAGCTGGACTGCTTTTAGATTGACAATGTTCTATTGAGAAAAAATTTGAACACAAGAAAATATGGTTTTATTAACAATGTAATCAATGTATGGCATGGTTATTCCCTTTGAACTAGGATTTTTTCCCATATTTTAAAGCTGAGTTCATTCATTGATTCAATAAATATTTGCTGAGTATTTATTATATGTAAAATACCTTCTCAAGGAGCTCACACCACAATAGGGAGGACAGACACATAAGCCATAAACAGGACACCTGCTGGTGAAACAAAGAAGAAATTTTTCAGGCAGGTGGAGTTACCTAGAAGGTTATCATATTCAAGGTGGCAGAACACATATTGAGGGTGGCAGAAACACTTTAGGAAAACAGAACTCACACTGTTAGGAATTAGTATGCCTTGTACCATAACAGGTGAAACAAACAAACTAATCCATTAATCAACATCCTCCTGTGAGCAAGGGAAGCACGATGAATCAGAGGACGAGGTGACACACAGTGAAATGTTTTGAAAAGGAGCCATAGAGGATGTCTGGCCAGAGATATTCTTTCACTGATTGCCATGGTCCTGACATTTCACTGTGAAGAAACCATAACTACACATCTTAAAGGCTTTCTGGTTTTTAAAAGTCCTCCAGTAAAATGCCATTTTTCCTAAGACAGGTTCTGCTCAGCCTCCCAGCACTATTGGCATTTGGGGGCAGATATGTTTCTTGCTTTGCAGGGTTGTCTTGTGCATTATAGGCTGGTTAGCACCATTTCTGGCCATCTAGCCCCCAAATACCAGTAGCAGCCCACCCCCTAGTGATAACAATCAAAGTATTTCTAGACATTGCCAATGTCCCCTGGGAGGCAAAATTGCCCCTCCACCCCCATTGAGACCGACTGTCCTAGGAGGTATTACACACTAGGCTGAGATCAGCTGTGATTCTGATCAAAGAACAGCAATCCTCTCTCTGGGGGTACTGACTTACCCACCATGAAGCTAAGTGAGGAGTGACGGACCACTGAGGAAGCCGGATGACAATTTCCTGCCAACTTTATTGACTATACCAGCTGTGGCTGGCAATGGGGTGACATGTATCCTCTCCAACTGAAATTTAGGAATCAAACCATTTCAGTACAGGAAAGATCTTGGAAGAGGGAAGGGAGGTGAATCAGAGTATGCCAAATCATAACCACCCAATTTTACATGAGCTTGCCAAAGAATGGCTAAATTGAATCTTTTCTTTTTAAGTATAACATACAGCAAAAAAGAATTTGATTGATGATATATTGATTGATAAAATGTCTATAAAGTACACATTATAGATATATTATTAGCAACCATAAAAATAGCAATTTTCTTCATACATAGAATGCTTTACAATGTTTAAAATTTTTTTCATATACTACCTTTTCCCAAAATTGTCAATACATTCTGATGTTTCAAAAATCAAAACAATCTGAAAAGGAAAACATTGAAAAGTATCATGCCACCCTTGCTTCATCCACTCCATTTCTTCTTCACTAAAGATAAATAACTATTGTATGAGTTTCTTTGGTATTTTTCTAGTATTTCCTTGTGAAAATACACAAATATTTGTCTATTTCTTGCACAAAACATTATCATGTTATCCATTCTGTTTTGCAGTTTGCTTTATTTTTTTTAACCTTTTGGAAACTGTTCCATATAGAGAGCTTTCTCATCCTTTGTTTTCATAGTTACATTGCCTTCTATTACGTGGATATGCCACCATTTGTGTAGATTGCCTTCTATTGATGAACCTTGGATGGTTTTCAATTGTTTGCTATTGCATGTAATGCTGCATTCATTGTGTTTGGCCGTGTATTGTTTTACTAGTATATGTGTATGTGCTACCTTTATCTGATCCTCACATCAATCCCATGAGATAGACAGGAAAGGGACTTTTCCCTCATCTTACAAAGTGTTTCTTTCAGTGTGTGTGGTAAAAAAAAACAACACATAAAAATGTATTATATTAATTCTTTTTAAGTGTGCAGTTCAGTGGTGTTAAGTATGTTTACATTGTTGTGAAACAGATTGCCAGAACTTCTTATCTGCAGACTGAAATAGTACTCATTAAACAATAAGCTCCCTTTTTGCCCTTATCCCCAATCACTGGTAGCTACTATTCTATGTCTATGAATTTGACTACTTTAGATACTTCGTGTAAGTGGAATAATACAGTATTTTTCTTTTTGTGACTAATTTATTTCAATTAGTATAGTGTCTTCCTAGTTCATCCATATTGTACTACAATGCATCAGAATTTCATTCCTTTTTAAGGCTGAATAATATTTCATTGTGTATATATACATTTTGTTTATCCTTAATCTGTTGATGGACTCATAGATTGCTTCTACCTTTTGGTTATTGTGAATAACGCTGCTCTAAACATAGGTGTGCAAATATCTCTCCAAGACCCTGTTTTCAATTATTTTGAATATGTACCCAGAAGTGGGATTACTGAATCATATGGTAATTCTATTTTTAGTTTTTGAAAAAACTTCATACTGTTTTCCAGAGTGGTCACACCATTTTATGTTCACATCAGCAGTGCACAAGGGGAAAAATTAATTCTTAAATACTCTTAAAATTTAGTAGTGTTATATATGCAGAAACCAAGACATATGCTGCAGGTAATACAAGGTAGAGTATGAACATGCCCACAGACCTTCATGACATAATCTATTGCTTTATACCATTCTATTTACTGAATCAAAGTCCCAAGTAAAGCAAACAATTCAAATGCTTTTTTTCTGTCATCACTAATTACCTCTGTTAGAATCTCAGCAATAATTTTAGCCAATGGATTTTTCTACCCTTTGAGAGGATAAATCTTTCCCTTGTTCCTCAATTCTACTATTGCTCTCTCCAGCCCCACCATCCTGCCTTACACTCCAAAAATATAGAAGCTTGGTATACCAGCTTATTGGTTGTTATTCATGCAGGTTGCATTCATCCTCCACTATTCATAAATTAACTTAAAGCTTGAACTTGGAAACAGAATGAGGCCCCATTAGCCAAGCGCTGGTGAAAGAGTTCTGAATGACTAACACAGTAACCTGGCTAGATGTGTTTGCTAACCCCTAAAGCTGTGATCTCTGGGCCAGGCACGTGGGGTCAGAGGAAGAACTAACTCTTGGCTGTATTACTGGATTTTTCCACAAAAGAATTATTGCAGGAAGACAGGTCACAAAGTCAAAGCATATATTACCAAGCAGGGAATACCATCAGAGGCAAAAACAAACACCAGCAGGAAAAAAGGAAAGCCTGGCCCACTCTTCCTCACACGTCTCACCTCAAAGATGTTGGTAGTTGGAAGCTGTTTCAATAATGATAGCTCAAACTGATAACAATGCTCTCTAGAACTGTCCTTGCAAGCTGGTTGTTTTAGGTTTCATAAAACATCCAATGCAGAAAAGGAAGGTCATTACCATGGGGAAGGATGTGACTGAATGTTGTCCAGCAGAGCTAATACCTTCCTGATCTACACATGCTTCAGATCAGTTTTCAAAGGTTTTGTACTCTAATTGTCAAGGAGCTTGCCACTAACAATAAAATAATAATCTCTGACACTGGAGTGCACTATCAACATTGAAGAAAAAGGTGTCGTCTGTGCATGAATGGGATAGCTACTAATCAGTTAACAAGTAGTAGAACCTGACATGTCACGATGAACTAGAAATACTCAACATATAGGAGACATTGAGTAAACTATCATGAATGTGTTCCTGTCTTGAACTTGCCATTGGACAAAAGGAAGAAAAGGGAGGAAAATCTCTCAGAAGAATTCATAACCACACTCTGACACATATGTAAGTTCACTACCCAACTTTGTGTTTATAGTTTATACAAAGAAACCTGAATCCAATCCAAGACCTTTGAAATAAGCTTTGTCCTCCAAATTCTATTTCCCAATGATCAAAGACTGAATCTTATCATAAATTTTCTAATCCATTATCTTAACACTTTAATTTATTATGTAATATAAACACTACCAGAAAGAGTAACATATGAAGATATTATCCAGGTATCTGTCATAACTCTATTACCTATAGTAAAGGTAATTAACTCCTTTGAGTCTCAGAATTCATAAATTTGAGAAGATTAAAGAGTCAAAGAATGAAAGCTAAATAGACTAACATTTTTAATCTATGTCTATTCTAGTAAAATGTTTTCTTATTTAATTCTCATAAAATCCTAATGCACAATTTATCATTATTAATATTATTGCTAAGTTATTGATGAGAAAACATTTACTAATTAAGTAAATGGTGGTAATTTGCTTATTATAGAATTAAGCTAGGATTCATTCCATGATAGGCCCCAAATGCTTTACTACTATGCTAGACATGCTGCCTCACTAAGCTTCTTTCCAATGTTCACATTCTATTGTTATAATAAAATTTAGAAATCAGAATTATTTTCTATTCTATAGTTAAGAACCTGCCCTTTGTATATATTACAATACTAATCCCCTCTTCAAAGTTTAGGTTCTCAGTGTGAATAAAGCATCTGAAAGCAAGTATGACTGGCGCTTGAGGAAAAGGACAGAAATTGTTCATTCATTTCTGAATATTTTAAAGGGCCTAATATATTCTGGGGCATATATATAGATAAGAAAATTGCTCTTATGAAGCTTACATTCTAATAGGGAAAGACATAAAATAAACAAGTAGAAAAGTAACAACATTTAAGAAAATGTTAGTTTCTATAAAGAATAGAAAATAATGATTGATAGGATGGGGCTACTGTTTCAGCAAGGAGGTTAGGAATTGCCAGTCTGAGATAGTGATACTTGAGAAAAACACTGAATGATGAGTTTAAAAACCAGTCATGCTGAGATCTGTGATCTCAGAAAGAACTTCCCAGCCAAAAGGAAAGCAAGCATAAAAACCATAAGGTAAGGGGGTACACTTAGTGTCCTGGAGTGTAAAAGAGAAAGTAGTTGGAGATGATTTTACAGAGGTAGATGGGTCTAGATCATGTATAGGCTTGTCCTTAGTTGGAAACTACTAGGTAGTTGCCAAATATCCTTCACCTAGCTTCCTCCAGTTTTAATATCTTACATAACCACATAACAATGATCAAAACTAAGAAATTAACTAAGATTTTACCAGTTTTTTCACTATTGTTCATTTTCTCTTTCTGGACCCCATGTTTGCATTGAGTTGTCGTGTTTCCTTAGTCTCGCTCAATCTGTGACAGTTCCTTAGTCTTTCCTTGTCTTTCATGACCATGATATTTTGAAGAATTATTGTCAGCTACTTTTGTAAAATGTTCCTCAGTTTGTGTTTGTCTCATGTTTTCTCATAATTTTGTTGAGGTTGTACATTTAAAAATTTTTTTTATTGATTTCAGAGAGGAAGGGAGAGGGATAGAGAAGCAGAAACATCAATAATGAGAGAGAATCATTGATTTGCTGCCTCCTGCACATCCTACAAGGAGACTGAGCCCCCATCCAGGCATGTGCCCTGACTGGGAATCTAACTGTGACTTCCTAGTTCATAGGTCGACGCTCAACCACTGAGCCATGCTGGCTGGGCATAGTTGAACGTTTTAGAAAAAATACCACAGAAATTATTGTCTTCCTTGTGCATGATCATATCAGAGGCGACATGTAATAACCTTGAACATTTAGTTAAGGTACTAACTGCTGAACTTCTCCACTGTACAGTGTCATTTGTTAAGCAAACATCACATCACAAATATATTTTGGAAAGAGTGAGGTATAAATTAGTCCAATAAATAAAGTATGAATCATAAAATAGTGTGAAAAATATATTTATATCATATAATTAGGAGAATGATGATGTTCAGAATAGGGTTTATGCTACTAAAATCACAATTAATAATATTTTGCTGAAATTGGGTGCCTGGAATATACATATGTTAACAGTATTCTTTCATATGTTAATTCCTTTTTGTTACTTACTTTGTCTAGACCTATTATGTCCTAAATATATCTTGTGCTATGGTAGTTCACAAAAATCTAGAATTTCTAGCCCAATTAGAAAGCCCTCCAGTCCACATTTTTTATACATTTTAATAAATGTCAACAATTTGTATAAGGTAAAGAGATATTAAATTAAGTTGCTGAGTGGGAAATACAATCCTTCAACTCTCTGGAGCACACCATCTCTTTGATATATATTCTTATTGGCACATTTCAAAAGAGATTTAGATTACAAGTTTGCATTAAAAGCACAGGGCACATTCATGTGAAGTCTATAACCCCTTGGACAAAGTCATCAAGGATCTCCCTGAGGTAAAAAAAAAAAAAAAAAAAAAAGACACTGTGACATTCTCAGCTGGAGAGAAAGAACAAAACAACCTGTTTATCACTCTCTAAAGAAGTTTGGATCTAATCAAAGACTGAATAGTAATCATGTTTTTACAGGAAGAACTCCATGATGCTTTTCTAGCTATAAAAAAGAATGGAAGTAAATCAGTGCACTTCACAAATTTGAGAGTTCTGAAAATGACTCATCAAGCAATCATGTCAGGAATGCCTGGTTACTACCAGATATCTGGATTGGTTTTCCGACTGTATTTTTGAGATCCAGATTGAGGGAGAGCATCTCTCCTTCAGACCAGACCTGACTTTAAACTTGTTGAAATTTAAGCCAATTTGAAGATGGAGATTGGAATGTTCCAGGGGTGCATGGATAGTGTTGTGTTCTCAGGTATTAGTTGACTTGTGGAAGGAGCAGATTTGCCTCAATTCTTTTCTTTGTATCCAAAAACAAAGAAGCAGCCCTGCCTGTCTTGGTGGGACTTCAACTTGGAATAGCACATTTCTGGAATACACATACATGTGGGTGGTAATTCAATTCATACCCATATATGCACTTAAATGTGACTCACACTACCTTGTCTATCTTTTCATTTCTATTAATCATGTATTGCCTTGTGATGCTTCATATTTCTTGTGTAACACAAACTTTTATATTATTTGATTTTCATTTATCCTCTTATCTACCTAAGCCAGCTGTAAGCTCATTGAGAGCAAGGATAATGCTTTTTCCTCTTTTGTGATCTCCACAGAATTTAGATTGAATTGGAATTACAACACATTATGAATTTCAAATTAATGAAAAAAATGTGATATTCTTCTTATAAAGAAATACCATGAGAAAAAAAAAAGAGAGAGAGAGAGAGAGAAGAAGCATTTTCCACAACCTCATCTTGTTCTTACTAGAACCAAATGACAAGAACTTGTCGGATGCTCTCTGCAATTGTTTGTCTGCATGTGGTCCTCATAGATATGCTAAGTACAGCATTGTTCTTCCTGGTGGTGACTTCCTCTGGTTTTCCCTTCACATTGGATATCATCATAAACAAAATTACGTTAAAAGTTCATCTAAAATATAAAGCAATTAATCAAAATATTGTTATTCAGAGTCTACTATATCCATGAACTACTTTTCAAAAGTGGGTAGGTATTATAAAATCAATAACAGAACATCCTAACACCCAAACTGGAAATCACTGTGGTATGTTAAATATGACTTAAAGTGTACTTATCTATATATATAACAGGCTAAGTCCATCCATCTGACCATAGCTATGATGGGCACTGACCACCAGGGGGCAGATGCTCAATGCAGGAGCTGCCATGATGCACACTGTGCCTCTAGTTTAAAAATAAATGGCACCACGGACCTGGGGCTAACAAACCAATACTCAGCTTCCCCCAAGTGGGAAAAAGGCCCCACCACCACACCGGAGCAACAGCCCACCAATCACAGCCAATGCTGCCGAGACACCAATGACACAAGATGTGGCCCACAGCCCACTTACTAATTTAACTATTCTAGATGCAATAATCATGACCCTAATTGTTCAGGTTGGCACTACCAAGTATAACAATACACTAGAGACTTGGCTGCTCAGCAGGGCAGCTGACTTCTCAGTGGTCTGAGGAATTGTCTGTGGGCTAGCCGGACTCCTGGCCACGGTGCGGGAGACAGCAGCCACCCTGAAGCTTTCGTCTTTCCACAGCTCCGCTCGGTGCAGAGGAACGGGGCCATCAAGAGTGCTGATGTTGCTAAAGGTGTGAAAGAAACAATGATCATAGTAAGTACTGGACCGGCTAGGATGCGGAGACCGTGCCATCTTGAAGGGGAAAGTGGACCTTATCGGAATCTTAAAAATCTACAACTGCGGCAACCACCGAAACAGCTGCGAGACACAGAAAACCGGTCCCCAATTGGCACAAACACATGGTTTCAGAGGAGGTCTACACTCCACCACGGAAAAGTCAGATTTCACCTGGGATAAGGAGAGAGAGAACTACATAACCAGACATCCGGAGAAGAGAGACCATGAGGAGACAAAGAAACAGCCCACATATGAAAGAAAAGCAGGCATCACCAGAAAAGGAAGTAAACGAAATAGAGGCTAGCAACATGTCAGAGAAAGATTTCAGAGAAATGGTCATAAGGTGGCCGAAAAGAATGGAAGACATATTCAACAATATGAGTAAGAACCAAGAGGAAATGAAGAAGAACCAAGAAGAAATGAAAAATGACATTGCTGCTGTAAAGAACTCAATAGGAAGCATCAACAGTAGACTAGAAGAAGAAGAGGACCACATCAGTGAACTACAAGAGAAGGTGGGAAAAAATACACAATTAGAGCAGCTTCTAGAAAAAAAAATTAAAAAGCAGGAGGAGAGCCTAAGGGAACTTTTGGACAACATGAAACAAAACAACATCTGCATAATAGGGGTTCCAGAAGGAAAGGAAACTGAGCAAGGAATAGAAAACCTGTTTGAAGAAATAATGACAGAAAACTTCCCTGATATAGGGAAGAAAAAACCCACACAAATCCAAGAAGCTCACAGAGTCCCAAGCAAAATGAACCCCAAAAGACCGACACCAAGGCACATTATAATTAAATTGGCAAACACAAACGACAAAGTAAGAATGTTAAAAGTGGCCAGATAGAGACATAAAGTTACATACAAAGGAACCCCCATCAGACTAGCAACTGATTTCTCAACAGAAACTCATCAGGCCAGAAGGGAATAGAATGCAATATACAAAGTCATGCAAAGGAAGGGTCTGAATCCAAGAACACTGTATCCAGCAGGGCTATCAATCAAAATTGAAGGTGAAATTAGGAGCTTCACAGACAAAAAAGGACTAAGGGAATTTATCACCACCAAACCAGCAATGCAAGAAATGCTAAAGGGTCTGCTGTAAAAAGAAGAAATAAGAAGCAAAGAAGGAACACAGGGGTAAAGAATAAGAATGGCAACAACTAAGTACCTATCAATAATAACTTTAAATGTAAGTGGATTAAATGCCCCAATCAAAAGACACAGGGTAACAGATTGGATAAGAAAACAAGACCCATATATCTGCTATCTACAAGAAACCCACCTCAGAAAAAAAGATGAACACAGACTGAGGGTGAAGGGATGGAAAAAGGTTTTCCAGGCGAATAATGGAAATGGAAAAAAAAGCTGGGGTAGCAATACTTATATCTGAAAAATTAGATTTCAAAGTGAAGGACATAACAAGAGATAAGGAAGGCCATTTCATAATACAAAACGAAGCAATCCATCAAGAAGAAATAACTCTGGTAAACATATATGCACCCAATACAAGAGCACCCAAATACATAAAAAAACTCCTGGAGGATATCAAGGGAGAGATTGACAGCAATACACTCATAGTAGGAGACTTTAATACCCCACTATCACCAGTGGACAAATCCTCTAAACAAAAAATCAGCAAAGAAACATCAATCCTAAATGACTCATTAGACCAGATGAAATTAATTGACATATTCAGAACATATCACCCCAAAGCCACAGAATATACATTCTTCTCAAGTGACATGGGTAATTTTCAAAGATAGACCATATGTTGGGTCATAAGCAAAGTCTCTTCAAATTCAAGAAGATAGAAATCATATCAAGTATCTTCTCAGATCACAGTGGCATAAAACTGGAAATCAACTACAATAAAAACAATCCAAAAAAAAATCAAACATATGGAGACTAAACAACAGGCTATTAAACAATGACTGGGTTACCAGAGAGATCAAGAAAGAAATAAAAAACATCATGGCAACAAATGACAATGAAAACACAACAATCCAAAATCTATGGGACACAGTGAAAGCAGTCTTAAGAGGGAAGTTCATAGCTCTATAAGCCTGCTACAAAAAAAGAAACAATGGTAACAAATTACCTAACCCTACAACTCAAAGAGTTAGAAAGAGAGCAACAAGAAAAGCCCAGTGTAAGCAGAAGGAAGGAAATAATAAAGATCAGAGTGGAGATAAACGACATAGAGACCAAAGAAACAATACAAAAGATCAACAAAACCAAGAGATGGTTCTTTGAAAGGATAAACAAGATTGATGAACCTCTAGCCAGGCTCACCAAGAAGCAAAGAGAGAGGACCCAAATAAACAAAATCAGAAATGAAAGAGGTAAAATAACAACAGACCCCACAGAAATACAAAGGATTGTTAAAAATACTACGAACAACTTTATTCCAACAAACTGGACAACCTGGAGGAAATGGACATATTCCTAGAAAAATATAACCTTCCAAAACTCAATCTGGAAGAATCTAAACAGCTCAATAGGCCAATAACTATGGAAGAACTTGAAGCAGTCATCAAAAAGCTTCTGGCAAACAAAAGCCCGGGGCCAAATGGTTTCAAAGGGGAGTTTTACCAAACATTAAAGGAAGAACTAAAACCTATTCTCCTCAGACTATTCCAAAAAATTCAAGAGGAAGGAGCACTTTCAAGCTCCTTCTATGAAGCCAGCATCACCCTAATACCAAAACCAGATAAAGACAACACAATGAAAGACAAGTACAGGCCAATATCCCTCATGAACGTAGATGCCAAAATCCTCAACAAAATTCTAGCAAATCGGATCCAGCAGTACATGAGAAAGATCATACACCATGACCAAGTAGGATTTATCCCAGGAATGCAAGGATGGTACAATATCCGAAAATCAATAAATGTGATACATCACATAAACAAATTGAGAGATAAAAATCACATAGTCATATCAATTGATGCAGAAAAAGCATTTGACAAAATCCAACACCCTTTCTTGATAAAAACTCTCAACAAGGTGGGAATAGAAGGATCATACCGCAACATAATAAAAGCTATATATGATAAACCCACAGCTAACATCATACTCAATGGGCAAAAACTAAAACCATTTCCCCTAAGAACAGGAACAAGACAGGGATGCCCACTCTCACCACTCCTGTTCGACATAGTACTGGAAGTATTAGCCATTGCAATTAGACAAGAAGAAGAAATAAAAGGCATCCAAATTGGAAAAGAAGAAGTAAAGCTGTCCTTATTTGCAGATGACATGATATTGTACATAAAAAACCCAAAGGACTCCAGCAAAAAACTAACAGACTTAATAAATGAATATGGCAATGTAGCAGGATACAAAATTAACGCCAAGAAATCTATGGCATTTCTATACACCAATAGTGAATTTGCAGAAAGAGAGACTAAAAAAGCAATCCCATTTTCCATCGCACCAAAAAAATTAAGATACCTAGGAATCAACTTAACCAAGGAGGTAAAAGACCTATACGCAGAAAACTACAGGACACTGAAAATAGAGATAGAGGAAGACGTAAACAGATGGAAGAACACACCATGTTCATGGAGTGGTAGAATCAACGTCATTAAAATGTCCATACTACCCAAAGCAATATATAGATTCTATGCACTCCCCATTAAAATACCAATGGCATATTTCACAGACCTAGAAAGAACTTTCCAAAAATTCATCTGGAATAAAAAAAGACCCTGAATAGCCACAGCAATCCTGAGAAAGAATAAAGTAGGAGGGATCTCAATACCACATTTTAAGCTGTATTACAAAGCCTCTGTTCTCAAAACAGCCTGTACTGGCATAAGAACAGACATATATACCAATGGAATACAATAGAGAATCAAGATATCGACCCAAACCACTATGCTCAATTAATATTTGACAAAGGAGGCATGAACATACAATGGAGTCAAGACAGTCTCTTCAATAAATGGTGTTGGGAAAATTGGACAGATACATGAAAAAAAATGAAACTAGACCACCAACTTACACCATACACAAAAATAAACTCAAAATGGATACAGGACTTAAACATACGATGGGAAACCATAAAAATACTAGAGGAATCCACAGGCAGAAAAATCTCAGACATATGCCGAAAGAACTCCTTCACTGATACTGCTCCTAGGGCAATGGAAGCTAAAGAGAAAATAAACAAATGGGACTACATCAAAATAAAAAGCTTTTGCACAGCAAAAGAAACCATCAACAAAACAACAAGAAAGCCTACTGTATGGGAGAACATATTTGCAAATGTGATCACTGATAAAAGTTTAATCTCCAACATCTACAGGCAACTTATACAATTTAATAAAAGGAAGATAAATGATCCAATAAAAAATTGGGCAATGGACCTAAATAGAATCTTTTTGAAAGAAGACAGAAGGAAGGCCAAGAGACACATGAAAACATGCTCAAAATCATTAATTATCCGAGAGATGCAAATCAAAACAACAATGCGGTACCATCTCACACCTGTCAGAATGGCTATTATCAACAAATCAACAAACGTCAAGTGTTGGTGAGGAGGATGCGGAGAAAAAGGAACCCTCGTGCACTGCTGGTGGGAATGCAGACTGGTGCAGCCACTGTGGAGAACAGTATGGAGTTTCCTCAAAAAAATAAAAATGGAACTCCCATTTGACCCAGTAATCCCACTCCTAGGAATATATCCTAAGAAACTGGAAACACCAATCAGAAAGGATATATGCACCCCTATGTTCATAGCAGCACAATTCACCATAGCAAAAATTTGGAAACAGCCTAGGTGCCCGTCAGCAGATGACTGGATCAGAAAACTATGGTACATCTACACAATGGAATACTATGCTGCCATAAAAAAGAAGGAATTCTTACCATTTGCAGCAACCTGGATGGAACTGGAGAACATTATGCTAAGTGAAATAAGCCAGTCAATGAAAGAAAAATACCGCATGATCTCACTCATTTATGGATAATAATGAACATTATAAACTGATGAACAAAAAGATAGATACAGAGACAGTAAAGCATCAAACAGACTGTCAAATTACAGTGGTAAGGTTAGGGAGAGGTGGGGGAAATAAGAGATCAACTGAAGGACTTATATGCATGCATATAAGAGTAACCAACGGATGCAAAACATTGGGGGGTGAGGGCATGTATGGGAGTGGGGTGGGGGGAAATGGTAAGATATGTACACATATAATACCTTAATGAAAAAATAATAATAAAGTAAGTACTGATAGGTAAAATAAACAAAAAACAAAAACAAAAAAACAATACACTAGAGCAGTGTTTCCCAAACTGTGCTCCTTGGTATACCAGTTTCTGGTAAGTAGTCAGTAAATGTTCAATTAAAAAAAACAACACTAATTCAGTGACAATAATGATGAACTAAGTTTTGGAAATGGTGCCGACTGTATTGCTTTCAATAATTCCCAATGCATGTAATCATAGTAATGATTCCGAGAAGCCCTTCTGTTAAGAAATCTACTTAGCTTCATTGAACCTAGTGTTTCTCAAAATAATTTGCTTGTAGACCACCACCACTGCCCCTTTTATTTTAACGATTTATTAACATTTCAAAGGTCATGGTGTTCCAAGGAGCACAATTTAGAAAAAGTTTTCTATGGAATGTATTCTTTAATTCAGTTCTTTTTGGAGATGACAATAAAATGATTCCTTGAGAAAAAGCACACATGTTTTCTGTAATGGGAACCATGTGCAGCTGACTCTGCAGAGACCTAGGTATCCTAAAGAGCAGGTAATAAATTGTAACCAGTGGGTAAAAGAATAGTTTCTATTCTATCTAATCTTTATCTTTTCCCCCTTACTCTCCCATTCTCTGGTTTTGTCTATCCTTTTATGGAGCTAGGGTATTTATTTCTGGTTGTGGTTTTTTTTGCCCCATGTTACTAAGTGTAGAAAAGTTATTAATATTTTTTTAGTAACCACAGAAATTACTTGTTGCTTATTGCTGAATTTCTTAGTCTTACAACTTGTCTGAATTCTCTCTCAAAGATTAACATTCTATGATATTTGGAGAAAGTGAGAAAGAGAGAGATAGACTAAATGCTCTGTTAATAATATATTTTCCTTTATCCCCCAGAATATTTGGTAATGAGAAATAGCCAATGTCTTCAACTTCTTCCCTTAACTGGTTTCATTCTATTACCCCATAAATATGTTCAAGTCTCCTCCATGCTAATCAAATTCTCTTGACTCTCCTGGTTATTGCATTATTCTTTATTCTATTCTCAGCAAATTTCTAGGATAAAGTTATTTTTACTCATTGTGATTACACCTCCAATTTACTCTTCAGCTTTCTAGAGCTAGTTTGTAGATTCTTCCCCAATCCACTCTACTAATATGGTTTAAGAATACCAATAATCTGTTATCATCTTGCTTGATCTTTCTGGTGCAGCTGACTCATTAACCAGAACCTAAATGAACTCTCTACTCTCATAGTTTTAGTTACAACATACCTGCTTGGTTATTCTCATTCTTAGTCACTTTGCAAGACTCTCTATGTCCATCCAACCCTAACTTTGGTGTTCCCTGGTGTCTGTTCTTGCTTACTTTTCTCACTATATCTATTCTTTCTGAATAATTTATTCATTCTCAGATATTTAGTCTCCACTTGTTTGCTGATGACTTGTAATTGTCTCTTTCCACTAGGAGCACCTCCCCTATATTTCAGATTCACATAAGCAAATGTTTCCCAGACACCTTTATCTGGATACTCCATACAAACTCACACTCAACATATTCACAATAAAACTTTTCACCCCTTCCTCCTACCTCAGAACAATTTACTCTTTCAAATGTAATTCTTACTATCATTGGTGGTAACATTACAGTTTCTGTCATCCACAAAAGAAACCTCTGTTCTTTCTTTATGTAGTCAGCTTCTTCTCTTATCTCTCCCTCACTTGCAACATTTAAGAATAACTTGGTCCTTTCAATCTTATCATATTACCATACTGAATAGCCTTTGAACTCATGGTCTCACTCATTTAAGTTTATGGACTGAATAGCTGATAAACTAATCTACCTAAAACACAAATCAGGTCAAATCACTGCTCTGTTCAATGCCTACCAGCCAAAATCTAATAGGAAGCTATTGTCTACAGTAGCAATTCTCACTCAGGTGTTCTGTAAATTCTTTACTTTTTCTACTTATCTCCGTAAGTTGGATTTTCTTAATCAACAAAATACAGCAGATTGAATGCAGAAACAGATATGAGAACCCAGCTGTTTTCTCTTAACCCAGACATTAAAGAGATTTGCCAAAAAAATGTTAAACAATGCTATTCTTCTCTGATTCTTGTTTTGGAAAAATGAAATTGCTTATCATAAAAATAAGTTATTTATGTTAACATATAATACATTTATTATTTTAAAATAAATGAATTAATAAATGTTTTTATAATTAATAAATAAATGTTTATTTCTAACAGTAAATATAGATCTATCTATCTTTTACAATCAAAAGGTCTTTGGGATCCTCAATCATTTTTAACAGTGAATTCAAAAACTTTGTAAACTTCTTATTTAAAGGTTACTATGAAAGCTTTTTAACATGAAGGTGTTCACTCACCTGTTTAATGCGTTTGCTTTTTAAGATTCATTTATAAAATTATGTTATACCTGATCTACCTCTGACCCAATTAATTATAGGGTCACCTCCTTGATAAAGCATTCCTCAAACTCTAGTCTAGGCTAAGTTATTCCTTTTCTCTGGTCCAATTGTGCTGAAATAACTTATTTTTGTATATCTCTTCCTAAGGCTTGTCAATTCCTAAAGAAGATACTGTATTTTACTAACCTTTATATTCTCAGTCCCTTGCTCAGTACTTCAAGATAATCAATAACTGACTGTTCACAGATCTATGGCTGATTTTCAAAAAGGTTTCAGTATTTGTGGCTGGTTTTCTTCCTATTACACCCAAAGTTGGAACAGTTTCAAATTCTCCTAATTCATAATCACAAATCTTCCATTTTATATACTAATCCACTGATGCATTTATTAAACAAATACTGAGTGCTTACTGTGTCTCAGACCTTGGCTAGACACAGAGTTTTCAATGGTGAGACAAAACACACATTTTCTGTTTCCATTTGGAGCAAATTGTCCATAAATAAAACTCACCACTACACCAATAAATACAGAAATAAATGTATACCTATAAATAGCCATATGTGTTGCTAGAAGCAAAAAAAAAACAAAACAAAACAAACAAAAAAAAAACATGGGATACATGGTGCTATTAGAAAGGCTCAGGAGGGGACACATTTTATTCTAATAGTTCAGGCCACCAGAGAAGGATTCCCTCAGAGGATGATATTTAAGATGAAACTGAAAAGGTGGAAAGAAATAGCCAGATGTGGAGTAGATGAAAGAACAGGAAGTGTGAAGGCCCAGAGGTACATTTGTCATATTTGAGGAGCAAAAGGACAATTGATATTATTGAAGTAGCATGAACAAGGGGCAACAGAGCCTGTCTTAATACTGAAGATGCCAAAACATGCAGGATTTTATGTCAAGTCATCATAACTTATCATCTAAATTGGAACATTTAGTGAATGAAAGGGCATGGTCAGAATAAGAACTTAGTCATATAAACAGTACTATCTTTGGCAAATCAAAACAGATTGTCACCTTACTTATAAACCATGTTAAGGTGACGATATTTTATTTCAAATGAAATTGAAAGCTATTCAAGAATTTAAAGATTACTCTGGCTGCTATCTGGAAGAAGAAAAATGAGAGAGTAAAATTAAAAATAAGAAAACCATTAGGGAAACTCTTGCAACAGTCTAGGTAAAGGTAATATTGGCTTAGAATAGGGTGGGAGTGGAAAGGTTTAATATATATTTAGAAATAAAATCAATAAGGTTTGGTGATATGGGAGTGGTGGTTTGAGGGAAAGGTAAGAATCAAGAATTATCCTACATTTTTTAGTTGAGTAAATGAGCAGATGTTGGGGTTTTTAATTGAGAAGATATCTTTGGGAAAGAGTAGGTTTGTAAGTCCAGGGAGTGGGGCAGAAATACAAATTTAATAATTTTAAATATTACATTTGCAATTCCTGTGAGACATCCAAATGGAGATAAATGAAAGTTAACTTTTGTAAATACAAGTCTGAACTTAAAAAAAATAAAAATGACTGGCCAAAAATGTTGATATCTATGTGTATCATCAACACATAAATAGCATATAAAAAAAAGTAAGGATCAAAATATTTCCTTTTGCCTCTTCATGCATTTTAAAAAGCTCATAAAATTATTACCACCACCACCACCACCACAACCACTAATCCCATAGCCTATATTATAAAAGCCTAATATGCTAAGTGTCCAGTCTACCAGTCGGCTGTTCAACCAATCAAAGTGTAAAATGCTAATGATATACTAAGGCCACTCAACCACTCACTATGATGTGCACTGACCACCAAGGGGCAAACGCTCCAACCAGTATGTTAGCTTGTTGCTGGGTAGATCGGGACTGAGCGAGACGGGCTGGACATGCCCTGAATCCCTCCTGCGGTCCTTCTCTGGCTGGCCAAACTACTGTGTCCCTCACCGACCCCGACAGTGCACGGGTGGGGTCCTTCAGCCTGGCCTATACTCTCTCGCAATCCAGGACCCCTTGGGGGATGTCAGAGAGCCAGTTTTGGCTCAATCCTGCAGGCCAGGCTGAGGGAACCCACTGCTGCATGAATTTGTGCACTGGGCCTCTAGTCTGTGATATTAAAAGGGTGGCTTATAACTTCAAATTTTGAAAGCCTTGCTAGGGCAACTTGAATGACTGATTATATTGTATCTTTTGAAAGATGAATTGTAAACTTTTCTGAAAAGGACTTATACTACAAAGTTGTAGCATTTCTTAAATGTTTGAGAATAAACCACTTGAAAAAATTATTTTGTAAGTATGTGAGTGAGATCAGTTGTTATGGGGAAAGTATTTATAAATTAATAATCTGATTGCTAAAATATCATTCTCTGATATTTTCTTTGGTAAGTTTGGATTTAGTAAACTAAGTTTTCTTGAATAGGTAAGATCTGAACTTTGTTTGTAAAGCTGATATAATTATTTTCTCTATGACAAAAGGCTTACCAGCCTATCTAAGTCAACATTATTTCATTAATTATGGCTGAGTGTCTTTCTATTTTTAGACTTGAAGCTAAAACTGAAATGATTAGGTCATGACTCTTTCTTCCAAGTTCATGTAAGAACTCATGCCTGTGGAATTCTCTCACTAAATTAATGATTTCAAGAATTTTAGAGAATAAATCCTTCAAAGGCCCATTACCTCTCCCATTGGTACATGTAACAAATAAATAAAAATAAATAACCATGATTTGCTAACAGAACTTAGCCCTGATCTACTTTTACTATTACATGAAGATAGAGCTCATGCATACTTGAAAAAAACATATCTAATTAGATATTTTACATACTAGTTTCCAAGTGTTACTAGACATAGGAATTTTAAAGTAATGATATCTTACTCACCTTTCATCTATCCCTTGAAAATTTTGATAAGAATAATGATGTAATGATTCTGGCTAAGTAAATTTAAATGTGTGTGTACATGTATGTGTATGTATATGTTTGTGTATGTGTTGATGTGAATATGTATATATACATAACTGAAAGGATAGATACAAAACTAGTGATAAGGATTTATTCTGTAGAGGGAGGTGGAAATGTAGGGATGCATAATGTGAACACAATACAATATTATGTATGTCAATAATATTTGAATCTTTCAACATGTCAATGTATTAACATTTCTTGTGTAATTTAAAAAGAAATAAAGAGAGAAACAAATAAATAGATGGCATTTTATTTTAAAAAGCAAGATAATCAGGAAGAGAAGGAGAATAATAGGATAACTATCAAAAAGTCAAAATACGGCAAAAGTATCTAAACTTTACTTCTCTTTGGGAAAATTGGTGCAAAGGTCAGAACTTTTTTAAAATGTAACCATCTGAACTTTGGCTAGACCAAATGTTCCCAGTAGCAATTGGCTGGTTATAAATGAACCTTTATCTATTGGTTTTGTGTGGAGAGAGATCCACCAGCCCTGAGATCTCTTCTTTGGCTGTACTCCTGCTATCCCACCTCTAACTGTGCAGCAGAGATCCTTCAGGAGAAGAGTCATTATGATCATTATGCTCCTGGTCTCTATTTTAGGCTCCCTCTATTTAGATGGTTGACCTTAGCAATAATCCTATCATTTTGTTTTTATTAAGCTCTTTTAAAAAAATAATCTTGTACTGCTCTCCCTTTCCCTTGGTTATGGTCAACCAAACCTGATGAGTCATAAGGTCACTCCTTTAATCCTCATGATGCAACCCTTCAAAGAAAGAATTTCCATGGGCAGCTCCTCTCAGAGAGGCAAAACCCTCTACCCCTGGGGAGAATTTCTCTGTGTTACATACACCCTGCCTTCCAACATCTGCAGATCCCCAGATCAGCACATTCATTATGGACAGGCTTGAAGAAAGTCCCTCAAGAGTCGAGCAAGCTTTTGCTACCAGGAACACAGGGGCACTTGGATGAACATATCTTAGGGAGCCAGAATGGAAGTGGGTTTAATTTCTGATAATAAAATGTCCTGTTATTCCTTTGTCTCCTTCTGTTCACATCCCTATTTTCTTCCTTTCCCTTCTTCCTCTTTCCCTCTTTTCTATTCTCTTCATTTTATACCCTGTGCCTCCCAGAGGTTTTGTTTTTCAGAAGGCTTTCTGCCCAGGACATGTGTGAATGTCCTTTGGGGGAATAAAGCCCATTGACATTTCTCAAAGCCTCCCTGGCATTGCAGCTCAGAATGATGAAGGACCCTCACAGCAGGAGATGGCCTGCAGCTCTCCATGATAAACCAAAGTAATCAGATTAATGTGACAGGCAGCTTCAGTGACTTGAAGGAATTCTCAAGAAGCATTTTTCCCCTCTTAGGTGAGTCCAAGTGCTCTCTGAAAATGCCAGTCACTCCTTGCCTGAGGCAAGTTGGAGATCCTAACCCACACTATTTGGACAAAAATAGTGCTGCTTCTTTGCCTCACATACTAAGAGCAATAGGATTTTAAAATGCTTTAAAATTGCCTAGTCATCATGCCCCATTGGATTAACTGTGCAACCTCCACCAAAAAATAAAGGAAGAAGGAGGAGAAAATGAATAAGGAGGAAGAAAAGGAGGAGAAGAGAAAGGTAGCTCTGTAATCTCCTTAAGGTCACAAAATACTCTATATTGTACAGTGAGACATGACACTGCTTAACATAGGCTAGTAGGTCTTCCTGGATGTTTGGGGCTGGCATTTAATGTTTCTGTGGGAGAAACTGATCCATTAGAGAAAAAATTAAACCCTATTCATTTACATTTTAGTGTAAAATTAATACAGAACTTTAGGTTGACAGACTGAGATGCAACATTTCTTCAAGGCAAATATGTCTTGCCTTGATAACCCTGAGGCTCAAGTGTGAGCTGTTGGGTTTGTTGTCTCAAGAAGTCAGTGAATCAGAGAAACCAAGATGGCAGCATAGGTAAACACCTGAAATTGCTGCCTCACACAACCACTTCAAAACTACAACTAAAAGACAAAACGGACATCATCCAGAACCACAGGAAGGCTGGCTGAGTGGAAATTCTACAACTAGAAGGAAAAAGAAAAGCACACTGAGACTCAGAGGAGGTACAGAAGTAAAGTGCAGAGGTACGGAACGCGAGCGCAGAAAGGGCTGGCAACTGAGTACGCAGCTGTGTTTCTCAATCAGGAGGGAGACACAAGCTCCCAACTGCTCTGAACTCCAGTTCCGGGTGAGACCCTAGAGACCCAGACTCATACAGGGAGAAACTGGACTGTCTGGCATCAGGCGGAACTCTAGGGTGGCTTTCTCTCAGATGAGCTTGCAGCAATTACCATGGGACACTGAGAACCTGGGGCCTCTTAGGGCAGGGATGAGGATCAGCCATTACTGTTTGCTCTGCCCTGTGGATTCCCTGAGACCCTGCCCCACCAAAGCTGTGCACAGAGAGAGGCTTTTACATATGAATGGCTTGGCCCTTTGCAATCTAAAATTACCTAACAAACTGCAGCTGGGTCAGAGAGACCCAGAACACCCAAAAGAAGGCCCAAGGCCCCACAGCAGCTTGAATTGCTTCACAGCTGGGCCTCATCTGGGCACCTCCAAACCCCAAACAAGGAAGAAGAATCTGCAGATCTCTCCATAGCTCCTGCTGGGTGGCCTCAGGCAGAGGCTAAATTAGCACCTCCTTAGAGATCCAAGAGCCAGTGTACCCAATGGTCAGAGTGGGACCATCCAGATTACAACTCCTCAGATCCATAAGGGACACACTCAGGGGGCAGACTCTGTGAGCACCAAAGCCCCATTGAAGCCAGTCTTGCCCCATAAGGGTGTCTCCAGCACAGAAGTTTTCCCATCATAGACACAGCTGATTCTCACAGCCAATTGGCCTGGAGGTCAATTCCTCCCAGTGATACCAACAACAGTCAAGGCTTAACTACAACAAGACTGCGCACACAGCCCACAAAGGGGTGCACCAAGAGTGTCCACCTCAGGTAATTGGGGAGGCTGAGCCACCGGGCCCTATAGGACACCTAGCACACAAAGCCACTCTATCAACACAGGGAAGCAACCAAAATGCAGAGACAAAGAAACAGGTCACAAATGACAGAAATGGAGGAAATCAAACTACTGGATATAGAGTTCAAAACCACGGTTATAAGGTTTTTGAAGAATTTTCTAGAAACTGCCAATAAATTTAGTGAGACCCTAGAGAATATGAAAAAGGACCAATAAGAAATTAAGCATACACTGACTGAAATAAAGAATAATATACAGAGATCCAACAGCAGACTAGAGGATCGCAAGAATCAAGTCAAAGATTTGAAATACGAAGAAGCAAAAACACCCAACCGCAAAAGCAAAAAGAAAAAAGAATCCAAAAATATAAAGATAGTGTAAGGAGCCTCTGGGACAACATCAATCGTACCAACATCTGTATTATGGGGGTGCCAGAAGAAGAGAGAGAGCAGATATTGAAAACCTATTTGAAGAAATAATGACAGAAAACTTCCCCCACCTGGTGAAAGAAATAGACTTACAAGTCCAGAAAGTGCAGAGAACCCCAAACAAAAGGAATCCAAAGAGGACCACACCAAGACACATCATAATTAAAATGCCAAGGGCAAAAGACAAAGAGAGAATCTTAAAAGCAGCAAAAGAGAAACAGTTAGTTACCTACAAGGGAGCACCCATATGACTGTCAGCTGATTTCTCGGCAGAAACTATGCAGGCCAGAAAAGAGTGGCAAGAAATATTCAAAGTGATGAATAGCAAGAACCTACAACCAAGATTACTCTACCCAGCAAAGCTATCATTCAAAATTGAAGGTCAGATAAAGAGCTTCACAGATAAGAATAAACTAAAGGAGTTCATCACTGCCAAGCCAATATTATATGAAATGCTGAAGGGTAGTCTTTAAGAAGAGGAAGAAGAAGAAAAAGGTAAAGATAAAAATTATGAACAACAAATACATATCTATCAACAAGTGAATCTAAAAATCAAGTGAATAAAAAATCTGATGAAGAGAATTAACTGGTGAATATAATAGAATCAGGGGCATAGAAAGGGAGTGGACTGACAATTCTTGGGGGGAAAGGGGTGTGGGGGGTGCGGGAAGAGACTGGATAAAAATCATACACCCATGGATAAGGACAGTGGGGGGGGGTAAAGGCAGAGGGTGGGGTGGGAACTGGGTGGAGGGGAGCTATGGAGGGAAAAAAGAGGAACAACTGTAATAATCTGAACAATAAAGATTTATTTAAAAAAAGAAAAAAAAAGAAGTCAGCGAATGAATTCACTGACAAGGGAGGGGTAAGCAAAGGGAAGCAAAGTTTATTACAATGAAAGTAATGAGAGGTGTCCAGAAAAGGGTTGCTGCAGAAGCTCACTCGTCTAGGAGTTTGTATTTCCTGTTCTTGCCCTCTATTGTCTCTTAAAAGAAAAAAAAAAAATCAGCCAATCTCCTTTTGCCCTCATCTACCCAATTTTAGTTCCTACTAAAATCCTTGGGTTGAGGGGAAAAGGCAGCTCTACCGATGACTGGTACATTCTGCCTATCTTGCTCACATCCTGATCATCTGACTCATTTCTTCATTTACCATCTTCTCTCCCCATGGCCCTTACCCTAAAATGTCTGATCCCATCTAACTCCTCATTGGTACTCCTCCTCTAGGACCCTGTAGAGTGAATCATTCTCTGAGTTTATTTGCCTCATCTCAGTGACTTAAACTAACAAGAGATTGAGTACAGAACTGAACATTTTAGAAATCAATTTAATGTTTGATAGACTTTTGATAAGGACTGTCTATTGATCAAAAAATAGTTGACATTGTACTCATGAAATTTTCCAAATTGTACAATATTTCAAAGGTGTGGGTAAAGTCAATCAAGTGCAACTTAAGTCATATACTACAAACTTCCAAGGCTTCTACTGAACAAAGATGACAAAGTTATCTCAAATAAAGATATGAAGTCAAGAGAATTGAGATTAATTACCTTAACTATACTTGGCATTTTGAGCTCAGTACTTATCTTCAGGGCAATTCTCATCCTCTGTCTATTAAACTAAGAATCAGAGAACCACTTTTCAGCTTGAGAAAACCCACCCAGAAATATCCACCAGCTTTCATTTCTCAAAAAGCAGAAGTTGCCTTTGCTAAGGAGATTGAAGACACCTCCTATTTTTAGGTACAGGACTAGGCATTTTGATGTGTGTTAATCCCCCAGGCAACCCAAAGCATAATATTTTCTTGTTCTGGGTTCTTTAATAGCTTTAGGTTTGTACTGCACCAGCATATAGCACCTATCACTGCTGATTTTCAGTAATTCAACAGGTCCAGACTCATAGGCAAGAATTTCAGAGCCATCGCCCAGACCTGAATCAGCCAGGACTAAATCTAGTTCATCACTTTGCAAGGATATTTGTTTTTTCTTGTCCCAAATGTGGTTCAAAGGAAAACAAAACCCAGAAATTTGGGTACAATTTGTTAGCCTGCAAACAGCAATGATTTTAACAAAACTATGTAGAATAGACCTGGTACCATATTATTACAAGGACTCTTTTGATCTAGTTTCATTTGAAGTGACCAAGAGAATCAGAAATGAATCAACATTATTATTTCTTGTTCTTAAAAAGTTAATGATATTCAAAGCCTTTTAGAAAAATGACATACCAGCATTGTCATAATCCTTTCATTGTCCCTAGCTTTGGTTATCTAATTCCCAGTCTGTTTTTGAATGCCCTTTGAAGTGAGCCCAAATTTGTGTTCAGGAATTATCTCAGAGAATGTCTGTCTCATGAATCTCCATCTAATCTTTTGCACCTTGGTTGAGGTGATCTAATCTTATTATTGATAAATCAACATTTCTTCTATTAATAATCTGTATTCCCATTTGGGGAGCAATAAAGGCTGAAAATCTGGAAATATGCCGTTTCTTCTTCAAAGTCTCAGAATTATAATTTATACTGTGTTCTGAGATCCAACAAATAATTCTCTCCAAATTCTAACATCTCTAGAGAATGCCTTCTCACTCTTTGACTTTGGAAAGATGACCCTGCCCACAGATGGGGTGAAATCCCTAAGAAAAGGGAGGTGGGGAAGTAGCCTCTTTCTCAGCCCTAGAAGGAACCCTGGCTTCCTCTGACTTTGGGAGGCAATGCATTCTGTTTGCACAGTACAACAATGATACCACGACCAACCTAATGATTTTCAAAGGGTTCCTTGCTTGTGCCTTAAAGACAAATTTAAAAAAGAGAGAGTGACATCTGTTTATTAATTCATTGGAAAGAATTAATGAGCAAGTGAAACTGATAAAAAGTGCCACTGCTTATAAACAAGAAAAGTTTCTTCTTTTGTGTGAGTTGAGTTAGTCAATGTTGTGAGAAATGGGTCTGCCTCTGAGCTTAAATCAACTACTTCTAGCTGTTTACAGAGATGGTTAGAAAAAACTCTCCCAAGGTTATTTCCATATAATTGACTGCTATCAGTTAGGATTACAGTTGTATGATGGTTCTTTAAAAACCATGATATCAA
This sequence comes from Plecotus auritus, assembly GCF_963455305.1. NCBI lineage: Eukaryota > Metazoa > Chordata > Mammalia > Chiroptera > Vespertilionidae > Plecotus > Plecotus auritus. Next base: position 87,001,872 of record NC_137771.1, on the reverse strand, counting down.
GGAAGTATTTCTTATTATAACCTTAGATGGGACTATTTATTTGCTAGTCATGAAAACTCTCATAACCCTTGACCAGACACACTTTGTCTGCATCTTTCTTCAATTGAAATAAAATGAATTTCTCAGAAGTCTATAAGAAACTTCAACTCCCAATAATGAATAAAGAAATAAGCCATACTTAAACTGAATTTGGGTTGCTTTTGCAAGAAGGTAACTTACTAAAGCAAGCATCTTGGGGATTCCATATAAAACATAGTTGAACAGAGCTATGACAGATTAAAGCTCTCTGATATTGTGTGCCATTACCCTCCTGATGGCCTGAGTTTCATTTTGAGTCTATTAATATTTAAATGGGGCTTCCCTTAGCACTTTATTCATAGCTCTCTTTGGAGATTCATCTCTTTTGATTTGTATCTAAGTAATGCATATACTCATACCCTAATTCTTTATCAGTAATACCCACATTGGCTGGATTCAGATCTGAATTATTTTTCTTTACTCATTACATACTCTGGGTAAATGAATTGTTAGTGAGTGTAAATATATACTGTTCTAAGAAAATTTCCTTTCTTCTGAATAGAAAGGCACACATTTATTCATAGAGAATATGTTGATGACTATAGGTGAAATCTTAGGACTGAGAATGTCTTTGTTTTAATTTCTAGGTCAAATAATATTTAAATTATTTTAGAAAAATTTTTGTATCATAGGTTTGCAAATATTTCAAAAAGAGGGATAAATAGAAATAGTGATGTTGATTTGTGCAAACTTGATTTTTACGCTTGTTTTCTTTTAAAAAAAATGTCAGTCTAAAAAAACTTTTAAGGTCCTTCCTATCAAAATACTATTTATTATTAATTATGAAGTAATATCTACCTAATAAAAGAGTAACATGCTAATTGACCATACCTTCGAGACACCCACCAGCCAATCAGGAGTGAGTATGCAAATTAACCCAACAAAGATGGAAGGCTAATTTGCATATGCAGGCATCTAGCGGCCTGGGATGTGGCGGGACGCTTGCACCATGGCGATGACGCAGGTGTTCCACACCACCCCAGCTGCTCTGGGCCTCTGGGCAGCATGGGAAGTCAGAAAGGCTGCTCCGGCCAGAGCGAAGGCAGTGCCGGCAGCCAGGGGAACGAAGGCCCATTCTTGCACAAATCTTCATTCATGCATCGGGCCACTAGTGAGCTATAATTGATATAACATTATGGTGAAAACTGCAACCTAAAATAATTTTTTTAAAAATAGTTTATTGATTTTTAGAGAATGAGAAAGGGAGAAGAGAGAAACATTGATATGAGAGTACATCAAATTGGCTGCCTCTTGCACACACCCACCCTGGACATGTGTCCTGACCAGGATTTGAACCAGAAACCTCTTGGTGCATGGGATGATGCCCAATGAACTGAGCCACACTAAAATAATTTTTATCTACCTCGCAGCTCTCTAGGATAAATGCACTCAATATGCCAAAAGTGCAATTCATTTTGGTCATTAGACTTTGGGGTCTATGCCATCCAACAATTGGACAGAATTTTTGCCTGTTCAGACAGACACTAACTTAAAAAGAAACAAATAAAACAAAACCCAAGCATCTTTTTGATCTAATTTAAAAAGCATTGTCAATGTCAAGAACATGGAGACTGAGACTGTGAGTTGTTTATTATGCTAGAAGGAGTCTTCTGTGTTGTATTGTTTGTGTGGTATGAGGCGACATTGTATGCCTGCTGTCCCTCTGGGACCCTCATGAAAAAAAGATATTTTATCTCCCAGCCCTATGCCCGTAAATGGATTCTACAAAGTAAATACAAAATGAAAAGCCAAACCTGGTTCCAAAGAGAGGCTATGTGCCTCTCTTTGGCTATGGAGGAAGTTACTCATGCTTATCAGAGGGCCAAATTTGATGTGCCATTATTAGGTCCCAGGCAAAATGGTAACAGGACACCACAAGGTGGTTTTTATGAACAGGGTGTGCCAAGAAATGGTCTACTGGCTGCTGGGCAAGTGTTCCTTACCTTATCTATGAGGTAGGGGAACTTTTAATTCCATAAAAGAAGTCAAATCTTTGAGAACTGGCATCAGCTTACTAGTTCACACAGGGGAGGTTGAAACTACATTTTCACTTCCATGGCACTGAATTTTGGAAAACTGGAATTTATTTCATTTTATTGATTTAAATCAATCAGGAATTACTTGCCTCCCATGACAAAACCAAATATGCAGGAATTTAGCAACTTGACATAACTATGACCACATTATAAGTCAGATAATAAGAAAGGACAATGGAGAAGAAAAATCAAGTTGAAATTATATTGCTTCATGACTGAATCATGCCACTTGTTTCCTGTCCTAACTCACAGCATCTTCTGTCCATGTGCATCAGTTCTGTCCAATTCTTTCCTTTTTCTCCAGATTCTTCAGAACATTTGTGTCTGAAATCTGTTGTCAATGCAATTGCATTATTAGGGTTAAATAAAATTGCTTTTAAGCCATGAACACCTAGACTCAAATCATGAGTCTGCTACTTATTAACTATGTGGCTTTCAGAGCCTTGCTTCTTTGTAAAAGCATTATAGATTTTATAAAATCACTATAGGATATCGAAACACAGAGTAATTTCATGGGAAAAGGGGATATGAAAACAGATGACCATCCTAAGTTATATTTTGAGAAAAGCAATTAATTGAAAATACTTGTGCTAATCTTTTAAGATAAATGATTTAACTGGGAAGTATTTTGTATTTTTAATATTTATATTTTTTAGTATTTTATCACCTTAAGACTGTTAATACTTACTATGTATAATGTATTAGCATAATTAAAATTACCCAAAGATATTAAGCTGATGATCCTTAATACTCATGTGAAAATAATGGTCAGATATTAGTGATTTTATTTAAAATTTATTTTTATATGTTTTTATTGATTTTAAAGAGAGGAATGGAGAGAGAGAGAGAGAGAGAGACATCAATTGGTTGCCTCCCATACACACCCCAACCAGGGACCAAACCTGAAACCTGGGTATGTGCCCTGACCAGGAATTGAACTGGTGACCTTTTGGTGCATAGGACTGAGCCACACTGGCCAGGGCTTAAACTTAAACTTTAGAAAATAAAATTATTTAATTAAAGTTTTATTTATTTTTATTGAGATATAAATGACATAACATTATACTAACTTCGGGTATACAACATGATATAATCTTTGTATATATTGCAAAATGGTCACTACAATAAGTCTAGTTAACATCCATCAGCATACATAGTTACAACAAATTTATTTTTTGTGATAGAAACTTTTAAGATCTACTTCCTTAGCCACTTATTTAAAATCAAACATGGGCATCCATGAAAACATAATTGAGAGTTTTATAAGATTTTTTTCTTTATTTTTCTCCTAAGGAAATCTTTCTCAGAGCCTTAAAACACTTTTGTCAACACTTTGTCCACTATTCTCCTATTTTAAATCTGCTGAAAAGTTTAACAAGGTGTCAACTCAACCAACATCTCAATCAGGTCCAACACTGAAGAACTGAGATTGATTCTGCAGTTCCAAGTTTTTTATATCCTGAACTTATAGCAAATGGGGAAAATCTATCTTTAGTCTGTTTTGGTCTGGTTCATCCTTTATACTCTCTCAGAGTATAATTAACAACCTGTCAAGTAGCAAATAAGGTTGGGGTGGAATTGTCCAACAGTGAAGAATATCTGTTTTCAAGGGGTAGCATCACTGCTTTTTTTTTTTTTTTCTTTTTATTACTGAGTGGAGAAACTGAAGGACCAAACTATTATTTCACAAACTTGTTCAGTGAAAAAAGAACCATATATGGAAAGAATCTCTTACGATTCTGGTTAGTGTTCATCTACTTGCTTTTTAGGATTTTGTGTAAATTGACATTACAACAAATGAAAAACTCACACTAGTCTCAATACTGTGAGCATCTATATTGTTTCCTTTGGTGACTTAAAAACATCTGGGTCTGGATGTATGTGCTTTTGAAACTGCAATTTGTCAACTTTGTTGTTGACAGATGGCATTTGTAAGTTTGATTCAGGCTTGTCTTTAAAAAAAAAAAAAATCTCCTTAAAGCTGTAAGCCTTTATCAGAAGTCGCCCCTTGGCTATTTACAAGTGCCATGGTTACAGTCCTGCTAGACTGATGATATTCACATGCAGGAAACAATGCAAGGAAAACAGGATTTGCACGGCTCCGACTGCACTGACCCAAGAATTCCAGGAAGTGATTGTACTTTATGAAACCGTCTGTGCTCCGCTAGATTGTCTATAGCTTTTAAGGTCAAGTCCTATCACACTGGGTTTGCAGTGCCCTTTGTAACGGGAGTGTTTATGAAGCTGGGTACATGCTGTATTGTTTACCAGGCCTCACGGTTTAAAGGTGCGATATCCCAATCTGTGGTTCAGGATGGCAATGGGAATCCATCATGGCTTTTCTGACACAGATTTGGGATCAGTTCAAAGAGTCATTGGCAACAGCGAACACGCAGCAGTCCAGGGCATGGCGAAAGTCACGAAGCCCACTGTCCCTGACAGGAGAGACAGACGAGAGTGTAGAAGATAAATGCGGGGAGCGCTGTGAGTTTATCTTATGAGATTCCTGGGCTTCCTGGTGTGGCCGAGCAGTCTCTTAGGGGAGAAAGGTGCTGGCGTACAGTAACTGCTGATCCCGAGAGTGCGGAAAGGGGAGTGAGACAACAATGGAATTTACTTCTTCATCAGAAAGCTGGGAGGCAGCCAGGCATTCCAGGGCTTCGTTCTGGAATTCTTTGATTTTTCTACAGTGCATAATGACTGGAGACTCCTGGTGCCGCTGCGGAGGGACGCTGGCGCTGGACGGGGGACGCCCAGGCTGCTGCAGAGCAGAGGCCGCAATGCTGTGAACTCACCACTGCTCTGCCCGATCTCTCTGTAGCTGTCAGACGAGGCAGGGCTGACCAGACCCCTACCTGCTCCTTTTTCATGAAGGATGTTGAAGCTCCTTAGAACAAGCGATCATCCATAGCCATTGTTAAGGATGCTATAGCAACCGGATCATCTGGGCCCACATCCTTTCAACTAGAACTGTCCACTGCCACCCAGGCTTACGTGAACTATCTTTCTGAAAATATTCCCATGCAATGCACCGAAGTCATGATAACTGAATATATGGACTGAATGAACCTTGCTGGGTGATTGTTGATATCAAATCAATCAATATAAATTTAATGGAGGCCATTAGTTTATAAGTTAAGTGACTTGCCACTAGGGGCTGTTTTTTTTCAGGGTGGAAAACAAATGGACAATTGTGAGATGCATGTCATTTAGGCCTACAATGAGTACTCTAATACTGGTTTTAGACATCTAAAGGGTTGTATTTTGTTGAATAAATTTTACTTTATTTTAAAAGTAAAATAGGCTCATCTTTAAATTAATAGGTACACTGTGGGGAAAATTGCACAGCTTTTTTAAAGCCTTTTAACTGTTACTTCAAGTAGGCTGATAGAGAGTCATTGCTGGATGGAATAGTGAGCATAAATGGTGGCTAATTAGTGGTCAAAACTAACGAAAAATTAAAAGCGTCACTTATCAGGTAAGAACATGGTAGAAAACACCAGGTCAGAAGAGAGATCTTTATTTTGGTTTTGGCTCTGATACTATTAGGACATTTCACTTCACATCTGCTGTTTATAGACAGTGGGATAATCATTATCTAAACCTTCGGTTTTTTCATCTGCAATTGGAAGAGCTTTGAATATGTGATCTCCAGGGGCTTTCACATCTATAAAGAAACAATCTGCAACATGTGGCCTCTTTGGACAGAGAAAGTGAAGGCTTCCTGGAGGAAATACAAAAAGGCACACATGAGAAAAAGAACCGAGGTATAAACATTTGAGGATTTATGCTGACATAGAAAAGAAAAAATAATCTTTATATTTGCATAGAACTTTTAAAAAAGTGCTTCCATATTCATCAAATCCTTGGAAAATATCCTGGGAGGTTCAATTTCCAAATAAGGAAACCAAGGCTTCTAAAGCTTAAGGGACTTGCTGAAGGAACAGAGTGATGAAGGCTTGAGTATAAAAAAAAATCAGGCTCATGGGCATCAAGACTAGGCCTCCTTAACAGTCTGAATGCAAAGGCAGTGGTGCCTAATAAATAATTTTAGCCCTAACCGGTTTGGCTCAGTGGATAGAGTGTTGGCCTGTGGACTGAAAGGTCCCAGGTTCGATTCCGGTCAAGGGCATGTACCTTGGTTGCGGGCATATCCCCAGTGGGGGGTGTGCAGAAGGCAGCTGATCAATGTTTCTCTCTCATCAATGTTTCTAACTCTCTATCCCTCTCCCTTCCTCTCTGTAAAAAATCAATAAAATATATTTTTAAAAAAAATTTAAAAAAAAGAAATAATTTTAACAGACAGCACATTCACCCTTGTTTTCTCTTGCTATATCATGTTCTGTTTTCTCTATATTTTAGGTGACAAAAATGCAAAAGGCCATTAGCCTTTTTAGGAACATTTAAAAAAATTAAATGCTAATTTTGTTTTCACCCTGTTAAAAAAGAAAGCAAATTATAAAGTTATTTAAGATACATCTTGGTTAAGAGAATATGCACATTAGAAATTATGAAAGCCATATTCTGCACCCTAAATGCTCTTAACACATTGTCACATAATGTAATAAGGTAATTGCTTCACTTATGCAATGTGTATGCAGTTAGAACTAATAAAAACACCATGTACAATATATATTAATGCAAAATTTGTGGGGTGCAAAAAAGCAGTTTTTATAGGGAAAAATATACTAGTTTACAATTTTTATATTAGAAAAAAGGGAAGGCTTAAGCTTAAATGAGCTCAATACCGATTCTAAGAAATTAGAAAAATAAAAACAGAATACACCTAAGAAAGAAGTAGAAAACAGATAATATAAATAAGTACAGAAACAAATAAAATAGAAAGTAAAATTTCATATAAGTATTCAAAAAACTAAAAGTTGTTTGGAAAAAAACAAGTGTCCGATAGATTTATCAAAAAAATAAAGTAAAAAGGAGAGAATATGAAAACAAATACCATTAGGCATAAAAAAGAGGAAATATATCTTACTCCACAGATATTAAAAAGAAGTGAGAAAATATTATGAGCAACTTTAGACAAATAAGTTTGTAAACTGATGAAATATATAAATTTGTAGGAAATATAATTTATAAGAATGACTTAAGACCAAGTAGAAATCCCCTAGAAATTAAAACCATAACTTAATCTGTAGTTTAAAATCACACAAAGGAATAGCATGCCAAATGATCTAACGTTTGAATTCTGGCAAACATTTCTTACACAAACTCTCCCAGAGAATAGAAAGAGATGGAACACTTCAACATATTTCATGAGACTTGTGCAACCTTGATATAAAAAAAAAAAAAAACTAGCTAAAGACAAAACAAAATAGGAAAATTACAGGTCGGGATTATTATAATTCACTACATTAACAAGGGAAAAAATAGAAACTACATAATTATACCCATAGTAGTAAAAAGGTGTCAAAATCAAGTAATCATTTGTGATAAAACATTTGACAAGTATGAATTGAGAAGAATGTCTCTAATTTGATAAGAAGACCTATAAAGGACTTGTATGCATGCATATTAGCATAACCAATGGACACAGACACTGTGGAGGTGGGGGCTTGCCCTGGGTGGGAATGGCTGGGGGGGAGGGGGGGCGGTTAATTGGAGAAAAAGGGGACATATGTAAAACTTTAAACAATATAAAAAAGAAAAAAGAAAAAAGAATGAAGAACCCAGAAATTTAAAAACAAAACGAAATATAAAAAACTCTAGAGCAAACATCATGAATAACAGTAAACATTTGAAACTATTTTTTTAAAATCATAAGCAAGACAATAATGACTACTATCACCACTTCTTTTGCATATTGTAGTTGAAGTCTCAACCATCAAGGTAAAACAATAAATCAATAATTCAAGAGTTGCAAAGACAGGAACAAACCTATCAGATACAAAGTTCACATACAAAATGTAATTTAAAATACTTTTTACAAAAGCAACACATTATATAAAGTACACAAACATATGGGAGTCAATCTAGAAAAGGTATACAAAGCATGCATAATTGGAAAGCTTTTTGAAGTTCATTAAAGGACTCAACTAATGAAAAAAACAACCTGTTCTTTTTTTTAATTTAAATTTTTTATTGTTTAAAGCATTACGTAAGCCTCCTTTTCCCCCCATTGACCTCTCCCTGGCCCCCCTCACCCCCCAGCACATGCCCTCACCTCTCCCCCCTCTGTCTTCTGTCTGTGTCCATTGGTTATGCACATATGCATGCATACAAGTCCTTTGGTTGATCTCTTACCCCCTCAATCCCCACCTTTCCTCATAGGTTGGACAGTCTATTCGATGCTTCTATGACTCTGGTTCCATTTTTGTTCATCAATATATATTGTTCATTATATTCCACAAATGAATGAGATCATATGATATTTATCTTTCTCCGATTGGCTTATTTCGCTTAGCATAATGCTCTCCAGTTTCATCTATGCTGCTGCAAATGGTAAGAGTTCTTTCTTTTTTACAGCAGCGCAGTATTCCATCATGTAGATGTACCACAGTTTTCTAATCCACTCATCTGCTGATGGGCACTTAAGCTGTTTCCAAATCTTAGCTATTGTAAATTGTGCTGCTATGAACATAGGGGTGCATATGTCCTTTCTGATTTGGTGTTTCTGTTTTCTTGGAATATATTTCTAGAAGTGGTATTACTGGGTCAAATGGCAGTTCCATTTTTAATTTTTTGAGGAAACACCATACTGTTTTCCACAGTGGCTGCACCAGTCTGCATTCCCACCAGCAGTTCAAGAGGGTTCCTTTTTCTCTGCATCCTCTCTAGCACTTGTCATTTGTTGATTTGTTGATGATAGCCATTCTGACAGGTGTGAGATGGTACCTCATTATTGTTTTGATTAGTAACTTTAAGCATGTTTTCATATGTCTCTTGGCCTTCTGTATGACCTCTTTCAAAAAGTATTTAGGTCCTTTGCCCATTTTTTGATTGGATTGTTTATCTTCCTTTTGTTAAGTTATATGAGTTCCCTATAACTTTTGGAGATTAAACCCTTATCGGAGATAATATTGGCAACTATGTTCTCCCATTCAATGGGCTTTCTTGTTGTTTTATTGATGGTTTCTTTTGCTGTGCAGAAGCTTTTCATTTTGATGTAGTCCCATTTGTTTATTTTCTCCTTAGTTTCCATTGGCCTAAGAGCTGTATTGGTAAAGATATTGCTATGACAAATGTCTGGTATTTTGCTGCTTATGGCTTCTTATAAGATTTTTATGGCTTCCTGTCTTACATTTAAGTCCTTTATTCATTTAGAAGGGTTTTTTTGTTTATGGTGGAAGTTGGTGATCTAGTTTCATTTTTTTTGCAAGTATCTGTCCAATTTTCCCAACACCATGTATTGAAGAGACTGTTTTGACCCCATTGATTGCTCTTGCCTCCTTTGGCAAATATTAATAGAGCATAATGGCTTGGGTTGATAAACATGTTCTTGGATAAGAAAAGTCATATCATAAAGTTGTCAATTCCCTTTAAATGGATCTAATAGTAAATCCTATCTAATAAAAGAGTAATATGCAAATTAACCATCACTCCCATACACCAACAAGCCACGCCCACTAACCACGCCCACTAACCAATCAGGAATGAGTATGCAAATTAACCCCAACCAAGATGGCTGTGGCCACAGAGATAGCAGGGAGGCTTGGGTCTCCCCGGCGATGGAGGAAGCCAAACTTTCTGCCTGCCCTTGCTGGCCTAGGCCTCCACTCAAGGCTACAAAGTTTCAATGATAGAAGATACATAAACCCAAACAGAAATGGCAGCAGCCACAGAGCTGGAAAGAGCAGGCGGCTAGGGTTGCCCCCGGTGATGGAGGAAGCCAAGTTTTCTGCACACCCTGGCCGGTCCAGGCCTCCGCTTAAGGCTTCAAAATTTCAATTATAGAAGACACATAAATCCCCCCAAAAATGGCTGCCGCCACAGAGCAAGCACAAGGCTTGGCTCTGCTCCAGGCTACAAAGTTTCAATTGTAGAAGATAAATAAATTTCAGATACCAGGGCCTCTGCTTGGGTTGCTGGGGGGCGTGGCCAACCTGCAAACCACCACAGGCCCCTCACCCAGGCTGCCCCACACCCCAAGGGAACCCCCACCCTGATCAGGGACACCCTTCAGGGTAAACCAGCTGGCCCCAACCCATGCACCAGGCCTCTATCCTATCTAATAAAAGAGTAATATGCAGATTGACCATCACTCCAACACACAAGATGGCTTCCCCCATGTGGTCAAAGATCCTGCCCCCATGTGGACACAAGATGGCCACCACAAGATGGCCAGCAGGGGAGGGCAGTTGGGAGGGACCAGGCCTTCAAGGGAGGGAAGTTGGGGGCAATCAGGCCAGCAGGGGAGGGCAGTTGGGAGGGACCAGGCCTGCAAGGGAGGGCAGTTAGGGGTTACCAGGCCTGCAGAGGAGGGAAGTTGGGGGCAAACAGGCTGGCAGGGGAGCAGTTAGGCATCAATCAGGCTGGCAGGGGAGTGGTTAGGGGGTGATCAGACTGGCAGGCAGAAGCAGTTAGGGGCAATCAGGAAGGCAGGCAGGCGAGCAGTTGGGAGCCAGCAGTCCTGGATTGTGAGAGGGATGTCCGACTGCCCATTTAAGCCCAATCCCACTGGGATCGGGTCTAAATGGGCAGTCGGACATCCCTTGAGGGGTCCCAGGTTTGAGAGGGTGCAGGCTGGGTTGAGGGACCCCTCCCCCCCCCGTGCACAAATTTCGTGCACCGGGCCTCTAGTATAACTATAATAACAGTTGCAAAATGTTTCATAATGGAATTTGACAATCTATTTTTGAAATTTATATGAAAAAATAAAAGGATAATGGATAACCAATATGCTTCTAAGAAAGGAAAATAAGAATTTGTCCTATTAGATATTAATATATTGTAAAACTATACTAATTATGTTACTAACAATCAGATTTTGCCCACTAATTAACACATAGATCAAAATAACAGACTGGAGAACTTAGAAACAAATGCACAGATACAGGGAAACTTGATGTATGACAAAAATGGTATTTGAAATCATTACAAACTATTTATTGAAAAGATAAACTATTCAATAAATGTTGAAAATCAAATTGAAAGAGGATTACAGAAATAGATGTGAGAGTTAACATTATGAAATTTCAAGAAAAGAATGTAGGAAGTATCTACAAACAAAATTTAATATGCACAAAGTAAAAGATTAAAGAATAAATAACTTTTAAAAAATTAAATTTATTGGGATGACATTGGTTAATAAAATTACATAGGTTTAAAGTGTACAGTTCTATAACCTATCATCTAAATATCACATTGTGTGTTTACCACCCAAAGTCAAATCTCCTTCTATCACCATATAGTTGACCCCTTCTATTCTCCTTTTCCTCTGGTAACCACCATACTGTTGTCTGTGCCTATCAGTTTTTGTTTGTTTGACTTGTTTTTTCATTGTTTTCAGTTTTATATTCCACATATGAGTGAAGTCAGAAATCTTGAGAATATCATGTTAAAGAATAAGTCAAATGGAAAATGTCAAGAAGAATTCAATAACTTTAAAAGTAAGTTCTTTTCTTTGTTAAATGGGCTCACCACCAGAGTGAAAATAATTAGCTATTGAATGAAAAAAGATAATTACCTGATATACAATTTATGAAAGTACATAGTTAAAAAAATGTGCCTCTCACTACTCCTACTTTGATTATTTAAGCTCCTATTAATTAATAAGAAAGAAAAAGAAAACACTCAATAGGGAAATGGGCAAAACTCTCTAACAGGAATTTCAAAGAAAAGGAAACAGGTATGGTCTATAATAAACACATGAAAAGATGCGTAGCTTCTTCAGTAATTAGAGAAACACAACATACAAGATCACAATGAGATTTCATTTCACATACAGATTTAAAAATAACTTTTTTTGGGACAATTGCATATACTAATGAGGATATTGAGCAATAGGAACTCTCATTTACATCCAGTGGGGATTTAAATGTGTTCTACTTTGGAAAATGGTTTGGAATTGCCTGGAAATTTGAATATTCATAGTTTATGATCCAAAAATCTACCTCTAGCTTCATACTCAAAGATTCTTACACATGTATACCAGGAGGTAAAAACTCAAAATTTTATATCTGTGCTTTTTGCAGTAGTCTCAAATTAGAAAAAAATTCAAATGTCAGTTAACTACAGATTGTGGTCTATTTCTAAGGCTGGGTGGTAGGTATGCAGGTACTTATTTTATTGTTATCCTTTACCAAGTAGATGTATTTTAGACATGTTTGCATATGTATGACATACCCCACAATAAAAATAGGTAAATCTATGCTGACCACAGCTTTCATGTCTAGAGACTCTTGAAAATATCTTATCCTTTGCTACTGGATTATTTTGGTAGGAAATATATAAAACTCCCTGTCCTAAAGTTAATCAATGTGAATGATGAGTTTTAAGTTTTGGATGGACAAGATGATAAATAATGAGAGAGGGTACTGGCTTCCCAGGGTGGGCATGGAAGGAAAGAGGATAGAAATTTAGTAGGCATCGTTTTCAACATGCTTTGTATAGTTAATTATTTCACCTAATGTGGGACTTACCTGCAGAATTGTCACAGGTTGGAAATCTCACATCAGTCAACACTTTCCTGGTGACATTAGTTTTTCATTTAAATTTTGAATGGAATGCTAGATTTTAATCACAAAATAGAAGGAAATGGAAAACAAAGACGGAGTTTGAGTTGTGGAACATAGGTGCTGAGGTTTCTCCCTAAAATTCTTTCCTTACACATATGTTGATATTCACCTCAGTTAGGTATTTGAAAAGCACATCATATTTTAGAAGTTTTTTTCTTAAAAAAGAACAGCATGTTCCTGAACTAGGCAACATGGCAGTGTTTTTCTTTCCTTATTACATGAAAATACTATTTGACACCAAAAAGCAGAGGTCTTGTTTAGGGGTACACACATGTGTGTAAAAACTATAAAACAAAGCTAGGAATAATTAAAAGAAAAGTAAGTGCAATTACTCTGACAAAGGGAGCAGGAAGGAATGATCACCGAGATTTGCTAGGTGAGGAGGGTGGTTCCAAAATATTGGCAATATTCTATTTCATAATCTAGTTGATAGGTACACGGCCATTTCTTTTATTGTTGTTTTTTATATATACACAAGAGGCCCAGTGTATGAAATTTGTGCATGGGGGAAAGGTGTCCCTCAGCCCAGCCTGTACCCTCTCCAATCTGGGACCCCTTGGGGAATGTCCGACTGCCTGTGGGATTGGGCCTAAACTGGCAGTCAGACATGTGGGATCGGGCCTAAACCAGCAGTGGGACATCCCTCTCACAATCTGGGACTGCTGGCTCCCAACTGCTCACCTGCCTGCCAGCCTGATCACCCCCTAACCACTCTGCTGCCAGCCTAATCAAAGCCTAACTTCTCCCCTGCCAGCCCAATCACCCCCAACTCCCTCCCCTGCTGGCCCGGTCACCCCCAACTATCTTCCCCTGCCAGCCCGGTTGTCCCTAACTGCCCTCCCCTGCAGGCCTGGTCACCCCCAACTGCCCTCCCCTGCTGGCCCAGTTGCCCCCAACTTCCCTCACCTGCCAGCCCAGTCACCCCTAACTGCACTCCCTTGCCAGCCTGGTCACCCCCAACTGCCCTCCCCTGCCAGCCCGGTCACCCCTAACTGCCCTCCCCTGCCGGCCTCATTGCCCCAACTGCTCCCCCCTGCTGGCCTAGTCGCCCCCAACTGCCCTCCCTGCCAGCCTGGTCACCCCTAACTGCCCTCCTCTGCAGGCCTGGTCCCCCCCAACTACCCTCCCCTGCCAGCCATCTTGTGGTGGCCATCTTTGACCACATGGGAGCAGCCATCTTTGACCAACTGGGGATGGTCATCTTGTGCGATGGTGTAAGGGTCAACTTGAGTATTACCTCTTTATTATATAGGATAAATGTTTTATGGCCTCTTTTTTACATACTATACATATATGTCACAATACAGTCGTGTATGTTTTATTTTACTTGAAGTTCCATCTAGATGCCCTCCCAAAAAGCCAAGATAAACAGAGGGCCCTCAAAGAGCAGGTACCAGAATCAAGTAGGCCAATTTGTGAGAGATTTTTCATATACCCCTGTGATCTTTTCAGATTTCAGCCTTTTAAGCTACCTCCCAAATAATGAACATTTGCTGGGCTGCTATGGTTTGAATGACAAGGGAAAGGAATACTAGAAGAGAAGCCACTGTATTTGCAACTCAGTTGGCTTGCAAGAAGTAATTTGAGAAAGAGTCCCCCACCAGCATGTCAATAAATGTAAAACAACATTTAGTCAGCAAAAGAGACACCTTAAAAGTAAGGAAGCTGTATACCAGTTTGCATGCTATAGCCCTAACTATGTCCTCTGTCTCAGAATAATTATTGAGTACCCCCTTTTGCTCTCAAAAGTGTCCCACTATGACAATAAATTATGTGGTCATTTTATACATAAAGGAAAAGATGTAAAGATACTGTAGGCAGTGAAGGACTCATCCAGGAAGACTTCACAAAAAGGGAGCATCTGGAGCTAGATGCTATGGCTCTAATTGGCAAAGAGGAATGGAGAAATTTTGTTTTAAATAAATGATCAGAGAGAAATAGAGAATGAGAGAAAGAGAGAAAGAGAGAGAGAGAGAGAAGGAGAAGGAGGAGGAGGAGGAGGAGAAGGAGAAGAAGAAGGAGGAGGAGGAGGAGGAGGAGGAGGAGGAGGAGGAGGAGGAGGAGGAGGAGGAGAAGGAGAAGGAGAAGGAGAAAAGACAGAGAGAAATAGAAAAAGGAGGAGAAATGTTTGTGTATTTCAGGGGTCCTCAAACTACGGCCCACGGGCCACATGCAGCCCGCCTAGGACGTTTATCCAGCCCGCCGGGTGCCGCTGCCTGTCCTGCTTAGCAGCCGACTCGTCCCGGGCCCGCAGTGCGCATAGGAATTTGTTCATAGTTTTTTTTGTAAACTATAGTCCAGCCCTCCAACGGTCTGAGGGACAGTGAACTGGCCCCCTGTTTAAAAAGTTTGAGGACCCCTGGTTAGCTCTGTATTAAAAAGAAATCTATTGGGAGTAGCTATTGTTTTTTTGTCTAACTTTTCTTCTGTATGAGTTTCTAAAGAGCATGCCTGAGTTTTTGTTTTGTTTTTTCACATTAATTCCCTTTTCACATGAGATAAGTAAAAGATAGATTGGAAATAGAAGTAGAGTTGATTTATAAATTAGAGAGGGGTTCATTCCAAGTCCTTCATCTTGTCCATGGAGGAAAGGATGGAATCTTCCTACCCTTTCTCATCAAGCAGCTTGTGACCTGTAATTCTTGCTATTTCTCAATATGCATTCTTGTGTCTGTGTTAATTAACAGAATGCTATAATCCATGAGCTTTCCTCTTTTGACCCTTCCAGCTGAACATATCAACATTCTCAATTTTATTAACAAAAGAAGCCATTTTTAGGTGTGATGATCACATAAGGACAAATCAAGCAAGTAGCAATTCCACAGTGTTTCTGTGAGATTTTCTCCTTCATGTGGTCTCAGCTCATAAGTCATTGTTTTTGAAAACTTTGTGCTAAGTGGACTAAGTCAAAAAGTTTTTGTTTATTTTTTTCTTTCAAAAATATCAACTTGCATATAACCATATGATGAATAAATATTTTAGGGGATGGGACAAGAAATAAAACAGAATAAAAAGGAGTGAGCAGAAGGAATAAAAGATCACACAGAAACCAGAAAACTAGAAGTTATGATGGTGTGTGTGTTGTGTTTTGTTTTGATTTCTCTTCTTGCATACTTTTCTAAACAGTGGATAAATTTGGGTAGGTCAAATCTGATCAGGATCCCACCTGCATTGTCTCTTGTGGACTTGTGAATGAGAAGATGAGGAATTGAACCAGATAGGAATCTCTTGAGGGAAGGGGATTCAAATGAACAAGTTTCAACATTCCTCAGGCAAATCCAATCCTGTGTGTATCTTAGCTTCCAGAGATTCCAGGAAAAAAAAATAAATGGTAGAGCCCTAACTGGTTTGGCTCAGTGGATAGAGCATCGGCCTGTGGACTGAAAGGTCCCAGGTTCGATTCCGGTCAAGGGCATGTACCTTGGTTGCTGGCACATCCCCAGTAGGAGGTGTGCAGGAGGTGGCTGATCGATGTTTCTCTCTCATCGATGTTTCTGACTCTCTGTCCCTCTCTCTTCCTCTATGTAAAAATCAATAAAATATATTTAAAAAAATAAAAATAAATGGTAGAGTCCCTAGGAGATAAGCAATTTATTTGATTCAAGAGAATAAGTGGAAAAAAAGGCCCAGGTTCCAGCTTTGAAACAGACATTCCTATGATACAAAACAAAGTATCATTTTCTAATTTATTCATGGTAGTCAAAATTAATAACAGCAATCAAATCATGGTTTAGCTACAGGAAAAAAATATTTTATTGTTTGCAAGTATGGTAAGCTCTGGGTATCAATTTTCTGGGTATAGGAGAATCACTCAGAATTATCCTAAAATACTACATCATATCAAAAAAGATGCTTGTCAGCCAAAAGACTCACACCACATGCATTTAAGCAAATTAATGCCAATTCTGAGGGCTCAGTAAACATTATCAGTGATGTCTTCATTGGTCATGGTTTTAAAGCTGCCATTTTTCTACATAGACAATTCAGTTCTCCCATTTAGTCTCTGTTGAGGAAGAGATAAGAATCATAAAGTCATATGTTAGATTATTCCTCAGCATTTCATGGCCAAAGGACTATGTACCCAGTACTGAAACTTATGAACATAAAGGACAGGGAAACCTACAAGAATTTCTCCCTGTTAACACAGACTCCAATAAATGTCATAGTTATTAAGATTTGGCAAGTCAAAACTTTTCAGTAAGGTAAAAGGTATAAAAAAGAATTTAGCTTGGAGCAGGGAAGAGAGGCATACAATTTGTGTTTTAAAGCATGGATGTCCACCATATACATACAATCCTTATTAAGTAGTGTGCCAAATGTTTATTTTTTCCCCAATCCTTTTCCAAATAATGGGGGAGATCAGCTCTTTCCCAGAATGAAAAAGGTGGTGATGGCGATTTTCCCTTAGGTAAACTAGCTGAGCCTGTTAGCAGAGATGCCAAAGGGAAGCCACCCAGAGACAAGGCTTCCAAGTATTAGGATGGGATTTCTTCTTAATAATCAAGTTCATTTGCTTATCTAGACAACTTTCAGCATCTCTCCTTTTTAAAACAAATACACTTGGGTGGAATGTTCATTTTTAAGTGTTGTTTACATTGGGATTAATTTTTGAGTGGTGTGTTGATAGAGATTAGTATATAGTTAAGTATATAGTTAACAGAGAATAAGGATGACTGCTTCAAATGGGTCAATTGATGGATGTGGGAGGTGAAGGTTGAGGAGAGATGACAAAGACATCAGGAGACAGCCCTAGCTGGTTTGGCTCAGTGGATAGAGGGTCAGCCTGCGGACTGAAGAGTCCCCGGTTCAATTCTGGTCAAGGGCACATGCCTGGGTTTTTGTGGGCTTGATCCTTGGTAGGGGGTGTGTGGGAGGCAGCCGATCAATGATTCTTTCTCATCATTGATGTTTCTATCTCTCCCTCTCGCTTCCTCTCTGAAATCAATAATAAATATATTTTTTGAAAGACATCAGGAGGCAGAACATGATAGATGAGAAGATGGGAGGGTGAGAAAAAGGTGAAGATTAATTTTACTGAATGAAAACTTTTATCTGAACTGGCTCTGGCCATTCCAGGAATTAGCCCATGCAATACCATGCAATATCCATTTATCTGGCAAATCTGAACACTTGGTATGTTCCAGGTGCTCAACTAAAGTCTAGGGATTCAAAATTGAACAAGACATAGTGATGGCTTATGTCACAGATTACATCCCAGAGGAAATTACATCTAAATTGAGCTTTGAAGGGCCCCCGGGGGCACGCCCCCAACGCCCTACATATACTAGGTAAGCTGCACCTGTCCGCCCGCATCCGCCTGCCCGCACCTGCCAGCTCACGGCTGCTTGCTCCTCGGCCTCCGGCAGAGAGCCCAGGGACCTTCCGGGACTTCTGCACCCAGAACCACCCATTCGGCCCCTCCACCTTTTGTTTGGGAATCATGGCGGAGAGCACAGGAGGTGGGGGAGGGGAACGGCCTGGACTTGGGGATCACAGGCCACGAGTCCTCGGAGCATAACCTGTTCCCTCTGCTGTGAGACCCTCGCCCGCCAGAGGGACCATTTGTGTTTACTTTGGGTGATAAAAAATTTGCAGTCACTCGACCAGAAACTTTTTCGCTTTGAGTGACTTATAACTCCAACCCAAGTTGTCTAATAAAATCGCCCCTCAAAGGTTTCTTTTTCTGCAGAGGCTCCAGCCCACGCCCCTCGTCTTTTGTGAGGGCGGAATGGCCAACTCGGGCCTGCAGCTGCTCGGCTTCTCCATGGCCTTGCTGGGCTGGGTGGGCCTGGTGGTGTGCACCGCCCTTCCGCCATGGCAGATGAGCTCGTGTGTGGGCGACATCATCACAGCCCAGGCCATGTACCAGGGGCTGTGGATGGACTGCGTCAGAGCACGGGAGTGATCAGCTGCAAAATGTACAACTCGGTGCTCGCCCTGCCCGCGGCCCTTCAGGCCACTAGAGCTCTAATGGTGGTGTCCCTCGTGCTGGGCTTCCTAGCCATGTTCATGGGCTTCCTAGCCATGTTCATGGCCACGATGGGCATGAAGTGTACACGCTGTGGGGGAGATGACAAATTGAAAAAAGCCTGTACTGCCATGACCGGAGACATCATTTTCATGGTGGCAGGTCTTGCTGCTTTGACAGCTTGCTCCTGGTACGGCCATGGGATTACCACAGACTTTTATAACCCTTTGGGCCCCAGGAATATTAAGTACGAGTTTGGTCCTGCCATTTTCATTGGCTGGGCAGGGTCTGCTCTGGTCCTCTTGGGAGGTGCAATGCTCTCTTGCTCCTGTCTGGGAGTGAGGGCAAAGCTAGGTATGGTGCACCCCACTCTTACGCTAAGCCAACTCTGCCAAGGAGTATTTGTGAGCTGGGATTCCATTGCCCCAGTCCTAGACACTTGAAAGGACCTGGGCCAGAGAGCTCAGCCTGTGGGCAGGATGTAGGTCATTGCAGTCCTGCACACCGTGTACAGTTCCCTGGGCGCTGGGTGGGGGAGAACAAAGGAGGGGTGGATGTGCTTTTTGTACAGTAATAAAAAGTATGTTTGGGGGGAAACATAAATAAATAAATTGAGCTTTGAGGAATAAATAATAATTCATGGGCAGTAGTATGTAGCAGGACATGACCAGCAGTGACTTCCAATTCAAGTGAACACTTACTCATTGCTTGCAGTTCTTTGACTCTTCCTCGGAGTAACTCTCTACATTTTGTCTCCTAGTGCCTTCAATATTGCCCCGTATCTAGTTACTGTCAGGAGATGACCTAGGCTCCTATTTCTCAGAGGAAAGAGGATCCACCATTCATGAAATTCTTCCATTTTCCTCTATCATCACCCATCCATATTTCCACTTCCTCATATTGTCTCATAAGAATATGTAGTCATTCTTTCTCCTTAATATAACCAAGACTGTCTTCAAATCACTGAAACCTGGACCTTTCCTATCTCATCTGGAACCTATGACACCATTATCTCAATTCTTTCCTAAGTCTCCATTCTCTTCCTTAGCCCTAATTCAGCATGAAAAACTAACAAACAAACATTTCTTCTCCTTCTTAAAAAGCAAGCACACACACACCCACACACTCACACACAAACTTATATTAAAACAACTCCAGTCTTTTTTACGCTACCTTTACTTAAATTGTTTTATTAATCCCCTCACTGACTAATCAACAAACTCTTCTGAGTTCTCATCCTAATTGAGATTTCTGCTATTAGATATTGTGGATCATTTCTTCTTTCTTGCAATGTGCTTCTTTCTAAAACATTATCTTCTTCCCAATTCTCTTACCCATAAAAGTATTCCTCCTAGATATCTTATTATTCTTTATCCTTTACATGTTTGTAGTCCCCAGAGTTCAGGTCTTGACTTGCTTCTCATTTCACTAGCTTTACCAAGTAATTTTCTTTACTTTTTATTCCCAACCAAAGTAATTTCTGTTTGATCTTCCTTCTTTATATTTATCAGTTCTAATCTTCTCTCTATAGCCAACTTACTACCATTACTCAGTGTCGGCCTTCTTTATCTATCAGCTGGTTTAGAATTGAAGCCTCTTAATGCATCTCTCTGTCTCAGTTCTGGTGACTCTCCAATTCATCTTGCACACTTTGCCAGAGTGATCTAAGTGATAAATCATATCATTTTACTCCCCTACTTAAAACACTTCAGTGGCTTCTCATTGCCTTCAGAATAAAATCCAAATCCTTATAAAAATTCTCATTGTGGCACAGAAGTTCATTTAAGATCTGTCTAAATCAGCCGTGGGCAAACTACGGTTCTATCCAGCCCGCGGAGCCGAAAGAGCGGAGGGTTCTCTTGCTCTCCCCTCCGCTCCTTTACTTTGAATTTATATTAGTTTACACAAACACTCCATCCATGCTTTTGTTCCGGCCCTCCGGTCCAGTTTAAGAACCCATTGTGGCCCTTGAGTCAAAAAGTTTGCCCACCCCTATAAATCTACTTTTCTAACATATTTTCCCCTTTCTTTATCTTCTAAGCACACAGTTGGGGAAATATATTTTATCATTCTTCAACCATGCCATAATTTTCACACCTTGTGCCTTTGCTTCTGCTTAAATTTGAGTCTGGAATGCCTTTTCTGAATTGCTCTACCTGAAAAAATTAAACTTATTCTTCAAAATAAAAACTAATTACATCTTCTCTGAAGCATTTCTTGATATTTCTCCTTATTCTCTTCACCCTGCAAAAACACAGTTCCTAGGCAAATTTAGTTACTCTTCCTTCTTTGCTTCTACAGTATTTAATTCCTTTTACTACTTATAGCTCTTATCACATTGTTTCATGGTCATATGATAGCTGTTACTCCTGGGAAATTAAGGACCTAACCCAGCAAGGCATGGACTGTTGATGTCACACCTGGAACACCAATGATCTAGGCCACTTAAGCTAGTGAATCATCTCCTATGCTATGTCTTGTGGTGAGTATCATTCTGTGGGAAGGGAAAGAAGTAGATCTGATAACCTCTGAAAGTCTCTGTCTGTACTAACATGATTCTATGAGTAATTTCTTTCACCACTGCTTCACCACAGAATCCACATAGCTGATGCCTTTGTTTTCCAGAGTCTACCTTGGGAGCAGCAGCAAGAAAAACAGCAACTCTTTTACCACATCACAGGCACCATTATTAAAGGTGACATCTTGATAGTGTTCAGGCTTGCCATCATTCCCAAATGCCTAGAAAAGCAGAACCATATTTTTAGGGTTGTCCCATACACTGAATTGTTTTGAAAAGGGTCACAGTTATATGAGTGTTTGGGTTATCTGAAAAGTGATTTAGTATGGCTTACAGAGTAGTGGAAATGAATTTATTGTGCTTGATTGGCCTGTCAGTTCAAAAGATGTTCCTAAAGATCAATCCTCATATAAAAGTGCTTCTGAAGTCTAAAATGCTAATTTCTTTTCTAAAATACAAATTGAAATGGAAATGTAGTTAAAAAGCTAGTGAGATTATGTTTTGGTCTAGTTGCAGGTACTAAAAACACAATTGGGCATCTATGATGCACCAGTTAAGTAAAATGTAAAAAGATACAGGCTTGTGGAAATAGCACTGTTGTTTAAGCATTTAGGCTCCATGGATAAATTCTTGGATAAAATTCTTTTAAGCAATAGTTTTATAATATAGAATAAAATTTGTGGGCCCAGAGTGAAAAATATGTGATCCACACAAAATGGTAGCAGTTTCAACTTGGAAATTTTACCCTGTTCTTTTGGGGAGATGGTGGAGTAAAGGATGTTAGAAAATATGGTCTGAAAGTTAGAAGGAGCTTAGGTCTCTAGTATAGTTCTTCTCTAACTGCTTATGTGATTTAGAGGAAAGCTGCTTCCTGGTCCTCATATTCTCTAAAACAGTATGGATGAATACATCTGCTTCACAAAGAGGTATGGGTAAGTATAAGTGAAATGGTGGTTGCCTTGGTTCTTAAGAGAAGCCACACACTATACGGCCTATATATTTGTGCCTCTATTGTATTATTTATTCATCCAGAAAATAGTCATTGAGCACCTACTATGGATCAATCATTATTCTAAGTATGAGGATGAGTAGAGAGCAAAAAAGAGAAAAATCCATTCTGTTTAAGAGCTAACATTTTACGGCAAAAAGAAAAACAAACAACAAACAAAAGAAAGAAGTAAATTACATATTAGAAGATGAGAAGATGGTAGGTAGTATGGAAAAATATAAAACAGGGAAAAAGGAAGTCTGGGGTTGGAGAGAGATTTCAGTTTTGAGTATGAGGCTCAGGCAGACATCACTGAGAGGGTGACATTTGAAAAGCACTTAAGGAGGTGAATGAGATAAGATGTGAACCTTAGGACACCTGGAGGAAGAACATCCTGAGCAAAGGGCACACAGGTGTGAAGGGCTTGAAGTGGTAGCACAACTGTGTGTTCAAGGAACAAACAAGCCAAGGTAACTGGATGGTAGAAGGAAGGTCAAAGAGTTAGCAGAATGTTAGCTGCACAGAACCTTTATTCCATTGTAGGGATTTGCTTCTCTGAGGGCGATGGGGAGCCACTTGGGGGCTTCAAGCAGAGGAGGAACATGGTCTGATTTGCATCTTTTTTTTCCATACACAAGGTCATTTATTACAGTATTAGAAAATTTAGAACATACTTAAAACTCAAATGTCTGTAAATATCATTATTAAAATTAGGCAATGGTAATAAATGATATTAATAATTGTTCAAATAAAAATTGAGAGATGAGGCAAGAATCATTATATTGAGAGAAATGTATTATAGACTTGCATCTTAAAGGTATCCCTTTGGCTGTTGTTTTAAAAATTAGTTATTGAGGACCTGCCCAGGTAGAAATAGTTAGGAGGCTGTATATCAGTGCAGTCAGTGGTTAAACAGGGGTGGGCAAACTTTTTGACTCAAGGGCCACAATGGGTTCTTAAACTGGACTGGAGGGCCGGAACAAAAGCATGGATGGAGTGTTTGTGTGAACTAATATAAATTCAAAGTAAAGGAGCGGAGGGGAGAGCAAGAGAACCCTCCGCTCTTTCGGCTCCGTGGGCTGGATAGAACAGCCGAACGGGCCGGATCCGGCCCGCGGGCCGTAGTTTGCCCACGGCTGGGTTAGAACCAGGTAGGTAGCAATGAAATCAGTAAGAGGTGGTCAGATACTGAGTATATTTTATTGGTAGAGATCACAGGATTTCCTATTGGTATGAACTTGGGGGGAGGGGCAGGTAAGAGAAAGAAAGGAGCCAAGATTGACACTAGCTTTTATCCAGGCAAACGGAAGAATGTATTGGCCATTATAAACCCACTGATGTAACATTAGTTTACTTTGGGAAAACTTAAGGCAAATAATTTAACATGACCTCTTCTTCTACATTTGTAAAACTTGTCACCTGAGAATTTTTGAAGATTTTGATTGAAAAAAATGCTATAAAATAATTTTTCTTGCACATGTATATTACTTTAAAAAGTTCACTTGATCCTAATAAAATATTTATGATGTAAAAAAGTTTTTACAAAAAATATCCTTGAGAAAGAGACAGGAGGGTATTATTACCCAGGTTTTACAAATGAAGAAACTGAGGCCCTGAGAAATTTTCATGAAGCTAATAGTCAGTTCTTTCTACCATAAACACTGCATCTCTCATCTCATGAAGCCTCATGCATGATACCTCCATAACAGTAATGATTTTTACATGGAAAGACTCTCGGGTTTTAACAACTAATGAAGCCCTCATCTAGAGACCATAGATTATTATTATCTATACTAATAAAAGGATAATATGCTAATTAGACCGGGAGACCTTCAGGACGTCCTTCCGAACGAAGCCATGGTGGCGGGGCCGAGGCAGAGGCGGTTAGGGGCAATCAGGCCAGGAGGGGAGGGCAGTTGGGGGTGATCAGGCCAGCGGAGGTGGGGCAGTTGGGGGCGAGCAGGCCAGCAGTGGGGAGCCAGTTGGGGGTGAGCAGGCTGGCAGGCAGAGTGGTTAGGGGTGATCAGGCAGGCAGGCAGGTAAGAAGTTAGGAGCCAGGGGTCCTGGATTGGGAGAGGGATGTCCCAGATTAGAGAGGGTGCAGGCCGGGCTGAGGGACACCCCCATCCCCGTGCACGAATTTCGTGCACTGGGCCACTAGTAAGACAATATAATGCCAGGTTTCTTTCTTTAAATTCTATTTCCCCACCCTTCAAGTTAGCATCTTTAATCTGCTACTTTTGTTGTTCCCTCTGTATTAAATCTAAAATGTGAAAGTTGGCTTGAAATGCAAATGATGTTTTAACATCTTTCCAACAAATACTTCTTCCTATACTATATATGCTTGAGTGTGTGTGTTAAATAGATTGAATTTCAGTTTTTTCTCCTTTTCAATTGTCTACTTGCTATTTTAGAATGTTCTGAAAGGCGTCAAGTTTTGCTAGAAGAGAAAGTTTATAACAATTTGTATTTCCTCTACTGTGGGGCAAAGAAAACCTTAAATGTTGGTTTTATAGTCTTCTCTACTCTTGAGGGAATTTAGGTATGCGGAGTTTTGGCTGAGATAGGAAAGGAACAGCTCAGAGGTGGGGACTGCTGCTTAAAATGTTCCTTTGTTTAATTTTTTTCCTGTTATTGTATATGAAACTTTGATACCCTCCTGACTTTCCATTCCAAAGGCACACTCCAGTGCAGGTGCCAATTGTGGTTACTGCCTAGATGAGGAGTATATGTACATGACTACTGATATTTATGGGGCTCAGAGTGAAAGCAGAGGGGCTTTTGTGAAGAAGGTTGAATTATGAGATTAAGATGATTGCCTTGTTAGGATAAGCTGTAATTCTTTGTCACCTTTGGGTGAAGGACATCCTGTTGGGAAATTCAACAATGGAGATTTTCAGGTTCGATACAAATAAGCATAAAGCAGGGTAGTAGCAGCCCAAGAACTGAGTGGAAACTCGGAGGATATGGATTCTAAACTCAGTCTGTGTTCACTTGCTTTGTAAGCTGAGGAAAGTTGCTTTAAATTTCCTTCACTTCTGTTTCTTATGCATTGAGTGAATATGCCACAAGGACAGGTGTTATGTAAATACAGAGATATCATAATTTCTCAAAAAAAATACATGCTTTATTTAAGCAACGGGGCCCTATTTGATGTAGACAGGGTGAGAATCAGAACTCCTGGGTCTCGCTGCAAATTGTTGTTCTAAAAAAGGCACTTTCTTTGGCTTTCAATACATTACCCAAATACTGTGCAGAGCCAGTGCTATCTCTTTAATGGAAGAGTTGGGAAATCCTTTTTATTTTCTCTCCCTGAGATATCCCTCTGAAATGATGGACTTATGGATCTGCTGGGTTGGCCACTTCTAGTATGTTGAACAGCAAATCCCATTATTAACTTGCTAGATTCGTGGCCCATATTCTTCCCTATACCACCACTCCAGTCCCTCCTACACACATACCCCAAACCTCCTCACACTGATCATTTGCCTGACTTAGCTATACACTGTGATTTGAGGGGTACCAAAATGATTCATATTGCCATATATATGAACCCCTAACCTTTTATCCTGTTATGACATTGAAACCTGTTATTAAAATGGAAAGCACTTTATCACCTTTACTTCACTTTTACTTAAAAGTGATAATGATATAAAGTGCTTAAAATATTACCTGATACATAATAAACACAGCTTCTATGAGTATTATTGGTAGTCAATCTCTAGCTAGAGCCATAAGAAATGGTGCAGAAGTAGACAAACTGTGATGGTGAAGACAGATAGGCAAACCATATATTTTTACTGACCATTTATGAATGTATTAAGTTAATTTTATTCTGATCCTGCTAATTTAAAAAATGATAACAGCCAACATCACAATAGCTGTCAGGTGTGAATGCTCTGTCTCGAACCATAAATATATAGGTCACATAATAGAGTTGTATCTTGGTCACATTGCATAATAAAGTTGCAGCTGCTTGGTTATTTCTTGGTACCAGAAATCCGTATGTACAAGTATAGGCACCTGATATTTTAAAAGTCACTTTGTAGCAAAAAGGGTAGATAATTGCTTTTTTTAAATCAATAAAAATTATACCTATT
Source organism: Plecotus auritus (assembly GCF_963455305.1). Lineage (NCBI taxonomy): Eukaryota > Metazoa > Chordata > Mammalia > Chiroptera > Vespertilionidae > Plecotus > Plecotus auritus. The sequence goes on along the minus strand of NC_137771.1, from coordinate 86,975,493 downwards.
TTTGTCAGATTGGCAAAAAACGTAATATGTTTTTTGGTAAGCTGTATAATCTTAGTAATTTGTTTATATGTGCCATGTAATGCAAAAGGTTGAAAATCGGTACTGCAGACAGACCATTCGAATCACTCTGCTGCTAATGACTGGAGTGACCTCTAGTGGTGCTGAATTTTTCATACTGGGGAAAAAAAGGCACCCAAATAAAAGGTCACTGTTAGCATCATCTTTTAGTACTTCACTTGTAAAATCAAAATTCAGAAGTTGATTAAATGGAAACAAATGTAGTGTTTCATTGAAATGACTGATTTCATGATGAAAACTTTACCTCCACAGAGTGGTTTCAATAATCCCTTCTGAATATCACCACATCCTCACTTCCATTTGAGTTTCTGCTTATTACTATTAAGCGATGAGAGTCATTCTTTCACATTCAGTTAAAATGTGTTGAGTGCCTCCCATGTACCAGACACTGTGATAGACAGAAAGTACATATAAATAGGAAACATGGCCAGTCACCTGCCCTCAGGGTTGTCTTATTCAGGGTGCGGTGAGGGGGAAATGAGAGAGAGTTTGAAGAGGGAGGAAAGAGCTCTAAAAAAGTATCTACTTCTTAAAACATACTAAAATAGATGTCAGTACAAAGAATTACCAATGTTTTCTGGCTTTGTAGACAACCTTTCTTTTTTTCTCATAGGAGAAGAAACAAACCCTCATTGAATAAAGCAGAGTAAAGCATGTGTATCCATTGAGAAAAAAGAGAATTCTCTCCCATGGGCTAGGAAATGTTGGTTGAGAATAGAGCCAGGTAAGAAAAAAAAAAGCACTTTGTTATGGTTTAAAAAATATCAATGTGAAATTTAGCAAAATTCAAACTTTAAAAAGTATTTATTTAAATTATTTTAAATTTTTTATCTTTATTCAGTAAGCATATCTCACTTATTTTCTGGATAATCCTACTATCAAATAAACTTACTGTTTCTTATAAAATCAATGAATTAAATAGGTAAGTGAAATGATAATCTTATACCTTTATATAACTTTTTTAAGATCAAAAGTCACAAAAATATTTTGTCAGATCCTATTTTATTTTGTAGAATATTGGCAATATGTGTCTAGTTTGTGTCTAAAAAAGTAAGATTCCCAAAGACAATGTTAATGCTCTGATATAATGCTCATATTTTAAGTATTTTTATCTGATGGCTATATTAAACTAAAGAATATTCTTAGCTACCCACACAAATTATGATTGTCTCTTATTTCTTCACTTACTCTTCATGAAGATTTTAGTGATATCTAGTTGACAAGCTAATGGCTTTATCACAAAGAGCTATTCAGAGTTGGCAGAAACTTAGAAATTCCTCAAGCCTAATTCAAGACGAAAGGCCACAGAATAAATTCAAAAAGCTTCCAATTCTCCTTTATAACAAATTTATTTGGTAGTATGTAGAAGATTCACTCCAGATACAATGTCACTGGAATTTTCCTGAAACACTGGGTTCCATCATTATGAATTCTGCTCCATTTCTTTTTAGAGTGTCTACTTAGTGTCATTTATGTTTATTCTATATGTCCTGGGTATATAGAAATAGTCCTATAGAAGCATACAAAAAAATTTATTTTAAATGTATTTGTTGATTTATTCTTACTTATTTTTTCTTTATTCTTTACTTCTTACTGTATTTCTTTATCATTTTATTCTTCACTATTTATGTCTTACCTTGTTTATTCTTAGCTGGTCTTCAGTTTGAATAAGCTTTAATATATTCCACATCTCAAAGATGTTGACTTCTACAAGATGGGACTGGGTCTGATTAGGATGGAAAGAACAGTTCATAAAGAAACACTACAGGTAAGATTTATAGGGAAAAAAGTTGAAAATTAGAATGTTATCTGCATCTGTAGAGTCTGAGATTTCTCATTGTCAAATTTTATTGATTCAATTTTTTGTTTTACATTTAAACTATAATAAAAGTCTTTCATAGGCAATTAATATTCTTAACTAAGATTGAATGGTGATTTTTTACATAATTGAACAGCTCATACTTTTTAAAGCATTTGTACTAATCAGTGGGCTGAGAGTAAATTTATTTTCTACATTACTTTCAATTATTTATAGTTAAATGTTACCACTTAAAACATCCATAAGCAGGTATATAAAACAAACAAACAAAAAAGAGAGGTTAGTTGACAACACAGGTTTAGAGATAATATATCATGATAAGTGTGATACCTGTATATCTATTTGTTACTCCAGAGAAAAATGTTGGGTGTGTAATGCTATTATGTGCAATTTAAAAGTAAGTAGATGTAGCTTCAAAAAGCTTCAAAAATGTTGGAAGATACAATAATTATAATTATGCCTTTGAAGCTTTGCAACCAAGTGTATTCTTTCATGCTGTTCAGTTGTATCCACATGCCATTTGCATCATCTCCCTTTGAGTATTAAAAACAGTTTTGAGCTTCTTTGTCCCTTGGCTAATTGTTAAACTCAGCAGTTTACTCTCACCTCATGTTAGGACATAGTGTCAGGACGTAGTGTCATCTATTAAATCAGATTTGGTGACTGAGGGACAACCTTGACACTAGTCACCAGAGAGCACCCAATGCAAAAGCCAGCATATGTGGGTGATATGATGATGATTCCCACATTGATTCAATAATGCCATCACATAAGAATAAATTCTCATTAATACATGTCTCACAATAGAAATGGGAGGGGAAAATAGTTCCAGCTTAAAATTAAATTAGGAAACCACTTTACACATTTCTAAGTATCAGAGTTTCAAAGCTCTTTAAGTCAATTATGAGAATTCTCATCACTCCATCCCTACCTACTACATGATTTTAGTTAACACAGTCAAGAAAGTTTGGGTAGAATTTTGGGGGAACTTACATTGAATTAGGGCTACTATTTTTAGGAATACTTTTGGGTACTAGGTCTTAATATAAGGGAAATTTCTTTTTATTTTGTCTACAAACTTTTAGACTTTCTATACTTAACACTTCCATTTAGCTACAATTGAATTGTGTCTCACCTCTGAAAGTGTAGCTAGGATGTGACAAACAGCATTTGACATCCACTTTTCTTTCTGAGCCTGTTCCACTTACAGCTGTTCTGAAGAACATATTTCATTTTGGGAAGTGAACACAGCTGTTATGTAAAGTCTGATTGATGGGAGTTAAGGTGGGCAGAAGTCATCAAAATCTGAAGATGAAGTGTTTGAAAGGGAAGGAATGTATTATCATTAAAGAGGTGGGAGGATAGAGTTGCTTGCTCTAACTAAATGGTGGGTTAGAAGCACCAGCCTCTGTTATACATCCCAAGAACTGAGCCCAGTGTCCCCAAGAACTTGCTCTGCTATGCTCACCTCCTCAGAATATATTAAAGCCACTTGCTGGAAGAAGTCTCCTTCAGTAATCTACATAAAACAAACAAACAAATGAGTAATCTAGTCACAAGCAAAGCTTGTTTGGTTATCTCCCTGTATATCTCACTAGACTGAAATATTAGAACACTCAAAGGAATGACTTCAGCATCTCAGAGCCAAAATGAATGTAGGCAATGAGAGAGAGAAAATATTCAGCCTCACTATTATGTGTATTCTAACATCTCTCTCCCTTCTGCTTCATCTGTTTCCTTCATACTGACTCTCTCACAATTCTAATTGTCAGTCTCCCTCATGCACAGATACAGGTACTCATATGTTTATCTCTACACTTTCTCTTCTGTATGAAATATATGCTGCAGAATCACTCTCCTGAGAGAGGAACAACTATTGGCTCATTAAAAAACCTATAGTTGTCTTTTTTATCCAATCATCTTTCTAAGGATACTTCAGTTGTTTTCATGTCTTGGCCACCATGGATAATGCTTTAATAAACATAGGGGTGCATATATATCTTTTTGAATAAATGTTTTCAAAAATTTTAGGTAGACACCCAGAATGGGGGTTGCTGGGTCATAAAGAAGATGTGGTACACATGCACAATGGAATACTACTCCGCCATAAGAAAAGATGAAATACTGCTATTTGTGACAACCTGGATGGACTTTGAGAATATCATGTTAAGCAAAATAAGTTAGTGAGAAAAACCTAAGACCCATATGATTTCAATCATATGTGGGATTTAATACGGAAAGTAACAAATGAACAAACAGTAAAAACAAACAAATGAAAACTCATAGATACAGAAAACAGTATGTTGGTTACCAGAGGGAAGAGGGTGGGGGATAGTAAAGGTTAAAGGGGGCCAAATATATGGTGATCAAAAATGATCTGACTTTGGATGGTGGGCACACAATGCAATATACAGATCATATATCATAGAATGTACACTTGAAACCTTATTAACCAACTAGAGGCCTGGTGCACAAAATTTGTGCACTGTGGGGCATCCCTCAGCCCAGCCTGCACCCTCTCACAGTCCAGGACCTCTTGGGGGATGTCCGCCTGCTGGGGATCTGGCCAAAGCTGGCAGATGGACATCCCTCTAGCAGTTCGGGAGCCCTCTTGCAGTCTGGGACCCCTCACTCCTTACCGCCCACCTGCTCACTGCTCCTTACCACTAAGCTCACTGCTCCTTAGTGCTGCCATGGAGGCGGGAGAGGCTCCCACCACTGCCGCTGCACTCGCCAGCCATGAGCCTGGCTACTGGCTGAGCAGCGCTCCCTCCTGTGTTGAGCATCTGCTCCCCGGTGATCAGTGCGCATCATAGCAACCAGTCATTCAGGTTGTTCCGCTGTTCAGTCCATTTGCATATTAGGGTTTTATTATATAGGATGTCACCCCAATAAATGTAATAAAAGAAAAAAATTTTAAAACCCTACAGTTATAAATTTTATTCCTACTCATTAAAGTTCCCAATCTTTCTCATTAATTTCCTAGTTGGCTATAGGCCTAAAACACTGGGACATAACACAGAGGATCTGTGAATAAAGCAAAAATAAAACTTATCCTTACTTAAATAATTTTAAATATTTTCACTTAAATAATCTCGTTTGTCAGGTCTAGCTTCTAGCCTTCTAGCAAAGGTGAGACTTTTTTTTTTTTCATAAAGTACTTGGAAAGGAAAACTGAATTTTGAATGAGGGTTTATTCTGACCATATTGTGGTGTTCTTATCTGTCCAATGACACTTTTAATAAAGATAGCTCACCAAACCCATCATACTGATGAAAAACACTTAATTGATAAACAATAATGCAAATAGCATGTATGTGTGGAGATGCATATGCATATATATATCACAGAAGTGCTAGAGCCAAGAACACAAATCTTGATTTAAATATTAGTTAGGCAAAGAAAAGCTCCTTTTGTGAGAAAATGACCCTGAAATACATTTTTCCAGGGAAAAACTGGAGTTACCAATTGCTAGCATTCACAAGAAGCCTGATAATAATAAAATGTCTATTCTTTGTTTTCAAAATATCTCTTGACACCTAGTGTGTTACATAGAGAAGGCTGGGAATCCTTTTGCACACTGTTCCGTCAATATAACAGAAAGTATCCATCAGCTGTGACAGTGACTCTATTGATGTGGCCTTGGTGGAATGCTAAGAACAATCCTCTCTGTAAAAAGATGAAAAACAAAAGCCTTGAGCGGGGAAAGATTGCACATTCCAAGAATATTAGCTAATTTCCTGCAACACAGCACAATGAAAGGCCATGTGGACAGTGTGTGTTATTGTGCTTTATCTGTGAAAAAGAATAAAAAAAGAAGCAAAAACATCACCATATCTTCTGGAAGCCAGACAGAATTCTGAGTTAAACAGTAATTTTGAGCAACTTTGAAAAGATCATCAATATTATATGCTATTTTAAACAACAAAAACTTTCTTTTTTGTACCTCTAGCAATCTTACATTTTAATGACACAGACTCAAAATAGCACAACACATATTTCTAGGTTTTGGTCATTAAAATTCTTAATCTGTATACTACTAGCCTCAAATGACCAACTTGAGAAAATAAACCAAACACGATGACTTTCTTATTCTAACTATTTCTGTGTTTTGTTTTTTGAACTTCTCTTCCTACAATTTCAACCAAAGATAGCCTAAACAAAGAAAATCCAGCCATTTGCCCAAGTTTTTCAAGCCAAGCTTGCATAAATCAAGTTGAAAGTGACCTGATTCCCTGTTTCACCAAGAGGGATTTAGTGGTGTAGCTAAAATGTGACCTCCTGTATAAATGAGCAATAGGATGGGCCAGAAAAATTACAAACCAGTAAATCATGGTTTACCATAGAAACAACAGGAAGTATCTATGAGGCTGTTTACAGCTTATCAAGCTGACTAATATAAAATTACATATGTGACTTACCTTGACAATAGTATAAACTCTGGCATTTCCTTCCACTGCAGTAGAGTTTACGGTGCCCTTGACCCAAGGAAGCAGTAGGGAAAGGCACAGGCTTTGCTGATAGACAGACTGAATCCCCAAACAACCATTTCCCAGCTGAGTGGCTTTGGAAATTTCTTATTGAATCTGAACTTCTTTATTGTAAAATGGGTAGAAAAATCTACATCTACTATCAGTGCGTAAGAAACAAGAAACAGCCCTAACTGGTTTGGCTCAGTGGATAGAGCATCGGCCTGGGGACTAAAGGGTCCCAGGTTCGATTCCGGTCAAGGTCATGTATCTTGGTTGTGGGCACATTTGCTGTAGGAGGTGTGCAGGAGGCAGCTGATCGATGTTTCTCTCTCATCGATGTTTCTAACTCTCTATCCCTCTCCCTTCCTCTCTGTAAAAAATCAATAAAATATATATATTTTTTAAAAAAAGAAACAAGAGACAATATACAAAAATTACCTAGAATACATCTTTAACCATTAAAATTTCAGCCATGATTGAGAGCATTATAGATATTGAGCTACGGAAGATATAATGGCAGAAGATTTTGTTGAGGACACAAGTAGAATAGGGCTGGGATTTAGAATAAATCAAATATTAAGGTAGGGAAACCAGATGATAGAGATTTTATAATATAGTATACATTGTCTTAAACCAGAACTGCTCTAATGTAGTCTTATCACATCTCAGATACATTTCCAAAAGGCCCTTCTAGAATAGGCACACATTACAGAATCTTAAGTGTCTACAACATATCATTTCAGAATATAATAAAAATGGTTCAGAGAAACCAAGATGGTGGCATAGGTAATCACCTATACTTGCTGCCTCTCACCACCACATCAAAACCACAACTAAACGGCAGAACCACTACCATCCAGAATCGCAGGAAAGCTGGCTGAGTGGAAGTTCCACAACTAGAGAGGTGAAGAAAGCGCAGTGAGACTGGTAAAAGGTGCAGAAGCGTGGAGAAGCGTGGCACCTGGATGTGCTGCTCTTTTAACTGGGAGGGAGATACAAGCTCCCGCTTGCTCTGAAATCCAGTTCCGGGTGAGACTCTGGAGGACCCAGGCACATATACGGGGTGAAACTGGACTGTCTGGCATTGGGACAAGAATGCGAGGGCGGCTTACTCTTAGAGGTGCTCAAAGCGATCATTGTTCCTGCACAGGGGCGCAGGACACGAAGAACCTGGAACTTCTCCGGTTCAGGGCAGCCATTGCTGTTTGCTCCACCATGGTGATTCCCAGAGACCCCGCCCCACCCAATTTACAACCACAGGCAAGCTGTGCACATCAGCTTTTGCATATGAATGGCCTGTCCTTTCGCCTACACGCTGGGCCTCATCTGGGCACTTCCAAACCCCATACAAAGAGGAGGAATCTGCAGATGTCTTTGTAGCTCCTTCTGGGCGGCCCCAGACAGTGGCTGACCTTGCACCTCCTTGGAGATCCAAGAGCCAGTGTACCCAGTGGTCAGAGTGAGACCATACCGGATTACAGTTCCTCAGACCCATAAGAGACACACTCAAGGGGCAGACTCAGTGAGCACCAAAGCCCTACTGAAGCAAGTACTGCCCCATAAGGGTGTCTCCTGAGCAACAGATCTTCCAGTGTAGACACAGCTGGTCATCACAGCCAATTGGCCTGGAGGTCAATTCCTCCCAGTGATACCAACAGCAATCAAGGGTTAACTACAACAAGACTGTGCAAACAGCCCACAAAGGGGTGCACCATGAGCGTCCACCTCAGGTGACTGGGGAGGTTGAGCCATTGGGCCTTATAGGACACCAACCACACAAGGCCACTCTATCAACTCAAGGAGACTTAGCAGCTACCCAGTACATAGAAACAAACACAGGGAAGCAGCCAAAATGTGGAGACAAAGAAACCAGTCACAAATGAAAGAAATGGATGAAAGTAAACTACTGGATATAGAGTTCAAAACCACGGTTATAAGGTTACTCAAGAAACTTCTAGAAACCTCTGAGAAATTTAGTGAGACCCTTAAGGATATGAAAAAGGACCAATCAGAAATTAAGCATACATTGACTGAAATAAAGAATAATATACAGAGATCGAACAACCGACTAGAGGATCCCAAGAATCAAGTCAAAGATTTCAAATACAAAGAAGCAAAAACACCCAACCGCAAAAGCAAAAAGAAAAAAGAATCCAAAAATATGAAGATAGTATAAGGAGCCTCTGGGACAACTTCAAGTGAACCAATATCCGAATTATGGGCGTGCCAGAAGAAGAGAGAGAGCAAGATATTGAAAACCTATTTGAAGAAATAATGACAGAAAACTTCCCCCACCTGGTGAAAGAAATAGACTTACAAGTCCAGGAAGCACAGAGAACCCCAAACAAGAGGAATCTAAAGAGGACCACACCAAGACACATCATAATTAAAATGCCAAGGGCAAAAGACAAAGAGAGAATCTTAAAAGCAGCAAAAGAGAAACAGTTAGTTACCTACAAGGGAGTACCTATATGACTGTCAGCTTATTTCTCAACAGAAACTATGCAGGCCAGAAAGGAGTGGCAAGAAATATTCAAAGTGATGAATAGCAAGAACCTACAACCAAGATTACTCTACCCAGCAAAGCTATCATTTAGAATTGAAGCTCAGATAAAGAGCTTCACAGACAAGAAAAAGCTAAAGGAGTTCATCACCACCAAACCAGTATTATATGAAATGCTGAAGGGTAGTCTTTAAGAAGAGGAAGAAGAAGAAAAAGGTAAAGATAAAAATTATGAACAACAAAATGACAACAAATACATACCTATCAACAAGTGAATCTAAAAATCAAGTGAATAAAAAATCTGATGAACAGAATAAACTGGTGAATATAATAGAATCAGGGGCATAGAAAGGGAGTGGATGACAATTCTCAGGGGGATGGGGGTGTAGAGGGTGCCAGAAGAGATTGGACAAAAATCTTACACCTATGGATGAGGACAGTGGCAGGGGGTGGGGAGGGGAGGGTAAGGGGATGGGATGGGGTGGGAACTGGGTGGATGGGAGCTATGGGGGAAAAAAGAGGAACAGCTGTAATAATCTGGACAATAAAGATTTATTTAAAATAAATAAAATAAATAAATAAATAAAATAAAATAAAAAATGGTTCAGTAAAGAGGAAACTATCATCCACAATCAAGAGAAAAGACAATCAATGGAGACTGGGGACTCCAACATGGATCAGATATTGGAATTAGCAGGCAAGGAATTTAAAGCAGATATTTCAACTATGCTAAAGTATGTAAGAGTGCTCAAAATGAAAGAAAAGATAGGAAATATGGAAGAGAAATTAAAACTAGAAAAAATGGAAATTTTAGAACTAAAAAAGCTGAAATGAAAAACTCAATGAGTTTATAGCATATTGGAAATTACAGAAGAATTACTGATCTTTAATGCAAATAAACAAATTATTCAATCTGAAGAATAGAGAGAAAAATATGATTAAAAATAATGAATAGGGCTTCAGGAACTCATGGAACAATATCAAGAAGTCTAACAGAATTTTTTGACTCTAATAATGAGAGGAAAGACAGAATGAGGCCCCCTAAAAATAATTTGAATAAATAATGGTTGAAATTTTTCTATATTTGTGAGACAAAATCTGTAGATTCATGAATCTCAGTCAACCCTGAGTCTAAGTGATAGAATATAGGGGCTCATTGTACACATATTTCAACTTTTCTCTGTTTGAAAATTTTCATAATAAAATGTTGAAGAGTGACATATAAACTCATCAAAATGAATACTTAGATCATATATTATATATTACATTAATTATATCACTTTTTGAAAGTAATCTAATTCTAGACTATATAAAAATATTCAAGCTTCAAGCATTAATTGAAAGGTACAATCAATATTCAATACCTTTATGTTTTCTACTTATAGAGGTAAAGTGTGGCACATGGAAAAGGGGGCAGATGATTCACATAATCTGCCCTAGGTTCTACTCCCAAATAATCCATCAACTCATGAATCCTGTCACTCAGTAAAAGCTCTTTATCTCATCTCATGGGTAAATGTACATCTGCAAAAAAAGGTTTTGTTTTTTTAAGGCAAGAATGGGGAGGTGGGTACAGTACCCCATGCACAACTACTTCCTTCCCGCTCTTGTGGTGGTGATCTGTACAGTATCAGCAGGAGTACGTATTAACAGATACACCAGAGCCCAATCATTTAGCACTGTATGTGGGCACCAGATGATACTACTCTTCAGAAGGTTAGTGTCCTACCTCTGTCATTAATAGTTGTGCTGCTATACGTAAGCCCCTCAATTTACTCAAAACTCAATTTTTCTGAATATGCATAGTTTAAGAAAATAATTCCTCACCCCGACCCACGTTTTCTCAGCGCACCTCTCGGCCTCCACTGTTGCTAAGTGGCCTTGGATACCGGGCCTTGGGATGCTGGGATGTGGCTGGTGAGGATGTTGGTCACCTGGCCTCAGGTAACCAGGAATAAAGAGCTTGGGAATACCATTCTTTTCGATACATGCAGAAAGGAAATATTTACTACCAACAATGGTTACAAATCCATGCAAAAGAGACTCCGGGGCCTTTGGAAGATTCAGAGCTTAAAAGAGAATTATATCTGAGAAGTTAATTGGGCTGAACCTCTGGATTTCAGCTGGACCAAAGGGAAAATTTACTGCAGTTGAGTGTGAGGTCCTGAAGAAATACCTTGACTCAGTGGATACATCCTTGTGATGCTAGGAGAGGGCGGGGAATCCAGTTTTGACACCAGTATTAATTTTCTCGTGGAAGAACATGGAATCATGGGTAATAATGATTCTGTGATTAGAAATGTGTAATTATTTCCATCCTAAAGAAGCTCTGGAGTCCAAAGGAGTCTTGAGCAGGGCAATCAGCCAGGCTGCGTGGGAGGCCGTGTCTGGAACACTGAAGAGAGCAGCGAAACAGGCCAGGCGCTCACCTTTGTATGTCCTCTCGGTGCCACCTGGAGTGTCATGACAGCAGCAGTGGCTGTTCTGTTTCCCACTTAACAGACCCATCTAGCTTTCTATCACTCAAAGAACCACAGTGGGAAGCTGGCAGTGCTGGGCTCATGTCACATGTTTAGTGACCAACATTTGGGAAAGAAGAAAACAGCCAAATCATGGATGTTGTTTTCCAGTGGTTCACAACAGAAGACATCTGCCTAAACTAAATTGAGGCTGAGGACCCAGAGTTGTCCAACTCCATGATGCTGCCTGACATAGCCACCCTGTCTGAGTGCCTTCGAGTGGGTCTCCAGGGTGCCGAAGAGAACCCCTGGGACTTCACCACCCTCTTCAACTTGTCCATTTACCTGCTGGATACCACTTCCTTCCCCAAGGTCCTCAGGCACACAAACAACTAAATGTGAAACATGATCCTCTCCAGTTCATCCAACCTCAGTTTCAGCCAGCCCTTCAGCCAGTGGTTTTCCATCCCAGTGTCAGGGAACTGTCACCTCCTCTGCTGGAGCTGTGTGACTTAGATGAGACCTTCTCCTCTGAGAAGGCAGAGCTTGCTCAGATTACCAATAGGTATACTGCAGAGGACCTGGAATTCCATGCCAGAAAGGATGCTGATGTTCTTGGATAACCAATAAACTACCAAGGACCACCAAAATGTCAAACATACCTTGAGCACATTTTCTAAGTGGCAGAGTTCAAGAAATTGAACCAAGAACATGACATTGATACAATTGAAACTGCATTCCAAGACAGTTTCTAAGGATCTTGCCTCCTGAAGCATTCCCTGTCTCCTAATTCTCTCTTTGTAAACAGTTTCTAAGTTGTTCCTTAACTCCTTTATCAAAACTATCTACTATCTACCTGTGGAAAGTTTGTGTATCTTCTGTAATGCCCAGGTAGGTATAACATCTCTAACTTAGAAGATCCTTATGTAAGACATGTTCCATTTTTTCAATTAAAACTGATTGAATCTGTCCAATAATAATAATAATAATAATAATAATGCTCCCTCAAACTCCTTTGTCTAATATTTGTTGTTATCCGTACATTCTTTTGCAAAGGATAATAATTCTGTATTTCTGAGAATTCTGCTGTGATGCAAGATGAGCCAAATTTGTCTGAGATGATCTCTCTGGCGGAAGTTTAGGACCAAGTTTCAGTTGACCCCATTCGAACCCAGCAGATTTGAACATTTTCAAATAAGGCTCACAAACTCTGAACAATTGTTCTTTTTTAAAAAGGGAACTAACATTAGCAACCAGGTGGGTTTTACAAGTTATGAAAATCTCCAAAAAAAAAAAAAGTAATGTACTGCGATTAAGTTCATACAGAACTGACATCATGTAGGGGGAAAGGGAAAAATCCACCTACAATAAAATGTTATCCCTGTCCCTGTTTGCAATTTTCTCCCACGCATCTATTGCTTCTGTTGAAACTTATTATTGCTAAAGTACTTTTTTCATCATAAAAAGACCTATGGTTCTAAAAGAGACTGTTGGCACCCAAATTCAGCTTTGTTGTTAGAGGCAATTAAATTATGTTTGGTAATATCTTTCCTGAGCATTTAATTTCATTAGTGCTGTCAGTGTGCCCAGGAGAGGGGTACTTTCTCTAAATCATAAATACAGAGATGCATTACACTAATTTTAGAGTATTTCTTTTGGAAGACAAAAGGCTAGATTATATCAAGCAATAATGGTAGAAATAAAATCAAATCTGTTCAATTGCTAATCAAAACATAAATGTATGCAATTGTAGGAGACTCATCTTCTAATCTGAGGTCTTTAAATCCAGAATGCTGTTTCCAAAGTTAAGTCTAAAATATAACCAAAACCTTCACTTAAAAACATGAAACCTAGTTTAGCCTAATTCTCTGAATGAGGATAGATGAGCTAATGATCAGTTCCTTAACCTTTTGAGAATTAACTATCAGTGTGGCTCTGATCTGCACTGTTCTCCCTTTCTTTCTAGGTCTTCATTGGTATAAATAACACCAAAGCAATATCTATTTTAGGATATGCTGAAATCTGTTTATTTTATAATTAACCAACTGGGTATGCTTTTTCCAGAGCTTTATTTCTGGCTGCCACTAAGCATATGTCTTTTTTGGGGGGAGGGGGTAAGTATTCTATTAATTTGCAATTATAATTCAGAAAGCATTTTATGCTAGGGTGAACAAGACAGAGACTGCAGTGGTTTCCAAACTCTGCTTTCAGAAGCCCATTGAGTTCTATGGAGATGCACTGATGCCTGGCCCAATTTTAAAGAAATGAATGGTTTCTTTAAAAAATAAAATGGATAGAAACTATGAATTTTGTCCAACTCTCTCAATTTAAAGTTCAAAAATTAAAGCCCAAAGGCATGCAGTGGCCTTCTATAAGGTAATGCAGCTAAAGAATTTGGATACTGACAATGATTGGATCAATGAATATGAGAGAGAGAGAGAGAGAGAGAGAGAGAGAGAGAGAGAGAGAGAGAGAGAGAGAGAGGAAATACTATCCCATGGTAGTACACTATTTTTCTCTGTTACCTTGGGTGAATTTTACCTCATGGCATATCTTAGGTCTATTTTGTCCTTTTCATGATTTCTCCCACCACATTAGTTTAGACCTCCTTTACTCACACTGGGACTAGAACTTGTCTCCTTTAATCCAGTGTCTCCTTCCTCCAACCCATTATACTTCCTGCTACCAAATTTCCAACTGCTCTGATGAGAGGCCTCCAGTCTTCAATGACACTGCTTTGTCTCCTACAATGCTTGTTAGAAATAGTTTCTCAGTCCCCACCTCCGACATATGAACCTGACACTCTGAGGTTGAGGCCTAGTAATGTGTGTTTCAACAAGCCCTCTAGGTGATTCTGAAGCATGCTAACATCTGAGAACCCTGCTCTACAGAATAAACTTGAAACTCTTTGTACAAGTATTCAAGGCTGTGCATCATCAGTTTCTAATTTATCTTCCCATCTTTATCTCCTATTGATCCTAAAATGTCATCCATGTTCCATATGAATTGCACCACTCTTTGACCCAAAAGATGACTGAAGTTTTCCTGCTTCCATGCCTTTCCTTGTTCTATCACATTAGCTGGGTGTCTCCTTGACTCTCATTTGTCTCTGTTGAAAACACATCTTTCAAAGTCAACCTCAACTGCTCTTTCAAGAGTACCTCACAATATCCACATGGTGATGTAACTTCTTATTGTGAATACCTACATCACTTTAGTTTCCTATATCCTCACTAAATAATAATTATTTGAGTATATGTCTTGTCATGACTACCATTGCTTTCAGCCCTTAATGTGTTTGTTTTATTTTTGCCTCCCACAATGCTTTGCACACCATATTTACTCAGTAGATATTTGGTAAATGAAACAATGAAGATTTCCTGAGATCAAGAACCATGTCCTTCATGGAATCAAGCACAAGATACTGCATATAACTGGAGCTTAGTATGTTTATTAATTGAATGAAAACTGAAGAATCGTAGTTTGCTTTAAAGTTCTGGTAATACTTTACCAGATTTGTGGTAATACTCTTCATACAGTGCCCCCTCTATATTAATATATATGGCCAAAGTACAAACTGCTGAGAATTAAAAACACCTCAACTCTAAACCAGCTATTAATTAGTATGTGAAGGAGCAAGGTCTGGTGAATATGGTGGGTGGGTTAATACTTCCCAGGCAAGATCTTTTAATGTGTCTTTAACTGGTTTTGAAGTGTGTGATGGTGCGTTATCATGAAGCAAAATTACTTTGCTGTGTCTTCTGGCCCACTCTGGTCATTTCATGATCAAAGCGTGGTTCAAATTGATTATTTGTTATTGGTAACAATCAGTATTAACGATTTCACCTGGTTTTAGAAGCTCATAATACACCACACCTTCCTGATCCTACCAAAAGTAGAGCATTGTCTTCTTTCCGAAGCGATTTGGCCTTGCAGTCGATGTTGATGGTTGACCTGGATCAACACAAAATTTTGTGCATTTGGGATTCTCAAAATAAATCCACTTTTCATCACCAGTCACAAGATGCAAAAAAGACTTTCCTTCGTGCCATTGAAGCAACATTATACTGATGACTTTTCAGTTTTCCATTTGTCTTTTGTTCAGTTGATGTGGCACCCATCTTCCTTCCTTTAAAATCTTACCCATTGCTTGCAAATGATCGGAAATTGTTTGCTGAGCAATGTTTAATCTTTCTGCAAGTTGTTTTTGAGTTTGACATGCATCTTCATCCAATAACGCTTTTAATTGTTGGTCTTCAAACTTTTTCGGTTGACCTGGACATTCTTTGTCTTTCACATTGAAATCATTACTTTTAAAGCATTTAAACCAGCATTCACAAGTATCTTGAGATGGAGCATGTTCACCATAAGCTTCCTGAAGTATACGATAACTTTTTCTTCAAAATAATGAATTAAAACTTCCCGCAAATGCTTTTTTTTTTTTTTGGCATGAAATTTGACATTTTTAAGCTTAAAAATATCTATTAAGTTAACACCTTCAGCAAATTTGACGTATTAAGTTTTGAAGCTTGCTGTCAATACAACAAAATAGCGTACATATCAAATCGCGTATATATCAACATATGTGTAACTCCATCTATTGAAAAAAAAATCCACATTATTAACTGGTACATCTAGTAAATCAGAAGGCAGAAAACCAGAATAACCCAAAAGTCTATATTAAGGATTGTTACTTCAGGACACTCTCAAATTTTAAAATGCCCTTTTCTGGGGATAACAATATGGTGAGATATACATCTTGACTGTGCTGAACTTGACCATGAGTAAGAAGAGATGTTCCTTGGTAGAGAGTTCTGTTTCTCATGTTACGCCTAGAGAAGGAAATACATCATACTGTTGTCTGAATGCTCCAGTGGGATTCTTCCCAATCAACTTCTGAGGAAGGTATTCTTCCACCTGGAATTATCTTAGGGAAAATATTGTTTCCAATACTGAGGTGGGAAGAGTGAAGTAGGGTGGGCATGAAGTCTCACCAGACTCTTCTCATCAAAATATAGATGTTGTCCCTCCTTATAGTTAAAGTATCCCCACCTATTTCCCCAGATCATAGGCTGAAAACCAAAGAAGTATAGAGAAGGAAAGAGATGATCACTTGGAAAATTTTTATTATCAGGTGATTGTATGTTCATTTATAGTGAGACAATTTTGACTTTGAAGCTGTAGCAGACTAAGGCCAAAAGTGCCCTAAATTAGACATGAACGGAAAATGCCTGGGACATCTTCCAGGGCAGGAACAGTAGAGGGAACATTGCCTCAAGGCTGGCAGAGCAAGAATTTCAAGACCCAGATTCTGGTCCTCAGGCCTGGGTTATATAATTTGCCAAGTAACTAATTTATTAACTTATTTGGTGGTATGAGTGGTTTCTGGGCACTGATAGAACTGAGGGTATAAAAGTCAGAAAAATCACTGATCCCCATTCCTCTGGCCTAAAGGTGCTGCATGCTATATAAATTGAGGCCTCCAAACTTAGAGTGGAGATAGAAGAAAGAAAAAAAAATTACATCTTTATCTCCTATATATCCTTTGCATTTCTTATTAGCTGTTTTAAACTAAACCATGTAAAATAAATTTTGAACTCTTCTCAGCTTGACACATTTACCATCCTTGAAATGAAACCACACTCAGGAGTCTAGTCTTACTCAGAAGCCCAGGCTCCTCAAAAGAGCCTAGATCAACATATCTGGCCCCTTACAAGTTGCGTTGGTGTGGTGGAGTGTGTTTTTGTTTTTGATATAGTGGAGTGGCTCCCTGAATCTCTGGACCCAAGACTTTTTATTTACTGGGATATACATTTGCCCTTTAGCAAAGAAAACAGACATATCAAAGGTTTGGTAAACAGTAAAAGATTATCAGGTTAGGAGATTGCCTTTAGCTATCATTGTCTCAACAGAACAATCAGTGCATAGCTTTCAGCCCTTGCTAGAGCCCCAAGGTCCATCAGCCTTCTGAGGGACCTCTCCAATTTATTACGCTAACTATTTGTTGGTCTTTGCCTCTAGCAGGGCCACTCCTCCAGAAGGAAGAGATTATGGAGAAAACCTGTATCCAAGGTCTAACAGACATGTATTTGAGCAATATATTTTTGTGACTGTAAGCTTTTAAGTAGAAGGGTCATGTGTTATCATATTAAATTTAGCCTCAGCTTAATGTAATTACTTAATGTAATTACTGATTGATACAGTCATGTCAGGTCATAGAAATTCTTAGCTGTAGGAAAAGCATACCAGACTTCTTATTTTCAAATAACAGCTGGGACATTTCAAGTACAAAACTTCTTCATCCAACATGTTTTTATCATGATGGAATTTTCCTTATATTTTGTGTTCTTGGTTTGAATGGCTTCATCTTTTCTAGGAGCTTCATGATTGAGACCCATATACATCTGCATTCTCTTTTCTATTCATCTTCATTTGACTAGATTCATGAATAAAGATTTCTCTTGAGGCCAATATCTGAAAATGTGCCACCAATTCTGAAAATCTCTACTAATTGAAATTTGAGTATTTTCCCTAGGTCTATAATCTAAGCTTTATAAACTCAGATTGTCATTGTCTGGAAGCTGTCTGGATCAAACAACAATAGTCAGAAGCCATATTAGTTTTATCTGTATCAGTACCCAAAGAAGATGTAAGGTGGTAGAAGCCAAATTATTGTCCAGCCCATAATACTGAATACTTTTTGTCTCCTGACCAGGTGGGAAACTGTTATCTCAGAGATACAGGCCAGACTACAGAGGGCTTTCTGTCTTAAGAAATGATAGGAAAAATTTTTCTATTTTCCACAATTTCACTTTAAATTTTGAAGATGCAAATTTTCCATGGATTATTGTATGCATTAGTTTTCTCTACTGCAAAATTGAAATTCACTAAGCTGAACCAGCCAGTCCTCATCCATGCCAAATCTGACAGTTTTTGCCCTCTAATTGGAGTGCTTTAGTCTAGTTACACTTAATGTAATTACTGATATAATAGGTTTAGGTCTGGTATCATATTATTTGTTTTCTATCTAGTCCCTCTTTTCTTTATTGCTTTTTTTCCCTTCTTGGGGTTAATCAACTATCTCTTAGTAGTTCTTTCTATCTCTTCTATTGGTATTTTAGCTTCATATTTGGTATTGTAATTTTTTTCTAGTGATTCCTCTAAGGATTTTAATATACATCTTTAATTTATCACAGTCTACCTTGAATTAATACTATACCACTTCACAATATAATGCAAGAACCTTAAACAATGTAATTCTAAGTACACTCCCTTCCTGCCTTTTGTTCTATTATTATTACACTAGGGGCCCAGTGCACAAAATTCATGCACTGGGGGTGGGGTGTCCCTCAGCCCAACCTGCCCCCTCTCACATACTGGGAGCCCTCAAGGGATGTCCTACTGACAGCTTAGGCACACTCCCTATGGGGAGCGGGCCTAAGCCTCAATCTGGCCTCCCTTTGTGGGAGGTGACCGGGAAGGCACCAGCCCCATCACCCTGCTGCTGCAGCCACTGCCAGTCACCACAGCCACCACAGCCACCAAGGTGTTTTCATCAACATGGACTCCAGTCCCTTCACCATGAAAAAATAACAACTTTCTTTAGGCATTTTCAAGATGTGTCTTTCATAGGATATGACATTTCTTTCTTTCTTTCTTTCTTTCTTTCTTTCTTTCTTTCTTTCTTTCTTTCTTTCTTTCTTTCTTTTTCTTTTCTTTTTTTTTTTTTTTTTTTTATCCTCACCTGAGGATATGTTTCCATTGACTTTTAGAGAATGTGGAAGAGAAAGGGAAAGACAAAGAGAAACATCAAAGTGAGAGAAACAGTTTGATTGGTTGCCTCCTGCATGAGCCCTGACCTGGGCCCCAGCCAGGGAGGAGCCTGCAACCTAGGTACATGCCCTTGATCAGAATTGAACCCAGATTCTGCAGTCGGCAGGCAGAGGCATTATCCACTGAGCCAAACCGGCTAGGGCAGGATATGACATTTCTTAGCCCTCCAGCAGCGGACCTTCGTTTTTTTCTCCAACCCCCAAATTGCACCTTCTCTCCTGTTCTACAGAGAAAACTGTGTCAGTACCACTTACCTGATTTAACCCATCAAAACCTGTCTTAGCAACAACTATGGAAATTAACTCACCATCATCTCCTTTTATCTCAGTATATTTTCCCACAAAGTGAAAACTGAATTTTTACAAGAAACAATGCCTGAGCATCTCACATTAGGGTATCATTGATCTGAGGGGTACATTTGATCTGCCAGAATATGCAAAGTATCTGGAAATATCTGGTACATCTTCTTGAATGTAATATTAATTTGTATATTAAAACAAGCATGGCTTTATAAATTGGAATTGCAAAGTACACAAAATTATAAAGATAAAACACAAAACTGAAAAGAAATCTTACAATTGTGCAAGGCTACTTGAGCTAAAGCCCCCAATGCCTTCATTTTTCTGTTATTCGATACGACTTCCCTCTGCAATCAGACAGGAATCTGCAGAAGAATTTAAATTGCACAGGCTCCTACTAACGGGATGCAGTCCTAATGTGTAATTTCAGTACCATCCAGCTGGAGAGATAAATTAGCAAGAGAATGATAACTTTCATGTCTCAGAAAGAAGTTGAAGTTCCAACATTAACTGAATTTAACCTCTTGAGTAAATTTCCTTATCTGTGAATTGGGAATGAACACTCTCAGTCCAACATACTCCACAAAAACTGATGAAGCTGAAGGAAGACAATTGTGAAACACTTTATAAATTGTAAAATGTTCCATAGCCCTGGTCAGGTGGCTCAGTTGATTGGGACATCATCCTGTACATCAAAAGGCCACAGGTTTGATTCCTGGTCAGGGCACATGCCCAGGTTGCAGTCCCCCCATCAGTGTTTCTCTCTCTCTCTCTCTCTCTCTCTCCCTCTCCTCCCTCCCTCTCTTCCTCCCTCTCTCCCCCCTTCCCTTCTCTCTCAAATCGATATAAAACACATCCTTGGGTGATGATTTAAAAACAAAATAGCTACATAAGTGTAAGTTACTCCTATTTCTGGTCGATACTTGTTTTGTGGAATTGCCTACAGGCTTTCTCTGAACCCTGAAATCGAGTACCTACTGCTGAGCCCCACTCTGCTGCTAACCAAATGCTGGTCTCCCCTTCTGGTGGGGTGCACTTGTGGAATTACGAACTCAAGTTGACTGTCAGCCTATGGTAGAGTGTCAGCATTTGATCATAAATAACCATCCTTGTTGCATATTAAGATTTTATACAGAAATAGCAAACAAGTCTACAGTTGAAAGAATCTGTGCTTGTGATTTTTGCTCACATCTGTCCTCCACCTGAAGGATCTGCAGAAGTTTGTGAGGAGTGCAGGATTGGTTCTGGTAATGCCTACTGCAGACATCACATGCCTTTCTTTAGGATTAAGATTACATCTGTCTTTGGTTTACTTGCCATCTGTGCTGGTAAATCCTTTGGAAAGAGATAGATATGTAGCTCTATATAGATGTGGGGCCCTCACTGAACTATTTGTAAAAATAGAAAAAAATATCTTAATCTGAACTTGGAATTCCTGGTAGTGGGTTTGGATATTTTTTAAATGCCACTTTCTATGTAGAAAGGCAACCCATGCATATGCATACAGAAAAATCATGCGGGGTCTTCCACTCCTGGAAGGCACACAGATCCCTTTCCATTGCTACTACATTCTCTTTGGTGCGTGGATAATTGAGAACTTGAGTCAGCCCCAGGGCTTAGGAGCTGTCATCTAAGAGAGATATAAAACAATGCATGACCACACGAAAGCTCCAATAATAGTATCTCTTGGGAAAAGGTATATTGGCTACCAGAAAATAAGAGTGTGTTTTCCTAGAAATTCTTCCAGATAATATGATCTGATATATGCTGCTCAAGCTTGAGAGTTAGCACATCGGGCTCCTAATGCCAGTTTTCCCACTGATTGTGCAGCTGGTGGACAGAGCCAGGCTGCTGCCCAGCTGGCATTCAAGGAGGATTTGTCTGAGACCAGAGACGTGGATGAACATTCTAAGGCAGGGTAGGCAAACATTTTGACTCGAGGGCCACAATGGGTTCTTAAACTGGACCGGAGGGCCGGAACAAAAGCATGGATGGAGTGTTTGTGTGAACTAATATAAATTCAAAGTAAAGGAGCAGAGGGGAGAGCAAGAGAACCCTCCGCTCTTTCGGCTCCGCGGGCCGGATAGAACAGCCTAACAGGCCGGATCTGGCCCGCGGGCCGTAGTTTGCCCCACAGCTATAGGGGATAAGGACATTCCCAGATCTCATCTTTCCTTTAGCTTTAAGCAAATTCATTCAAATTCCACAAATTTACTTTCAATTAATGTTAGGTCACATTGTTCTTATGTTTTTTCTTTTCTTTTAAGAGATCATTTTCTTTCACACTATTTTATGATTACACAGGTAATACATGATCATTCCCAGAGACCACAAGTAGATGCACAGAGAAAAATAAAAAGAACCACTGCAAACATGTTGAAATATTCCTTTCAGGGTTTACAGCTACGCATAAAAAATGGAATCATAACACATAGATTAATTTGAATTTCTTAACTATTTGTGTCCCTTGCCCACATTTTTAAGGAGCCATCCACCTTTTTCTGATTGATTTCTAAACATTAAAAATAGTAACACTTCATTATAAATGGAGCAATTTTGTATCTGGTTTATTCTTATTCTTTAAACTCATTAATTTTTAAGTAAAAGTTAATTATAAAATTTTTGAATAACAAAAGCAAAACTTGTCACTGTGGAAAATTAGCAAATATCAGAAAGTAAATAAAAGAAAATGTTGCCCAGCTGGCATGGCTCAGTGGTTAATCATCTACGTATGAACCAGGAGGTCACGGTTCAGTTCCTGGTCAGGGCACATGCCCAAGTTGTGGGCTCAATCCCCAGATGGAGACGTACAGGAAGCAGCTGACTGATGATTCTCTCTTCATTTATGTTTCTCTCTCTTTCTCCCTCTCCCTATTTCTCTCTTTCTCTCCCTTACTCTTTGAAATCAATAAAAATATATTAAAAAAAGAAAATTTTGAAAAATAAAAGCTCACATTAAACTGCACCTTGAGATAAGCACTATTAATGCCTGGTATGTATCTTCCCTACTATGTGTGCCTACATGTGCATGTGCCTATATTTATTTTGATTGTATTAACCTGAGACTTGTTGCCCATTATTTTCATTTTTTACTTAGCCATGTTCTTGTACCTTAGATCTATGGCTTGAAAATTCCACAAAATTGGGTTCTGAGATTTAATATAGTAGTTAAAGCCATTTACTCTTCTACAAAGTTTTCCCTTTGCTATTTCTTTTTCTTTCAGTCTTCTTCAAAACAAATACTCTCTCTCTCTCTCTCTCATTCTGTCTCCCTATATTTTAGTTTTACATATAGACCATTTGTGCTTTCTGTTTTATTAGTATTACATTCTATTTATTATCTCCTTCTATATTTTGTTTCCTTGATATAATATGGAAGTATAGACTTAGATTATTATTATGTAACTAGAGGCCCGGTGCACGAAATTTGTGCACAGGGGTATGTGTCCCTCAGCCCAGCCTGCACCCACTCCAACCTGGGACCCCTCGAGGGATGTCCGACTGACCGTTTAGGCCCAATCCCAGGAGGATTGGGCCTAAACGGGCAGTTGGAGATTCCTCTCACAATCCAGGACTGCTGGCTCCCATCTGCTTGCCTGCCTGCCTTCCTGATTGCCCCTAACCACTTCTGCCTACCAGCCTGATCAACCCCTAACCACTTCCCTGCCAGCCTGTTTGATGCCTAACTGCTCCCCTGCCACCCTGTTTGCCCCTAACTGCCCTCCCCTGCAGGCCTGTTTGCCCCCAACTGCTCTCCTCTGCAGGCCTGGTCACCCTTAACTGCCCTCCTTTGCATGCCTGGTCCCTCCCAACTGCCCTCCCCTGCTGGCCATCTTGTTGTAGCCATCTTGTGTCCACATGAGGGCAGCCATCTTTGACCATATGGGGGCAGCCATCTTGTGTGTTGGAGTTATGGTCAATCTGCATATTACTCTTTTATTAGATAGGATAGAGGCCTGGTGCACGGATGGGGGCCAGCTGGTTTGCCCTGAAGGGTGTCCCGGATCAGAGTGGGGGTTCCCTAGGGGCATGGGGTGGCCTGGGCAAGGGGCCTGTGGTGGTTTGCAGGCCAGCCACACCCCCCGGCGACCCAAGTGGAGGCCCTGGTATCTGGATTTATCTTCTGTAATTGAAACTTTGTAGCCTTGAGTGGAGTCCAGTGCAGGCCAGGCTGGGCAGGAAGCTTGGCTTCCTGCATTGCCGGGGGTAACCCAAGCCTCCTGCTCTCTCCAGTTCCATGGCTGCTGCCATTTTTGTTGGGATTTATTTATCTTCTATAATTGAAACTTTGTAGCCTTGAGCAGAGGCCAGGGCAGGCCAAACTGGGTGGAAAGCTTGGCTTCCTCCATTGCTGGTGAAACCCAAGCCTCCTGCTTGCTCCATGGCTGCAACCATCTTGGTTAGGTTAATTTGCATACTCGCTCCTGATTGGCTGGTGGGCGTGACTTGTGAGCATAGCAGAGGTACAGTCAATTTGCATGTTTCTCTTTTATTAGTATAGACTAGAGGCCCAGTGCATGGATTCATGCACCAGTGGGGTCCCTCAGCCTGGCCTCCAGAGATTGGGCCAAAACTGGCTCTCTGACATCCCCTGAAGGGTCCCAGATTGTGAGAGGGTGCAGGCCAGGCTGAGGGACCCCACTGGTGCACGATCGGGGCCAGGAAGGGACCGCATGAGGGCTCCAGGGTGTGTCTGGCCCATCTCACCCAGTCCTGATTGGCTAGACCCCAGCAGCAAGCTAACCTACCAGTCGGAGCATCTGTGCCCTGGTGGTCAGTGTGTGTCATAGCAACTGATCGAATGGTTGAATGGTCAGACACTTAGTATATGAGGCTTTTATTATATAGGATTGCTGTTAATTAATATTTAATTATTAGTGCTTCAACATTATAACTAGAGGCGCGGTGCACGCAAATTCGTGCACTGGAAGTGGGGTCCCTCAGCCCAGCCTGCCTCCTCTCACAGTCCGGGAGCCCTCAGGAGATGTCCTACTGATGGGGAGTGGGCCTAAGCTGCAGTCTGGCCTCCCTCTGCGGGAGGCGACTGGGCTGATTAGGGGAAGGTGCCACCCCCATCAACCCGCTGCTGCTGCTGCCGCCACTGCCAGCCACGGCAGCTGCGAGGCCTGAGCCCCAGGCCTCACAGCTGCCTGACCCCAAGGCTGCCTGAGCCTGGGCCTCATAGCCACCGGGGCTTTGTCCAGATGGACGTTTGGAAGACGTCTGCCCTAATTAGCATATTAACCTTTTATTAGTATACATAGTTTCCCTGTCAAGAACTTCTGATATTTTTATTATGTTGTATGTGCATATCTGTGTAAGTTGGATGTATCCCTAATATTAATTAGTTTTAATATTAGGGGTATTAAAATACACATTGCCATTTCTTATTTCCCATAACCTACACATTTCCAGTTTTCTATTATGAGTTTTCACTCAGTTAGCAGGACTGACAGAGACACAAGTGCATCTTCCAACATCATTGTGTGTAATAGACCAGGGCAGTCATCACTATTGTGTTTAATAAACCAGGGCAGTCGTCAGTATATGGTGAGCCCTTCTCATCTGTAGGTTCTGGTGTTCAGGAAAATTTTCCTTTCTTCAGTCATTGCTTTGAGTTCATCAATAGCACTCTCTCCCTCTGGAACTCAGTTCTATATAAATGTAAGCTCCTAATTATATTCTGCACATCTCACCTTTTATTCTTTCTTTTCTCTCTCATTTTAAAAAAATATATTTTTATTGATTTCAGAGAGGGAGAGATAGAAACATCAATGATGAGAGAGAATCATTGATCGGCTGCTTCCTGCACAAACCCCACTGGGGATCATGCCCGCAACCTAGGCATGTGCCCTTGACTGGAATGAAACCCAGGACCCTTCAGTCTGCAGGCTGATGCTCTATCCACTGAGCCAAAGTGGCTAGGGCTCTCTCTCATTTTTATCTCCATACTTTCTGCCCTCATTTCAGGAAAAATTCTTGTTTCTCTTCAACTTCAGAAATTTTATATTTTTGGTATCCAATTTACTATTCATTGCATACATGATGGTTTTTATTAAATACTTGTGTTTTTCATCCCTATAAATACCACTTGGATTTTAGAACTTCATGACTACTTTTTTTGGATTCATATATGCAAATTTCTTTAAGGCATATTGATAACACAGCCAGAATCATTGATCTTTTTTCCCAACTGTTTCTTGAGGCAAATCTGTTTCAGAGGGAAGCATTGCCTTGCTCCTTCATCACTTTTCCTCATATTAGGTTGAAGCATTTGACATTGCTACTATTCTAGCCATTTAAAAAATTTTAAACCTGGCACTTTTATATGGTTTAACATAAAAGAAATGCTTTACCTTTTCTAGGATTTTTGATTTACTAAAGCTTTCAGAAGCAAGCCCTTGCTATCCATATTGACTTACAGTCAAGTCAAAGTGAAGATGAGTTTTTGAGAGATTTCTTTGTGTCCTCGTTACTAATTTTTCAGGTCCAGGTCAATAGGGAGAGTGAGTAATCTCCTTAAGGTAAATTTGCATCATCAGTTGAGTTGTCCTGAAAACGAGGTGGTTGTAGAAAAGCATCACCAGCAGTCCCAGCAGTCAGTACTCTCATTTCTATATGTGACCGGGATGCTGTGCACGAGAACAGCCCGCATCTCCTCAGGACTGCTGAGCTGACATTTCTCTTTTCAATAATTGTGGCGGACAAAACCAATGTCAGTGTGTTCTTTGGAGTTACATATGGTTGCCAGATTTGGCAAATAAAAATACAAACTGCTCAATTAAATTTGGATAAAAAAAAATTTTTGTAGGATTAGTATGTCCTATGTAAAATTTGGGACATAATTTCTTAACAAATTATTTATTGGTTAGCTGAAATTCAAATTTAATTGTGCATCCAGTGTTTTAGCTGGCAACCTTCATGCTTAGCCCAGTCACAGCATTCAATTATTCTCAACGCAACCAGGCAGTCAACATAAATCAACTGGAGTTTACATGTGAGTTGGTGTCCATTTACCATCTTATAATAGAGCTTACCTGGTGGGGTCCAAATTCTGCCAAACAGGTTATGCTTGTCTCCGCCCCTCACTTCTCTGAGTGTTTGGATGCTAGCCAAGGTCTGTGAGGATCTCCTCCACGCATGCTCAGAAACATTGCTCTGGTACAGGAGGAGTGGCATGGGTCACTCTGTGATTCTCATCTATCTGGGTCCATCTCACCATCTCTCCCATAAATTCCTCAAATGTTAGGCAAAGTCAGCAGTGCCCTTCTCCAGTTTCCAATGGTCATGCAGGTATTTGTTAATTATTTCAAAGGGATTTAGGGAAGAATATTAGATGACTGTGATAGAGTCATCTTGCTATCTAACCTTGATAGTTAGGATTATTTTCTTAAAATTAATTTTTGTACATGGTCAAACAATCATATTCCACCATAAAATTTAATTATCATATAAGCACATACATAGGAATGTTAATAATTTCATGAATAGATTGTGCTTCTGGTTGTAAAAAAAAAAAAAAAAGCTTTAAAAAAGAAAATCTTTAAAGAAATTACCTCTTGCTCCCCAGTTTGAGTGTGGGACATACACTAAGACTTATTAAATGAGTATCATGAGTTAGGGACTATAGGAGGAGCACAAATGAAACTTTGGTGATTTCACATTAAGATCATTTCTATTTCAGCACACACAAAAATCAACTTCAAATGAGAATCTATTGAGAATAAAAATCAAATAATTTAGGCGGCACCCTCAAAATGATCACATATGGCCTCTTTCCTTCTCTGCCTTTATCTCTTCCTTTCTGTGGATGACACATGACAGAAAAATAATATTCTGTAGCATTAAATAATATTTCATCCTCATGACTATAATCAAATGCACATCAATAATACTTGTCCTACTCTTGCTCGCTTAAATCATGGATATTATAAGGAAAGTGTTCCTTTGAAAAATTCACCCCCGTCGCCCCCACTTTTATGGGTATTTAATGCTAGAAATATAAGATTTTGTTTTAGGTATTTAGGATTTATGCTTTCATTTGGAATTTTTAGTAAATACTAATAAGGCCACTGGCCAAACCTATAATGACACTTTAAATATAATATAAAATTACAAGTTTGTTTCATTTTCAAGTGAAAAGTATGTTGTTAATAATGTCCTATTGTTCTTGCAGTAAGAAGATTTCTTTTTTGATATAGAAATACCTTTGATTTTTTATTTTAAATTTTATGTATAACACATATTTAAATAAAAAATATAAAATTATATAAAATATGATAAATTTACTTTTAATTCAAACACTGTGGGGTCAACTTTGCCATTATGTTTGTTTATCCTTTGGGACTTCTGTTATCATAGACAGAAATATAAATGTGAACATTTACATGAATAAAAATATAATCAAAATAGTTTATTTTAGGTGTAGTGTGCTTTACATTTCATTTGAATTTTTTAAATTTCAAAACCTACTCTATTATCATTCTCAGTTGAAAGATGAAGAAATGTTGAGGACAAAATATGTCAGCTTGCCCAAAATCACACAGTAGCAAGTGGTGAAGCCAGAATTTGAAATGAGGCAATCTGACTCCCAGCCCACAGTACACTAGGTGCTGTCAACGACCTACATTTTTCACCTAATGATGTATCATAGATACCTTTTTATATCAATATATAACAAAATACATATTTTTGGCTGCATAATATTCCATTAGATGGTTGTACAACAGTTTACATAAACAATCTCCTTATGAGGAAGTTTAGTTTTTAAAAAAATCTAAATTCATTGGGGTGACATCCTATATAATAAAAGCCTAATATGCTAAGTGTCTGGTCATCCAGTTGGCCATCCAACCAATCAAAGCATAATATGCTAATGATATGCTAAGGCCAATCAACTGCTAGCTATGGCGTGCACTGACCACCAGGGGGCAGATGCTCCAACCAGTAGGTTAGCTTGCTGCTGGGTTCTGGCCGATTGGGACTGAGCAAGATGGGCCAGACATGCCCTGGAGCCCTCCCGCAGTCCCTCCCTGGCTGGTCAAACTCCCACGTCTCTTCTTGGCCCTGATCTTGTACTGGTGGGGACCCTTGGCCTGGCCTGTGCCCTCTCACAATCTGGGACCCCTAGGGGTATGTCGGACAGCCAGTTTCGGCCTGATGGCGGAATGACCACTTGCTATGATGCGCACTGACCACCAGGAGGCAGATGCTCAATGTAGGAGCTGCCCTCTGGTGGTCAGTGCGTTCCCACAGTGGGAGTGACACTCAGCAAGAAGCTGGGCTCAAGGCTGGTGAGCACAGCGGCGGTGGCAGGAGCCTCTCCTATCTCCACAGCAGTGGGCCTAAGCCATCAGTCGTACATCCCCAGAGGGTTCCCAGACTGCAAGAGGGCACAGGCTGGACTGAGGGACCCTCCACCTGAGTGTACGAATTTCGTGCACAAGGCCTCTAGTTGGTTAATAAGATTATTTAGGTTTCAAGTATAATTTCTATGATACATGATATGTCATTGCATCGTGTGTCCTCCCCCCAAAGTCAGTTCACCTTTCTTCACCATATATTGTGCCCCCTTTACTCCTTATTGCCCCCAGCCCCCTTCCCTCTGGTAACCACCATACCATTGACAGTGTCTATAAGTTTCAGTTTCATATATGTATCACATCTTCTTTATCCAATCATCTCTTGAAGGACACTTTTTTTTTTTTTAAACATATTTTATTGATATTTCACAGAGAGGAAGGGAGAGGGATAGAGAGCTAGAAACATCGACGAGAGAGAAACATCGATCAGCTGCCTCCTGCACACCCACCACTGGGGATGTGCCCGCAACCAATGTACATGCCCTTGACCGGAATCGAACCCGGGACCCTTCAGTCCGCAGGCCGACGCTCCATCCACTGAGCCAAACCGGTTTCGGCTCTTGAAGGACACTTTGGTTGTTTCCATGTCTTGGCCACCGTGAAAAATGTTGCAATGAACATAGGGGTGCATATATGTCTTTGCGAATAAATGTTTTCAAAATTTTCAGGTAGCTACCTGGAAGAGGGATTGTTGGGTCATATGGTAACTCTATTCTTAATTTTTGAGGAACTTCATTATGTTATCCATAGTGGCTGTACCAGTTTACATTCCCATCAACAGTGAATAAGGATTCTTTTTTCTCCACCTCCCCAACACTTGTTATTACTTGTCTTGTTGATAATAGTCATTCTAGCAGGTGTGAGGTGGTATCTTGTAGTTTTGATTTGCATTTCCCTAATATCTAGTGAAATTGATCATCTTTTCAAATATCTGTTAGCTATTTGTATGACTGCTTGGAACAAGTGCCTGTTCAGGTCCTCTGCTCAATTTTTACTTGGATTGTTTATTTGATGTTGAGTTGTATGAGTTCTTTATATGTTTTGGATACTAACCCCTTGTCAGAGCTGTTGTTTGCAAATATCTTCTCCCATTTGGTTGGTTGCCTTTTTGCTTTGCTGCCGGTTTCTTTTGCTGTGCAGAGCTTTTTAGGTTGATATAAACCCATTCATTTATTTTTACTTGCCTTATCTTTGGGATCAAATTCGTAAAATCCTCTCTAAGATGAAGGTCCATGAGTTTAGCACCTATGTTTTCTTCTATGTGATTTATTTATGCCTTTGATCCATTTTGAATCAATTTTTGTGCATGGGAATAAACTGTAGTCTAGTTTCATTTTTTTTTACATGGCTTTCCAATTTTCCCAGCATCCTTTATTAAAGAGGCTTTCTTTTTTTCGTCATATGTTTTTGGTCACATTTCCAAAAGGTACTTCCTAACGATTAAACCAATCTATGTACCTACAAACAATACATGAGAATAATTATTCTTTATATTTTCTCCACTTAGAAAAATCATTCTTAAAACCTCATATTCCAATACACTTTGAAATAAGTATGGGAAAATACTTATTTTCCCAGCCCTGGCCGGCATTGCTCAGTGGTTAGAATGTCAGCCTGTGCACTGAAGGGCCACAGGTTTGATTCCTACTCAAGGGCACATACCTGAGTTGCAGGTTTATCCCCAGCCCCAGTCTGGGCATCTGTGGGAGACAATCAATATGTCTCCCTCACATTGACCTTTCTCTCTCTCTCTTTCTTCTTTCTTTCTGTCTCTCTCCCCCCTTCTCTCTCTCTCTCTCTCTCTCTCTCTCTCTCTCTCTCTCTCTCTCCTTCTCTCTCTCCATCTTACCACTTCCTTCCACTCTCTAAAAATCAATAGAAAAAATATCCTCAGGTGAGGATTAACAACAACAACAATAACAAATTATCTGCCCGTGTACATGTAGTTTTATTTCTGGGCTCTCTATTCTGTTCCATTGGTCTGTGTGTCTGTTTTTCTATCTGTACTATGCTGTTTTGATAGTTCTGTAGTATAATTTGCAGTCAGGTAGTGTGATACCTCTGGCTTTGTTCTTTTTTATTTTTTTAAGTTTGCTTTGGCTATTCAGTGTCTTTTGTGCTTCCATACAAATCTGATTTTTTTTTATTTTGTTTAATTTTTTTTAGTTTATCTTTGTTGTTGAATAAATCTGATCATTTTTGTTCTATTTCTTTAAAAGCAGTTATAGGGACTTTTATTTCATTAAATTTGTGTATTTGTTTGGTTTTTATCCTCATTTTTTTTCACCACTATAATAATGCTTTGAATAAGATCCTTGCAATATATCTTTGCTAACTTCTCTAATTACATGTTTAGTATAAATTTCTAAAAGTGAAATTAGGGGGTTCAATTAACTTTGGCACACATTTCCAAAAGGTACTTCCTAACGATTAAACCAATCTATGCACCTACAAACAATACATGAGAATAATTATTCTTCATATTTTCTCCACTTAGAAAAATCATTCTTAAAACCTCATATTCCAATACACTTTGAAAGCAATAATCTTTTCCATAATGAGTCATCACAGTAACTTCCATAAAGCCTAACTACTCTGAACGCTGGTATTTTATCTATGGTCTATGCCTCTCTGCGTGGAACACTTTTCATGGTCCCTATTGTGGCCAGCAGGCGGTGCTCACACACAGATTACAAAGATCTCTATGGTCACATTCCCTCTAATGCACAAGACATTCATATCATTTGAAACTCATGGACAATACATCATGGCTTGCTTGTTCAAAATGTATGTAATGGCTTGTCCAACAATATCATAAATTCAGGGAAGAGTCAGGTTAGCAATGTCCAAATATCCCTCTACAAGGTCCATATATATACAGGCAATAGCTCCCTAGCACCTATTTCAATGTGTTTTCAAGCATCTGACCCTAAACATGTATCAGCAACATTAACCTCCCACCTCTTTATCTATACTTCTTGTCTATAAGGAGTGGCATATGCAAAAACACCATTTAACACTCGTTGACTTCCATACTTCAGTTTTCTTTATCACATATTTCTTATGAAGGGGGTGGTTAAAATATTCATCATGGCAAGCCTGAGGCAGATTAAAGTTTCTCAATGTTTTCCTTTCCACCAGTTTATTTTTTTAATGTCTTATATTTGGACCCCAGTTCATTTTTCTTTGAATGTCTTATATTTGAAACTACCATGCTGCCATGTAGTTAATAAAAGAACATTTCTGACTCCTCTATAGTTTGGTTGCTAATACCTTAAAAAGCAGGATTCAACTGGAAAGGTTGAAAATGTAACCACACAAAATAAAGTCTAAAATCCAAAATAGAAAAAAAACTAACACAAGTAAGACCCACAAAAGATGAGGCCTTAAGAGATAAAGAGCTCAGATATGTCTGTTAAAAATAATAGAATCCTAACAGAAAGATGGACAAGGGACTGAGTAGAATTTATAGAAGCACAAATAACTGTAGGTGTATTTTAAGAAAATATTTAATTTCATTAGTTATGAAAAAAATACAAATTAAGATGACCTTTGTTTAAATTAGCAAAGAGTAATCCACTGTTAGCAATGATAGTCAGGATATGGCAAAGGTCCAAGTCTCATCTCACACATGATTAGTACAATATATAACCATTCTAGAAAGAAATTCTACAATGCATAGCAAGTACATTAAAATTTTAATATTATGTGACCAGTAATATGCTTCCAAAATTATTGTAAACTTAATTAAAGCATATATATGAAAAGTTAATTCTGTCATTATTTATTCCAACAAAGTATTATACAGAACCCAATATCCAGCAATGCAATATGAGTTTTAATGTACATGTATTTTTATTATATATATGCAGAAAAAAAGAAAGGAAGAAAAATATATCCTAATTGTGATATTTGTGGGGTTTTGTTGTATGTAAAGTAATGTTTTTTTGTACTTTTTACACAAATTTTGTACTCTTTTGTACAAATTTTAATTTGTACTTTTTTTGTTTCTAACACTTTGTATAAAAGGTTATACTACTTTTACAATAAAAAAGCCCCCACAGATTTTAAATATTAATTGAGGTATAATTCCTATATAATGTAGAATTCAGTGAGTTTTGACAGATGTAACATCTACCACAATCAAAGAGAATATTTGCAGTTAAATCTCTTCACCTTGACCCCAAGCAACCACTGGTCAGCATTCTGTCCCTAAAGTTCAATTTTGCCTTTTGGAAAATGTCTACACTAATAAAAGAGAAACATGCAAATTGACCATCACTCCACTACACCTACCAGCCACACCCACCAGCCAATCAGGAGCAAGTATGCAAATTAGCCCAACCAAGATGTCGGTGGCCACAGAGCTGGAGCGAGCAGGTGACTTGGGTTGTCCCCACGATGGAGAAAATCAAGCTTCCTGCCCACCCTGGCCGGCCCTGGCCTCCACTCAAGGCTACAAAGTTTCAATTATAGAAGATAAATAAATCCCAGATACCTGCTTCCATCTGGCCTGGCCTCTGCTCAAGGAGGCGCTAAAAAAAAAGGAAAAAAAAAAAAAGGAGGGGCTGGGAGCCTGGATCACAGGGGTGTGTGGCCAGCCTAAAAACAGCTCTCAGTACCTCACCCCGTCAGTGGGGGTCAGTTGGAGGTGATCAGGACAGCAGGGGGGGAAATTTGGAGTGAGCAGGCCAGCAGGGGGGCAGTTGGGGGCAAGCAGGCCAGCAGGCAGAGTGGTTAGGGGCAATCAGGCAGGCAGGCAGGCAGGCAGGCAGGCAGGCAGGCAGTTGAGCGGTTAGAAGCCAGCAGTCCCGGATTGTGAGAGGGATGTCCGACTGCCGGTTTAGGCTCAATCCCTGTAAACCAGAAGTAGGACATCTTTTGAGGGGTCCCAGATTGGAGAGGGTGCGGGCCGGGCTGAGGGACACCCCCCTGTGCATGAATTTCATGCACTGGGTCTCTAGTTATGTAATAAAATCATACAGTATGTAGTCTTTTATGTTTATCTTCTTTCCCATAATGTTTCTGCAGATTTAAACATGGTGATACATATATCTAAAGTTTGTTTCTTTTTACTGTTGTGTATTTACTTTCCAGATATAAAAGAATTTGTTTATCTAACCAACTAATGATGGAAATTTGGGGTGTTTTCAGCTTTGGGTTATTATCCATAAGGCTTTGAATTACATTTCTACAAAAGGCTTTCTCTGAAAATATGCTTTAGTTTTTCTTAGGTAAATATCTTGAAATGGATTTTCTGGATAACATTGTAAGTGAATATTTAAATTTATTAACAAACAAACAAACAAAACTACCTGCCTTGGCCAGGTTGCTCAGTTAGTTAGAGAGTCGTCCTGTAAATTGAAGGGTTGAGGGTTTGATTCCTGATCAGGGCACATTCCCAGGTTGTGATTCAATCCCCTGTCAGGGCACATATGGGAGGTAACAGATCAATGTTTCTCTCTCTCATCAACAAACATATCCTCAATTGAGGATAAAAAAAAATCTGTCATGTTTGAAGAGTAACAGACTAATTGCTCCAGAGGGAAATATTAAGTTCAAGCAGGAAATATTAATGAAACAAATAGATTGTCATCCATATTTATGACAGTCTTCTTTTTACAGAAGTGAGCTCCCCATTACTGAAAGTGTTCAAGCTGAGGTCAGATCATCTTCTAACAGCTATGTTCTGTGAAAGAACCTGCAATGGGTAACATGCCGAGGGCTTATAAATCCCTCCTAGCTCTGCAGTTCTGTGATTCTATCTGTGTACACGAACTTGGTAGAATACTTGAAAACTTACATCTTAAAAATCTCAGTTTCTGAAGCCCAAATAGCCTATGAATAACTATCTTTTATCATGAATTTAAATACCAAAATAAAAGAAGAATTAAACTACTTTTTTTGTTATCTCTGGAATTAAAAAGACTGTATTTCAGTACTAAGAGCTTTTCCCTCCCTCTCTAGTTCAGAAAAATCCTATATAATAAAAGGTTAATATGCAAATAGATTGAACGGCAGAACAACCGAACAACTGGTTGCTATGACATGCACTGATCACCAGGGGGCGTGAGCAGAACATGATGGGTGTCAGCAGCAGGGGGCACGTGCAGAACATGGCGGGTATTGGCAGTAGGTGGCAGAGTGTGGAACATGGCGGGCGTCTGCCGTGGCGGGATAGTGGAGCAGGTGAGCGGGGGTGCGAGACCAAGACAGGGCACCAGTTGTTGTCATCAGGGCAAACCTCTGGTGGTTACTAAAAATTCTTTGCTCCTGTGCTCCGTGGTCCCACCAGGCACTCTCACCTGCTGCCGGCGCTGGCCCTGCTCACACCTGCTACTATCACTGGAGCTGCCACTCACACCCACTCAGCCCTGATTGCTCGGCACTGTCAGCAGGTGCAAGCGGCGGCTGCCAGCCCCAATCGCCCCTGAGGGCTTCTCCACCTCCCATTGTTCCTGAGGGACGATCAGGGCAGCAGCCACTACTCGCACCCATGGACAGAATTGGCCCTGCTTGCACCTACTGCTGGTGTGGGCCCCAATCACTCCATGCTGTCAGTGGGTACAAGCAGGGCCGGCACCATTAGCGCATGGAAGCGGGGCTGCCGGCAGACAGGGGACTAGGGGCCTCAGCGGGAGAGACTGGGCAGGGGCACAGAGGATGGGCCAAGACCTGCCCCTGTGCCCAATGCAGGCTCACGGCCCACAGTTCCTTTCAAGTTTCATGAATTCATGCACTGGGCCCCTAGTAAAAATATAAAACAGCTTGAAGAAAATAGGTGTATCTTTTGCGCTGCAAACCAAATTAACTAGGTCCCTCCACTAAGGCTGGAGGGAAAGTAGGCTATCATTGCAGGAAATAAAACTACAAATAAGAACTTTGGAATACAGAGAACCAGAGCATCACTCTGTATATTACTTTATTACCTGGTATATATTCTTTAGCATCAAATATATCAATTGCACTCAAAATGTTCATAGTGAAGGTTGGCATTTATCATGTTTTTTAGTCAATTTTATATTTTGAAGTATTTTATTAATATAACTCTGAATATTACATATTAATTTATTGTACCATGTTGTATTCATCAAAGACCTCCATAGTGATGGTCAGTGTTTTTGATTGGCATGAGAAAACCAGATTAATTTAATAGAATTACTCCTACAGAGGATGTGGTAATTGCATATGGTCCCAATTCCTTATCCCTTCTTGCTTCCATAGCTTTTGTCAAGTGACTTCAGAGTTCCTTCTCTAAAGATGGACTATTTCTCCATCCCATCTGCCTTGCTTTGACCTTTACAATGAGTGGAGTACCAATGACCTGGTTCTGAGCCT
This sequence comes from Plecotus auritus, assembly GCF_963455305.1. NCBI lineage: Eukaryota > Metazoa > Chordata > Mammalia > Chiroptera > Vespertilionidae > Plecotus > Plecotus auritus. The sequence continues at coordinate 86,939,330 of NC_137771.1, read as the reverse complement.
AGGCTTCAAGGAGCTTTGCAAATATCTAAATATCTGCTTGTTATCTCTTGTCCTCTCACTATCCCCATGACAACATGCCCCAACTAGTCTGTCAGAAGATGAGAGACATATTGAACAGAGCTGAGTTGTCCATTAATTTCAGCCCTGGCCATCCTGGATCAGCCAATCCCACATAGGGGGTAAGCTCCAACAAGACCTGCAGAGACTCCTGGTTAACCCAAAGCTGACTCTATGTGAAAAACACACCTCACTGTGCAGCAGCAGAGTTTTATGGTTATTACGGCAATAAGTAACTGAGAGAGTTATTCTGTGAGCTTTCTTGCACATAATGTAACATATCCATCTCACTTTTAAACACACTGAAAATAATCCCAAAATGTTTTGGGTTCCTTGAATATCATTATAACCTGGGTATTACAGCTTACAAACAGATCTCTACTATATGTGTGATCATAACCTTTGCTATACACATGCAGCACGACCTGTCAGATGTGAGTTTGTGAAACACAAAACAAGAATGACTGCCTCCAAATGCTTTCATGCTTATTTGTAGTCTCAAATTTTTAAGTGAAATCCATACAGCCAATAGATCTGGATTTAATATAGATATGTGTAGGTATGTGTATATGTGTATGTGTGCTATATTAGGACCATTCTTTTTAAATGCCCTTGAAATATTTTTAAAAGGGTAATACACTAGTCCACAAAGAAAACTTTAATAAATTTAAAAAATAAAGTTATACAATTTTCTCCTATCTTATTACATTAACACCAGAAATTTATAAAAAGGTCAAGCCCAAAACATCAAAATTACTTTAACTAAAACTCTCCTAAAATATTTTATGCCAAGCAGAAAATAATTCTCATAAAGTATTAATTAACTAGGAATAACAGTATACTTCCTAAACATAATAAACAGTTTTAGTCTAAAATCAGAAATATATATATATATATATATACATATATATATATATATGCACATTAAGTATACCACATGTACTTAATGATGAAACATTTGACTTATCACTTTTCATTAGAAAAAAATAAAATGTAGGATGGCACCACTTTATTTATTAGTATGATAGAAGTGGGAGATTACGTATTAAAATAAACAAAATATCTCAATATTGGAAGAAAATACATTTATCATTATTTGAAAGCAATAACATTTTAAAGTAGGATATTCAAAATATTGATAAAAAATCAGTCATAAAAGTTCAATAAGGTAGCTAGAAAACACAGATAAAAATCAATTGACATTAAACAATCCAGCAAGACATTTTAATTTTTATCATTAAGTATTGACTGAAATCATCTAGAAAAAATGTGCCTTCCCCCAAATGTTACTCTACTATTTAAAATACTAAGAAATGGCCTTACATATGAGAATTTTAAAGAACTTGACTATAAAGCAATACTCATTTTACCTAGGGATAATTTGGGGGAATACTAAGTCAGATTTGACAATTATATACACAGGGTGGGACAAAAGTAGGTTTATAGTTTTTTGTATGGAAAAGAATGGAATAATTAATAAATAATAATACAAGAATTAACTGTGTCTCAGGTACTCACATCTGTGAACCTACCTTTGCCCCACACTATACATATTTATATAACTTTTTAAATATCCAAGTCCATATATATATTAGGAAAAAAGAATCTGTCTATCTATATATCTAAATAGATGATATACTATTTAAGAGTGGTGATTAAATTGATAAAGATAGAAGTAAGGAAGGAGAGAAGGAAGGAAGGAAGGGAGGGAAGGAGGGAAAGAGGGAAGGAGGGAGGGAGGGAAGAAGAGAGAGAGGGAGGGAGAAGGGAGGGAGGGAGGGAGGGAGGGAGGGAGGGAGGGAGGGAGGGAGGGAGGGAGGGAGAAAGGAAGAAAGGAAGGAGGGAAGATGGCTATAGATTATTTTTACAAATAGAATTAATTCTTTTTTTTTTAATCCTCACCTGATGATATTTTCCCATTGATTTTTAGAGAGTGGAAAAGGGAGGGAAAGACAGAGAGAAATATCAGTGTGAGAGAAACACATCAATTGGTTGCACGCAGCCAGGGAGGAGCTACGTGCCCTTGACTGGAATCGAACCCAGGACCCTTCAGTCCACAGGCCAATGCTCTATCCACTGAGCAAAACTGGCTAGGGATAGAATTAATTTCTATCATAGGCTAACATTGTTAAAAGAATATTGAAAATATTAAGACTTGGAAAGGTAGTTTTACCATTGGTGAATGCTAGGAAGATTAGTAGAATTTAGTCAGGGCATGAAACAAGAACTATAAAGTAAATATTGGTTAATTTTTTTTTGTAATTTATTCTCAGGCATATTATACCATGCACATCATCAGTTAATTGACAGAAAACAAAAAGTAAGAGCTATAAATATATAATGGTTATCAACATTTCAATTATACCTTAAAGTCATTTGTATCTGTGATTGTAAATATCCACATTTGTATAATTATTTCAAATAGCAGTACTAGAAAGCACCAACATTTTAAAAAGTGTTTATTGTTTTTAAACATATCCTTAACTATGACATACTCTTTGTTTACTCTGTGTGAGGCGAATGTCATTTTACTTTTGGCCTTTATGCTTTTGGTGTGAGTTTTACATCTGGGTTGAATAAGAATAATTTCTTAGTGAGAATCAATTCTACTTTACACTATGAATTTGAAAAATGCTCTAGCATGCAAATGAGGTTGGTAAGAGTCATGCAACAACAATACAGATGGATGGATAGAGTTCATCTTCTCTTCCTTCTTCCACCTACTGTCTGGAAAAAGTGTTAATTAACACTGAAATGACCATATGCTTAGTACAGCCAAAAGAAACACAAAAAGAGAAAAAGAACCAATACAGCCTGCTTCCCAAAATCCAAGTGTTTGCTAGACCCAAAGACAACATAATAGAAAATGAGTAACAAATATTAGTCATTAAATCATAAACAAAAATAATATAAGAATATGGAAAGCTGGCCAAACTCACTAATGAGAAATGAACATTAAAACGATGGATATAATTTTTGTCCACTGGATTGGAAAACATTTTAAAAGTTGAAAATATCCAGTGTCAGCAATAATGTGGTGAAATTGGCATTCTCAGAAAATGCTGTTGAGTATATAAGTTAGTACAACTTGTATAGGATAGTTTGTTCACAAATAATAGAAAACCAACTAACAATGGAATAGAGAAATTATGTTTATTTTTTATAACTGAACTAGAGGCCCGGTGCATGGGTGGGGTTCCTTGGCCTGGCTGGAGATTGGGGCCGATCTGGGGGACTGACTAGCCAGGGAGAGGGACTGCAGGATGTTGGCCAGCTGAGGGAGGTTGGCTGTAGGAGTGCACTGACCACCAAGGGGCAGCTCCTGTGTTAAACGTGTGCCCCCTAGTGGTCAGTGTGCATCATAGCAACCGGTCAACCGGTTGTTTGGTCGTTGGGTTATTTGGCTGCTTAGGCTTTTATATATATAGATTTATTGGGATGACATTGGTTAATAAAATTATACCCGTTTCAAGTATACAATTCTACAATACAACATCTGCATGTTGTATTGTGTGTTTACCACCCCAAATTAAGTCTCCTTCCATCACCATTTATTCCCCCTTTATCTTCTTCTATCTCTCCCTCCCCTGCTTCCCCCTAGGTACTGTAGTCTGTGTCCATGAGTCTCTTTTTTTTCTTTGCTTAATCCCTTCACCCTTCTCACCCAGCCTCTAACCCCTTCCTTTTTGACAGCTCTCAGTCTGTTCTCTGTATCCATGAGTCTGTCTCTACTTTGTTTGTTTATTTTGTTCATTAGATTCCATATATAAGTGAAATTATATGGCACCTGTCTTTCTCTGACTGGCTTATATCACATAGCATAATGCTCTCAAGATCTATCCATGTTGTTACAAAAGGTAAGATTTCCTTTTTATAGCTGAGTAGCATTCCATTGTGTAAATGTACCACATCTTTTTATCCACTCACTTACTGATAGGAACTTGGGCTGCTTTCAAATCTTGGCTATTGTTAATAACACTGCAATGAGCATGGAGTGCATATATTCTTTCTAACCAGTGTTTCAAGTTTCTTTGGATATCTTCCCAGGAGTGGAATTTCAGGGTCATAAGGCAGTTTCATTTCAGATTTTTTTTGAAGTAACTTCATACTGCTTTCCACAGTGGCTGCACCAATCTGCATCCCCACTAACAGTATATGAGGGCTCCCTTTTTTCCTCATCCTCACCAACATTTGTTGGTTATTGATTTATTCATGATAGCCATTCTGACAGGTGTAGAATAATATCTCATTGTGGTGTTAATCTGCATTTCTCTGATGGTTAGTGATGATGAGCATCCTTTTATATGTCTACTAGAGGCCCGGTACATGAAAATTCATGCACTGGGGGGAGAGGGGGTCCCTCAGCCTGGCCCCTCTCATAGTCTGGGAGCCCTCAGGGGTGGAAGGCAACCCAGCAATCAGGGGAAGGAGACGCTCCATCACACCTCTGCTGCTGCCACTGGCAGCAGTGCAAGCCTTGGCTGGCCCTGGTTACCTGAGCCTCAGCTGGACCTGGGCATCTGGGCAGCCACCATCTGAGACTTGCCTGAACCTCGGGCTGGCCCTGGGCAGCTGGGCAGTGCCATCAGAGGCTTGCCTGTGCCTCGGGCCTACCCTGTGCAGCTGGGGGGCTGAGGGAACTGGGGGACTCTAGAGGCAGACGCATGGAGCAGCCGGGCCCACCTGCCACACCAGCAGATCTGAGGGGACTGGGTGCTGCCATCTTGTGGCTGTGGGCGCTGCCATCTTTGAGGGTGGGGCAGTCAATTAGCATATTACTTCCTTATTAGCTGTGGGAGCCTCCATCTTTGTGATGCTGTGCGGGTCAATTAGCATATTCCCTCTTTATTAGATAGGAGGATTGGCCATCTGTATGTCTTCTTTGGAGATGTGTCTACTCAGGTCTTAACCAATTTCTTAATTGGATTGTTTTTTTGTGTTGAGTTTTATAAGTTCCTTATACATTTTGGATATTAAGCCCTTATCAGCTATATTGTAAATATATTCTTCCACTTAGTGGGTAGTTTTTTCATCTTGTTGATGATTTCCTTTGCTGTGCAAAAATTTCAGTTTGATATAGTTTCACTTTTTTATTTTTCTTTTGTTTTCCTTGCCTGAGGTGATATGTCAGAATAAATATTGCTATGATAAATGTCTGAGATTTTACAGCCTATGTTTTCTTCTAAAATTTTTATGGTTTCAAGTCTAACATTTAAATTTTTAATCCATTTTGAGTTTATTCTTGTGTATAGTGTAAGAAAGTGGTCTAGTTTCATATTTTTTTGCACATATCTGTGCAATTTTCCCAACACCATTTCTTGAATAGACATTGTATGTTTTTGCCTCCTTTGTCAAATATTTATTGACTATAAAGGTGTAGGTTTGTTTCTGGGCTCTCTATTCCATTCCATTGACCTATATGTCTGTTTTTATGCCAGTACCACGCTGTTTTGATTACTATGGCCTTGTAGTATAGTTTGATATCAGGTAGCATGATACCTCCAACTTTGTTTTTCTTTTTCAACATTGCTGTGGCTATTTGGGGTCTTTTTCGGTCCCATATACATTTATGGAATATTTGTTGTAGTTCTGTGAAATACACCATTGATATTTGATAGGAATTACATTGAATCTATAGGTTGCTTTGGACAGTATAAACATTTTAATTATGTTAATTCTTCCTATCCATGAACACAGTATATGCTTCAACTTACTTGTATCTGCTTCAGTTTCTTTCTTCAGTGTCTTATCGTTTTCTGATACAGGTCTTTTACATCCTTTGTTAAATTTATTCAGAGGTATTTTGTGTTTTTTTTGAAGCAATTGTAAATGGAATTGTTTTCTTAGTTTCCCAACTGATTTCTAGATATTTTGTATCCTGCTACTTTAATGAATTCATTTATCAATTCTACTAGGTTGTTTTTGTTTTGTTTTGTTGTTGTGGAATCTTTAGGGTTCTCTATTAATACATACTTTTAAATAAATTGCATTATTTCGTCTTAGCAATTTATCTGGTATATGTATCAATCTAGTAAAAAATTTTAAGCAAAACAATTATAAGCAGCAACCAAGCAAAATAAATGGCAAATAAACTTCCCAAATAATGGCAACTAAGAAACAGAAAATTCCTTTGTGACTCTCTATATTTGCTGACACCACACATACCTCTCAGAAGTCATATCAGAATAAGATGTTGCAAAAATCCTGAAAATTCTCATGAATATTCATTTCCAAATTTAGGTAATTTCAGACTAGCACTAAGTAGGTAATTTAGGGAAAATTCAGGGGAAAAATCATTAATGAAAGTATCTACCTAATATTCCAGGATTCGGCAAAGGCAAGAAGAACCACCATGGCACATTTGGGTCTATACCTCTAATGGAGTAGCCCAAGGTACCCCAAAAAGGGAACAGAATAAACCTCCCAAATAAGAGTCAACTCTGAAATAGGACATTTAATGCAGTCTTAGAAGAGAGGACAGAGTCTACACAATTCTATAAAGTCTGCACTATTTCAGAATTCCTTTGACAAACCTCCAGTCCCAACAAACTACAGAAATTCAAATAAAACTAAAGTACTGCTACCCTTAACTGTAGGTTAAATTGTACCCTTAAACTGTAGGTTAAAGGGGAAGCCACAGTGGTACGGTGCCAGATGAATTAGAAGTGTTGTTAACCAATGTTAGCTCCTAGTGCATCAGCAAAATGGAAGTCTGGACAGAGTGGCCTACTTAACCATGAACAAAAGAAAAGAAACAACAATAAAAGCCATAAAACATAGGACAGATGAAAATTCATAGTCAGTGCCTCATGTTATAGAAAAATTTTTTAAAATGTGAACTTAATAAACTAAGGACTCAATGTTAAAACAATAAACCATGTAATAAGTGGGAACAGGAAAATCCTTTAAAGCCAAGGAAACAAATTGACAACCAAAAATCTCATTGTTATCTAGCTAATAAATAAATTTAAAAAAACTTTAAGGAATAATTAAGCTTGAGTAAAAATAAAATTACTGACAAAGAGGAAAACCTTTGAGATAATGATAATGAATGCTGAGGAAATGGGCAAACAGATAAGATAATGAGAAAGAAGATAATAGATATGAAAGACAAACACAAAAAAATTAACAATCTATCATCAAGATGGTTCTGATCCCTGAGGTAGACAACAACTAATAAAATAACAACAACAAAATGTTTATTTTAGGTCCAGGTAAGGATGGTGATCTGAACACATGCAAATAATTAGTATCCCTTTATAACCACAGAATAATAATAACATATGAAGAGAAAAATGTACACATTTTGGAAACTGAAAAGCAAATGGACCAGTGATAAGTGATTTGGTAAATACAAAAAAGCCAAACCTCAAGCCAGTAGTGAAGAGAATGGAGGATCAAGACAATTTTCTTACAGAATTTTCAAAAGATACAGAAACTGGCAGCCTCAGATCCCTCTAGAACTGGGAGTAAATGGAAGAGATGGCAAAATAAAAAAGATGACTGAGAAAGCTGTTTGCAGAGTTAGCTTCTCAGTCCATTGTCCCACTCCATTCTAGGTCTTGAGGTCTCTCCTCTGGAGATTTAATTCAGTGCCTGTAGGTACACTTATTTCTCACTGCAGAGACCACCACCAGCTCACCATCCCAGCTTTCTTCCTTATTTTGTTTCCCAGGATGATGGCATTCAGATCTTTAATCTCTAGATGGGAGAAGGGAAGACTTGGAACACTAGTCAGTCCAAGAGAACATATTTAAAGGTTCTCAACAAAAGCCCACTCATGTGCCCCTACCGTGAAGCTCAAATACAGCAAACGCAACCCATGAACTCAGTGCTTCCAGTCAGCTTTTAGTAACTCATTTTCATCATAAGCAGACAAGACAGAATTACCAGAACTTAAGGAAAACCTCTGACACATAAAATAGAACTAAAACAAACTAACAATAACAACAAAAACAGCAAAAAAAAAATGAAAAGGAAAATCTCAAACTAGAGACCAAACAAGCCCACAGCTAACATCAGACTCCATGGTTAAAGGTTGGAAGCTTTTCCTCTAAGATCAGGAACAAAACAAAATCTCAGAAAATTAACCTTCTGCACCCTTTGACAAGAAACTACTGGAGGAGGTGCTCCTTTGAAATGAGCATACAAACCAAGTCAGAGGAAGAGATGGGTATAGAAAATGGGTCATTCAATGGAGGAGAGAAACAAGGAGAATTTTCAGGAATTCCCAAGGAAAAGAGAAGTATCAGAATAATAGTTATGCTCTAGATTAGAAGGCAACAGTCCATCCAGTCTGAAGTAGGATACTTCAAGCAACAAATATCTAGAAAGCAAACTTCATCAGGATCCCTGCTGCTATCTAATCCAGAGTGACTGGGTGTGTCTGCTCCAGATTCTAAGATGTCTTAGATTGCTTAACCATGTGCTGCAGAAATTCCTGTTCTCTCATCCATGCCCCAATAGTAGACCATCTAAAGGCACTGGCTTCAAACCACAGGGTGTGCTTCATTCACCTTTAACTCAGAACTAGAAGTGAACAGTGACAATATGTATTAATCAGAGTACCCATGATTGTGCTGTTTGACAAATTAACTCTCAAAATTTGGTGATGTGTCACTCACACTACAGGTCCATATGGCATGGGATAAATATCTGCTACACAAAGTCACTGAGCACACAGGCTGATAAGCACTCTGATTTTTGTTTGTTTGTTTATTGAGCAAAAGCAAAGTTTCATTACAGATAACCTCCCTGCAGGGAGGGGACCCAAGTGGGTTGATGGGACAGTTCCTTTATCTAGGGGTTAATATGTGCCCTGCTAACTTCCCATTGGTTGGTTTGAAAAATTCTGCCCTGGCAACATCCAAACATTTTAAACTTCAGGGTTCCTGCTCATTTTCTCCACCCTGTGTGTTTAGCCCAGGACCAGGGCCCTTTCTTCTTGCATTTTTACATGGGACAGGGTGTGGCTGACGAACTGGTTTCTGCTCTCGGGGTTCAGCTACACCTCCCCTTTACATTTCCTTCCCCTAGTCCAGTCCCTAACTGCATAGCCGCTCCTAACTCCTAATTCCCCCCTTCCCTTCCCCCCCCCCCCCCGATTAGGAGTTCCTAACTGCTATTAGGGAAAAGGGATATGACTGCTCTGACTGCTTCAGGCTGGTAAGGGACATTGTTGATGACAACAGTCCTTAGGGCTCCATGTGAGCACTCTGATGCTTAACATTTCGTTTGCACAGTTGCTGTGGAGGGTTAAAAGAGGTGGCCTAGTACCTGATATTGAACCTGCCACACAGAAGTAACACACATCTCCTACACACCCTGCACACTGGCAAGAGCTAGAAACATGACCCCATCTAACCACAATAGTTCTAGGAAATGTGGCAGCCACGTGACTATATGGTGAGCAATAAATATCTCTGCTCTATAAACTGGGAAGCAAAAACCACAAAGCCATTCAATCTCTCTGACCATACTTTTATCAGATGTCCAGAATCCAGCCACACAGTTCACCTGCCAAATGTCCCATTTTTTATTAATTTTCTTAAATCTATTTATCTATTTACCTATCCATCTATCTATCTTCTATTTATCTATCTTTCAACCTACTTATCTACCTACCTATATGCCTAATGAGATGTATATGTATCTAGTTTCTTGTTATGCAGTAAATATTAACCTAATTAAAGAAATGTTTGGTCCTTAACTAGCTCCTGAAAAGTAACCCCTATGCCTTTAGAATAACCTGTCTGGTAAAAATTTGTTTACTATTTGGAGGCATTGGACCTTGTGATATTAGTTTGACCTGTAGAGAGGTTGGAGATGAAGGTCAGCCATGTGGATGGTTGGTCATGACTATGTGTCTGATCACAGTGAAACCCCATATACCAGGGTATTGTTTAGCTTTCTTGTTTGGCAATACTCCATGCATGTTGACAAACATCATTGCTGGGACAGGTGAGCCCTGACTTCACTGGGAAAGAACACCCAAAATCTCACACCTAGTGTCCAGGATGCTGCCCTAGGTGCCTCTTCCCTTTGCTGATTTTAGTTTGTACCCCTTTGCTGCAATCAACTATTACTGTGAATACAATAACTTTCCTGCATCCTGTGAGTCCTTCCAGTAAATCATTAAACAAGAGGTTGGTCTTGGGGATCCCCAAACTGCACCTGTATATAACATATCTTCCACAATTATTTCTTAAATGTATAGTAGATGACTTTTCCTAAGTATAGGAATAACTCAATCTGCAGAACACAAAGACATTTTGTATTCTGTGGAAGATTTATTTTAATAGAAGATCTACATTTGTGTTCTTCAGAAGATTTATTTTAATAGAAGACCTACATCAAGACATGTCACAAAAATAGTTACTGAACATTAAGTTTAATGAGTGAAAAGAAATCTTTAGTCATCCAGTGGAAACGCAATTCACTTACAAAGAGAAAAAAATAACTGCTATTAAATTCTAGGAGATAATATAAAAACATTTATAAAAATCTGAGGAAAAGCAATACTGAAGAATATAATACTTGGCTTAAATTTTTGCTCAAGTATTAAATTAACAGCAGACATTCTTATTCAGCAATTAGGGGGTAGTGCGCCCACAGGCCTTTGTTGAAAGCAGTTACTCCAAAGTGAAATCCATGCAATTAAAAGATTAATCAAAATAACAATCTCAGAAAGGGAGATTACTGAATTAAAATGGTGAGTACTGAGCATTAAACTTCATTTCAATATAGAACCTGATTAAACAACTATTAGAATTATGGGCTTACAAGAGAGATGTTAAAACTCTTAGCTAAATAAAAATAAAATAGAAGTCAGGATGTGAGTGGGAAGGAGGTGAGAGGAAGGAGGAAGAAAATATTATAAATTTCTTCCCCTTTCATAGTAAAAAGCTATTAACTTCTTTTAAATGTATGAAACTAAGAACATGACTACCACCTTTGAAGTTTTTCATATGTTTTTGTAAAATAAGTCTATATAATTGAACTAAGATAGAAATAACTGACATTTATAAATCACCATGTTCCAGTTAGATACTGTTCTAAATGTTTTTTTTTAATATATTATCTCTTTTTATCCTCACAACATCCTATGACTTAGGTGCTATAAATTCTGTTACAGATCATAAATCTAAGGCTCAGAAATTTTAAGTAATTTTTAAAATAAATCTTTATCATTGAAAGTATTCCATATGTCCCTTTCTTTCCCCCATCGCCCTTTTGCACTCACCCTCCTCCCACCCCCAGCCCAAGTCTTCACCACCCTATTATCTGTGTCTATGGATTATGCATATACCCATATGAGTTCATTGGGTGATCTCTCCCCACCCCATCCACTCTCCCTTGCCTTCCCTCTGAGGTTTGACAGTCTGTTCAATGTTTTTATGTCTCTGGGTCTATTTTTGTTCATCAGTTAATGTTGTTCATTAGATTCCACGTATGAGTGAGATCATGTGATACTTACCTTTCTCTGACTGGCTTATTTCGTTTAGCATAATGCTCTCTAGGTCCATCCACACTGTTGCAAATGGTAAGGGTTCTTTCTTTTTTATAGATGCATACATTGTATAGATGTACCACAGCTTTTTCATCTATTCATCTGCTGATGGGCACTTAGCCTGTTCCTAAATCTTAGCTATTGTAATTGTACTGCTATGAACATAGGAGTGCATATATTCTTCCTGATGGTTGTTTCTGAATTATTGGAATATATTCCTAGAAGTGGTATCACTGGTCAGGAATAAACTGAACCAAGGAGGTAAAGGACCTGTACTTGGAAAATTAGAGGACATTGAAAAAATAGATAGAGAAAGATATACGCAAGTGGAAGAATATACCATATTCATGGATTGTTAGAATCAAATCATTAAAATGGCCATACTACCCAAAGCAATCTATAGATTCAATGCAATCCCTATCAAAATACCAATGGCTTATTTCAGAGACATAGAACAAATATTCCAAAAATTTATATGGAATAAAAAAAAAAGACCCTGAATAGCTGCAGCAATCTTGAAAAGAAGAACAAAGTTGGAGGAATCACAACCAGATATCAAGTTATATTACAAAGACACTGTACTCAAAACAGCCTGGTACTGGCACAAGAACGAGCATATAGATCAGTGGAACAGAACAGAGAATCCGGAAATCCAACCAAGCCATTATGCTCAATTAGTAATTGACAAAGGAGGCAAGAGCACATAATGGAGTCAAGACAGTCTGTTCAATAAATGGTGTTGGGAAAATTGGACAAATACATGCAAAAAAATGAACTTAGACCACCATCTTACACCATACACAAAAATAAACTCAAAATGGATAAAATATTTAAATGTAAGATGTGAAACTGCCGGGGCTGACCAGCATACCCTGAGCAATGGATGAATGATTACTCTGACACAGGATTGCAGTGAAAGAGAGGGCTAAGGGACTGTCTGGCTAAATGAACCAGGCAGCCTTGATTGCTTGCCTCTTCAGGCTTTTATTGTAACTGTATTGTTAGATAAAATTTATCTTTTCGATACAATCAGTAGGGTAAGTAATCTTGGGAGGACACATGTGTCTGCAGTGTCCTTTAAGCAAGGACACCTAAAGATTCAGCATAAAGATTCCGGTAAACACCTGAGGGTCTGCACGTCACAGACTTGTTTGGAAAGGTCAAGGAACAATTAGGGGCAGCTGCCTTCAGCCAAACTCCCCTAAGTAGGAATTCTGATTAACAGGGCATGCCACCTTCAGCCCACTCCTTTTTTCGGAATTTTCCTTCTTACAGACTTTCCAACCAAGTCTCCTGTGCTTCCCTACATGAAACCATAAAAATCTTAGAAGAAATCATTGGCAGAAAAATCTCAGATATCTCTCATAGCAATATGTTTACAGATACATCTCCTAGGATAATGGAAATTAAGGAGAAAATAAACAAATGGGACTACATCAAAATAAAAAACGTCTACACAGCATAAGAAACCATCAATAAAATAATAAGAGAGCCTACTTCATGGAAGAACATATTTGCTAATGATACATCACGTAGCCTCCAAAATCCACAGAGAACTCATACAACTTAACAAAAGGAAGATAAATTTAAAAACAGGCAAAAGACCTAAATAGACACTTCTCTAAAATGGACATACAGAAGGCCAAATGATACATGAAAAAATGCTCAAAGTCACCAATCACCCAAAAGATGCAAATCAAAATGACAATGAGGTATCACCTCACACCTGTTAGAATGGCTATCATCAACAAATCAACAAATGACAAGTGTTAGTGAGGATGTGGAGAAAAGGGAACCTTTATACACTGCTGGTGGGAATGCAGACTAGTGCAGCCACTGTGGAAAACAGTTTGGAGTTTCCTAAAAAAATTAAGTAATTTGCCTAAGTTCCTCCAGAAAGTTAAGTGGTGGATCCTGGAAGTAACATTTTTCATGTATGGAAACAATTCCATAAAGTTTGACTTCAGTTTTCTTCTCCCTCTGTTATGTTCAGTTATAATTAAACTAGTAGCCCTGCACGGGAATCCGTGTGCCAGTAGCTCACCATTAGCTCGCTGCCACCCTCCAGTAGCTCTCTGCCTGCTGCCCCGCCCTACTGTACTACTGTAGCTCCCCCAGCTCCTCCTCCCTCATGGCCCCCCTCATAGCTTGCTGCCCTGCCCCCTCCTGTAGCTCTCTGCAGCCCGCTTGTAGCTTGCTGCCCCACCCTCCTGCTGATCCGTGAACCGGTTATTACGAGGTTGGTTGTTACACTTCACAGCATAATGACCATTTGCATATTACAGCTTTATTATATAAAATTTGAAACATTTTACTCAAAATTGTATAAAATAATCACATTTTTATAAAATGTCATTTTTTGTATAGCTATTTTTTAAACTGTGTATATGTGTATAGAAAATTTTTCAGGAATTCTGCTCTCCTAACATTGGAGAAGGTACTTCTGAGAGTTAAATTTTAGTTGATATTTTGCTTCTGCTTTATAATTATATTGTTTGAACTTATATTATTAGTAAGGTATATAAAATTAATAAAATATTATTTAAATGTGTCTTCTGATATTTCAAAAATCATGCTTCTGTTGCACCAATGAAATTTTAAGCAGTGATTTGAAGTACTGGAGTAGCCTGTCAGTATGGCTGTCATCAAGAAGACAAGAGACAATAGGTGCAGGCAAGGATGGGATGAAGGGAAGCCTTACATTTTTGTTGTGAATGTAAACTGGTCCAACCACTATGGAAAACAATATGGAGGTTCCTCAAAATATTAAAAATAGATCTACCATATGATCCAGCAATTCCACTTCTGGGTATATACCCATAGAAAAGGATGTTGATGAAACACTGTATATGCACTCCCATGTTTATAGCAGCATTATTCATAATGGTCAAAATAAGAAAAAACAACAAATGCCAGTCAAGGGATGAATGGATAAAAATGCATATTCACGATGGAATATTACTCAGCCATGAGAAAAATATCTTCCCATTAGTGACAACATGGCTGGACCTTGAGCACATCATGCTAAGTGAGATGAAACAAACAGAGAAAGACAAGTACTGTATATCAAAAAATTAAGCCTTTAAAAACAGAGTAAAATGTTGGTTCCCAGGGGGTCGGGTGAGTGTATAAGAGTGATGGTGCCTCAGGGTACAAAATTATAATGAGTAGTAATTAAGCTATTGAGATATAATGTGTAATGTAAGAAATATAGACTCCTGGACAGAATAGTTCAGTTGGCTGACCATCATCCCATGTATCAGGAGGTCACTGGTTCAATTCCCATTCAGGGCACATGCTGAGTTGCTACTCAATTCCACATGCCCAGTGTGGGGCTTGCAGTAGGCAACCGATCAATCGATGTTTCTCTCTCTCATCCGTGTTTCTCCCCCTCCCTTATTCTCTCTCTGGAATCAATAAAAATATATTTAAAAAGATAAAAAGACAAGAATATTATACTATAACTGTACAATGTGATTAATATCACTATATCAACAGTCATTACAATATATAAATGTATCAAAGTAGCATGCTGTACACCTTAACTTGCACAATATTACACATGAAATTTATTCAATAAAAATAATACATAAAGTACCAGTGCTGATTAAGACTTATCAATAGGTAAATTTAACTTTTGTAAAAATAGTCAATTTGCAATACAACATGAAAACTGCATGTAATTATGTAACATTAAATGTGTGTGTGTGTGTGTGTGTGTGTGTGTGTGTGTGTGTGTGGTGAGACTGACTTAGAAGTATGTTTTTCAAGGTATTTATAGTGGTTAAATCTGAATGTTAGTATTTTAGATAGTTTTTACTCTATTCTTTATTATTTTTAGTTCTCATCAAATTATTAACCATAAGCATGTTGTTAATTGAACTAAAATTTGGGGGCAATTAAAAAGCCAAAATTTGGGGATTGGTAAAGGCAAAGGATACATTTTCATTTGTCCCTTTCATTTCTCTACTCTTGTTTTTTGGCAAATGTGGGTGTTTGGAGGTTTTCCTGATGATTGCTGAAAACCTCGATTTTGATTACCCACTTTGAGAGGTAAGACAGCAGGAGCTGCCTGGCCAGGTGTGTCTCAGTGGTTGAACCTATGAACCAGGAGGTCATGGTTAAATTCCAGTCAGGGCATGTGGTCAAGGAACATGCCTGGGTTGGGGGCTCGATTCCCAGTAGGGGGCCTGCATCTTGATGTTTCTATCTCTCTTTTCCTCTCCCTTCTCCATTGAAATAAATAAAAATAGTTTTAAAAAAAAAGAAAAAAGATATCAGGAGCCTTTTGATATTGAGTCATTTTGCCTGGGAGGAGGAAAATGCTCCAAGGCAAGTTGAATGACAAGTACTAATTAGATTTTTGACATGTTGCTGCTCAATTACATAAATTTGACCAGCTGTGGAAAGGTTGCCCTACTGCTTGGGGAATACCTCATGCGCAGTCTTTTTCTAGACTCACTTAGCCCCTTGCTATTTAACATGTGGTCTGTGAAGAGCAGAACAGTTCTCACCTGGGAGCTTATTAGAAATGTAGGGTCCTGTGTCTGGCCTCAGACTTCTGACTTAGAGATTCTTAGGTGCATTAAAGCATGAGAATCAATGGCTTGGAGAATGTCATGTATCCTGATTATCTCTGAAACTGCATGGAGGTTAGAGAATCACAGAAGGTTAAATGGAAAAGCTCCATATTCACAGAGGAGAAATGGGGCTGAGAATTACCTGACTTGGAAGAACTAACCCAGATTCCTTGCCACAAACGATACTCTGGACAAATAAAGGCTCCACAATCTACAAAACCACAATTCAGAGATGTAAATTGACAGTTCTAGTCAGAAATCTAAAAACAGTAACATTTACGTGAGAAATTGGTGGAAAGACCACACTACTTGAATGTTCTCTTTAGTCTCTTTGGGGTGCTGATTTCCCCGCTCTTAATATGATGTCTGGCACATAATAAAACATTCAACAGGCATTGTTTTTAAGCCAATAGAGAATAAATTAGAGCTAAAATTAGGACACTCAGAGTTTGGCAGACCAGCTGAAAATCAGTGCTAAAGAAGGTAAATCCAGGATTTGGGTAAGATCTTTGGATTCCTGTTCAGTGTTCTTTCCTGGTATTGCTTTTCCACTTGTTTCCCTTTTTATCTGATTTTCTAAGTAATAAAACAGATCCAATGGCAAATTACAATGATCTCAAAAGCTTCCAAAATGATAACTAAAAAAAAAAGTCCCCATCTTTTCCTGCTTGGTAAGATTATCAGGTTGATTGGTGCTTTCTTAACAGGTTAAGTAATCTTGGGGTGAAACACCACATTTGGGAGGGAAGGGAACCCACTCCCAATGAGCAACAACAAAACTAAAAATCATAGAATACCTGGAAATAGATTTAATAAATTCAGTGTAATTCTAGTTAAAACCCTAGAAAAACAAAATGTCTTTCTTTACGAGTTGGTAAAAATGACTCCAAATTTCATCTGAAAGAATAAACAAGGGGATATAGCCAGTAAAATTCTGAAAGAGAAAAGTAATTAAGTGAGATTTGCTCCCAAGATAGTTAAGCATATATGAGACAGTATCTTACTAGTGAATTTAATGTTGCATATTAATAACATTTTTATAACATTGAGTCTTTCTGGCTAAGAAAAGTATGTGTCTCCCTTCATTAATCTATTCATACATGTCCCTCCATAGAGTTTCATATTTTGTATATATTTGTATCCTATTAAATTTATTTCTAAGTACTTTTTGGGAATTGTGTTAGTTGTTTTCTTGCTGTCAGTCTTTGTGTTGCTGCTACTATGAATGGATCTTTTCCAACATATTTTCCATTCTTTATAAAAAACAATTCAATGTTAGAAAATTGAACCTGCAGAAATACAGAAGTTAAAGATGCATACACACAATGTTTCACTACAGCATGTGGTAAAATAGTAAAAATAAGGATTTGATAAGTAAATTATGTATCTATACAGTGACATTCTACGGAGTCATTTTTAAAAATGACATGTGGATATAATAAATTGACATATCATAAAGGAAAAGGAAGTTTCAAAAACAGCAAGTAAAACATACCATCTCTTTTTAAAACATATATATATATATATATATATATATATATATATATATATATATATATATGTTACAGAAAACCAAAGAAGAACCAAGCAATACTTAGAGAGATGGAGTTACATTTATTACGCGTGGGTCCAGAGGAAAATGTCTCTCAAATTCTGGGCCCCAACCTGGAGGAATTTTCCTTATTTATGTGTTTTTACCTTCTTTGTCTCCCAAATATGGGGTGTTTCCGGCCCCCTTTGCAAGTTCTTAAAGAGCCCCTTTATGCTGGGGCCTTGAGACCTCAACCAAAGGCTTGGTCTGGTGCCAGCACTGATAATTTCATCTGGGGAAGGTTTAATGGCCTCTCTGAAGTGGGAGTAGCCTTATTTTCCTTATTATTTAAGCAAGCAAGCATTTACAGAAGCCAAATAACAGGGTTAAAATTTCAAACAGCAGTTTTTATATAAGATTAGAGACCCGGTGCACGAAATTCGTGCACGGGGGGGGGGGGGGGGATGGTGTCCCTCAGCCCAGCCTGCACCCTCTCCAATCCAGGACTGCTGGCTCCCAACTACTTGCCTGCCTGCCTTCCTGATTGCCCCTAACCGCTTCTGCCTGACAGCCTGATCACCCCCTAACCACTCCCCTGCCAGCTTGATTGATGCCTAACTGCTCCCCTGCCAGCCTGTTTGCCCCTAACTGCCCGCCCCTGCAGGCCTGGTCACCTCTAACTGCCCTCCCCTGCAGGCCTGGTCACCCCTAACTGCCCTCCCCTGCAGGCCTGGTCACCCCTAAATGCCCTCCCCTGCTGGCCATCTTGTGGTGGTCATCTTGTGTCCACATGGGGGCAGGATCTTTGACCACATGGAGGCAGCCATCTTGTGTGTTGGAGTGATGGTCAATCTGCATATTACTCTTTTATTAGATAGGATAGAGGCCTGGTGCATGGGTGGGGGCCAGCTGGTTTGTCCTGAAGGGTGTCCTTGATCAGGATGGGGGTTCCCTTGGGGTTTGGAGCAGCCTGGGTGAGGGGCCTGTGGTGGTTTGCAGGCCGGCCACACCCCCTGGCGACCCAAGCGGAGGCCCTGGTGTCTGGGGTTTATTTATCTTCTACAATTAAAACTTTGTAGCCTGGAGTGGAGTCAAGCCTTCTGCCTGCTCCGTGGTGGCAGCCATTTCTGTTGGGATTCATGTATCTTCTATAATTGAAACTTTGTAGCCTTAAGCGGAGGCCTGGGCTGGCCAGGGTGGGGGGAAAGCTTGGCTTCCTCCATCGCCGGGGGCAACCCTAGCCTCCTGCTCTTTCCAGCTCTGTGGCTGCCGCCATTTCTGTTTGGATTTATGTATCTTCTATCATTGAAACTTTGTAGCCTTGAGTGGAGGCCTAGGCCGGCAAGGGAAGGCAGAAAGCTTGGCTTCCTCCATTGCCAAGGAAACCCAAGCCTCCGTCCTGCTCTCTGTGGCCGTAGCCATCTTGGTTGAGTTTATTTGCATATTCCTCCTGATTGGCTTGTGGGCGTGGCTTGTGGGTGTAGCTGAGTGATGGTTAATTTGCATATTACTCTTTTACTAGATAGGATGGATGCTTCACACAAACTAATTTGTATTGAATAAATAATGAAATAACGTTGAGCACTTCATTATGGTTTGTATTTCACAAACAAGGAAAGTAAGGCCTAAAGAGATTAAGTAATTTTCTTAAGATAACACATTATAGCTGGGTATCAAACTCAGGTATGTCTAATTCCATGCTGCTAACCTTTACCTGAAGTGTGGTATGCATGTGCATGGGTGTGTATGTGTGGTTGTACAAAAAATGTTTCACAAACTTATAATAATTTTCTCTGAAATCTGAGGTTATAAGAATCCTTATTATCTAATTTATGCATGCCTACAATGTTTGCATTTTTAAATAAAAGTTCATATTATTTTGTAATTATGAAAAATAAAATATTTTCATACAATTCTCAGTTTATAACAAGCACTGTGGTTAACTTGAGAGAAATAAATAAATGGTGATTTTATTCATTTTCAGACACTTATCTGAAATGCTTCATGTGCTTGATACCCAGAATAATTTAGCAGGGTGGAAATTGCTTTGAATCACAGTCAAAGGTCAAAGGCCAATTCTTTCTGTTAGTGTTTGAGGCAATTCTTTCTGTTTTAAAACTGACCTATAACTAGAATATGGGGAAAAGGCCTTAATGTTTTTTAATTTTATTCTTAAACCCCCATTTAATTAATAAGAATAAAAAATAATAAAATTGAAAATTAGTTGCATGCACTGAAAATAAGCCATATTATTAAAGGCCACTGCTGAAAATAATCAGTGGTTTCATAGGCTCTTTCAGTGCAAGAATTTGAATGTCTTTAATGAGAAAAATGAAACTATAGCACACTAAGTCAATTATGTGATCCTATCAAGTCTCCAGGAAATAAAGCTCATAATGCTTAGCCGGGAAGGTATGTGATTTCCAAAGCTACAACTGCACATGCCATTAATAATTCAATGTTCCTTATTGCTACAAATAAGGAAAATATTATATATTATATATTTTAAAATATATAACATATTATAAAATATTATATATTTTTTTACTGCTTCTTTATCTCACCCTTACAACATTCCTGACATGAATTTTGTGTTGGTATTTATATATCCATTTTACAAAGAAGAACTGACTCCCAAAGAGATGAACTCTCACCCAAAGTGATTTTAAATGCCACCCAGACATGTTCTGTTTGAAGACCGATGATTGTCCATGAAAGGTAGCTCTGATTTTTGTCTACAAATCTCAGAATACTTATCAGATAGATCATTTTTAAAAAGGAAAAGGATTATGTGAATTTTCAACTACTTCTACATGATATAAGCATTCAAGAAGTCATTAAGTGGCATTTAAATGTGAGTTTTAAATCTAAAGGTGGATAAAAATCTATAGTTTGCATGAGTGAACTTTCTGTGTGGGTGGTGATGTCCTAGAGGGGTAGATAAATACATGATACTGGGAGTATAGTGAAATTCAGTGATATAATCTTGTTACATGTTCAGTGTTTGATATAACATTTTTTTAGCTTCCTGTATATTTGAAAATTTTCTGCATGTTACAAAAATATTAGAGGTCTGGTGTACAGATTCATGCACCAATGTGTTCCCTCAGCCTGGCCTGCACCCTCTCACAATCCGGCACCCCTCAGGGGATGTCGGACTGCTGGTTTTGGCCTAATCCCCACAGGCCAGGCTGAGGGACCCCACCAGTGCATGAATCTGTGCACCAGGCTGGTTTCAGCCTGATCCCCTCAGGCCAGGCCTCTAGTATGCATATAAGATCTTTGGTTAATCTCTTCCCGCCCTCTTCCCTCCCTTCTTCCCTCTGAGATTCATCAGTCTGTTCCATGTTTCTATACCTGTGTGTTGAGCATCTGCCCCCTGGTGGTCAGTGCATGTCTTAGCTAATGGTTGAACAGTTGCTTAGGCATATATATATATATATATATATATATATATATATATATATATATATATACTAGAGGCCTGGTGCACAAAATTCGTGCATGGTGGGGGTGTCCCTCAGCCCAGCCTGCACCCTCTCCAATCTGGGACCCCTCAAGGGATGTCCGACTGCTCGTTTAGACCCGATCCTGGGATCGGGCCTAAACGGGCAGTCAGACATCCCTCTCACAATCCAGGATTGCTGGCTCCCAACTGCTTGCCTGCCTGCCTTCCTGGTTTCCCCTAACTGCTTCTGCCTGACAGCCTGACACCCCCTAACCACTCCCCTGCCAGCCTGATTGATGCCTAACTGCTCCCCTGCCAGCCTGATTGCCCCTAACTGCCCTCCCCTGCAGGCCTGGTCTCCCCAACTGCTCTCCCCTGCAGGTCTGGGTCCCCCCCCCCCCCAACTGTCCTTCCCTGCAGGCCCGGTCACCCCCAACTTCCATCCTCTGCCGGCCTGGTCACCCCTAACTGCCCTCCCCTGCAGGCTTGATTGCCCCCAACTGCCCTCCCTTGTAGGCCTGGTCCCTCCCAAATGCACACCCTGTTGGCCTGATCGCCCACAACTGCCCTCCCTTGCAGACCTGGTCCCTCCCAAATGCCCTCCCCTGCTGGCCATCTTGTGGTGGTCATCTTGTGTCCACATGGGGGCAGGATCTTTGACCACATGGGGGCAGCCATCTTGTGTGTTGGAGTGATGGTCAATCTGCATATTACTCTTTTATTAGATAGAATAGAGACCTGGTGCATGGGTGGGGGCCAGCTGGTTTGCCCTGAAGAGTGTCCCGGATCAGGGTGGGGGTTTCCTTGGGGCATGGGTTGGCCTGGGCAAGGGGCCTGTGGTGGTTTGCAGGCCGGCCACGCCTCCCGGCGACCCAAGTGGAGGCCCTGGTATCTGGGATTTATTTATCTTCTATTATTGAAACTTTGTAGCCTTGAGCGGAGCCAAGTCTCCTGCTCACTCTCTGTCTGCAGCCATTTTTGTTGGTATTTATTTATCTTCTATAATTGAAACTTTGTAGCCATGAGTGGAGGCCAAGGCAGGCCAGGGCTGTGGAAACTTGACTTCCTCAATCGCCAGGGGCAACCCAAGCCTCCTGCTCTCTCCAGTTCCGTGGCTGCCGCCATTTCTGTTTGGATTTATTTATCTTCTATAATTGAAACTTTGTAGCCTTGAGTGTAGGCCTGGGCTGGCCAGGGTGGCAGGGAAGCTTGGCTTCCTTTATTGTCTGGGAAACCCAAGCCTCCTGCTTGCTGCAGCTCCATGGCCGCAGCCATCTTGGTTGGGTTAGTTTGCATACTCGGTCCTGATTGGCTGGCAGGTGTGGCTTGTGGATGTAGCAGAGGTATGGTCAATTTGCATATTACTCTTCTATTAGATAGAACTAGAGGCCCAGTGCATGAAAATTTATGCACTGGAGGGGAGATACCTCAGCCCGGCCTGCTCCCTCTCATAGTCTAGGAGCCCTCAGGAGTGGGAAGCGACCTGGTGATCAGGGGAAGTCAAAGCCCCCATCACACCTCTGCTGCTGCCACTGCCGGCAGTGCAAGCCTCAGCCAGCCCTAGTTACCTGAGCCTCAGGAGGCCCTGGGTGGCTGGGCAGCCTCCATCTGAGGCTTGCCTGCACCTTGGGCTGGCCCTGGGCAGCTGGGCAGCTGACATCTGAGGTTTTCCTGAGCCTTGGGCCATCTCTGGGTGGCTGGGGGGCTGAGGGGACTGGGAGATTCCAGAGACAGGTGTGCGGAGCAGCCAGGCCTGCCAAGAGGCGGGCCCGGCCTTGCCGCACCCCTGCCACCCTGGTGGGGCTGAGGGGACTGGGCGCCACCATATTGTGGCTGTCGGCACTGCCATCTTTGAGTGCGTGGCAGTCAATTAGCATATTCCCTCCTTATTGGCTGTGGGTGCTTCCATCTTTGTGACGGTATGAGGGTCAATTAGTATATTCCCTCTTTATTAGATAGGATTAGAAGCCTGATGCATGAAGATTCATGCAAGAATAGGCCTTCCTTCCCCTGGCTGCCGGCATGCGGTGGGCTCACTCCAGCAGTCTGTGCAGTGGCAGCAGTGGTGACAATCCCTGTGCACCCTGGCCCTGCTTCCTCCTTGCCCTCCTTCTCTGGAGAGCTCCTCTGTACAGCGCTGGTGCTCCCAGGGAGGCGCGGAGGGGAAGAGGTGGGGGGAGCGAGGCAGGCGGGGAGGACTGGAGAGATTGGATGTGCTAGTGTGTTTCACTTTCCCATTGATAAAGTGGGATGCAACTGGCCCCCTTCCTCATACTCTTCCTCCTCTGCCCTCCCCCTCCTGCCCACCCACCCTCCCTCCACGCCCATCGCCCCTCCCCTCTTTCCCCTCTTGATTTGGCGAGATAGGGAGGAGGGAGATCTGATAATTTGGGTTACTGTGTAGGTGGCCTCTTTCATCTATCCAAAACAAAGCTGAGCCACCTGCCACTGCCACCACAGCCACCACCATCGCCCCTTGGCTGGCCCGGGGCTCCCTAACTGTGCACCGAGCAAGCTCCCATGCACGTCCGCACCTGCGGGGCTGCTCCAACGCTAGGGTTTTGTTTACCAGAGCAATGGGGTGGGGTGGAGGAAGACACCAGACACAGGGAGTTATGACCTCAGGCACCAGAGGGTTGCCTCTGAGTCTGGGGGCTGGGCCACAGGAGGCGGCAAGGACAGGTGACAGGTGTGGAGCATGGCAGGGAGGCCCTGAGGAGGTGTGCTGCCCAGAGGCCTGGAGCGGCTGGGGGGGCGGGGCCTCTTCCATCTTTGTCAGGTTAATTTGCATACTCACTCCTGATTGGTTATGGGCATCACGAAGTGACGGTAAATTTACATATTTCCCTTTTATTAGTAAGATATATAGATAATAAATTGTGAAAAAAGGCAAAACATTTTAAATGAAGATTTAACTCAATATATTTTAGAAACTAATGTCTAGGCTTACAAGTCACCTATATCTATTTGAGAAACACACTTGAAAGAATGCCCTTAAAAATTGTATTCTAGAAAGGCATTGGTTCCTTACTATATTTCTTTGGAAAATATTGATTTGCTCACATTGTACTATAGCCTCACTAATGAAAGCTGAGATTGTTTGTTCTCTGCTGGATATTTGAGAAGCATATTTTGTATTCAGGATAATTTATTACTAATGAATTTCATTATTATCCTTGTCAGCAACTAAATAGACATTTCCAAATTATTTTATTTTCAAATAATTTTAGAAATTTAATTTCTATTTCATTCTCTTTTCAAATAATCTCACTAAGGACAATTGGAAAGAAAGAAAAGCAAAGTATGTCCCTTACTTTAGTATGTCTGAGGTAACCTTGCCATCATGCTTGATTGCATTGCTCTTTTTCTGTTGCAATGGAAAAAAACAACTTCCTCTGTCAAGGCGACATGCTTCTGTGACGGGCAGCTGCCAGTGTTGGCTGAGTTAGCTTGCCTTGGTTTCCTCCATTCCACTTGTCTTTTGATTTCACAGTTCAAGGAGACAAGGCAAAAATAAACAAACAAAAAAATCCTAAATATCCCCGATGTGTTACTCTCCAAGGAAACACTTTGGGCCAATCTTCTTAAAGAATAAATAACAGTCTTTTTCAAATGCCCTTAATAATGAATCAGTTTTGCTTTTTAAAAAACTATAAATTGATGAAAGATGTTTTTTTTCTTTAGCTCTATTGGCACACGAATATAAGCTTAATAAGACAGGCAGTCACTGCACTTTGTTCTTTCTTAAACTGGGCTGTAGGAAAGCCCACCATGTTTGGTTTCTTCTATTACCAATGATGCATGTGACTTCTGTTTGTTGAAGACATGAAAGCTCACAAACAATTCTTTGTTGATATTTATATACTAGTCAAGGTATTTTCTGATTTTATGTGTTTAGCAGGCTATCTGCCTTTATGTCATTTACTGTTGGGAGCAAACCCCTGTTTTAATGACTATTTCTAATTTTCTTTAGAATAGTTCTGTTAAATTTTTAACAACTTTTGGAAACCTGAGACTATTTGTGAAAGTTGTTTACTAAATTATCAAATAATTATTGTGAATAATGCATTTAGTGTAATTTAGTTGGTAATATAGGAGGGATGACCAGGTTACTGACATAAACATATATGAAGGAAAAGTAACAGAGACTATTGGGTCATCCTCAGGAATCCAAAGAGATGGATGATGCAGAAGTGAGGGAGGTTGATAGATCCTGGAACCCAACACAGAATCAGGGAGAAATCACTGAAGAGAAGGCACTGAGTCTTTGTTGAGTCATTGTTGCTCTGTATACAGCAAGAATGGCAGCAGAGAGCCAGGAAGTGAGGATAGGGAACCAACTGGGGAGCACATTTTACTTCTCTCTCCTCCATTACTTTATCTGCTGTCACGGAGTAGAAAAACTATAGCACCAGCCTAATGCCAGGTAGAGGAGTAGGAAACATCAGATAAACTCTGGATCCCGGTTTGGGAAGAAGGTGATAAAAATGGTGAGATAACCTGGCAAGCCCTCTGCACATTCCCTTCTCCTCCCACTCCACTTCCGCTTCCACCATTGGCTAGATAATTTTAAGTGAGGAGGTTCTTTAAAAAGAGCAGTATTGGGCAGAGGTGCTGGGGGATTCCTGAGGAATAGGGCCACTTTATGGCAGAGTTGAGTGTGGAGTAACTCAGATGCAACCTCAGAAGCTCTCCACTCTGGGCATAGGCCCCTTCACCTGCCTAACTTGAGGAAGTATGAGCTGGAGATGAGGCCTTTGTCCCTCCCTCTGTGTGCACATCACCAGCCAATACGGTGTATTGATCCAACAGAATATGTGCTCATAGAGAAAGTAAGAAAACATCTGCGAAGCACAAGCAATATAGAAGTCAGATCACATATGGAAAACCTATGCTGAAGTAAGTAGAATTAAGTAGCATAAAGAACCAGAATTTAAAATAAGCTTAATATTCATAGAAGGCCATAGGAGAGAATTCTTCCTAACCTCTTCCTAGCTTCTAGTGACTGTCACCAATTCTTGATGATCCTTGTTTTATAGCTACATCACTCCAATCTCTGTCTCCATCTTTGCATAGCCTTTTCCCCTTTGTCAGTGTGTCTCTGTGTCTCCTAATCTCTCTCCCTGTAAGGACCCAGTCATTGCATTTAGGGATTACCCCAATCCAGTATGAATTCATCTGCAAAGACCCTATTTCCAAATCCTATCTAATAAAAGAGTAATATGCAAATTAACCATCACTCCGCCACACCAACAAGCCACGCTCACAAGCTACGCCCACCAGCCAATCAGGAGAGAATATGCAAATAAACCAAACCAAGATGACTATGGCCACAGAGAGCAGGAGGGAGGCTTGGGTTTCCCCGGCGATGGAGGAAGCCAAGCTTTCCGCCTGCCCTTACCAGCCTAGGCCTCCACTCAAGGCTACAAAGTTTCAATGATAGAAGATAAATATAGCCCAATAGAAATGGCGGCAGCCACGGAGCTGGAAAGAGCAGGAGGCTAGGGTTGCCCCCAGTGATGGAGGAAGCCAAGCTTTTTGCACACCCTGGCCAGCCCAGGCCTCTACTTAAGGCTACAAAGTTTCAATTATAGAAGATAAATAAACCCCAGATACCCGGGCCTCTGCTTGGGTCACTGGGGGGCATGGCCAGCCTGCAAACCACCACAGGCCCCTTGCTCAGGTGGCCCATGCCCCAAGGGAACCCCCATCCTGATCCGGGACACCCTTCAGGGCAAACCAGCTGGCCCCACCCATGCACCAGGCCTCTATCCTACCTAATAAAAGAGTAATATGCAGATTGATCATCACTCCAACACACAAGATGGCTGCCCCCATGTGGTCAAAGATCCTGCCCCCATGTGGACACAAGATGACCACCACAAGATGGCCAGCAGGGGAGGGCAGTTGGGAGGGACCAGGCCTGCAAGGGAGGGCAATTGGGGAAAATCAAGCCTGCAGGGGAGGGCAGTTAAGGGTGACCAAGCTGGCAGAGGAGGGAAGTTGGGGGCAACCAGGCCTACAGGGAAAGGCAGTTGGGAGGGACCCAGGCCTGCAGGGGAGAGCAGTTGGGGGGGACCAGGCCTGCAGGGGAGGGCAGTTAGGGGCAAACAGGCTGGCAGGGGAGCAGTTAGGCATCAGTCAGGTTGGCAGGGGAGTGGTTAGGGGGTGATCAGGCTGGCAGGCAGAAGCCGTTAGGAGCAATCAGGAAGGCATGCAGGCGAGCAGTTGGGAGCCAGCAGTCCTGGATTGTGAGAGGGATGTCAGATTGCCCGTTTAGGCCCGATCCCACCAAGATCGGGCTTAAACGGGCAGTCGGACATCCCTCGATGGGTCCCAGATTGGAGAGGGTGCAGGCTGGGCTGACGGACACCTCCCCCCGTGTATGAATTTCATGCACTGGGCCTCTAGTAACTTTATAAGTATTAGGAGTTAGGACTTCTACATATCTTCCTGGGGTACACAATTCAACCCACAACAATGGTATATGCTCAAACATTTAAAAAAATAATGGAAATACGCAATCAAAAACATTTGAAACCACTAATGTAAAACTGGGATAAGTACCATGGGAGATGTAGGCCTACATATGGCTCCTGGATTGAGCACACTAGCAACCTGTGGGTGATATCACCGGTTTACAAATTACCATAATATATATTGAAAAAGTTAAATGTCATTATACGAGTACTGAGGATGTTTTAAGGCAGCTCAAAGGAAAAGGGCCATATCCAGGTGAGAGATCATGAAAGGCTGTGTTAAGGTGATGATATTTGTCTTGAGTACCAATAGCATTTCATCCAGAGAGATGAATACTCTATCAGAAACACTAAATATAGTTTGGTTTAGCAGTGGTTCTCAACCTTCCTAATGCCGCGACCCTTTAATACAGTTCCTCATGTTGTGGTGACCCCCAACCATAAAATTATTTTCGTTGCTACTTCAGAACTGTAATTTTGCTACTATTATGAATTGTAATGTAAATATCTGTGTTTTCCGATGGTCTTAGGCGACCCTGTTGTATTAAAGGGTCGCGGCACTAGGAAGGTTGAGAACCACTGGTTTAGAGTGATGGATAGAAAAATAAGATGAGATCAGATTGCAGAATCCCCTGGAAACCAGAAGGAACGTTTTATTTTGTTGTTGCTTTTCTTTTCTGGGATTTTTATTTCTCTATTTGGTGGCAATAGAGAGCCACTGAATATTTTTGAGGAGAGTGTTGTTCTGGCAGCAGTGTGTTTGCAGTGGCTGGGAAAGTGGAAAGGCAGGAGATGGAGAAAAACTCTGTTTAATCTTTAATCCAAGGAGAATAGAAAGAAGCAAAGTGATTTGAGGGCTGTTACAAAAATAGGAGAAAATAACCTGATGATTGTATTGATAGACAAGCTGAAAGAAGTCAGGGTCTTGAATAATCAGAAGGCCAATAAAAATGATCATAAAAACAGAGGAGTCAAGAGGAAGAAAGAAACTGCTTGCGGTTGAAATTTTGATGTATTGAGATTTAGAACCAGCATATAAGGATGTTATACAGAAAAGTAAAGAATAAGGCATGGAGTGCAGGTATGACATCCAGGTTAGAGATGTAACTTTGGGAGTCATCTGCCTAGATCAAGGCGACAACTCTGGGAGTCTATGTGACCTCGAGGAAGAAAGTAACAAAGAAAACAGAGATGGGGTGGGATAGAGCTAGAGATCTTAATTTAACTGTTTTTTCTTTAGTTATCTTTCATATCCTCCAATAGATTTTTTGAATATAATTGTTGAAGGATGCTTTTGTGGTTAAACAGTTCTTTCCTCTACAACACATTGCTTTTCCCCTCCTCACATACTCATTGTTTACTCTTCACCTATTGGATCAGCTAATTTCAAGCTAATTGCATAGATGGCCACAGAGAATTCTGGTGTAAGCTGGCAAGACTATTCTCTCTCTTCCCTACTTAGACAGCTGGGCAGCCTGGAGTGAATTCTGAGCACTACATTTGACCATCCATCAGGGACCCTACTTGGCTGCTTTCTGTGAGTGGTACCAGAAACTAACACGAAGCATGAAGTGGGGAAGGCTGTGTCTACACTGGAAGAATGGGCAGTTTCTCAGAGTCCTTTGCTCCTATATCTGAAATTATGTTCTTAATGCTCAGCACACCCTCTTGTTTCATGAATGTATCCTCCAATTTTTCTATTTGATTTGTAGGCTTACCTTTCTCACCTGTCGGGAATTGGCTGGGGAGTAATTGACTTCCCTCTCTGTAACCTACTTCTTATCGCTGTATGGATCTTGGCTGGACAAGTAGCAAATCCTAATGCCATGACATGCTGCCTAACTACAGAAAATAATTATATGTAAAACTAATGTACCATGTGTCTCAAGGGAGATAGGATATTTTGATATTGGTTGATTTTTTCCCCTTGTTTGCCTCAGGTCTTTCTGTGTTAAGAAGAAATGTCAGTGCCTCAGGTTTTCTTTGCTGGAGCATCAAAGAGGAACAAGGTTCCCAGCAGGATCTCCTGGCTCAGCAAGCTCAAGCTGTGCAGAGAGTCAGGCAAATTACAGCAGAGCCAGCCCTGCCATACACAATAGTGTTTCAGGCAGTTTAAATCGTGATCGCTCCCCCACACACACCTCCTCACTTCCACCCAAATCCCAGCCACCTTTCAGTGTGGGCAGCCCAGATTGGAATACTAGATGCAAGGAGTTCATTTTAACCCATAATATCAGTAGTAAGAGGATCCTAGTTCCCAGTGTCCAGTTTAGGAAAGGGGAATAGGTCCCTTGTTCAACAATGAATTCAGGCACTGGTCCACGGGATGGAAATTGGAAATACAATGTACAGAATAAAGACCAGGAAGGAAAATAGAATGGAATATAATTGTGCACAAAGATTTAAGAGAATGAGTGCACTTCTCCCTTATTGTAAAATTGGAAAGGTAGCCCTGTTTTGAAGACAATCTTCCTCACTTGGCATACAAGCATAAGAAGGTAGCAGGAATTCTAGAGGGCAATGGTCAAGTATAAAGACGCCCCATGCAAGTATCCCATCAGAGGAAGCAACAATAGTCATAGCAACACCATAGAAAAACAAACAAAAGTAGAGTGGAAGTATGAGGCAGTTAAAACTGTCCATAAAGTGCTCAAACAACTAATACAGCTCCTATGGAGGTTTTTTTGATTTTTGTTTTTGTTTTTGTACTTTTTTTTAATTGTTTGAAGTATTACAAATAGTAGTACATATGTATCCTTTTTTTCCCCCCATTGACCTCCCCCCGGCCTCCCCTTCCCCCCAGTACATGCCTTTACCTGCCCCCCACAGTGTCTTTTATCTATCGGTTATGCTTATATGCATGCGTACAAGTCCTTCGGTTGATCTCTTACAGCCCGCCCCCCCCACCCCGCAACCTCCTCTGCCTTCCCGCTGTAGTTTGACAGTCTGTTCAATGCTTCTTTGCCTCTGTATCTATTTTTCCCCCATTTCTTTCCTTTAAAAAATCTTGCCTCTGCAGACTAGAAATAAACATATAATAACAAAAAATGTTTGAGTCCCAATTTCAATGTTCAACAGTTCTGAGTCCCCGTTTCAATGTCAAACATTCCCTTAAGTGTACATGTCAGCAATGATATCTGGATGGTGGGCACATGGTGGCAATGCAGGTCTGACCCTCTCTGGTTTGGTCCTAGGCAACCTGCTGCATCACTCAGCTGCTGACTGCTAGCGTGGCAAGGTGTCGTCAGCGTCTTCCATTTCTGGACTGTTTCTCCTCCTGTCTTCGTGGTTGGAGCAGACCTGTCAATTCCTCTCTGTTGCAGGAATCCACATGGTCTTGGAGTTGTTTTCTGAAAATATACAAAGTTATCAAGACTGCATTATAAAATTTACAAAAGCCTCCATTAATCAAAAAAGGGGGGATAGTAGGATAATATCATGTAAGAAAAAATATCCTATAAGTAAATTACATCTAGAAAACTTTTACTTTACAAAATTAATTTTCATTTGTAATGCTAACAGCAAGACACCCATGAAAAACACACATGGTGTCTAAATAAGACAAAGGAAAATCATTTGGGCAAAAATAAAAAGGATCCCAAATCAATTATATATAAAAGATTCCTTTATTAACTTTTGGTCCTATGGAGGTTTTAATGAGGATGAGTTTAGTGGGATATGAGGCAGGGTAAGAATAGAAACTAAGGTTAGAAAGAGTAAAAAGACTGTAAAATGGGAAATTTTTTTTAAAAATGAGAACACATACTTTGGAGATAAGTTGAAAAGGCAAAGCAAAAAATACAGATTGAAGAGTTTAAGGGGAGAGAGCTAAGGTGAGAGGGCAGAAGAGCAGAATGTGGGATGCAAACAAGGACAGGAATGGAAAGAGGCATACAAATAAGGGTAGGGGTGTGCATGGGAGAAGGGTAAGCATTTGAAGAAAACACATGTGAGCACAACTTTGAAGACAGAAAGTCCCTCATTCAGATAGATCACAAGAACATGGTTAATAAATTAGTGATAGATAACAGTTAACTAATTATAGCACTTAATTTCTTAAAAACGTAAAATTTTGGCAGAAGAAATTAAAATTACTGAAAGTGATTAGAAAAAAAGTCAGTAATAGGAAATATGTGATCTTATCTTGCTTCAAGTTCTTGTGACCTGAATTTCACCCAGCTCCCCAAGTCTACTGCTACTGCTGCTTTTATTAGTCATCAGTTAGATACTTGAACAGATTTGAATTTATATCATAAGAGGCAAGAGCCTATTATATAATACAGCCTATTTGTATTTTTTCTCCTCCACAGCTTCTGAATAGAGATATACTTTTTTTTTTTTGGATTAAGTTGACTTACTTAGATATGACCCTCTGGTGATATTATCCCACAAGACCACAGCTCTGCCCACTTATTAGGCTTTCTTCCAACCATTAAGCTAGTCCTAGGTCCCAGAGGGCAAGGGTAATAGGGAGAAAAGGGAGTGATAGGAAAAAGGGCTTCTATCTTACCCATCACAACTGCAATGTATGCCACTAGAAGGAAATTCTAGAGCCCAGAATTCACTTAGAACAATATTGCAATATTGGAATAGATGATGATGGTCTATGTTGGGGTGGAGGATGGAGCAGAGAAAAACTGACAAATTGGGAAATAGTTAGGGGGTATTGTAAGGACTAATTGGTTTGGGATAAGAAAGAGGAAGCAAAAGATTTATGGTTTTAGCAAATTGATAAATATGGTGCTTGTTACTAACACAGAGAACAAGGAGAAGGAGTTTGTGTGCGAGTGAGATGATTAATTCAGTCTGAATACATTGAGTTTGAGGGGTCAGAAAGACATCAAATGAGACTATCCAGTAGGCAATTGGAGACTTCATCAGAGACTCAGGAGGCAGGTCATCCTGGAAATGCAGACTTTGGAGTTAGCAGAATTTAGGTGGCAATGAAAGCTGTGAAATTGCATTGAAACTCCTAGAACACCATAAGAAAATCATAAAGGTAGAAGAGCAAAGGGCTATGAGAAACCCCAATGTTTAAGGAACTGGTAGAAAGAGGAGTTTAGAAAACTAAAAGGTGTGGTAAGAGAAGTGGAAAAGAAATAGCTGGAATGAAAACTGAGCTAAGAGAGTGTTTCAAGAGTGACTGAAAGATGGTGGCAGGGCACACAGCAGACTAATTTTTAGATCTTTCTAAATTTCCCAATTAAAAGGATCTAGTTAGCCTGGCTGGTGTTGCTCAATGGTTGAGTGTCAGTCAGGAGGTCACAGTTCAATTCCTGGTCAGGGCACATGCCCAAGTTTCAGGCTCAATCCTCAATAGGGATCATGTAGGAGGCAGCTGATCAATGATTCTCCTTCATAATTGATGTTTCTATCTCTGCTTCTCCCTCTCTGAAATCAATATATATATATATATATATATATATATATATATATATATATATATTTTAAAGGAGCTAGAGAAACTAAGTTGCAAAACCAAAACATAGTGACAACACGTAGAACAAGATTCAATGACAAGACAGCTTCAAGAACTCCAAAATATGAGGGAGTGACAATAAACCATTAACAGTCACAACACCCACATGGTCTCAGCATCTGTGTGGGAGAAAGCAGATGGAAGCGACAGGGCCCCCAGCAGAGCTGAGAATAGGAGAACCCCAATTTAGCCAACAGGAATTCACTGCAAAGCACAGTGGGCCAGTTTGAGAATAGCAGCTGAAATGGTCAAGGGTTCCCTCACTCTGACACTCTTTGTTTCTGAAATGGAAGCACCCACAGAAAGATGGTATCAAGGAGTTGTAGCAGTATCACCCTCTGAACCTGGGGAACCCACATTAGAGAGAGAAGCAAAATTAAAACTGAGCATCTGAAAGAGAAGTCTGGCTCAAAGTACCAAAGGGGAACAAAACCAGGAAATCTTAGAAAACAAGCCACTGAAATGTATGTATGTATGTATGTATGTATATATGTATTGTTAATTCTCATCCAAGGATATTTTTCCATTGATTTTTAGAGAGAGTGGAAGGGAGGGGGAGAGACAGAGAGAGGGAAACATCAACATGAGAGGGACACATCAATTGGTTTTCTCCACACATGCCCAGACCAGAGTGGGGTATTGAGCATACAACTGAGGAATGTGCCCTTGGTCAGAATCAAACCTGGACCCTTCTGTCCCCGCAGGCCGATGTTCTATCCACTTAGTCAAACTGGCTAGGGCACTAACAAAATTTTTAAACAAAAGGTGAAAATCATAGAGAAGTTATATAAAATTAGAAAAGCGATCAGAATAATTAATTTGCTATAAAAATGAGCAACAGAAAATTACCAAATTCTAATTTCTAGTCTTCATAAGACAAGGGGGAATAAGAAGCAGAGCAACATCCTACAAAGAATAAAAGCATGCCAAAGGTATGCTTAAAAGTTGATCCAAATGGTTATATGTATAAAATGATCTAAAGACATTAAGAAAATTACACTCAAAATGAAAGATAAATATTTATCAGAAATAGAAAACATCAAATGAAGTCAGAACTCAAAAATAATCTACACTAATAAAAGAGAAATATGCAAATTGACCACCACTTTGCAACACCCACCAGCCAATCAAGAGTGAGTATGCAAATTAACCTCTTTGTCTCCATGGAGACTGACAGCAGGGAGGAGGCAGCTCCCAGCATGGCCTGCTTGGCCCTCACTGCGGTGACCCTGGAGCAGGCAAGTGCGGCCCGCAGGCAGCTCCCAGCACGGCCTGCTTGGCAGTCGCCACAGTGTGGAGCAGGCAGGCCCCACAGAGAGCAGAGAACCACAGGGAGCAGGCCTAAGCTGTCAGTAGGATATCCCCTGAGGGCTCCCAGATTGGAGAGGGTGCAGGTCAGGCTGAGGGATACCCTCCCATGCACAAATTTCGTGCCCCGGGCCCCTAGTTAGAAATAAAAGGAAAAAAGTCATTTTAGAAGTAAGGACCAAACAAGAAGGAAAGTGTGAATAAACACAATAGATAATACCTAAAAAATAAAAAGTAGACATTTTTTACAGTCATTATGCAGTGTGTATGAGGGGGGGAGGGATTGGCATATGCAAAAAAAATGTTAACTGCCTTAGTAATTATAATTGATGGTAGTAGCATTAGTATTTTTATTCTGAGACTGTGTATATAATATGGGATAGTAGGGTTTCTCAATTTTGGCACTATTCACATTTTAAACCACACGATTACTCGTTATGAGGGCTGTTCCAGCATTCCTGGCCTCTACCTCTTGGATACCAATAGCCCCAATGCCCACTTCCTTTCCAATTGTAGCAATCCATAATGTCCCCTGAGGTACAAAAATTGCCCCTGGTTGAGAACCACTTGGATATTGACTAAGGGAAATGAGTAATCATGGGCTATGTAAACCATCCCCTGTATCCTTATAAATCAGGATTCTTGGTATAAAGGAAAAGAAATAGATTACAGTATATACAGTGAGGAGAAAGAGAGACTGTAGCACTCAGATTGTAGTCTTAAAATAGTATTTTCCATTAAAAAACAAACAAACGTGGCTTGTTGGAGAAATACTTCCTCCAGGTTTGGGGCAGAAAATGTTCAAAATAATCCTGGAATACCTTAGCATACCAGATGACAAACAAACAAACAAACAAAAAATGACAACTACTAGGATTATGTCAAAAAGACTCAGGATCTAACTTAAAGAGGCCCTCACAGGCCAAAGTTCAAGCAATTTGATCTTCAATAAATATAAGATTTGCTATAGATTATAAATCATTAAATATGTTTAAATCCATTAGTTCATAAGAATGTTTTAAAAACAATCTTTGGTTCTATTCATAAGATGATGTAAACAAAGTCATTATCTTGAAAAGTTATAAAAATATGAATCAAGAATCTATGCAATGAACAAGATAAACTAAACAAAATAGATCCAGGATATAAATCCTGGAACTGACTGATGAATCTTAGAGGGAATACAAGGGTGGAGAGAGATTAACCGGGGGAGGGGGGCACCTATATGCATAGCCCATGGACATAGGAAATAGTATGGTGAAGGCCTGGGAGGGGTGGGGTGTTAGGTGGAGGGGGATCAATGGGAAAAAAAAGGCTTCCAACAATAAAGATACATTTTTTAAAGAATATTTGTCCATCCTTTCCTCAATTAACCAAATAGTAGGACAAACCAACATCATAAACCTCCTGATAAAATGCACTGAAAAAGACACAACATCCTGTCTATTATATGCCTCCCAAAATAAATAACCTGAATTCTAATGGTGAGGAAATAACAAATTTCTTCTAATGGTGAGGAAAATCTAAATTAAAAGACATTCTGAAAATTAATTGATATTTATTTTATAAAATTGTCATGGTCAAAAAAGATTTTAAAATGGGTAAGGAGTGATTCCAGATGAAGGAGACTAAAGAGATATGACAACTAAATGCAAGAGTCCTCTGGGATTGGATCCCAGACAGAAAAATAAAGTAACTGTCAAGGACATTCATTATTTGGAAAATGATGGAATTTGAATACAGACCATGGATTAAATAACAGTATTGTTATCAATGTTAAACTTGATGATTTTGATGATTGCATTATGGTTATGTCAGAGACTATCAATGCTCTTAGGAAATACACCCTGCAGTATTTAGGAGGTAAGAAGTGTGCTGTCTTCCAAGGTATTAGAAATGATTTCTATGAAGAGATTAGAAAAGGGAGAGGAAGATGGGCAAACGGAGCCAAATGTAAAAAATTGGTGAATCTGGATACAAAGTATGTGGATTTCCTTTTATTATTCCTGAAACATTTCTGTCACTTTAAAATTACATCAAAATTGAAGTTAGAGGAGAGAGGAGGAAGGACCCATGGAGGGATAGAAGTTACTGAGGAGATGAGAGGGAACAGGATTTAGAGCATGTGCAGAGGAAAGAGCCTTAGATGGAGGAAGGACACTTAGTTCTTTGTAAAAAAGCAGGAAAGGGGAAAAGATGGATTCTCATGTCCATTTTCTATGTTGGTTGAATGGAGGGATGAAATGATTGATTTTTATAATCTTATTAGTAAGAAAATAAATCTTTGTATTACTTTCTTCCAAGCTTGAAAATTGATGAAGGAAAGAGAAAGCACAAGCCTGGAGCAGATGGACCATTACTTGGCAGAGGGCATTAATGTATGTTGGGTATGCAATGAAGGTTTTAGGTTGACTGTGTGAGCACACAGCACAAGCCCACTCTTGTGTATGTGGGGAAGACGAAAAGGAGAAAGAGACAACAAATGATGGGGGAGGGTCTTCCTCTCACTGTTACTGGAGAGACAGCAGTTAAGAAGACAATAAGACAGTTCCCCTCCATTAATGGCCAAGTTAGGATGCCCTTTCTGGACCTGTTTCAGATTCATCCTTAAGCTAGTTTTCATAGAGTAAGTGTTTGTGCTCTTTTGCAACTAAGACATAAAAAGTATCTCACCTGCAAATTGCTCATATAACTCCTTTCCTTATTCATTGCTCATATTTAAGACCTATTCTTGGAAAGATGAAAGACTACAGTGAAATATTCAAGTTATAAACCCATCTCTATAAGTACAGAATAACATTACTTTCATAGATTTCTATTAAAATGCCCACAAAGAGTCCAATAGCCAGGACAGATCCAATGTACTTTCAATGAAAAGTAGATTTTTCTTTCTTCTTATGGCTCAAAATGTTCACTATTACCTCTCTTTAGTTTGTTAGAGCAATGATTTGAAAAATTGGAAGATGCACTCTAAAGACACTCGAATCACTGAGCAACATCGGCCACACTCAATACTTTTAAACATTTTTTGTAATAAACTTAATTTTGTGACTTACAATGCTTAAAAATAAATAAATAATTGTCCTCTAGAGATATGTTTACCTTATAATGGTAAGACTACTCAGGTACAAGTTTAAACATAGTATTTTTTTTGAACATGGGAGAATATAAAGCCATCAGAAAACAATTTTTAAAATAAGTGTTTATCCATTCAAATGCAGTAAATACCTACTTGCAAAATTTTTTAAATTGAAAAATGTATCAACTGGCTATTTCCAGATCCTGTTTCTCTTGAAAATTTTTACTGAAATGAATGTACAAATTCACCCTGGAATCTAAAAGAGAAGGAGGCTCATGCAGTTTTCCCAGGTGAGGGTCCAGATTAATGTTCTCAAAATTGCTTATTTTGTGGGTCTTTCCTAAGGGAAAAATATACAGTCCTTCTCTTTCATGGGCATAGTAATTGTCCTATCATTCAAAGAATTGCTGTGAAGCCTCTGAGGTAATTCTTTTGAGAGGAATAAATATGTGGAGAAAAATTGTGTGTGTCCCCTTTCAGCTTTTAACTGAGCAATCAGAGTATAGAGAAGCATTATTGGGTAAAGTCAGTCCTGGAATTAACAAGTAAAGAATTCACAGCATCACCCTGGTCAGTGTGGCTCAGTTGGTTGAGCATCATTGTCCCAGGTACCCAGAGGCACCAGGTTCAATTCCTGGTCAGGGCACATGTCCAAGTTTTGGGCTCAATCCTCAGTAGGGGGCATGCAGGAGGCAAACAATTGAAATTTCTCAACCATATTTCTCTCTTCCTCTTCCTTCCTTTCTCTCTCAAATCAATAATTAAAAAAAAAAACACACACAAAAAACCTCACAACATCATATTTTAAAATTTCAAAATCATTTATTCCCAAGTTAGTAAAAATATTTCCTTCTTTTTATAAAACATACTAGTAGCCTGTGCACAAATCCGTGCGCCAGTAGCTCTCTGCGGGGCCTGGCCGCACCATGCCTGCTGCCCAGAGGCCCTCCATGGCGAGGGTGGAATTCTGCCAGGCCGCTCCCGCTGCCTGCTTTCAGCGGCTGCCCCCCAGGACTGGGGGACTCTGGCAGGGCTGAGAGGACTGAGCGCCGCCATCTTGTGGCTATGGGTGCCACCATCTTGGTGATGGAGTGATGGTTAATTTGCATATTACCCTTTTATTAGGTAGGATAGAGTACTACAAAATTAAATGAAACAAATCCCTCACCAATAGTTTATCAGGCATGGATAGACCTAGAACATTATGCTAAGTGAAAAAAGCCAGTCAGAGAAAGATAATTATCATATGTCTTCACCTACATGTAGAATTTAATGAAGAAACTGAACTACCAAGCAAAATAGAGACAGACTCCTAGACAGGGTAGGCAGACAGCTCTGGTGGTGGGGAGTAGTGGTTGATTGTGGGGGGTGGAGGGATTGAACAAAAAAGAGAGGTAACTCATTGACATGAGCAACAGTGTGGTGATTGGGGGATGGGGGAAGGAGGTAGGTGAAGGTGGAAGAAAGCATAGAGGGTATAAATGTGATGGGGAAAAATAAATAAACAAATAAGAACAAAATAGTTTATCAGTTTCCTCATAGTGTCTCAATGCTTTTTCTTTGTTGTTAATCCTTATCCAAGGATATTTTTTCCATTTACTTTTTTTTTTTTGAGAGAGAGAGAGAGAAAGAGAGAGAGAGAGAGAGAGAGAGAGAGAGAGAGAGAGAGAAAGGAAGGAAGGGAGGGTGAGAGGGAGAGGGAGAGAAAGAGACAGATGGGTTGGTTGCCTTCACCACTTGCCCCACGGGGCCAGGATGAAACCTGCAACTTAGGTACATGACCTTGACCAGAAATAAAACCCACAACCTTTCTTTCCACAGCAGATGCTCAAACCGATGAACACAACAGCT
Organism: Plecotus auritus; assembly: GCF_963455305.1. NCBI lineage: Eukaryota > Metazoa > Chordata > Mammalia > Chiroptera > Vespertilionidae > Plecotus > Plecotus auritus. The sequence continues at coordinate 86,900,009 of NC_137771.1, read as the reverse complement.
AGGCTCAATACTTTTAAACTTTTTTTGTTATAAACTTAATTTTGTGACTTACAATGCCTACAAAGAAAAAATCAATTTTATCGGAATGGTTGACTCTCTCATTACTTTGTACTCCAAGGAGAAGTTTCACTCTTTAAAAAAAAAAAATTGCTACAAGATTGTTTGGACTTTGAATGGGGAGGTGAATAGGGGAGGACGTTTAGTGAGGCAAAAAGGAAAGAGGCTACATCTCTCTTCTTGGACTTTCTAGTTTATTATGTAAGGCTGCAACTGTGAATACATTTCTTAGTTTCTATTAAAAGTTAAAAAACAATCAGCTTAAAAATATATTATGTTACAGTGATCTATACATAACTCCATAATTGCTGCACCGCTTTTTTTTTTCCTTTTTAAATATATTGTTGTTTTTCATGCCAAGGTATTTTCTATAGTTGTAACAATTGATGCATCTATGCAATATTTTTTAATTACATAAGCTATATTAGGTCAGAGGAATCTGGGAATCCTGGCTTCAGTGGCAGCGCCTCTTATTTCCAACTCTCTGATGAAATTACTCAGAGTTTGACAAAGGACATCTATTAGAAACAGGAGAGCTGGCCCCACCCAGCCAGCTCTTAGGCTCCCAGACAAGGTGCAGAGCCAGGCTGTGGAGGGAGGGGCATCTCTGCACTATTATGTACAGTGCTTGTGGAGATACGGAGGAGGAGGTAACAAACCACAGGAAAACTGGCACCCGGAGGCCTGGGACAAAATCATTTCTATTGATATATACTGAAGACAAATGGGTTTAAATATGATGGTTAAAACTATTAGTATCATCACTGAAAAGAGAGAGAGATATACATATAGTAGAACCTTCCATTGTTAAATATTCACTTTTGGATAGGATATTTAAATATCTCTATGTGTTTATGAGTCACTTTTCCTGTTGGTTTCATGGCTTTTGCCAGTTTATCTATTGAGTTATAACTGGTCTTGTATATGAAGGATGGTGATCTTCTTTTTGTACCACTCTATTTATGATGTCTCCTATTTATGGAAACTTTTATTTTTATATAGCTAAATATTCAAGTATTGCCATTTGTTGTTATTGTTTGTTCTTTTGATATATCAAAAGTTTTCCCCACCTAAATATTTATTAAATATTCATGTAAAGTTTTCTCTTGTTTTGATACTTTCATTTTTACATTAATTTTTAAAGTGCATGTGCAATTTGTTTTGTTCCATAGAATAAAATAAAGATATAAATAGAAAAGTGGTTCGTAGCCTCCTATAAATAATATAACAATGAAGATCATTAGCATATATTTTTGCAACTATTGAATTAGTTTCTTATGATAAATTATCATTCTTAGTATCACTAGGTCAAAGTTGTCTGTGACTTTTAGCTATATTCCTTTGTAAAATAAATTAACTAAAATATAATGAATGCTGTTGCCAGTTAATTCTGCAAGAATTTGTTTTATGTATCCTTACCACCTCCCCCCATCCTCAGAAATATCCTGCCCCAGATGAATATGATGAAGTTTGTGGGAACCAGGACTGTTTCGGTGGTACCTTGACATTATGTGACATATTTTATATGTCAGTTTCCTGATGGGAGCAAAAAACTAACAGAAAGCATAAACTCATCTCTCCAGGGACTCTACAAAACCTACATGAATCTAAATTTTGTGTGATAAAAAAGTGATAAGTATAAAGAGGTAACTAGTAAAATAAGTTTAACAATATCAAAAATAGTATTAATAATATAAGTGAGTAAAGCAGGACCTACGTTAATAAGAATATGCATAGATATTAAAAAGATAGTAAGGTAATGAGAGCTGCCACATCAGACAACTCTAGCAGGTTCAGTTCACATTGATTTCTGTGTAAATGATGCATTCTAGTGTTCCCCAAAACTGTGGGTCTGCAGGTGATATAGTCATATTGATATCCAAACATGCTTTTGAACAATATGATCAAAGATAACGTTTACTTTTTCTGTGTATTGTTCTATATTTTCAACTATCCTATATAATAAAAGGGTAATATGCAAATAGACTGAAGGGCAGAACAACCAAACAACCAATCAAAGCCTAATATGCTAATGATATGCTACAGCTGCTCAACCGCTCGCTATGACATGCACTTACCATCAAGGGGCAGTACTCTGACCAGTAGGTTAGCTGCTGGGGTCCAGCCAATCGGGACTGAGTGAGATGGGCTGGACATACCCTGGAGCAGTCCCTCCCTGATTGTGCACTGGTGGAGTCCCTCAGCCTGGCCTGCTCCCTCTGGCAACCTGGGAAACCTTGGGAGATGTTGGAGAGCCGGTTTCAGCCTGATCCCACAGGCCACTCTCCTTGGGAGGGTGCCAGACACAGGGTTCATGGCTAGCAAGCACTGCTGTGGCAGCGCGAGCCTCTCCCAATGGGGACTGATTGGGCTCAAGTCCGCAGCAGGCACAGTGTGGCCAGGATGAGTGGGAGTGGCAGGCAGGAGCTGCAGGTGGCATTGGACTGCGGGTTTTGGCCCAATCCCCACAGGCCACCCAGAGGGACCCCACCTGTGCACAAATTCGTGCACCAGTCTTCTAGTATTTGATATAAAAGCTCTAGTACTTTAAATATATATTTGAAAACTACTGACCTAATCATGGCACCTTTTAATCCCAAAGGAAATCTGAACAAAGAGCATTTGAACTGGAAAACACACTAAGCCACTTATTCTGTTTGATAATTAAGTCTGGAATTTAAACTAAATAGTCACTGGATAAACAAACTTAGCCATTGGATCATGTAGTGATCAATTCAGTTATTGACCTAACATATAGTAAATGTCAGTTTTAAGAACTGTACTAGGTGAACAAAGGCAACCACATTCACCCCTAACTATAATATAATACCACTTAATAAAGTGTAATGAAACATGCAATGGAAGTACAATTGATTTTAGAAGTGTTCCTCTCACATAGAAAATGTACAATAAATATGTGTGAATAAATGATGAATGAGGAATGGCTCAATATTATACCAGCTCAGATGTCAAAGTAAAAATGGCATTTGGATCTTTCATATGGTTCATTTTATCCATCAGGAATGGGCTTGAAAGAGGGAAGATTGTATTAGGTTTATTCAAATACTGAATCAAGCATAAATTGCGCACAACAGATGTAAAATAATGTGTCAGACATGCTGTAAGGTGCATTTGGATCTATTACCATTATAATTGGACCACAGCTAAAAGCTAACCATACATTTTATAGACAGTTCTTACTATAAGCCATCAAAAGGCATATATCTATGAAATATGTACTGTGATGCTTTACTCATTCATTCTATAGGCAGTATTATGTTCGAGGCCCTGTGTGAGAAACTGAGGATAAAGAAAAGAATTAAATAGTTCTTATTCCAGAAAGCTCATAGCATAGAGCAAAATACTTGCTACTTTCTCCTCCTCCTCCTCCTCCTCCTCCTCCTCCTCCTCCTTCTCCTCCTCCTCTTCCTCCTCTTCTTTTTCCTCCTCCTCTTCTTCCTCTTCCTCTGTCTCCTTCTTCACCAATAAATACAGTGACTATATACAACAGAAGCATGAACCTAGTAGGATTGGAGTATCAGAGAGGGAAACATAAGCAGGCTGTTAACTCTCAGTCATTAGGAATTGCTGTAAGATTCTGAAGAATAAGGGAGAGGAGAGTACACTAAGCAGAAAGAAGAGCATGTACAAGGACAAAGAAGCACAAGAAAGCAAACATACTTTTAGAAACCAGCAACTTTGGTCTGACTAGAGGGGACAATGTTTGTGGAGATGCAATGACATAGGGCAACTGCTGAAAGGAAAAATCTGGGGTCCTATATGTCTTACTAGGGAGTCTGAACTACTCCTGAAGAAAGAAGGATTCATCAAAGTTTACTGTTGTTGACAGAGCCAAAATCTTTGGGTTTTAAAGGTTTAGACTGACGTCCATTTAGGGCTACTTAAAACAGAAGATTCTAAGAGGAAACACATTTTGAATGAACAAAGTTTACACTTACAAGCTGTGTGAGAAAGACAGTCAGGTTGACCCAGCAAAGGTGACCTGTTATCAAATTTTAGCATGCAAAATATTTATCTCAACCACTTACTAGAATGCTTAGAACTTTGTTTCTTCTCTTCCTTGGAATTATTAGTATAATCATCCCTCTCTGGATTTTTACACAATTTTTTGTTGATGTGTTAACTGCCATCTTTCCTATTAGTCTCTTTCAGGATCAAATCCAAATGGTCCCTCTCCAAGTACCAGGGGATGGTGGTGCAAAGAGTCTCATGTAGTTGGGATCAATGCCAGTCAGCAGCGTAAAAACTGACACCAGGTCCTGCAAGACACCTGGGCGATAAGGAGAGACTGACATATTCAATAATACAGCACTCTCTCACCCTCTCCATGGTAGTGGCACCAGGAATTTTAGAAATTTAGTTTTGTCTTAGGGTTATAATTCCCTGAGAAAGAGGATTTGTCTAATTATAGTTTTCTCATCATCTAAAGGATTATACTAGTGTCTACTTAGAAAGCTGTTAATAATAACAATGTCTTCACTCCATAATAACTTTCCAAAGCTTCTCTTATGTGAATTCTGTACATCCATTTATTGGCAAAACGTTAACCCCAAAAGAATCATTGTAATAAATTTGTTTTAATATATTTGAAATGTTAAACGTGTATTCAAACAATCATTGTATTTCCCAACCTTTGGCATGACAATATTTCTTTATAGATATGAGGAAAGCCCATTCTAGGTTTGAAAATCAACATTTCCAATGGCCCTCAGGAATGGGAGTGTACAGAAAACTTCAGAAGAAGGCCATGTGGTCACAACATCTGGCACATCTGAGAAGTGAGGCTTGAGCAGGAGGTGGTTTTATTTACCGTGGCAAGAAAGGAGAGACACATCCTGGAGGCTGTCTGGATGTTAGTGAAGGATTTTAGGCAAGTGAATGACAGCTCAGTTTGAATTTTAAGGATTCATTCTAGCATGATTGAGGGGAATGGTTTGAGGGGGGCATGCTTGGATTCCAGAGACCATTAGAAACCTGTTCAAATAACTGAAGCAAAAAATAAAATGATAAGGTAGTGGGAGCAAATGGCATTAAAGATACTTATAAGGTGAAAAATTGAGTGGACTTAGTAACTAGCTGGATCTTGCTGGATGGAGAAAGAACAGGAATTTGGGATGATGCTCAGCTTCCTGGATGAGATTCCATGCATGATGATGTGCTATTTATTTTTTTAAAAAAAGAACATTTTGGGAATATGTAATAATAGTAGCTAACCTTTATTCAGTGCTTATTCACCACTCTGTCAAACTCTTTGTATTATCTTATGTGAAAGGGGAGTTCTATTTGGAGCATGATGAGTTTGAGAGGTCTGTGACTTCAAGAGAACATCCTCACCAGCAGCCCCAGGAGGATACACGAGTCTACAGCTTAGAAGAGTTAGTTGATTTTGAGAGTCATGAGGATAATTATAGAAAACATTTATTGAGTGTTTGCCATATGCCAGGTACTGTTCTAAGTACTTCATGTATATTGTCCATTTAATTCTCACAGCATCCATATGAAGTAAGAACAATTTTATTGTTTTCATAAAAGAGGAAAAAGAGGTCTACTAACAAATATGAGTTGACTTACCCAAGGTCACAGGGCTAGTAAATAGCTGAGCCAGAATCTGAGCCAGAGACCACATTCTTCCTAGACCTTGAGATTGAAGACCCAAAGAAAGTTGCTAAAGTAAGATCCCCTAACCAAACTTGGGTGCCCTTGAAAGTACATCCACTGGGTTGCATTTTCAATCATGTAGTGATGTTCTACAACCCAGAGAGCAAATGTCATGTCCTATAGGAATTTAGGTTAAAAAACTGGGTTTCAAATTCCCTTTGTGTGATTTGAGGTGAGTAACTTTATCTCTGTGAGTGTCATTTTTTTCAATCTGCTTAAGTTGTATAATACCACCCAAAAGGATTTTTCTAAGAATAAACTGAAATGTATTTATTTTAAAGTGGGGTAAATAGTGAGTATGCACTAAAAGTATATCATATATTTAACTTCCTTTAATCTGTAATAGCCTTAAAATAGCCATCATAAAATACCCAGGAGCAGACAGACTGGTATATGTGCATAGGGGAATATTGCAGAAGAGGCTCCCTTTACATCTTCTTTGAAAAATTAACTTGTTCAGGTAAGAAAAACAACAATAATTTTGCCCACCCTATTTCAAGCATTGGGGTGAGAGGTAATTATGCCTATGTTCTAAGTTGAAGAGAATTATGGAATGTTACAACTTCTCAGGCTAGTATTCTGCATTTATAAGCTGACATAATAATTTCTTTAAAGTATTGCACCAGAAATAAAACTATCTGTAGCTATTTTGCACTCACCTATCATTGGAAATATTATTGCTGTTAGTCAGTTTTTAAATCCTTGAGTATTACCACATCACCGATTTTCTCAAGTTTAAGTGCAATTTATTGCATTTTGAAAGTAAAATAGTTTTCTTAGATGTACAACTCTAATTGCTTTTATTGAACAAGTGTTTGAACTCCTCAAAGACAGAGAGAATATCTTGCAATTCTTTCATACCATCCATAGGTACTAAGGATGGCTTTGGAGAAATTAACAAGCAGCTGTTGAATACCACAACACTTTTTATAAACCTTTAATAAAAAATAATTTTGCTGGTAAGTCACTTTTGAGATTATCATGACACTTTAATTATAATATGATTTGTACATTTGGAAAAAATCTTATTAGGATCAGTGCATAACACATTCTCATATAGTTAAAAACTCCTACACTTTTTGAGATCTCCCTTTATGTTTTTAATTTAAATTCTTTATTGTTGAAAGTATTACATACTAGAGGCCCGGTGCATGAAATTCGTGCATGGGGGGGGGGTCCCTCAGCCCAGTCTGCACCCTCTCCAATCTGGGACCCCTTGAGGGATGTCCAACCATGGGATCGAACCTAAACGGGCAGTCGGACATCCCTCTCACAATCCAGAATTGCTGGCTCCCAACCGCTTGCCTGCCTCTGCCTGATTGCCCCTAACCACTTCTGCCTGCCAGCCTGATCACCCCCTAACCACTCCCCTACCAGCCTGATTGACGCCTAACTGCTCCTTGGCCAGCCCGATTACCCCTAACTGCCCTCCCCTGCTGGCCTGGTCTCCTCCAACTGCCCTCCTCTGCTGGCCCAGCCACCCCTAACTGCCCTCTCTGTAAGCCTGATCACCCACAACTGCCCTCCCCTGCAGGCCTGGTCCCCCCAACTGCCCTCCCCTGCAGGCCTGGTTCCCCTCAACTGCCCTCCCCTGCTGACCTGGTCTCCCCCAACTGCCCTCCTCTGCCAGCCTGGTCACCCCTAACTGCCCTCCCTGCTTGCCTGGTCACCCACAACTGCCCTCCCCTGCAGGCCTGGTCCCCCCATCTGCCCTCCCCTGTAGGCCTGGGTCCTCCCCCCACAACTGCCCTCCTCTGCTGGCCTGGTCACCCCTAACTACCCACAACTGCCCTCCCCTGCAGGCCATCTTGTGGTGGGCATCTTGTGTCCACATGGGGGCAGCCATCTTTGACCACATGGGGGCAGCCATCTTGTGTCTTGGAGTGATGGTCAATTTGCATATAACTCTTTTATTGGATTGGATGTCTCCTTTTCTTCCCATTGACCTCTCCCTAGCCGCTTCCCCCATCCCCTCCCCAGGATATGTCCCCACCCCCTTATTGTCTGTGTCCTTTGGTTATATGTATTTGAGATCTCCTTTTACACAGTTGGCGCTAGCCTGCCAATGAATAAGCTATATGCTTGAGAAATTTGCAGAAATATTTACAAATGCATGGCTTAAGTCATTCTCCATTCTTGGAATTGGGCATAATTTATCTGATTAAGCGATAACCCAATATAAGCAGTACTTTATAATCCGTCAATACAGTGCTTCCTTCTCCCCAACTTGATTTCAAAGGCAGAGGTATAAAATTTCCATCATACTCTATAATTTAGGTATTAATCTTTGACGCATCCTTGACATTCTACTTACACCTACACAGTCTTTCAGTCTTCCAAAATGCCGTCGTTTCAAGGTTGAGCAAATTAAGGCACACAGCGTTTTACCAAGAGAAAAATAACTCTCCCTTCTCCTGACTTCTTGCTCCCTCCCTCTCTCTCAAACTATTTTAACATAAGACGACTTTTTATCTTATCTCTGCTAACTTAAAAAAAAATCATTGTGTAACTTTTCTAAGTTAATTCAAACTCTCACAAGTTAAGAGCTTCGTAAGAACTCAAGGGTTCCCTAAATAATATGCCATCTTTTATATCATCAATGACACAGTCCAGAAGTTACCTTCACACATCCTGCTGAACAGCAACTAAGGCTTCTATTATTAATATATTCTAGCATTAGTCTCTCATCATAAAAATCCTATTATACTTTATTGAATTTAGAGTTCTGCTTTAAGACTTCTTAGCACAATGATTCTTTTTCATATCTATACAGTAGAATCACCTGGAGAGTCCCTGGGCCTCACTCCAGAACAAATAAATCAGAATCTCTAGGGGTAAAAGCTGCATGTTAGTAAATGCTTAAATTTATGACAGTTCTTTCAGTGTGCTCCCAGGGTTTTAATTATAGGCATATCTCAGAGATATTACGGGTTCGGCTCCAGACCACTGTAATAAAGTGAGTATTACAGTAAAGCGAGTTGTGATCCTTTCACTGGTGGAGGGTATTGCCTTCAATTTGTAAAAAACCACAACACCTGTGAGCTCAATAAAGCAACATACAATAAAACCAGGTATGCCTGTACTATTATAGTAATTCAGGGGTAACTTCAGTTGGGTATATCCAGGTCTGCCCAATTACCTTCTGAGTATGATCCTGGTGGAGTCTAACATATGAAGTAGGCTTTTAAACTTCGATGTGCATAGACATCTCCTGCAAATCTAAGGAAAATGCAGATTCTGATTCGGTAGGTCTGGGGTGGGGCCTGAGAGTCCATAAGCTACAGGTGATACAGGTGCTGCTCTTTGGAACACTGTCTCCTTGATCACACTTGTTTTCACTGCTTCAGCTTCCACATATGCTAATTAGGAACCCACATCTGTAAGTATGGTCCCTCCCTTAAGGCCCCAAATTTTCATTCCCTTTTACACATCTACAATTCAATGTTTCTGAGACACTGGAAATTCAATGTGACACCACCTGGATTCCACTGCCTTAAGTCTTTGTTGTATTGCCTTCGTTGTCAATTACCTCTTAACAAGATTCCCTGCCTGGAGTCTAGAAAATAAAGCCAGAATAGGATATTCTTCAGAGTGTGGTTTCTGCTTACATCCTTATCTTCCTCTGCCTGCATCCGAGCCTGTCCTCTGGAGGATCCCCTCATCTGCTCATTCCTCCTGAAATAAGCTGGGCTCTTCCTTGCTTCCATGCCTTTCTTAGGCTGCCCCTTCCTCACCTTATCTTCCTGCTTAATGAGGACCTATTGGTCAAATATTGTCAAACAACACCAATTCTTAAACACTCACTAAAGTCCCAGATGAATTGATCAGTTTCCCAATCCCTTGTCTTCTTTAAAACACTTTAAACTCTAAATTCCGTTGTTTTACAATACTTCCCTTTAACAAAATTACAACCACCCCTCCGCTTCTGCCCTAGGAAAGGAACTTTGTTGTTTGTTGTTATTTAAGCACAAATCCTTTTGAATCAACTAAAGAAATTGCAAAATGAATGGGTAGCACTAAATGGTCACTAATGTTGCCTTCTTTGACTCCCTAAGAATTCAAGTTTTGTTCTCGTCATTCTTTGTTCAATAAGCATTTATTTGATTAAGCTCAATTTGATTGCTTAGCTGCCCTAGAGAACATCAGAGTGAAGAGATGTAGATTTAGCATATAGAAAAATCAAATACTTATGTTTTAGGATCAATTCAAATGCATAAATAGTGGTTTTTATTAAGTAATGTGGCTGCTTGTCTCTGTATCCTTCACTCCACAGTTAGCCCCAGATAAGTGTCCTGTTCGTCATCATAAAAGCAACTCAAGATCTGTCTGAGAAAGGTGAGGCAGTTTCTTTCTTTTTGATTTCTTCATTAATTAAGGTATTACATGTGTCCTTATTCCCCTATAACCCCCCAGCCCTCCATTCATGCCCTTACCCGCCCCGCCCCCCCCTTCGTTGTCTGTGTCCATTGGTTAGGCTTATATGCATGCATACAAGTCCTTTGATTGATCTCTCCCCCTTACCCCCACCCTCCCCCAGGCAGAGAAAGATAAATATCACATGATCTCTCTCATTTATGGAAAATAATGAACAAATTAAACTGATGAACAAAAACAGATCCGGAGACAGAGAAACATCGATCAGAACGTCAAACCTAAGGGAAGGTAGAGGCAGTTTCAACTGCATTTTATTTGTCACACTTTGCATGGCTTTCCAGCCATTGCAGTTTGAACAAAGCCAAATTTCCAAGCTAAGTTCTATAAGTAGAAATCAGAGGCTATGATTAAGCGAACAGAAATAGAACTGACAGCCAAAATGCGTCAACATCAATGGAAAGTGACATCAGCTGGTTTGCTGTGCTATTGCTCTTTTATTTTTATTTTTTAAAGGTGACTAGGTGTTTAAAACTTGGAAATATTTAGGAAGAATTCTCTTCAGCTTATTTTTCTTTATGCAATTTTTTTAACAAGAGAAATGTTCTTTAGAAAGGTTAGAGTATTAATACCAACAAATGTAAAATCGTGTATCTGGCTAAAAACAGGGTGTCAAGGAAGACTATAACCATCTCCCGAGGAATAAAATTTTGGGATTATTATAATAATCCTGAGTAATCAGAAGAAGGGCTCTGCAGTTTAAATCTGATCATTTAGATGTAGATGCAGCTAAATCTACATCTCTTAACTCTGATGTTCACCATCTACAGAGCTAATTGCTGTGGAATAAAGTAACATCACCTGTCAGTTCTTTATAAACTATTGGATGATGGTATCCTTGCTGATATCCAAAGGAATTCCAAATGACTGTTGTAAGAGAAAAACAGATTAAAAATTTTTACCACAAAAAGATGAAACATTCTCAGACAATCCTCTTCCATCATTCTGCATAAGGTTGTTGATTTTATTACCTTCAAAATGAATTTGTGAGCCCAGAAAAGAATATGTAGGTTATTCTCTTGAAACACCAGCAATGTCATATTGTTTAACTTAATAATTGCTTAATAATTAAACAGTAAATACTTAACAATTACTTCACATTGACATCCCATTTAACAGAATTGAATTTTTCAAAAGGAAAGTCAGCATTTATTCCATGACTTTCATGTATTACAGTGTTTGTTAAATGATAAAAAGGGTAAATTAGTCTATTTCTGGCTTACTACAATGGAGATTTGCAGTTTTTCCGCCATAAACAATTCAGACATAGTGACCAAATAAGACCTCTGTGCCTCATTGTAGCCTGAGAAATGAATTAAAATGTTATAAATTTTTTTGATTATGAGAATGTTTGTTCCTAGGAATAGTTTTTCATTCACTATATACCAATATTAGTCTTAAAAAGGAAGGAAAGTCTGCCTGGCCAGATAACTCAGTTAGTTGGTTGAGCGTCAAAATGTGGCAGGTTGAATTCAGGTCAGGGCACATACCTAGGTTGCAGGTTCCATTTCTGGATGGAGTGCAGTACAGGAGGCAATTGATCCATGTCACAACATCAATTCTCTCTCTCTCTCTCTTCCTCTCTCTCTCTCTCTCTCTCTCTCTCTCTCTCTCTCTCTCTTCTCTCTCTCTCTCTCTCCCCTTTCTCTAATGGAAATATCACTGGGTGAGGATTTTTAAAAAGTTAGGATATACTATAATGTGGAGAAACCTTGAAGACATTATGATAATCAAATAAACCAGTCACAAAGAGACAAATACTCTAATTCCACTTACATGAGGTACCTAGATTAGTCAATTTATAGAGACAGAAAGTAGAATGGTGGTGACCAGGAACTGGGGAGAGGGGGACACAGGAGTTATTATTTAGTGTGTACAGAATTTTAGTTTTTCAAGATGAAAGGAGTTCTGCAGAGGGATGGCAGTCATGGTTTCACAACAATGTTAATGTACTTAACACCACTGAACTATGTACTTTAAGATGGTTAAGATTGTAAGATTTATATTATGCATACCATACCACAATTAAAATGTTTTAATTTTAAAAAGCATCACCAAAAAGGCACACTATCCATTGTTCTGGTTTTGAAATCAGCACAATGCACAAAGCAGCAAGTGGGAAGCACAATGAATATTCTGAATCAAACGCAGTATGGCAGCAATGATGTAATACCAGGATTGGCACCCAAACAGCTGAGCTTTTCTTGGGCTCTGTGACTTGGGTTCAAAGAAGTAAATTCAATTTTCTAGGCTTTGAATCTTATCCCTTCTGTAAAATGAAGGGATAATAATCCCACTCCCAATTTTCATGTGATGTTGTCATGAGAATCAAATGATTTTTAAAATGAAAAATGCTATGGCATGTTGGGAGGTGGGGAAGGACGTACAAAGCACTTCTTTTCTAGGAGACTATCAGTTAATAAACATGGACAATCTGAAGAAGACCTAATGTGCCAAAGCTAATTCCAGCAGGTCATAAATGCAAGAAGTTCATCAAAAGGTTGGTGGACCTTGAGCCTTCAGCAATGGCTGAAAGATACATATTATTGCCTCTTGGAAATGGTTAAGGGCATTTCCCCAAACCTGAAAAGGATACATAAATGATTGCTTGCTGCCAGACAGCTAAGGGCATTTCAATCTACATGTTAGTGCCTCCTGCTGGCCAAACACCTGAACAGCCATAGGCAGTTCCTCCAATCTGACAATGGATTCTGTATACTAAACCTTGCCTTTGATGTGTATATCTACCTTGCCTCAGGACAATTTGTGTTAATAAAGAGCAAGGGATCCGAAGATTCAGAGGAACTTGGTTTCTTTAGCTAAGTCTTCTCTGGCTCCCCAAAATGCCTTCCAAAATTATTTTTCCTCTCTGGACTCTTGATTAATTTACAGCAGCCCCTTTTCCAGATTCCTGAACCCTTCAAGATGCTGGATCAAGACCCCTGGCATTACTAAGGGGCACTCCTTACCCCTCTTACCTGACTGGTGATATGAAGTCTACTTTAAATTTACTTTGGTTTCACCACTTTATAATCTATTTATTGTGTGATTATAGGCAAGTTACCTAATCTACTTTGGTTTTCTCATCTGTTAAATGAGAATATTAATCAACAATAATCTCAGGGGGTGAGAGAAAGGTAGATCATGGTGCTAAAACAGTTCACCTTGCTGCCAACAAATTTATCAATAGAAACACAGCCTCTTTCAGTATTCAATATCAGTGGTTTTCAATTTTTTAAAAATTCTTTATTGAGTAAAGTATTACATATGTCTCCATTTTCCCCCACTGACCTTTCCGTGGCCACTCCCACCCCCCAGCACATGCCCTCATCCCCCTAGTGTCTATGTCCATTGGTAATGCTTATATGCATGCATACAAGTCCTTTGGTTGATCTCTTACCCCAGCTCCACCCCACCTCCCCGCCTTCCCTCTGAGGTTTGACAGTCAGTTCCATGCATCTCAGTCTCTGCATCTATTTTTGTTCATCAGTTAATGTTGTTCATTATATTCCACAAATGAGTGAGATCATATGATATTTATCTTTCTCCAATTGGCTTATTCACTTATTAGCATAATGCTCTCCAAGTCCATCCATGCTGTTGCAAATGGTAAGTGCACTTTATTTTTTACAGCAGCGTAGTATTCCATTGTGTAGATGTGCCACAGTTTTTTAATCCATTCATCTGCTGATGCGCACTTAGGCTGTTTCCAAATCTTCCATATTGTAAATGGTGCTGCTATGAACATAGGGGTGCAAATGTCCTTTCTGATTGGTGTTTCCAATTTCTTGGGATATATTCCTAAAAGTGGTATTACTAGGTCAAATGGCAGTTCGATTTTTAATTTTTTGAGGAAACTCCATACTGCTTTCCACAGTGGCTGCACCAGTCTGCATTCTCACCAGCAGTGCACGAGGGTTCCTTTCTCTCCACATCCTCACCAGCACTTGCTTGTTGGCTTGTTGATGATAGCCATTCTGACAGGTATGAGATGGTATCTCATTGTCATTTTGATTTGCATCTCTCAATGATTAGTGACTTTAGCATGTTTTCATATGTCTCTTGGCCTTCCATATGTCCTCTTTCAAAAAGTGTCTATTTAGGTCATTTGCCTATTTTTTTATTTGATTGTTTATCTTCCTTTTGTTAAGTTGTGTGAGTTCCCTGTAAATTTTGGAGATTAAACCCTTATCAGAGATAACATTGACATATATGTTCTCCCATGCAGTGGGCTTTCTTGTTGTTTTGTTGATGGTTTCTTTTTCTGTGCAGAAGCTTTTTATTTTGATAAATAAAATCAAAATTTATTTATTTTATCCTTAATTTCCATTGTCCTAGGAACTGTATCAGTAAAGATATTGCTATGACATATGTCTGATATTTTGCTGCCTGTGGTTTCCTCTAAGATTTTTAAGGTTTCCCATCTTACATTTAAGTCCTTTATCAATTTTGAGTTTATTTTTGTGTATGGTGTAAGTTGGTGGTCTAGTTTCTTTTCTTTTCTTTTTTTTTTTTTTTTTGCATGTATCTGTCTAATTTTCCCAACACCATTTATTGAAGAGACTGTCTTGACTCCATTGTATGCCCTTGCCTCCTTTGTCAAATATTAATTGAGCATAATGGCTTGGGTCAGTTTTTGGGTTGTCTGTTCTGATTCCATTGGTCTATATGTCTGTTTTTGTGCCAGTACCAGGCAGTTTTGAGGACAGTAGCTTTGTAATATAGCTGGATATCTGGTATTGAGATCCCTCCTACTTTGTTCTTCTTTCTCAGGATTGCTGTGGCTATTTGGGGTCTTTTTTAATTCCAAATGAATTTTTGGAGAATTCATTCTAGGTCTGTGAAATATGCCCTTGGTATTTTAATGGAGATTGCATTAAATCTATAGATTGCTTTGGGTACTATGGACATTTTGATGTTGTTGATTCTACCAAGCCATGTACATGGTATATTCTTCCATTTGTTTATGTCTTCCTCTATCACTTTTTTCAATGTCCTATAATTTTCTCAGTACAGGTCTTTTTCCTCCTTAGTTAAGTTTATTCCTAGGTATCTTAATTTTTTTGTTGCAATAATATATGAAATTGTTTTTTTTTTAATTTATCTTTTTGTAAGTTCATTATTGGTGTATAAAAAAGCCATATATTTCTGGGTGTTACTTTTGTATCCTCCTACATTGCTGAATTCATTTATTAAGTCTAATAGTTTTTTTGATGGAGTCCTTAGGGTTTTCTAGGTAGAATATTATGTCATCTGTGAATAATGACAGTTTTACTTCTTCTTTTCCAATTTGGATGCCTTTTATTTCTTCTTTTTGTCTAATTGTTATGGATAGCACTTCTAGTACTATGTTAAACAGGCGTTGTGAGAGTGGGCATTCCTGCCTTGTTCCTGTTCTTAGCGAAATGGTTTTAGTTTTTGCTCATTAAGTATGATGTTGGCTGTAGGTTTGTCACATAAGGCTTTTATTATGTTGAGGTATGATCCCTCTAATCCCACTTTGCTGAGGGTTTTTATCAAGAAAGGATGTTAGATTTTGTCAAATGCTTTTTTTGCATCAATTCATATGATTATGTGATTTTTATCTCTCAGTTTGCTTATGTGATCTATCACGTTTATTGATTTATGGACATTGTACCATCCTTGTATCCTGGGAATAAATCCCACTTGGTCATGGTGCATGATCTTTCTACTATAATGCTGGATCTGATTTGCTAGAATTTTGTTTCAGATTTTAGCATATATGTTCATCAGAGATATTGGACTGTAATTCTCTTTCTTTGTAGTGTCTTTATCTGGTTTTGGAGTTAGGGCAATGCAGGCTTGATAGAAAGAGCTTGGAAGTGTTCCTTCCTCTTGAATTTTTTGAAATAGTCTAAGGAGGATAGGTTTTAGTTCTTCTTTGAAAGTTTGCTAAAACTCCCCTGTAAAGCTGTCTGGCCCAGGGCTTTTGTTTGCTGGAAGTTTTTGATGACTGCCCCAACATTATCAGTCTATTCAAATGTTTTTATTCTTCCTGATTGAGTTTTGGAAGGTCCTATTTTTCCAGGAATATGTCCATTTTTTCTATGAAGGAAGCAAGATACTTGGTTGGGAAGTCTGTAAGGAGGATTCTCTGAAAGGTTGAAGGCCTCTAGGGGAACCTTGCTGAAGGTGGCAGACCCTACCTTGACTTTTCCAAACAAGTCTGAGCCCCTGGGTGTTTTACTGGAATCTTTATGTTTAAACTTCAAAATATCCTTGTTTAAAAGATACTGAAGATACATGGGTCTTCTCAAGGATGCTTACCCTGCTGATAGTATCTAATAGTTAATTTTAGTTCAAGCTGTTGTTACAATAAAAGCCTAAGGGGGCAGGCAAACAGGCCTGTCTGGTTCCTTTAGCCAGGCAGTCCCTTAGCCCTCTCTTTCACAGAAACACGTGTCAGAGTAATCATTCATCTATTGCTCAGGGTCTGCTGGTCAGCCCCAACACTTCTAGGTTGACCAGTTTGTTGGAATGGAGTTGTTCATAGTATTTTTTTTTTTTTTACAATCCTTTGTTTTTTTCTGTGGAGTTTATTATTATTTTGCCTCTTTCATTTCTGATTTTGTTTATTTGAGTCCTCTCCCTTTGCTTCTTGGTGAGACTGGCTAGAGGTTCATCAATCTTGTTTATCATTTCAAAGAACCAGATCTTGGGTTCATTGATCTTTTATATTGTTTGTTTGTTTTTTGTTTGTTTGTTTTTGTCTCTATGGTATTATTTCTGCTCTGATCTTTATTATTTCCTTCCTTCTGCTCACTCTGGGATTTTCTTGCTGCTGTCTTTCTAATTCTTTAAGTTGTAGAGTTAGATAATTTATTACCCATTTTTGTTGTTTTTTTGTGGTAGGCCTATAGTGCTATGAACTTCCCTCTCAGGACTGCTTTTACTGTGTCCCACAAATTTTGGATTGTTGTATTTTCATTATCATTTGTTCCCAGGACATTTTAAATTTATTCTTTGATCTTTTTGGTAATCCAATCATTGTTTAATGGCATGCTATTTAGCCTCCCAGTATTTGAGGTTTTGTTTTTTGTTTCTTTCTTTATAGTTGATTTCTAATATTATGTCATTATAATCTAAGAAGATGCTTGATATGATTTCAATCTCCTTGAATTTTGAGAGACTTTGGCTGTGTCCCAATTTGTAATCTATCTTTGAAAATGTCCTATGTGCACTTGAAAAGAATATATATTCTGTAGCCTTGGGGTTTAATGTTCTGAAGAAGTCAATTAAGTTCATCTGATCTAGTGAGTCATTTAGGATTGCTATTTCTTTGCTGATTTTTTGTCTAGAGGATTTATACAGTGATGTCAGTGGGATATTAAAGTCCCTTACTATGATTGTATTGCTGTTGATCTCCCTTTTGATATCTTCCAAAAGTTTTGTTATGTATTTGAGTACTCCTGTATTGGGAGCATATATGTTTACCAGAGTTATATCCTCTTGTGGTATCGATCCCTTTAGTATTATGAGGTCACCCTCCTTATCTACTGTTATGGTCTTCACTTTGTGGTCTATTTTGTTAGATAAAAGTATTGCTACCCCAGCTTTTCTTTTTAATTTCCATTTGCCTGAAATACATTTTTCTATCCCTTCAGTTCCAGTCTGTGTGAGTCCCTTGTTCTGAAGTGGGTCTCTTGTAGACAGCATATGTATGGGTCATGTTTTCTTATCTAATCAGCCACTCGATGTCTTTTGATTGGAGCATTTAATCCATTTACACTCAAGGTTATTATTGATAGGTACTTGTTTGTAGCCATTTTTATTCTTTATGCCTGTGTTCCTTCTTGCCTTTCTATTTATTCTTTTTACAACAGTCCCTTTAGCATTTCCTGCATTGCTGGCTTGGTAGTGATAAACTCCCTTAGCCTTTTTTCGTCTGTGAAACTCCTGATTTCCCCTTCAATTTTGAATGATAGCCTTGATGGATAAAGTATTCTTGGATTCAGTCCCTTGCTTTGCATCAGTTTGTATACTTTCTTCCATTCCCTTCTGGCCTGATGTGTTTCTGTTGAGAAATCATTTGATAGTCTAATGGGAATTCCCTTGTAGGTAACTATCTGTCTCTCTCTTGCAGCCCTTAAGATTCTTTCTTTGTCATTAATGTTTGCCATTGTAATTATGACATGTATTGGTGTAGGTATTTTTGGGTTCATCTTGTTTGGGACTCTCTGTGTTTGTGTGACTTTTTTCTTCCCCAAATCAGGGAAGTTTTCTGTCATTATTTCTTCAAATAGGTTTTCTAATCCTTAATCATCTTCTTGTCATTCTGGCACCCACATTATACATATGTTATTTCATTTCATGTTGTCCCAAATCTCCCATAGGCTCTCCTCCTGCTTTCTAATTTTTTTCTCCAATTGCTGTGCAGATTGGGTGTGTTTGTCTACCCTGTCTTCTAATTCAGTCCTCTACTTCTTCTAGTCTACTGTTGAAACCTTCCATAGTGTTTTCATTTGAGCTTTATTGCTTTTTATTTCCCCTTGATTCTTACATATATTGTTGATTTTCTCATCCAGGTGGTTTAGGAACTGTATGACCCTTATTCTGAATTCTTTTTCTGACATTGTGCATGCTTCTGTTTCATTTAGTTCCTCTCCTGATGACTCATTTTCTTTCCTTTGGGTGTTGTTTCTTTGTCTCCCCATTTTTGCTTTCACGGAAGGGTCCAGGCACCAAGATGTACAGGGACAACTCTGCATTCTTGGCAGGCAGGGAGTACAGTCCAAGGCTTGCTGGTGGGACATACAGGGTTCACGAGGATACCAGAGGCTTGGTATGTATGAACCACAGTCTGAGGCTCGGCTGCAGGATGTGCAGGGCCCAGGGCCCACACCGTGGGCTTGCCAGGCAGGGAGTGCAGTTTGAGACTCACCCTTGGGATGCGGTGGTCCGGTGGGAGGGGGGCACACTCCAGGACCCACAGGAGCCCACATCCAGGGAGGCTGGAGTCCTGGTGTCCATGGGTCTGCAGCCTAAGTAGCAGGTCTTTGGCCAGAGTGCCTGTAGAATCTGGGGTGGTGTGTGAGGGCAGTTTGGGTGGTGGTGAGGCTGGGCTCCTAGTCACAGCAGCTCTCTCCTTCAATATGGCATGGTTTCTGTCAGAGCTGGCTTCCCTGGGAATGATTTCTGTGGTAGCAGGGGCTCTTTATCTAGGAGAGCTTTGTCTGCCAGCCCCTGAAAGTCCTGCAGGATCTAACTGTCCTTCACTCACACACACACACACACACACACACACACTCCCCTTTCGCTCCCTCACTCATTCACACTCTCTCCCTCACTGCTGTCCTGCTGGCCACCATCTTCTGTAATGGTTCTCAAATTTTAATATGCATGTGAATTTCTAGAATAGGTTGTTAACATGCTGATTCTGAAACAATAGGTCTGGAGTGCAGCCTAAGATTCTCCAGTTCTCAGTGCCCAGGAAATGCTGCTGCTGCTGCTGCTGCTCTGGATACATTGAACAGCAAGACTCTGTACCATGGGTCTCACAGGGAGGTCCACCCTTAAATACTCGGGTTTCACTTTACAAGAAGGAAGAAAAAGTCATAGTTTTAATCAGGAGGCCCCAATTCAATTGACTTTAGTTCTAGTAATTCTAGACTTTTTAGCAATAAGATACCTTATACTTAGAGACTTCATAGTTTAATATCTCTATATTATAAGTGAAGGAAAGCACAATATCTAACATTACAGAGCAACAGATTATATCAACACCTATGTTTTCCAGTTCACAGTCCTTACACTTACCAGGAATACAGTGGTTGATAGCCTTAAACCAACACCTCATAAATATACATCTTATCTGAGGAATCATGGGGGACAGAGGGACAATGGTTGGCCCTGGAAAGAAGCCAACAAGGATAGCATGCTTCGTGCTGAACCAGAATGTTCCTCTGGACCTTCCCAAAGGAACAGAAGTGAGTGACTAGTCCACATTTCATCAATATCTTAGAAGCTAAGCAGAATTTCGTGCACAACATCCCAGCCCATTTTTATCCTGAAAA
Organism: Plecotus auritus; assembly: GCF_963455305.1. Taxonomy (NCBI): domain Eukaryota; kingdom Metazoa; phylum Chordata; class Mammalia; order Chiroptera; family Vespertilionidae; genus Plecotus; species Plecotus auritus. Next base: position 86,879,808 of record NC_137771.1, on the reverse strand, counting down.
TTTTTTTTTCTTGGAAATTTTTTAAGAGTCAGAATTCAAGCTGCCTTTGCTTGGCCTTTGGGTCTTTGAATCTCAGGTTTCAGGTTCTCACTTGCCCTGCAGGAGAACAGAACCGCTGGAGTCCTCCTTGAAGAACAGGCAGTAATGGTGACAGCCCATCCCCAGTGCCTATGAGACAGTCAGCGCAGAGGGCCTCTTTCTCCAGACCCATGACTAATCACTCAGCTTCCTAAGGATGTGTTATAAATGTTCCCAGAGCTGTGCTGCAGCCCAGTGGGTGCTTTTTGGCTCTGTCTCAGCACATATGTTATCTTCATGGTAGCTGGTCCCAAAACGGGTTGTAACTCAAGGGAATCTCTTTACAGATTCATGTCTGGCTTTTAAACAAGAAGCTCTCAAACCTGTCAAATCAGGGAAGCAGACAGCATCTCTATTGGGGGGTGCATTTTCCCTCTGGGTTTGTGAAGGTTTCCTCTGTGAGGACTCCCTCCTTTTACATTCCTGGGTCTGATAGCTGGCATGTTGGAAACCAACTCTGTGCCCAAAAAAGAGCCCTTTTCAAGGTGTACAGTGTAGTGAGGTTCAGGTTGAATCTGTAGGGAGGAAGGCAAAGGAGGTGGGGGAGGTTTAATGTACACAGCATGTAGCATTAATTGAATACTTCTGTTGGTTGCCATAGGGATGAGAAGACTTTTGAGCTTAAATCCTCAGGAGCTATGTTAAAAATGTGATGGTGGATTCTTGCTGTTTACCAATACCAACTTTTCAAATAGGGGCTCTTTAAAAAATGCAGCACGAATTCTTACCCTGCCAAAGAAGGTTATACTAACCTAAAAAAATGTCACTCCCAAGGCCCTAAGCTAAAAAATAGGAACTTTCCCTAATTACCTTGGGCCCCACAACTTCCAAGATAGTGAAACACAATGTAGTTCTGTTCTTTTCTACCCCAGTAGGAATTAGTGAAGTACACACAAAAAGCCTGTAACAGGTGGTAACTCACTCAAGGCAATCATCATGGAATTGTTGTGGGAGAATATTTAAAAACCAAACAACTGGCTTAAAACCAATAGCTCTTGAAATTGTTTTAAATATTAATTGTTGGAAGCATAGTGGCACCCCCTTTGTATGTTTCTCTCAGCAGCCAGCTCTCTAATTCTGTTCATTGGCGATTCAAAGTCCCAACATCAAGGGCCGACGTGCAAACTCAGTGTTAAACACCACACCAAGTTTAATTAGTGTCTACTCCTACCTCCCCCCACCAACTAGATCCTATTTTTTTCATCTAATTTGAATATCTATGGAGAAATTAAACACATTGAAAGTGGAGCACATTACATAAAGTTTCCCAACTGGCATGCCAAAGTGTTGCCTCCTCAGCTCTGGACAGCTGACTCCCTGAAGCTGCCTGCCTCTACACACATTTGCTCATTTACAAACATGATCATTTTTTATGTATTCTTAATATGAAAAGAGTTGAAAGAATCTAAGTTTAACTAACTTATAATGTCCTTGGGGATAGGAATTGATCTGGTTTATTGTGTATTACCAGTAATTCATGCAATGCCTGGTGTATAGTAAGTGATAAACAATTATCTGCCAATTAAATAACTACTAATAAATGATTAGTGACTGAACATTTAGATTCAACAACTGTGGACCAAACCCTGAAAGAATAGAAACTCTGCTGTTGACCCTTTCATTATGCAGTGGGTAAAATGCCTACTCTAGGCCAAGCATCTACATATATTATGTTTATTAATTTGGCTGAAGAAAGAGAAGATGAGCTTATGAAAAACAGTGTCCAAAATGTTACTGTAGTTTAACTCCTTGTTGCAAACATCTCTCAAGAAATCCCAGTGGTGAAAAGAATAAGAGATGCCCTTTTGGTGAGGACATCTTGGCATGGATCCTTCTTGTTTCCTTACTTTTCATGGCTCTCCAGAAAAAGAACATGAAGAGCTCACTAAAATCCACCTGCTCTCTGTGAGGGAAAATAATTATAGTAATTACCACTCTGGGAGAATGTACTAGGGCCAGGCACAATTCTAGATGCATTACACATATTAACTCATTTAATCCTCATGTATGCATACTTACCTATAACACAAATTAGAAATGCAGACAAAATAGGTAGTTCAAGGTCAACACTACCTCTACTTCATTTTGATTATTTATTTATCTCTATCTATCTCTATTCCTATCTCTGTCTCTTTCTAATCTCTACTTCAACCTACCTATATATCTATCCATCTATTCATCTATCTAATCTATCTATTGGCAATCCTCACTTTGAATAGCAGTTTAAGATTATAAAAATGACATTTCAATGACCTAAAAATGACTTATATAGTTTTGATACAATTTAGAGTCACTCCCTGTAGGTTCTCACCACTATAGCCAATCTTATTTTCCTAATGTGCTTTGAAATTTCAAGAGCTATATCTTCTCTGCAGGGTCTGTAAGCCTTGTGGCCCACAGAGATTATTATTCTTTCCTTCTTCAACATATCTTTGGATATTTTTAGGTTACTATATGGATTTTCAGGAAGACTAGGAAAACACAATTCAACTTGTGATTAATTTTTCAGCCCCCTCCAGGATAGTTGAAACAAATATACACAAACACAAAAAGAACTGAGGGCAATATGATTTTCTTGCCAGAGGAAATAGTCAAATATCATTATTATATATTCTCAAATTCATGTTTGAAAAAGCTACTACTGTCAACACATGTTCTATGATTAAGAGGCCATTTTAATGTCTTTCTATTTAGAGATTTGAAAGTTATAGTAAATAGAGAGTTGCTTGAGAATTCCTCATTTCCTATTCAACATTTCTTCATTTTCCTATTTCCAGATCAATTAGATAAACACTGAGATACTGATATAATTTATGAGTGGTCTTTCTACCAAGCAAAGAAATTTCCATATTGTAAGCAAGACCATCTTACTAGATTCCAGTTGGCAGATGGGTAAAATGACATTTTGAGCTCTTGTTTTCCACCCTGTGAACCAGCCTTTCTACAAAAATCGGAAAGGGTATTTTCAGAGGAGGGCAGTAAGCAAGTAGAGGCAAAGGCTTGACTTCTCCTGGCTCTGCCCTGTCATACTGGCCAATGCCACCTCTCTTCCAGTGTGGCTCTCCCCAGTGCAGTTTCAAGAACAGAAGACTGCATGATTATGTTTTGAAAACTCTACTTGCTGAGGATTGGGGCACCACTGGAATAAGCATTTCTGGAGGTCCCCACAGGAAAATGAGATGTGGGAGAAAGCTTTATTTGCATGGAATTACATCCCTCATGTTGCAAAGTCCCATTACCCTTAGTCTAGTCCTAGAAGGGTATTTAGCAGAGTTAGAAGCAAAGTGAGAGTCCAGAGTTTCCATTCCATGGTAGAGCTGGGTCCAGTGTAGCCTCAGGCAAGTCACAGTCCATCAGTCCATTGTGTGGGGTCCACATGGCCCTGAGCCACGTGGGCCAGTGCAGAGGAGGGCACTCCCTGCAACAAGAGAGCCAGGAGCCCAGGGGCACAAGAGAGAGGAAACTCCTTTGTTTAGGAGTTTAAATATTCAAAATCTTCCTGTGCTTGCAGTGGCCACACCTACTCTGACCAATGAGCTGCTCCCAGGTGTGACTGACAGACAAGTACCTTCCCTCTTTCATGGGCAAACATCTATTTGGCCTTCCCTTTGCCCCTTCCCTGTTAATCAATAACCATGTTATTTACAATGGTGTTGATCAACATGACCTCTTACCCAGAATATTTGGGTCTTGTGCCTTCTAATAGAAAAAATAAGTACAATAGAAAGATAAATTAACACAAGCTGATATTTTTATTGGTCTCTAGATTCCATCTGGAAATATACCACCATTTTGAATTAATCAAATACTTCTCTTTCTTTTTCTATATAGATATATCTTCTTATTACCAAACTGACCAGAAAAGTATACACATCTCCATGTTATGTGTTTTTAATAATCCTAGATTATTTGTTTCAGCCTTCCAGTTCTAAACTTTCATATTGAAATGTTATCAATTAAAAGATAAAATTCTGCCTTGGCTAGTGTGGCTCAGTTACTTGGAACATCATACACTGAAAGGGTGCAGGTTCAGGTTCAATTCCTGGCCAGGGCACATACCAAGATTGCAAGCTCAGTCCCTGGTTGGGGAGCATATAAGAGGCAACCAATCAAGTTTCTATTTCTCCTTTCTTCTCTCTAAAATCAATAAACATATCATTGGGTGAGGACTTTAAAATTTTTCTTAAAGATAAAATTCTATTTTGGCTTAAATTTTTTTAATTTTTTTTAAATTTTATTTCTAGCTCACTGAGATGTTAACACTGAGTTAACTTTTAGAGCTGATGTCTTGAGAATGTTTTGGGTTGAGTTGTTCAGTGCTGCATGAATGTTAGTCTGAATACTTGTTCTAACTTTGCCTTCTTCTCTGTCTGGTTCTATTATACCTCAGAACAATGGGCCATTATAAATGTTGCCTTTGAGTAGATTAAAGTTATAAAACAGAGCTGAGCTAATCAGATTCTGACACTGGCTTTTGAACATTACAATGCTTCCCCACCTTAAAAAATTCCCCACACAGATATTCCTACAGGTAACCTACAGTTATGCTCCCCAGACTGTAAAATCATTTTTTGAAGAAACAGGTTGATTTTCTTTAAAGAACCCAGTCATTAATTATTTAGTAAAATGAAGTCCCTTTTTGCAAGTGAATAATCAATTATCCTCTTTTAAATTCATTTTTTTTAAGTTGAAATTTGTCTTTCTGAGCTTTCTTAAATTGTGGACCTTTTACATGACATTTCAAATTTCCCTTACTTGATCAACTCTAGAAATGACTGACTTGATTCCCCAACTTCTGGGAATCAACTCTATTTTTCAAATTTCCAATTTAGCATCTCCTTCAATCACACATTCATTTGTGCTCACCTAAATGATTGGTGTATGTCAGTAAATTGTGCATTTTCTCTCTCATCCCCCCCCCCCCCCCCCCTCTTCTCTCCTCTCTCTCCTATGAGTCATTACAATTTCAGTAGGATCACAATAGAGAGTTCAGAACCTCTCGCCCACACCTCACTGTAAGCTAAAGGAACCAGGAGACAGCTTTCTCTTGTAAATGTCAAGTGTTCAACATGTCTCCTTTGGGGGCTGAATAGAAATGTAACCTTAGAAAAGTTAAGTCCCTGGGTCTGGGCAAAGCTTAGAGCACAGGCACACCTCATTATAGTGTGCTTTGCTTTACTGCAATTCACAGGTGTTGCATTGCATTTTTGTTTGTTGTTTTTTTACAAATAGAAGTCAAGACCCTCTACCACCAAAAAGATTACAATTTGCATTATTGTGCTGGTCTTGAGTCACACTCCCAGTATATCCAAGGTATGCCTGTATTCTGAGTCCAAAGTTGACTTTTGACTTTGCCTACAAGGGCATATAATTGGTTGTTCTAGCTTCCTCTTTTGTCCAATTTAACTCTCTGCAACACCAACTTTGTGTCTAATTTATTCTAACTGGGTAGGAAAACGCACAAGACAAACAGCTGGAGATTTTCATGTTGGGAGAGAGGAGTCTAGTGGTCTTCCTTCCAAGGCTTCTCAAATGCAGCTTCTCTTAAAAATCCAACAGGTCCCACTCCACATTGTACTTGTTACCAGTTCTGCTTGGTCAACAAGGGTCTGAGAAGGTTGTAGAAAACCCACTAGATGGCTTGTCTTTGGCTATCATTATGCCTTTCATGAGCACATCTCATGCATTGTGCCTTACTGAGTAAAAGCCTTACTGAGGTTTGGTAGGGAGGATTCCAACCAGAAATAAGCTCAGAAATCTAACCAAAGGTTTTTGTTTGTTGTTTGTTTTGTTTTGTTTTGTTTTTGCTGTTGGGATTATTTTGCTACATTCAGACAGATAGAGAGGAATGCATTTAGACAGATTGGCATGCTTTGGGCTGAAGATTTGACCAAGCAATTAAAGCCAGGAAGAGGAAGGAAGGCCAGGAAAAAGGGAGGGGGTGAAATCAAATGTGCACACTGTATTTCACTCCAGAAAGCAGCTCACAATTATAATTACCCACCTTGCTTTGCAGCTCAGAATAAAAGTGGCCTTGCACCAAACCCCTACCCAGGCAACTGTCGTGATTAAAAAGTACTCCACACCTTGGAGAACCGAAGAGACATGAGCATAATTTTAAATGCAAATTAAATTGAGGGGGTAGCGGAGAGAACACATAAAAGACAGTAAAACAAAACCTTTCAATTTTCTTAAATTAGCAGCCTAATGTGTTTTAAAGAACAGCTCCACTCAGATCTCTTTTAGGGGTTGCATTTCATCACAATAAAAAATGGGCAAATCCATCACCTTGCTCTGCTCAGTGCTCTTGAATTGGGATTGAAGGGAAAATTAGAAGCTGTTCTTTGGGCTTGCAGGCTCAGCATCCTGCATAGCTCTGCTTTATGCTCTGTGATGTCCTGTTGAAAGGGGCCAACAAGTGCTGGTGAGTACCTGCTAACTTTAATACTCTTCCTTTCATACATCTTTTTGGCTTTCCTTTCTTTTGGTGGGGGGTGGGGGGATCTCACAAAAGACCTATGATATAATTCGTCTTTTAAAAGCTGGGAAATTTCAAACAGCTTTTTAAGCGTCTTCCAGTGACTGATTCACAGAAGGCAAGAGAGTTATTTTCAGCCTAGATGCCGATGGCTGATCTTTGAAATTATTATAGCAGGAGAATGTTTAACATGAGCTAGCTAAAAATGACCTGTCCCTATCACCCTAGACAGCATTAGGGTAAGAAGTGGTGCCCCTAACAATTTCTAGACAACTTTCTTATCATATTAACTATTTAATCATGTAATTCTGTTTTAATTTCAAGTCAAACTGGGACTTGGAGCTATAAAAACATATTAAACCAAAACCATTTTTTAAATGACTAAGACACTTCTCTGCAAAAGAGATGGGCGGGGACAGGGAGATGCAGAATGGACCCACGTGATGGTTACATATAGATTTTAATGGGGATGGTTTTCTGCCAAAGTTTTACACAGGAAACCGGTCATTTTCTTCTTTCACAATAGAGGATACAAAGAGACGGAGGCTGGCGTCACCTTCTGTTGCTAAGGTAACATGCTCTGGCCATTTTATCTGGTAAAACAAGTCCAGTGGACGGTATACATTATTCATTGCTGTAACAAGCAAACAATCAAAATTGTTTACTTCCACCGGGAATATTTAGTGAGATCAAAGACTCTCTGGCTGAAATTGCTCCTGCTTTTATTGCCGGCAGTTAGCCCTTGATTTTCTTTTTCTTTTTGCAGTAAGTATGATTTGCTGTTGGGGTACCTTTGGGTATTTGTTAAAGTTTCCTCTTACCGGACTAGAAAGAGAAATAGCTGGATTAGCCTTCTGAACTTGATTTTAATGACTCTGTCTTGTTGATTCTTTCCAAAAGCATCCTGCAGAAATAGAGTAGTTCATCTGTGCAAGTGTCAGGGAAAGGCTACATATGCTCGAAGGCACCCACCAGGCTGAATGTTTTGTAGTGAAGTGGATTAGCTTCCTGACAGGCTAGTGCATGATAATATTATGGGGATCGTTGTAATTCTGAAATAATTGTCACTGCTCTACAGACCAGAATTCTTTCTTAACAGCAGCCCATGCCAGGGCTGAGCAGGTAATAATGCTGTAGCACTTTGTAAAATGTACTGAAGGAATCGCTATACAGGAAGAGATTCAAGGCGTTTTACAGCAAACATGTCAGCATGTGTCATAAATGCAAAGCATCTATAAGTGGAGGCTCTGATTCCCAGGCAATTCCTGCTGCTCCAGGGGAATCGGAGCTCCCTGGATTAATTGAGGATCAGTACTACGAAAGGCTGACACTTAATGATGCCGTTTATCAGACAGACCTTTAGAAAACGGATAGCATATGAACTTAACAGTATCTTTTCCAGTTAATATACAACAAGGAAAGACTGGTATGTTATCTCTCTTTAGCCTGGATCATCTGTTTTTCTCTGAGTGGGATAGATGACTTTAAATGAATGTTGGTTAAATGTGGCATTTTCTCACACAATAGGAAAGCTATGTTGAAGGGTGTTTATAGAATTGGATGTCAGTCAAATAATGGGATATTCAAATGAGATAATTTAAATATATATGTACATATATACTTATAAATGCATATTTGAGACTTTTAAAATCTATTTAACAGTTTAAAATACTGTGATTTTTTTCCTCTTTCATAGGCAAACAAATGACTATTGTGTGTTAAAACTCTGTTTTTGAAACATCAAGCATGGATTATCCCAAAATGGATTATTTCCTGGATGTCGAGTCTGCTCATAGACTCTTGGATGTTGAGTCGGCTCACAGACTCTTGGATGTCGAGTCGGCCCAAAGATTCTTCTACAGTCAAGGAGCTCAAGGTAATACATAAAATGGGAGAAAGGGAGGAAAGCATAAGTTTGAAAGGCATCGGGGATGCTCCCCCCCTCCACACACACACCTCTGATATGGCTGAGTTTGCAGGCACTGCACTTGCAGAGATCTAGTGCACCCTGGCCTGTCTGACTGAAATCCAGCTGCAATAGAGGCTCCTGAGCTAAGCCTCGAGTCTTGCAGCTGCCTTGTCTATTTTAGATGAATGTGGCCACTGCCTCCAGGAATGGCCAGTGCATTTTGGGGGAGTAGGAAGCATACCCATTCATTATGAAGTGCTACTGATGTGTACGTTTTTATTACATGCTTCAAGATGGTCAGTTAGGCTCCAGTTTACTTGCTCTCCTGTTCAAGGGTGCAGTTAGAATGTTTTCCCACCACATTTCATATTTTCTCTTTTCCATGGAATACTTAGGATATTCACTCAAAGCAACCTGATGATGGGCATATCCCAAATGGTGCAACGGATGCTCTGAGGAGAAGGGCAATGCCTGTATTCTTAATAGAAAAGTAGTTGAATTCTTGGAAGTCACAAGCAGAGCTGAGAGGGAAATGCTGTTTTGATAATGCTGGCTTGTTTCATGTTTAGGTTGTGAAGTACTTCACACAGAGCACTGATAATATTCTGCCCTGGCTTTCCCAGTGCTGTCTTCTAAATTGATTTTACCTCGCTCTCAAGCCAATTTCTCATGGCAGCCTTGAGGGCTTGCGAGATTCTTCCTTCTCTGTTTTCATTTTTCTGGGCACGATCCAGTCTTCTTAAAGTCAAGAGGGCTTGAAATTTATCTGGTTTATCTGTTTGTGTCAGTGCACTCATCAGCAGAGCCTAAATTCACAAAAGTGATATAATAGCTAACTGTTCATTCCTCTGCTGTAGGTAATTAGCATTGCTACTCTCAACCCCTTAAAAAGACATGAAGATGTTACTGAAGTAGGAAAAGGGTAAGAGACTGGCCAGGACCTTCAGCCTCCTCTGGGTCTGCAAGTCAGAAGATGCTAGAAGGAGATGGAGAATGGAAGACTAAAGGGAAAGGGGGCTGAGGCAGGGCTCAATGCCACCTCCAGACCCGGTGTAAACATTGCTGGGTATGGTCCATTCAATGTGCATGAGAGAATAATGTTCAGTGTGGAGTCACCCACCTGAGCTGCATAACTGTTGGCAGAAAGAGGAGGAGAGTGGCAGTTAATTGAAGATAATAAATGTGTCCACTTTGCCCTGCAGTTTTAAGATTTAAGGAGACTAAGCTGTGGGTTTTTACGGAAGGAAAAAAGGCAGGATGTGGGAGTCTCAGAGGATCTTCAGGCAGCCTGGTGGTTGTTGGCAGATGGAGCTGGGGGTGGAGTGGTCAGAATTGTCACCATCAGTGACTGGTTTAGCACTAGAGTTGGAATGACTAGAAAATGTATGGGAAGTGGTAGCATAAGCTACTGCTGCTTTCAGATATCACATTCATTTTAGGGTAATCAAAATGATGTTTCAGGCAAAGAAATTTGGACTTGTAGTAAGGGTGGAGGTTCCCTAAACATCATCTAGGTCTATTTCCAAAAATTCTGGACTTCCTGAGTCAGAAATCCAAGTGTAAAGCTTAGGAGTTTGAATTTGAAGCAAGAGCTCCAATGATGATGACCAAGGCAGCACATTTAAGAAGCAATCCAGCCAGTCTGGCTTCTCTCTTTTCACCCAGAACAGGAGCACTCTCCTGTCTTAGCGGCAGGGTAATGCCGTGGTCCAGGATAACAGCCTGGACCCTGACAGCCCAGGTTCAAATCTTGGGTCTGCCACAGTGAAGTGGGGCCAATTAACCTCTTCTGCAAATAACAGTGCCTAATTTATAAGTTCTTAAGTGTATTAATGAAGTAAGATTTTAAAGGGCTTAAAACAATTTTTGTAACATAGGGAATGTTATACAGAAGCAAATGAATAAAATAAACATCTCTGGCAAAAGGCCATCTCTGCCCTATTTGAAATGTCACAAGGAAGCCACTGCCTTTCAAACAAATGTGGTCTGGCAGGAGTTTAACTTCCTATTTTGAGTAAAGTTTTTTAAGTAAATGTTAAAACGCATTGATCATTTTCTTGCCTCATCAAAACATAACTTAGAGAAAAACTGAAAAATGGTAACATTCTGTCTTGGTACTCACCATCTACCTAGTCCTTTTTTCACTTGAAAGAGCCCCTTTTCCTTCTAACGCCTCATCCAGAGCCTCGCCACCTAGGACTGAGCACCCCCAGAGTCTTCGTTCCAGGCCCCTGTGGCCTCCATATTGCAGTTGGTCACCGCACTGCTCCAGCCCCTCTACACCGGCTTCCTTCCACTTGGCACAGATTCCACAGTCTTTCCTGGATAACAAGCCCCTTGGCCTGATGAATGTCTCCAAGTGAATGGGCAGAGGCCTGGGGACCGTGGCTTGAACCCCTGTCTTTCTGACCCAAATGTCCATGCTTTAGAGCAATGGCTAACGCCCACCTCTTACCACTGGCAAGGCTCTGAGGACCAGGGCAAGGGGGGCAGCATGGTGGCTGGCTCTTGAGAAAGGCATTTGAGGCCATTGGGGCCTTGTACTGCTGCTGAATCACAGCATGTGGTGCTCTCTCCTTGGTCAGCCCCACCCAGGAACAGAGGGACGTCCGTAAGGCCAAGTAGCCCCATTGTGGGTGACCTAGGATGTGATCAGCTAAACTAGAGTGTGATTATTACCTTTTGAGTTGTCTACTCTAGAGCTCATGCAAATATTTCTACAGATTGATCAAGTGTTCTTACACATACAAATACTTCTAAAGGTGAAAGCAAGAATATATGAGTTTCATTTCCCATATTACCATTCCTGTACCAATTTATTTACAAATTCATAAACTTCTTGGAAACCAACTGCTTCTTTATTAATTACATGCAAAATGGTTATCCAAAGCAACAGTACCAGAATTGTAATGTTTTAGACCCTATTATAGTTTTTCAATTATTCTTGTAAAGTGGTAAGTGCCTGTCCCTAAGAAGAGGCTGTTTCTAGCTAGTAAGAGCAAGAGGAATCCAGGAAGGTGAGAAGAAAAAAGAAGGAAAAGGCTATTCATTCTATCATGGGACAGATTCTCCTGGACGTCCCAGAGATTTTCAAGTCAGTCATCTGTGTTGCTGAGTAGCACAGCTTATTATTGTCTCCAACCTTCACTTTTCCTTGGTTTGATCCTGAGGCCGGGAGGATGATCCCATGTCTCCAGGGATTCTGCTTTGAAGCATGCTATGTCACAGAGAACAGAAAAAAGCCTAGATCACTTGTGCATCCCCTCGGTGAAGGATGCTCTCCCAATTAATCTATGGGTGCTGTGTCCACAGTAAATCCTGCATACACAGAAGGGGTTCTTTGAATGTCCACATTAACTTTAGAGGAGATTCTGGAGGTGGAAGGTACACAGGGCATAAAGATCAGCCATATGTTGACATCACATCACCTGAGCTCACCCATCTGTCAGGTTCTGACAATGATATCTCATTTACTCAGCTTCAGGCTCTAATTTATTTTACTGAACCATTGAACTGGGAGGGAAGTCATATTATAAAATCACAAAATTAGCATCATGGGATTTTCAGGTTGAAATGGACATTTTGGACCAGTGATTCTCTTGGCCCCTCCCTAAACCAAGTGAAATGGAATCTGTGAGGGCTGTGCCCAGGTCCCAGTGCTGCGTTCTCAGCAAGCACTGGGTTATCCTGATGAGCGCTGACCGTTGAGAACCACTGTTGTGGATCATTAATCACTTACTACTCAGAGTGCAGTCCCAGGCTAGCAGCATCAGCTTTACCTGCCAGCTGGTTATAAATGCAGAATCTCAGGCCCCACCCCAGACCTAGAGAAGCATTATCTGCATTTTAACAAGATTGCCAGGTAATTTATGGTAAGTTGGAGAAGCAAAGATAGAGTCCAGTGCACACTACAAACAGCTGGCAAGCTTTTATGAACTCAAGGCTGGAGTTCCACAGCAGACCAATCCACTCAGTCTTTGGAGGAGAGCCCCGAACCTGAGAATGTTTTTAATTGTCCTCGGTGATTCAAATATGCAAACAGGGCTGAGAACTGCTGACCTCCCATTTTATGGAAAAGGAGGTTTTAGCATATCATGCAAATATTCTTACCTGAGTATCTTTATCTTCCAGGTCTTTCCTTATAAATGAATCAAAGCCATTGGAAAGATTCAAATTAAGTTTTGTTTTTTGTTTTTTTAAAAAAAGATTGACTATGTATCTGTTCTGCACTATTTATTGTCTCCATTAATCCAGAAAGAAATTTTGGGAAAGAAGAATTATGATGCTCATTTTGCAGATTAGAAAAGACTATACATTTAAAGAGAAGCATAGCCAGGATTTGAATACAAGTACAGTATATCCGATTCCAACAACCCCACAGGTAATGAAGGTAACATTCATGACCAAATTACAGGACGGGAGATGTTGAAGCTCAGAGTGGTTCGGCCACATGCCCAAATCACACAGCATATAACGAGAAGGTGAAAACTAGAACCAGATCTCGTCTCACCACACACACCTATGCCCTTCCCACTGTGCTAGGTTTCTCTTTTAAAAGACCATCAAAATCCTTAGACCTTTACATTACCTTCAAAAAGGAAAATACATTAAAAGAGATCAAATTGACTGAAGTCACTAGGCAATCAAATTTATGACTCGTGCTCACAATTTCCCCTCTTTTATCATTTTAAATAATTCTTGGCATTAGAATCAGGTGCTATAGTCATTGTGACTTGATCAAAATACATGTTTTCTGTCATCTCTATTGTCTTGTTCAACAAAGGGAAATGCCAGTTTTGACAACTGATGAATGCCACAGCGAGCAGCTAAGAGTCTCTTCAAGTTGCATTTGGAAGTAGAGAAAAATTCATCTAACCCCCCCTTCTCAACCATTTTCCCCCACTTCCCAACTGCCTCCCAGCTCTACCTTTAGCCTACGCTGTGAAATCTGTTAGAACAGCTGTTTTTCCACCTTTAGCTTTGACTTCAATGTATTCTAAAGCTAAACCGTAAACCTCTGGGACTTCTTAAAAGGGCCCCAAAAGACAAAGACATTTGGAAGCACTTAATTATTTGCAAATCATTGCCAATAGTCAACCTCACAGACTGTGTTCATGCTATTTTCTTTCTTGTGCTTAATGTGAGACCCAACCCGGATGTCACCTCCTCTGTGAAGCCTTGCCTAACTTCTCCAAGTCTCTCTTTTGAAGCCTTCTGTCCAGCCTTATTGCAGCATTATCATACTGAATTATTCTGCTTTCACTACTTATTAGATGCATGAGCTCACACAAATGGTTTCACTTCTCTAAGCCTCAGGGTTCCAATCAAAATGAATATGAGGCTAGCTCTGAGTGTACAGAAGTTTTTGAGAATTAAGGGAATTATGCCTATAAAGTGTTTAGTACATTCTTCATTATTATTGGTTAGTTATTGATGCTATTGTTTAGTTATTACTTAGGTGTCTGTTGCAATCCTAGATCATGATAATCTCCTTAAATGTCATTTTTCTGGGTGCCTAGTGCCATCCCTGGTATACAGTAGAAGCATTAAGATTTATCATATGTCTCTATTGAACTGAAGGAAAGAAAATGCTTAAATCTACATTACAAAGAGAGACTTGGTATTCAGGGAGAGCATTTAAAACCTTTAAAAAACTACATCTTTAGTTGAAAACAGTGAGTCTGCTTAAGGCCAAAGGGAGGGACAGGTTAAAATAATGTTCAAATACATAGAGCTGCAGGAAACAGCAGAAAGTTATCAACTCTTCAATATCTCCTATAAAACAGAAGAAATTTAAGAATCGAAAGCAACTAGAGAATAGAGCAGGAGGGAACTAGTATACTATTGATGAGAGTTAACCTTTTAAAATGTATTTCCAGGGATCCCCAAATAGCACCCTTTTATAAAAGCTTTTTAATATACAATAGTCTGTGAAGACTGAGTTTTTATTCTGCCTAAAAGTAAATGTATGGAAGAGGTGACCACTTGATATTTGCTCTGATTAACCGAATTGAGATCAATTCAAAAGCTGCTCTGAACATGTTCAGGAAACCAGCTCTGAGCTACACCTTAGCTGAGATCCCTTTTCCTTTCCTTCTTTAGATCTGGCCTGCCTGGTCCAGTTCTTACAATTTTTGGCTGATTAATCCTCAAACCAGCTAGCATTCACGCTCCTGCTTCTGACCAGACTCAAAAGGAGGTGGCTGTGGATACCCCTAGAAGCCCCACACCTAAGACGTGCACTTTGAGCACAACTCACTGCAAGCCTGGCCATGGTGTTTCTAGGATCCTTGCTGAGTCGTGCCCGGTTAATTCTAATCAGTAGTATACCAGTTCCTTCTCTGTGTCTTTAATATAATGGTCATAGATGTGGCTCATATCTGAATTTGCATATCTAAATTGCTCCATAAGGACAGAGGTGGGAACAGTGATTACAAAGCCACTGGATCCCTGTTTGGGGCATGATTGCCAATTGAGTTATAACCCTTTGCGTTCACCAATCTCATTGCTCCTGCTTGCCCTTCAGAGTTCTGCTACAACCTTCACAGCAAAACCAGCCACATCTTCTCTGTGCCCTCATGGTCATGTCCTAACCACGCAGTTAACATGTAATCACACTGTTTCCCAGACCCTTGTCTCCATGAAGTGCTTCAGAGGACACTTCTCTGATGGTTGACAGCCTTGTTTGGATGGTGCTTAAGTCATCATCCGCAATGAATACTTGTTTTTTTGGTCTGCTCGCTGTGCTTCACTCACCGATGACAAACTTAACTACCAAGCCTTCCTTCCTAACCTCCCACACACTCCCTTTTAGACCTCTAATTGCTTACACCCAGGCTCTCCAAACCCGTGTTTAATACAGGGAACATTTTGTGTGAAAAAGAGCGTGAAGGCAGATCAAAAGGAAAAAATATTGTGCAGATAGGCCAAGGCAGATCAAAAGGAAAAAATATTGTGCAGATAGGCAGCCTGCCAATTCCACCCATATGTAGATGACCATGAAACCCCGCCGTCCATTTCTGGAGGGTGCCCCTGAAACAGTACATGGAGTCACATTCTTACTACTGACAATTCATCTGCAACTGGCCTTCTGATGCTCCTCATGCCTTTGCCCCCAGCAAACATTAATGTTTGCTGTGTCACATATTGTGATTCAGGGCTCATATGTAAAGTAGGGCTTGAGGAAAAGAGACAGAGGATGAGAGAATGAGAGGCAGAGAGGAAGAAAAGCATAGGAAAATACAATGAAATAATTCCAATCAATTAATAACTCCTACTCTCACGTAAGACATATGGGAGAGTGGATTAAAGATGCAGCCACACACAGCATAAACAATTTGCAGGTGCTTGGGAAAGAATTCTCACTCCTCATTTGCCCAAATAAATCTGTTCTACCCCAAAAATGTTCAGAACCATGCTCTGTGCCTGAGCTGGCAGATGCAAGGATGGGGAGTCTAATCCATCAAAATCAGCCCATGGCTGATACCACTTTTTATATTTCAAATAATATCTCAGTACACAGTCAGACCCACACACTCACACAATACCACTGAATGAATATTTCAGAAATTCTAGTAATGAATAGATTATTTTACAGATCTTTATATCATTTTTGTAAAAGCAAAATGGGGTAATATTAAACCATTTGGGAAAAAAATTTGAAAAGTCAAACTTATGGAATTATTTTAATATTTTTATATTTTCTGTCACTTTCATACACATTCACATTTTACAAAGTGCAATTATGGCATATAAAAAATTGGGAGTAGAAACGAAATTTCTTCCAGAACTGGGTAAAAAATGTCACAGTGTTTTAGGGCCTGGACTTCAAAGTAACACCAGATCCAAGTCAAACTATGATTTTCCCTTTTTAGCTTGTGACATTAGGCAGGCTATTTCATCTCTCTTTGCCTCACTTTTTCCTTTTGAATGCAAATGATAACAATGTGTTCTTAACCCAAAGGGTTATTTTGAAGAGTAAATGAAACAAAATAGCATTTCACAAACTGCAGTACAATTTATGATTTTTCAGGTAATACATGAACTCTTTTATAATAATAACTAGTAGCCCTGGGCATGAATCCGTGTGCGAGTAGCTCGCTGCCACTTGCCTCAGCTGGCCACCTGCCCACCGCTGCTGGTAGCTCTCCACTGCTCGTGGCTTGCTGCCCTGCACTCCTGTAGCTCTCCACCACTTGTAGATTGGTCATGGCGTTATGGCGTAATGGATAATTAGCATATTCCTCTCTTATTATATAGGATGTATTTTTCTCATTGTGTTTTAGAAAAATATAAATGCAAAGCATTTAACTGAAGTATAAAATCTATAACTAGACATCATGTGGGCTACTTAGAACAAGGGGTAAAATAGGCTGACTAAAGTCCATTTAAGGAAAAACATTAAGTAAATAATAATGCAGAAGACAGATATAGCAAAATCCATAAAAGTGATACAAGGGATGACTAAAGTTTGGGAACCAATAAATATAGAACACTAAGCAAAATGCGATATACCTAATGCATAATCAATAAGTGTTAGCTCTTATATTGATTCTATTTTAATTTTGTCAAGCCTCAGAAGAAATTGGCAGGGCCTCAGCTTCCCTGAGAGACACCCCCACTCCTGTCCCATCTCTTATCTCCTTTGCCTCCATTTATTCCTAATTCAAATGGCTAGACCAGCAATTTTCAACTGGTGTGCCACAAGAATTTTTACACCAGGCAATACCTAACCATTTAATCCAGGGCACTGACCTCTTTTCTCTTAGATTGTCAAATAAAAAAAATGACAACAGCTGTCCAGTGTGAATGTATCCAAATTATACCTTTTTTTTGTCAGATCAGTCAAAATATATTTTTGGTATGCCACAAAATTTTAGTATTAGTTTATGTGTGCCCTGAGATTGAAAATGCTGAAAATGGCTGGTCTAGACCCTTTGGAAATGTGAGATAGTCTTAACACACAAGAAAAAGCATCAAAACTTTGAGTTTTAAAATAAAATTGCTAACAAATCTGAAAAGAATCCTCTTTAAAGTTCTGCTGCTGGGAACTTTTTTCCAATCTTTAAAACATTAGCTAAACTGTACTGATCTCTGAATTTACAGCAAACTAGTTTATCAGAATGTGGCTTCCTGGTAGTAGTAACATAAATGAGTCAGAATTTACCTAGAAATGAGGAAATAGATTTGGAAGAATTCACATCAAATCATAGTTCTCTTCATTTAAAGAAAAATTGATTCCTTAAGAAAAACATGGTAATGTGAAGAAAGCAACATCAGAAATACCTGGAAGATAATTCTATCCCAAACATTAAACAGCCATCTGACTGGCCTTTGTTTTTCTATTTGCAAAATGATAACAAGTGCAGTAGTATCATTATGAGGATAAAATGACATAAAGTAATAAATGTAGATCAATACTAGAGTCTCAATAAACACTGAAGGAATGAATAAATTGCCACAATAAGGAAAGGAAAAACATTCATTAAGTAACTGTTGTCTTCAGGAAGCTCAGGCAATCTCATACAACAAAAAGTGCTCCAATAGAAGCAAAAACAGGATATAAAAGGGTAAAGGAAAGAATTCAGAGGAGTTGATGCCGAAGCTTCATCCTGGAGTTCACACAATAGCGGGGCACTTCTTGCAGGAAAAGCCATCATGTACATGTCTCTCTAAAAGCAATTCAGTATGACTGGATCATCAAGTGTAAGCAGGTGAAGGTGATACCTGAAGTGGGAGAAAAAGTGAGTTCAGGGAAGGAGACTTTGAGCACCTGATTAAGAATAAATGAACAAACACATTAGAAAGAGATTCATAGGTACAGACTGATGGTTGTCAGAGTAGGGGAGGAGGGTTGGGAGACTGGATGAAAAGGTGAAGGGATTAAAAAAATACAAATTGGTGGTAACAAAATAGTCATAGGGATGTAAAGTATAGCATGGGGAATATAGTCAGTAATCTTGTCATAACTATGCATGGCGCCAGGCAGGTACTGGAACTATCAGGGGGCCGCTTTGTAAAGTATGTGATCGTCTTATATATGATGTACACCTGAAATCAATATAAAGTAATGAATGTAAACTGTAACTGGGGAAAAAGAATTTTTGAATCTATTAATAGGAAACAGAATATTTGAAGGGGTTTTAAAGCTGAAAGAGAGTCCCTAGGCCAGTTGTTCTCAAACCTGTTACAGGTCAGAAATGCACAATCTACAGTCTCATACCTGGTGTTCTGATCAGAATCTTGGGGAGTCAGGTGTGATAATCTGGGTTTTTCTTATCTTTAAGGGTTTTTTTTGTTTGTTTTATTTTCACAGTAGATAATATGAGATTTGGAATATGAGACCCACTGACTAGTCTAACTCTTTACTTTTATAGATGAAGAATATAGAGCCCAGAGAACTAAATGAATGAAAAGGAAGAAAAATCCAAGATTATATTAATTTACAATTCACTGTTGGTTAAACACTAGTCATGTGCTGGGGATTCATACTCAAACAAATCCCCTGGCCTCAAGGAATTAACCATCTAATGTAGAGACAGATAAATAAATCAATAATTTCTGTTTCAAAAGATAAATGCTGGGAGAATGTTCACACTGGGAGTTTTGTAAGCACAGATGAGGGCATCCAAATCAGACAAAGACATGTTAGTGTGTGTATATGTGTTGGGAAAGGAGTTCAATGCACTTCCAAGTTAGTGTCCAAGAGGAGATGCTAATTAATCTGCCTTTAAGTTCGACTTAGGCAGGAAATGGCATGTGATAAGGCATGAACATATCTATATATATAAAAAGCCAGTGACCAGAATGCCATAAAGACTGGATGACTGGTCGCTATGACGCCCACTGCGGCCAGTGAAGCGGCTGGATCAGGGGGTGGGGCCGGCCAGCCAACCTCCCTCAGCCCCTCCCCCCAGCTGGCCTGCTCCTGATCGGACTCTCCCACCCCAATCAAGGGTGGGGTGGCTGGCCAACCCCCTTTCAGCCCTTCCCCCTGGCCAGCCCCACCTCCAATAGGCCCTCACCACCCCAATCAGCCCACAGCCCCTCTCTGGCCGGCCCTGCCCTTGATCACTCCCCTACCCCAATCAGGGGTGGGGCCAGCTGGCCCACCTCCCACAGCCCCTCCCCATGGCCGACCCCGCCCCTCATCATCCCCCCACCTCAATCAGGTGCGGGGCCCCCTGGCCAATTGCCTGTAGCCCCTCCCCCCGCCCCCCCCCCAGCCATCTCCTCCTTCCAACAGGCTCTGCCCCAATCCTCCCCAATTGGGGCTGGGCTGGCTGGACCCCACCCATTCAAGAATTTGTGCACTGGGCCTCTAGTTAGGAGTATAATACAGGATTGGGCAAAAGTAGGTCTACAGTTGTGAGTACATGAAACACTGAGTTTATTCTTATATTCTTATTTATTACTTATTGTATTATTTTCCATATGAATAACTGTAAGCCTACTTTTGCCCACCCCGTATATTAGAGGAACTGTATACATGTTCCAGAATGAGAGGTACCTTGTAGATATGGGGATTGGCAAGCAAAGGGACTAGAATAACATGTAAGACTGTGTTCCCAACTAAGGAATTTCAAATCTGATACTGAATCTAATAATATACTAATTCAGAGGAGATCTGTTGTCAGATTGATTTTTATCAGGACACAAATATGGAAAACAGATTGGAGAGAGCAAGATTAGAGGCAAAGAGAACCATTGAGAAGCTAGTGCAGACCCCAGCCAAGCAGTAAAGACAGCCTGAAAAGGGATATGACAGTGCATTTGTCAGAAGAGAGGGACCACTGACATACTTGCTGTGGATTATATCGTGGTAGGGTGAGAAGACAGAATGTGAGAGAGGAGGTATTTCGAATAATGTCCAAATGGTTTCTTGGACCCACTGGATGGATAATGAACCTGTTCACTAAAAGAGGAAATTGGAAGAAAATCAGGATGGAGGGAGGAAAAAGATAAAGTCAAATTTAGAATATTTTGACTTTGGAGACCCTATAGAATATCCAAGCATAGATTACCAATACAGAATAAGTTCTATAGGTGTAAAGTTTGGTATAAAGATCTTGGAAAACCATCCAAAATATTCTGTGTGCCTTAGTAATTCCTAAAATAATTTCACTAGTGTGTTTTATATCCACCTCTGAGTATGTAGTTCCACTGGCCTTTAATATTCCTCTCATATTATTTAGAGGATTGAGAGATTGTTAAAAAAATTATATTCTAAATTAAAAGTTTCCACTATAAATACAGTATTTTCTCCCTAGCACTAGTACTTAAAATTAACATTTCACTTGAAATATTTAAATGAGCCAAACATTTGAAGTTACCAACATTATTTCTTATTCTGGCTTGTTTTTTTCATTAGAAATAAAATTTCCAGTTATCGTTTATGAGATCATCTAAAGAACACAAGTTTATTGTTTTTTAATCTCAATGCAGTTCAGTCACTTTACAGAACTATAGGGTGTCACAGAATGTGGAAAAGGAAGAAGGAAAAAAAGAGACTCAGATATAGCTAGTTAAAAATAGACCTTACTTTTCTTTGAACCTACACAGAAAGATTTTTCTCTTCCATTTAGTTGATTATGCACTATTTAGTTATTAAACTTGATAGATGACAGGCAGAGAAAAAACTACTTGACTTAGCCTAATTTAACCCTTGTATCTGGAAAGCAAGACCACACTCAAAACATCATACTGCAAGGCTGATTTTTACATTAGCCCTGTATCATATGCTAGCGCAATAACCTGGAGGTGTATAAAAATTGAAAAAGGAAATGTGAGTGAGAAGAGGATTCACATTCATGTGCCAGGGTCTTGGTATTTATTATCTCATTTAGTCCTGGAAAAGAAAATTTGTGAAGTACTTATTATTATCCCCTTTTACAGAAGTAATCCATGTTTCCAATAATCAAATAACTTCTCAAGCTTACACAGCTATTAGAAATGGAGCCAGAATTACAATCCTGAACCTTTTGATTCTTTCTACTTCATTGTAGTTCTATATTATTCTGATAACTATGATAATACTAGGAAAGATGTGTGGACATACACGGCTCATTTATTTCCACACATTCAAAGATAGAATATCTTCCTATCTAATAAAAGAGTAATATGCAAATTAACCATCACTCCACTACACACAAGCCACGCCCACCAGCTGATCAGGAGCAAGTATGCAAATTAACCCAACCAAGATGGCTACGGCCACAGAGAGCAGGAGGGAGGCTTCGGTTTCCCCGGCAATGGAGGAAGCCAAGCTTTCCGCCTGCTCTTGCTGGCCTAGGCCTCCACTCAAGGCTACAAAGTTTCAATGATAGAAGATACATAAATCCAAACAGAAATGGTGGCAGCCACGGAGCTGGAAAGAGCAGGAGGCTAGGGTTGCCCCCAGTGAAGGAGGAAGCCAAGTTTTCTGCACACCCTGGCCAGCCCAGGCCTCCACTTAAGGCTACAAAGTTTCAATTATAGAAGATACATAAATCCCCCCAAAAATGGCTGCCACCACGGAGCAAGCAGAAGGCTTAGCTCTGCTCCAGGCTACAAAGTTTCAATTGTAGAAGATAAATAAACCCCAGATACCAGGGCCTCCGCTTGGGTTGCTGGGGGGCATGGCCAGCCTGTAAACCACCAGAGGCCCCTTGCCCAGGCCACCCCACATCCCAAGGGAACCCCCACCCTGATCCAGGACACCCTTCAGGGCAAACCAGCTGGCCCTCACCCCCACCCGTGCACCAGGCCTCTATCCTATCTAATAAAAGAGTAATATGCAAATTGACCATCATTCCAACACAAAAGATGGCTGCCCCCATGTGGTCAAAGATCCTGCCCCCATATGGACACAAGATGGCCACCACAAGATGGCCAGCAGGGGAGGGCAGTTGGGAGGAACCAGACCTGCAAGGGAGGGCAGTTGGGGGCGATCAGGCCAGCAGGGGAGGGCAGTTGGGAGGGACCGGGCCTGCAAGAGAGGGCAGTTAGGGGCAAAAAAGCCTGCAGGGGAGGGCAGTTAGGGGTGACCAAGCCGGCAGAGGAGGGAAGTTGGGGGCGACCAGGACTGTAGGGAAAGGCAGTTGGGAGGGACCCAGGCCTGCAGGGGAGAGCAGTTGGGGGGGACCAGGCCTGAAGGGGAGGGAAGTTAGGGGTGACCAAGTCTGCAAGGGAGGGTAGTTAGGGGCAAACAGGCTGGCAGGGGAGTGGTTAGGGGGTTATCAGGCTGGCAGGCAGAAGCGGTTAGGAGCAATCAGGAAGGCAGGCAGGCAAGCAGTTGGGAGCCAGCAGTCCTGGATTGTGAGAGGGATGTCCGACTGCCCATCCTCCATGCCCCCGCCTGGCCCCTCCTGCCATGGCCCCCGGTCCCCAATCTGCCAGCAGCCCCTCTCCTATCGCTGCTCCCACACACTGACAGCGCTGGCCCCACTTGCATCCGCTGATGACGCGGAGTGATTGGGGCCAGCTCCAGCAGCAGATGTGAGTGGGGCCGGAGCTGTCAGTGGATGCGAGCAGCGGCTGCTGCCCCAACTGCCCCTCAGGAGCAGAGGGAGGTGGAGAAGCCCTCAGGGGCAATCAGGGCCAGCAGCTGCCACTTGCACCCACTGAAGGTGCCAAGTGATTGGGACTGGCACTGGGCGCCAGCAGTGGGTGCAAGCGGGGCCAGCATTGGCAGCAGGTGTGAGCACCGGGTGGGACCACGGCACACGAGAGCAAAGAATTTTCAGTAACCACCAGAGGCTCACCCTGATGACAGCGACCAGCACCCCACCTTGGTCTGGCACCCCCGCTCACCTGCTCCACCATCCTGCTGCAGCTGACGTCCACCATGTTCCGCGCGTGCCCCCTGGTGGTCAGCACACGTCATAGCAACCAGTTGTTTGGTTGTTCAGTTGTTCCTCTATTCAGTCTATTTGTATATTAGCCTTTTATTATATAGGATATGCAACACTTTATTACATACCAAGAGCAAGTGCCCAGATCTTTTTAATATTGCATTCATTAGTATAATTTCTATAATAATAGAACATCAGAAGGGACTTAATTCAACTGGCTCATTTTACAGGTGATAAAACTGAGACACAAAAGAAAGGAAAAGCAAAAATACCTAACATATACCAGAAGCTATATATGTTTATTTTATTCAAAATCACAAACTTATGAGACACAAAAGAAAGGAAAAGCAAAAATACCTAACATATACCAGAAGCTATATATGTTTATTTTATTCAAAATCACAAACTTATGAGTTAGATATGATTGTCCCAATTTATAGGAAATTAAGACTCATTGAGATTTCACATCTATGAAGAGGTAGAGGCAGGATTCAAACATGAGTCGTTCTGACTCAACTTTTTCCTAAAACAACCTGGTTTTCTAGAAAGAGGTGACTTATCTAAACTAGATAGTAGAAGGTGGCAGATCAAGAGCTAGAATCCCATCTTCTATTACCTAGTCTAATAACTCTACATTCTGTTGTTGTACATGAGGCTCAAATGGGATTCAAGCCCATGGTCTTTGCTTCTAAGATCAAATTGCAAGTAACAAGGCCCAGCAGTTTGCCACACAAAGATATGTTCAAGTTTATGTCACCCCTTTGTACATTGAACATAAATTACAAATATTAGAACCTCTAGATTTCAAAGTATAGCATTAATTACAGCAACTATATTGAAATCAATTATGTAGAAAATACAAAATTAAAATGATAAAGTTTAACATTACCTGACTATTAAACCAGATTGGAAAAATGACTTGTATATCTTAACCAGGCATGTTCAACATTTACTAAATAATAGAAAGCTGTTTGGGTTTATGTCCAACTCAGTTCAACATACAAAGCCTGAAATACAATTTTCTTTCTAGCATGTTTTAACAGCCAGCCTCCAGCCACTCTGCACAGTATCTACTTTAAGAAGCTGAGAAGAAGGAAACAACGAACATTTGTTGCCCGCCTACCATTTGTCAAGCTCTTTGTTAGGTGTTTTACATTTATTATATAATGTTTTATCCTCCAAAGGCCCAGTGAGATGGTTGATTTTATTTCTAGTTTACATATAAGGAAACAAGAGCTTGGAGAGCTTACTAACTTTTTTCAAATATCTAATAAGCATTAAGCTTGGGAATTATGCCAAGGTTTAATTTCAAAGTGACAGCCTTACTTGGAGCTGGCCAGTAACAATATACAATACATCTTTATTGGGACTTTTTGAATCCTCATAGAAACCCTAACGCATATGTACTATGCAGTCCCATCTTATAGATGCACAAGAGGTTGGTGACTTGCATGTAATCATACAACTATTAAATGTGGAATATGGGTATAAACTCAAGAAGGCTAACCTCAAAGTCTGTGCTGTTAACATTTATTTCATACTGTCTGGGAGAATACTAATAATCCACATTATAGTGTTTATATATTCACACAAGGTGGAAATTGCAAAATTCCACAGATGGACAGAGATAAAGAAAAAAGAAAGGTACTACATTCTCACACTTTTGCTGCATTGAGGATGAGAATAAAAACCCTCCAGCCACAGAGGATGGGTAGAGTTTAGACATGCAAAGATGAGAGGAAGAGGAAAAGAAAGGTTTTCCAGTGGGACGATTTCTACTGTCATCCTATCTAATAAAAAAGTAATATGCAAATTAACGATAACTCCATTACACCCACAAGCCATGCCCACAAGCCACGCCCACCAGCCAATCATGCAAATTAACCCAACCAAGATGGCTGCAGCCACGGAATGAGCAGGAGGGAGGCTTGGGTTTCCCGGCAATGGAGGAAGCCAAGCTTTCCGCACACCCTGGCTGGCCCAGGCCTCCACTCCAGGCTACAAAGTTTCAATTATAGAAGATAAATAAATCCCAACAAAAATGGTGGCAGCCATGGAGCTGGAGAGTGCAGGAGGCTAGGGTTGCCCCCACCAATGGAGGAAGCCAAGCTTCTGAAGCCCTGGCTTGCCTTGGCCTCTGCTTAAGGCTACAAAGTTTCAGTTATAGAAGATAAATAAATCTCAACAGAAATGGCTGCCACCACAGAGTGAGCAGAAGGCTTGGCTCCGCTCCAGGCTACAAAGTTTCAATTGTAGAAGATAAATAAACCCCAGATACCAGGGCCGCCGCTTGGGTCGCTGGGGGGCATGGCTGG
This sequence comes from Plecotus auritus, assembly GCF_963455305.1. Lineage (NCBI taxonomy): Eukaryota > Metazoa > Chordata > Mammalia > Chiroptera > Vespertilionidae > Plecotus > Plecotus auritus. The sequence goes on along the minus strand of NC_137771.1, from coordinate 86,854,197 downwards.
CCTGCAAACCACCACAGGCCCCTTGCCCAGGCCACCCCACGCCCCAAGGGAACCCCCATCCTGATCCGGGACACCCTTCAGGGCAAACCAGCTGGCCCCCACCCATGCACCAGGGCTCTATCCTATCTAATAAAAGAGTAATATGCAGACTGACCATAACTCCAACACACAAGATGGCTGCCCCATGTGGTCAAAGATCCTGCCCCCATGTGGACATAAGATGGCCACCACAAGATAGCCAGCAGGGGAGGGCAATTGGGAGGGACCAGGCCTGCAAGGGAGGGCAGTTGGGGGTGATCAAGCCTGCAGGGGAGGGCAGTTAGGGGTGACCATGCTGGCAGAGGAGGGAAGTTGGGGGCGACTGGGCCTGGAGGGGAGAGCAGTTAGGGGTGACCATGCCTGCAGGGGAGGGCAGTTAGGGGCAAGCAGGCTGGCTGGGGAGCAGTTAGGCATCAATCAGGCTGGCAGGGGAGTGGTTAGGGGGTGATCAGGCTGGCAGGCAGAAGCGGTTAGGGGCAATCAGGAAGGCAGGCAGGTGAGCAGTTGTGAGCCAGCAGTCCTGAATTGTGAGAGGGGTCCCAGATTGGAGAGGGTGCAGGCTGGGCTGAGGGACCCCCCCCCCCATGCATGAATTTCGTGCACCGGGCCTCTAGTTTGATAATGTTTGTCCAATTTTTGTTTAGATCTTCTGTCTTAAAATTTGTTAATTGATCCATAAAACTGGCTAATATTTGGATTTTATGATGGACATAGATAGCATCTAAGCATTCATGGTTGATGCTTTGAGACCATTGAGAACCTATGAGTATTACTTATCTAGTGCTGCATATCCAATTACCCCCAAACATTACCCTGCAGTTTCTTTAGGTCAGGAATTAGAGAGTGTCTTAGCTGGGTGGTTCTGGCTCACATCTGAAGTGGCAGTCAAAATGTTGGCCAAGATTGCAGTCATCCAGATTCTTGCCTGGGACTTCCAAGGTGGTGCACACACATGGTGCTTGGAAGGAAGTCTCAGTTCCTTGCCATGTGAGCATCTCAGGCATCTTGGGTGTGTCCATGTCATTGCAGATGGCTTCTCCCAGAACAAGACACACAAAGGGAATGCCAGGTAGAAGCCACAGTGTATTTTATGAGATTCATTTGGAATGACTCACCATCATTTCCACCATATTCTACTAGTCACAGAGAATAAGCTTGTTTCAATATGGGAGGGGACATCACAACGTATAAATACCAAGAGTTGGAAATCATTGTGGACCATCTTGGAGGCTGGTTACCATCACACACAAGTTTTATGGGAGCAGAATTTTTAAAAAAGAAACAGAGAACATGGCTCCTATATTTGAACATGTTTTGCTACTCTATTTTATACCTTTAAGTGGTTTTTAAATTAGGCACACTTACATAAATCAATATGTAGTCCCTCTGGGGGAGAAGTCACTATGCCAATTTTAGGGTAGCTATTAAATAGTCTGGCGTTCATCATTATCCAGGCATCAATTTGAGGAAAGCTAGGTATTCAAGCCTTAATGGAAGAATCAGAACAAGTAAATGTTACACCCACATTGTGATAGGAAACAGCTGGGCTGAATGCCCAGGCATGGAACCATCTCTTCAGGAAGCCACACCTTATGTATGGCTGCACAAGTTGTGGACTTCACAGGTCCATTAATTCTATTCACATAGACTATGATCTGAGTGGCGTACTCCTAAAGTTGCCCAGCACAAAGACCTAAATTAGGCCAGTAGGAACACTGCAGAGCTGGAATACCAGGCAACAATGGTAAAAGCAAGGCAGTCATCCCCTCTCCTTTGTGGACCCCACAAAATTAATAAGATAGAAAAAGGAATTAATATCAAAAAGCTGTATAGTGGACAGCTCCTTTAATGACAAGTTTAGGCAGAGAGCACTATGATATACCAATAACAATTCCTCAGATTCTTGGTTCTCTAGCAAAGTATTCATATGTATATGGAAGAAAAAACATCTCAGTGGCTCCATACTAAATTTAGTTGTAATATAAAGTCCAAAAGCCTTTTTGGAATGTTTTTACTAAACCATTTAAGATATGCAAGTTAGTACTGCAATCTTATTGGTTTGATATTATAGTTAATATTCATCTTCATCATTTACATTTTGTATTTTATACATGAATTATTTTGAATATATCACTGTAATCAGTGACATCATACTGGTGACATTAACTGTGAGGTGTAAAGAAGCTTATATATTTTAATTCATGTTAGATATGCAAAATGGTAACATATGTGATTAACTGATCTGTATAGCCAAAATTCTTAATCTGTTCTACTCTACTATACCAGAATCAATTTTTAACAAAAACTTAAAGACCCTTCACATAAATGCAGAGTACCCTTCATATCTACTATACTGTATTTATCCACAGCTTTTGGAGATGCCTGACAATGATAATTTTTCAGAAATTTTTAAAAACTCTCCTAAATAAAAATTTTTTACTGGTGCTTTTTAACTTTTAAGAATTTAAAACTTATAGAAAAGTGACAAATTCACCTATTTATAACATTTTACCCCATTTGCTTATCATTTGCTATCTCTTGTCTTTATCTTACTGTCTATCTGTCTATTTATCTACTAGGAATCTATCTATATCTATCTATCTATCTATCTATGTATCTATCATCTATCTATCTATCTATCTATCTATCTATCTATCTATCTATCTAGGATTGTAAAAGTGTTTATGTAGAGATAGAAGAAGAAAGACAGAAATTAACAAGAAAAGGAAGGAGAGAGAGAATATACATGTGTGATTGTGTGTGTTTGGTTTGTTTATTTATTTATTTGTTTGTTTTGGTGGTATTTTAAAAATATGTTTTTATGTATTTTAGAGAGAGAGGAAGGGAAAGGGAAAGAGAGAGAGAGGGAGAGAAACATTCATGTGAAAAAGAAACATTGATTGGCTTCCTCCTGCATGCCCCCTACCAGGGATCAAGCCTGCAACATAGGCATGTAGCCTGACCTGAGTTGAACTGGCAACCCTTCAGTGCACAGGATGATAGCCAACCAACTGAGCAACACCGACCAGGACCAAGAGGGTTCTTTAAAGCACTTTTCCCCTGCAGGACAGGATCCAGTCTAGGGTCAGTTCAGGATCCTTCTAGGTCAGATGCCCTTTTCTTTCTTTTATCTGTAAATTTCCACAGCCTTAATTTGTCTTTTAGAACACTGACTTTTTTTTAAGAATACAGTTCCCCTTCCTAGTTTGTAGTGTGTTTTTTTTTTTTTAATTCATTTTATTGATTTTTTACAGAGAGAAAGGAAGAGTGATAGAGAGTTAGAAACACCGATGAGAGAGAAGCATCGATCAGCTGCCTCCTGCACACTCCCTACTGGGTATGTGCTCGCAACCAAGGTACATGTCCTTGACAGGAATCAAACCCAGGACCCTTGAGTCCGCAAGCCGACGCTCTATCCACTGAGCCAAACTGGTCAGGGCTCCCCTTCCTAGTTTTAATAGACCATTCCTACTTTAATGTTGTGTGATGTTTTTTCCTCATAGTTTGACTCAGGTTATGCTTGGATACTACAAAGGTGAACTTTAACATCATGAAAATATCCTTTTGATCAAAAGACCCCCCTGGAGTTGGCATCCATTATTGACTCTTGCTTAATTTTAACTATGATGGTTGCAAAATGATGATTTTGTAACTCCAGCATCCCTCTGCATTGACTGGCCAGCCCTGGCATTCTACTGTAAGATCCTGCCCACCCGTCTCCTGTATTTACTTATTTAGGTATTTACCCATTTATTATGTTTTATCCACTTATTATTTATTACTCACAAACATCTATTATTAGTGGTTTATAATTTATCAGTGGATTTAATTGCTTCTATGCTCCAATTGTCCCAGATTTGGCCAATATTAGCCCCTTTAAGCTAATCCCTGTGTTCTTGTCACATGCTCCCTTTTGGGGAAAATAAAGTGATTTTTTTCTGGCATATCAAGAAGCCTACTGTCATCATTTTTTATTTATTTGTCATATACATTTCCAATCTATTTATTTGTTATTATTAATGTAGAACAGAATGGTGGGAGCAGAATATTTAAAAAGATCATGGTTATAAATGAGATATGATGATAGCCTAAAAAGGCTGAGACAGAAAAAACTTACAAAATTTTAGCATAGTGGAATGTTGATATTCACAAAGATGACCCAATTTATTAAGAAACTAGAGGCCTGAAGCATGAAATTCATGCAAGAGTAGGCCTTCCTTCCACCAGCTGTTGGCACCGGCTTCCCTCTGGCACCCGGGACCCAGGCTTCCCTCCGGCTGCCAGCAGGCCCCCGGGACCCAGGCTTCCCTCACAGCCCAGGCTTTATCCAGAAGGACAGAAGGATGTCCAGAAGGACATCCAGTCTAGTTAGCATATTATACTTTTATTATTATAGATTATTTAAATTAAATTTATTATGGATAATAGTATGGTTTTGTAAATAATTGGTACTTAAGTGCAATAATTCTCACTTTATTTGTGCATTTTAATAAGCTGGAAGGTTTATATTACTTTTTAAAAAAGAGCTTGTGCTTTTTATTTTTAAATTGATAGTGATTGGTATCAAATAACTATGATCCTTACATACTATGATATTCTCCAGGAATATATTTGCTTACAAAAATCATGTAACAGTTTTATTTGTAAATGTGCATCTAATGGTAACTAGCAAATTTTTAATTAAAATTAAGCATAACATAATTTTAATTTTAGTGGTATATAACATATGTAGATGATGCGAACAAACATAAAATGTAAAATTTTATGAACTTTTATGAAAGTAATCACCTTTAAAAACGGTATAACTGCCACCCAGATCAAGATACAGAATATTTGCTACATCCAAAATGGATCCTTTGTGCACCTTCCAAGACAATATCTCTCTAATCAAATTTCTATCATTGTATATTAGCTTTCCTCTTTCTTAAAGTTCAGATAAGTGGAATATATACCTACCCATACAATATATATTCCTTTAGGTCTGGCTTCTGAAGTTCAACACTATGCCTATGAGAGTTATCCATGTTGTTGCTTGTAATGATAGCTTCTTCCTTTTCATCTCAATGTAGTATGGCACTGTATGAAGATAGTACAATCATTTTGTATATTTTTCTTGTTGATGGTCATTTGGGTTGTTTCCAGTTTGGGCGATTATGAATAAATCTGCTATCAATGTGCTCATCCTTGTCATAGGGTTTAGTATGTTACCTATGTTTATGTATACATTTGTATAAAAAGTCTTTCAGAGTAGTTTTACCAGTTTACAATCCTACCAGCAATGTATAAGAGCATCAGTTCCTCCACATCCTCACCAATCTTGGCATTGAATGATTTTTAATTTTTAGCCAAATTGGTGATATGTAATGATATTTCACTAAGGTTTTTATTTGAAATTACCTTTAAGTAATGACGCTAAGCATCTTTTCTTTTTTTAATCCTCACCCAAGGATATGTTTATTGATTTTTAGAGAGAGAGGATGGGGAAGAGAAAGAGAGAGAGAGGCATCCATCAGTTGCCTCCTGACAGGGAATCGAACCTGCAACCTTTTTCCTTTTTTGGTGTCCAGGATGAAGCTCCAACCAACTTACCCACCCTGCCATGGCAAGCATCTTTCCTTAGGCCTATTAAATAATTAAACATTTGGATATCTACTTTTGTGAAGTGCCTATTCAAGTCTTTTGTCTATTAAAAAAAAAACTGAGGTGGGTTGTCTCTCTTTTTATTATTGTTTTAGTTCTCTGTATATTCTGGTTACAAATCCTTTATCATATACAAAATTGAAGATATCTTCTCCAGTCTATTGCTTTCCCTTTTCACTCTCCTAATATATTTTTGTTGTTGTTGTTAATCCTTACCTGAGGATATTTTTCCCATTGATTTTTAGAGAGAGTGAAAGGAAGGAAGAGAGACACACAGAGAGAAACATCAATGTGAAAGAGACACATCAATTGGTTGCCCCTCCCCCACAATGCACCCTGACCAGGGTCAGGGATTGAACCTGCAACCGAGGCATGTGTCCTTGACTGGAATTGAACCCATGATCTTTCATCTTTGGGCTGATGCTCTAATCATTGAGCAAACAGACTAAGACCTAATATCTTTTTTTAAGAGAGCATGTCATTTACTTTTACTAAGTTTTTAAATATATGAGCAGAAAAATATTTGCAGTATTATTTTATTATCCTTTTAATGGATATAGGATCTATAGTTATTACTCCTGTTTGATTCCTGATATTGGTGATTTGTATCTTCTCTATTTGTTTTTAATTTATTGATTTGACGGGGGGGTGGGCAGGAGGGAGAAAGAGAGGAAGAGAGAAAGAGAGAGAGGAGGAGAGAGAGATCAATTTGTTGTTCTACTTATTTTTGCATTAATTGATTGCTTCCTGTATATACCCTGACCAGAAATGCAACTTGCAGCTTTTCGTATCCAGAAGATGCTCTAACCAACTGATCTACCTGGCCAGAGCCTCTTCTCTATTTTTATCTATGACAATATTGCTAAAGGTTAATCAATTTTATTGATTTTTTTTAAGAATGAGTTTTTCATTTTATTTTTCTAGTGTCTGCATGTTTTTAATTTAATTGATATGTGCTCTCTATTAGTTTTGTCCCTCTGTTTGCTTTAAAAATTTCCCCCTAAGTTCCTAAGATAGGAATTTAAATAATGAATTCAAGATATTTTCTTTTCTCTATTATAAACATTTAATACTATAAATTCTGCTATCAGCACTGTTTTAACTGTATCCCACATATTTTGTTATGTTGCATTTTTTAATTGTCTTGTGATGAACAGTTCTTTATTTTAATGGCATAAACATGCCTATTTATTCTCTTATGGTTAGAGCTTTTCATGTCCTATTTAAAACAAGGTCATAAAATATTCTTTTTTGAAAAAATTTTCTTCCAGAAACTTTGTTGTTTACTTTTTAAATTTAGGTTCATGATTTATTTGGAACTGAAGTTTATGTATGGTGTGAGGCAGGGATTAAGTTTATTTTCTTCCACCATATGGATATTCAAATGATCAAGCATTGTTTATTGAAAAGTCCATCTTTCCCCATAATACTGTAGTGGGATTCATGTCATAATCAAGTTACTGTTTATATGTGAGTCTATTTTTAGATTTTCTATTCTTTTCCATTGGTCTATTTACCTTACTTTGTTTTTGAATTTTATACTTTTATAAGACTTGATATATTCTACTATAAATCTTCCAGCTATTTTCTTATTTGTCAAGATTGTCCTGTCTAGCCTTGTTCCTTTGAATTTCCATATGCATTTTAGAATCAGGTTGTCAAATTAAGAAAACAACAACACTTGAGATTTTGATTGAAATTTCATTGAATTTATAGATCATTTTGAAGAGACTGATGACTTTACAATAGCATGTCTTTTAATCCATGAGCATAAGCATATGCTCATCCATCCCTCTTTTATTTAGGTCTTCTTAATTTCTTTCAGGAATGTTTTGTAGTTTTTCATATAAAAGTTTTTCTCATCTTTTGTTAGATTTATTCATATATTTTTATTTTTATGCTATTATAAATGATCCTTTTCTAATTATATTTCATAGCTTTGCTAGTGTATAGGAACAAAAATGATATTTTACATTGTTATTGTATCCAGTAATGTTGTAAAATTCAGTCATTTCAAAGAGTCTGGATTCTTATGGATTCTGTATGTACACAGTCATAACATATATGACTAATCACAATTTTTCTCTTATTTTCCAATACTTATATCTTTTTAACTTCTTTCACTTAACTTATTGACTTGACCAAGACCTCCAGTATAATGTTGAACACCAGTGTTGAGAATGAACATACTTAGGAGCCTTTTGAAAATATATGTACCAAGGTATCATCCCCTCAAAATTCAATAGGTCCATGTTGGGGGCCTGGAAAATGTACATTTTAACACATATTTCAAGCGATACTGATATATAGGTGCCCTAGAAACATACTTTGAATAATATTTTAAAGAATACGCTTCACTCATCTAAATAAAGAGTTTTCTTGACTAGGATGGAATAGTGCAGTCTTCCTCCTTCTTCTCCTTCCCACCTCCACCCTCTTCTATGCCAGTGGTGGATGTATAACATGTTATTTGTTGAGCGCTCTATTATGCTGCTTCTCTTTCTCTGGGATTTAGCTGTGGTTATAACTTGCATGTAAGGGTCTTCAGTGTTAAGAAGTTGATTAGCTTTATAAAAGAAAAGAATAAAAGAGCCCCTGAGTCAGCAAGCATATTAAAAAAGAAGCAATCTTTAAAATGAAACAAACAAACAAACAAATAAAACAAACACCCACTATATTTTGAAGTTATTGTGGTCACAATTGAATTCAATTCTTTCTATACACACACCCACATCCACACATAAATAATTATATTTGTGTTGCCTCATAATATAAATGGTATGAGAAAAAAATAGATTCTAAAGAATGTACCGTTACCTAAAATAGACAAATAATATGAAATTACTTGAAAGAAGTATGGATACCATGTGGTTTCCTGAATACGATTAATTATAAATCAAAGGAACAGTGACAGTGTCTTTTCTTAAATTAAGAAAGAATATATGCTATAGACACTGATAGAAAGAGTAGAGTTAGAAGAATACCTGCAAATATTCATGGAGTATTAAGACTTGGTAGGTTCTTAAGATTGTTTATCTGATCCTTGCATTTTTATTTTTTTTTATTTTTTTTTTAAGAGAGAGAGGAAGGGAGAGTGATAGAGAGATAGAAACGTTGATGAGAGAGTAACATTACTGACACACTGCATGCCCCCTACTGGGGATGGAGCCTACAACCCAGGCATTTGCCCTGGCCAGGAATGGAATGGGTGACCTCCTGGTTTCTGGATCGATGCTCAACTACTGAGCAACACTGGCTGGGATGACCCTTAAAGTTTTATAGCTGAGGTGACCGGGACCCATCCTGGTAGAGTGAGTAAGTTGTCCAATGTTAATTGATGGTGGTGGTAGTACTGGGGGCAGCACCCACCATCCCTGATTTCCACCTCAGACTCTTCCCTGATGCCACTCAGTTAAGTATTTTATGATACAATATTATGTATATGACAGGAATCCCAGTGAATAAAGAATGTGGAAACATTGGGACAAGCCCACAAAAGTAAATACTTCATATGGAGGGAGATAAATTAAATGGGACTGACTTTGGAAAGGAATTGTTAGAAAGAACTAAGAGAGAGATGTGACAAAAGAGAGGCAAAGTGAAAAGAGAATGGGAAAAATTAAATGAGACAAAGGTGACAGTAAATTAGGAAAACCAAAAAATGGAAGATTAGAGTCAAAACTGAAAATAAAGATAAAATAATAAAAGAACATGAAAATAGATTAGTATTTTATGTTATTTTTGTAAAAAGCATATCTATCTATAATTATATCAATAATAAAATAGGTCATAATGAAATAATATAAAAGTGTATTTAAATTTCTTTAAGAAAGGTCAACCTAAAGTGGTAGTGATAATATTAGCTCCCTAGTCCTCTAAAATGTTGAACAAATAAGAAACAGAAATCCAAAGATGTACTTCTCTGTATCAAGAATCATTAATATGTAAAATCAAAGAAACACTGGGGAAGCTAGCCTAGGGATTCCTTCAAATGACTTTATTTATTGATTTTTAGAGGCATGGCTGATGAGTGAACAGACAAGGAGGTGGGGAATCCCAAACATTTTAAACAATCAAATAGCACTGCATTAATTCAAAGAGAGGGATAGTTTATACAGTATTCAGAATTGTTTGCATTTATTTCCTTACTTTTGCACCTCCTTACCAGCCTAAGCATAAATGTTACAATCATAATATTGGTTTGCAGCCTGATTAGTCATGGTTCATTTGATGAGCCAAATGCCCTCTTGTGCCTCCTGGGACAGGAGGCATCCATTTTTAATCTATGTTTTACCAAGATAAATGGGACATAATAATGAGGCAAGTGTCACAGAAAAGTGAACTTAAAATGTGGCTAATAAGCCAAATATAGATACTTAGCAGGTCAATATACTGGTTAAGGACACATGATTTGAAATTAAACAGACATGGATTTGGCCCCCACTCCAGCTACTCTTTAGTTAGTAACCCTCATTCAGTCCTTTTTTCTTTTCTCTGGTTTCTCCTTCCCCTCTTCTTTCCCTCTCCTCTCTTCTTTTATTCAAAAACTAGAGGCCCAGTGCATGAAATTCGTGCATGTATGTGGTTCCTAGGCCTGACCGGTGATTGAAGCACGAGCATCTGGCATGGAAGGGCAGGTCCCAGCTGACCTCTGGGCCCTGGGAAGCATCTTCTCCCCCGCCCCCCACTCACACCCACCCTGGCCTGGTGCTGCCCACACACCATCTGCTCTACCATCCTGCCACGGTCCCACTCTCTTTGGGGCCTATCAGGGCCAGCGGTGCTTCCACTGTCGCCTGCTGCCAGTGCTGTGTCATGGAAGCCCGCCATATTTTATGCCGCCCCCTGGTGGTCAGCGCACATCATAGCAAGTGGCTGAACTCCTGACAGATCTCCTGGTCAAATGACTGCCGGAGGGGACAATTTGCATATTAGGCTTTTATTATATAGGATATCTATTGAGTATTTACAGTGTACTGGGTTCATGCCATAGACTAATGAGTCATTATCTTATATTCCTGAGGGAGAACATGAAAAGTTTGTAGGAAAGAAATTGGTGTTGTAAAAACAAGCAAAGGTACAAATGCATAAACAAGCAAGACTTGTTAGGACAATTCCAAGCAGATTGGAGGTAAAAAGTAGATAAATTTGGAAAGACATGTTGAAATCAGATTGTGAAGGGCCTCAAATGCCAAGACAGGTAATTTTAAACCAACATACAGAGACTTGGCTGATAATTAGAAATCAAGTTGTTAGGGAGTTAGTCTAGTACAGAAAGGCCAGAGGAGATTATTTCAAAAAGGATAGATTACTACATACTTTAAAGAGGCCAAGAAAGAAATGGATTTAACTGTTAGGACGGTGTTAGTGACCTTTAAAATAACTGTGATTGGGAGGTGGGGATAGAAACCAGTTATAAAAATGAAAGGTGGGAATTGAGAGTGAAAAAAATGGAGCCTATGGGGCCAAGAGTCCTACAGGAAAGTTAAACAGAATGGGAAGGAAAGAGTACGGTAGAGACTGAGAAACAGTAAGGACAAGCGCAGATATATTTTTCCTAAGATGTAGAGTTACTACCTGTGTGTGAAGTAAGACCAAAGAAGAGGGACTAAAGATCCTAGGGTGCAAAAGTACAAGATGCGAGATAGAATGGACAGCTGAAGGGGAGAGGAAGTCTTGCAGAGTCAGAGCAGCACTTCCTCCTCTGACACCAGAGGGCATGACCTGACACTAAGATTTCCTCTGTAGCAGGGAGAGAATCAAGGTAACATTTATCCATGTACCCCAGGTGGCTCTTATTAGAAAGAACATCAGGCCACAAAAAGGCCAAGGGACTGAAGCTGCAGAAAGTCAGACATAAAAGAGTTAAGCCCATCAATAGCTTCATAGGAGCATCAAACCATTATGATTCATACTCCAGAAACCTTTCCAGGTCCTTCTGCTGGTAACATGTGAAGGTAGCAGTGCACACATTCAAAGAAATGTAAAGTGCCCTTGATCTTCCCCTCTCCTTCACAAATAACGGTATGGGGTAATAGAGACCACAGGTGCAATCCAAGGACTGTTATCTGTGTCTTAAGTCACCAAATAAAGAGAAAGTTGAAGGTTAAACGAATAGATTTATGTAAAGATAAACACATCATAGAAAGTCATGGTTATAAAAAAGAGCCACTCAGTTCTGTGTGAATATGCCTATTCCACATTCAAAACATCAACTCTAGAAACTTTCCTTCCAAACTGCTCTTAAAGTTGTACATACTTTTCCTTTCTTTCCACCTCCAGGGTTCAAGGGAGCATCTAAGAATTTCCTGATCTGGCTTCATCTCTATTTGAGCTCTGGGTTGGGAAAGAGGAAGCAGAGGGGTACCCTGGGTGCAATGCTCTCCTCCATGGCCAATTGGGCCTGGGCTTACACCCTAGTACGGTGGTTGGCAAACTGCGGCTCGTGAGCCACATGCGGCTCTTTGGCCCCTTGAGTGTGGCTCTTCCACAAAATACCACGGCCTGGGCGAGTCTATTTTGAAGAAGTGGCGTTAGAAGAAGTTTAAGTTTAAAAAATTTGGCTCTCAAAAGAAATTTCAATCGTTGTACTGTTGATATTTGGCTCTGTTGACTAATGAGTTTGCCGACCACTGCTAGTAGTACGAATTCATTGCAAGGAAAGCTGAGGCAGGTACCTCTGGCTGGAGACTCCTGTGGGTTAAGGAGACCCTGGTGTACGCTTGAAGAGCAGAGTAAGTGCATTTGGCGGGAGAGGGCACGGTGCTGACTGAGCATCTTTGCTTTGGAGTCCTCTCTTTCGCATCAGCCTGTCTGTGCCAAGAGCTGGGAATTGGCTGCGGGCAGGAGGCAGGGTGTCAGTCCCCAGCACTCGCCCGCTGGTCCAAGCTGGGAGAAGAGTTAGGGGGAGCCCTGGGCTCCAGCCAGAGGCAGCCTGCCTGATCTCTGCTCCAGTCCACAAATCCTTAACGGATTTTCTTTCTCTCCCTTCACCCTTTTCTTTCCTTTGCTCTCTTTCTTTCTCTCTCCTTCTTTCTTCCTTTCCCCCTCTTTTTCCCCTTTCCTCCCCATCCCCTTTCCCTTCCTCTCCCATCCCCCTCTCCCCTCCCCCTCTCCTGGTGTGAGCCTCTTCCTTTCCCCTCCTCCCCTTTCCGCCTCTCTTCCTCTCTCTTCTCCTTCTCCTTCTCCCTCTCAGCTCGCCGGGCGACCCTGCTCCTGCCTCCCACCTTAATGGCGGCATCTTCGGAGGATGATATAGACCGGCGGCCCATCAGGAGAGTCCGCTCCAAGAGTGACACGCCATACCTCGCGGAGGCCAGGATTTCCTTTAACCTGGGGGCAGGTAAGGACGACCCTCCAGCCTGCTCTCTCCCCACCGAGCTCCCCTTTTTACCTTCCTCCCCGCCGGCTGGCTCAGCCCCCTGCCCTCCTGGGTGTCCGCTCCTGGCAATGCCCTCCCTCCCGTCCCCTTTCTGCCCAGCCCAGCCCAGCACCGGCTCGCTCACTCCCTCTCTTTGTGTCGCTGGTGTGAGGAGGGTGTGTGTGTGGTGTGTGTGCGCGCGCGCGCGTGCGCTGCGGAGGTGGGAAGGGTAGTGCGTGGAGCCCTACATTCGCCCAGGAGTCACCCGCGGGGTTCCCCTTTCCATGAAGAGTGTTGTCACTGATAACAATGACCGTAGTTATAACCTAGAGCTGGGTCAGGATGCCAGTGCTCTGCTGGTGAGGTTTGCTGGCGGGGCTACTACAGGGTGGGTGGAACTTGCTGGTGACATTCAGACTCTGGTGATTTTGCCTGGTTGGTACCACTGCTGTGGTGTTGGAGTGGGGACAGGGGGTGCAGTTGACAGCTGGGAACAGGACTTTTTCCTTGCACCAAGCAGTTGGCAAGCAACCATTGCGATCATCATTATAATATCATGGTCGGTAGGGTACATGTTAGGTGATTTGATGGTGTCACTGGAACTGGGGCCCAAAGTGACTCAGATGGAATTAAGTGAAAAGGGCAATTGAGGTAGAGGAGGGAGGGAAGGAAAGAAGGAAGGGAAGGAAGAAAAAATAAAGCAATAGAGAGGACTAAGGGATTCAGAGAGTCAAATTGTTTCGGTTGAGATCTCTCAGGATTGCCTGAGAAGCACCCAGTGTCTGCTGACCCCTCTGCTGCTGCTGCTACAGATTCACAGGCAGACACCCCCCTCCCCACCCCGTTACTAGTATATGGTCACTATCACTGGGAAGAAGTTGTTCTCCACCAACTTCAGAGTGCTGCCTTTTCTGAATGACTGCTAAGCCTCCACCCTAGCTGTGTCTCTTCCTTTCTAGAGTCCCTTAGTATTCCAGTAACTCCATGCAAAAGGAGGGCATTTCCCTGAAGATCCTCCTTCAAAGTAAGTTTAAAAACCAGATGATACCTTTTATCTAGGAAACTAAACCCTTTACAATGGAACTGAATCAAAGTGTGTGTGTGTGTGTGTGTGTGTGTGAGCGCGCGCGCGTGCGTATGCACACTCTATTGTAGTGAAGAGGACCTTCAAATTATAAGTATTTTACCCACTATCAAGAAGTTTGGACAAAAAAAAAAAGAACTCTGCATAGAGAAACAGGATGTGCTCGCTCAGCAACCATATCTTTATGATTGAAAGGATGGTAACTGGAAGTGCCAAAGTAGACAAGTTACTTAAAGTGTAATTTTCCCGTCTTGGTGATTTTGCTTTTCTAATAAAATGTTTCCTTGTTGCTCCTGAGATGTGTGCCTCTGGATTGGGGCTGGGGAAAAAAGGACTTTATTGGGGGAAGCTTTGGCAGTTTTTGTGGTGTGCTGTACAGCCTAAGGTCTCAATGAGCAACTGTTAATCCTCTAGTTGCATGTTCCAGATTAAGGATAAGGTTGTGAAGGGTCTTGAAAAGGACTGAGAAGAGTTTCTTTCAAGGCCAAGATTATTTTCCCACCCAGTGATATTAGGACTTATTCTGTTGACTCCTTTGCTATCACACTCTGGTATATCGCCTTAGTGTCTTTGGCTACCACTGACTTACTGAAACCATTTTGCCACTAGATTAAACCCAGTGACTTGCAATCTTTTATCCTGGTTAAATTTCTCTGGTGACCAATTAAAAGAATGGATTTTTCTGAAAGGATGTGTCTCCCTTTTGCCTGAAGAAAAAAAAAAAAGCCAAACAAGCTCCCAGTCTTTTTCATATATCCCTTAGAATACCGCTAAAAACAAAGTGTCCAGGACACCAGCGAAAGAGAAATTCAGTGGAGATCATGGTAAGGTAGTCAGGGAGGGAGGGCAGTCCCTGCTGGATCTTAGTTTAAGGGAGCTGTCCTTCCTCGGTGGTGCTGAAGAGGACTTCGTGACTGTGAGTTTATTGTAAGCTTGACAGTGGAGGGAGAGGTGCTCAGTCTCTGTGATGGAATCCCCCCTGAAAATGTGGAAGATCTGGCACCTAAAACTTTCCTATCTCTGCCCACTTAACGTTTGTGGTCTGTTTACTACGCCTCACGCCTACTACCCCACTGCTCAAATCAAGCAGTTTTGCTCTAATTTTGTGCTGGCTGCTCACTCCTGGGGCTTTATTTTCCAGCTGCTTTCTGCGGTTTTCCTGACATAGTAAGCTCTACTTGCAGATGTGCCTGTCCCTGATGTTTAAAGTAATTGTAACCCCTGGTTTAAAAAGCAAACAGCTTTGTTTATCTTCTTGAGCAGCAAGTTGTAATTAAGCTATTAGTGTCCTTATCAGTGTTGCTGAGCAGAGGAGCCTGCACACTTGGGATAAACTACATAATTTGGGCATAGAGAGAATTTGTCTGTCTCTGAACACAATTTACATACAATTAAACAGGGAAGCTTTCATCTGCCCTTCCCACTTCCCTCCTGCTTCCCAGTCACATTGTTTATTCTTTCCAGAAAAATTCTTTGTTGGTTTAAACTACGTATGTTTAATATTTGCTTTCTAACACCCACTCATTATATATATGCATTCATGTTTAATGTTTTATTAATTTAATAATGCTTCAAGGAAATAATATACATGTACTCATTTTGCTTGGATATCATGAAATCGTTTGGGGCATTTTGAATACTGATTAAATATTTAGGCACTTCTTCAACTTTACACTGACCTTTATGATACTTAGTACTGTCATTTCAGAAATAACTCCACACCTTGAGTGAAGGATACTCTCATTCACCTACAGTCCCAAGTCAGTCAAAGAATAGCACCTAAATGTGGATCCTTCCTAACTTTATGAAGATATTAATTTAAAGTTCAGCCTAAATTGAGATAGTGGAGAACAATAATTTTCTGATTCAGGACTTTTATTTTTCTAAGAGCTCCAATGCAAATATTAGTAGATGATTGTTTGCTGAAGATAGTATATAAGCTATTAACATAATAAGTCCAGTGTATTTGCTAAAAGTTACCCAGACACATCAGACTTCATTTAAAACATTGGAACAGTTGAATTTGAGAATTTCAGATGTGTTAAAAGGACATTTTGTAACAGAAGAGTCTGTTCACACTATTAGTAGCAAGTGTTTCTAATTGTGTTCTCACTTACTAATGAACATCACTGACATTTCGCTTGTAAGAGCTTGCCCTGCCTTATGAGGTCATTCTTTCACTACATTAAAGAGAATGCAATGAAGAGTTGCAGCTCATCTGGCAGATACTTTCTATGGGCTAGTGTATTCTATTTTTCTTTATACTGACAGTATATAGAAGAGTATTCCATACATAGAAGGTTCTGAAATGGAAAAGTTCTCCATAATTACATACCACAGTGGATGACATTGTTCTGGTAAATAGAGGATTTAAGCACATCTAAAATTTCTTAAAGGGATGTCAGAAGAAGGAAGGCTAATCATCCTGATGATTTAGGATTAAAAACAAACCAATATTAGTCACTTTTGAGAAAAGTAAATTCTCTTCTAGTCATCAGGAAGTTTAACCTTTGTTGACATTTCAGAATTGCTTTGTATGCTCAACCCTGGCATACGCATCCTCCTTGGAAGGCTGAGGTTTGTTTTAGTTCCTGATGTCACTCAAGGATAGCTGTTTCTATCTTCTACTGATCTCTTCCTCTCTTTTGGGCCCACAGAGTAATGGCAGTGAAAATTGACTTACTCTTGCTACCTGTAAGAATGGATGGGTCAGCCAGATTAAGTGATAAACTGGGTCTCAGGAGATCTTTTTCCTACTTTTCCTGAGGAGAAAAACCTTTATTTCTTGGCTAAATTATGAAGGCCCATGATATTAAGAAGTGAGAGCCTATAATGTGCTCTCATTATTTAGCAATGAGCGCTGTTCAAAACTGTGAATATTGTCATGGTGAACCAAGATTGTTTCACCAATCTAAGGGTCTTGGTAAGCATTCCTTCACTGAAGAATGCCAATGTATTCCTCACAATATTTTGTTTGTTTATTTTTGGTACTGATTTCAAATGGAAAGGTAATTGATCATATGGATCTGGCTTTTATTTTGTTGGCCAAAATTCTTCTTTTAAGTATTGCTTTCACATTAAGTAGCCATAATAATCCAAGTAGCTGACCACATAGATGACCGGAGTCCCTACTACTAGGCTTTCTGAGGCTCTGGCTTCCTTTTGTACCATTGTTAAAGCTAGCTACACCGATAATCTCAATACGTCATGCATTGAGGTGCCACTAGTGAAGACCACTTCAGATAACATAACTAATATGAACAAGGTAGAGGAAAGTAAGTAGTTAACACTGTGAAGAAATATAATTTGTTTGCTTCAAATATATAACCATAAATATATGACATATAAACCATGTTTATGAGACAAACACAAAATTTGTGTTGAGTAGTTAAACTTAGGATATTTTGCCTGGGGATTATTAATTTTTAAACATCTAAGTACTGTATTTACCATTTTCTTATGATGAAAGGATAAATTACTTGTTTGTTCTGTCCTTATGTGTCAATATTATTTAATTTCATGGAAAACCATGGAGTTGTGTTTTTTTTAAATATATTTCTTTATTGATTTCAGAGAGGAAGGGAGAAGGAGAGAGAGATAGATACAACAATGATGAGAGAGAATCATTGATTTGCTGCCTCCTGCACACCCCCCACTGGGGATCGAGCCCGCAACCCAGGCATATGCCCTTGGCCAGAATCGAACCTGGGACCCTTCAATCTGCAGGCTGACACTCTATCCACTGAGCCAAGCCAGCTAGGGCATGGAGTTGTGTTTTAAATGGAAAATGTGAAGCAAGAATCAGAAGAAATTTATTTTAATGCATCTCTTCCACTAAGACAGTGGACAAGTCACTTAACTTTTCTGGGCTTGATTTTCTCAGCTCTAAGAGGAGGGATTTGGAATTTAAAATCTCTAAAATTCTATCCAATAAAAAGATTGTATAAGTAGCTGCTACTTCTAGCTCTAGCTGTGCTATTAGAAACATACTATACCCTGTTTTTACAAATCATCTTATTTATGGTATAAAACATATAGAATAGCATATTTACAATAAAAATCAAGACATTCAATTTCTGCTAAATTATGAAAATAACTTAGAGCTAATGTATAAGTTAAAAGAGAACTAATATATATTTAAGGTATATTATATATACAACATCAATTAAAAAAGTTTAAATTTGAATATGCAGGAATTAGAATATTTAACATAGTTGATGCTCTATAAATATTTAATTGAATAAGGTATTGAAGAAATTTTAGCAAAAAAATGGAGAGTGAGAACACTAAATATTAATATAGTTCCCAAATAACATTTAAGTCTATTAGCCTGTTCTCTTATATAATTAATATGAAATGGGAATATAAGATCTATATTTTCCCTTTATTCTTTTAAATTGCTAAGGAGGATAAACATGTATACCAACTAACTAAATAGCAGGATTCAACCAAGCTACAATGTACCCCTTTTCAATTGGCAGATAGAATAATCCTAATTTCTAGGCATTGACTGTTAAATTTAGCCATGAACCACAAAGAACTATTTTTTCCTTTTTCTTTACAGGCATATAAGCTGACAGGAGCAAATAAACTATTGGTCAGGACAAGTGTAGCAAGTTCATATTAATACATTTTTATAATACAATTTAATACTAGGCAAAATATTTAAAATTACTTATGGAGTTACTCTTTGAGATAAATTGCAACTTCAATTCATGATCATTATTTATTGTACAAGTATAAGAGTTAAAATTAAAGTGGGAAGAGGAGATAACTTGTAGTGCTGACTATTTTTATCCTTGACTTAATAAGATGAAAAGGGGGACATATATTATAGCCAGTGTGTTATGTTACACAAACAAAATGGGCCTGAAGGAATTGTCAATAGATATAACATTTTCCACACTGTGTGGTATAAGAAGAACTCAAGCACTTTTGTGTTTTCTTTCATTACACTCCCCATCCACTTTGATAGGTGATAAAATTGATATGACTTCAGAGGGGGGAAAAAGTGGGCCATGTTGATATTTTAATTGCTTTAATTTACAAGCCTTTTTCATGTAATGAAGGATAGTTTAATAAAAGACAATCAATTTTATTGCCTTATTGAATGATGGTGGATTTGCTTGATTTTCTAAACAGGTTATTGAAGGACAACAAGAATAATCTTCTTTTGATAGTAGTTATTTCACATTTATGAAGGCAAGTGTTGTGTAAATATCTGTAGGTTTTCTATTGATCTTCTCGCCACATTTGTATGCCCTAAACCAGTGGTCGGCAAACTGCGGCTCTGTTGACTAATGAGTTTGCCGACCACTGCCCTAAACTAACAAGTCAGCAGCAGAATCTTTGAATAGTAAATATTTGTGCTATAATGGTAGACATGAAGATTCAATACACATTTGGTTTTGAAACTATACTGAATTTATCAATATGAAAAATTTGCCTTTTATAGACATAGAGATCCTATTATTTCTGGATTTCTACCAATTAAAGAACAAATGTGTTTAATATTCAGTCACAATTAAATCAAAAGTATAAGAAGAGCTTTGTTATGCTTGAATTTATTCTTATCCCATGTGAGCCCTTTTTGTGGGGTGGTGGTGGAGGAAGGTGAGAAGAAATAATAATATAATAATGTTCATTCACTCAACAAATATTGAAAAATTAAATATGTATTAGACCATATTTTAGACACTTGGGATACATTGGTGATAAAAACAAACAACTTCTTATTCTCATGAATTTTAACTTCTAAAAGTGTGTTATGGATAATAAACAATGTAATATTTAAGTACATTGTACAGTATTTCAAGTTAAGTATTAAGGCCAAAACAAAGAAAAATAAGAGTATAAGGCATATGGAGGCAATGAAAGGGGTGGATTGCAGGATAAGCAACATTGAGAAGAGGAAATTTGAACAAAGTTCCCCAGAGTAGGTGAGAGAGTAAGCCATGCCAATAGGGGGTGCAGGACAGGGTGGGAAAGAGCTGAGGGAAAGCAAGTATAAAGGCCCTAAATCAAGAGTGTTCCCAGTATGTTCAAGACCTGTCAAGGAGCCCAGTGAGGCTGGAGAGGAGTGAGTGAAAGGGAGGTGGCAGGAGAGGAAATTCATGAGGGAATAGGTACCACATCACATAGGGTCAGGTGGACCATGGCCAAGACTTTGGCTTTACTTGGTGAATGTGGAGCAATGCAGGGACTTGAGCATAAGAGTAACGTGATCTGAATGAGATTTTAAAAGGGTCACTGGATCTACTATGTTAAGAACAGATGACAGTGGAGCGATGAGGAAACAGGGAAGCTGACTTGGAAGTTGCTACAGTAATGCAGAGAACTGGTGGTGGCTCAGCAGCATGGTACAGCAGAAGCAGTGGGAAGTGGTCAAACTTGGTATGTATTTGACTTTAATAATGGATTGGATGTGGGTTGTGTGAAAAGGAGAGGAGCAGGGAATAAGTACCTTAAAGGTTTGGCCTGAGCAACCTGAAGTATAGAAAAGCTCTTTTGGAGCATGCATGGGGGAATGGTCAGAAGTTCAAATATGGACATGTCAAGTGTAAGATGTCTATTAGACATCCAATTGGAGGTATCAAATAAGTAGTTATACAAGTCTGAGCTTAAAAATGAGACCTGGTCCTGAAATAAATATTTGAGTTGTCAATAGATATAGAGAATCCACTAACAACTGTGTCAAGGGCTTTTTAAGCATTTGCTCATTAAATCTTCATAATGACCCTATGAGATTAGTGTTATTAGTACTATCTTTATTTTATCCAGGTGGAAACTAAGTCACAGAGAGATTAAATAACCTACCAAAGGTATTATAGCTAATAAGAGGAATAAGAGGAAGAATGGAATTTGAATCATGTTTTATGACTTCAAAATCTATATTTTAATGGCCATTATTTATTTCAAGGAAGCAAACATATTATCAGCTTTGTTATGAGATCACACTTCCAGCTGAACGTGGCTAAGGGAAGGAAACAAATGGAACCAGGAATGCATTCTAGCTCAGTATTTAAAAAAAATACTTGGTTAGGATTCACTGTAAGAAATGCACTTTATATCACCTCACATAACACACATTCATATTTATAATTGGAATAAAATATAGTTGACTATTGAACAACATGGGATTATTTGACTAATGCATAGTCAAAAATCTGTGTATAATCTTTGACTCACCAAAAAATTAACTACTAAAAAAGCCTTACAGATAACATAAACAGGAAATTAACATATATATTGTGTGTTTTATATATTACATACTATATTCTCACAATAAAGTAAGCTAGAGAAAATTTTAAAAATAATAAGATAAAAAATCATAGGAAGAGAAAGTACATTTATAGTGCCGTATATATTGATTGAAAAACTCTGCCTATAAGTGGACTTGTACAGTTAAAACTTGTGTTATTAAAGGATCAACTGTATTCCTCAAAATACCCTTAAAAGGTACAAATGCATTCTGATGCTTTCTATGTTATCCTGTCTCCTCCCTTCCCACTCCATTCCATTCTAACAAAGTTTAGTCACAAAATTGTTAATTATGATCCATCTAAATGATTTTATAATCCATAGTTTAAAAATATTATTTAATTGGTAGTTTCTAAGGGCTACTTCTTAATTCAGAAAATGTATTTACAAGGAAATCCCACTTTAGTACTATCCTACTAAGAGAAATTCATTCGCTTACCTGAGTCAAGGTGAAAGAGAAAAATCCCAGGGTCAGAGCCAACTTAGCTATTGGGTACAGTAGGCACAAAGTCCAGGCACACAATACATATAGAGGCTCAGGAAAATGTCTTAATTTCTTTAAAGTCAGAAGTATAAATAAATATAATCAAGCCTGCTTCATATTTGTTTTATACCAACACAGCCATAAAATATAGTTTCTAATTTTTTTTTGTGGTAAAAGTAGCTACAAAGGCAAAAGTACCACCCTGACCAGGTGGCTCAATTTGTTGGAGCATCTTCTCATACACTCTCAAAGGTTTTGGGTTTGCTTCCTGATCAGAGCACATTCTTCATGTTGTGGATTCTATCCCAAGTCAGGGCACATATGGGAGGCAACCAACCACTGTTTTGTTTTGTTTTTTATCTCTCTCTCCCTTCCTCAATCTCTAAAATCAATAAAAAGCATTTCCTTAGTTGAGGATAAAAAGAAAAAGGCAAAAGGACCTAGAACCCACACAAATTATGATGCAGCCCTGTGAAGAGTGGGAAGAGGAGAAGTGAGAAAGAACTCTCTCTTTTCTGAGGTAGTGTAGTAATTATGAGGATATACTCTTGCACCAGACTTACCATGCTTGAATCCCTACTTTTCACCTCCTAGATGTGTGACCTTGGGCAAGACATTAAACCTCTTCCTACCTCAGTTTTCTCACCTGTAAAAAGCAACCTGTAATCGTGAGGTTTGTTTTGAAGGACAAATAACTTATCAAATACAAAAACATAAAATAATGCTTGTCACATAATTTATAATCATTACACAACATGGAGAATGAGCTCCATTGTATTTCTGTGTTCTGCTTCAAAGGTGTTATATTCTTCCAAGATTATACAAAAAAAAAAAAAAAAAAAAGCTTCCTTCTAGTTACCACATCTTACAAGACCAAATGAGGGACAAATTGGGAAACTACTACCTAAAAACCTAATTTTCTTAGTTAAATTTTACCCCCATTCAATCCCTCTTGCTTATGCTACAGGATAAATATGATCAGCCCAAAATTAGAAAGTCACCCTCAGACACTGAAAGTTAAAGAAATCTACATTAAGAATAGTTTATCCTCTGTCTAGACTTGAAATATCTTTCACAAATGGCCATGTGGAAATGGCGACATGGAGAAGAATAACCGACTGGACTTTCCAACAGTCCTCTGAACTTGGAGGAGGTGTTATGAACAAAGGGAGTAAAAAGAAGAGTAGAGAAAGAGCTATAGGGAGAAACAGGGAGGGAGGAAAAAAGGGAAGGGGAAAGAGAGGACACACAACTTTCATTTGAGAAGCCATCTGTGTAGCTCAGAAAAGTACATACATCTGAATCTGATACTTTTGAGCTGCATCATCTCAGAATCTTTGAAACTTGTAGCATGCAGATAACACTGGGACTAATTTTCATTGTTACTTTAAGGACCAAATGTGAACAATCCTTGCCAACAGCCAAGTGCTATACAAAGAAAAGAAATAGATGTGGTCTAATGAATCAGACAGCTTTAAATGTCTACCTCTGGCCAGGCCAGAGTGGCTCTAGCTCTGGCCCGGCTAGAGTGGTTCAGTTGCTTGAGCATTGTACTGTGTACCAAAAGGTTGTGGGTTCGATTCCCATCAGGGTATGTATGGAAGGCCACCAATCAATGTTTCTCTCTCACATCAATGTTGTTCTCTCTCTCTCTCTCTCTCTCTCTCTCTCTCTCTCTCTCTCTCCCTCTTTCTAAGCATATCCTCAGGTGGGGTTTATAAAAAAAGAAATGCCTAGCTCGGGCACAAAACACAAGAATGAAAATGTGAAAAATAGACTAATTCTACCTAAAATGTTGTCTTTGCCATGGTCAAAAATTTAACACAGCCTAATAGTCCATAAATACAGCATCTACCAATTGATAAATGTAAGCTATATTCATGCCTCCACTGTCAACTCTCATCACTATGAAATATGGTCACGTTAGGATGTTATTATCCTATCTAATAAAAGAGTAATATGAAAATTAACCATCACTCCACTACACCCACCAGCCATGCCCACCAGCCAATCAGGAGTGAGTATGCAAATTAACCCAACCAAGATGGCTGTGGCCACGGAGAGAGCAGGAGGGAAGCTTGGGTTTCCCCGGAGATGGAGGAAGCCAAGCTTTCCGCACAACCTGGCCGGCACACTCCAGGCTACAAAGTTTCAATTATAGAAGGTAAATAAATCCCAACA
Organism: Plecotus auritus; assembly: GCF_963455305.1. Taxonomy (NCBI): domain Eukaryota; kingdom Metazoa; phylum Chordata; class Mammalia; order Chiroptera; family Vespertilionidae; genus Plecotus; species Plecotus auritus. The sequence goes on along the minus strand of NC_137771.1, from coordinate 86,830,149 downwards.
GAAATGGCTGCTGCCACGGAGTGAGCAGAAGGCTTGGCTCTGCTACAGGCTACAAAGTTTCAATTGTAGAAGATAAATAAATCCCAGATACCAGGGCCTCTGCTTGGGTCTCCGGGGGGCGTGGCCGGCCTGCAAACCACCACAGGCCCCTCGCCCAGGCTGCCCCACACCCCAAGGGAACCCCCACCCTGATCTGGGACACCCTTCAGGGCAAACCATCTGGCCCCCACTCATGCACCAGGGCTCTATCCTATCTAATAAAAGAGTAATATGCAGATTGACCATCACTCCAACACACAAGATGGCTGCCCCCATGTGGTCAAAGATCCTGCCCCCATGTGGACACAAGATGGCCTCCACAAGATGGCCAGCAGAGGAGGGCAAATGGGAGGGACCAGGCCTGCAAGGGAGGGCAGTTGGGGGCGATCAAGCCTGCAGGAAAGGGCAGTTAGGGGTGACCAGGCCAGCAGAGGAGGGAAGTTGGGGGTGACTGGGCCGGCAGGGAAGGGCAGTTAGGGGGGACCAGGCCTGTAGGGGAGGGCAGTTAGGGGCAAGCAGGCTGGCCGGGGAGCAGTTAGGTATCAGTCAGGCTGGCAGGGGAGTGGTTAGGGGGTGATCAGGCTGGCAGGCAGAAGCGGTTAGGGGCAATCAGGCAGGCAGGCAGGTGAGCAGTTGGGAGCCAGCAGTCCTGGATTGTGAGAGGGATGTCCCAGATTGGAGAGGGTGCAGGCTGGGCTGAGGGACACCCTCCCCTCCCCCCATGCACAAATTTCGTGCACCAGGCCTCTAGTCCATTCATAAGAGACAAAGGGTTTGAATTTTTATGAGTTTTTGAGAATTGCAGAAATTTTTAACTTCTTAGTGCAGTCCCTGCCTTACCTCACTTCAACTTTTCACTTGATAACAGTGCCCGAGACGGTACCTGTCATTTTGAAGCTAAAAGTAACTGTACTGCAGACTGGAATTACTGGCCAATGCCATGTGGTTTGGCCTTAGACAGACAGCCAATTAACCAGGTGCATCCTTAATTTTTTTTTCACAGTCTCTTCCCTTTTCTTTACGCCATCCCTCTTCCCCCAACTGAATGCCTTACTTTTTTTTTTTTTTTTTTACTTTAAGGAAACACAACCTGAGGTTTCAGGCAAAACCTTCATTTGTGAAAGAAAGAGTGGCCTAAATGCCCCCTGGGAATCTGCGGAAGTCTAGGACTGTTCATTCCCTCCCACTAAAACCATAGTGTTACACAGTTTGCACAGCTGTGGAGTCAGTTGCCCTGTGCTCACTCCAGACTTTGCACCATGCTGGCTCCCAGCAATATCCTGGCCATAACTGCTCATGACTGACTGTAATCAGCTAAGATGCAACGATTTCAATGAAAAAAGTGCCGTATACCAGCAGTTCTGGCATATTGCTCAGAGCAGCCTTACATATAAAACACTTCTCAGTTCTAGAAATACCTTTTTGTTGTTGTTATTTTTTTCCATTGATCCCTTTTTTTAGAGAGATAGAGAGAATGGGAGAGGTAGAGACTAAGAGAGGAGAGAGGAAAAAAAACATTGATGTGAAAGAGACACATTGATTGGTTGCCTCCCTCCCCCACCTCACCCCACACACCCTCTGCCCTCCTCTCCCCCACGACCAGGGCCAGTAATCAAGCCTACAACAGAGGTACATGCCTTTGGGAATCAAATTGTAATCCTTTAGTCTACAGGCTGACGCTCTAACCACTGAGCAACTGGCTAGGGCTAGAAACACTTTCTTCATGTTCAATGTGAAATAGAAAAGGCAGAAACAATATTATGAGTAATTGGGTTTTTACTTTATTTTTAGTCTTCAACTTTTACAGTTTGGCAGCTCGTTCTAAGCTATGGATTTTATTCACATAAATGCAAATATTTTTAGCCAACACCTAGGTCTGGAATCCATGATGGGTAATGCAGACCACACTGAATGTTGGTTAATCACAGGTTCTCCATTGTACACAACTTATACTACATGATTTTCATGAGGGTATTTTACTGCATTTTGATGTAAAAGGATATTTAATTAATAGACTGGAAGCAAATTAAGTGCTTGATACCTTGTTACAATTTTACAAAAGTTCACGTTGACTAAATCTTTATTCAAGTTGTAAAATGCCTGAGGTAGTTTTCCTTTATCCGCTCATGTAAGAAGTGCATTTTAAATAGGCAGGAATAAATTGTTAGTGTGGTTTCTGACACTTTAGCCAAAGGTGGTACCTATACATCATGTATCATTCAATTCTCACCACAAAAATCCTCCCTGTTTTATGAAGCAACCAGACAGCATGGTCAGTGGTCACTGTAAATGATGCTTGGTTTGCTATTTAGTTGACTTGAAAATTCTTTGTTTCTCTAAGTTCATTCATATGTTTGCATGCACTTGTTCAGGTCATATTCTTTCAGGTATCTTAAGGACATTCTATTTCTGGAGATAAAAGGTTTGCTCTTATTTTTTCTTGTGTCACCACTTGTCTTATAGATGGCAACCACATAAATGGGAGTGTGTGTTAAGCATAAGACAACTAGGACCATCCATAACAATAATACCATGTCAACCCAAAGTAAGCTCAAATCAGCCTTAAACTCACTTCATTGGCCTCTTGGTTACAGCTCATATAATATGGTCTGTTTGAACAATTTCAGCTGTAAAGTTACCTCGTAAAGAAATATATCACCTACAGAGTCCTCGCAAAGACCCACTTATAGGAACAAGTCCACAGAGTTATAGCTATTAGGATTTGTGTTCTATCTCCTCCTCGGTTCTACTTATTAAAGACACTGAAGTGGGAAGAAAACAATGACTGAATTTAACCAACAAAGAAAAGGCTGATATTATCACTCAGACATAACCCTAGTTCTCTCTTATCGCTGTATTTCCCACCTCATTTATTATAAGCGATTTATAAGCAGGAATTTTATACATAAATATAAATATACCTTCAATATCTTATTGACATATTTGGACAACATTGTGCATGTTTATTTGAAAGTATTAGTTAGTTATGTGATTTAATTTCAGTTATATAAGGAAGATCTTTGGTGGCAAGTGGCAGAGAGCAAAATAACAATTAATAAAATACATTGTTCATTAATAATTAATAAAAATATATTGTTGGGGGAAATAATCTAATTGTGAAAGATGTGATTCCTTTTCACCTTATACCAAGACCAAAAGGTATTGATATTAAATGTGTTATCCCACACAGAGTTGAAAAGAAATCACATGTTATAATGAAAAGGCCTAGCAAAGGACAAACATGTTAAGGTTCAAATGAAAGCTTTTCTGCAGTCAAGACTCCTCCTTCAGAACCAGGGGAAATGGGAAGCATCTTACGGCAACTAGTGCACCAGTTCAAATATTTAAGCATTTAATGCAGCTGGGAAAACACTCAGCAACACTGGTGTGTATTAAAGCTAGTGTAATTTTCTTTCCAGTTGCTTGTTCTCTGTTCACTTTATTCTATCTATCTCTAGAAACCTCAAATACAGGCCGATAACCACAATGCATCTTGAGCGCATTCTAGTGTCTTTTCTAAATTACGACTGGTTTCATCTCTCTTGTGCTTGGTCTTTAGTGACCTAAGGCAGTGGTCGGCAAACTGCGGCTCGCGAGCCACATGCGGCTCTTTGGCCCCTTGAGTGTGTCTCTTCCACAAAATACCATGGCCTGGGCAAGTCTATTTTGAAGAAGTGGCGTTAGAAGAAGTTTAAGTTTAAAAAATTTGGCTCTCAAAAGAAATTTCAATCGTTGTACTGTTGATATTTGGCTCTGTTGACTAATGAGTTTGCCAACCACTGACCTAAGGGAAAATAACTGTGTTGTGTTGTTTGTGTGGGCTCATAAGAACAGAAATTTTTTCCATAAGTCCTCAGTTTCCATAAATCTGTTGCTGAGGTTCAATTACTTTCCTCCCCTGAGTGGGAGAACAGTTTCAAGCCTCAGGTTCACATAATTTCTCCCATTACATTCCTGGCTCTGACTCATGTTAGAATTAAATGCCTTCCTGTGATGAAGATCTAGAGGCAGATAGTTAGGAGTAAAAAAAGTACAGTGGCAAGTAATAGGTAGAACTCTAGCCTTCCCAGGGATAAATTGCCTGAAGGGCCCACTGATTTGTATTATATCATCATACATAGAGGATAAAAATTTCTGGGGATTATTGGTTCACATGAGAATCTCTGCTGAGGCAACGGTATAATCACCATTCTGACCACTCTCAAAGCTTTGCCCATATTGAGATAAGCAGGACCTGTGTCAGTCAGACCTGGATATAAAGTCTGACTCAGTGGGGGCATTATAGGGCAAAGTGACTGTTTTTTGAATTTCAGCTTGCTTACCTATAAAATGGGAATCCTCATTTAGCATAGTTGTTGTGGGAATTACATGAAAGGGGGATATAAAGCAAAGCACCTGGCATAGTAGCTGCTCAATAACCACCTTTCAAATGTGTCAAGCAAGAAACATACTCAATTTAGTTTATTAATGTAATATCTTGATGTCTGGTCACAGTGACAATTATTTTGTTAGTTTACCAAAACCCGCTTATAAAAACCTGAACAAAATTTTAGAAAAATAAAGGAAGGATGACTTGTTATTGTTTATTGTGACTCATTTTAGTAAATATCAGTATAGTCAAATGTTCATTAAACGCCATGCTACATGCTCAACATGGATTTAACAGTTTTAACAACTAAATCCATCAGTCAGAACATTAACATCCACTGAACCCCAAGCTTTAAGGGAAGGGACCAAATGTGCCTTATTTATCCATGAATCCTCAGTGCCTAGCAAAAGGCATGGCCCATAAGAGGTGTTCAAAAAGTACTTGTCTTTTTTTTTTTTTTCTAGAACTGAATGTCATTTATTGGGACCACTCTTTTTTTAAATTTCTTTATTGATTAAGGTGTTGCATATGTGTCCTTATTCCCGCATTACCCCTCAAACCCCCCACTCATGCCCTTAACCCCTGTTGTCTGTGTCCATTGTTTAGGCTTATATGCATGCATACACGTCCTTTGGTTGATCTCTCCCCCTTACCCCACCATCCCCTACCTTCCCTCTGAGGTTTGATGGTCTGATCGATGCTTCTCTGTCTCTAAAAAGTACTTGTCAAGTGAAGAAATGTATCAAGGCAGTGGCCCTTTGCTTATGGGTTCATCTTTATACCAAACTTATTGGATTTCTTCATACTTTAAAAAAGGATTTTATTTTTATTTTTTGCATTTTAAAATATTTTATTGATATATAATTAACATAACACTGTGTAAGTTTAAGGTGTACAATGTGTTGATAAAAGGATATATATATTTTTTTTTTGAAGATCAGTTTTAGGTTCACAACAAAGTTGAAAGGAAGGCAAAGGGATTGCCCATATAGCTCCTTCCCCAGAGTCCCATAGTCTCCCCCAATTTTGACACCGCCCACCACAGTGGCACATTTATTACAACTGATGAACCTACGTTGACATGCCATTATCCCCCAAAGTCCATAGTTGACCTTAGGATTCACTCTTGGTATTGTACTTTTTACAGATTTCGTCAGATGTATGCCATATATCCATCATTATAGTAACATGGAGTATTTTCACTACCCTAAAACCCCCTCATGATCTGCTTATTCATCTCTCCTGCCACACCCTGGTAACCACTGATCTTTTTACTGTCCTTATAGACTTTTCCAGAATGTCATATAATTGGAATCATACAGTATGTAATGAAAGAAGATTGGCTTCTTTCACTTATATGCATTTAAGATTCCTTTTTGTCTTTTCATAGCTTGATAGTTCATTGTTTTTAGTGCTGAATAACATTCTATTGTTTCTATATATCACAGTTTATCCATTCACTGACTGAAGGACATTTTGGTTGTTTCCAAGTTTTGGCAATTATGCTGTATACATCTGTGCGCAGGTTTTTGTGTGCACATCGTTTTTAACTCTTTTGAGTAAATACAAAGGAGTGCAATTGCTGGGTCATACAGTAGGAGTATATTTAGTTTTGTAAGAAACCACCAAACTGCCTTGGGAAGTGGCTATACTATTCAGCATTCCCACCAGCAATGAATGAAAGTTCATCCTCTTCATTTTTTAGTATGCACATAGACATTTTCACATAGCTGGTCCTTGTTTTCTTCTAAAGATTTCTGTTAGCAGAAGCTTTAGAGCAAGGTGGCAAACTTATACCCTACAAGCAGCAATATTTTCTTTTGTTGTTGTTGTTTTAGAGAGAGAGAGTGGAAGGGATGGGGAGAGACAGAGAAAAATCGAGAGGAACACATCGTTTGGTTGCCTCCTGCACATGCCCCGAACCAGGGCCGAGGTTGGAGCCTGACTGGAATCAAACCCGCAACCCTTCAATCTGTGGTCCAATGCTCTGACCACTGAGCAAAACCGGCTAGGGCTAAGCAGTATTTTTTTTTTAACTAAACTATAGAAACTGACATCATTGTGACAAAATCATGGGAGCCTCCACATTACATATTTCTGAAAACTATATGTAAATTTTATAAAAAATAAATCTTACTGAAATAGGAATAAGGTGCTCTGTGTTTGAGACCAGCTTTCATCTTCAAATTCTTAGAGTGTAAACTTGGACTCACTGCAATTTTTTATTTAATTCTGAAGTCATACTGGTATTCAGGCTGCTTTAAAATTCAGAAAGCTCTGTGGTCCCCCAAAAGAGAGAAAAGTAAAAGGGAAATTCCCTAGAATCTAGAATAGCTCAGCTCCAGAGGTGTTTTAGAGCCAGCAGCTCCTATCGGTTGTGAGAGCCAATGAGGCGCATCTCTCCCCAATTCCCCAATCAGGACATCACACAAAGGCAGCCCTGAGGGAGCACTGACACCAAGGAAATCAGTGAACACTACTGTGAATTAGAACTTTTCCAGAAAGCTGGTTTCACAGTTAAGTCTGACATTTGATGGACAAACTCTAAGCACCATCTAAGTTTATATGTGTGTGTGTGTATATGTCTGTGTGGTTTGGGGGTGTTTTATTAGATGTTTAAAATATTAAAGGAGCCCAGCTGATGTGACCCTGTGGTTGAGCATTGACCTATGAACAGGGAGGTCACGGTTCCATTCCCTGTCAGGACACATGTCTGGGTTTCGGGCTTCATCCCCAGTAGGGAGCGTGAAGCAGGCAACCAATCAATTATTCTCTCTCATCATTGATGTTTCTATCTCTTTTTCCCTCTCCCTTCCTCTCTGAAATCAATAAAAATATATTTTTAAAAGAATATTAAAGAAAAACTATCAGAATGGTTTTGCTTGACCAATTTAATTTGACAACTTAACTTTCAAAGGTTTATTGACTTCAAAGGTAATGTGTTGATGGGTAAAATTATTACTGCTATGTGTTATTTTAATACTAGAGGCCCAATGCACAAAATTCATGCATGGGGTTGGGGGTTTGTCCCTCAGCCCAGCCTGCACCGTCTCCAATCTGGGACCCCTCGAGGGATGCCCAACTGCCCATTTAGGACCGATCCCACGGGCAGTCGGACATCCCTCTCACAATCCAGGACTGCTGGCTCCCAACCACTCGCCTGCCTGCCTGCCTGATTGCCCCTAACCGCTTCTGCCTGCCAGCCTGATCACCCCCTAACCACTCCCCTGCCAGCCTAATCGATGCCTAACTGCTCCCCTCCTGGCCCGATTGCCCCCAACTGCCCTCCCCTGCTGGCCTGGTCACCCCTAACTTTCCTCCCCTGCAGGCCTGCTCCCCCCCCAACTGCCCTCCCCTGCAGGCCTGGGTCCCCCCCAACTGCCCTCCCCTGCAGGTCTGCTCCCCCATCCAACTGCCCTCCCCTGCAGGCCTGGATCCCCCCCAACTGCTCTCCCCTGCAGGCCTGCCCCCCCAATTACCCTCCCCTGCAGGCCTGGATCCCCCCCAACTGCTCTCCCCTGCCGACTTGGTCACTCCTAACTGCCCTCCCCTGCAGGCCTGCTCCTCCCCCCCAACTGCTCTCCCCTGCAGGCCTGAGTCCCCCCCAACTGCCCTCCGCTACTGGCCTGGTTCCCCCCAACTGCCCTTTCCTGCAGGACTGGTCCCCCCAACTGTCCTCCCCTGTAGGCCTGGTCACCCCCAACTGCCCTCCTCTGCCAGCCCGGTCACCCTTAACTGCCCTCCCTTGCAGGCCTGATTGCCCCCAACTGCCCTCCCTTGCAGGCCTGGTCCCTCCCAACTGCCCTCCCCTGCTGGCCTGATTGCCCACAACTGCCCTCCCCTGCTGGCCATCTTCTGGTGGCCATCTTGTGTCCACATGGGGGCAGCCATCTTTGACCACATGGGGGCAGCCATCATGTGTGTTGGAGTGATGGTCAATTTGCATATTACCCTTTTATTAGATAGGATGGAAAAATCAATATGGCTAAGGTTAAGAATATAAGTTTGTCTTGAAAATACGCTTTCATCTTTAGAATAGATATAAATATGTCTGATACCAATATTTAGAAAATATCTTATCACCTTATATGGTACTTGGGACACTTACGAAGAAGAAAGTGGATTTTTTTTTCAGTTTATTCAACACTAAGAACAAGTTGGTCGCATTCCAACATAGTCTGCAGCATTTCTACCTTTCCCATCTAATGCTACTGTAATACATTCACTCTGTTTGGGATTCATTTTCAATCAAATAAGTGATGAATTGATTGTGATGTCCCTATACCAGTCTTGCCAACTGGAGAAGTGCATCTTGAAGGAGCAAGTGAACAGCTATTTAAGCTTCTCCCAGCCTATCTGTCCTTAGCACAATTGCTTAACTACATCAGAATAAAAATATTATGAAGTTATCACATGTCGACCTTTCAAAGAGAGCCTTTTAAAATTACATGTTAGTATCTGCAGGTCACACATTATTTTTCAAGGAGTAGAAAGAAGGTTTTTGCTGTTGTTGTTATTGTTTTCTGAATAATTGTTAACTTACACTAAATGAGCTGTAGAAGGAATGAGGTTCCCAGAGGAGCACCTGACATGCTGTAGGGAATTTGAACACCCTCCTATACACTCTTTTCTTTCCTTTTAAAATGTGATTCAACTGACAGTTGTAAAAGAGTGCATGTCCATAAACTAAGAAACCAAATTAGAATTCTGCATTATGCCTAAGGGCAGTATAAACTAATAAATGAGGATATTTGCCCTCTTGGTGTGTTTTAAAGCACCCCAGCTCATTTGTGGGCTTTCTGACATAGAAAAGAAAATGTATATAGGAATTCAGAATGAGGGGTCATTAATTAAGAAAATGGCCTAAGGATGGAGAATACTAAGAAAAATGACAAGACATAATTAAAAACATTAATACACCCTATTGGAATTACTTTGACATATTCTAACTGAATACATGAATAGCAGAAAGTGTTAATGTGTGTGGCCCATATATTATTGTATACTAGTAATGGGCTTGATGTTTTTACTTTGATGTAGAAAGGGAGACTTGGTGCATTGGGACAATAGATTTGTCAGTGGGGAACTGGAATTACCTGATTCTGACATCTTTGATATGACTAGGTACAACATCACCTATTTATATAGGGATAATTACTTAGAATGCGATCAAACCCTTTTCAGGGAACAAATCCTGGGAAGAACAATCATCACCATCAAACCCCTGTTGGACAAAAGCTCCTGAGAAAAGATTGGATTTTACCTATTTTAGGTAAAAATGTAGCATGAATTAATATGGAGGGCCAGAAATTTTTTTCACCTTCTTTCTCTTTTAGATAAAGGACTGTGTTCTGATCTTGGTTTGGGTGGGGTCTGTGGGTTAGACCATGGACTATAGTGTCTGGCCCCTGGGTTTGCACGCCACCTCCAGCCTTCCCTAAGTATTGGAGTGTGAGTTCATTGATGAGCCCCTCTATGGCTTTCTTCTTTTGCAATAAATCAGGGACAATAATAGCAGTTATTTTACAGTTATGAGGATTAGATAAGGCAATATGTGTGACGTTCTTAAAGAGTTTCTGATACATAATCAGCACTCAGCAAATGTTCGCTGGTATTATTAGTAGGAACTGCTGGCCCAGTCAGCCCAGGATGCTAATAAGCTTATAGAGACACAGCACCTGCTGAGACCAGAGCAGCAGACAGACTCCAAGAGCAGAGCCAGCTGGCTCATCAGTGAGCTCCCTCTGCGAGTTGAGGCTTTCGCTTGCCCCCTCGCCCAACCCCCGCCCTCCTGCACAGATCTGCTTAGAGACTCAGAAGAAAACCTCTTTAACCCCCTAGGTCAAGTATTGGCAACTGTCCCAAGTCATTTCCAGGCTGTAACTAAGCAGATTCAATATTCAAGCCTCTTTTAGGTAACTCAATTTATGGGGTTAAAGATATAACTTGGTAAGCAGGTAAAGATGTACACCACGGTTTAGTCACTTATAATTCTAACTGCTTGAGTTGATTATGTAATTTGAAATGCCACAGGATGTGGGGAGCATGATGTGAGTCAGTGAAGGCTCAGGTCCTCTTGCCCTTTCATTTGGAAAACCTAGGTGTATCCTCCATGTAGGGCCCTTTAAACCTGGTTTCTCAATTATCCCAGAGAGGTGTTAGTGGGACCAGAGTTCTGGGTATTAATACAGCTAGTGTACACCAGGCCTCTGTTGAGCATCCCTTACACCCAGACCCCACACTAGCATTACCAACACAAATGTAGGTAGGTAAGCCCACTTCTTAGAGCCTGAGTCTGCTTGGGTAGAGAGATAGTAAACAGATGGTTCTAATCCAAAGTGACAGTACTTACACTCAAAGCACAGGCAATGAAGAGCCACTGGACACAATGAAGAGACCAGTCCTGCCTGGGAGAGGTGGGGGTCTTTATTGAGGAGAGCACTTGGGCCCATCCTGGGAGGATTAGTAAGATCTTTCCCATGGATGAAACCATGTGTGGAAATATCTGAGGGGAGGGCTTCAGAAATTGAAGGGCATTCTCATCAGAGGAAACAGACTGCACAAAATGTATTTGGCCTTTAGGTTACTCTGATTCACAATGATTTTATATGCAGTCTTAAGATATATCCATATATGATCTGCAGTCAGTGAACTGGCTACAGACTTCTCTGCTTTTAGGAGTGCAGATGAGAGAGAAGGGAGCCATGGAGGGTGACTGTGATGCAGTGTCATTGCTCTAACAGTCAGTAGGAAATGGGGATCCCACCCGGCAGCACCTTAGAATCCAGGGGGCTCATGCTGAAGGTGGTGCTCAATCCAGTCAGGTTTAGGGAATGAGTGATGTCCCCCAGGAAGACAGGAAAAGAGTGTGTGTGAAGGCATGAAGGTAAATCACATGCACACACTACAATCAGGAAAACTGGTGGGACTGGAGCACATTGTGTGAGCAGAGAATTGCAGAGAGGAGATTGGGAGAGAATAGGATAATTCAGAGCCTCATGTGATATACAGCAAGAGTGAGGAAGATGGATTAGAAAAGGCCAATGATGGAGGCAGTGAGGGATGTATTTTAGTTTATCTTAAGCATTTGGCAAGAGATGATAGAGGCTGAGCTGGAGCAGTAACAGCAGGAATGAAAAACTGATTTAGAAATAAGATATTTTAAAGGGTGAACTAGCCAGAACCTAGTAACCAATTCACTATGAGAGCTTAGGGAGAGGGATGGAAGACCGCTATTTCTTCCTTGGCCGACTAAGTTCTATTTATCAATTCTGGGAACAGAGGATGGGGGAAATAGTAATGGGATAGGTCAATGAGCTTATACATAGAAAGGTGGGTTTGGGGGCCCCTGTGTGACATCCTAGTGGGAGATCCATGAAGCAGTGAATACATGGATCAGTAACTAGGGAGAAGTGTAAAATCCAGGTCAAAGATTCCTGTTCAGCATATCATCTGTGATTGCATGTGCCAAAGTATAGGTGTATTAGTTTTAAATGTACAACATAATAATTTGATATGTCTATATTGCAAAATGATTACCACAATAAGGTTAGTTAACCTCCATCACCATCCCTTTCTATATTCTTTCCATATCAGCCTGGACATTAAGAAGTCCTATACTAGGGGAACCATGGTGACAGACTGAAGAGCATTGGGAATGACATTCAAGGAGCATGCTTTTAAAGGGGTGCAGAGAAGAGGAGTTAGCACAGCAGCTGAGGAACAGAGGACAGAGGAGAAACAAGAGCAAGGTAGGGGAAAAGGGATTTTTCTAGAGAAATACAATGGTAGCAGGTCCACATGCAGCAGAGAGACCCATGGAGGACAAAACCATGGTCCTTGTTTTTGGCGCTTTTGCCAAAGGTTATTTATCAAGTGGTAATAGCTCAGTGTCAGTGTGTAGAAGGGTAAATAGAGGTTAGAAAATGGGGACATGAAGCATTGAGTCTCATTCCAAGGTTTTCATTGGCTAAGAAGGAAAGGTGAGAACAAGTACCCTAGTCAGCTAGAGTGGACAAACATCAAGAGGTTTTTAAATTTTGTTGCATTTTTCAGTTATGCACAACGTTGTGGTTAATCTGATATCCCTAGTTAGGTATCAAACTCCCCAAAGAAGCGATCGTGTTCCCTCTAGTACTGAGCATAGTCCAGATGCTAACTCAGGACACGAACATTCTCATAGTGATTTTTGTCACAGAATTATTCACATGGTAATTGCATGTGCACCAGTTTAAAATGTCTTTTCTTGATAAATTTGCCAATGTGTGTATACACTGAGTGGCCAGAGTATTATGCGTTCAGAGATCATAATAATCTGGCCACTCAGTGTATACTTGTTTCATAAGAAGAGAGAGCAGATTTTGTGACATTAACGAACAATGATGAATCTATTAAAAATATTGTGATCCAATATACAATTATCCTCTTCCTCTAAAGGGTTTCTTTTATCTAGACTTATTTTGAAGTGTGACAAGATATTTTGTGCCCACTTTTCTCTGCTCGGTGGCTTTTCTCCTACATTCATCTGTTAAATAACATTTTCTCCATCAATGTTTGCCTTCTGTAGTGTTTTTGACTTTTTTTTTTTTGGTGAGGTAATTGATACTTGGGGGTGGGTGTCATTATTCTCAAACACCCAACCCAATATACTAAGCTTAAGCATTAAATCAACTCTTTCTGGGCAACAACTTGATCAAAAATACCATCCTAACTTGGCTCTTAAATTGAAAGGTGTGAGCTGGTGTATACTGGGTGAAGCATGCCCCCAGAGCACGGTAGTCCATGTTTAAATTTTCTGTTTGGACTAGAATGTGCTGTTTAAGCTCAAAACAGTATTAGAACTGATTACAGATAAAAGCAAATGGACTCTATCTTCAACTCCCATTTTAATTTCAACTTGCATCAAATCCAGGAGGATTTGCAGACATTTATATAAAGTTACCATATGACATTATAATAAAGAGACCTTTAAATAAGGAAATATGCCCTTTACAATAATGGGAAGAATAGAATAGCCCAGTGAACAGAAGAAACACAGAGCAGAAGCCCCTCTTCAGAATAAGTTTGAAAGTGGACATTAGTGCACAGTGGTTTCTGCTTGCATTTCTCTCAAGTGAAATTGGGAGTGAAAAAAAGGTGTTTAGGTCTCCAAATAAAAAGACTGGTTATCTCAGCTAAATTCCACTTCATGCCAACGCTTCTCAACAGTGTGTGACAACGAAGTTTCCTACCTGGGGTTGTGCTGTGTCTATGTGAGGATAGATATCAGTGCAGCAATTCAGTGCTGGGACAAATGGTTCTATTTCCCCCAGTAATTTCCAGGGACTAGAACTTGTACCATCCAGCCTCTCCCGACTCACCATGTATTTTGCAGACTTACACAATTTGTCACCTTCTTAGAGGGACAGAAAATGCAATCTTATTTATTCCATGACCTTGTTTTAAATCAGATATTTGAAAAACTCAGATCTCAGACTAGCCCTAAGAACCACGTGCAATACAACCAGAAGGTTGTCAGTTAATGTCATGTCTGAATTTTAATATAAAACCTCAAATTTCACAGATCTTATAATATCTGAGCTGTGAATATTTGCTTCAGGCATCAACTTGGCATTTAAAAAAAAATCTTTAAAACCACATGGACATTTCACTTTGCCAGAATATCTACTTCTCATAAAATGCTTAAAAATATCAAACTTTAAAACATCCAATTTTGTCACATTCCAAGAGTCAGAGATCTCCTTTGCTCTGTGAGTTCATTTTCCTTTCTTTCCACTTCCAGACTAGAACTCGCCTCACTGTTTTGTATTGATTAGTTAATTGACTAGGTAATCAAATTTACTGCCCAGAAAAATGCATTCTAAACACACACAAAAAAACATATTTCTCTCAGAGATTTTGCTTAATGCTTTCACTCTGGGAAATTAAAGAATATAGATAGAAGCAAAGGACCATAGAAAGGAGTGGTGGGTAAAGAGAAAGGTGTTCGCCTGGAAGGTGAGTTAATAAAATTTAAAATACGTAGCAATGTTTCTTCCAGATGAGACAGGTATATGTTTATTAGGGAAATACTATGTGTTTTTTTACTTACATATATATTTGTAGTACCAGCTATCTATGTACTTAGTATTCAAGATTAATGTTTGCCTAATGCCCTCCGAAGTGCTCTGCTCTTCTCAAAGGAGACCCAGGGGCATGTTTGTATTTCCCTGACACTTCATAGAGATTTGAATATGTTCAAATCAGCAATTCTTTGAGCCTTGGGTATCTGGGATTTTAAATGCAACATCACACCCATAGACACAGACATATTACACCTGGTACTTTTCTCTAGAGGAATTAAAGAGGTGCAGGCCTTGGCATCAGATCCAACTTAGCATCCAAAAAACAAAGCCATTTCCAGATAAAGTAAGGGAAGATATTCCTAAGAAGTACCTGAGTCACTTTTAGAGTCTGTCTACACCATGACTTTCTGTTGTCTTTCCAAGGAGACTTCCCACTTAGGAAGTGCTGACGAGATGAGGTTACCAGGCAGAGCCTCCCAGCCTCCTTAGACAGAGTAGCCCATTAAAAGGATGAGCAAGGAAGTGTTCAGGGACCTCACTGTTTTCTCTCTCCAGAACTAACCTAATCTCTCAGTCTTTCCAACACATTAATTACCCAGGGAGTAGCACACTATATCATATCATATTCAATTTCCCAAATAACAAGTTTCCTAATATTTGTAACCTTATGATAAATCATTGTTCTGCCCCTTGAAAAACACACCAAAGGAAATGACACCTCCTAATTTTAAAAAGTTAAAATAAATATCTTAATTAGAAGATTGCTTAGAGAACGTTGGATCTGGCCATCTGTTGCCACAGAATTAACTAATAATGTTATAAATACAATATGAGGATGTAAATCTATTTTCATTCATTCAACTCCTTAATCATGTTGCCTAATGTGACTGCAGAGCACCACTTATATTTTAAATTTGTATTATGATGGTAAAGGCTAATCCTGGGACACTTCAATTATTTTTGATTACTAAATA
This sequence comes from Plecotus auritus, assembly GCF_963455305.1. Classification (NCBI taxonomy): domain Eukaryota; kingdom Metazoa; phylum Chordata; class Mammalia; order Chiroptera; family Vespertilionidae; genus Plecotus; species Plecotus auritus. The sequence goes on along the minus strand of NC_137771.1, from coordinate 86,814,703 downwards.
AAAAATTAACATTAATATTGTGGGGGGAGGGTTATTCCATTATGGTGAAGAAAATATAAAAATTGTGAGATGCAAAATGGGATGAAATGCAATTTGTACATATTGGAATCCAGGAGCAGGTGGTTCTTTGGTTGTAACTGTAGTAATATTTTTAAAAATTTATTTATTGTCTAAAGTTTTATAAATGTCTCCTTTTTCCCCAATTGACTCCCGCCCCCCAGCCATTTCCACCCTGGGCAAGCCCCCACCACCCCAGTGTCTGTGTCCATTGGTTATGCTAATATGCATGCATACAGTCCTTTGGTTGCTCTCTAACCCCCTCCTCTCCCCTGCCAGTTGTCTCTGGATCTATTCTTGGTCATCAAACTATGCTTATCATTATATCCCACATATGAGTGAGATCATGTGATATTTATCTTTCTCTGACTGGCTTATTTCACTTAGCATAATGCTCTCCAGTTCCATCCATGCTGTTGCAAATGGTAAAAGTTCCTTCTTTTTTACAGCAGCATAGTATTCCATTGTGTAGATATACCACTGTTTTTTAATCCACTCATCTGCTGATGGGCACTTAGGCTGTTTCCAAATCTTAGCTATTGTAAATTGTGCTGCTATGAACATAGGGATGCATATATCCTTTCTGATTGGTGTTTCTAGTTTCTTGGGATATATTCCTAGAAGTGGGATCACTGGGTCAAATGGGAGTTCCATTTTTAACTTTTTGAGGAAACTCCATACTGTCCTCCACAGTGGCTGCACCAGTCTGCATTCCCACCAGCAGTGCACAAGGGTTCCTTTTTCTCCACATCCTAGCCAACACTTGTTTGTTGATTTGTTGATGATAGCCATTCTGACAGGTGTGAGATGGTACCTCATTGCTGTTTTGATTTGCATCTCTCAGATGATTAGTGACTTTGAGCATGTTTTCATATGTCTCTCGGCCTCTGTATGTCCTCTTTCAAAAAGTGTCTATTTAGGTCCTTTATTCATTTTTTGATTGGATCATTTATCTTCCTTTTGTTGTAACTGTAGTAATTTTTTAGAAACTTGGTATTGAAAGAACTCCAAGTTCAAGATTCTCTGCTGCCAATAGTTTTGACTGGAACATACTGTATTACCTACCTCCAGATTTAATAGAAGACAAGAGATTCTCAATCATTTTCATAGATTCTTGGGCATAATTAATTTATTAATTACTTATGTTAGAAACCATTAAAACTAAATAATTAAAATAATTACTTTATCTATTAAATGCTCACTCTATGCTAGGCATTATGTTAGAAAGTGAAAAGATGATGGTGTTGATGAACCTAATAGTCATATTCCCTGTTCTAACAGATCTTACAATCTCAAGAGTCACCTTAGTCTCTGAACATTCAAGTGATATTTGAAAAAAAAACAAAAAACTAAAGATCTTTTCTCCTTAAAATGCATATTCAATATTTTAACCAAACAAACAGAAGGTTTTTATTCTACATCTCTTGGCTATAAATGTTTATTTTTTATTTTAACTACATATATACATGTCAACAGAAGAGAGTATTGGTTATATAGCCAAACTGTCTTTATTTTCTTTTTTCTGTTTACTTAGAGATTGAAGGAAAAAGTGAGAGTTTCTTTTGTTGTCTTAACACCCTCCTCATTACCATTTACAAATTTAGGTTAGCCCAAAATAAGGAAACAACCTTTCTACTTCTGCTGATAAAGCTTGCTGTGTAAAGACTGAATCAGTACTTTCAGCGCCTTCTGGTGAGCCAGGTGCTCCATCACGTCCCCCAGCTGACACCTGCGGACCCTTGTAGTGGCCCTGGCAATCTGCACAGCCATCCTGAAAAGGTTTCCACGAGACTTTGACAAGTATAGTGGTTGTCATTGGATAGATGTGGACTCAAGTTCCAGGAAAAATCAGAAATGCCTTATGCACATTATGATTAGGTCTGTGGCTTCATTTTCACATTTGGAGTTTCACAGATTCTGAGTAATATCCCACCCAACTATTGAGTATAGTTATTTAAACAAAAGAGATGTATTATGTCAAAGTATGGTTTTATTTCCATTAATCTTCCTTACTATCTTCTCTAACTTAAAAACATAAGAAACCTCAAGTACTATTTATGTAACCAAATTGGTGTTTACTTCTTGCTCCCTCACAGATTGAAAAAATAAGATATTGAACTGTAGAATATTATGGAAGATTCTTAAATTCCTTAGTAAAGGAAGAAAACTAGGTAGGGTTCATTTACATGATAGTCTGTCACAAATTAGCATCTTTAAAACATAGAAAATAAGTCATGACATACACTTTGTAACAAAATAGCTAGTAGGTTTCCAAAGTAGTAATTGCCACTCACTTTTTATTAAAAACACTCATGGGTTAGAAATTTTCAAACACCCCTCCTATAAAGATGTGTGCATAGCATTTGTGTTAAATATCCATTGGTTGGTAAAAATGAAGAATTAAGTCATATTCAAATATTTTATTCCTTATTCAATGCAATAGTATTTGCAGACTTATGAAGTATAATAGCATGAACATGTTAGAGATTTACTCAGACTACACTTAACTGGTATACACACATAGATGGGATGACTTCTTGTAATAATGCTATGGCCCCACGATAGTTCAAAAGCATGGGTGTTATATGGAAGCATAAGAGGGTGTCTCAAGGTTCAGTGATGTATGAATCCTTTTAAAAGAAAAATGTTATTGGACCCCTGGCATTGACTTGAATTATTTTTGTTATGAATGCATGCAGCATAATAAACATGTTAAATATGTACATATGGGAACCTGCTTAAAAACTTCTTACACTCAGAGCTCTTGTACAACCATAAAATCAAAACAAATTAACAATCAAATACAGCTACAAAATCAATTAAAATTAAATTAATGAAGTTAATTTAATGTGGCAAAAACATGTTGTTTGGCTTAAATTAAATTACCACTCAAAATATGAATGTGGTATCGACTGCTATGGCAACGGGGCTTTTGATTTTAGCATGCCTATGTATTTCAAGTTCCGAGTAATAGTTTTCTGGTAGAACATAGTAAAGACATCATTTCTTTGGATTTACTTGGTGCAAATAACTCATTTACTTACTAGGTTCATCCTATAGTTGTCATTAGTGTGATTTGCTGCTATTGCAAAAGAGGTTATATTAATTAGTTAGACTATTCTCTGAATAAAATCATCAAATCAAATCCACTCCTAGAGAGAATTTGCAGAAAATGTAAAACATGTTCAAGTACTCCTCTACCCTCATTCCCAATAACTATGGACACCAGTTTGAAACCAATGCACTAAGGTGGTAAAACTTCTTCTGAACCTGAACTAAATGGAAGGTAGTCTGTAATAATAACACAAAGGTTTGAAATTCAGTGTTTTAAAGCATTTAAATGTACAGTTTTATTTTTCTACATAGTATCCTGCAGGTTCACTGCTAACTCATATTGTTCTTTTGTGCAAATTACAAAGAGTGCCCTTCCCAGCACAGAGCCCCAACCTAGAGCTCAGAGGTCCTCACAGGCCCAGGCAGGAGGCCAGCCCCATTGGCCTCTGGCTCTGTGCCTTCATGCTGTGACAACTGCACAACTGTACATGATATACCCAGTATATTAAAAAATTAAGGAAGCAAGTCTCCTTTCCTTCATTTCATTTTCCAAAGAAAGATATCCGGACTCTCATTTGGACTCATTAGCTAAGTTTAACCTTTTTGTAATGTCATATTTACTTCAGTTAATTAAAGCAAATGCACAGGGAGATGGTCTCTGCAGTTTCCTCCCAGAAATTATTCCTGGTGACCTCATCTTAAATAAAAGACACCTCCTACCAATGCGCCCCATTTCCACTCATTTCCCTAACTTTGTTGCACTCTTTCCCATTTGTTTTCCATTTTATACAATTGACCAAGTATCCAAACCCTAATTTCAAGTCCCTCAAAACCCACTTGATTGCCTTTTAATTAAAAAGACTTTATTTTCTTGCTATATATGCAATATTGTGACTTGTAAGGAACATTTAATTGGTCAGATGTAATGGACACTTATTCTCATATATATTTGGTCTTTATCTGGGGTTCCTGGCTCATAGTTCCTAAAACATTTCCTGTGATAAGAGCCAAAGGATGTCTTCTGTTATGTTAGCAGATGACTTTTGGAAAGCCTTAGGTAACCTAAGGTTGGGGACTGGTTGTCTGGAGAACCAACCTTGAGATTCTAGAGCTGGAACTTTCAGTCCTACTTTCTGGAAAGAGAGAAGGGCTGAGATTGAATCATATAACAGCCTGTGATTGAATCAGCCATGCCTCCATAAAAACTCAAAAGGAGAGGCCTTGGAGAGCTCCTAGCTTGGTGAACACATGGATATTTGGGCAGAGGGGCATGTTCAGACAGCATGAGAGTTCCATGTCCCTTCCCACATACCTTGCCCCATGCATCTGTCCCATCTGGATGTTCATCTGTATTTGTTATCATATCTTTTGTAATAAGCCAGTATTACCATAAATAACAAGTTCCTCCAAGTTCTGTGAGCCCCTCTAGTAAATTAACCAAACCCAAGGAGGAAATCCTAGGAATCTCTGGTTTATAGCCAGTTGATGAGAAGTACAGGTGAACCTGGGCTTGGACTACAGCTGAGGAGGGGCCCATCTTGTAGGACTGAGCCTCTGACCTGTAGAATCTATGCTCTCTCTGAGTAAATAGTGTCAGAATTAAATTGTAGTGTTGTTACTGGGACCCAAATAATTGAGTCCACCTGCCTGTTTGCACTGGTCCAAAGGAAATGTGTGAGCAGGAGTTTGCAGTATAGAAATCAGATTTACTAGAGAACTAGCCAATCCAGGGTACAGGGAGTTAATGCTCTAAAGACCCAACACTGGATGGTGCATAGGATACAGATTATACTGGGCAAAATCACAGGACACTGTGGATTAGAGGTTTGGCATCATGCTGGAAGCTAATTGTTTGGAGGTGGGGTTAATGAATCATTTCTTCAGGTTTTGAGGACAGCTCTGAGGTCTGCTCTGATGTTTCTCTGTCTGGTTTCATGGAAAAATAAATAGCTAGGGTATCATTCCACCTTAAGGCTCGGGAGCTGAAATATAACTTAGGTCAAGATGTTAACTTTAGCCTGCCAGAGGTCCAGACCCTGTGACCATTAGTCAGGTCCAGGTTTCTGTCTTCTGTTGTCTCGGGGTTGCTGGTTATCCAGGGCAAAGCTCGGTCTATGAGGGGCATAGAGAGAAAGATGATTTCTAGGGTTAAGATTTAAAGCTAAATTTCATTTCAGTGTCACAGTTAAATTGTAGGACACCTAGCTGTTGTCCTAGCATTGCTTCTTGGTGTGGGGGATCCCCCACCACCACATTGGAATTGGTGATCATAACCACCCATTTACTGTATGATCAGGACTAGAAAGAAATATTATTACTATCTTCTATGGCAGTGTTTCTCAGCAGCATTATAGGAATATATATATATATATATATATATATATATATATATATATATATATTCTTCTCATTTACACACTAAAATATAGCTTAGTTTAAATAAAATCTTTTTTATATAGAGCATTCTGAATAAGAATACATCTTGGAGAATTATGTAATACTATTATTTTGAATCACTGGACTTTTAAATGCTACCTATAGGTCCTTTCTTAACGTGTAGGTCCTTGAGAAAGTCCAGTTGTGTTCCCATCCTGCTCAAGCCCAGAGAGAAGGAGGGAAGAGAAACCTTAATAAAGAACTTGTGCAGAGACCTCTGAGATGAAACCTGGAGGTAGAGATTAAGAAGCTTAGGAGGATTTAGGGTTTCAAGAACCTGACTATATTTTAGTATAATAGTTATTATTGTTTAAATATTTCAAACCTTTGACAGGTATGTGCTTAATATAAGATATAAAAGATAGAGGAATGGAAGCATTCCAATGTGTGTCTGTGTGTGTGTGTGTGTGTGTGTGTGTGTGAAAGAGAGAGAGAGAGAGAGAGAGAGAGAGAGAGAGAGAGAGAGAGAGAGAGGAAGAGAGAGAGAGAGAGAGAGAGAGAGAGAGAGAAGCTCTGTTATGTTTGTGTGCATGCAGAGGCAACTTTATATATGAGCATCAGGGCCTGATTTATAGAAATAGATCATTTGTGTTATGTGATTGTCAGCTTATATAGTAAATCCTCAGTCATACCCAGTAGCATTATGCAGAGGCAATTTTACTTAGTGTATTATGGCCATTTATCACAAAGTAAATCTTGCCAGAATCCTGCAGAAGGAATAGAGCTCTGGAAGCTACTTTCTATCTAAAGACTTAAGCCTTGAGTATATCCCGATACCTCTATTGCATGCATAATGACCTCCTCTGGGCAAGCCAATGCACAATTGCATGCTCAAGGCAGTTACTTTTATATGCTGCCATGCTGCCTTCCTGGTGTTTGCACACATTCATTCAAGCGCCCTTATAGTTATCCAAGCATATGGAAGCAAAAGTGAGCCCTGAAACCCTAAAAAAATGGAAAATTTCTGAAGTATTAGAGTGCAGATGGATCCCATGCTTCATTCCTGTCAGTCCCTATGTGATGATTGTTTTAAAGGACAAATGAATGAGGAAAGGATGGGGAGAAAACTATTGCTGCTCGTTCTCCTTCCCCTTGGTTACTGCAGGCTGCAAAGGAACTTTAGCACAGTTTGGCTCTCATACTGTTCTCAGACAAATTGCTGGAAGTCACTCAAAAACTAAACTGCTTGTCCTGCCTGGGTGGATCAGTTGGTTGGAGCATCGTCCTGAACAACAAAAGGCTTCAAGTTTGATCCCTGGTTGGGGCGCAAAAGGAAGGCAAACAATCAATGTTTCTCTCTAACATCTATCTATCTATCTATCTATCTATCTATCTATCTATCTATTATCTATCTATCTATCTATCTATCTATCTATCTATCTATCTATCTATCTATCTCTATCTTTCTCCTTTCCTCTCACTCTGAAGTCAGTAAACATATCCTTGAGTGAGGATTTCAAAAAAACTTTCCAAGCATACCCATGAGGAGTCTAGGGTTGCCCTGCTCAAGAGAACATTTTCATCAAGCGTGTCCATTCTTAGGTAGGGTTTTCATTTAGAAGGAAGAGAGAAGTCCAATTTGCTCATCACAATCATGGGAGGTTACTTTAATGAAAAGCACAGTAGGTCAGACCTTTCATGGCAGTCGGACATTAGTCACTGTCTGCATGCCTTCCTGGTGGCCCTCCAGGGCTCAGGCAGTTCCTTCCCATCTCATTGCCACCTCAGACCCAAGAGTGTTTGTGAATTTTTTCCTGATGCTCTTCCCCTGCTTATCTCTACTTCTTCCTCTAGGAAGGTGGGGTGTTAAATTTTTAGTTTTTTCCCATTATTATCGGACTATTTCAAAATTTTTCTTTCAAAATTCCAAGTGAAGAATGTGTTTGTCCTGACAAATGAATATGGACTCTAGTGGGACTGAGCTCTTGTACAAAGTCATCTCACAGTTTTCTGGTCAACCCAAGGATTGGCAGTCAGATGCCCTTTCTTGGTCCAGTTCATTAGATCTGGAGGTTAAAAACATGCCACAGAACATGAGCCCTCCCACAGCATGCTGCCTATGGCTGCTTTCTCTAGCAGGACACATGGACAAGGCCACAGTCCTCAGAGAGCACAACAGATGTGGTAGGTGCCATGACTGACTCTTCCAGTACAATGTCAGGCCATATGAAGACTCTTTACAAGGACAAAATATAATCAACTCGTGTTTCTAATTCAGTTCTTAAGACTATTTCCAGTGTGAATATAGATATGGCTAAGGTTTTGCAAAAAAAGTATTGACTACAAAAGATGAATTTTTCCACCTAAGTTTTGAAATCTAGTATATTGCTTTTCATTATCTTAGACTGTTGTGGCACATGGAATAAAATGAGAAAAACAGTAATAACAAATTACAAGAACTGAAATGAAATGCGCTTAGTCTTTAGAGAATGTCAGATAAGGCTGAATAGTGGGCAGCAATAGATTGTAAAAAGATGACTACTATTAATTAGATGGGCAGAGAAACAGAAAATAGTAATTCTGATGGCACCTTATGATAGGAAATGATGGGCTATATAGCTCTCAAAAGAAAAATTATGCAGTAAGTACAGTAATTATTATATTGCCTATTATTTTATGAAATATATATAGCCAGCTGGAAACTCAATTGACAAACAGAGAACGAATAAATACAGGATTTTGTGTTCAACCTGTATGGTCAAATATTTACAGTATTTAGTTATGAATGCTCCTTATAGACTATGGCCCTTGTTTTAAATTTAGCCTGTTTTAGGCAAGACAAGTGAAACCCTCTCAGTGTTTATGTGTTAGGAGAGCATCAGAGCAGGGACTGGAAAGGAAAGGCTGTCAGCAGCCTGTTGCTTTGCTTTTGTATTACTTGTTCAATGTCAGGGACCCTGGTTTCAAGTCATCTTGTTCTCTTGTCATCTCCCTGCATCCATTGCCCAGGTGGGCTGCACCAAATGCTCAGATTCTTTTGTGTTGGGCATCCTGGCAGGTAAGTAGGAACACATAGGTCAGAACCTGTGTGGGGGTCAAATTCCTCACATTTACAAAAACCAGATCCGCCTCAGGTTAGTGCTGGTGCAATGTAAAATAATTATATTTAATAACATTAATTTTAATGTGATTATTGAAAAACATAGTTTTGTTCCCTTTGTGCTTGCAATATATGGGGCTCCATGACAGCTGAGGTGCAATGGTTAGGTTACAAAGGCATAGGGAATGTGAATGGGCTTCACCGATGTTCGATGGCCATGAGATAGCTCTATTTTATTATAGTACAAACCACATGGGTTTTTCAATGTAATAAACATATTTATGGAGTGCCATTATGTGTTTGCTGCTTTGAATAACAAATCCACGTGGATTCCAAAGTGGCATTTTTTAGCCTCCAGGAGCTTTTGATCAAATTATGGAGAAAGGCAGCCATAAAAATGACAATGAATGTTTTTTGCATATTAGATGCACTGTATGTGTTTCTAACCATTATACAAAAATATTATAAATTATTGTTTCTGTTTCTCAAAGAAGTAGTTAAAAATCAAGGGGGTTATGTGACAAATTAAGTAAACAGATATAGGATTCAAATTCAGGTTATGGGTTTAAACCCACATTATTCTACTATATTATGTTAAGTAAATAAAATGGTAAAATAATAAATAAGAGTTATATGGGTAATTGCTCTAGAAATTCATAGATCAACATAAGAGGTCAATTAGTCCTATACTTGCTTGATAGCATTTTTAGGAGACAGTGCTAGAATGGATATACACACATGATATATACACACGCATACACATACATTTCCTATCTAATAAAAGAGTAATATGCAAATTGCCCACCACTCCAACACACAAGATGGCTGCCCCCATGTGGTCAAAGATGGCTGCCCCCATGTGGACACAAGATGGCCACCACAAGATGGCCAGCAGGGGAGGGCAGTTGGGAGGGACCAGGCCTGAAAGGGAGGGCAGTTGGGGGTGATCAAGCCTTCAGGGGAGGGCAGTTAGGGGTGACCAGGCCGGCAGAGGAGGGAAGTTGGGGGTGACCAGGCCTGCAGGGAAGGGCAGTTGGGGGGGACCCAGGCCTGCAGGGGAGAGCAGTTGGGGGGGACCAGGCCTGCAGGGGAGGGCAGTTAGGGGCAAACAGGCTGTCAGGGGAGCAGTTAGGCATCAATCAGGCTGGAAGGGGAGTGGTTAAACGGTGATCAGGCTAGCAGGCAGAAGCAGTTAGGGGCAATCAGGAAGGCAGGCAGACGAGCAGTTGGGAGCCAGTAGTCCTGGATTGTGAGAAGGATGTCCGACTGCCCGTTTAGGCCCGATCCTACTGGGATCGGGCCTAAATGGGCAGTCGGACATCCCTGGAGGGGTCCCAGATTGGAGAGGGTGCAGGCTGGGCTGAGGGACACCCTCCCCTCCCCCCGTGCACAAATTTCATGCACCGGGCCTCTAGTAAGTGATAATATGCATGTGTATACAGACACACACATATATATATTAGAAAAAGAAAAATTAAAATCCTCTTAGAATTTTATAGTCTAAGAAGAAATACTGGCCATGACATGAAAAAGATGCACTCATCAGAGCTGACACATAGACAAGCACGGAACCTCACCAACTGTAATTACATGTATTTCCATCTGATAGAAGAGGCTACTCTATCCACCTGCCCTTTGTCTCCATTGCTATCCACAGCAGAACCATTACATAGGGTAATAAATGTAAAATGCGTGAGGTGGACATGTAAGGGCAGACAGTGTGTTTTCTGGTTTTGCTCAGGAAGGAAACCTCAGACAGCAGTTGCATCTTGTGCCTGGCCATCTCAAAGCAATGCACAAGAGTAGTACAGGGGTTGACTAATCACTGCAGACTGCCAGGTTTGTTGCTGAAAGCAGCAGAAAAACAGAAGGAGGATTCCAGTTTCTCTCTTGTGTTGAAGCAACAGTATTTTTGCATTGCACTGAATCAAGACTACATACTTGGTTTAAAATACACTGGTTTTATTCATTTATTTATGTTACTAGAGGCCCGGTGCATGAAATTCATGAACTCGGATGGGGGGGCGTGGTCCCTCAGCCTGGATTGCGAGAGGGCGCAGGCCAGGCTGAGGGACCCCACCGGTGCATGATCGGGGCCAGGGAGGAACACTAGAGCTTGGCCAGCTGGGAAGGGACCACAGGAGGGCTCCAGGGCATGTCCGGTCGTCTCACTCAGTCCCGATCCCTGATCAGCCAGACCCCAGCAGCAAGCTAACCTACTGGTTGGAGAATCTGCCCCCTGGTGGTTGGTGCACGTCATAGAAAGCGGTTGAGCAGACTTAGCATATCATTAGCATATTATGCTTTGATTGGTTGAACAGCCAAGAGGACAACAAGACATTTAGCATATCAAGCTTTTATTATATAAGATTTTTATATATTACCTATATTATAATCATTTATATTATTCATTACCATTCACCATGACTTCGTTTATGTATTCATTCATTTAACAAATATTGAGTATCCACCTTGACATCAAGGTCATGGTGTACACTTCACTGATCAGACTCACCCTACTGCAGATGTTTATTTGACATTCCTGAAAGGAATGCTTTTCTTGAAAAGAACCCATCAAAGGTCAAGGGTTGTACTGTACTGATAATATCATATAGTTTAAAACCACTAGTCAGCAGGTAAAAAACAATTTTTCTTCTTAAAGTAATTTTTCATTCTGCCTTTGGGTACTCGAAAATATCAACATGGTGATAAGAAAGACTGCATATTTTCAAGTAAATGGAAACTTTATTATAATAGTTTGGCTACATAGCCTTTAGTGTCTTTACTATAGCACAAAGTTCAATTGTGAAGGAGAGTGTCTGGTTTTCTTATGCTACTCATAAACTGATAGTGTTCCAAAGCTAGCAGCTCTTAATTGTTTCTTTGGTGTGTGTGTGTGTGTGTGTGTGTGTGTGTGTGTGTGTGTGTGTTTACCTTCCTGTGGGGTGACTCTTTTGAACAGAAAAAAATAATATTTAGTACAAATATGATATTTTGTTAACAACCAATTTCAAAGCATCCGTATAGGAATTGATAAGTCCAGAGTGTGATGTTTGCTATACGATTGGGCCTAAGGTTCAGAAATCAGTATTCAATAAGAGAGAAAGAAGGGGGAGAAATTGAACACATTGTTCTGGAAATTGTCAGTTTTTAGTAGTCGCACCTATTTGGAATATTTAAGTGTCAAGGAAGCTAGAGATCTGGAAATTGATGTTCTGAAGTTGAGTTAAAATGACAGCACCTAGCCAAGCCCCAGTGACAGAAAAAGGCATACTTGAAATTCTGGCCATGTATAAAATATCCGGTTTATAAAACTGCATGTTTTATAACTCCAAGTTAAATCACCTATGGTGTGACTTTTGGGAAATAGGGTGGGTCAGTTGTCATGCCCTAACTTCAAAAACTGAAGGAAAGCTATGTTTTATATGAATTCAGAGAGGTTAGGAAATAAGCTGTTAGGACATGAGTACTGCCAAGGAAAATATTTCAATGAATGAGCAATTGAAAGTCAGTTTCCAATTGACTGAAAAAGAGATGGTTTGAGTGGACAGTTTTTGTAGAAGAAGCTTAGAGGTCACCCTCTCAGTCTACTGTGGAGGAAACTGTGACAGGAGAAAGCATGAGACTAAATCAAGTGTTGATGGTCACCCTTGATGCAAGGCCGGAACAGCATGTCAGTTTCTTTCACTAATAATGCTGTCTTTTTAAGTTAGAACTTAATGCTATTATTATAGGTTAGAAGTCAGTAACTATGAGGTTAAAAGTGGGTGTAAAGCATGAGAATTTTGAATTTTGACTTAAACTCTATGCAGTTAAACTTTGTCTATAGAAAAACACTTCCTTTAAAAAAATACCAATATTCTCCCGTGATTGGAATTGGAAAGACAGAAGGGTCTTTTGTGGGGTAAATCTTATGTATTCAAGGACAAGAATGGAAAAGTTCTGATATATCCTGAGATAATGGTTTTCCAGAGTACTGATAAAGAGAATAGTGAAAGATATATTTGGGAGTTTAATCCAACTTGCCTTTGCACAAAGGTTATGAAGGCTGTGAGAAAAAGCTCAGTTTGGTCTTAATTCATAGTCATCCAGTATAGGGATTGGTAAGTCCAGAGTGTGATGTTTGCTATAGTCAGGCTCCTCCAACAGGCTGGCAGACACTGCTCAGAATCAATCACATGTCAGGCTATGGTCAAATGCTGAATCACAGCGCTCTCCTTGAAGGATTCTGGCCAGAATCAGGCTGGCGTATTGACCTGTGGGGTCCCAGGGCCTTTATCAATTGCACTGCTCTACCCAGAGTGATCTTCCCTGACTGGAATCAGCATCTCAAGATGAGTAAGGAAATGAACTGCGGAGATCATAGTTGCCACCTCTGCCCTGGCCTAAGCCTGGGATTCAACAGGGCTTTGGGATTTATTAACGGCAAACTCAGGCAAATCAAATGAGGGAAACAGCACTACTGGAGACACAGCTTTTCCTCCCCAAGTTCTCCACTACAGCAGCTGGGCTAACTAGTTTTATTTTCAATTAGCAAGATGTGGGTTTTGCAGAAATGAAACCCCTTCTCTTGTTTGCAGAAACAAAAATTTAGAGACTACAGGCAAGGGAGAAATATCTTGTCAGAGTTATTTTCAGGGATTTTTAACAAACTAGCAACAGTATACAAAATCACATATTATTAATGTGGAGCCTGTGGGGTGATGGAGAGGAAGGAAATCATTTCATCAGGACACATGATATGCTGGGCTCTAATTTTCTATGAAATATTATTTCATGTTGATACATTGTTCTGATTTTTAAATGGAATAAGATACCAATATTAATTTCATATTTTGTTGTTTGTTTTAAATATATTTTTATTGATTTCAGAGAGGAAAGGAAAGGGCAAGAGAGATAGAAACAGCAATGATGAGACAGAATCATTGATTGGCTGCCTCCTGCATGCCCCCTATTGGGGATCAAGCCAGCAACCCGGGCATGTGCCCTGACCAGGAATTAAACCTTGAGCTCCTGGTACATAGGTCAATGCTCAACCACTGAGCCTCACCAGCCAGGCCACATTTGTTGTTTTTATTCTTACCTATTGAAGTGTTAATAAAGTGAAGATTAGTTGACATATCTTGGAATATAAATTAATCTAACAAAGGACAGTGACCAAGGCCTTACTGGATTCCCATTATGTTTATAATATTCTAGTACTCATTTATAAGAATCAAAACAATCTAAAACACTGTCTTTGCCTTTCAAGAGCTAATAATTTTTGGGAAAGGGAATATATAGATAGAACAGAAGAGTAAGAGTTAGAGGCAGAATTTGATTGAATGCTTAATGAGAGCATAGGAAATAAATGCTAAAGCACACCTTCAGGGACAAGAGGGATAACAGGAGTTGGATTTTGAAAGGAGAACGGGAATTAGAGAAGTAAGAGCATTTGGAGAAAAAAGGAAGAAGTCATTTAAGAACTGAATAACAGCCTAGCTGGTTTGCCAAATGGTTAGAGCTTAAGCCCATGGACTGAAGGGTCTTGGGTTCAATTCTGGTCAAGGGCAGATACCTATGTTACAGGTTAAATCCCCAGCCCAGTCAGAGTGCATGCAGGAGGCGACCAATTAATGTGTCTCTCTCACCATGTTTCTCTCTCTCTGACTCTCCCCCTCCCTTCCACTCTCTCTAAAAATCAATGGAAGAATATCCTCAAGTGAGGATTAACAACAACAATAACAACAAAACAAAAAAAGAACTGAATAGCTATATTGCTTGTCTATCTGTTGAGGTTCTTTGGAAGATATAAGCCACCATTTCTTTATTCTTATTTGTTAACTAGTGGCCTGGTGCACGAAATTCATGCACGGGGGGGGGGAGGGGAAGGGTGTCCCTCAGCCTGGCCTGCACCCTCTCCAATCTGGGATCCCTCAGGGGATAACCAGCAGTTGGACATCCCTCTCACAATCCAGAACTGCTGGCTCCTAACCGCTTGCCTGCCTGCCTGATTGCCCCTAACTGCTCCCCTGCTAGCTTGATTGCCCCTAACCATCTCTGCCTCAGCTCCACATCCAGGACCCAGGATTCCCTCCTCCAGCTGACCACAGGCACCCGGGATCCAGGCTTCCCTCCCTCTGGTCAGCCATAGGCGCCCAGGCCAGCTGCAGCCGCAGGGGATGGTGGCCAGGTGGCTTCGCCTGGGCTGCAGCCACAAGTGCTGGTGCCTGGGACTGCGGGGTGGACGGCTTCTCCGTCTACCAGGCTGTAGCCAGCCGCAGGTGCTGGTGCCTGGACCACAGGTGGGCGGCTTCTCTGTCTTCCCTGGGATGCAGTGTGGGTGACTTCTTTGGCTGGCTGCAGCCTGGGATCATGGGGCAGGCAGCTTCTTCATCTCCTGGGCCACATCCAGCCTCAGGCGCTGGGGCCTGGTTTCTGCATCTCCCCCAGGATGTGGGGCAGGCAAACATGGGGTGGGCGGCTTCTCCAGCTGGCTATAGCCTGGGATCACGGGGCAGGCAGCTTCTTCTTCTCCTGGGCTACACCCAGCCTCAGGCACTGGGGCCCCATTTCTCCATGTCCCCCAGGACGTGGGGCAGGCAGACGTGAATCTTCTGCTGCTGGCTGCTGCCTGGGATCACAGGGCAGGCGGCTTCTTCGTCTCCCGGGCTGCAGCCAGCCGCAGGCACTGACACTGGCGCCGGACTTCTCCGACTCCTACAGGCCCGGAGAGGCTGGGGGGCGGGGCTGCCACCATCTTTTCAGGTTAATTTGCATACTCACTCTGATTGGCTGTTGGGCATAGCGGAGTGACAGTAATTTGCATGTTTCTCTTTTATTAGTGTAGATAGTCACTGTCCCCAAGTCCTCGCTTCTCATTTCCTCTAAAATTACTTGGGTTTACATTTTTTTCTTCACACTTCACTGATAGTGCTTTTGCTGAGACCACTAACACCTTTCATCCTATCCTATATAATAAAAGTTTAATATGCTAAGTGTCTGGTCATCTGGTCTTCCATTCAACCAACCAAAGTGTAATATGCTAATGAAATGCTAAGGCCACTCAACCGCTCGCTATGACATGCACTGACCACCAAGGAGCAGACAGTCCAACCAGTAGGTTAGCTTGCTGCTGGGGTCCAGCCAATGGGGACTGAGCAAGATGGGCCAGACATGCCCTGGAGCCCTCCCGCAATCCCTCCCCGGCTGGCCAACCTCCCACATCCCTCCCTCCCCGGCCCCCATTGTGCACTAGTTGGGTTCCTCAGCCTGACCTGTGCCCTCTTGCAATCCGAGACCCCTTGGAGAATGTAGGAGAGCCAGTTTTAGCTATATCCCACAGGCCAGGCTGAGGGACCCCACTGGTGCACAAATTTATGCACTGGGCCTCTAGTTAAATATAAAGGTAAATTCTGACATCTTGTCTTTTTAGACCTGTCCCCATAGGACCACACCCCAGCCCCCATTTCCCATTGGCAAACTTACCTCATGTGCCTGGCTTCCAGGACAGCCCCTTCCCTGGTTTGCCTGGAAGTCACTGAGGACTTACTCCCAATCTCCTTTCACAGCCCTATCCTGTTCCTGATCTGTTAATATTTCACTGTCTTTGGTCCTCTCTTCCAAATCTGCACCAACTCCCTCCATGATCTTATCTGATCTCATAATTTTAAATACCATATATGCAGATAAACTTCTAAATTTATTTTTTGAGTACAGACCACTCTCCCAAACTGTGTGCTGCCTTTTGACATTTCTACCTAAATATACAACACATGTCTGAAAAATGAACTCCTCATTTCTTCCCATTAAAACTTTCTCTACCCTCAGACTTTCTATCCCAGTTAATGGATACTCCATCTTTCCAATTTTAGCTTTAAAAGCCCAGAAATCATTCTTGACTCTTTCCTTCTCTCATTACCTACATCTGTAAATCCTGTTGGCTCTTCCATGTCTAGTGTCTGACTAGATCTTGCTACTTCCACTGCTACCACCTTGGCTCATGCCTCCTTCATATCTCTTCTGGTTTATTCCAATAGCCTCCAAATAAGTCCCTGTTTCTACTTTTTTTCCACTGGAAATCTATTCTCAAAATAGAAGCCAGAGTGCTCTTTTAAAATGAAAGGCCATGTGCCCTCACTGATGTGGCTCAGTTGGTTGGACATAATCCTGTGTGCCAAAAGGTTGCTGGTTCAATTCCCAGTCAGGGCACATGAATGGGTTTTGAGCTCTATCCCTGGTAGGGGCTGTGCAAGAGGCAGCCAATGGATGTTATACTCTCACATCTATGTTTCTCTCTCTCCCTCTCCCTTCCTCTCTCTAAAATATCAATAAACTATTAAAAATAATATTTTTAAACATAATAATAATAAATAAAATAAGATGAAAGGCCATGTCACTCCTCTGCTCAACAGGTTCTCACTTTCTGTTAGAGCAGTGGTTCTCAACTTTCCTAATGCCGCGACACTTTAATACAGTTCCTCATGTTGTGGTGTCCCCCAACCATAAAATTATTTTCATTGCTACTTCATAACTGTAATTTTGCTACTGTTATGAATTGTAATGTAAATATCTGTGTTTTCCGATGGTCTTAGGCGACCCTGCTAGCAGTTCTCAACCTGTGGGTCGCGACCCACAGGTTGAGAGCCGCTGCTGTAGAGCCTAAGACCATCGGAAAACACAGATATTTACATTATGATTCATAACAGTAGCAAAATTACAGTTATGAAGTAGCAATGAAAATAATTTTATGGTTGGGGGTCACCACAACATGAGGAACTGTATTAAAGGGTTGCAGCATTAGGAAGGTTGAGAACCACTGTGTTAGAGTAAAAGCTAAAATCCCTATGATGACCTTCAAGGCCTTTCATGATCTAGAATCTTATTACCTCTGCAATTTTCTAGAATTGTCCTGCTCTTTCACTCTGATACAGACACAGTGGCCTCCCTTCTTTTTTTAAACACACTGGTGAGCTCCTGCCTCACAGCTTTCTTGCTGTCTGTTCCTTGTGCCTGCAGTACTCTCCCCATATATCATATGGCTCTCTCCCTCATTTCCTTCAAGTTCTTGCTCAGATATCATTCATCTCAGTGAAGCCTCCTCTAACTACTCTATTTTAAATTGCAAACCACTTTCCCACTCCTACCATTCTTGCTTTATATTGTTCATTGTCTCTCTCCCTGATAAAATGCAAGTTCCAGAAGACCAATGATTGCTGGCTGTTTTGTTCAATGGTAAAGACTACATAGCATGTGCTCAGTGAATATTTGCTGAATGAATGAACAGAGACTGACCATGGCTAGCTTATGGAAAAGAGGATATTATTGGAAGTACATGGCATGGGTCAAAGAGTCTAAGGGAAAGTGATGAACTAGGCTTCAAGATTGAAACCCATCTCCTTAGGTCCCACCATCAGGCTAAATCATGAGCTCTATTGAATCTAGGTTGAAATTCCAGAAAAAAAAGCTTCTGATTGGCTTCAATTTGCCACATGCCTGACCCTTGGCCAGCGGAGGGTGGGACAACTTGATGAACCTTTCTACCAAAACTGGATACAATGGAGAAAGACCATTTCCTCCCTTTAAAATTAATGTGCTGTTAGTTTTTAAAAGGGAGATGAATAATGAACTAGCAAACACAATAGATGGCCTATTCAGTAGTCATTCAACCAACATTGAGCACAAACTATATGTCACATATTGGACTGCAAAGATCAGAGTGCATGAGAGGTATAAACAGTCTTTTAAGAATTATGTGTAATACAGTAGTCTATAGGGGGACCTAGAAAAGCAAGTGACTGCTTCTTTCTGCAGAGAGGGAGAAGTAGGTGAAAGTTTTAAAGGACATGGAGATGTTTTATTAGAGAGGATCTCAGCAGTCTCATCCTTCAGCTCTTTCATCTCCAGTTGCTAAAGTGATGCTTTATTAGAGCCCCTCTCTTGGCAGTTTGATGTATTTGCTCTGGTTCTCTCCCTGGAATGGAGGGATATATTTAAGGAATTAGATGGGTTCAAATATCCAGAAACCTCAGGAACTTGTTGCTGATCTCACTTTCTCCACAAATGAAGTTACCTGATCAAAAGCTTTACAATGAAATATGCATACAGTGTCCTCAGGGAGAAGTCAAGAGATCAAACCTTTGGCAAAAGAAGGTGCATGCCAGCACCCTTATAAAAGAGAGGAGAGGGGCAGCAGAGCTGAATGCACTGACAGGCAGGGCTTGAAGCTGGCAGCTTGAGAGAATTCTTCATCTCTCTAAGATTAATGCACCAATGTCATAACCTTTATTCAGAAGATTGAATGAGAACATGAGTTGCTGTGCATAGAACAACTACCACATTGCCCCATACAAAATAATCAGCCGTTAAATGTTAATTTTTGTACAAATTGATTTTTAGAGAGAGTGGAAAGGAGAGGGAGAGACAAAGAGAAACATCAACGTGAGAACGGAACATTGATTGCCTGCCTCCTGCACTCACTCTACCAGGTATCAAGCCTGCAACCCGGGCAAGTGCCCTGACCAGGAATCAAACTGGCAACCTTTCGATGCATTGCATGACACCCAGACAACTGAACCACACCAGCCAGGGCACATGTTCATAATTTCAATGCATGATTGCTGAACATATGTCAACCTCTATGCCCAGCTAGTGTTCTACGTATAGTAATGACTAAGACAGAAAAAAACTTGCCCTTCTCTGGGAGTTACACCTTAATAGGAAATGCAGACGGTAAATACATAATCTTTCATAATATGTAGGTGGTGATTAGTGTTGTGAAGAAAAATGAAGCAAGGGAAGAGGATCAAAAGTAAGGAAGTAGAGATGGATAATAGTTAATAAAGGGTGGTCAAGGGAGATCTCTCTGATAATGTGATATTTGAACAGAGACCCAAAGGTATATGTATGATGTATATGAAAGTAGTCATAGGCATATGCATAAATGTATATTTTTACATATATACATACTTCATATTCACATATTTGTAGCATAGGCTATGGTTAGAAATAAGAGAATGAAGAGTTCTGACATCATCCTGACAAAATTTAAATATACAGAATAATTTTTATTACAGAGAAAACTCAAATACTCAAAAACTCAAAAGCTGCAAATATCACATTCATGCACATACATTTCTAAGCCCTCTGTGGTTATGAAAATGTCAATGTTTTGTGTTTTAGAAATTAGTCTGTTATGATCATACTAGAGGCCGATGCACAAAATTTGTGCAAGGGGTTTGGCCCTCACAGTCACGGAGGCTGGCCTTGGCCCTGGCAGCCCCGGCTTCATCAGGAAGGTCATCCAGAAGGACGTCCAGAAAGTCGTTCGGGTGTCCAGTCTAATTAGCATATTATGCTCTTATTATTATAGATTCTTCCAATTTTTGTTCAGAATTCTGAAAATTTTACTTGAGCTAGGATATTTTGGACACTGAGGCTTTTTAGACTCCATTAAAATAGAATTTGAGATTTAGGGATATTAAATAGAGTCGTAGATTTTTGAGCTTGATATTCCCACTGTATTTGTACCTTAAATATAAGCTTTTTTCAAGGAGCAATCAAAGGAATTTTGAAGCTTTAAATTGACTACACCTACATGTTTGCTATTTTCAGCAAGTTCCCTTTTAGTCAAAGACATTGCTTAGATTTTAGATTTTTCTTGCCTCCAGTCAAGTTTGTGAGATTTGTCATTTTAATTTTATCTTCAAAGTTGTATATCCTTCCTCAAGGTCATGATCCGCCTTTCCCCCATTTTAAAAAGAAAAGGACAATTATTGGGCATCATTCACCTTAGGGATTTCATTCTCAAGTGCTCTAACATGAGATTATTAAGTCAGTATTTCATGAGTGTTTTAGAATCAGAATTGAACATATGTCAAGTGTTTCCTTATTTGAAAGTTGGCAACCATTCCCAACAGCACTGACTTTCATTATATTCACTCATAAAATCTTATAACTGCAAAGCTTTGTATATAATTTTCCTTTTTTCATATTTGCTATGTTTGGCATTTATGATTGGCATTTTTTAAAGAAAGATATTCAGCAAGGGACAAGGCTTAACTGAATGGGATATTGCAGAATTTGGTTCTTTTATATTTTCTCCATTTTCTCTGTATATCAAGTGAACATAAAGAGAATTTTAATATGATGTCATTCTTTATGCTTCAAAAGAATATGTAACATTACAGAAAAAAATAACATTTTTATGAAAAATTGGATGTAAGGCACCTAGTGCCCAAATTCTAATTGTGTTAAGAAACCAAACCCAGAAAAATTGAGTGTTTTTTGTAGGTTAATATAGTGACAGAAGCCACATGAGAATCTGGGGTTTGTGATTCCCAACCTAGTGGCATTTCAACCATAACATCCTATTTTCTAAAGGCACAGGGAAAATGTTATCATGTAAGTTAGCTTTTCTGAGATATATTCATATTTTTGTTTTCTTATGTAAGGAGCCATCTATATATTCATTTAATCTATATCACTCTTCCAAAGCTTTCTCCCAAACTACCCTATGTAAGTTAATAATTTGAGTGAGAGTACTCTGGGTGAATTCATAAGAACCAAAAATAAATTTGATCCAAAAAACACTTACTGTGAACCAACAAAATGCCGAGCAACATGCTAAGTCCTGGAGATAAAAGACAAATAAGATGGGAAGGGCAGAGTTTGAAGTCAGAGAGCCTTGAGTTGGAATCTGGCTCAGGCGATTAGCAGCTGTGTAGGCTTAGAATAATAAGTTAACCTCTCTGAGCCTCACCCCACTTGGCCTACTTGTAAGGACAAATAGAACATGACACTTTGTGGAAGGCTTTATCTATTTCACACATGGTAAACTCTAAATGTGAGACCCCTCCATTTATTTAATGCACAGATTAATCAATCTAGTAAGAGACCAAACTAAACAGATGACAATGATACAATTTGATAAAAGTGAGTTACTTTTGAAGTGCTGAGGGCATCCTTGCTTTATCCTGGGAGTAAGTGTGAGGGGGAACAGAAGAGGTATTTGAATGGGTAATGACATTTGCCAAGCAGACAAGGTAAGGAGAAAAAGTTTAAACCGAGAGAACTGGCCAAGCAGATCACAAGCCGGGATGTATTGGATATAGAGCAGCACCAATTCCATAGAAATATATCAAAATAAATTTTTCTAGTAGCCACATTTTTACAGTCAAAGGAACCATGAAAATTAATTTTGATACTGCATTTTACTTAGATATATATCTAAAATAGTATCATGTCAACATATCAGTATAAAAAATTAGTGAGATATTTTACGTTCTTTTCCTGGTTCTAAGCTTTAAGTTTTTTTTTTTAAATTTCTTTTCCTTTTATTGGAGTGACACCGGTTAACAAAATTATACAGGTTTGAGGTGCACACTTTTACAACCCATCATCTGTACAGTGTATTATGTGTTCACCACCCCAAGTCAAGTCTCTGTCCATCACTATTTATCCCCCCTATAATCTCCTCCACACACCCCTACACCACCTCCCCCCAGTAATCATCACACTGTTGTCCATGAGTTCCTCTTTTTTTCTTTTTTACTCAATCCCTCCACCCACTCCCCTGTCCCCGACAGCTGTCAGCCTGCTCTCTATCTATGAATCTGTCTCTATTTTGCTTGTTAGTTTATTTTGTTCATTAGATTCCACATATAAGTGAAATTATGTACTTCAATTACAGTTTACATTCACTATTATTGTGTATTAGTTTCAGGTGTACAGTATTGTAGTTAGATAACCATATACTTTAAAGTGTTCCCCCCAATATTTCTAGTATCCAACTAGCACCACACATAGCTTTTGAAATCTGGTGTGTATTTCACACAGCACATTTCAATTCACATGAGTGACATTTAAAGTGCTCAATAGTCAGATGTGGCTGGTGGCTACTGTAGTAGACAGCAGATATAGACTAGTGGATGTGTGGGTGTGAGAAACTTGGAGATTAGAGAGAGGAGAGATGAGAGAGGAAGGCAGGGACCAATGATTGAGGGACTTGTAGGCTGAGTTATGAGAATAGACTTGACATTTTAAGTAGGAGAATTATATAACCAGATCTGTAATTTATAAAGATACCTCTGTAGGGCGGGGGTGAAAGAAGGCCCCTCACCTAGGAGGCTGTCACAAGGAATGTAGATAGACTACTGCTTCTCCAACTTCAGTGTGTGCACGTATAGTCTGAGGATCTTGTTAAAAATGCAAATTCTGATTTTCTATGTCTGGGTGCAGCCTAAGATTCTGCATCTCCAACAAGCTCTTGGGTGTTGCTGATACCACTGGTCCAAGGACCATACTTTAAGTAGCAAGGATAAAAAACTAAAAAGTAATTTAAGGGATTATTTTACCTAGAGAGAAGGTAGAAACCTTAGTTGAATAATCAAAATATAAACAAATGACACGTGTACTTTATTGTCCAGAACTAACTGCTTACCATTTTGAAGTCACCTTTCTCTGGTAACTAGCTGTGTCAATTAAGAATGGGCATGACGCCCTGCCCGGTATGGCTCAGTTGGTTGGAGCCTTGCCCCATATATCCAAAGGTCTCAGGTTCAGTTCCCAGTAGGGCACATACCCGTTTTTGGTTTGATCCCCAGTCTGAGTACATGTGGGAGGCAGCTGATCCATATTCCTCTATCACATCAATGTCTCTCTCTCTCTCTCTTTCTCTCTCTCTCAAATCAATAAAAGTATGTACTCAGGTGAGTATTAAAAAATATCTTAAAAAAAGAAAAAAGGCCGAGACCGGTTTGGCTCAGTGGATAGAGCGTCGGCCTGCGGACTGAAGGGTCCCGGGTTCGATTCCGGTCGGGGGCATGTACCTTGGTTGCGGGCGCATCCCCAGTGGGGGGTGTGCAGGAGGCAGCTGATCGATGTTTCTCTCTCATCGATGTTTCTGGCTCTCTGTCCCTCTCCCTTCCACTCTGTGAAATATCAATAAAATATATTAAAAAAAAAAAGAAAAAAGAAAAAAAAAAGAAAAAGAAAAAAGGAATGAGCCTAGACAGTGTGGTTCAGGTTTGAGTGTCACAATATGATTCCTAGTCAGGGTTCATGCTCAGGTTTTGGGCTTAATCCCTAGTAAGGGGTGTGCAGGAGGCAGCCGATCAGTTATTCTCTCTTATCATTGATGTTTCTATCTCTGTCTCCCTTTCCCTTCCTTTCTGAAATCAATGAAAAATATATTTTAAAAAAGAATGGGCATGACATCATTTTCCTGCATTTCAATTTTTTAACATTCTCAGAAAACTCATTTATTTATGTTAAAAGGGTAAAGACATTTTGAGCACAAACTGCCTGCTATTTAATGCTCCTGGGAAGAACATATTGATTCGCAAATAATTTGGAAACCACAAGACTGTAACAAAATTTCCCATACAAAGGTTGGATGCATGATTAATTGACCTTAGTATTTGACATAGGTAACATGCAACTAAGTGCTAGGGGATCAGGGGGGAAGGAGAATGAGAATAGAATGGGAGCATATTTTCAGTAAACGATTTAAGAGAGGTCAGTGGACCTATATGGAGAGTAACATTATGGTTTTTGAAGTTCATTTTATTTCACATACTTTTTTTATTTTTCTTCTTTTTAAAGGCCAATGTAAATTAGCCCATTCTGTTGACTTACTTTCCATTTTATCTTTTTCTTTATTTTAGTAAAAGAGTGTGATTTTTTTTTCAGGGAAAATTATTTTTTAAAAAAATATATATTTTATTGATTTTTTACAGAGAGGAAGGGAGAGGGATAGAGAGCTAGAAACATTGATGAGAGAGAAACATCGATCAGCTGCCTCCTGCACACCTCCCACTGGGGATGTGCCCGCAACCAAGGTACATGCCCTTGACCAGAATCGAACCTGGGACCCTTCAGTCCGCAGGCCGACACTCTATCCACTGAACCAAACCGGCTAGGGCTCAGGGAAAATTCTTGATGGAAAACTTGTCTTTCCTTAACCAGAATTTAAATTTTAGGAAAAATCAATTTTCAAGTTCATTTATGAAGAAACATAAATTATTGTTCTCAAAATTCATAGAGTCCTCAGTGAATTTGGCCATTCAATGAATTTATGTAAATAAAAAAATCAATATTTTAATTTAGAATAATTTCAATATATATCTGTGTTCCTTAGAAATCCAAAGATCTAAACTGTATAGCTTACTTAAACTTTGCCAAGGTCAACAAAGTTGTTTTTTTTTCTCAATTAAGTTGAAAGAACTTGGGGGAAAAAGGTAAAAGAATAGCATTGGGGAGATTAATGGGATGTGGAGATTTAATTGCTTTATTTCTAAAGATATGCATTTTCTCTCATAATATTTTGAGTATTCTCTGACTTATGTAGGCATTCATATGCTTTGGACTTATAGAAATTATATATAAAATCCAACTTGGATCAAAACAATTTGTCCAAGAAAATATTTTATTTTCCCAGGGCATGCTACATGGAAGATTGCTTACTGTCATGAAACCTAGTGCCCAGCACAGACTTTGAACTGATAGCAGTATCAGCCTGTTGACTGAGTAACAGAACAGTTTTTTAATAGTCATGCTCTATAGAGCAAGATAAAGCTTTATGATGCCTCTGCAGAATAAACCATAGAGTTTGGAAACCTTGATTTTCAGACACATGGTATTCAGTTTTCTTCTCATCTTTGATTTCTAGGTCAGATTCCCAACATACCTTCTAGGCATTGGTGCCCAGAGTTTCCACAAACACCTAAGGAGAGAAGTGAGGTGGGAGGAATAGTAGGGTAAATGAAGGTAGCAGCATAGAAAAGAACTCTCACTGGGCCTCATGGCAAGTGAACAATGGGGATGCTCCAAGGCTAGAGTCCAGAGCAAGGTTTAAGCAGGGGCATAAAAAGGCAACTTTCCTCTGTCTTTGCCCATTGTGTTTCAGATGCTGAGCTAGATGCTCCTGAAAAATTCTTATGTAATCTGCATACCAACATCGAGGAGCAGTTTTTGACACTGCCATTTTACAGAACAGAAAATTGAGATAGAAATTCTAATTCACTCATGAGCACAAAGTATTTCAGCAGAAGAGCCAAACCTTAGGCCTGATATGCCAAACTCAGGAAAGTCTATAAAAAGCCTAGCAGTGTGTATGGGGATGTGACTGGGTGTGTGTGTGGGAGAGGAGAAAGAGAGAGAGAGAGAGAGAGAGAGAGAGAGAGAGAGAGAGAGAGAGAGAGAGAGAGAGAGAGAGGGGGGGGAAATAATGACTGAAGAATACCAATTGGAGAGAAAAGAAATGATCCTGGAACACCCAAGACCCTCCAGGAGTAATGGCGATAACTAGTTTGGGGCTTGCACAATAGAGGCAGTAAGACAGATTGGTGGAATGAAAACCCACTGAAAATTCTATAGCAAACAGCTAAGGGGCAAGCAGGCACTTCCAGTAGCTCCTGGGCCAAAGGCCTATAACAGAGATCAACAATCAAAAATCATATATTCATGGACTCCTATTATGTAGTGGTTCAAGGACAAATACCTTCATTGAATTTTCACTTTGATAATCGGTAAATTTTTTATGCACTGGCCCTTCACAGGCAGATCACTACAGTGGCTGTAAGCATGGAACATGCAAGCCAAAGGTAACTCACTCATAACTTCTTTTAAGAAATTCTTTGAGTACTTGCTGCATAATATTTTGGAGCTTACAGATATTAGGAAATGAGAAGAAACAATACTAGGCAAGAGAACAATTTAATTGCTTTGGTGGAGGAGATATCAAGTGCAATGGGAGTGCAGTGGAAAGCAGGTGTAAGCTTTACCCCCATGGCCAGTGGAGACCCTGGTCCATCTCAGGTCATCTATTGCACCAAGCTCTTCTTAGACCCCTCTCTTCCTCCCTCGCTATACTTCGGCCACACTGCCCTTTCTGTGGGTCAACACATCAAGCTCATTTTTACCTTGGGACTTTGCACCACCTCTTCTCTCCATCTAGAACATACCCTCCTTCAATAGTCACAGGTCATTTCATCCAAAAGTCATTCCAGATGACCATATTTAAGGTAACCTCCTCCTCCTACCCTCCGTCTTTATTACATCTCTATGACACTTACCACTGTTTCACATAATGCCATTTATTTTTGTGTCCATGGTTATTTTCTTGGGCTTCTCATCCTTCCCTCCCCCAAACACGTGTACACACACTTCTACTAGTATATAAGTGCTATAAAGGAAGGGATTTGGGTTATTGCTGTATCTAGTCTCCATTCCTGGCTTAGCAAAGTCTCCAGGCAATAAACATGCATTGAATGAGTGAGAGAGGGAGAAAGTGAAGAAGGGAGGAAGGAAGGAAGGAGAAGGGAAGAAAGGTTTCACTGAAGAGAGCTGAGAGGTGTTAGTGGTGTATCTTTGAATAAGACAAGCAAAGCTGGGTGAGGTATGCCATATATAATAAATGCCAGTGATATAATGATGGACATGAAGTTGAAGAGGAGAAGGTACCACTGCCTGAGATGGTAGGGAAATGTAGGAAGAGAGGAAAGAGGTGATTTCAAAAGATTGTTATGAGTCAACAATGCAGTGAACATCGAAAGGGCATTCTAGGCTCAGGCATAGTCTAGGTTATCACTCCTTAACTCTTAAGTAAATAAAGCATTATAGAATAGGTGACTTTGAGTAACAAATGACCAATTTAAAGTCAATGCTTCGGTGACTGCACCAAGGCTTACATAAACAGTGCATGTCCTGTTTTCTAATTAGGAGAGGGGTAACTTGTCCTGTATACATTGAATTGTCACCTGAGAGGTCAGCGTATCACAAATGAAGCTGTTTTGAAACCTGGGCTAATTTTCAGAGCACACCTTTCTATTGTTTTGTAAATTCTTATGTATAATCAGCATGTATACCATGACACAGAACAAACTCACATGGTTTCAAAATGTGAACAGTTTATGACCCCTTTCACAATCTTCAGAATGTCCCCCAAAATGTTTACACACTTTAACAGCTGATAGCTCATTGATGTTTCTTTCTTTTAGCCCTAACCCACTGGAATTAATAATTATTCAAAGTGTGCATACATTTTTGGGACACCCTGCATATAATGGCAGTTGCTGGTCTCTCTGTTCTTTTATTCTAGTTGGTTGCTCTTTCCAAAAAAATTCTACCAGCTCCACCAAAAAATATTGATTGTTTCCACTCTAAAATTTTTTTCTGTTCTTTCCTTTGTGAAGATCTCCAGGTAGCAACTTGAAGCATTTCACTGATTTAAGATTATGTCAAATTGTAAAAAGACAGAAATGCCTTCTAAGTGTCACACTCTACCATGGTCACTTTGGGGAAGAGGAATATCCATTTTTTAATTTGATCTTAGGAGCATGTTTGGTATATGTAATTCACTTCAGTTTTCCTCAAGTCATCTACATATCAGATTTATAAGGGACCTCCACCAGTGGGATATTTCAACATGATATACGGAAAGGATGTTTTACACATGCTGGAGTGTGATGTGAGGTGAGGCTATGCATCAAGCTGAGGTCACACTGGAGTTGACGCTTATTTGGAGAGAATTCATCTTCACATCTTTCTATTTAATACCTGTGTAATACCTCCAAAATCAAAACACATGTGTAAACAGGACGTTGTTAGCTTTCAAAGCTAGACCCAGTTATTAGGTCTTCAAAATACTTTTCATAATTTCTTTTCTGGGTGAAATATAACTATCTTGTCTTCTTGCTATAATAAGAAATCATCTCATAATACGAGGAGATCTTATATTTATCAACATCTGAAAGGATTTCACAGGAAATGAAAAAGCTGCATTTCTTTGGGGTGTGGACAAGAGACTCATGAAGAAGACACCTGCATCTCCTAACACAGATTCATTACTCAAAACTGACATGTGACAAAGTTCTGAGGTGTCAATAATCTTGATCGTCCTGTGTGGTTAGATTTCATGATCATCAGGTGTCAATCATGTTTTCCTCTTGAGGTAACCTGAGTTTAATTTGACCTTGAAAACAATAAAGGAAAGGGGATTTTGATAAAAGTCTTCATAGGCAAAGTTTATCCAAGTGGCCACTTATACTGAAAGACATAGAAGAAAGGGAGCTGAAGAAGATGCTGGTAGTAACAGTAATAATAACTCAGAACTTGTCATGCTATAATACTACAGCATGTTATACTATTTTGCAATTGACAAAAAAATTACATACATTGTTTACTTTAATATTTCCATTAACACTGTGTGTGAGTTTTTAAATATTCATATTACTCCCATTTTATTTATCAAAACATTGATGCCAAAATAAATGAACAACAGACAGCAATAGACTCAGGTCTCTGATCTCCAACCCCAAGTTCATTCCATTGTTCCTTCGAGAATGAACAAAGAACAGTTATATAAGCTAGAAGCAGAGGCAAAGAAAAACTTAAAACTCCGAAACTTTACCATCTCCAGTCTGGATGTTTATTCTTTCCTTAGTTAGAATGACTTCAGGGGATATAAATCGCTGGAGTTAATTTTTTAAATCCAAGGATTATTATTCCATATGTGCAAGAGAAAATTCTCCAAGTTTGAGTGTCTCACTCAAAGGCTACAACTCAAGAAGAAAATAGGGAGGCTGACTTGATCCTTTTGGTATTTTGTGCCTATTACACACTTTTCCTAGCCTCAAATTGAACAAATTGATTTTAGGTCCCATTGCATTCCATTGTTTTTGTGTGTTTTTTTAAAATATATTTTTTATTGATTTCAGAAAGGAAGGAAAATGGAAAGAGACATAGAAACATCAATGATGATATAGAATCATTGATTGGCTGCCTCTTACACACACCACACTGGGGATTGAGCCCACAAATAGACCATGTGCTCTGATCGGGAATCCAACTGTGACCTCCTGGTTCATAGGTTGGTGCTCGGCCACGGAGCCACACCAGCCAAGCTGCATGCCATTGTTTTTTTCTCTTAAAGTCAGCAGAGTGATTCCTAATTTTAATATGTGTTGTTCATTAGGGAAGTCATAATGAAGAGAGGGTGTTGTTCTATCTACAACATATTGAGTTAAAGAGTTCACAAGTCAATTTGAGCAGTTCATTTCCAGGGCCCCTTCCAGCTCTCAGTTCCTAAGTAGTGAATTATGCCAATACATTTGGGAGAGGGGATTTTTTTTAAATATTTAGTGAATTTATTGCGGTGGCGTTGGTTAATAAAATTATATAGGTTTCAGGTGTACAATTCTATACTACATCAGCAGTATATTGTATTGTGTGTTCACCACCCAAACTCAAGTCTACTTCCATCACCATCTATTCCCCCTTCAACCTCTTCAACCTCCCCCACCTCCTTTTTCCTCTGGTAATCACCATACTCTTGTCAGTGTCTAAGAGTTTTGGGTGGTGGTGGTGGTTGTTTTTTTGCTTAATCCCATCATCTTTTTTACTCAGCCCCCAACACCCTCCCCTCTAACAGCTGTCAGACTGTTTACTATATCTAAGTCTATTTCTATTTTGTTTATTTTGTTCATTAGAGTCCACATATAAGTGAAATCATATGGTATCTGTCTTTCTCTGACTGGTTTATTTCACTTAGCATACTACTTCCCAGGTCAATCCATGTTGTTGCAAAAGGTAAGATTTCCTTCTTTTTTATGGCCAAGTAACATTCCATTGTGTAACTGTATCACAGCTTTTAATCTATTCATCTACTAATGGGCATGTGGGCTGCTTCCAAATCTTTGCTATCTATAATAATAAAAGCATAATATGCTAATTAGACCGGATGTTCTTCTGGACAACCTTCCAGATGAAGCTGGGGCTGCAAAGGATCCCCGGGTACCAGAGGGAATCTGGTGCCAGCAGCTGGGGGAAGGAAGGCCTACTCTTGCACAAATTTCCTGCATCTGGCCTCTAGTTGTAAATAATGAACATAGGGGTATATATATTCTTTCCAGTCAGTGTTTCATGTTTCTTCAGATATATTCCCAGAAGTGGGACCAGTGGGTCATAAGGCAGTTTCATTTTCAATTTTTTAAAGAAACTTCATACTGTTTTCCACAATGGCTGCATCAGTCTGCATTCCCACCAACAGTGCATGAGGGTTCCCCTTTCTCCACATCCTCATCAACACTTGTTTGTTGATTTATTGATGATAGTCACTCTGACAGGTGTGAGGCAATAGCTCATTGTGGTTTTAATTTGCATTTCTCTAATGATTAGTAACATTGAGCAACTTTTCATGTGTGTTGGTAATCTGTATGTTCTCTTTGGAGAAGCATCTCTTCAGGTCTTTTGTCCATTTTTAATTGGATTATTTTGGTGTTGAGTTTTATAAGTTCTTTATAAATTTTGAAAATTAGCCCCTTATCAGATGATCATTGGCTAATATGTTCTCCCATTCAATGGGTTGTCTTTTCATTTTGTTGATGGTTTCCTTTG
The DNA here is from genome assembly GCF_963455305.1 of Plecotus auritus. Taxonomy (NCBI): domain Eukaryota; kingdom Metazoa; phylum Chordata; class Mammalia; order Chiroptera; family Vespertilionidae; genus Plecotus; species Plecotus auritus. The sequence goes on along the minus strand of NC_137771.1, from coordinate 86,783,742 downwards.
AGTATGGTATTTTTTAAAATGAGATAAAATTACTGGAAAGGTAATAGGCTGTAATTATTTACGGGGGTTCATTAGGGACTTTCATTTTTGTATTCAAAACATTGAAGCTAAAGAAAAATGTAACCATGTGCCTTAGTTTAATAATTTGTATTGGTAAAGTAATTGGAGAAAGATTTTGAGCACATTAATATATTTCCATAATTGTCTAGAAGGGAGAGTCTACAAAGAAGCAGTACAAAGGAATCTAGGGAAAACACAACCTTTTTTTGCAATAAAGCTCAATTGTGCAAGCAAATTAGTGAGGTGGTCAATAGGACCACAGTGCTGATGGTCTGGTCAGCAGTGTTGGCACCACATGCCCCCTTGGACAGATATTGATAGACTTCACCTACCCAACCAAGTATGACTTGGGCATCCCATTCTCATAAAGAATGTAGCAAGGGAGCATGAGTTCAGGCAGGGACCACAAAAATAATTATAGGGGTTCACATGGAAGAATAAAAATAAAAAAGAACAGACTATCCTCACTGCTTGGCTGACAGCTATGTCAGGCATGGATGACAGGAGGAGGAATTAATTGCAAAGAAGGAGCTAAGAAGTCTGTAGAAGTTTAGGAAGGAAGTGTTTAGCTGAATCTTAGAATTTTAAAGCTGTAAGTCATGTTAGAGATCATTTGGAGATTTGGGTGGAATTAATGAGGCTAAATTAAGCTGGAGAAACTTGAGATAAAAGCAAGAAAAACCTTCTGCAAATAAGAATCTATACTAATAAAAGGGTAATATTCTAATTAGACCGGATAGACTGGATGTCTTCTAGACATCATTCTGGACGTCCTTCCTGACAAAGCCGGTTTGGCCCAGGCCCAGAAGCTGCCTGCAGTCCCGGGTGCCAGCCCGGATGCCTAGGGCCAGCCGGAGGGAGGGAAGCCCATGATCTGGGTGCCAGAGGGAAGCCGGTGCCAGCAGCCGGGGGAAGGAAGGCCTACTATTGCATGAATTTTCATGCATCGAGCCTCTAGTTACTTAATAAAGCTTTATTGAGAAAAGTAGAAACTCTGCCTTAGTTCTTCCCTAATATATTCCAAGAATATGACATCCTTTTCCATCATGTAAGTCAATGCTTTTATTTATATTAATCAAGAATTGAGACTGAGAGATGACTTAATAAACTGTTTTCAGATCCAGTCTTTTGATATACACTTCAGCATTACTTACCCAATATTGGTAGCCTCATTTGATTCAAATTTGTGGAATTGCATAGAGAAAATATAATTTCTAAGTTCTGGTGTAATAATTAATTTCACACAGCCCTTTAAATTTATATACTCATTAAATCATAGGGAAATGAGGTATATATAATCTTATATAATTAAAGTAAAACTTATATAGCCAGTTAATATCAAGATAATGAGTAGATACTTTTTCTTATGTTCTATTTCAAGCTTAGGTTATTTCTTAGAGAAAACAAATATTTTTAGTTTTTATTAGTTTGTAGTCCTCATTCAAAATTTATGATAATATAAAAGAACAATTGGATACAAAAAGGTACACACAAAATAAATCATTTTTATGTACTGTCAAATGGAGAGTGTAACTAGGTGAAAATAGAAGCTAAACACGAAGCAAATTTTAAAAAACAAAAGTGATGTTTATATAAGCATCAAAACAGGAGCCACTTTAGAGATGAGCTGCCTAATGCAAGTAATTCTAAGAAATTTGGAAAACATTTACTTTATTTCACTGAGTCTAAATGCCATCAATTGTGGGATGCACCATTATTTTATCTGACAGACACACAAAAAAGAAAACCAATTAAACCATGACACATGCTTTCTTATCTCATTAGTTAAAAGATGCACAGTGCTTTCTTAAATGTTATTTTTTAAATATGCATAGCAGAATTGAGCAATATGGTGTCTTAAGCCTAGACATATAGGAATTGATTACCTCTAAACTCAATGTTGACAATCTTCCCAGTGGAAAGCCCTTGATATCCAACATCCTATCTTTTCATTCTGAAAGAAGAAATTTTTTAAATGACCACAAATTTGGGGCTTTGTCTTTTTTTTATTTTAAAGAAAATAAATTCAATTTAAGCCTGCTTTTGGATAGCAAGAGTGGCAAAATAAAAACCTTATGTGAAGATAGCTTATATATGTGGCTTTTTAGGGTGGAGGAGACACGTTCCATAACATGATGATGCTGAGCATACAGGTTAAAGTATCAGTCCGCCCTTTCACAGCCTGTGTATTCAATTGTGATCTGTTGACAAGCTGTGCTGTCTCATCTGAGCTCTGCTGGAGTGCTCTTCTGTTTGGCCCCATTATTTTATCGCTTCTCTGTGTGTTCTCTTATTTGAAAGTGTGTGTCAACACTGCTGCACTCAGTAATTCACACAACTCCAGTGCCTTTGAGCCAAGCGTGGAAGCTAATTAGGACCTAAGCCCTGAGAGGAGGCCTGGCCGGATTTAGAGCTGTGATCTAGCTTTTCTGTTTCTCCCTTTCCACCCTTCACACTTGCATCCCTAACTCTGACCAGGCCCACCACCCTTCACAGGGAAGGGGAAGGAGGAGGCAAATTAGGGGAGAGTGGACTGGAACACATTCTCCAGCAGGCTGGGCATCGCGACCTAAAGGAAAAAGATGAAATTAAAGATCAAAATACATGTGAACCATGCCATCCTCAGGCAGCAACACCATGAACTAGAAGATGTGCACTCTTAAAGTGTAAAATGTGTTTTAGTAAATAGGAAAAAGAAAAACACTCCTATCTATGCATAATAAAAAATGCTAAGAGTATCCGGAGTGCAACCATGTTCTTTTTTAAATTCCTCTAAATTGCGCTCTGATTCAGAACGTCTCAGCTTTGGTACTGTGGGCATTTGGACTGGGTCTTTGTTGGAGGGAGACAGGCTGTCCTGTTTATTGTAGGATGTTTAGCAACATCACTTTCTTTTACACTAGATGCCAGTAGCACCTCTTCCCCAATTGTGACAAGCAGAAATATCTCCAGGTAATGATAAATGTCCCCTGGGAGGCAAAATTGCCCCTCCCCCTACTTCTCCCTCCCACTCCACTCCATTTGAGAAACTCTGCTCTAATTTCTTCAGAAAGAAAAGCTCCAGGGATTGGAGCGAAATCCCAAATAATAACAATTTATCAATTGCTCACCTACAAAGGGCTGAAAAGAGTTTCTTATTCTACAATTGGCCAATACTATGCAGAGAGAAAATGCCAGATTAGAACTGTTTTATACTATTAGTCTGACCTTGGCATAGCAGCATATGTTTTTGATTTTACTTTATCATAAAGACATGATCAACACCACCCAGAAAACATTGCCTAGAACTGTCTTGTGCCTACTGTTCTTCTTTTACTTTTTTAGTTTAAAACTAAGTACATGCCATTGAATTACAGGCCAATTGAATTATCTGATGATCCTCATGTTTAGGTCAAAGGAAACAAGTCTGCGTTATGTCCAGTGACCTCTAGGAAGCCCTTTCAAGGATTGACATGTTTAAAGAAACGTATTTTAAAATCTTTTGTGCCATGAATTTTTCCAGGCTCTTCCCATGAGCTGTATCTTGCTTGTAATGGCATAGGATGTGATAGCCTAAGGAATGATGGAGCATTATGCATGGGTTTAACTACCTAAAGTAAGGTTTGAGGCACAGGAAATGGAGTTGGGGACCAAGACAAGTTAAAAGAGGAAGTTTATTCTGCACTAATGAGGGAGATTCATTATGAAAGAGGGTAGAAAAACCAGGATTAGAGGAGAAGGAGGACCCAGCCTGGCTGTCTCACAGGGGAGAACAGCAACACGTGCAGAGGTGAACACACGTTTGAGGGGAGGAACGGGAAGGGGTGGGGCCCAAGGAGGAATAAGAAGGGGTGGGACCCAAGAAGGAATGGGAAGGGGTGGGACCCAGGGCACTCAGCACGCGCTGATTGGTGGTTCAATGTCTCAGGGATGTCCCAGCCGCAGACGCAGGTTACATCATACTCTGCCCACCAGTTTGGGGTAGGGAGGATCTATCATTCCAGGTTTTTGGTGATATTAAAAAAAATTGAGAGTCTGGGCAAGGTCAGGGGATGAAGGTCCATTTTCTGTAGCTACTTCCTGCTGAGAGGGGGCATCGTCAGGGTTGTCTACCTGGGATTTCAAGGATTCTGGTGACATAGGTGTCTCTAGGTTCTGAATTCAAGGCCAGATAGATCTCTCCCACCTTCTGGTTGGTGAACGCCTGCATTCTGTTCTGCAAAAAACTAGTGAAACAGCATATGAGACAGGGGCCAAAGAGCAAAATTAAAGGAATAGATACCAGTGGGCCTAATGATGGGAGGAGCCATGGGGTAAGTGAGCAAAAAACAGGGAGTGTTTTCCATGTTGGACGAGGGGTGCAGCAGAATGATTTCCCCAAGGGACTGGTTGGTAAAGTCTCGAGAGTGATCCTGTTGAGTCACTTGGGAGGTAAAAGCTGGTCCTGAGGCTGCCACAACATCACTTCTCTGGTTTTGCTGCTTTTCTGGGCCTGGAGCTGAAATACAACCTGGGGGTAAGGTTCTTGAAGAGGACTAAGTCCCCCGGCTGGAGGGCTGGTCCTCGGGAGCCTTGGTTGGCTGGTTCTGGCCTGGGCAGAAACCTGTCAGCGTGTTCCTGGAGCAGTTGCCTGAGTAAGGGCAGGTATGGAAGATAAGTAGCCAGGAGAGGAGGGTCAGTAGGGAGACGACGGTTGAGCAAGAAGGGTCTCCCATATAGGAGTTCAAAAGGGCTTAAGAAGGTGGGACTCCTTGGTGTAGCCCAGATTCCGGTCAGGGCCATGGGCAGGAAGTACGGCCAGGAGCTGCGAATTCCTAGAGAGAGTTTAGTTAGATGGTCTTTAAGGAGGCTGTTGATCCTCTCGATCTTACCCGATGATTGTGAGTGGTAGGGTATGTGCAGTTTAGTTAAGTCAGGATTAGAGAGAGGAAAATCTGAGAGTCCCGCCCGAGGTTGAGTGAGGGCCTCGATGACCTCGGGGCAGGAGTACATTGCCACAGGTTGGGTGGAGGCAGCAGGAAGGAGAGTGGCCAGGTTCAGGGCTGGGGACTGAGTTAGGGAGATGTCAGGACTCTTGAGGAACAGGAGATGGAGTTCCTGCATGCGAGAGGGGGCAAGGAGAGATAAGGATTGGTGGGACAGAAGATCCTGTAACCTATGGGTGGAGAAGACCTGTAAGGGTTGCTGGAGGCAGATATTCTGGGCCTCCTTGGTGAGGGCGGTGGCTGCAGCCAGAGCCCGGAGGCAGGGCTGCTGTCCCCGAACCATGGGATCAAGCTCTCTGGACAGGTAGGCTACGGGGGTTAAGGCTGGCCCTAGAGGCTGGGTGAGGACCCCCATAGCTATTCCCTGTCTTTCATTAGTAAATAGTTGGAAAGGCCTAGAGATGTCCGGGAGAGAGAGAAAGATGCCAAAGGGTATCCTGGAGCTTAGAAAAAGCCTGTCGAACAAGGGAGGGTGAGGAGAGGGGGCCTACTGGTGTTTCTTTAATGGCCTGGTATAGGGGCTTAGCTAGGAGAGCAAAGTTTGGGACCCAATGGCAGACGAATCCCACCAGCCCTAGAAAGGACAAGATCTGTTCCGCAGAGGTGAGAGGCTGTAGGTCTCATATTGCTTGTGCTCGGTCAACTGTCAGTCCTTGGGAATTGGGCACCAGACAGATCCCCAAGTAAGTGACGGTGGGGGCCGACAGTTGCGCCTTGGCAGGGGACACACAGTATCCTTTGTCCCCTAGAAAGTTGAGGAGGCCAGCTGTATGCCTCTGAGACATGTCCAGGGAGGGGCTGCAGAGAAGGAGATCATCTACATACTGGAGAAGAGTGCTGGGTTCTACCGAGCATTGTCTGAGGTCTCTGGGTAAGGCCTGGCCAAACAGATGAGGACTGTCTCTGAACCCCTTGGGCAGGACCATCCAGGTGAGTTGGCGGGATACCTGCTCACCCAATTCTTGTCAACAGTTAACTTTAGAACTTCTTTCTTTCTTTCTTTCTTCCTTCCTTCCTTCCTTCCTTCCTTTCTTTCTTTCTTTCTTTCTTTCTTTCTTTCTTTCTTTCTTTCTTTCTTTCTTTTTTCTTCCTTTCTTTCAACATACCTTCCATTAAATATTCCTAAGCATGTCTAGCAATTAATGTTTCAGTATTGTATGCTATTTAAAATATTTAGAAAAGGCAGGGGGAGGAGGGAGCAGGCCCTGCAGCCTGTTTCCAGGCCTCTGACCACTTGAATTTTAAAACTGCCACTTTTTTCCTAGAGATAAAGATCTAAGTTTCTGATAAGCCTGTACCAGCAAGAAAGTTGTTCTTTAGGAAGGGTGGAGTGGGGGAGGGGGCGGGGTGAGAAGGCGCTGAGGCCAGAGCAGTTTTCAGAGCATTAAAGGGTGATTTGCTGTCAATACACATGACCGAGATTGTGGAAAAGAAAAGTGACCCTGAAAAGGAGGGCAGGACAGAGAAGGTAGCCCCTGTATCAACCAGGAAGGAGACCGGCTTACCCACTACCTTGAGCATTACCCTGGGCTCGGCGAGGGTGATGGGGGTTGTCGAGTCCGGGCATCTTCAGTCTTCAGCCAGTCTTCAGTCATGGCCAGCGGCGGGTCATGACCTGGAAGGGCGGCCCCTCTACACTGAGACACAGAGGGCCCATCACTTTTCCAGAGGTAGTCATTTTTCCAGTGGCCGCTTTGACCGCATGCCAGGCACGGCTTGGTTGGAGCCCGGGGCCAGAGGCACTGCTTTGCCCAGTGGCCTTCATTTCCACACTTGAAGCATCCTTCAGGTGGCGTTCGTCCTCTCGTTGCACCCCCTTGGGACCGTGCGTGGCTGCCGTCGGCATCAGAGCTGTAACCAAGGCTTGGGTTTGCAGGTTCACCTTCTGTCAAAGGCAGTCTTCCTGATTCAACTCTACCTGCTCCTCATGGGCATTAAAAACCTTAAAGGCCGTATTCACTAGGTCTCGGACCTGGGTCTGAGAAGGCGTTAGGGGAGGGGGTGGTGGAGCAGGTGGCAGGCAGTGGGCTGGAGGAGGAGGAGGAGCACGGTGGCAGGTGGCCACACCAGGCCGGGCCTGCGGGGGTGGGCTGTGGGAGGTCTCAGTAACTTTATTCAAAGAAAGGGGTTGGACCTTGCTGTTTCAAGATGGCTGCCCCCATGGGAATGGCAAGCCATGTGGCCAGAGATGGGTGGGCCTTGCTGTTTCAAGATGGCAGCCCCCATGGGAGCCACAAGCCATGTGGCCAACATGGCGGCTTCTCACAATACACAAGGGAAGAGCAAACCAAAATTTCTACAGACAAACAGAAATCTTACTTAGCTGTTTGGAGCGTCTGGCGGGGCAGCGGGAGGGCGATGGGTGGGCGGCTCTCGAACTGCGCGGCAGCCTCTGCTCGGCTTGTGGCCTGAGGCAGCAACAGTGGCTCCCGCAGCGGCATCCGCCATCCAGGAAAGGGGCAGCCATGGCAAAGAAGGAGGAGGAGGGAGACAGGAAGCAGAAGGCAGGGTGGCGGGAGCGGGAGAGCTGGAGATGAAAGATCGACTGGGTTGAAAGAGTCATAAGACAGAGAAAGGGGCTGAGGACCGGTTTGAGGGGGTGAAGAAGACTTTGTGAGGAGGATCTGATGCGTGGAACATGAGTAAAGCGAGGGACGGGAGTGAAGGGCCACTTCCCAGTTTGCCAGCAGAAATTACTGAGGTCAGTGAGGATGTTAAAATCAAAAGTCCCATTTTCGGGCCATCTGGACCCATTCCAATTCATACTGAAGCTATGCCACGTTACAGAAGTAAATGAGGCATTTAGGACGCAGATCCTGGGACAGACCTAGCTTAGCCAGATTGGTGAGGAGACACCCTACAGGTGTGCTAGGATTCGGTTTAGATTTTTTTGTTACCCATGTCTAATACCTGGGGTCAGTAGCCAGGGCTAAAGGACCAGTGTCCCAGTCATTCAGCCAAGGCTACGGACGGAGAGACCAGAGAGACAGCAGGGACGTCTCCGCTGCCTCCCCAGGTTCAGAACCCCTTCTGAAGGGGCCCAGAGGGCTATGCCCAGAAGGCAATCTCTGATGTGGGCCACGGCTTACGGACAGAGATGCCGGAAAAACGACCGCCAGGAATCAGCACAGGCTGGGACTGACCACTGACTCTGCCGAGCTGGGGGGAGAGGCAGGAAGATCTTGAGCCACGAGGAGAGGGGGGCATCCCGGACCGTCAATGGTCAGATGGAATGCTCGCCCATCCTGGGTTCTCGGCACCAAATGTAAGGTTCGAGGTGCAGGAAACGGAGTTGGGGACCAAGACAAGTTAAAAGAGGAAGTTTATTCCGCACTAACGAGGGAGATTCATTATGAAAGAGGGTAGAAAAACCAGGATTAGAGGAGAAGAAGGACCCAGCCGGGCTGTCTAGCAAGGAGAACAGCAACACATGCAGAGGTGAACACACCTTTTGAGGGGAGGAATGGGAAGTGGTGGGGCCCAGGGAGGAATGGGAAGGGATGGGGCCCAGGGCACTCGTCACACGCTGATTGGTGGTTCAATGTCTTGGGAATGTCCCAGCCACAGATGCAGGTTATGTCATACTCTGCCCACCAGTTGGGGGAAGGGAGGATCTACCACCTAAAAAGAAAAAATTCACTAAAATCAGATTTATTTGAAAGAAGATAATTAGCCCCTTTACAAAATGAATTTACTGTATTAAAATAATTTATTGTCATAATTTTATTAAGATTATTTTAGTCAAATTCATAGCAGACATTGATTAAATATACTATTATCCTATATGTATGAAAATAAATATTTCTAAAAATGGACAATAATTCATCTATAGAAATGTACTCAAAAATTTTATCCTAATTTACATAGTTATCACTAAAAATGTATACAGTGACAGCAATCACAACTTTAAAATCTCCTCTTACCCTCAAAATATATATTGCAAAAGAATTTTCCCTTTTGGTTATATGTGAGTTGTTTGAGATTTGGCTTTTTAACATTTTCTTTTTGGTAAAGTTTGGGGCAAAAATCTATCAAGCTGCCTTGTTAAGTCAGAAAATTTTCTCTCTAAGGAAATGACTCATATGTGCTCTTGAAAATATCACACTTGGAATCCATCAATTAACACATTGTATGGAATTTATTTAACAATGCATTTTTAGGTGTCAAACTCTTCAAGATTTTTTTTTTAAGAAATCTCTTTTTAAACAATCTGGTTTACTGGAGGTCATAGTGCCTCAAATATTTCACTTTTCTAGAAGTGTGAATATTTGTGTCACTTTAATTGTGGCTCCCATTCTCTGCCTCAAACAATCTTCATCAGCCCTCAGCAACCTCCATGTACTCATCTCCTGTTCATACCTGTGGGAGTACTCACTGCTCTATCCTGCCGACTGGACCAAGTGTGGGAGCACTTGCTCCTCGAACCCACACATACTTCTGAATCCTGCTCACAGCACTAATTGTCAGAGCAAGTTCCTCCTGGAGCCCTGCTCGCTGTACTAACTGTTATGAACTCAGTTCCTCCTTTACCCTGCTCTACCATGCCAACGTTTGGGTCCCAGCTCCTCTGCCAGGAGCTGGACCTTCTTGGAAGCTGAGTGGTAGGTAGATGGAGAAGCCATAAGCTGTAGGTGTATAAGAAAGTCTTTATTGTAGAAGCCAGTGGCCATGTAGCCATTGCTAATAAGGAGCCATTAGACAAAGCAGTTCTCCAAAGTAAATCCCTTACAGTAGGTAGTTCATACCAACTAGTTAACAAGTCACCTTTCCCACAAAGTAGCAGCAGCTTCTGTCCCTACAGCCATTATCTGAGCAGCCACACGCTCCCTCTGGACCCACAGCCTCATCTGAGCTCACCTAGCTCTCTAGCCTCAGTAACATACTTTAATACTACTTAGACAAAAGAGCCTTTCTCCCAATAGTGACCTCAGTCTTTTGGGTTATAGAAGGGCATGCTGGCACAGTGTGTTGTGAGATTGCTGCATCCTTGCACCTGTGTATAGTATCTTAGCCTTGAATACTTTGATTAAGATTTCCATGCTCAGAGTGGCCTTGGCCATCCAGCATACTTGGGCATGGTTCCCACAATACCTCAGTCCCCAACTCCTTCCCCACAATGCTCCTGGATGACACTCTCTGAAAAGACACTAAAGACTTACTAATTGTCAACTTGAATAGCCTCTTATTTGCTTCCTCAAATTTTTGGTAGCATATTCCATTGTTGATATAGTTCCATCAAGAAACTTCCATCCATTGGCTTCATAATTCTTTCTTCTCTTCTTCCTACTTTCCAAATCCCAATTTCCCACTCTCCTATACCTCCCTTCTAAATATATCTCAGTATTGTATATTTGGCCCAATTCTCTCTATATAGCTTCTTTGTTAGAAACCCTTTCATGTTCCAGGCTTAACTATCTGCCTCCAAAATATACCCCTTTTGAGTTTCCAATCTGCATTTTATAACTTAGGTAGGTCTCAATTTTCCACAGCTATATAACGAAGTCCACCGTCCTGTCACTTAAATATGTTCCTAGTCTCACGAGCACCATTGCCTTTGCCATCACCCAGACGTTAAATCTAGAAGAAAGCTTTACTTTCCCCCTTTCTCTCATGCCAACATTGCATCAGTTGCAAATCAGGTAGGAGGCACTTTTGTGATGGCTCTGATATTCCTTCCCTTTCTTTTCAGTCTCAGCATCCTAGTTGAGGTCTTATTTCCACTCTTAGAGAATAAGATCCTCTCTGATATTCTCCCTTTTAACTTGTCCCAAAAGCTGTTTCGAGAGCCTACCTCTTTATAAAGAATGACTTTCCCCCGAAATGACCATGCCTTTCTCATGCTCAGAAACCGTAAGTGGTCCCTCAGTTTGTTCAAGGCCTTGTACTTTTTGACCTTAACCTATCCTTACCTGCTAAGTTCCATGCTCTGGTTAACCAGACAATTCGTCATTCCCTGATTATATTCCAACTGTTTCATCACTGGGTTTTTCTACTTACACTGTGTGCCTCAAAGTGTTGTCCCAAAACCACAGCATCCAAGCATCCGAGAACTTGTTAGAAATCCAAATTCTCAAGACAACCTCACACTTGCTGAATCAGAAACTCTGAAGTTAAGGCCCAGCAATCTGTGCTTCCATAAGGTGATTCTGATGCAGACTAATGTTTTTGAACAGGAAATGCCTTTTCCTGTTTTCCCTGCTAAAAATTTTTTTTGAAAAATTCTTAAATATGACTTTTCTTCAGAGTGGTCTCTGATTCTCTGCTCTGCTCCCACAGCCTTCTCTTGTGTCTTTATTATATCACATGCAAAGTCCTGCCTGTGTCTCAGCTATATGCACATGTTGGATCTCCTCTGGTAGCTTTAAGCTCAAGGATAGGGAACATGTGTGTGTGTGTGTGTGTGTGTGTGTGTGTGTGTGTGTGTGTGTGTGTGTGTGTTTTACTTTGCTTTATACCTTGTCTTTGTATTTTGTTGTTCATTTTCTGTTTCTAAAAATAGATTTGAAAGGGATGAATATAACTAATTTGTGAGTGATGTAATTCATCAGAATCTGGAAGCTTAACAGGAAAAATGAAATAGCACTTAAAACTTGGCAGCATGGCTTTCATCTTCTAATAAAATAAATCCATTCTTTATTCTCACATGCTTATTCAATTATTAGAGGCCTGTTTGATACTGTGGTATTTACTTCTGAACATTTTGACTATCTAATCCCTGGAAAAAAAACTCTACCACACAGTAGTATCATAGAGATAGACAGCTGTGTTTTCTGAATATGCCTTATTTCATAGGAAACCCATGGCTACTGTGGCAGTTTGTCTGGAGACAAAGAAAAAAAAATTTCTTAATAGGAATGAAATTTAAATATTAAAACTAATATATTTAAATGCACTCAACTGTCTTACCTTACCTACATATGTGATTTGAACTCTAATTACCCCATTTTGTAATATTAATATTTATTGACTCATTTAGACTAGTATTCAGTTATAAGGCTTTATATAAGATAATATTCACTGACCCAATTTTCTCTGCTAGAGAGCAGAATATGTGGGGTAAGAGGGTGGAGAGCAGAAAAAAAAAGAAGGCAGGAGAGAGTAGGGTCTAGTTGTGTCACATGGGTGGTGGGAACCCAATCTACAATTTCAGAAGTAACCATAAACTGCTGAAAACCTTGCTTTAATTTCTTTTTGTTTATTTGCTATTGGATAGGTAATTAAAATAGTGGTTAGTTCACTCTTTTAGTAGTTGATCAGAAAGAATTCAAGGTAATGGTTTCTAAATTAGGAAAATTAAAGGGTCTGCTCTATATTTAACACTTCAGAGATGACACTTTCATCCTTAAGATGGGACACATGGGTCACACAACATCCCCACCTGACACATGAAGATACCCAGGCAAGGGGAAGTTAAGACACTTGTCCAAGGGCTACAGGCTGCACTAATGAAACTCACTCAGACTTAGCACTCCTGGGATCCCCTTAAAAGATTGACTTTAATGGCACTCAACATTTGTCTGCTTATAGTTGTTTTGAATTCTAGACATTCTAGCAGTGCATTTAAAGGGATTAAAAGACTCAGAGCAAATCAAGTCCACATTCACTACAGTAAAACCTTTTCCAGTGAGCAGCAGCTGGGTGTCCACGCAAGCATCCTCAGCTCTTCCACTGTTATGCATGAGTTATTCCCCTCCGTGCCCTGTGGATAGCAATGGGGATGTGTGTGGCTCCCGCTGGGCTCTTACAGATCCAGGAGGCTAGTCTAACGCTCCAGTGAGGGGATTTTTCCTTGATGTAGCTTGAAGTAGCTATCATTTGTTACACATCCTCTCAGCTCAACACTTTGACTGATAGTGATTGCAGTGTATTCAGTTACAACAAAAATAAGCTTTACACATTGATAAAAATTGGATAACATGTATGTGATAGGATTGCAATACACAGAGGACCCATGGAAAACATCATTTCATATGTTTTGGATGATTATATCATGGAATAGACAGCTTTTGTATGTTATATAACAGAAATGTGGCTAATGGAAAATTTTTAATGATGCTAATAGGATTTTTAAAAGTCTTTTTAAAATTATGATGTCTGCCATTCATAGCATGATTTACTATTAGAAATTATCTCTTACAGTGTATTATTTAGTCAAACAATGAATATTTTATAATTCAGATCTGAATTATACATTTTCACTAGTAATAGTTATAAATTCAATCTTTAGGATGATTAAAATACTTACCATACATCAAAATCCCTGGTCAACATGACTGTCCCTAAAAATTATAGCCAGTAGGACATATACTTTCAGAATTATAAATTTGTTTGCATTATAAACTGCAATTACAATTCTGGAGTTTTTAATCTAATAATCAGATGACAAGTTGAGTAGTTATCATTCCATGCTTAGCTATTTTTTATGATGACTTTTTTTTCAAAGCAGCTATTGTGGTTAAAAGCACAAAAATTCCTAATTTTTATTCTAATGCTACAGTATTTTGACAAATAAATCTCTGTGTTCCAAAACATAAATAGTCTTATTCTGAAAGATGATGATGTTATAATACCTGTGTTCTTTCATAGCTTTTCCAGTACTTAATTATCTTGTAAAAATTGGCTTTTTTAAAAAAATCACAGTGCATACTGCAGAGCAGATACTTGATGAATAGTTCATGAATGGATGAGTGAATGAATAATATTTGGATTATTTAACCATATCTTTCTAAAAGTGGTGTGTGTGTGTGTGTGTGTGTGTGTGTGTGTGATAGCAACTGAAAAGGAAAGACCAAAATATTTATTGATGCCATTTTCTTTTTTCCCCTGAAAGGCTAACCACATCCAAGGGGTAGATAGTGTTTCTCTGGAGAAATTCAAACCAAGATGCTAGTGTTCTTTGGATAGATTGCTTCTCCATTTCAATTATTATGTCAACCCCAGAAATACAAAGAATTGAGAAAGATAAGATGGATGGTGGATAGACAGATGCTCCTAATTGTACTGATTTCAGATATTTATGTCTCCCATCAGACTGCTTTGTGTAGAACAGAGACATGTGAAATCCTTACAAAGAGTGGGCAGAAACTGATCAGAAATCTCATACCAACCCTATTTCCTACTGAATTGATATTCTTTTTTTTATAAAAACAAACAAACAAAAAAAATCCCTCACTAATGACCACAGGCATAGCTCGCTACTTCCACTTGCCCAGTGTATTGTACTTACATCTATACTAACTAGCACTTGTTTCCTTGATTCCCAAATATTTACCTAGATATTCTTCTAATAGCCTTATGATATCTTTACTGGGTGACCGTGCTTTAAAAGTCTTTGCATTCACTATGTTTGGTTGCCCAATGAAGTTTGTTGAAGCTTTTGAAAGCTGTTGTGGGTAAATGTATTAGACATTCACACCTCAGCCATGGTCATTTAAAGCAGATTTATAGTCTACAGTGTAATCTTCTGAATTTTCCAGAACCATTCTCATAATTTTACTAGGTCTGGTTTTAATTTATACACCAGGTGATATGGGAAACAAGGATCACAGTGCCAAACTCTGCACTTCCTATTTGTAGGAACTTTTTCTCATTTTCTCTCACACATCTCACAGCAGAGTTTAGTATCAGGTCCTGAGCCAACTAATGAGTCAAGCAGGTAACTCTTCCTTTATACCTTAGTATTAAAAAAAGTATTTTGTCACCCACATAGTTCCAAATACGAAATTAATATGATTAATTGTAATTATGTCTAAGGAAACCAGTTTTGGGAAAGCTAATTGCTAATCTATACAACAGAATTCTTTATCAGTCTCTTAAGTCTTAGACTATATTCAGTCTTTGGCCACATTTTATTTATTTTATTTTTTTATTTCTTTATTAATTAAGGTATTACATATGTGTCCTCATCCTTCCATTAACCCCCCAACCCCCCCCCCCACACACACACACACACTCATGCCCTCACCCCCCTGGTGTTCGGTCCATTGGTTAGGCTTATATTCATGCATACAAGTCCTTTGGTTGATCTCTCCTCCTTTCCCCACCCTCCCCTATCTTCCCTCTGAGGTTTGGCAGTCTGATCAATGCTTCTCTGTCTCTGGATCTGTCCCTGTTCATCAGTTTATGTTGTTCATTATATTCCACAAATGAGTGAGATCATGTGGTATTTATCTTTCTCTGACTGGCTTATTTCACTTAGCATAATGCTCTCCAGTTCCATCCATGCTGTTGCAAGTGGTAAGAATTCCTTCTTTTTTACTGCAGCGTAGTATTCCATTGTGTAGATGTACCACAGTTTTTTAAAACTCATCTGCTGATGGGCACTTAGGCTATTTCCAAATCTTAGCTATGGTAAATTGTGTTGCTATGAACATAGGGGTGCATATATCCTTTCTGATTGGTGTTTCTAGTTTCTTGGGATATATTCCTAGAAGTGGGATCACTGGGTCAAATGGGAGTTCCATTTTTTTAACTTGTTGAGGAAATTCCATACTGTTCTCCACAGTGGCTGCACCAGTCTGCATTCCCACCAGCAGTGCAAAAGAGTTCCTTTTTCTCCGCATCCTCGCCAACACTTGTCATTTGTTGATTCGTTGATGATAGCCATTCTGACAGGTGTGAGATGATACCGCATTGTTGTTTTGATTTGAATCTCTCTGATGATTAGTGACTTTGAGCATGTTTTCATATGTCTCTTGGCCTTCCTTCTGTCTTCTTTCAAAAAGTATCTATATAGGTCCTTTGCCCATTTTTTGATTGGATTGTTTATCTTCCTTTTGTTAAGTTGTACGAGTTCCCTGTAAATGTTGGAGATTAAACCCTTATCGGTGATGACATTGGCAAATACATTCTCCCATGCAGTGGGCTTTCTTGTTGTTTTGTTGATGGTTTCTTTTGCTGTGCAAAAGCTTTTTATTTTGATGTAGTCCCATTTGTTTATTTTCTATTTAGTTTCCATTGCCCTAGGAGCAGTATCGGTGAAGAAGTTCCTTCGGCATATGTCTGAGATTTCGCTGCCTGTGGATTCCTCTAATATTTTTATGGTTTCCTGTCTTATGTTTAAGTACTTTATCCATTTTGAGTTTATTTTTGTGTATGGTGTAAGTTGGTGGTATAGTTTCATTTTTTTGCATGTATCTGTCCAATTTTCCCAACACCATTTGTTGAAGAGACTGTCTTGACTCCATTGTATGCTTTTGCCTCCTTGGTCAAATATTAATTGAGCATAGTGGTTTGAGTCGATTTCTGGGTTCTCTATTCTATTCCATTGGTCTATATGTCTGTTCTTGTGCCAGTACCAGGCTGTTTTAAGAACAGTGGCTTTGTAATACAGCTTGATATCTGGTATTGAGATTCCACCTACTTTGTTCTTCTTTCTCAGGATTGCTGCAGCTATTCGGGGTCTTTTTTTAATCCAGATGAATTTTTGGAAAGTTCGTTGTAGCTCTGTGAAATATGCCGTTGATATTTTAATGGGGATTGCATTGAATCTGTAGATTGCTTTGGGTAGTATGGACATTTTGATGATGTTGATTCTACCAATCCTTGAACACGGTATGTTCTTCCATCTGTTGATGTCTTCCTCTATCTCTTTTTTCAGTGTCCTGTAGTTTTTCGCATATAGTTCTTTTACCTCCTTAGGTAAGTTTATTCCTAGGTATCTTAATATTGTTGGTGCAATGGTAAATAGGATTGCTTTTTTAGACTCTCTTTCTATAAGTTCACTATTGGTATAAAGAAATGCCATAGATTCTTGGCATTAATTTTGTATCCTGCTACATTGCCAAATTCATTTATTAAGTTTAATAATTTTTGACGGAGTCTTTAGGGTTTTCTATGTACAATATCATGTCATCTGCAAATAAGGACAGTTTTACTTCTTTTCCAATTTGGATGCCTTTTATTTCTTCTTCTTGTCTGATCGTAATGGCTAATACTTCCAGTACTATGTTGAACAGGAGTGGTGAGAGTGGGCATCCCTGTCTTTTTCCTGTTCTTAGGGGAAATGGTTATAGTTTTTGTCCATTGAGTATGATGTTGGCTGTGGGTTTTTCATATATGGCTTTTATTATGTTGAGGTATGATCCTTCTATTCCCACCTTGCTGAGAGTTTTTATCAAGAAGCGGTGTTGGATTTTGTCAAATGCTTTTTCTGCATCAATTGAAATGATTATGTGATTTTTATCTCTCAATTTGTTTATGTGATGTATTACGTTTATTGATTTGCGGATATTATACCATCCTTGCATTCCCCGGGATAAATCCTTTTTGGTCATGGTGTATGATCTTTCTGATGTATTGCTGGATCCGATTTGCTAGAATTTTGTTGAGGATTTTGGCATCTATGTTCATGAGGGATATTGGCCTATAATTCTCTTTCATTGTGTTGTCTTTATCTGGTTTTGGTATTAGGGTGATGCTGGCTTCATAGAAGGAGCTTGGAAGTGTTCCTTCCTCTTGAATTTTTTGGAATAGTCTGAGGAGGATAGGTTTTAGTTCTTCCTTGAATGTTTGGTAAAACTCCCCTGTGAAGCCATCTGGCCCCGGGCTTTTGTTTGCTGGGAGCTTTTTGATGACTGCTTCAATTTCTTCCATAGTTATTGGCCTATTGAGATTTTTAGAATCTTCCTGATTGAGTTTTGGAAGGTTGTATTTTTCTAGGAATGTGTCCATTTCCTCCAGGTTGTCTAGTTAGTTGGAGTAGAGTTGTTCATAGTATTTTTTAAGGATCCTTTGTATTTCTGTGGGGTCTGTTGTTATTTCACCTCTCTCATTTCTGATTTTGTTTATTTGAATCCTCTCTCTTTGCTTCTTGGTGAGCCTGGCTAGAGGTTCATCAATCTTGTTTATCCTTTCAAAGAACCAGCTCTTGGTTTCATTGATCTTTTGTATTTTTTTTGTCTCTATGTCATTTATTTCTGCTCTGATCTTTATTATCTCCTTCCTTCTGCTCACTCTGGGCTTTTCTTGTTGCTCTCTTTCTAAATCTTTGAGCTGTAGAGTTAGATGATTTACTACCATTTTTTCTTGCTTTTTGAGGTAGGCCTGTAGCACTATGAACTTCCCTCTCAGGAATGCTTTCATTGTGTCCCATAGATTTTGGATTGTTGGGTTTTTGTTGTCATTAGTTTCCAGGATGCTTTTAATTTCTTCTTTGATCTCATTGGTAACCCAGTCATTATTTAATAGCATGCTATTCAGCTTCCAAGTGTTTGAGATTTTTTTATTGTTTTTATTGTAGTTTATTTCTAATTTTATGGCATTGTGGTCTGAGAAGATGCTTGGTATTATTTCAATCTTCTTGAATTTAGGGAGACTTTGCTTGTGACCCAATATGTGGTCTATTTTTTAAAATGTCCCATGTGCACTTGAGAAGAATGTATATTCCGTGGCTTTGGGATGCAATATTCTGAAGATGTCAGTTCAGTCCATCTGATCTAGTGAGTCATTTAGGATTGCTGTGTCTTTGCTGATTTTTTTTCTAGAGGATTTATCCAGTGATGTCAGTGGTGTATTAAAGTCCCCAACTATGATTGTATTGTTGTCAATCTCTCCCTTGATATTTTCCAGGAGTTTTTTTATGTATTTGGGTGCTCCTGCATTGGGTGCATATATGTTTATCAGGGTTATATATTGTTGTTGTATCGATCCCTTTAGTATTATGAAGTGCCCTTCCTTAACTCTTGTTATGGTCTTCACTTTGAGGTCTATTTTGTCAGATATAAGTATTGCAACCCCAGCTTTTTTTTTCTTTTCCATTTGCCTAGAAGATATTTTTCCATCCCTTCACTTTCAATCTGTGTGAGTCCCTTGTTCTGAGGTGGGTCTCTTGTAGACAGCATATATATGGGTCATGTTTTTTTATCCATTCAGCCACTCGATGTCTTTTGATTGGAGCATTTAGTCCGTTTACATTTAAAGTTATTACTGAAAGGTACTTGTTTGTAGTCATATCTATTTTTGTGTCTGTGTTCCTTCTTACCTTTTTATTTCTTCTTTTTACAGTATTCCCTTTAGCATTTCTTCCATTGCTGGTTTGGTGGTGATAAACTCCCTTAGCCTTTTTTTGTCTGCAAAGCTCCTGATTTCCCCTTCAATTTTGATTGATAGTCTTGCTGGATAGAGTATTCTTGGATTCAGTCCTTTGCTTTGCAACACTTTGTATACCTCCTTCCATTCCCTTCTAGCTTGATGTGTTTCTGTTGAGAAATCATTTGATTATCTGATGGGGGATCCTTTGTAGGTAACCCTCTGTCTCTCTCTTGCCACCTTTAAGATTCTCTCTTTGTCGTTAATATTTGCCATTGAAATTATGACATGTCTTGGTGTGGGTTTTTTGGGATTGATCCTGCTTGGGACTCTCTGTACTTGTGTAACATTTTTCTTCCCCATACCCGGGAAGTTTTCTGTCATTATTTCTTCAAATAGATTTTCTAATCCTTGCTGCTCTTCTTGTCCTTCTGGCAGCCCTATTATACGTATGTTACTTCGTTTCATGTTGTCCCAAAGCTCCCTTAGGCTTTCCTCCTGCTTTTTAATTTTTTTCTCCAGTTGCTGTTCAGATTGGGCTTGTTTCTGTACCTGATCTTCTAACTCACTAATTCGGTTCTCTGCTTTTTCTAGTCTACTGCTGAAACTTTCCATGGTGTTTTTGATTGTAGCTATATCACTTCATTTCTTCCTGATTTTTGCATAGGTTGTTGATTTTCTCATCCATCCGATGTATGAATTCCACAACCATTACTCTGAATTCTTTTTTGGTCATGTTGCATGCTTCAATTTCACTAATTTCCTTTCTTGGTGACTCTTCATTTTCTTTCCTCTGGGGATTATGTTGTCTTCCCATTCTAACTATCACCAGAAGGTTCAAACTTCGAGTTGCGTGGACTTGGGCCACGTGCTGTGGGAGCTTCGCACCACCTGAGTGTCACTGAAGTGCTCCGACACTAGGACGTGTGGCTGCTGTGGGTTGGTGGGAACCAGGCTTGCCCAGGGTCAGTGTTCCCAGCGTTCAGTGTGGTCTTGTGTGCACACCTAGAATCATGGACCCCGCCTGCACTGCGCTGTTGGCGTGTGCCAAAAATGAGTCCCCTAGCACATGCCAGGAGTCAGAGTTTCCCTGTGTCTGCACCAAGAATCAAATATCAGAGTCTCTGTTACCTTGTGTGGCTTCTCACTGAGAATCAGGGTCCCCGTGTGCACATGCACCAAGAATTGGAGTCACTGGCTCTTAGTGTGAATGCGCTGTGAGTCAGGGATCCCAGGCGCACACAGTAAGAAACAGAGTCAAGACATTGGTGCTCAGTGCTGCCTCTTGCTGGGAGAATCTGGGTCCTGGTCACCATGGGGGACTGGGTTGCACAGTAGCACTGTGGCGTGCAGGTGCTGCAAAAAACAGATTTCCGTGTGCACTGCGGAAAACAGACTTCCAAGTGCGCTTGCCCAGAATCTAAGTCATGTGGCACTGCCGCCCTGCTTGGGCTTTGTTTTTGGTCACCTGATTGTGTTGCAAGGAGCAGATTCCAGTCTCTGTGTATGCGCAGGCTTAAATTCCCTTAGCGCTGCAGTTAGTGTGCGTATTCCCAAGCTCAAATTCCCTTAGGGGTGCTGAGGCCCGAGGGAGGGGTGGGTCTATCAGTTACTATGGTGCTATCCGAGATCCTGCTGGGAGGGGGATAGGCTCTTTGACTCACAGAAATCTGCAGCCAGGAAGTCTGGATTCTTGTTGTCTGTTGATCTGAAGCTGTGGTAGCAGTTCTCTGTCCCCAGTGGCTGCAGGGTCCTGGTTTGTGTCTGAGATGCGACTGGGTGGTGCTGAGGCCAGGATCCTAGTCTCAAGCAGCTCTGTTTCTCAAGATGGCATGGTCTCTGTGCCCACATTGGCCGCCCAGAAGTGTCTGCTTTGTGCGCGGGGCTCCGCCGTCTAAGACTGCCCGGTTTGGCAGCCCCTTGGAGGATCTGCAGAATCTAACTGTCTATTTCTTGTGATTAAACTACATAAAACTGATGCAAGGGAGTATAAGAAAAAAATTTAAATGATATAGGAAGATTTTCATGTGACGTGATCAAGGTTAAAACATCAGGTGGTACCCGGCCAGTGTGGCTCAGTGGATGAGCATCAGCCCTTGAACCAGGAGGTTATGGTTTGATTCCCGGTCAGGACACATGCCCTGGTTGTGGGCTGGATCCCCAGCGGGGGTCAGGGGCAGGCCGGAGGCAGACGATTGATGTTTCTATTTCTCTACCCCTCTCCCTTCCTCTCTAAAATCAATAAAATATACATATGAAATAATAAATTACTCTTTAAAAAAACATCAGATTATAAAACTACATGAGCACAGTTCCCTTTTTAGAAAATAATACCTAGATGGGAAAAAAGGAGAAAATATCTATCAATCTTGTGGCTGCTTCTCTAAGTGACAGAATAGTAATGATTTGTCTTATTTGTTGCTCTCTGTATTTTCTAACTTTCTACAGTGAACATGATTACTTTAGCAATAAGAAAAATAAATGCTATCATTGATATTTACATACATTGTTTCACTGGCATTGAAAAAAGCAACCCGCCTATGGCAGGAATAGCAGATGCTCCGTATTCAAGCAGACCCACTCACCAATCTCTTTGCCCTGAGCAACCTTGAGGAAACCTCAGTTTTTCTCAGCACAATGCTCTTGGCAGCCAGTATCCATTAATCCAAGTTGGCATGAAAGATGAAACTTATTTGCCAGCTCTACTCTATCTAAATAAAACACAAAACTTAAGTATCTTCTTACATTCTATTTTATATATGACTAAAGGCCCAGTGTATGGATTCATGCACATTGAAAGGAAATTAATTAGAAAGTGGCCCGCAGGGTGGGACTAGGTGAGATGGGCGGACATGCCCTGGAGCCAACCTGCAGCAGTCCCTCCCCGGCCAGCCGCACCTGGGCAGCGCTGGGGCTCAAAAGGCATCTGCAGAATGAGTGGCATCCCTCAGCCTGGCCTGCAGGGATCAGGCCAAAACCAGCAGTCTGACATCCTCTGAGGGGTCCCGGAGTGTGAGAGGGCACTCTGCAAAGATGCTGTCACCTGGCAGCTCCTGCATTGAGCGTCTACCCCCTGGTGGTCAGTGTGTGTCATAGCTACTGTCCTGTAGGCCGGTTGGCGGTCGGCCAGATGCTTATGCTTTTATATAAATAGATAATGTTTTAATTTCTACATTTGTAATACCCTTTCTTTACTTTCAGGGAAGTAATGTAGACTAATAAAATGGTATATGTGAGGACAGATGTGTTTCTTGAAAAATAACAACAACAAAAAAATGATGCTTCAAATAAGCTTCATAGTTCAACTGTTTTTACAAGGTCAGATAGAGATGGACAAGTCTAAGTCCTTCCACCCAAAAATAAAAATTACAATATATAAAACACTGTTTTTTTGTGGATAGCACACCTTATGATTTGACTATCCTTCTGACTAATGTTTAGAACAATGAATATAAAAAAGATTAAATCTTGCCATTTGCAATAACATGGATGGATTGAAAGGGCGTTGTGCTAAGTAAAATAAATCAGGCGAAGAAAGATAAATGCTGTATTGTTTTACTTAAATGTGGAATCTAAAACAAACAAACAAACAAAACAAAACAAAACAAAACAGATTCATAGAAACAGAGACCAAAGAGATGGTTACCAAAAGGGAGGGGGTGGGAGGATGGGTGGAAAGGGGAAGGGGAATAGAGTCAGTAATATTGTGGTAAGTTTACAGGGTGACAGATGATCACTAGAATCAGTGGGGTGATCACATTGTAAGGCATAAAAATGTCAAATCACTCTATTGTGCACCTGAAACTAATATGACTAATATAATATTTGTATATCAACTATAATTAAATAAAAAATAAATTAAAATAAATACATATATTTAAAAAGAATTCTTATCTTGTTTTCATTAAAATCCCAGGTCTCACCTTTGGAAGGAAAGTGGTCTAGGATCCTAATACTAGAAAATGATAATATGAAATACATGAACTGAATTGACTTAAAACATATCTTGACAGCCTCTCTCCTTTGCCTGCTTAGTCATATTTGCTTCTCAAGAAGTGGAACAGAACTAATCAAATGAAATCCATCTGATTAAAATGAAATATCCCCATAGATTGTTTCTCTCCTTATGAGGTACACACATTTTAAAAGCTAGATATTTTTTAAACTCATTTTTTCTTCAACGTTCATTAATTTTAAAAAGGAGGACCAAAATTGCTCCAGGTTTATAACAATTTGGTCTTTTATGCAGCATTTCCCCCCTAACATAACTCCTACTGCTCTTCCTGTAGACCAGATGCCCCTCCATTCTCCAGGCTATTATGCAAGCCGACTCCCTGCACTTTATGTAAGACGGAATTGGTGAGGCTCCTTCAGGTTTCAATAAATGGAGATGCACTTGGATTCTCTGGGTGGATGGGTTTCAGGTAAAGGTCCCTGAGCGGTCCTAGCAGCTCGGAACTGAGCCGTTCCCTCTGTCCGGCAGCGACAGTGGTGTGTGTTCCAACATCTCCAAAGTGACCCCACAGTAACAGCCCCGGTGTGCCCTACCCTGACCTCGGTGTTGTTGGCCCGCTTCTCCCTCTAAAATCATCTTCCCCCTCCTTTACCAGCTGCCCCCTTGTGCCCTCATTTTCCTGTTATGGTGTCTGCTCGCTTCTTCTCTCTCTGCTTCATTGCTCCTGGACTCTATTGCATGTCGTCTCTCTGTGTGTCTCCCTCAAGATCGTCAGGAAGGAGCGGGTGGCCATCCGGTTACCTCTAGCAGCAGGCACAGCGCGCTCCCAAGCAGCAGGCGTCTTAGGCTGCCCCCAGAGAACAAATGGCCGGCGTTGTGTCTGCTGCCTAAGCCTCACGCCTAGTAAGTGTTCTTTGTCTAAGAAACACCTCAGAAATGACCATGGATTCGACAAGTGCTCTGAGGCCCCCTTCCACGGCATGTTTAGTACAAGATTGATTTCCTAGATTATTTTGTGCGCTATAAAGTGACATGGGATTTAGCGTGACAGGACGAGACCTCACTGCTTGTTTTACTGCCAATCCGTTACATAGGGAGTTTCAGAAATCATAGGATGTAAGAAGTGTAATAGTTTGAGAAAATGTTGGAAAATGTAGCGGATTATAATTTTCTTGGTCACATAAATCTTCCATGGCAACCAGCACAGGACTTACCTGGGTAGGATTTCATTAATGTCAGAACTGCAAAGGAACTTTGGAGATCCATGGCCCTTCATTGATTTCTGAAACAGAAAGCTGTTCTACAGGATGTGTGGGGGAAAGATGAGCAAACACTATTTTTTTATTAATAAAATTTTATAATCTTAATAAGTTTTGTTTATGCACATTAGATAAAAATAATCATTTTAAAGTATACAACTCAGTGGCATTTGGTACATTTAAAGTGCTGTGCAACTACCACCTCTATTTAGTTCCAAAACATTATCATCACCCCAAAAGAAAACCCTTTACCCATTAAGCAGTCTCCTTTCCCCAGCTCCTGATAGCCACTCATCTGCTTGCTTTCTCTATGGATTTGCCTATTCTGGACATTTCATTTAAATAGGCTCATACCTTATCTGACCTTTTGTGTCTGACTCCTTTCATTTAGCATAATGTTTTCAAAGCTCACCCGCAGGTAGCAGGTACTACCTTGCATGTATCCAGAAGGGGTTCGTTCCTTTGTGTGGCTAAAGTACTAGCATTTTTGAGCACTAACAAAGCACCAGATGTTGTGCCAGGCACTTTACATGTGTAACCTCATGGAAGCCTTGTAGCAGCCATACAACATAGGTATTATTATCCCCATTTTATATATCTGAAAGCTAAGGTTCAGAGGTGTGTCTAGCCCAAGTTTATAAAGTGAACAAACCACCCAACCTAAGTTTCACACTTGTGACCCCAAGTATGGTTCCTCCACTACACTGGGTTGTCTGTCTTGTCAGCCCCGGCATCTGTAAGATCATACTTTCCTCGTCTGCCTCTTCATTATCTGTTGACATACTAGTGATACTCCCAGAATTTCAGAGTGGGCCAAAGGGCTCCTTGCTATGTTTTCCCTTGTTTGAAATCACATGTGTTAGTTCTCAAAATAGATACTGAAAACACTACAGACATTCCCATTGCACTTCAGTGATGTGTAATTGACGTTTCATCCAATTGAGGTCCAAAAGCAATTTTCCTTCAGCATCTGGTGATTGTCAGAGAAGGAGGCCTCTTCTTTTTAAACTCTAGAAGGGGGGTGGGGAGATGCTTTCAATATGAATGTGCATCACCGAGGCAGCAACATCAGAGGTGGATCTTAATAATTAATTCACTAGGTCAATTTATTTCTCTAATTGGTTGTGAGGCTTTGTCAACTAGGAGATAGTAAAATCAATCAAACATTTAAAAAAGAAATTAAACTTGGTAGAGTTTGGATATTAATGATGCATAGAGAGATGAAAACAGACAGAAGGCCCTAATTATTTCTTAAGTAAGTGTTTAAATATTTACAAATTGCACTTCAATGAAGCTCATTTTTACTTGTATAGATGTGTGCTGCCTCTTTGTGCTGGGATAAAAGTTCCAAACACAAGTTCTGAGGGCCCTTTTAGAGTGGAAGGGAAACATTCTTATTTTTTTTTTAAGATATATTTTATTAATTTTTTACAGAGAGGAAGGGAGAGGGATAGAGAGTTAGAAACATCGATGAGAGAGAAACACCGATCAGTTGCCTCCTGCACACTCCCCACGGGGTATGTGCCCACAACCAAGGTACATGCCCTAGACCAGAATCAAACCTGGGACCCTTGAGTCCACAGGCCAACGCTCCATCTGCCGGAGCCTGCCGGCATCAGTCGAACAGTACCTGCAAGGGGGGGAGAGGATGAGAAAAGACAGACAGAAAACAGAATGGGATCGGGAGGACTGTAGCACTTCCCGCTTACAGTCCCGAGTTTATTTCTCACCATACATTTATACAGGGTCAGTTACATTCCACACAATACATCATTCCTGGTATGTGGTAAACATAATTATACCCCTTTGCTTTAGGTTTCCTACTGATCTTTACACAAAGTTCCTTATCTTGGCTAAGATTCCAATGGCTAAACCTGTACAAACACCTTTGACGCCACCTAAGTTCCTTTCCATGAGATAGTCTAGCTATGCTTCTTGCTTAAGGACAATTACGCTTATAAATCAACTGTGCTTGAAGATTAACTAAGCTCTAGGGGGCAGAATGTGTGATTACTAAACTATTGTGCTTAAGGGTCTCTAAGCCTAAAAGGGGGGCAGGATGTATGACTAACCTTGGGAACAGGCAGGCCACTTTGTGAAACCTGCCCTCTCAGGACTTTGTCAACTGAGGTCGCTCCCAACAATTCCCCCCTCCTTAAAAATTAAGTAGGTTGGGCTTTTAATTTTAGTTCATGTAGCCCAGTGCGCAGTGCAAGAATGCCTTTACCTACTCTATGCATTAAGATAGGAAATAAACAAAACAGTATCAGAACTAAACCTCCTAATCCAGAAATTCCTAAAGCTAAATGCTGAAAATCTCCTACAGAGGGAACAATCTTAAGAAATTGATCAAGAAAATTTCTAGTGGTATCACTGGCATCAAAACGCAAGGGTCCTGCTTCTTGCAAAACTTGAATCTCTTTATGCAAAGCTAATAAGTCTAAAGAATCATCCGCACTATGCCATATGCCTTCTAAGTGGTTCTTCACTCTATTCCAGGTATGCACACTCTTATTATATTTCTTAGAAGTAACACAGATCCAACTATAATCTGCGTGACAGTCCAATCTAGATCTTATTTGGAGACTCTGTACCTTTTCTCCTAGGTACAGTACCATGTCATGTAAAGCATTCAGTTTCTCCTCTATTTTCCTATCAATATTTTCCTGAGTGCCCAATGCCTGGGAGACATTTTTTGACAAGTTATTAACAAAATGCGCTGTTTGTACTTTCTGAGTTAATGCCACTGCCGCTGCAGTAGCAGAGGCAATCAAGGTGATGAGGGCTGTGATACCTGCTATCAGTAAGCCAATGAATCTCCTTGGCCTGGATAGTGCCCCTGTGATCTCATGCCAAACCTGTAACCCCTTGTCTGAATACCAGGGGCCTGTAAGATTGACAGGCACCATTACAAAGGATGGTTGGTGTACCACAGCAACTTGTTTCCCATTTTCTAAATTCTTGACACAGTTGGTCAAATTGCATTGGACACACTGTAACTGGTATCTATTTCCAGAAAATGTGACATTAATCCTTCCTACTAATAGAGCATAAGGTTCAGGCACACAGGCAATGACAGGTCTTTTTTCAAGCAGATTAGTATAAAGTAATGACTCTGGTCCAAGGCGAGAGATGTCCTTATTATCTTTCTGAACCAGAGGAGTACCCATACTTGCTCCTAACTTCCATAACCCATATTGGAATTTCCCATTACTTGATCCCCATATTCCCTTATACATTCCCAGTTCTAAGGAGTCTGTCCTATTGGGTTGAGACCAGTCATAAATGGAAAAATTAGTTCCTGGGAGTACATACTGTCCTGCCTGAGTACCATGACAGCGTTTCCATGGCACAGCGTACGTGGCAGTCAGGGATTCTTTTTCACAAGGGGGCAAGTCCTGGGGTGGAGTGATGTTGATTACCTTTCCCTTCTTTCCGCTCAGTCCTTTAAGAAACACTGTCCAGCCGGGAGATGCCATTGCTACAGAGTCCATTTGTAGACATCCCGTTACATCACCCTCTAGTGACAAACAAATAGGCATTCCATTCCCTTGTCCAAAATAGTCAAAACCCATATGTAGTTCTGGTCATATATGTCCATTAGAAGGTATCCCCAGGGTGTGAGTGTCATTCACATATACCGGAACTGACGGTCCGCCCCATTCAGCTGGATGAAGTAAAGGAGGGTCAGGAACGTAGGCCCAGTGGATGTCTCCTCGGACGCTCGGTACTTGGCAGCTTAGGATAGCCATCATTGCCAGGAACATTGAGACTCCTGTCTTTGGAGTAGAAGTCTGTATCAGCGTCTGTTCTGCTTCAACCGCCAACTTCTTCATCTGTCCCCAGGTGGGGACCGCTGCTGTCCGCGTTGTCTGAGCCAGGTTGTAGGGTTGCTCTTGGAGAGTCAGTTGTCGAACTCCCTTGACCAGCTCGCCCATCTCCTGCGAAGCGCACAAGCCTCTCCGGAAGCCACCTTGCACTTTCGGCATCCTGGGGAAAAACACAAACATGCCCTCGTCCCCAAATGAGCACGGGGTCTGGTCCATGCCATTGTCCGGTTAAAGGGTCCTTCCACCTGACCTGAGCATAGGTGGATGCAGTTGCTGTATTCCAGAAACGCTGTGCAGCTGATCGCCCATGCACATCCAAAATTAAAAAATTAAGAATAAATAGAGTATGATGTAATAAGTTCTGTGGTGTCAGGGGATATAACTCCCCCCTTTTTATTTTTTGTAATTGTAGCTTTAGAGTGCTATGAGCTCTTTCTACTATCCCCTGTCCTTGGGGATTGTATGGAATTCCTGTTTTATGGGTAATATTTAGCTTCTGGCAAAACTGTTGAAAACTTTTTCCAGTATAGCCTGTGCCATTGTCAGTTTTAATACATTTTGGCTGTCCCATAACTGCAAAACACTTTAAACAGTGGGCTATACAGTGCTTACTTGCTTCACCAGTCTGAGCTGTAGCCATAATAAAGCCAGAAAAAGTATCTACAGTGACATGTACATACTTTACCTGCCCAAAACTGGAGATATGAGTCACATCCATTTGCCACAAATTATTAGCTTTTAGTCCCCTTGGGTTAACCCCATAATGAGGCACTGATTGAGTAGTAGGACAATTTGTACATTGTTTTACTGTTTGTCTGGCAGCTTCCCTGGTAATTTTAAATTGCTGCCTGAGACTATTACTATTTTGATGATGCAGCGCATGAGATTGCTCAGCCAATTGTTCCTGGGTATATAATATTATTCTGGTTGCAATGTCTACCTGTTCATTCCCTTTTGATAACGGTCCAGGCAGTCCAGTATGAGCTCTGAGATGACCAAAGAAACATGGCTGGATGTGCTGCTGTAGGGCGCGCTGTATGTCCCTAAACATACTTTGTACTATGGAATTAGTTGTCCCAATAAAGGGAACAGTTTCAATTACTTCCATTGCTTTTACTACATACTGACTGTCTGAATACAGGTTAAATGCTTGATTTGGAACACATTGTAATACTGCTAAGATGGCACACAGTTCTACTACCTGCGCAGATGTATAGGTAGTTAGAAAAGTTGTTACTTTACCCTGAATACTGTAGGCTGCATTACCATTAGATGAACCATCAGTAAAAATTAACAAAGCCTCTGTAATAGGTTCTTTTTGTACTATTTTGGGAAATACAAAAGCATGCTGGCTTGCAAACTGCAAAAGTTTATTGTGAGGGTAATGATTATCTGTTTGACCAGGGTAATTAGCCATAGCCGCTCCCCAGTTGTCACTATGTTGTAACAACCAATCTACTTGTTGTTTAGAGTAAGGAAGACAGATATAAGGCGGCTCACGTCCAATTAATTTGCAAGCTTCAGTCCTTACCATGTGGATAAGAGTAGCTACTTGATCATAGTAAGGTGTAAGTACTTTTGCAGGCGATACAGGCAGGTGAATCCATAATAAAGGACCTTCCTGCCATAATACTGCCGTGGGGGTGTGTTGAGTAGCAAGAATGTAAGCTCCCCATGGCTGAGAATAGTCTAAATATGAAACCTGCTGTTGACCAATAGCTGTTTCTACTATCTGTAAAGCCTGTCTGGCTTCTTCTGATAGCTCTCTGGGAGAGTTAGGATTAGAATCTCCCTTGAGGACTTCAAAAAGAGGCTTAAGTTGTCCTGTGGTGATTTTAAGATTAGGTCTTAGCCAATTAATGTCTCCTAGCAGTTTCTGAAAATCATTAAGTGTTTTTTAACCCATCCTTTCTTAGCTGTATTTTCTGAGGGGTAATACAATTCTGATGTAAAGTATATCCCAAGTAAGAGAAAGGAGACTGTCTCTGTACTTTCTCAGGGGCAATGACCAGTCCCTTTTCTTTAAGCCCTTCTTGTAGTTGAGCATATGCAGCTAGCAATATGCCTTCATTCTGATAAGCTAACAGAATATCATCCATATAATGTATAATATAAACTTGAGGAAATTTCTTTCTAGTACTAATAAGAGCTTGAGCAACAAACTTTTGACATAACATGGGACTATTGGCCATCCCTTGAGGGAGAACTAGCCAATGATATCTCCTCATAGTTTCCTGAAAATTAGTGGATGGTATACTAAAAGCAAATCTTTTACAATCTTGAGGTGCTAGGGGAATAGTATAAAAACAGTCCTTAAGATCAAGAATTATTTTGTAAGTACCTGCTGGAATGGCAGAAGGTGAGGGAAGTCCTGGTTGTAAGGCTCCCATAAGTTCCATTGTCTCATTAACCTTTTTTCCTAAAAGGTCTTATCGCAGCCTGGCAGGCCGTGTTAGCATTCTCAAATGCCAGTTGTTTTACCAGTAACATTCCTGATTCTCCATCACCAATGAGCCGTCCTGCTGTTTGCAGCAGGCGGGATACAAAATCCTGAAAAGGCTCATCAGGTCCTTGCCTGATTTTAGATAAATCTTCTGTTTGCCTTCCTGTAGAAGGCAATTTTCTCCATGCCTTAGTGGCAGCTGTATTGACCTGAGCATAAGCCCCAGGAGGATACTGAAGTTGGTTGTTCAGTCCTCCATAAGGTCCTTCTCCTGCTAGCATCTCAAAAGTAAAAGGAATATTTTGGCCTCTGTTTATTTCTGCTGTTCTATAAATTCTGATTTCCACAACAGATAATCTCCTCCTCCCAAGCAAGCTCTTGCCATGTTCTTCCAATCATTAGGAGGCAGAGCATCCGTAGCTAAAGTGTCCAGCAGCGCCTCAGTAAAAGGTGCTGTTGGCCCATACTGGGAACAAGCTACTTTAAGTTCTTTTAGTTGTTTAAATGGAATGGGAGAGTGATATCTCTGCATTTGTCCCTGATCATCTGGCCGTTCCAGTATGGGAAACGCCATATGAAATCCTCCTGTGTCCTCATCCTTTTCTGCTGCTCTCTGTAACGTCTGCTGCAGAGGGGAATTTAAACCTAGCTTGCTAGGTCCCCAGGATAGCTCTTTATTTTCTGACGGAGGGACCCGTATTGGGCGCGGTTCCCCTTCATCCAGTTTTTCTACTTTTAGGATGGAGGGCTCCTGAGGCGTTCCTCTGCCAGAGGAAGGCGTAGAACATCTACTATGCAGCTTAATTGTTTTTTCCTCAGGTGGTGACATTAGCTCACAATTCTTTAGCTTGGAGGCCAGTCGTAACAGTTCTTCCTTAATTCCTCTAAGTCCCTCTTTCATTTCTACCTCCTCTCCCAATTTCTCTGAACAGTTTGGCTGTGTTAATTCCCTTTTTATCTCAGCTAATTCCTCCTCAATTTTCTCCGTACGACTGGGGGCTGGTTCAGTTACTGTTGCCAACACCCTCTGAAAGAAGAGCCAACCGTTATCATTATCATGATAATGAGCGGCTGCATCTTCTAAAGCCTCTTCTTCCTCGGGAGGAAGAAGATCCCAAGGCTCGTCCTCATACGGGTTTTCCTCTTTCTGTGCTAGCAGCACTTCCTGCTCTTTATTCTCTGATTTTAAGTGAGGGTTTTCAGACAGCGGCCGTTCTAGCGGTGCTGAAGGCTCAGGAGATTTATTAAACCCCTCAGGAAGGGATAACTTTTCTAGGCTGGGGCAAGAAAGGTTCTTGTCTTTTAAAGACAGCCTCTCTAGACTAGGACATGATGGACTTCTTTGCCTCATTCCCTCATTCCACCTTTTCCCTTCATGGCGGGGGTCAAGACAATCCCGAATAAGATTCCACAAAGAAAATGTATCCACAGGCACCTTCTTCGGGCCATGAGCAGAATAATAATCTTGTATTCTTTTTCCAACCCTAATCCAAGTCTCAAGATTCACAGTCCCTTCTTCTGGAAACCAAGGACAAACTTCTACCACAAAAGCCAGAAAGCGCTCAAGCTGTTTATGCCCTACCCTAGTTCCCCGAGCGCGAAGCATATTTTTAAGCACATGTACAAACAACTCTTTACTATTACTTTGTCCCATAATTTATCTCTCCCGACTATAAACTCACTGCTCCACTTACCTTACTCGGTGCACCTTCTTCTTAAATTGCAGTGTCCTTCTCCGTTTCCCCCTATATCAGGTCTCCTGTTCGGGCGCCAGAAAATGCCGGAGCCTGCCGGCATCAGTCGAACAGTACCTGCAAGGGGGGGAGAGGATGAGAAAAGACAGACAGAAAACAGAATGGGATCGGGAGGACTGTAGCACTTCCCGCTTACAGTCCCGAGTTTATTTCTCACCATACATTTATACAGGGTCAGTTACATTCCACACAATACATCATTCCTGGTATGTGGTAAACATAATTATACCCCTTTGCTTTAGGTTTCCTACTGATCTTTACACAAAGTTCCTTATCTTGGCTAAGATTCCAATGGCTAAACCTGTACAAACACCTTTGACGCCACCTAAGTTCCTTTCCATGAGATAGTCTAGCTATGCTTCTTGCTTAAGGACAATTACGCTTATAAATCAACTGTGCTTGAAGATTAACTAAGCTCTAGGGGGCAGAATGTGTGATTACTAAACTATTGTGCTTAAGGGTCTCTAAGCCTAAAAGGGGGGCAGGATGTATGACTAACCTTGGGAACAGGCAGGCCACTTTGTGAAACCTGCCCTCTCAGGACTTTGTCAACTGAGGTCGCTCCCAACCGGCCAGGGCAGAAGGGAAACATTCTTAACCTTGGGTTCAGGACCAGCTTCAGGGGGTCTCTGACTACCTTGGAATTATCTGGAAAATGTCCCATGTGTGCATTTTTCTGGGATGAGGATGCAGAGCTTTTGTCAGATTTTCCAAGTTTAGGAACTGCTACTTCATAGTGTCTATCTGATTCTGTGGCCTCAGCCAGCAGTAGCTTAACGGTCTAGGGATCCTAACTCCCTTTGCAATGTGAGGAGGTACATCTGCAGTGTGTGAGCGGGGGCTCTACCCTCCCAAAGTCCCTGGTGGCACAACGGGACTCTCAGAAGGCACTTGGAGTCCTTCCTGTGGCCAGAACCTTGGAAGGTCACTACACCTTCCACCTGTCCCTCTCTTCTAGTAAATCAAACTGTACAACCAGGCCAGAGACTGCAGGGAGCGCTAGGGTCAGCTGGACAAAGGCTGACACTGGAAGCAAGGCAACCACTAGAGGCAGTTCTCCCATGCAGAAAAAGGGAATTATCAGAGCCTTGTGACTCAGTGTGGTCCACAGACCAGGAGCATCAGGGAACTTGATAGAAATGCAGAAGCTCAAGATAATACACTAAGTGAAATAAATCAGTCAGAGAAAGACAAGTATCACAGGATCTCACTTATATGTGGAATCTAATGAACAAAATAAACTAATAAAGTAGAGACAGATTCATGAATACAGAGTCATTGAAGCATGCAACGGAGTGAGGTATTCCAGAGGGGAGGGAGAGGAGAGGAAAGAAAATAACCATGGTGTGGGGAGTTCTGGGGAGGGGAAAATGGGAGCGGAGTGGAGTGGGTCAATGTGCGGGGGAGGAGGGCATCTGTAATACTTTCAACAATAAAGATAAATTCTTTAAAAGTTACAAAATAAACCTTATAAACCAGCAGGGATGAAAAAGAAAGAAATGTAGAATCTCAGGCCCCACTTGGACCTGCTAGATCAGAAGTTGCCTTTAACCAGATGCCCAGGGAATTCCAAAACATGGTAGAGTTTGAGAAACACTGGTGCAGCAGGTATGCAGTTCTGGACCCCGCTTCCCATTCCCAGTACAGTTCCTTTTCTGCCGTCTCCCATGTGAAGCCACATCCTCTAGCTTCTCCACTCCAATTCTAGCTCCTTGAGTCACATGGAATTTCTATTGTTCTTTCATGCCACCTAAAGAAGCAGCAGTTCTGGTATCTGTGATCTGAGTTCCAGCCCTTTCTGGTACATGTACTCCTGTGATGGCCTCGCTTAGTGGTGCTGTTATAACAAGACAGCAAGGAATCAAGTTCTCCAATCACTTTTTCCACAAGCCATATAGTCATGGGCACGTCACAATCTTCTGTGCCTCAGTTTCCTCATCTCCATAGGGTGTGGCAAGGATCAAACATAGATACTTTTGTTAAGTACTTTGTGCCTGGCACAGAGTAGATGTTTCAAAAGTGTTCCTTTTCTTTCTTTTTTCAACAAACTACTTCACTGAGGTATGATTGACATGTATAAACTGTACATATTCAATGTGTATAGTTCAATGAGTTTGGGGTCAAGTTCAACTGTGAAACCATCACTGCCATCAAGACTATAAACACATCCATCATGTCCCAGTTTCCTCTTGCCATTATTATTATTATTATTATTATTATTATTATTATTATTTAGGAATACTTAACATAAGTTATCTTCCCAGCAAGTTTTATGTATATAATACAGCATTGTCAGCTATAGGTACTACTCTGTACAGCAGATCTCCAGAACTTGTCTTGCAAAAGTGAAATTATATTCAACGCTCTGGAAAGGGCCCTGAACTGAGAGCTAGCGGGTCTGCTTTTCTTGTTTCTAATCAAGCTTTGACTAGTCAGTTATGTGTGAACTTGGGTAAGTCCCTACCACCTCAGTTTCCCCACCTATTAAATGAGGCTTTGAACGCAGTGCTCTTTAAGGTCTTTTCTAACTCTGTTTATGTATTGTCTCCCAGAGGAAACCACCATCCACTACTGTTCTACTGAATATAATTACTCAAAGGCTAGACAGGTGTCCCTTGAGACAAATATATTTTCATTGTTCCACTTCCACAGATCTTAATCCCTCTCCATTAGTAATCCTCAGTTGCTGTAACTACTTTGCGCAGCCTAGAGCGCAAGTCCTTGGTCCTCTGTGAGAAATCCTCCATTAAGTTTGCCTCCGAAGACAACACACTTCACATGCATTGAGCACAGTTGTAAATTCCTCTGTGACAAAATGAGAAGATTAATTTTGAGCTTCAGTACTTTGTATTTATCCGTCATGGTGCAACTGTCATTGTAATAATACAGTCTCCCATGCAAACAATTAAAAAAATTATGCCCAAGGAATCAGTTCTAAATGCTTTGCTTTGAATTATAATTCATTGTAGAAACATTACCCATTCTTTGTTTGCAGTTTCAGAAATTCTTTACAACCTGTAGATACTGCTTTTTCTCTCCAAAACATCTTTAGAGGCAGTCCAAAGCCAGGAAAATACAGAGAGTGGCTTCTGGTAGTGCCTAGAATTTCCCCCCTCTATTCCTAGGCCCCAGGGCTGGCCCCTACCCCATGGTACCCAAGATTCACTTCACTATTGAGAGCCATACACTTCGGAATTTTCTCCTTACACCAAACTTACCTGTTTTGATCATTCCCTCTTGAAACCAGATCGCTGCTACTAAACAGCAAATATGAGAAATTAATCTGTTCCTAAGTATTCAGTGAGTGCTAATAAAGTTACTCATGCTTCTTTGTGCTTTAAAAATGGAAAGGGAAGAAAATTATCAGCCTCCCCTTTTTACTGGAAATTATGTGGAAGGAGGGAGGAATTGATGCAGAAATAGCTGCTTAACTCCATCTCCTTCCAAATTAAATCAAATTCTAGAAGTCCCAGCTACCATCCAAAACAGGGAGCCAAATCAGGTCTTTGAGGAAAGTAGTGAAAGAGGAATATTTAAAATTATCCTCCAGTTAGTTTTTTCTTCTATTGTCTTTTAGCCTCTTTTTGTCCCTTTGTCTCTTTTCTGGCCTAGCCTACTTCTGTTATGTCATATCTTTCCACAAGAAGCTAAAGGTTTCTGTGGAGTAAAGTTAGCTACCTTTTCCTTACCTGTGCCCATCTTCTGGACCATGGTAGATCATCATAGCCTACGATCAGTTTCCAAGGGGAATAATTTCTCAAATATGGATAGGACAAAAGAAAGCTAACTGAGTATATCTCTTCCCCTCTGCAGTGGGTTATATTTTGTATGTGAACAACAGTTGTACATAAATATTAGTATTTATGTACACCTTCCACCAGTGCTACCTTAAATGACTCTATGTCAACTCAGAATTGGAACTGAGTAAATGATTCTTAATTTGAAGATTCATGAACATTGGCATTAACATGAAGAAGTTGTCAACTCACCTCCTTAATATATCTGATGATACCTGATACATTCAAAAGAGGTAGGAGCCATTTAACCTCCTATGAGAGATATTTCATCAGGCCCATTCTTTTTGAGTTTCAAATAAAATAGATCTCAACTCTTAAACATTGTATCCCTCTCTTAATCTGAAGTTCTCTCTAGGGTATATTCAGTTGTTCATTCCCTTTAGACTTTTAGACTTATGTAATTAAACTCTGTGGGTGTGTATCTTGGTTTTTATGTCAGGGAAAGATAAAGCCCAATTTGGCTAGCTCCCCAGGGTCGGGGGTGGGGGAGTAATTACTCTGAGACAGGTCCCCTTTTATTCTTGAGGGTTTTGCATTGTATTACATCATGATTTGGAGACATCTGATAGTGTGTTATTGTCCAGCGAAATCATATCTGACAGACACCTTTCTGCTATCCTCATATACTTGGTCATACTTATGCAGTGTCTAAAGATTATGCTTTTCCAAATCCCTTATTGCCTTTGGTATTTTTAGTGAGGGAAAATTTTTAACAAAGGGGATTCTAACCGCAGAAACAGTGATAGAAAGCAAAATTATGAAGCAGGTGAAATTTATCATTACATCTTAAGCTTCTCTTTTCTGCAAACGTTTTTCTGCCCTCTGCATCTTTTACAACCTTTTACTAGTATACCTATTAAATCTTGGAAAATGGTCTTAACTTTATTCATAGCAACAAATGACTTGGTAAGTCATGAATTAAGTGGTTAAAACTCAGAAATATCTGGGATTGAATCCTGTCTCTGTCACATACTGTGGGATCTTGGATAAGTTTATCTTTCTGAGCCTTAGTTTAAAAAATGGACAGAATAAAATCTTCTGTGCTTGAGTGAGATGATATATCTAAAGCAATGGACATAGTAGCTGGGATACAGAAAGTTCCTAATAAATGATAGGATTTGTTGTTATTATATCCATCACTCTGAAGTAAGAAAAGAGATTTTAAATCTTTGAAATTTTTCTAGCAGTAAGTTGAAAGACTTTGCTTATATTTATTAGGAAAGGTGAGTGCTGAAATCAAATCACCTCCTATTAGCTAGTTAGACTCTCCTATCTAATAAAAGAGTAATATGCAAATTGACTGTACCTCCGCTACACCCACAAGCCACACCCACCAGCCAATCAGGAGTGAGTATGCAAATTAACCCAACCAAGATGGCTACGGCCACAGAGCGAGTAGGAGGCTTGGGTTTCCCTGGCAATGGAGGAAGCCAAGCTTTCTGCCTGCCCTGGCGGGTCCAGGCCTCCACTCAAGGCTACAAAGTTTTAATTATAGAAGATAAATAAATCCCAGATACCAGGGCCTCCGCTTGGGTCGCTGGGGGGCTTGGCCGGCCTGCAAACCACCACAGGCCCCTCACTCAGGCCACCTCACACACCAAGGGAACCCCCACCCTGATCCGGGACACCCTTCAGGGCAAACCAGCTGGCCCCCACCCATGTACCAGGCCTCTATCCTATCTAATCCTATCTAATAAAAGAATAATATGTAAATTGACCGTCACTCTAACACACAAGATGGATGCCCCCATGTGGACACAAGATGGCCACCACAAATGGCCATCAGGGGAGTGCAGTTGGGAGGGACCAGGTCTGCAAGGGAGGGCAGTTGGGGGTGATCAAGCCTGCAGGGGAGGGCAGTTAGGGGTGACCAGGCCAGCAGAGGAGGGAAGTTGGGGGCAACTGGGCCTGCAGGGAAGGGCAGTTGGGGGGGACCCAGACCTGCAGGGGAGAGCACTTGGGGGGGACCAGGCCTGTAGGGGAGGGCAGTTAGGGGTGACCAGGCCTGCAGGGGAGGGCAGTTAGGGGCAAACAGGCTGGCAGGGGAGTGGTTAGGGTGGCAGGCAGAAGCAGTTAGGGGCAATCAGGAAGGCAGGCAGGTGATCAGGCTGGCAGGCAGAAGCAGTTAGGGGCAATCAGGAAGGCAGGGAGGTGAGCAGTTGGGAGCCAGCAATCCTGGATTGTGAGAGGGATGTCCGACTGCCCATGTAGGATCGGGCCTAAATGGGCAGTCGGACATCCCTCAAGGGGTCCCAGATTGGAGAGGTGCAGGCTGGGCTGAGGGACACACAACCCCATGCATGAATTTCATGCACCAGGCCTCTAGTCCTATATAATAAAAGGCTAATATGCAAATTGACTTAACAGCAGAATGATCAGTTGCTATGACCCACACTGACCATCAGGGGGCAGATGCTCAATGCAGAAGCTGCCCCCTTGTGGTCAGTGTGCTCCCACAGGGGGAGTGCCGCTCAGCCAAAAGCCAGGCTCATGGCTGGTGTGTGCAGTGGCAGTGGCGGGAGCATCATCTGCCTCCACAGCAGCACTAAGGGAGTGGGCCTAAGCCAGCAGTCAGACATCCCCTGAGGGATCCTGGACTGCAAGAGGACACAGGCCGGGCTGAGGGACCCCCCTGAGTGTACAAATTGTGTGCACCAGACCTCTAGTATTGTATAAGAACACCACTAATTAAAAATAAGTAAAGGTTTAATTTACTTTTCAGTTTTATTCAGTAGAATTGACATAAAATTGTAAGATAAAGTGTACATCATGTTGATTTCACTATGAAAAGATTTCCACCATCTAGTTAATCACTATACTGATCACTTCACATATTTATCCTTTTTTTTATGAGAACATTTAAGTTCTCCTCTCTTAGAAAATTTTGATTACATAATACCATTGGTGGTATCAACTATAATCACCATGTTTTACATTCTGTCCTCAGAACTTAATCACCTTATAGCTGAACATTTGTACCCTTTTACCAAACTCTCCCTACATCTTTCACCCCCTGCAGCTACTTTCGTATTTGTTCCTGTAAGTTTGATGATATTTTTTATTTTTACATTCCACATATAAGTGATACCATGTAGTATCTGTCTTTCTTTGTCTGGCTTATTTCACTCAGCATAATGTCCTCCAGTTTCATCCATTTTGACCATATATTCCTCAGTTTGTTTCTGGGCTTTCTATTCTTTTCCCTATGTGCTTGTTTTTATGCCTGTACCATGCTGTTTGAACATAGCTTTATAACATTGTTTGAAATCAGGAAATGTGATGCCTCCAGCTGTGTTCTTTCTCAAGTTTGCTTTGGCTATTTGGGATCTATGCCATTGGGATTTTGACAGCATTACATTGAATTTATAGATTGCTTGGGGGTAGTGTGGACATTTTAAGCCAATGTTTACTTTTAAATTATTTTTTAGGGGTGTGAGCATATCAGTTAGCATTTGCTATGTAACAGGCCACCCCAAAACATTTATTATTTTTCATAATTCTATGAGTTACCTGGGTGCTTCTACTGGTCTGGGCCAGCCCTGCTGGGGTTGGTGGTCTAGGATTGTCTCACTCACATGACTGGGGACTCAACTGCAATAGTTGATATGGCTGGGCTGGCTGGAACCTACATCCAAATGGTTTCTTATCCTTCAGCAGGCTCCCTGGACTTGTTTACATGATGATAAAAGGGTTCCCAGCAGCTAGAAAGAGCAAACCCCAATGGGCAAGCACATTCTAAGCCTATCTGTGCTAATTAATTAGCCAAAGCAAATCACTAGGACAGTGCAGATTGAAGGAGTATAGCCTCCACCACTTAATTCACATGGTACAGGGGTTTTAGGTGAGCCAGTCCCTCCAGACATAGCTATGAAGAGAGTCCTTTAGAATATTCTGCAGTGAATCTACAACTTTGTTCTAGTAAAGAAATAAAAACCTTTAGGTAAAAGTGCAACACTTCTTAGAATAGAGAGTCATTGTCTATGTCTAATTCTTGGCCTTTTGACCACTAGCAATGTAGGTATAAATTTTCCAATGTCATTGTAGAAAAAATTGATATAGAACTCTATATACAATTCAGACTCTTGTTTACTCTTTGGAAAACATGTTGAAAGTGGAGTGGTTATTTATTTCTACATTCTCTCAAGGCAATGCAGGCATAGGAAATACCAGAAATCTTTGCAGGAGACATTAGCTAGAAAAAGCAGTTTTGGAAAACATTTAAACCAAACAAATAACTCTGCAGCTACATATTTCACAGCTTCTCAATAAAAGCACTAATTCATGGTGACTGAACATCAAGTATTCCATTTTAAAAAAACCCTTGGCACCTTCAGATTGACCATTTTGTCTTGTCTACAGCTCTATTTCCATATCAGGTTGTTTTTCTTTTATTGGATTATTTGGATTTTTATAGGTCTTTTATTGCTCATCATTCAGCATCCAAGAGTGGTGATGAGAAAAGAGATATATGCATGTGTCATAGGAATGCAAAATTATCTGCAGTTATAATATTACATCATTTTACTTTTGCAAACAAAATATTCCATGGAGTCACTGGATTTGCTCTCATGTTCTGCTGTTGCATATAGTATGTTGGTGAATATCAGAGCAGTTTAAGCAGCCAGTCTCTGGATCCCTCACCTATTTCAACTACAAAGGATGGACTATTTGATATAGATGATAATTTCATACTTATGTAATAAGATAGGAGTCTGGAAAAAACTTAGGTTCTAATTTTAAATTCCCCATTTTTTAGCAGTGTTTATTTGGGCAATATAAACAACTTCACTCCATCTTAAATGATTTTTTTATATAATGGAAATATACATTTTTTCTTATCCCATGAGGTATTGTTGTGATGATCAATGAATTGTATGTGGCAAAGTGATTTGTAAATAATAAAGAAATAGAGAGTGAGATGATGTTATTATTATCATTATTATTGTTTGCCTCAAAAAGGCCATTCAAAACAGCAAGGAACTCAATAAACCATAAGGTCTGCTTCATCATTTTCAGATTAAGATAAGTAATAAATATACTATCAGGCGAGGAGCAGGCAAGGCATTTCTGAGGTCAGGTATCTTCAAGTTCAGCTCAGTAATCATCCTCATTCTAGCTTATTCTTGGGCTATCCAAGATGTCAGA
This sequence comes from Plecotus auritus, assembly GCF_963455305.1. Taxonomy (NCBI): domain Eukaryota; kingdom Metazoa; phylum Chordata; class Mammalia; order Chiroptera; family Vespertilionidae; genus Plecotus; species Plecotus auritus. The sequence continues at coordinate 86,742,507 of NC_137771.1, read as the reverse complement.
ACTTACTGTTATTTAGAGACTATTTATCTAAATTATGGATTACTTGCTTTCTGTTGTTGCCAAAATTGGAGCAATGCACTTCTTGGTAACCATTTTGTACATTTGGCAGTATTTGATTCAGACATGGGAAAGAAAGGAAACACTGAAGATGTAAATATTTGAGGGATGGAGTAGGGGTGGGGTAAGCATTTCATGAGGTTAAATTACCTATTATCTCCCTAACCTTTTGGTATACCTGATTGAGTGTTCACTCTGTCACAGTACCATCATCGAAAAGTATTTTAATGTTTCTAAGAACTATGAAAACCTGTTTCAGAGCAAAGAGATGCTTCACACAGTCTCCCTCCAGTCCTCACCTATATGTTTTTCCTCTCCTCAGGTTGGTCCCTCCTCTGCTTTTCCTTTGATCTCTTATCTTTGAGTACCATGTCCTTCTGGAAGGGTTACTTGCCAGGGCAATTTACAAAAGCACAACTTCCACTTTGACAAGAGAAAATGGAAATTCATTTAAATCAAAGAACTAAACATTTTATTTAAATTTTTATTTTTTTCAAGCTGGCTACGAATAGAAACTTTTTCAGGCTAAAATATGAAAACTGGCTGTATAAACTCTCTATTTTAAAAAATATCATTATTTTCACCAAAAACAAAGCATGTATATATATATACAAAAAAGAAACCTGCCCTATCTGCTCTTATGAGATGATCATAATGCCATATTTTGTTTGTCCCTTTAACCATTTTAAATCACTTCCAAATATTTTCTTACTGGAAAACCTAACACTGAGATTTAGAATTTCAGGAAAGACTTTTAATTTGTGAGCATTTATGTAAATTAGATGTTCTTTCTGGGGTATATCAATGTTCTGAGTCAACATAGTTGTATCTTCAACTCTCAGATGAAGGAAGACAAGTGCACAAGAAGCTGAGAATCAGTGAATGTGGCTCAGATCTAAGCCACAGGCCAGAAACCCCAGGGCATTTTTTTTATCTCTCACCCTCTTAGACTCTGATCTGTATATGATCATTTAATCTTTCAATGACTATATATAAATCGAGATGACTCAGGGCTAGTTTATGAAAAAAATGATAAAAGTTTTATATGATAATACCTATAGCTTATTGACTATCTTCTATGTGCCAGTATATTGAGTTAAATGCTTTATACATGTATTTTTCCATATTTAAATCAGCTCTAGGTATTACTAGCACATTTTACAAATAAGAAAGGGAAGTTAAATAACACCAAAATATACCCAAGATGATCCATATTTGAATACAGAGCTGTGAGTAAATATATTCAACAATCAGATTTTACTATGTCTTAGTAAATAGTGTTCAGTAATCAGAAAATTCCTTGAAAAAAACTTTTGGAGAAATTCATTTTAGTTGAGGAAACCATACTTGATGTGCATCAAGCCAAATAAGAGAAGCTTTAAGAAAAATCACAAGAGTTTGTTATGTGTCCTGTGCTGCTGGAGGTCTGGGCCTGAGAAATAGAAGGGATAAGAACCTGGTTATGGCAACGGATAGAACTCTGTCACTGCACTCCTATGAAGTAAAGGTCAGAGATGTGTGTTTGGGGGACCAGATGTGCCCAGGAGCTCCCAATGGACTTTGCAAAAGAGGGACACCCAGAGGGACAGTGAAGTCTCAACAGGGGAAACCTGTGGGAAGAAGAACTTCTGAGAATCAAAGACCTAAGGGGCAGCCACAAGGAACCAGCCAGACACCTTGGTCAGGGAGTCACAAGAGAGAGATACCAAATGAATGAGAGCTTGGGGACAGCCCAGTGATAAAGGCCTCACAACAATCCACAAAGCTCTTCATGAGAGGGAGTTGACTTTAGAACTCTTCCTGCCATGGCCAGAAGAAACCAATGCGAGCTCACAGCAGTTCTAGGCAACTAAGACACTCCCTGTTCCTTATCTCTCTCTCCTTCCCCTGTCTTTCCAAGCCCTGGAGGAGCAAAGCATCTAGCAAGTGTGTGGCAGGGGGTCAGAGGCAAGGGCAGTAAGGAGAGTTGGAAGCTTGAGTCAGGAAAGAAGTAGAGCATAGACAGGGAGGAATAAGTCACTTTTCCATAAGATTTGGGGAGGAGAGTAAATAAGTTCATGTACTTAAAGTGCTTAGGAGAAAGGTGGATGACTCATGGGGAGCACTTCATTTAAGGTTTTAAATGGACTTCATTAAAATCAACCCAGTGTGTCCAAGAAGTTAATTTGAAAGCATCCATTTATCAAGTGAATAGTGAGTTGGAAAACAATAAAATATAAGAAATGTTTCAATAGTTCCAATACCAATAAGAGGCATGAAATTCTTTTGAGTGAAGTAAAAACAAACAAACAAAAAAAAAAACAACACAATTACTAGTAAGTGTTCATTGTACTTTCTTGGTTATTCTATGACAGCAAGCTGGTCTCTGGATCTGGACAGGTCTGTCCCACTGACTTTTGGACCGATTAAAGATCTGCATGGCGTGTGGAAGTCCTGGGAGCCTGCTGACCCACTTTCATGTTCAGAACACAGTGTTGTATTGAATTACACTAATTGATTTTTACAAAATCCCTTTCTCAGTAGGGCTTCAGGTTCATTCTCTATTTTGAGTCCATCTGTGGTTGCCTTTGTTATTAAAATAAGCTAAAGTAGTTTCCTACCACTTTATAAGGTTCTACTTAGGTTCATTCATCACATCTATTTTCTCTCCTTATTTTGCAGACAAACATAGGCTAGAATTCATTAGCTATTAGGAGTCATTTCCTGCTTCCTTGGGGTGTGACTGCATATTGATTTGATGCATTCCTGAATTGCCTTTTTTCATGATTTTCTTTCCAAAGAAAAGGAAACAAAAAAATTTATCTGTGCAAAGTAATTAGAGCAGAAGTTACTAATATTTTCCTTCCCAGGGAAGGAAAATTCTGTCACCTGCCTAATGTTCCTAATTGAGTTATACATCTGCATATTAGAAAAAAAAGAGAAGCCAAATAAATATTTTTCTTCCTCAATCTCCTTCTCTGGAAGATGAAGGTTTAAGGATGAAATTCAGAAAGTTTGGAAGGAGTAGTGAAGGCCAGCATGGAGGTGGAAAGGAAATAGATAATGCTGTCTTATTTCCTAGTTCTATTTTCGTATTCAGTTCCTTCTCAACCATGTAATAATGGGATCTACTCATGTACTTGGGTTCTGGAGTTGCAGAAGATTAACATTAATATACGTGGCCTGACAATATGTGCTGCAATCCAATACATAGTGTAGTGGTTAAGAGAGCACCGGTTCTGGAACCAGAGTATCTGAACTTGAATCTGGGCTTCATCATCACTTACCACCCCTGTGACCTTGGACAGGTAACTTTTGCTTTCTGTGTTTGGGTTTCTACATCTGTAAAATTAGTGCAAAGAAAATTAATATCTTTAAAGAATTCAGAAGAGTGAATGGCACTATTGGTTATTACTAGTTATTTCTCCACTCTTATTTCTGAATTAAATAATACTAAGTACTTAGTTTTGTTTCTCCATTTTATTTAGAAACATACCAACATATTGTAAATGGAATAGAATACGATGATTTGAAAGCATCAGTTTGTATTAATACAGAGGAGACTTTTTCACAATATTAGGTTTGCATTACTAATGAGACCTTTTTCTAGATCAAAGTATTCTTTGAATTTCAATTAATAATTTGAATAGACTATAACTGTTTCTCAGTATGGATCTATGCATTCACTTAGATTACAATGCTCTACAATGTGAGAATGAAAGTAATTTTCCCCATGGCTAAGCCCAAAAATTTGAACATTTTGCTGATTGACTTAGAAACAGGATACTTTCTAACAAGATAACCTTAATTTATTTGTGTGACAACTCTTCCCCAAAAAAAGAGTACAAGAAAAAATTAAAAATAAAGTTGGACACAAGGTAGAGCTTAAGAAGATAAACATATGTATTGTGATGACCCAAAACTCTTCTCTAGGTGAGTTCACACAGTAGGCTGAAAAAACAGAAACCTGATCAAATTAATAACAAGTCCCAATATTTTCCCCACCTCTGTGGAGAGTGGCTACAGTATTTGGACAGGTTCAAACCTCGGACTAATGAGAGGGCACAGTCCTCTCATGGCCACATGCAAGTCCCAGCTTGGAGGGCAGAGCCCTCACAGCACAATTATAGCCAACAGCTACAGTTGTAAGCTTGAACCTATGGTCCAAACATGTGGCCCCACATGCCTGAGTGATGCGGGCTTGATAGAGTTCAGGTGCATGTGATTGAGTAGGATCGAAACCCAGGAGAATGTTGTAAACATCTTGACCACGCCCTTACTTTGCCTCATGGAATCTGGCTATAAAATAAAGACAGGGCTTGTTGTCTGTGGCGCTGTCTCTCCATCCGGGAGCAGCGTCCCACCCAGACCCAGCTTTTATTCTCTTGTCTGTCTTTTCTCAATTCTTCACCGCCCTCTCTCAGGGTCACTGAACCTGGCTGAGCTGGCATGGCACATAAGGTGCCCTGGGGCTGAGTGTGCCATAGCTGTGCCGGCTCGCCACACACCTCCACGTATAGGACAGATGACTTGACTTTTACCTATGAGATGCAGTCCTCTGTGGGAACACAACTGTAGCCAGTTTACTACTTGTTATTCATTCTTTCTGCCACTCAAGAAGAAAATATATGGGAATTCAAATGACTATGACATAGTTATAGGATATCCTTGAGTTTTCTTTAATTGATTTCTGAAGTACATACTTTATAAACTTTATTAGTTTAATAGTAATAATAAAAATCATTTACAATATATCTTAAGCACTCTGTCCTAGATAACATCCAGGTGCCTTAGCACAATTCTCAATGTCCATAAATCAATACAAAAGGAATAATTACTTATGTTAAGGACAATTAATTTTGAAGCAGAGATCAAGTGGGGATTCTTCCCGGGACTCCTCATAAAGATGGGCACACTTCAGTTCAATGAATGCCTTTCCCCATGTCATCCTGACAGAAGTTTTAAGACATTCCATTGGATGAGTTATTTTGCAGCCTTAAAAATGGGCTGCTAATAACATCCTAAGAAGCACCTACATAAAGGCAATTCTCTGGGATACTGATATTTTATCACTTATCATCACTCTTAATTGTGTATGGTTATAAACCTGATTTATCATTAATCTGTCCATTATTTAGAAAAACAACCCATCTTTAAATCGTGTTATTAGCAAAAATTCCTAGAGTTTTCTTGAAAGGACTTTTCCTGCTTTTTGCTTAATTGCTTTAGATACAAGGACTATCCAAAAAACTGCTATAACTTAACTGCATAAACATGAAAGCACATTTGCTCAACTGTATTTAATGTAGGGCAAGGGTTCTTAGGCATTTTGGGGTCATCAGCCAGCAAGAAAATGCACAAATATTGATAACATTAAATTTTATATATTATTTTAGAGATTTTATAGACCTCCTAAAGCCTACACAAAGGCCTTCTAACCCAAAGATGCCATTTCTTCTAACTTAAATAACTTGACTCTAGTTATTTTAAGACATATCTACACATGGGTACATATAGAAAATCTCACCCTGGGACTTAACTGGAAATGACAACATCAGTGTTAATAACCAGACCTTGAAGGTGTTTTCATTCATGTAGAAAGCATCAGAAATCTCTACACAGATGCAGACCCACTTTACCAAGATTAACAGAACCTGAGATATTCCTGGAGCAGCCAAAATTTAATATTTTTATGAACACAAAACCATTTAAAAATTGTCCACCCTTCCTGCAAAGACTGGCCCTCAGTAAGCATACCGATGATATAAAAAAAAGGGCTAAAATGGATTATAATGAAACCTCCCAACCACATTATATAACAACATAATAAGAGCTTTCTTTTCCGTCTTATGTGAGGGAGGTGGTCCTGCAATAAATAGAATATTTAGGTACTCTTATGACTTGGTAGTCGGGACTTTTTGATACTCATTAGTCACTTAGATTTTCATCAGTTGTTTAATGTCACTCTTTTCCAGCAGAAAACTTAATTTTGGAATGTGATTGTCAGGTTAATCAGAGCTAGAATTATCTATACAAAGAAGTATCTGTGGGCTTTGATTACCTACCTATCTTTAACCAATCACAGTTGACTGAGTGGGTAGGCAAGAATGTTGTCATTCTGTGACTTTCAATACATACATTACCAATGAGGCAAAAAGGTTTATTTATAGGACATCATGGAATTCTCAGCTTAAAGTGAAATATTATGCTTTCCTATTTTCCTGTTAATTAGGAATTGCCACTGATTTTTGCAGTTACCTACTTAGATATTACTGGGACTGAACATTTTCTAGAGCATATTTATATGTATTCAGCACAAAAACATTAAACATGAGAACCCAGAGTTGGAAGTAAATTTAGATTGTATAAAGGAAATTATGTGAATGTATTCTTTTTATAAGAAAAGAACTATGAGAAGTAAACAATCAAGGGTGTTCTACAGTGGAGTTTCTATTCATTTTCTGTTTGTAATAATTGGTGTCTACTTTAAATCTACACTTGAGAACTTTTAAAAGGGTAATATTCTTGTAAAATAAAGAGGAAATACATGAGAATTCAACTGTAAGTATCCCTGGATAGGTAGAATTATGAATGATTTCTATTTCCCACTGTTTCTTTAACTTTGTATTCTATTTTATATATATATATATAATGACAATGTGTTGCTTTTGTAATGAGCAAAAAGAAGCCAAAGAAACTTCATTTATGGGGGAGAGGGGTGGTTATGCTCTATTGTAAAGGATGCAGGCCCTTTTAAAAGGCCATTTGCTATAGAGGCAAGACATCCATTACAGCCCTTGGCCAAGGGGTGAGTTTACAGAGGCATGGCAAGGCAATGACTGATTTTAAGGAGCTTGAGTGGAGTTTCTCGGAAGGAAAAGGCATAAAAAACACAGGTTTAGAATGCATGAGAAAAGCTCTTTATAGTAGTGGAAAGAAATATTTGCAAGAAGTTGTATCTCAGCCTATTATAGCCTTGAGGGGCTCTTAGGCTGCTTAATAGGAGCGTTTAGGACCACTTTATAGCCCTAGTATAACGTGAAGAAGTTTGTGCTTGATTTAGGAGATGATGGGAACTCACTTGTAAGTGTTTGAATGGGTGGGTGATTAGACTGGTCCTATGCTTTGGAAAAATTAATATGCAACCCTGAGTAAATAGCTTGGGTATGGAATAATAGAGAATGAGTTTAAAAGCATTGAGATTCTCTTAAATGTCCCAGAAGAGATCTTGACTTTGACTCTAGTTTTATGAATGAAATGGATAAGATGAATAAAAGATTGTAAAAGAAAATTAAAGGTGTCTTTAGCCTATGTTATCTAACACACTACTTATTTCATTTACAACTGACTGAAATATGAAAACTGGGAATGAACAGAAACTCTGATTAGGTTTGATATTCAGCTGACTTGATATCCCAGAATCTTAATCTATTCTCTGTGTAGATTACCTTCAAAATAGTATTCAAGGACCTTAGAAGAAAAGAATCCATAAGAAAGGCATTGATAGTAAGATAGTTATTTCTTGAAATTCTATTTATGGAACCAACATATTTAAAGCTCATATTGATAATTTCTAAATTGACATGTAAATAAAAATGATTAATTGATGGAGAAAGAGAAAAAAAAACTGAAACGCATGGAGTTTAAACCACCAGTCTATTATCATCTAGTGGCAGCATATACTAATTGAAGACTCATTTCTTCTAAGACATAAATAAACAACATTTTTTTTGCTTGAATCCAAATCTATTGTTTATTACTTAAATGTTTGAGTTGTAGGAACTTTCAGTGTAAATTTCTGAACATCCATGTTAAAGTTAGTAATTATATGAAGAGTTTTATATATGTGTTTAGTAATAAATTTTTTCATTTTTTTATTGATTAAGGTATTACATATGTGTCAATATCCCTCCATTGCCCCACCCCCACTCCACTCCCATACATTCCCTCACCGCCCTGCTGTCTCTGTCCATTGGTTATGCTTATATGCATGCATACAAGTCTTTTGATTGATCTCTCTCCCTTACCCCCACCCTCTCCTACCTTCCCTCTAAGGTTTGAGGATCTGATCTATGTTTCCCTGTCTCTAGATCTGTTTTTATTCATCAGTTTATGTTGTTCATTATAATCCGCAAATAAGTGAGATCATGTGATATTTATCGTCTCTGACTGACTTATTTCAATTAGCATAATGCTCTCCAGCTCCATCCATGCTGTTGCAAATGTTAGGCGTTCCTTCCTTTTTACAGCAGCGTAGTATTCCATTGTGTAGATGTACCACAGTTTTCTAATCCACTCATCTGCTGATGGGCACTTAGACTGTTTCCAAATCTTAGCTATGGTGAATTGTGCTGCTATGAACATAGGGGTGCATATATCCTTTCTGATTGGTGTTTCTAGTTTCTTGGGATATATTCCTAGAAATGGGATCACTGGGTCAATTGGGAGTTTCATTTTTAGTTTTTTGAGGAAACTCTATACTGTTCTCCACAGTGGCTGCACCAGTCTGCATTCCCACCAGCAGTGTATGAGGGTTCCTTTTTCTCTGCATCCTCGCCAGCACTTGTCATTTGTTGATTTGTTGATGGTAGCCATTCTGACAGGTATGAGATGGTACCTCATTGTTTTGATTTGCATCTCTCTGATGATTAGTGACTTTGAGCATGTTTTCATAAGTCTCTTGGCCTTCCTTATGTCCTCTTTCAAAAAGTTATCTATTTAGGTCCATTGCCCATTTTTTAATTGGATTGTTTATCTTCCTTTTGTTAAGTTGTATGAGTTCCCTGTAAATGTTGGAGATTAAACCCTTATCAGAGATAACATTGGCACATATGTTCTCCCATGCAGTGGGGTTTCTTGTTGTTTTGTTGAAGGTTTCTTTTGCTGTGCAAAAGCTTTTTATTTTGATGTAGTCGCATTTGTTTATTTTCTCTTTAGTTTCTATTGCCCTAGGAGCGGTATCGGTGAAGATATTGCTTCGGCATATGTCTGAGATTTTGCTGCCTGTGGATTCCTCTAATATTTTTATGGTTTCCCATCTTATGTTTAAGTCCTTTACCATTTTGAGATTATTTTTGTGTATGGTGTAAGTTAGTTGTCTAGTTTCATTTTTTTGCATGTATCTGTCCAATTTTCCCAACACCATTTATTGAAGAGACTGTCTTGACTCCATTGTATGCTTTTGCCTCCTTGGTCAAATATTAATTGAGCATAGTGGTTTGAGTCGATTTCTGGGTTCTCTATTCTATTCCATTGGTCTATATGTCTGTTCTTGTGCCAGTACCAGGCTGTTTTGAGAACAGTGGCTTTGTAATACAGCTTGATATCTGGTATTGAGATCCTTCCTACGTTGCTCTTTTTTCTCGGGATTGCTGCAAATATTCGAGATCTTTTTTTATTCCAGATGAATTTTTGGAGAGTTCGTTCAAGGTCTGTGAAATATGCCATTGGTATTTTAATGGGGAGTGCATTGAATCTATAGATTGTTTTGGGTAGTATGGACATTTTAATGATGTTGATTCTACCAATTCATGAACACGGTATGCTCTTTCATCTATTTATGTCTTCCTCTATCTCTTTTTTTCAACATCCTGTAGTTTCCTGAGTAGAGGTCTTTTACCTCCTTAGTTAAGTTTATTCCTAGGTATCTTAATTTTTTTGGTGCGATGGTAAATGTTTTCTTAGTCTCTCTTTCTGTAAGTTCACTGTTGGTGTATAGAAATGCCATAGATTTTTTGGCATTAATTTTGTATCCTGCTACATGGCCAAATTTATTTATTAAGTCTAATATTTTTTTGCTGGAGTCTTTAGTGTTTTCTATGAACAGTATCATGTCATCTGCAAATAATGACAATTTTACTTCTTCTTTTCCAATTTGGATGCCCTTTATTTCTTCTTCCTGTCTGATTGCTGTGGCTACCACTTCCAAAACTATGTTGAACAGGAGAGGTGAAAGAATAAACAACAATTTTTAAAGGTTTAACTATGTAAATATAAGCATACAAAGTTAACTATGTAAATCTAAGCATTTAAAAGAATTATGTTTCAATTTCTTCCAAAAAATAAAATAAAATTGAAATGTTTATGTTTTCTGACTAAAAAATCTATTGCAGTATACATAGTAGGTGCTCAACAAATATCCATTGAATCACTAGATAAATGAACAAATCAATGAATAAACACTGAAGTTATGGTGCATTTTTATAACTATGTGAATACTGGTGGGTATAATCATTGTAGTTTATAGACATTAAGTGTGTCAGGAAATTGAGAGTATCATATTACCAAAATAAGGAAAATGATTGGGGAAAGAACCCTTCACCCAGGACCTTGCAGTCTTGTTATGGATGTAGAACAGCAAACACTAGAAAATAATTATGGCTGTAGCATGTCTCAAATGGTAGACAATTCATCTCATGAACAGAAAGTATTTCTGGTAAGTGAGTTGCAAATAGACTCTTTAAGAAGTCCAAAACTTCTGATTTAAATGTTTATGAGCTCTCAAGAAAGCAAAATTGAAATTCTTTTTTTAAATTTAGTATAATGCTTAAGATTTCATTTACTCTACTGCTTGTTCCAAAGTTCTCTTACTCATAAAATAATTTAATTTCATATCTTTACATTATTATTGGGAGGAAAAAAATCCCCCCACTTTTGCTCCCCTTATGTTATCAGACACAAAGAAGTACCAATAAAAGCCAGGCCAGCTTGGCTCAATGGTTGAGCATCGACCTATGAACCAGGAGGTCACAGTTCGATTTCCTGTCAGGATACATGCCTGCATTGCAGCTCAGTCCCTGAAGTGGGGTGTGCAGGAGGAAACTGATCAATGATTCTTTCTCATCAATGTTTCTATCTCTTTTTCCCTCTCCCATCCTCTCTGAAATCAATAAAAATATATTTAAAAAAAAAGAAGTACCAATAATAGACACAGGGATATAGAAAGGTAGTCAAATCTCTGTCCATGCTAAACTCTAAAATACCTTCTCTCTGAGCTGGGAAACTTAACTTCTCTATCACAGCCAATCAAACTCTTAGAAAATCTGAGGTGCTTATGTCTATATAATCTTTCTGAGATTTTCTTTAAGAAACCTGCAGCTTTGAACTATTATCAGCTATAATGTGACCCAAAGGGAAAATTTCAAATTAGCAGTGAGCCAGACAGGATATGAGATGTAGCCTTGGTTCTGGAGTTAGTTAATTGCTTGTCCTTGAGGAAGTTATTTACCTACCAGTTTCAATGTCTTCTCATCCATGAAGAGACCCCTGAGGTCCCTTCTACTTCAACAATGCTATAATGTAAAGTAACTGTTCATGTGCTGTTTGGTTTTTTGCATTCTTTTATGTGTCAAAGCTGGGCACATATCAGGTATCTTTTGATATACCAGATAATCACTGTTCTAGGAACCTCCTGTTGCTTAAGTAACATAATCTGAATCTATCTACTTCTCTCCATCTTCACCACTATTATCATGTTTGAAAATACTATCTCTCCTATGTGAATAACTAGAGGCCTGGTGCACGAAATTCGTGCATGGGGAAGGGGGGTGTCCCTCAGCCCAGCCTGCACCCTCTCCAATCTGGGACCCCTTGAGGGATGTCCGGCTGCCTGCTTAAGCCTGATCCCAGTGGGATCGGGCTTAAACAGGCAGTCAGACATCCCTCTCACAATTCAGGAATGCTGGCACCCAACTGCTCGCCTGCCTGCCTTCCTGATTGCTCCTAACCGCTTCTGCCTGCCAGCCTGATCACCCCCTAACCACTCCCCTGCCAGCCTGATTGATGCCTAACTGCTCCCCTGCCAGCCTGTTTGCCCCTAACTGCCCTCCCCTGCAGGCCTGGTCACCCCTAACTGCCCTCTCCTGCAGGTTTGGTCACCCCTAACTGCCCTCCCCTGCAGGCCTGGTCCCCCCCCCCCAACTGCTCTCCCCTGCAGGCCTGAGTCCCCCCCAACTGCTCTCCCCTGCAGGCCTGGGTCCCTTCCAACTGCATTTCCCTGCAGGCCTGGGTCCCTCCCAACTGCCTGTCCCTGCAGGCCTGGTCGCCCCCAACTTCCCTCCTCTGCCAGCTTGGTCACCCCTAATTGCCCTCCCCTGCAGGCTTGATCGCCCCCAACTGCCCTCCCTTACAGGCCTGGTCCCTCCCAACTGCCCTCCCCTGCTGGCCTGATCACCCACAACTGCCCTCCCTTGCAGGCCTGGTCCCTCCCAACTGCCCTCCCCTGATGGCCATCTTGTGGTGGCCATCTTGTGTCCACATGGAGGCAGGATCTTTGACCACATGGGGGCAGCAATCTTGTGTGTTGGAGTGATGGTCAATCTGCATATTACTCTTTTATTAGATAGGATAGAGGCCTCGTACACGGGTGAGGGCCAGCTGGTTTGCCCTGAAGGGTGTCCTGGATCAGGGTGGGGGTTCCCTTGGGGCGTGGGGCGGCCTGGGTGAGGGGCCTGTGGTAGTTTGCAGGCCAGCCACGCCCCCTGGTGACCCAAGGTGAGGCCCTGGTATCTGGGGTTTATTTATGTTCTACAATTGAAACTTTGTAGCCTGGAGTGGAGCCAAGCTTTCTGCTTGCTCCATGGCAGCAGCCATTTCTATTGGGATTTATGTATCTTCTATAATTGAAGCTTTGTAGCCTTAAGCAGAGGCCTGGGCTGGCCAGGGTGTGTGGAAAGCTTGGCTTCCTCCATCACTGGGGGCAACCCTAGCCTCCTGCTCTTTCCAGCTCCGTGGCTGCTGCCATTTCTGTTGGATTTATGTATCTTCTATCATTGAAACTTTTTAGCATTGAGTGGAGGCCTAGGCTGGCAAGAGCAGGAGGGAGGCTTGGGTTTCCCCGGCAATGGAGGAAAGCTTGGCTTCCTCCATTGCCGGGGAAACCCAAGCCTCCCTCCTGCTCTCTGTGGCTGTAGCCATCTTGGTTGGGTTTATTTGCATATTCGCTCCTGATTGGCTTGTGGGCATGGCTTGTGGGCGTAGCGGGGTGATGGTTAATTTGCATATTACTCTTTTATTATATAGGAAGGATGTACTGGTCTTCTGCTTCCACTCTTACAAACACACACACACACACACACACACACACACACACACACACACACACACCATGCATAATCTATTCTCTATCTGGCAGTAAGAGTGAGCATTGTTATGTATAAATCCTCTAATCATCTCTTACTCTTTTGGAATAAAGTATCATTGTCTCAGCCTGCCTTAGAAAGCCCTACATGATCTGGCCCTGCCTCTTTCTCATCCTACTTGGGACCTTATTCACCATGTCCATAATTTGGCTGTTGTATTTGCCTCTCACACAACGTTTCGGACTTTTGCAGGCTCCCACTGTCTGTAATAGTCTTCACTCATCATCACATTGCTGGGTCCTTTTAATTAAGCTCACAGTTTGGATGCTGCCCCCACTGAGACAGCTTTTCCTGAATCCCCACCTGACAGTGTCCTCTGGTTGCTATTCATTCGATCATCCTGTTTTAATTCCACTACAAAACTGACCGTTATCTGAAATCTTAGTATTTTTATGTGTGTTCACTTGTTCACTGCTTTTATTCCCACCCAACCAAAAATTTTTGAGGAGATTCTGTTTATTCTTTCTATTCATGCATCACCAGAATAGCGCCAAGCACGTAGGTAATCAATCACTATTTTTTAAAAAAACTTTAGGAGAGAATAAAATTATGTTCCCTTTGACTGAAGTAATTTAGTTTAGTCAATTCTGAAACCTGATTGGTCCATAGATATTTGTGGAAATGTCTCACCCTTGCTCCTTGGAGAGGCCTGAGCTATTAAAGTCTGGGTCTGAATTTGAAATCTTTGCAGAATTGGCAGAGTTAGGTAGATTTAAATTCATGGAGAAAAATGGTAGTGTCAACTTGCAAGGAGTTAAAATAGAGGGTGCAAGGTATCTTCATGCAACTTACAGTTTTAAGTTATATACAGCTACCTGCAAATTAAACACCCAAGAATAAACCTGATGTAAAACATAGCTGTTTCAGACAGGAAGTTCACACAGATAACTGCAGCAGTTGATGAAAACAAAGTTATTAATTCAAGCAAAACATAAGATAATGTATCCTTGCATTTGGAATGTGAAGTCAGGGGTATATATCAGACCAGGCCAAATTATAAAGACGTCTCAGCCACAAGGAATAAGATTATAAAACACATCTGAGTGTATAGGTCCAAATCATTGGTTCTCTTCATATTGTCTTCAGGATGAGCCAGAACACCAGGCCTTCTACTTATAGGTAGATAAATGAAATCAGTCTCCTGATGGGACTTGTCTTGATGAGTTGCTAAAACAACTTAGAACCGTGGTTGGCAAACTGTGGCTCGCGAGCCAGATGCAGTTCTTTGGCCCCTTGAGTGTGGCTCTTCCACAAAATACGATGGCCTGGGTGAGTCTATTTTGAAGAAGTGGCATTAGAAGAAGTTTAAGTTTAAAAAATTTGGCTCTCAAAAGAAATTTCAATCATTGTACTGTTGATATTTGGCTCTGTTGACTAATGAGTTTGCCGACCACTGACTTAGAACATCCTAGTACAGAAAGATGTACTAATAGCAGAAGAAGCATTTGTACCTTCGCAAACATCCCCTTCCCAAAGACATCTGCCTGACTCCCGGGGAAGTGAAATTATTGGCTTTTGCCTGACAACTGGTCAGCAGTGAAGGGAATTCAGAAACAGGCAGTAATGATGGGAAGCTTTTAGGACGATGTGAAACTTGAGCCTGGATGGCATGTGAAAAGGTCATGGGGGTGGGAGTAGAGGTGGGTAGAGGTAGGCAAACCCAGAGGGAGAGAATCTGTAGGACTCCATTGAATGTGTTCTGAGAGTGAGAGCAGCCCAAAGTAAGAGTATGCTTGTTAAAGGAGTGAGAAGTCAGGTGAGGTACATTAGGCGAGGCCAAAGTATGAAGAAGGTTCTTCCCTTCCAGCCCATCAAAGGAACCTGACCAGAGGAAACAGCAACATTTCTGGAAATGCCTATGTCAGAGTGTGAGACTCTGGGGACAGACGAGCACAGCACAGAGCAAGTTTGGACTGCTCCCTTGTCTGACCCTTTGTCTGGGAGGCAACCATGTCAGTGTGCCAGGCCTAAAGGATTTGGCCTTGAAAAGAAGGTCAAGTACAGGAAACCTTCTTTTTAAATTTTTAGTTATTAGCTTTAATTGTACCTACTTATTTTTGATTAGACAATACATTCTTATCATTCAGAATTTGAAAGCTTTAAAAGGCTGTACAAATGAAACAATTCGCTCCCTACCAACTAATGTTATACATTTTCATGTACCCCTTTTGAGAGATATTTTAAAGAAGAAAGTATATGTTGGGGAACATACTGAGTATTAATAATACTGTACTGTTTTATACAGTAGTTTATTTTTTATAGTTCCATGTTATCCTATCAATACCCTGTCAGGTAGATGGGACAGATGTCTTTATATCTATTCTACTGACAAAGAAATAGGCTACGAAGAATTAAGTAACATAACCCAGACTTAGTAACATTTTAGTGTAAATATCTAGATTAAGACACAGTTTTAAGAAACCAAAGGAATATAGCTGCAAATGAAATTTCACACATACTAATTCTATCCTCATTTTTTTTAATACCTAGAAAACAGAAATTTTTAGATTTCTTTTTGTGGCAAAAATATTTAGATTGTTAGTGTTTCTACAGTGTTTCTTTATAAAATCCTATAAAGCACAATGTTCTTTTATTTAATACCAGAAAAGCCACAATAATAAAAGTCGTGATGCTACGAAGTGCTAGGGCCTTTGTTTCAGCTTGAATTACCTTCCGAAATTTATCAACCCCACCTGGCTTCTACAGGCATCTGAAAGTGCATTCACAGGGACTTAAAATATTAAGTTAAGTCGGGCTCTGAATTTTAAATTCTGTCTCTCTCTTTCCCTCGCCTGCCAACTCTGTTTCTTTTTTCAGGTTCAATTTCAGGATAAATGATGGAACAAGATAATTAGTTTCTCTGTTGGCCAGGCAATTTATCTGAATGCTTCTGGTGGCACTGTTTGGAGAATTTTTAAAAAACAAAGTAAAAACCTTGATTTCTCTTTAATTTTAGTTGTCAGGATTTTATTCCTTTTTTTCTGTCCCTATTTTGGAAGCTAATAACATTAGTTCAGCATGAAGGATTTAGGCTGGATATAAGAGTGGAAAGTCACAGACAGCAACATTTAGAAAACTGAAAGGTGAAGAGGCATCTTCAAGTGCCAATCAAGCTCTCATCTTTGCAAATTTTGCAGAATAAATGCAATGAAGAATTATAATAAAATACTATTTTTTCCCAGACAGGGATTCATTTAGCTTTGGCATCCATTTCTAGAAATGATAGTTGAAATACTTTCTGTATAATATTGCTAGAGTCTAAATTATATATCTTTTAAATCACTGTCTTTTAGTTACAAAGAAGTAAGAATTGTTCAAAGAACCCAAGTACCTCCGCAGTAATCTATATAATAAAAGCCTAAGCAACCATTATGGTGGAATGACCAGAACGACTGCTCACTATGATGTGTACTGACCACCAGGGGCAGATGATCAATGCAGGAGCTGCCCCCTGGTGGTCAGTGCGCTCCCATAGGAGGAGCTGCTGCTCAGCCAGAAGATAGGCTCACAGCTGGAGAGCGCAGCGGTTGTGGTGGGAGCCTCTCCGGTGCCTCTGTGGCAGCACTAAGGAGCAGCAAGCCGAGCAGTAAGGAGTGAGCAGATGGGTGGTAAGGAGCAAGGGATCCCGGATTGCGAGAGGGATGTTTGACTGCCGGCTTAGGTGGACATCCCCCAAGGGGTCCCAGACTGTGAAAGGGTTCAGGCCAGGCTGAGGGATCCCCCCCCACCCCGAGTGCACAAATTTCGTGCACCCAGCCTCTAGTATACTTACAATTCAAAATATTTAAAATTATTTCAAATGTTAGCTGCATTTATATGTTTCTCTAGGGAGCAAGGAGTTTCTAAAAGGTATTATCTCATCAGTCTGAATGTAAGGAATAAATGGAGCAGGTGTTTAAAATCTTTTTCATCCCGCTTATGAAAAGTAAAAGATAAGCAAAGATACCATTTATTCAAATTAGCACATTTTGACCAAAACAAGAGATAAAACAAGAAACCACAAAAATCTCTTTCTCTATATGAATTACAACTATACCTCAAGGGAGCTGAGTGGCCCAAGCAAGTTATTAACATCCCCAAATATCAGCTTTCTCTCTATAAAAATGTGAAAAAAGCCTTCTTCACATATATAGTAGAGCTATATACGGCAAAGTAATAATCCCGTGACTGGTAACAATAGACATCTGTATAGTTTTTTCAAGCTGCATAACCGTATCAGCTCAAAATTAGCAGCTTAAAAACACACACATGTATCATTATCTCACAGTGGGCAGGAGTCTGGGCACAGCTTAGCTGGGTCCTCCGCTTCAGCGTCTCACAAAGCTGCAGCCAAGGTGTTGGCCACGGCCACAGTCTCATCTGAAGGCTGGGCTAGGGAAGGACCCGCTTCCAAGCTTCCGTGGTGGTCAGCCGCATTCAGCTCCTAGCAGTTGTAGGATTGGAGAACCTGGGTTTTTACTGGCTGATGGCTGGAGGACCTTCAGTTCCTAGGGGCCACCCTCAGTTCTTTGCTTGTGAGGCACCCCATCAAGGTCACCTGTTTATGAAGCCAGCACAGGGAGAGTCTCCCTGTGTTACATAATTACAGAGTGACATCCCGTCACCCTGGCTACATTCTGTGAGTAAAAGCAAGTCACCGTCCACACTCAAGAGGAAAGGATCACACCAGGTGTAAAAACAACAAGGACAAGATCAGGGTTCTGGCCTAGATTCTGCCCACCACAGTGTCTGATACCAAGTTTCCCTTCCTGTCTTATCACCCTTTCCTTTCCTTTTTTTTTTTTTTTTTTTTTTTTTATTTCTAGGGCAAGAGACCATGACCCCTGCTGCCTATCAAAATCTCATTTGTCTGGATAGTTAAAAACAGTACTTTTGAATTTCATAGAAATAAAATAGAAGACAAACCATAGTTGGAAAATATTAAAACTCATGTTTTTAAACAAGTTAAATTATGCTAAATAAAATTGATAGCTAAGTAAAATTTCATAAAAATAAAAGGCTTTTTTTTTTTGTTTTCTCCTGTTTGTTTATGCTTTGGATGCCATTTTGTTGGAGTGTGTTCAGAAAATGATTCTGAATCTAAATTAATGAAATAAAAAGCACTTTTGAAACGCAGGAACTAAAAAACAATTTCACTAAAGGGTCTAGAAATGGTTGTGGATCTGTTCCCCTCAGTGTGGTTAAAAATAGCCACAGTCCCCAGCATAAGGCAGAATGGCATCGATACAGGTATTATTCATCCTGAGTGGTTTGGCCATGTTTGGTATGACCTACCTGCACGCCAGGTCTCTTGCCTCTGAGAACAAGGGCTTTCCAAAGATGGTAGGGATTTTAATGATCCTAAGGCTGTTACAGCTGCTGCTGCTGCCAATAGTGGTGGTGATAGCTAACATCTACTATATTTATTACATGCCAGTTATTCTAAAATGCTTCATATATGCAATTTAATACAACTCTAGAGAAAAGAACTATTATCCCTATTTCATAAATGCCTATACTGAACCTCAGAGAGATTAAGGTCACATGACTAGGAAGTGTCAGGGTCTGGATTCTAACCATAGAGGGGTTCAATTTCAGAACCTCAAAACTTGCTACAAAAGACCAGGAACTTTAAGACACAAACAAAAAGACTAAATGTGGGCCAAAATATTCTCCTCAATACATTATAGGGCTATCTTGTTGAAGATGAATAACAATGTACCTGTGGCACTTGCTCTGACAGTCACCCAATCCTACTGCTGTGAATGTGCACCCAGGTACCAGCAGGCTGTGACCCCTTCTCTCTGAGGCAGTCAGTAGGGAGTGGGAAAGAATATTCATAACCCCCTCCACCCCACTGAGTCCTCAGAGGGATTCAGTAAGAGCCAGGCTTGTGCTATGCCGATGAGCAGAGTAGCCAGGGTAATTCTGAGGCAAACTGCCCCATATCAATTCTCCCTGGGTCCTGTGGGCTGGTCCCCTTCTACCTGGTTCTGCTGGCCCGTAGCTTGGGTACCAAGATTACCCGTGTCCTCTCAGGGCTCAGCCTCTCAACTTGATCCCAAAGTCTGATCCAGTTAATAGAAACAGAATTCTAGTCACTAAAACATCCAAATGTACACATCTTGATGGACAGTGAGGATACACATCTCATTACATTAAATGGAAAGGAGTAAGACCAGCTGGTAATATTCCAGGTGCCTAACCTTGGTCAGATGTGGTGATGGTCGGCTGTGCAGGAGCAATTAATGGTCTGTGGCATGAAGGCAAGAATGCAGGTATAATACAGCTAGAAAGTAAGAACAAAGGAGCATTACCTTATAGTTTTGTCGCCAGCCTGCTGTAGAGGAGGTATATGTTGATGAGCAGAATTGTTATGTGGGTGTGCTGTAGGAGACCAAGAAGACACTGCTATATCTCACCAACCCAAAATTATTTTCAAACATTTATATTCTGTTCTTTTTTTATGTTAACTCCTTCAAGAATGCACAGTACATATCTCTATAGAAACTTATCTAAAAATGCAGCCACTGATTTTAGTCAAGCCAGTATTCTGGCATGTCTAATCTGATTTCCTTAAACACTGGTCATTCATTTCATTGACTTGCTCCATCATGCACATGACCTAAACATAACAGAGAAAAAGCTGCCATCCATGAGAGAGGGGCTAGTGGAGCCTCTGTCCAGGAACTGCCTTGTAGAAGCAAACTTTCTGACACGTGAACATGTAAAGGGACTGTCTCTACACTTTACACCTGCTTCCTCATGCACATAGAGAAACACCAATGCACCACAAAGGGGAACACTCTGAAACTACCTTATAATGCGGTGAAATCCTGTGTATTAATGAGTAATTTAGGCATAGATTTTTGTTCTATCCACACCTGTGTTTTTGATACAGCACACTTCTCACTGTCTCTGCCAAAAAAGAAGGTACAAACGTCTATACCCTTCACCTCAAAATGTATACATCTTTACAGATAGCGACCATTTCTTCTTGCCCTTTATAAAAATTTCCAGGGGTGTTATCAATGATTTAAGGAAGAATGCTATGCATGAAGGAAGCATTTGATAAATGCTTGTTGCATTGAACTGGGGAGTAGATAACGCCACAGACTCGACAGCTGAGCTGACTTAGTGGATGACTGGTACCTCCCTCAGCCATGTTCAGACAAGACTTTAAACAAGTGACAGATGGGGACACTCTGTAGGAGAGGGCACACTGGCTACATTAGCATGAGTCACAGTGAGAAATCAGTAAGAACTAACTTTTTTTTTTTACTGTGTTAAGCTCTTTGAATTTAGTTACTTCATGTGATCCTCACCACTACTCTTTGAGGTATGACATAAAACTGAGATTTGGAAGAGTGAAGTGACACAATCAAAGTCAGATATTTATGTTGTCAAATGGGCTCTGACTCCAGGCCGTGTTCTTTCCATTAATGACCGATGTGTTGCTTCCTTCTTGTTTTCCCTTGCTGCCCAGTCACATCGTTCTACTAAAGATAAAGATCATGCTCCCACAAAATTTGCACTAGGGCGATATGAGAGGCCACTACTTTAAACCTGCCAAGTTCTGGGAGTCTATCATTGAGATTAAAATGGGTGGGACTTCACAGCTACTCAGCTCTATACACTTTTAGTTGTGAGGAGAAGAGCACGGTATACATACAGTAAATTGAGCATCAGATATCAATATTTTATTTTGATATATCACTAGAAAAATAATAATTTTTGAGATGCTGATGATTAGAGTAAAATTAAATTCTATCCTATCCGGGAAGAAATGTTAGTCAAATAGAACAATTTTGTATGTCAATGTTTGTTATAACCATCCAGCTATCATTAAGGAAGACTGGAAATGATAGCTTTAAAAATAAGTGCTCTATTTAAGCAATTATATAGAGCTGGCCAAGAAGGAGTGCTGTAAAGGTTTCAATTTTATACCAAATTCATTTTGATAATTACCCTGCATAAGCTGGAATATCGCTTATGAGAATCATTAGGCTTTGACGATGTTCTTTTCTATTGACATTATCGCTTAATTAAGCAGCTTATATTGATCTGCTTGAGGGTTGCTTACACCTTTATTTTAAAAATGAAAAAGTACTCTTTAGAACCTCTTGTTACTATCTTGACAATCCACTTCAAGTTTCTGGCATCAAATAAAGCAACCATGACTGGTTGCCACTAGAGCTGTTTTATTCTATAAAAACTATACAAGTCTGTTTGTCTATCATTTAATAAGAGATACCAATGAAATAAATAAAAATGCATAGAGGGAGAAAAATATATTTGATTAGGAAAATACTGCTTGCTCCTATTCTACCCTTAAAATTTTAATTGAAAAATGTACAGAAACAAACAGATTATTAACTTGCATTATCAGGTATAATTAACAGTTATTTAAAACATAATTTTATGACCTATTAGTGTCACAATCTTCAACTTTTGCCCATGCTTTTGAGAAAAATAGATTATGTGTGTCACATTTTTCTGTAAAAACAAAGTTGCAAGTAGGGGACTGTGTGAGCTTGACAGAAATTGGCCCAAATGTCAGAAATTGCTGATCATCTGTTAAAAGGAAAGAATAGAATTTAAAATCTTTGAAATTATTTTAAATAGTAAAACACTTTAATAAACACTTTTAAACAGTGAAGGTATTTTTTCTAATTTTTTTAAAAACCCAACATTAATGTACTGTACTTACTGATTACTTAAGGAATTTAAATGTATTGTAAGGTGTATATCTAGCACAAAATTATATATATATATATATATATATATATATATATATATATATGCATTTCTAGGTCACAATTTGATTTATCTCCCCTTTTTTGCTACCTGAAAAAAACAAAAACATCATTTTCTTAGCAAAGTTGCTTACTGTCATTGGAATGTAGAAAGACTTTGAGATGATGTCTTGATGGTCCAAGTATCTTGAAGTTAAAACTGGGAAGCCTTTCTCCAGTTAAATGCCCTATAGTAAGGAGAATAGTCACAACTTTCTTGTGACCAGCTAGGGGCAATAATCAATTTGAGTCAACCTTTGAAACATTAAAAGTCATTTCTGTAGCTCTACTGAGGACTTTAGCTCTGGGAGGCTGGGAAGAAGGAACTTCATATATCTTCTTTTGACTCATATTCTTTTCATTGTTTTCATTTTAATGACAATTTTACGGAAGCCTAGAAGAAAAGAGGAAACACAAATGGGGAGCCATAGAATCTGGTGAAGATGCTAAAGGCTGGGGAGGTGGCAAATGTGGAAAGCAAGGCAGGAGAGTGGAGGACAACTGTCACACTGGGGTAGGGGAGTTACTTAGAAATACCTATTTCTTTTGAAGCTGAGGAGCAAAGCAGTTGCTTGGAAACCATGATTCCTTATAACTCATGTGTCCAACTATGCATCACAAATGAACAACCACGCTCTAGCCATGTTCAGTGAACAGAGTGTCAGCCTGCAGACTGAAGGGTCCCGGGTTCAATTCCAGTCAAGGGTACGTACCTCGGCTATAGGCTTGATCCCTGGCCCTCGTCAGGGCTTGGGTGGGAGGTAACCAATCGATGTGTCTCTCTTATCGAGGTTTCTCTCTCTCTGTCCCTCCCCTTCCCTTCCACTCTGCCTAAAAATCAATGAAAAAATATCATCGGGTGAGAACTAGCATAAATGCATAACCTCTTCCCAAGGCCAATGAAAATAGGATCTAGGATCTCAGTCCTATATGTACAACTAAGCTTTTCATATATTAAAAAAAAAAATGGTTAAGACCTGACATTTAGTGAAGGAAAAAATATAGGCAACAGGCCCCATACTGGATGTATGTGAGACCTGCTAGGCAATCAATAAATAAAGTTCCCTTTGCCCCTCATTGAGAACAGGACAATTTAATATTTGTATAGTATAAAATGTTTTCTATCATCTTTCTTTGAATAAATATATAGTAGTAGAAACCAAATACATTTTAAAGTCAAATAGAGATGGGTCTGAATTTCAGTTTTGTTCTCGCTAGCTGTGTGACCTTGTACAAAGTGGTTGACGTCTCTGATTTCTGGATTCCTGTATGTAAAATGTGATTAAAAGTCCAACTATAATAATCAATTATCCAGCATTAGGATTAGCAATCAAATAGGTGAGGGCACAGGTCTTGGTACACTTTATGGTGTTTTAGGCATGTTCTAAGCATTAGGGACACTGAGGTGAAGCACACAAACCAGATCTTGCTCTTACATATTGGTAAGCAGGTTCTATAAATGGAAGCATCTATTAATATAGCCCATACACTGCTATAGTGTAAAGAGAATTATTATACCATATATGTGCCATGTAGAACCTGTAGTGATTCCAAGAAATACTTGAAAAAGAAATAAATGTGGTGGGAGGGAAACAGCCTCTGAAGGTACTACTGGAGAAATCAGGGAAAGTGTCTCTGGGGTGAAATCAGAACCTCAGTTAAAGCATCTGTGAGCCCAGAAGAGAAAACTTTCCTTCATGTTCTGCCCTCTATTGGTGGAAACAAGTAACTTCAATCACGACAATATGCTGCAGGCAACCACAAATTAACTGCTTGCCCAGGGTCACTTTGTTTCAATTCTCTGTAAGATTTTGAAGAAGAAAAAGTTAAGCGAAACCATAAATATGTATGTGTGGCGGGTGTGTTTGTGTGAATATTTATATACAGCTCCATCTGGGTGTTAGAGTTGATATTTTTCAAAACAGTGGTGTTTTATTTACAGTGTGATTATGTGCTTGTGTGCTTATAAATCTTTGCATGAACTATATGAGGGAAAGTGAAGAAATGCCATAGGTTATTTTGGTCTCTTTTCTTCTTCACCAGCTCTCATGATGCATAGGTGTTACCCATCGCTTACGCTACCAGATCTTTTGTAAATTTTCCCCACTCTCTCCTTTGCAGCTTAGTCTCTGCTGCCAGGTGCTCATTCTTTTTCTGAGGAGAGTGCAGTACAAGGATGCCATTGTGAACAAAACCCCTTATAGCGGGCATTCCTTCTGCTGCTCTGCAGCGTCAGATGGCAGTATTGTCATCTGTGGCACAGCAGGTATTTCACCTCGGGGATTGCTATTTCTGTTCAATATGGAGGCAGTCTGATTTGTTGAGATTATTATCATATATATGGCTTTTGTGTATGGTTTACAACAAATGCTCCTGAAAGACAGATAATGACTGAGGTCAATGCATCTATTTAGCACACTCCCCCACATCTGACTACCAGATCTCTGGGCTTTATTAGGTTCCTTCTATAGGCTGTAGTACGGAATTGTTCACATGGTCCCTGCAATGCCCGTTATCTTGTTCCTTGTAAAAGGCTGTTTGTCTTACCCAAAGGCAGCAGTCTCTTAGATTCTGCAAGAGCAAGCTTGACTTCTTTATTTAAAAGAGCTCTTTAACTAAAAAGTATGTCTCTCTTCCCTACCCTATTCCTAAATCAAGCCAATGAGTGACTAGTTTATATGTAATTAGTTTATATGTAATTTGCAGGTAGCAGAAGTGAGAACTGTGGAAAGGAGCACATAACAGACAAAACAAACAACAAACAAAATAACACTGAGGCCTAAACACTGTGGAATGAAGACTTGCATTTGGATGGGTGATTTGGCCCCATGTTGATAGTCAACTATTGTTCTGTGTGCCTGGTGTATGGCCTAGCACATATTGAGAGCTTATTGAATATCTGCTGAAGGAATGGATGGATAGATGTTCACGGCTGAGAGAGAGATCTGAAATTGTGAATGTAACCTTAAGTGTTATGGAAATGGAAATTTTTTATTTGATGCCACATTTCAGATACTTCTCTTGAGATTATGTTGCATTTCCTTCCCAATAGTGACTGCTCTAAGGACTCTGCTCAATCTCCTTTCATGTATTAGGGACCTCTACTGCCAGGGAAGTGACCTTATGATGGATGCTCTTCTTGTAACAAAGCTTTGGGTAGACCTCAGTCTAAGACTCTGAGCTTCAAGGTGTGAACTGATGTTGCTTACTAACCAAAATCAGATTTATGTGTAGAGTGTCCCAAGAACTTGGGCTCTTTATTGGGCTTTTTAGTTATACATTTGCTTGTTACTTTTGAAATGTAACTGTTAAAAGATAAACAGAGACCTATTAAAATTTTTAAGAGTTTATTTGAACAAAATCTATTAAAATTGGGCAATGCCAAATGGGAAGTGGTTAGGAGCAGTCCATGGACCCACAGACAGAAGCTAAGAGAAAGATGTTTATAGAGAAAAGGCAGAAGCAAAACGATGTAATGATTTAATTGGCTAAGCTTAAGAGGTTGCCTTATCTGGAAAAGAGTAGATGGTTGTTTTTGACTGCTTATCCTTAGGTTTTGATTCCTTGACCTCGAGGCATTTATAGGCTTTGGTTAGGGTTTGCTTACATAGGCTCTGAGATATTAGAACCCCTTTCTTTAATTAATTTAAAAATATCAACCTGCAGAAATTTTGAAAGTGTAGAAATGTATAATGTTATCATCTTAGCCCAATAATGTATGCCTCTTTTTGCCTATCTTTTTGGCCTTTTTTCACAGCCTTAAAGAATTTGTGATCATTGCAATTATAGTTTGTACACCATCCAGCATCCTGCTTTTTAAAAAAATATATAATTTTCTATAGTTTCCACAGTTGTAGGTGATTCTACAACACCTGGTATAATCACATTCAGTGATGTCATTTTCAATATCAGGTGTGTGTGTGTGTGTGTGTGTGTGTGTGTGTGTGTGTGTATGCAGACATAGCCTATTACTTAAATAATAGCCCTCAACTATTGGCAAAATTTATGTCAAAACCAAGAAGAAAACAAAGCAAAAAGGTCTTTCAGCAGCCAAACTAAATGACACAAAGCTCATGAATCTTAATCATACTATTTTTTTCAGCACTCAGTAGAATGTATCACTCTTATTCAATGTGAATTCAAACACACTTGCTATTGGTATTGATGTTGGATTAATATTGATATTGATACTGTCTAGGATCTACTACCCTAAAGGGAAAGAAACAGCAAAACTATGAAACAAGCATAAAACCTCAATGAGAACAGCAACCTGAGGCATCTAGTACAAGAGAAAATTTACAAAATACATCCCAAAATAGGTCAGTGTAACAGTATTGTGGTAATAAACTTTTTAAAATGCGCTTCTTTATATTCAGTATGCTATATGTCCAAAGGTAGGGAAATAGCTAATATAGTTGGAGATATTTCCATCTAAAATTGATTTTTAAAACTTAAAGTGTGGGTTTAAAGGAATAAAACAATATTCCTCAGAATTTACCTCCTTAAAACAATTTATTCCTCAATGATACTATTTAACTGAAATTTTTTAAGTGTTCACTATTTCCTATATATCACCTTTTAGTTGATCTTTGATATATTCCCTCATCCTGATGTGGTTAGGAGAACATCTCCTGGGAACCACAGATGATCACTAGGTGGTGATAGAATTGAACATTGTATGCATAAGGGAGAAAAGTATAATATACTAGAGGCCCAGTGTACTGCAATGGATTGCGTACCGCGCCCCCGCCCCAACCCCGCAGCCCGCCAGCTGGTGGCCTGGGCCTCCCTCTGCAGGGCGATCATGGGTGATGGCCAGGCCTGACCAATCGCATCGCACCTGCCTTGGCTGGCCTGGTGCCAGTGGGTGTCATAGAGTGTTCCCCCGGACAGTCGTTCTGCTATTCAGCCGTTCGGTCGATTTGCATATTATGCTTTTATTATTATTGATAATCTATAATTAAATGTTATTCTTATGACAATGAACCTGGGTTTTCATCAATCCATCCATACTATAGGCTTGACCAATAGCACGTATTGTTTATGAACAGAGTAGAGCTAACCAACCCACATAGAGATCAGGCCTGCTTGCTAAATCTTTACCTTTAACCATCAGAAATGATCACCCACCAATGGAAGGTCAAGATATGTCCATTTCCTCTGTTCATACTCTTACAAATATATGCATAGGTACAAGTCTGTATATTAAATATACAAGATTTTACATAAATATAAATAAGGACAGTTAACTACTTTTTTTTCTCCTATCTTCTCTCCCAAGCTTTTTTAGGCTCCACTGGACTGAATCGAGGCGCCAATTCATTTCTATTAAAAATCTAATGCAACTGGTAGAAACATTCTTGTGGAAATTTAATAGGAGTTCATTTAGGAAAGGGGCTAGTGGTAGAGTCTGATAAAAGGTTTTTCAAGGCAATTAGTTTGCAACATGTCTCAAGATTATCTCACTTTAAATGATATTTAATAGCTTTCTCTTCCACATCCTGATAAACATTGTGGTATAACTGATCATTCTGAAAACAAAATCTGAACTTGAGCAGAAATGAGGAAATCACTAGATTTCTGGTTCTAAACTTATTTTCAAATGGCTTTCTGCTGTCAGAGGACTAAATGAACTCCCTGAGAAAGAAATTCACCTCAATTTAAAGGAAGCACATCCCTTTTTTAGAAAGTGTGATAAGACTCTGGATTAACAGCTGAAAAATCAAAAGACATTCACTAGAACCATTAAAATGCCAAAGAAACTGAGACTTTTTCTTTGGCATTTCTCAAAGCCCATTTAATCTGACTGCCTCTAATTATCAATGATTGTTCTAGCTAGGATTTCAAAGACGGGCAATATTCTTCTTTGCTACAACTCCAGTTACTTTGCAGGTGGTGGCTATTTCATTCTTCCCAGGGCAGCTCCCCGTAAAGGTGATGTGGCTGCCTCTTCCCAGGCAGCAAGTCCCAGTGTGGCAGTGACAAGACTGCTGAGTTAAATGTGACAGTTTCTCCAGCTTCTGAGCAACAGTAGAAGCTCCCTGGGAGTGTCTGAGAGAATGTACCAATTAGGAAGGCCTTGCCCCATTATTACTATTTCTGGAAGGCTTAACAGCAAAGCCTCTGTATAAAGCACTTACATTTAGGTGTGGTAAGGTCCCATGTAGGCAATCCAGTCAGCCAGCCCTACAGGCATCTCCCTGTAACACACACATCCTGGGAGATGAGGTGCCCTGAGGTTGGGGCAGGGAGAACGAGGATGGTGGGTAATCTGCAACCTCCAGTGAAGAGGGGCTGCAGGCAAAGCCCTATGAAGACGTGGATTACAGGTCAGGTCTGAAGAGAAAGACTGTAACAGGCAGCAGCTGACAGCCTGGCATGGGAGCAGGTAGGAGAGGCAGTCTGCGGCGTCCTAGAAATGACAGGCGAAGTTTAGGAGGACAGAGATGCCACGTGAGCAGGAAGGGCAAGAGCCCATGAACTTTGAGGTTTTGCTGTTAACTATGATTCCATTGCTGTACCTGACTGAACCAGAGAGGCCTGGGAGAGTTCAGATTTTGCCAGCTATGGCACCAACAGTTATATTCATAGATATCATGTTCTGTGCAACATTTAATGGTTTCCCATCCTGCAGATGATCAGACAATGGTGAAAATGTATTCCTTCCTTATTCCCAAGACTCCTAGAAATATTTAAGCAAAAATACACAATTCCTGGCCAAAGTAATGTGAAGAGGTTTAAATTTCCAGAAAATAAAGACATCTTCATTCAAAATGTAGTGAGTAGATTGTTTAGAGTCACTGATTTTTTTGGGGGTGTCTTTAATCTATAAAAATCAGAGCCTGCTCTTTTTCCTGGACTGGCTTTGAGATCTGGAGGGTTTCTTGTCTTCTCTGTCTCATTTCCCAGCATGTCAGGGATCTGACTGAAACTAGGAACAGCCAAGGATTCCTTTTTCCTTTGCCTCAGTCATATTTTACCTCTTTATCTCTATGCCCCATTCTTATTCCCAAGCCTACCCAACACAGGATTTTCTCCGTCCTTCACAATTTCCAGGAAGCTACTCGAATAACAATACAGTTGGCCCTTGAATGATATGTGTTTGCCCTGCTCGGGTGCACTTATAGACAGATTTTTTCTAATAAATATATACGTACTATAGATGTGTTTTATGTTCCTTATGATTTTTGTAATAACATTTCCTTTTCTCTAGCTTACTTTATTGTAAGAATACAGTATATAATACATGTAACATATAAAATATGTGTTAATTGACTGTGTATGTTATCAGTAAGGCTTCTGGTCGATAGTAGATTCTTAGTAATTAAGTTTTGGGGGAATCACAAGTTATATGTGGATTTTTCACTGTGTGGGGAGTCAGCATCCCTAACCCTTTGTTGGTCAAGGGTCAACTGTAGTCGCTGCTGCCCTAGTCTAATAATACCCAGCTCATTCTCCTCTGCGTGGATGCCTAAAATCTTTCCCACCAAGCTGGGTGCAGGTGCAATATCCCTCTCAACCCGAGCTCCCAGCAGCCTCCTACTTTGCACACAAGATGAGATGGATTTGCCATTTCTATATGACGTTGCCTAGAAAAGGCAACTGTACTTCATCATGTTTTGTCTCAATTTACCAAAAAATAAAAAATCACTTTCTATCCCAATTGCTCCCAGGGTCCTTGTGCCTCATTCAGTATTCGTATTAGTTTCTATGAGCAACTGTAACAAAGTACCAACAGTTGAATGGCTTAAAATAGCACAAATGTATTGTTCTGGAGGCTAGAAGTCTGAAACCAAGGTGTCAGTAGGGCTATGCTCTCTGACAGCTCTACAGAGGGTCCTTCCTTGCCTCCTTCACCTCGTGCTGTTTGCCAGAAATCCTTGGTGTTCCTTAAAAGGTAGATACATCACTCCAGTCACATGGTCTTCCCTCTGTGCATGTCTGTGTCCCAATTTCCTCTTCTTATAAAGACACCAGTCACATTGTACTTGGGTCTACTCTCGTAACCTCATATTAAATTCCTTAAACCTGCAAGATTATATTTCTAAATAAAGTCACATTCCAAGGTACTACAGTTTAGGACTTTGACATATCTTCTTTGGGGGTCATAGTTAAACCCACAACAGTATTCCAATGCCCTGTTTTAGTGCATCCATATAGTATCTATTATTATTCCCAATTTTATGAAAGTTTGTGTGTTCACACATTTAAAAAATTCTACTTCACCCAGATTCCACAAGCTGGATATGATCATTCTGCCTCATACATAGGCAGTAGATTCTCGTAAACCAAACATGCCCTGAAAGGACTGATCAACAATAATACTTACAATGTACCAGGGAAGTGAGTGCTGAGCAGGAGGTGCAAAGAGTATAAGACACAGCTTTGGACTTCAAATAGCCTACTTCAAAGGATTCATTGGAGATAATACATAGATAAAGGTTTAAATAACAAGCTAGCACATTAATAAGGCAATACAAGGAAATACAATACTATTGAGACTAGCAGTGGGTTGTGATGGTATTAGAAGACATAATTGCAAGGGAATATAAGAATACACAAATCTTCCTTTTCAATTAGTCAATCCCCTGCAAGTTTCCTGAAGAAGACAGACATAAGTAATAATAGTCTAGTGCAATAAAAAGTACTTCCTATCATTAATTACACAACTGCCCAATAATTCACAATGCAGAGAAGTGGTAAAGTTGAGTTGAAACAGAGCCCAGCATCTGAGCAGTAACTCATATTTCACATATCTCTACTTTGATTTTCCAGATCACTTCAATAATCTGATAGATTTCACATATTCTAAAACATTTTGAACTTTAAGCTCAGAATTCTCTCTTTAAAAAAGAAAAATCTTACACAATTATGTACTGCTCTGCTAAATGTTTTCCTTTCTTGCCACATATATCATGAGTTGTGGTCTTATCACTTAGGAACATTTGTTAGTATGTTCTAATGTGTGGTAAGGAGTATTAAGGGCCAAAAGGAAATTCTTGAAAAGCCAATTTAAAGTGTCAATGACCTAACAATGGCCACACAATAGCCCAAAGCTGGGGTGACTCATGCCTTTCTCACTTCCTTCTACCCTACCCTGTGAAAACAACAAAACTAACAAAAGAAAACAAGAATCTCATAAATAAAGTAATAAACTCAGTCAGAAGTCTCTGACTTAAAGATAGGATATGCAAAGCTTATAGAACTTGCTTTTGGAATATAAACTCTTTATTGACCCATGCTAAAATAATAACATTATCTATAAATTGGTGACTCTTGGACCTGAAGAGCATCCAAGAGATAACTAAATGCATGGTCTGTTTGAGCAAAACTAGACAGAGTTTATCATACAGAGTTGTAACCTGTGTCCTAAAATCTCTGGGCAGGAAATCATGACCTCTGTCAGACCCTTTCTACCATGTCACAACCTGAATCATCAATAATCCATCCTTACTTCTTTATTTTATTTTTCCATCACCATTTATCCCCTCGATGCCCTCGTATACCTCCCTAAGTCTTCAGCACTGCTCATTGCAATTCAATGTATTCAAAGGACATATCTTAAGCATCTACTAAGTGTAAATAAATAAAGCATTGTAGGATGTATAAAATTAAATAATAGCCCTAGCATCAAAAATTTAGTCTATTGCAGAAACAGCAAACCTATAGCACTGTGCCATCACTGCCCTGCTCGTGTCCCTTACAGACATCATTAATTGATTGCTACATTTTTCTCCCACTGGTGGACACGGTTTCAGAATTCTCAACACAACATCTACACAGGCAGAAGATGATCAAATTTGGCATAGGAGATAAGATCTATTTGTTAACCATGGTTGGCATGTCACCAGTGAATCAAGATAATTTTTTAAATGGTAAATAGAGATTTCAAGAGTGTTCTGAGAGTTAAGAGAAAGGACAACTTATTCTGAATGGTTGAAGCAGAGAAGGTTTTATGGAGAAGAAAGTATTTAACTAAGACTATCCAGAATGAGGATGATGTCAGTGGGTGGATTTTTAGAGTATGAACATTTCTGACTGGGCCAACACCAGGAACAAAAGCATAGAGGGCATGCATGTGGAACTGTGTACACAACTCCTTATCGCTGGGTTAGGGGGTGTATAGGATATAGTGGGAACAAGAGTAACTTAGAGTCATGCCTTTGAAGATGATCAGTGTCTTAGGAGATTTATTTTTTCTGAGAGAATGGAAGTGTTGCTGGAGAAAATAACAACATACTACTTTAATCAACTCATTAAGAATAGAACAATAAGCATCAGGAGCACCCAATTCTCCAAAGAGCTGCCACGTGCAAAGGTCCTCCAAAATCCATTTAAAGTTTTGCCATGGAAAGGTGTGTGTTTCCTTTTTATTTCATTTACTCAGATGTAGAGTAATAGGCCAGGCTAATAGGGTGTATTTTTGGTTGACCCACTTGTCTCAAAAGAAATTTGCACCTTGTGAGCATTTTCTTCATTTCTCTCAAATCCTATTAAAATGCTCTGTTGTGTACCTACGGAAGTGTCACTGTGTGATGGATGGCTTTTGTCCCAGGACTTCCTGAAACTTAACTTTTTAAAGTTTGGCTCAGAATCTGAAAATAACATGAGAACAATTTGACATGAGAATGGAATACAGTTAAGAATTTATCATTTTGGTTACTTCCTGGCAGAGTACTTTATGGTAAATTCCTGATTTCTCTTTATTTCAGAGCCTTACAGCCCAGAGCCTATTAAACCTTGGAATTAATAGTCACAATCAATAGCTGCTAAAGTGGAATAAGGGTGTGACTAAATGTAATATCTATTTTTAATGATGGCTTTAAGTGAGGCTGGCAGTGGAAAAGCTCAACTAATCTGAATTCAACTACTACCCTATCTTTTTGAGTCCCGAGGGAGTAAAATGTTTAGTTTCTTTAACTCATTAAGTCACTGTCTACTTAAGTTTAATTCCAAAAGTTCACTCTTTTTAAAAATATATATATATTTTATTGATTTTTATAGACAGGAAGGGAGAGGGATAGAGAGCTAGAAACACTGATGAGAGAGAAACATCGATCAGCTGCCTCCTGCACACTCCACACTGGGGATGTGCCCACAACCAAGGTACATGCCCTTGACTGGAATCGAACCCGGGACCCTTCAGTTTGCAGGCTGATGCTCTATCCACTGAACCAAACCAGTTAGAGCAAGTTCACTCTTTTTTGAATTATATAAATGCAACGTTAATCTTCCTTTATGATCAAGCACTATACAAGAGCCCTTTGATTACAGAGAATCCCACTTCCCACTATATTATTATTATTATTATTATTATTATTATTATTATTATTATATATGTTATTGATTTGAGAGAGGAATAGAGAGGGAGAGAGAGTTAGAAATATTAATGATGAGAGAGACTCATTGATCGGCTGCCTCCTATTGGGAATCGAGCCTGCAACCCAGGCATGTGCTCTTGACCATAATCGAACCTGGGACCCTTCAATCCACAGGCTGATGCTCTATCCACTGAGTCAAACCAGCTAGGACTGCATTTTTATTATTAAGGTCACCAGGACTGAGGGCTATCAAGGTCCTAAATTCCTCCCACTTTGGCTGTTTGTCATGACCAGAACTCAGAAGCCCTGGGAAAGGGCAGTACTATGCCCTTAGACAATCTCTCAACAAAGCATTACTATTCACTTGAAAAATGAGCCAGGAACACTTTGAGCATCCTCATCTTCACGAATGACCTGAGACAGAGAACTTGCTCTCCTGAGCAATGGACCATGGACAAAGGTCCTGTGATCCTAATGACATCTCAGAATCCTTCTCAGCCTATGAAAATGAAGGCCTCAGTTATTTTCATTCTTTGTTGAAACTGGGGATTATGCTGTTTGAGGAATATGGAGTTTCAAACAGACCCAAGTAGCTAACTGAGAAAAGTATGATTCCCAAACCCAGAATCTATAAAACAATCTCCTGTTCTTAATAACCAACTCTGCTAATGAAGTAGATCAAGTGCTGATTTTATTCACAGGATATTTGTATTCATTTTTTGTATTCACTATTTCCTGCTGATGCACTACAATTAGATGAGCATTTGTTGCCACAATTAGATGTTTGCTTAGATAAAAATTAGGTCAAGTGTTATCCTAAGATAAAGATCTATAAATTACAGGAAAATTACTTAAAGCCAGATTAATATAGTTGCATGCTCATCCTATATAATAAAGATGTAATATGCAAATAGTCGATACACTGTGAAGCGTAAAGACCAACTGTGTAATGACTGGATCACGGATCAGCAGGAGGGTGGGGCAGCGAGCTACAAGCAGGCGGTGGAGAGCTACAGGAGAGGGCAGGGCAGCAAGCTATGAGGGGGCCTGGGGAACTACAGGAGGGTGGGGCAGCAGGCAGAGAGCTACTGGAGGGCAGCAGCGAGCTACTGGCGAGCTACTGGCACACGGATTCGTGTGCAGGGCTACTAGTAAAAAATAAAATAAAATAAAATTCTCCTGGGAAGAAATAGTACTCAACTGGTAATAAAAATAATCATGCTGCCGAAACCGGTTTGGCTCAGTGGATAGAGCGTCGGCCTGCGGACTGAAGGGTCCCGGGTTCGATTCCGGTCAAGGGCATGTACCTTGGTTGCGGGCACATCCCCAGTGGGAGGTGTGCAGGAGGCAGCTGATCGATGTTTCTCTCTCATCAATGTTTCTAGCTTTCTATCCCTCTCCTTTCCTCTCTGTAAAATATCAATAAAATATATTTAAAAAAAAAAAAAAAAAGAAAAAGCTTTTAAAAAAAAAAAATAATCATGCTGAATCAACCACAATATGAAATTGGAGTTTGTGGGGGTTTTTTTGTTTTTTTGTTTTTTGGGTTTTTTTTTTATAGATCACCAAAGCTTTAGGCTATATCTTTCAGCTCTACCAGGATTAATACCTCTCAGGACTAGAATTTAATTGCCCTGCTTCCGCCAAAGTCTGTGGAAACAAATGAGGGATTTGTAGTGAGAAAATCTGGGTGTAAGTCCTGAATTCACCATTTTTTCACTGTGATCTTGGTCAGGTCATTTCAATCACTCAGCAGACAAGTATTGAGTGCTTCTCCCATGCCAGCTACTGTTCTAGGCATTTGAGAAGCAAAGACTAAAAGATATAGCCTGTTCTCAATAATTTACTATAGACTGGAGAAATAGATTATGCAATTACCCTGCAATATGAGAATCAAAATAATAGAGGTAACAAAAGTTGGCATGAAAGGCACAAAATAAGTTTGTGAAAAGACACAATAAATTTGGGAGGTCCTTTAAAGGGATCTCACTAGATGTCAGTAATTGATAAATTCTCCAATAGTCTCTATATGTCACCCTTATAGGCTCAGAAACTCTCCTTGGTCAGGGACCCAGTGCACAGCAGTCTTGGGGACACTAGCACATGCTAATCATCCTCTGAGAAGGCTGAAATATATAGATCATAAAGCCAATTTGTTAATTTTGTTGACCTTAAATAAGAAGTCAGCTAGAGCCCTAGCCAGTTTGGCTCAGTGGATAGAGTATCAGTCTATGGACCAAAGGGTCCGGGGTTCGATTCCAGCCAAGGGCACATACCTCAGTTGCAGGATCCTCCCAGGCCTGGTCCTGATCGGGGCTTGTGCAGGAAGCAATAAATCAATGTTTTTCTTTCACATCGATGTTTTTCTCTGTCCCTCTCTCTTCTACTCTTCTTTTTTATTTTTATTGTTTGAAGTATTACAAATAGTAGTACATATGTCTCCTTTTTTTTCCCCCCTTGACCTCCCCCCCGGCTGTGTCTTGTATCCATTGGTTATGCTTATATGCATGCGTACAAGTCCTTTGGTTGATCTCTTACAGCACCCCCACAACCTCCCCTGCCTTCCCGCTGTAGTTTGACAGTCTGTTCAATGCTTCTTTGCCTCTGTATGTATTTTTCCCCCATTTCTTTCCTTTAAAAAATCTTGCCTCTGCAGACTAGAAATAAACATATAATAACAAAAAATGTTTTGAGTCCCAATTTCAATGTCCAATAGTTCTGAGTCCCCATTTCAATGTCAAACAGTTCCTTATGTGTACATGTCAGCAATGATATCTGGATGGTGGGCACATGGTGGCAATGCAGGTCCAACCCTCTCTGGTTTGGTCCTAGGCAACCTGCTGCGACGCACAGCTGCTGACTGCTAGCATATCTTCTACTCTTCTTTAAAAAAAAAAAAAATCAATGGAAAAATATCCTTGGGCAAGGATTAACACACACACACACAAAAGTTGGCTAGATATCTCTCTAACAGAAGATTTATTCAGGAAAAAAGAAAGAACTGCAATCTGGTACATACAGCCAAGGCGAGCCAGTCAAGTCCACCAGCACAAAGGAAAAGGATTTTTCTGGCTAAAAAGAGGAATTTAGAACAGCTGTTAAAACCAGAGTTCTTCCCACAATGCTTTGAGATTGACCCAGATGTGACAGCTCCCCCTATAGACCCTCCCTATTTCAGTTTTGGTTGAGGTTGTAATTTTTTTACAATTTAAAAGTAAACATATAACCTCCCAGGGGATTGGATAATCACACCTGAAGCCTTTATTTCTAATTTTTCAACATGGCAAAACTTTCCTTATATACTTCATAACTATGTAGCTATATTCAGAGATCGAAGTCTAGCTATCAAAATATCTGCTAGTCATTAAATGTTTAAACCAGGCACTCTGCTACGTGCTTTAATGCATTCTTTTATGTAGTCCTTCCTTAGCATCATGATTTAGATATTATTATGCCAATTTCATAAGGGAGAAAACTGAGACTTAGAGACTTTAAATAACTTTACAAAATCACACAACTAATAATCCTCACAGCCAAGTTTTTCAGCTAGCTTATTCCCAAATCTGTGGTGTTAGACCCTAGGTGTACACTAGTCATTAATAATATAAGCAATAAAAATGAAATAATTGAAATATATCTGTATACACTTTTTTTTAAGAATGAGGATGTGTATAGTTAGGAACAAGAAAAAGCTAATGCAAATAATTGTCGGTTTTAGACACTACTGTCACAAGTTACTGGCTATTCTTTTTTGCCCTCTACACGTACTTTTTGTGTGTGGAAATATATAGCACTTGGAATTATAACTATGAAAAGCTGACCCAAGCCCACTCTATATCAGTGAATGGTATTTACAGCCAATATATGTTATTGGCTGTTCGGCTGTCCAGTCTAATTAGCATATTATGCTTTTATTATGCATATATATATACACACACACACACACACACATATATATATATATATATATATATATATATATATATATATATATATATATAATAAAAGCATAATATGCTAATTAGACTGAACAGCAGAACGACCTTCCAAACATCATTCTGGATGTCCTTCCGGATGAAGCCACAGCAGTGGGGGCTGAGGCAGAGGTGGTGGTTAGGGGTGATCAGGCAGGCTTGCAGAGTGGTTAGGGATGATCAGGCAGGCAGGCGAACAGTTAGTGGCTATCAGGCAGGCAGGCGAGTGGTTAGGGGCGATCAGGCAGGCAGGCGAGTAGTTAGGAGCCAGTGGTCCCGGATTGCAAGAAGGATGTCTGACTGCCAGTTTAGGCCTGATCCTGCTAAACTGGCAATCTGACATCCCACGAGGCGTCCCAGATTGCGAGAGGGTGCAGGCCGGGCTGAGGGATACCCCTCACCATGCATGAATTTCATGCACTGGGCCTCTAATATATATATATAATAGCTATGTGGTATAAATAGTAATTTAGAGCTTTCCCTTCCTGTTCTATTCATATTAGTCTTTTCAATAGCTTATATATTTCATGAATTCAATACTGTACAGTTATGCTGCTCTAAGTGATATCTAAATCTGATACTATGCTGAGTTTTATGCAGGCAAAAGTCCAGAGGCAGTGAGAGAAGATAGCAATCTAAGATTTGGGTTTGCTTTTTATTTTCTTAAATAACAGCAGCAAACACTCTTCAAGAATCATGTGTGCAATGTTCAGTCTTAGAGAGCAGGGCTCTGAATTAGACTACCACCCAAGCAATCTGCTGTCCCACAAATGCTAATTGAGCACTCCTCTTGGTTACGGATGGCATCTCATCAACCATTCCTCTGTGGCCTTGTCCAGAGCCAGTGTGTTCACCATCAGTAACTAACATGGGCTCTGACACATGTTGACAACAGATGTTAATTCCAAATTCTCCAGAGAGAATCTTTCAAAAGTTGCTGGTATTATTAGACACAGGGTTTTTACAGCTAGGAGGCATAGATATCACTAAACTACCATTGACTTTTCTGTAAAAATTCTTAACCATGGGTTTAAAGTGGTATCTTATGTGCACCATTCTTCCAAGGTGTTGATATCAGGATTGCTTGACAATTGCAAGATTAATTGCTGGTGTATGACATAAACTATACCACTTTTTTGGGCAAGAAAAACAACATTATACAGTAAATTTACGGTTCAGACCACTCTCAAAATGTCATTGCCCTGGACATGTGGTCCACAGAAAAATGCCATCGCAGGGGCCATGCCTTTCTTCCCAAAACACCTCACATGCTTTTGGTATGACCGGAGACTGAAGACTATTTCCTCAATAAATTAGAAATGAATTTTCAAAACGTAAATATTTTTGGTTGTGTAGGCATTTGAAAACAAAGTCCATGGACACACTGTCTCACATTGTACCTTGTGAACTTTGAAGACTTGTCTATTAGGCAAATGTTGTGGTTCTGATTTCTTGAGAGAAGACTGCCATGAAGACACTTAGGAACAGTTGCCCAACAATCCTGTTCAGATGACAAAAGAAAGCATGTGTTTTGATCTGCCAATCTGAATTTCATTTATACTACACAGATCCTGTTAAACAAACATATGCAAATAATAATAATAATGCCAATTCTCAGTCTTCCTTAGACAAGGAAAGACAGCAGATGCATGAATTATAACTATGAAAAGCTGACCCAAGCCCACTCTATATCATGTGTTGTAATCAAATTTATATTGAGTTGAAGAGAAGAAACAGAGAAGCTAAGCAAAACCTTTACCCAATGATCATCCATCAGATGAGTCATCTGCTCTCAGAAGAATGAGCTCCATGCTGTAAGAAAGGGGACACAGGTATCCTCTTTGTTTTACTTATATCAGTTATGAAAATGCAATTTACATAAGTTTTCCTTCACAGTTCTTTTCTTTACCTTTTCTCTAAACGCAACAGTTAACCATACTCTACAATGTACAGATAATAATTGAGAGATTCTAACCACAAGCTAGCAATCAAATGCACATTTTCACCATAGCCAAAAACTGACCTTACACCATTATAGTTAATTTTTTAAAATATATTTTATTGGTTTTTTACAAAGAGGAAGGGAGAAGGAGAGGGAGAGGGATAGAGAGTTAGAAACATCGATGAGAGAGAAACATCGATCAGCTGCCTCCTGCACACTCCCTACTGGGGATGTGCCCGCAACCAAGGTACATGCCCTTGACCGGAATCAAACCTGGGACCCTTCAGTCCACAGGCCGATGCTCTCTCCACTGAGCCAAACGGATTAGGGCTATAGTTAATTTTTATTAAATCACTTTTAATTAACACTTGAAATAAATATAAAATATATAATATTACTTATAAACACATATTTGTAAATGTATATAAATGTGTATATACACTTGACATAAACTTTTTGATACACTAATATATATACTAGTATATAATCTATACTAATGTATAATGTATACTATAGTATATAGTATATACTCATATATATGTAAAGCATTAAGCTAAGTATTTATATGTTGGTGGAGGTGAAAATGAGAGGAATCTATGATGAATCAGATGTTATTTGTGACTTTCAGTGAGCTCATATTGTAGTAAGGGAGACCAGCATGAATCCCAATACAATCTAAGGGTATGAATGAAAGAAGAGAAGATGGACAGAGAAAGACTTCTGTATGGACTGTGTATAAAAGAGCCAAACTCTGTATTCCAGATGAAAACACCAGTATTAGGGTGCAGGCAGAGAGAGAACTTCTAAATTCAGTTCAGGATGCCAACACTGGCCAATGTTGGTGAGCCCTATGGAGATCTGGAGCCAGAATTGGGTGTCCTTGAGCTTGGGTGTCCTACTGAGACACCCTAAGGAGAGAACACCCCTAGAGTTACAGCCCAAGTAAATGGAAAGCACTAGAGCCGAGAGACTATGAGAGAAGATGTATCTCTGCTGTCCTTGTCAGGGTCGCTGGCACACATGAGTAATGATACTTTTTATTTTAATTTATTTTTATTGTGGACATTATTAGAGATGGTCCCATCCTTCCCACCCCACCCCTTTGTCCACATCCACCTAGCCCCCTCCCCCTGAGTAATAAGGAAAGTTGTTAGTGGCTCATTATCACTCAGCTCTTGAGAAGTCTAACAATGTCTAGCCAGCCGTGGGCAAACTACGGCCCGCAGGCCGGATCCAGCTGTTCTATCCGGTTCTCTTGCTCTCCCCTCCGGTTCTCTTGCTCTCCCCTCCACTCCTTTACTTTGAATTTATGTTAGTTCACACAAACACTCCATCCATGCTTTTGTTCTGGCCCTCCGGTCCAGTTTAAGAACCCATTGTGGCCCTCGAGTCAAAAAGTTTGCCCACCCCTGGCTAGGCCAACACTTCTGCTGTATTATCACACACCACAGGGTCACAATGCACTGAACTTCATGCAGTCAGCAGAGTATGGGACATGGAAGAAAGGAAATTGAGAAAGTCCCACTTTAGCTGACATGTCAGGACAACTGAGGGACTTGTAGAGACCAAGAATATCTCTGTGCACTTTCTATTACCCATGAATTAGAAGATACTAGGATATAAATGAGCTGGTACCAGACTCTATGTAGTCAAGTCTGGAGGTGACCAGGGAGACTCGTGTGCAATCAAAACAATTATTGCAATAGTAGGCAGAACACTGATCTCTGCTTTGGAAAACATGGGTTCTACCCTAGCACCACCCCACTGTGTCAAGAGCAAGTCATTTCAGCTCCCAGAACCCCAGATAGTTACAATTAAATGGGGACTTGCAATAGTCCACAAAAGGGTTTTATGAACTCTAAAATTTTATAATTGGCAGCATCATTTACTAACCAATAGTATAGGTAGAGAAGTTATGAAGTTGGAATCTTTACTCTATGTATTAGTCATATCAGGCTGCCATAGAAATACCACAGACTGGGTGGCTTAAACCACAGACATTTATTTCTCACTGTTCTGGAGGCTGGAAATTCAAGAGGGGTGCAGGCAGATTTGGTTCCCGGTCCTCACAGAGTGGAATAAGAGAGATTTCTGGTTTTCCTCTCCTTATAAGGCACTAGTCCCACCATGGTGCCTTCATTCCATCCTCGTGATCTCACCTAAACCTGATTACCTCCCATAATACCCTCCCACCTCAAATACCATAGCATTAGGGATTAGGGCTTCAACACATGAATTTTGGAGGGATGCAAACATTTAGTCCATAACACTGTCATATTAAGGTAACCATTGTTTTAGTAACATAAAAGAAAAAAAGGTAATGACTTGAGATTATGAAATGTCTAGAATGAGGTGATCCATTCAAAGACCAAGAGCCCCAAGCTGGATCTTAACCACAGGACAGCCTGGTAGGGCATTCTTAGAAAATAAATGTGTTTTTTAAATGATGTTGGAAGAATTGGGTTTCAGTAATCATGATTTCGTCTTATACTATAGGATTGATTTGATGCTTCTCTGCTTCATGGAATGTAATTGTTATGTTTTCAATCTTATGATATAAACTGTCTTCACTGTGATGCTAGAATAAATGAAAAGCCTAGTGACTCTGCAGAATTGCAGGAACAACTAAGTGCTAAGCAGCAGCACAGTGAAGGCTGTTACTCATGACTTATGAGGTTAACTTGTGAGCAAACATAGGCAAGGTTAAGCAAGGAGCAGTGAGGACAGCATTGTTTGAGTGTCATGCATAATCCTAAGGTGTTATGAATCTTGTACCATGTGAAATATTTATGTTGGTTGTGATATCTAAGATTTTTAATTGCCTGTCCCTGACATAGA
The DNA here is from genome assembly GCF_963455305.1 of Plecotus auritus. Lineage (NCBI taxonomy): Eukaryota > Metazoa > Chordata > Mammalia > Chiroptera > Vespertilionidae > Plecotus > Plecotus auritus. Next base: position 86,700,483 of record NC_137771.1, on the reverse strand, counting down.
GTAATATAAAAGCTAGACTCAATACCTGAATTCTTTGAGTGTGTCTTACTAATACATTAGGTGTCAATCACAAGTAAGAAAGATATGGTGTGGATACATCTAATTCAGTCTTTCTCAAATTTTTGCTGCATGCATGAGAGATGTCTGAAGGGGTCATGCAAACAAACACAGACGCTGAGTCCCATCTCCAGAATATCTGATTCAGCTGGCCTGGGGTGGGGCATGGGGTGGGGACCGAGAAATTGCCCCACATTTTCCCAGGTGATAGTAATACTGTGGATGATGTTCTAACTCCACATAATTAAGAGAGAAATTACACTCCAACACTGAGTCTTAATTGTCGCAGCTAATCTTTTCCTCAGATGAAAAATCACGAGATAAACATGGAGATCTCAGGCCAGCACCTAGGATTTCATTTCCACTGTAGGTTTCCTACATAGCTGAAAGGATTTCAGATTTGATTTATAGAGCTCCACATTTTACAATCAATTGCATTCTTTGATCTTGATTTTCTACTTTGTGTTCTTAATTGAATACTCTTCATCTCTATCTACACAACTAAGTTTTGTGTGCTGATGCTGGTGAGAGCTATCCAAGTGCAATAATTAGAGGGTGGGGGAGAATAGGTGGATGGGCCAGATGAACAAACCATACCAAATTTCCCAGGTCCTGTCCTGGGCAACCCAGGAGAATTGGTCGCTCTAGCAGAAAGAGAGCTTGCCAATGAACTTGGGGGAGAAGGGAGATAATGACTACTGATCCTGTTATTTACACTAACCTTGCTGCTTCAGACTGGTGAAATCTTTTGACAATAATGGTATCACAGGAGCAGAAAAATATTCTTCCATACTCATAATTTAGCAAATACCAGCAAGGTCATGCCTGCTGCCTCTGTCTAGATTCCAATGTGAGGCTATTATTGAAATGCTATGCAAGTGTTAATGGGTCCACAATTCTTCCTCCCCAAGCTCTTTTCATCTTCAATTCCCTGGTCCTTTCACTCCCTCTAATGAGCATCTTTGTACACTATCCATACTGGCAGCGTGCTGGTTGTTCAGTGCCCTAAAGCTGTCATTACGTGCTTTGTGAGCTTCCTCATTCTCTGCCTAGCAGTACGTCAAATATTGTAGTTTGCAAAGCTACAAAATTAGAGGTTTTAACTTCTTGATTTTCTAGGAGAGTACCATTTTCAAAGAGCTTGTTACATTGTCCTCACAAATATCCTTGCCTTTGTTGGATTTGGGGTATCAATTTTTAGCATGGGAAGTTTGATATTATGTTTTCCTCCATCTATAAAACCTTATGATTCTATTTCCTGAGGAATGCGAATGACCCAATAATAAAGTTCAGTGGGAGAACTTGAAATTTTGACCCTTAGTTCCATCCTTTACTTTTCAGCCTTTCTCTCCTTTACCCTCATGCTAAGAAAGATCCCTCCTCCAACAGAAGCTGAGGGGGCTCCCAGTTACTCTCTGGCTAAGAGATTCGAGAAGGAGATGCACAACTCTTTCCATTATGTTTTATGTCATGTGTGAATAGGCATCTACACAGCCACAGTGGGGGAAGAACCCTCCTGATAGGTAGGACGGAAGAGTTCACACTTGTGCTTTCCTACCTAATTCAGGTGGATGGTGGTGTTGTGATTGCAAAGAGAGCTTTCCACCTCCTGTCATCCAGGACAAATGGGAGATCAAGCAGGCAGATTTCATTATAGGACCTGAATTTTTCCTGGTAAAGGAAAGAAGTTAGAAAAATATTTGGGTTGTACTTAAAGTTCACTCATGAGCTGTTTTAACCTCTTCTTCTCTCCCCATCCCTCCACCGACATCCATACAACTCTGAAATTCTCCTGTCACTCCCTGTCTCCCCAAAAGAGAATGAACAAATTTCAAGAATTCTCCCCTTACAGCCCAGCACTGCTATTCTTTACATGAGAGAGAATGGGTACCTAAAGGGCTCAGCCTGCTCAAATCCTCTTGCCTCCCACAGGCATGTCACATTGCTGCAGGTTGTGGGGTGGGATAATTGAGGAGGCATATTCAGACTTCCCATTTATGTTCACAAAGGTCAGGACACTTCCACAGGGAGCCTAACTTTCCTGTACAAATAACACATTTCTGCAAGTTGCCTTGGCTTTGGTGAAAGAAAAGAAATAGCAAAGGTGGGTGGGAGATGTTTCTGCAGGGTTGTATGCTGGGGGCTCAGCTGGCCTGTAGGTGCCCTACTAGTATCTGTTTTTTACTGTTGTTGGCTAAAATGAAGCTTGCAAAGGAATGGTTACTGAGTTAGAGCCCCGCTTTGCAAAATGCTTTTATTTCTCCTCCTCTACCTTTCCCGCTATTGTCTACTGTGTTACTAAGTCTAGGGCTTAGCTAATGGTTAGGAGCTGGTAGTGGAGAAAGACAGAGAAAAAGAGAGAGAGACTTAGGTATAGAGTTACAGAGGGAGAGGGAGAGAGAGAGAGAGAGAGAGAGAGAGAGAGAGAGAGAGAGAGAGAGAGAGAGAGAGAAAGAGACAGAGAGAGACAGAGAGAGACAGAGAGACAGAGAGAAAAAAACAGAAAAAGAAAAACACATATAGTAGATAGATATATTTATAAAGGAATACAGACAGAGAGGTACAGAGAGAGAGAGACAGAAACAGAGAGACAGAGAAAAATAAAGATACACTCATGCACCACCTGATGTTTCGGTCAAGGGCAGACTGCACACACAATGGTGGTCCCTTAAGAATACAATGGAACTGAAAAAGCCCATCACCTAGTGATGTCATGGCCGTCACAGCATCCAGCGTCATAGTGCAGCCTTACTCACCTGCCTGGTGATGCTGGTCTAAACACACCTGCTCACTGCTAGTCGTATAAAAGTTTGCACCTACAGTTATGCACACTATATGCTACTTGATAATGAAAATAAACGACTGACTATGTTACTGGTTTATGTGTTTAATATAATATGTTTTTCATCAATAGAGTACACTCTTTCAACTTACAAAAAAAAGTTTGCTGTAAAGCAGTGTGCTGTGTTATGCCAGCAGCAACCTTGAGCTTCTCACGTTTACCACATCTCTTGATTGCTCAGTTTCTCTTGTGCTTGATTTAAACTCGTGTTGTGTTATAAATTAAGTGTAGACTAAGTGTACAGTGATTATAAGTCCACAGTAGCACACAGTAATGTCCGACCTTCACATTCATTCACCACTCACTCACTCACTCACTCACTCACTCACTCACTCACTCACCCAGAGCAGCTTCCTGTCCTGCAAGCTTTAAGCTTCGTTCATGGTAAGTGTTCTATGCAGGTGTACTACTTCTTACCTTTTAAAAAATATTTTAAATTGATTTTTAGAGACAGAGGAAGGGAGAGGGAGAGAGAAACATGAATGTGAGAGTGAAACATCAGTGGGCTGCCTCCTGCACCCCCTTACCAGGGATCAAGCCAGAAACCCTGAGCATATGTCCTGACTGGACTTTGAACTGGTGACCTCTGGTGCATGGGATGATGCTCAACCAACTGAGCCACATCAGCCAGGACACTATGTTTTATCTTTTATACCATATTTTTTCTATATTTAGATGTACAAACACTTATCATTGTGCTACAATTGCCCAGCGTATTCAGTAAAGTAACATGCTATACAGGTTTTGAGCCTAAGATCAGCAAGCTATACCTTAGAGCCTAGGTGTGTAGTAGGCTGTACCATCTAGGTGTGTGAAGGTGCCCTCTGTGATGGTCACAGAGCGATGCAATTGCCTAACCACACCTTTCTCACAACATATCCCTATTGTTAAACAGTACATGACTATACAGAGAGAGAGAAAGAGAGAGACAGAGACAGAGTGAGAACTGGACCTAAATGAGGGTGACAGAGATCTCTATGGAGACAGACCTTCTGGGCAGAGTAGACAGGATGCAGACCAGAAGGAGGCATTGAACCTGACTTTCATGGCTTGTCTGGGCCCACGTAGTCAATTATGGACAGTGCAGTTTACAAGACTACTAAATTGCTTCAGGCACTGGTGAAAGAAATCAGACCCCAACAACAAGTGTTTGGCAACAAGCTTGGGCAAGGGCTCTCTTTTGGCCACCAGCCTGGTAATTTGTGCTGAAAAATTCAGTTCCGAGGTCAAGACCCAAGTCCAGGTCACCTGACCTGACTGACCCCTGTGCAGGTCTCTGAGTGGAACAGCAGGCTGCACCTCCTGTGTCTGCGGGGGACTTCAGTGCCCGACAACTGTTTCAAGGGTCTAGAGGAGATTCAACCCTTACTAGGCTCATTGCAAACTGGAAATAACAACACCTACCTGGTCAGGTTCTTCCAAGGATTAAATGAAAATTCACTTAGCAGATACTGGTTGAGCCCTTCCTATTTGTCATACTTTCTTCTAAGTGCTTAACATGCATAAATTCATTTATCTTTAGAATAACAGTAATTATTGTCCTCACTTCACAGATGAGGAGATTGCGGTACAGAGAGAGAAGCTGGTTGGCTCCAGAGGTTAAAAAATTTAATGTGCAACAAGTCACTAGTAAATGGAAGAGTTAGAGCTTTAACCCCAGCCACCTGACTCGAGAGGCCAGCCCATTATCACAGCCTTATCCCAACACCTGGCATATGGCAACTCTTCACAAAATATGAACTCACTGTCATTACCAATAGTAAGAGTTTTGGAGTCATGGTGACCTGAATTGCAAGTGGGGAAGAACAAATCTACAGATTTATTTTTCTTCCTCCTCCTTCTGTCTCTTGCTTGATTTAACCAGAATATCAGAAGAAAGAAGGAAGGGGGAGGGAGGAGCTTGTCTGATGTGTGGGTGAAGGGATGGGACAGTCTGTATCCCAGTGCCTCTTTGTTTTCAGACTAACATCGCCACACATCCTCAGCTATCAATGTTCACATCTCAAATAACATTCGGTGGGAATAAGAAGTTCATGTACTACCAGCGCATGAGAGGTTGCCCTCTAACACTTTAGTGCCTCCACAATTCCTTAAGCAATGATAATGATCTTTTTCTTTCTTGGTTTTCATGCTGCTATCTAAACCCACACTCTGAAGATGTATTTTGTATGAAAAGACATTTCTGGAAATGGCAAACTCAATAGAGAAGTGGGGGACAGGACACGTGAAGAAGGAGGGAGTGGGAGAGAGTCTACAATCTATCAAGATATGTGGATCAAGACCTTCTCAACAGTTTTCACCAAAATAGCACCTGGGGCAGAAAATAGATATACTGAATAGAAAGTGGAAGAGAGAGGAGGAAAGCGAGCAGGGAGAGGGTGAGGGAAGAGAAAAGAGAGGAAAGCTGTCAGATTCTTTCTAACCACCCTGAAATAATAGAAGGCCTATGTCCTGGCCTTTTCCCAGAGGATCTTGCAGTATTAGGAAGAGTTTATGCACATGCAGAATTAGGAAGACTTTATGTGCACTTAAGGACAGAGTAAGACATGCCCAGGATCCAGACCTCAGGTAGCATTCTAGTCATTTAGACAATGAGAAATTAATATCTTCTAGTAGTTCCTTCACCAAAATCTGGGAACTCATTTCTATCCATAGATCTGCTTTATAAAAACTCTTGTAGGTGAGAGTAGCTTTAAGCTTGCCCACTATTAAGTGTCAGGTCTTGAGTAATTTGCCTCATTAATTCACTTTATAATAAATAATAAGGGTCCAGAATACTCCCCTCTTCATCCCAGCCCCTCCCCACTGCCATCTGCATCTTTCTTCTAGTCTGAATCCAGCTAGGGAATACAGTTGTGTTTCAGGTATGAAAACACTGACTCATGAGAGAGACTCAGAGCATTGAAAGACTCCCAGCCTAGCGCTGACAGGATTTCCCTAGGGCATGGAGAATGAGGAACAAATTCTATGTGACATCCAGGTCCTTCCATCATCTATTTCAACCTAAAGCCCTATTTCCCAGCCCTGCACCTTGTGTCTAATAATTCAGTCCTAGGTCACATTCCCTGGGTCTCTAACAAATAGTTCAGCCCCATTTCAACCCCTTGAGCCTCTACCTTCTTGTTTACCCCTATCTCCCACTCTTGTATCACAATAATGATCTGACTGCAATTCTACCTGATGGTCCAGCCCTATCTCCCACCCCCCGAAACTCTACCTGAATTTCAGCCCTACATCCCACATTCTAAATAAACTGGACTTCTCACTGTGCAGCTAACCCATCTTCCTTCTTCTTGCCAACCATGGTGCCTTTGTTAATAATATTTATTCTGCCTAAATGCCATCCACACTATTACTGAAATTTTGACACCTGCATGAATCCCTTTGAATCAGAATTTCTCCTTCCATATTCTCACTCTCTGGCTTACTTAAACATATACTATTTTTAGAGTTATATGCATCATGTATATCTTACACACAGGATTGTAAAGGCGATGAATGGGTGCAATGCTAGGGTTATAAGGTGGCTGACTAAGACATGACCTTCTTTTATAATGTGACTAGAGGCCCGGTGCACGAAATTCGTGCACGGGGGGGGGTGTGTGTCCCTCAGCCCAGCCTGCACCCTCTCCAATCTGGGATCCCTCTTACAATCCAGGACTGCTGGCTCCCAACTGCTCACCTGCCTGCCTTCCTGATTGCCCCTAACTGCTTCTGCCTTCCAGCTTGATCACCCCCTAACCACTCCCCTGCCAGCCTGATTGATGCCTAACTGCTCCCCTGCCAGCCTGTTTGCCCCTAACTGCCTTCCCCTGCAGGCCTGGTCACCCCTAACTGCCCTCCCCTGCAGGCCTGGTACCCCCCCAACTGCCCTTCCCTGCAGACCCAGTCACCCCCAACTTCCCTCCTCTGCTGGCCGGGTCACCCCTAACTGCCCTCCCCAGCAGTCTTGATCGCCCCCAACTGACCTCCCTTGCAGGCCTGATCCCTCCCAGCTGCCCTCCCCTGCTGGCCTGATCACCCACAACTGCCCTCCCTTGCAGGCCTGGTTCTTCCCAACTGCCCTCCCCTGCTGGCCATCTTGTGGTGGCTATCTTGTGTCCACATGGGGGCAGGATCTTTAACCACATTGGGGCAGCCATCTTGTGTGTTGGAGTGATGGTCAATCTGCATATTACTCTTTTATTAGATAGGATAGAGGCCTGGTGCATGGGTGGGGGCCAGATGGTTTGCCCTGAAGGGTGTCCCGGATCAGGGTGGGGGTTCCCTTGGGGTGTGGGGTGGCCTGGGCGAGGGGCCTGTGGTGGTTTGCAGGCCGGCCACACCCCCCGGGGATTCAAGCAGAGGCCCTGGGATCTGGGATTTATTTATCTTCTACAATTTAAACTTTGTAGCCTGGAGTGGAGCCAAGCCTTCTGCTCGCTCCATGGTGGCAGCCATTTCTGTTGGGATTTATTTATCTTCTATAATTGAAACTTTGTAGCCTTAAGCGGAGGCCAAAGCAGGCCAGGGCTGCAGAAGCTTGGCTTTCTCCATCGCTGTGGGCAACCCTAGCCTCCTGCTCTCTCCAGCTCCGTGGCTGCCACTATTTCTGTTGGGATTTATCTTCTATAATTGAAATTTTGTAGCATTGAGTGGAGGTATGGGCCAGCAAGGGCAGGTGGAAAGCTTGACTTCCTCCATTGCTAGGGAAACGCAAGCCTCCCTCCTGCTCTCTGTGGCTGCAGCCATCTTGGTTGGGTTTATTTGCATATTCCCTCCTGATTGGCTGGTGGGCATGGCTGGTGGGTATAGCAGAAGTATGGTCAATTTGCATATTACTCTTTCATTAGATAGGATAATTTATATGCTCCTATTGGCAACATGCCAGTAACAGGTATAATTTGTTTGATAGAAAGAAAGTGGGGAAGCAAATTAGCTGGCTGAATGATCACTGTAGCTGAATAGGGACACAGTAAATAAAACCCCAAAGCTTCCCATGCATCAGAACATCCCTAATTGGCTCAGGGAAAACATGCACATTTTCTGCAATAAGATGTTAGGGACTGTGGCAGTACATGTAGGTGTAGCAGCACATCGTTCAGTCAATTCAAAGAGATTCTTTGACACCCTCATCTCAGAGAAATGTGTATCTTATTTAGAATGCTTTTCTTTTTCATTTTTTCCCTTTTTATTTAGACTGTTGCTGTGTACAGTCTAATTTAACTCATCTAAATGGAAGATTCATTAATGTATGATTACATGTTTTATTAAGGGTATTTTATCAATCCCCATTTTGAAGAAAAGTTGGTAAAATGATTTTTATGAGAAAATGTCAGCCTCTAAAAAGTTTAAAATTATAGTCATTCAGAAAACACACTGGAGTTGATTCCTTGAGATGTTTATTTGAAAGGTCTGCAGCAGGCACTTGTGAAATTGTACACATGCAAGCATCCCGTGCAGGCTCCTCTCTCTTTCTCTTCATTGCATGCTGTAGCACACTAAGTCTCCCCTCATTGGCTCATCAAAGCTTCATAACCATCTTCATTACCATATAGGGTGTTGTGGTGCATTGAAAGAAAACTTTTTATTTGTTAAAGATGCAAAGTGCAGTACTTAGTGATATATGACAAGATAGCTTATATTTGTTTTAAATATCCTTAAATGTTTTAAGTAGGGAGATGGACAAAGAAGCTTGAAAATGTTGTTAAAAGTAGATGATGGATATGTGGGAAGTTTTTATACTATTAACTCCACCTTTACTGGATGTTTGAGAATCTCCATAATAAAGAGCTTAAGAAAAGAGTGGTACACACACACACACACACACCTATCTTTTCACTTCTCTCTCTGATTTCATGTACATGGAGCAAACTCTTAATTATCTAATTCTCCCAATCTCTTGGCATAGGAGCAAAGTAGGGGAATACAGGCTGTAAGTATTTAGTTCCTGAAAAGGAGAAGCCCTTGTTACACATTCATGAATCGGGATCCTGGTGTGTTTCAATGCTGTGGCTCTTGTAGCTCCACTGCTTTCCCATGTCATTGAGATGCCTCTGGAATTCTTCATCGTTCCTGTTCTTCCCAGTGGTTCTTCAGGCACACTGGATCCAGCATAGCCTCCTCATGGACCAAATCTTTGTGTTTTCAGTACCTGGCACTCCCACATTTGTGCAGCTCTTCTCAGGCCATTGTTCTCTTTTCTTTGAAATATGTTTGTTAAATAAGACCAGGTTAGATCAGAAATGGAAAAATAATTATTCAGTATACAGTGTGTCACTGTGCTGGGCACCAGATATGCAAAGATAAATAAAACACAGTACCTGCTCTCGAGGAGATGACATTTTAGTGGGAAAGAAAAACAAAGAAGTGCATACAGAGACTGTAGAAAGCTCGGACGTTAGTGGAAGAGAAAAAGAGTCTCAATGTTAAGAACAAACACGGCATTAGATGTTCACATAAAGAGCTTTTGAAACAGAAAGAAGAATCAGTTAATTCTGAGGAAGCACAGACCAGGAAGCCTAGAGAAGAAGTGGTATGTAAAATGAGCAGTTAAACCTGAGGGATTCTCCAGGCAATAAAGGGATTGGGATCCAGAGGAGAGGAGGAGATAGGAAGGAAGTGAATGACCAAAGCAAAGGAGTATGAAAGGGCAGAGAAGGACATGAGGGAAAGGACTTGGTTTTCTGCTTGTAACGGTAACAACATATGCCTGTGACTCTCAGCCGCACATGCCAAATCCAGCCTCCACCCGGTGGTGTAGATGTTTATTGGAGCACATCCTCGCCTGCGAGCTTACAGATTGCCTGTGGCTGCTTTTACTATATTGTGATGGCAGGGGTGAGTGGTTGCCACAGAGACTAAGGGTATGCAAACCCAGAAATATTTATGATCTGGTCCTTTACAGAAAAAGCTTGCCCAATATTTGAACAATATTTCTTGAACTTTAATGTGCATGTAAACCACGGAAATCTTATTTAAACACACTCGATTTAGTAGGACTGAGTGGGCCCAAATTTCTGAATTTCTTTTTTTTTTAATCCTTACCTGAGCATATGTTGAGAGATAGAGAGAGAGAGACATCAATTGGTTGCCTCGTGTACACGCCCCAACCCTGGATTGAACCTGCAACCTTGGTATGTGCCCTGATTGAAACTGTGACCTTTTGATGCACGGAATGATGCTCCAACCAACAGAGCCACCTAGCCAGGGCTAAATGTATGAATTTCTAAGAAGCTTCCAGGTGAGGCTAGACAGCCCAACAGGCTTTGAGTGGCAAAGATCTAGAGGAACTGGATTCTCATGGTTGGCTCTTCCAGAATGGGATGGAAGAGTTGCATCCGAGAAAGTGTCTGAGATTTGAGCATATGGAGATCGCTAAGTTCATTTCTGGAGACAACCTAACTTGCTAGAGAGCACTGAGATGCGAAGCCCTGTTTCTGTAACTGACTTAAGCCATAAGAACAGTTTTATAAATGCCGAATGGCCATTAATCATGCCTCTCTTCTTCCTCTTAACAAGGCTAATACTATGAGCACCATATGTTCTCCATCCACCCTCAGAGTGTCTCTGTGTCAGTCCCTTTAGCTAAGGATCTCCTAGTCACAGGCTGCGTGGGTTCCCATGCACTCCACCCCCACAGCTGCTGAGCCACCACAGCAGCATCCCTCTCTTAGCTGTAATAGTTTAGTGATCAACTATAATAAATCACTGAAAGGACCTCTGGTAAAACCAGAAGAGCTACTCCAGTAAGCCTCTACCTTGACCAATAGCTATTTTAATAATAATGCTGATTTCTACTTACCTCATTCCAAAATCCTTATAACATTACAGTAAAATAAGAACACTCACTTGAATGACTCGAGATATCCTTTGTTGATTTCAGCCTACAATTATGAGGGTTGGAGTTGGGAACAACCTCTTCCCTCCTGTTTATTTTTAGGTAGAGGATTAGAACTAACTCAGATTTGAGAAGTATTCAATCTGGAAGAAAATTTAAAATTATCTGGCATTCAAATATGTATTTCCTTAGTAAAGAACTTTGTATTTCTGCACCTTCCCTCCCCCAAATAAAAGAAAAGGCATATGTAAAGAACCAAACTGAGAGGGTACTTTAAACATCAATAGCTCTCGAAAGAATAACATTTAGATGAGTTAACTTCACATGACCCAGAAGCATAAGAACTGAATTACCACAGAAACTTTATACACGGACTTCATACTTAATGTGTTCAGTAGAATACATATTACAATCTATCATGTGTCCCTCATCATGATGCCATAGGGTTTGTGGCTCTCCTAGAACCCTGGTCCAGGAACCAAGAGCAAGAGTTTGCTGCTAACTTGGCTATGTTTGGCAGGTCACTTAAACTCACCTCACTATCTGCATTGTGACCGCTAAGTCCCATTCTAGCCGTAAGAGTAGAATTCTGTAGATTGACCCAAGAATAAATCCAGAGTCAAGAGTCCAAGTCAGCCTTCTGATTTCAAATCAATGGGCTTTCTTCAATGTTCTGTGCTGCTCCTATGGATAAAAATCATCCATTTATTACCTCATTCTTGACAGAACAGTAATAATGAAAACTGCCCAATTTGACCTACCGGTAAAACCCTCAGAGTGTTGTTCAGTTGCTATTCTGGGTTTGAAGCTAACATTAGAAATCACTATTGTAGAGATTTGTATGAACTCACATGAAGCACTGGGGATTTTTAGTTACTTCAGATCAATGGAGTAATTGCTAGATAAGCTTGGCTTGCACTGTCAGCACGCTTCAAGCAACAGGGGCCTTAGTGTTGCTTGTGAAGTGCCAGCATTGTTTATAAGGCATAAAGGGCAGGGCCAAGGACACTGCACAGAGTAATAAGAATGACTGCTCCACCAAGTGTTTCTTGGCCAAATGTTGTGATGCAGCCAGGGGTGTTAAAAACACAAGTGGGGAGATTGAAGATGCTTTATAACCAATACATTGAAGCTTTTCAGTATATCCGTTTCTCAAATATTTCTCAATGATAACAAAATAGAGAGAGCAGATGAGGGCAAATTCACGACCTCTCCCAGTAGGGCTGCTGCTAGCCCAACCAGTGCCCCTCTGCTCACATGTGGCTTAGTGAGCAGAGTGAAGGCTGGATTTCACACACACTTTTAATAAAGCCTCACTATGTGAGGAATAAATGTTAAATGCTGCTTACAGTTTGCTATTTATTGATCCAAGTGCATGGATGGATGAACTTTTGAAAGAACTCTGCTGCTCATGGGGTGGGGAGCATGGGGGGCTTATGGATATAATTCAACTCCTATGACAAAGAGAGGGAAATGGAGACAAAAATTCAGTTTTTCCAAAGTCATCGAACCAAAAGGCAATAGAGCCAAACAAGAAAATAAACCTCTTGAGTCCCTGGTCTCTGACCCACGGGAACTTGCCATTGTGCAAGGAAGCCTCGCTAACTTACACAGGGACTGCACTGAACGAAACTTGATGTGGTACATAACCATAACCAAGGTTGAGTGGGGAGCCAACACCTGCAAATGCAGTTGGAGTCCAGCCTGGTAACGTGCTTGCCCTGGGGGTTTGGGAATAGGGCTCTGAGGACAGAACCACTTCTGAAATATTTAGAGCACCTGCATGTTGCTCAGCACCCTTATGTTGTCTTGTCTCCCTTTCAGCTCCCCTGGGTCCTGAACGTGTTATATATTATATTTTAGAATTGTTTAAGGTGAAAGGAGGTGAATAAAGAGGTATGAGACAGATTGTGATGCACTGTTCAATAGACACATTTCGAATTTATGGCTCCTTGCAATCAATCTTGCATCCACTTAAAAGTTTGCCTCTGCCTCTTCTTGTATTGACAGCATTGAGATGACATGTGTGGTAGCAGGAGGTTTTTAATAGTCTGGGGATGTGGTGAGGTGGTTCGCGGGTTCGGTATTTTAATGCAGTTCCTGCTTGCAGTCATGTTCTTCAAGCAGGTTAACGTTGCTCCAGTTTAGAATTGATTACAGACACATGTGGCTGGAGGCAGTCATGATTTTAGGAGACCACGGCAATCAGCTGAGCAAAAAACTTGAACTATGAGTTTGTACAAGGCAATGACGAGGGGCGGGGGGCGAGGGGTAGACGCAGATGGAGAGAGGAAACACCTGAGAGAGGGCTAAGGTCTCTGAGGAGAGCCTAGGTCTGTTTTTTCCCAGTTGAATGTGGAAATTGAGAAATAAGGTGGAGTAGAGAAAAATGTCATTGTCCAAGGCCACTCACCCAATATAAGTGTAACCCCATGCAAGGAAGCCTTTTGAATCAGGCAAGTGGGAGGCCCTGAGAGATTTCTTGTCTCCTCCTACAGCTTCCCTGCACTTCTCCCGGGTGCTCAGAATCCTCTGGAATCTCCAGAAGCTTCAAGGCTCATATTCTAATTATTTTCTTTCTCCTGGTTTTTGTCAAATCTAATCTGTGACCCTTTCCTCAGGACCTTGGTGCCCCTGTCAGAGACTAATTAATACAAGCTAGATCAATAATAACACAGTAAGAACATTGGTTTAATCTAAGTATTACATATTTATTGTCTTTATTTGAAGAACTCTCTGAAGCAGATGCTATTATCATCCCCATTTTTTAGATGGCAAAACCAAGCAACACAGAGGTAAAGTGTCAGGATTTAAAGCCAGGCAGTTAGATTGCACACTTCTTTCACAAGTAACAGCGGATGAATTGGGGCCACTGGGCAATTCTTCTGTTCTTACATGGTACTTTTCTCTGTCCTCATAGTTAGAAGACTTTATGCAATATGTACTGGCTTGAATGGGTTACCATTGAAAGGAAACCCACTGAGGCCAAAATACTCCCAAAATACCATGCTGGACTAGGATGCAAACAGCTAGCATTTGTGGAATGTGTACCATATGCTGGACTTGCTACATGCTGTGCATTTACTCATTTAAATCTCCAGACAACACTGTGAGGCAGGTGCTATTATCATCTACTCTACTTGGTAGATGAGGAAATGGATCCCCACAGATCACATGGCCGCTCAGGGACAGATCTGGGATTCAAACTCTGAGACTGTGTGCAGAGTTTGCCCTGTTAGCCACCAAGCTCTGCTGCAAAGCAGGAATTCTGGAATGCTCATGCTTAAGTAGGGAAAACTTATGCATGATCAAAAGCCAAAAAGATCAATACCAAAATAAGAAGGGATGTGGGATTCATGACCTCATTGAGTGGAGAATGCCTCACTGAGGAGAGAAGTAAAGATTAAGCGAGATTTAAACAAGCAAAAAGGAAAGTGCAAGGCTTTCCAGACACAAGGTCAGTCTGAGAAAATGTGATAGGTGAGAGAAAAATAGATTTACTAATTATCAGGGTCAGGGACTTCATGTTGGAGGGAATGGGATAGTTGTAGTTCAGTTTGGGACCTTGTTTATTAGGCTGGAAAATATGGTCTTTTTCATGGAGATTTTTGTAAAAAGAAAACAAATGGCAGAGTGAAGGCTATGATCCAGGGGGAATACCAAGCCTCAATTTCCCCATCTATAAAACAGAGCTATTACTACCAGCTTACAGATATATGAGCCAGTGTATGTAAAGTCTCAAGCAGGGTGCCTATAATAGTGTAAGTTTGCAATAAATGCTAGTTACTCAACTCACTGCGGGTCACGAGATGAGATGAATAGTGTAAGTAAAAAACCTGGCAACAGGGAGCTGCATTAAGAAGTGGAGGAAGTAGCCCTGGCCAGTGTTAATCAGTGGTTAGAGTGTTGGCCCACACACCTGAGTCATGGGTTCAAATCCCAGTCAAGGGCACATACCTGGATTGTAGGTTTAATCCCCAGTCCCAATTGGGGCACCTGTGGGAGGCAACCAATTGATGTTTCTCTCTTACATTGATGCTTCTCTCTCTCTCTCTCTCTCTCTCTCTCTCTCTCTCTCTCTCTCTCTCTCCTCCCCCCTTCCATTCTCTCTAAAAATCAATGGAATATATATCCTCAGGTGAGGATTAACAACCACAACAACAACAACAAAAAGTGAAGGATGTAAGCATGAAAAGGACATGAGGGACACTGAATATTAGGAAAGAGGGTGTCTTTTATGTTTCCAGCCTAACTGGTCCTAACAGAAGAGGTGGAGAAGCCAGACAGAGAGAAGGCCACTGTGTATGGAAGTGAAGAGTTTGGTTGTAGATAAACGGTATCTGCAGTGACACTGTAACAGCAGGAGGGAATTGGAGAAAGAGAAAGAGAGCTCTTTATGAGTCATGAATTATGGCCCTGAGTTTGGAGTCATCTGTATCAATGTAATTTATGTTCCACTCCCCGAATACTCATCTTGCAGAAATGCCCATGGCTTCCTTTTCACTCAAGACTCAGCTCACATGTCACCTCCTACAAGGAGCCTTCCCTGACCACCTTAAGGAGGGTAGCGCCCCCCTGCACTCTCTATCCCATCACTCTGTTTTACTTTGTAATACTTACCACTCTCTGCAGTTGTAATGTGTCTGTCACTTGCTCACAGTCTGCCTCCCCAAAGAGAACAGGGACTTGGTCCTGAACCCGACTGGACCCAGGGCCTACAACAGAGTCTGGGAAATAGCAGGACTCACTATTCCTAGGAAATGGCTTTGAGTATTGTTAAACTCAATAAATACAAATACATTTGAATAAATGAAGCTACATTGTTGGGTGTAGGCAGGGATGAGGAGAGGGCAGAGCAGGGAGAGGGATTGGATTGTAACCAATCCATGTGCAGGAGGCATGAATAAGCTAGAGAGCACATAGGAGATCAAAGAGGTGAGAAAGAGCAAGAAACAGAAGTGTCCTGAGGAGCCAGGGCACAAGATATATCAGAAGAAGGAGGAAAAGGAAGAGAAAATTCAACATGCAGAGATGTTAAGGAGAACGGAATATAAAAGAGCAAAGAATTTGCTGGGGGCGGGGCTCCACTGGACTGTGAGCACACACTGAGGGTGAGAGGGAAGGTGTGATGGAGGCAGACAGATACTGCTATCCACCAGCCCCTGGGAATCTGATTGGGAAACAGGGCTGAAAACTAAGGCAGTAGTTTCAGGGGGAAGAATGTAAGAGAAAGTAGCTCCGGGACAGGAGAGAATGAGGCAGGAAACGGCAGAGATGGGAGATGCTTAAGAAAAAGACACAATAGCTCTAGCCGGCTTGGCTCAGTTCATAGAGAGTCAGCCTGTAGACTGAAGGGCCCCGGTTCGATTCCGGCCAAGGGCATATGCCTGGTTGCGGGCTCGATCCCGGGGGGCGGGGTGGGGGGGCATGCAGAAGGCAGCCGATCAATGATTCTCTCTCATCGTTGATGTTTCTCTCTCTCTCCTCCCTTCCTCTCTGAAATCAATAAAGAAATATATTGGGGGGGGGGGGGGAGAAAAAGAGACAATGATCACAAGGAGAGGTCACCTTTCTGGAGAGGGAGGCAGACAGACTGAGCAAATCCATGAAACTGACGGCCAGAATCCACATGATGATTTTTGCATGACTGGTGGAAATTGGTCCATTATCTGTGAAGAGAAATATAAAAACACATAAAACAGATTCTAACCTGTGGAAAGAAATGCTTCATCTGCTTTAAATCCACTTAGAGGCAACATGCAGTGTCCAAAACAAAATGAGAAAAAAAAAAACTAGCAAAAGATGAAAATACTCAAAATAAAAAAGAGAGAGGGGGAGAAATAGTGGGACCTTCACCACGTTGGCTAGCTCCCTGGAACAGCAGTCGACCCTGGAAAATGGGACAGTGCCCTGTCTCTTTCCTGCCTCATGAGGTTTTCACATACATTCGATATGAAAAGAATATGCTGTGAGGCAGGGGAGCATGTTCTAAATGAAAGCGAGCTGGTGTGGTCAGGCCTGAGAGCAATTTCATCATCCCAGATGTAATGAGACAGCTCTGTGCAACCCACTGAGGGGTGACTAATGTGTCTGTGGCAACGTCAAGAAAGCACCTGTTTGGAGGAGGTGTTGGACCAGCAGGAGACTTAATGACTGTAGCCCAGCGATTTTCCACCGTGTGCCTCAGGCATTGCTAAAACATTCAGTACCTGACTATTTAGTCAGGGGCACTGACCTCATTTCCTTTAGATTGTCAAATAAAAAATGACAACACCAACACAATGATAGCCGTCCAGTGTGAATGAATCAAAATTATACCTTTTTTTTTTTTGCCTTGCTGGCGTAGCTCAGTCATTGAGCGTCCACCTATGAACCAGGAGGTCAGGGTCCCCGGTCAAGGCACATGCCCTGGTTGCAGGCTCAATACCCAGTGGGAGGCATGCAAGAGGCGCCGATCAATGCTTCTCTCTCATCATTGATGTTTCTATCTCTCTCTCCCTCTCCCTTCCTCTTTCTGAAATCAATAAAAATATATTTTTAAAATATCTACCTTTTTTGTTTTGGCAGATCAGCAAAAAAAATACATTTTTGGTGTGCAGCAGAATTTTAGTAAATAGTTTATGTGCCATACTGCTGCTCAGGGCAGGAATTGAGACTGCCCCAGCAGGGGCCTCACAGGTCATCCTAAGGACAGAGCTGTAGGGGGAGCTCTGTGGGAGGACCCAGCCCTGCCTGAGGGGGAGCCAGCTCCATGGTCTGCATTCTCAGATACACCAAAACAGGAATGGCAAGCTTTTCAAAACAGAAATAAGATCTTTTTAAAAATCACACAAAAGAGAAAAAGAAATGCCCCAAACTCCAGGCCCTGAGAGATTTGAGTTCTCAGGGTCCCGGCTCTCTGGGGAGGATTCAGTTCCTGGGGGCCCTGCCTCCTCTGCAGGGTCAGAGCTGGGACACTTGATGGAGCTGGGGCCTCAGGGCGATGGGTCCTGCCTCTTGATGGTGCTCCCATCCCAGTCTCTCTCTCCTGTTTCATATCTTCCTCTGCATCCTCCTCCTTCTTTCCTCCTGCAGATGGGCATTCTCTTTTCACTTGTACTAGTCCTCTGGCCTCAGCAGGTACTGTCTTGTAAGATTACAGAACACATATATATTTTTCATCTGCGCGCACACATGCACGCAAATCCCTGCTCTCTACTAACTCAGTTTTGTAAAAGAAATATCAATCATAAATCAACAATGACAGGATGGCTTAGCATATTCCAATAGGCGTGCCAGATGCAGGAGCCACTGGGGTTGTCTTGATAACTAAGCCCTGGTTACAGGGAGTAGGGTCCTCGGGAATGAATAGGAGCTCCCTTCCTTGTGGAAAGCCTGCTTTACACCCTGTAATTCTAACATCCTCCTCTTCTGCTCCCCTGGAGCCAGCACAGACAAGGGCACCTCTGAGGTTTGCTTGTATCTACAGCCTAGAGCCAGGTTACCAGGCACCCTGTGGAGTGCAGGGAGGGTGCCCTGGAGTCTCTGCACATTAGGGCCAGACAGCCCCATGGAGGAAAATGCTTTCATCTGGCTCCAGAGTGGCCTTTCCATGTTCATCTGGAGCTGTTTGAGAAAGTTTGGGGGGGAGGGCTGCCCACAAGCATCTGTCTAAGTCTTTTGCAGACTCTCAGAATGCTGACGAATTTATTAATTTGGGTGTTTCATGTAGGCAATTATCATTTGACTCATTTAAAGGGAAATGCCTGCATGCCTTTGATCAGAGAATTCCCATTATCTGGAAAATTGGTGTTCTAGTAAGTTGGGGTAGGGGATGTTTGAGACTTGAATTCCTATTCATTTCACTTTGAAGTTTTAAATTAGACTCTGGCTTTAGAAATGGCAAAGATACACTTTCTTTCTGTCTCTCTTTGCCACCCCCCTCACTGGGCTTGTTTCATGAATCATTTCACCAGGAGGATTATTGTTTGAAAGTTTCCCATTTCAATGACACAGCCACTGTGTGGGTGCATTCCTAGAAGAGAGACTGTACATCCTTACAACGTGGAACACAGGGAGGCTCTCCGCTGATGACAGGGACACAGGGAATAGGTCTGAGAACACAGCTGACCATTTAAAACCCTGTCCAAGCTTACTGAATGGAAAAGAGTTCTCTGATTCTACCTTAAGATACTGGCTCATTGTTGCATGGTGATAAAGCAAATCACAGAAACGTGTATCTTCACATTAAATTTTTGTCTTATTGCTATCAAAGCAACTTGAAAAACACGTTCAAGTGTCACAGACTTACACATTCTTGATAATGAATAAAAAAACCTTTGCAAGTTAAAAGGTCATTCTCAATGCTAGCAATTCTCATATTAGAGACAAGTGGCTCACTAATAATTTCTGCTATGAACATTCTTGCTGAATTCTTGTTGGCACAAGCCACTTTAAACACATTTCTATATTAAATGTTCAAACCTACTCTTTAGAGAAGTATTATCATGCCTATTTTACAGATGAGTAACTGGAGAGAAATAGATTGGGTAACTTCCCCGAAGCCACGTAAGCAAAACAGTAGAAGAATTTCAGCTCTCAGGTGCTACATTTGCTATTTCCACATTAGCCAGGGAAGAAAAGAGATGCAGAAAACATGGCTAGCCAGGCTGGATAAATGAACTGAAATCCTAGCTTTAAAGACAGTCCTAGCTTCACAAACAATGTAGGGCTCCAGTCACTAGGACAAAACCCAAGCAACACAGACCCAAACAGGATCCACAGAGAGACACCCATTAAAGGCTTCTGATGAGGAGCTGATGAAGAAAGGAAGGAGATGGGGCAACAGAAAGCACAGAGAATTGCTCTGTCACTGCTTGTGCTTTTGTCATTGTTTATCAAAATTCTGAGCAGGTGGAAACTTAAGGAAAGAAGGCCAACAATGCTTTAGCTGCCCCTTCAAGAAAACAGTAGAGCCCTAGCCAGTTTGGCCCAGTGGACAGAGCGTCCGCCCACGGACTGAAGGGTCACGAGTTTGATTCTGGTCAAGGGCACGCACCTCGGTTGCAGGCTTGATCACATCGGTGTTTTTCTCTCTCTCTGTCTGTTCTCCTCCCTTCCACTCTCTCTAAAAATTAATGGAAAAATATCCGCGGGTGAGGATTAACAAAAAAAGAAAACATTTGAGAAGAAAAGGGTTTTAAATCACAAGGCAAAATAAATAAATAAATAAATAAATAAATAAAAATTCTGCTTCTAGGCCTGGGATCCCAGCAGAAGTCGGTACATAGCTGGTTTCAGACCGGGATGCAGCTCCCTATGATCAGAGGGCTCCTTCGCCTCTCCTTCTCCCCCTCCTCTGTTGAATGAGCTGAAACTTTTCCCAGTCAGCTAGGTGTTGTTTCACTCATTCAGCCAGTTCGAGGGGCCTCTTTGTCTTAGAGTTTAGCCAGTCCCTCCCAAGTATTGGAAATCAGGATCCCTCCTGAACTCCCCAAATCCAACTGCACCTGTCCTCCTCCTCTTGGACTTCTCTGCTCCCCTGAACATCTGCCAACAGGAAGAAGGAGGGGACTTTCATACTAGAATGCCCAACACCTGCAGACAGTGAAGGGGAGCTTTAACGTTACTATACATATAGTACCGCTTTCTGCTGAGTCTTTGTAACTATGGAATGCACCTCTCATGCTTCTCTTCTTCATTCCCCAAATCTTCCTGGCTAACTCAGAATCCCCCAGCAAAGCTGAGCACTCAGAATCTCCCTCCTCCGCTCCATCACTGACCCTTGTCATCAGTAGTGTCCATACGTGCATGTCACCTTTTCAATCCCCAAAGCAGAAATTCTCCAGCACTGAGAATGAAATATCAGCACTTTGCTGTAATTCTTGCATTCATTTGCCACATGCTATCAACAAACATTTACTGAATCCAGTATGTGCCAGGCATTACTTTAGGTGCTTGGGATACAAAGATGGTTATAACACTAGCCCTAATCTCAAGAAGCATATCATTTCATAGAAAAGTTTTTAACAGAAATCCAAATTTTAATAAATTACATCTAGTTTAGCATTTTATAATCCTATATAATAAAAGGCTAATATGCAAATCAACTGAACTGCAGAACAACTGATCGCTATGATACACACTGACTATCAGGGGGCAGACACTCAATGCAGGAGCTGCCCCCTGGTGGTCAGTGTGCTCCCACAGGGGGAGCACTGCTCAGCCAGAAGCCCTGAGCTGGACTCACAGCTGGCAAGTGCAGCGGTGGTGGCAGGAGCCTCTCTCTCCTCCACGGCCGTGCTATGGATGTCCAATTGCTGGCTTAGGCCTATGTGAAGCAGGCCTATGCTGTCAGTCAGACATCCCCCAAGGGCTCCCGGACTGTGAGAGAGTGCAGTCTGGGCTGAGGGACACCCCCACTACTCCCCCGAGTGCATGAATTTTGTATACCAGGCCTCTAGTTAATTATAATTTTTTAAAAAACAAAGTCATCAGCTGGCCAGCATAGCTCAGTGGATAAGCATTGATCTATGAACCAGGAGGTCATGGTTGGATTCCCAGTCAGAGCATGTGTCCAGATTGTATGCTCGATCCCAGTAGGGGACGTGCAGGAGGCAGCCGATGGATGATTCTCTCTCATCATTGATGTTTCTATCTCTCTCTTTCTCTCTCCCCTCCTCTTTCTAAAATCAAGAAAAATACATTTTTTAAAAAACACAACAAACTAAGTCACCAAAAACTTTTATTTTACTTAGCCATTGAACTCTTTTTACAGGCCATAGATTGAGTAACATATTTTTTGGTAAGTAAAGTGTGTGTTTTTAATTACATTTGTACTTCAAGAAATAAACCCTTTAGCAATCTGGAAAATGCACTCACCCAGAATGGCTTTGTATTAGTCAGCTTTTCTGCAGCAACGAACAATTTCCAACTCAGTGACTTGCAACATTTATTTCTCACTCATGATACATGTGGGCTCTCTTATCAGCTGTGTGTCTGTTCCACATGACTTCTGATTTCAGAACCCATGCTGAAGGTATCTGGGACATGATGATCTTGTGAGAGGAAAAGAATGAAAGAACTGGTGGAAGCATGCACTGTCTCTTACAGCTTCTGCCTCCATGTGTGTATGTTATACTCACCTTATTTCATTGCCCAAAGCAGGTCATAGCATCAAGGTCAAAGTCAGTTGGGTATATACTCTTTCCACAGACAAGGGGTCGGGAAGGAAAGCAAATATTTACTGAATTCCAAGGCCTTCAATAAGTCTATTTTACTGGCTGGATGAGGCTATATCTATATTTTTGTCTATATCTGTCTCAAAGAATATAATGATCCAAGCATGCTGGGAGAATTATAAATGTCAAGAAAACATGATACTTGAGGATGTATGCTAATCTGACACCAGGCTTCTAGCACTCTTCCGCCTTGCACTTAAGAGGCCTGGAAAGGAACTGAAGTGATTTTGTCAGCCTTCTCTCAAATTTCTGTGACATTTGGGAGCAGGTGGCAGCAAGAAGATGTTCTGATGAGGGAAACAGTCATCCTTTAGCCAGTATTTCAGTGTTGTGCATTGCCATTTTGATGCTTTTAAAGTTTTTGTTTTCATAGATTCATTTATTTAACAAATGAGATAACGGAAAGATAGATTTTGAATCTGATTACAGCAACCATCTGTGGTTCAATTTTTCTTTTCTTTTGTTTGATTGTTTTTAAACTATCCCCAAACTGAAGTTAAGCTACCAAGGGTATTACAAACACACAGTCCCACCTGTGAAGTCTATCTTGCCAGTTTATCTGCCTTCACTGCACCCACCTGGCCCAAGGCACCCTCCGGGCACCTGGATGCTGGCCTCCTTCCCCTGACAGACCTCCCTCCTGCACATGCTCTGCTGCCCTCTGTTCTTAGCACTGCAGCCAGAGTGAGCCTGTAAAGTCGGAAGTCAGATCATGTGCCTCCTCCGTTCCAAACCCTGAAATGGCTCCATTTCATTCAAAGCAAAAGCCAACTCCATCCAATCACTTACAGGGCCCTTCCTGACCTGGGCCCTGACACCCCCATCTCCTCCCTCTACCCCCACTCACTCTGCTCCAGCCTCACTGGCCTCCTTTCCTGGAACCAAATACGCTCCCATGTATCTTTGCTCCAGGTGTTCCTCTTCCTTTTGCCTGAGTGATCTTCCCCCAACATCTGTTTGGTTAATCCCCTCGCTACTCATGTCTCACCTTCCCAAGGAGGCACAGGCTGGTCACTTTGTGCTCATGACATCTGCCTGCTACTGCAAGCCCTCCTTACTTGCTCTGCTTGTTCTCTTTTCAATAGTTTTATCACCATTTAACCTTCTTAATAGTGTGCCGGTTAGATTTACCGTTTAATATCTGTCTTCGCCCTTCCCTAAATTTGATGGGACTAGCTTGGTGTCTTTGTCTATTTTGCTCACTGAAGCATCCCAGATGCCAACAATCATGATGGGCACAGAGTAGATGCTCAGTTTCTTGAACAATGAAGTAAATCCCTACCTTTATTCCTTGAAATAAAAATGTCTAAAGAAACTTTTTAGATTGCTAAATTATTCCATTTATCGTTTCACTTGCTTTTCAAGCAAAACTATAAAAAATTAATTTGCACTTTATTCTAAAACTAGAGGCCCAGTGCATGAAAATTTATGCACTGGAGAGGGGGTCCCTCAGCCCAGCCTGCCCCCTCTCACAGTCCAGGAGCCCTCAGGGGCAGGAGGTGACCCAGCAATCAGGGGAAGGCAATGCCCACATCACACCTCTGCTGCTGCCACTGCTGGCAGCACAAGCCTCGGCCAGCCCTGGTTACCTGAGCCTTGGGCAGCCCTGGGCTGCTGAGCAGCCGGCATCCGAGGCTTGCCTGCACCTCGGGCCAGTCCTGGGTGGCTGGGAAGCCGCCATCCGAGGCTTGCCTGCACATTGGGCTGGCCCTGAGTGGCTGGGGGTGCTGAGGGGACTGAGGGACTCCAGAGGCAGGTGCAAGGAGTGGCCAGACCTGCCTGTGGGCAGGCCTGGCTGTGCCGTGTGCCTGCAGCCCCAGCAGGGCTCAGGGGACTGGGTGCTGCCATCTTGTAGCTGTGGGTGCCACCATCTTTGAGGACGTGGCAGTCAATTAGCATATTCCCTCCTTATTGGCTGTGGGAGCCACCATCTTTGTGAGAGCTTATCCTATCCATGTTAGATAGGATAAGCCTTCATTCATCATGCTTGAGGAAGCAGTAGTTTTCAAAGTGGTATCAATTTCCTCTGGGGAGGAGGGGGAAATCAGCGTTTTTCAACACCATCATATAACACTTGAGTGATCAATGTGAAAAGCTAGGCATTACTCTCCTAATTTTATAGTTCATGTCATTGGAGCTCAAGTGGGTAGCTGTATTGTCCCTCAGAATTCAATCCATATATTAACCTTAATCTTTTTAGCTACACTTTTGCTACTGGGTTACTCAAATGTGACTTGAATGCCAAATGGACAGAGACCACCTTAATGCTTTGAGTTTATTACAGAAATGATGCTGTCATTACATCATTTGGGAAGTGTATGCATCTTATCAGGAGGGAAGAAATAACTGAAATTTGAGGATGCTACCTAAATCAGAGCCATCTGATGGATAAACCTTACCAGTGTCTACCCCAATAGCTCCTTTTAAAAGAATGGCCTAACTTACACTGATGTCAAAAGCCTTACAAATCCCTCTGCTCCACCTGCAAAGTTCCAGAATGCTCAGTGATTCTACTAGTATTCGTGCCCCTGTTTGCAGCATTTGTCAGTCTATATTTTATAAACATACAACCCACCCTTGATTAGATTATGAACAATGAACCAAAAAGGACCTGGTTTTATTAAGTCTTACAATGATTTTCTCATAACAGTTGACTCTGAAATAAAACAGTGGTTGCATTTCATCTACCTGTGGGCTGTGTAACCCTCAACAAGTCATTTAAACATCCCAAGTCTGTTTACTCATCAGTACAATGGGCATAATAACAGGACCTACTATATAGAGTCCTTGGGAGGATTAAGTGAAATAATGCAAGTACACCTTCTATTAGCTCTTCCAACAATCACTCTCAGGTAAATGAAAAGTCTATGTAAGAGATGTTGCTCCTGCTTGTTAACAGAGCATATTAACAAGCCATCTATACCAGTGGTCAGCAAACTCATTAGTCAACAGAGCCAAATATCAACAGTATGATTGAAATTTCTTTTGAGAGCCAAATTTTTTAAACTCAAACTTCTTCTAACGCCACTTCTTCAAAATAGACTCTCCCAGGTCGTGGTATTTTGTGGAAGAGTCACACTTAAGGGGCCAAAGAGCCGCATGTGACTTGCAAACTGTAGTTTGCCAACCACTGATCTATATTAATAAAAGGGTAATATGCTAATTAGACCAGACGTCTTCAGGACATCCATCTGAACATCCTTCTGGACAAAGCCACAGTGGTGGGCGCTGAGGCAGAGGCAGTTCGGGGCGATCAGGCCGGCATAGGGAGGGCAGGAGGGGCAACCAGGCTGGCAGGGGAGCAGTTAGGGGTGATCAGACTGGCAGGCAGAGGTGGTTAGGAACCAGTGGTCCCAGATTGCGAGGGGGATGTCTGACTGCTGCCATCTGGCTGTCAGACATCCCCCGAGGGGTCCTGGATTGGAGAGGGTGCGGGCCAGGCTGAGGGATCTCCCCAAGCATGAATTTCATGCACCAGGCCTCTAGTACTAAATATATAGCAATGCAGCACTCCTTATAAACCCTCAACCTGTCCCAAAAAAGGACTGGAAAGCTGAGCTCTTGCGTAGCTTAATGACACGAGCAGGCCTGAAGTTTCACTCAGTGTAACCTCCTTGTCAAAAATCAGTAGACTTTGCCAAAAAAATGCATTAGAGAAAAGTGTCCTTTTGGGAAAAACTGAAAAGTCTGGGACAGTATCCAGCTCAATTATAATGTAATGCATTGAGTGCAGGCTTCACCTTATGAAAATAACACACTACACCTGCACAACCACTGTTTGGATAGTGGCTCTTCAATCTAGGGTAGAACTGTACCTGGGCCTGTCTGAGGGAAGTGGTGAAGTGGTAAAACACATACTCATTGGATTTATAATTAAGTGTGGGGCGGGGGGTGGGGGGACGGTTGGACTAGTTGCAAAATCTTTAAGTATGGGATCCAGTTTGGTTGAAATAATATGGCCTATTGAAATGCTTCATTTCCTTTGACTTGCTCCAGCTAATGGTCAAGCATAGCAGAAACAATGGCAGCTACTGTTTCAGACATACTTCTAGATAGTTCTCCTTCCCATGCAGACAGGACAGTATGAGTAACCGAAGTTCATCCTTCCACTTGTTCAGAGAGGTGTGCAGACCTGTGAGACACTGTCATTATTTCCATCTTAAAGGAGTGCACAGTGGGGAAACGGAAGGCAGGAAACATGGAAATCGCCACCTCTAGTGAGTAGGACAAGTTCTGCAGGAGCTACTCATGATGCCGGTTGAAGAAAAGAAGTTTCCTTAGAAGGCTGTTCACAATCGGGGCTGGGGTTCAAGGAAGAAGCAGGCCTACCTGAACCTGGCTTTGAAATAATGCTGGGATTTCTAAGGCAAAGAAGGAAGATAGAAGCTTCCAGAGACAGAAGAGGAAAAGAAAAAGTATAGAGTCTTCACAGTATAGCTCACTTTACTGCACTTCACTTTATTGTACTTCACAGCAAAAGGTTACAACTCACATTGTGACACTCGCTTTACTGGGGTGGTCTGGAACCAAACCCACAATATCTCTGAGGTGTCACTGGATAAAGTCTGTGCAGACAACACTCTTGGGCCAGTAATGTGGCTGAAAACCATATCATATCAGAAAGGAAGGAAAACCCCATTTAGTCCAGCCCCTACTACGTGCTGTGCCTTGCTAGGTACTTTAAAAGGATTCCCTGACTCCCCCTGTAAGCCCATGCACAGATGAGGCAACTGGGACTCTGAGAGGTCAAAAAGGTCACATAGCCAGTCCAGTGCAAAGCTGAGGCCAAACTCAGCCTTGACTTGGGGCCTGTGCCCTTTGCATCAGATACACAGATGCTGTGTAGGCTGGGAAATGGAAACCCAGAAATAGAGTCAAGGGGAGCAAGATTCTGCTATTAACTTTCAGTAAACTTGTGTTTGTCAATAGTAGAAAATTGCTGCTTTAAGGGTCTTCCGCTCTCCCTCTCTCCCCACAGGAATTGCTACCTGGATAATAACAACAGAGTGTCCTAAAAGTTAGTAATCAGCAAAATAAATCATAACCTAATGGGCCATATATATGCAAGATGGTCCTGAGAACTCTTCATTGTTATATACCGTTGACCCTTGAACAAATCAGGGTTTAGAGAAACTAAACTGAAAATGCACGGATAATTGTTGACCAAAAAAAAAAACAAACTTAACTACTGGTAGCCAACTGTTGACTAGAAGCCTTTCTGATAACATGAACAGTGGATTAAAACATATTTTCTACGTTATATATATTATATCCTGTTGTTCATGACATACTTAACTTATTCTTAATTTTTTCCACATTTCTATGCAGTTTGTGAGTTTTTCAAAATTGTCACAAATCTCAAAAACTATTCCAATATATTCACTGAAAAAAAAATCTGTGTCTAAGGGGACACACACAATTCAAACCTGTGTTGTTCAAGGGTCAACTGTATGTGATTTTTAAAACTTGTGTTTTGTGACTCCCTTATCCTTCCTCTGTGTAACCTGCTGTTCCCTGGGCCTCTGTAGCTTGTGAGGTAATAACACCAATAGCTTCTTTAAAATTATTATCATTTTTTTATTGTTGACACTATTATGGATGTCCCCCAGTAATACCAATAGCTTTCAACCAACCTGTCAGCCCCTCTTTTCCAGCCCTCAGACTGACCAAAGGCAAAGAAGCCATGTGCTTCCTTCTTTTATTTTCTTCCACCAATACTGCAAATACTACTTCGCCCTCAAAGACAGGCAGTCACTTGAGGTGAAAACTCTTTTTTAAGTCAGGAGTCACATGGGCCTCCAGAATCAGCAAAGCAGCCCTGTTGGTAGAAGATTCAAGTACCCTCACTTCTGTTTACCTGGGCCAGATGAGCCCTCTGCGGAGCAGGGATGAGGGAAGAAAGGCTCCCTAGGCTGATCATAACGTTGTGCTGTCAATTAGCTCACATTAATGGCAATTTGCAGGGGACTACCTCTTCCACTAGGACCTGTGGGATTTTTATTGCAGCCCCTTCACTTTCACTTTTTAAGCTTTATCGCCATCTTGTGGTGACTTCCTACATTGCATGTGAATGATTCAGCATAGGTAACCTGCCTCGCAATCACTCATTTACTCATTAAGTACTTTCTGAGCCTCTAATACCTCACACACTTGCCCAGAAAAAACAAACTGATAGAAGTAAAGAATAACAAAACCTAGGAGTACTATTATAATTATTATTTAATACCCTTTAAACCCAGTAGTCAGGCTTGCACTGCCCTGGGTTTAAAGAGGCATTGAACTTCTGCAGCCTCTAGCTGACTTCTCAGCCCAGCCACACTGTCACCCTATGAGAATTAGATGTGTCCTGTTATATGATAAGTCAGTTAATAATATCCCATTAGAGTTGTGGGACATCTGAAAAGCAGAATGTAGTCTCTAGCTTATATACATAAAATTACAGAAATAATAAATACCCAGCATAGGAAAAAAATCCAAAAAGTGAAAGAAAATTAAAATTGTCTTTGATCTCATCACACAGAGATAACTATCTCAATTAACATTTTCATGTGTATCTCATATTTTATGCATATATGTTACAAAACTAAACCATAATGTACATGCTGTACTTAAATTTTATACAGAAACTTTTAAATCATTAAGGTCTCTTTCTTGTTTGCTGCTGTATCCCTAGAGTCTTGAATAACATTTGGCAGACACAGGCCTCTCTAAAAGTAGCTGTGAAATAAGTTAATGTGAATAAACAATTTGCATAATTGCTTTTAGTACCTTATAATTTTGCACTTTGGGGTTATCCCATATTTATTTAATTTACTCTTATCTGATAGTGTATTTTTTTTCTATTTTTACTAGAGGCCTAGTGCATGAAATTCATGCACTCGGGAGGGGGGTTCCCTCAGCCCAGCCTGCACCCTCTCATAGTCCGGGAGCCCTTGGGGGATGTCCGACTGACGGCTTAGGCCCACTCCCTAAGCCATCAGTCGGACATCCTTAGCACTGCCACAGAGGCAGGAGAGGCTCCCACCACTTCCACTGCACTCGCCAGCCATGAATCTGGCTTCTGGCTGAGCAGTGCTCCCCCTGTGGGAGTGCACTGACCACCAGAGGGCAGCTCCTACATTGAGTGTCTGCCCCCTGGTAGTCAATGCACATCACAGTGACCAGTAGTTCCCTTGTTCCGTCGATTTGCATATTAGCCTTTTATTATATAGAATTATTAACAAAACTATAGTAAGCAAAGTTCTGGGGGGTTGACTAGAGAATGACATAGTAAAGGGCCCCTCAGTCAACCTTGTAATAATGAGACCAGAAGCACCAATGTGGTACCTGCTTTCTAAATAAAACAAGAGTTCTGATGCAGAAAGGTACTATGTCCCTGCAAATCTTACCCATCAAAGTGAGACCAGAGTGGCTTCATCTTCCTCAGAACTTTTATCTGTGATCCTTGATTCTATCTGCAAACTAGAATTACCTTGGGAAATTTAAGAACTTGGGATGCCTGGATCCCAACCCCCAGAAGATTCTTAATTGGTCTCAGGTGGGTCTCACCCATGTGTAGTTTCTAGAACTCCGAGGGAATCCCATATGCAGCCAGGATAGAGAAACTCTACATGGAATCACCCATCAATTTCGTGTCAGGGAGACCTCAGGAGAGGGGAGACAGCCTAGTGAAGAAGCTCTCCTCAAGTGTGTGACCCAACATGAGCACACAACATCATGGGCATTGTGGCCTTGCAGACACAAAGCTGCAAGCTCTGTACCCTCGTGCTAATTGGAACACCGTGGAGCCATTTCAGGGAACTCATAACAGAAGTGATGCAAGTAGAGCAAGTACTTACTTGCCAATACCACGATGACTTCATATATGTCAGTCATACGCTGTGCATAAAGACAGATGCATCTCTCTATTGTAATGTAGTAAATCCATTAGCAG
Organism: Plecotus auritus; assembly: GCF_963455305.1. NCBI lineage: Eukaryota > Metazoa > Chordata > Mammalia > Chiroptera > Vespertilionidae > Plecotus > Plecotus auritus. The sequence continues at coordinate 86,670,613 of NC_137771.1, read as the reverse complement.
GTGTCATCCTTGTAACTCAACTTGACTATTACAATAGGCTTCCATTGTTAGGTAGGAGGATATGAACTTGGGAACTATATACATACTGTACATTGCCATTGGTTTAGCACCATCTGGTAGACTTAAGAGGGAGTCTCTTCTCTCAAATTCTTTAGAAATGTAGATCACATATTGCTTTGACAATTCCCTTACCTTATTAGTTTGCTCTCATATGTACCAGACTTCTGAACTGAGCATGCCCAGATCACTCACCCCTCACCCCAAGGCACAGTTAAGTGCTTCACACAGAACCAAAATGCCAGACAGTCCCAAGAGACGAAAATGAGATAAAGGCACTGGATGTAGTCCCCATTCCCCGGGAGATTCCAGTTAAAAATAAAAGTAAACAATGAAAAAACATTCTTCAGCGCCAAAAACAGTTCTAACCACATTTCTCAGTTTTAAAACTCCACTGAACTGACAGTTTAAGTTTTTCTTTCCATCCATGTGGTTTGATCTGTGTAGCTCTTTCTCCTTTCATCATCACTCCTGTATTTTTTGAAGGGGTTGGAGGGTCTCTCTGAGAATTGGAAATGTCCATTTTGTATCTATCTCCAATGTGCTGAGGGTGGAATTTAAAGTAGTCAGAAGTTCTATGATGTCTCCTTGACAATGTTAAAGTCCCTGCAGGCTGCCTGAGCAGTTTGCTGGCACAGTGACTTCCACCTGGAACCCGCCACGTGGTTTAGTGGCAGGTGTGGAAAAGGTGATTCAAATACAAGTTCTCAAATTGATATCAGCAATATTCTTCTCAGAGGAGCCCTTTCTAAAATAGCACCTAATTGAACTGAGTAATAAATGAGAGTCATCACCAGCCTTGGTTTCTCCATCCTTTTGTTCTGGAGTGGACATGGAAAATATTTCACAATCTTCCCTTTTACTGCCTTTGACTGGAATATTTCTATTAGCATTAAACATGCCCAATCCCTTACATGCTAAAAATAAACCCCCTCCATCCCACATCCTCTTATTATTGCCATAGGCTATACCCTAATTTCTCCTACTCCAACACACACACACACACACACACACACACACACAACCTGATTTATAGCATCCACCTTCACTTATGTCTTCAATCTGACCCATTATGTCCTCCTCCCCAAATGTAATGCGCACCTTGTAGTCTGTCCCTTACTTGACTTTCCGGCACCATTCAGCTCTGTGGACCACTTTTTCCTTAAAACACCATTTTCCTGACATCAGGCCACCATGTTTTCTTAGAACTTTTTTTCTACTTTGTTGGCCATTCCTGAGATCTTTTTTTGCCTCTATTCCTTCTTCTGCTCCCCTGAATCTTGTGTCACACTGTCCTGGCCTCTCCCTTACTCTTCTTGCTGTAGTTTCTCTGCCTCTAGGATCCGTCCACTCCCACATCTCCAAACACCAGCTGTGAGCTGATGACTCAAAGAACTCCCCTTCCACCCAACTACTCTCCTGTCCCTAAAACCATGTGTCCAACAGACCTCACATCTCAGCATGTTCCTATGCTGCCTGTCCCCATGAGTGGCAACTTCAACAGCCCATTTGCCAAACTGGAAACCTGATGACTAAACCTCCACATCCTGTCACCCCCTAAATATCTCAGACACATCATCTCTTTCCAACTCAGCTACTGTCTTAGTCCATTCAGATTTCTATAACAGGACCAAGACTGGGTGGCTCACAGAAGAGCAATTTCTGTCTCATGGTGTTGGAGGCTGCTGGCAGATCCCACGTCTGATGAGAGCCTGCTCCGGGTCACAGATGGCCGTCTTTTCCCTATAGCCTCATGGTGAAGAGAATGAGGGAGCTCTCAGGTCTCTTTTATACTACAGGGCACTAATCCCACTCATAGGGCTCCACCCTCGTGACCTGATCACCTCCCAAAGGCCCCACCTCCAAACATCATCACATTGGGAATTAGGTGTCAACATACAGGGTGGGGCAAGTGTAGGCTTACAGTTGTGAGTACTTGAAACACAGAGTTCATCCTGGAATTATTACTTATTAATTATTACATTGGGTTCCACACGAACAACTGTAGACCTACTTTTGCCCCACCCTGTATGAGTGGAGGGGTGAGAATGCTGCTTTAATTTAGGCAGCCAGCATCACCTCACACAGGGTCACTGCAGCCACCTGGCCACACATGGCTTCCTTTCATCTGACCCAGACTCCACACTGCAGCTAGGACGCCCTCTCTACACTGCAGTCCACCCTTGTTATCAGGACCTCCCCATGGCCTTTAGAGCACAAACCCCTTGGCATATGCTCTGCAAGGTTGCCTCTGACCTCCCACCTACTCATCCCTCCAGCATCCTATATCCACCAGCTCCACTGAAAGCACTCCAGCCCAGGACTTGGGCACTAGCCCTACTGTGTCCACCTCAAGCTGCTTACATATGCTGTTCCCTTGACCTGAAATACAACCTCCAGTAGAGCTCCTCCATCTCACTCCACTGCTTTGCTGAGTTATAACTACTATCCTACACAGCCTCCCCAGGGAAACCTCCCACAACCCCCCAAAGCTGGGATAGGGACCCCTGTGTCCCCCCAGAGCAGGTGAGTATACTTCTATCCCATCACTCATTATCTTGGACCGAAGTGGCTTCTATGTCTGTGTCTTTTCCCTTTAAATAAACTGCAGATTCCATAAGGTAGAGTGAATTTTACTTATCATTCATCCACAAAGTCTGTCACCTGCCCAACATGCAGTAAGTGATCGATGAATCCCAATTAAATGCAGCATGATTTTACTTTCCTGATACAGGGATGGTATGAAGAATTGTGATGGAAGTGATCATTTTAAAGACATTAAAGTAATAAAAGCACACCCAGAATGAAGAGACCAATCAGCCCTTTACCTGATATCCTGGTTAATGTAATTTTAGTCGGGTCTGTATGTTACCAATTGTTATCAGATACCAATTAATATGGTTCGTTTAACTTGTCCAAGTGAAGGAAATTACAATTACAGGTGTGTCTCTATGTAGATACTTGCAAGTGCTCATAAAATGCTAACACTAAAGTAATTAGGCAGCCAGGTGAAGGAGATAAGCTAACATTTCCTAGTGATCAGCGTGTGTTTGCCTGCGCCCTCTGCTGGATTGACTGAGAATAGCTCCAGTGTGAAAAGACTCCTTCAGGAATGATTGTTTAGGATCAACCCAACAGTGAGGTTCTAGGTTCAGATCAACTCAGACTTTGTAGAGGAGAATGAGTGGTTAAAAGCCCAGAGGAAGTTGTGTGACATCACCATTAGACAGGAAAACTGCTATTCTGCAGCCTCGTGCAAGTTCATTGGTGGGAGGCCCACACTCCCTTGTCTGCAGGCTGCCCTCTGTCCCTCCAGCTGAGGGTTGTGGCTTTCTGGTGGCAGCACAGGGCCCTCACCTCTGGGCATACAGCCCTCCCCCTTCCACCACCAGTGGCCTCTGCCCAGGCAGCCAGAAAACCAAGTCTCTGACCACCTGACCCTCTTTAAGGCCTGGTTGTCAGATTTCGCAGACATTCTGCAAATATGTCCTTTTATCTGGCACCCTATCTCAGACACACCCAGCTATACCACCTTCTGGCTTCCTGGTGCCACCTTGCTTCACTTTTCAGCCCACTTCACTTTTCCTCTTAAAAGTCACTCATTTCTAAAACTGCTCAAACTTTTAAAACATGTCTTTATTCTTTATTTTTCACTTGTCTTAATCCTTTCATCATTCTTGTTTTCAGTTTTATTTTTTATTGTTTTTGACTATTTCCTTTCTTATATTTTTTAAGCTATAAACTTACACAGTGACTTATTATTTAACCTCACTTTCACTCTTCCTCATCTTTTCACTAAGAGGCTTTTAAGCTTTAAATTTCTTGGTCTCTTAAATTACTTGCCCTTTTATATTGTCTTCTCTTATTTTAATACTAGAGGCCCAGTGCACAAAATTCATGCACGGGGGTGGGGAGCCCTCAGCCAGACCTGCACCTTCTCTAATTTGGGAGCCCTCAGGGGATGTCCTACTGATGGCTTAGGCCAGCTCCCTGTGGTTCTCTGCTCTCTGTGGACCTGCCTGCTCCATGCTGCCATAGGCCCTGGTCTCTGATCTCTGCGGGGGCCCTGCGGTCTGCTCTCTGCAGGGGCCTGCTTGCCCTCACCACCAAAGCCAAGGGCAAGCAGGGGCCTGCTGTCTACTCTCGGCAAGGGGCAAGCAGGGCCCTGCTGTCTGCTCTTGGTGGGAGCCTGCTTGCCCCTTGCTGCAGGGAGCACTAAAAGACTGGGGGACTCTGGCGGAGCTGAGGGGACTGGGCACCACCATCTTTGTGGTGGAGTGACAGTCAATTTGCATATCCCCTCTTTATTAGATAGTATTTTATCATTTTTTTCTATCCTGCCCAGTTTCAATGTTTGAATCTGTATGTGAATTATTTTTACCTGATTTTTACTTTATCTACTTTTCACTAATCATTCCTAACTCTTGTGTGTATATTTTATTTTAATTCAACATTTTAATTGACATTTAAACCTCTTTTGTTTTATTTTTTTACCTTGTTCAGAGAAGTATTATCTACTCTTTTTATTTTTAAATTGTTATTTCTATTACTTTACAAAAGGCAATTTAAGAAGCATGCTGATAAAGGTGACAAGGGGAGAGATGACATGCACCTAGAAGGAGTGCACATAGGTGCTTGACCTTCCCTTGGGCAGAGGGCAAGGGCAGCAGAAGCCACGGCAGGTGCTGCCCTTCACATAGTGTCGCTGTGAGCAAAACATGAAGGACACTGTGTCAGGAAGGGAGGCAAAGAAGGGGATCTTGGGGGCACTGGCTCTCAGTTGGGCCGCTGGCTAATGAAGATTCTGTTTTCTGCTTATAACGGTAATTCGGCAACAGTATCTATGCATGCATACCCAAAATATTATTGCAGGCAATTTCAGTATAGACGGCTGCTCCTTGGCCTTCATAGGAAGTGAAGAAAGTTGAGGAGACCAGCGGACAAGAGAATCCCCATATATGCTCCCCCAAAGATGGTACTGAAACAAAAAAAAACAAAAAGGAGCTAATGCAAAGGAAGAAAGGGAGGGACAGAGGGAAGGGAAAAGTGAAAATGAAGTTACAGGAAGTTTTATATCAACTTTCTCATTGTTCAGCCTAAGAGAGACAAGAGTAGGCACCTTAGATAGACCCAAGTCCCTGAGAATTAAATCCTGTGTCTGTGCTTGAACTCTGCCTTCCAGAGGCGGGTGGGAGGCATTCAGCCCCCAGGGGACATTTGGCCATGTCTGCAGACTTGTTGGGTCATCACCATCTATGAGGAGGGTGGGGTGCTACTAGCATTAGTAGGTAGAAGCCAGGGATGCTGCTTAACACCCTGCAATCTACACAACAACATTTACCCAGCCCCGAAGGTCATCAAACTGAGGTTGAGAAAACTTGCTATAATGACAGTTCTTCTAACAATGTTGCTCTCACCTTACAGGACTTTTATTCACTCTCAGTTAATGATCTCTTCCCCCAAATCCCCTCTGGAGAAACAGTATCAGCCCATAAACCAACCATGGCCAGATATCCCAGTCCCTGTCTTATTTCCCTATGAATTATTTCTCCACACCTTTCCCCAGATGAGGATTCTCTTCCCAGTGGTTGTTTCTTCCTCCTGAGCCACAGCCCTGTGCCCTGACCAGAGCCGAGGAAGGCCATACAGTCCATCTCAACAAGTCACTAACCAGCAGCCCGTCCCAGAGAACACTGAGCTTGCTAAGGACAGGGCTCAGCTGTTCCAGACCCAGCAGGTTCCTGTGACTCCTTTCCTCCACCAGCCCTGCATATCCCCGGGCTCCTACCTGTTCAGCTTGCAGGTTTGAGGATGAGGGGCTACGGAGGAAGGGGAGCAGACATCCACCTAGGCAGGACAGAGTGCAGGGGTGAAGGAAACCCCCATGCCACCCCCAACTCTTGGTCATGTTCCTTAACCACTCTGTGCCTCAGTTGCCTTGTATGTAACGTGGGGATATCTTAAAGGGTTGTTGTGAGGATCAAGTGAGTTAGGACAAGGAAAGCTAAGTGCCAGGCACAACAACTGCCTGGTGAAGGAAGGGGAAACATGAACCTGGGCAGTGAATCGATAGCCAGGAAGTGCATGTTCGTGTTGCTAATGCTACCCTTAAACAACGTTGTTACAAATACATCAGCCAGATGGTCAGCGAGACCAAAGGTTACCTCTCCCAAGGGTAAGTGAAAGCCAAACAAGTCTCAGTTCCTTACAAGGGCAGCAGGACTGGACTGTCCTGGCTCAGGCTGCTATTTGAGGGTACACACACCAAGCGCAAGGCTCCAAGCTGCCCTGCTGCTTTCTTCTCAGCTCCTTCTCCTTGGCCCCAGGGGAGTCCGTGCCTTCCCGCGTATAATTCAGTACATAATTATGACGTAGCACAAATGAAGTGGGATCTTCATTATTTTATTAAAGGTAAGAAATATGGCTATACCCTTGAGATGATACGAACACAAAATGGTTTTAAAATTATTGGCCATCTTTATGTCTTTCCACCAGCTGAGTTATAAAATCTGTGAAAAGCTTGAGGTTAATTAAGAGGATTTCAGCCTATTAACAATTTTAGACAGTTCTAAATAGGTCAAGAATTCAGTTGTAATATCTATGGATTTGTGGTCCCATCTTAGTTCCTGATCATGCCACGTTTTATAATTTTAACATCGTATTAAGGAGGGAACTGCCTTAAAAACTTTAAAAATAAAATCCTGTTTTTTAACCTTCAGAAATATTTTTTAATGGAATGTCCGCTTATTACTTTAACAGAATACATCCATCCATTTTTAGATGCAGGGGATAATCAAGCTATTATTTCATATTCCCAGCATACAATGCAGCATCTGGAACAGAGAGTACTTTTTAGTTATACTTATAAATGAATAAAATATACAGATGAATTAACACATGAACTATAAAAGCCACAGGTTTTATTTTGTTGGTTTTGGTTGTGTTTGTTTTTTAAAACTAGTCTCTTTTATAGAAACTACTCTAATAATAGTTTCCCTGGAATGAGAGTCACATTAAACCTTTTGAACTTCACTCTCCTGACACCTCTCTCACCTGGGGAAGGATAAATGGCTCATCACACAGAGGGTGAGCCAATTACATACCCCCAGGTCACTGACCATATCTCAGTCCTATCTCATCCCGCCAGCCCAATATAGAATGAAAGGAATGGCCTGGCTCCTGAGACCATTGTATCCCAATCCAGGCTCTGCCACTTCTTAGCACCTCCAGCCTTCATGTCTTTATGTAAAGGGGAGGATTGTGATTTTGTTGCTATGATGTATGTGAAGCGCCTGGCATACAGAGAGCATTTCATACATATGTTATTTGTTAGGCCACAATACCAACCACCTCCATAAACAGAGCAGGAGGTCATAGGAAACCAGACCTAATGATAGGGAGGAATCCACTAGTTAATTCAGTGTTTGTCAACCTTGGGTAACTGTCAACATCATCTGCTAACCTTTCAAAAAATTCTGATGCATGGTACTCACCCCAGGGAGCCTGATTTAAATGGGGACAAGGTATCCATATGTTTCTAAGTTTCCCTGTCACTGTTTATATATAGGATACCCGTGTTTCCCCAAAAATAAGACAGTGTCTTATATTAATTTTTGCCCCCAAAGACACGCTAGGTCTTATTTTTCCATGAAGAAGAATACGGTACACATTTATTGTTAAATGAAAATAAAGGAAATTTATTACCTGTATACGGTACGGTAGTACGGTAGTTGTCAACACAAACCAGACAAACTGTGAATCCTACAGTATCAAGAATTTACTCATTTATTCAATGACAATCATGTCATCATCTTCTGGAACATCATCATAACAATCCAATTCCTGAATTTCCTGGTGAATTTCTTGTGACTCCATTTCTTTCAGAATCAGTGGACCAAATCTCTCATGTTTAGCAATAGCACTGTCTTTAAATGAGTACTTCTTGTCAAGGTAGCCTGCTCGCAGTGCATTTGCAATGCAACGGTCAGTGATTTTCTCCCATGAATTCTTCACCCAAGTCACAACTTCTTGCAGTTTAGGTTTCACAGAGTTTCCACGCTGATTTCTCTCCATTCTATTTTCAATGTAGTCATTAATTTCCATGCGCAAATTGTCTTTGAATGGCTTGTTTATTGTAATATCAAGAGTCTGGAGATAGGCCGTTATTCCTGTGGGAATCATTATCTGATCTATTTTTCTTTCGTGAAGAAATGTCTTCATGTCTTTAGCGTGGTGAGTGCTGGCTGTATCCCAGACTAGCAGACCTCTTTGGCTCCCTCGCATAACAAGCGGCAGCATTAAATCGACTCACTTCCTTATAACTGCTTGTGTGGCCCAGGCTTTTTCAGTTTCAAGAATAAAAATGCCCAAAACACGTTCAATCTTTTCCTTCTTGCCCTTAGAAATGATTAAAGGTGGGATTTTAGTGCCATCCAGACGAATTGCCAAAATACAGGAAACACGTGCACTTTCGTAAGCAGTGGAGGGAATGTACGCTAAGGAGGCACCTCGCTGTTCAATTGTTGTTTGAGATGATTGGCCCATAAACACTGCAGTTTCATCCATAGCAATCATGTTGGAAAGATTGTATTTAGAGAAGTCAGCATCATCAATAAAGGACTTGAATGCAAGTGCTCGCTTAATAACTTGAGTATCTTCCAACCTAAACCATGTTGTAGATCTTCTTAAAGACAGTTCACTTCGCTGAAGGAAATTATCCAGCCAGTGTTGTGATGCTTTGAAGTCTTCGGGGGCTATGTCAAACTGTGGTGCCATTGCAAGGGCAAATTCTTGAATCTGAGCCCTATTCACAACCAAAGCCTTTGCTCTCCTGTCAACAACCCATTCACAGATCAGGTCTTCCAGCTCGGAAAATAATGGTTGCCGACCTGATCCACACTTGCGCTTTTTAGCATTTCCCTTGTCCACTTGTTCAATGAGGTTACCATACTCTGCTCGCCATTTTCGGACCAATCGGATACTCAACATCTTCTCTTTGCAGAAAGCAGTAAGATTTTGGCCCCAAGAGTCTTCCACGATTCCTTTCTTGTACTCCATGGAGTAGCTTTTTCTTTTTGCGCTCATTTCTAGGGGTAAAAAAAAAAAAAGGAATTGGGGTATCAAGGTGGGGGGAGGGAGATCACTCAAAATGACACTGGGGGGATCACAGGGGGGAATCAAAATGGCACAGGAGAATCAGAGGGGGTATTACCATTTTAGTAACCCCTTTTGATCCTCCTGTGTCATTTTGATTGTCCCCTCTGATCCTCCTGTGTCATTTTGATTGCCCCCTCTGATCCTTCTGTGTCATTTTAAGTGATCCCCCTCCCCCCACCCCTGTGCCACTGAACACCTTCACCAGACATCCTCCCTACCCCTTTATCAGACATTTACCCCCTGGGGCCTACCTGGGGACTGTCACTGGGCTTGCTGGGGCCTGGATCTGGGCTGGAGCAGGGTCTGCCACTGACTGAGAACCTTCAGTCATCATGAAGGTGGCCGCGAGCATCAGGTAGTGTCACCAGAGACAGACCAGCACTCACCACCTTCGCCGCGTCCCATCCGCTCTAATCCTTCTGTTCTTCTACACGCATCTGCGAAAGTCTCCTCCTCTCTCCCGCCCCCGCGCTCACCGCTCACTCCGACCTCCGCTCCGCCTCCACACAGCAGTGATGTCAGGACTCCGTGTAACGTCACTGGTTGCTAGACGCCAGTCTGGGCGGCCCTAGCAACCAGTTTACGGTAAATTAATTTTCATTCTGAGACAGAGCCTGGGGGCCTTATTTTCGGGGGATGCCTTATATTTCACTCAGAAGGAAACCTGTGAGTAGGTCTTATTTTCGGAGGATGTTTTATTTTCGGGGAAACACGGTAGAAGAGTGAAAATGTCAATTGTGTTGTGAGTATAAAATTAATTCCCAGATAGTTGGCCAGTTAACAGGTGTGGGAAGCCACCCACTGTCTTCACTATCAGAGAAGTGTAAACAAGGAGCCCGGAACGCTGGTGAACCTTGAGCCCCCAATATTTCCAAATTATTATTTCTTGTCTTGTCTCTGTCATTTGCACGTGCCCTTCTCCAGATCCCGAACCCTGAACCATGCAGGACATGGCTCACACAAACAGGTCTGGTTTTAACCTTTCAGTCAGAATTATTAAAAGATATATTACTTCTTGCCTGGTTGATTGGATCATAGTTCTCATGTGCCAAGGTTGTGGTTATATCCTCAGTTGGGGCACATGGAAGTGAGTGGGTGGAGCAATGAATCTCTCTCAAAATAAATAAATAAATAAATATCCTTACGTTCAGTGACCTTCCACCATAGGCTATTAAATTTAGGGAAAAAAGTCAAAGCACTGCAAAACTGATACTTGACTCAGAATACACATAAATTCTGTGTTTCCATGTTCTCATTTCCTATTATCATAGAGCTAGACTACTCAGGGGTCAATGTTTTTCCTTTCAAAAGCCCCGTGTTTGAAGATGTTTTCTGATCTTTAAATTAGAAGTGCTGTTGATAATAAACTAAAAGACTTCCTTTCCTCAGATAATTTGTATATAATAGCTTTCAGAGCTCAAAAGCACAGTGCAAAGCAGGGTATGTAACTAGTCAGTATTCTTTCCTTTGAAATCAAAACTCAACTTTTAAAAAGGGAGAATTTATTGGTTCAGGGGATAGTAATAACACAGGGCGTCCAAAAATGTATACACACTTTAACAGCTGATAGTTCAGTTTTGAAAATGAAATGTATTTTTATAAGTACTGCCTTTATAATTATTCAAAGTGTGTGTATACATTGCCCTGTAGCTCAGGCAAGGATAAATGCAGACTCTAGACTAATGTCATTTAGACTCGCACTGGGTCTCTTCATCTCTCAGTTGTGTTACCTTCATTCTCTGATAGGTTCTCTCTCCACAGAGGGCATGCTGGGCCCTGACAGGTCAAGACCCTAAGATGAATACATTCACAGTCTCCAAAAGGGAAAGTCTCTTTCAGTGAATGTTCCAATTTCCCAAAAGAACTTTGCTTGGCCCTTTGGGTCAGGTGTCCAATCTGGACCAATCACTGTGTCTAGAGAGATGAGGTTTTCTGATTGACACCTGGCTCCATCACTTTGGTGAGACAGCATCTTTGATGGACATCCCCACCAGAACCATAAGGAGGAGAAACGAGCAGTTCCTATGAGAAAGGAATTGGGGACAGACAAATTAAGAGATGACCAATACTGGTTGCCATGTTATTACAGTATTTCTCTTTTTTCTCCTTCCAAAGTTATTATTTCTACCAAGTAGAAAATGAAGGCCTAACAGAAAAATTAACTACATTATATAGTTGCCATTTCTTTCCTTTTGAAAATTCTACCATAGGCTTTGTCTAAAAGTCACAAAATTCTCTTAAGTTTTAAAGTGGATCAAAAAAGAATTATGATTTTATAAAATAAATATGAATTAACAAAAAAAATTATCTTTAGTTTGTTAATTCTCCAGAGGAGCATATGGGGGTTGGGAAAGAAGAACATAAGTTGAAAATTATAAGCAATTTTACATTTGGGCTCTTCACTGTAGAAAGCGTCCATGAAAAGTTCTTCGTGTCTGGTATTTCTATGTAATCATTTGAAAGGCAGTTTGAAAGGCATTGGAGCTTGGCACTGGATAGAATCTGACAGGCTAGAACTACTTTGGAAAGGTCACTTTGGTCTAAGGTTAGTTCTCAGTTTTAAAGATCCAGAAATGTAATATTTTCCCCCAATATATTCAAACATTTTGAGTATCTGCAAGTTTGGCTAATACCAAACTCACAAAAAGAAACCAGAGTATCTTCTTGAAACCTCACTTCACCTATATTTCCATAGTGACCAAGCTATGTCTTCTTAATACCTTTCCCCATTCTCATTCTCTCTTTTTTACCCCTTTTGCCTCTCATAAACAAACCATCATAATTTCTAACCTAGAATACACTTCTACACTTCTGATCTCCTGACTCAATCCCTCTCCTCGTTTAATCCATTCTTCATGCTGAGGTCAATATTCACATTCAAATGTAAACTTGGAATAAACTGCCTAGCCTGAAACACTGGGAAAGAGTAAGTAAGTCCTCAATTAATATTTGAAATGCTATTATTTGAAATGGTAGTTCAAAGAGAGGAAATTGTCAGTGATTTTCCTCTCCCAGAGGAAATTTCTAGGAGACGCCAAATGTTAATCTCAAGGTTGCTCAGAGAACATGAAATACTAGCAAGATTTATGACTAGGGTAATCCTAATGGTTAGTGGTGTCCAGCTGTGCCAGTCTGATGCAGTCATCCCCTCTTTGGATCCTTGGGCAACTGGTTAGAGGGTCCTCTTCTCAGGACTTTAATAAAGAAAATCCACAATTTCTCTTATTGTTAATCCCATTTCTAAGTTTCCTGCTTAACATATCCCTTCTGATGGTTTATTCTTTCTTTAGAAACTGATGGAACCAATAGGCTCTAGGTGGACACTATTCTTCCAGCGTTAGGCTTAAGAGATCATTTTTAAGGAGAATAGATGATAGATTAGAATTCAGGGGTGGAGAACCTTTTTCTGTCAAGGGCCATTTGGATATTTATAACATCATTCAAGAGCCATACAAAATTATCAACTTAAAAATTAGCCTGCTATATTTGGTCAAACATTTAATTCACTCACCCCTAATGCCTTGGCAGGACCAGACCAAAGGATTTCTCCAGCCTTATATGGTTCGAGGTCTGGATATTCCTCACCTCTGGATTAGATAGATAGATAGATAGATAGATAGATAGATAGATAGGTAGATAGATTATAGATAGATGATAGATAAATAGACAGACAGATAGATAGATAGATAGATAGATAGATAGATGATAGATAGATAATAGATAGTCTTAAAAATATATGTACCTGTTTTCATCTTCATATATGGATCTCAACCAGTTTAACAGGCTGACCTAATGAGATATCTATGTTATATTGCCTAAAAAAGTGTCTGGACTCTGCTAAGCAATGCATAAATATGTATTGATGATATGATGAAGGAGGAAGTATGAATAACTACAATCCATTACATGAGAAAATATATTTACTAATAACATATAGAACCATACAGAAATTAGGCACCAAGGGGAAAAAAGCCTAATATTTCAAATATCTACCAAGTCAGAGCTGTCCTAACCCATCTTGCTGGTGGCTCCCGAAGATAAGCCCTGACTACTGCTACTTCCATAGAAGTTTCTGTTGAATGATTTCTCTAACACTAGGTGGGCATCTGTGGCTGGCTAGACTTTGGTCTTACTGACAGGTGCCAACACACGGCACAGAGGGGCCATGTGGTCCTAGGTGTCAACAGGTGTAAAGTGAATATGAAACACCACTACCTGGTTGGATGCCCATCTGGTGACTTGGCAGATTCAGTATCTTGAGAGGTGTTTGCTGACATGCTGGTAGTATATTTCCAGACTGACTAAAAGAGTGGGGAAATATTATGACTATTCTGTTCAATCATGCAAAAAAAATGTCATTCAGAAAGCCGTTTTATCTGTCCAGAGCCACATTTGAAGGACTTTGCCTAATTTACAGCCAAAATGCATTTTTAGGGACAACACATTTCGCATAGCCATAATCATCTTTAAGAGGATACTTTAAAACTAATGTGAGGCAAATTTCCTCTGGGGCTTTATTTAGGTAACAGAAAATTGTACTCATGAGATTGCATAATACAAAGGAGCCTGATTTGGGGCCCTGCAAGGCTTGGCAGCTGCAATAAAACCGGAGAGGAAAAATGACCATTTAACTTTGTGCTACCATAATGGTCCGGCATCTCAGATTCACCATAATCATTTTATCCAGCCCCTACTACTAGAGGGAAAAAAAATACAGCATAAAATCTTAATAGTGATGGAATTGTAATGTAATCGTTTAAAACTTCGCAATATGAATTCTTATTATTTCTAAAAAAGGTACAGCTAATTCTTAGCAAAAGCCAAAAAGGCTCAGTCAAACAATTTGAACAAAATCAAACCATTAATTGAAAATATAAACTGTGATAACAATCTTGATGCCACTGTAGGATTAAGTTAGCAAAGCGGAAACTTTCTTTTTAGTCCCAACAAGAATCATTAGGACACCCCACACACACAAACACTAAACATGAAACATCATTTGCAAAAATCAAAATCTCAGATGTGAGGACCTTTCTGGAGCTACATCAGATATTCAGTAATTATCCTGGTGAAACAGTGCTGACATCCTTTAACATTCAATATCAGTATCAGGAGTCTGAGGAGAATGACATAGGCAAATCTGGGTCCTGACAACTTCATTTATAGGTATATTTTCTCTGAGAGCTAGGGTAATGAGACATCAATGCCATCTTTTAATTAGTATATCACCAAACAGAAGGACAACCAGAGATACTTGAATAATTCCTACAAATTTTCCAGCTGAGCCCAAGTACCTCAGTTATCACATATTCACTTCCAGCCACAAGAGGCAGCTGGTTCTCTCTTTGAGCAGCTGACATTTTTAAAGGCTTCCTTCTTTATATTGACCACTATGTCTCACTGTGTGCATGCATCAGCCACGCTTCACAGCCAGGCCCAGGTAGGACGAGCCCACATCCTTTTCCATGTGCCAACCCTTCACATCCTCCAAGACAGATGTCAAGTCCCCTTCCATCTTCTCTTTTTTGGAGGAAAAATTTTCTTTTTCAACAACAGGATTCAACAAACACATAGAGATTGGTTATTTCAGATCAGGCTAAGTTCTAGCATTAAACTAGTCAAGTTTGGTGTTTGTCTTTAACAGTTCAGTTTAAACAGAGATAATGCATAACTAGAATGAATTAGAAAATGTGATAGGTGCAGTTGTATAGAATAAAAACAAGATGTTGTGTGGTATGTGATAGAGGAGGTAATTCTGCTTGGAGGAGTCAAGAAAGGCCTGTGATTGAGCTGAGTCTTGACGGGCAGATAAGAACTGGGCAGGTGAGGAGGAGATGGGGGTTGGCAGGGAGAGAGGCTGGCTGCCTCTGCACAATGAGGGGGCACAGGAAAATGCAAGTGTGGCAGGAGGTGGGGTGAGGGTAAGAACAGTGTGTTCATGCGACTGCAGGTCAGCCAGGCCCTGGGCACCTGGGCGGGAGGAGGAGCTGGTACCTGACACATAGGAAGCAGCCTCTTCCAGGTCCTTACAGGTTTGCTTGGCAACATGAAAACCACTTACCCTACAAGTCCTCAGGAGGCCCTGAATGAGCTCCAGGAGAGAAATGACTCTGTCAGATTTGCATTTGGGTAAAATGTATCAGATAGTTGTGTAGAGAGGACGAGGGGAAAGGCAAAATTGTTGGCATGTTACAATGTGTGGGCAATGGCTCTGGAGAGGCAAGGCAGGGGCCCAAATTGCCATGTAAGTAAAGTCCTCAGGACCTGGTATCTGACTGGAGGTCAGTGAAACAAATGGTCAGGAAGACTTTTCTTCTTAAAGATTCCAACTTTTTCAATCTTTACATATCATACTATTTCCCATATCCTCACCATTTTGGTTACTTTTGTGATATTAATAGCACCTGGTAATCCTTCTCCCATAATCTAATTGCCACCTATTCCTCCTCGCAGTGTAATGATCCTGAAGTCATAGCAGTGTCACTATTTATACCACAGTGTCAACTTAAACTGCAATTTTTAAGTCACAGTTCCAGGCTATTAGGAATAATTGTCATAATCACTATGGCTTCCTCTATCTGCAAATGCTGAGTGGTGAGACATAGACTTATATGCAAAAGCCATTTGTTTCAGATTTATTTTTGTAATGATATTAATTGAACATGGGAGTGAGTTAAAAAATATAAAGGGCATGCCAAAACCGGTTTGGCTCAGTGGATAGAGCGTCGGCCTGTGGACTGAAAGGTCCCAGGTTCGATTCCGGTCAAGGGCACGTAACTTGGTGGCGGGCACATCCCCAGTAGGGGGTGTGCAAGAGGCAGCTGATCGATGTTTCTCTCTCATCGATGTTTCTAACTCTCTATCCCTCTTCCTTCCTCTCTGTAAAAAATCAATAAAATATATTTAAAAAAAAAATATATATATATATATATATATATATATATATATATATATATATATATATAAAGGGCATGGCATTAAGCCTGAGGCAATGACTTCATAACAAGTAGATTAAAGAAATGATATTACCACACTCTGGAAGTGATCCTTGTCCATCTGCAATAGTGCAATGGAGTTACCCATGCATCCCCTCCAGGTTCAGTGGCTGGTCAGTACACTTGGCATGTGCAGTCTTCGTGAGAGTCACTTTGAAAATGAACCACTGCCCAAAGCAAGATGAGGGCATCCCAGTTGCCCTTCTGAGGCTTGGGATCTGCAGCGTTCCCTCAGACATCACCAGTGAATACTGGAAATTCCCTTGGAGACATGCTCAGTAGCATCAAAACTCACCACTCATACATGCCCATGGCCAGGCCTCCCAGGGTTCTCTGGCTTCTAACAAAATGACCATTTGTGATCGCCCTCATCCTAAGATTCTAATGCCCCATATCCATGCAGCCCTACTCTGGCAAGCTGTACAGCCCTTCTACTGGTCATGGCAGCAAGTTCCGCAGAATGAAGCTGGCTAATCTCACTTGGCTCAGCTCCTTATTATGCGCCCATCTGCTCTTCAATTCTGCATAGATTAGAGCCCAGCCCAGCCTTGGTGCCATACACATCTGGGGCCCAGGCAGCCAAGAGGGAGGAGTGGGCAGGTGCCCTCTGCACACTTCTTAGACCAGCTCTACAATATGCCAGAGAGCTGGTAAGAAAAATCTTTCTGAATAAAATGCTTGCACTACTGAGTCATCTGCTAGAGGGCAACATATGTTTAACAATAATGTAGCTTTTGTCTGTGGATGACACAAGTACTTTTTGTTGTTGTTTTGTTTTAGTTCAAAAGCAATGTCTAGAGCCTATGACATACCAAAATGATTCTTTGTTTTTTAAAAAAGTTGCAATGCCAGTAGGCATCTCAGCTGAAAACAGCAAGCAGCCTTTGAGTTTTTGCTATTTTTCAATAGATTTATAGTGGACACCTTCATTATTGTTTTTGCCACCTTTCGAAACAGATTCACATAATAACCTCAACATGAGTCAAGGCAGCTAACCATTTCCACCACCAACAGTGAATTTCTCACCTGAAAGTTCTATTAACATCACTACCTGAAAACCAGCACCTGAGAGGGGAAGCTTGAAGGAAAATACATCACGGAGGGCAAAGAAACATTTTGTGATTGTTGCCCTTCCCCAAAAGTTCTAACCTCAAGATTTGAGATGGCCAGGCTTTCAGGGGACCCCATTTCTAAAACTAACCAGGGAGTCCATGTTAGGGATTTCATTTCATTATCTGTGGTGCACACATTGTGTTACCCAAAGGGAATATTTCATTTTGAAAGGTTTTGTCAGCTGGTAATTTCTGTGCTTATCTATGAGCTAGGACAGTGGTCGGCAAACTGCGGCTCGCGAGCCACATGCAGCTCTTTGGCCCGTTGAGTGTGGCTCTTCCACAAAATACCACGGCCTGGGTGAGTCTATTTTGAAGAAGTAGCGTTAGAAGCAGTTTAAGTTTTAAAAATTGGCTCTCAGAAGAAATTTCAATCGTTGTACTGTTGATATTTGGCTCTGTTGACTAACGAGTTTGCCGACCACTGAGCTAGGCTCTGCCACTCGAGAAAGAATACTGGAGAGATGCAGACTCTCCCCATGCTGAGCCCTTCTCAGCCACACATCTCACTTCCCCCACCCCAATAGCTTGCCTTCTCTGATAGTTTGTTTTTGTCTTGGGTACCAAGAAATGAAATTCTAAAACACCGGCATTTAGATCCACCATAAGTGCTTTATAGGATGTATCCATCCTACTTGAAAGGCTTCATATATGTCCCCAACCCCCAGGAAACATAGTTTATCAGATCAGATACTGAATTTCCTACAGAAAATCCCAATGTAGACCTATGACCAAATCATAAAAAGCAAATGCCCCATCTGGTAAGAGTACAGAAGGTGATTTCCTAGGTCTCCATAGAAAGAGATCACACAGATTACAGAACAGCACTGGACCCAGAGGTGGGTCAAGTGACTTGTCTAAGCAGCTAATTACCAGGCACATTGACCTTGAGCATTCAAAGGGCACTTAAAGTGACAAAAACTGCATGCAAATTTTCATGCTCAAAGTCACAGCCGTCTTGCTACAT
The DNA here is from genome assembly GCF_963455305.1 of Plecotus auritus. NCBI lineage: Eukaryota > Metazoa > Chordata > Mammalia > Chiroptera > Vespertilionidae > Plecotus > Plecotus auritus. The sequence goes on along the minus strand of NC_137771.1, from coordinate 86,652,326 downwards.
ATCCAAAGGGCCATTTGCTGGTTAGGAATGGGCAGCTTAGAACTTGGAGGGAGGTCTCCCAGGAAATGTCTGAATGCATCAAACAGTTCTCAGGTCACTCCAGGGGCTCCCAACCAACTCCATATTCACTCCTGAGGCCCTCCAGTCCAAGGGCACTCCTAAGAGGTGGCATTATTTCCTGGTATCCTTACCAAAGTCCACCTCTGGGGTGGCTAAATACATTGCACACTCTCCCCAGGCCCTTTGCATGTGGGGGAGGGTCTCAGGGCCTCCAATCCTGAGGGAGCTGAGTGATTGTTACAGTCCAGAGACACCATCCACTGTAAACTAGGGGGTGTATTTCACAATGAAGAAAAGGCAGTAATGTACCCAGTATCCCTTAAAAATGTTTCTCTCTTAGCAAATGGGAAGTGTTCACAGAGGATGTTATTCTGGAGAGCATCCTGAACTTCCACATAAACTCTGAAGACACCCTGATCCTGCTGAATGGCCTGGGACATGTCATTATCTTTTTCCTTGGCTCTGCTAGTTCTCCTCCCACCTCGGGGATTGCTCCTCTCACCTCTTTTGTGGGTTCCTTCGCTCTGCCCACTCCTTAAACTTTGGATTTCATTCATAGTCTTTCTTGCCTCTGAGACTCTACATGTCTTCCCTGGGTGACTTCCCTTCAACTACCAAGTACTATGCGTTCAAGACCTCTGTACAACCAGTCTGAGGTCCAGATCCCTGTCCCAGTCACCTATTAGCTTTCTCCACCTGCACCTTAAATGCTGCAATTGCAAATGGAGTTCATTATCTTTACCATCAAAAGGTGTTCTTCCTCCTTTGTCTCAATTAGGGCCACCACACGCACAGCTGCTCTAACAGCTGGGTCCAGTCAGGAGAGGGAGACCTCACAGTAACTGAAAAGAAGCAGCTTAATATGTGAATCATTAAACTATGATAAGGAAGTAACTATTAAGATGTAAAAAGGACTCTAAAGGGCAGCCTGGGACTGAGGGATAGTATCTAAAGAAGGACGAGTTTGGAAGTACCCCCTACCTGGGATTGAGATTCAGATCTCATTGGAGGTGTGTGCAGTCCATTAGGTGATGGAGAAGTTGTCTGTACATCCAGGCCAAAGCCGATGGACAGGCACTGGGCAGCAGAAACTGACCCTCTAGGTGCAGATGAGCCCAGGCTGGTGGGTGGGTCACAGAGTGAGTCGGGACACCACAGTGAGAATGAGGCCTGAAGTGTGCTGTGTCTGCATAGGGAGGGCTACAGCAAATGGTACCAGGCCAAACCAGAGCTGTGAGGTGACAAAGGGGCTACACACTTTGGGTGTGCATCTGAGGCAGGAACCATTGGATGTCCCCACACATCTGCACCACTGCAGGACCATGCAGCAAGGGCAAGAAAGGGCAAAGCTCAGCACACCAACCACAAAGAGTAGTTCCCTTTTTCCTGCAGTGTCCCTCCAGTGCCCTCTACTGACAAGGTAAAGGAGAAATGCTTACATCTGATGCATTATGGCGGAACACATACTGAAGGGTGAATTTGGAGCTGAGCAGTAATAAATTGATGACTGGCACAGATGCCCAAATTAAACTCCTCCCTCCCACTCACTTCCTCACATTTAGTTGCCAAACTTTGCTGACCACGTAGCAATGAATGTATCTAGAATAGACTCCATCCTCTCCCTCACCCTTACCACTTCTGCCTTATCCTCTTCTCAGCTGTCATATGGATTTGGCCATGGCCTTGTGACTGGCCATCCTGCCACCAGCATATCCTGACTGTAGTCCAATCACCACACAAATACCAGGTATCTTCCTAAAATAACAAAATCATCCTAATTATGCCCTTGCTTAAAAACCTCTGATGGCTAATTAGCTGGTGTAATAATATATTAATAACCGGAAAAAGCTATGGGAGGAAAGGGATTCTAAAGAGATTCTCTGTACTGTCTTCACAGTCTTCTGTAAGCCAAAAACTGCTCTGGAAAAATAATACCTATCAATTTAAAGAAGGAACACCTCCGTGTCTCCCCTGTGCCAAATTTCTCCTGGCATCAGACCATCGCCACCCTTCATGTCTGTGCAGCCTCATCTTTCAGTTCTCATCAGACTGAATTTCACAGACCAAGCCCTGAATTCCCACAGCTCTCCTTCAAAACAAGGTATCCCCCTTGTATGGAATACCCATCCTCGCTTTCCTCCTCTGGGAAATTTCAACTCGTCCTTCAAGTCCCAGCTCAAATGTCAGCACTCGGCAGTACCTTTCCAGACAACCAGGCGAGCCAGTTGTTTATTTCCCTCTGCTCTCGTTTTATTTCCGAACATGAAGTATTTTAAATTAGCTGTGTACATGTCAAGTTCTTTCAACTGTTTATAAGCCAGAGAGCAGGGACTGTTTCTTATTCAGCTCTTTATCCCCAGAACCTAATATAGTATCTGGTACAGAGCAGGCACTAAGTAAATGTTTGTTGAATGATGAGAAGAGCACCGAGCACCTGGGTAACAGATGTATGTCCAAATCTCTACAGTCAGCTAGTCAGGATACATATCTTGGAGGGGAAAATCATAGGTCAAAATAAAAATTCTGGACATTCTTACATATACATCCTTAATAAAAGTATGTTGACAATCAGTAAATTTACAATTGCTAATTCAGAGAGACTAATAATTATTAAATTTCAGAAGAATTGGATAATCTTGGGCCTGGACCTGTGCTCCTGAATAGAATAAGTTGTCAATGTGATAAATGACTAATGTTTCTTCCATTCAGCATGTCAGCATTCAAGGCTGTTGCTGCACTTCACTCAGAAACCCAAATGGCTTCTAGGTGAAGGGCACTATTACCCCTGTACTAGTAAGGTTAGGTGGAAATGAGCAGCAGGGGTGAGCAGAGTGCATACCTGTGATCATAATTTAGATTTCCATTAATAATAAGTAAGTGTGCCAGGCTCCTGGCTCAGAGCTGCACATAGATGATCTCAGGTAATCCTCAGATTGGCTTAACCAACTCCATTTTCCATGACTGGGGACAGTACTTCAAGTTAGTTTACCAGTTTATTCACTCCACATCAGCCTCTCTATTAGTAAGAGTGCTAATAGCATTGAATGTATTTGTCTCAAGGGTGTTTCTTAGCTAGCACAGGGAGGCACAGGGCAGGTTGCAGCCCAGCTTCAGGCCCACAGCTTTTCAGGTTAATCCTAATTATGCCATGCTCGAATTGCCCGTGTTCTTTGGTCAGCTCCTGAGGAAAAGGCCACAGATGAAAAGCAACTCAAGCCAAAGGACTGACTCTCACTCACTGAGCTGTACTCAGGGACTTATAACAGCAGGGACCAGTAATTAATCAAGCACCACTATTCTGATGGCACTATTAAAAACAGAATCCGATTTGTGCTTGATGGTAAGCAAGAAGAATTACAAAAACACTACCCTTCCTTAAACCGTGAAGCTTTAGCACCACCCGTAGTGATACAGATACACTATCACCATGGTGAGACTGGTACGACGACCACAAGACAGCATATCCCCTCAGCTTACATCCTGTGCTCTTCCTGTGTGCCATGGCACTCCTAGTCAAACAAAACCATTGCACAATGGCTCACCTTTCAATCAGCCCAGGAGCCACGGGGTGGCCTCCACCAGACAGGACTTGTTCACAGCCTCAGAGAGTGCTGTCCATGTGCCCAGTGCAGATGTCCCAGCCCTTCCCTCCTCATCTTGAAGTGTCAGGTAGCTCTGCGGAAACACTGGGCTGACATCCTCAAATTCCTATTCCTCCTTCTGAACAGTGTAGAATACTTGTCATGCTATAGCATTTTCCAAGCCTGGCACCTGAAATAAACTGCCACGGACTCGGAATTGGCAGAGATGGAAATGAATCTTTTCGCTAGCCCTTCATTAGTGGTAATCCATGCATTATTGAGTTTTCGCTGCTCTTTCTGTTCCTTTTCCCCTGCCTTGCACTATATGGAGTGGGACTGAGTGCAGTGATGAAGTAAACTTTTATCTGAACTACAATGAACAAGCTGCAGAATTATAGTGATGTTTCAATCTCTCCCTCTTTTTTCCTCTCTGGAATAAATAAAAAAAATATTTTTTTAAAAAGAATAAAATGCTGGTGCCCTGTGAATGCCAACACCTCACCCAAGCCCAGAGAGAAGAAGAAGGAAGGCTGGACCATTCATCCCCTGCATCTCAGTGTGGGCTGGCTCCAGTGCGAGCAGCTTCTAGTGGAAATGGCTCTGAAACTCATTTCCCACATCTGTAAAATGGGAAGGATGGCACTTTTACTACCACATCACAAAGTCAAACAATGACAAGTATCAAAAGGAGATGGTGTGGTTTGTGGGGAAAGAACCAATATGAGCTCCTTTTAGAAGGAAAGCCAGGTGAATTTGGAGTTGGGATTCCTGGGTTCTAATTCTGGCTTCACCTTTAGCCTCAGTGTGACCTCACTTCACAAAGGACTCTTCTTGCAGGAACTCACTTCCTTGCTCATTAAATGAGAGAATTGGACTCAAAATTCTCTAAGATTTCATAATCACGTGCCTGAAGTATTGAAGGAAGTGTTTAGTAAAAGCTTGTAAAACTGTTTGTAAACCTATCTTACTGTACATAGATCAGTACACTTGAACATTATATCTTATTTCTGCAGTATGACCCAGGAGAGAATCATATTTACAAAATTATGTGAAGATCTTCTGCATTTTCCTAATATTAATAGGGCAATAAATTAAAATATTAAGAGGTAAAATTTGGCTGAGCACAAGGAATAACATTATAACAGTTCAGTTATTCAAGAAACATTTATGGAGCACCATGGAATGATTAGTTGAATTTGTATCTCCAGAGTCCACGCCCCTTGTTCTTCCACTTCACTGCATTGTCTCCGATGCTAAGTGACAGAATGGTGTATGGGAGAAACCAGGAAGCTTTGGATGCAGCTGGCCTAAGTTCAGATCTTGACTCTGCCACTCATAGCTCTGTGACAGCTGCTGGGTATGTAACCTCTCTGAGTCCAATATCCCAGTGTGTAAATGAAGCTAGTGTGACTTCAGAGTATTTTCATAAGGATTCAATTATGTGGTGCTTATAAAGATCCTTACACATAGTAGTATTCAATAAACTGTAGGTAGTTGGCTAGTGTCCATGTGGATTAGCATCAGAACTCTAGTCCCTGGAGAATTGCGGTGGCTGCTGGATTTATAGATTCTGTTCTTATCCACCTGGACTACACCCTCTTGATGGTTCTCACAGGCAGGACAACCCTCAGCTCTAAACATCTCATAAAGGTGTTTTATTCATGCAAAAGGAGAAGGGTGTCTCTACAACCTTCTCAAATGTGAATTCCCAAACACATACTGGGTGTCTCCTGCTATATATAGCACCTCTTCTCAACCCCACTAATTTGTACTCTGCCTCCCTAAGTCAGCCAGTAGGAAGCACAGCATGATAGGGAGTGTTTTAAGCTTGGAATCCAAATACCAAGACCTAAATAATATCATCACTTTGAGCTTTTGTTTCTTCATTTGTAAAATGGGAATAATGATACATGTTCCACATACTTTTCAAAGTTTGAAAACTACATTGTTGTAGAAACATACTGTAGAATGTGGTGCTGTGCCCCGGGGTACATGAAGCGACAGCGTTGAGTGAATCTGTGCAGAGCCATCATCACTCTTAGATGAAAAAGCAAAGCTTACACCCCAACATTAGTAACAGGGAAACTATCTGCGGTTTTGATGTAACATTCCCTGTTTATTGAGAGCGGAAAGTATTAAGATTGACATTGCCTTTGGTTAGGCCCACAGTAATTAAAAGAAATAGCACCTCCCCCACAACCCTACCCTATTCCCAGGACTCTGCATTAGAAGCTGGAATAAATTGAAAGAACTTCATTCATCTCGCAAATATTTACTGAGCGTTTTCTACAAGCAAGACACTGTGGCTATGGGAGATGACAAAGGTAGAAACAGAAACTGAGCTTTCCTTCACAGATGATTACCTCTGCAGACAGGAATATTTAGAGAGAATTCCAATAGCTCAAAATGGGATGCAAAGGAGATGAGGCATGTGCCCAAACTAGAAGAGAATCAGAAATGAATGGATTTGGGGATCTAGGATATGATGGATAGGTCTTTATGAAAGGCCATGAAAGTGAATCTACTACAAACTTTGCTGTTATTTAATCCTATCTAATAAAAGAGTAATATGCAAATTAACCGTCACTTCACAATAAAGATGGCAGCACCCACAGTCAATAAGGAGGGAATATGCAAATTGATGTAACAAAGATGGCGGCACCAACTGCAGCCACGGAGCCTGCAGGAGAGCGGGCGGGAAGGCTTGGCTTTCTGGGTCACCCCAGCAACCAAGGAATGGGGCTAATGGCAATCACACCAGGAAGGGAGGGCAGTTGGGGGCGAGCAGGCCTGTGGGAGTGGGGGGGGAAGTTGGGGTGAGCAGGCCAGCAGGGGGGTGTCAGTTGGGGCCAAGCAGGCCAGCAGATGGAAGGCAGTAGGGGACGAGCAGGCCAGCGGGGGCGGGGCCAGTTAGGCACAAGCAGGCCAGCAGTGGGGGGCAGTTGGGCATGATCAGGCCAGTGGGAGGGGCAGTTGGGGGCAAGCAAGCCAGTAGGGGGGGCAGTTGGGGCCAAGCAGGCTAGCAGAGGAGGAAGTAGGGGGCAAGCAGGCTGGCAGGGGGGGACAGTAGGCAGCAAGCAGGCCGGTGGAGGGGGGGCAGTTGGGGGTGAGCAGGCTGGCGGGGGGAAGTTGGGGGTGATCAGGCCAGCAAGGGGGGGAGTTGAGGGTGAGAAGGCCAGTGGGGGGGGGCAGTTAGGGGTGATCAGGCAGGTAGGCAGGTGAGAGGTTAGGAGCCAATGGTCTTGGATTGGGAGAGGAATGTCCGACTGCCAGTTTAGGCCCGATCCCACAGGGTGCAAGAGAGGGTGCAGGCTTGGCTGAGGGACACCCCCCACCCATGCACGAATTTCATGCACTGGGCAACTAGTAAAAGCAGAAAAGAAGTATGACTAAGAATGTGCCTTAGAAATTAATTTGTATAAGCTATTTCATCTTATACTTAACAACATTTAAGATAAAATATTACTATGTGGTAAGTCATAAAAGAAATACACAAAAAGGATGCTATCCTATCTAATAAAGAGAGAATATGCTAATTGACCCTAACACTGTCGCAAAGATGGTGGTGCCCACAGCAAATAATGAGGGAATATGCTAATTGCTGCCCCACCTTCAAAGATGGCAGCACCCACAGCCAATAAGGAGGGAATATGCTAATTGACTGGCCCACCCTTAAAGATGGTGGTGCCCACAGACACAAGATGGCAGCGCCCAGTCCCCTCAGCCCTGCCAGGGCAGCAGGCATGTCCGGCCACTCTGCGTGCCTGCCTCTGGAGTCACCCAGTCCCCTCAGCCCCCCAGCTACCCAGGGCCGGCCCAAGGTGCAGGCAAGCCTCGGATGGTGGCTGCCCAGCCGCCCAGGGCCAGCCCGAGGTGCAAGCAAGCCTCAGATGGTGGCTGCTCAGCCACCCAGGGCTGGCCCGAGGCACAGGCAAGCCTCAGATGGTGGCTGCCCAGCTTCCCAGGGCTGCCTGAGGTTCAGGTAACCAAGGCCGGCTGAGGCTTGCACTGCCAGTAGTGGCAGCAGCAGAGGTGTGATGGGGTGTCATCTTCCCCTCATCACCAGGTCACCTCCCGCCCCTGAGGGCTCCTGGACTGTGAGAGGGGGCAGGCCAGGCTGAGGGACCCTCCCTCCAGTGCATGAATTTTCATGCACTGGGCCTCTAGTTTAAAATAATTTTGCAACAAATATTATTATAGAACAATAAAACATCTTGGACATTATGTCTCATTTCTGCGGTATGTTCCAGGAGAGACTCGCATTTACAAAATTATATGAAGACCTCCTGCATTTTCTTAATATTAATCCCTGATATTGAAAGTATTCCCACTGAAGCATCTATCATACTATCCCTGCCAAGTTTCTCCTTTTTCAGTTGCTAACTAGTCTAACTCTTTCAGGAGCTCACATTTCAATAGCTTTGCAGTTCTCCATCACCATTTTCACTCATTTTGTGAAACCATACATTCTTCATTAGATTTGCTGTTTCTCTTTATAATTGATCTTCATTGTGTTGTGAGATAACATCACATCAAACATCAGCAAGAAAATGATCATCCAAGACAGGATGGGCCTGAATAGGCACTAGTGCAGATAAGTGGTTGGGTGATAACTTGTTTTAAAGGGGTAGGTTTACACATGACATGTTTGCATCATAATGATTTATCCTCCTCTAAATACCATAAATGTGGAAGTTTAGATAATAGACATGTCTGTTCATGATAATAAAGTAATGTTCTAAAGTCAACTCTGAACATCAAACACTGTAATTTATTAATTCAGTTTTAAAAGATATAATCACCAAATATGAGTTGTGGTTTTTTTATTTTTTTGGTAGTATTTTTAAATACTTGAAAGATTTGCACTTCAGGTTAAATTAACCTATATTATATATTGTGGAAACTATGTGCTTCATAAACACATATATGCATATATACTTTTACATAGATATAGATAAATGTGTGAGTATATATACACATACATCAACATCTGTTGATTCATAATTCTACGTATGTTATTTATACTATACACAAATAAAATACAAGTTTTATTATCAGTTTTATTATATATTTCTATGAGTAACCACAGCAAACATGTTAAATTTCCCATTAACACTGGTTTGCCAAGTAAGATGAAAATTCTTAAATTATAGTAACTAATCATGTTCTGCAGTCTCACAATCATTTGAACCCATCTTAGAAGTGCATAAGTGGTTTTTCTTCTGTATTTGTTATTACAAGTTGATCATAACAGAAACAGACATTTTCAAACCTTTTCCTTTTGTATTTATATTATCATTTGATACATACCATTTATGATAGAAATCATCTGTGAGGAGCTCGTTGTGCCAGCGTGGACTGTTTCTCTGGTTTTGATTCTCAGATCCATCACCTAAGTTGCTTCTTTATCCTGGCACATCACTCCCTGTCAATAACCACCAATAGGGATTCACAACAGATGTCATTTGTATTTTATCTACAATTAAATATCTCACAGGAAATGTGTGATGCAAATTTCAAGCACAAATAGCTCCCAATAAGTTTATTACCTTTTATTGAGGGCTCCACTGACCTATTGTTATAATACAGTTAAATTGTAATACCAGGTATAGATTGGAAGTGTCTTTTTTTATCCACATCTATACTAATAAAAGGGTAATATGCTAATTAGACCGGGAGATCTTCTGGAGACCTTCTGGACAAAGCCAGGGGCTTGGCCAGCCTGCAAACTGCCCCCAAATGGTCCTCAGCCCCTCGGCCAGGCCGGCCACGACCCCCAGTGGGGACCTTCACCCCAATGGGGGTGTGGCCAGCCTGCAAACAGCTCTCAGCCCCTCACCCAGGCCAGCCACAACCCCCACAGGACCCTCACCCCAATGGGGGCATGGTCAGCCTGCAAATGGCCATCAGCCCCTTGCCTAGGCTGGCACCACCCCCAGTGGGGACCCCCACCCTGATGGGGGCATGGCTGGCCTGAAAACTGCCCCAGGCCCCTTACCCAAGCCAGTCCCACCCCCCAAGGGGACCCCAACCCTGATCCAGGACCCCCTTCAGGGCAGACCAGTCAGCCCCTACCTGTGCACCAGGCCTCTATCTATACTAATAAAAGAGTAATATGCTAATTAGACCAGGAGACCTTCTGGATATCCTTCCAGACAAAGCCATGGTGGCGGGACCAAGGCAGAGGCGGTTGGGCGATCAGGTCAGGAGGGGAGGGCAGTTAGGGGTGATCAGGCCAGCAAGGGGGGGCAGTTAGGGGTGAGAAGACTGGCGGGAGGGGGGGCAGTTGGGGGCAAGCAGACTGGCAAGCAGAGTGGTTAGGGGCAATCAGGCAGTCAGGCAGGTGAGTGCTTAGGAGCCAGTGGTCCCGGATTGCAAGAGGGATGTCCGACTGCTGGTTTAGGCCTGATCCCACAGGGATCGGACATCCACCGAGGGGTCCCAGATTGGAGAGGATGCAGGCCGGGCTGAGAGACCCACCCCCCATGCACGAATTTCGTGCACTGAGCCACTAGTCCTATATAATAAAAGCCTAATATGAAAATTGACCAAACAGCAGAACAATGGGTGGAACTACTGATTGCTATGATGTGCACTGACCACCAAGGGGCAGACGCTCAATGCAGGAGCTGCCCCCAGCCCGCAGGCCCCAGGCCAGCCAAGGCAGGTGCCAGTGGGGGCCCCAGATCACCCTTCTGGTTGCCTCACAGATTGGCCTTGATCGCCGGCCAGGCCTAGGGACCCTACCCATACAGGAATTTCATGCAATGGGCCTCTAGTTATAAATACATTTGTGTAAGCACAACACCCTATTAATTAATCAAAAAGTACTGGGAGCCTATTAGTTGTTCAAGACTATGGGGGGGTGGGGGAGGCGTAGAAGGGTATAAGATATAGTAAGTGCTCTAAAAGGTACAAATATAAATGAAAAGGAAGTAAGTGATCATTACTGTGTTAATTCTCTGGGACGAGCAGTCGCCCAAGTCAACAGTTAGATTTTTTTTGGACCCTATGGATTGTCTTATTAAAAGTGCAAAAACTTGCCCTAGCTGGTTTGGCCTGGTGGATAGAGTGCCGGGCTGCAGACTGAAGGGTCCTGGGTTCAATTCTGGTCAAGGGCACATGTCCCAGGGTTGAAGGCTCGATCCCTAGTTGGGGACGTGCAGGGGCCAGCCAATCAATGATTCTCTCTCATCATTGATGTTTCTGTCTCTCTCTCCCTCTCCCCTCACTCTGAAATCAATAAAAATATATATTTTTAAAACATATAAAAACTCTCCCAAATGTAACATAAACATGCATACACAAAAGATTGAATAAAATATTGAGAACTATGTGTATTCTTAGGTTAAGAACCTCTGTTCTGGGAGAAAAAATTCCTACATCATATAGTTAATCTGAATATTATATTAGATGATGTACATAAAACTTTTAATTCATGGAGTAGAATTTAGCAGATGTGCAATAAATATTAGTACATTTCCCCTGTTCCCCTTAATATTTGAAATTTGTATTTTATTTCAAAAATACAAGATTTGGCTGGTGACTTTGTTCCCACTAGAGAAACACAAAAATAGCATCCCATTTTACAATTGCATTGATATTATAGAAAGCTCGGAATTGAATTCCAAAGATAAACAATAAAAAAGGGGGTTGGGGGCTGGGAACTCCTATTTATCTGCTACCCAAAAGAAGTGTTTCAAATTCTTTTTGCCACCTCAACCAGAAATACATAACCCATTTCTATGAGCCTCTCTCATAAATCTTCAAACTCATTTTGATAGACCTGCCTTCCCCTCAAGCCATTATCACATATCTCTTTTTCCTTTCTTCACTCATATATTTGAAAAAAGAAAAGTCTATATTCTTTCCTCCCATTTCCCCTTAAGTTCAAGCCATCTTCTCTGCAGTGTGACTTCTGACTTTCCCTCAGTACTGACACTTCTTTGGTTAGGCCCCAATGAGGTCCTAAATGCTACCCCTCGGACATCACACAGCTAGAATCTCTGCAGCTATTGGCCCCATTGGCCTAACTTGTTCCTCTTCCAGAATTATGGTTGCCTTTGATGTCTTTCTCTCCTTCCGTGCTCTCTCCTGGATCTTCTCCACCATCTTGGATTCGTTCATTATTTTTTATTAGTGTCTCCCAAAATATTGTCTTGGATCTTCTCGTCTCATTACATATTCTCCCTGGCGAATCCCATCCATTTCTATTCCTTCAATTCTACCCTATAAATTGATGACTTCCATATCCATGCCCTGACATCCAGTTCCATATTTATATTTTATACACAATGGGCACCTCAAACTCTATGCTTCCCTAAGCCCAAGTCCTTGACTGCCCCTAATCCATACCCAACCTGCTCCCTACCCTATTTTGCAGTAGCAACATCCACCAAACCTCCTGGGCTTGATTACTTGGACTAACTTTTGATTTATATTTACCAATCTCCATAGAAAGCTGCCCATCAAGTCCTGAAGATTCCTCTGTAGTAGCACTTCTTGCTTTGACTGTTTCTCCATTACAGTCTGCTTTGGGCCCTCGTTCATCTTATCAGGATGCACAGAGTGGCATTCCCTCTCCACTCTCTGCTTACGAATCCATGTTGCAAATATCCAGCAGACACCAAGTTCAAAGAGAGCTGATCATGAGCTCCCAGTGCTTACTGACAAAGGACCAGCTTCTTTTGTGAGGCATTCAAGGCCCTTCACACCCTGGTCCCACCTGGCCTTCTAGCCTATGAAGTCACCAACCCCGTTCATTCCTCTGCCCCTGTTTCACTGCCCTTTCTGTTAAATCTTGAGAGGCTTGTTAAATGGAGGCATCACTTAAGATGTAGCTCAAATGCCACTCTGAAGATTTAATTTATCTTTCCAACCCCAAACACAATAATCACAACTTTGTTAATGCTGCTGGCATATAGCACATATCACCTGTTGTCATTATGCGCAGTTGTTCAGATTGTTTACTGAGAAAGGACACCTGGCCAGGAGGCTAGGGGTCTAAAATCCAGCTCACCTTTTCTGAGTCACATGGAGGAACAGAGTGGACTAGTGCTGACCCAGCATCAAACCGGACTTCAGTTCAGTGCTCCTGAATGCATTCTCTCATAGTCTCCCTCCAGACTGTGAGCTCTTCGGGGCCAGGTTTCCCTTGCCTCTTTATCCTCAAGACCTAGTGCACTCTCTTGCATAGGCTTGTAAAGATTGTTCCAATCTTAGAAGATAAATAAATATCAACAAGAATAATAATATAAACATCTTAAATCCCTTATTATGTCATAGGAACAACTCTAAATGCTTTTGCGTGGATAATCTCGCTTAGTTATTACAAGAAGCATATGTCGAGAGTATTATTATTATTTTCACTTTACTGATCATAAAACCAGGGTTGAAAACATCTCAGTTACTAGCTGGAAGTCGCAGCCAGGATTTGAACCCAGGCCTGTCTCATTCCAGAGCCTGGGCCCTTACACACTATGGTGTATGGAATAGACCCACATGTGCCCACACCTAAAAAAAGGCACTCACATGTCCATGAGGATAGAGCCCTGGCTCAGGACCCTTTGAAAATGTGAAATGTTTTTGTACAGAGCAGTCTGATGAAGGCAAACCCAGGGGCATCCTGAAGCCCACCTGAAAGAAGATGGATGTAACCTTTCCGCACAGGAAAAGGGCGAGCTCAGCCCCTGCTGGCTCCTGGAAACGTAACAGAAATCGTCCTCCTGGCAGGTGAGCACCTCTCAGAGCTGAATGCTAAGCCTCTGACTGCTGCCTACCGCTCTCTTGCCACCAGCATCATCTGTCTTTTACCGGTAATAAACCTCAGCTGGGCTGCTGGCTCTCGTTCAAGTCCCAGGCACAGCCAGGCTCTGTGTTAGCTGTGGAGCCCCTCTGTCAGGCGCAGATGAGGAGGGACAGGAGAGCCATCTATCATCACCAGCACCGTGTGCCTGCCCCCACATGTCTCACGGATTCATTAACACGCTGAATGGGAAGACAGACACCTCCTGAGAGGAAGGCCTGCTGATGGATGAGTGATCATCTTCTAAGGACCAGGAGAGAAGGGCAAGATCTCTTTCCAAAGCAGTTTTCACTACCTGTGTTAAAAACCACGGTTAGTCAGAGGGGAGGTGCATTGGGGTCTGGGTGAAAAGGTGAATGGATTAAGAAAAAAAAAATCTCACCAACACAGACAACAATATGGTGATTATCAGAATAAAAGGGGGGTGGGGGAGGTAGAAGAGGGTAAAGGTAAGATAAATGGTGATGGAAGAAGATGTGACTTGGGGTGGTGAGTACACAGTGCAATATATAGATGATGTATTATAGGATTGTATCCCTGAAACCTATACAATTTTATTAACCAATGTCACCCCAATATCTTCAATGCAATTTTTAAATTAACAAAAATACAGTTAATGCTTATGGAAGGCTGTTGAGAGGTGCACTAAAAATGCCCCATTGTCCAGCCTCTATCATACTACCTACCATCAAAATGGGCTTAAAATTACCCGCCAGGATGCCAGCTAGACCTAGAAACTAGGGTATTACAAGGATTTGTTTTCTTTTTTTTTCTTCAGAATCTGGTTTAACATCCACCTTTCGCTCAAAGCCTACTCCAGCCCTGAAGGGTTGCTTCCTGTGCACAGCTTTTGGGCCACCTGTGTCCGTACCATTCAATTAAAAAGCTATAGTTCTATCCATTCATTCATTTGTGAGGCAAACCCTGATGTTGGCCTCTGTGCTGGGCACTGTGGTAGGGGCCAGATCAGACAAATTAAAGCCCTGTCCATATCCTCAAGGTAGAGCCCAGGCCAATGGACAAGGCAGATTGATGGAGAGAAAGACAAATTTAAAAGAGAGAGATTGATTCTATAACAAAAAGAGGCACAGGTGCCAAAGACACCAGAGAGTGGATGTGTTCACCACCACAAGACAAGACAAAAGGAAGGCTGCACACAGGAAGGGCACATGAATCATAAGGAGAAAAGGGGATGGGGTCAGAACGTTTCAGGCAAAAGCTCCTTAAATCACAAAATCTGAATGTGGAAGCAACACAGTGATATTGTGTAAAGATCTCAGGGAGATTCCAGTGTTTAGCAGAGTTTGAGGAGCTCTGCTCTGGAGATCCACCCTAAGCAAGAAGACCTGTTTTCTGTGGGGGGTTATACCCACCCACTCACCCCCACTCACTCCCCAATGGGGAGGGGGACAGCTGGCAGCCATGAATGCATGAGGAGCAAAGGACTGCCCCTTGCCTAAATGGGGGACCCATTCAGTGGGGCAATTCATGCTTCAGAAAGTCTGGTGGAGTGAAGCTGGAGCTGGAATCCCACTGAGATCACATCCTTGCTTAGCCCCTTCCCTGCCCCAGCCTCCCCTGCTCACTCTTTCCTCCTGAGCACATCCACCTAGCAAGTCACAGGCACCTGGATCTCCACCTGGGCTCTGCTTTGGGCACCGGACTCCAGTCACCACAGTCCTTCAAAATATTCATTACAGATGCTCAGTGTGGATTTATTGGTAGTGATGGTGATAAAATTTCCCAGACACAGGATACATGGACTCTAAAATGTTATCCGCAAATGATGCCCTGGTCCTTTATTGGAAGAGCTTGGAGGACAGTCAGTGGTCTAATTCAAGGAAGTGGAGGCAACAAGGTGACTCTCAGACTCCAAACAGACATATTTACAGAACAAATGACTCATTGTTCCCCAGTTATACCACATAAACAGCTGCCAAGCTCACCTCCTTTGAGGACTATTTATTCACAGCCTAAGCCTACAACTCCTTCACTGTGTTATCTTAGTTTGGGGGGAAAAATAATCCTTGGTCCTTAGATGATATTCTTGAATAGTTTTTAACTGATCAGCCTCAACTGAGATTGCTCCTTCATTCAAGCTTGTCAGAAATAATCCTTTTAATTTTCTGCAAATGCCTATGGGATACTTCTTGGCTGAGTAATCATTGTTTTAAGACACTGATGCAAATGACAATGTATTTTGATTAACCAACATAACTACTGTCTCCCTTTAATTTTTTGCACTGCTTTTTTGAAAGAAAATATTTTATCCCCCATATACTGCAAGTAAAAGACTTTCTAATCTGTTGGTTAAAACTCCAAATACTCCCTTTGAACAGAGATTTTTGTGTGTGTCTGGAGAACCTCTTTGGGGACTACATGTAAGAAAGAGAAGTGCCAGAGAGCTGACTATCGGTCCTGAAACAATTACTCTACTATTTGAGAACCATTGTCTTTGTCTGTGCTGTTATAACAGCGTCTTTATATCAGCACTGCCAGACAGGTCTTCCTTCAGCATGTACTTGTCCCCTGATGAGTAAGCACCCTAGATGGTGAGTCACTGCAAAGAAGGGCACAAGGAACTAGATCTGGGACTCTAACTGCTGGGAAAGGGTGGAAACAAATGCCAATTCAAGGCCAGTTGGCAAGTAATGAATTATGAGAATGGATGCATTAGTACCATAATTGTAAAAGTTTGAGCTTTGTCTTTAGTTTAGAAAAGTAACAAATGCAAAGGACAGCCATGAAGGCAATTGTATTAGTTCAGGTGAAGGCTAAGCTGCTATGACAAAGAGCCCCAGCACTAAGTGGCTCAAACAAGATAGAAATTAGTTTTTCTCTAACATAAAAGCCTAGAAAGGTTGGGCCTGGGCTGGTGGAGTGGCTCTGCCAACCTCAATGTGGCTTCCAGAATGTCCCAGCCACTGTCACTTCTCAGTAAGTGGGAAAGGGAGGAAGAAAGTTTGGGAAGCACCTTTCTCTTTAAAGAAGATAACCTAAAAGCCATACACATTACTTTGGCTCATCTCCTTTTAGCCTCAACTTAGTCTCATGGTCAAACCCAGCTGCATGCAAGGTTGGCGAATTTAGTTTTGAGTATGATGGCCATATGTTTACCTAACTCAGGGGGGTCTTTTCCCAAAAATGAGGATTCAGCAGTCTCTATCATCACAAGTTAATATAAATGTCCAGAGACCCAAGATAAATTCAGGAGAAGACTCGAAGTGGGGTCTATGTAAGCACATACCATAAGGCTATGCACATTGTAAACAATGAGTACACAACTGAAGGCTGAGTTGGTGAGTGAATGTGTAAAAGGATGAATGAAATGAAAGTGCTCATTTCAGCACCCAGAGACTTCAATTAAATAGGGGCAAAATCCACAATGCAGAATTCCACCCAAACACATTCATTAAAGTACAAATGACCTACGAGTATGCACCTTGCCTTGCAAAGGCTCAATATATGTTACCAATTGCTACAATCCAATGTATGAACAAAATCCACACATGGCTTAGAGAATAGATAAGAACCCAAGGCATGATATAAACACTGATGTTACAATATAGAAGTTCAGATAAAGGAAAGGGAGCATCTCAGATATTGATTTAGTATCTAATTTATGGCATGGGTGTTTGTGTGAATGTGTAGATGTGGGTGATTCTGTGTGTGTGTGTGTGTGTGTGTGTGTGTGTGTATTTGGGTTGGGGGTAGTTTGATAGGGGAGCAATCATGATGGACTGCAAAGAACTTAAGACCCTGTCGTCCTCACCTTGTTTCCATCTAACCACAAAGCCTAAGGACAAACTCTAGTCTGTGTTTGGACCAGCACTCGGGGTGGCCGCCAGCCTGCGTGGCTGTGTAACATGAAATAGGCTCCTGAAACATCTGTTGGACCGGTGTCCTGAGCTGGGAGGTCACCCCATGACTGTGAGATGTGTCTGCTTATTTTGCCTCACAACCTGCTCAACCTCCCTGTTCTCTGGGAACTTTTGAACCAGGCCACTGCCTTATGATTTCAGATGGAGCATCATAGAACATAAGATAAACAGACAGTCTTGATGCCCCTTACAAAGCTTTGCACATTTGTAGCAAAGAAAGCTTGTTGACATAGCACCAAAAAACAAACAAACAAAACACCAGCCAAATCCTTTATATGTCTTTAAGACTTTAGGAAGAATTTCATCCTTGTACTTCAAAATAGTCTGGAAGAATTTTCCACAGCCTGGCTCTCTTTATTCAAAATTAAAGTAATGGATCTGGAGCTACTCAAGCCACCTATCCACTTATATTTATATGGTATAATAACAATTGTAGTATTAATTGATTAATCTAGCCCAAGGCACTCAAGTGTCTGCACACAAAATTAGAATGTAATTGCAACAATAAAGAGATCAAATGAGATAATTAAAACACAAACGATGACAAATGCTAAGCCGGGAAGTCGTTTGCATGCACTGAAGCTGGGCTGCTTTTTTATAAAGCATTATCTGCAGATTCCTAAGGAGAGGTGCAGGCAGAAAAATGTCAGTGTTCAGCTTGCACACAGGTATCACATTAAAGCACTCGCCTGAGGTCGGATTGCAGTACAATGGCAGGTCCCAGCATATATTCCAGAGAGCACTGGTTAGATGCTCTCATTCACAGAAGTCACACTGAACTGGCATTCGTGCTCACATTTCTCCCAGAGTTACACACGTGAAGGAACAGCAACTACAAGAAACATAGCAACAGGAGGCTGGGACAGGAAGTGGGGAAAATCCTGTGTGGGTTAGATATGTATTTTGTGTTCATGAAGTTAAAAAGAAGGAAGAAGACAGTCTGGGCATAGCTGAGTTACCAGAACCAGACACATGGGCTACCCTTTGAAGGGCCCGTGGAAGGTGGGGTGACTTTGGGCCTCAGACCCAATTTTTGTCAGTTTCTCTTCATATTGCCTATAAAAGAGTCCAAGGATAGGTCACAGTAGCTTTCATGCTCACAACTTCCTAAAATGTAAGATTTCTCTTCTTCATCACTTTAGTAACACTCTCAGGCCCTCATCTCACTGTTTCAAATACCTAATTCAGCCCATGCAATCTCCTAATCCAGAGTTAGGAATGAAAGGGGATTGGATGTTACCGCTTAACTAATGTCAGGCCTTCTTTCTGCCCAGCTGCCTCCATGTGTTAGCCGGGCCGTGTAGAGTCATAAGGAATCATAAACCCACATGTGCTACCAACAACAACGATGACGATAAAGATAACACGGCATGCTGCCACCATACTGGCACCAAGGAATGTTCTTGGAGACAATGCAGTTATTCACTTATTCAACACTCAACACATTCATTCAGTGACTTTCATCTCAGTGAATGAAGTCCCTGGTCTCAGAGAGCTTATGTTCCAGTGGAGGGAGACAGAGGAAGCCAATAAACAAGGCAATGTATAGTATAACATATTATATAGTGTCGGATGGTGGTAACTGTTAGGAAAGAAAATAAATCAGGAAGTGGTCTAAAGAGTGACGGTGGGGGAGCTGTTTTAGAGCCTGGCCAGGAAGCAGCTCCAGACAGGGTGCTGAGCAGATCTGAAAGGCTGCATCAATGTGCCTGGCTTTAATATTCCTTAAATAGACTAATGAACTCAAATCTTATGTAATGAGATGCAAAAGATAAAACAGAACCCTTTCTCAGTGGTTCTGGGAAAATAATAAGCGCTAGTTCTTATTAAGCACCTTACAAGCATGAACTCATTTAATCTTCAAGGCAGCTTTGTGAGGTAAGAATATCATTACCCTCCTTCCTCCATGAGGTTACTAACATACAGAAGGTGACACAGCCAATGAAGCTGTGTTTCAACTCCAGGCCTTCTGCAGGCTTTTTGTTGGGGGGGGGGGGAAGAAAAATGAGGGGTCACTTCCCTGTCTGGGAATCGGAGTCTTCATTTGCAGAATGAGGATCCATTCACACTATCCCTGTCTCTCTTTAAGTTAAAAATCTGTCCTTTACCTATACAAAAGATGCCAGGAGCTGATGAAGAGATGGATGAAAAGATGATAAAGGGATGACTCCAGCTTCCAGAACTCTTGTCCTTGCCCCACCCCCACTCCCAGCCCACAGTGGTGGGAGAGGGAGTGGTAGTACTCTGAGTTCTAGAGGTGGAGCTGGGCTTCCTAGCAAAGCCTCCTACACCAGAGGCCTCGCCTCCCAGCCCCTTCCTGATCACCAGCATCCTAGCATCTCAGAGCTGCATGCAACCTAAGAAAGCATTTAGAAGTCCAAGGCGGGGGGAGCAAGGTGCCCCCCACTAGTTCCTGGCAGAAGGGAGCTCAAATCCAGGTTTCCCGCAGTCTAGTCCAGAATGTTCCCTCCTACACCAAACTGCTGCCTGTCGTTTGCTCAAGTTTTACATCAAGCAAATGTGCTGATTAAAGGAATGCGTTCTTTCCCTGGTGCAATGACTTAGATGGCGATCAATGTTTACTATATGATTGCAATCAAATCTCAAATCGCTGATGCTCAGGCCCTCAGGACACAGAGTAGCAACTCCTTGCTAGCTAGATAAATGCTATAAGAAAGGAAACACTTTTGGGGAGGAGAGAAGCTGTAATAAGATAGACAAATAAATGATTCACTCCCCCCTGCTGTTAGTTTAAGTTATAATTACCCACACTTTAAAAATAAAACCTGAACAGTATTGCTGTCTCAGCCACACGACAGCAACAGCACACTCTGCTGCATCAGCTCAAGTCACACATTCAACAACTGGTGCTTTAGGTTGAGACTAATTAAGGACTGATGCTTGGTGCATGCATTCCTGCTACAATTAAATAACTCACGGTGTGAGCTGGAATTGTTCAGACTCCCCAGCGCTCCTTTCCATCTTGGGGTGTTAAACGATGCGTTTCCTATATATATATATACTAGAGGCCCAATGCATTAAATTCATGCACAGGGGCTGGGGGTGTCTCTCAGCCCAGCCTGCACCCTCTCCAATCTGGGACCCCTCGAGGGATGTCCGACTGCCCGTTTAGGCCCGATCCTACCAGGATCGGGCCTAAACGGGCAGTCGGACATCCCTCTCACAATCCAGTACTGCTGGCTCCCAACTGCTCACCTGCCTGCCTTCCTGATTGCCCCTAACCACTTCTGCCTGCCAGCCTGATCACCCCCTAACCACTCCCCTGCCAGCCTGATTGATGCCTAACTGCTCCCTTGCCAGCCTGTTTGCCCCTAACTGTCCTCCCCTGCAAGCCTGGTCACCCCCAACTGCTCTCCCCTGCAGGTCTGAGTCCCCCCCAACTGCCCTTCCCTGCAGACCCGTCGCCCCCAACTTCCCTCCTCTGCCTGCCTGGTCAACCCTAACTGCCCTCCCCTGCAGCCTTGATCGCCCCCAACTGCCCTCCCTTGCAGGCCTGGTCCCTCTCAACTGCCCTCCCCTGCTGGCCTGATCACCCACAACTGCCCTTTCTTGCAGACCTGGTCCCTCCCAACTTCCTTCCCCTGCTGGCCATCTTGTGGTGGCCATCTTGTGTCCACATGGGGGCAGGATCTTTGACCACATGGGAGCAGCCATCTTGTGTGTTGGAGTGATGGTCAATCTGCATATCACTCTTTTATTAGATAGGATAGAGGCCTGGTGCATGGGTGGGGGCCAGCTGGTTTGCCCTGAAGGGTGTCCCAGATCAGGGTGGGGGTTCCCTTGGGGTGTGGGGAGGCCTGGGTGAGGGGCCTGTGGTGGTTTGCAGGCCAGTCACGCCCCCTAGAGACCCAAGCAGAGGCCCTGGTATCTGGGATTTATTTATCTTCTACAATTGAAACTTTGTAGCCTGGAGCGGAGCCAAGCCTTCTGCTCGCTCCATGGCGGCATCCATTTCTGTTGGGATTTATTTATCTTCTATAATTGAAACTTTGTAGCTTTAAGCAGAGGCCAAGGCAGGCCAGGGCTTCAGAAGCTTGGCTTCCTCCATCACCGGGGGCAACCCTAGCCTCCTGCTCTCTCCAGCTCTGTGGCTGCCGCCATTTTTGTTGAGATTTATTTATCTTCTATAATTGAAACTTTGTAGCCTGGAATGCAGGCCTGGGCCAGCCAGGGTGTGCGGAAAGCTTGGCTTCCTCCATCGCTGGAGAAACCCAAGCCTCCCTCCTGTTCTCCATGGCCGCAGCCATCTTAGTTGGGTTAATTTGCATACTCACTCCTGATTGGCTGGTTGGTGTGGCTTGTGGGTGTAGCAGAGTGATGGTTAATTTGCATATTACTCTTTTATTATATAGGATCACAGTTGTAAGAGGTTTGTACTTTAACTGAGAGCCTCAATATATTGGTTTAGAGTGGCTCTTCTTCAGAACAACTAAATGACAGGGTAGCAAGCTGGAAGAGTTTCCATTTAGGATAGGGAAATATTCAGTGGAGATGAAATCACTTTCTAGATGGCTGACCAGAGCTCAGTTCAGAATTCATAATGCACATCACACCTTGAATGGAAGAAGGTGTGAGAGCTGACAGAGCTTTGCTGGTTAGGAGCCATGTGTTGCCAGGAATGGACTAAAATGCAAATTCCCAGCCTCCCTGGTCATATCCTTTGTACAGCTCATCCTTCCTTTGCTAAGTACAAAGTGAACAGGTTAGAGGTTTTTGTGTTCATGGGCACGTTTCCTGAAGCTCTAAGTGTTACACTCACTTATTCCATCTAAGTTTCTCAGCCTCTCCAATATTCTAATATGCTTTGTTCTCAATATATATCAGTCGGACATAGACACTTGCTGTCCTTTCATTGCAGGTGCTAAGAAGATTGGGATGGACTGAAATGATTCTTATTCCTCCACTGAAGACAGTGGGGGCTTCAAAATGCCTATGTAGATTAGCTTTCAGAATTTCAATATGACTAAAAGAGGTGTTTGCATAGCAAGGGTGTAGTTTTCTCTTTGATGTTATGTTTAATGGGCTCCCTGAGACACCAACTCAATGTGAGGAATCATTCGCCACTGGCCAGGTTCATGGTCAATGTCACTAACCCATGCCTGTTCACCCACAGAAAATCCTTGGGTCCCAGTACATTTGGATAAACCTTCAGCTGATGAATGGCTAAACCAGACCAGCAGTGAATGCCTCTTTAAGAAGTAACCCCAGAGTAGGAGCAAATTAATGACAGCTACCCTGCCTCCTATGTCATGCCTATCACTTGGCCCACTGCATGGGGTGCCCTTAATAACCATTTGTTCTGGCATAAATCACCCTGTAAATTAGATCAAAGTTCTCCCTTGCAACTTAGAACTGTGAACAGAAGCTAATAGAAAAGCAAGGCATAGGAGTGTTGATTGCTTTGCTCACCACTTCCTGTCTTTGCACTTGAATCTGACTCTCACCTAAAGAGGGGGGGGTGGTAAAGGGGGTTAAAAGTCCTTTAAGTGTAACACTGGAATGCTGGGAGTTGAAAATTATGTTGAGACAGGTGAGCCACCAGCAGATGTGAATCAGGGATGCATCATTGAGAACCCAGGGCAAATTATAAGCCAAAACCAAGTATATAAGCCAAGGTATATACAACCTAATGTTTATAGAGCTGGAGGCATGCAAAGGAGACTGAAATGTTAGCATAGAGAGCTTGCAATCAAAATACCATAGGGGAACCCGAGTTAATAAAAATAAATCCAATACAGTCAGAGTTCTTAGCTATTCTCTTTTGGAAAAACTCCTCCCTAGGTTTGAACAACTTTAAACAGGAAACACCAGATTCATAAATTCGCCCATCCCGCCCACAAGTGATGTCATCCACAAAGTGATTAAGTGAAAAGCACCCATGAGTGAATTGCTACCTATGTCCATGGACACTGGCTCTCCAACACCAATTCCTATCTCTTGCTCACCCTTCAGGAAATGAAATATTCTAACATACAAGCAACAACAACCCCCCTCCACCACCACCACCCTTTTAAAAAAAAAAAAGGGAAAAAGGAATGGTGAAAATGATGAATTTTATGAGGTGTATTTTACCTCATTTTTTAAAAAATGTATTGCCCAGCAAGTGAGCATCAACCCATGAACCAGAGGTCACTGTTTGATTCCCAATCAGGACACGTGCCCAGGTTTCCAGCTCCATTCCCAGTAGGGGGCCTGCAGGAAGCAGCTGATCAATGACTCTCTTTCATCACTGATATTTCTATGCCTCTCTCTCTCTCCCTTCCTCTTTCTAAAATCAATAATAATAAAAGTTGATCTGCTTTAAAAAAATTATTATGGATCTGGAGTAAGATGTTCTATGAGGCATTTTTAGGGGTTCATAGATGTGCAAGACACATTCTATAGCCTCGAAAATTTTAGAAATAAGCTGTCTGATAAAATTAAAAGGTACATGTCTTTCCTGCTTTTCCATGACCATGAAAGTGTCTTTGCTTTGATGATAAAAGGTGGATTCAGTCAAATAATGTTTAATTATTTGGTAGTTAAATTGACACCTGTCAGTGTGTGATGATTTATAGGGATTATAAAACATTTGGGAGTTCATAAAATCTGAATAGCATGTATGCAGTTCTTTTCTATTTGAGATTATATTTAGGATTGAATTTATGATACTGTAAATCTGTAGACCTTGTATGCATCTAGACTTTGAATTTTCTAGCTTTTGTTGAAACAATTGAAAAATTTGTGATGAAATATGATTGTTCTCCATATTTAGATCCTAAGTCATTTTATGGATTATTAACTTTGCCAAACTGCATGTGGGATTAATTGGAAACAATTGCAATGTTCTCACTACATTGCACCACTTCTTTCTGTTAATTAAGAGGCATTACCCTCTATTCTACAGATGACAAAAAGGATGGCTTTTTTTATTACCAGAGGGCAGCCAAAGGAAAAAAGGCAGGAATTACAATGTATTGAGAATTAGGGCAACAATAAAGGAATCTCAGTATGGTGGCTTCTGGGAAAGATGTTGATTCAAACTTCTGGGCATGTAGGTACACTCAATTCTAAGTGTCTAGTTCCATCTGCCCAATGACAGTTTTACTTCTCTATTTGCTTTTTGACAAAATTAAGCCACCCAAGAATGGAAAATATGTTAAAGAGGATTAGACAACAACAAAGTTAATTAAGAAAATCAACTAGCCATTTGCAATTATGTACCTATGTTTAATTAAAAATAAATTGGAAATAAAATTAGTAAAACAACATCCATATACATTTTTAGCAATAAACCTTTTTTTAAAAAACAACTCCCTTATTTTGACTTTATTAAAATGTTAGGGATGATATGTGTATATTAGGGGGCGGGGTGTACATCTCTGTGATTTAACATATCATATCTGTCTCCCTAAAAAAATAATGTGATCAAATTACTAAAGAAATAGCAATTCAACACGCACTTATTAAATATCCACTTTGTAAGCCAGATAGAGTAGGAGGGCAGGGGAAGATTCTGAGGAAGGATGCAAGGGTGACCTTTGGGTTGAGGTTTTGCCTAGTTGCTCAGTCATCCCCATGCTCACTCTTGTTTCAGGACTTTCACACAAGCAATTGACCTTGCCTACATCACCTTTTCCCTTTCTTCCCCTAACTCCTATCTGGCTAACTCCCACTTCTCCTTCAGGTCCTCATGTAAAGCCCCTTCCTCCAGAAAGCCCTCCCTAAACACTCCCCAAACTAAGTCCCATTACCTTGCACTGACTTCCCCTTATGAGATAGCTCTTACCACACTTTGTGGTTGTTGCATGTTTAGTTATGTGCTCTTCTGGAGAAAACTGTAAGCATCATGACTATGTCCATCTTGCTTTCTATTTTTCCCTCAGTACATTCTCCAATGCCTGGCATGGTGTTAAATAAATACTTGCCAATTAAATGAGTAATGGACATATAAAGAACGAATGAAAAGGGTATTTCCAAAAATATGGTTATAAACTCTAGTATTTAAGCGTTTTCAGGGGGAAAAAACCCCAATGTTTAGGAGATATTGGATTAAACAAAGCTAATCATGTTTATGTGTTGTGGGACTTCTCAGAGCATTTGAAATGCTGATGTGCATGTAACCTCCAAGGGGAGAGAGGACAGTATTACCCAGAACTGCTTATCAGAGCTCCTTTTCTTCAGTAGAGCATTTCCTAATGTCAGAATTCTGAAGAGTATATAGTGGGAAATGTTGCAAGAGATAGAAAAATAAGTGCATTGTCTGATAAGAAGATAGGTAGGGAAAGATGAAAAACGTATGGAATACCAAGAAGTATGTTGTAGCAGAAAGTTAGGCATCGGGGAAGGATGCAGTGAGAGAGAAGATGGGGATACAGTGCAAATCAGGAAGAACCTCAAATCTCTTGCTAAACAACTTGAACTTTACGGTCTAGGACAGTAATATCAATCTTTGAGGAGTGTCACATACCAGCCTGGTATTAAAACAATAATTCTGGTCAGTGTGGAAAACAAAGATCAGAGAGACAAGCAATTTGCCAATGGAGACCAGTTGGTTATTGTGATAGTTCTTGTAAGAGAGGCTAAGAATGTGAATTAGAGAAATTGCAATTGATATAGAAGTGAAGGCTCCTGAGTAGTAGATTAAAAGATCAGATGTGGGATCACTCAGTGAGAAATAAGACCAGGAGACGATTTAAGAAGCAGATAAATGGTGAAAAGAAAACGAGATAAGTAGTGTTTGCTTGTTGGTTTGTTTAAACGTAGCTGAGAGTAAGTGGAAGGCAAGAGAAGAATTGCAATGTGTGTCCAATAAGGGAGAGGGCTCAGAACGAACAGTGCAGTAAGATGGTGGATCTTTATGACAGTCCCCTAGGTCATTAATACAATTTTGTAATAATTCCAACTTTTAAATATAGGAAAATTTTTTCATAAGTTACCAAATGGCTAGGTAAGCTTTTTTTGGACTGGATGCTAACTATGGCTCTTTCTGCTATACTATTTAGATAAGACATTTTTCATAACCCAGCACTTCACTGTGGCTTCCCAAGAATCACCTATAGAAAGATAGCCATTCTTTTTTTTTTTTTTTTTTCTGTGAAGACATTAGTTGCCTTGTGATTTTCATAACAGTCAATGCTTACTACATTGCTTTCTGCAGAAGGGGGATAAAAAAGACATGGAAAAGCAATATTTAAAATTTTTGAATGAGTGATTGATTGAATTAATGACTTGGGGGGAACAAAAGTAGTGAGACTTAAAATATAATTATAATAATTAGAAAAATCCTTTAAAAGCACAAATGTGGGATCCAGACATCCCTGAATCTAGTGGCTTCATGTTATATGACATTTGGGGAAAGAAACATACACATTGCCAGGTGCTGTGGTGAGCACTGTCCGTACATTAATTCATTCAATTCTCACAATAACCCAAGGTAAAAAATGGGGCTCATAGATGGAAGCAATTCAAAGATGTAGTAAGTGACAGAGTCAGATTCAAACCCAGGGTTATTTGATGGTGGCAAATCCAGTTACTTTCCAGTCTGAAAATTCTCAAGGACAGAAATCCCATCTACTTTGTATGTCCAGTGAGAACCCAGCACATGGTAAGCTGTTAATAACTATTTGTTGAATGACCAGATGAAAATATGAATGAATACATGGATGACAATTAAACTGTATTGCTATTTAAGTAGAAAGTTATACTTTATCTTTTTGAACCGTAATTTTCTCTTCTGTTGGCTCAATGTAGGTATCCAAAGGCTGAGCTGAATAGCCCAACAGACCTAGGGATAGATAGTTCCGCATCTTTGATTAAAACAGGTTTTCTGCTCCAGAATATTTGTCTATTAATAGGTAATGATGACTGAGACAGTTGAGAATATTGAGGGTAAAGTGATGGTTGATTGTGGGTAAGCTGTACAAAGCAGCTAAGATTGATTGGACTGTTTAAAACAATTCCCCAAGATTGTGATATTAGCATAAAGGCTGAAAGATGCTGTCCTATAGACAGAATTGGGTTGAAGGGAATGTCTACAAGAAAGAAAATGTGACTAATGAAAGAAAGGGGTCTAGTCCAACCAGCTGTAAGGCCTTTGGGGCAAAACCCATAATAATGACTACGGAATAAAGTTGTTGTTGGTGGTGGTGTCAGCTTGGTAGTGTTGGTGGGGATGAGGATGATGGTGAACAATATTTAAGATGTGTGCTAACCTATGAGTGGTTTTTTGTGTGGGGTTTTTTTGTTGGTAGGATGTGAGAGAGACACATTGATTGGTTGCCTCCCGCATGTACCCTGACCAGAGCCAGGAAACAAACCTGCAACCCAGATACATGCCCTTGACTGGGAATCGAACCCGAGACCCTTTGGTGCATGGGCTGATTCTCTAACCATTTAGCAAAACTGGCCATAGCTACTTGTGCATTTTGATGCTGTTCTTAACCTGAACTACCTCATTTATCCTGACAATAATTCTTTGACCAAGGCACTATTGTTAACACCTTTTTAGACATGTGGACTTCTCAAAGGCCACACAGCTAAAGTAATGGGGTGGATTTAAACCCTATCCTAATATATAAAAACCCAAGGTCTGAAATGACTGACCGAAGGCTGGACTGAACATCAGAAGTCAGTCCTGCACTCAGTGCTGGGTTGCCGTGGTGACCCAGCACTGACTGCTGCCACTGTGGGCACGGCGACCCAGCACTGACTGCTGAGGGGGCTGCGGATCAGGCCTGGAGAGAGGCCCAGAGAGAGAAGCAGGATCTGATCCGCAGCCTCTGTGGCAGCTGTTGATCACCCGTTGCCTCTCTCTTTCTCTTTGGGCTTCGCTAGCAGCTGTGCTTCTGTTTCTCTCTGGGCCTCCACAGGGGCTGCTGAGCAGCCCTGCCTCTCTGATCAGGCCTGGAGATAGGCCTGGAGATGCTGACTGGCATAGCAATCGACCAATCAAAACCAAATCTGGGTGAACTGTGAGGATCCAATGGCTGCCTAGGAGTCAGAGCTTTTGACACTAACTGGTATAGAAACTGACCAATCAGAACCAAATTGGCCGGCAGGGGAGGGCAGTTGGGAATGAGATCAGACTGGCAGGTGAAGGCCATTGAGGGTGAGATCAGGCTGCAGGGGAGGGCAGTTGGGCGTAATGAGGCCAGCAGAGGAGGGCAGTTAGGGGCAATCAGGCAGGCAGGCAGAGAGGTTAGGGGCAATCAGGCAGGCAGGCAGGTGAGCAGTTAGGAGCCAGCTGTCCCAGTTTGCGAGAGGGATGTCCCACAGGGATCGGGCCTAAACCAGCAGTCGGACATCCCCCAAGGGGTCCCCGATTGGAGAGGGTGCAGGCTGGGCTGAGGGAACTCCCCCTCCATGCACGAATTTCGTGCACTGGGCCACTAGTTCTCCCTGATAAAAGGGCCTAAGCTTTGAATTCTATATTATTGTTCTCTATGAAAGTACAATGGAGACCATATTTCTCTTCCAATTAACTTTTGTTGTGTGTTCATTATCTACATTTCATTAATGTGTTTCAGGAATTCAGGAAGTACTCAGGTGGATGATTCTAGTTCCAGCTGTCTCTCATGAGATTGCAGTCACACCATGACTGTGGGTGGCAAGTAGGGTTGCAGAATCTGGGAACTCTCTTTATGCTAGGTTGAGCTTCCTCATAGCATGGCAGTCTCAGTGATATCAGCTGCTTACCTGCTTGGTGAATACTTCAAGAGCAAGTGTTCCAACTAATAAGTATCAGCTGATATTGTATTTATGACTTAGCCTCTGTGGTCCCACCGAATTACAACAAGCTTGTTCCAAGCCCAACCAGATTCAGAGAGCGAGAAATTATGTCACCACTTAATAGTGGGAGTGGCAGGGTTCTAGAAGAGCAGGTGAGGTGGGAGATACATTTGTATCCATCTTTGGAAACGATAGTCTGCAGCATGGAGGTTTGGGGACAAAGGAGGTGGGAGAGAAGACACACACGTGTGGCACTTACCATTTGCTGGAGGGCTCCTTTCACTTCCACCACAGCACTTTATAGGGAGGATTGTGTAATCTCTTTCCATTTTAGACAAGAGAAAACCTACCTGGCCAAGGTCTTTCTGTACACCAGGCCCAGGACAGATGCTTTACAAATGTCACAGACTCTCCTCCCCTGCCTCCAGAGTATTATCATCAGCATTTCACACAGAAACAAAGGGGAGATAACCTGGCCCCGGTGAGAAGGTGGCAGAATTAGAATTCAATCCCAGGTCTCCCTCCACCTCGCTCATTTGACTTTATACAAGGGCCGCTGTGTATCTCATCTTCCCTTTTGTATCTTTCTTGGACTTTGGTTCTGTTTGGATACAGATCATCATGTAAATTCCACGTGGTGCTTTGGAGAGAATTAAAGGAAGCAACTAAACTGCCTACCCCTCTGGGAAACTGCTTTTTTTCTATTGTTCTCCCAAAGTAAAGCTATCACATAGACAGTATGCTAAGCTGGCCAAAAATGCAATTTGAAAAATTGCCTTTGCGATTGGCGGTGGCATTGACTTGGCAGGGAGTGAGGTCTGAGCTGCTCTGTTATAGATTATGCTGGAGGCCTCAGATCTCTCCCTCTCAGACTCTGCCTTCCTCCTGGGACACTCTGTGTGAAGCAGACCCCTGTGCTCTGAACAATAATCCTTTGACCTCATACCTCTCTTGTTTGGGGCATTGCAGGCCTTCCAACAGAAATAGGCTGGTTTAAGTTTAGCAACCTGGTGAGCTTAATATGGCTTTGGCAAGAAAACCTCAATACAAAAGAGCCTCAGTTAGTCAGCCAAGAATAGCAAGGGACAAAATAAACTCATTTTTAAAATAATACATGGGAATGAAGAAAAAAAGAGAAGAGGGAGGGAAGAAGAAAGATCATAAAGAAGGGAGGTGTGAAAGAAGGAAAGAAGAAAACAAGAAAGGAAGGAAGACAAAGGTTGTGGAATTCAAATAATTCATCATCTTAATATGTGCCAATTGCAAGTTGAGTAGAAAGAAGGTGGTGTGAGATAGGAGATGAACTCACAGGCACCAACCTCTCTTGAGCTCCCTCATCCTATCTCTCTTTACTGTTACCATGTAATACCTATTAATACTTAATACTAATAATAAGCGTTTTTCATTAATTGACATTGACATTAGCCAATCATTCTGCCAAGCACTTTATAGACATGATCTATGTAAAGCCTACAATATTCTCATCCCCTTTTTTCAGAGAAGGAACCCAAGGCTCACAGAGGTAAGTAAGCCCCTTGCCCAGCGGAGACAGCCCTGCTCTGTGTCATGTATAATAAATTCAGCAGGGGGTAGCCAAGGGCTGATCCCCAGGACACAGAGAGCTCTTCCCAATCATTCCCAAGACCCTGCTCTTCCCCTAGTCCTAAACTGGGTCTCCTGGCACTCCTTCTCTCCAAGTCTGAGGCTGTCCCGGGCTCCAGAGTTTCCAGAAATCACATCAGTAATCAGTAATCATTCTAAGACTATCATAGGGTTTACTAGTATGTGTGTGGGGGGGGGAGGGGCGGGGGGGAGACTATGTATTTATTATGTGGTGCATTAAGTTATTTATTTCATTTAAACAAATATCTATTAATCCCTTAGTACATCCATTGCTATTAATTTAGTGGTATTGTGGAAACAAAATAGAAAAAAAATAATAAACTTGAGCAACTGACAATCTAGTGGGAAAACAACTTGTACCTGGTACCAAAAGCCACTGAGACAAACCCTGGGCACCCATGAGCAAGCCATTCTCTGGTCACACCACTTTAAAAAAACAAAAACAAAAACAACAACAAAAAAACTTTATTTGTTAGAGCAGATTGTAGTTCACAGCAAAACTGATCAGAAAGTACAGAGTCCCTATAT
Source organism: Plecotus auritus (assembly GCF_963455305.1). Lineage (NCBI taxonomy): Eukaryota > Metazoa > Chordata > Mammalia > Chiroptera > Vespertilionidae > Plecotus > Plecotus auritus. The sequence continues at coordinate 86,621,118 of NC_137771.1, read as the reverse complement.
ACCTCCTGCTCTCCTCCTCCTCCCCTCTCAGCCTCCACCACTATCAGCATCTGCCACCAGAATACTATACTGGTTACAATGGAAGAATCTACATTGACACATTGCTACAATGACTGCATTGACACATCATTATTACCCGAAGTCCATCACTTTCATTCTTTAAGTTTGTGTTGTACATTCTTTAAGTTTGCACAAATGTATAAGGACATGTATCCACCATTATGGTAGCATGCGGAGTGGTTTCACTGCCTAACAATCCTCTGTTCTTCCCTATACATCCCTCCTTCCCTCCATGCCCTGGCACCAGTGTGTTTTTTTTGTTTTGTTTTCTTTTGTTTTGTTTTGTTTTGTTTTGTTTTGTTTTGTGTGTGCATGTGTGTGTGTGTGTGTGTGTGTTTTGTTTACTGTCACCATAATTTTGTCTTTTAGTTGGAATCGTATAGTATGGAACGTTTTCAGATCAGCTTCTTTCACTTAGTAATAGACATTTAAGGCTCCTCTATATCTTTTCATGACTTCATTTCTTCTTGCACTGAACAATAGTCCATTGTATGGATGTACCACGGTTTATTTCTCCACGTGCAGATTTCCATGCAGACATTAGTTTTCAGTTCATTTGGGTAAATACCAAGAGGTATAACTGCAGGCTCCTACCGCAAAAGTAATTTCAGTTTTGTAAGAAATCACCAAGCTGTCTCCTAAAGTGGCTGTACCACTTTACATTCCCACCAGCAATAAATGAGAGTTCCTATGGCTCCACCTCCTCCCCAGCATTTGGTGTTGATCACTCTACTTTTTAAAGCACTACTACACTGAATTATGTGGAAATGACTAGAGAGCCAAAAATGACTGAGCAGCAAAACTCAATGTCACATCCTGCGATGTTCATGTGGCAGGGTTTCTCCCCCTTACTCAAAGTCATTATACTCTTACTCTGCCAAAATACTATTAAGTTTTCTGTTTTCTCAGGCCACTAAGAATTGGAAGTGTTAAAGAGATAAAGTCACTAAAAATATAAAACAAAAGACACATGCATTGGTCCATCAACAAATAAGTCAACAAACAAGTATGACATCCTGCACTCTATGGAGGCATAACTGCACACCAGCTTGTCATAATCAGCATTATAAGAATCACTTCAGCCCGACTGACAGGGCTCAGTGGTTGAACGATGACCTATGAACCAGGAGGTCACGGTTTAATTGCCTGTCAGGCACGTGCTCCGATTATGGGCTCGATCCCCATTGGGGGGCATGCTGGAGGCAACCAATTAATGTTTCTCTTTCATCATTGATGTTTCTTTCTCTTTCTCCCTCTCCCGTCCTCTCTGAAATCAATAAAAATATTTTTTTTAAAAAAGAATCACTTTAAAACACTTGTTGCAAGAAGGAAATGGTACTAGAAATATCTAGGGGGACATTTTGTCAAGTATATGATTATCTAACCACTATGCTGTACACCTGAAAATAATACAAAATAATATTGAATGTAAACTGTAATTGAAAAATAACATTTAAATTTAAAAAAAAAAAGAAAGGCGTTAATGATATTAAAGATGCCACAGCTATTAAAAACTAAGAAAATTAAGTCCCTAACTTGCAGATTTGTTGTTGGAATTCTGTGAAATGTATGTAAATGTTTAGCACAGTATCTGGTACATAGTAGTGCTAGTAACTATTGGCTGCTTTGCAGTGATGGTGATGGTGATGATGGTAATGATGTACCAAGTGGTTCAACAACTGGAAGAAGGAGAAATGGAAAGGGAAAGGTATTGGAATTCCTCAGGCATTTATTGAGATCCTACTCAAATTCAAGGAAAAGGGTATGAGGTTCCTGTTTTTAAGGAAGTTCTTGTCTCACATCTATATATATAAAAAGCCAGTGTCCATGACGACCAAACAACTGGTCACCATGAGGTGCATTGAGCACCTCTCGGTCCCCTGCACTCTCCCCCTCTGCCCACGAGCAGGGCGGGGCGGGCGGGACTGAGGACTGGCAAGTGGGCTGAATGGCTGACCTTTATGGTCCCTGCCCCTAGGGATCAGCGATGGTGAAAGGGGGATTCGGGTGGGTGGTGAGAGGACCAGGCTGGCTGTCAGGCCATTGGGATCACCAGCTCATCCCTGGCTGCTCCGGGGCTCAGGCTTATGGGAAAGCAGGTGTCAGCAACTTCACCTCCATGCTTATGCGCCAGGCTGGCCGCTGATGGAATATGCTGCCCACTCGGGGCTGCTCACGCCGGGGCAGGTAGGTCGCAGGCACGCCCCACAGTTTCCAGCGCTGAGCGGCCCCAACCGTCAGCACGTTCCATCAGCGGCCTGCTGGTGCACGTGCGTGGAGGTGAAGTCACAGGTGCCTGCTTTCCCACAGGCCTGAGCCCCTGAGCAGCCGGGGATGAGCTGGTGATCCCAAAAGCCTGACAGCCTGGCGGCGGAGGTAGCGGTCAGCCTGGGGTCTGTCAAACGGGCAGAAGATAGCCCTAATAGCAGGAGGCTAGGCCCGAGGGACCATACCCGCATGATTTTGTGTGCTGGGCCTCTAGTATCATATAATTATAATAGAAAGTGATATATAACACATTTTATAACAAATTTACAAAAGTTGTGTGAAAACATAGATGAGAATACTATTCATTTTGACAGCAAGACCAGGAAAAGCTACAGTAAATGTTTGGGCTAGGCTGGAAGGATTTTGCTGTTTGGTGAGGGGTAGGCTTTTTAAGAGAGAACATTCCAGGCTAAGGAAGCAGAATTTAAACAAAGGTATGAAATCATAAAAATCATGGCACCGTCAAGTATGAAGACCAGGGTAAAATAAACAATGAATAGCCAGGTGATGGGCAGAAAGTTTCCCAGTGGCCAGTTGAAGGTTGCCTATGAATCACATCAGAGTATGCCTGTGGGTCACAGCAAAGGGTTTTATTTGAAAGGCAGTGCATTGCTATTAAAAGCTTTAAGCTGAGAAGCTACATGATTGAATGTCTACTTTCAGTGCATGCTCCCAATGAAGGCAGGGTGGAGAATGAACTTGAATGGGTAGACAGTGGAGACAGGGAGACCTAGCAGGGGTTCTTGGGATCATCTGGGTTGTAGCAGAAGCTCTGGAACTTGAGAAGAGGTGACAGGTAGACTTGATAAGACTTAGTGGTCTACTCAGTGGGATGCAAGGAGAGTACAGAGAGTGTGTGGAAATAACAATCAAGCATGGCTCTGAGGTCCCCAACTTGGGCAATTGGGGCAACCCAAGGAAGGAACTTGCTATGAACCAGATATATATATATATATATATACATATATATATATATATATATATATATATATATATATATATACTAATATACACACACACACACACACAGATTCTCTTCACGGATTCTCTGGTGGCATAAAAGGAGCTGCATAATTAATACCATTTAAATTCTAAACTTATTTAATATTTTCTTGCTCCATTCAATAAAACACTGTTTGAATTGTGCCATAAGGCTAGAATCAAATGAATGCAACTTATTGTTCTAAAATCTCCAAGGAGAGATAGACAAATATACTCAAAGAATAATTTCCAAACCAAAAATTATCAAATATAGTCAGGGGCAGGTCCATCTACTGTGGTTGTCACTAGCCACATATGGCTATTGAGCACATGAAATGTAGCTACTCCTAAATAAGATGTGATGAAAGTACAGGGTTCAGAAATGTAGAATAAAGAAAATAATACAAAGTACTTTGTTAATAATTTTTGTATTGATTACATATTGAAATATTTTGGATAGATTTCATTAAATAAAATATACTACCAAAATTAATTTCACCAGTGTTTCTTTCTTTTTTTAATGCAGCTATTAGAAAATGTAAAATTATATTTATGGCTCACATTATATTTTATTGGACAGTGCTGGTCTAGGAAATTCAAGCTTTGCAATGTCAATATTTGATGACTTTATATAGGCCAAGGTTATATTTTATATTATTGCTTATCTTTCTATTACTGGGGAAGGTCTCACCACCTGATGTTTTCAAATATCTTCCTATGTATCTTTATCTCATAAAAAAGTAGTTGTCATAGCAACTGCCACAACACATTGTATTTACTACACCTGGAGGAAGAGATATGAACAGTCATCAATCTGTCATTTAAGTGTACACATTTATAATTTTTTCATGTGTATCTGGGTCTTCCTTTGCAAAGCAGAGCACTGAGCATAGGAGACCTGACTTCTAATTTCTGCCTGTGTCACTGGCTTCCTTGGGTCTGTATAAAGAGAATAGAAACTATCTCATATCCCTTCAGGGGAATATTTGGATATTCCAAATATTAAAAGTATTTTGAAAGATATTCTTAGGGCACCTTAGCAGTCTAATGTCACACAGTTTAATGTAGTAATGGCATCTAATATTCCTTACAGTGCTGGAGACAGGCAGGAAGAACCAGGAGGTTTCCTTTGATTGATATGGGAATGGGCATGGAGTGGGGGAGAGCTTGGGGGGGGGGGGAGATGCAGAAGAGAGAAAAGAGGCCAGACTGGGATAAAGCAAAAGAAGACTGGTCAGTATTAGCATTTGTTCCCACAGACTTTAACAGTCCTTTCAAGTACCGTGTTTTTCCACATATAAGACTCCCCCATGTGTAAGACTCGCCCTACTTTTCCAACCCAAAATTTAAAAATCAATATTTTAAACAGTTTGCTGGTTTTTCTCTTAATGCCTTCTTCTTTTTTTTTTTTTGGCATCTTAAGGAGTTGTTCTTCCTGTTTTCTCCACAGCCTGATCATACACTCAGTGGAAGGAGGTCCAAATTGTCTCTCTGCAGCTCCATTTCCATGCTCTTTTGCATAGCTGATTACATTCCGTTTGAATTTTGCAGAGTAAGACAATCACTTACCGGTATTTATCTTTTTATCTTTTGACATCTTTTTGGGCTCAGAACATTCAGGTCCCTGTTGCATCTGCGCACTCTCCACCTCCACCTCCAATTACAGCAGAAGCCGATGTCAGTAACAATAAGGCTCGTGATTGGAGGAAGCCTGTTTGACAAGGTATGGGCAGCTATGCACCCCATAGCTCCCTCCTCGTCTGACTTCCATGTATAAGACACCCCTCGATTTTCAGTCTAATGATTTTAGAAAAAAATAGCGTCTTATACACGGAAAAATACGGTACTTTCCATATTCAGCTACAGGGCTCCACTGGCTGGGAGATTGAGAGCCCAGAGCCCCTCTGCATATAGTTCATCCCAGCTCTGACATGGGAAAACTGAACAGGTTGGAGTTTTTTATGTTGATCATCCTGTTTCATGGTGCTTTAAATGTTATGCTTATTTACACCATTTAAGTTTCTGCATGAGCCTGTCACACATGGGTCAATTATGTTTTAACATGCTTGCCCTTCAATATGCATCATTTGGACAAAGATGACTGAAAGGGAAATTGCGATAGACTGAAATGATTCTTATTACCGTGAAGGTAGCTTTAAAATACTCACATGGATTGGCCTTAGGGATTTCAATGTGGTTGAAAGTAGAGGCTGGGGGCTCAGCCTCTAAGAGGTATTTGCATAGCAGGTATGCAGTTTTCAGTTGGACTTTATGCTTGTTTGGTGTAGTTGGAGCGGGTTTATGAAGACCAAGGTCAGAGCTAAAGACCCCTCCACCCAAGCTACCCCTTTGGTATTTCATGGAACATGGATGTGTGGCAAAAGTAATAAACCGTCTGTGTGTTAGATTTTGTTACACATGTGTCATAAATCTATGTGAGGCTTTCCCACTGATGCTGCACCCTAGCATCTGAAAATTCACTCAATAGTTTGTCTAATCTATGGGCAGCCGCCCTAAAAGAAAATCAAGAAACTGCTAGTTACACCTTCGATGTTACATCTTGAGAAATCCCTAAGTCAGCAGTAGCATTTAGGAGTTCCTTGACCCAAAAGGAATCAAACCAAAGGGAAATAAAAATATGAGGCAAAAATGTAGCACCTCCTGCCTAGTTTCAAGAAAGGTTAATTGTCATTGTTTGTTTTTTAGTGTCTCCCTTTCTGCCTCTCCATCCACTTCGTGGGGAGGGGGAGGTTGGTGGAGAAGAGAGAAAGGGAGTGTGGCTTTCTGGTCAGAACTCAAATAGCACAGTTTGAATTATATAATGGAGCTGCTGGGAGTCAGGTGACAGGCTCACTGAGTAATTCCCTGCAGACGGAGACAAACTGCATGTTAAAAAGCTCAACAAATACTCAAAAAAAAAAAAAGGAAGAAAAAAAAAAGGAAGAAGAAAGTAAGCAAGGAAGGAAGGGAGGGAGGGAGGAAGGGAGGAAGGAAGGGCAGCCCAGTCCTTAAATTCAGGACTTCCAAGCTGCAGTTTCCTCTGAATTCTCTCCAGGCAGAAACAGCTGGGCAGGTGGGCTGAGTCTGAGACTTGCAGAGGCTGCAGAGGGTCTGGTTTGGATCATAGACTTACTTTCTCTTTCATTTCGAAAATGCTCCCTGCTTCTGAAACTGGTTGCCGCCAATGTCAAGTAAAACGTATGACTCCTTGGAGACTCCAACCAGGTTTTTAAGAAACGAGGTTTTGTGAAGGTAAACAGCGATCCCACAGGCTGGGTGCAGGGACCGCCAGCAAGAGTCTGCCAACTTGTTCTGGGATCTGAGTGAGCCTGGAGAAACCATCTGTGGTGGGGGTTTCAGGTTAGGAAAGGGATCAGATGGACCCTTCCTGCCTAGATGGGTGGCCACCCCATCGTCCATGGTGAGTGTTGACCCCCTTCCCTGCCCCATTTCATCCCAGGTGGGAGCTGGCAGCAGTCAGGGAATTGGCACGGGCGGCCCGGGGGCCCTGAAGGGAGGCGAAAGGGCTGCCTGGCACCGAAAGGCTGGCTGGGCTGGGCGTGTGTAGCATGTGTATTCAGAGCCCACACTTGAGGAGACTGTTGCTCAGCCTAAGAAAGCACAGTTATCGGAGAGCCGGGAAACAGCCAGGAGGAGGCTCCGTGTGAGAGCAAAGAGCTGTGGGAAATCTGTAAGGTAGGCATTGGAGTTTTAAATAATTGATTGCCTTTTGTGTGTTTGTTAGGTGGATTTTGTATTGGTTTTGTTCGGTTTAGGGAATTTTTCCTTTTTGGAGTTGCCAATATTAGTTGATTTGTTTTTACAGTCCTCGGATAGTCTCCTGGGCTGTGCTGGAGCTCACAGGGGCTGTGCAGATGCCTGGAAGTCAGAGGAGCTGGATAAGGAACTGGCGATGTTTTTCAGACCTAGGAGATTCACTTGCAAATCTCACCGTGATGGAGACTTGCTGGGAGCCCTGGACGCCTGCTGAGGCAGGCAGCTTAGGAACCCTGGAGGGGTTTCTGATTTAAAGAGACAGCAAAGGGAAAATGGAATCAGCAATTGATATTTTGGGGAAAGTGGGTCTGGGGAGAAGTTGTTGATGATTTAAAAAAAATAAGATAACTGGGAAAATAAAAGGACTAGATAAAGGAATAGGTTTGGTGGGACCTCATCTGGGGCTGTGGCATTTTGAGATAAAATTTGGCATGGAAATAAAAATCCATACGGGGCCTGATAACAGCTCCCTGGGCGTGAAGAAACAATACTACAATGGATCTTTTTTCCACGGACCACTGGACTCCTACCAGTGGTCGGCAAACTGCGGCTCTGTTGACTAATGAGTTTGCCGACCACTGTCCTAGGCAACCTGAGAAATGGGCAAGGCTCTCGTTTGCAGGAGTTTATTTCTAGTTGTTCTTTTTTGGCCACATGAGGTGCTCTAAACAAAATATGGTGATGTTAGAAACAGGCCTAGAAAGAGACTCAAGTGTTTGCTGCCCTCACTCCTTCCCCACCTAACTCCCAGTCTGGAGCAAATTATATGAGTTCATTGCTTCTAATATAAACAGCTCTGTAGAATGACCGTTATCGCTGCAAGAGAATATTTGGATATTAGAATAAAATTGAATTTGAATCAGAGGTTCTTAAATCTTTGAGATTATGGACCGCATTTGGGAATCGAAAAGTGTCTCTACTGCAGCCTCATCACCTCCATCTCTTCTGATGCTCGACAAACAGAACTAAAAAATAACCACAAAGCCAAAAGGCATAGCATGAGCATTCTAATTAAAGCCCCTTTTGCAATGGCAGCCCCTTAAGAAAACACTGCTTACGTAGTTCCTATCAGCACAGTGAGTTCCTTTTCTCCAGATTTCCATCAGTTGAAAATTGCTAGAAACCTGCATTTTTGCACTCCAGTAATGTAATGAGGTCTGGGCTTCATAAACAATGAGCAGCACACACTACACAACCCGTCAGTGCCTTCTACGTCACAGAGGCTAACAGATGCGCTACATAGCTTGGAGTGCGTTGCTTTGCACTCTCATTCTCTGAAATTTGTAATCTGCCTAAGTCATGGAGCCTACATCATCCTCCCCAAGAACTGGGTCTTGGGTCTTACAAAGGATGTTTGTGTTCATTTTCAGTCTGAGGGACAGTCAGAAACGCAGTTGTTTGGATGTCCATTTCTGGGACAGTTCAGTGGTTTATGAGACAACTAGTCAGAAGATGTGAAATAGCACAACTGTTGAAAATCCAGTCCTCAGAATAATAGATATTTTGGTTAAAAGCATACACTTTTTGTGTTCAGACTGACTTGAGTTTGCATTTCTATTCTGCCACCTATTCAGTAACTGACACTCGGGGCAAGTGTCCTGACCTTTCTAAGGCTCCATTTCTTTCTCTATAAAATTGGATAGTAACAGTGCAAACCTCATACATTGTATGGGAAATAAATAAAATAATGTATTAATAGAACAGCACATAGTACAGTGTCTAGTATAATCAGCACCTAGTCAATGTACCTGCTATTATTAGTGTTATTTATGGGACCTAGTTACCACAAAATACTTGTAAAACCAGAAGGTATAGAATATGTTGTGCAAATTCAGATCAACATTCCTGATCTTCAAAATGTTCAGAAATTAAGCCATGAGCATTTCTATCCTTCTTTATGAGGAGACATCATTGTCCCTATGATTTGGACAGAAGAGTTCATTGAACTGGTTTAAGCCACACAGACATCAGTGGCGGCAGCAGGTGGGCAATATTTGTCTGCAGACTCTCTGCCCCTAATGCCTTGATCATGCTGCTCCTGATGACCCGCTGGGGGATACACCAAGGTTGGCCCAGCCGAGGCAGAGTAGCTCTTGTCTCCGAAGAGCCTCAAACACTTTCCCGTGGAAGTAGTTGTGGTTTGGCAGGCTTGGTTTGTCTTACTTCAGCCCTGCTATGAGTTGTGGCTCTGAATCTGCTGGACTCAGGCTACAGATGTTCATCTGCCAGCTCAGGCAGATGTGCAAGCGTGATCATGGCTACCCAGTTATAAGCTTCCACTAGGACAGCACAGAGCCTGCTACCCTTGTCTAGCCCCCTGAGGACTGAGTTCTTGTTTTCTCCTTGTAGGCTCTTAACATGGGGATGTCATGCCTCCCATAGAACAAACTGCCAACCATAGACAGCAAGTCCTCACTTGACATTATCCATAGATTCTGTGACTTTAAGCAAAACAATGTATAACAAAGCCAATTTTACCATAAGCTAGTTGATATAAATAAGAGTTAAGTTTCTACTATCAAAGTTATAATGAAACAATGTTGTTCTAAATGACAAATTTGTGGACCTGCTGTATTATAAAGTTGAAGACAGTCATATAATGAACCTAAAGGGCAAAAATGTCAAAAGGCCTTTACTTTTACATTCCGTGGGTATTCAGCCACCTGTAAAATGCAGAACCCACAGTTATAGGGCAGGAGTTAAGAGAAGGGATTTCATGGGAGGTCTTCCAGGTTAAGCCTGGGCTTCTCAAGGAAACTACCTGAATCAAAAGTCCCCCCTGGGATTGGTCATCAAATGGCAGAGTGATGAATATTGTAGTATCATCAACTAAGTAATCCACCCAAAGACAACACCAAACTCTAAAATTAAGATAAACAGGAAAAAAAGGTTCTTAGAAATACAGAAAAAAATAAGATATGTGGTTCAAAAATAAAGAAACAATTTTTTAAAATATATTTTTATTGATTTCAGAGAGGAAGGAAGAGGGAGAGATAGAAACATCAATGATGAGAGAGAATCATTGATCGGCTGCCTCCTGCACACCCCATACTGGGGATTGAGCCTGAACCTGGGCATGTGCCTTTGACTGGAATCAAATCCAGAACCCTTCAGTCCGCAGGCCGACACTCTATCCATTGAGCCAAAACTAGCTAGGGCAGAAACAAATTTTTAAATGTAAAAACACCCTAACCTTGGAAATATGTATTGTAATGCTAAGGAGAAAGAAAAAGGAGTGAAAAGGAGAAACAACAGAGACTGGGATTGAAAGTCTTGGTGACAAGTTCAGTCTTATTCCCTGACTAAATTATCAGTTGACTCTGTTTTCTCATTTATAAAATGATAAAAAAATTATTATTGCCCAACTCCCAAGGTTGCTGATAGAAAAAAATGAGGCGACGTGTCAAAACTGAAGAAATGACAACAACTTTAGAGTATTCCCCTCAACAACTCGATCTCCACCTGGAACTATTACACAGGTTTTAATAACTGTATAGGATTAAAGGAAATTGAACCCCCCCCAAAGAAAAGCAAGACACAATGTGGGTGTAACTAAGAAATAGGATTTTTTTCTTAATAATAGGGAAGAAAATCACTGGGTAATCCATAATGAATAACCAATAACTATTGTATTAGTTTGCTCAGGCTGCCATAACAAAACACCATGAGCTGGGTGGCTTAAACAATAGAAATTTATTTTCTCACAGCTCTGAAGGCCAGAAATCTAAGATCACGATGTCTGCAGAGTTGGTTTCTCCTGTGGTCTCTTCCAGTGGCTTGCAGATGGCCATCTTCTCACATGGTCTTTCCTCTTTTTGTGCACATCCTTGGTGTCTCTTCCAGTCCTATCGGGTTAGGACCCCACCCATATGACCTCATTTAACTTTGATAACCTCCTTCTAGGCTCTATCTCTAAATACAGTCATATTTTAAGATACTAGGGGTTAGGGCTTCAGCATAAGAATTTTGGGGACACAGCTCATAACTTCTCATTAAGCCCGGCCAGTGTTGCCCAGTGGTTGAGCACTGACTTATGTGAACCAGAAGGTCCTGGTTCCATTCCCAGTCAGGGAACACGCCCGGGTTACTGGCTTGATCCTCAGTGTGGGGCATGCAGGAGGCAGCCGGTAAAAACAAAGGTTAAACATGTCAAAGTTACTTAAAAGAATTATCCTCCTAATCGCCCTTGCATTTCACATGAATATAGCTATGGTTTATTTACGCATGCACTCATTCAAAGAGGAAAGCATGCTCATGCTATTTGTTTGCTCAGTTTGGATCACCTGGCATAAAAATACGTGGTCTTCATTTTGCTTTTCATCTCAGATATCAATTATCTTTGAACTTTTTTTTAAAGACATGAAATTTCTTTTTTAGTTTCCCAAATCTGTATTGCTGAGATTTATTTAGCTATTTCCTTGACAGGTAAAGAAATTAAATATTCCCCCCAACACTTAGGTATAAGAGCTATTTCCACTGTGCCTGGGGACAAAGGGTGTTTTGTCTATTTATCATATTAAAAAAAAAAAAACATGCTAACAATGTATAATAGGAAAATACTCCTATATCAGCATCTTGGGCTCCTTGTTTCTATTTAAAATGCCCCGCCAAGATGTCCAGAGGTGAGCATCCTTTCTGACCACATGGAAGATACTCTCCAGAGCTGTGACACTCCATCCAAATGCCTCTGCCCACAGAGTTCAAATGCTAGAAACAGCAAGAACAGTTAGCTTAATCTCTGTAGGTAAGTGGGAAAGGGTTCACCTACAAGAGAGCTTCTATTCTTTGAAATAACCCAAGTGTGAAACCCTTCCTTTATGAATCAAAAAGAAACCTCTTGAACTGTTCTAAAACCAAAAAAGAGAAAGAGAATTGCAATGCAGCTGGAAACTACACCCTACTCAGTCAACTGAAACTCTTAGATGAAGAAACTCTGCATTTGTATAGAGATCTGGTAACTCAAGAACAAAGGCTAAGACAAATAAAAAGACTGAGAAATCTTTGTCCTCTTCCTAAATTGCCAAAGCATAAAAGGGGAACTGGGAAAAGTGAAGCCATGTTCAATTCAACAAACACTCGAAACGATCTTTCAAATATTCTGGACAAAAAAAAAGTCCAAAGTATATTTTGCAAAACCCAAGAGAAATTCACTCCATATGTTTCTGATTCACTTATAGTTTAATCATCAAAATATTGCTTTGCAAGGACTAGTTATATCCAAGAAACCTTTTACGAGCCATTTTAAGTCATTGTCTTGAACACAGGAAGCCCTCTTTTGCCAAAAGTTAACAGATGCCTGAGCAGAGGCTCTGGACTTGGTCCTGGGGGTAGAGCCCCGGATACTGAGATGTGCAGATCAGACAGTGTTGACTGTATAGGTTCTGTGGGGAATCTGTGCTGTGCATCTGTCTCCACTCACGAGAATAAGAAAAACCCTTCAGAAGAAATAACCCAGGGGAAGGCAACCATTGGCTACCGTGATTTCCACTCAAATTCATTCCATTCATGGACTCTCATACCCCATTCACCATATTCCATTTGCTAAATGATAATACAGGTGGTAATGTCTCTACTGAAATCACAGTATATTGTTAGTATCTTAGTCCTCAGAAACCTAAGGTAGAATTTCATTAATGAGATTCGAAAACAGCAGCTTCAGACAGACTAGCTATTGACCTAGCAATAGAAAAAAAACTTTTCTCTTTATTTTTGAATTTTTGGTGTTTTTTTTTTTTTTTAATGAACTAAAATCCTCAGAGCTGAAGATTTCTAAAATGGCTTTAAATAAAATAATGTTTATGCTGCTTTCTCTCTCATTGCCCTTCGTCAGCAGTTTTCAAAGGTCCCTGGTTAGTGAAAATTCTCCGAGTCCCCCTCAGACCTGCTGCTCCCAGGGATTCTGAGATTCCAGTTCACTTCAGAATCATTGAGTGCTCCTTAAAACAGAACTGCTGGACCCCACCCATGATTTATGATTAGACAGGTCTGGACATGACCTGAGTACTTGTATTTCTAACAAGTTCCCAGCTGATGCTACTGGTCTGGGGACCCATTTGGAGAAGGGTCACACTACTGGTTTGCAGTTGAGTGACAGGAGATGGGTGCTAAAGCACGGTGTAAGTTGAGACCATTCCAGGCGCATCCACTAATGGTTACTTGGGATGTGTTTCAATGATTGAACAAGGATGCCATCTCTCAAAATTGCTGTGGACCATTACTCATGGCCAAAGAAATGAAGCAGTTTGTGTGATTATTGCAATGACTGTGTAAATCTGAGGCCATTGCAAAGATTCAGTTTATGAAGTGGGAGCACCATCAGGCCAGTGTATATAGAACCTAGTGTTTACAGATTTTCATGAATAAGACTATCTGTAAACTTTAAACTTGCATAAAAGGAGTAATTAAACTCATCTGGTGACATGAGCTTTTTCTGTTATTAAAATGTAAAAGGACGTTTATTGCATGGGTTCTTGCATAAGGAATATTGGGTGTACAATGGGAAAATGTCTTTGATGAGAACTGTGTAACTGACACAAGTGGACTGTCCTGATCCCAGGCCCATCATGAAGCGGGAGCTCAGGGAAGGCATTTCAGCAGGGAGTTCTCCCGGAGTGCTGCTTTTTGATAATCTGATAATACAAACAAAGAGTTTATAGAACCTTCTAAAACACAGAGGTTTGCAAACCTTCAAATGCATTAGAGTCACCCGAGAATCTTGTTTATATGCCAGTTGTCATTCAGCAGGTCCACAGTGAGGCTCAAGGTCATTTCTAACAATCTCTAAGGTGGTACTAATGCTGCTAGTCCTGAACCACACTTGAAGAAGCAAGGTTCCAGATTAGAGGTTCAGGACCCTGGAAAACCTTAAAAAAATTTCTGGGTCTGGGTGTGACTTGGGCATAGATATTTTTAAAGAACCACAGATACACATTTTACAGCCAGCATGGAGGGCCTCTGACCTGGAAAAGTAGTTAATATTTCTAGGCTGCCTTTCTCAAAACCATATCTCACCTGAGTCTTTGGTGATATTGCAGTGAATTCATACTTGTCTTCTCTAGTAAGAGCCTTAAGTGCCTTTTTCTATGTTGCTGATAAAAGAAAGAGCCAATATTTTAGATTCCAGATGTGCTGTAGAGTTGACAGTCAGCTATGACAATTCAGCAACTTGTTTTGTAGTCTCACCTGTACAGAAGGCCTCCTATTTACTCAGATAGGCTAGTAGTATGCAGATATATGTATGGGTACAACCAACATTGATAGTAAAATTAAAAAATGTTTAATATGCTCAAGTACTGAGACAAATATTTGAGAACTCAGAACCCTGCACAAAATAAACATCAGGAGAAAAATTTGTCTTAAAAAAATGTTAAGAGCAGATGTTACAATCTACTTGTCCCCAACATAAATAAATGTGGGACTATTTCAATGGAACATCTAATCCTACTTACAATTGCATCCCGATGGACCTTCTTAGATGAGTCACCTACAAAGTGCACCCTTAAATAGCTGAATATGCTATCTGTGTGGGGTAATTAAAAATTGTGCACTAAACATTAGAGAATGCCTGCCAAACACAATTATTTCAGTTTTAGCCTACTTGAATCCAAACTTCTCCTTTTCACAATAATTAGCCAACAATTGTAGTTACTTCTTAAGATCATTCTTAATGTCTGATAATAAAACTATGACAACACAGAAAAAGTTGTTTCCTTGTTTATTGTAGCAGATGGCTGCAGACTCAATTTGTCTAATAACTGTATCAAGTTATTTTAATATCAAATCCGAAAGAAGGGAACTTACATGCATAGCACTATTTTAAAAGTAAAATTTAATCCACTAATGAACCATTCTTACCCACTCACCCCCCCTCTTTTTTTTTTTTTTTTTTTTGCAGAAGTATTATGACAGGCTTTGAAGAATTAAAAACTCTGATGCCATATAATTGCTTCCCATGTTAAACTATGAGTCATTAATGGCCATGAGTCTGAGACTGACCAAAACATCATTGCAAAAGTTGTCTTCTTAACCAAATCTCCATGAGTTGAAACTGTAGTTAATGATCAGTAGAAAAACCAGTAATGGAACAGACATGGCCAGGACAGCCACAAAGAGATGGTTCTTGTTCTCCAGTTCAGTCTACTATTTGAGCCCCCTTTGTGCTCTGCCTTGTCCCTTGGATTGAATTTCACCCACTCATGTACCAGGGTAAGCAGCACAAACAACTAGAGCAGGAGGAAAAACTTTAGGATCCTTTTTTCTAGTTTCTGCTCTGATTTAATCTTCACCCAACAGTCGCCTGGAACTGCTCTCTTGACCTCTTTGTACATCATACTTTCATTGGTGTTCTCTTCAGTATTGGACTTCAGATGTTCTCACATATTTAGGTTTGGCTACCTCGTGGCTTACAATGTCCCATACCTCCCCACTTAGAAACTCCCTGCTCAACCTCACCTCCAAGGAACCCATTCCCACTGGGACAACTTTAGCCAGGCCCAACTAGCTAGGATTACAACAGACCTCTGAGAAGCCTGGGGTAAACAAAAGGAAATGGGTCTGGCCCTTGGATTACTGAACACAGCTATGTGAAGCGGGGTAGGATGACCCTCCATGCACTAGGGAGCTGATGGAACCCCTTGGTCTTTGAGTTCATCTATATTCATCTCCAGAATACCAAGCTCCCTCATCCCTGAGATTAGAGTTTTAGAGTTGGGGCTTGGGGAGGAGGAGAGAGGCAGGGAACTTTTAAATTTGTATATTCTTGAAAAATCGTGACTTTAAAATGTACTCTTTAAATTTCAGTTCACTGTAATACTTGAAGTTCTGACTAATAAAACCCAATTTCCCTAAGGGGTTTTTTAGGTAGACAATTTTTTTTATTTTTGAGAAAAGAAAAGCTAGTGTAAATTTTTGAAGTGATGGCCAATAAGCTCATGAATGTCTGTTTGTTTAAATAATGATATTTGCTTCATGAAGCAAAGGTAAACCACGTGGGAATTCATCTGAGGGAACAATGCCTAAAATCCTATCAATGGCAATTATTGGGTTGGGCTTTATAATTCTAATAGAGATTGTTTTCAGCTTTTGATGATTGATCAGATATTTTAGAGTATTTGGGTTTTTAATACGGAAATAAGCCAAGACAAGGGAAAGGAAAATTACTATAAACATTAAAAACAGAACAAATAAGGCACTGGTCAGGTAGCCCTGAAATGCCAAGGTTTCAGGTTTGATCCATGATCAGGGTACATACAAGAATCAACCAATGAATGCATAAATAAGTGGAACAACTAATATATATCCTCCTAATATATAAAAATCCTGGGTCCATCACAACCAGAGGCTTGACCAACCAGAAGTCAGTCCTGCATTCAGTGCTGGGTTGCCATGGTGACCCAGCACTGACTGCTACAGCTGCAGGAGCAGTGACCCAGCACTGACTCCTGAGGGGGCTGAAGAGAGGCCTGAAGAGAGAAGCAGGGTCTGATCCATAGCCTGTGTGGCAGCTGTTGATCAGCACTTGCCTCTCTCTTTCTCTGGGCAGGGCCAGCAGCTGTATCTCCATTTCTCTCCAGGCCTCCATCGAGGCTGCTTATCAGCCCCGCCTTTCTGATCAGGCCTCGTTGATAGGCCCAGAGACGTTGACTGGCATAGAAACTGACCAATCAGAACCAAATTGGCTGGCAGAGGAGGGCAGTTGGGGGCGAGATCAGGCCAGCAGGGGAGGGCAGTTGGGGGCGAGATCAGGCCAGCCGGGGAGGGCAGTTAGGGGTGATCAGGCTGGCATGGGAGAGCAGTTGGGGGCAAGATCAGGCCAGCAGGGGAGGGACATTGGGGGTGAGATCAGGCCTGCAGGGGAGGGCAGTTAGGGGTGATCAGGCAGGCAGAGGCAGTTAGGGGTGATCAGGCTGGCAGGGAAGGGCAGTTGGGGGCAAGATCAGGCCAGCAGGGGAGGCCCATTGGGGGCGAGATCAGGTCAACAGGGGAGGGCAGTTGGGGGAGAGATCAGGCCGGCAGCAGAGGGCAGTTGGGGGCAACTAGACCTGCAGGGGAGGGCAGTTGGGGGTGAAATCAAGCTGGCAGGGGAGGGCAGATGGGGGCGAGATCAGGCTGGCAGCGGAGGGGAGTTAGGGGTGATCAGGAAGGCAGAGGCAGTTGGGGGCGAGATCAGTCTGGCAGGGGAAAGCAGTTGGGGGTGAGATCAGGCCAGCAAGGGAGGACAGTTAGGGGCGATCCAGCAGGCAGGCAGAGGCAGTTAGGGATGATCAGGCAGGCAGGGAGGTTAGGAGCAATCAGGCAGGCAGGCAGAGGGGTTAGGAGCAATCAGGCAGGCAGGCAGAGGCAGTTAGAGGCAATCAGGCAGGCAGGTGAGTGGTTAGGAGCCAGCAGTCCCAGATTATGAGAGGGATAACTGACTGCCAGTTTAGGCTTGATTGGCCTAAACCAGCAGTCAGACGTCCCCCAAGGGGTCCCCAATTGGAGAGGGTGCAGGCTGGGCTGAGGGAACCCCCACTCCATGCACAAATTTTGTGCACCGGGCCAATAGTATATAATAAAAGACTAATATGCAAATCGACTGAACAGAGGAATGACCAGTCGCTATGATGCACACTGACTACAGGTGGCAGATGCTGAATGTAGGAGCTGCCCCCTCATGGTCAGTGTGCTCCCACAGGGGGAGTGCTGTTCAGCCAGAAGCCGGGCTCATGGCTGGTGAGCACAGTGATGGTGGCGGGAGCCTCTCCTGCCTCTTTGGCAGCACTGAGGATGTCTGACTGACAGCTTATGCCTGCTCCACGTGGCTGAGGGACCCCCCCAGAGTGCACGAATTTTGTGCACCAGGCCTCTAATATATATATCTTTAAAAATAAAAAAGAAAACAAAAACCAACCAAATAATAACAAAAGATGGGTACACATTACCAGGCAGTAACAATACCAAGAATCACTGAATTAACCCAATCAGGAACCTTCCCTTGCACATTCTGTTAGGATAAGAGTTAGTTCTGTGGATGGACATTCCACAGCAGCACTGTCCAATGTGGCACCCAGCAGCCACATGTGGCCATGAGCACTTGAAATGTACCTAGTCCACACTGTAATGTGCTAAGTGTTAAATAACACTGGATTTCAAAGATTTAGCATGAAAAGGATGCAAGACATCTCACAATTTTTATATTGTGATTACATGTTGAATAATACCTTGGATAAATTGAGAAACTTGAAGGGTACACTTTAAAGTCACGATTTTTCAAGAAATTGAAATTGATGGGAAATTTGTGAGGTGTGAACCTGGAGAGGTAGATATGAGCCAGGAAAATAGCCCATACTTTATATGGTTTTGTGAAATGACCAAAGAAATTTTCTTTTTACTTTTTTTAAATGCAGCTACTAGAATACTTTAAATCACATTTGTGGCCAAGTTATATTTCTATTGGACAGGGTCATTCTAGAGCCTGAGGATAAAATAACAAAGTTAAACTCTATGAAGTACAAAAAGCAAGAAAACCATAGGAATGAAGGGCTTTTTATATGAACTTTCTTGTTTGGTTTGTTTGCATTAAAAAATGGTGGTTTTAAGTTAATTTTACTTTTTATTTTTCTCTATAGTTTGGTAGATACTTTCTAGACAAAGGTTAAAACATCCATCAACAGATATTTAGGAATGGATGATCTTTTACAACCTACTCCAGGTGAAAATTTAGGGTGTGGCAAACATAGGTTTACAGTTGTTCATCTGGAACATAATACAATAATTAATAAATAATAATATAAGAATAAACTGTTTAGCATACTTACAACTGTAATCCTACTTTTGCCCCAGCCTGTATTTCTCAAATTAAATAGAATACTGCTACGTGAACCATTTGGCAATGTTTTGTTCAGAAATTAGTTGAGAAAATGAAATGCTATATACTGCTATATATTTCTTGGTATATTATACATTTGTACACATACACACACATATACCAATCAAATATCCATTCGTAATTATGTAGGTGACAAATGGACCAAGGTAGCGTCTAATGTTTCAACCTAAGTTTATCTTCTCTGAATTTAGCAGAAGAGACTTCTGACCTTGGTCAAATGGGAGACTTTTTAAATATATGGCATTGATAAATTTTTAGAGTACCAAGTACCATGTAAGACACTAAGGATACAATGATGAATAAGATAGGTACAGGTCCTACTTCCTCAAGGCTTACAGGGAATGCAGACAGGCCATGACAATGTAGCATGATGAGTTATAAAATAAAGAGCATGTTGCAAAGGCACCTAACAAGGACTTCCTGGAAAGAGCAGAGTCTCAGTTGAGACCTGAAGGGCGTAGAGGTTGTTCCAGGTGGAGGGGCATGCTCATGGATAAGGCTGGAGGCAGAAGACTGTAAACTGTGCAAACTCAGAGAATTAAAAGGAATTCTGTTTTGCTGTTCATCAGGTGAGGGGATGGGAAATTGGTGAGATGTGAACCTGGAGAGGTAGATATGAACCAGGAAAACAGCCCAATCATTGTATGGTTTTGTGAAATGGCCAGAAAAGGCAAATTTATAGGTTAATAGTTGCATAGGGCTACAGTGAGAGTAAGGAGTGATGGTAAATGGGCACCTATTTTCTTTTTAGGATGTTTTGAATGTTCAAAAATAGGATTGTGGTGATGATTGCACAATTTTGTAAATATTCTAAAATTCATTGAATTATACACTTAAAACAGGTAAATTTTATGGTATATCAATTATGTCTCAATAAAGCTGTTAAAATAAAAGGGCATCTTATAAGTTCTGCTGAATTTTGATGCTTTCCCAGTTGAGGCAGGAAGGTAATGATGATGTACATTCATGCACCAGATCCCTGATGTGTGAGGGCGATGTGAGGTGAATACTGAAGACCCTATGGAGCATCTACTGTGTAATAAACACTGTGTAGACACCTTATCAACATTATCTCATTTAAACCTCACAACAACGTACTGGTACCTTGATTCTGTCGGGGTGGTTTAATATTGTCACAATAGAGATGTAATTCTATTGGATCGGAAATGTAGACAACCACTGCTTTATCTAGAGGCAATTCAAGCTCAGAGAGGTGAAGTAACTTGCCCAAAAGCACAGACAGTAAGTAGATGAGCCAGGATTGGAACTGAGGGATGTAGGATCTCAGGCTTTGCCCTTTCTACTCCACCCTGCTGCCCAGAGACTGGGTGAATGAGCATGCACAGCATGAGGTTGAACTCTTTGGTAGATTATCCAGCAATAATACTTACACATGCCCCTTGTATTAGTTTCCTGTTGCTGCTGTAATAATTTGCCACAAATTTATTGGCTTAAAGTAACAGTTCTAGAGGTCAGAAGACCAAAATCAGTCTCCCTGGGATGAAGCCAAAATTGGCTCCTTCTTGAGGTTCTAGAGGAGAATTTATTTCCCTGCCTCTTCTGGCTTTGAAAGGCTACCTGCATCCCTTGGCTTGTGGTTCCTTCTTTGCAATGGTATCACTCCAACTTCCGCTATCATCACAGCTCCTTCTTCTTTGACTTGACCCGGTTATAAGGAGCCTTCTGATTGATTATATTGGGCCCATTGGGACATTCCAGAGTAATCTCTTTATCTCATGAGCCTAAATTCAAATCACATCTGCAGACTCCCTTCTGCTGTGGAAGGTAACAACATATCCACAGGTTTGAGGATTAGAATGTGGACATCTTTGGGGGGGGGGCATTATTCTGCCTACTAAAACCCCTGCTCTAGAAACCTGTGTGAAAGGAGTCTAGGAATAAACATATTCTTTCATATTTTGACCTTGCACACAAACTCAAAAGCTTCTCTTTATTTCTGACAACTAGAATCAAATAGTGCTATTATTTATTTGTTTTCAATTTTAAATGTCCTCCTCTTGAAACTTTTGAGGAATAAAATTAAAAAATTGATGTGTCATAAATAATATTATTTTCCTTTGGAGGTATTATTATTAGTTGCAGTATTACTTTAATATATCAAACCCTCAGAGAGTTCCCATGCCAAAGGAATGTGGAAATTTGGACAAATGAGAACAAACACACACATAAAGTAATATTTGTATTGCTCATAAACTGTTTTTGAGGCATACTTTTTTTCTACAATGTCATTTAAAGCTCATAGTTGTTTTTAACTTTTTTATTGATTGATGAGAGAGAGAGAGGAGAGAGAGAGAGAGAGAGAGAGAGAGAGAGAGAGAGAGAGACTTGTTGTTCCACTTATTTATGCATTCATTGGTTGCTTCTTGTATGTGCCCTGATCAAAGATCAAACCCACAACCTTAGCTTATTGGGAGGATGCTCTAACCAACTGAGCTACCCTGCCAGGACTCATAATTGCTTTTAAATGGGCCAGTGTCTTATTTTTTTTAAGGTTCTGTGGTGTCTCTCTTGCTCTAACTTTACCCTCTACGGCAATAGCTATAAATTGCTAAAGTCAAGGCATCAAATTAACAGAAGATGAAGAACAAAATCAGAGACCATGCGACAGCCTTGAATCCTCTTACTATAGAGCAAGCACAATATAGAGCAAGGACTTATCTATTGTTATTCAAGGGTTTCAGGTTCTGAGGGGTCATCATTGTTCCAAAGGTAGGAGACTTTACCATATTTTTTTAAAAGTATATACATTCAAAACATTGAATAGTAAGAGTTTGTAAGTTGAAGAGAATGGTATCTCCTTTAGTTCTTATACAGAATTTTTCTATATATTCTTGTCTCTCCTTGACTAATGATAATAATACCTTTCTTCATAACTCCTGTCATCTTTGCAGAATATATCAACCCCTCAATGTTTTGTTCTCTTATGCTCAGCATATCACCATAGACTTTTCTATTCTTCAACTCAAATCCTATGACAGACTACTGCTAAAAGCAATATTTTAGTTTAAACATGTCCTAGGTGGTTAACAAGGTTTAAGTTTCACTCTCAGAGTAGAATCATGGAGGACTTGGGATATTTGCTCTTTGTCATTAACTATTCCTCAGGGGGGACCTCTTGGGCTGAGATACAGTTTTTATTTGCCACATGTGGGTGTGGTACCAGCCCATTCCGTGTCTCTGACCCTCTTACCAGTCTGGATGTGGATTTTTCTTTATATCCTTAGTTGTAAGAATTCAGTTCAGCTAGATTTCAGATGGTTCTGAATGATGGTTGTTCTGCAGTTTAGTTGAAATGTTGATGGCCATTAACTGCTTATGTGACCTTGGGATCAGTCTATCTGGAACTGAATTTTTCCATATGAAAATCAAACTGATCAGGGTTGTTTGATATGACTGTGAGGTTCCTTTCAGTTCTAATATCTTATAGGCCCAGAACATTTAGTGGTTATGGGAACTATGTGTTGGATCTTGGTTTGGGTTTTTAAGAAATTGACCCAGAGATAAGGTTTTGAGTATAAGAGTTTATTTGGGAGGCACACTCAGGAAATACTGGTAGAGGCTTGGGGAGATAAGACAGAATATAGGAGGAAGACAATAAATTTACTATCAAGCCAACTGCTACTGTATGCAACACGCTTCCAAGTTATTCCAACTTAGAGGTGTGGAAACTGGGTATTTATTCACATACTTATTCTCTATCATTGGTTAAATAGAACTTGGTGTGGCATTGTCTCTATAGTATTTCTTGTTCCTTTGTTCCTATAATCAGAAAAAAAAAAAAAAAAGCCAACCCTCCATATAGTGCTACAGGTGTTCCAAGTAAGCTTTCTAATTGTAGAAGTAAATGCCAATAGGATTTGGGTGGGGTGCTGACTACATCTGCTGCAATGTGGGTCAGGGAGGAGGGGAAGTATGGGAAATGAATGGTCAGTTAGGAAATGAGTGAGCTGTGGTCTCATGTTTGGGTTTATTTTAAATTGTCATGAATGTATCAGAGGTTACAAGGCATTGCTCTGAGTGTTTTGTTTTTTTAATAAATCTTTATTGTTCAGATTATTACAGATGTTACTCTTTTTTCCCCCAAAGCTCCCCTCCACCTGATTCCCCCCTCCCCCATGCCCTTACCCGTCCCCACTGTCCTCATCCATAGGTGTAAGATTTTTGTCCAATCTCTTCCTGTACCCCTCACGCCCCCTACCCCCTGAGAATTGTCAGTCCACTCCCTTTCTATTCCCCTGATTCTATTATATTCACCAGTTTATTCTGTTCATCAGGTTTTTTTTATTGACTTGATTTTTAGATTCACTTGTTGATAGATATGTATTTGTTGTCACTTTGTTGTTCATAATTTTTATCTTTACCTTTTTCTTCTTCTTCCTCTTCTTAAAGAATACCCTTCAGCATTTCATATAATCCTGGTTTGGTGGTGATGAACTCCTTTAGCTTTTTCTTGTCTGTGAAGCTCTTTATCTGACCTTCAATTCTGAGTGATAGCTTTGCTGGATAAAGTAATCTTGGTTGTAGGTTCTTGCTCTTCATCACTTTGAATATTTCTTGCTACTCCCTTCTGGCCTGCAATGTTTCTGTTAAGAAATCAGCTGACAGTCATATGGTTACTCCCTTGTAGGTAACTAACTGTTTTTCTCTTGCTGCTTTCAAGATTCTCTCTTTGTCTTTTGCCCTTGGCATTTTAATTATGATGTGTCTTGGTGTGGTCCTCTTTGGATTTCTTTTGTTTGGGGTTCTCTGTGCTTCCTGGACTTGTAAGTCTATTTCTTTCACCAAGTAGGGAAAGTTTTCTGTCATTATTTCTTCAAATAGGTTTTCAATATCTTGCTCTCTCTCTTCTTCTGGCACCCCCATAATTTGGATATTGGTATGCTTGAAGTTGTCCCAGAGGCTCCTTACACTATCTTCATATCTTGTTATTCTTTTTTCTTTTTGTTTTTCTGGTTGGGTGTTTTTTGCTTCCTCATATTTCAAATCTTTCGTTTGATTCTTGGGGTCTTCTAGTCTACTGTTGGATTTCTGTATATTATTCTTTATTTCAGACAGTGTATGCTTAATTTCTGACTGATCCTTTTCCATTTTTTTGGCATGCTCATTAAGATCCTTGAAGGTCTCACTAAATTCCTCGGAAGTCTCACTAAGTTTCTCGGCGGTTTCTAGAAGATTCTTGAGTAACCTTATAACTGTGGTTTTGAACTCTATATCCAGTAGTTTGCTTTCCTCCATTTCTTTCATCCATGACATGTTTCTTTGTCTCCGAATTTTGGCTGCTTCCCTGTGTTGATGGAGTGGCTTTGTGTGGTAGGTGATCTATAGGGCCCAGTGGCTCAGCCTCCCCAATCACTTGAGGTGGACACTCTTGGTGCATCCCTTTGTGGGCTGGGTGCACAGCCTTGTTGTAGTTAAGCCTTGATTGCTGCTGGAAGGAATTGACCTTCAGGCCAATTGGCTGTGAGGATCAGCTGTGTCTATAATGGAAGAACTGCTGTGCTGGAGACACCCTTATGGGGCAGGACTTGCTTCAGTGGGGCTTTGGTGCTCACTGAGTCTGCCTCTTGAGTGTGTCACTTATGGATGTGAAGAGTTGAAATCTGGTGTCATCTCACACTGACCACTAGGTACACTGGCTCCTGGATCTTCAAGGAGGTGCAAGTCAGCTACTGTCTGAGGCTGGAGCTATAGCAAGATCTGCAGATTTCTCCTCTTTGCTTGGGTTTTGGAAGTTTTGGAGCTGACCCAGCTGAAGTTTGTTAGGTTAAGCTGTGATAAGACAGGCCATTCATATGCAAAAGTCACCGTACACAGTTTGGGTGGGGTTGTAAATTGGGTGGGGCGGGGTCTCAGGGAATCACTAGGGCTTGGCAAACAGCGATGGCTGCCAGTCAGCCCTCTCTGCATCTCCGCATTTCTGCGTCCCCGAGTCCCGCGCCCCAGCACAGTGAACAATGATTCCTGTGTGCACCTCTGCAAGAAAGCCTCCTTCCCTTTCCCTCACCTCTCTCCCTAGTGACAGCAGCGGTTCTTAGGCTCTACACCAGCAGAACCACTAGCAGGGTTGCCTAAGACCATCGGAAAACACAGATATTTACATTACGATTCATAACAGTAGCAAAATTACAGTTATGAAGTAGCAACGAAAATAATTTAAAATAATTTTATGGTTGGGGGTCACCACAACATGAGGAACTGTATTAAAGGGTAGTGGCATTAGAAAGGTTGAGAACCACTGTTCTAGAGCATCTAATTTGACCCTCTTATTTGACTCAGCAAGACACCACGACTTTGAAGATTCAGATATTTGTCCAACAGTATCCTAGGGCTTGTGGATTCACATATTCTAACACCCTGTGCAGTGCTCTTTCTACCCCATCACATTGCTGTATTGTTCCTCTCTCTTTCTCTCCCTCTCTCTCTCTCTCTCCTTTTAAACAACAAAATGACTTGAAAGGGCAACTATCTAGGATTCATTTCTTTTAGATTATCTCTACATGTAATTAATAGCTTCACACACACAGTTAAAAAGTTGTCCTTGACCCTAGCAAGTTTGGCTCAGTAGATAGAGCATCGGCCTATGGACTGAAGCATTTTGGGTTCAATTCTGGTCAAGGGCACATGCCCGGGTTGCCGGCTCCATCCCCAGTGTGGGGCATGCAGGAGGCAGCCGATCAATGATTCTCATCATTGATGTTTCTATCTCTCTCTCCCTCTTCCTTCCACTCTGAAATCAATAAAAAAAATATATATTTTTTAAAAAGTTGTCCTTGCCTTTACAATGTTAAAACATTGAAATCCTCCAGTCACACAGGTCTGCAAGGATTTGTGTTTTTGTTATTTGTTTAAAACTGATAGCAAAATGATCTGCCGTTATGTAAGGACAGAAGTTGACTGAGCATGCTACTGATGGAGAAAGGGGATGTTTTCACAGAAAGTCTTTGTCCACGCCCTATCTTTATTTGACCTCCATCTTGAGCAATATGCCATAGACCAGTTAGTTAAAAAAAAAAAAAAAAAAAAAAAAAAAAGGCAACATTTCTCTGGTGCTCTGTCCTGCTTCTCTCAGCTTCCCTTTGCCTGACCTGCTCCAATGTAGCTGTCATTTAAAATCTCTGAACCTCGGTCTCCCTGTGTTTAAGTAATAGTGTACTTCTCGGCCGAGGTAGATCTGGTTTTGAAGGGGTGTTTCTAAGAAAAAATACAAAAATATGACTTTAGAAATTTAGGAAAAGCAAATGTCCATGTGAATTCATTGCAAGGTTCTCTCCTAGGGCTTTGAAAGGGGACCATGCCTAGTTTAAGTGTCACTGTCTTTACGACAAATGCACTCCTACATCCCAGTATCCTCCACAATGTTTCTTTCTATCACAATAAATCTGGCGCATATCCTGTCTGACTGTATGGTGGTACCCTTGGCTGGTCCTCTGCCTGCCTCAAGTCCTATCCCCTCGGGCCCATCTCCCACTGGCTGTCTGAGGAAGTGTTCAAAATCTGAATTGAATCATGCTACCCACTTTGTGTAATTCCTCCCTGATTACCCATTACTTTAAGGATAAGCCTAATTCCTTAGAAAGCCACCTCAGACACTCTAGAAGGAGCTGATCCTTGCCCCTCCAGTACTTTCTCTTGCAGGCCCTCAGGACCATGCCCACATACCAGCCATCCTCACTGTCTCAGTTCCAAAATAGGTTGGGCTCTCCTGCCTATATCCCTGCCACGTGATGCCCCTTATTCTTTGCTGACTGTTAGGCATATCCCTCTTATTTGACTCTACTCCCCAATCATCTGATAGTGAAGTCTCTCCAGGATTCCCAATAAAAATGGCCACTCCTTCCCTCCCCTCACCGCACTCATCTGTATGTACCTATGTCATAACTCCTGGGACACTTTAGTCCTCTGATGAGCTTCTTCATCCCTCCCCCTACAGAGCTTGAGGGCAGTCTTTTCTGCCTTTGTATTTCCAATGCCAGAACATAGGTAGTTGTGGTGGAATATGTGATCATTGAAGTCCATGTCATGTTAGCTCTTTACTCACCACAGCCATATCAGGTCTCAAGAGCAACATGCATTTGACAATTTTACAGAATGAAATAAAGGAACTGATGAGATAAAGAACTCAGAACAACTCCATTCAAGTTGCTTTAACACTAGGATCAGGATCATGGATTTTCACTGGAATATTCTCAGTAGCCATCTTCCTGTCTGCCCCTTTTCCTAGACCTCCGCAGCAAGATAACAATGTGAGAAGACATAGGGATGCTCTGAGCATAGCTTTGTCCTTTGCATGCTCAAAATGATTATTGATTCTAAATCACAACGTTCTTGGCAATTCCAAAATTTGTCACATTAGCCCATCTAAGAAGCTAACACCATTTTCCACAATGTACCACTTGTGCAGGAGGAGAAAACAAATGCAATATTGCCTGGAAGGAGTTGAAGAAGAGAATGGCCCAAGATCTCTCACCTGAAAGGTGAGGTCAGAGGGCTCTCTCCCTCCCCCACCTCCAACCCAGCCACTGGGCACATTGTTCCTGAGGGACCAGGGGCTTCCTGGGCCAAACACTTGTATTTCTCTTTCCTCAGGTGGAAGAAAGGGGAGGGTGAGTCCGGCTTCCTTTTTATTACTTGAGGAATTCTACCAGGTCCCTAGTTTCTCTCTTTGCACTGATTCCTTTAAATCATTGTTGTAATCATTAAACATGATCTGAATCCATTAAGCGCCTTTCTAAATGTGCTGATGCTGTACTAGGCACTGAACGAAGGATGTGAGACAGCTAGTGAATCTTACCCTTAGAAGTTCACAGTGCAAACACACTTAAGAGAGAAAGGCCTTTGAGGCCCAGGGAGTCCTCCTGAGCTCCGCTTGGCAGGTGGCAGCGGGTGCCCAGCGGTCAGACATGGGGACTGGCAGTGTGTGTCTGCCTGGCATACCCCTGCATGTGTTCCTTGTTTGCATTGTGTCCTTCTGGCACAACGTGGGAGCACTGGGAGCCTCACATACAGGCATTACTGTTTCAAGAAACATTCCCTTTCTGTGTTTGTGCACGGAGGGGATCCAACCCAGTGAGTTTTCCTTACAAGTGAATAACCCACCAAGAAAACCGTGTAACAAATGTTTCAGTGTATTCTTGGAATTCTGTCAGACACTATGATTCTTTCTAAAACAAAATCAAGTAATAAAAACTCTCTCATCCTTTAGTTGTCAGATGCTTGCTAAATAACACAGCTGATTTGACTTATTTCTTGTTCTGGGGACAACTCTCTGAATGCTTCCTTTTTGGCTGCATGGGAATAAAATCACTTTCACAGTTAGCATGATTTATTAGTCACAAGTAGAGTTTTCTTTATGATATATAGACATGTTCAATTATTGCTGATAAAATGATAGTATAATCCTAGTCAAATTATGGAGAGTTATTTTGTGTCATAGCAAAAAAAAAAAAAGTTGGAATAAGCCCTCCATATGACACTTTCTTACTGAACAGTATGAAAATGCTGGTGACTCTAAAAGCTTACAGAAAAAAATCACAAATTGTGTGTGTGTATGCACCAAATGACAAATGCTAGAAGGATTTATTATTTTGCCTCTTTCACTGTCTCTGCTCCTACACATCTATCCCCCAGTGGCCTTAAAGTGACCAGGCTAAGACGAGAATTCATTATCTCCCAGCCCTCAGCCTTCTCCCTGCTCCCAGAGCTCAGTGCAGCAAGGCCAAGGAGTGGGGCAAGTCCCATAGAAGTGCTTTTATGTGTCCCCACCAAGGGGAATGTGCTTTGAGCATGGACCTCTCTGATTTTGCTCACATTGCCTCTGTGTTCAGAATTTGCCTGACCCTCTTCCCCACTGATGCCTGCCCAGGTCTCTATGTATGACCTTCCCTAGGACCATGTGCAGATGGTCCAAGCTGAAGCCTCTCATTCTACTAGCACGTGGTTTTGGGTCTTTTACACAATGCTAAGCATAATTATTCTTTGCATTGCTGTTATTCTGCTATTTGTCTTATCATCTGAATACTATGAGCTCTTGAAGACAATGAGCTCTCTCTGGTCTCGTCTTCCAGGATAGCACAGATCAGTGTCTGCACTTAGGGAATATCGGATTGAATGCATAGGAGAGTTAGGGTTTGAATTTGTGGTGAGTTTGGATTCACACGTATGAGTCACAAATAGAATGACTTCTATGCCTGGTTGTGTGTGGCAAGGAGGTTAGGATGAAGTGGACAGGCTTTTAAAAAAATGCCCACTGCATGTCTATTTAAGACTCCCAGCTCCTAAGTCTTACACCAATTCTTTTACCGTTTCCTAGAGACATGGATGCAGACCAAAGATAAAGACAGCTGGGAGGAAGATAGCCGTGCTGTTATTTATAGGCCTTTATCCATTTTCCCTTGCTCTTACTTTAATGTTTTCAGAAATTCCCATGTAGGACTGAATTGCCTACACAATTTCTTTAAAATGGAACTTGTGCATTCATAGCTCCGCCTACTCTTCCCGCTTTTGCACTGAGTGCAGGTTATACGTGTCTGCGATGTGCTTCCATTCTGCCTGACAGAAACCTGGCCGCCTTCCCCCAGGTTTGCGGGTGGGTTCGCTTGCCAAACAGGATTACAAATCAGAAGTCCTTAGCCATGCACCCTGCAACAGTGGGGCTTGTTCATGCAACACTGCATTTGATTTCTCTTCTTGTAGAAGTGTCACATTGCTAATACTGGCCTTTTTGATGGACTGGTGTGACTACTTTTGGAATTGGCAAGGACTTTATAACTTTTTGAGCAGGTTTTGTGAATAAAGTACTGGTGTAAAAGTGACCTGAAAGAAAATACATGGTCCTATATACAGATTTTGTAAATTAGTAATCCACACATGTAACTTATATGTTCATGTAGACTAATGTCACCCCAATAACATTTAAAGTAATAATAATAAAGAAAATGCTAAAGATAATACTGTCAGAACTATTCCTTCCCCACATCTGCATCCCTTGCAAAGCAAACTAATGTGAGTTGTTCAGCCAAATGTCTTATGATTATTGCATGTCTTTGGCACTTCCTGGTTTCTACTATGAATAGGAAGAAACCTTTTAGATTGAAAGAAATAGTATATACGTCCTTCCTTTCTCCTATTATAATATGAGCATTGGAAAGATTTCTATTCTAGCTCTTTGAAAAAATTCCACAGAGCATCCCCAAATGTAGGCATTTTTCTTTATATATTTAACTGCTAGACATTTCACTCTAGTTAAAGGATTACAAGTTTTCCAGTTCATCATCTTACCATGGGGTAACTCTCTTGTCCTATGTTCATTCCCAACCCTCACTCGGTTGTCACAAGACCAGTGAGCAAATTGGACCAGAAAATCCCTGAGCCACAGAGGTAGAAAACTTCAGGGTACAAACCATATAAGCGGTTGTAGTAGGTAGCTTAATCGGGGCCTCAACGTGTCTTGACTTACATATATTTCATATGTATTTTCAATCTTTTGTGCTTTATTCCCATGGCCTTGGTTAAGTCCAAACAACTTGGCAGTTACTTGAACCCCATCAAATTGTTTGCATGCCCGGAATTCACTTTCCTACATCTGTTTTGCCTCTCCTCTTCCTTCTGAAATCTCAGTAAGCTTCTTTCCTGACTGTCCTCGGGAGGAGATTAAATGTTTGCACATCAACTTGAAATTCCAGAACTGAAACTGAAATAAACTGTAAGAAACCTAACTGGCAGGAACCAACATCCCTAATCTTAAGGTTTTTCCTCGTTCAACTTCGCCTTAGTACACTGACCTCTCCTATATGCTGCTGCCTTTGCAACACCACTTACCTTATGTTGTTCTATGTGGAACTGCCTGAGTTCCATTCCCCAAAGCAGAACTTCCCAGCTGCTGTTTAAATCCATTTTAGTTCTTTTTCTCTGAGACATGGATGGTGAATTTCTACTGCTTGTCAGTTATTTACTCATGATAAAGATTAACCTATCGAAAGCTCCCTTTTTAGGTTTGCTCTCAAGAGACAATTTACCTAAACACTAGACTTGAAGCTAACCAAGTTTTATAAGTCTAAATTCTAGTTTCTCTTACTGTTAGAGCCTCTGTTTTCTCATCTGTCCAGGGGATCAGTTCCTGAATGTCAAAAGATATTTTTCCTTCCTAGCTACAATTAACAAGTTGTATATTCACAATAACTATGTAATTGGAGATGTTATATTCAGTATAAGTGAGAGGGTTTAATTTTTTTTTATCATTAAGGCTAAAACCCCTAAAGACTAGAAGCCCAGCATGCAAAGAAGACCAGTGTTTGTTTGTTTTTTATTTATTTATTTTTGTTTTGTTTTACCAGTCAGGGAAGTGATGTCCCAAGATCCCACAATCAGATAATTAGCAGCAAAGCTAAGAACAAAAACCCATACCCCAGGATTTCCAGTTCATTAAGTTTTTGCTGTATAACAGTCTGAATTTGCAGACTCAAATAAATGCAAATTAATTTTATGCTTGCTGCAAGGAACTGTGTTAAGCATTGAAGATACAGAAAGAAGGCCTAGTTTCTGCTCTTAAAAAATTGTGAACAAGTAGGGGAAATAAATATGTCACCAACTAATTAATATAAGGCATAATGAAGTGGATCCTAAATAAAGACAAAATATGTTTGTGAATTCTCTAATTCAAAGAGAAGAGAGCATTTAAGCTGGACCATAATTGTTATGGAAATTTTGGAAATGTGGAGAGATGGAGGTAGGAAATGCATCCCAGGCAGAGGAAATTAAGGATTTTAAGGAAGAATTTCAAAAGTGCATGATGTGTACTGGGTAAATAGAGGAGACTAGTGTTAAATAGAGTGTAAGATTTTGAAGGAGATGTAGTTTAGAATTTAGGTTAAAAACATAAATAGTTTGGAGCCATATTGTCAAGAGTTTTGTCCTCTTTTTGTAAATAGACAACCATTGCAGGTGTTTGAGGAGGCTGGAGGTGTGAGATAATTTAATCTTTTAAAAAAGTAACACCTAAAAATTAAGTCTAGTTTGGGTGGGGAGGGCAAAAGGTTGTGAATAGCGGTAATGAAGAGAAGAGGGCAGATTCTGGAAATATGCCATGTCAGGATTGAATATAAATGAACAATTCCAACCTTAGGAATGTATGTCATTACTTTGTTCTTCTCAGCTGTCCCCTCTGGTGTTTCCATAAAGAGTATCCTATCTAATAAAGAGGAAATATGCAAATTGACTATCACGCCATCACAAAGATGGTGGTGCCCATAGCCACAAGATGGCAGCGCCCAGTCCCCTCAGCCCCGCCAGAGTCCCCCAGTCCTTTCAGCCCCACTGTGGGGGTGGCAGGCATGTGGTGTGGCCAGACCCGCTCCTTGCACCTGCTGCCAGAGTCCCACAGTCCTTTCAGCCCAGCCGAGGGGGCGGCAAGTGCATGATGCAGCCAGACCCGCCCTCAGCCCCTCAGCCACCCAGGGCCGGCCCAAGTCTATATAATTTTCATGCACCGGGCCTCTAGTCTATATAATGAAAACCCAGTGGTTGTAACGCCATAATGACCAAAGACCAGTCACCAGAAGGCTGCATGCACGGCAAGGCGTGAGATTTTGCGCACTGGGCTTCTAGTCTTTCTATAAGACTTTGTCATCTCATAAACACTAACCAGGTTACATCTTTCATTTATAGAATACTAGAGGCCCGGTGCATGAAAATTCATGCACTGGAGCGAGGGGTCCCTCAGTCTGGCCTGCCCTGGGCGACTGGGGGTCTGAGGGGACTGGGGGACTCCAGAGGCAGATGCGGCAAGGCCGGGCCTGCCTGGGGGCAGGCCCAGACTTGCTGTGTGCCTGCCACCCTGGTGGGGCTGAGGGGACTGGTCGCTGCCATCTTGTGGCTGTGGGTGCCACCATCTTTGAGGGTGTGGCAGTCAATTAGCATAATCCCTCATTATTGGTTGTGGGCAGCGCCATCTTTGCGATGGTGTGAGGGTCAATTTGCATATTCCCTCTTTATTAGATAGGATTAGCTAAAACTAGTTTCTAAATACTTTTTGTATTATTGTGGAGAGAGAATTTGGTAATGTTGCTTACATCACCAAGTAACTTGCTTCATAAGGAGAAAGCAAACCTCCCAATACTGGATCTAAATAATACTGGAGTATCCATTGATTATAATTTGAGAACATGTGTTTAATAAACAGGAAGCTCATGGAAATTTTTATAGCACATTCATGGAAATGTAAGAACAAAATTTAGCCAAGAGAAAATAATTAAGATTGTCATTTTGGGTTTGAAACTTCTGATTTACAAGTTCTGAAACTAGTTCTATACTTGGAAAGCCCGATTGTCACTTAAGCTAATGTCAGCTAAACCATAATATTCCTCTGGTATATACAATGGAAATTTTGACCAAGTGAAACCACGTAAAATAGAAATTTCATTAATAGAACATGAGGTTTGTTGTTTTTCAGCCTTATCATCATTCTAAGTTAATATTTAAGAAGCACTTTGAAAAATACTCTGTTTATAACTTCTAATTCACACCAATCTACCATAAATTGTCTTAATAATCCAAAATTTCCTATGATTTAGATTTCCTCTACAAATAAAAATGTAAACCTAAGATCTTACCTCTAAATGAGAAATTAACCTGCAGAGAAAAGATATCTGAGTTTTTCATGGGCTCAACACAGCAGATATAGGTCTAAAACTGATTGAGAGCAGATATAATTGGATCTCCTGTATTCTATTAAGTGGCTCCCTTTAATTTTCATTCCAATGAAAATTGAAGTTTATTTGTATTTAAATATGGTTACTGTTTACATTGAACATACTGCTACATCAGAAGTGTGTTAAGTGCTACAAATTAAATTATATAGGTATACATTTATAAAAAGTTTTCATATTTTATGAAAATATATATGTATTTATGATTTTTAAAAGGAATGTAGTTTGAAATATTATGATCAAAGTCAATAATCTATTGTGACTATGTTAAAAAGGATCCAGAATCCTAAAGATTTGGATTTTATTTATAGGTAAATGAGATATAAGGAAGGCCTATTTACAGAAGAGTAACATTATTAATTGAAATGACTGAAGAACAATTCAGAACAGTATTTAATCCAGCTCCAAAATGCGCTATATCAACATATACAATAGGTCAGAGAAGGAATTAGCAGTGTGGACCAGGATGTTAAAGATGGGGTTTATGGAAAGACATAATATTGGAGCTCATCTTGGTAAGAGTTGTAATATTTAGATAGAGAAAGGGGCAGGATAGAGGACATTGTAGGCCAAAGCAAAGTGCAAGCAAAAGCAGTGATGAGGACAAATGTTTCTGTTTGGAAATAATGAGATCTGGGAATGCACAGGTGAAATAATGCAGATTAGGACAGCTTCTTGTTCCAGAAGGGAGCTGTGGACCTGATTGTGTGAACCAGAGGAGATTTTCAAGGAGGATAATGATGAGATAAAAATAGTACTTGAGCAAATAAACCTCATTTGGCAGCAGTGTTCGGGGAGATGCAGTAGGAGAAACACTGATCTCCATGTGGGGTGATGACAGTAGAAGCAGTAGGAACAGAGCAGCAGAGGGAACACATTTAAAATTAAAACATCAGTTAAATGGGTGAAGATTGGCTATTGACTGTACGAGAGGAAAGAGTTAATGGCGTTTCCACTGCAAACAGAATCCTAATGGCGTTTTCACTGCAAGCAGAATCCTAAAGTCCAGAAGAGAACTATAAAATGCCATAGAATCCCATGCATATGAAAATGGCAACACCAATATTCATCAGAAAGGTGTAAATGTTATGAATTTTCCCAATGATTTTACTGGATTGAACCAACCCCTCATATTCTTCTGCTGAGGCCTCTTGGTGATCAATTTATAAAAGGGATGGTCAGCCTATGGCCATAGGAAAGAGCAAACCTATCTGATAACAGGGGCCCAAGTCTAATCTTGTAATACCATGTGACAGCCAACTAATGTAATCAATTAATATTGAAAATAATTGGTTTGGGCTCCATTTCTAGTACATATTGGTGGGCAAAATACATAGGGATTGAAGGCACCATTTCCATCAGAGCATCTTAAAAGATGGGGGGGTTATAATAGGCAATTACAAATTAATTAATCTTCATCCAGACTGATTGCTGTAGGTGACCCAGAAATCATCTCAAAGTTTTATGAGCCATGACATCACATCACACAGATCACCAATTACCACGGGTAGGTAGCAAAAGGGTGTGGCAAGGACTTGGATGCCATGTTACATATTCATCATGAAGCATTAGCAGAAGGTTCGCTTTTGATCCTTGGATTCCAAATTATCAACAGATTCGTTGGGGTGATGCATTATAAATGCATGTGGATGATATGTCCATCACACATTCATGGAAAACCACCACCAAGATTCAAAACAATAATGTTTGCAAAGTATTTAAACATCCTTTTAATCTCTCGACCTCCCCTCTCCACTGTAGAGTATATTTTTCCTCTTTTTAGGGAGGAGATGTAAAAAGATTGCTGAGCCCAGCCAGCGTGGCTCGGTGTTTGAGCATCGGCCTAGAACAGGGGTGGGCAAACTTTTTGACTCGAGGGCCACAATGGGTTCTTAAACTGGACCGGAGGGCCGGAATAAAAGCATGGATGGAGAGTTTGTGTGAACTAATATAAATTCAAAGTAAAGGAGCGAAGGGGAGAGCAAGAGAACCGGATAGAACAGCCAGATCTGGCCCGCGGGCCGTAGTTTGCCCACGGCTGGCCTAGAACCAGGAGGTCACGGTTCGATTCCGGTCAGGGCACATGCCCGGGTTGCAGGCTGGATTCCCAGTATGGAGAGTGCGGGAAGCAGCTGACGAATGTTTCTCTATCATCATTGATGTGTCTATCTCTCTCCCTCTCCCTCTCTGAAATCAATAAAAATATATTTAAAAAATAAAAAGATTGCTGAGTGGTGGAACAATTTGACTGGTATCATGATGGCAAAAGTAGAGTGGTGAAAACTCTGAGTTGGTCAAGACAGTCATGTTCATATTTTGAGGACCACAGATGCATCAGTTAACTGGTCTGTCTTGTTTTCTTTTCCTATCAAAGAGCCAACCCATCTTACAGGGTGTTTGAGAGGATCCAAGAGATAACAGATGTGAAAGAGGGGTTCAAATGCAAGATACCTGAGTGTGACTGAACTGTAAAGCTCCTGAATTTTGCAGAGCCCACTAAGCAATATCAACCCCCTAAACAGTGTGCTTTTCTTGTTTAATCTGCTGCTACAACAAAGGTTTAAAAAGCAAACTAGTGTCTTTAACCACTCAGTTAAATATTTAACACACAGCATCCAGTGTCTGTCATAGAGCTTTGCGCTCTATACATGATGATTAGCAATCAGCATACAGAATAGGACTATATAAGCCGATTTCCAGGTGAACAAACCATTCATTCATCAATTTTCCAAACATCACTGCTATTCCATGTGTCCAGGCAGTGAAGACACAAAGGAACACAGGTATAATTGCTCTCTGCAGAGTCTCAAAGCCCACGGAGGGGGAGGGGGGGCGGAGAGGTCACTACATAGTCACCAAACCAAGTGAGAGCTGAGGCATGAAGAAAATGCTGTGGGAGCACAGAGGAAACTGAAGAACTCTGCCTGCAAAAGTCTCATCCAGGGGATGACAACTGAGCTGCTTGTCATACCAATGTCTGGCAGACCAGCTAGATAGGCTGCTGGGATTGTGGGCTGTTTACAGCAATATAACCTCAGGGTTCCTGACTCAGGCCCTACACCTCAGGATACTCCCCTCAGCACCTCACCCCTCCAAACCCCACTTTGAAGCATTTATCTTAAAGTTTTCTAGGTCCCCATCAGGTGCCTGGGACTGGAGGGGTGACAGCTATCTGAGTGGAGAGTCCTAGACCTAGACCAGAACCCCTTTGGGCCTCAGACTTCTGTTTCCCTTTTTTGGAGATAAGAATATCTTCTGGGAGAACCAATCCTCTAACTCCATCTCACCTTATGCCCAGCATGTGAGGGTGTCCAGATGCCTCCAGGAGCTCAGAGCTCCCACCTGTGTGTTGGTTGTAGGCACTGTGATCTATCCCTCCTTCCAGGAGGGTGGCCTGCCTAGTGGATTGCTCCCTCTGGCCAGCATGCCATTTCTTTTGTAAATCAGGTGGGATCAGTAATGACATGTTGACTTAGAGTGACTCAAATGGTTTCTGTAGACAGGGACCCTGCACACTCTGGGGATTGGTGTGGTTGGCAGGGGAGTAGCATGTGTCTCCACAGGACTGCCCCACGCTGGAAAATTTTTCCACTTACGGAGCTGACCAGGAAGTTAGTGCCAGTAATTGCAACAGCTCACTCCATTATGGCAAAAATACCTGCCCAACAGACTGCTTTTGGAAGAGGCCAGCAATACAGAAAATTAGTCTCTGCCATTTCTCTGATTTCATTAAAAATATTCCCTCTGGCCCTAGCAGTTTGGCTCAGTGGATAGAGAGTCAGCTTGTGAACTGAAAGGTCCCAGGTTTGATTCCGGTCAAGGGCACATGCCCGGGTTGTGGTCTCGATCTCCAGTGGGGGACTTGCAGGAGGCAGCCGATCAATAATTTTCTCTCATCATGGACGTTTCTATCTCTCTCTCCCTCTTCCTTCCTCTCTGAAATCAATAAAAATATATATATTTTTAAAATAGTCCTTCTGTTCTTCAGTTTAGTCTCTGACAGCATCCTGTTCCTATTCTCTTAAAAACCAAACAAAACTATAACAGAAGAACTTAAGCTAGCTCAGCAGCATTTTGTGGCCATGTGGAGCTGGCCAGCTTTGGAGGAATAAGCTGAGACTAGGATGACGAGGCACATTTTCTAAAGTGGCCAGTACACTGTGGTGAGCCCCAAGGGGAAATAGACTTGGTTTAATTAGATTACACTGTCATGTTGAGGCAGGGGGAGGGGAATCACATGAACCATATTTTATAAATACACTTTCTTAAAAGCAGGGTCTCAAATAATGAAAATATCAAGTACAATGGCATACAATGTATTACAATGCCCAATGTAACAAACCTTGCATATTTACATTAGAATACATGGCCTAACTCAGTTGTGGCATTGGCATAACTATGTTTCTCTGTGTGTTACTTTATGAAAAGTCTTTCAATCCTAATACTATCTGATATTTTTTTACATCCAAAATTCCACTGACACTATATGCATTGTTATTTACCATGTCCAAAAAGTAAACATGACTTAAAGTAAGATGAGGAAAAGGACAAGTTCTAGGTTAATAAAAGACAAGGCTTTTCTTCCCTCTTTTTCCCTCCTCCAACCCCCCACCCAAATCTCCCATTGATAGGTGTCCAGGAACAAATCAGAGTGTCCCCCTCTTGCACTGTAAGCAACTTGAAAATGAAGCATTCCAGAATTTTCAAGAAATTGAAGATCAAGATGTTAATTAAATTGTCAAAAAGCTTCTTGTCTCATTTCAGTGCACTGCATAACTAGGTAGCCTGAAGCTATCTATAGCATCTGGGTGCTATTCTTGGGTCTTAATACAGTTTTAATTATTTAATTTAAACAATGTTTCGAACAGTGAGGAAGAAGCTAGTTGAATATCGGGTCAGAACAGCCAGGTACCAGAGATTTCTTCAAGTATCTCTCTCCAATCCTGTTTTCTCTGACTCATCTCGTATATGTGTCTTGGAAATATTCTACATCATGCTGCAAGTGTAGGGAACGTTTTAGTACATGTCAAACTCACTTAAATGAAAGCCATTCATTCTTTCATTCATCCAATATTTGCTGAGTTTCTGTTTACCAGTTGCCAAACCTATGCTAGAGGCTGGGAGATCAGAGAAGAGTAAAATGATGGGTATTAAACTGAGGTGCTTGCCTTAAAGATGCTTACTCACCAGTGAGGGTGGCCAACATGGAGAGACACAATGGCAGCCCAGCGGACTGAACTGATGTTTCTATGGGTTGCCTGACCTGGATAGACATCCTAGACAGTGAGAGTTCGAGTGTCAATGCCAACTTTAGGGCAAAGAGAGATGTGGCCTTGGCCTGGCTTAAGGCAATGAGCCAAGACCCTGCTTAAGGGAAGGCTCCTCAAGGGCCTGCCCATACTTAAACCTAGAAATGGGAAAATAAAAACAAAACTAAACCAAAAACTCTGCCTGTAAGGGCAGGGCAGTAGTGAGAAGCCTTGAGCTCTGGGGATCTGGTTAGAAACAGGAAGACCCTGGGAGAAACTGTAATGGCAAGCCTGTGCCACTATTTCTGTGGGATCCAAATTTCTACTGCTGACAAGATTCGAGATCCTAGGGCTAAAAGCAAACATCATCTCCCCCTGCCCCCGGGCCATTGGAATCACTGGAAACTGATAGAAGCAAATGGAAAATAACTCCAGGGAATGAAAAATTATCCTGTTGAACATAAATTCACAATTTAAAAAATCCAAATCACATGAAGAAGTAGACCACAATAAGGAGAGTCAGCAGGTGCATCAAAGGAAGAGCTAGAAAAATCTAAAAGTTATTATACAATACAGATGCTGACAATAAAAAAATTAAAGGGGGAAATGGAAGACGTTATGAAAAAAGAGACCACTATGAAAAATAAATAAGAAGGAAACAAGCACAACATCTAGAAACTAAATACCGGTATATAGTCTGAAATGAAACATTAAGTGTTTGGATTAAATAGCAGAGTGGATACAGCCAAAAAGAAAATTAGTAAACTGGAGAATCCAAGGAAATCACTCAGAATAAAGCCTAGAGAAATAATAAAAGAAAAATATGATGTACTAAGAAATATGGAAGATAATAATAATAAGATCCCTGACACTTGTTAAGCCCTTACTGTTTACCAGATCTTGTTCACATTGCTTCTCTATATTAATTCATTCAACCCTCATAATGACCCTCTGGGCTAGGTACTAATACTATCCCTCATTTTACAGATGAGAAAACTCATGAAGAGAGAAGTTAAATGATGGGAAATAGACACAAGGAGGGAACTGGGCATCTTGTTCACAATGAACTGCTCCAAGGCCCCATTTCTCCACAGGGATTTCCGGCACTGTCTCTCTCCTGGGCCCGTTGTGAGGCAGTAGCAATGCAGTAATGCATAATTCATCATGGCTTCCCATTCTCCCTTGCCTTACTTCCCTTTTATCAAGATTATAGCCCTAGCCTTTTACCCTGGAGATAAATCATTAGCAGTTAATTGATGTCTATTATTATTATAGGTCATTAATAACATTATAAATTCATGAATTAAGAGTGTGTTATAATCACACTATTTAAAACCTGAAGATAAATACCATCAGAAATAGTTCCCCAAAAATAGTTGAAAATTGTTATCTCTGGGGAAATGAGACAATTACTTGCAGCACTATTTAAAATTTTAAACTACTTACATGCTTTTCATGCATAATAATAAAATATATAAGATTGATACTGAATTAAAGATGTTTCAAACAAATAAATTTTTTTAATGTGTCTTTAAAAAAAAATGTTTCAAACAGACCTTGAGTTTATCATTCATGGAATCCTTACTAAATATATGAATCACATACATTCAGAAAGAAAGAAATTGAACCAAGGAAAAAAGAGTAGATTCAATAAGCAGATGTGAAGTTGACAAATATGTTTGTAAAGTAAAACAAAATAAAACAATAATAAAATGGTTTTTAAATGAGGGGGATTACAAACAAGAGATAACTAAAATCAAGGCTAAGATAACATGGAAGATAAAGAGGGGTGATCATATTTAAGATTCTAAAGTTGCTCAGGATATATTGGTCAGATATATAAGGCCAGAATATGTTAAAGTTTTAACGGTTAATGTAAAGAAAATAGAAATAAAACTATAACTTCCAAGCCAGTAAAAGGAAACAATGGAATAAAAGAAACCTTATCAATCAGAGACCTAAAGGAGCAAGGACAAATAGGATACCAAAATAGTATGATACAAGAGTAACAGTAATTGTAAATAGATTAAACCTCCCTGCTAAAAGTCAGAAGGAAAATAATGCAAAATGATACATTAGGGCTAGGCAAATATTAACCAAAGAAAACTAGTATAGCAATATTGAATAAAGTAGATTTAAAACCAACAACATTATTAAACACTAGAGGCCTGATGCACAAAATCTGTGCACGGGGGTGGGAGGAGGGGTGTTCCTCGGCCCAGCCTGTGCCCTCGGGGAATGTCCAACTGCCAGTTTGCAGGAGGCTAATGGTGGGGTGTTCACGGGCCAGCTCCGCCCCCTGATCACAGCAGCTGGTCACCTCCCTTTGGCGCGGGGGGGGGGGGGGGGGAGGGGGGGAGGGGGATGGCTGCAGATGCTCCTGCATTGAGCGTCTGTCCCCTGGTGGTCAGTGCACTTCATAGTGACCCGTCATTCCACCAGTCATTCCCCTCTGGGTCGATTTGCATATTAGGGTTTTATATAGGATAGGGAAATTTTTGCTTAATGATAAAAGGAATATTTCATAGGATATTATAAAAAGCTAAATGAAAATGTAAATTATCAGGATTATAAGGAAAAGGTAAATGATCAGAATTATAAGGAAAAATTGACTAATCCAAAATTATAAATGAAGATTTTAAACAGCCTTTTTTTTAACTAATTGATCAGTCAACTTAGTAAGTAAACTGGAGATTTGAACAACTCAATTAATATTTTTTATTTAATATACACTTCATCCAACCAGCATGGCTCAGTGGTTGAGCATCAACCTATGACCCAGGATGTCATGGTTAGATTCCTGGTCAAGGCATATGCCCGGGTTGCAGGCTTGATCCCCAGTGTGGGGTGTGCAGGAGGCAGCAGATCAATGATTCTCTTTCATCATTGATATTTCTATCTCTCCCTCTCCCTTCTTCTCTGAAATCAATTTAAAAAAGTATTACTCAAAACATATATTTGGAATTAAATAAATATCTAAGAAATTCACAGGTCAAAAATAAATTATAATGAAATTATGAAATATTTAGAACTAAACAGTAATTGAAAACTGCTTACAAAATAAATGGGATTTGGAGGTGGTGCTTAGAGAGAAACATAACCTTAAATGCATATATTAAGAAGTAATTAATATTTAAAGTTAATGAGCCACACACTCAACTCAAGAAGAAGTTGTTTTTCTCCAAAAACTGAAGAAAAGAAATAGAAATAAAAGATGAACTTGTTGGAAAGGAAAGCCAAGATACAACAGAAGACTCAAAAACAAAACAGAAGCTAGTGTTAGGAAAATATTAATAAAAGAAGCAAATCTCTGGCAAGATTGATCAAGAACAAAACAAGAGCAGTCACATACAAAGAATATTAGAGGGGAATAGTTAACAGATAATTTAAAAACATCTTAAGGGAATATTATGATCAGCTTTATGCAAAAAAAAAAATTGAAAACTTAAATAAGGAATTTTCCAGATAAATTATAAATTACCAATATTGACTAAACAGACAATAGAAAACTGAAATCTCTATAATCTCTAAGAAATTGAATCCACAATTAAATAAAAAAATCTACTAACCAAAAATCATTAGTGCCAAAAGGTTTTGATGGTGAGTTTTAATAAGAATTCAAGAAGAGTTATTAGTTTTAAGTTATGTAAGCTGTGCTGGAGAATAAATATGTAACCTCTATCTTATACAAAATGTTCAAGGGGATAGAAAAAGAAGAAATATAACATTTGGTGTAAAAACTTGATATGAAACCCTTGATATAAAAAGACTGTATGACTGGGAAATTTTATAGACCAATCTAACTTATGAATATAAATGTAAAAATCCAAAATATAATATTTGAAACCAAAATCAGCAGATTATATAAAAGTAATATACCAAAATCAATTAGAATTAAGAAGGCAATGTCGGCTTAACATATAAAGTATATATAGAATTTCACCACATAAAGAAAAAAACAATTATCTTGATAGATGTGTAAAAAGCATTCACAATAAGTAAATACATTGGAATATGACAAAAGTCGCTTTATAAATCATTGGAGAAAGAATGTACTTAGTTAACTGATAGATCAGTCAATTTAGTAAGTATGGTGGAGATTTGAAAAACTCAACTAACATTTTTTATTTAATATACACATTCAACAACTGGAGACTACAATAAACAGTACTGAGGGAGAAATGAGACTTTCCATACTGAAAAAAATAAAATTGGATTTCTAGCTCACATCATATATAAAAAAAAAATCCTGGGTGGATTAATGGCCTATATATGTAAAAAGCAAACTTTGACACTTTAGAGTATACTGGTGATGCTTATATTACTTCATCATAGGAAAGAATTTATTAAAATTTCTAAAACAGAAGAAAACATAAACTGGTAAGAATGGACAAAAATATGAGCAAGCAATTTGCAGAAGAAAAAGAATCTGAATTCCTAGAAAGTAATCAGGATACAGCAATTAAATCACACCCAGCACACTGACAGACAAATTAAAATATTGGTACCAAGTGATGATGAGGTGAAAGGGAAGCTTTCATACACTGTTGAGATGGTAATTGTTACAATCGCTTTGAGATCTGTCCTTGTCTAGTTAAAGTAAAGATGTGCGTATTCTATGACACAGCTATTCCAATTGTAGTTATATTCCTTAGAGGAACTATTGCACAAAAATACAAAAGAGAATGTATGAGGAGGCTCACTGAAGGACTGTAATTGCCAAAGACTTAGATACCAACTGAACAACCCTCTAGGAGGGAATATAGAAATAAGTTGTGATATAATCCTGTATTGGAATACTAATAGAGCAGGAGACATGGACTAGATTTAAAGGAACCAGCATGCAGTAATCTTAAAACATAATGTTGAGTTAAATGTAGAATATTACAAAATGATTCTTAAAATGTGATTCAACTCATGTACTTTTGAAACCCACAGAACAGTATCATATGATGCTTGCGAATGAACACATATATGATAAAAGTATAAAAATGTAGATAGGATACATATCAATGTTAGGGTAGTAGTTGCTTCTGAGAAAGGTGGGAAAAGGGAGGATTGATGGTCTTTGGCTATACCTGTAATTTTTATTTCTTTATATCCTATTTAAAGGAATAAGACAACTA
This sequence comes from Plecotus auritus, assembly GCF_963455305.1. Lineage (NCBI taxonomy): Eukaryota > Metazoa > Chordata > Mammalia > Chiroptera > Vespertilionidae > Plecotus > Plecotus auritus. Next base: position 86,577,068 of record NC_137771.1, on the reverse strand, counting down.
GAACGCAATGTTAACACTTTAAAACCTGACTAAATGCACATGTGAGTAGTACAGTATTTATTGTCTTTTACTGTATCTTTGAAATGTATCATAAATAAGAAGCTCATATTTACTAGATCAGTGGTCGGCAAACTGCTGCTCGTGAGCCACATGCGGCTCTTTGGCCCCTTGAGTGTGGTTCTTCCACAAAATACCACGTGTGGGCACGCACGTACAGTGCGATTGAAACTTCGTAGCCCATGCGCAGAAGTCGGTTTTCAGCTCTCAAAAGAAATTTCAATCATTGTACTGTTGATATTTGGCTCTGTTGACTAATGAGTTTGCCAACCACTGTGCTAGATGATACAATAAATGTTCAACTTGTGCTAGGTTTCAAGGAGGCACTGAGGACTAAAAAGATAGTTCTGTCTGCCCAAATGTCCGAGGGAGCCTTCCAAATGGCACTCTTAATGCTATGATATGCAGAATGAGAAAGAGGCTCCTGGGAGAGAGAAGGGGAAGTTCTTCCAGATGAGGAAATAGCATGTGGGAAGCCATGGTAAGGCATGGTATTGTGGGAACTGGGAGTCTCCTGGCATAGCTAACCACAAGGTGGTAGGACATATGCAAGGTGGAGGAAGATAAGGCCAGTCATGGCTTTGGGTCAAGATTTAGTATCTTAGAAAGGCAAAACATTCACTGAAGACTCTTGCTTCTAGCTAGCGTCATTTTCCTCTTCCCTTAAAATCAGTTATTTGTGTATCTTTCCTCCTCAAGACACTCTTCCAATTGTTGCAATTAAACATCTATTAGAATCAAAGGACTGCATTTTTGGAAAGGCCTTAGCAATCATCTGCTAGTCCAATTGCCTCTTTCATTCAGCAAAGAATATATTGATTACCTTGAAGGCAAACAAATCTGAATGCAATCCAAGTTAACTCAATTAGCTTTCTGGAAATATTGATTGTTAGAAAATATTTATGAGGGAATCAGGAGAAAGAATGTGTTCAGAGAAGTTTTCATTGATGGAAGTAGTACTGTGATATATACAGATGGGTGCTTAATAACTTACAAATTATTTTGATGGATTCTTAATCATAAAAATTAACTTTAAAAGTTGTCTTTTTAATTCATTTTCTTAAAATGAGATTCCCATCTCATTCCACCCCCAACTTTGGGGGTTTTTATTATAAACTAGTGACCCGATGCATGAAATTTGTGCACATTAAAAGGGGATTAAATAGAGGAAATATTTTAATATTGCTATTTGCCCTTTCTCTATAATGAAAGTGTCAGAGATGAAAGAAAATTAGTAAAATGTATATGAAAATCTTCCTCCTGTCAGAGTCTGGGGCATGCCATAGGAACCAGAGTCAAATCCCCGCCCACCCACATGTGCCTCAAAATCACGTGAGACCCAGACCTGGCCAACCCCACCCTCATCAAGCCCCACCAGGTGGAGGGGCACAGCCTCAAGTCGCCTGGCCTGGCACGGGGGCAGGGGGTACGGCCTGAAGTACCCTGGCCCAGGCCGGGGGGTGCGCCTTGAGGTCCCTGGCCTGGGCCATGGGGCATGGACTGAGGTCCCCCGTCAAGCCCTTCTAGGTGGGGGGTGCAGCCTCAGGTTCCCTGGCCCGGCACTGAGGCAGGGGTCATGCCTTGAGGTCTCTGTCAAGGACTGCCAGGCAGGGGGCGCAGCCTCAGGTCCCCTGCCCCAACCCAGCACCACGCAGCCTCAGGTCCCTGCTGATTGCTCATTAAGGCATGTTACAGGAACTCGGCCTCCGCTGTGGGCACAGCCATCTTGTGTTACGGAATCCCTGCCTCTGCTGTGGTCACAGCCATCTTGTTATGGCATGATGGTCAATTTGCATATTCCCTCTTTATTCGATAGGATGAGAGAAGGAATAAGAAGAGGAATTCATAAGACTTGATTACTGTACGCAGCAGATGAAGAAGGATTGGTCATAGACAGCACAGAGGATTCAAGGCTAAATGAGAGGGAGGAATGGGCACCCTGGGAACAGTTTGCACAAGGACTGTTGAATTTCAGAATAAGACTGCACATTGCAATCAATTTGATTCATGTCCCTCCCCCAGCACAACCACCTGAAACAGGAGATCAACGTAATCAAGGTTTTCTCAAAAATTCTCTGTAATGTTCTGAAATATAGTTTCTACCATAAAAAGATAAACTCTTTACCCTGGCCAGTATGGCTCAGTTGGTTGGACCATTGTCATACACCAAGAGGTAGCAGGTTCAATTCCCTGTCAGGGCATATACATGAGTTGCCAGTTCAATTCACAGTTGGATAATGTGCGGGAGATACCCGTTGATGTTTCTCTCTCTCTCTCTCTCTCTCTCTCTCTCTCTCTCTCTCTCTCAAAGTAAATAAATAAATAAATAAGCAGCAACTTCAATGCCCAATGACAGGTGTGATGATCAGGGATGCTCACAGGTACCCAGAGGGCCAGCTCCTTAACAAAACAAAGACAATCTCTTCCTTTTCTTGATTCAACTTCATCTCTCAAAAAAAAAAAAAAAAAAAAAAAATTCTGGCAGCCTGGGAAGTGAAATCCAGTAAAGAATATGCCCTGACTTTGGGGAAGTGCTCTCTTGTTTCTGGTCTTCTCTCCTCTTTCTCACTTTAGTTTGAAACCTTTGTGTTTCCTGATCCTCGAGGTCATACTTGATGAATGTCTATGAAGAATTCTCCTCATTTATAAGACCACCACCACTTGAGATTTTGGTCCAGGTGACACTGACAGGTGATTAGTATGGACAGTAGTATCTCTGGATTTGAAGATAAAGACTTCATTGACTCTTTCATTCATTTCTTCAATAATTAGTGATCTAAACAATTCTGGGCAGTTTTGTTATGTTATCAAACTTATGCTTTATTTATAATTAATACCCCAAACTATATATTTGCAGGTAATAGATCCTTTCCTTCCTGGCTTACCAATGTCTGCCCTGTTTTATACAGTTCTGAGCTAAGGTCATTTTGGAGAACACAGCAGCACATTGCTCATCTCTTTTAGCAAATAATGCTGTATCTTGGGTAAAGGAAAAATGCTTGTTCTATTAACTCAGCCACTCAATTTCTTTCTTGACTTGGCAAAACGCCACCAAACACTACAAAGCATTATATACATTTCTGCTTGCTTTCATTGTTAGGTGTGAATATTATTCATAGAAAAATAGATGAGCTCTCTTTTTACATCAATATTACATGTAGAAATACCTCCATTTCTTATCATTTACAAATTAACAAAACCTGAGGAAAAATTTAAGCATTTCCTATTATTACTGTGTGTTTCCTGGATTATTCTTCTGCTTCAAACATAGTAACACAATGAAAAAGCCTATCTCTGTCTAGAACTATGTTAACATAGAAGCAATGCCAGCTATTGGTTGATTGCGTACAACTGTCAAAAATGAAGCTTAGTTTTGCCAATGCCTACCTTGAGAGGTTATTCTAAATGAATTTACTGATGGGTAATAGTTCCCAAATTGTGTATAAAATGTTCTGAACAATTCACAGTTGACTTAACACACACTATTTAAAAAAAATTAGCAGATCCTAATACAGGCATACACTACTATGTCCTGTATGGGCTCATGAACATATTAGTAAGAAAGCTTTGTGAGCGATGCTTGTCATTCATATGCAGTGATGCCTCGGAGCACGTCTGAGGACTTTTAACTTGGAGCATCAGATTTAGGCAGGCTGCCGAGCAATGTCTGTACCTCCTCTTACAAGCAGAACAGGAGTAGTTTCTTTTTGAGGGAAAGTTCAGGGTAGGATTTGGAAAAATAAAAAGCTTCTTTGCCTTTGAAGTATTGACAGATTGTTTTTGGAAGGGTTACTAGCCTGGGAAGACATAGTGGTTCACTTGAAATCAGGGGATGTTAACCTGGGGGCTCCAGGCCTCCCCTGACATGACATATTGTCAGTTTGGGAAAAGAAAGAGAAAGGGAGCCTGGAAAAGGGACTTCACACAGTTAACGTCTTTTTGCAAGATTTCATTTAAATAGTCTCTATTCCTGAGGTTTGGTAAAATACACACATATGTTGATTTAATATCCATCCTGTAAATGTTTCCTTTCATTTTTTAAAATTATAACTCACATATTTCCTAAGAATTGATTGTTTGTCATGGTTTAATAAGTCTGTTTTTTCACTGATGAGTTTTAAGAAAAAAAGGTATGTTTTTAAAAGTAAGTTACTGATAAGATTTGGGAATGAAAAATATTAATTTCATATTTTTCTGTTACTGTGTAAATTGGAAAGGTAGATTTACTTCCAGTGGAAGGGGATAGACCTAGCATAGTACAGGTTTGCCCTCCAACTTCAGGAAGTCCTCCAGGAACTTCTTCCTGTGTTGGCTTGGAAAGATATTTTCCTATTCACTGGAGCCTCTTTTCTGTGGACAAATCTCTACGCAGCAGCACGACGTAGTGAGAGTGAACGTGTCTCTGAGGGTGAGCGGTCGGCATGGGTGTCAGTCTGGGATCTGCTGTGTCTGCCCCGTACAGCTTTGTGCCACTTCTTCCATCTCTCTGGCTTCCCTCTGGTCAGGTGGGGGTCAGAACCCCTCAAAACTTAGAATTTTTATGAGATTAAATGATAATTATTTTAGTTAAAAATACACATAAGATATATTATATAACATTTCATTGTAATATGTATATTTGTTATTATGTGGTTATACTTTATGAATAAGTATATACATTAAAGTATTGAATCTATTATTTGTAAAAACCTCAGCAGTGTGTCTGACACGCTGGAAGTTCACCAACTCACCAGGGCATCGGTCTCTCCCTGCTTTCCCTACAGTGGACGGCCTTTCCCTGCGAACTCGTCATTGTTACCCTGAATGGGTTTTTAGAGTGTATCCTTATCTATATACACATGTGTATCTATCCTCTACTCTTAAATTCTAAATTATCTCTTTTCCATTTACCCCTCCATTCCTGTAAATAGCCTTCCTTTTACATGTAAGATGGCTATAAACTGTTGTTATAATAATTTGTGTGGATATAATATATATCTGAGAAGAAAGCTTATGACATTTAATATATAAAAATAAATGTAATTCTTCAGCTCAGTTCCCTACTGTAAAAACCTGCTTTAGAAGCTCAGCAGATCACAGGATCCTGGAGTGTTGGGAAGAGGAGTGCAGCCTGGCTTGTTAGAAGAAGAAATACTCCTTTGATCATTCATATTACAAGTCTTAGAGCTAATGTACTATGTTCCTCAGTGAATAAGGCCATCTTTTTTCCATGGAAGAAATAATTTGCATGTCACACATTTATACACCTGTGGTACCCACTTAAAATATCCCCATAGCTGGCTACTCACAGCTACCTCCCGCCACACACGCACACACAGTTATGTTTCATGTATAACTAAAGTTCTCACACTTGAAAAACTGGCCAATTTGTGCTTCTTGCCAATGTTACATTATCCTATTACCTTGTTCCTGCACCTGCTCTGTACAAACACAATTGTGATTCTGTCCTAATGGCCAATTATCGTTAGCAGATCAAGAGCTTTTGTTAAATGGCTCTCCACACTGTAGATACAATCCCAGCCCTGAAAGGATAACATCGGTGAGTATCTATTTCAGTCTGTTTTCCAGAATGAAAGGGCAGGAATCCGCCAATATAGATGATAGATAAGAACCAGCGCGTCCTATTTTTGTCCCTGTTCTCTATGCACTGCGGCCCTGCTCTGCTGTACAAACTGCAGTCCTACCATGTGCCCTCTGCCGGTAGTCTGGTAGCCTTTCTTGGTTGTATGTCATGATGCCCTATGCTTCTGTGCTAACATAGCGCTGTGGGTCCCCTGAAGGAAAGCTGCCTCACAGCTCTCTGCGTGTCAGTGGGACACTTGGCGAAGGAAAGGTGTGCTTTGCTGTTAAACATATTTTGGCTCAGATTTCTAGTTGATGAAATGCTAATTGTGTAACCTGGGAAATTTACTTAATCTTATTGAGCTTCAGTTTCCTGAAGCATAAAATGGAAAGAATAGTTCCATTGTATGGAGTTGGTGTGATGACTACATATAATAAATACATACACAGACACATGCACTTTTGCCATTGTTGTGTCAGTCTTGACAGACTAGGTTAATATTTAGTAAAATCAACTCCAAAATTTTAGGAGTTTAAAACAACACAAAGCTCCTCTCTATACTCCATGGCCCTTGTGAGTCAGCAGGTGGGCTGGACGCAATCCAGACTCCAAAGGGAAGCAGCAGCCACTTCTTCACCTTCAGCTCCTCGCTAGGCTCAGAGCTCCATTTACCCTCAAGGGGATCTGGATGTACAAACTGCAGTCCTACCATGGACTTGAGCATAGCAAATCAGAAATATGTGGAGAACAGTATTAATATTTGCAATATTTGTCTTTCAAAAACAAAGTCAGCCCTAGCTGGTTTGGCTCAGTGGATAGAGTGCCAGCCTGAGGACTAACGGGTCCCAAATTCAATTCCCGTCAAGGGCATGTTCCTGTTTGCAGGCTTGGTGGGGGCAAGTGTGGGAGGCAACAAATCAATGTGTCCCTCTCACATCAATGTTTCTCTCTCTGTGTCTCCCCCTCCCTTCCACTCTCTAATTCTCAGTGGAAAAATATTCTCAGGTGAGGATTAACCGGGAAAAAAAATCATATTGCAGTCAGTTCTCTGAATCTTAATTTTCTCATTAACAATGTATTGTAGAAATTCTTCTAAGCCAATGTGTTTACCTGTAACTATTTTTAGTGGCATCATGCAATAAATATACCATAATTTATGCAGTCATTTCTTTATTGGTGGACTTTACTTTGTTTTATTGCTATATAATCACACTTAACATCTTTTTGTTCCGATGCCTTTATTTCTATAAGATAAATATCCTGAAGTGTCTAAATCTACCCAAATTGACCTGTTTTTTTTTTTTAAAGAAAATATATGGCTATGTTTATGAGGCTATAAATCTCATTTTAAATGGAATTATATAATTTGGAGCAAAATGTAAAGAAACTATGTCAGCCCTAGCTGATTTGGCTCAGTGGATATAGCGTTGGCCAATGGACTGAAGGGTCCCAGGTCAGGGCACATGCCGGGGTTACAGTCTCCATCCCCAGTAAGGGGGTGTGCAGGAGACAGCCGATCAATGATTCCCTCTCATCATTGATGTTTCTTTCTCTCTCTCCCTTCCTGGTTGAAATCAATAAAAATATTTAAAAAAAAGAAACTACTTCAGAACAACACATTTCTCACTTAGAATCTCTAACCGTTCTAAGCCTCTATCTAATCTGTCCTCTGGTTTTCCCTGGGCATGAGCAAAAATGCCTAAGCTCCCTTGGATGTAGGCAGTGGGGGCCTTAGTGATGCCTGACATAACAAGACCTTGCAGAAATTTCCTACCAGACCAGATCTTCCTTCCACTGCAGCCACAAAATTACATTTCATTCTGACATCATGGCCTATTATGGACAAGATCCTCTCATTTGAACTAGACCACTTTACTGCTCTTCCTATCCATGCAAGAAGAGAAAGAAACATTCCAGCACAACACTGCAATCAAGAAGCTACAGGAGTTGACTCCTGACAGTGTTCCCTCAATCACCTCTTTCAAACCACCTGTTTGTCTAAATGCTTCCAATCTTCCCTTCTCGTTAGGTTGCCATCTCCTAAGTGTTTGCAGAACAATTTGCACAGAACAATCCCTTACTAAGCATAATTATCACAAGCATAGATGTAAAATTGCTTTCTACTTAAAGTTTTTTTGGGGGGAAGCAAACCCTTAGCAAACACACACACACACACACACACACACACACAAATTGCTGAGATCACTTAGATTCTCAACTATATTTTCAATAACTCAAAATCTAAAAATAGAGATATGAAATTGTTTCTTCAAACCCACTGCCTATGACCTCTCCCTGGCTCTCATACTCATACCCCAAATCTGCCAGGTTGGATTAAACGAAGACCAAAAAATGCTTTTGCAATAGGCTCCAAACATTTTAAAGAAAACACAGTAGTAGAAAGCCTTTCTTTTAGGAGACTAAAACTTGCCAATTGTGCAGCTGTTTTTTAATGTTTAGCTATATGAGTGATATTAAAAATATTTAATAACTAGACTTTCAAGAGTCAGAAAGGATGCTGGAGCACAAGGACTGCACATGGGCTCCACTTACACATCACTGAATTGCCTCAAGAATCCTCACTGGCCTCCCACAGCAAGCTCTGCTCATGTCTCCTTGGTCAGAATGTAAATGCAATACACTAAACAGTGAAAAATGCCTGAAGCTGTATCCCCCTCTTAATGACAGTCTATTTTCCATTCCATTCCATACTTCCATTCCAGCATCTGTAAAAACAAAAAGAATAATGAAAAGACCCCAGCATACACACATGTAGCAGCAGTGTGGCCCAATTCTGTGTTTGTGAACCATTTGAAAGTAACTTAAAACCCTGTACTTTATAGATGAGCTTACAGTTCTGGCTTTAATATATACATTTAGATCAAACGTAGAAAAAAATAGATGTTATTCTTATACTAGAAGTATAACATGTTTGTATTTAGGGTATACGTTAGTGTTTTAGGGCTGCTATAATAAATAACCACAAATATAGTGATTTAGAACCGACATTTATCCTCTCCCAGTCCTGGAAGAAAGAAGTCCAAATCTGAGGTGTCAGCAGGACCAAGATCCCTGCAGAGGCTCTTGGGGAGATGCCACCCCTTGCCTTCTGCCTGCTCCTGGTGAAGAGCATTTCTGCTTGTCTATGTCCCAGCCTACTTTCACTGCTCCACAGTGGTTAGGATTATAGGAAGTCAAAATCAAAGCTAAGGGTAGAAATTTGGAAACTCACATAGTGCTCTAACTCTTATGAAAAAGATAGAGTTGGCATTCCTGTGACTGCATCGCTCCAGTCTCTGCCTCCATCGTCACCCTCCCCTCTCCTCTCCTGTCTGTCTTCTCCTCTCTGGCTCTGTGTCTCTCCTATGTGTGTCTTTTGTCAGGACACTTGTCATTGGACCTAATCACAACTGCAAAGAACCTTTTCCCAAATAAAGTCATATGCATATGTTCCAGGAATTAGACATGGAGGAAGTGGGGAACCATTCAACCCTCTACAGGGAGGATAGAAACAGGCAAAGAGACAGAAGCGGGAAGGAAATTTAATGGATAGCTTGAGTTTAAATCAAAGAAAAAAATATTGAGGAAGAAAAGATATTTTCTAAATATTTTCTTACATCAAATATGTGTAGTAATATTTATCTAAGTACACCCCTTGAAGTGGTTCCACTGCTTTGCCTTATATTGACATTAGTATTTTATATTTCTACTCTGTCTTTTTCATAAGAGTTAAAGCACTATGTGAGAGTTTCCAAATTTCTACCCTTAACTTTGATTTTGATTTCCTGTAAGCCTAACCAGTGTGGAGCACTTAAAGTAGGGTGAGGCGTAGACAAGCAGAAAGCACAGCCAAATCTTAGTCCCAAGCTGCCTGCACACCCTTTCTCACATTCAGACTTGGGGGATTTCAAGATCTGCAGTGCCTTCCCATCATCATAATGGTAGTGGCCCTTGGAAAGCCCAATTTTAGTCTCTGTCTTGCTGGGTGTAACAGCCCTACCAGGCTAATGACCAGCCTTGACCATTCTCTACCCTGAACTCCTTCTAGTTTAAGAGCTTGCTTGTATCCTCCCCACTCAGCCACCACTATCAGCACCACCCCTCTGCTCTCACCTGCTTCAGATCAACTTCCCCAGTAGTGAACCTCTCCTCATCACCTCCACCCCTTCCACGTCATCACTGAGAACGCCCTTTACCCTGGGCCCCCATTCAGCTATTAAAGGCGCATTTCTCCATGGCTGTTCCCTGTTACAAATTTGCACCCGTTTTCAGCTGGGTGTGTTGGTTATTCTTCTATGTCCTTTCTTTGAGTGGATCCTCTCTTTTATTATATTTTAGGTTCTATAAAATCAGGGGTCCTAGTCGTTATTTACTTTAGAACCAAAATGTGCATTCCACTGGAAGTCATGTAATACTATGATTGCTCTGGCTGCCAGGGGTACTTCTCAGCCCTGATGTGCCTCTAAACCACCTGATGGTGTTGGTAAAATGCCAGTTCCAGAGTAGAGCTTGAAATGCTGCATTTCCCCCAGGCTCCCAGGAACCAGGATCTCCTGGTCTACAGGGTTACCCTTGGCGTAGCAAGGTCTTAGCACCCCAACAAGTTTCAAAGAGGGGTCATACAAGTTAAGTGTATCTTAAAGAAAAGATCTAGCCCACAATCTTTTGGGTTAGATATCAGTGTTTTTACATACTTAGCATGAATAAAAAGCCCCCCACAATTGTGGGTCATCTCCTTTAACATTTGAGCCTCAGCTGCTTCTTGTGTCAGAGTTCTTTATGCTACAATGCCATTTGGCCATTTAAGTCAGAGACCTCCAGAACCCTTAAATCTGGTTTAGTATCTGGCGAGTGAATAAAAGATTATTGCAGGCTCAGTTGTTTTAATAAAACCATACAGGGTTTATGCAGGCCCAGTATTCTGACCTGCAGGGCACAGAGTAAGGCATGTGATTTAAAAAAACTCATTTAAGAAAAGATGTAATGAAGAAGTAAGTTAAGAAGAAATACAGTTTGGGGAAGAGACCTGAGGATTAGAAAAAGTGAATAATACGTGTTTGCCTATGACACAGTGCAATAAATTCCCTCATAACAAATGGGACCTTTGCTAATAAGGCTATTAATTAGCCAGGGACCGACTGACATGAATCTGACATGAGCAGATACAGCAAGATTTACCTGTGGCTGGGTTGGCTATAATCCAGGCAAGAAAGGAGGGTTCCCCAAAGGCACTGAGGGGCACCGGGAGAGACTTGGTTGTGATCTAATTAAAGAGAGCACAAGTCCAACACTTGAATCTTACTTCAGTCCCTGCCATGTCCTTCTAGAGCAGGCTATGGTGGCTGGACACCTGATGTTCCTAACTACAGTGTGGAAATGAAACTGAATGTGATGATTTGGGCAGAACGTTTTGCAGATGAGAAGTAGCATGAATGACAGAATGGTAGAAGTGGAATGATCAAAAGCATATTGTAACACAGAATTTAATATCCCCAGTGGATTGTTGATCCTTTTACCTGTGAGCTGAGCAATACAGGTAGAATTTGGAGGAAAGACTAGCAGTGGCCTGCCTTTTGTGGAAGGGTCAGTCACAGGGTATTATGAAATTGACTTTGGGGAAGTTTCTGGAAACAATTGGTAGGGATAGTGCATCCTTTAACTGGCACTATTTCAGTAGGCCGGAGGAGGGTGGGGGTTGTAGATCCCAGGGAGTGGGTGTGTTGGGAAGACAGAGGCTCAGAGTCAGACACACTTGGCTGCAAACAACTGTTTCCCCACTTACATTTTGCATCAAGATCACTGGGGAAATACCAGATATCAAGCTATAGTGCAAAGCCACTGCTCTCAAAACTGCCTGGTACTGGCACAAGAACAGACATATAGACCAATGGAACAGAAGAGAGAACCCAGAAATCTACCCAAGCCATTATGTTCAATTAATATTTGACAAAGGAGGCAAGAGCATATAATGGAGTCAAGACAGTCTCTTCAATAAATGGTGTTGGGAAAATTGGATAGATACATGCAAAAAAGTGAAACTAGATCACCAACTTATACCATACACAAAAATAAACTCGAAATGGATAATGGACTTAAACGTAAGACGGGAAACCATAAAAATCTTAGAAGAATCCACAGGCAGCAAAATATCAGACATACGTTGCCAGGATTCTTGTCCCAGCCTTACAAAGTGTTCTGCAGTCTGGAGAAAGGGGCTGATGCATAGATTCAAGAAGGAGTCCAAAGACAAAAGATAATTTTGAAAGGCATTGGGGGTCAGAGGAGCTTCAGCTAAAGGAGCTGAAAGACTACCCCTTGTCTAAGGACCCCGTGCTATTTATTAACACAATTTGTCCTAAGGCAAGGTAGAGACATACACTTCAAAGGGTAAGGTTTCAAAAGGTAGAGTTTACAGAAGCATTGTCAATTTCAGGAATAGCCTATAGCTGTTCAGGTGTTTGGCCAACAGGAGGCAATAAAATGCCCTGAGCTGTCTGGCAGCAAGCAATCAGGTTTGGAGGAAATGCCTTTTCAGCTGTTCCAACAGGTAATTACATATGTGGCTCAGCCCTTGTTGAGCCCCCCAAGTCCCATCAACCTTTTGATGGAACTCTTGTAATTATGACATGCTAGAATTGGCTTCCAGCAATACGTTGTAGTAATATCTTTACCAATACAGCTCCTAGGACAATGGAAACTAAAGAGAAAATAAACAAATGGGACTACATTAAAATAAGAAGTTTCTGCACAGCAAAATAAACCAACAACAAAACAACAAGAAAGCCCACTGCATGGGAGAACATATTTGTCAATGTTATATATGATAAGGGTCTAATCCCCAAAATTTATAGGGAACTCATACATCTTAACAAAAGTAAGATAAACAATCCAATAAAAAAAAATGGGCAAAGGACCTAAATAGACACTTTCCAAAAGTGGACATACAAAAGGCCAAGAACACATGAAAACATGCTCAAAGTCACTAATCATCCTAGAGATGCAAATCAAAACGACAATGAGGTACCATCTCACACCTGTCAGAATGGCTATCATCAACAAATCAACAAATGACAAGTGCTGTGGAGGATGTGAACAAAAAGGAACTCTTGTGCACTGCTAGTGGGAATGCAGACTGGTGCAGCCACAGTGGAAAACAGTATAGAGTTTCCTCAAAAAATTAAAAATGGAACTCCCATTTGACCCAGTAATACCACTTTCTAGGAATATATCCCAAGAAATCAGAAACACCATTCAGAAAGGGTATATGTACCCCTATGTTCATAGCAGCACAATTTACAATAGCTAAGATTTGGAAACAGCCTAAGTGCCCATCAGCAGATGAGTGGATTAAAAACTGTGGTACATCTACACAATGGAATACTACTCTGCTGTAAAAAAGAAAGAACTCTTACCATTTGCAACAGCATGGATGGACCTGGAGAGCATTATGCTAAGCAAAATAAGCCAGTCAGAGAAAGATAAATTTCACATGATCTCACTCATTTGTAGAATATAATGAACAACATAAACTAATGAACAAAAATAGATCCAGAGACAAGAGAAGCATTGATTAGACCAGGGGTCCTCAAACTTTTTAAACAGGGGGCCAGTTCACTGTCCCTCAGACCATTGGAGGGCCGGACTATAGTTTAAAAAAAAAAAAAAACTATGAACAAATTCCTATGCACACTGCGGGCCCGGGAGGAGTCGGCTGCTAAGCAGGACAGGCAGCGGCACCCGGTGGGCTGGATAAATGTCCTCCGCGGGCCGCATGTGGCCCACGGGTCATAGTTTAAGGACCCCTGGATTAGACCGTCAAACCTCAGAGGGAAGACAGGGAAAGGTTGCGGGGAGAGGGGGAAGGATGAGAGGGAAAGAGATCAACTAAAGGACTAGAATGAATGCATATAGGCATAACCAATGGACATAGACTCTAGGGGTTAAGAGCATGTGCTGGGTGGTGAGAGTGCCAGGGAGAGGTCAATGGGGGGAAAAGGAGACATATGTAATACTTTAAACAATAAAGAATTAAAGAAAAAAAAATATCACTGGGAGCTTGTTAAGGCTATACATTCCTGGCCCCTAAGCTGACCTGCTAAACCAGAATCTAAGGGCTTGGGGCCCCCAAGTCCCTATTCTTAGAATAAGCATCCAAGGCAATTGTGATATAAGGCTTTTCTAAACTTAGTCTCTAAAAGGTGATGTGGGATTCACAATACCTGAGTCAGGTTTACCAGTATTGTATAGACACAGTGTGATTTCTTCTTAAAGTGCAGAACAAAGAAGCTCTATAACTTGTGGCTGTTGTTATGGAGCCATTGGTGCCTCTGCCTTGCTAAGGCTGCTCACTATGCTAAAACAGCTGGGGAATCTTCAGCCAGACTGGCTGGGATCCCAAAGTTGCAAGTTGTTTCTGAGTTTTTGATCAAGCCTCTTCTGATCCTTTTTACTCAGAGTTTTAATGACACCGGTGTAAGGCCCCCTTCAAGTTGGGGAATTTCTGTTGAGGGTGAAAACATCAATTACTGTGGGATGGACCCACCAGAGAACGGTCATTTGTTCTGGCCCAAGAGAGGCGCTTGTACTCCAGGGCTCCCAGCGCAGCTGCCTTCTCTTGTGTGGTGCCTCCTGCTTTCCTTTGGTTCCCTGAGGCTGGGGGAAAAGGGAGAGGGGGAGGCTGGCATCTGCCCCAGAGCTGCAGAGAGAGTGAAGGTAGCTGCTAAACCAGCAGGCTCCAATTGCTGGGGCTGAGATTTACTGAGGGGTGGGGTTGCCAGGGGAGGATGTCCTCGCGAGGCGCAGGTAGGACCTAGTAGTACCTTCCTGGAACCTTCCTCCAGCCTTGGGGTATGCATTGGCTCGGGCAGCGAGGTCAGCGAGGTCAAGACCCTTTCCGCGCCTTCCCCTGACCCGACCCGCGGTGGTCGCTGTAGACACGCGGGTGCAGCGCGGGGCGGGGGCATGCTGGCCTGGCAGCAGGGTGCGAGTGGCAGCGCGCGGTGGCCGGAGCAGCGCCGGGCCCGGGGCATCCGGGGGCCGGATGGCGGAGCCCACGCGCGTTGCGGAGCCCGGGAGGTTTGCGCTCCGCTCGCCGCGCTGCAGGGAGGGCGAGGTGCCAGGCGCGAGCGCCCAGAGGCCCCCCAAAAAAGCTTTTTATTTGCTGAGGATGAAGCCCCTGAAGGAACCCGCCCCCAACAACAACAACGTGTCCTTTGTGATCCATTGTCAACTAGGCAAGGAGATCAAACACATTTGCAGCAACTGCAGTCGGGGGGAAGACACGCGGGACGGTGAGTGCCTGGGCCCGTCGGGGCGGCGGCGAGCGCGGGAGGCGGGGAGGTGGCTCCGCTGGTTCTGGGCGCCACCAGCTCTGCTGCCTGGAGAACTGCGGGGACTTCAGCCCGTTACCCAGGCGTGACACCCGCCCGCCGGGCACTTTGCAGAGTGATGACAGGAGCCAAACCCGGACTGCATCCCCCAAAGGAGGCGTTTGAAATGCGGGTTTGAAAAGGGGTAAATCTGGGATTTTCTCTTGGGAAGGTGGGGTTTTGGGTTATTTGTTAAGGGCAACGTTATTAGCTTTGAAAAGGCTAGTGCACCTGCTTTCTTAGCTTTCTGGGCTTCTTAGCTGCTCTCACATCTTTGCGTTAAGGTAGGATAGCCTTTGCTACAGATGGGCTCTGTTACAGATGTGCCTTCACTTTGGAGAGGTGGTTTGGCCTTGGCTACAGCACCCAGCGCCCTGGAGACTTGTGGAGTTGTTGAATGGTGTCTGTTTGGAGCAAAACATGGCCGTGATTTTTGGAGTGCCGCTGGCCCCTCTTGGAATGATGCCTAATGTTCAAAATGTGGGAGTGGGGGAGGGGCGTGCAGCGGCTTCTTCCGAGCGGGCGAGTGCGAGCCAAAGAGCTCCCCCAAATACTGTCTGAAGCGGGGCGGTGGAAGGGTGCCGGGCTGCCAGCGACTGAGGCAGAAGGAGCCAAGAAAGAGGGACAGCTCAGCGCCCAGCAGGCAGAAGCCTCTGCAGCTGTGGGCGCGCCTATGTGGCAGTGCATTTCTCAGGAGCCCCCAGGCGGTTCCGAAGCAGCTCACGGAGGAGCAGCTCACGGAGGGCCACGTAAGGTCTCGGAAAAGTTTTAGGCAGCAGATTTTTCAGGGAAAGAATGGGCTACTGGCCAGCCTGAAGCTCAGTGTCTCGCTTGACACTCGCACCTGCTTGGGCAGACAGAATTTCCTGTTAACCAGCGGGTCCTCTTGGTCCCTTTGGAAGAACAAATACTACTTAGGATCCCTCGTGTTCATTGTTGGCCTCTGAAGTGCAGAGTAATGAAGCGACCGTGGCTTGGCTAATAATCTTTTCAAAATTAGCATCCTGCTAGTGTAATTATACTTTTCTTTGATTAAACTGCCAGAGAGGCTGAGCAGCATGGCACTAGGCATCCAAGAGGAAAACTGGGGCCCTGCTGGAGGAAAGCAGGCGTGCACAAAACACACTAGTGCTGCTCCTGTTAGGTTTAGGGGAGGATATTTTGAGAAGCACACACTTACTGTGTTTGGTCCTTTGGTTACGATATAATGTAATGACACCTATGGAATATAAATGGGTGAACGAGATGATCCAAAGCCAGACTTTTACCATATACTGTAATGTAAAAGAGCATGAGATACAGGCTGGAATATTTATTAAATGAATCCCTCTGCTTTCTGAATTGCTTCTCAAATAGGCTGCTTTCACAACCTTGGGATTTTATTTAAGTTAGAGTTTCTAAATGTTGCTACCATAAAAAAGGGTCTATATCTATACTCAAGGATGTGTGCTGACATGTGGTGAACATGTTGGTATACACTGCTGATGGAGATAGGCATGTTCTAGCCTACAGCACACGTTCCTGCTTGCGTCCTCTCTACAGTCTCAGACACTCCAAAACATACCTATGGATGTTCACATATCATCTGATATGACTCAACTATTTAATTTCAAAGGATTCTTAGGTGGGAGACCTCACGTTGTAGTACCTAATGTTTTGCCTAATTCCACACTGGGAACCCTGCCTTCCTAATGGGTGGTATGCTCATTTAGTCACTGAAATAGAATGAGGTCAGAAGTTTAACCCTTCTGCTTTTACTGCCAGAGCCCAAAGCAGCACTGCCCCCTGTAAAAGGAAAGGGAGTTCAAATAAATGTCATTTTCTGCAAGGAAAAATTGACCTTGTATGATTTTTTTTTTTGTCATGAGTGGATGTTCTGTTAGATAAGTTCTCTAGAAGCTATTTTCTTTTCTTTTTTTAGATACGTTTATTCCAAGCTCCTATTAGCAACAGTTGTTTATGCAACATCATAAAAACTCATTTATTATGTTTACTGGTATGTAACAACAATAAGTAACAGTTAGTTGCTTTTCATTTTTATTTCATTTATTGCATAGATCAATCATATGAGTGAGGCAATCTTTTAATTTCCGTTTTACAGAGAAGCAAACTGAGGCTCAGAAAGACTTCATTCATAAGTTATATGTGTAGTAAATGAGAAGTCAGGCTGTACATTCATGTTTGTCTGGCTTCTACACCATACTCTTTTACAGTATACAACAAATTGTGACCATTTCTCTTTAAGTTATAAAAATGTTTTAAAATCTTTTCTTTGGGTCTCATCTCCAACACCCCACTTCCTTCCCCATATTTTATTGCTTCTTCAAAAATAAACCAAACATACACTGTAGAAACTATTTTCAATCTGAGTCATCTGTTCTGTATGTCAGGAGAGCCCACTATTGTAAAGGGAATGTGTGGTAAAGAGTATAGTAATGCAAACAGGTTTGGTGGGGCCCCATAGAAGAGTACTATGTGTTTCTTGTGGTGGGCAGACCTACATTGTGTCCAACACCATCAATATGTTTGGCTCCTCATTTAGCACCAAAGGAGCCATTGAGTGGCAAGCAGTGAAAATTCTGGTCTAGCAGCAAAGACCTCACTTGAAATTTTACATAGCTAAAATTTTGCAGTTTCTCTTATTCTTAATTTCTTTGTACATAAAAATGGCAATTATTTTGAACATACTTAAAATATAGTTTACTAACTTTCAGTTTAAAGACAATCTAGAATTTAAAGTATTTGGCTGATATGGAATAAACATTAAAAAAAAAAATATTCCTGGATGGTTGAGTGGATATAAAAGGTGAAATTACATTTTTGCAATTGCTGTTCTACTTAGAAGTATTTTTTAAAAGTTCCTGATATTCACTAAATAATATTAAAGATGCTTTGCTGACCTTATTTTAAGTATTTTTTAAGCTGTAGGATATAGTTTACAATTAATGGCCCAAAATAGTTTGCATTTACTTTAGCTTTACAAATTTGTTTTAATATTGAAGCCACTTTCAGATGAGAAAGCAAGCTTACATAGCACTTCAACGCTAAAGGCTACAGAGCAAGCACAGGGTAGAACAAAGATTGACACACTTGTTTGCCTGTTTTTCAAAGTGAGGTGCTTTCCACCATGCTATCTAGTTGTGTTTTTTTTTTTAAATGACACCTACACTGAATGTAGAAAATCAGGTACTGTGATGTGTATGTGTTCTATACATGTGTAGGTTTGATAAGCCAGGTTTATTAGATACAGAGGTAGAATGAATTGCAGAATTTCCTAGTACATTTAATTATTTTTATCTGCTTTACCTAAAAATAAAGAGCTAGCATTGGTAGGAGTAGAGGGAGAGAAATTTTTAACTCTAAGTATATTAGAAGTTATGTACATTGTAAAGCCAAAAGTAACTAAATCATCAACTAAACATGCTGGAAGTCAATAGAGAATATGATTTAATTTACAAATAGTTAAAAATCAAATTTAGGGAGAAATCTGTTCTAGAAAGCCAGGTATCCTATATAATAAAAAGCTAGTATGCAAATCAACCAAACTGTGGAACGACCAGTTGCTATGACACACACTGACCACCAGGGGCCCAGCCATCAGTTGGACATCCCCTGAGGGCTCCCAGACTGCGAGAGGGCACAGGCCGGGCTGAGGGACCCCCCCCCCCCCGAGTGCACAAATTTTGTGCACCGGTCCTCTAGTTTCTGTATATAATTTCATAGACATTTTCTGTTCTCATTTGAAATCCTTTTGAGTTTATTAATAGTGAGAAATAGTCATAGGAATTATAA
This sequence comes from Plecotus auritus, assembly GCF_963455305.1. Classification (NCBI taxonomy): domain Eukaryota; kingdom Metazoa; phylum Chordata; class Mammalia; order Chiroptera; family Vespertilionidae; genus Plecotus; species Plecotus auritus. Next base: position 86,558,288 of record NC_137771.1, on the reverse strand, counting down.
CATCATTAATAATTACATTTTAAGATGTAATTTCAAAATAAGTAAAACATTTTAACAGTTTTAAAACAGTTTTTAGAAATATTTTGCAGCCTCTGTCTTATAGCAGTATACTTAAAAAGTAGAAATTAAATCATAAATAAATTCAGAAATAAGACATTTTTACTACAGCTACTACTCAGTGCTTTTTTAAAATTACATTTTTATTGATTTCAAAGAGGAGGTGAGAGGGAGAGAGAGATACAAACATCAATGATGAGAGTAATTGATTGTCTGCCTCCTGCACACCCCCTACTGAGGATTGAGCCTGCAACCCAGACATATGTCCTGACCAGGAATATCATAGTAGAACTGTGACCTTCTGGTTCATAGGTCAATGCTCAAATGCTCAACCACTGAGCCACGCAGGCTAGGCCTCAGTGCTGTTTTACATGTAATTTATCAATATTTCAGGGTTGTCTTTATTTCACTAAATATGATTTCTGGCTTTAAATATTTGTATACAAATGTATTAATTTATTGACCCACTAGATGCATTTCAAAATTTTGTTTTAGGGATAGAAATATTTAACAAGTTTTCTAATGTATTCCAATATGAATTTTTATAATGACAATTTATCATAATACTTCTCTGTTACTCTGACTGTAGGATTCCTCAACAAGACAGCCTTTTAGAAGAGAATGCCTTATGAGTTTTTGTGGGTGAGACCCCTCATTTTGCAGATGAAACAATTGAGGTGCATAATGATTAGGTGAGCAATTCAAATTCCAACCACCATGGGTGTCAGAGCTGTTCACAGAACCTGTCCCTCATGGGGGCTCAGAGCTAGATCCTGGAACCTCGCTGCCTATCTCTTATATAAAAGGCCTTTGGCCGTCACGCCATAACGCCATCACAACCAAACGAGCAGTGGCTCTTGCAACGGGTGAGGTGGAGTGCTAGCTACTATCAGTGGAGAGCTATGAGCGGTGAAGGGCGGTGCAGCAAGCTAGGAGTGAAGATGGGCGGGGTGGCCAGCTGAGGCAAGCGGAAGCGAGCTACTTGTGCACGATTTCGTGCATGCTCAGCCTCTAGTTTTCAAATAATGGTTCATCCACTTGCTAGCTGGGTGACTTTAGGATACCACAGCATTATTTACTGCATGGAGTTGTGAGGATTAAATGAGGTAATTGGTACAAAGCACTTAGCCTGGCAAAAGAAAGTGTTGGAGAAATATTAGCTGTGATTACTATCATTTGTATTGTTGCCACCAAGTCCAATTTTGTGTCAAGTGTTTTCCTCCTGCTATTATTCTGCACTGCTTGGCCTCTTCGGTAATTAAACTTCCTTGGATTGGGGCCAGATGAAAGCACCTAATTCTACTCTGCATTTAACAGGTAAACATTTATTTCTAATAAGGCAAGTGAAGTACAAGTGAGACTGGGGAAGGGCCTCTTCAACATTGCACATGTCAAACTATTTTTTTGAAGTTTTAACAATCATGACTAGGATGTTCTAGGTAAAAGTACTCATACATATCTATATTTACAGTGACCAAGCATTTTTTGTCAGTTGAGTAAAAATGAGAAAAAAAAAATAGGCAAGGTAAGATCCTTGCGAGGAAGAGGGAAGATTAATAGCTGAAGGAAGTAGTTACTGGAGAAGTAGTTTTGTCTGCATGGGTCCAAGGGACATGACTCAGAATCAGAGTGACGGGTGTGGAGGACTTGGCCTGAGGCAAAGGACAGAGGCAGGGAACTGCTTTCTTAAGATCAGGAAAGCCTGGGCAAAGCTCTAACTTGGGCAGAGTATGGAGGTTGTGTGGAACCCTGAAAAGAAAGTCCCTTGCTCAGACAGTAGGGAAGAAAAGTGAAGAAGGGGTGTAAAGAAGGCATGTGCAGGGCAGGGAGAGCCTAATGAAGCTGTGCTCTCACAGTTTTATTAAAGCATTGTGTGCTCAAACAGCTAGCTGTTGATTCTCTTACATTAGTTTGTAAAATTGGCAGCTAATGTATGCAGAGCCCTCTCAGCTTAAGGGAAAATAGCAAGAGGTACAACAACCAGTCATTGCCTTTGAAGAGTTTGGCATTTAGTGAGAGTAGCAGGAAAGTGAACTGCTAAATTATTGGAGGAAGCCATCATGGTATGAGTAAGGCAGGAGGGCTTCCCAGAGGAGGTGATATTTGGACTGGAACCTAATAGAGGAGTTTTCTCAGATAACAAGGGAAGGGCATTTCAGTAAGGAAAAAACTGTACATGGACCATTTAAAAGAGCATGTGTTGGGAGAAAGTAGGTAAGTTCAGCAGGTGGAATGTGGGGAGAAATGACATGAGTTAGTCTGGAAACATATGTTGGGGTAATTTATCATTTTCCCCAGCAATATATTTGTGAAGCATTTTTTATGTGCCATGTTAAACATTGGGAATATAAATATCATGAAAACAGTGTGGTCTTTGCTCTCAAAGACCTTATACTGTAGTACAGGGAGGTAGACAGGTAGACAAATATATGCACAGAATTTTTAAGTGTTTATGTTTGAGAAAGAAAAGTGTTATTTTAGAGACAGAAAGTAGAGAGAGTGGTTGGCCCCACCTTGGGCAAGAGAGAGGTCCGAAAAATCCTGACACAATTTATGAAAGAGTTCAGATTTCATCCAGTGAGCACCGAAGGTGGCACAGGGGTTTTTAAGCAGAGGTGGAGTGATCACATTACCTTAAAGAAACCAACAACTATTATTATGGAAAAGTTTACACACATACAAAGAAGACAGAATACAGTAATGAACCCCATAGATGCATCACCCACGTTCTCCCCACTCCTGTGTTAGGATGAAGTACATTTGAGTGGGATTTTATGATGGTGTTGCTGGCAGTGCTAGGCAGGGACCAGACAAGAGAAAGAGCCTGGAAGCCAAGAGCACTTATAGCTCAAGAAAGCCTGTTTCAAGACCTTGAGCAGTAAGTGTCAGAAAAAAAGCAGGATTCCTTTCTTCTGTTACAGACCCATAAAGAGGCCCAGTGACACTTTCAAGGACCAGCAATTCAAAGCCAGTTTGCCTTATTAATTTTGAACTCATATGTAATTTTACTAGTAATTTCCCCTTCCATTCTTATATCTTTCTGACACTTTATAGACATCTGTAAATATTCACTTACTTTAGGAAAAAAATGTTGAAAATATTTATAAAATCTGTAGCTTAAAATATATCTGTATGTCTAAAGGAGATTTTAGAAGATTAATTGAAAATATATATACATAAAATGTTATTGGGAGAGGGATCAATACTTGCATAGCCCCAAACATTCATTTCTGTAGTTTGCTAATTAATATGAACAGTAAGAACTTTTTTTAACTTCAGGAGGCATTTAGAGTTTAAAGATGTGTCTGAAAGGAGAGGGCATGGTGAGCCAGTTAGGAATCACCTTCAAAGGCTTCAAGGTCAATGCCAAGTAGACAGCTGTGATGAAAGCATTGAGATGAAGGGGAGCCAGATGAAGGCCAGAAAGCAAGGGGTAGGAGAAGGGATGTGCTTCCCTTCAGCCCAAAGGTTGATAAGGGAGAAAAGGAAAGACCAAAGAGGCCAAAGTTGCAAAGCTCGGGGTAAGAGAACTAGGAGCTAAACAAGAATCCAGTTGTTGGGTTGGGAAAGAAGAAATAAATAGTAGAGATTTGCTGCCTGGGGAACATTCAGCCCGGACATTAGCAGTAAACCACATGAAAGGAATAATGTGCTGGTTGTTCTTACAGTTGTACTATTTCTATGCCCAAGGCCAGAAGAAGGGTAGAACATGGTCTTTCATTTACTCACATAACAAGCATTGATGCCTATAGTGAATTTCATGTGCAAACAGAGAGATAAAGGATGGTTTCCTGCCCTTAGAGAAAATTGCAGTCTAGTGAGGACTTTGCTATACAATATTCTCCCCTTATCCATGGTTTCCATTACCCAGTCAACCACAGTCTGAAAATATTAAATGGAAAATTCCAGAAACAAACAATTAATACGTTTTAAATTGTGTGCCATCCTGAGTAGCATGATGAAACCTTGTGTCCTCCTGCCCTATCCCACCCAAGATGCAAATCATCCCTTTGTCTATTGTCTTTGTACTGTATATGCTATCTGCCTATTTGCTGTCTCCTTCATCAGATCGGTTATCAGAGGGAGGGAGGGAAGGTGAGAGGAAGGGAAAGAGAGAGAAGCCACATTCACATAACTTTTATTACAGTATATTGTTATAATTATTCTATTTTATATTAGCTATTATTCTTAGTTTCTTACTGTGCCTAATTTATAAATTAAACTTTATCATAGGTTATGTATGTATAGGAAAAAACAGTATATAGCGTTTAGTGCAATCTGCTGTTTCAGGCATCCACTGGGGATCTTGGACCATATTTCCTGTGTATAGCAGAGGTAGGCTCAGGATGCTGTGGACACACAGGTCGGGACTCCATCCCCTTGAGGTAGAAGGCCAGGAGGTCATGTCGGAGGAGATGGCAATTGAGCTAAATTGTGATGGGAGAATAGGATTGTGCTGGCAAAGATGCCTGAGGTAGTCACTTGAGCAAGATGAAGAGGGTGTGCAGAGAAAGGTTCGGAGGCCAGAGGAGGGCAGGGTCTTTCTTGTCTCTCCTCTTCACTGTTGTGTTTTCGGTTCCTGTAACAGTGCATAGTTGTTAGACATTTAAAAATGTGTTCAACGTATGAATATACATGTTAACTTATTAATTATTAATCTATTTAGTTAATATGTATCCATTTATTAAAGTGACTAAAGGACAGTGATTTGATACGACTGGATAGAGCATATAAGATGGGGAATGATGAAAGGGAGCCTGGGGAATAGGTAGAGGTCAACCATGAAAGGCTTTCGATACCATGCTGAGGAGTTGGGTCTTGCTCTATGATGGGATACAAGATTCTCTGGAGGATTTCTTTAAGTAGCTTTAAAATTATTTTCTATTTATTGTTTTTGTTTTTAATTTAAGTTTTGTTGAGGCATAAATGACAAAAAAAATTTTAAGATATTTAAAGTGTACATCATGGTGATTTGGTCTATGTATATACATTGTGAAGGGATTACCCCCATCTAGTTGATTAATGCATCCCTCACCTCTCATGTTTATTTGTATGTATGTATGTATGTATGTATGTATGTATATGTATTGGTGAGGACATTTAAGTTCCATTCTCTTAGCAGATTTCAATTATATAACAGTGTTATCAACAGTAGTCACCATGTTTACATTAGACCTTATTCATCTGATAGCTGGACGTTTGTTTGCTCCCTTTTTACCAAACTCTCCCTATTTTCCCTGCCCCCCACTCCCTGTCCCCCAGTCCCTGGAAACCACTTTTCTACTTCCTGTTTCTGTTTGACCTTTTTTTTTTTTTTTTTTTTTTTAACATTCTACCTATGAGTGATAACTTGCAGTATTTGTTCTCCTTTGTCTGGCTAATTTCACCTAGTATAATACCCTCTAGGTCCATCCATGTTGTAGCCAATGGCAGGATTTCCTTCCTTCCTGTGGCTGAATGATATTCCATTGTGTGTACATGCACCACATCTTCTTTATCCATTCATCCAGGTGTGGACACTTAGATTGTGTCTGTGTCTTGGCTATTGTGAATAATGCTGCAGTGAACAAAGGAGTGCAGATATCTCTTCAATATCCTGTTTTCTTTTCCTTTGGACATATACCAAGAAGGGTGAGGGTTGTTGTATAAATGAAAGTTCTATTTTTAATTTTCTGAAGAATCTCTATGTCATTTTCCATAGTGGCTGCACCAATTTACATTCCCACCAACAGTGCACAAGGGTTCCCTTTTCCCCACATCCTGACAACACTTGTTATTTCTTGTCTTTTCTTGTCTTCTTGATATATAGTCAATCTAATAGGTGTGAGATGATATCTCATTGTGGCCTTGATTTGCATTTGCTTGATTATTAGTAATGTTGAGCACCTTTTCATGTTGGCCATTTGAATGTCCTATTTGTAAAAGTATCTATTTAGTTCCTCTGTCCATTTTTTAATGATTGTTTGTTTTTTACTATTGAGTTGTGTGAGTTCTTTATATATTTTAGATATTAACCCCTTATCATATATATGATTTGCAAACATTTTCTTCCATTTTGAATGTTGCCTTTTCATTTTCTTGATGAATTTCTTTGGGGTGCAGAAGCTTTTTAGTTTATGTAGTCCCACTTGTTTATTTTTGTTGCCAAATAAATAAAAAAAACACATTGCTAAGACTAATGTCAAGGAGCTTAACTCCTATGTTTTCTTATAGGAGTTTTAGGACTTGACATTCAATTCTGTTGATTTTTGTGTGTTGTAAGTAGGAATCTAGTTTCATTCTTTTGTATGTGGCTATCCAGTTTTCCTAGCATCATTTATTGAAGTGAATATCCTTTCCCCATTGTATATTCTTAGCTCCTTTGTTGTAAATTAATTGACCATATATGGGCTGTCTATTCTGTTTCATTGGTCTGTGTGTCTGTGTTTATGCCAGTGTCATATTGTCTTGATTATTGTAACTTTGTAGTATAGTTTGAAATGAGGAATTGTGGTGCTCTTCTTTCTCAAGATTGCATTGATTATTTAGGGTCTTTTGTGGTTACATACAAATTTCAGGTGTTTTTTTTTCTTTCTATTTTTGTGAAAAATGTCACTGGAGTTTAGTTGTTTTGTTGAGATATTATTCACATGCCATACAATTCATCCATTTAAATTGTACAATTCAGTGACCTTTAGTCTATTCAGAGTTGTGCATCATCACCATAATCAGTATTAGAATATTTTCATTATTCCAAAAAGAAGCCCTGTTCCCCTTAGCATGTTCCCTCCAGTTCTCCGATATCTGCTATCCTTAGGTAATCACTTCCTGATTTTATAGACTTATTTATTCTAGATATTTCTTATACGTAGTATCATGCAACATACGGTCCTCTGCCTGTCTTCTTTCACTTAGCATAAGGTCTTCAAGGTTCACCCATGCTGTAGCATAAATCAGTACTTCATTTCTTTTTATTGCTGAATCATTGTATGGATATGACACATTTTGGTTACTCATTAATCAGCTGATGGACATTTGGGTTGCTTCCACTTTTGGGCTATTATGAATAATACTACAAGCCCGGTGCACAAAATTCGTGCATGGGGGTGTGTGTCCCTCAGCTCAGCCTGCACCCTCTCCAATCTGGGACCCCTCGAGGGATGTCCGACTGCCCGTTTAGGCCCGATCCTAACTGGAGGATTGGGCCTAAATGGGCAGTCGGACATCCCTCTCACAATCCAGGACTGCTGACTCCCAACTGCTCACCTGCCTGCCTTCCTGATTGCCCCTAACCACTTCTGCCTGCCAGCCTGATCACCCCCTAACCACTCCCCTGCCAGCCTGATTGATGCCTAACTGCTCCCCAGCCAGCCTGTTTGCCCCTAACTGCCCTCCCCTGCAGGCCTGGTCCCCCCACAACTGCTCTCCCCTGCAGGCCTGGGTCCGCCCCAACTGCCCTTCCCTGCAGGCCCGGTCGCCCCCAACTTTTCTCCTCTGCTGGCCTGGTCATCCCTAACTGCCCTCCCCTGCAGGCTTGATCACCCCCAACTACCCTCCCTTGCAGGCCTGGTCCTTCCTAACTGTCCTCCCCTGCTGGCCTGATTGCCCACAACTGCCCTCCCTTGCAGACCTGGTCCTTCCCTACTCCCCTCCCCTGCTGGCCATGTTGTGGCAGCCATCTTGTGGCAGCCATCTTGTGTCCACATGGGGGCAGCCATCTTGTTTGTTGGAGTGATGGTCAATTTGCATATTACTCTTTTATTAGATAGGATTTCTGTAGCATTTATGTACAAGTTTTGGTGTGGTTATTTGTTTTCATTTTTCTGGGATGTATATCTAGTAGTAGAAATGCTGGATCATATGGTAATATGTTTAACCATTTGAACTGCCAGATCTTTTCAAACTGGTTGCACCACTACATATTCCCACAAGCAATGAGTATATGGAAGTCCCATTTAGCTATATCCTCTCCAATACTTGTTATTATCTATGTTTTCTATCATAACCACCCTGGAGGATTTTTTAAAAAAATCTTTATTGTTGAAAGTACTATATATGTCCCCTGCTCATGCTTTATCTCTGAACTGTCCTCTTGTTCCTCCTCTCCAGCCACAGTTGGCTGCCTTTGAGATGTGAACCTCCAAGAAAGACTAGTTATTTTGTGAACGACTAGTAATTAAATGTGAAAATGATTCTTTTATGAAAATGTAGGCAAAAACCACTACCCCAAGCAAACTGTCAATTTATTCAAGTGGAAGATGAAATGACTGGCAAAGAGTGTATTTGGTTAGAACGAGGAAGCCTTAGGGACCACCGATTCCCTCTACTCACCCTTGTGTCACCTCTACCCTGAATTTCTCCCACCTGTAAAATGAGTTTACTAGTACTTCTCTTCCCTGAAGATCTTACTGAGGTGCCTAAACCCATCTAGTTCAGGGAGTGGTAAGCTGCAGACCAAGAGCCTTCTGTTGCTTTTTGCAGGTTGAGCATTTTTTTCAATTCCCAATGGTTGACTAAAATCAAAAGAAGAGTACAATTTCATAACAGAAGACACTTGTATGAATTCACATGTCAATGTCCATATCCAAGGTCTGGTGGAGCACAGCCACACAGTCATTCCCGTACTGTCTGTGGTGACTTTGCACAGCCACTGCAGAGCTGAGAGTGACAACAGAGGCCCTCAAAGCCTGAAATATTTATGTGAAAACTTATAAAATCTTCTCTGGTCTTTATAAAAAAAAGTTTTCTGAGCCTGCACTATCACTGAGTTCCTATCATGAGATGTTACCCCCTAACTGCCTTAGCACCACATCTGAGCTTAGACTTGAAAGGGACTCAATCGCGTGTCTGTTATTCACCTGAATTGCAGTTTCAGTCTTTTTAAGAGGCTGCTTGATGTCCTAGTACTCAGAGGGACAGATTTTAAAAGAAAATCAGCTTAAAAGAAACAACTGCTTTGAACCAGGTTTGTGGAGCATCTTTGCTGCCCCACTCCCACCCTGACCTTCCAGTGTGCTTCCAGCTGGCGCATCTGACAGAAGGGCTGGATTTCTAATCCCCACCTAAGACCTCACCATCTTGGCTGTTACTGTGAACTTTAGAGCAATCACTCTGCTATTTTGGCACATGGAGATTTGTCTCCACAGTAATTATTTTGCAACCCACAAAAGTAATTATAAAATCCAATAATTATCTTCTAAACAAGCCGTAACCCCAGTGGTGGCTCTTGGTGGGGGAGTTCCTGGCCCCCTCTCCCCAGTTCTTCTGTTATTTCAAGTCCAAGAGCAACCTCCTCCAAACAGTAGCACTGCTCCAAGTTCACGAGCGGAAAGAGAGAGAAGCAAGCAAGAAAGGGGGAAAGCAAAGCCAGGTGTAATTCTTCTGGTGACAGGAAATAACATTTAAAAAGGACTAGAAGCCTGCCATGAGTGCATTACTGGTTGGTTGGAATTCCTGGGAGCTGCCCTGTAGAGAGGCCTCCAGTTCCTGAAGGTGTTCTCAGTCAGAGTTGGCACCAGCGTTTCCTGGCACAGAGGGAAGAATGAAATCTGCCACATAGCCAGTCACCATCCGTCTCTGACAGGGAGGCATGTACTAGAATTAGGTTCTTTCATAAGAGACTAAGAGTCTGTTTATGGGTGAGTGTTTGGCTGACATATGCGACAGATATTGTAGATAACTTTTATTTCTATGTTTGGAAACTGTCACTTGTCTGATAAGCCAGACTACTCCACATGATGAAAGAATGTATAGAGAAACAGATCTTGGTGACAGGGACCATGGCAGATCTGCTCCGTTTTCAAGAATTGCCCTCTCCCATTTTCGGTAACTCCCTCATGTGTGAGTGAGTCAGCCTGCCAGCCCACTCAAAAAACCAAACAGGCCCCAGACAGAAGCTCATCATCCCCCAAATGAACATACAGTGAAGGCTTCCCTTGCCCAACACCCTAATGTTTTCCCGTCCAGAATGAATTTGTGCTGCAGTTTCCTACTGCCCATGACATGAATTATTCATGCACTATTAAGCAGCCTGTGGTCAGAACACTACTATCCAAAGTAAAACTATATACAAACGAGAGGTTTTAATATTTGCAGCTGAGTCCTTTGCAGTGGAAATAGAGATGGTTAGCTACTGGACCCCTCCCATCCTTGTCCCAGGTCTTTGAGGTTGAATCATGAATGAAAATGTAGATTTCTTGGGGTAAGACAGTAGAAATAGCTTGGATTACCTGCTGAGGGTAACAATCATTAGGCTTCAGGCTTAGGTTAAATTTTCAAGAAGAGGGGAACATATACAAAAGGGAGCATCTACATTCAAGAAATAAAAGACAAACATATAACCAAAGGAAGAGTTATTCTTTGGAAGAAGAAAACAATTATCTTAGAACAGTGGTTGGCAAACCGCGGCTCATGAGCCACATGCTACCGACACCCCCACTTCTTCTAAAGCCACTTCTTCAAAATAGACTCGCCCAGGCCGAAAACCGACTTCTGCGCATGGGCCACTAAGTTTCAATCGCACTGTACGTGCGGCCCGCATGTGGTATTTTGTGGAAGAGCCACACTCAAGGGGCCAAAGAGCCGCATGTGGCTCGCGAGCCGTGGTTTGCTGACCACTGTCTTAGAAGATCCCCAAGTACCAACCAGATGAAAGGGGGAGTGCTCTGATTCAGGCCAGGGTGGTGGCCTGTCCTTGCATAGTGCCATAGGGTCCCAGAGCTTTTCAGAACCACAGTTTAAAAATTGTTCTCTGCTCTACTCCATTTAGATGACTTATAATACATTGTAGAGTGATTATTGTATTTCTAAAACATAAAGATCAGCTCATAACAGGGGATATTATACCCCACATTTTAATTCTTTGAAGATGATGAAACCTCTAATAGAACAGCTTGAGACAATAATGTATAGCCAAATACATTATTAGTTATTCATGTGAGTGTTTGTGTGTAGTACACCGAGAATAGAGTTAGTTTTGGGAAATATATATATTGACTAAATAATTGTATTATACCATGCATAAATGAGTAGGAATATAAGATTTTTAGATTCAAATTATTTCAATAGGAATGTTGAAGTTAGTGTCGACATTAATAATCACGTATTAAATAAAGGCAACTGCTTACAATGGAATTGGATCAGGTGTATAGTCCCTTTTGCTCCCTTCTTAGCATTGCTGATGGTTCTGAAGTTCACCATGGGATCTATACGCAAGTGTTGAGGACCAAACAGGAATGACATTCAGCCTTTAAACCATAAGTATGACATATGGGTCAGTGTGTATTACTAGCTCAAAGTACATAATTCGCCATGAATGAAACGGCACAAATTTACTTTGAAAATATCATAGCCTACAGTAAGATTTAACTAGGAAGATTTCTACCATGATTTTAAAAAGTAAACAGGCCTTATTTTTATTGCAAATCCTGAGAGTACAATTCCTGGCAGTGTTTACCAGACAGAAGGAATTAGCCTCCAGGGGCGGGATAGGAAAACAGAGCACCCTCTGGGACTTAGGCACAGACTGGCCTCAGACAGTCGTTCAGGCCTGGCCTCTGTTTTCCTTCTTGCGAAAGGGGGTGAAGGATAGGAGGAGGACAGTGCTGCTTTTTCCAGAGGGTCTGGAGACTGTCCAGGAGGCATGTGGAACATTTTCAAACATCGAACACACAGGGTGGTGTCCTGCTTTTCTATCCATGGTGCTGGCCTGCACATTCAAAGGGAGGAAGGAGGTGAGTGAGAGTCTCCTCTCTGCGTGCTCTGCTCTCTGTCTGTGGAGATGATTGGTGGGAGAATGGCGGTATGCCTTTAGGATGGGGGAAATGATAGTCATTTTATCTCAAGGTGAAAAAGTAGAGGGATCCCCTGCGTTAGGTGAACAGATGGCAGAATCATTGCCGCTACACTGCTTCTGCCTGTGCATGTCCTCACCCCCACACTCAGCCAAGCCTTTCAGACTGTTCAGGTCACAGAGCTATGGCGAGCCCTATAGAGCAATCTGCTGAAGACTATTCTAGAGGCCAGAGTACTTGCTGATGGCCATTCCTCCTGCCCAGCAGAGGAAGGCTGCACACTCATAAGCAAGGATGGATGGGCTGAGGTCCTCTAGGAACACCAGATCCTCTTCAGAATTCACAGTACTCTGCTAGGCAACTATATTCATAGATGTCACGGAGTTATAAAAATTAACAAACCTGTCTGTGACTTAGGGATGGAAGATGTTAGAGTGGGTTAGGGACTAGTCAGGAAGTAGATGGGAACATTGAGGTACTTTGCACCATAACCTTTGGTCTTAATTGGCTCCCTTGCTTTTCTTCCTAATGGATATTCAAGTTATATTCATAAGTCATTTGGTTCCTCCTCACTCAAAAATTTAAATTAGCCCAATTGCTTGTGGAAAAATACTAGTAATACTTTCTGGCCTGGGGTCTAAATATGTTGAGGTCTGTACTGTTATAACCAATGCAAGGATATAAGGTGGCAGAGACAATTTCTTCATGCCATCTGGAAATTTGGTCTGCCCGAATTCCAGCAGAGACCAGCAGGTGCTGTCTTTCTGCCAGAGACTTCCGAAGTCGAGGGCGGCTGTGTCAGCTTCTCTCTGTTCCATGTCCCAAAGCAGCTCTGATTACAGTGTGAATAACTTTAGAGTTCAAGTTCTAAAGTTCAATGTTCAGATTTTTGTCAACTTTAATGAGCTGTTTCCAAAATGGGTTCCACATAGCACTTGCTCCATTGGGTGGAAATTGATGGTATGGGAAAGGTTTCAAGATCAAACTTATTTGGAAAACTGAGCTAAACAAAGTTAAGTAGACTGTTTCAGTCTCTGACCCCCTTGGTCTGCCCATGTGCACTGTGAAACTTCAAAAACAGAGTGTATGTACTTCTTTACCCAAATTTATTTTATGGCACATACTGGTTTGGGCGGTGGGGAAGTACAGCTCATCACAAGTGACAGACACACTAGAGCAGTGGTCGGCAAACTCATTAGTCAACAGAGCCAAATATCAACAGTACAACGACTGACATTTCTTTTGAGAGCCACATTTTTTAAACTTAAACTTCTTCTAACGCCACTTCTTCAAAATAGACTCGCCCAGGCCATGGTATTTTGTGAAAGAGCCACACTCAAGGGGCCAAAGAGCTGCATGTGGCTCACGAGCCGCAGTTTGCCGACCACTGCTCTAGAGGAAAATAAATGGGCTGTTTCAGGGTCCTCCAATAGCACTCATGGATTTTTCCTTCCCACCAGAAGCTGTTAGCACTAAACTTTACATAGTAACTGAGAAGAAATATTTCACTTTTGCTGAACATTCAGTGATTTTTTTATTAAAAAGTCATAACTACAAATTAAACTGTTATATTGATTGCACCGGTGGTTCAGCCAATTCAGGAATCAGGGACTTCCTCCTTTTTCTGGTCAGGCTGAGCAATAGAACGGATGGCAGAGCTGGGCTTCCAGAGGCCTTGTGATCCCAGTGTGGGGCATGTTAGGTCAGGCTTCTCGACTGCAGGACTGTTTCATTTTGGACTGATTATCCTTTGTTTGCAGGGAGTGGTGTTCTATGCATTTTGGGATATTTCACAGCATCTGTGGCCTCTGCCCACTAATAGCATCATCTGTCTTAAAATGTACCTGGGATTTGTTTCAGTCAGAGGTGGTAAGGGGCAGAATAGAGACAGTGCCTTTGAAAGAAGAGTTTATCACTTACTGTTTCCTAGAGGAGGAGGCACACCATGCCACATAGGGCCAGCCACAGGGGGAAGTACCAGGGTCATTCAGGAGGCAGAAGGAAAGAGGGGAGAGCATTTGCAGGGGAGGAATGGGAGAGTCAGGGTAGGCAAGTTTGAGCAAGCTTAGGATTGAACAGTTGAAATGATTTAGGCATAGGGCTACAGAGGTGGTCTTTAGTTGTCAGGTACCTGGCCCTGGGGTGATTTAGGACAGAGGACATATTAGCTTAGTATGTGAGAGTTAGACAAAGGAGGTGGGCGTTTGGGGGTATAGGCTTTGGATTGGTTGCTTTGCCTATGAAAGGCAGCAGGCAAATTGTTCACTGTCTCTGGGAATTAGCTAGCCCTGGAAGGGGCAGCCTCTCAGGGCCTCAGGGTGTCAGAGCATCATAAAACACAGAAAATATAAAACACATGGCTAATATACCCACCTCCCAGTTGTGACAACCAAAAATATATCCAGACATTGCCAACGACCTGGGGAGTGTGTGTGTGCGCGCACACAAAATGACCCCAGGGTAAAAATCACTGATTACGGGCCAAGGTGGGTAGTGCCAACTATGAGTGAGTTCACCAGAGCAGGAGCTCAGTGTGGACTAAAGCCCCAGGAGAAGGCTTTGTGTGAGGATGCTGAGTTTGATTGGCAGCAGGAAGAAGGGAAAACATCCTAAGTGGAAGGATTCACATGAACAGGAACAAAAGTGGGGAGGAGGAGTAAAGTGTACTGTTTCTCAGACAATAACAGTAACAATTCTTATTCACTTACTCTATGCCAGGCTCTGACAGGGATGGGAATTATGTACTTAATCTTCCCAAGAGTCCCATGAGATAGGTCCTATTTATCTCAGCTTGGTAGAAAAGGAAACTGAGCCTCAGAGGGATTAAGCCACATGCTGGGCCTCACTGGTAGTATATGTTGCTGTTTTGATTTGAAATCAGGTCTCTTTTAATATGATTGTATTAATATGATTAGAAATAATGTCAGGTAAGAGTAAAAGATGTTAACCTACAGACAGACTTAAACGGCTGTGCTACTCAGAATGATGACACAGTCTTCATCAGGTGAGTAATATGGTAAAAATAGTATCTTGGTTTCTCTTGCAGCATCAGCTGTGCACCAGGCACAGGGTATTGGTTGGAGGTGAGCTGGGCTGCTGTGGAGCTGAGCAAGGTCAAGTAATCTGGGTGTGATGGTCAGTACTTGGCCAAGGATGGTGCCAGTAGGTTTGGCAGAGAGGTTTCCAGACAACAGGGATACAAGAAATGAAGAAGAAAAGGTTACTCTATTATGTCTGAGACAGAAACCTAGAAGAATGGTGAGCCCCTCCCACCCATCCCCAATGGGAAGGGCATCAGTTATTTATATTTGGATGGCAGGCCAGCTGGGATCTCAGGAGCATGGTGAATTGGGGCTCTCTTAATGATTTGAGTGTAGTTCATTTCCATGCCTCATTTTTAATTTTCATCATAGTATATACTCATACTAAACTTACTAAGAGCCAAGCATTGCTCTTTGATTTACATATATAAACTTGCTTATTACTCACAAGGACCTTTAAATATGATCTCCACATTGCAAATGAAGAAACCAAGGCTCTGAAAGTTGCTCCAAATCTGGCTGCAGGGTCCCACTCCAAAACGCATGTGGGTTAATGCTCAGCTCCCAGGCAGCCAGGGCAACCTTATCTCCTCTCGCTGCTCAGTACACGTACGGACTCCTTGGTTTTCCCATCTGTGAACTGAAGAGGCTGCGCTTGTAAATCCTCTTAACTCTACCATTCTATGTCTGAACAGTTACTTATTGAACAAATCAGACATAATTCTGTTATTTAACTCAAGATAATGGGGACCTTTTTCTTAAACTGAGAAATGGATTTTCACATGTCTTTTTTTTTTTTTTCTTTGAGGCCTTGGTTGACTTGGGAGACTCTTTCCCTGGAATCCTAGGCCACTGAGCCTAGTCCCTCGGTAGCCATGTGTGTACCTCAGTTTCCCCTGCTCATCTGTGAACTCCTTGAGGGCAATATTGTGTTTTACTCATTTTTTTAATTCCTGGCACATGATTTATGCCCAGAAGAAGATCAGTAAATGTTTTTGCATTTAGTTTTTGCTTTTTAATGATTTCAGACTGTGAGGAAATCAGTTTTAATAAGTTTCACTTGTATAACATTACTGTTATTCAGATAAACTCTTTGCTAAAGAAAAGGATAGTATTGGCCATAAAGATGGCTATGAAAATAAAAGCAGGGGGTCATCCTTAAAGAAGGTGAAGCTACCACCTATCTGGAGCAGTATGTAAAGGACCTCCAATGCCTAACAATATGGAGCTCAAGGTGGAGCAGACATTACTTACGATGGAAGAGTTCAGGCAGATGTTGGCAAACTCCTGCTGTAAAGGGTCAGATCGTAAACATTTTAGGTTTTTACCACATGGCCTCTGTTGTAACTGCTTGATTCTGCTTTTGTAGCACAAAGGCAACATAGGCAACACATCAGTGAAAGAGCATGGCTGTCTTCCAGTAGCATTTTATTTACAAGGGAGGAAGCAAGTCAGATTTGAACGAAGGGTCATGGTTTGCCAACCCATGGTGTTGGCAAAACGCATGTGGGTTAATGCTCATGGTGCCAGGGGTCCTCAAACTTTTTAAACAGGGGGCCAGTTCACTGTCCCTCAGACCATTGGAGGGCCGGACTATAGTTTAAAAAAAAAACTATGAACAAATTCCTATGCACACTGTGGGCCCGGAAAGAGTCGACTGCTAAGCAGGACAGGCAGTGGCACCCGGCGGGCCAGATAAATGTCCTCGGCGGGCCGCATGTGGCCCATGGGCCGTATTTTGAGGACTCCTGGTAGACCCTCAAGAGTGGCAGAACAGAGCACAGATCCCAGGTGTGCCTCTTGCTTTCATCAAGGAAGTCTCAGTTTCTGCATCTGTAACGTGGTGAATAACAACTTCTACACCAAGGGCTGATGGTAGGATTAAATGAAACAATATATCAAAGCGTTTGGCAATGAACCTGCATATAATAAGCACTCAGTAAGTGGTGCTTTTATTATAAATAGTATTGATCATCTCCTGGATTTTTTTCTTTTTATTGTACTAGATTAATTCACATTGAATTCAGACTTGTGAGTGCTGTGCTCAAATGTTTTATTTTCAGTCCCCTTTTTCTTTCTCCAGACTTCCTGAGTTTGAAGAATAATAAGGAAAATGATGCCATAATACCTTATTATTATCCTACCAACTAGGATTGTTATAACTACAAAATTCATGTGTAGTAATTCATACAGTGCCTGGAACATAACACTCAATATATTGTAGCTAGTAGAAGGAGGAAGAAAAGAAGTTGAAAATGTAAGATTTTCAAATGAAGACTATAAATAAATTCACTAATTACTTAGAAATCTTGTGGAATTTCAATTAGATAGGAATTCCGATGGGGAGATTTTAGCCCTCAGTGTACATAAACAACTTTAGTTTGTAACACTTGGAACCAATTAATTGCTTGGTTTTGTTAATCAATGATTTCCTAAAATGGAATCTATTGCTCATAAACCAGGAACTTTAAAATTAGTCAAGCTATTTGCTTTTTGAAATGAGCTGTTTATATTATAACCGCAACAAGATAAGTCACACATGGGAAACAGCTGTCTGTTGATAGGGACTAGTGTTCTGAGCATATTGGAAACATTCATGAATGGTCACACGTGAGCTGAGCCAATCATTGTTCAGAACTACATAGAAGAGGTGAAAGAATTTATCCAATTAGGCCTGGCTTTGTTCAAGTCTTTTGTTCTAAGCCGAGGTATATAGAGCAGGTTTTCTCAACCTTGGCATGATTCCTATTTTGGGCCAGATAATTCTTCATTTTGGAAGGTTGTCTTGTGAATTGTAGGATTTAGCAGTATTGTGGTCTCTACCTACTAGATGTCGGTAACAACCCCCAATTGTGACAACCAAAAATATCTATAGGTGTTGCTAAATGTCTCTCCTCAGTTGAGAACCACTGGTATAGATTAAACAGTGCTTGGAGACATCATGTTCCAATAGATCCAAGCAATTACTTATTCCTATGGAAACATACATGCCAGAGCTCTCAAAATGTTCTTAATTTCAGCTCTCAAAATGTTCTTAATGTTCTTAATCTGACCCATTTACTCAACATGTATGCCTCGACTTGGAAGCCCACATAAGCCGATTTTCTTAAATTTGAAAATATGGTGACCATCCCTATGCAGTTTGTCTTTTTAGGCCGTAAAGTTTGAATGCATTTATTGTACCACCATTCATTTTTAGTCTTTATGCGTTTTCCTTAGGCAGATGATTATTGTATTTCATGGTGGTTGATGACATTAAATGTAATTATATCCTAACAGTGATAGAAGTCTGCCATTAGTTTAATTGAAACAAGTATCTTTTAAGACTTTAATAAATGAAATCAGTATAAATTTTTGGTTTTGTTTTTTCCATATTGGTGCTAAGGTAAAGGTTTTTGGGTGGCTTCCTCATGTAACATGACCAATGATTGATTTAATTATGTGTCACATTTTATGTGGCTGGAAAATGATGTTCATTTGGAATGCATAAGAGTATTGTTTACCTGTATACCAGGTACATTCTGGCACATTGGCTATACTACCTAAAGCAAGTTTATTTATCTTTAGGGTACATTTCATTTGTAAAATAAGGCTGATATTACTCATATTTTTAAAATAAGCATCAAAATTAACAATTTTCTTTTAAACTCACATTTGCCCAAGGAATATTATGGTAGCAAGCAAAATGAAATCAAAGTTTGTACTTCTTTTTTTAAGTATATTTTTAGTGATTTCAGAGAGGGATGGAGAGTGAGAGATAGATAGAAACATCAATGATGAGAGAGAATCATTGATCAGCTGCCTCCCTCATGCCCCCTACTGGGAATTGAGCCTGCAACCTGGGCATGTGCCCTGAACCAGAATCTAACCTGGGACCCTTCAGTCCACAGTCTGACACTCTATCCACTGAGCCATACTGGCTAGGGCAAAGTTTGTACTTCTTAATAAATCTTACACCAAGTGCTACATGGAAATGTGGCTGTCTAGCCTGTAATAAGATGATAAATTATAGGGGATATTGAGAAAAGCGTCAGTATTTAAATTGTGTCGTGAAAATATTTATTGGTGGAAAATGTATATCATTTTCCATATCACTATTTTGAGTCTATGGAATTTACTAGTCTAATGAAATATCAAATTTTCAGCATTGGGTAGAGGAATTCAAGAATATAATATTTTACCTAATGCTGTAGAACAATCACCCATGGAGATATTTTTCTGGTATTATATATATAGCTTGGGTATAATTTTGCCAAATTATTCCTGGACTATTCTATATTTACCATTTATTAAAGAGGTACATTTTACACTGGACATCAGTACCTTGAAAAGTAATTGTGGCTCATAGTATTGAATATTTTTTAAAATGTTGGCTTTCCCAAGACAATTTTTAAAGCTCAACCTATTTATTTTTTCCTAAATCTGTGTAAAAGTATTGCTCTCCCTACAATTTTATAGCATTTAAATACAGAAGAGGAACTATATAAACAAATGAGAAAGTATCTGCATTCATTTTGAGCTCTCAGTCCTTGTGAGATCATGGCATGGTAGAATAAATACTACGGTTGCTGTGTTTACAACAGTATTTTCTAGATACTTCTTACTAGTATGTACAGAATATCCTTGTGCCTTGATGTAATATTTAATTACTCTATCATGAATTTTTATATTGTTTGGGAATTGGATGATAATATGAGTAGATATGTTTGTTGTTGTTTTATGTTGCCATTTGGACTTTCATTTTTCTTTAACGTGCTACGGTGTTAATCTTAACTTGCAACTACGTTTTTAAGGAAAAAAATCAGTAGAGAAGAGCAACTGATTAACAACCAAATTACCTAAAGTTTCTGCACAATAGTGTAACTATAGCATTGGTGCCTGTTCTTGTCGCAGAAAGAGCCTGTGGCCTCCCACCCCATCAGATTCCAAAATAGGAATAATACAAAAACCATCTTTAAACTCTTGAACATTAGATTTTGAATGTCAGCAAAATCTTTACCAATTTTTTTAGCAGGGAAATAATTTGGATGAATGAAGTAAGGATAGTGTTCCCTCTGTCCAGGCTCAACTAAATTGTAGACATGTAACTATTTGAGGTTATTTTGTACTTTCAAAATTTAGTAACTGCATACACGTGACTTTTTCTATCTATTGTTATGATGGGACTATACAGAAAGTATTGATGCTAGAGTTTCATGGGCATGTTTTCTCCTACGGGCACATTGTTTTGAAGTGTATCATTAAATCATTGATTCTTTCTATACAAAAAACTAGACAAAAAAAATTAAGATCATCATATAATGCTGTTTGTTTCCAGCTGTTTATCCTACTTGGTTGGCCTCAGAGCCAGAAAGGACAAGGCTATTTGTGTATGGATTCAGTCTGTCAGAATTATTTTTAAATATATTTTTATTGATTTCAGAGAGGAAAAGAGAGGGATAAAGAGATAGAAAAATCAATGATGAGAGAGAATCATTGATCAACTGTCTTCTGCATGCTCCCTACTGGGGATTGAGCCCATACACTGGACATGTTCCCTGACCGGGAATCCAACAGTGACCTCATGGTTCATAGGTCGATGCTCAACCATTGAGCTACACTGGCCAGGCTGTCAGAATTTTGAAGCTTAAGTCATACAAACCTAACTACAAGCACAAAAGTTCCTCCAATTTCTGTAGTATGAATTGTTCTAGAAAATAACTTTCTTGGTGCTATAAAGATAGAGCTGATTTGCCTTCTTCCTGTCCCACAGAATGCCTAAACCAAGTGCTAGTTTATGGTTTTTAATAAAATCATCTATATCGTATACTAAATATAACAGAGCAAAAATGGCTGCAGGAAATATTTCTGCTAAAACTTCATCATGACCTATCCTCAAAGAATTCTGAGAATTTTCTCCATATCTTGCCTCAGCCTTTGGATGACTGTGCAAGTGTGTGTGCATGTGTGCATGTGTCCCATAGGAGTGTGTGTACTTCTGAAGAGCACAGGCTCAGCTCGGTCTGATTCACAACACCGCACAGAGAGCAAATGCTCAGAAATGTTTGTTGAATTGAACTCATAAAAGGTGGTTTGTTTGGAAAGCCAATTTTTATTAATGTACTTAATATAGACTTTTCTCCCTGTGACCACTTCCCCTCATGCTTTATCTTAGAAGCCCAGTTATTGCTCTGTTGGTTTGCTGAGAAGGAGCTCAAATGGACAGTTACTGTTTTCCCCTCAGTGGCTGAGTTCTTCAGATAATTTTAAAAATCCCATTGTTGGCTTGGGGGTTGGAGTTGTGAGTATCTATGTGGTATAGAGAGGCCTATTTGCAGATAAGTATTCCCTGAACCTGGCTAGACCTTCTGCATTGAGTCTTTCTCAAATCCATTCAATTGTGTAACTGCATCTAATTTTTAAATAAGCATCAAGAGAACAGTTATATTTGCATCTGAGCCAGTATGAATGGCAGAAGTTTACTTTTCTGGGTAGCCAACGCCAGGAAATAGATCAAGAAATTACCTTCAATGTTCCTTGAAGGATAGTTCAACAAATACCAAATGCTGTTAGAAAACCTGTGGAAATATTGACATCATGGTATTCAATTTCTTTCTGCTTAGTGGATCTACACCAGATCTTGAGCAATTTCCATTCAAATACATACCCCTAAAGCCTTTAAAGTATTCATGGAGTCTGCTTTGCACATTGTATGATAACATTCTGAATATATTTGAATTATTCTGCTTTACTGGTCAACTTAACCATAAGATTAAAGTCCAAATTATTTTATTTCCTCCAACACAAAAATTGTAGCTATGTTTTATTAGACCAGCTAGTGGGCTCTGTTGTTCTTATTAGTCTGTAAAACACTATACTTCCATTTTACATTAGAGTGCCATTTTCATGTAAATTAAATCTGTAGAATAAAGATGAATTTTGCATCCAAGTAAATTTGAACTTACTTTATTATATAACCTCCTCTCATGAAGAGCCTCCTCCTATGGCCCCCTCCACTATTTACATGGGAACTGATCTCCTTTCAAAATACAAATATTCCAGAAAAGTTACATGTGATTGATTTTTTTTAAAACCAGCAAACCATTTTAGTGCACTGTTCTAGTTTATGTTTTAGTAATTCCTACAAGTCCATTTTAAAATGCAAGTAATTTGCTGGAAAAAAAAAACACAAAAAAACATTACTAGTGGAATATCAAGGCAATTATTTATTATATTTGAAGTATAATTTTATGATGAATTTATAATAATAAATTTGCTGGTCTCTTAACTGTGGCTAGAAACTGTATTAGGCATTTAAGTACATTATCTTATGTAATACAACAACACTATGAAAAATATATTTTAAAGTGAAGAAACTTGCCGTAGGTCCTGAGGCTCATGTGTATCCACTCCAAGGCCATGCTTTTAAAGCTATATCTTTCATATCCCAGTGATAGCCTCTGGTAGGAGCAGTAACATTCAGTTATCAGCAATGCCTTTCCGCCCTCTACACTCAACCACAGCTACATTCAGTGCCATTTGTAGCTCTCTATTAGACTTAAACACAAATGCAATATTCACATTACAATAATGGCAATATACTTTTCATAATATAATCACAATAGCTAATATGATGGATACTGTACTACATGCTTTACAGATATTCAGTCTTCATAACAACTTAAAAAATAGGTTCTCTTATTTTGTCTATTGCCCATGGCTTGTGGGTGGCAGAAATGGAATTAAATCTAATCCTCACCCCAAACCAAAATTAGAAAATAAACTTATAGGGAAGTTTAAGATCATCTATGACTTTATGACCCAAATAGAATGACTATTTAGCTGAGTTTCTTCTTGCAGATCCTATGCATAGATAGATACATAGATAAGTAACTACTTTTTTAGAAAAATTGAATTATATTACATACTTGACAACTTATTTTCCATTGAACAAGAAATCATGACAGTCTTTTCCTGTCAATAATGAGAGATATCCATCATCATTTTTAATAGCCACATAGCCATGCATTTGATGGTTGTTCCTTAATTTAGTTCATCAATCCCTCATGTTTGGATGTTTGGGTTACTGTCTTTTTATGCTATTAAAATAAAAATGAAATTTAGGTTGTGATGTCAGCCTTCAATAATATCTCAAAATTGGCTCAAATCAGTAAATATCTTGTCGTTTATGAGATAAACTTTTGTGAAATGCCAGTGATCAAGTTGAAGCAAAGGCTTAGTTCAGCTGTATTTGAGATGACATTTATATCCAAGACAAATCTTTCAAGAAACATGAGAGCCCTTCATCTTTCCCTTGCATGTGAGAAAAAATTTCCCTGTGTCATTTCTTAAATATGGCTTGGAGGTAGACACTGTTTTCTATTCCATAGCCTACTTCCAGCCATGGCTCTACCTAGAAGTAAGTTGTTTGTCCTTACCATAGACATTCCAGGAGATGAGAAATATTATATACTAGAGGTCCAGTGCATGAAATTCGTGCATGGGTAGGGTCCCTACACCTGGCCAGTGATCCGGGCCGATCTGTGGGGTAATCGGGGCCCCCACTGGCACCTGCCTTGGCCAGCCTGGCGCCGCCTGCTCTCCAGCCCTGCCCCCTGCCGCCGCCAGTCACCTCCCTCTACAGGGCAGCTGATGGGGCCCCCACTGGCACCCACCTTGGCTTGCCTGGGGCCTAAAGGCTGGGGGCAGCTCCTACATTGAGTGTCTGCCCCCTGGTGGTCAGTGCATGTCATACAACTGGTCATTCCACCGGTCGTTCTGCTGTTTGGTCAATTTGCATATTAGGCTTTTATTATATAGGATATCCAAGCCAGAGTCTGTCCTCTTTTTCTATGAAATATTTATTTTTTCATTTATTAGAAAAATATTCAGTGATCATTTCCTCTGTGTCAGAGTAATCAATTTAATAGGGGCATGTCAGTTAGGATGCTTTTTTTGCATCAGTAAGAGAAGACCCTGTGCATCATGACCTTAAACAATAAGGTCATTTATATATTGTCTAACATAAATTTGTAAGAGGCAAGCTCCAAGCCTGATTCATTACCCCATGATTCTATGCTCCACCTTCCTTTGCTTCAGGACTCCATCCTCAGGTCAGTTTGAAGATGGCTACAACAGTTCAGGCCTCACAACCAGACACCATAGTGACCAGAGGTAGAAATGTCTCTTGTGTCTGTCTTTAAGAGCAAGGAAGCTCATCTTAGAAGCCCTGCCTTCTACAGGGATCCCTTACAGATCTCAACGGCCAGACCTGGGCACCAATCCCTTAAGCAATCACCAACCAGCGATCTCCCCACAAGTGTTGGGGTGGGCTCAGCCTCCAAGAAGTTCATGATCCTGTAGAGAAGGGATGAATATCTGAGCACTATCTGTTAAAGAGGAAACTGGCATTCAGAAGTGACACAATCATCCAGGCAGTGGGAACAGCATGTGTAAAGGCCTTGATGCAGAAATGATGTGTTTCTTGTGTTTAAAGAAAAGAAAGATGAGCAGTATTGGAGCCCATGAGTGGGGCAGATCCTGTCCCTCCAAATTGCTATGAAGACTCTGGGACCTTGTCCTAAAAGCAGGATGGCTCACTGGTGGGCTTAGCACAGAGCATTGACATGCTTTCATTGATGTTTAGATTCCCAGGCTGCCATGTGAAGGACTTGGAGGTCAGTAGCAAGAGTAAGAACACAGAAATGGTGATGCAGACAATTGGTCTAACCTGAGGAGAAAAGTGGAGAGAGTTGAGAAATATTTATGAGTTAGTGTTGACCAGTACTAGTAATGAACTGGATCTGGGGGAGGTGAGGGAAGAAGTGGTATGTCCGGGATGACCCATGGATTTCTCTCTGAGCACTTAGAAAACTGGCATTGTTATTCCTGAAGGATGATCAAAGTAAAGGTAGAAATAATTCACTTTAAAGAAAGTGAATTTGAGGTGCCTGTGAAATATTATTTGGAGATGAAGAGTGATAATAGTAGCAGTGGTTCTGACAACGTCCAGTCTTTTGTTTGTGTGAAACAATAAATCTTTACAATAACACAATGAGGTAGATGCTGTTAGTGTCCCCACTTTATAGATGTGGTAACTGAGACCCAGAGAAGTTAAGTAATTTGGCCAGAGTTACATTGCTAGTAGATGTTGTGTCAGTTGGAAAAGCTTTCTAGGCTAGAAGTATAAATTTATAAATATTCATCTTATTGATGCTAATTAAAGCCATGGGGGCAAATGAAATTGTCTAAGGTGAGCTGAGCTCTGGGAAATTCCATGATTTAAATTAGAACCCGAGAGACACAAAGTACTATAGAGGATGGAGGTAAGGGGGAAGAGAGGAAAAAAATTCTTCCTATAGGTTGGCTTTTTAAAAATAAACGTTATGCCTGGCTGGTGTGGCTCTGTGGTTGAGTGCCATCTCGTTGATGTTTCTGTCTCTCTGCCCCTCTCCCTTCCCCTCTCTCTCTCTAAAAATATCAATAAAAATAAATGTCAAAATAAAAAATTAAAGTATTTGGTTCCTTTACAAGCTAAGAAACAGGTTATGAAAGGTTCTAAAATTCTGCCACAGAGTGTGTGGAATACAGACATGATGTTCTACCTCTTATAAATTATAGTTTGCATAAACTTAGGCAAGTCACATCTTTGCATTAGGATTCGATTCTATTGCATAAAATAAATAAACTGAAAATAGTAATAACTTAAACAAGATAGGGGTTTATTTCTCTCAGAGAGAAAAGTGCAGAGGCAGCCAGTTCAAAGCTGCTGTGTATGATGGTTGCACAGAGTCCTTAAGGACCACGGTGCCACTTAGCTTACAGCTCCTCCAATTAGTATGAGGAGGCTCTTGTCCTCATAATGGCTGCCAAGTACCAGCCATCACATCTCTGCTTTAGAAAAGTAAATGAAAGGAAAAGTAGAGTAAAGAAATGGTTCATCCTTTCCTTTAAGACTTCCCAGAAATCTCTCACAAAACTTCAGCTTACAGCTCAATGGAAAAGCTTGATAATATGGCCACACCAGCCTTCCGAGGAGGCTGGGGAACAGTCTTTTAGCTGGGCATGAAACCAAGAAGCTGTCACTAAAAGGGATGGAAGAGTGGATATTGGCACACAATGATCCATCTCTGCCATTGTCAGTTTGCTCTTTTGTAAAATAGGGATTAGAAATATTTGCTTTACCTTGCTTGTTGGTTTGCTGTGGGGATCAAATGATATAATAACTTGGCAAGTGCTTGATAAATGATAAAACACTAGTCAGATAGTTGTTGTGGAAATGACCATTGACTCCTTTGGGGCACAGTATTTATACTTTGAATGAGAATATCTTGAACAAAGTTAAAAGTTTTCACTAATTTGTAGGTTCAAAAGCAGGAAATATGAATTTGGGAGAGAGAATATTTTTCTACAAATCTTGCATTTCAATGAGAAAGCCTTCATTTGCTCTCAGAACAATTTCAGAATAGCCAAGGTTAATATTTGATTTAGCTGTGCAGTAAAATATCCCGTCAGTATTGCCTAGTGTCTGTGGAACCCAGAAACTGTCCAATGAATGCTTTCTGGCAGTTAAAGCAGGACAATTACTGTGGGGACAGTAGCTCATGTCATTAACCCACCTGCTCCTCACCATTCTGACTTACTGGTAACATAATGAGGATTCCACATCAAGGTCCCTTGTGATAATTGCATTTAAGGAAATGGCTCTATCATTCGGAAAATAGTTGCAGTGATCATTAAGAAATTGAATGCAAAGCTAGCAGGGCACTTTAGATACTGTAGCTACTGATTGAGCCTGGAGATTCTCAGGCACAGTAAAAGCAAACGAAGTTCTTTTCCTGGTTAAAATAAATCTACTCTAAGGTAGTAAGAAATTATCTGAATATTAATATTCTTTTTCAGTTGTGAGTTTGAGTTCAGAAAGATATGCTTTTGCATTAAATAATGACTTTCAAGATAATTCTATCACACACGGCAAAGAATTCCTGTTATCTTTCATTAAATGTGCTTTATATGTCCACATCAATTTCAAATTCCTCTAAAAGTGGAATAGAGTTTGCTTTTGTGTGATACTTTTCATTTTAAGATTTTAAAGATTAGGAACTTCATCTTTTCTTTCCTCAAACCCCCTATTTCATCACTCAAGTTGGACAATAAATGTGTAACCAGTGTTTGCTGAGTTAGTGTACCATACCTCATGTGTTCATACGCCTTGGTACTTCCTGAAAGTGCCTGAAGGGACAGATATGAGGACAGAGCTATTCCTTATACAGGGGTGGGAAACATCCGCCCCATGGGCCATTTAAGGCCCACAAAATCATTTGGTCTGGCCCTGACAAGGCATCAGGGGCGAGTTAATTAAATGTCTGACCAAATATAGCAGGCTAATTTTTAAGTTGATAATTTTGCATGGCCCACGAATGATGTTATAAATATCCAAATGGCCTTTGGCAGATAAAATGTTCCCCACCCCTGCCTTATGACATCCCTTTTTTCCTTTCATTGACCTGATGCCTTATTGTTTAGTGCCTGGGAACTTCACAAAGGAAAAGGGGACTAGCACAATTAGAGATAATTTAGTTATGACAAGTTTTGTTATGTAACCTCAAAGAAAAACTGGAAAGATGCTTTATAAATTAAAATACCATATTGCAAGTAAATGGGGAAAAGTGATTGACGTATTGTAAGCCAA
The DNA here is from genome assembly GCF_963455305.1 of Plecotus auritus. Taxonomy (NCBI): domain Eukaryota; kingdom Metazoa; phylum Chordata; class Mammalia; order Chiroptera; family Vespertilionidae; genus Plecotus; species Plecotus auritus. Next base: position 86,530,749 of record NC_137771.1, on the reverse strand, counting down.
AATTCTAACAATTCAAATTCAGCAATTTAGGGCTTTTTCCTGGTTGGAAGTGGTGTTATTCAACTAGTTTCATTGATGTTCTGAAGCATGAGTATTATTTGAAATTCATTCTTTGTGCTTTTCTGATGCCCTCCAGCTAAGACACAGCAGCCCTCCAGCTCCACACACCTTCATATGAGATTCCAGTGGAACCTAGAGTGAATTCAGACAGAGTAGCGGGCAAAATCAATCAACACCCTAGACTGGAGTCAGGAGGTATTTAGTGAAAACACACTAAGTGCCAGTTATTAGTCTAAAGTTGTTTTTGTTTGTTTGTTTGTTTTTGGTAGTTTTTGTTGTTGTTGTTGTTAATCCTCACCCCTGAGGATATTTTTTTTTTCTATTGACATTCAGAGAAAGTGGAAGGGAGGGGGAGAGACACAGAGAGAAACATTGATGTGAGAGAGACACATCGATTGGTTGCCTCCTGCACATGCCCCTGCCAGAGCAGGGCTGGAGCCTGCAATGGAAGTACTTACCCTTGACTGGAATCGAACCTTCGACCCTTCAGTCCCAGGGCCGGCGCTCTAACCAGTGAGCAAACTGGCAAGGGCTAGGCTAAAGTATCCATGTGTTAATATAATAATTGTACAGAAAAGTAGATGTTGTTATCATCTCTATTTTGCTGTTAAGTGAATGCATTTCTGAGAGGTGAGTTAATATGCCTATAGTCACAGAGCTACTTGATGATTGGCACTTAAACCTCGGTGTTCAGAGTTCAAATAATAGGCTCTGAGGTCAATATAGTGAGTCATTAGGAAAAAAAATAGAAACTTAAAAACAAACTACTAATTCAATGTGAATTTAGAACTTCTTATGGGCAGAAATTAACCAATGACTCCCTGCTAAGACCTTTTTAGAAATTGAACATCTTTCATGCAAAATAATAAAATGTCCCCAAAGGAGTTATTGACAGGCCAGAAAGAATAGGACATTTACCTCTGAAAAAAAGACTAATGGAATTCAATTTCTGTGTCCTGAAATGAAGGAAATTAGGAATTCCTTGTGAAATTCTCAAAAAATATATAAGCAGAGTTCCTTATTTTGTGGGTAATGGTCAAGGCAGACCCATGTTAGAGCTGTTGGTGGGAATTATACACACAGGGAGAGAAAACAAGGACCAACATTCTTGCTAATTTTTTCCCCCAGGAGTACTATTTAGATTTCACACTATCGCTATACAAATGACAGTTGGCACTGAAAAACTGGTCTGTGAACTAATGGGAGGTAAATAAGAAAACTGTAATGTCATCAAAGAAATAAAATGATATATCTGAGCTTGAAGAGATTCTTCAATGGAATGCAAGGTTTCATAGGTTCGCTATTATCCTTTTGTTTAGTAGATAGCTGAGTAGCTATTATTATGAAATCTTTGAATGAGCTCAAGGGAGGGAAAATACTGAAGAGTGTATTAACCTTGACAGTATTATGGAGGGAAAGACAGCTTGAAAAGAGTTGAATCAAAAAACCTACCCTGCCTGGTCTTGAACATTCTCAAGCCACCCATGATGTAGGAGGACTGAGTAGTGACTGACCAATTTCTAGAGTCAGGAGCCCTGGGCCTCTTTAACTGCCTGTGTAAGTTGACACATTCTGGTCCAGTTGCTTGACCCCTCTTTGTCTCATTTCCTGCATCTGTAGAAAGGGACAAAAAAGACACTATCATGGCATTTCACAAATTGTGTTCCATGGAATATTGGTCTACTATGAGACCTCAAAGTTGCCCCTCAGGGAAACACCAACCAACCATATTTGTGATTAAATTAAGGTTAAACACATTGCAAGGTTAAACAAAGTTTACATGGCTTATAGCAGGCCTTCTCAGAGTCTTAAGAAGGCTAAATTTTGATGCAATTCTTTGAGAAAATAGTATGTTAATTATAATTATAGGGAAACAAAGGAAATTTGATGCATTGCCCAGCTAATAGGTATGCTATGAAGATCTAATGAGATAATGGATATAAGAGCACTTGGGAAGGATAAACATAAACATTAGGCATCTTTTTTTTCCCCTAAAATATGTTTTTATTGATTTTAGAGAGGAAGGGAGAGGGAGAGAGAGAGAAACATCAATAATGAGAGAGAATCATTGATCAGCTGCCTCCTACACACCCCACACTGGGAATTGAGCCCACAACCCGGACATGTGCCCTGACAGGGAATTGAATGTGATCTCCTGGTTCATAAGTTGATGCTCAAGCACTGAGCACACCGGCTGGGCCATTAGGCATCTTTAGAGAATTCCCTTTTTTTTTTTTTTCATTTCTTTATTGATTAAGGTGTTACATATGTGTCCTTATTCCCCATTACCCCCCCCACACACTCATGCCCTCACCCCTCTATTGTCTATATCCATTGGTTAGGCTTATATGCATGCATACAAGTCCTTTGGTTGATCTCTCCCCCTTACCCCCACCCTCCCCTACCTTCCCTCTGAGATTTGATGGTCTGATCCATGCTTCTCTGTCTCTGGATCTGTTTTTGTTCATCAGTTTATATTATTCATTATATTCCATGAAAGAGTGAGATCATGTGATATTTATCTTTACCCAGTGATCCCACTTCTATGAATATATCCTAAGAAACTAGAAACACCAATTAGAAAGGATATATGCACCCCTATGTTCATAGCAGCACAATTCACCATAGCTAAGATTTGGAAACAGCCTAAGTGCGCATCAGCAGATAAGTGGATTAAAAAACTGTGGTACATCTACACAATGGAATACTACGCTGCTGTAAAAAAAGAAGGAATTCTTACCATTTGCAACAGCATGGATGGAACTGGAGAGCATTATGCTAAGTGAAATAAACCAGTCAGAGAAAGAGAATTCCCAATGTTTTGAGGGTTTGGGGATAAAGCATGACACTTTTATATACTAAGGATCTTCTTTCTTAGCCAATTTCCCAAAGGCTATAGACTTAGCTGGGGAGAAGGGAGTAGGATTCTAAGTTTCTGTAGGAATGCTGTAGTATGCTTCCCAGAATTGATTCTCAGAACACTTGCATCAAAATGATCTGGGCTTCCTGTTCTACATTCACATTCCTGGTTCAGCAGGTCTAAGATGGAGACCAGCAATCAAAATTTTTAATAAATACTTTAGTTGATTCTTGTATACACTAAAATTTCAGATCCACCAGCCTGGTGGGTCTTGGCATAGTTCAAAACCTCCAAAACTTTAAAAATTCATGTACCTCCTTAAGGGTCATCCTCATGGTGAAGTGATGAGGAACTTCCTCCAGAATGATCCTTATTGAGCAGGTATGAGTCTGTCTGGGGCCAGAGGAGATGATTCATATATAGATAACTTTTCTTGAGCTCCTATTCTATAACCCCGCAGGGTGCTTTTAGTATATACTTGTTCATCCTTATAAGTCGTATTATCCCCATCTTATAGGAATAAAAGCTGACTTTCCTAAAGAGATCACCCAGTGAATTTGTTAGAACCCTTTTTGTTGTAAGTGAGAGAGAACCCAACCCACCCTGGCTTAAGTAAAAAAGAGAATTTATTGGTCTTATAACGAAAATCTCCAATGTTAGAATGGTTTCAGGCAGGGCTGGATCCAGGGGCCCAAGTGATGTAATGAAGTCTCAGTCTCAGGCAGACTTTCCCCTCAAGATGACAGAAAAATTACTGGCAGCTCCATACTATAGGATGATGGCTGGAAACTTGTGGTCCCCAGGGCTGGCTGCTTGTTTTGTAAGTAAAATTTTATTGAACACAGCCTTGGTCCACCTGTATACATTTGTCTGCGGCTGCTTTCATGTTGCAACAGCAGAGTTGAATATTTGCAACAGAGCTGGGTGGCCCATAAATCCCAAAGTAGATATGATTTGACTTTACAGAGAGAGTTTACTGACCCCTGAGGAGAAACAAGGTTTTGTTGAAGTTTGATTTGGAGCTCTGAGAAGCACTGTTTATGACTATAAGATTATCAGGCCCTAGGATCTGAGATTTTAAGATGAGAAAAGAACCTACATTACTTAAAGATTGTTGCTTTGGATTAATACATGACTCAGGAGTTCATTTACAAGTTAAATAAACAAGTTTCATTCCCAACACAAATATATCCTGTGGATTAAATGAACAATAGAATGTTTTATATGTTTTGTAGTCATTACATGCTTTGACAGTTGAAGGTTACATTCCTGGGAGATGAAACAGGAACTTTGTATTGAATATCTCAGAAAGAACTTTGCTGACAGCATCTGTTAGCTCAATAAATAAAACAACACAGACCTGGATAAATTTAAATGTAAATAAGACTTTTCCCTACCAGTCTGGTCTATTAGCAGTGCTATTTATTCCCTGATTCTTGTGGTCACGGAATATAAATAGCCTCTCAGTACAGTGCTTAGAAAATATGAAGTATTTGACATAATAGTATTGTTTCCTCCCAAAGCATATGAATTGCCATTGTGACCTAGAGATTCTCTTAATATTAACCAAATCTTAGTGAAGGTTTTTATATTTATGGCTCCTGCTTTGACCAGGCTTGGAGCTGGTCTAATCTACAACCCCAGTTGGGAGAGCATGTCTATCAATAGCCCCAACAAAACCCAGAACTGCATCTCATTGCCTGGCTAGGCTCAATCGCTCATTTCTGAGTGAATTTCTAGTGGTGCAGGGTGGAGAATGAAATATTCTGATTAGCCTGCACTGACTCATGTGCCCACCTCCGGAATCAGGAGTGAGAGTCTCCTTTCCTGGACAACCTGCCCTGGAAGTGGAAAAGGTTCTCCAAAGGAAAATTAGGAAGCCCATGCCACCTGCTGGGAAGCCAAAATGAACTCAGCCACCAACACTATTAAGCTATAGATTCTGAATTTGAACTCACATCGTCCTGGTTTCAAAATTAACGTTCTTCACACTATACACATATATAAAAATGGACAGTGTTTTCTAAGTGAAACAGATTTTACCTGATTTCAGGCCAAATTGGTACCTACTGAGTTCTTAATTGTAGCCTGTGGTGTAGGTGGGTAATAGAGAATGTACTTATGGTTCCACATCTCCTACTGACCGAGGGTAGGTATCCTCCAGGGTACCTACACACAGGTGTGCATATATTTTATTATATCTTAGGATACGGCAGATAACACCCCATTTTTCTTGCTAGAATAGGATTAATTTATATTGGCACCTGTTTGTAGTCTTTTCAAGAAGAAGCTAATTTCTTCCATCATCCCTAAAGCCCTCTTATTACTTTAGTCAGTCATATGGAGATTCGAAAAGCCAAGATTTCATTGAATGAGGAGGTGTTCTTGAAAACAGACAAGTCTTAATAGCATGTGTTTCTCTTCTGGGAATTATGCCTTCCTATTCATTAGTTCCTCCTCAATTTTCCCAAATGTAAGATGAGGATAATAATAACGCTTCCTCATAAGATTAATGTGGGTGTTACATACAGCAATACTTTAAGTGCTTTGGTTGGCACCAGGCACAGATTTAGTGACTGAAAAATGGTAGCTTTTATTAATACTTTTATTATTATTATTATTATTATTATTATTATTATTACCATCATTGTTGTCATCAATGCCTAAGAAAGCACTGTCCTGTTTAGAATCTCACTTCCTGTTATGAGGAAACTGGAAACCTGTTAACAGTATGCAGAGTTCTGTAACCATATTAGCCACGTAGCCTCTTTCTGTTATAAGGGCCTGCAATTTGAAAACCAGTAGAGCTGCTAAAATCAGTATCTCTCAAGGCATGGGGTTGCGGGGTATTCTCCTATTTCTCTTGGATTTCAATTACTGCTTCAAGAGATGATGAACAGAAAAATGATTTGGGTCATCTTTGGTCACGTGGATCCATAAATTCCCTTTCTCTCCTCCTTCCATCGCATGCTAGCATAGTCCTGTGCCCTTTATCCCAAGCCAACCTGTTCATAGTGCCAAAGGCAGTGGCAGGCCTGTGAAAGCATCCTTTGGGACCTGCTCCTGGCAGTGGGTAGAATCGCCTCCCACCAGGCAGCAAGCTCTGGAGCCAGAAAGAGAGGAGGAAGCTGGCCAAGTGTCTGAGCAAATGTGCTGAGAAGTATGAGCTTGGGTATATGAGCTTGGTTGTCTCCTCCCATTTCCTAACCCATAGGACTGTATTGTACAGTCACACCCACTGTTGCTTTTTTCACCATGAAGAATACCCTTCTTGTAGCAACAAGACTAATTAGCAACTCTCTCAATATGACATTTATATATCCCTCCAGAGGTACAGTGGACAAGACTCAAATATCATGATGGTGTATAATGGCTATGTTTGGAGTGTGATTTTGTGTGGCACAGAATTGGTATTTCTTCTGGTGGCTCCCAGGTAGAGAAGGCAGCCATCTCTGTGTCCAGAAAACTGAGGGATACCAGAGCTCTCCAAGCAAGTCAAGCAGGCTTTGGATTAAGATGGATAAACCCTTTGTCAATGCAGCTCTATTCTAATTAACACTGTGTTTGACTAGTATCAATGTTAATACCTTAGTTCTAATCTACAGATTAGACCCATCTTCGACCTGAGAGTAAGGAATGAGGAAGAGGAGGGAGGAACAGAGGGTGAAAGACTGGGGAAGGGTGGTGAAGGTCAAGTACAGGACAGAGTGAGAAGATGGTTGAGAGAAGCATCAGTGTTCATACTCAGCAGTATTAACACCAGTGAGTTTTCAGGCATTATGTCTGTGTTTGCACCAAACCCTTTTGTAGCCTTGTGGTGAGTGTGGCAGTATTGTTTTATCCCCCAGCTCAGTACAGGCTTATAGGTGGTGTGCAAACCAAGCAACCTGCTCTGAGCAAAATACCCTCCCTTTGCCCCTGTGCCTACGCCCTCTAATGCCCAGTTCTCCCTTCATATGCCCTCTCACCTTCTTCATCCCACTCCTCAACTCATGGGACAAGGCAGGGGGTCCTGATTTTTTTTTTTTATTGAGCTTTATTTTTTTATTTTTTTAATAAATCTTTATTGTTCAGATTATTACAGGTGTTCCTCTTTTTTTTCCCCCATAGCTCCCCTCCACCTGATTCCCCACCCCACCCCATGCCCTTACCCCCTGCCACTGTCTTCATCCATAGGTGTAAGATTTTTGTCCAATCTCTTCCCGCAACCCTCACACCCCCTTCCCCCTGAGAATTGTCAGTCCACTCCCTTTCTATGTCCCTGATTCTATTATATTCACCAGTCCATTCTGTTCTTCAGATTTTTTATTCACTTGCTTTTTAGATTCACTTGTTGGTAGGTATGTATTTGATGTCATTTTGTTGTTCATAATTTTTATCTTTACCTTTTTCTTCTTCTTCCTCTTCTTAAAGAATACCCTTCAGCATTTCATGTAATCCTGGTTTGGTAGTGATGAACTCCTTTAGCTTGTTCTTGTCTGTGAAGCTCTTTATCTGACCTTCAACTCTGAATGATAGCTTTGCTGGGTAGAGTAATTTTGGTTGTAGGTTCTTGCTATTCATCACTTTGAATATTTCTTGCCACTCCCTTCTGGCCTGCATAGTTTCTGCCGAGAAATCAGCTGACAGTCATATGGGTACTCCCTTGTAGGTAACTAACTGTTTTTCTCTTGCTGCTTTCAAGATTCTCTCTTTGTCTTTTGCCCTTGGCATTTTAATTATGATGTGTCTTGGTGTAGTCCTCTTTGGATTCCTCTCGTATGGGGTTCTGTGCGCTTCCTGAACTTGTAAGTCTATTTCTTTCACCAGGTAGGGAAAGTTTTCTGTCATTATTTCTTCAAATAGGTTTTCAATATTTTGCTCTCTCTCTTCTTCTGGCACCCCAAAAATTCGGATGTTGGTACACTTAAAGTTGTCCCAGAGGCTCCTTACACTATCTTCATATTTTTGGATTCTTTTTTTGGTTTCTTTTTCTGGTTGCGTGCTTTTTGTTTCCTCATATTTCAGATCTTTGGTTTGATTCTTGTGGTACGTTGATCTATAGTTGAGTTTCTGTATATTCTTTATTTTAGACAGTGTATGCTTAATTTCTGACTGGTCCTTTTCCATTTTTTTTGGCATTCTCATTAAGATCCTTAAAGGTCTCACTAGGTTCCTCAGCGGTTTTTAGAAGATTCTTGAGTAACCTTATAAATGTGGTTTTGAACTCTATGTCGTCCAATAGTTTGCTTTCCTCCATTTCTTTCATTCATGACATGTTTCTTTGTCTCTGCATTTTGTTGCTTCCCTGTGTTGATGGAGTGGCTTTGTGTGGTAGGTGACCTATAGGGGCCAGTAGCTCAGCCTCCCCAATCACCTGAGGTGGACTCTCTTGGTACACCCCTTTGTGGGCTGAGTGCAAAGTCTTGGTGTAATTAAGCCTTGATTGCTGTTGGTACACTGGGAGGAATTGACCTCCAGGCCAATTGGCTGTGAGGACCGCTGTGTCTGTAATGGAAGAACTGCTGCGCTGGAGACACGCTTATGGTGCAGGACTTGTTTCAGTGGGGCTTTGGTGCTCACTGAGCCTGCCTCTTGAATGTGTCACTTATGGATGTGAGGAGTTGAAATCTGGTGTCTCACACTGACCACCAGGTACACTGGTTTCTGGATCTCCAATGGGGTGCAGGTCAGCTACTGTCTGAGGCCACCCAGCAGGAGCTACAGCAAGAACTACAGTTTTCTCCTCTTTGCTTGGGATTTGGAGGTTTTGGAGCTGTCTGACCGGGGCTGCAAGTTTGCTAGGTTAAGCTGTGATAGGGCAGGCCATTCATATGCTAAAGCCGCTGCTTGGAGCTTGGGGGGGGGGGGGAGGGTTGTAGGTTGTGCGGGGCAGGGTCTCAGGGCGTCACTAGACTAGGGCATGGCAAACAGCGATGGCTGCCAGTAAGCCGACTCTGCGTCTCCAACCGCATCCCCGCATCCCGCGCCCCAGCACAGTAAACAATTATTCCTGCGTGCAGCCCTGCAAGCAAGCCACCCTCACTTTCCTACCCGATGGCAGACAGTCCAGCTTCTCCGCATAGGAGTTTGGGTCCCCCGTGTCTCCCCAGAAACTGAGTTCAGAGTAATCAGGAGCTTGTCTCCCTTCAGGTTGAAAAAAGCAGCACTCCCAGTCGCCCGTCACCAGCCCGATTCACGCACCTCCGTACCTCAGCTTTTCAGCGCTTGTGCACGTCTCAATGCTCTTTTCTCTTTCCTTCTAGTTGTAGAACTTCCACTCAGCCAGCTTTCCCGTGGTTCTGCGTGATAGATGTTTTGTCTTTTAGTTGTAGTTTTGAAATTGTTGTGCGAGGCAGCAGTTTAGGTGTTTACCTACGCTGCCATCTTGGATCCTCCTCAGGGGTCCTGATTTTAAAATAAAAATGTATCACTCCTCTTTTTGTTTTATAAACACACCTTGGAGTTAATACAGAGCAGTCCTAGATGGATAGAAACTCTTCAAAGAGATTTGGCCTCTCTAAGACAGCATGGTGTAACTTATGTAGTGAAAATGGGAAAATACTGCTCTTTACGTCTGATAATTCATATCCATCCTTCATTTCCCTGCCTGAGGTATGTCTGTGAAACTGAAAGTACATTTTGAAAAGGGAAAAGTCACAGTGGTTGAGAATTTTCTAAATGGCCAGGGACCTGTCTGACATCATTCTGCAGTTGTAAGAAAAACTAATGCTGCTTGAGGCAGGAAGGTGACAGGTTTACTAGTTGCCCCTGGGCAGCTCAGTGTAGTTAACTGACAGTGAACCTCACCTCCAGCCCCAGCTCTGGCCTCCACTCCTAGGGTGGTGAAATATGGTGGGAACAGAACCCCTTCTAATGAAATTGGAAGTAAAAGCAAATGGTATCAGGTCCTGCTAAATAAGCATTCGATTTGCCGACCACTGATCTAACAAATGCTGGAATGGGGACTTGCACAGAAGCCCCTCGACTACACTCAACATGCTACCACTTCCAGCTTCTTCCTCTAGCACTCTCCCCTCAATGCAGTTTCAGCAACTCTTTCATCTTATTGCTTGACATCAACCCCTACAGACAGAGTATTAATATACAGTCTTCTTTCAATTGAGTAATTTCTAATAAGGGTACAGATAATTCAAATCCTAATCTCAATTTCTTGGTTTATTTCTTTTAGTTGAAAATATATACATAGGGCTGATAACTTTATATATATGCAGACATGGAAGTTTAAAAATAAATTTGTATCATCTATTATGAATATTAAGTGAAAAATTAAGTGAAAAATAACCATTTGCATCAAACAAAAGACTGTAAAAATATATCAGTATGTTAAAATCACATTGGAATGGCATATGTATTCATGTATGTGTGTGAGTTTGAGTACCTATGTGTCCCCTCAAAACAGCTCAAGTTTGAAAATGAAATGTATTTTAATAAACACTGCCTTTATTCAAAAAAAAATAAGCATTCGATTTTGGGGTTCACATTGGGTGAAGAAGCAAATATTAATTTGTGAGAATCTCAGGTCCTACAAAAGTCCTGGGCACATGGAGATATCTACAGTGGGGGCTCCTCATGTCCTGGCCCTCCTGCCTCTGTCGTTGATTAGACAACAGACATCATGGCTTCCTTCTTCCAAACTTCTCAGGAGGACACTGCATGCCTAACACTTTCTAGGCCAGCAGGACACCAGAATTGGTGCTTTCTTTGGATAAGCCTTTTGAAAACCAAGCAAGCATGAGAGATATAATGGTAAGGGTGCCAGCTGAAGTTCCCCTTGCCCATTCCCACACTCTTGCATGTCCTGAGAGCCCGCCAGGAGCAACCCCAGGCTACAACAGGGGTGGACTTCAGAGAGTGCCCACAGACACAGCTACTTGGGGTTTCAGTGATGAAAGCATGCATAAATCAAGTGTTTTCTCCCCTGCTTTTCTAAAAGGAAAGAAAAATCAGCTCCCAACGTTTTCCTGTCTACAGACAAAGCAAATCCCAATCATGTCATGAAAGGGAGCCCAGACTGTGTAGTCTCTTAAGAGAGTATTTTTTTGGAGGGTAATGGTGCAAATCATGTGGTTCAGGCCTCCCATTCTCCCTCAGCTCAGAATTAGCTCAGCTGCCCAGCTTCCCACCTTCTGATTCAGCATTCTCTGTCCCGGCGTTTGACAGCTGATTCATGTCTAAGTGAGCATTTTCTCCAGACAGCTGTCTCCTCTCAGCAGCAGGAGGAAGCCACCTTTGAGAGCAGTGGGCTTGGGCAAAGCAGTCTTTTCATGATATGTTTGAAAAGAAGGCTGGTTTTATAAACACACCTGCCCTGTGTGCCTTTCCTCTCCTACTCGTCTCCATCCCGCTCTCTCTCCTGTCCCTGTGGTCAGTAGAAGACCACTTTATTCTGAGCCCAGTTTTGTTTTCTTTTGTTCTTCCTCTTCAAACTGTATTCACAATTGGCCTCTTTCCTCACTGCTAAGTCTTCAAATTTCACTATCTGGTGGCAAAGCAGTGAGGTTGAGGGTAGCCCCCGTTGTCAAATGAATTGGGAGAAAAGTAATGAGGATGATTAAAATATAAATCACCTTTACTTAAAGGCATCCAGTCTGCTCAATAATCTAGTGTACATTAGGGCTAAACATCTTGAACTTAATAGTATACTTATTAAGGATTCATTTAATTATGGAGTTATAATTATACCTTTATAATGTTCTGCCAGCTTCTTGCCATTCTAAGTTTTTCCAAGGCACTCCTAATGTCTTATAATTATTTTAATGTGGTAATTTCAGAATAATATGCATTCATTTCTTAAAGACGTAATTATGAAATAGTTTTTGGTCCCAGTGGTGTTTATTTCTTAAGACAAATAGTAATACTGATTTTCATGAGCTATGTCAAATGCCCTCATTCATTTACTTATTTAAAAAATCATTATCAAGTGCCAACTATGAGAGCAAATTTAACATCAAGCTTAAGTAACTCATATCTTGGTTTAAAAATAATTTTTTAAGCATTCAATGCACAATCTTCCTTTAATCTTCAGCAGATATTTTAGGTTGGCTGAACCCAAGAAGCCTCAACCTGGATACTTTTAAAAATTTACCTTTTGTGTGTTAGACCACTTGGGGAAACAAAAGAAAATGGAAACTCTTTCAACCAAATGCAGATACCCAAACATACATGAAATTTTGCACATAATTCCAGTCATTTGATGTCCATCAGGATCCACAGGCCCCGGGAGGAGGCTGCTTGGAGGAGTGTTGCATTTTGGCTATAGTGTGTGCTGAGAGAGGGAATTCTAGGCAGGTCATTGGGGAGGTTCCTAAATGCCAAGACAGGAAATGTAAACTGTGGGAAGCCATTGAAAGTTTCTGAGAAAAGCAGGCTTCTGGCCGTTATCTGCAACAGTATAAAATATAGGTTTGAAGCCAGGAGACGGGGGCGTGGAAGGGAGCGTTGGGAATGTAGGTTTGGAGACTTGCAAAGTCAGGACAAGCAACAATAAGATTATAAACTAAGGTAAGAAACAGGGGAAAGGTGATGGCTATATATGAAAGCAAAAGTGATCTTGTGGGAATTAGATGATCTTGACTTGACTTGTGTCCTGGCCTTAAAACCTCCTTGGAATGGTTTCTCACAATTGTCACCCCCTCTGTAGATACCACTGAGCATTATTGAAGAAGCACCAGCTCAACCAGCTCATCCCATTTCAAGAGAAGAATGTTCAAGTTCAGAGTTGTTCCAGAGGCTGCTTACCTACTCCATTTGGCTTTCTTCTCATTCCTCATTGTAGCTGGGTTTTTTAACTACTCTCCTCAGCCACTCTGAAAAGCAGACTTACTTAAAGTCTCCTCAGTCATCATTTTCTTCCCTCCGTCTTCAGTAATCTCTTTTACCTACTGACGCTGGATTAATCTCCCTGAGCCCCACATGTGATCAGAGACCCCAGTTCAAATTTTCAATAACTCAGCATAAAGCCTTCCAATGACTAACCCTCCTGTGTGTGCTTTTGATTCTACCTCCTCTTCTTCTCCCTAAAAATACTGTTTCATAAATTTCTCCACCTCTTTCCTACATCTTCAATCTCATATTCTTCTGGTTTTTGGAGCTCAGCCTAATGGCCAGATCAAGTCTTCTCATCCCATCCCGGCAAATTTCCCTTCAGTAGTTCTCCATTACCTTAAGAAATAAAATCCAACCGCTCAGGAGACTTTGCAAAAAACTGCATTATCTGGCTCCAAAGCCCTTGTCATTGATTGACCATCTCATCCTGCTTTTTGCTTTTACAATCAAAGCTCTGTTAGGAATGGAAAGTTTTCACTATTCAGTCCTGAAAAACAAAAGCTGCTGCCCTTGTTGCTTCCTTGTCCTCCCTTGTGGCTTAGGAAGTTACCAAGATCTGTTGGTTCACCTGTGGCTGAATGTCATCTTCTCTGCATCCCTTCTGTCCCTGTGCTGCTTGGATTCTAGTCACTACCCTCCGACTATTGCAGTGGCCCCCTCATTACTCTCTCTGCACCCGTTTCTTCACACTCCGATTCAGATTCTATTGCTGTTGCAATAATATTCCTAGAAATAAATCTAATTGTGTCCTGACCATGTACCTTCTCAATCAGGCTATTTAATATTGCCCACCACCCCCCCAACCCCAACCTAGACACTCTTGACCTCTTTTGCCATGTTCTTCTTTGTCTTCTATTTTTCTTCCAAAGCATGTATCTTCTAACATACTCTACAGTTTACTTAGTTTTAATGCGTATTGTATGCTCCCCACCCCACTCACTAGTGTAAGCTCCACAGATTGGTATTTTTATATGTTTTGCTTAGTGGCATAGCCTAAGCATCTGGTACATAGTGAGCACTCAATGCATATTTGTTGAATGTAGTAATAATGTCAATTTACGTTTTCCGATTCTCATCTTTTCCCCCTGCTTGTGAGAGACAAACACCTAATCAAACCTTTCAAAGGTTTGCATGATCTGGTTCCGACTCCTCCAGCTTCCACCTTTCCCCACTGGCTCTCCATCTCACCACCATAACCAACTCACCGTTTACTGTTTCTCGAAGTTCCTAGACATGCCACGTTCTCCCAGCCCTCTCTGTTCCTTTGGGGCTGTTTTCCTTCCTGGGATCCATGTCTCCCCCTTTCCCATGTGGGGAAAAAAGTTCCCCCTCTTTAAAAATCTAGCCAAATGAGTGCGGCTGGTGAGCATCGATCTGTAAACCAGGAGGTCACAGTTCTATTCCTGGTGAGACACATGCCCGGTGTTAACGTAAAAACATGCAAACCTGTAAAGATTTTTGAGAGTTTATTTGAACCAAACTGTAGACAATTGCCAGGAAGCAGTATCTCTAGGGATTGGGATAATGCTCCAGAGAATGGCGGCTTTTCATCTCTTTTTATACATTGCAATCAAAGGAGGGGATGTAGGTGGGCTACATGATCCATTGGTGATAGATTAGAGAGGTGGGAGAAAGCAAAGTGGGCAAGGGTGGGGGGGACCCTGGAATTGGATAAAAAGTAAAATGATAGACACATACTTACGTGGGTGCAGGATAGTTAAGAGTCAACAATTAACATGATAACAACAACAATGAAGGAATTTGTGGTATCTGTCCTGGCACCCAGGCACATTAGGTTGTGCCCCAAGGGGTCCAGAAAAAGGGAAGTTACAAGTTACCCAGACATTTCAAGGATATGTTATCATAGATGCAAAAAGACAGATAGGCTCAGTTAAGGTAAAGGTTGACCTTGTCAGTGAGGATACCAGCCAGGGAGGTAACTACCCACCATAACTGCTTTTATAAATATCACATGATCTCACTCAGTTATGGAATATAATGAACAACATAAACTGAGAAACAAAAACAGATCCAGAGACAGAGAAGCATCGATCAGACCGTCAAACCTCAGAGGGAAGGTAGGGGAGGGTGGGGGGAAGGGGGGAAGATCAACCAAAGGACTTGTATGCATGCATATGGGCCTAACCAATGGACACAGACAACAGGGGGTGATGGCATGAGTGGGGGGGGGGGCAAAGGGGGGATAAGGACATATATGTAATACCTTAATCAATAAAGAAATTTAAAAAATAAATTTTAAAAAATTAAAAAAAAAGAAGTTACTGGAGAGCCCAGCTGTGTGGCTCAGTGGTTGAGAGTTTACCTATGAACCAGGAGGTCATGGTTTGATTCCAGGTCAGGGCATATGCCTGGGTTGCCCAATCTCATGGTTGATGTTTCTATCTTTCTCTCCCTCTCACTTCATCTCTGAAATCAATAAAAAATATTTTTTTAAAGAAAATAAATAAATTTTAATTTTAGACCATCCTTTGTGGTTACTTTAGGTCTCTGAGTTTGCAAGACTGCTATGCAGGCCTTCTCTGAGCTTGTCAGATTAGCATGTGGCCCCTTTCATCCACACCGGGTTTCGGGCTCAATCCCCAGTAGGAGGTGTGTGGGAGGCAGCCGATCAGTGATTCAGTTCTCATCGTTGATCTTTCTATCTCTCTCTCCATCTCCCTTCTTCTCTGAAATCAATAAAAATATGTATATTTTTAAAAATATATAGCCAAATGTTACGTCCCTGGGGTCTTTTCCAACACAGCCAAACAGAATTAGTCATTCTCTTCTCTTTGTCTCATTGAATTTTACATGGTTTCCCATTTTGGCAGTTTTGCACACTGAGCCCTTTATCTCCTCCTCTAGACTCTGCTCAGCCATGTCCCATTCTTCTGTGTGTCTGCCCAATAAATGCTCGCAGTGTCTGGCACAGTAGTAAGTAGTTACTTAACACAATGATTCAAAAGAGGAGCTACCAGTGTATTGAGCCATGTAGTCAAAGCTTTTCAGTGCTGTCACCACACATCATGTCCAGATCCTTGCTGCCCTCACCTGCAAACCTGTGCCTCCCCCATGTTCCCTGCTCCCGTGAATGAAGGCTGCCATTCCACTGACCTCCCTCAGGCCATCCAATTAGTCACTAAGTCCTCTGGATCTTGCTTCCCAGACATCTCTCAAATTCATCTACTTCCTTTCAGTCGTGCTTCCAGGAGCCTTTACCAACCTGTTATCACCTGTCACCACAGCACTGCCTGGCACATGGTGGAGGTTCCATATATGTTTGTTGAATGTATGAATTTCCTGAGTTAGAACCATTTCAAATGGCCTCACGCAGCCTACCAGGCTGTAAGTCTGAGCTTCTGAGAACAGCCTGTCCAGGTGATTTTTCTGAAAGACAGTGTTAAAGGTCCAACAGAGGATTTTGGATTGGCCACAGTTTTAGGTATAATTTGACTTTCTGCAAAGGCAACTCCTTTGTACCCCCTTGATTTTGTCAAGGAGGTTATTTTCTCTGATTATTCCTATCTCAAAAACTCAAGTTGCAGTATATTTACCTCACTGGAATGTGTACATGCTCATGTAAGTTGGAAAAGAATTTGTTTCATTCCAAGTTATAAAAGAGGTCAGGATGACTGTGGCCTTAATCGAAGGGCCCCCACTAAGCATTACAGGTTTGAGTGTCCTCAAACGTAAAGTTATTGGGAGTAGTCTAGGTGGTCCCTAAAGTCACTCTTAGCTTTCAATTTCTGAGTCTTCTTTCAGAAATTAAAGCAAAAACAAACAGACTAGAGGAGTCAAGGCAATTATAAAATCTAACAAATGGTGAGCACTCTAAAGTCAGTCAGCAACCCTAAGGTGGAGCCACTCAACAGAGTCCAGTGCTGCCGTAGGGCTGGGTGAGCAGGGCAGTAGGATGACGAGCCGTGGGTGCTGGCACGTTGGCACTAGAATAGACAGTTGATAAATGTTTTCTCCCTCTTTTCTCAGCAGACGGTGCTATAGTGATTGCATCTGCCAAGTCTTACTTGAGAAATTTCTGGGCCAGTAGTTACACTGACTGTCATTTGACTCTTCTGATGCCTCCCTGCCTTGTGGGGAGTCTCTGGTGTGTCAGGAGGGCTCTGCTCCTCCTCCTCCTCCTCCTCCTCCCCCTGTCTGGGTTAAGGTTAGGCAAATTTGATTAGGGTCTTTGAATCCCTAGGATTTGGCTGACTGTCCCTGGCCTTTGGAACGTGTTGGCATGACTTCCATTACAAAAAGATGAAAAGAGAAACGGAACTTCAGTCATGTGGCTTCTGTTATCTGTAACCATGGAAAACGCTGGCCATCTGTGAGGCTCCCATTTTAACACTTTTTTTCCCTCTCTCTATTTTCATCTTTTTCTTGGGAAAAACAAGCTGAGGAAGTGGAGAGGCTGGCGGCAATGCGTTCTGACTCCCTCGTCCCAGGTACCCATACCCCACCCATTCGGAGGAGAAGTAAGTTTGCCAACCTGGGAAGGATTTTCAAGCCTTGGAAATGGAGGAAGAAGAAAAGCGAAAAGTTCAAGCACACATCTGCAGGTAAGATTGTTTTTTCCTTCATTTCTCACTGGGCTTTTGTTGACTTTCACTGTGTATGTTAATTAGTAGACTTTAATTACTGTAGGCTGTCGGAACCAAAGGAAAAAAATCAAGCCTTAGGATTGCTCTTGTCTCTAATAATTATTCTATATGATTGAGACTGGCTTTTAGATTCTGTGTGTTTTCTTGTGTCTCGGGGGTGGGGATGTTTTTAAATAACCACTTTTATATGATCTATAAATATCTGCACTTACAACTCCACCTTTTCTATAATTGAATGCTTTCATTCTAGTATTGACAATCTATTTCTTATTTTTCATCCTTATTTTCACAGTTCCAGTAAAAATCAACACACAGCAGAAAATAAGTTATATATAGTTATTGGCAGATAGGATAGGTTATTTCATGGAGGAATTGTCTTGAATAAGTGATTCTTGGACATGGCAGGAAAACACAGGAGAGTAGAAATGAAGCATTACTGGTGACAAAGATAACTATAGTTTGTAGCCTAGTGGACAGCAAGGGAACTCATGGCAAGTCAGCAAGTCTGAGTACCTGGGTTCAAGTCCCAGCTCTGGTACTTCATAGTTACATGGCCTTTGCCCAGTTTATTTAATGCTGTATCTCAGTTTCCCCATGAATAAAATAGGGTTAGGAATTTGTACCTTACATAACTTAAGATTTTGGAGAGTTCATGTAGCACACTGGATTTTTTTAAATGAGGAAGCGTGTGCTCGAGAGTAATGTATAGGTGAAGGAGTTCTGATTTCACCTTGTTAAAGAGGAGATGCTAGAAGGGCTGTGTAGATTTTTTTGTTTGTTTGTTTTGCTTTGATTTTGCTAATTATGTGTCCACGTCATCCCAGGCCTACTCCAGCACTTTTATTTCCTTCTTCCTCTACGTCCTAAAAAACTCAACTTGTTCTCTCTCCTTCTCAGAATTACCACCTCCTCTATTTTTCTGGCCTCTTTCCCTTTTTCTTTCCCCCAAACTAACCACGAAAATAGGAGATATGACCTACTTTTTGTACCTGAACACTATTCCACAGATCCAGCCATTTTACTGCTAATTGCTTTGGGGGAATGAAAGAGAATAACAAACATAGGACAGTTGTAAAAAGTCTTGAATCTTAAACAGTCCTCATGGTAGACATCTCCAGTTCATGTTCTGACTCTGTTCCTTAGATGAAAGCCCCAGTGCCCCGCTGCTATATGTAACCTGTTAATTCCTGAGATTAGAACAAACTTCTGCATTCCATAAATCTCTATATTCACCTCACTGCATCCTCCAACCTCTTGGTCATTGCACAGATCTGTTAAGGTGTATGTGTATGTCGTGCACGCATCCCCAAGCACTATGGAGAGATTTACATGCAGTGAAAGTCTAAATGGGTGACTCCTATGAATCCCCTCTTCATGAGGTGACAAAGAAAAGGACATTTAGACCATTGCATTGGAGAGGAGAAATCAAAATGAAATACATTCTTTAAGCAAAGTACAGTGGCATCAAATTACTCATGAATCATTAAAAGTTTAAAAAAACATTCATTTAAAATTCTTTGGGGAGAAAGAATTAAAAAACATGCGACAGGTAAAAATGCAACTTTAGTCATTCTTATTTTTAACTATTCTTAGCAAGTTTCTATGATTTCTGTAGCCAAACTAGTTAAACTGACAGCTGAATGTTATGTGTGTGTAGTTGTTGTTTCTCTTTAAGAGACATTCTGGTTCAAAATTAGAGAAGCTGGAGGACATACTATGGAATATATCTGTATCACAATAGATGGATGGGTTCATGATATAAATGAAGCTATTTTGTGGGGGGGATTTTTAAGTCAACAATTTACACTGTAGTGTTCCTTGTACTTAACTAGATTCAGAAATGTTATTTCTTGTTTTTGGAAAGGAGAGACTTTCTGTGCTAGTTTTTAGACAAAATGAGAAAACTATTGTCAACATAAGGATATTTAACATCATAAAACTACATATATGCTCAAGTAATACTTTGAATTACAAACTTTCCTATGCATGGATAAGAATCAAATATTAAATATACAAGAGGATTGATTGATTCATTGTGAGAAAGTAATTGGTTTGCCAGTTTTAGCTGGAATGCATATATTTGTCTTGGCTGTGTGTGTATGTAATGTCATTTCATATGCACAGTAATGTCCATGATTTTAAATACAAAGAATAAGTCCATATATTGCATCTATATTATGTATTTGTATTTAAAATTGTATGCTTTTTTAACACATGAAATTATATTAACACAGTACATGCTTGGCCTGTTATTATTTCCACAATGAGTTACATTTATAATTTGCCATAATAATTCTCTACCGTATCCTGTAGTTTTACTGTAACTCAAGATATGGGACATGTGTGTCTGCGTATATGCAACACCTTCAAATATTGCTTTGCAAGTTGTATAGAAATAAGAAAACTACATTAGAAAATTATGATCTCAAGATTTTCCTCAATTTTGGCATCAATAGCTACTATATGAAATTTTCAAAGATAGATCATGTCTCATGCTGCTCGTATGCCCCTCCTATTCTAAGGCCAGTGTCCTAAAGGCCTTCAGTATTAAGACCCAGGGCTGAGTTCTGCAAGGTGGCCAAAGCACTACAGGATAGAGTTCCTCTCAGAAGCTTCTCTGCATCACCTGTCAGCACAGGAGAGCAGTAATGCATAGAATGTAAAACAACAGGTCCTCAGGGAGATGATCTCCACCTGCTTTTCAACCTGCCCTCAGAGGCTCCGCTCCGCCCAGGCCCTGGGGAGCAATTAGCTTGATGCCCAGCATCTTTTGTGTTATTGGCAATAGGTGTCCACAAAACATCCTTATACCTGCCCCAGAAACAAAAACAGATTATAACATGTGAAATAGACCAGACAGTGCCTCCTCAAATAGTCAACTGCAGCCAACTTATCCAAATTTCTTGTAAATAGGACTGCATTTAGAAAAAAATAGCCCCGGCAGGAATAAGCTGTGAAGATGCCACCAAGTTGTGCTTTTGTTTCTTTTGAGTTGCAGGGGTTGGCTTTGGAAATCTACAATGTACCAAAGTTTCCTTTGTGTGTGTAAGCTTTACTGCATACCTATGGCCTTGAAGAAAAACAACAGCAAAACTCCCTGAGTGCCTACCACATGCTGAAACTGTACCTGGCCCTGGAATGTATCTGTGAGCAAAACTAGACCTTGTGAGTGACCTTGTGGCCTGCACAGTGTTTCCGGAAAGGCAAATGATCAAATCACAAGAAGAAAGCTAGGTCATAGCTATGATAAGGGTAGTGAAAGAAAGGTCTTTTGGAGAATGAAAGACTTGACTCAGTCTGAGGCATCAGGGGAACTTCCTCTGGGGGAGGGGTAGGAATTTGCACCCAGGCAGTAGACCAGCATGTGCAGAGTCCCTGCAGTAGAAGAAGCAGATGAACCTTCTGGTAAAGTAGGAAGGACCAGCGGCTGGAGAAGGAAGAGCAGGAAGTGTGGTATGGAATGAGGCTGAGGCTCAAGATATAAGATTGGACCTTCACAAGGCCTGCATCCTATAGAACAAATTAGACAAGAGTGTGAGTGACCACAGATAGACCAGTTAGGAGGTCATTGGCAGATGATAGTAAATTGGACCAATATTTGGTGGTAGGAATGGATGGATTTGGGTGCTGTTATAAGGAACAAGTGATTGGACTTGATGACAGGTCAGACGTAGGAGGGAGAAAGAGAAGTGTCAAGGTTGACATTCTCATGTTGGTTAAGGGTATGTGGAGGTGGCCTTTCCCAGAATGAGTATTTTGGGAGAGTGGCAGGTTTGGAGGAGTTGGGGCAGGGTGGGAGTGAGGGGGAGATAAGATTGCAAGTTTTGGTATGTGATTGAGTTGACCTTGTGATAGCCAAAGTTGGCAGTTGACTATATGGAAAGCAAAGAACAGTAACGCATAAAATGTAAAACAACAGGTTCTTGATATGTGCTTGATATGTAAATGTTGGGTCATTTGCATACATGTCAATTAGTGATGACGATGTATGAGATCCCTTAGGGAACAAGTATAGAATAGAGAGTCAAAGACAGGTCTAATAGACAAAGGAAGAATATCATTACTAATGACTGGGTGGAGAAGGATGAATTTATAAAGGAGCTACAAGGGCAGAGGCTCCAGAGGTGGAAAGAAAACCAGGAGCATTTTCCAACCAGGATTGGAAAATGCTTCAAGGAGGGTATAATGAACTGTGTTCAGTGCTATAAAGTCAAGTGATGTATAGAAAAACGCCCATTGACTTTAGTGATTTTGATTCATTAGAGGTCATTGATGATTTAGCAAAAGCTCTCTGGGTGAATTATTTGGGGACAAATGCCAGATTAGTGTGGAATGAGAAATTAGAAGGAAAGGGAAAAATAAGGCTACGTCTTTGAGAAGTCTGGCTGTGAAATGAGGAAGAGAGATGGGACGAGGATGGGTGGTGGAGAAAACATGTGTGTCTATAGAGACTCAAATGTGTGCGATTTGATTAGGAGGGGGCTGTCTGTGCCTTCTTATTTATTGTTGTTCTTTACAATAAAAGTGACATAAGCATGACCAACCAATGTGAAAGATCCCAGAGAGAAAAGGAGTTAGAAAATGTGTGAGACCAAAGAAATCAGGTAAGGGTGCTGAGAAGTTAGGAGTGGGTGGGATGGAAAGCCCAGATAAAAGGGTTGGTATCAGAAGTAATGAGCACCTCCTCCACTGAAATGGAGGGAAGCAGTGGGGCTGGCTGAAGAGATAGGAGTCAGGAAGTTGGGATCAACCCTATCTGATGGCTGAGTTTCTTCTCTAGATAATAAGTGAGGTCGTCTCCTCACAAAGAGGAGAGGAGGGGTCATGCAGAGGTAAGCCCATTTCAAGTTGATGATTATGAATCTTCACAGCACTGCTGACTTGTTTCAGCCATTTTGGCTGTCCAGGTACAGCTATGGAGAAAGCATGTTAAGTTGAGGGCTGGAGTTTTGCCAGATGGGTAAAAAGAAAAGAAGGGAAGTGATAAATCACCACAAACTTAGTGGCATAGAGCGACAGAATCATTCTCACACACTTCTAGAGAGCAGAAGTCCAAACTCAAGGTGTTGGCAGGGTTGGTTCCTCTTGGCTATAGACTATGAGGAAAAACCTGTTCATGCCTCTCTCGTAGGTTCTGGTGGCTGCTGGGCAATCCATAATGTGCCTTGCTTGTTGCTGCATAACTCAAATATCTGCTTCTGTTTTCACATGGCCTTCCCCATGTCTCAAATCCCTCCCTTCTCTTAGAAGAACACCAGACACTGGAGTCAGGGTCCACCCTAAACCAGGATAACCTCATTCAGAGGTCCTTAACTTATATCTATAAAGACCTTGTTTCCAAGTAAGGTCACATTCTAGGTCCTGAAGGTTAGGACTTGGATATGACTTTCCAGAGACACTATTTAACCCACTTTAGTATTGGACTTTAAATTGGGTAAGAAAGGAATGGGTTGAGTCAGATTAGAAAAATCAAGAATTTAAGTTCCTGGAGGTCAAAGAACTTTAAAACAGTAGGTGGGAGCCATGGCCAGAAACCAATTAACAGTGCAGGAGCTTGTGAGCACAGAGCTGCATTATCGAATTAGTGATTCTCAAAGTGGAGGCAAAACAGACTAAAGTCTTGGCAGTGCGTGCTGTTGGTGGAAGAGTAAGTCAGAAAATTATTTAAAATGTGGTAAAGATCCTGTATCTACTAACAGACAAAGAAACTACATAACTTACTTGCAAAGTTTCGTGCTGATTTAATTTGTCATTTTCAACCAAGAAACAAAAGGAACTTCCTTTTTGATTTTAACATTCAACTAATTGCTGAATTGATGTTTTCTTGGAAAGATTCTCTGTATTTTCTTTTCTCAAATTGAGGTGTTTCAGTCCATCAGATTCTTAGGCCAATAAAGTACTGCAATTTAATTGATTCAGAGAAAATCAAAAGTTGTATTTAAATTTTCATTCCAGCTATTAGCAAACCCAACTAATGTAGGTAAAATTGTAATAAGGCAGCAACTTTCAAATAGGATTAACTGATTGCCTATTCCTCTACTATGCCACACAATTGGAAACCTTCTTACACTGGTCCCACCCAACTGCCAGTAATAATGAAGGTCCAGGCCTTAACTATATTAGGAGTTCCCTTTGTACATATTGTGGGGTCCAGAAACAGTCTACTTGCTTTTGTCCACTGTTTTCTGTACAATACAACATTGATGCAACAGGAGATTCTCAGGTATGCATGTAAGTATGGAGCTCCAGCCTTCTCCTTTGGCCCCTCTGCCTCATTGGCCTTCTGCTTACCCCAAAACTTCCCAATGGAACAAGAGTCAACCCTTAACCCTGACCTGTTAGCTAACTATTTCAGCTAGTTCCTGGTTGCCTCTTAACCTCTGGTACAGACCCTGCTTCCTTTATTTCTTCCATCAATTTATCCAATAACTGATGGCTTTAGCAACCAATAGGTTTCAAGATACCCTGGATCTGGGAAGCCCATCTCCAGATTCCCTTCCTGGGAAGCTCATCTCCTGAATTCCTAATGTGCCATGTGATTGGGGAAGTGCATTTTCATTTCTTAGAGGAGACAAACAAACCCTAAGGTTTGCATCAGAACTTTTCTAGATATCCTTTTATAGTATAGGATTATTACCTCTTATCCAGCATGGACCAACTGTTCCACTGTTAGGTCCTATGAAATATCCCTGGCATAGCTCTTGTGCTAGAAGTTTATATTCTTCCCACTCAGGCAGCGAGATAAAACTGATGGGTTGACAACATTGATGAATAAGCCCATGTGTTCTGGAAAGGCAGCTGATTTAGGCCTTTGTACCCTAACTCTAATGTTCCTTTGAAGTTCCCCTTTTTTATGCTAGCAAAGTAATGTTATTTACTTGGTCAGAGCTTAGGTTTTTAGACTTCAAGGGTCTCCAAGATGTTAAAGGAGACAAACCCAACTGAGTTGTAAGTTACCAGCTAAGGTTCCTAGAGAAATGAATGTTTAACCAAGGAGTTAGGGAATGAATGTGAGAGAGAGTCATCTGTCCTGGTAGGAAGAACAGAATGTGAGAGCTCCAGGAGAAGAGAGAAGGAGAGACTGACAACCTGTAGTTTGAAAAGAGGTTATGGCCTGGAAAGAATTGTTAGTGGAGGAGCAGAGAGTAGTGAGAAATGAAGATAAAGAAGTGGACGAGGGTCTGCTCATAAAGGGTCTTCCACGGTGTGTCATGAAGTCTAGACTTTATCTTAATGCAGTGTCCTAATGAAGATGTCAGGGGACTTGCCTTTTATAAGATTATTCTCTGTAATATGGGGAAAGTTTGGAGTGATGCCAAATGTTGTTTCAAGTGTTTAATATAACTACTTCTGTATATTTGTGTCTGTAATGAGAGAAAATTTACTTGTAATAGAATTAAGAGGATACCTCATTGCAAATTGAGTATTAAGTGTCTCTACTGATTCTGGTAACAAGAGAACTGCTTAGCAGGTGGTTGATTATAATGTGGGGAGAGATGAAGATAGACTAAAATAGTGACACTAGGAACTTAAGACTGTGAACAGTTGCAAGAGATATTTAGGAGACAGAATGAGCAAGACTAAATTACAGATTGGATATGGAGGATGAGAGAAGAATAAAGAACTACTCTTTCTCGACGAGCAGTTGGATGGGTGGAGGTACCACTCACTACATCAGGAACACTGAAAAGGAGAGGGTGTGTGGAGAAAATGATCATTTATTTTGGGGAGTTCTGGCTTTTGTGGTGTTTCTGTGACATCCAAGGTGAAAGGGACTTTGGACATAGAGAACTGGGTCAGCAGGGGTCTGGCTGGAAATGCAGATCTGGAAGTCATGGGCATCTGGGTCATCTTTGAGGTCATGGGATGAAAACTCTAAGGAGAGAAGTGAGAAGCAAGAGAAACTGCCTCAGCACCCTGAGGACTATCAGCCTGTAAGCTAGGAGCAGAGACAACAGAACCTACAGAGAAGGTGGACAAAGCCAACAGGAGAGTTAGAAAGCCAGGGAGGACCAGTGGTATCACCTGACCAGAGCAGGAGAGCATTGAAAAAAGGAAGAGGGTGCACTCCACCAGGTTCTGACAAGATGGTAAGGACTAAGAAGAGTCCAGTGGGTTCAGTGACAACTGGTCATTGGTGTCCTTGGGGAGAACAGTATCAGTATCAGGAAAGCTGGATCGCTGGGATTCACATAGCATATGGCTGAGGAATATGTCAGGGGAAAGGAAGCAGACTTCTTCTTTGAAGAAGTTTGGCTAGAAAGGAGGAGAAATATGTAGTAATCACCAAAAGGCTATATGAGCTTGAGGGAGGTGTTGTTTGTTTAAGATTAGTCGGATTGTGTCAAGCTGCAAAATTTGCCTTAACGTGGCTTTGGCATTCCAAGGAAAACAGAAACATCAGTAGAGTGGCTGTTCTGCCAAATAAATATATTTCCACACATTTTTCAGCAATGACAATTCTCATGATTAGGAAAAACAAACATGCAAATAATTGAAGCACTATTTAGCATCTGATTTTAATAAGAAATTATCAAACCAAGTTGTATAGCTTTCAGTGTCTGGCTGGAACACAACTTCCTTTTGGGCGATTGGAGCATTCAGTTTCTTTAAGAAAGAGGTTGAGCAAGGACAGGCAAAGAAATCTTCTTACCTGTGTATCCACCAGGACCCACAAAGAGAACATCTAGGTGTTAGACAGCAATGGCGACTTAATGGCCCTGATTCTTTTCTTAAAATCTCTTATTAGATGGTATAGGCTAAAGACTATGAAAATTAGTACTTTCCTAGAGCAAGAATTATAAAGATGTAATTGTTTTCTCTCCAAGTGAACTTTACCCATCACTCTGCTATATATCAAGAGTATGAAATCCTTAATGACAGTGACCCTGCCTTTCCCCCTCTGTCTCCCAGCATTGAGCAGAGTACCGGACATTATGGGTGCCCAAGTGAGGTGGCCAGCCCACTATATATTTTTTAATCCTCACCCGAGGATATGTTTATTGATGAGAGAGAGAGAGAGAGAGAGAGAGAGAGAGAGAGAGATCAGTTGCCTCCTGTATGTGCCCCAATGGGGGGATCAAACCTGCAACCTAGTTATGTGCCTGGACCAGAGAATCGAACCCACAACATTTTGGGATGACACTCCAACCAACTGAACCACCCAGGCCACAGCCAGCCCACTTTATTTTTGAGGTCTTCTGTTTATGAGATCTGAGAGAGGAAAGGGCAGCACACAATAGAAGGTCCAGCCTTTGAAGAACTTCCCTTCATTCATGATTGCCTTTTAGTTTATCAGAGTTGTGCATATTTCAGACTCAATGGCAGTGTGTTGAATCTCAGGTCATTTGTGAAGCACTATTGTTTGGGTTATCTGTTGCTAGGTAATGAAACACCTCCAAACTTAGTGGCTTAAAACAACAACTTAGTCATATTATCTTCTGTGACCAGAGGATTGACTGAGCTCATCTGGGTGGTTCTTCTGCTGGCCTCTCTTGGGATGTCTCATGTGTCCGAAAACATATGGAATCAGGGTCATCTAGAGTCACTGAGGCTCATGGGGGACATGGGGAGAGCTGTCCCCACTCCTTCTCCATGTGTTTTCAGAGCCTTTCCATATGGTCTCTCCCCATGTCCTCTCCAGCAGGACTGCTCAGGGCCCTCAGGAGCACAAAAGTAGATACTGATGGGCCTTTTAAAGACTCAGGTCCAGAACTGGCCCAGTATCGCATTCGCAGTATTCTGTTGGTTAAGACAAGTCACAGAAGCAGCCCAGTTAGAGCAGACAAACAAGGGTATGAATGCAAGGAGCGTGGTTCATCGGGGGCTGTCTTTGGAAGTCAGCTGCCACTGTTGTTCAGGTGTAACAAAACTACAGCTGCTGTTTGTTCCCTTCTACCTAGGCAGAAATTGCTTCAGTAGTCACTATCATCTTGAGTTTTCCATGGGTGTGAAATATGCATGACCCTTTCCATGCCTTGTTGACTTTAATTTCCCAGAAGACCTACATGGTGTTATTAATTGCATTTGACAGGTGAAGAAACTGAGGCTTAGAGAGGCTAAATAATTTCCAGTTAGATGTCAGAATTTAGCCTATGCTTGTATTACCTATGTTGCATTTCGGATCCCTGAGTATGAGGACTCATAATTCAGATGTTTTAAAACATAATTCATCTATACTTCATGGTGTTATTACAAAATGCTTTCCTTTTCCGACATATCTGTATATAGCTAAAATATGAAGGAAGAGAAGCTCATCAATAAAGCTGACAGTGGAAGTCATAATATGAGTCTTTCTTTAATGCCTTTAGAGCAGTGGTTACCATCTCACTTGTCTTTGCATCTCAGTGTACAGCTCGATGCCATGTACAAGGCAGACACTACTTGTTGAATGGCTAAGAGAGTGAATTGATACTGGCTCCAAACAAACACTATTCAAAATCATTGCATTAATGTTTTCTATGAAACACAATCTCTTTCTTCTATATAACATATAGGAATAAAATATGCATGGAAGGTAAGCAGACAATAATTACACAGGCCTCTGAGATGGTTGCTAGATTTGGGGCTCAATATTCCCAGAACTGATTCTTTGAAAGGACACAAGCCTTCCAGCATTTATCGTTAGATGTGTGTTTGGCGACTGACTTCTAAGTTCAGCAGGAGCTCCATGCAGGAAGGTAGTCAGAGACAGTGGTCACAGCACAGACCAGGCAGACCCGCTGCCAAGGTCATCAGGTCAGGTCCTCCACTCGCTGCTCAGTTCCCTCATCTAAAGTAGGGATAAAGCTGGCACCTCACAGAGTTGTGAGGATTGAAAAAGAACTTAATTCTGGAAAGCTCTTGGAATAGTACCTTGCAGAGAATAATTCTAAGTTTTATCTATCATGAGTTCTTTTTCTAGAAATTCATTAAAAAACAAACATCCAGGACCAAATCAAGACTCCTTATTTCCAGTCTTTGAATGGTATGTGTACCAGACGACAACCCTGATGGAGTTTCTTAGATGTAGATGGTGTTTCTTCCGGTCCTGGGTACCGGGGCCTAATTTCAGACACACTGTGCAATTCCACAGAGCTGGAGTTTATCCCATGTTTTCCTGGGCTCCAACAAGTTAGTTCACTGAAGTATTTCCTTCTCTCTGTGAATTCACAACGAAGTGAACAGACACAATGGCCCTGAGGAAGTGCTCCCTCCTGTTTCCCCTTCGCTGCATCACAGACAGAAGCGCACAGCATGCGAAGAGGTGTTCTCAGGGGAGGCAACGTGTGTTTCGTCTCTTTTGGAAAAATTAGAGCTCTGTGGCAAGTCAGATTGCTCAAAAATGAAGAAAGATGTAAACAGGATGACTGTACACTTTATTTTCCATCCCTAGATGACTTTGAGGGTAAAATGAGATGCCATGACTACGGAGGCCAGGGAAGGGAGCACAAACAGGCCTGTGCCAGGCAAGGTGGGGAGCAGGTCAGTCTAAGCCACCAGGACAGAAGCTGCAGACCCTCAGGCCAGTTTACAAGTAGAAAAGTGCCACTTACTTTCTAAGAGAACGAAGAAGGGACCATTGGAACCAAGACTCTTAAAATCATTGGAATGGCCTTCAACTGCCTGCCTTTCTGTGAAATTAATGAATGGGGCTCAAGTCCATTAGCATCTTTACAGAATTAGATTTCTTTGTTCCCTGCCTCCTTCTGCACTTCTTAGACTGATGTCTTTCTTGATCTCAAGTTCTGTCCCAGTGACAATTTCCTCCACAAGTAATTTACTCTCCCTTCCTTCCTCCCTCCTCTCACTCTCCAAAGTCCATGGCTGCTCCTGCCATCTGCTCCCACACCAGCAGGCCCAGATGCCGGTCCAGCTTCCCCGCCCTCCAGGAGGGCACCACACACCCTGCTGCTGCCTCCCACGAGCAGGCCTGGGACTCGCCTTGAAAACTTCTCTGTGTTCTACACTTTCTTCTTCCTTTATTTCTCTCCCGCCCATGTCCTGGAGCATTCATTTCTCCCAGCTCAAGTTCTTATATCTCCAAAGTTCATTCAGTTCGCTGTATGGCTGCCCTGGACACACATCCCCATTGGCAGATCCAGCCTCCACCTCCAGGCCAGCCCTCTGCACGACCTTTTCCCTGTCACCCCAAATAAGTATGTCTACAGGGATGCTTCCTTTCTGCCCTGACAGGCTTCCTTTCACAAGCACCCTGACTCTATTAGTGATCATCATTCACTTAGGGGCCACCTTTGAATCAAGTCTACAGGATTTTACTCTGCATTCAGTCCAATTACAGATGTGTGCTTTCCTTTCTCCACTATCACTTTAGCATAGACATTCATCCGGGTCCCCTTTATTTCCCCAGCATCCTTTGACCTTTTCCCTTTGACTTTTTAAATTAACATAAACTTGATAATATCACATTCGTACTACTAATAACAATGGTAATTGCTAATACTGAACCAGCTGCGATGGAGCCCTCAGTGGTCCTGTGAGGCAGTTACAGTTATTGTGTTATAGATGAGAATAATGAGGCCAAGGAAGGGCCAGGAACTTGCCCGGGATCGCTTGGCTGGTGAATGATGAAACTAGAGGATTGGGATGCAAGGCTCTCTCACTCCAGAGGCTTTTAGTCTTTGCTTGGAAATATCCCTGCTATGTGTGACTGGAAAGCACAAAGAGTGAAAGGGTTAAGATGTATGTGTAGCTAGATCAGTGTTAAACACACTTGAATTCAGAAAGCTGATCTCATTAACAAAAATAATATTGCAGATAGAACGTGGTGATGTCAACGACTGATGCTAACCTTCCTGAGGCAGAGAAAGATCCCTATATGATGCATAATAACTTGCCTCTTAAAAAACTATTTCCTTTATGTATTTGGTTGGTTGATTTATTTTGTTGTTGTTGGTTTCCTTGTTGAGTTGTTGGAGATATAGGAATGACTTTAGGCAAGGAATCAATTATGATTTGGGGCTTGTTTGACAAAAATAAATATCAAGTAACCTTAATAGAGAGAGAAATAGACCATGAAGCCACTCATGCATCAAACAGTTTTTGAAGGTCAGTTTTAAAAGTCTTCCTTCTTCCTTTTCTTAGCTGGAGGGAGAGTTTGGGTGGGGGTGAAGTGTAAATATAAAATGTGTGAGGTATTAATGAAGTCACACGAATGAAAGAAAAGCATTGTGTACGAAGAACCTGCTTTGAGTGGCAGTCTGACCTGGGGATGGAGGACATGTATGATAACCTCACATGCCTCAGAGGACCTTGCTGTTGAATCACAGTGAGTTATAATTAAGCAATGCTGTAAGATGTCTTTGTGGAGGAGAAGTCGGAGAGGGGAGCTAATGATGTTCAGATGCAGATATAATTTTGGCATAGAAGACTATTGTAACATTAGTCTATTTTTGTCCCCAAATTAACCAAGTGTGAGTCTGAAGAGAATGACTGTCTCTTCTATGGCATAGCAGCATCTTTGTGTGCTCTGGAAGCTGTTCCATCCAGATTGCTGGGCCTTCCATTCCCTGGTTTTTTGGAAGCTGTAAGATGCTCTGAAACTGTAGGAAGCTGCTTGCCACCACTGCGTGTTGTTGTCAAGGACACCTGTAAACGGACCTTTAAATGCTTCCCAGCATGTAGGAAGGGGTTGTTTAATGCGGGAGTTTGAGCATCATGCTGATTACATTTTCAGATGTTTCTATGAAGATTCTGTGAAGTAACTATCAACTGTCATTCCACAATAATATGTTTCTATGTAAAACAAAAATTTATACCGTTTATCCACCACAGCACAAAACTCTATTTCATGCATGGGCAACTGGGAAGATTCATTACCAGAAAATTTGCCATTACAAGGAGAAGGATTCTCACCTGCCTCATGAGTGATTAAAGCATCACTTGATAGATCTGGGTTAGGTGGATATTTCCAGAGATAATCATGATAATGGGCCTTCCTGGATGGTTCTGGAAAGACCAGTGAGCTCAGGTGTGTTGAATTCTAATCGTCGCTATGTAACTACATATCTCTAAACAAGTCACTGAACATGCTCATCACAACTGCACCCCCAAGTAATGTAAAGAAAACTTAGAGGTGTTGTTTAAAATAAAAATAATACATTCCATTAAAATTTGAAAATAGAAAATTTGCCCTTCTTGACACAAATTGTGATCATTTATACATGTTTATGTGTATTGTTTCATATAGTTTCACATAGTTTAATTCAAAGTATAAATATAATTTTATCTTGCTCTCTTATTTTATTTTACTTGTTTAATTTCATGGTATGTTGAAGTGGAACTCTTACTCCTAGTCAGCGGCGTCACCTCCCTAATGACTGTCAACCATCCCCTTGGGTATGCGGAGCTATAAATACCCTGCCGCAAACATCGGCCCAGGCAGCGTTTGTTTTCTTTTGTGCTTTCTTCTTTCGGGTGGAGGCCTGGTTCTGGGGCACATTAGCCATGAATATGTTTTTGTGACTCTTGCTTTCTGAAAAGGTTGTGGTGTGATGTGTCGAGTGACGGCTTTGTGCTCAGCAGCGTTGGAATAGGAGATGTGAGTGGTGCAGTGATGTGTGTCAGTGAGAAGTCAGTCGGCGACCACGGGAGCAGAGGCTCTTTTCTAGGCTCTTCCATCACTGCCTAGTCTGTTCCTCAGGGAATGGGATGGTCCTTAGGGAAGCTGTGATCGTCGGCCTCTGTTTGGACTGATTTCTTATTTTGTAATTTATCCTAAAATCCTGGTGTGAATATTGCAATCCACTCATAGTCTAGCATTTCCCCCCTCAGAATAACTGAACTTTAGTGAGAACATTAATAAGGGCCAGCTGGGAGGTACCTGGTATTGTTACCAGTATTAACTAGCAGAAACCGTAAAGATATATTCTTTACAGGTGGGCTCTGATACAGGATTAACAACAAAAAATAAAATACTTGAGGGAATAGCGGAATGTTTTCTAATCATTTTTTATTTCAGGTGAATTACATGAAAATTGAAATTCCTTTAACCACTGATTTTGAGGCAAAGGGAGCAACCAAGAGGAGGATTAGAAGGGACCAGATCACAGGCCCCTTTTTGTCATAGTAGGAACCAGACTTTACCTGTAGGCAGTGAGTCACTATTACAGATTTGATTCAGGGAAGTAGCACAGTTCATATTGTCAATTCAAAACAAATTGTCTAAGCAAAGGACATGAACTAGCAAATCAAAGAAAATTACAAGTGTCTCATATATATAAAAAGATCTTACCCTCACTTGTAATGAATAAACAAAACAACACAAAACAAATTGAAACTAGTGAGATGCTGTTTTTCACTTGTGGCTTGGGCAAAGATAAAAGAAATCGATAAGTACACTGAGTCAGCTAGTAAAGTAGGAAACAGCCGTTCACTTACAGCGCTGGCAGGAGGATGAATCAGAGCAAGCTTTTCGGAGGACAATTTGGCACGAGTAAGAAGAATTTCAAATGCACTTACCTTTGACCTTGCTATTCATCATATCTAGCAAAGGATGTTCAGGCAAGGAAGAAGATTCCAGACAGGAAAAGAAGGTGCTTCCTAAAAACAGCTGTGAGGCAGGGCATGCGCGCAAGAGCTATAATTTCCAGGAATTTAACCTACATGTGTGCTTGCAGAAGTACAGTGAGATGGATGTGCAAGGTTGTTCACCACAGATTATTTATAATATCGAAAACTGGAAACAGGACGAATGCCATCAGCGGGCCTGGTTACATAAATCATGGTCTTTTTAAAACATTGGAGTGCCACTGAGACACAAAAAAAATGTGAGGTGGAGTTTTATATTTAAACTAGAGGCACAATGCACGAAATTCGTGCAAGGGGCTCAGCCCTCACAACTGCGGTGGCTGTCTCGGCCCTTGCAGCTCCTGCTTCGTCTGGAAGGTCGTCCAGAAGGCCATCCAGAAAGTCGTTCGGCTGTCCGGTCTAATTAGCATATTATGCTTTTAATTATAGATATGGAGGGAACTTTAAGGTGTACAGTTAAGTGGAAAAAGAAAGGCAAGGTGCAGAGCAGTATGTGTGTTATAATATTATTCATGTCAATTTTATTTATTTTTTTTAGTTCAACATTCCATCTTTTTTGGTTTTTAACAAAATTTATATGTATTTAAGGTATGCAACAATGATGGTTTGATATACATATAGGAAAATGATCATTACATTCAATCTAATTTTCGTATTATTTCCTCACATAGTTACCAATTTTCTTGCGTGATGAGAGCACCTGAAGTCTACTCTCTTAGCAAATTCCCAGTATTCAATCCACCATTATTAACTAAGGCATAGATTGTATGTTTAGTGTTGGTTTCTGAATAAAAATGTTTTCTGCAAAAATACGAAAGAAACATTTGAGTGTGGTGGTTTTGGGGGAATAGAACTGGATATTGAGATTAGACAAAGGAGGAAGGTTTGGCATTTCATCATACTCCTTTCTTTGCATTTGAACAATTGCCATTGGTATGTGTTACTTTTATACAAAATAATTACAAAAACTACATTCTTACTAAATTGTATGTAGCCACAAATTACCTTTGCTTCATTTAATCTTAATTCATCAACACACATATTAAGTGCCATTCACTCTTCCAAGCTCCTTACATTTATTAGTTTACATTAATTATCACAAACCATACAAGACAGGAACTATTTTCATTCTCATTTTGTAAATGAGGAAATGGAGACACAGAGAGTTAAGCCACTTCC
The DNA here is from genome assembly GCF_963455305.1 of Plecotus auritus. Taxonomy (NCBI): domain Eukaryota; kingdom Metazoa; phylum Chordata; class Mammalia; order Chiroptera; family Vespertilionidae; genus Plecotus; species Plecotus auritus. Next base: position 86,496,690 of record NC_137771.1, on the reverse strand, counting down.
ACCAAGGTCACACCGCTGTTAAAAAGCATAGGTAGGATTTGAACTCTAGAAGCCTGGCACCCAGCCCACTATACCTTTGTTCAATATTTTCACTTTCCAGCATCAAAACAGGAATCTGTTTCCTAGAATAAGGTCTTGGTAACAACCGACTTGTACACTATTCCTTGTGGCCAATTTGAAGTTCACTTTGTTTAGTCTCTAAATAATTTTACTTAGTAAGAAGTTGAAGCTGTTCTGGCCTCTGTTCCCAACAGGTACCTCTTTTTCAGATACAGAATTTGCTCAGCCTTCATCTGCCGATAACCAGACCATTACATAAAGGTGGGAACTGCTCCTTGAAGCCCCTTCTCTTTATCAACCTTAGTTTTACTTTCTGAGAGGGAAATCCACAGTTAGCTCTTCCAGCCATGCTGTGAACCTCACCAGTGGTTGGCCAGGACACATTCACATCTGTCTTCTATAAGCTGCAGGCTCCGGGACTGGGCCATTTGACTACCCCATCCATGGCAGAACCCATTACAGCTCAAGGTCATAAGCCAACGGCTCTTTCTTCTCTCTGACTCCCTGCATATTTTGCTTGGAAAACAAAATATACTGTAACTTAGCTAGAAATCAGGCAGAGTGATTAGATGAATACAGCTAAAAAGTTCACTCTTTTCAGAATTATGTCATGGAAATGACAATAGTATTTGATCAGATATACCTTCTTAGCAATGGAGTACTTGAAGGCACAATATAAGGGAGCATCTTTCTTTTTCTCACTATCTGCTGCTACTTAATGGTTCACAGTGCCCCGTGGTGTAGCTCAGGTTTCTCCTGCAAATTCCTGTTCAATAAATACTTACCCAAGATCCCCTAAATGCCAGACCCAGAAAATTGGGAGCTAAATAAGACAAAGTCTGCCCACACTACACACACCCTTGGAACAAAACAGAGCTGGCAACCAATAATTACAGGCTTCAAGATTCGTGGGGATGAGGTATACATCCAGTGCTCTGGAACCACAAAGGAAGTGATTGCCTTGATTTAGTCCCGCATGAGAATTACTGCACAGGGAGATGGCCTAAAGTCATCATTGGGAAATACTAGTCCCTTGAGATATTTCAGCCCTTCACCTGCATACACGCAACACCTGTGCTGCCTGGAACTGCAAGCACTGGTAGCTGTGTGAAAAGACTGTAGACCCCTGGCCACTGGCTATTCACACCTGCGAGTGGTTCAGCGTTCGGTCTTTGTTTCATGAGCAGTTGTTTTGCACTTACTAAGTGTTACGCACTGTGTTAGGCCCTTGGACACAAATATGAAAAAACTAGAGGCCCGGTGCATGAAATGTGTCCCTCAACCCAGCCTGCACCCTCTCCAATCTGGGACCCCTTGAGGGATGTCCGACTGCCCGTTTAGGCCCAGTGGGATCGGGCCTAAACAGGCAGTCAGACATCCCTCTCACAATCCAGGACTGCTGGCTCCCAACTGCTCACCTGCCTGCCTTCCTGATTGCCCCTAACCGCTTCTGCCTGCCAGCCTGATCACCCCCTAACCACTCCCCTGCCAGCCTGATTGATGCCTAACTGCTCCCCTGCCAGCCTGTTTGCCCCTAACTGCCCTCCCCTGCAGGCCTGGGTCCCCCCCCAACTGCCCTTCCCTGCAGGCCTGGTCCCCCCCAACTGCCTTTCCCTGCAGGCCTGGTCACCCCCAACTTACCTCCTCTGCCAGCCTGGTCACCCCTAACTGCCTTCCCCTGCAGGCTTGATCACCCCCAACTGCCCTCCCTTACAGGCCTGGTCCCTCCCAATTGCCCTCCCTTGCTGGCCATCTTGTGGTGGCCATCTTATGTCCACATGGGGGCAGGATCTTTGACCACATGGGAGCAGCCATCTTGTGTGTTGGAGTGATGGTCAATCTGCATATTACTCTTTTATTAGATAGGATAGAGGCCTGGTGCACGGGTGGGGGCCAGCTGGTTTGCCCTGAAGGGTGTCCCAGATCAGGGTGGGGGTTCCCTTGGGGCGTGGGGTGGCCTGGGCGAGGGGCCTGACATTGCAGGTCAGCCATGCCCCCTGGCGACTCAAGCAAAGGCCCTGGTATCTGGGGTTTATTTATGTTCTACAATTGAAACTTTGTAGCCTGGAGTGGAGCCAAGCCTTCTGCTTGCTCCGTGGCAGCAGCCATTTCTATTGGGATTTATGTATCTTCTATAATTGAAACTTTGTAGCCTTAAGTGGAGGCCTGGGCCAGCCAGGGAGTGTGGAAAGCTTGGCTTCCTCCATCACCAGGGGCAACCCTAGCCTCCTGCTCTTTCCAGCTCCGTGGCTGCCGCCATTTCTGTTTGGGTTTATGTGTCTTCTATCATTGAAACTTTGTAGCCTTGAGTGGAGGCCTAGGCCGGCAAGGGCAGGCAGAAAGCTTGGCTTCCTCCATCGCCGGGGAAACCCAAGCCTCCCTCCTGCTCTCTGTGGCCGTAGCCATCTTGGTTGGGTTTATTTGCATATTTGCTCCTGATTGGCTGGTGGGCGTGGCTTGTGGGCATGGCTTGTAGATGTAGCGGAATGATGGTTAATTTGCATATTACTCTTTTATTAGATAGGATTAGGTAGCTACTCCCAGACTTGAGTCTGGCCCAATGATTGCAGGGGTACAGATGGCAATAGAGAGCTGAGGACCAGAGAAGTCAGAGGAAGATTCTTTGGGGACTTTGGAATTGTTGTCAATTGTCTATAGAGAGAAGAGATATTCCAGATACAGAAAGAAATGCTGCAAAGTCATGGACTTAGGAGAGGCATATCCAAAAAATTATTAAAGAAATTTAAGTGGTATAAGAGCCAGTCAGTGTGGATGCTCTGAGAGATTGGGAAAGAGTGCTGTTACCCTCATCCTCCTCTAAAGTGCTTGTGAATAAGAATAATAGGTGAGAGTTATTGTATCCTTAATATTCCAGGTACTACTCTGAATGTGGTTCTTGCATTTTCTTGTTTAACTCTTACTGCAGCCCCATGAGGTATCCTTATCCCCAATTTGCGTTTGTACAAACTGAAATGCAGGGAAGTTCAAGAACTTGCCAATGTCTTGTCTCAGTGACTTGGGGAGGCAGAATCAATCGGGTCCTTTGTGCTTCAGAACCTGCAAATGTAACCACAGCACCACAGTTATAGTCCTTACACAGTGGCTAGAATTTGATGGGTAGAATTAGTGGAGAGGATATTCCAAACCAAGCAAATGGGATAAGCAAAGGCACAGGTGGGACATCAGAAGTGTGTTTTAGAAATCTGACTAGTTGGAACATGGGTTCATAATAGGCAGGTGCAGGCAGATATGTTAGGATTAGATCATGGAAAGTAGTAAAGATTCCAGAGTGGGCTCTTATTCCCTTGGAGACTTTTGAGCAAGGAGGTGACATAATCACAGCTGGCCTTTGGGTGACTCACTGGCAGTTACAGACATAGCTGCCAGGGGAACAGTAGAGAGCCTGGCTGGGGGAGGCCCGTTAGAAGGCTATTATAACAGTCTGCACAGGAGATAATTGGAGCCTGCATGGGTGGTGGCCTCAGCCATGAAAAGGAAAAGAGAGATTTGAGAGACACAGAGGAGGTAGAAATGACAGGACTGGGGAGACAAGATGTGGGGGCGAGAGAGGAGAAATCAAAGATAGCTCTCAGGTTTTGACCCTGGGTGACTCATGATTAGTAGCACTTTGGGTAACAGTTGAATTTAGGAGATAAGAAAGAAAGGGCATTCTCTTTTTGACAAGGAATCCTCAAGGCCGGAGAGAATATAGAGGCCCCATCACACAGTGAAGTAGAGGCTGGGAGTGCAGGGCACCCAGGCTCATTCCGCTGTGTCTTGAAAAGAGAGGGAGTCATTTAACCCTATGAGTAAGTTATGTTTGTTCTCTAGGACTCCTCTAACAAAGTACCACAGACTGAGTGTCTTAAATAATAGGAATTTATTGTCTCACAATCCTGGAGGTCGTAAGACTGAGATCAAGGTATCAGCAGCATTGGTTCCTTCTGCCGATTGTAAAAGAGAATCTCTTTGATGCCTCTCTCCTAGCTCCTGTGGTTTGCTGACAGCCTTTGTCTTCCTTGGCATATAGATGCAACATTCTGATTTCGACCTTCATTTTCACATGGTGTGCTCCCTATATGTGTGTCTGTGTCCAAATGTCCCCTTTTTATAAGGATTTCAGTCATATTGGACTAAAGGCCCATCCTACCTCTAACATGACTTCATCTTAATCTAACTAATCACATCTTTAATGACCTTATTTCCAAATAAGATTATATCCTGAGATACTGGGTGGTTAGGATTTCAACATGTGAAATACAGTTCAACTCATACCAGCAGTGAATGAGAGGAAGGCCTTTTTGCTCTCAAAAGACAACCAGGTTTCTGTTCTTAAGCATCTTCTAGAGGTTTATGAGCAAGTTATATTGACTTTAAAATATTATCACTATATCAGGGGAACACATTATAAAGCAAATGATTATCGGACCACTATGATGTACACCTGAAACTAGCACAAAATAATATTGAATGTAAACTGTAATTGAAGAAGTAAAAATATATGTATATTATCACATCAATAAGATCTGAGGTCTATTGGCAACTCCTTACTGACTTGCAAATATTTTATTTATTTATTTATTTATTTATTATTTTTATTTTTTTGTCATTTGTGCAAACCTTTATTTTCTGAGCATTTTTTTATTGTTTAAAGTATTACATATGTCTCCTTTTTTGCCAATTGACACCCCCCCGCCCTGTCCACTCCCACCCCCACCCCCAAGGGCAAGCCCCCACCGTCCCAGTGTCTGTGTCCATTGGTTATGCTAATATGCATGCATACAAGTCCTTTGGTTGATCTCTAACCCCTTTCCCCCTGCCCCTTGTCTCTGGATCTATTTTTGTTCATCAGTTTATGTTGATCATTATATCCCACATCTAAGTGAGATCACCTGAAATTTATCTTTCTCTGACTGGCTTATTGCACTTAGCATAATGCTCTCCAGATCCACCCATGCTGTTGCAAATGGTAAAAGTTCCTTCTTTTTTATAGTAGAATAGTATTCCATTGGGTAGATGTACCTCAGTTTTCTAATCCTCTCATCTGCTGATGGGCACTTAGGCTGTTTCCAAATCTTAGCTATTGTGAATTGTGCTGCTATGAACATAGGGGCACATATATCCTTTCTGATTGGTGTTTCTGGTTTCTTGGGATATAGTCCTAGAAGTGGTATTACTGGGTCAAATGGCAGTTCCATTATTAACTTTTTGAGGAAACTCCATACTGCTTTCCACAGTGGCTGCACCAGTCTGCATTCCCACCAGCAGTGCATGAGGGTTCCTTTCTTGCAAATACTTTTAATTAGCAAAAGAATGTCAGTACCTCAGTTATTCCTGTGAGCAGCATCCTCCTGGTTTCCTGGCTCTAAAGCACTTTGGAGCAGTGATAATCCTTCTCCCAAATATCCCATCCCAGAAAAAGTGACTCCATAGCCCGCAGCATGTGCTGAATAACTGAAGAATTCTCACTTGGGAATAAACTGCTTGCAAGAAAGAACAGGTGAAGACCAGAGCTTGAGCTGGGAGTATCAGGATGTTCCAGTGTGAATAGAGTCCCATGTCCAGCTCCCCATGGGAAGTGATGTGTGCCCACTTCGTTCTTCTTTAGACATCAAGCTTTGTCAATGAAACAGTTTACAGTTTTTAATTCAAATACAGTGTTTTCTTCTTGGAGAATGAATTATATCACCATGTTAAAAAGGAAAAAACACTCTCCTCCCCCCAAAAAACATTTTTAAAGGTATCTGATTTTTAAAAATTTACCCTCCTCCTCATAAGGCTTATAGGATATTATGTCCAAGCAGGATCAGAGAAAAAACATTTGGATTAAGATACATAAAAAGGAAATGCCAACGCAGTGGAGCTGGGCTGGGCTCTTCACTAGTATGTGAGATGGCTGTAGGTTTGGGCATCCCAGAGATGAACAGATGCCCATAAATGAATCACAAAGAGTTCTGTCCTGGGTGTTTGTAATTCAGATCAAGTCCTTCCCTAAATAACTCCTTGGTGGCTTTCCATTTTTGTGTGAGTATATTTACATTTACACCCCATTTATATGATTTGCTAGAGCTTGAGGCTGATAGCTTAAACCTTTTTCTTCATTCTCAATTTTCATTGCCCTCCCAATCTCTATAGCCCTGAAAATGAGCTTTTCTGAGCTTCTCATTAATTTTTCACTTCTCTCCCTGTGGGAGATGCACAGATATACAGCACTAGGATTGCAGGCCAAAGAATGCTTGGCAAGCCACTCCTGTGCCTGGCAATAGATTTCAGAAACACACCTCCAGGGATTTTGACATGGGAAATGCCCAGTACCTGCTCGCACTCTAATTACGGGGTTCCCATTAGACCTTCAGAAAGTTGCTCTATTTCCCAGTATAGGATGTGCAGTGATTTGCTCCCTATTTTTTAAATTGGGTGTTAAATTAAGAGTTAGCAATGTGATAAACTAGCAAGGTCACTGGTCTGGCTGTTACTAGCTTTATGGCCGTGGACAACTGAGATCACCCCCTGACCTTTATCTCTTCATCTTCAAAATGTGAGGCTCAGATTAGACCATCTCCAAGATTCTATTACATATAACCCTCCTGTCATTTTGACAGCAGCAGAGCATTTTTCTCTGCAAGTATAAAGAAAAGTCATTTAACAAGTTTCCCTCCATGTCACTGTTTCTCTAGCCAAGAACAGGATCTGTGTGTTGGAAGGCTTAAAAAATTTGCCTGCATCAGCTTGATGTAAGACATATGCCACAAATAAATCTTCTAGTTAGAACACCTCATTGCTAGTCCTTTGTCTTGACATTGGATGCTGTCTCCTGACCATCCCTGCCCTCTTCTCATTTGACCCTTATAAACATCAGTCCTGATTTAGCAGATTGAACACATTTTTAAAAATATATATATTTGTATTAAGTTATTTTATTGAGAGGGAGCAGGGAAGACAGAAACATTGATTGGTTGCCTCCTGCATGCTCCCTGACTGGAGATCGAACCCACAATGTGGGTATGCACCTTGACCATTCAGTACACAGGACGAAGCTCCACCAACTGAGCGACACTGGCCAGGACTGAACACATTTCTTTAGGGACCTTTTAAAAAGTTATTTCAATACCTGAAGTTTCAGGTTCTGTAGGACAAGAGTGGGCCAGAATCCTCTGTAATGAGCCGTGAACATGAACTGGCCCAGCTGGCAAAATTAACCCTACTGAAATTTTTACCCAGCTGGCTTAATTGGAACTGGGGTGTCTACAGAGTCCAGATGGATAAGGCTTTCAGGATGCTAAACTAACTAAATCAGTGGTACACGTGATTTCCTGTAGCGGAGTCCTCTAAAAGAAGATAACCTTATGAATATATAGATGGTCTTCCAAGAACTAATAATTCAAATGCACAGTGAACAAAATAGGATAATAGCCACTTTCATCACCATGCACTGCCTCTATCTGATGTCTAGAAGTAATTATCTTGGGAATGAACTCTTTGGGTCAGGAGCCAGGAATGATGTTACTAAAAACTAAATTCCCTTACATTGTCCTTGAAGACAATAAACAATGTCTCAAGAAAAAATATAAAAAGAAAAGCAGGTGGGAAGAAAATAAAGACATGTTAAGGATTTAGTACAATGTTAGAAATTTCTCCACCTAAGTTTTATGACATCTTAGGTTTAGAGCTTTTTGGAAAAGAAAAAAGTTTGTAATGGCTTGCTTCCATGACTAACAGAAAAACTGAAGGAATTTTCAGGCTGAGCTGAAAATGAGAATATTTATAGAAAAATACAGCAAGGACTTGGAGTGCCGACAATTTGTTACATCAACATTAAATCAGAATGTGTTGAATAACCAATAAATTAGTTCTTCATATGAGCAGAGAGTAGAACTGAATACAGTATTTAAAACACTGGATAAAAAAAAACACCCTAAGAGTGTCATTCTTTTCATGTACCCAAAAAATGTGTTGGGAAATAAAATGTGGGCCTATAGCAATAATTATGATGAGTGAAGCTCTGCCAGTATTTGAAGTCCTTGTGTAACCCCACCTCCCTTCCCAAATTGGGCTCTACTCCTGGATAGCTCCCCTAGAGCTCTGTTTCTCATGAATAAAGTGAAGGGCTCAGAATAGATGGTTTCTGAGGCCCCTGCCAGCCTTAATGTTCTTTGGTTTTAAGTCAACACATGTGGGAAAAACATGTCAAATTTTATTAAGTTTTCAGTTGTACCCAAATATAGTAACAGCGGAAATGATAAACACACTCCCCACTAACTAAATATCCCTCTTTGCACAACACCCTCCCTAGCCATTGCCCCAGGCTACAACTATTTGAAAAGATTCTATGATGTTATCTGAAAACTTACTTATATAAGCCAAAAAGAAGTCTGCTTTGCCCCTTTAAATGCTACAGCAGTACACTTCCCTTCCAGGGAACTTAGGAACATAATAACAAGTAATACCCCTCCTGTCACTGTTCCTTTCCTAGTTTGACTAACAACTCACAGAGAATTGCAGGTAAGATCATCTTGCCCACCCCATCTTTTGAGCCAAACAGATGTTAATACTTAAAGAGAAAGAACAATTATGGGCCAAGAAGGGTTGGTTATGTCTCAGCACAGACTTTTGGGGATACCACTCATGTCCCTTTATCATCCACTCCACATTATTCTACTTCCTACCTCTATTTATCATAATGTCACTATACTTTTCCTTTTTCCCTTATGAGTATCTTCTGCCCTTCCACTGAGTCGTCAGTGACTCTCATGTAAGTTTATTTTGTTCATTAGTCACCACTTGGCTCAAAGTCAACACACTGGAGATGATGGACCATTAAAATATCTTCAGAGTACTGGGGAGAAATACTGTTAACCAATAATTTTGGGCCTGGATAAACTATTGTTCTGGTGTAATAAAAATATTTTTAGCAATAAAAATCTAAAAGAGTTATTTCCAAAAAAGAAATGAGAAAGAATATAATTCAGGAAGAAGAAAGAAAACTCCATAATAAAGAAGTACAATGCAGAAAACAATAAGGAGCAAAGGAATTGGTAAAATATTATAAATATGAATAAATACTAATTGTTTAAAAATAATAAAAGTAATTATTATGAGAAATAGGGGGATTAGTTAAATAAGGGCTGAACCTGTATTCTAGATAACAGCATATAAATAGGATTGTATGATTTGAGTAAAGACATTCTAAACTCATTGTTATTACGTTGGGGGTGGGGGCAGAGACTCATTTTGAAGTTTCCAAGTCAAGTAAGCATTTTAAATATTTAAGACTAACCTCTAAAAGAATAGAAGTAGAATCTATAACTTAAACCAGTGAAGAAGAAAAAGAAAGAAGTAATAAAAACCCATTCTTTATTACCTAAAAGAATGTATAAAGAAGGAAAATAATGGTAAATAGCAAAGAATAAGAGTAGAAATAAATCCAAATATACCAATAATTACAGTAAACATAAGTGGTTCATATGTTCCACTTAAAAGATTGGAGTTGTTAAAAAGTATATAACAAAATTCAGATACAAACTATTTATGAAATATACCTAAAACATAAAGATATAGAAAAGGTTAAAAGGGCATACAAAATGCACCAACCAAGTTGTTTTTGTTTGTTTGATTGTTTGTTTTGAAAAAAAGAATGCTCACTTATCTACATTAATATCAGGCAAAATATATTTTAAGTCAAGAAGCATTTGTGAAGTTGAGTCATTATATATTGATAAAAAAAAGCAGTTCATTAGGGAGATGTAACAACTCAAAATATGTATGTAGCTAACTAACCTCATAGTCTCAAAATATACGGGTGGGCAAAAGTAACTTTAGAGTTGCATTGTAACATTCTTTTGATTTAATAAATTTATTGTAATAATCATAACCTGCATTTCTTTCTTCCATCTGAACAACTATAAACCCATGTTTGCCCACCCCTGTATACAGCAAAAGTTGGCAGAATACAGGGATAAATGAATAAATCTATTAACGTATGTCTAGCAATAATTGACAGGTCAGGCAGACAAAAACAAGTAAGGATATAGAAACAAAAATACACAATTAACAAACTGTAAGACAGCCAAAGCCCATCATAAGTTTAGACACTTAAAAATAAACATCCAAATGCCTTATGGATTAAATAATAAATTATACTCAATATTAAATATTTAGAACTGACAGAAAATACGTTACATATCAAACACATGTGAAATATATCTAAAGCAATAAATAGCGGAAATTTATTACCTTAAATGCTACTAAGATATCTATCTATAGAGTGAGAAATCTATAGTACAAGACAATCTATAGAGGACTTATGACTAACATGGGAGGTTTAGCAAGATTGCTGAATAAAAGATTAATATATATTAAAAATCAGTATACCAGGTAAGTCATATATAAGAGTAATAAAGGTAATAAAAGATGATGATAATTTTTAAAAGAGATTCTATTCCTGACAGCCCTCAAAACCACTCATTACTATGATTCTGGTTTGCATTTGATTCTCCATTTTACCCATAAAGGACCTGATATGCCACTAGGAGAATTTTGATTTTCCCCATGCTTTTTTTACTTCTTTACAAATATCAGTTTCTGAGGTGGTTATAACCTCTATGTATGTCAGTATGTAAGTTTATTTTGTTCATTAGATTCCACATATAAGTGAGATCATGTGACACTTGTCTGTCTCTGACTGGCCTACTTAGCTTAGCAAATACTCTCCAGGTCCCTCCATGCTGTCTCAAAGGGTAAAAGACTCTTGTTTTTATTTTTTAAACTGCTGTTTAGTATTCCATAGTATAGTTTTTTTATCCACTCATCTACTGATGGGCACTTGGGCTGTTTCCAGATCTTAGCTATTGTAAATTACACTGCTATGAACATAGGGGTGCATATATTCTTTCTAATTGGTATTTTGGGATTCTTGAGATATATTCCTAGAAGTGGAATTCCTCGTTCAAATGCCCAAACCCTTATAAAGCACTTACTTTTGTCCAGTACTTATTTAGTAAGTTTCCTTTTGTAGATCTAGAAAAATTCCTCTCTATAGCTGCTCTTCATAACCTTCTAAATACAGTTCAAATAGTCTTTGTTTTGACCTCAGTTTCTGTTTATAATATTCTTATCTCCCCAACTTTGTCCACCTTTGCATCTGAGCCTTTGGATAATGTGAAATTGTCCCCATAGTAATCCTGAAAAAGACCTTCTAATGTTAACTTCAAAATTTAAATGACCCTTTGTCTGCAGATAGACAGACGTTACAGTGAAATGCACAAGAAAGTATTTCCGATGTGCTCTCAGGAGCAGGAATGCATGCTGTCATTCAAATTTGTATCCTGTGAGCCTAACAGAGAGTGTTGCAAAAAGAGGGCCAATGACAGTTTTAAATGGATTATAAAAACCTCAAGCATCCAGAAAATAGAGCAGTTTATTTTAGATTTTCTACAAGCAGGTGGGAAGTTGCTGCTTTGTCCCCTCTATCTCCTTTATCTTCACTGTCACTGTCAATCAATAAGTGACCTCCAATGGGCACCACACTGTTATTTGTCAGGCCTGGAAAAGAGTCAAATACAGTCCCCCTCCCCCTGGGCTTGGCCCCTTCTCTTCCCACTCTAAGCCCATCTCCCAACTACAAGAAACCTCTGGGGCAAGGGTATGGACACCCACCACTACACCAGCTCAAGCTTCATCTTCTGGAAGGTCTTGGTCATCTGGAAGATGAAGTACCCAGTCCTCAGACTGAGATTTAAAAGCAGGTGCAGCCTTCAGGGTGTACCCCTGGCTAGACTTCTTACCCTGTATGGGGTCAGAGCTGGGAAGGGAGGACCCTCAGTACCAAGCACAGGGCAAGCTTTCTTTGCTTCCTGTGCCACCAGGAATACATCAGTTTGTTGCCTAAGTAATTCTGACTCGACATACCATCATTTTTTAGGTAGCATCATAACGTGTAAGAACTTAAAGAGACATTCAAAATCATCTTATCCAAACTTTTCATTAACATGGGAAACGAAGGCCAGAGAAATGAACTGACTTGCCCATGGTCATACCACAAGGTCAGCAGTGGACGAGTAATAGAAAACCAGGTCTCCGGAGTCCTGATGATCCCTCTCATTCCCATTTTTCTAGCTGTGATTCCAGTGCTGATCGCTGCAGTTCCTGGATGCTTTGACAAACTATATTGCTGGCTCAGTTGCTATTGAATAAAAGTAGCTAATTGTAAGCACAGTGGAGCAAACTCATGGAAGGCAGAGAAAAATGTAGCCATATCCCTGCAGCATGTGCATAACTTAGGTTTCTCTGAATTGTGAAATAATAAATTCCCTTTGTTGACTAGGATACCATTTAGAATCAGAAGTGGACACCAGTGAGCTATCAGATAAGTTGAAATGCAGTGAGCCAAGTAATACAATAGAAGGAAATAAAATTGCATTGTTTGAGTCCATGGAAGCAGTGCATTTTCACCCGTTTGCAGGTCCCTCCAGAGTAATATATGCAAGATAACTGTGCTGGATCCAACGTGGCCTCATAGGTCAGCTGTCACTCAGCCTTGAAGGCTGCAGCTGGAATTCACTGAGTTTATTCTTTAATGAAGTGAGAAGAGGAGGAGGAATATAGTTTGGGTCTTTCTCTCTGCATTTGTTTTTATATTATTTGTTCTTTTAACAAAAATTTATTTAATAGTTCTTTTACTAGGTCCTGTGTTGGGTGTGAGGAGTATAGAGGTAAACAAGGCAAATATAGTCCCTGCTCTTGAGTAGCTTCCTGTCGACCAGGGAGAATCATATGAGGTCTTTGAGAGGGAAAGGAGGTGTGCAAAAGAGCTAAACCAATAATTTAAGGAGTCCTGATGGAGCAAACGAAGAAAAGGATCTCTATCCATTAGCAAGCCCCGGTGGAGAATGCTAGACACCCTGATGCTGAAGAGAGATGAGATGAGGACTGACGGTTTTCACCTTCATTGAGAACAAAGTGAATTACAGCCTGAGGAATTCAGATGGGGAAATATTTTAAGAGTTTTTAGAATAGGAAATAGGCATCTAGAAGAGATTATGGAGTATTCTTGTCTAATGGACTTTAAAATAAGCCCATGCCTGGCCATTGTGGCTCAGTTGGTTGGAGCATTGTCCCGTACACACAAAGGTAGAGGGTTCCATTCCCAGTCAGAGCACATACCCAGGTTGTGGCTTCAATCCCTGGTCGGGGCGCATATGTAAGGCAACTGATATTTCTCTCTCTCTCTTCTCTCTCTCTTTCTCTCTCTCTCTCTCTCTCTCCCTTCCTCTGTCTAAAAATCAGTAAAAAATATAACCTTGGGTGAGGATTAAAAATAAATAAATAAACAAACAAACAAAAACTAAAGAAATAAAATAGACTAAGGGGTGATGTAGCCATGACTTGTTCATGTCTGTGAGTGATGAACTGGGAACCCCTCAGGGTCAGTCCCAGCTTGATTTGCCTTTATGTGGTTGACAGAACGCTTAGTGATATTGGGCACGATGTGTCTACTTTGTTGTTTGAAACTGACATTACAAAGTTTAAAATTGATGATAGGTTTTGTGGGTGAAATATAGTTTTATCATATTTTTAATGGAATAATATTAAATTATAAAGAAGAGGCATCTTCTGAGCCAGCCATGGAGTTTCATGTTTCATGTATATTTTTTTGCAACAACTTCAAAATGTGTTAGCTATCAGCTATATTTAGCCAGAAGCTTATTAAATGTATCCAAGTCCATAAGTTTAGAGGTAAGCCAAAAGTTCTGGAAAAATTCTATTTCCAATTACTAGAAACAATAAAAAATAAATAACCAATTGCTGTTATCATGTCTTATCACTGTTGTTATTAATCCAGCCAGCTTGTCACACCAAGCATTCTGATAGGAAGAGAGCAGTCATGCTACACTTTTAGGCCCATGTAGTGAGTAGCTAGACCTTCAGCACTGATTTCTCTAACTTAGTGCAAACAGGGCACTAAGACAACAGACTGGTCACAGGGGCCTCCATGTCCCAAATTAATTCATTTCAGGTTGTGACTAAAATGTGTCTCAATCTGTATCATCTATATTGGGCTTTAACTAGGTTCTTTTGTTAATATGAATTTATGAATAGCAATTCTATTAGACAAAGACAAAAATGCCAGGCATGGACCAAAAACTAGAATGGATGTTAAGTAATGTCCAATAAATGGATAGACTTGGGGACAGGATAGAATCTGAAGAGCTATTCTTTTAACAGGGTCTGCTATTTTTATTTTAGGTTAAAGTGAGCTAAGCAAACTTTTAATTTTCAAATTAAAATATATTAGCCACATCATACTTTGTGCATTGTTGTATTTTTTAAATGGTAATATGTATTTACTAGAGGCCCAGTGCACGAAATCGTGCACAGGTATGGTCTCTAGGCCTGGCCTGCGATCTGGGCCATCTTCCCCAGCTGCCCACAGCCAGCCCCACCCCCTGCCGCCACCCACCCCCGGTTCCCTGTTTGCCATTGGGTGATTGGTGCTTGACGACTGGGGGAAGGGACCGAGAGATTGGCTGTTCCCACCCGCTCACTGGGGGGTTGCAGGCCAGCCACACCTGCATTGGGGTGGAGGGTCCCTCCTGGGGGCTGGGGACAGCCTGGGTGAAGGGCTGAGGGCGGTTTGCAGGCTGGCCACCCCCCCAACTGGTGTGGGGGTCCCCGCTGGGAGGCAGGGCTGGCCTGGGCAAGAGGCCTGGGGTGGTTTGCAGGCTGGCCATGCCCCCGATCAGGGCGGGGGGGGGGGGGGTCCCTGCTGGGGGGCGGGGCCGGCCTGGGTGAGGGGCCATCTGGGGTTTGCAGGCCAGCCATGCCCCCAACTTTGTCAGGAAGGATGTCCGGAAGACGTCTGGTCTAATTAGCATATTACCCTTTTATTAGTATAGACTAGAGGACCAGTGCATGAAAATTTATGCACTGGAATGGGGGGGTCCCTCAGCCCGGCCTGACCCCTCTCACAGTCCAGGAGCCCTCAGGGGCGGGAGGCGACCTGGTGATCAGGGGAAGGCAATGCCCCATCACACCTCTGCTGCTGCCACTGCTGGCAGTGCAAGCCTTGGCTGGCCCTGGTTACCTGAGCCTCAGGCGGCCCTGGGCGGCTGGGCAGCCAACATCTGAGGCTTGCCTGCACCTTGGGCCAGCCCTAGGGGGCTCAGAGGACTGGGGGGCTCTGGAGATAGGTGCATGGCAAGGCCAGGCCTGCCTGGGGGTGGGCCCGGCCTTGCCACGCATCTGCCACCCTGGCGGGGCTGAGGGGACTGGGCGCCACCATCTTGTGGCTGTGGGCACCGCCATATTTGAAATGCAGTGAGCCAAGTAATACAATAGAAGGAAATAAAATTGCATTGTTTGAGTCCATGGAAGCAGTGCATTTTCACCCGTTTGCAGGTCTCTCCAGAGTAATATATGCAAGATAACTGTGGCTGTAGGCACCATCTTGTGGCTGTGGGCACTGCCATATTTGAAATGCAGTGAGCCAAGTAATACAATAGAAGGAAATAAAATTGCCTTGTTTGAGTCCATGGAAACAGTCAATGTGACAGTCAATTAGCATATTCCCTCCTTATTGGCTGTGGGTGCCACCATCTTTGAGGGCAGTTCAGTGAATTAGCATATTCCCTCCTTATTGGCTGTGGGTGCTGCCATCTTTTGTGATGGCATGAGGGTCAATTAGCATATTCCCTCTTTATTAAATAGGATGGTTTAGAGAAGGGAGTAGGAAATAGGTAAGAAGCCTAGGAAAGAAGCTGAAGATGACAGAGATGGAAGCATAAAATCAATATATGTATTTGATAACACAAATACACTACAAATTTTTGACATAGATGGGAGTATAAAATTCTGTATATCTGATTACACTAATATACTACAAAGTTATGAAGAAAAAAATGCAGTATTATTTCATCACTTACCCCTTCTTTCTCTGTTATGGACCGGATGTTTGTGTCTCCCCAAATTTATATGTTGAAGTTCTAACCCCTGAATTGGAGGTAGGGCCTTAGAGGAAGTAAATAAGGTTAAATGCATTCATAAGGGTAAGACCCTGATCCAATAGGATTGGTGTCTTTATAAGAGAGAGCTTGCTCAATCTCTGTTCACACAAGGAAGAGGTCACTTGAGCTCACAGCGAGAAGGTGGCCTCCTGCAAGCCAGGAGAAGTGGCCTCAGAATGAAACCTACCTTGCCAGCACCTTGATCATATATTTCCCAACTCCAGAACTTGAGAAATTAATGTCTGTTGTTGAAGTCACCCCATTTGTTGTATTTTGTTATGGCAGCCCGAGCAGACTAACACCTCCCCACTTCCAACATCACCCCTAAAGAGGAAGCCCAGTTAAAAATGTGGCACCTTTAGTGGCCTATTCATTTATAAAATAAGCAAAGAGCAGAGCATATTGTCTTTCAGTGAGAGTGATTTAAGTCACAGGTGTCATTGGCATTCTTCATCACTACCCTCCATACTCACTTCCAGTGATGCTCTGCTAAATCTGCACAGGTAGAGCAGGCCTGGTCTCCACCTCCTAGGGGATTTTGTTTATTTCAGTCATTAAACAAAGAAGATGTATGTTGTAGAATCCCCACCATAGCCTAACTTTATTGTGGCATTCCTATGCAGGGATAGGGAAAGTGAAAAACTGAACCTACCCCCAACAGGAAGGTTATCCAAGATTTAAATGCATGGAGGGTGAAGGTGAAGAGTGGAGGAAGGATTGTGACCTTGAACTTAATTTGGAGATGTAATTAATACTAAATTTTAACAACTAAAGTAGAGTATTTGGAAGTTTTCTGTTAGATCAAAGACTTATAAAACTAACTGGGTAGCTTATCAGGAGGAAGAATTGGGTTTTGATCCATTGATTTGTCATGTTTCATGTCTTTGTGTTCAGTCCTGTAAGCACGAGAAAAGGAGTGGATAGGAACAATTGCAGTTTTTGAAACCCAGAAGGTAGAAGAAGGTTTCTTTTGATTTATGTTTCATTTCTTTTAACTTTTGCTTTCCAGTTGCTAGAGTCTGAAATTATCACAGCTGGGGATAACATTCTTTCCCTTTGTGCTCCCTGTTTTTTAAGACTCATCCCCACAAACGATGTTAACTTTTGAGTTTTTATGCTACTCCGCAGCCCGCCAGTGTATTCAGGCAGCCTACAGAGGTTAAAATTAATCTTTCCAAAGCACACTTTTTTTTTCTCTTTTGCCAACATAATTTCTTGAATGGAAATCTAATGGATAAGTTAAGGAAATAAAATCAACCATTTCAACACCCCTGGTATTAATTCTGTTATCCTAAGAGCACACAAGTGATTGGCTCATTCACAAGACTCTAAAAGTAAAAGAGAAATTCCTCCTCTGATTAGATTTTACACTAATGCTTCAGGTCCTTCAAATATGTAGGATAATTCCAAATAATTGGATGGCTCTCAGGAGCAGAACCTCAGGAGGGTAGGCTGCTTACATATGTTTCGTCTTTTTCACTCTTTAAACTTGGAGAAATTATACTTGGAAAGTTTCTTAGAAAACAAAATAAAATCTTGTGATATTGTGGGCACAGATTAATATTAGTCATGTGAGGCTGTGGACATTGTAAAAAGAAAAGAGCAACTATAGAGATTGAGGCCAGGACAGAACCCGGTGACAGAAGCCTGAGCAGAAACTCCAGCGGTCTTAGTCTTGCACTTGGGTTTGGGAAATAAGTCAGTATTGAGCCAAATTTGTTTATTAAGCATAGCTTTTGTGCATATTACTTTAAGGAGTAGTCCTCATATATAGAGGTGCCAGGAAAGGTAACATGTGAAGATTGGATCTAGTCTATGAATAGTTTCCCTCTTATCATGCATGACCTCTGGAATATTGAAAAGGTCTTTGATTACATCTGTGTGCAAAAGGAGAAAAACAAAGATGGTATAGAAAGGCAGGATAGCAGAAGCTTTAGATGCATAGGGAAGAACTAACTTGATATTAAAAGAAGAAAACAACTCAGGCTTTTCTTTGTCATAAGTCTTCATATGGTAGAGGGGAAATAATTAGAAATTGTGTTTCCCATAAATGCAAATTTAGACAAGGCAGGCATGCACTATTTTTGCATAACAAGGTAACTCCTTGCATCCCACTAGGCTACAAACAGGGTCCGTTTGAATTCCCTTGAGCTCTGCTGGGATCCTATGTAAGGAATACTGTTTCTAAAACTCTAAATGGTCTACTGGATTTCTTTATATGTTTTCCTGAAGAATGGAAAACACTGTACTTACTAAAGATTGATTTATTTCTAAGAAAATATTTTCCAGGTCAATGCAAATTAATCTATGCCTTGCCCTCCCTAATGCCTTCTCCCCTAGTCTCCTAACACCCTCCATCTCCTGCCCAACCGCCACCAGCAATATGATAAAGGAGTGATTGTACTCTAAAATAATTTATTGGGGAGGCATTTATTGTTATTTTTACACTCAATCATGAGTTATTTGTAATAATATTCTGAGATTTAATGATTTGGGTTGCTAGAGAGGAAAGTTATTTTCCTTTTGAGCCTTACAAACCATGTATGTACCTTTAAACAAGGGAACTGGATTAAAGCTGAAGAACTTCCCTTTGCCCTGGCTAACTGGCTAGAATGGGCAGAGTAGTTCATAACCAGGTTCACAGTCATCCATGGCAGACTGCCCTCCTGCAAAGCCAGCTGCCGAGCTGCGGCCTCAGCACCACTGGAGCGATCCTCCTACGTGTCTCCAGTGTAATCACGTTCCCATCATCCTCAGGGACTCTCTTCCTCTAGCATCTCAGGACCTCCCTGCATGTTCTTCTTCCTGCTCCCAATCCCCTGCCCCCAACCCCGCAGTATGATTTTACCTTAGGAGCCTAATACAGAAAACAGCAGCCCCTCAGACAAGAAAGCTCCCAGTTTCCCACCTTGTGCTCTACCTGTTCTCTGCATCCTCCTGTTGCGATGAAGACTCCTTGTACCTTTTAAAGAACCGTCTGGATCCTGTTCTTCCACTCCTGGTCAGAATCTCTCTTCATCTCTTTTCTCTCCTAGAATCCAGTTTTAATTTGTTACTAGATCTTTCCCTACCCAATGATTCTGTAGCTCCTCCCACTTTAGATACTCTCCCCTGCCGCTGTGGCTGCCAGGGCAGTGGCTGTGCTTCCCACGTTGCTCACTACTTTATTGAAACTGCTCCTTTAAGGTCCCACACCCTGCACGTTGCTGCTTCCAGTTTTCCTCTTTCTTAACATTCCAAGGACACTTGCCCAGTTGACCAGTCCCTCCTTTCCAACACCCTCTTCTCTTGGCTTCTGTTTCAGTGCACTTTTCTGCTTTTCCATCTCTCTCCCCTGCTTCTCCCCTATCAGTAATCCTTAGATCCCCATGGGTCTGGTCCTGAGCCCCTTCTCTGCAGCACTCCGTCTCCAGTGGCTTCTCACCATGCACATGGCTTCAGGTATCATCTGCCTGCTGATAAACCCATGTTTACATTTCCACCCAGATTTTCTTCTAAGCTCCAGACTCCTGTTTAATATTTCTACTCTGTCTCACTTGGACCTCACGTTCAGTGTAGCCAAAATCAGACTCATCATCCACCTCCCCAAACCTGATTGTCCTTCTGTGGCTCTTTCCTTCATTCTCTCTCTTACCCAGGATACACCTCCCTGAGGGCCACCTCTCACATCCAGTCAGCCTCTAAATCCTGTTCATCAGTAGCTCCTATTTATTTGTAGGACATGGTCACTAGCTCCTTCCTAGGCCAGCTCTAACTTCTCTTGTCTGGACTATCACAATAGAGTCGTCTGGTTTTCCTTCATCACTTTGGCACCCTGCAATCTTGTAGCAGCAGCAAAGTTTTTAAAGAAAAAAAAAAAGCAGTCATATTCCCTTTTTAAGACATTTCAGTAGCTTCCAATACACTTAGAAAGTTCGCAGTCCTTGACATGGCCTACGAGGCCCTGCTTGAGCTAGCCTTGCCTGCAAGCCTTCTGCATGCCCTGCCTTCCTCCCTGACTCAGTTGCTCCAGCCACACAGCCTTCTCTGTGCTTGTGGTTCCCACTCCATGGCCTTGGCACATGTCCTACTCTCACTTATCCCTTCGGTCTTATCTAAATGTCACTTGCTCTTGTCCAATTTAAACCAGGCACCACTGTCACAGTTGTTCATCAGACCTTCTTGTTTTTACGGAGCTCTTCTCAATTCACAGTCATTTGTCGCCTGTTCTGATTATCTAACATTTGTCACCCCTAGTGGACGCTAGCTATGAACCCGCTGTCTGTTCAGTCCTAGATGTTCCTGGCACATTGTAGGTGCCCAGTGATAGCTGTTGAATGAATCAGTAAATAAAGGATGAATAGAAACATCTTCCTGGAATTGACCTAGAACTCTGGTGAATTAGTCTCTCTCATATACATATGAGCCTTTTTACCTTTTGCCGCTTTAAAAATTTCTAAATAGACATGAAAGATAACTACTGAAATCCAAACATTGTTTATTGATCCAGTAAAATGACATTAACTTGGAATGGTTCAACAAGAGCTGTTCATACTTAAACACATTTTTCAGCTTTCACTTTACCATGATAGTTTATAGGTGTGTTTTTTAAATTGGGAAGTGAAACAAAATACACATTTGGAAATTAGCACCTGCCCCAGTGAAAGTCTCTGTAATTTCTAAGTCTTATGGAAGATGGTAAATCAGGAAGGTAACTGATTTAATGTCACAGCCATTGCAGGTTTTACTCTGCTTGACTGCATACTAATCAACAACGTTCAAACAAGCACACATTGGGTGTGCTATGAAATCCTGGTGGTGCGGGAAGGAATAATAGAAATAATATTAGGAGAAAGAAGCTACATACTATTGCAAAAGACTGAAGCCCCAAGCAATATTACGGTCACACCCAAGCCACCCAGCCACAGAATGTTTCATTTTCTCTTGATTAACAGAGGAATTTTGTGAAAATTCCAAACTGTTTCTTTTCTAAATCTTTCTCCTTTCCACGTGTCTCATGTTAATATAGGCAACTGAGCCAAGAAAAGTCTTCAGACCTTTGAAAAGTCGCGTTAGAAATCTTAGGCTCTGGGAATAAAACATTTTCCCCTAAGATTTGCAAAAAAGAACTTACTAACCTCAATCAAAGACCTGGCCAACAGTTTAATTCCCAGCATAAACTTGATAAATTGTCTGCTGGGAAAAAACTATTGAGCCACATCATTCTGTAAAGGATTGAAGGGGAAAAAATTCTTTTTCAGCTCCCCACCCACTCACTTCCAAAATTCTGTGTCCCTATACCAGAGGCCCACACTTATGCAGGTTATATGTATTCATGCATTTCTCCTCCACCCTATCATGGCACTCTTGGTATTCCTGTTTCTCAGCTTCTTAGCTCCCAAATTGTGAACTGGCTGGTTGGTTGGTATTTTAACATAGTTGCCTTCACCAAATTGTGACTATTGGCTTAGGAAATCCTCTGTGAAATTGAACTAAATGATTAACAAGCACTTATTGTGTAACTATGAGTTAATAAGAAAGGATTCTGCAGAAGATAAAAAGATTGATGCTTGAGCCCTATTCATACCTCCCTCGTTACTTACCAAAGCTCAGGTCATGGAGATAAAGAAAGGGTAGAGAGAAGAGGTGAAGAGATGTCCCTGAGACCAATTGTAATGATTCTAGTTTGTTTGGCCCGTTCTTCTCAAACTTTAGTACGTACCAGAACTTTTTGACAATCTTGTTAAAACTCACATTCCTGGGCTCCACACATTCCTCCCCCAACCCTTGAGATTCTGACTTACTAAAACCTAGGTAGTGCCCATAAGTTGCCAGTTTTACAAGCTTCCAAATGACACTGATGCTAGTGGTCTGGCCGCACTTTGGGTGGAACTGGCTTGGTCTAGCTAGCGGCTAGCCAACAATAGGAGCAGCTGACATAATTCTCCTCTCCCCACTCTTTTGCCTCTTTTGCAATAAACCTGTGTTGAAAGAGAGCGGTGAATAGCTGAGAAAATATTTTTATGTAACTCACAGAGTATGGTGGGCATGGAACTCAAAGCAATGTATTAAGTGGTGGTAGTATTCCACCCTTGGTCCCTGCAGCATAAGGACCAACCTTGGCAGAAACGTGTGGAAACCCATTGTGTATCCAGGTGCAGAAAGGATGTTGCTAGAATCTGAATAGGTTGGAAAGGACAAGACATCTCTGAAGAGATAAAACAGGAGCTTAACTTTTGCAATAAGAATTCCAATCACAAACTCAGTGATGCTCCAAATCAGGAAAGACCTCTTAGCCCAGTGGAGGAGCCTCTTAAGTTAAAGTCGGACGCTTAGAACTCTGGGTTTCTCAGGGTGGGGAGGAATGGGAGGCTCTTGTTGCCTGTGGATTAATACCATCAGGCTTCAGCGAGATCCTGCTGGACATTCACTCTCTAGATATCCCAGAAAGCCTCTGAAAGACTTTCCCCACCAACTAAAAGAGGCTTGTCAGAATTTGGCTAACTGGGAAAACATTTGTATTGCTCACTGACCCAGAGCTGTACCTCTGCAATTAGAGTAGCGCTTTTATTTGTATTCCCTGGGGGCGAAGCAGTTGCCAAGTATCTAACAATCAGCTTCTAACAAGCCCCATGGAAGGAGTTATCGATTGGGCTGGAGGAGAAACAAGTGCAATTAAGTTTCAGACTAATCATCAGAATTCAACATTGACCGAATTGTTCCAGAGACTTATTAAAACCGCTCTCCTTGACTTGGAGTAAGGGAGTGTCTGTGTTTGTTGGAGAGGGACATCGGCATTGTGAAAAACTGTGGTTCAGCAATTTGGAATATTTTCTTACTCTCAAGGGATCAGGATGAAATGAATAAAAGTTGTAAATCCCCACAGTAGGCTCTTTAATTAGAAATGAAAGGTAGGGAGAATCTTAGCATTTAACTGCATAGCCTATTCGTTTTCAGCAGTTACACTAGGAATCATGTATACTTTTGTCAAGTTTATGTATGTGTTTATTTTGCTTGGGAACATTGCAGAGCAACCTAGGCTGTTGCCATATTTGTTGCAGGTGCCTGGGTAGTCTGTGTGCAGCTTCAAGGACAAACAGAATTGCATCGGGACAGAAACAATGTTTCCTTGGGTATATCTGTATTTAGCAGCAAAAACTGTTCTTATTTTTGAAAAGCTCACAAAACATCCTGGTGTAACAACAGTGTATATGACCTTGAAAATAATTGATATTGCATTATGTATTATTCATATGCAAATCATGACTTTTAAAAATAATGTCTAAAGTGACAGATGAACAGTCAGCCACTGCCTCCTTTGTGGCCTATTGACCTCTATGACCTCTAACCAAGAAGGTACCTGGCTACAAGAGCTTATGATTATATTTTCTTCACTGTTGGCAGTAAAAAGAAGTCCAAACTGCTTTTCTTCATGGAGAGGCTCAGCCTGCCATGCTCAAATATTATTGGAATTCTTTTTATGATACCATCAAAACAAAAGAGATAAATTTCTAACTTCCGCCTATTAAGGTTTGTCACAAATATGGCTTGGAAACATTCTAAATAAATCACTTTGCCCTGTTGGAAAAAGTACCATGCTGTTAATTTTATTGGTTTTCTGGCAAGCATATTAGTATTAAGCAATAGATATAATTGGAGGCATATTATAAATTAGACATGACCACTGCTGTGTCCTATACCAGCTTTACATAGAGGATAGCATCTGAATTTTTTTCCAAAGGAAAACAAGACAGATGCTAACAAAACCTTAAATGGTTTGTTCACTGTTGTGAGAATTTGCACAGATACTTCCACGGTGTTTGAATGGTGATTGTATCACATTTTTAAAAAATATATTTTTATTGATTTCAGAGAGAAAGGGAGAGGGAGAGAGACATAGAAATATCAATGATGAGAGGGAATCATTGATCGGCTGCTTCCTGCACGCCCCCTACTGGGGATCGAGCCCATAACCTGGGCATGTACTTTGACCAGAATCAAACCTGGGACCCTTCAGTCCTCAGCCCAATGGTCTATCCACTGAGCCAAACTGGCTAGGGCATCACTTTTATAATAAGAAAATATATGTAAAAACAAAACAGGTGTTACAATTTGCAAGACTACCATTATTTCACTGACACCCCCATACCTATAGTAGCTTCTTTCTTAAAAATTTTTATTTATTTATATTTTAGAGAGAGAGGAAGGGAAAGAGAGAGAGAGACATCTATTTGTTGTTTCATTTATTTATGCATACATTGATTGATTCTTGTATGTGCCCTGACTGAGGGAAATCTATAATACCTCAACCGTGGCATATTGGAACAGTAGGGGACATGCAGGAGGCAGATGATTGATAATGTTTCTCTCTCATGGATGTTCTTATCTCTCTATTCCTCTCCCTTCCTTTCTCTAAAAATCAATAAAAACATTTTTTTAAAGATTCTCTCTTTTTCTTTAACCTTTGGCATTTTAAGTATGATGTGCCTTGGTTTAGGCCTCTTTGTGTTCATCTTGTTTGGGACTCTGTCCTTCCTAGACTAGTGTGTCTATTTCTTTCCCAGGTAAGGTAAGTTTTCTGTCATTATTTTTTCAAATAGGTTTTCAACTTCTTGCTCCCTCTCGTCTCCTTCCGACACCCCCCAATGTGAATGTTGGTATGCTTGAAGTATCTTACCCTATCTTCATATTTTTGGATTCTTTTTTCTTTATGCTGTTCTGATTAGGTGTTTTTTTGCTTCCTTAAATTCCAAACTCTTGATTTGATTCTTGGCATCCTCTACTCTACTGTTGATTCCCTGTAAATTATTCTTCGTTTTAGTTAGTGTATCCTTCATTTCTGACCTGTCCTTTTCTATGTTGTTGATGTTTACACCAAGTTCCTTGAAGTTCTCACTAAGATCCTTGAAGTTCTCAGTAAGATCCTTGAGCATCCTTATAACCATTTTTTGAACTCTGTATCTGGTAGTTTTCTTGCTTCCATTTTATTTCATTTCATTCTTTTTATGGAGATTTCTCCTACTCTTTCATTTGTAACATGTTTTTTTGTCTCTGCATTTTGGTTGTTTCCCTGTGTTTGTTTCTATGTATTAGGTAGATCTGCTGTGTCTTTTGGACCTGGTAGAGTGGCCTTGTGTAGGAGGTCTCCTATGTGGTCCAATGGCTCAGCCTCCCCAGTCACTTGAACTGGTCATTCCAGGTGTACCTCTGTGTGATCTGTGTGCAGTGTCCTACTGTAGCTGAGCCTTGGTTAATGTTGGCATCACTGGGAGGGACTGACCCCCAGGCCAACTGGTTGTGAGAATCGCCTGTGACTACAGTGGAAGAGCTGCTGTGCAGGAGCCAACCCTATGGAGCAGGACTTGCTTCAGTGGGGCTTTGGTGCTCACTGAGTCGGTACCTTAAGTGTGTCATTCGTGGAGATGGTAGGGTTGTAATCTGGCATGATCTGAAGCTGACCACTGGCTCCAGAGCCTCCTGGGAGGTGCAGAGTCAACCACTGCCTATGCCCTGCTTGGGGCCACCCAGCATGAGCTACAAAGCCATCTGCACTTGGCTGCTACTTGTGTTGGGCTTGGAGGTGCCCAGGAGAGGCCAAGCTGTGAACCAAGGCAGGCTGCCACTAGTGCCAGACTTACAGCTGCTTCTTGAGAGTTACAGGGCATGCTGAGGCCAGCTGTTGCTTGTTTGAGAGATTTTAGGAAAGTCTGAAGCATGAGGCAGGTGAGGCCAGCTGTATCAAAAGCCACTGGAAACAGCTTGGATGAGCCTGCAAGTAGGGAGAGGCAGGGTCTCAGGGAATCACCAGGGTGAGGTGAAAAGTGTGAACCAGGTTGATGGAGACTCAGATATGGCCCAGCCTGTCAGCTGTGTGGCAGGGAGGGCTCAGCAAAGGAACAAAGGCCTCTGCCAGCACCTCTGTCTGGGAGAAAGCTGCCCCTCAAGCGCTCACCCTAATTCCAGGCAAGTTAGTTCCTCCCCGAACATCCCTGGTTCCTTTCAAGCTGCTGCCCCAGCACTGGAGCTCAGAGAGAATGAGTCTGAGTAAGTCCCTGTGGGTCCTTTAAGAGGCACTGCCTAGGGCCAGTAGCTTCTGTGTCACTCAGCCACAATCTCTGTTGGTTTTTACAGCCAGAAGTTGTGGACACCTCTCTACCTGGTACTTCTGTCCTGGCCTAGGGGCCTGGTTTGGAGCTGGGGCCCCTCACTCCTCAGAAAAACCTCCATAGCCAAGATATCCCTCCCAATTTTAAACTGCCACATGTGGGAGTGGAACCAGCCAGTCCATGATTCCACCCAGCATCTCTGCCTCTCCTACCAGTCTCAATGTGCTTCTTCTTTAATTCCCTAGTAGTAGGCCTTCCATTCAGATCGATTTCAGGTGGTTCCAAATGATGATTGTTCTGTATATTAGTTGTAATTTTTAGGTGGCTGTGGGAGGCCATAGTGGCAATTTATATACCACTATCTCGACCTCACCTTGTAGTGGCTTTTTAAAATGAACTTTTCTCTTTCCAAAGCAAACTACTTTTTAAAAATGTAAAAATGTTAATATGGAATAGATTATGAGTTAATTTTAGACTTACAGAAAAGTAGCAAAAATAGCACAAAGCCACCTTATATCCTACTAGAGGCTCGATGCATGAAAATCGTGCAAGGGCCTTGATCCTGGCCCCCAACCTGCCACCACCTCTGCCTCAGCCCCCGCTGCGGCTTTGAAGGAAGGAAGGACGTCGGGAAGGACATCCAGAAGGATGTCTGGTCTAATTAGCATATTATGCTTTTATTATTATAGATACTTGCTCCTCTAGTGTTGGCATCTTCCACAACCATAGTGCATGATCAAGGACAGGTTATTAACAATGATACCATATTCAAATAAACTACAGACTTTATTCAACTTTCACTTGTTTTTCCATTAATGTCTTTTTTCTTTCCTGAATTCTATCTAGGACCTGAAGATGAATTGAGTTGATATTTCTTTTTAGTCCCCTGAAGTCTCTGGCAATTCATCAGTATTTTTTTTCTTTCATAAAAATGTTTCTTAAAGCAAATGTTTTGTTTATTATATAGAAGAATCATATGTGTGTTTAATTCTTTCAGGGAGGGGGCATGGTAATTGAACAAGAAGCATTTGAACTCCTTGTTTACTTTAAAATATTAGATGTTTTTCTAATACACAAATAATATATAACAACTTAATCTTAGTAAGCTTTATTAATTCAGATTAATAGAAAAAAGCTACAAACATTTGATTAAAAACAAATTTGTTTCATTGGATTGTTAGGGGGTTTTGAGTGTTGAGTAGTATGAGTTCTTTTTAAATTTTGGATATTAACCCCTTACCACAAGTATCAATGGCAAATATGTTCTCCCATTTAGTAGGTTGTTTTTTCATTTTATTGATGGTTTCCTTTGCTGTGCAGAAACGTTTTCGATATAGTCCCATTTGTTTAATTTTCTTTTGTTTGTTCATTTATTTTGTTCTTTGGATTCCACATGTAAATGAAATCATATGGTATTTGTCTTTTTCTGACTGACTTATTTCACTGAGCACAATACCCTCTTGGCCATCCTGTCACAAATGGTAAGATTTCATTCTTTTTTTATGGCTGAGAAATATTCCACTGTATATATGTACTACAGCTTTTTTTATCCACTCATCTATTGAAGGGCACTTGGGTTGTTCCCATATTTTGACTATTATAAATAATACTGCAATGAACATATGGGTGCATATTAGTGTTTTGGGATTTAGATAAAACCCCAGAAGTAGAATTACTGGGTCATTAAAAAAAAATAAAAAAGGCAGATCCATTTTTAATTTTTTTAAGGAAACTTCCAACTGTTTTTCATAGTGGCTACACCAATCTGCATCTCCACCAACAGTGTACAAGGGTTCCCTTTTCTCTACATCCTCACTAACACTTATCATATGTGGATTTATTTCTTTTAAAGTGAGTTTCCCCTTTAAGTACTGTTTCAACTGCATCCCACAAACTTGATAGGCTATATTTTCATTATTATCTATAAAATATTTTCTAATTTCTCTTATGATTTCTTCTTGGACCCATCAATTATGTATAGTAGTACTAATTTTGTAATATTTAATTATATAAAAATATTTTTGTTTTTGCATTCTAATTTAATTTCATTGTAGTCACAGAACACAGTATGATTTCAGCTGTTTTACATTCATTGGGCCTTATTTTATAGCCCAGCATATAGAATATCTTAGTGTTTCAAGTGTCCTTGAAATATATGTGTATTTTGCATTTTTCTTTAAAGTATCCCATATATGACAATTAGATTAAGCTGGTAGATACTATTGGTCAACATTGCATACACTTACTATGTTTTTATTTACTTTTCTAGCAACTACAAAAGGAGTATTGGAATTTCCAAGTATAATTATAAATTTGTCTATTTCTCTTCCATACTCTCAGTTTTTGATGAGTTATTTTGAAACCCTATTGATTGGGATTGTCATATGTGTCTTCATCAAAAATTGACTCATATCAGAGTGTCCTAGCATTTTTTATATCTGGCACTATTCCTTGTCATGAAGGCTCTTTTGTCTGGTGTTAATGTAGCTATTCCAGCTTCCTATTAGTGTCTAAATAATATATCTTTCTTTCATCCTTTTACTTTTAACCAATCTGTGTGTTTATATTTAAAGGGTGTTTTGTTTGTAGTAGATAGCATATATATGTCTCCGTATTTTAATTAGTTATTTTAATGGAGTTATCAATATGATTGGATTTAATCTACTATTCTTCCTATGTCCCACTTGCCCCATCTGTTCTCTATTCTATTTCCTTCTTTTGGATTGAGTTTTCTTTTTTTTTTTGCTTATAAGCTATATTTCCTTATTTTATTTTTTTGTAGCTCTGGGATTTACTATATTCATCTTTATCACTGTCTACCTTTATATAATATTATGCCACTTTATGTACAATATAAGAATCTTAAAACGCCTTAGCTCAGTGTTCGGCATACTGCGGCTGGCGAGCCACATGCGGCTCTTTGGCCCCTTGAGTGTGGCTCTTCCACAAAATACCACGGCCTGGACGAGTCTATTTTGAAGAAGTGGCGTTAGAAGAAGTTTAAGTTTAAAAAATTTGGCTCTCAAAAGAAATTTCAGTCGTTGTACTGTTGATATTTGGCTCTGTTGACTAAAGAGTTTGCCGACCACTGCCCTAGCTGGTTTGGCTCAGTGGATAGAGCATCGGCCTGTGGACTGAAGAGTCCCAGGTTCGATTCCAGCCAAGGGCACATGTCTGGATTGTGGGCTCGTCCCCAGTAGGGGGCGTGCAAGAGGCAGCCAATCAATGATTCTCTCTCATCATTGATGTTTCTATCTCTCTCTACCTCTCCCTTCCTCTCTGAAATCAATAAAAATATATTCAAAAAGAAATCTTAAAACAATAAACTATAGTAATTCTTTGAATGACTGGAGGAGATTTTTTGAATGGATATACCATCACATACATAAGAATCCTCCATAATTTACATAAGAACATCCACCCCAGTTGCAGTGCATTAATATTAATGTCTAATTTTTTATCCTTTCCACAGCCTAAAATGAAATTGCTGTGTCAAAGAGAGTAGCTATTTATCTGGCACAAATTGTTATTGGGGGAGTTGTGGTATCCCTTTCCCCACTGAGTGCTGGGGGTGGAGTCCTTATGATAACTCAAGAAAAAGAATTTCCTGAGACTCACAGGGGAGGATGAGAGATTTTTATTTGTGTGGAATTACATTCCTGGGTTTCCAAAGTCTCATTTCTTTTCATTCAGTCCTGGAAGAAGTATGACTGGGGTTTCAGTAGAGCTAAAAGCAAAGCCATGGTCCAGTGTTTCTGTTCCATGTTGCAGCTGGGTCCAGTTCAGCATCAGGTTAGTTGCAGTCCATTAGTCCATTGTGTGGGAGATCCACGTGGCCATGGTCGATGTGAGCGAATGCAGGGGAGCCAAGAATGGGTGCCCCCTGCAACAAGAATTCCAAGAGCATCAAGAGCGCAAGAGGGAGAACTCCTTTGTTTAGGGGATTAAATATCTCAAATCGTCACATACTTGCAGTGGCCCCACCCATTCTGGCCAATGACCTCTGTTCCCAAGTGTGACTGACAGCAAGCACCTTTGCTAGTCCCCCCAACTACACTGGGCATGTGTCTATCTTTCCTTGGCTGGACCCCTGGGGAGTGTAACTCTGCGGCTTCCTGCCAGAGCTGCCCAAATGGCATGCCTATAATATCTGGCCCTTCCCTTTGCTCCTTTACTGTAATTGATAACTAATTAATTACAATGGTGTCAAAATTACCAAGTTACCATCCAGAAAGATTATTTTCACGTAAACGTAGCATTACTATCTGAGGGCATGCATATCACTGTGACCTTGCTAGTACTAGATATTTTAAAGGTTTTTAATCTTTAAGTAAAAAATTGATATCTTATTGTTGGAATGTCATTCATCTGAAAGTTAGTTTTGTTATTGTTGTGCTTGAATTGCATAACCCTGTTGGCCATTTACATGTGTTTATTTAAATTCCATCAATTTAAAATATGTACATGTTTTAAAATATTAATAAGGGAAATATTTCTACAATGAAAACAGCTATCCTGTGTTCCATACCTCATCCTTCTAGTCCTGTTGTTCAAAGGAAACCAGTTTCAACTCTTAGATTTCTAAATTGGGGCCTATAATGCTACTATTTCATTTATTGGTTTCAGATGTTTACTTTTTACTTTCTACTCTTTTAGGTAGACTCTTTCTCCAGCCTATCCTTCTTCCTCTGTCCTCTCGATATACAGCTGTAGTTAAATCAGGAAGCAGTGTTTACATTATTGTGTCTGTGAGAACCCATCACTTTCATCTTCCTGTTTAAGTGTGGGCTGTTTACTCTCTAGACCTGCCGTTTTGCCATCAGGACGCTTTTTTTTTTTCATATTCTCTGCATGAAACCCCCCTTTTTTTTCTGGATCCCACATCTTTACTCCTTTTTATTTCTGCAGCATATTCTCCAGTAATTTATAAAGAACCTCACACATTGTTTGAATATAGAATTTCAAGCATTAAATAATTTTTTATAAAAATTTGATGTTATTGTTGTCTTGAGTGGTTTTTGAGAAGTTGGGTACATTCTGATTTCTATTCCTTTGGATCCAACCGTTTACTTTTTTGGAATATCTGGGGATGTTCTCTTTACCCTTGATGTTCTAGAATCTCATACTTGTGCACATTGACATTCACTGTGACTGGCATCTGGCAGACCTTTTCAATCTGAAGGTCCTTATTCTTTTAGCTCTGAGAAATTTCCTTTTATTATTTCTTTTGAGACTACTTCTTTTGACTTTCTCTGATCTCTCATCCTGGAAATTTTGTCAGTCAGATGTTAAATTTCATTGAGTGATTCTTTATCTTTATTCTCTATTTTTCTGTCTTTTGCCTTTTATTCTAATTTCTGGAATACTTTCTGTTCTAACCCATACACATATGGCTTTATGCATTTTGGTACTCATTGTTGACTTTCAAGAGCTCTTATTCTCTGCTCCTTTTCTATAGCAGAGAATCTGTACTAAAAGAACTGTATACGGCATTTTTTGTTGTTCTTTATATTATCTATTTCTCACAAAACCATTTTTTGTTTTCTTTACCATGGTGCCCCTCTTTCATATAGAAGTGTCTCCTCAAATTCCAGGTGATCATTGGCTATGAGCTTACATTTAAGAGTGAGGCCTTGAGATTTCCACTTCCAGCTGTATTATGGACTTGATTCTCTGGAGTGCATTCCTTCTACAAAATGACTAGTCTTGGATAAGTCATTTTATAGTGCATTGTTGAGCTTTCAGGAAGTGACAGAAAATGTGAGCTCCCTTCCCAACATAAAGCAACCACTGCAATGAGAAGGCAAAAAACAAAAGCCTTCTGCTGACACCTGAGCGGAACTTGTTGAGCAGAAAGGCAGAGCTAAAGTAAGGTTTTCAGTAAAGCAAATACTGATCAAAGGCAGCAGCAAAAAGATAAATTTTAAAATTCCTGCTATGTGTGAAACTTGAAAATATACATCTACTCGCTCCTGGGCCAAAGAATACTAGTATATTACAATGGAAATTTACAATATTTAGAGCAGTGGCTCAGTGGATAGAGCGTTAGCCTGCGAACTGAAGGGTCCTGGGTTTGATTCCAGTCAAGGGCACATGCCCCGGTGTGGGGCGTGCAGGAGGCAGCCGATCAATGATTCTCTCTCATCATTGATGTTTCTATCTCTCTCTCCCTCTCCCTTCCTCTCTGAAATCAATAAAAATATATTAAAAAAAAACAATATTTAGAGCAGAACATAATTTAAACACTACATATTAAAACTTGTGGAATACAGTTAAATTCACAGCCTTAAGTATTCAGAGGGAAAAGAGCAAAAATTAAAATATCCAAGTTAACAAACTAAGCAAAGAACAAAAGAATGACTTCAGAGAAAATAAAAGATTTAAGAGATACAGAGATAAGAGAGTAATAAAATAGGAAAGTATACAATACAGAGGATCAATACATAGAAACACCTGGTGAAGAGATCAAGAGAAAAAGTAAAAAAGGCATATCAATGATATTAGACATGAAAAAGAGGACAAAGTTATAAAATTTAGTAAGATATACAACTTTATGTAGAGCAATGCACACCTGAATGTAGATAAATTTAAAATTTAAAATAAAATTCATATTCCAAAAAGATAATCAAAACTGATCTAAGAAGACTTAGAAATGTGAATAAATCTGTAACCATTAACTAATTGAATCAATAGATAAAATTATTTCAACAAAAACTATGTCAGAGGTTTCAAAGCAAGTTTTACCAGACTTTCAAGAACAGATCATTACAACCTGAGCTGACTCTGCCAGAGAAAGGATAAGGAAGGGACATCCCTCCCTCATTCTGTTGGCCTCAGTTCATATTGTAAACATTATAAGAAAAAATACATATGATCATTTTAGTAACAGAAAAATTATATTATCAAATTTAACACCTACTCAGAATTAACAACAACAGAAACATTGGAAATAGAAAGAGAGGTTCCTACTGACAACAGCAAAAACAAAAGCAAATAAAACAAAAAATACAGGAGCAAGCATCATTTTTAATGCTAAAATGTTAAGAAGTATTTAAAATCAGGAACAAGACAAGGATGCCCATTATTCAGGCTTCTGTTTCACCATTGTAACCAGTGGCCTTCGCCAGTGTATTGAGTCAAGAAAATTATATTAAAACTAGACACCTGGTGCATGAATTCGTGCACGGGTGGGGTCTGGCTGGCCCACCCCGATGGGGGCCCATC
The DNA here is from genome assembly GCF_963455305.1 of Plecotus auritus. Taxonomy (NCBI): domain Eukaryota; kingdom Metazoa; phylum Chordata; class Mammalia; order Chiroptera; family Vespertilionidae; genus Plecotus; species Plecotus auritus. Next base: position 86,463,320 of record NC_137771.1, on the reverse strand, counting down.
AGGTGGGGCCGGCCATGGGGTCTAATGCTGGAAGCTATAGCTTTTCCCCCAGCTGGATCTAATTATACTTTAAGGATGGCCAAAAGAAAACTCACAACAGAACTGTTTTGCATTTAACGTGCCATGAGATGAAGTTGTTTATGTGTTGTTTGCAAACATATATCAAGATGGATGATGGCCCTTTAATGATTTTTGCATTCTTCCTGGGACTCTGCCCTCAGTTTCCCAATATGATCTTCATGTCTGTTTGTTTTAAACTTTTTCTGTTTTTGAATGTGCCTACTCTTCGCTGTTGCTCCTGGCAGCCTGTGGGTCCTCTTCGCCACCCCTTTTAAAGAGAGATTGAAAGTTCACCCAATCTGGCCGAAACCGGTTTGGCTCAGTGGACAGAGCATCGGCCTGCGGACTGAAAGGTCCCGGGTTCGATTCCGGTCAAGGGCATGTACCTTGGTTGCGGGCACATCCCCAGTGGGGGGTGTGCGGGAGGCAGCTAATCGATGTTTCTCTCTCATCGATGTTTCTAGCTCTCTATCCCTCTCCCTTCCTCTCTGTGAAATATCAATAAAATATATTTAAAAAAAAAAAAAAAAAAAGAAAGTTCACCCAATCTGCAAGGCATTGAAATTTCACAAAATCCCCACCCAGCCTCTCTACATTCCTCAGCAAAGGGCCACCATCCCTTTAATGCTTAGGTCACCTTTTTGGCTAACTTGGAAGGTCTCCTGGGGCTGCGGGCCATGCAGGGAGAATTCCACACCTTGGCTGCAGGATTAGCAGAACCCTCTGGAGACTCTGGTCAGGGACAGAAGGGACTGATAATTATTTTCTTGTGCTTTCACTAAATGTACATGCACCAGGGATCCAGGCAGTGATTTAGGGGTATTGGGGGCTGATTGGGGGTGGGGCCAGCCAAGGGTTGGGGTTGGGGGGCCCGATCAGGGCCCAGATCAGGCTGGTTGGCTGCCACAGTGTGCGTCACAGCCACCAGTTGTTCTGGTTTTTCTGGTCATTCTGCCATAATGGTCGCTGGGCATAGAGATATAGATAGAGATAGAGATAGAGATAGAGATAGAGATAGAGATAGAGAGATATAGATATATAGATATATAGATATATAATGAGGACTGGAAGAAGATAAACAAACTCTCAGTATTTAATTATATGAGAGTTTATGTTTTAAAAATCACACAAAAAACTCTAAGATTCGTTATTAGAAATAACGTGTTGAGCAAGATGAGCTATGAGTGTCTAAAACCAGGTTCCAACTGGATAAAAAGCAATACAACTCTGTTTATCTTAGAAAAATAAAATATTAAGAAAATTCAAAATGGAAACACAAAGATCTGCAAAAATATTACACTACCAGCCATGCACAGCCCAGATTGCTGATCCTGAAAGTGGCTGTGTGCCAGGCACTGGTGTCGGGTCCATCGAGTGGGCTGCCCTGCCCCCACCTCCCAGCCTTCCAGGGGCAGGTCCTCCCTCTGCCAGGAGCTGTTCCAGCTGCTCTCAGGGGTTGCCGCAAGAACAGAAAAGACTACAGTTCTTTTCTTCCCCAAAACTCCATGTTCCCTTGAGATCTCTTAGAATTGAAGTCTCCAGAGCGGGGAGAGCATTGGTCTGAGTTCATCCCTAGAGTCCTTGTTCTTGGTAAATCCACAGGAATAACTGCTTGGTCTTTCCAGGTTCCGATGCTTCTTTCTGACTTGGTCTGAGGAATCCAGTTAAATCTCCTTCCTCCTGGGAAATGTTATTCCTTTAGAGGATGAGAATATCAAGATATCAAAAGTATTGCCAGGCTAGCGGTCATGGTTCAATTCCCAGTCAGGGCACATGCCCAGGTTTCCAGCTCCATCCCCAGTGTGGGGCATGCAGGAGGCAGCAGATCAGTGATTCTCTCTCATCATTGATGTTTCTATCTCTCTCTCTCTCTCCCTCTCCCTTCCTCTCTGAAATCAATTTTTAAAATTAAAAAAAAAAAAGGTACTGAAAGTATTGAGACAACAGTATGGTGATTACCAAAGGAGAAAGGGCATGGGGGAGGTAGAAGAGGGTAAAGAGGGGATAAATGATGATGGAACTAGACTTGACTTGTAGTGGTGAACTCACAATACAGTGTACAGATGATGTATTATAGAATTGTACACCTGAACCCTTTATAATTTTATTAACTAACTAGAAGCCCAGTGCACGACATCCATGTGTGTGCGCGCACACGTGTGCGGGGGGGGGGGGGGGGGGTGAGGGGCGGGGGGGGGGGGGCGGGGAGTCCCTCAGCCTGGCCTGTGCCCTTTAGCAGTCTGGGAGCCCTCGGGGGATGTCTGACTGACCTGACAGCTTAGGGAGAGCAGGACTAACCCGCAGTCAGACATCCTTAGCACTGCTGCAGAGGTAGGAGAGGCTCCCGCTACCGCCACCACCACTGCAGCTGTGCCACACTCGCCAGCCCTCAGCCCGGCTTGTGGCTGAGTGGTGGTGCTCACCACCAGGGGGCAGTTCCTGCATTGAGCGTCTGCCCCCTGGTGGTCAGTGTGCATCATAGCAACCGGTCATTCCACTGTTCGGTCAATTTGCATATTACCCTTTTATTATATAGGATGTCACCCCAGTAAATTTAATTAAAAAAAAGAAAAAATAATAAAAGTATTAAAAACATACACATACAAGAAGACATTTTGTCACATGATAAATTTAAGAATCAGTAATCTTCAGGTTTAGAGCTAGAACCTAATATCTCTAGCTCAGGTGTTCTCAACTGGGGAATATTTGTCCCCCAGGGGACATTTGGCAAAATCTGGAGACACAGTTAGTTGTCACAGTTTGAGGAGATGGTGGAGGTGTGTGACAGTGCTGCTGGCATCTGGTGGAGAGAGGCCAAGGATCTTGCTAAACATCCTGCAACACACAGCCCCACAACAAAGGGGATCTGGCTCAGAATGTCAGTAGTGCTGAGGCTGAAACGCCTGCTCTAAACTAACAGCTCATCCTCCGAAAGCTGTAAATCTAAACCATCATCTCTATAATAACAATTAGCATTTACTGAGCACTTAGCATATCCCATACACGGAGCTAAATAAATCTCATACATACATTATTCTCAAGGAACCTCCATAGCTATGCCTGTGAGGAAGGCACTATTCTTACACCTACTTTACATATAAGAAAACTGAGGCTTAGAGAAGTTTTTAGAAAATGATATATGATTGCCCAGTGACTAAAGATAAAACTGGAATTCAGACTGGTCTATCTGACTCCAGGACCAGAATGCTCAACTAAGCTAACTGTCCTCCTAAGTTTGGGCCAATGCCCTCATTTTATAGATGAGAGAACTGTCTAGGATCTTAATGTAGGCTTGTTCCTCTTTCAGTCTTACAGTTAGATTCAACAATGATGTGGGACAGGTTTCACCCAGAATTATTTTTATACTACCAGAGAACTGTTTGGTTGAAAAATCTGTATATCTCTTACTACTACTCAACTCAACATAAAGTGATCTCTCTAAGGCCAAACAACTGGCTAAAGGTGGGACTGAGAAAAGTTCCCCCCACCACATACACACACACACACACACACACACACACACACACACACACCTCACACACTCCTAGGTATGTCTTTATGGCACTTGATTCTGCACACCCCTCAAAGGAATGCTTTGTGTGCTTATATAGATATGTGTATGTCTATATATGTATAATATATCTATGTCTATATGTATTCACATAAACAAGGCTCTGTAAGGAAAATTATAGGTAGCGTTATGGCATGTCATGTATTGATGATGTGATTTTGGCATTGCCTCTGTGTGGTATCGGAGCAGTCCATCCCTAAGCCCTTCAGCCACCACCTTCAGTAAGGACTCATTTCTGTGTCGGAATACTTGCCAGAATTTTCTAAATAGGAAACAATCTAATAATGATTTAGATCATTCTTAAGAGTTTCAGTACATGAGGACTTTGTTATTTACATCTAGGTGCCCTGTGTTTTCAAGAGTTATTTTTAATTGGGGTTGCAGAACCTATTACTAATTAACCCCCCAATACATATTCAGCTTGTGTCTGTAATTAAATGAAATGTAATTCTCCTGAAGGAAAAAGTGTTATCACACCTGGTCTGACAAGACCTTTGTATTTGTCAAAAGAAATAAAGCTTTAAAAACACAAGTGTACATCAGCATGGTGCTTGCAGGTTAAGACATCCTGACAGCTTCAAGTAGTAGTAAGAGATATACAGGTTTTCAACCAAACAGTTCTCTGGTAGTATAAAAATAATTCTAGGTGAACCTGTCCCACATCTATATATATAAAGTCCATACGGGACTTTCATTCTAGAGATGGACTAACTTATTCATCAAACTTACAAGAATTATTGTGACAACTGAAAATGGAGGATGGGGCTTCATTGTAATAATCTCTCTACTTTTACACACATAAAATCTTTCTTATACCTGTCTAATTTTTAAGAAGAAGTTATCTTCTGAAAATTGGAAGGTACTTTTAGGAACTATTTCCTAGAGAGCATGTGGTATGAATTTAGGGCCGCTGGAAGGACCATTTACCCCACCTAGCCTGATGTTTCCATCATTAGATTAACTTTGACAGTTAAGGTCATTCATTGTCTTTAGTCCTTTAAAAAATAATAAGGGCCCTGGCTAGTGTGGCTCAGTTGGTTGGAGCATCATCTTATATACCAAAGGGTGGCGGGTTCAATTCCCAGTCAGGGCACACACCCAGGTTTCAGATTTGATCCCTGGTCGGGGTGTGTCCTGATGTTTCTCTACCTATCTCTCCCTCCCACTTCCCCTCTCCCTCCCCTCCTCTCTAAAATCAAGGAAGGGCATATCCTCGTTAAAAATAACAAGGGTTTCTACCTGTGAAACTACACACTGCCCCACAATATTCAGTAGATGGTAACACGTATTCGGTGTCTGCTTTGTTTTATTTTGTTTAATTAGCAGGCAACCTAAAAGACAGAGATGAAGTTTGGGCTTCTGGGGAAATGGTTCATGGGATGAATTTTTGAAGAAGTAACATAAGGATTAAGAATCTAGCAAACTTCCTAAGCAATGTGGCTTCCAGAACTTTGAAGGGGAAAGGGATCCTTAAAAAGTGAAAGAATAAGCAGTTTAGATGCTGAAGACAAACCTTTCTTACTTAATTTCACCTGAAGCCAGCTCAGGCTATACCCAGCTCCTGGGTATGAAAGTGACTTAAAAGGCAACTTTATTGCCTTTTTCCTCTCCCAGTGGCCAAATTACAGCTGAGCTCCTGAGGGATCAGCTTTAGTAGTGGGAACATTTTTAAAAGTCCAGGGAACCCAAATCTGCATAGCCTTACAATGAGGAAAACAGTGAGCACTGAATGAGGTTGTCCCAGGAATAAGAAATGAAGGACAAGAGGAGAGAGAAGCTTAACAGCATGGCTCAGTGGTCGGCAAACTCATTAGTCAACAGAGCAGCAAACCGCGGCTTGCGAGCCGCAGTGTGCCAACCACTGGCCATGGGTCATTCTCTCACCCGGGTGCAAAGCATAAACGTTTACAGGCTGATAGTAGCTGTGTGTCTCTTGAAATGAGAGCTGGAAGGCCACTTAAGTTTAGATCCTACAGCTGATGTTCCCCCTGCTGGGGAAAAGGAATGATATTAATATGCTCCGTCCAATTGGTAGATATCTGTCCAGGCTGATATGAAGGGCGATGGGGATGGGTGGGGTGTTTTGTTGTTAATCGGAAATTTTGATGAGTGCCAGTGTCTATAACCATCCCTCTCAAACAGGCAAAAGAAAACAAGTTGAAATCAAGAATATAATTATGAGCTGTGTTTGTATATGTTACTACAAAGGCTGGCCCCATCACGCCCCTTCTTCCCCTGTGTCCCAGGCCAAGCAGACATCCCGTGCATTCAGGCCATCACATTGGCCAGTCTGAAGGCAGGGCGGGGCTCAAACAGCCCTGAGGGGCAGTGGTTCAAATTGCTGGTATGCAGATGAAGGTGACAGCCCAGTCTCAAAGGGGCAAGAGAACTTGCCATCCAGAGCTCAGCAGGGGACAGATCCTCCCCTCCCATGTTCACACCACCCAAGGAAACAGAATGCTCCCAGTATCCAGGAGGCTGGTAAGACCCTCATCAAAAAGATGCAAGGGGCCTTGGGGGTTGAACCACGAGTGCTGGCTCATGAGTAGTGCTCTAGTGTCTGTGCTGGTCTCCCTCTCCCCAGCAGACCGCTGGGACCTCAAGGTTTAATGCTGGGGTAGGCCTGCATCTCCAACCGACTTGCAAGACCCACACAGCATACCTTCCCATAGTGTGGGGTTCCCTGCACACTGGTGTTCCTGGGGTTCAGGTCATTAAAAGTGGTTGAAACATGTTTCCCTTTTCTTTCTTAAATGAATCAATTAAATCATTATGCATGTGCCTTGGAAAATGAAATTATTTGGGGACATTGAAGCACACATGTGCAGTAGTCAGTGTGGTGCAATGCACAGGCTCATTATGCTCTATTGCTTGGTCAGTTCAATAGTATCCCCTTACCTATGTGCATTGTACCACTATTCACGTTCAAATCGTTTTTATTCTTAGGCCAATATTGTTTTATTCTTAGTCCATATATACATATAAAGGCCTTTTAATTAAAGACAGGAATTTGTGTTAGCTTGAGCTGCCATAACAAAATACCACAGACTGGGTAGCATAAAGAACAGACATTTATTTCTCACAGTTCTGGAGTCTGTGATCAGGGTTGGGTTCTGAGAAGAGCCCTCTTCCTGGCTTGCAGGCAGTGTTTCCTTGGAGTGTCCTCACATGGCACTCTTCTCGGAAGGACAGTAATTCCATCGTGGAGACCCCATAGTCATGGCTTCTTCTAAACCTAATCACCTCCCAGAGGCCCCATCTCCACATACCATCACATTGGAGATAGGGCTTCAACACATGAATTTGGGGAATGGGGGTCACAAGCATTCAGTTCATTTCACGACAAGACCCAAATCTTGAAATGCTACTAGTAACTGCAGGCAGCACAGTAACACGGTGGATTGATCACGGGACTGTCATCACACCCTCCTGAAACACCAGTGAATGATATCAAAGCGGGGGAGAGGCGTGGGCCACCAGGACAAAGAGAATGGCAAAGAAGACAACAGTGAGAAAATCAAACAGACGTTCAAAGCTGGAAAGCAGCTGAATGGACTGAGCTGAACAGAGAAAGGCCATGACTGGCTGCTGGCCGTGGGGAGGCCTCGGCTGGACTGTCCTGCTGCATTACCCAGACGAGCAGGAGCCAGAAGTTTCAGGAAGTTCCCAAGACAGGGGTGCAGATGGGACTGGAGAAGGTGGGCCTCGAAAGATCATAGAAGAAGCAATTAGATAGATCCCAGTTTCCCTCCTTTATCTCATACAGAAAAGCAACTGCCACGCCCCAACTATAGTGAAAGAAATGGAGTTTAATCTTTGGGGTGGTTGAACCAAAGTGACTATGGCCACATGGGCCAGACGTACTGGGGTAGAGAGGCACCATAATGGAAGATGCATGGCTTATACGGACCTGTGATGGGACCGCCTCTTCTCCCCCTCCCCAGGCCCAAGCAATGCCAGGGGCCAAGGCTTATGTTCCCCAAGCAGGAGACCGGAGGACTAACCAGGGAGCATGTTCAGGCCACACAAAGACTTCCAGATGCAGACAGTTTGGGGTCCTCCCCAAGACAGAGGGGTCTCTGCCTAAGGCCCATCAGTTAACAAATCCTTCACCTCTCTGTGTCATTCAATACAGTGGCCCCCCAGCCACATGTGACTACTGAGCACTTGAAACGTGGCTAATACTGATGAGCTGAAATTTAATTTTTATTTTGTTTTCATTAACTTAACTTTAATAGCCGCAGGTAGGCAGCACAGTCCTAGACAACTGACCAGTTTTTACTGAAGCAGTGGTTTAAGTTCTGTGCCCAACAAACAATTCCTGCGGAATTTCCCTCCTGCCAGCTGAACACACTTGCTGTGTAAGGCATTGGTCCCATTCTAATCTCTCCTTTGCAACCTTCACTACCACTGCAGGACTTGCACATTTTTGCACAAGCATGATATCTATTTATGAGTAAGTGCCCCTGCATCTGAGGAAATGCAATTTGTTAATGTTTATGTGGCTGTAGATTCAGGCCTCATCTTTCCAAAAAGGCATGATTCTTTCCCAGTCATATTCCTGTAATCAAGTACTGGAGTAAATGTTTTAGGGCCATTTGATCATCCCTAATGGCTTCATTTGTAATGAGAATAGAGTTGATCACTATTCACAGATTTCATATTTATGAATTTACCTACTCACTAAAATTTATTTGTAATTCCAAAATCATGGTGCTTTTGTGATGATGTTTGTGTCACGTATAGAGCAGCGCACCTTTCCAGCTGAGGTCAAACAAGGCAATAATCTGCCTTCTTGTTTCACTCCCACAGGGTATAAGGGTGCTTTTGCACTCTTTATTTTGCAGTTTTTTTCATATTGTAGTGCTTTCCGTTGGAGGCTTCTCTGGTTAAATTGGCCAGGCATCATGCTGATGTCTATCTAGTGTTCCTTAGTGTGGGAAGGCTGTGATGTGCTATAGAGGAAATACACAAGGTGTCCCCCAAAAATGTATACACACTTTGAATAATTATTAATTTCAATGGGTGAAATATGAAAAAGAAAGAAGCATCAATTGAGCTATCAGCTAAGTGTGTACACATTTTGGGGGATACCCTGTATGTGTTCAATAAGCTTCTTTCAGGCACAATTACAATGAAGTTGGCCATGAGTTCAAGATTAATGAGTTAACATATATTAAATAAAGTAGAGGCCTGATGCACGAAATTCGTGCACTCAGGGAGTTGTTCCCCAGCCTGGCCTGTGCCCTCTCAGTGCAGGAGCCCCACAATTGATCACCCCAGAGAGGTAGGCCCCGTCCACCCATCCAGGGCTCCTCGATGGATTGTCCCAAAGAGGTAGGCCAGAGCCAGGGGTCTCGCCTCCGCACTGCGAAGGGCCATGGGACCCCCAGGCCTGGCCATGCAGAGCGAGCGGCCTCCGGGCCCTCCCTCCACGCCGTACACACAGCATCAAGTCCCTGCCCACCCACACGGGCCCGCTGCGCACGCAGCCTCTTGGTGATGGGTTGTGGGATTGTGACGGTGTGAGAGCATCACGGTGTGAGGGCGTGATGACCACCTAGGCTATTATTAGTATAGATATGTAAGGCGATTGGGAGAATCCATATCAAATCATCACATTGTACACTTTAATCTTACAAGTTTATTTCTCAGTTATACCTCAACAAAGCTGGCAAAAAAAAAAAAAAAAAAAAAAAAAAAAAAAAAAAAAAAAAAAACAGAAACACACGTAAAACAAAATGTGTTGATCAATTGACTAACATGTGTGAGCAGAGGCCCACAGGAACCTTGCCCTGCGTTTCCCCGGAGCAGTGGTTCAGTGTTCACTAACCCAGTGTGCACACTGACATTACAGAACATAGCTCCACGAATGGTGAGAATTGAATGTCATTGCTTCCTGTTATAGTTGTAGTTTTAGGTATTTTTAGGAGGAATCTTGAAAATGTGTGTACTTGCTCTGCTCTAATTTTTATTTGTATTCTTAGATTGTAACTAGTTACCCTAGTAGCAATCGTTCTATTACAGAATTTGTAATAACTTAATTTAATCTTATTTTCAAGGCCAACAGCTTTTCAGGTTATTCTAGTTTACCTTTTAGTTGTAGTTAATGTTACCTCCAATGGAAGAAGCCCACTGAGAAATAATTTACAATTGCTGCTGCTAAGGCTTCACCTTTTATCCCCCTCCAACAGAGTAAGAAATGTATCATTCCTAAAAATTCATAAATGATTTAAATGAGAAACCCCAATATTTTGAGGCATAATACTTGTGTTTAAAAAATATTATATTAAACATAGTCCAGGTTAAGTAAATGCCTTTTGTATAAAGAATATTTCCATGTGGAAGATGTCCAGGTTGTGCATCTGTGCCCAGTTAATATTTAATATTAAGAATTTAATAATATTTAAATGAAAACATTTTTCTTATTTAAATAAGATTTTCTTCTTGGGATGCAAACCACCAAATAATCATGCAAGAAGACAAAAGACAGAAAAGTAGTTCAAATTATATAACTGAATTAGTTGTGTGTGTGGGTATGTTTGCATGCACATAAATTAGAAATTATCTTAATCTACTAATTCATGAAGGTACATTATTACTTTTATGTTTAAGTAACAATAAATGTCAATGTATGTGGAATCTAGTAAGTACCAAACAAATGTTTTGGGGGAAAGGAAGAAAGGGAGAGGGAGAGAATGAAGGAGAAGGAATTTAGCTACCTAATTCTTCAAATGTGTAAGAAAGTATTTTATGAGCCCAGATGCTCATAAAATACTACTTGCTAATGGAAGCATGCAAAATGCTGGATAGACATATTATTTAAGGAGAATGGGTGACTGGTTTATAGCAGGAGACTGAGGCCCTCCTACTAAAGATTGAAATGGCCTTGAACAAGCCTCTTAGCCCTAGAACTAAATAGTGTGACCAACCACATTCTCCAACCAAAATGTCCATCATGTGTGAGTTTCTACCTGTACTCATTTAACATCAAAGCCATCTTATGTGGCAAACATTGCTATTTCTACCCTAAAAAAAAAAAAAAGCTGAGGGTCGAGAAGCTCCATAACGTGTTAAGGGTCACACAGCTAATAAATGGTGGAAATGGAATTTGAGCTCAGGTCTGTTGGACTCCAAAATCTGTGCTCCTAACCAAATGTCAAAACCACCATAAGCATCAACCCATTTTTCTAGATGCCCTTTTGATTCTCGAGTGATATGCCTCAATATTATCTGCTATTTCTGTGTGTTTTAGGTGCTGTAATAGGGGGAATAAAATAACATATTCTTAAGTGTTCTATACAGTGCTAATAATTGACACTACTTTTAAAGGATCATACTATGGAAGCTGGCTGTAGAAGTAAATCGTCTGACTAGGAGTTTTTTAATTTTGGTAGACGTTGACCACCTGGAGAAATTGTAACTCTTAACCATTGGAAGGTTCCTTTTTCCTTTCCCTTTTCTCCCACCTGACTTCTCAATATAAGGTCTATATGAAACGCCTATCAGGGTATTTTGAGGGAATAAGAAGACTCCAAAAGTGAAAATGCCAAGTAAGAGGTTTGTGTTAGACATGTCAGTGTACATCTGACCTTTCTGAGATTGATTCTTGCTGCAGTTGAAAGTATCCTAGATTTTAGCTTTGGTCTTGCTTGCTAAGTGTGAGCCTTGATCACAAGTACCATTGGAACCTCTCTCAGCCTCTGTTTCTTAGAAGGTTGGAATAGAAAATCCTTGACTTCTCATCTATTTTTTAAATGTTTTATTTTATGTCTCTTTGATATTTACCATATATTCGTATAATCTGAAGACATGTACTATATTTATAACTTAAGGAAAGAATTTAAATTGACATGTATACGATAATATACACACATGGATATCTCTAATACTATGTTGTGTAGAAATGATTCATTATGCTTGATAACCATGGCATTTTTTTCTGTGCCCCATCTTTGGGTTGAACGGTTTATAAAAATTATGGCTTATTTGGAGTCAGATTTACATTCTTTTATGTTAAAGCAAAGTTATTACTTAGAAGGAAGAGACCAGTGGGCTCCCCAAGGTATCCTCTTACTCTCTAAATGATAGATGGCTTTAGTGACAGCTACCAGAACTTTTAACTGCTGCTGACCTTTAGGAATCTAGATTTAAATGGACAAGGCTTGATGGATGTTATATTGTGGAATTAGAACTGTGTTCTGATTTTTCTCATTTTGAAAGTTATCATCCTGAATTTCAGAAAACACGTGTTAAAATTGTTGAAGTGCTTGAAAATAGTAACATCAATATATCTTTATTAAATTGTTAATCCCTTAGATTGATGTTTTTAATCAGGCACAACACATGTGGCATGTAGCTCTGTAGCTAATCATGTCTCCGTGTGATTTATGTCGGTATGCATCATTATGGAAATATAATGCTTCATGGAGTAAATATTAGGACATTAGGTGTTCTGTGAGAGTAACCTTACTAAAAGATTATCTCTCCTAAATGCCTTAAAGAACTTCTAAATCAGTCTTCAATAGAAGTCTCTTTAAAATATGTACTTTCCTATTTCTCCTTAGAGTATAGCAAACCTAACTTTATATTTTCTTGATGCTTTAGGGTTCTTGTTAAAACATTTCTTACTATGCTATGCCCTGAATAATGATGCTCACAGGGGCTAATAAAGGGTACAGGACCATTTAGTCTTTTAAAAATCTCCGCCCGCATTTCTGTCGGGGGCTAACTCTCCTATCTGCCTGCCTCTTGCTTTCTAATTTATGTTTCCAATCTGGTGTGGGCCTGGAAACCAGACTACCAAGCCCATTTAAACTGTATCTAAAATTAACATGAACTAGCTAGGGGCGGGAGTCTGGGGAGCTCTCACAATGATTGAGCTACATGAGGTTTAATGCATGGACTTGTGCCATCCGTGAGCTGGCTGCGTTGCTTTTTTGGCTTCATGCTAGCTGGAAACTTGACTGTGATTTAGAGAAATGAATGCTGCAATGATTTAAAGCTCTGGAAAGTATTTTAAAGTAATTCCTGTGTTCATACAGGGGAAGGAAATTTGTTGGATCTATTTCAAATTCATTAAGAAAGGTGAAATTCCCCTAATTTTAAATACATTAATATAAAGCAAATAATACTAACTGTGCTGCAGAACCATACTTTAACTTAATTGATTCACCTGATATTCCAATGGTTTCTTTGAATTGGAAAAAATTAACACAATATGGAAGACTTTTTTCTTCCATTAACTTCAGCTCACAATCTGAAGGACTTTTTTTTTCATTTTTTTTTCTAAGCAACCATTAGCCCAATATAAATTTTGCAATTCCATTGAGGCAAATTAAAATTTTAACTGAACCTTCTCATAAACTAGCAATGTAAGGTTTGAAGAGAGTATAATGACTACATTAGGGAATTAATCCAACCTGTGGTTTTAGACAGGTGCATTTTGAAATGACCTTTTCTAACTGAACAAAGCCTGGCATACTTTAAATGAAACCCTTCCTGTAAAATTGCCACCTCAAATTTGTAAGTTGAGATTTGGATTTTCTTTCACCCTTTTTTCCTCTATAAACTTGTTTCTTATCTTTGAGGTTTTGATAAGAGAATAACAGTCTGGATTTTCTCTGTATCTGAAGATGTCAGTTGTAGGCAATTTTCATAAATGAAGTATTCATATAAGTTTGAATGTGTGATTTCCTTTTTTGGAAAATTAAAATGCCTTTCCTCGGCTATGCAAATTAGGACATGACAGTAACTTTAAAATGAACATTTAAAGAGGTAAAAATTATACTTGAATATGAATGACAGTAAATCCCATTAGAGGTATTGTTCAAAAAGTTAGACAAGCCTTGTATGAAATAGGGTAGTAGTACTTCTTACACATAATATTCAAGATGCCTAGAATTTGTTCTAGCTCACTTTCCAATGGCTTTGTTTTTTCTTTCTATCTTTCGGTCAATATTTTTCTTCCAGCCTCATCACTATGGTGGTCTCTACGGCCCAGTGATCTTTCTTTTGTTGTTTCTTGTCTAATTTCATTTCCCCAGGAAGCCCATTTCCTCCTTTGATTTTGTTCTGAGCTCTGTTTGGTTGCCTCTCTGCTTCTGATTTCTTGTCAGTTCTTCAGTTATATAGATGCAGTTGACTATGGGACATTTTCTTTCGGATGGCCCAACTCCACTTCCTTTATCCCACCGCCACCCCAAAGCAGACTTTTTCCCAACTTCCCCTCTTGGTTGGGGTTTCACTCAAATTTGATGCAGAAAAGGACTTAATATAGGTTATTAGGTGCTTACATCACTAGAAGAATGAAAAAGTGATGGGACGTTATGTGAATAAAATTAGGTGGGTGAGTAGTCAAGAGTCAGGAAGGTACACGGCAGAAACTCAGACACGGGCCTGAAGATTCAAGTATACAGATGCACTAATTCCCTAATAAAAATCCTTAGAATAAAAAACAACACCAGCAAAAAACCCTTGTGTAAGTGTGGGGAACAGAATCTTAGTCCCTGCCCAGCCGGCTTAGCTCAGTGGTTGAGCATCAACCTGTAAACCAGGAGGTTCGATTCCCGGTCAGGGCACATGCCCAGATTGTGGGCTTAATCCCCACTGTGGGGCGTGCAAGAGGCAGCCGATGGATGATTCTCTCTCATCATTGAGGTTTCTATCTCTCTCTCCCTCTCCCTTCCTCTCTGAAATCAATAAAAATTAAAAAGAATCTTAGTCCCTAAGAATAGAGAGTAAGGATGAAACGGAGAAGAGGACTCAGTTACTGACATTAGGGTTCCAGAATCAGAACACTCGAGCAGAGCAGGCTCAGCCTGATTTTTAATGCCACATTCGGTGTCTTATTCATCATTCTATCTCCAGGGCCGAGCTGTGTGCCTAGACATAGGATGTGCTAAAAACAACAGCAACAACAAAGATTTGTTGTAAGAACGAATGAATGAAATCCACAGATGAATTGTCAAGATTTGCTCGTTGACTTGCAGCAGAGCAGACAGTTGAGGTCTGCTTGTCCTCCCTGCCCTTCACGCTCAGGACAATGAGCGGGGCAGGTCCGCCGGGTCGGGATGACGCTCCCATTGAGACAGAGCACAGCTGGTGAGATCTGTCCCTGGCATTTCCGTAAAAGTAACTTCAGTCACAGGAGATGAAGATGCTCCATTTAATTCATATAACTCACAGTAAGTCAAGAGCCAGGCTTATTTTTAAATTTCTTCAGTTAATAGTTCCCTGTTTCAAAAGCCTACCCAAGTTTTTGAGAAATTTTACTTTCATTTAATTTGATAACATGTGGCATTCTGCTTTTAAAATAATAATTTCCACATTTAAATATTTGAAAAGCTTCCTCAGCCTGTTCGACCTATTCAGTAAGCCTGTTAACTATTTTCAAGGGTTCATGTCAATTATTTCACTAAACCTCAGACACAAACATAAAATCCTCTCAGATTCTGTCAATAATGTGGGAAGCCAGAGTTTAGAAAAATAAGTTTAAATCAGATGTCACTCAAAATTTGACCTTCATGATGTTTCCTAATTTTTCTTCCAAATCCTTTCCAAGAACCATTGTAAGTAGAATAGTGCACCAGACCCCTCTTCAGGGACAGAAACGCAAATGGGCCTTCCCTGCATGGCTGAAATAGACATGAAACACATCCCAGGCATCAATTTCTTCTATTAAAGTAGAGCTTCCTGTACTAACCCTCTCAAAAGAACCTCTCAGAACTGGTATCTCAGAAGGGTTGCAGGAACTTGGTGGGAGAACTGGTAGAGGCCTTTGTTCTAGTTCTGATTAACTAGTGAAACTTCCTGGCTCAGGTATCACAGAGCTGAGCTCGGCCTTCCCTTCCAGCCCCTGCCCAGTGCCATCTGGCTGCTCCTGGCAGGTGACCCCTCCCTCCTCGAACCCCAACAGCCCCTCCTTTCTCTCCCCAGCAGTTGGCCCTTAGCTCATCAGCCTTCTCCAGATACCTGTGGACGGCACGTTCTGCAGACATTGAGGCCTCCCACCATCCTCTGCAACCTGCACAGAGCGAAGACTTAGCAAGTGTCTGTTCATGACATTGTGGTCAATGATATAAGTAATGACAATAACTACTCCATTATGGGGGATGACTGTCTGTAGGAAGCACTAGGGGAAAATTCGTTAAGGCTGCTGAGCTAACCAGTGAACAATCTTTCATGCACAGATGGGCAAGCTTCAGCCTGGGACATGAAACCTTTTTCTTGTGTGTTGTTCCATTCTGTTTGTCTTTTTATTTCATAATTACAGAAAATAAAAAGTAATTTTTCAAGGTGTACCCAGGAATCAAGTTAATGTAATGCACCTATTACCTAAAGCTAGTTCAGTGTTTTTAACTATAAAGATACTTAGTATTTTTTAATTTATCTTTATTGTTGAGTATTACAGATGCCCCCCATTTTTACTTGGTGATTGAATAAATGAATAAGTCAATTAGATTGCCATCCTTTTTCAGATTCTGCATAACTTTCAAAAGTTGCCTCACTGGTTTTTGCTTAAATTGTTTGGACTAAGTCATCCAGATATAGTTTTCCACCCTTTCTTATCCAAAATAGAAATCACACTCAGGTTTCTGTATTTGGTAATCCTGTGGTTTGAATCCTTAGTAGTTGTGTTATACTTAGGTGTGGCTATACTGCACAGGTGACCCTTGCACTTGGGGATAGGGGATGGGAATGAGTCTGTTGCTGGTATAGTTCACTGAGACATGAAGCCTAGCTCTCCAGAAATCTGAAATGTACAGGTCAGGCTCCAGGTGGTAGGAGAGGACTGGCTGCGAAGCATCAGTCACAAAGTCTGCTTGGCCTCCTGGGATTGGAAGGGGTGATGTGTCTTAAGACATGCTAAGGAAAATATGAGACGTTTTGTCTGTCTTGGGGCCCAAGCATTACAGATGAAGCAGTGTCCCTTGAAGACAATATGGAACAGTAACTACTGTCAGAGAGAAACAGAGCTGGGCACTAGTTAAAGGCAGTGAGACAAATTTAATTCTTGACTGTTGCAGCAGAGAAAATACTGAGCTCAATTCCATGGACACAAAAGGCAAGAGGCCTTTGAAACACTGATGTGTGCTACAGGGAAAGTACTGAAGGACATTAGGGATGTAATTAGGCCGTCTGTGTCTTTAACTGGCTCCTATGGACGGTAGGCATCTTCTCTCCCAGCGACTGGGAGACAGAGGCTGTCTCTTCCTTGGTTATTTCATTTCAAAGGAATAGCTTCCAGGTCCTTGAGAAAGACACTCCTAGGTTGTAGACATGCATACACATCTCAAGGAGGCAGAGACAGAGAAAGGCTTTACTATTGCACATTTTCTAAAGTAAATGCTTTAATAAAAGGGAGCTGGGACCTATGCTAGGTGTTGACTGGAACAAATAGGAAGTGCTTTTGGCAGCATCGAGCTTTCCATGCAGGACTTTTCATTGGGTAGAATCATCATCTGAGGATGCAGCCTTGAGCTGCTAGGAAGTATGCTAGTGTTTTCTCAAGTCTCTTAGTGTGGGGTTGGACAAAATCACGTGTGTTGAAAATTTAGTTCTTGTTGGCCTGAGTTTAAGGCTTAGTCAAGAGAAGGGCTCAGCCCAGCTGGCATGGCTCAGAGGTTGAGTATCAACCTATGAACTAGGAGGTCATAATTCCATTCCAGTCAAGGGCACATGCCTGGGTTTCAGGCTTAATCCCCAGTGGGGGCATGCAGGAGGCAGCTGATCAATGGTTCTCTCTCATCATTGATGTTTCTATCTCTCTCTCCCTCTCCCTTCCTCTCTGAATTCAATAAAAATATTTTCTTAATAATAATAATAATAAAGTTCTTTCCTTGGAGTCTTTTGCAACAGGGGTTAGCAAACTATGACCCATGGACCAAATCCATCCTCCAGCCTGATTTGTAAATAAGGTTTTATTGGTACACAGTCATGCTCATTCATCTGCGCACTATCTATAGCTGTCAATTGAGTAGTTTCCATAGAGACTGTGGCTACCTAGCCCTTTACAGGAAAAGTTTGTCAATTCCTGCTCTACATATTCACAAACTATTTTTTTCCATTATAAATATATTTGCTGTCTATTTGAAACATGGGGCTAGAAGGCACGTGGCATCTATATTGATACTTTTGGATTCAGTTGCATCCCCTAAAATTTTTAATTTGAGGAGGCCAACTTTTGTTTTACCCCAGTGAAGCTTCAAAGAAAGAGACCAAGTGTACCCTGGTCCTCTCTCTAAAAATACGAGAGAGAGAGAGAGAGAGAGAGAGAGAGAGAGAGAGAGAGAGACCAACCAAGTGCCTACCTGGTAGCCAGGTTTCCTCATAGACCGGAGACTTTGTTTTACATAATTAAAGACCTTCATCACATACAATGAAGGGAGATGCAAATATTTGCAATGAAGCTACTATACTTTAATTATGACGAAATGTATGGATGAATGCCCATTTTGAAAATGAAAATAACTACAATAACACCTTTAATTCTTTCTTTGCAAAATATAACCTTTCCTTTTTTTCATCCCCATTCATAAAATCTATTCTGACTTGTCCTCTATAAAGAAATCAAGTTTTATTATCCCAAGAAGGCCTTTAGTTTGTGATGTTATTTCTGTGACCTGAGGTGAAGAAATGACAACTTTTAAAAGCATTAAGCTCACAGCCAAATAGTATATCTCTAGCTTCTCATAATTTCCCTTTCCTTGAGTTTTGACATCTTAAAACTAAGCTCATCATCTCATACCCATTACGATGGCTATTATAAAAACAACAAATCAAAAACAAAGCAACCCAGAAAATAACAAACGTTGGCAAGGATGTGGAGAAATCCAAGCCTGTGCACACTCTAGGTAAGAATATAAAATTATGTAGCTACTATGGAAAACAGTATGACACTTGTTCAAAAAATTAAAAATTATGATATTATCCAGCAATTCCACTTGGTATATATCAAAAAGAACTGAAATGGGATCTTGAAGAGATATTTGCACACACGTGTTTGTAGCAACATTATTCACAATAGCCAAGAGGTGGAAGCAACCCAAGTGTTCATCAATAGATAAAGAAAATGTGCTCTATCCATACAATGGAATGTTACTCAGCCTTAAAAAGGAGGGAAATCCTGCCACATGCTACAACATTGATAAACCTTAATGACCTTATGCTAAATGAAATAAGCTAATCACAAAAAAAGATAAATGCTATAAGACCCCACTTATATGAGATACCCAGAGTAGTCACATTCGTGGACAGAAAGTATAATGGTGTTTGCCATGGGCTGGGGGAGAGAGAGATGGGGAGTCATTTAATGGGTATAGAGTTTCAGTTTTACAACATGAAAAAGTTCGGGTCAGTTGCACGACAATGTGAACATGCTTTACACTACTGAGCTGTACACTTAGAAATGGTTAAGATGGTAAATTTTATGTTCTGTATATTTCACCACAATTTTTTTTATATATATATTTTATTGATTTTTTACAGAGAGGAAGGGAGAGGGATAGAGAGTTAGAAACATCGATGAGAGAGAAACATCGATCAGCTGCCTCCTGCATACCCCCCACCGGGGATATGCCCGCAACCAAGGTACATGCCCTTGACCGGAATCGAACCCGGGACTCTTCAGTCCGCAGGCCGACGCTCTATCCACTGAGCCAAACCGGTTTCGGCTATTTCACCACAATTTTTAAAAATACTAAGCTTATGGCATCACCGAGCTGACAGTTTCAACACAACAGGTGACAGAGTCCAGCCAGTTTCTATTTAGGCTCTGTGTTCCTGGCTTCATAGCAATTACTTTATCTAGTAAACTGTCAGGTGACAGGATGTTTGAATAAGGAGAAGAAATTAAATGAAATTGATTCATCTATTTTCATTGCTCATTCCTGTAATATCATGTAGGTATAACCTTGGGCAAGATGTTCTACTAGCCTGCTTATGAGGCCAGCACAGTTCCTTTTGTGGGTTTGCCAGGAATAAAGAAAATGGGTTGACAGCTTCATTGCCTTTGAACACTATTGAGACCCACTGATTCCCATCAGTACCATGGCCATCACACACTTCATCCCCTCACTCACTCAAATCATGATGGCGCCGAGAAATAGAATTTGAATTCCAAACTGCTGCCTTGGCCCCATCAACCCATAACTAGGAGCCAACTTCTGAAATTGAGAAACTGCTGGGCATTATCTTGGACTAAAGTTGCATTCACAGTGTCATAAGGAATTAGTCAAAAGCAAATGAAAGACATTGAATTCTGTTTTGATTTGTGAATTAAAGATCATACGTTTGTCAGCTCCCACTATGCATGCTCCAGTGACTTCAAAAGAAGTGCAAAAATACCCATCAGAAACAAAACGCAGAAGTTGCAGTCACAATGGATGAACGGAACTGCTGAGAATTCACCGAAGGGAGCAGTGTGCTGCTTGTCACGTCTCGCTGCCTTGTCATAACTGGGAGGACTGATGGCATTCTGTAAGAACAAGCAGTGCCTCCCGGAAAGCTTTGAGTAGCACTGTGCTTCTAGACCTTTTTTCTTTATTCAGATGTTATGTGATTCCTTCTTTCTTCTTCACAGTGGTAATGTTTCTCAAATTTCCAGTTGCTGTTGGGGTAAATGTTTGATTCACAAACCTGCTATTCAGATATTCTGGTTTGTTTTTCAGGGATAGTATTTAGGCACTAAAGCTTGATTTCCCGCCCAATACAGATTAATAATTCATTTCTCCTTTTTGAGGATAATGGATGTTTGACTGTATTGTTTTTCATCAATAGCTTGCGAATGCCTGGGTGAAGTACAGCCAAACCCAGTGCATCTCTAGGTGAAGCATCTTCTCACACAGGAGGAGATGACTGAAACACAAATGAACAAAAATTTCTTTGATGTGCAGAATAGCAAGGGATATTCCAAAATTACTTGGATTTTTTCTTAGATTTGGAAAACTTTGACATTTAATTACATTCAGTGATTATGGGTTGTTGTTTTTTTCGTGGTGTTTTTTTTTTTTTAATCTTCACCCAAGGATATTTTTTCCATTGTTTTTTTTTGTTTGTTTGTTTGTTTGTTTTTTGGGTTTTTTTTTGGTAGAAAGAGTGGAAGGGAGGGGGAGAGGGAGAGATATGAGAGAGGCACATCAATTGGTTACCCCTCACATGCTCCCCCATCGGGGCTGGGATGGAACCTGCAACCCAGATATATGTCCTTGACTGGGAATTGAACCCGAGACCCTTCTGTGCATGAGCTGACTCTAGCTACTTAGCCACACTGTCTAGGGCTATGCATTTCTTCTTCATGAGCATTGCTGTTCTGCATTGGTGTAAGTCTTGATGTAGATCTATATTTCAAGGATAGGCATCAAAATACATAGGGAATCTTGCACATTTGTTTCCTGTGTAGTTCTCCCCACCTGAAATGACTGATGAGAAGTAACTGAGCAGTTCTTCACTTTCCTAAACATGACCATTACTTACCATAGACAGGCATACTTCAGAGATATTGAGGGTTCAGCCCCAGACCCCATAATAAAGCAAATATCGCAATAAAGTGAGTCATAATCTTTTTGCTGATGGAGGTTCTTGCCTTCAATTTGTAAAAATAAAAAAATAAAAAAAAAACAACATTTGTGAAGTGCAATAAAACGAGGTATGCCTGTACTGAGATTAAACATTTGTGCATTTTCTCTGGCCAGTTTAACTTTTTCCTAAAGTGGAGCATGGTCATAATAACAATTGCGCTTCCTCATTCAAGGAAAATTATATAACTGCTACTCGTAATAGAATGATTTAAGAAATCATAGTTTATAAGCTATAAAATTATGCCCAAGAAATAGCAAAAATTATATCTTTAGTTCTTCTATGTATACACTATAGCCTATCTATATAAGATTATTTATTTATTTATAGATAGGCTGGACAAATATGAGGCATAATCCTAGCTTCCAAAGGCAGAGATGGGCTGTATAATGTGATATTGAAGCGTTCACAAACTGGAGTCACACAGCTTGAATTCTATTCCAACTGTGCACCTTGGGCAAGCTACTTGACATCCTCTTTATCTACAAGATGGACAGAATAGTACCAACCTTGTAGAGTTGTTTTGAGACTTATATAAAATACTATATGGAAAGTACATAGAGTAGCTCCTAACACATAGTTTGTGTTACCATGGCAACAGAAGGTTGATATCAAGTCTTCACTCGGAATGTCCCTTTCAGACAACATATTTGTCTTAGTGGACATAATTCCGCATAGTTGTGATTTTTTAATACTTTTCTTCAAAATACTAACTGATTTTAGTTCTGATTAATAAAAACCCTTGGTCTATGCTGCTGACTTTCTCTGTCTTATACAGGGTCAGAGAAGTAAGATTTTAAAGCATAAATACCTTAGCACTGCCTTCTAAAGACTTCCTTGCAGTGGGTTGATCTGACCATGAGTAGAAAAACAAGCAGTGAAGCAGCAAGCCATTTCTATTAACTTGGCACCTCAAAAACACTTTGAACAAGGGCCCTATTATCCTTTGGGTAACAGGTGGTAGCTGGGGTATTAAGCTGTTCTGGGCAGGATTTCAGATTCCCATTCTTTGTTGCTTTAAGCAGTACACTTCTATCACAAAGCGATCAATAATAATTAGGTGTCTGGAATGAAATACAGTGCAGCATTATGCTTCCCACATCTGGAAGGAGAAACTCACTTAACTAGCCCTAAATCAATGACTTTTCTCTTTATTCCTAGGGGGCGTGTTAGGCAGCAGAGAACAGGATGGAAATGTGAATTGTGGCCTGGTGCACAATCACAAAACAATTAGCTATTATGACACACTTCTTACAGGTAATAGAAGCAAGCCCCAAAGCATTAAACCTTTATTTCCCACATAAACACTTAGATCACATTGCACTCTCTGTCATGGTAAGGCCATCTGTTTCACATTTAACGGAAAAGCCTATCATATGAGGTGATATATCGGTGAAAAGACAAAGTGAAGGCTATAATCAGGGCTTAACATAGACTACTTTTCAGATCTTGGTTTTATTAAATCATGTTATACTATGTTCCCATAGGAGGTGGGTGGCAGTAAATGAAGGAGTTATTTCTTTTGTGGCATAGATCGCAGTAGAGAAAAGTAATACCTAAATGCTGTTAGAATTTGATTTGAAGTTTCCTGTGCAGATTGGGGTGGGAGATAAAGAAAATGGAATTTGCAATTTGTAGCATGAACTTTCCTTAGGGCACTCCCAAAAGTGAGGAGCCTGATCCTTGCAAAACTACTTCCCATAAGTTGCTTCTTGCTTGTCACTTCAAGAATGGGCTCCAAGAACAATCATCCTATTTTCAAAATTCAGAATCATTACTTCTGCAAAATTACTCACCTCTAAAACTTGCTGCCAACATTCACCACCCCCCGACACCTCCCCAAAAAAAACAATAACAAAAACAAAAACTCCAGATCTCAGTCTTGCTACCTAGAGACCTGCAAGCAGCCTTCTACACTCTGGTCTGACCTATTTGAACAAAAGACCAGGAAAATACTTATGGCTTCTACTGCCTTATAATCACCCGTTCTTCCATTAACAGGAGTTAGTCTGCTGGACAACTGCATAATTTCATTATATGATGGCTGAGTTTTTTATTCCCCTTTGGGGACTATTGCAACAGTACAAAGAGAAACAGGGTTAGTAAGAATGTCTTCTTGCCCTAGCTGGTTTGGCTTAGTGGATAGAGCATTGGCCTGTGGACTGAAGGGTCCCGGGTTCGATTCTGGTCAAGGGCATGTACTTTGGTTGCGGGCACATCCCCAGTAGGAGGTGTGCAGGAGGCAGCTGATTGATGTTTCTCTCTCATCGATGTTTCTAACTCTCTATCCCTCTCCCTTCCTCTCTGTAGAAAAATCAATAAAAATGTATTTTTTTTAAAAAGAATGTATTTTTAATGTTTTTATTTTGGAAAATAGGACACATTGAGAAAATGCATCTAACATCAACATACAGTTTAACAGATAGTTATGCAGTAACACTAGGTAACCACCGCCCAAATCAAAAAAGAAAATATGGACAGCACCCGGAAGCCGCTTAATGCGCCTTTCTAATTGCAGTTCCCCTCCCACCAAAGGTAGCGCTAACCTGATTTTTAGTGTGACCATATCCTTTCTTTCCTTTGCAGTTTTAAAGTTTAGAGATATGTATCTCTAAACCACATATTTAGTATTGCCAGTTCTTAAACTTTACATAGGTAGAGTCAGTATATGTGTTCTTTTGTGTTGTTCTGTTCACTCAACATTACTTGTAAGATTCATTCATTTACTTTTTATTTTGAAAATTTTCAAACATAAGTGAAGTTGAAAGAACTGTATAATGATCATACTATATAATTGTATAGTTATATGACCAACACCTAACAGTTACTTGATTTGACCATATTTGTTTTTTCTTCTGAAATGTTTTAAAATAAATTACTGAATTCTCTAATTATGCATCTCTTTAAAAAATAAGAAAAATGTCCTCTATAACTACAAGACCATTACAATATGTAGCAAAACTGATAATAATTTCCTAGTATTTTCTTATACCCAGTCCATATTCATATTTTTCCAGCTGACCCCAAAACACTTTTACAGTTTTAACCAAGATCCATTTATAAACCCATAGAGAATGTACTTTTAACAGCACAACTTACAGCTTAAAATGAATCTGTGATCCTCCCTTCTTCCCATCACTTTGTCAGTGGCCAGAGCTCCTGGGGGACCTGGCTGTGGGCATGTCTCTCATAGTATTGAGAACAAATCGCCCCCTCCTGGCTAATGACCCAGTCCCACTCCCATGCTCCGTGACTCCAGAGGAATTACACTGTCTGAATTACTGTCAGAAGGAAATGCCTAATATCAATTATGTCCAACCCAAAATTGTTATTTGGGACAGATAGTATGTGGTACTGAGCTGCTCAAGGTTAAACAAGTCTAGTCTTTATTTATCTGGAGAATATATGGGTGCAGCCCATCAGGAGGCTCATTGGAATGCATATCAGGAGGACAGTAGGTAGAGGGCTGGTCACTTTGCTCCATTAGCATCTTAAGGTCAGTCGTGCCTTGCTCAGTGATATTGCAGGACTTGGGTTTTCTGTTGGGTTTGATACAGACCTTTGCTGGAAAACTCTTGACAGAAGAGCTTGGCCCCTCCATGCCCCAGCTGATTTAGACAGATGGACCTCCCTGGTTCCCTTGCTTCCTACAACCTGGTATAAATCAGCATTTCCCGGACATTCTCCTCAGAGTGAAAGTTCATGTTATTCCATGGAAGATCCACATTGTCAGATGAATTTGGGAGAAACACCAGGTTAAACTGAGTCAAGCAGGTTTCTTAACTGTAGGTATTTTTGTGCTAATGACCACTGTGATTCTCCATGGTCCATTGCGTTTCCCCAAATTGTTGTTCTCAGAATCCTTTCTCAGAACATCTCTGGGGGTTACTATTCTACATAACAGACTTTAGAAAGTGCTGTTCTAGATGACTTAGATGTAATCACAAACAACAGGAAATAAACAATCTCATCTCCTACCTCATGGGCCATGAAGAGTTTATTCACCCTAGCTAGGCGTCATTACACAGAACAATGCTGGTGCAATATCAGACACAAGGAGCTTGGTCCATGTCTCCCTCCACTTACATATTCACTGACGTTCATGCTGTAACAATGGGGCATCAGGATCTGTGATTATTATCATCTGATGAGGACACGTAAGCTTTAGATTCTTTTAGATGGAATTTCCACATAATTTGGCATTTTAGAGGGAAAAAAAATCTAAACTGGTCAGTGTCTCTGATTTTGAGCATCACTTGGCCTTAATGGACAAAAAATTTTTAGTTCATTTTGAATTAATCCTATATAATAAAAAGGTAATATGCAAATTGACCCTCATGCCCTCACAAGATGGCTGCCTATGACCAGGCCAGCAAGGGGTTAGTGAGGGACGACCAAACAGCTGAACAGCAGGCTGCATGGGGCAACCAGGCTGGCGGGGGCGGGGGGGAGTTGGGGGCGACCAGGCCAGCAGGGGAGGGGGGCTGTTAGGGGCGACCGGGCCGGCAGGGGCGGCAGTTGGGGGCAATTAGGCTGGCAGGGGAGTCAGTGAGGGGTGACTAGGCCTGTGGCAGGGGGAAATTGGGGGCAACCAGGCCGGCAGAGGGGGACAGTAATGGGTTACCAGGCTGGCGGTGGGGGGGGGGGAGGCAATTAGGAGCAACCAGGCCAGCAGGGAGGGGGCAATTGGGGGCAACCTGGCCAGCAGCGGGGGGCAGTTAGGGGCAATCAGGCTGGCACACAGAGGCAGTGAGGGGCGATCAGGCCAGCAGGGGGGCAGTTAGGGGCAACCAGGCAGGCAGGCAGATGAGTGACTAGGAGCCAGCAGTCCAGGATTGTGAGAGGAATGTCTGACTGCCGGTTTAGGCCTGACAACCCCCAAAGGATCCCAGATTGGAGAGGGTGCAGGCTGGGCTGAGGGGACCCCCTCCTGCACAAATTTTGTGCACCGGGCTTCTAATAATTCAATAAGCTTGTCTTAGGTACTCAAGTTCTTGAAAACCTTCTTGCCTAGTTATTCCATATTTGGCAAGTATTTAGATATTTATAGGACTTTTGAACATCTTCTGAGTTAGTAAAAAGCACAATATTGGTGCTCATACAAATTGCTTCTGGATTAATATGAGTTCTTGAACGTGTTTACCCATTCTGCCTGAAACTAGACATGTAGAGTTGCCTTCCTTTTTACTTTATCTTCTTTTTCAACATAGCATTTAGATTGACAACTGGGTTGCTCTTCTCATTAATTTCTTTATGAAATGAGAGATCAACTGGCATTTGCCATTTGATCTTTCATAATGGAAGACCTCCAGGTTTACACACTTCTCCAAATCCTTGCTTTCTTGTATAAATCTAATTTGAAACAGATCCTCTTCATCTTAAAAAAATGAAAGCATTTCTCTGGAGATGGGGTAAATGTGGGCTGAGGCATCATATCCTCAATACTCATGAAGTCAGATGGGAGTGGAGCTGTGGCCTAGGCTCTCAAGGCTCACTCCATTTGTCACCTGTAGATTTCTAGCCTAAATACTATTTTCACTGGAGTTGTAAGATTTTAAAAGGATAAAAGCTACAGGTTTTACTTACAGGTTGACTATTTTAACGACTGAAGGTATAAGACTCTATGGTAAGCTACTGAAAATTTCATCATTTCTCAATTTTTTCCCCCTTCAACCTTCTCTTCCCTACAGAATATAGTGTAAAGACAGTTGAACAAAGAAGTCAACAGAGGTCGGTTATCCTAGAGAAAATTATAAGTAGATCCCTGCTATGTTACTCTGAGTAGAACCAAATGACTTGTTGCAGCATCAATATTGCTTTTTTCCATTTCCTCGGTTTTAAAATAAAAAAGCAATACTTAAATGTTAGAAAATATGAGTTCTTTCCTTCTATCAGTACTACCCTTCCCAGAAATTGTATGTCTAGTGATATGTTTTAAAAAACTCTTACTCCTGTTCACATACATGCCTGAACAATTATATTTACAGTAGCAATGTCTGTATACCCCAAGTTTGAATCAACTTACATTTACTTCAGTTGCAGATGGTTAAAAAAAGTACGGTGCTCATAGCACCATATAATGGTGTGCGGTGCTCAAAAAGAATGAGGTGCTTCTGCATGTGCTGATGGGAAGAGCTCTAAAACATGATGATAAATGAGAGGGGAAAAGACTGTAGAAAATATGAGCGTAAGGATTCTATTTATTTTTTAAAACTATATATACTACAGTTTTAAATATATGTGGGGGATGAGTATATGGGAAAAAGGGAGTGAAGGAGGGTAAAAAGGAAAGAGGGAGCCAGTATCAAAGGAGGCCAATATGGTGAGCTGGGTCTATGGAAGGAGGCAGGTGTAAAAGGACTTTGTTTCCTCTGTTTTATTTTAATTATTTAAAGTGAAAACATTTTCATAAATAAAAAATAGAAGCATATTGTGTATGCAGAAAGTAAGAAGAGAATGCCTAATTATTTTTAACAAATTCATCCAATCCAGGCATTGACTAAGGAGAATGAGCCCATTCAAGATCCCTATTTTAAATTCATCGACATCAAAGAAGCTTGGATTCCTTGGCTTAGCACAAACCCATGTGGGTGAGGAGACTGGGAAAATAATTAAGGCGAGATGATGGGGAACGGGCTTTTAGTGGCATGGACTGCAGTGGTGGCTCAGAAGAAGAACTTACAAAAGTGATTAGACTGGAATTACTGTCACTCCATTATCCATTAGTCTCCGGGGTCTGGGGGAATTTGCTGCCTAGGATCAATTCTTCATCAGCCTTTCCATTTCTAAAGTGCTTGCTCAAATATAAACACATTTTAAAAAAATAAATTGGAACATAAAGCTGTGGGAAACCCCCCTACTTATTTTTCTTTGTTTACAAACCAGTGCAAGGATGGGTGCTTTTAAAACGTAGCTCTTGATTATTCAGGTGTGGGCCAGCAGATCAGGAGACACCTGCCATTGACAAGAGAGTTTGCTATACTCACAGATCCCAAGAGGAAGGGTTACGCCATGCCACGGGGGCCATATGGGGAAGCAGCGCTAGCCTAGAAAGGGTCTGTCAGGAGACAGAGAGAGTGGTAGGAAAACATGGGCAAGAGCCTTTTATTGTGGTTTCTATGGGAAGGAATGGGCAGGATAGGATAAGCAGGCTCGCTTAGCTAGTTTGAATCATTTTAGCGACCTCTGGGGGCATAGGGACAGTCTGTAGTGATCTGTTACTTGCTCCAGTGGTTCTTAGGGCAAGAGGGAACAGTGGCCTATAGAACTGATAAAGGAGGTGGTTGAGGGCATGGGCTCTGGGTTGGTTAGTTCACATAAGAAAGGATGAAAGGTGCACTCCTAGGCCAGTCCTTCACTCTCCTTAGGAATTTGCTAGCCCTAGAAGGGACAGTCTCTTCCATAAAAGCAAAGCCCCAAGACAACAAGACTTCAAACATCCAGAAAACAAAAAGGCATGATTAATAGATGGTGATAAAGATCAGGAATAACTGCCTGTCGAGGTTTTCTGCATGCTTTTTATAGTAAGGTAGAGTTTTTTGTTTGTTTGTTTTGTTTTTTAATAAATCTTTATTCAGATTATTACAATTGTTTCTCCTTTTTCCCCCCATAGCTCCCCTCCACCCAGTTCCCACCCCACCTTCTGCCCTTACCTCCCCCTCACTGTCCTCATCCATAGGTGTATGATTTTTGTCCAGTCTCTTCATGAACCCCTCTTACCCCTTTCCCCCTGAGAATTATCAGTCCACTCCCTTTCTATGCCCCTGATTCTATTATATTCACCAGATTATTCTGTTCCTCAGGTTTTTAATTCACTTGATTTTTAGGTTCACTTGTTGGTAGATATGTATTTGTTGTTCATCATTTTTATCTTTACTTTTTTCTTCTTCCTCTTCTTTAAGAATACCTTTCAGCCTTTCATATAATACTGGTTTGGTGGTGATGAACTCCTTTAGCTTTTTCTTATCTGTGAAGCTCTTTATCTGCCCTTCAATTCTGAATGATAGCTTTGCTGGGTAGAGTAATCTTGGTTGTAGGTTCTTGCTATTCATCACATTGAAAATTTCTTGCCACTCCCGTCTGGCCTGCATAGTTTCTGTTGAGAAATCAGCTGACAATCGTATGGGTGCTCCCTTGTAGGTAACTAACTGTTTTTCTCTTGCTGCTTTTAATATTCTCTCTTTGTCTTTTGCTCTTGGCATTTTAATTATGATGTGTCTTGGTGTGGTCCTCTTTGGGTTCCTTTTGTTTGGGGTTCTGTGCGCTTCCTGGACTTGTAAGTCTATTTCTTTCACCTGGTGGGAGAAGTTTTCTGTCATTATTTCTTCAAATAGGTTTTCAGTATCTTGCTCTCTCTCTTCTTCTGGCACCCCCATAATTCTGATGTTGGTATGCTTGAAGTTGTCCCAGAGTCTTCTTACACTATCTGCAACTTTTTGGATTTTTTTTTTTTTTTGCTTTTTGCTTTTTCGGTTGAGTGTTTTTTGCTTCTTTGTATTTCAATTCTTTGACTTGATTCTTGTGTTCCTCTAGTCTGTTTTTGGGTCTCTGTATAATATTTTTTATTTCAGTCAGTGTATGTTTAATTTCTAGTTGGTCCTTTTTCATATCTTCGAGGGTCTCGTTATATTTATCGGCCTTTTCTAGGATATTCTTGAAAAGCCTTATAACCATGGTTTTGAATTCTATATCCAGTCGTTTGTTTTCCTCCATTTCTTTTGTTTGTGATCTGTTTCTTTGACGCTGCATTTTCACTGCTTCCCTGAGTTGGTAGGGTAAATTTGTGTGCTAGGTTTCCTATATGGCCCAGTGGGTCGGCCTCCCCAGTTAACCTGAGGTGGACACTCTTGGTGCACTCCTTTGTGGACTGTGTGTACAGCCTTGTTGTAGTTAAATCTTGATTGTTGTTGGTATCACTGGGAGGAATTGACCTTCAGGCCAGTTGGCTGTAAGGATCAGCTGCGTCTATGCTGGGAGAAGTTCAGTGCTGGAGACAGCCTTATAGGATTAGACTTGCCAAATTGCAATAGCCTCTGTGCTCGGCTTGGATGGGGTGGAGTCTCAGGGTGGAGCAGACAGTCTTGGCTTCCTGTCAGCCTTGCCCTTGTGCACACGCGCAGACCTCTGCCTTCCCTGGCTCCCGAGTCTCCGCCCGAGAGTCCAGACTCCCCCCACAAGAGCGTGGGTCCCCAGGGGCTCGCCTGAAACCGGGGTTCAGTGCAGTCAGAACTGGGGCCCAGTGCGTTCAGGAGCCTCCGACTCCCTTCCACTAGGGAAAGCCTGTGGCAACCTCCGCAGCCTTTGTGCACACTGGCACGCCGCGCCTTCAGACTTCTGCCTTCCCGGCTCCTGAGTCTCCGCCCGAGAGTCCAGACTCCCCCCCGTAAGAGCGTGGGTCCCCAGGGGCTCGCCCAGAACTGGGGTTCAGTGCAGTCAGAACTGGGGTTCAGTGCGGTCGGGGGCTTCCTTCCCCCTTCCGCCAGAGAAAGTCAGCCAGGCTCTCAGCCACCCTTCCTCTCTGCGCGCACAAAGACCCTTTGCCGTACCTCCAATTCTCTGTGAGCTTTTCTCTTTCCTTCTAGTTGTAGAATTTTCACTCAGCCAGCTTTCCTGTGGTTCTGGATGGTGTCCGTTCTGTCTTTTAGTTGTAGTTTTGAAATTGTTGTGCGAGGCAGCAGTTTAGGTGTTTACCTATGCCGCCATCTTGGTTTCCCTCCTATAGTAAGGTAGAGTTTGATGGCAAGCTTAGAAAGTCTTCCCTGGACTTGCCAAGCTTTCATATGGTTTTTTGGGATGCCATAGTGGGCTATTTTTGGTACAGTGACTGAGAAATCCCTCTCCCACTCATTTCAGGCAGGAGATGTGTGTGAAGCTTCCTTTGATGTGTTTGGGTATACTCAACTAATTTTTTTGTCCTATATAATAAAAGGCTAATATGCAAATCGACGAAACGGTGGAACAACCAGTCGCTATGACGCACACTGATCATCAGGGGGCAGACACTCAATGCAGGAGCTGCCTCCTGGTGGTCAGTGCTCTCCCACAGGGGGAGTACTGCTCAGCCAGAAGCCCTGAGCTGGGCTCACGGCTGGTGAGCGCAGCAGCGGTAGCACTCCCAACTCTGTAGCAGTGCTAAGGATGTCTAACTGCCGGCTTAGGCCCACTTCCCCTGGAGGAGTGGGCCTAAGCCAGCAGTCAGACATCCCACAAGGGCTCCTGGACTGCAAGAGGGCACCAGGCCAGGCTGAGAGATCCCTGCAAATGCATGAATTTCATGCACCGGGCCTCTAGTCAGTCTATAAAAGCAAATCAGTCATTTTTTTCCTTTTCCTAACCTTTAGGCTATCTCACAGTTGGCATAGAAACTTAGACTGCATGTCCCTAAATTAGTCTTTGTACACTTGCTGGATTATGCGATTTTGTTTTAGTGTTTCAGTTCCCATAGGACCATCTCGAAAGCCCATGACAGTGTCCCACATTTACTGCAGCCTGGAAACGTAGTTCTGCTCTAAAGGCCAAGGAGCTGCATTAGCACTGTCTGAGCTGTGTCTTCATTTTGAGGGGTAATCAGAGTCCTGCATTTTATATGGTACTAGTGGCCCGGTGCACGAAATTCATGCAAGGGGTAGGGGTGTTCCTCAGCCCGGCCTGCACCCTCTCCTATCTGGGACCCCTCAAAGGATGTCCTACTGCCAGTTTACAGGGATCAGGCCTAAACCGGCAGTCGAACATCCCTCTTGCAATCTGGGACTGCTGGCTCCTAACTGCTCACCTGCCTGCCTGCCTGCCTGATTGCCCCTAAACACTCCGCCTGCTGGCCTGCTCACCTCCAGCTGCCCACCACCACCAGCCTGCTCGCTCCCATATGCCCCCCATGCCAGTGTGCTCGCCTCCAACTGCCCACCACCGCCAGCCTGCTTGCCCCAAATGCCCCACCCTGCCAGCCTGCTCACCTCCAAATGCCCTACCTCCCCAGCCTGCTCACCCCCAACTGCCCCCCGTGCCAGTGTGCTCACCCCCAACTGCCCCCCCGCCTCCCCTGCCAGCCTGCTCACTCCAAACTGCCCCCCCACTGTCCTAATCACCTCCAACTGACCCCTACTGACAGCCTGCTTGCCCGCAACTGGCCCCCCTGCTGGTCTGCTTACTCCCAACGGCCCCACCCCCCACCAACCTGATCACCCACAACTGCTGTCCCATCCTGGCCTGATCACCCACAACTGCTCACCCCTCTTGGCCTCCAACCGCCTCTACCTCAGCCCTGCCACCATGGCTTTGTCCAGAAGAATGTCTGGAAGGTCTCCTGGAAGTTTTCCCAGTCTAATTAGCATATTACCCTTTTATTAGTATAGATGGAAGCCTAGTGTAAGGGTGGGGGCCAGCTGGTTTGCCCTGAAGGGTGTCCCGGATCAGGGTGGGGGTCCTGCTGGGGTGCCTGGCCAGCCTGGGTGAGGGGCTGATGGCTGTTTGCGGGCCATGGCCCCCAGCGACCCAAGCTCCCAGCCACTCCTTTTTTGCTTTTCTTTTTTTAGCACCTCCTTGAGCGAAGGCCAGGGCCATCTAGAAGCAGGTATCTGGGATTTATTTATCTTCTATAATTGAAACTTTGTAGCCTTGAGCCAGGGCTGGCTGGAAGCAGGTATCTGGGATTTATTTATCTTTGTAGCCTTGAGCAGAGGCCAGGGCTGGCCAGGGCGGGCAGGAAGCTTGGCTTCCTCCATCGCCGGGGGCAACCCAAGCCTCCTGCTCGCTCCAGCTTCATGGCCGCTGCCATCTTTGTTGGGTTAATTTGCATACTCGCTCCTGATTGGCTGGTGGGCGTAGTGGAGGTATGGTCAATTTGCATGTTTCTCTTTTGTTAGATAGGATTTTGGTACCACCATGTTAGACGTTAAAAATTGTTTATAGAGATTTGCCATTATGTGCTATATTTCCAATCCTTTTATTTTAATGTTGTTCCTCTTGCTTACCATAGCCAAAAGTTTATTAATATAATTGTCTCCTTAGATTTACTAATTAGAATGGATGTTTTTGCCATTATGGGAATTTTTCCTTGTGGTCACTATTTTTTTCCCATTTTTTTAAAATAAATCTTTATTGTTTAGATTATTACAGGTGTTCCTCTTTTTTTTCCCCCCATTGCTCCCCTCCACCTGATTCCCCACCCCACCCCACCCCCTGCCCTTACCCCCCACCACTGTCTTCATCCATAGGTGTAAGATTTTTGTCCAATCTCTTCCCGCAACCCTCACACCCCCTTCCCCCTGAGAATTGTCAGTCCACTCCCTTTCTATGTCCCTGATTCTATTATATTCCCCAGTCCATTCTGTTCTTCAGATTTTTTATGCACTTGATTTTTAGATTCACTTGTTGGTAGGTATGTATTTGATGTCATTTTGTTGTTCATAATTTTTATCTTTACCTTTTTCTTCTTCTTCCTCTTCTTAAAGAATACCCTTCAGCAATTCATGTAATCCTGGTTTGGTGGTCATGAACTCCTTTAGCTTTTTCTTGTCTGTTAAGCTCTTTACTGACCTTCAACTCTGAATGATAGCTTTGCTGGGTAGAGTAATCTTGGTTGTAAGTTCTTGCTGTTTATTTGAATATTTCTTGCCACTCCCTTCTGGCCTGCATAGTTTCTGCCGAGAAATCAGCTGACAGTCATATGGGTACTCCCTTGTAGGTAACTAACCGTTTTTCTCTTGCTGCTTTCAAGATTCTCTCTTTGTCTTTTGCCCTTGGCATTTTAATTATGATGTGTCTTGGTGTGGTCCTCTTTGGATTCCTTTTGTATGGGGTTCTGTGCGCTTCCTGGACTTGTAAGTCTATTTCTTTCACCAGGTAGGGAAAGTTTTCTGTCATTATTTCTTCTAATAGGGTTTCAATATTTTGCTCTCTCTCTTCTTCTGGAACCCCAAAAATTCGGATGTTGGTACGCTTAAATTTGTCCCAGAGGCTCCTTACACTATTTTCATATTTTTGTATTCTTTTTTCTTTTTGTTTTTCTGTTTGGGTGTTTTTTGTTTCCTCATATTTCAGATCTTTGGTTTGATTCTTGGGATCCTTTGATCTACAGTTGAATTTCTGTATATTCTTTATTTCAGACAGTGTATGCTTAATTTCTGACTGGTCCTTTTCCATTTTTTTGGCATTCTCATTAAGGTCCTTGAAGGTCTCACTAAGCTCCTTGGAGGTCTCATCAAGTTTCTCAGCGGTTTTTAGAAGATTCTTGAGTAACCTTATAAATGTGGTTCTGAACTCTATGTTGTCCAGTAGTTTGCTTTCCTCCATTTCTTTCATTCGTGACATGTTTCTTTGTCTCTGCATTTTGCTGCTTCCCTGTGTTGATGGAGTGGCTTTGTGTGGTAGGTGACCTATAGGGGCCAGTAGCTCAGCCTCCCCAATCACCTGAGGTGGACTCTCTTGGTACACCCCTTTGTGGGCTGAGTGCAAAGTCTTGGTGTAGTTAAGCCTTGATTGCTGTTGGTACACTGGGAGGAATTGACCTCCAGGCCAATTGGCTGTGAGGACCTGCTGTGTCTATAATGGAAGAACTGCTGTGCTGGAGACATGCTTATGGTGCAGTACTTGTTTCAGTGGGGCTTTGGTGCTCACTGAGTCTGCCTCTTGAATGTGTCACTTATGGATGTGAGGAGTTGAAATCTGATGTCTCACACTGACCACTAGGTACACTGGCTTCTGGATCTCCAATGGGGTGCAGGTCAGCTACTGTCTGAGGCCACCCAGCAGGAGCTACAGCGAGAACTACAGTTTTCTCCTCTTTGCTTGGGGTTTGGAGATTTTGGAGCTGTCTGACCCAGGCTGCAAGTTTGCTATGTTAAGCTGCGATAGGACAGGCCATTCATATGCTAAAGCTGCTGCTTGGAGCTTGGGTGGGTTTGTAGATTGTGCGGGGCAGGGTCTTAGGGCGTCACTAGGCTAGGGCGTGGCAAACAGCGATGGCTGCCAGTAAGCCGGCTCTGCATCTCCCACCACGTCCTCGCGTCCCACGCCCCAGTGCAGTAAACAATTATTTCAACACTTGTGCACCTCTCAATGCTCTTTTCTCTTTCCTTCTAGTTGTAGAACTTCCATTCAGCCAGCTTTCCCGTGGTTCTGGGTGATAGATATTTTGTCTTTTAGTTGTAGTTTTGAAATTGTTGTGCAAGGCAGCAATTTAGGTGTTTACCAACGCCACCATCTTGGATCCTCCCCTTTTTTCCATTTCTTAACAGCTTTATTGAGGTAAAAATTTACATACCATAAAATTAAGTCATTGTAAGTGTACAATTCAAGGATTTTAGTAAATGTTAAGAGTTGTGTGACCATCACCACAATCCAGTTTTTTCACCAAAAACGTTTACACCAGAATGTTTCCACATGTGGTCACTCAGTTTATACTGCCTTGTGCTTTAATAATGGAATAACATTAGAGGGAATGATCCTTATATTTTATAGTAGATTTTCTTATTTTAAAATAAGTCCTTACTGACTTTATTTTTCATTTGTACGAAAATATTACTCACTCATATGTTTTTTGCCAACAAGACAGTTTCTCAGTTTTGTTTTTTTAAAAGAGATGGGTGAGTTTGTTCTTTTAACTTCCCTTGCCCACCTCTCAAAGACCAAGCACTCCCTGGTGGATTGGCTCACCATCATGCTCAAGTCCCATTTATCTGATGTGTTCCTGCTGCTTCCCCAATGCATTGCTCCTCTTCTTCTCCTTTTTGTTTTATTACCCTTTTTTTTGTTTTTCAATTACAGTCAACATATTAGTTTCAGGTGTACAGCATAGAGATTAGACATTTATGTAATTTACAAGGTGATCACCACGATAAGTCTAGTACCCACCTGACACTACCCATAGTTATTACAGTATTATTGACTATAGTCTCTAGGCTGTACTTCACACCAGCAAGCTGTGGCTGTTTTTATAACTGGCAGTTTGCACATATTAGTCCCTCCCCACTTTTCACCCCGCCCCCCAATCCCTCCCATCTGGAAACCATCAATATGTTCTCTGTATCTATGAGTTTATTTCTGTTTTATTTAATTTGCCTTCTTAGATTCCACATATAAGTGACATCATGTGGTATTTGTCTTTCTCTGTCTGACTTATTTCACATAGCATATTATTCTCAAGGTCTATCCATGTTGTCACAAATGACAAGATTTCATGGTTTTATGGCTGAGTGATATTCCAGTGTATGTATGTGCTATACCTTTTTTATCCATTTGTCTATCAATGGCCACTCAGGTTGCTTCCATATCTTGGCTTTATTTTCTCTTTTTATCTTTATTCTACCCCAAACCAAAATTATTGGTGAGGGAGGATTGGACCTAGCTGTGGTGAGTGAAAAGGTGGTCATTATATTTCCCCCACATTAAATCTTCTCCCTGTGTTTTATGGCTCCGTAGTAGACCAGCTCAAATGATCTGAATTCACCTTCTGCACCAACAACCCACTTTATTTCATTCCCTGAAGTGGTAGTAAGTTTGTCTTTGGTCCCATTTAAACTTTGCTCTAACTTTGGAAGGGCTGCTAGAAATAAGATTGAAAGAGAGGCATCATGCAGACCTTGTTAAAGAGATAGTGAGTAAAGAGTGCCTTAGAAGGGAGAAGCTCCTAAAAATAAAGTGTAATTATGTCTTTTTACCATGATGTTGAGCCCCAAACAAACTAATAACAAAATTGTCTTCCAGTTTTAGAGCCTTATACATGAGGTAATAATTAGAGCATTATCTATATATATTTAAAAGCCTAAGCAACCGTTACTACTGAATGACCGGAAGGACTGGTTGACTAGTTGCTATGATGCGCACTGACCACCAGGGGGCAGATGCTCAACCCAGGAGCTGCCCCCTGGTGGTCAGTGGGCTACCAAAGCCAACCTCTCATGGTCCCTCCCCCCTGCCAGCTGCCCCTCCCCACCCTGATATTCCCCAATTGGGTGCACTGAGCCTCTAGTATACATTATAGCCATCTTCATAACAATGTGGTATTGTGGGGGGCTGGAGGGAACAGGCATTAACTTGCTTAGAGCCACACACTTACTGCTGTGTGGTTCTGAGAAAGTTAATGTTTCTGGGCCTCAGGTACTTCATCTATAAAATGGGGATGATAATACTTCACAGGATTGTGGTAAGTATTGTGGAATGCGTTAAATTACTTGACATTCCACCCTTCTCAAAATGATCTAGGCAAAGGGTTCTGAACTAGGAAATGCACAAAGCCAAAGAATAAATAAGCCATGTCTTCCAAGAATGTCAAACTTAGAAATTTGTGGTAGTGGGTAGGGAATATTTTCTTATTTACATAAGAGCAGATACATTATGTGAGGTCTACCTTAGTTCTTAAGAGAAAACTAAATGCGTTAAAGAAATGGCATGCTTGGGAAAGGCAGCTTCAGTCATATCCCTGGTGCCCCTGGCATCACTCCTTTGCCATCAGGAGTCTTTCTATTGAAAAGGTGAGAAGCACTGGTACATGAGAGAGTCTAGCAAAGTCAGTACCACACGCACAGTCTCATTTAACTCCCATCCTTATCTTATGAAGGATCCAACTACATTTCCCTAGCACATGCTTGATGTCTCCTCTTAGGCATGGCTAACACTGAGCTCCATCATCCCTCCAAACCTGATTCTCATCCTGGGTCCCCTACGTTAGTAATGGATACCACCATCCATTCAGCTATGCAAGTCAGGAACCAAAGGAGTTGTCCTCGACCCCTCTCTCTTTCCTTCACATCCCACATCTAATCCTTCATTTTAAGTCATGACAACAATGCCACCTTCAGATGACCTGAATGCGTCCTTTGGCTCTATCTCTGTCACCAGCATCTTAGTCTAAGCTGCCATCATCTCCTGCCTAATGGACCTAATCACCTACCACCTGGCCTACTTCCAACCCATTTTCCTCACTAAAGTGGATATGATCTTTCAGATACTCAGCTATTATCGTTTATTCCCACTGTCCTTAAAATAACATGGTCCATGAGACCCTGCATGCCCCAGCCCCTCTGCCCCTCGTGAACCATCTCCACCTGGTGCTGGTGGCTGCAGTTGCATCAACTTGCTCTCAAGAACCATTGCCCAGCCTGCTAGGTCTGGAGTGTTTCCCCGAAGCCCATGCCTGATGGTCATTTGCTGAGACAGTATATCTTCCTCTTCCAAACTCAGCTCAAAGGTCTTTTCCTCAGAAAAACCGTTTCTAATGCTCCAGCTTATTTATCATACGTTCTGGCAGAACCATGTCCCTTTCTTTTAAGGGGCCTTATCTCAGCTTGTAATCGCATATTAAGTGACGTCATTTGATGACTGTAAATTCTATGAGGGTAGGGACTGTCCCTTTGGTCACCATCACCTCCGGACCCAGCAGAGTGGCTTTCCCACCAGCAGCAGGTCCCTGTTGCTGAGTGAGTGCGGTGAGACAGCTGAGGTCCTGACAGCCCAGTGTGTGGCCCGAGGCCGTCTGTGTTCTACAGATACTTGCGGCTTCAGAACTCCATGCCCAGGGCCTGCCCCTCTTGCTGCAGGTATTCTGTTTAGCCCTGCGGATCCAGTCCATTCGCTTTATTCTGTGGTTTTGAAAAGCCCCTGGGAAACCTCATTCTGTTTAAGAGAAATCTGTTCAATGTATGTGGTTCAGTACAGGGTGGCAAAGCGCGTCTTTGTGTCACCCACAAGACCTGGTAACAAACTTCTTGCTTAACACCCCCCCCCCCCCCCGCCGACCCCCCATCGTCTCCCCTTGCTCTTTTCCCACTGTGCCGCAGCAAGTCTTTTTAAAGTAGGCAGGACTTTCTAACCTAGCTGGAGGCAGTTCTCTTTCCCTTCTCTGCTTGTTCCTCTTCTGCATAAAGAACATCTTTGTGCTCTCCTGCCACCATGTAGCATGCCATTGGGTATGGGTCGTAAAACTCCTCCATCACCCCCAAATCAACACTGCTCCAGGGTCCCTACACCCCACCGCTGATGCTTGTCCTCCCATATAACCCTCCTGCCCTCAACTCTGTGGGTATATATCTATATGTATCTATTTTATTATCATGTTCTCAGTAAGCTATATAGGAGTGTAGCCTAACCTGACATTTTTTTCTGTCTTGTAGCCCTTAATTCATTGTAAGTTAACAAAAAGAGTTAGAACATAACTTTTTAAAAATAGTAAGTCCCAAAATATATCATCAGTGATTTTCAGTCTTGATATGGCTGAGAATAGCCCAGAGAGCTTCCTGTTACAATACAGATGTCCAGGTCCCACCTGAGCCTTTTACATCAGAGTAGCTGGGGCTGAGTGCATCCCAGACCCACAGAGTGGTCTAAGGTCACAGCCAGTTTGTACCTGAGATAGAATCGCAGTCCCTGTTCCCTTGTTGGCTTCCTAGTTTTTATTGGTGTTATTTGCACTAAATTATACTGGGTGTGTGTGTGTGTGTGTGTGTGTGTGTGTGTGTGTGTGTTATAACTGGCTTCCCCCCACGCCCCGCCCCTGTCTCTCCATCCAAAGAGCTCACTAGGAGATAATTTTGTACCATTTTTGTAATAGCTAGGGAGCAAAAAACCCTCAGTGAGGCCTGATCTACATAAACTAGATCTTTAAGAAAGAAATCTCAGCTATGAAAAAATATCACACTCAGGAAACGCGCTGCGAGGCAGAGGTTAAACTGAGATCGGAGGTAGTGCTTCTGATTTGAATCCTGGTTCCTCTTCTCAGTGACCTTGTGACTGACAGGTTGTTGAGCTTCTCTCTGCTACAGTTTCCTCAACCATACATCAGGATTCAATAAAATTAAATAGTAATGCCTACCTCATAGGTAATTTGAAGATTGTTTTAAAAATTAAATTAAATGTCTGATTAAAATGCTCATCATAGTATCATTATAATGTTAGCTGATATCATTAACTTCTTATTAGTAAAGTAGAATTTACAGAAGCTTTCCCATACATTACATTTCAATATGTTGAAATATGATTCCTCTGAAAACCATTTTTGTTGCCTATTCACAACCGCTTTTCTGTTTGTGTTTTGCTTGCAGCCCTGGAAAGGAAAATATCAATGAGGCAAAGCAGAGAGGAGCTGATAAAACGAGGAGTCTTGAAGGAAATTTATGACAAAGGTAAGGGGACTGGTCCACCCTCCACGGGCTGGAAAGGTGTGCATGGAATCTGGGTGTATGTTTGTCAGAGTTGGATACAGTTTTCTGCATCACTTTATCAGGATTAAACCTGTAAAACTCCAGGCATTTTTGGAGAGAAAAGAGAATGTAGCAGACGGTGATAAAGCTGTCAGCATTATATGAGGGGGAGACACAAGCTCGCTTGTTCTCAGCATTGGAATCAAACCACAGGATGCTAAGAAAAACGACATGGCTCCAGGAATGATGCGGGTACTGCTTGTGAGCCTGCTGGTGTTCGAATACACACAGCTGGCGTGAATTTAATTGCTTAAGCTCTTTCAGACCCTGGAGTTCCCAAGACAAGTGTCAGAAATCCACAGCATCTAGAATTTCCCTAACAGATTTAAGTGACAGTCCACTTTCCTACAATAGGAGAAATCAAAGTGAGTAAAATTATAAAGTATAGCTGTACATATATGATAGTTCAAAAGTCCAATGTTCTGTGAATGTGTCCACAAGTGTTTGCCAATGAATACTGCGTGTCTTTGGCTTATTGGATTACTGCCTTTGAATCAAATGCATGGAATGGTTCACACAATATAGTAAGTATTCTTCACTCCTTTTTCTAAGAGTTCTGCTATTTTGAGTTGCACTCTCTCTTCTCTCCCAGGGCCACACATCACTTAAGGCTTTAAGTGAAATGACAGGCTGCTGATTCCAATCTTGTAATTGTCTGTTTCACATCTTCTTGTTCAGGGCTGGTGTTATTTGCTGGGCTGGATTATTAGAGCACAGTAATAATCTGCTTTAAAGATCCATCTTGATAACAAGGGTGATCCTGTAGTTCCGACAGCACAGTCCGTCTGCCCTGCTGTTGTAGGTCTTCTGCAGGCCTCGCTTGTGTTCCAGGACAAAGAGGCAGATGTGTTTCTACCTGCGGTGCCTCTCTCTGGCTCCATCTCTTTTCAGTGAGTCATTCCCTGTTCCCCTTGTGGTGCATTTCACTCATCTGTTCCTGTTACCGGGCTTCCCAGTGGCGCTGCTCGAGTATTTTCTCTTGGCACAACGTGCTGCCGAGAAATGGGACAAGCAGGAAGAGGCACCACTCTTGCCCTGCTTAGTGGCAGGGGTCTGGTACTGTTTCAAACGACCTTCTATAATCCTCAGAGCCTCCTGGGGCCAAGGAATCCCTATGGTGAGCCAGTATGTCCTGCTTCTGAGGAAGGCCACACCCAAGCACAGCTTCTCTGATTGAGTAAGCTTTCCAGGGAAAGAAAATCCATAATTTTGTCGCTTTTCTCTGATGTCTTGCTTTCTGTACAAAACCCCAAAGCCTTTCTCATACCGACCTTAATTCTTCACGCTTCATTCCAAACTCCTTTGTTCATATTCACTCCCTAGAAGAGATGGGAGATGCCTAACTACTGGTATGATCTTATATAATAAAACCCTAATATGCAAATTGACCAAATGGCCAAACAACCAGCAGAACAACTGGTTGCTATGATGTGCACTGACCACCAGGGGGCAGACGCGCAATGCAGGAGCTGCACCCTGGTGGTCATTGCGCTCCCACATGGGGAGTGCCACTCACCCAGAAGCAGGGATCACGGCTGGCAAGCACAGCAGCAGTGGCAGGAGCCTCTTCTGCCTCCACTGCAGGTGGGCAGTAAGGAGCAAGGGATCCCAGACTGCGAGAGCCCCAGACTGCAAGAGGGATGTCTGACTGCTGGCAGGCAGACATCCCCCAAGCAGTCCCAGACTGTGAGAGGGTACAGGCTGGGCTGAGGGACCCCCCCCCCCCCGCCCTGCGCAGTGTATGAATTTCATGCACTGGGCCTCTAGTCCTATCTAATAAAAGAGTAATATGCAAATTAACCATCACTCCGCTATACCCACAAGCTACACCCACCAGTCACACCCACCAGCCAATCAGGAACGAATATGCAAATAAACCCAACCAAGATGGCTGCGGCCACAGAGCAGGAGGGAGGCTTGGGTTTCCCTGGCAATGGAAGAAGCCAAGCTTTCCGCCTGCCCTTGACGGCTCAGGCCTCCACTCAAGGCTACAAAGTTTCAATTATAGAAGATACATAAACCCAAACAGAAATGGCGGCAGCCACGGAGCAAGCAGAAGGCTTGGCTCCACTCCAGACTACAAAGTTTCAACTGTAGAAGATAAATAAACCCCAGATCCCAGGGCCTCCGCTTGGGTCACCAGGGGGCGTGGCCAGCATGCAAACCACCACAGGCCCCTCACCCAGGCCACCCCACGCCCCAAGGGAACCCCCACCCTGATCCGGGACACCCTTCAGGGCAAACCAGCTGGCCTCCACCCGTGCACCAGGCCTCTATCCTATCTAATAAAAGAGTAATATGCAAATTGACCATCACTCCAACACACAAGATGGCTGCCCCCATGTGGTCAAAGATCCTGCCCCCATGTGGACACAAGATGGCCACCACAAGATGGCCAGCAGGGGAAGGCAGTTGGGAGGGACCAGGGCTGCCAGGGAGGGCAGTTGTGGGCGATCAGGCCAGCAGGGGAGGGCAGTTAGGGGTGACCAAGCCGGCAGAGGAGGGAAGTTGGGGGCGACCAGGCCTGCAGGGAAAAGCAGTTTGGGAGGGACCCAGGCCTGCAGGGGAGGGCAGTTAGGGGAAAACAGGCTGGCAGGGGAGCAGTTAAGCATCAATCAGGCTGGCAGAGGAGTGGTTAGGGGGTGATCAGGCTGGCAGGCAGAAGCGATTAGGGGCAATCAGGAAAGCAGTCAGGCGAGCAGTTGGGAGCCAGCAGTCGTGGATTGTGAGAGGGATGTCTGACTGCCCATTTATGCCCGATCCGGATCGGGCCTAAACGGGCAGTCGGACATCCCTTGAGGGGTCCCAGATTGGAGAGGGTGCAGGTTGGGCTGAGGGACACACCCCTCCCCCATGCACGAATTTCATGCACCGGGCCTCTAGTCTATATATATAAAAGCCTAAGCGACCTTCCGACCGTTCAACCATTCACCCAGTAGCTATGACGTGCAATGACCACCACGGGGCAGGTGCTCCAACTAATAGAGGAGGGAGCCCAATTTCTCAGGGAATCAGCCATGGGTTAGGTTGTTGCTGGGGCACTGTTGGCCCCGAATCTGGTTCACCTGCAACCCAGACCCAGAGAGGAGGGAGGAGGGAGCCGGTGGGCGTCCAGGTCCCAGGGGCTGGGCCTGCAGGAGGGGTCTCGCAATCCGAGAACCCTTGGAGGATGTTGGAGAGCTGGTTTCAGCCCAATCCCCACAGGCCAGGCTGGGGGACCCCACTGGTGCACGAATCCGTATATTGGGCCTCTAGTATTACATAATAAGCAACCATGTGTGCAAATAAGTTACTGTCACAACTAAAGCCCATTCAGATTCAGTTAAGTGATCCCTTCCCCTTCCTTTGTTCTTCCTACAACACTTGTATTTATTACTGTAAAACGTCAGGAATATTCTAAAGTAGAGAATACATATTACTCTAGCATTTATCATTTTCATCATGCATAACATCTGGGCCATGGTAAGCATTGCCTAAGTAACATCCTGACTTAGTAATCAAAGAGGTCAGACTGTTGGAACAAAAGCTTCATTTTATGGAGAGAGAAACATGAGGCCTGGATACTGGGGCAGGGGTGGTGCCCTGCTCATGGTTGCTTTATAGTGTACATGCAAGAACTGAATGGGAAGGAAATGAGCAGGCTGGCCCCCACCTGTCACCACACTTCCTGTTTTATTTGTGTGTCTGCTCTTTCTGCCTGGTTGTCGGCTGCCTTTACTCACTAGCATGCAAACTCCAGGGGCCTCACCAGCTTACTGCCAGACCCCCAAGCCTCAACTAATGCTTGAGCTAGGTAAAGTATTACTGTGTGGGTGATGGGGAGAAGAGAAGAATAAAGGGAATAGAATTAGAAGTCCATTGGGCATAGTACATGTAGAAGTTTATTGCTATAGGTTTTTGCTATTGGCTATAGGTTTTTCTAATAAAAGCATCTGTTTTGTGTCACTATGGATATTAATCACTTTACCTTATGTTACATTATATCAGCAGTTATGAACATGGGCCCTGGAATCAAATTGCTTGGATTCTATTCCAGTTTCACTACTGACTAGCTGTGCAACTTTAGTCAAGTTGCTTAACTTCTCTGTGCTTCTATTTCTTTATCTGAAAGTGTGGATATATTTTGAAATGAGGATTACATGAGATGATACATGTATGAGTCTGCTCAGGCTGCCATAACAAAACACCACATTCTGGGTGGCTTACACAACAGGAATTTATTTCCTCACAGTCTGGAGGCTGGATGTCTA
The DNA here is from genome assembly GCF_963455305.1 of Plecotus auritus. Lineage (NCBI taxonomy): Eukaryota > Metazoa > Chordata > Mammalia > Chiroptera > Vespertilionidae > Plecotus > Plecotus auritus. The sequence goes on along the minus strand of NC_137771.1, from coordinate 86,418,669 downwards.
AGACCAAGTGCCAGCAGGGTTGGTTTCTGGTGAGGCCCCTCTCCTTGGCTTGCAGGTGTGTCCTTCTCGCTAGGTCCTCACCTGGCCTTTTCTCTGTGCAAACACATTCCTGATATCTCTTTCTCTTCTTCTATGGGCATCAGTCCTATTGGATTTGGGCCCACCCTTAGGACTTCATTTAACCTTAATTACCTCCTTAAAGGCCCTTTCTCCACATACAGTCACATTGGAGTTTGGTTTCAAAATGTAATTCTTGGGCCCTAGCTGGTTTGGCTCAGTGGATAAAGCATCAGCCTGTGGACTGAAGGGTCCCAGGTTCAATTGCAGTCAAGGGCACATGCTCAGGTTGCAGGCTTGATCCACAGTAGGGTGCTTGCAGGAGGCAACCAATCAATGATTCCCTCTCATCATTGATGTTTCTATCTCTCTCTTTCTCCTTTCCTCTGTGAAATAAATAAAAATATATTAAAAAGAAATTTTTTAAAAAATATGATTCTTGGAGAAACCAAGATGGCAGCATAAGTAAACACCTGAACTTGCTGCTGCGCACAACCACTTCAAAACTACAAATAAAAACGGCCCTCATCCAGAACCACAGGAAGGCTGGCTAAGTGGAAATTCTACAACTAGAAGGGAAGCGAAAAGCACGCTGAGACTCACAAGAGGTGCGGAAGTAAAGTCCAGAGGTACAGGCCCCTCACACGCATGGAGAGGGCTGGCAACTGAGTACGTGGCTGGCTTTTTCAATCTGCAGGGAGACACAAGCTCCTGACTGCTCTGAACTCCAGTTCCGGGCAAGACTCTGGGGACCCAGACTCATACAGGGAGAAACTGGACTGTCTGGCAGCAGGCAGAACTCGAGGGCGGCTTTCTCTCAGAGGTGCTTGCAACGATTACTGCAGTACACTGACACCCCAGAGCCTCTTAGGGCAGGGCTGACAGGAAGCCATTGCTGTTTGCTCCGCCCTGAGACTCCGCCCCATCCAAGCTGTGCACAGAGGCTTTTGCATATGAATGGCCTGGTCCTTTGAAATCTAAACTTACCTAACAAACTTCAGTTGAGACAGAAAGACCCAGAACATCCAAAAGAAGGCCCAAGGCCCCACAGCAGCTAGCATTGCTTCACAGCTGGACCTCATCTGGGCACCTCCAAAACCCAAAGAAAGAAAAGGAATCTGCAGATCTCTCCATATCTCCTGCTGGGTGGCCTCAGGCAAAGGCTAAATTAGCACCTCCTTGGAGATCCAAGAGCCAGTGTACCCAGGGGTCAGAGTAGGACCATCCAGATTACAACTCCTCAGATCCATAAGAAAAACACTCAGGGGGCAGACTCAGCACCAAAGCCCCACTGAAGTAAGTCTTGCCCCATAAAGGTGTCTGAGCACAGAAGTTCTCCCATCGTAGACACAGCTGATCCTCACAACCAATTGGCCTGGAGGTAAATTCCTTCCAGTGATACCAACAACAATCAAGGCTTAACTACAACAAGACTGTGCACAGCGCCCACAAAGGGGTGCACCAAGAGTGTCCACCTCAGGTAACTGGGGAGGCTGAGCGACTGGGCCCTATAGGACACCTAGCACACAAAGCCACTCTATCAACTCAGGGAAGCAGCCAAAATGCAGACAAATAAACAGGTCACAAATGAAAGAAATGGAGGAAAGCAAACTACTGGATATAGAGTTCAAAACCACGGTTATAAGGTTTTTCAAGAACTTTCTAGAAAAGGCCAATAAATTTAGTGAGACCCTCAAGGATATGAAAAAGGACCAACTAGAAATTAAGCATACACTGACTGAAATAAAAAATAATATACAGAGATCCAGCAGCAGACTAGAGGATTGCAAGAATCAAGTCAAAGATTTGAAATACAAAGAAGCAAAAAACACCCACCAGAAAAGCCAAAAGAATCCAAAAATATGAAGATAGTATAAGGAACCTCTGGGACAACTTCAAGCGTACCAACATCCGAATTATGGGAGTGCCAGAAGAAGAGAGAGAGCAAGATACTGAAAACCTATTTGAAGAAATAATGACAGAAAACTCCCCCCCCACCCCCACCCCCACCCCACCCCCCCCCCCCCGCCGCCCCGGTGAAATAAATAGACTTACAAATCCAGGAAGCATAGAGAACCCCAAACAAAAGGAATCCAAAGAGGACCACACCAAGACACATCGTAATTAAAATGCCAAGAGCAAAAGACAAAGAGAGAATATTAAAAGCAGCAAGAGAAAAATAGTTAGTTACCTACAAGGGAGCACCCATACGATTGTCAGCTGATTTCTCAACAGAAACTATGCAGGCCAGAAGGGAGTGGCAAGAAATATTCAAAGTGATGAATAACATGAACCTACAGCCAAGATTACTCTACCCAGCAAAGCTACTATTCAGAATTGAAGGTCACATAAAGAGCTTCACAGATAAGAAAAAGCTAAAGGAGTTCATCACTGCCAAACCAGTATTATATGAAATGCTGAAAGGTATTCTTTAAGAAGAGGAAGAAGAAGAAGGAAAAGGTAAAGATAAAAATTATGAACAACAAATACATATCTATCAACAAGTGAATCTAAAAATCAAGTGAATAAAAAATCTAATGAACAGAATAATCTGGTGAATATAATAGAATCAGGGGTATAGAAAGGGAGTGGACTGACAATCCTCAAGGGGAAAGCGGTGTGGGGGGTGCGGAAAGAGACTGGACAAAAATCGTACACCTATGGATGAGGACATTGGGGGGCGGGTAAGGATGTGGGGTGGGGTGGGAACCGGGTGGAGGGGAGCTATGGGGGGAAAAAAGAGGAACAACTGTAATAATCTAAACAATAAAGATTTTTTTAAAATATTATTATTGAGGGAGAAACCAAGATGGCGGCATAGGTAAGCACCTAAACTGCTGCCTCGCACAACAATTTCAAAACTACAACTAAAAGACAGAACGGACACCATCCAGAAACACAGGAAAGCTGGCTGAGTGAAAATTCTACAACTAGAAGGAAAGAGAAAAGCTCACAGAGAATTGGAGGTACGGCAAAGGGTCTTTGTGCGCGCAGAGAGGAAGGGCGGCTGAGATCCTGGCTGACTTTCTCTGGCGGAAGGGGGAAGGAAGCCCCCGACCACACTGAACCCCAGTTCTGACTGCACTGAACCCCAGTTCCAGGCGAGCCCCTGGGGACCCACACTCTTGTGGGGGGAATCTGGACTCTCGGGCGGAGACTCGGGAGCTAGGGAAGGCAGAGGTCTGAAGGCGCGCGCGTGCGCGCAAGGGCAAGGCTGACAGGAAGCCAAGACTGTCTGCTCCGCCCTGAGACTCCACCCCATCCAAGCTGAGCACAGAGGCTATTGCAATTTGGCAAGTCTAATCCTATAAGGCTGTCTCCAGCACCGAACTTCTCCCAGCGTAGACACAGCTGATCCTTACAGCCAACTGGCCTGGAGGTCAATTCCTCCCAGTGATACCAACAACAATCAAGACTTAATTACAACAAGGCTGTACACACAGTCCACAAAGGGGTGCACCAAGAGTGTCCACCTCAGGTTAACTGGGAAGGCCAACCCACTGGGCCATATAGAAAACCTAGCACACAAATCTACCCTACCAACCCAGGGAAGCAGTGAAAATGCGGCGTCAAAGAAACAGATCACAAAAGAAAGAAATGGAGGAAAACAAACGACTGGATATAGAATTCAAAACCACGGTTATAAGACTTTTCAAGAATATCCTAGAAAAGGCCGATAAATATAATGAGACCCTTGAAGATATGAAAAAGGACCAACTAGAAATTAAACATACACTGACTGAAATAAAAAATATTATACAGAGACCCAAAAACAGACTAGAGGAACACAAGAATCAAGTCAAAGAATTGAAATACAAAGAAACAAAAAACACTCAACCGAAAAAGCAAAAAGCAAAAAAAAAAATCCAAAAAGTTGAAGATAGTGTAGGAAGACTCTGGGACAACTTCAAGCGTAACAACATCAGAATTATGGGGGTGCCAGAAGAAGAGAGAGAGCAAGATACTGAAAACCTATTGGAAGAAATAATGACAGAAAACTTCCCCCACCTGGTGAAAGAAATAGACTTACAAGTCCAGGAAGCATAGAGAACCCCAAACAAAAGGAATCCAAAGAGGACCACACCAAGACACATCATAATTAAAATGCCAAGAGCAAAAGACAAAGAGAGAATCTTAAAAGCAGCAAGAGAAAAACAGTTAATTACCTACAAGGGAGCACCCATACGACTGTCAGCTGATTTCTCAACAGAAACATTGCAGGCCAGAAGGGAGTGGCAAGAAATATTCAAAGTGATGAATAGCAAGAACCTACAACCAAGACTACTCTACCCAGCAAAGCTACTATTCAGAATTGAAGGTCAGATAAAGAGCTTCACAGATAAGAAAAAGCTAAATGAGTTCATCACCACCAAACCAGTATTATATGAAATGCTGAAAGGTATTCTTTAAGAAGAGGAAGAAGAAAAAAGTAAAGATAAAAATTATGAACAACAAATACATATCTATCAACAAGTGAACCTAAAAATCAAGTGAATTAAAAACCTGAGGAACAGAATAATCTGGTGAATATAATAGAATCAGGGGCATAGAAAGGGAGTGGACTGATAATTCTCAGGGGGAAAGGGGTATGGGGGGTTCAGGAAGAGACTGGACAAAAATCATACACCTATGGATGAGGACAGTTTGGGGGAGGTAAGGGCAGAAGGTGGGATGGGAACTGGGTGGAAGGGAGCTATGGGGGAAAAAGGAGAAACAATTGTAATAATCTGAATAAAGATTTATTAAAATAAAAAAATATATATGATTATTGGGTGGGGGTGTGACACAATTCAGTCCATAACAACATGTAAAGTTAGAATCTTAGCTATCATTCCATAAATCTCAAGAAATTGTTACCATACCATTAGCAGTAGTAGTCTCATCATTATTATCATCATTGACATTTTTTAAAACTCTTTACATGCCTTCCCCTAGGTCAGTAGGCACAGGAGTTAGGAGGGAACATCATTGTCCCCTTTAACCTGAGGTGCAGAGATCTCTCACAATGGACTTACCAATGAGTGTTTCAGGTTTCTTAGGATATATTCCTAGGAGCGGGATGACTGGGTCAAATGCGAGTTCCATTTTTAATTTCTTGAGGAAACACCACAGTGGCTGCACCAGTCTGCATTCCTGCCAGCGTTGTATTAGGGTTTCCTTCTCTCCATACCTCACCAACACTTGTCGTTGGTTGATTTGTTGATGATAGCCATTCTGACAGGTGTGAGGTAATATCTCACCCCTATGTTCATAGCAGTGCAATTTACAATTGCTAAGACTTGGAAACAGCCTAAGTGCCCATAGCATATGAGTGGATAAAAAAAAAAAAAAAAAAAAAACAACTATGGTATATTTACACAATGGAATGCTACACAGCAATAAAAAAGAAAGAACTCTTACCATTCGCAACAGCATGGATGGACCTGGAGAGTATTATGCTGAGCAAAATAAGTCAGTCAGAGAGAGATAAGTATCACATGATCTCTCCCAGATGTGGAATCTAATGAACCAAATAAATTTATGATCAAAAATAGACCCAAAGCCACAGAAGCATGAACAGACTGTTGAACCTCAGAGGGGAGGCAGAGGAGGGTGGGTGGGAAAATATCAACCAAAGAACTTACATGCATATATGCATAACCCGTGGACGGGGTGGTGAGGGCCTGGGAGGGGGAGATAGGAGTGGGCTGGAAGAGGTTAATTGGGGGAAAAGGAGGACCTATGTAATACTTTCTACAATAAAGATTAACAGAAAGGAAAAAAGTGGTCTTACCAATGTCAGTGGCTGAGGAGAACCCAGCCCCCTGAGGCCTGGTTTAATGTCTTTCTCATGCCTCCAACCTGCCTCCCCTCAGTCTCCAAATGGGTTGTTTTCCTGTCATTCATTCTTTTCTTTCTACGACATCATTCACCTCACTGTATCTGGGATTCTTATGGCTAAAACAAATTAAATTATTGCACACCCTGAGTGAAGAGCAAGTGGCAAAGAGACCTTAGTCCTTTTTCACACTGTTCATTTCAAAGATAAATTTCCTAGATTTGAAGAAGACATTCCATATGCCTGGCTGGCAATTACTCATTTTGCACCGCCTCTTGTGTTAGCAAATGTGACTCTAGTTACCTGGCAGCAGAATGGTGTCCACCAGAGATGTGTGTTCCCGACAGTGGCCCACTGACTTGTCACTCCTGTGTCAGCCGGTCGCTGAGTGCAGCCACGAGGCCCCCTCCTCACGCTGCAGTCACATTCTTTTGTGCTAACATGGTAGAAAGCAGTTTAACTTTGGTAGATAATCTTTTCTCTTCTAACTTCCTCATATTATTGATTTTGCTTAGTAATAACCCATTCATTCATTGAAAGGATAAAAATACACTATAGTGATTTGTAATTTGTAACTTTGGGGGCAGCAGGGTGAACTCAGAATTAATGTGGTTTTATTTCTCTGCTAGAGCTCCTCCCATTCTTGATATTTTTCTCAGCAGGTTAAAATCCCAAACCAATCCCAAACTGGGCCATAAATTCAAATCAGGCAAAATGAGAGCTTGGGTTGAAGAGGAAGTGTTATCCCAAGTGTCTATAGCAGTGAGTACAGGAATTCCTCACTTAATACAATAGGTCAGAAGTGGGGGGCATAAGCTAGTCAGTGGCTTGTATTTTTTAATTGGTTTATACGTAAAATCCCATAAGTTTAGCGTCCAAAGGAGCTTTAGATTAAAGTTTGAAAACCAGAGAAAATCATTTTATCTTTGATGTACTGAGACCATGTAAGAATGTGACCATCTTTGAAAACTATATAATAAAAAATTTTTAAATTATGTTAGTTGTGATGTGTATAGGAGCATAAAATTATAAATTGTTTTTCTCCCATTTTCTAAATTTTCCAGAATACTTATATTGCAGTGGGGTGAGGTTCAAACATTAAATATAAAAATGTTAAATCAATGCTGGAACATAATCTATAATTTGATGGACAGTTTATTTTTAACTGTTCATCCCCAATCTCATGGCCTATTTGTTTGTGAACTAAAACTCAAGGATTCCCCTACGCTCCTGGGACATTCATTGGTTTATTCAGCAAATTGGTGTCGAGCTATAGTGATAACCAAAAGAGTGAAATCCTCACCTTCACAGAGTTCACATGCTACTACAGGGAATAATTAAACAAGCATGTGATATATTGTCAAGGAATGATAAACACTGTAAGAAAATAAAGCAGCAGGCTAAAGAGACAGACTCAGAGGGAGAATGATGATTTTAGGTAAACTAGTGGCCCGGTGCACAAAATTCGTGCATGGGGTGTCCCTCAGCCTGGCCTAAATTTTCTCCAAACTGGGACCCCCTTGAGGGATGTCTGACTCACAATCCGGGACCGCTGGCTCCTAGCTGCTCACATGCCTGCCTGCCTGATCACCCCTAACCACTCTACCTGCTGACCTGCTTGCCCCCAAATGCCCCCCCGCCAGCCTTCTCGCTCCCAACTGGCCCCCCTTGCTGGCCTGATCACCCCCAACTGCCACCCGCCGTCCTGCTTGCCCCCTCCTGCTCACCCCTGCCAACCTGCTCGCCCCCAACTGCCCTCCCCTCCTGGCCTCATAGACCCTAACTGCCTCAGCCTCAGCCCCGCCACCATGGCTTTGTCTGGAAGGACATCCAGAAGGTCTCCTGGTCTAATTAGCATATTACCCTTTTATTAGTATAGATGCAATTTACTGGAAGAGGTGATATTTGGACAGAGACCTAAATGAAAAAGGTCAGTAGCTGAAACAGCAGCATTGGTCCTACTGCTACTTCAGAACAAATTGTAACCTAATTCATGAGCTCTTTAGTTCTTTAACTCAGTGTTTCTTTAAAATTAAAACCTCTGTATTGCATTTGCCTCTCTCAGTTCTTATAAATCAGAGCACATCACCCCTGCTCAGAGCCTGCAGTGGCTCCACATTTAAAAGAAATTCCAAGTTCCCAGGACAGTACGAAGCCCTCCACGCCTGGCTCTCCAACCCCTAAGTTGCTTCAACTCTCTGGCCCTACCTCCTGGTAACCATCTCTCTGTGGCATCTCTCCATCCCTGCTGTCCAGCCCTAGAGGTTGGCATTGGCCACGCCCTCTTCCCAGAATCCTCTTCCCCAGATCTCCATCCACATGGTTCACTTCTTTTTCAGTCTTTGCTCAGATGTCACCTTCTCAATGAAGCTTACCCCAGGACCACCAGATTTTAAGTTGCCACCTCCTTCCCTCAGTCCTCAGTCCTCTGTCTCTGCTCTACTGTTTTCTTTTTCCCTTATCACCTTCAAACATGCTCTATAAATTGTTTATCATGCTCATCTTTTTCTCATCTGTCTCTTCTTATTGAAATGAAAGTTCCACCAGGCCAGGCAGGATCTTCGTCTGGTTTGTTCACTGATATAGTCCAAGTGCCTAAGACGGTGCCTGGGACAGAGTTGATGCTCAGTAAATGTTCACTGACAGAACAACACAGGCAGCAGACTCGCAGCTCTCTGCAGGCTCCCGTGACGTGGTTTATTCGCCCATGTGGCAACATCGAGAACACTAGGAACTCGCATCCCCCTGGCTTATTCAGTTTTATGGTTCATGAAACTTTATTGCCCATTATTTTAATAGACACTATTATGTCATTTGTTTATTTATGTATATGGATGCTAAATACTCTACATTCAAGTAGTGGCTTTTCAGTGATACAGAGAAAAATCTCCTGAGAACAGGGGACTGTTTGGCCATGAGTAAAATAGTAATGGCATTTCTTGGACTTAACAAGGATCTCAGGAGGTCATGTGGCCTAGCTCCTGTGATGTTTCCAGCGTGGAGATGAAGGAGCTGAAGCCCAGCAAGGTTGTGACCCGCCTGAGGGTGCAGAGCCAGTGTGTGTGGACTCTGAACACCCCGCTAAGACCGCATGTCCTCCATTTGAAACTTATAGGAACCCAGAAAATCTTTGTAATATGTGGCCTAATGGTAGTCAGAGGATCTTAATAAACATCACTATTAGGTTATTGCAAATCATTTCTACGAATAAACATAATGGTGTGATTAAAAACTATTAGGGATAACAAAGGCAATTGTACTGTAGTTTGACCACTAGGTTTCCTATGAAACCTCAATTCTATCACAGTGTCACTCACTTCATATAGTGTGGTATATGTAATGCACATGAATATATATGCCACTGGTCAGGGGGAGGAGAGAGAGGAGACCATCTCTCTACCATGACTGAGATGACACTGCCATGCACATCATACACGTCCACCCCCTGGATGGGAGTGTGGCAGCCATGGTGATACAGGTGAGGCCACGCAACTCACCTGTGGTTTCTGCTGCAGTCACACCTAGACCTGGGGGAGAAGATCGGCACGGAGAACAGAATTGACATGTGCCAATGAGCAACTTCAGTTTCCACTAGGTGCTGGGAATTAGAGATAGCATTTCACAGCAAATAATGAAGTGCAATGAGGTATGCTTTTTCCCCCTTAATCAAGTTAGAGCAGCATTTTAGAAAGTGTTAATTTTAATTATAAACACAAGCAGAAGCTCCCTGAATGGACAACTCTTTTATGCAGAGGCTGCATTTTCTGTTCTTGGCAGTCAAGAAAAAAGAGCCTGATATTCACATTAGAAGGTCAACAATTTTTTTAATATAAAAATAATTCTCTGTATCGAAAGAGACAATGTAGTCAGCTTGAGCCTTCTGAAATCCTATTCTTTATCTGGTTTCCCAGATGTGCCAACTTTTAAAAGTCCTAGAAGTTTATGGGAAATGCTTTTCACAACCTCTACCAGGCAGTTATTTTGTCACATGTGTAGCCGTTATTGATGTCTCACCTAGAAATGGCATGTTCTGAAAGCTGTGATTTCGAGTAACGGTGAGAAAATGAAGAGGGTTTACTTTCAGCATCAGTGACATGTAATCATTGCGTAGCACCTGGTACAACAAATTGTCTCTAGTCAGGGAGCTGCAAAGCGGTTTAAGCAATAAGAGGATAAAGAGAACTTGAGACCAAAATTCTCATAAGCAACCCTGTTCTTTCAGAAAATCATTATCCCAAGCCAAAAAAAAAAAAGTAATGAAATTATTATTCGAGCAATGAGCAAGCATTCTCCAGTAAGTTGATTCACCTCCTGCATTTTTGTTGAATAACTCTTATCTTGCAGGCGCCAGTCTGGGCGCCAGGAATACCAGAAGGGACAGCCGGGCTCTCCTGGCTAACAGAACACACAGCCCTGAGAACAGGCTCGGGCACTCAGCAATTCTGTGGGGAAGATACAGGAGGCATCACTCACCCATGCCGGGAGACTTAGGGAAGGCATCCTGCAGGGAGTGGTGTCTTAGAGGAGTCCTGAAATATGATAATGGTTAGCTTAGAGAAGATGGGACAGGTAGCAGGGATGTTACATGTGACATCACATATGAAGGACCAGCACATATGAAGGCACCAGGCTGGGATAAGTGAAAGAGTGTCCAGTGTGTCTGGAAGGTGAGGGTGAGTGGGGGTAGATGGTGCAGGCAGGGAAATTATTAGGTGTTTATTCCTTTTCCTTAGAGCAGCCGGGAGCTTTGGGGGGGAGGGGTTCTGCATGATCATATTTGCAGCCTCATCACTCTACCTATGGGGAGAAGGTCTTGGAGGGAGACCAAGACATGAGTCAGATGAGTTAGCAGACTGTTGTGGGATTCAGCTGACATGATGGTAGGCGGCAGGAAGGAGGGTAGCAGGGCTGTGGGGGGCGGGAAGGACACACTGGAGAATAGATGATGGAGTCAAGAGGGCTCTGTGACTGCTTAGATGGCGAGTGCCTGAGTGGGTTAAGGCATGGCTGATACGCAGGACTCTGGCTGGGGTGCACAGCGACATTCTGAGCTGAGAACCCAAGAGAAGTGAGCTTAGGACACAAAACATTGTGATGGTTTGGCCCCATGGGGTTTATGTCCAAATGTCTAGGCAGACCACTGAATACACTGATCTGAGCTCAAGAGGCAGATCTGGGTTGGAGATACAGGATTGGAATTGTCCTGTGTAAATCATCATGATGTCATCTACATTACTGACATTTCTTGAAGATGTAGAATGAGAAAATGAGTGGCCCTGATAGAAAACGCCATGGAAACCCAGCACTGAATGATCTGGGAATGAAAAAAATGGCCTGGGAGTAAGAAAAACCCTCAAAGACTGAAAGGTGCCCCCAAACTGGGAAGTAAACCAGAAATGTATAGCATTACGGAAGCCAGGACAAGAGGCTGTGGTTCAATGATTGGAGGGTGGATGAGAAAAGGTCCAAAGTGTCAAATGAAGGCACGCCTAACAGGGCTGAGAAGTGACCTTTTGATTATTTTCATGCTGCTTAATTGTAGCCTCTTTAGTTACCTGTGAAGCCAGTATACAGTCAGCAGCATGTACGTTAAAATGCTTCTGCTTTCGGGCAATAAAAACCCTCCTCCGAGGAGGCTGAAGCAGTAAGCAATTGTAGACTAATGATCTTTATGTGTTTTGTCCTCTAAAGTATTCCAAATGCTTTGAGCAACGCCTGGCATTTGTCACTACTTACTTAGTATTTATTGCATGAATGGGTGGGTTGGTGGGTGAGTGAGTCAGTGAGCAAATCTCACATAATAAAGTCCAGTGACAGGACGGCTCCGGGGTTGGTTAACTGATCACCGTGGGTAAGGGAGCCATCCACGGGACGCAGCCCCTCAGAGTAACATGGTGGCTGCAGTCGATTCGGCATTGCATGAGACACAATATCCGGAGGATCTTGGCATCTCTTTCTAAGAGCAAGAAAAGCTAGCCCAGAAGCCTCTCCAGGCTTGCTCTCGTTTCTCATTGACCAGGATTTTAGGAGATAACCACTAGATCTTTTGTGCCCTATTTTGACAGTTGTGTCCATTAAACCTGTGTTGTAGGGGCAGTCGACTCGGAAGAGCTGCTGCCTGCTGTGACTTATCCTTGGAAAATCCACCCCAATACCACCCTTTCTAATGGCCTATCCTGCACCCCTTCTGTGAATTCAAGGCAGGGCAGGGGACCTTGGGCATGGCGGGCATCCCTGCTCCACCGACGTGCCCACAGCCTTCTTATGCTTGGTCCCTCACAGCCACTGAGCTGCACTGGCGTGTGTCACTAGAAAGCAAGGCGAACTTTGGAAGGCTGGTAGCTAATAAAAGGGAAGCTGTACAGGCTTAGAAAACCTTTCCTGACTTCATGCTTTTGCCTAGGGTTCGTGTGAGTCAGAGGGACCTTAACCCACATGAATATCTGTAAGACGACAGCACTCTCTCAGGAGCCCAAGCCCAGGCTTCTGGTCCCGGCTTCCTCATTGTTTATCTGCACAAAGTGCAGGACAGCTTTTCATCTTTTTGGACCTGCTTTCTGTGGATCCTAGACCGCTCCCGCTGACAAGGCCGTGCTTCCCCTGAATCCCCTCTCACTATTCCCAGCCCAGGGTGCTCGACTGAAGGCATCTGCTACCAACCAGGTGGCCCTCCTAGTGTCTGGATGTACCCATGGACTGCAGACCCTTCGACTCCATTCTGCCCGGCTTGTTCTCATAGGGCTGTTGGAGGATCAAAGGACACATCCCAATCTGGGCTTTTTGCCTGTTTCCCAGAGTAAGTGCTCAGTAAATGTTAGCAATGATCTCCCAGACACCTGTCCTCTTCTCCGCAGGGATGCCTGCCTTCCCCAGCCCGCCTCCCCTTCACCTGAGCCCAGGCTCTCCCCAGTTCTGCCCGGGGAATCTGAGATTCCACTATAAGACATCAGGACATCTCTGAAGGCCATGCCCACCTGCGTAGTCCTGTGTTGCTGCTCACATGTCACCCGTCCCCACACCCAGGCTTCCCACCACTGTGGTTTCCTTAAAGGAAATATTATCCACTACACTGACCACTTGTGGTGATGTGGACCCCTGCATTGGCAGCGTTTTAACCTCTCAGTTCCAGAAGTGGGTTCGCCTTTGCGTGTGCATTAAGCCCGTTGTGTGATTGTCACCTCTGCCTGGAGTGGTGCTGTCCAGTGGCATTCTCGGCAGTCGTGGACATGCTGTCACCTGTGCTGGCCAGGACAGCAGCCACCAGCCAGGTGGGTGCTTGAGCACTTCAGAGGTCTCCAATCTGATTGAGGAACTGCACTTTAAAGCTGTTTAATTTTAGCTAACTTAGCCGCATGTGCCTAGTGGGTACGCGCTTGGAGAGCTCAGCTGGAGAAGCAGAGCTGCTTGTGTTTGGAAATGGCCAGCCCCTATCGCTCCCCTCCCCCAACTCCAGACATTAGGGATTGTTAACATCTTGCATTGCAGCCTTGGCCAAGCTGCCCTGTTACCTATGGCATCTGCAACCAGCCAGGTGGTCCTCCTAGTGTCTGATATACCCATGGACTGCACAACAATGTGTGGTTCTGTAAGAGTCACACTGTCATATACATAACAGCATAGGAGAGAGACTGGGACATTTTGTTCATTTTATATTCAGTCCCTGTTCCAGTTGCATTTTTTTATATCAAAATGTCCAGGAATAGCAAGAGGGTAAACCCTCTTTCAGCTATAAACCTTAGAGCCAGAGTTATTACTTGGAAACTAGAGGTCTGGTGCACGAATTCGTGCACCAGTGGGGTCCCTTGGCCTGGCCTGCAGGATCGGGCCCAAGCCTGCTCTCTGACATCCCCCGAGGGGGTACCGGATTGCGAGAGGGTGCAGGCTAGGCTGAGGGACCCCATCAGGTGCATGATCGGGGCTGGGGAAGGACCACGGGAGGGCTCCATGGTATGTCTGGCCCATCTCGCTCAGTCCTGATCTGCCGGACCCCAGCAGCAAGCTAACTTACCAGTCGGAGGAGTGTCTGACCCCTGGTCGTCAGTGCATGTCATAGCGACTTGTCTACTGGTCAACTGTCTGCCCCCTGGTGGTCAGTGCATGTCATAGTGAGCAGTTGAGCGGCCTTAGCATATCAATAGCATATTACGCTTTGATTGGTTGAGCCGATGACCAGACACTTAGCATATTAGGCTTTTATTATATAGGATTATGATCATAGCCATCAAATTTACATTATAGATTATGTAAGAACCTATGAGCTTGGTGTGAATTTGGTGAGGAGGCTTAACTGAACCCAAGAGAGATGAAAGAAACACCTTTGGGAGACAGACACCACAATTTGACATGGTGAGATATTTGTGGCTGGAGATGCAGTGAGAATCCCCGTGAGCAGTGGTTGGTTGACCATGGTCCAGTAGAAGGCAGCAAATGCTGACAAGCCAGCAGGAAATAGCTACAGGGAAATACAGCTGAAACAAGTTATGCACAGGCAATGTCTTGCCCACTTTTGTGCTAGGAAGTCATTGCTATTCACATATTTAATTTGACAAAAGCTTCTGAACAAGGGGGAGAAGACTATTAACATCCAAATAGGATATTAAATCCAGAACAATAGCAATACTTTAAAAAGCAGGTGATTCTCCAAGCACTGAAACCTGTCCCATCCTATTGCATGTATGAAATCATTCACAGTATCACAGAACCAATTAAATTCTTAGATTTAAATAGTTTACACAGATTTCAAGGTAGGAGGTCCAAAATGATTCTGAGTCATGAAGATGCCTATATCAGACAGTAAGAAACCTCATCGCTCTTGCAAAACTGCCCCTGCATCTAAGCTGGTCAGAAAAATCCAAAGACTTCTGGCTACAAATAGAGATAAAAGATAAACCGGAAGATTCACTAACTTGTGGATTTTGAAAGTATAGGTTCCCTGCAGTGTCTGCCTTAAATCCCAGTGATGCACAGATCTCTCTCTCTCTCTCTCTCTCTCTCTCTCTCTCTCTCTCTCTCTCTCTCTCTTTCTCTCTCTCTTTCACACACACACACACACACACACACACACACACACACACACAGAATGACTTTTCCTACTGGGAAAGAAAATGCACCAGAAGCGTGAAAAAAAAAAAAAAGTCATATTTGTTTTTGCAACTAAATCTTTAAATTTGTCTTTTTAAATGCTTGAGGGTCAAATACATTAATTATCAAATAAGCAATATCTAATAGAAAAGTATTGCTTTCTATGTATGTTTAAAATACTACAAAATAATATTTGTAGCATCATTTAGTTTAATCACATCAACTCCCTGAACTCAGGAAAAATGAAGAAAATATCCTCAGTGAAAGTCAACAAATATCAGGGAGCCATTTCCAACTTCTAGGTTGAAAGCTTTTTAATCATTTAATAAAATCCTTAAATAAATTATTTCTTAGCTAACTCTTGCTTGGTACATCATTTCACTGGCTATGAGAACTGCTAGTAGCTTTAATTGCAAACATTTAAAATATTACTGGGATTAGCAGAAGCTTTTACAGTCACGTGCCACTTAATGATGTTCAGTCAACAATGGACCACATTGTATATGTTTCTCCCATGCTGCCTCTCCTCCTCCTGTAAAGCAGTGCAGTGTATATGTCCGTCTTGCTCCTTCTCCGGAGCAGTGAGGAATCAATTCAGTGATCGCTGCCCACTACCTGGAGCCCTAGGCAAAGGTGTTGAGGAAGCAGCACTCATAGATGGCCCAGCAGGCACTGAGCGCTCCATTACCAAGACCATGGCCATGGCTTTGCTGTTGGTCTCAATAAGCCATGCGTTGCATAGCTGACGTTTCTGTTCACCACACATACAGCAGTGGTTTCATAAGGTTCTAATGGAGCTGGAAATTTCCTATTGCCTAGTGACATCAGAGCTCCATGCATCACTCACCTGTCTGGTGATGCGGGTAAGCACACCTACTGCTGCCAGCCATGTAGAACGCAGCACATGCGGTTATGTACAGTCCATACTACTTGGTAATGATAATAAACGAGTATGTTACTGCTTTATGTATTTACTATACTATGCTTTTTATTAGTATTTTAGCGTGTATTCTTTCTACTCATAAAAAGAAAGTTTGCTGTAAAACAGTATGCCATGTTATTCCGGCAGCAGCCTCAGACCTCTCGTGTGTACCATGTTTCTTGATTGCATCATTATCTCTTGTGCTTGATTTGAACTTGTGTTGTTTTATAATTTTAGTGTAGCCTAAGTGCGCAAGGTTTATGAAGTCTATGCAGGGTACAGTAATGTCCTAGGCCAGTGGTTGGCAAACTCATTAGTCAACAGAGCAGCAAACCATGGCTCGCGAGCCGCATGTGGCTCGCGAGCTGCAGTTTGCAGACCACTGTCCTAGGCCTTCCCATTCACTCACCAGTCACTCACAGACTCATCCAGAGCAACTTCCAGTCCTGCCAGCTCCGTTCATAAGTGCCCCATACAGGTGTACTAGCTTTTTATCTTATACCATATTTTTACTGCACCTTTTCTATGTTTGGATACCCAAATACTTACCATTGTGTTATAATTGCCTACAGTATTCAATAGAGTAACATGCTATACAGACGTGTAGCTAGGAGCAATAAGCTATACCATGTATCCTTGGTGGGTAGTGAGCTGTACCATCTAGCTCTATATTGGGCACTCTGTGATGTTTGAACATCATTGTAATTGCCCAAGAACGCATTTCTCAGAGCATGTTGCTGTTGTTAAGGAGGGAATGACTGTGTAGTGTTGCTAAAATGATACCTTTGTGAGTTACAAAGCAATGGCAATGCTCAACGGGTGGATTTTTTTCCTAAAAAGAAATGGGTGAAGTCTGTTTCACGGCTCACTGGGATCAGGACTGCACCACCAGAGAGTTCATCCTCTGAAGGAACTCTCAGCTCTGGGATCCTCATGAACATGTGCTTTCGGTCAGAGAGCATACCTGGGAAGCTAACATGAAAACATGAAATAGGCTGGACAGCACTCTCATCTCAAAGGGAAAAACAACTAGCAAATGCTCGCATTAGGCTCTTCATACCAACCTCACAAAGATAAGTATTTGCTTTAACATAGGTGTCCGCACTTCTTTATTTTGCTTTCATTACAATTAACCCTTGAGCAACACGGATTTGAACTGCACAAGTTTACTCATAAATGTATTTTGTTGTTCAATAAATATTGTACATGTATTTTCTCTTACAATTTTCTTAACATTTTCTCTAGCTTACTTTATTGAAAGAATACAGTATATAATACATATAACATACAAAATATGTGTCAATCGATTGTTTGTTATCGATAAGGCTTCCAGTCAACAATAGGCTATTAGTTAAGTTTGGGGGGAGTCAGAAGTTATACATGGATTTTCAACTCTACGGGGTCAGTGCTTCTAACCACTGCATTGTTCAAGGCAGACTGTAGAGCCATTGGTGATCATTAGTAAGTTAGAATGTGTGTGAATTTTCACGTGTGCATGTGTACAGTCTGCACATGTGCTTTACCGACAAAGATGCAGTCAGACTAACACTTCTAATGTTTGCAGCCCCAAATTGTCACATGACGCTTCAGTTACACAATTTATTTACAATGGAAGCACCGTAATTCCATGATGTCATTTATTCTTCTTCTCTGCAAGTACTAACAGAATTTGAGTTTTAACTATGACAACTATGTCTTAATTATAAAGAATTGCTATGTTGTTCTTTTACCATCCTTAAGCAACAAAAAATTAAAAATAAGTCATTTTAAATAAGCTCACACACACTCCTACCACATAATAAATAGCTCAGCACCTGCCAGTTATGTGACTCTACACAAGTTACTTAAACCATCGAGTGTTCACTTTCCTTTATACAATGAGGATAATTTGGGTACCAACTTCATTGTGTTGTTATAAATATATGTATGTGTGAGTATATGGATTTAGACATCTATAATAATAAAAGCATAATATGCTAATTAGACCGGACAGCTGAATGACCTTCTGGACGTCATTCAGAATATCATTCCAGATGAAGCCGAGGCAGCAGGGGCCAAGGCAGAGGCGGTTAGGGGTGATCAGGCAGGCAGACGAGCAGTTTATATATAAAACAGATATCCTATCTAATAAAGAGCTAATATGCAAATGGTCATCACGCCCTCACGCTGTCACACCGTAACAGCTCAACGCTGGGGAGAGAGGAATGGAGACCAGCCAGGCTGTGACCTGGAAGAGGGACAAGCCACATGCCCCATGGTCCCAGGCACCAGCGGCTGGGCTGTGGCCCAGGAGAGGGACAAGCCGCCTGCCCCCTGGGTGCCAGCAGCTATGCCTGCGCCTGCAGCCAGGGAGAGGGACAAGCCACCCGCCCCGCAGTCCCAGGCGCCAGCACCTGTGGCTGCAGCCCAGGCAAAGCCGGCCTGGGTCCTGGGTGCCTGCGGCTGGCCAGAGAGAGGGAAGCCCGGTTCCCAGGTGCCTACAACTGACCAGAGGAGGGAATCCTGGGTCCCGGGTGTGGGGTGAGGCAGAGGTGGTTAGGGGCGATCAGGCCAGCAGGGGAGCAGTTAGGGGTGATCAGGCAGGCACGCAGAGGTGGTTAGGGGCGATCAGGCAGGCAGGCAGAGGGGTTAGGGGTGATCAGGCAGGTAGACAGGCGAGTGGTTAGGAGCCAGAGGTCCTGGAATGTGAGAGGCAGTCAGACATCCTCCAAGGGGTCCCGGATTGGAGAGAGTGCAGGCCAGGCTAAGGGATCCCCCACCCCTCCAGGCACGAAACTCATGCACCAGGCCTCTAGTTATATATAAAATGTCCAGCATAGTGCTTGACACTGAAGACGCTTTAAGTGCTCCAAAAATATTTCCTCCCATCCCTTCCATTTCTCTTCTCCTCCTTGCCCCTGTCTTTCTACCTTATATAGAAGCCTTTCATGTAGAGCACAAGTCACTAGCTCTAGACTAAAACTTTACTTACCAGTTGTTTTTTTTATAAAAATAGAAAACTTCATTTAGCTAACAATAAACCTAAAATCCATCAATGTGCTTCCTAGGTCTTGAGGCACTATGATCAGACAAAGTAAGTCATACAATAAAAAGAAAACCTAGGTGGAAAATTATTTGCTATTTTAGCTTATCAGTTATCAGGGTTATTTGCAAGTAATTGGGGGGAAGGGGCTTATTCCATGTCTTCCCACTGTCATGCAGATAATGCTTTGATCTGAAAGGAAGTTGGGCCTCATCTAACACAGTTCCTTTGTTTTCAAGGGACAGAAACTGATGTCCCAGGAGTTAAGTGACGTGTTGCAAGCTAGTGAAGACAAAAACAAGAAGAGAGCTCTCCAGAGCTCAAGGTCTGGCTTTGTGCACTGTGCCTGCTGCGCCTGTTCCCACCCAGCTCTCCTGAGAATGAGTCAGAGTGCTCACCTCTGTTTGCTGAGCTGCAGGCCTCCAGGGAGCACGGTCTATAACAGCACCCTTTCCATGTCTATCAGTGCCCCCTTCAATTTCTCTTTGCCTGAGGTGGGAGGACATTCTCTTCCCTTGAGTCCCCAGACAGTTAAGGACTTGGGTGGCCCAATATTAGCACGCTTCTTCCCTCTCTGAGTTTCTGAACCATTTTAGAGATAAAACAAGTGGGAGATCAAAGTGTAGGGAGACATCACCTTCATTATTGATAAAGGCTAGTCTGGAGGAGGACATGGATGGGCCTGATAACTCTCTGCTCAATCCCCCACCTCCAGCCTAGATCTCAGTGTCAGCCCAAGTGGGCAAGTCTGCCTCCTGAGTCACCACCAGCCCAGGTGGCAGGGAGGAATGCAGAGCACAGCCCAGTGCGCACACTGGGATGCTCTCCACCCTGGGGAAACAGGGGCCAGCAGTGAGGTACCTGGAGAGGGGTAGGGAGCTATGCAAAAATAAGGAGGGCTTAGGAAAATGCCTCCTCAAGAGACCAAAGGAGTGAGGAGAAGTTTTCCCCTAACAAAAACTATTCTTTTTTCATTTAACTTAGCAAAGCAGCATGCAGATTTCATGTTATTTTTTATGAACAAGCATTTTTACAGAAAAAAATTAATAATCATTAAACCCTACTTATATTTTGCCAGATTTACTTCAGGACTTTGCCAACCTGCATGCATACTTCATTTTAATATTTTTTATAATCACTGTGTACATATTGCTCTCCATTCCTGCTTTTGTACTTGACATTATTTCAAGCACATTCTTATGTATCTGCATCACCCCCACGAGCATTTCATTGCATTTGTTTCATTCCAAGCAAGGCTCTCCATTTGGCAAGTGGCACGGGGACATGGTTTTTATTTATTTGTACAAATACTCTTCATACTTAGAATAATTATTCTCTTATTAGCTGTCTTTAGCTCATATTTCCCTATTATTCTGGGCTCCTTTTTATCTGGTTTATAGCATTTTATTTTGCAAATTAAAAACCAAAAAGTTTTATGAGTAAGTCAAAACTATCCAATTTGCTTTTCTTTTACACAACCTGAAAAATAAATATGCATATGTGAACACACATTTATTTATATTGCTTATTCTATCTTTGAAATCTTTTCAGTTTTTATCTTTGAGAAATTTATTGCAGTAATGGCTCAATATGTAGACATAAAGCAATTCTTTATAGTGAAATTCAACTATTATTTATTAAGTAAGGAGTTCTTGTCCAACTAGAAATACATTTTTAAATATAAGTTTTTTTTATATATAAACCATAAAGCATGTCCTAAAATATCAGATTCAGGTGAACTTAAGTTTATACTATAATACTTCATTTTTCAAAATTAAAATTAATACTTTTTATCTTAACCTGCAAAGTATCATAAACCCTGAGCCCACTCAGAAAAAAAGTCCATCTTTCATACCATTTTTAAAAAGTAGAAACTGTTTTTACATAGGTATCCACAAGAACCTGAAAGAATTCTAGTTGCTCATTGGTTTTTATGGTGGCATTCACCTATTTTATAAAATTAAAAAAAGAACTTTAGTTACCTTAAGGTTTGAGAAAATTTAATTGGTCAGAAATTGATGTCAATCACCCTAAAACTAGAGAGTATTCCTAAAGCAAAATAAGTAACAATAGCAAAACAGTAATTTAAAAAACCACTTGGAATGTAGTCACAAAGGTGAGATCCAGTTATGGATGGATGCAATCCCCTAGCAAACAAGCAAACAAAAATTCAAATGATTCTTTCAGGCCAATCTTCTGGAACACAAATTTTGCATAAATTGTACTTTTAGAATATTTTAAAAATTCAGTGCAAGACAAGATCCTCCTCTCATATGAGGTCTTCATGTCACCTGAGCACATGTCTTCTATCTTCTTCCACCCTTTTTTTTTTTTTTTTTTCAGCCACTTCTCAGGACTTCTCGATCTGGCTTCATTTTCCTGGCTCACACCAGCTGGCTCACACTAATTCTCTCTGTGCCTGCTTTTTTGCATTTTTTCACCACATCTTGCCCAAGCCATGTCCGTTTTCTCCTTAGCATTTGGCACAATGCATACCTGGCTTATGAGAGAAGAGGCAGGGCAGGATGTGGTGAAGCCCAGAGCTTTGGAGGAAGCAGGCTGGTCTGTAGTTTCTACAAACCATAAAGCGTATCCTAAGGAGCTCATAGAGAACGCCTGCCTTTCCCACAAGGTCGTTGTGAGGGTTGGCAGTTTCTGGTGTGTGATGCATGTTGTTAATTGTAAGCTCACAACAGGAGTTTACCAATTGAGTTAATTCACTCTCACCTTTCCCTTCATTGTCCTTGATTTGGTATTGTCTTCATTCATTACGCTGCACAAGAAGAGGAGAATCGGGCTGGCACAGCATCGTGGCCAGTTCTGTATCTTAGATCCATGTCAACATTCTCTTCTCTCCCCACTCCATGACCTGATTTCCTTGTTAGATATTTCAGCATCTGACACATTTTACACCTCCACTCTACCCTACTGCTCTTTTCAGTCTCAATGGTCTTCAAGTTCATCAAACTTGGAACCACCAAGCATTAGGAATTCCCTGCTGGTTCCTTGCCTAGAAGATGGATATACGAGGTCCAAGACATTAATGTTTCTACTTTGTGTATGTTCAAAAATGCCATAATAAGAATTTTAAATAACAGTTACTTAATGATAGCATCGTTCTATGCCCATGTTATATGAACCCAAATAAAATGTTTTTCACTTCTGTCACTACCAATCTTGGTCATCAATGATAATAATGAATTTTTGTACATATTGAATGGTTTAATTATTTCTACTAGATATGTATACATATGTAATATATATATATAGATACATACATGCATGCATGCATACATAGATAAAACATGATTATTAATGTTAATGTTGAAGAAATGACCGAAAGCTAAGAAATTAGTATGATCTGTACATTGCTATTGTGTAAATAGAAAAAAAAATAAACCTTAAGAAAGACAATTTTAGAAGATCCAGGCATGTGTCACTAGACATTAAATTATTAATACACATAAATTTCATTTATTGGATTCTCTTCTAAAGGGGGAAAATTCTAATGGCAGAAGAGATTTTATACAAGAATATGGTCAATAGAACTTTCTTTTTTCATAATAGCATGAAACATTTGAAATCACTTTGTGACCAACCATAGGGAGATGGCTGGATAAACGTCAGTATATTCATCTAATATAATCATTAAGATGATAATTCTGCAAGTTGTAATGCTATAATAGTAAAGAAAGACACAAAATTTGATTCATAGTAAGAATGTAATTATGAAAAGTATGTACTGAAAAAGAAATTGTATCTGTTAGGGTGGCAATATGATCAGTGTCTTATTTCTTCTTTTTTCTCCTGTTTTTATTTTTTTTTTCCAATGGAAATGTATATGTAGACATTATGACTGGAATTCCCAAGGTTGTTTCTTCTCTAAAGTGGTATGGGCCTTGTGACTTAGCAAAGGTACTTTTAATTCATAGGGAGCTAAATTTTTTGAGGGGTTAATAGACTCAAGTGGAATGAGTGATATTGCTACTCTGTCACTAACAAAGCCTTTGGCATTAAGCCTGGGTGAAACCAAGTCTCACAGAGTCTAAAGTAATCCAACTGCAGTTGTATCTTTCTTCCCCGTGTTGCTTCTGTGGCATTTCTAACTGTTAAAATGTGCACCAATTATTCCACTGCGTCTTTGCCCCAAAGAAGCAGAACTTGGCAACAGCGCTGAAACCCCTTCTCCATTGATTGTCTTATTCAGGACTTTTATTACACTTGGAACATCAAAAATCAAAGTGGTTTCCAAGAGATGTATTAAACAGAATGGTAGCTGTGCCGTTATTCCACCAACTGGGAACTTGAAGCAGAGCTACTTCCCACAGCGTCAGTTTGAACATGCGAAATTAAAGCATGTTAAGAGGAATGGGACCATACATTATGGGATGCTGTGCAGGGACCCTTGTACTGCAGCCTTTCCCACCCTACAAACCCTCAGTTCATCTGTGTCCTCTCTGTGGCGTTAGCCTTGGGTCTGCACTGCTCCTCCTATTAGTGAGGAAGAGTAATCCTCTTGCTAATCTATATATATAAAGAGCCAGGGGACATCGCATCCGAAACAACCAAACAGACAACCAAACAGGCTGAGTGGGGTGACAAGGCCAGCAGGGGGATTAGTGAGGGATGACAAAACGACTGAATACCAGGCTGCATGGGGTGACCAGGCCAGCAGGGGGGTTAGTGAGGGATGACCAAACAAATGAACATCAGGCTGCATGGGGCAACCAGGCCAGCAGGGGGAGCAGTTGGGGATGACCAGGCTGGCAGAGGGGGGCAGTGAGGGACGACCAAGCTGGCAGAGGGGGGCAGTGAGGGATGACCAGGCTGGCAGGGGGAGCAGTAAGGGGTGACCAGGCTGGCAGGGGGGGCAGTTAGGGGCGACCAGGCCGGCAGAGGGGGGCCGTTGGGGGCAACCAGGCCAGCAGGGGGGGCAATAAGGGGCAACCATGCTGGCAGGGAGGGGCAGTTAGGGGAGGACCAGGCCAGCAAGGGGTGCAGTTGTGGGCGACCAGGTTGGTGGGGGGGGGCGGGCAGTTGGGGGCAACCAGGCTGGCAGGGGGGGTAGTTAGGGGTGATCAGGTTGGCAGGCAGAGGTGGTTAGGGGTGATCAGGCTGGCAGGGGGGCCAGTTAGGGGTGATCAGGCAAGCAGGCAGGTAAGCAGTTAGGAGGCAGAGGTCCTGGATTGTGAGAGGATGTTCTACTGCTGGGTTAGGCCCGATCCCCAGGATCAGGCCTAACCCGGCAGTCGGACATCCCCCAAGGGGTCCCGGATTGGCGAGGGTGCAGACTGGGCTGAGGGAACCTCCCCCATACACGAATTTTGTGCACCGGGCCTCTAGTCAGTTATAATAACGACTGCTATCATTTGTGGCAATAAAAAAGCTAAATGAGAAAAGGAAGAAAACAGACACACAACACTCTTCGAGTACCGTGCTTTGTGTTGTCTGTTTCAGATGATTTTTTGCTCTCCGTTATGTTTTCTCTATGTTTATAGGACATTCAGGTTAAAAATCACATGACCTTGAGCCATATGTTATCTAAAGCCTGCTCATGTGTAGGTCACTCTTTTGAACATACATGTCATAGATAATTGGGGGAGGGGCTGGCAGAGGATCCTTTGTCACCATGTATCATTGTGGATCAAGTTACAGCCTTGAGAAGGGCAGAGAGAAAGGACTGTGTTTCCAAATTTAACCTTGGAGTCATTTCACTGTTTTATTTCTACAAGTGAGTCATCTTCCTTCCAGTTCTAAGCCAGGTAATGGCTTTGCTAATTTCTGTGTTCTGACGAAGCATCACGTAAGAGACTTTCACCTGGGTATTTGCTCATTTTACTAGAACAGCCTTCAGTCTCCTTTAAAATCTAATTTTATTTCAGTGTCTAGTTATGGAGGACTCCCCTGGGCTAGGATGAAATCACACTGGGGGGAGGGGGTTGATTTGACAAATGGCCACTGTGCAGGAGCCTTTGATCCTCCCCATGGTGTTAACTGGCTGCCCCTTGCTTTGCTGAGCTGTAAGCCAGATCAGAGTCTGCCCGCCCACAGGACCCGTGAGCACTGGTGAGCTCCTGAGAATTCAGGCATTGCCCGCATTCTGGTGGCTATAGCCTTTCAGAGGGAATTTGGGCAGATGTAAAGGGAAGACAGGATGGGTTTTTTCCTAGGCCTTGGAGTCCCATGCTCCTGGCACTTGCGTCGTGATATGGAATCCTTTATTCCCTGATGTAGGAATTCCTAATTCGGGTTTTCCATTCTCTGAGGTCTGCTTAATTTTTCCAAGTTTTTAAGATTTTTATTTCAATTTTTATTCACTTTCATTAAAAAAAATAAAGAGAGACAAAATATGGTGGATTATGGTTAGAAAGATAGAGAGAAAAGAAGCAACTGGCTAAAGATCATTGGAAATTGTTGCGCTGGTGGTTAGATGGTACATCTCTAAAAATAAAGTCAATGTCTTAAAAGGAAAAGAACAAGTGCAGATGTTGATAAAGATGGAAACTCAGTTAGCAGGCCCAAATGTCACCCTTCCAGAGGCAGCCGTTGTCTAACAGCACTTCCTCTCCCTGGCAGATGGGGAACTCTCCATATCCAATGAGGAGGACTCCCTGGAAAACGGACAGTCTCTGAGCTCCAGCCAGCTGTCTCTGCCCGCCCTGTCCGAAATGGAGCCCGTCCCGATGCCCAGAGATCCCTGCTCATACGAGGTGCTCCAACCTTCAGACATCATGGATGGGACAGGTAATGGCCCTGGTAGAGTTCACCACAGGCCCCAGCAGGGGGCATTAAGGGTCTTTGGCCTGACTGGACTAGAATCCTAGAAATAGGGATGAAACTGACCAACCAGTACATACTGAGTATAAATATTGGGAAGATATTCAGTTATTATTCTAGATTTTAAAAATATTTTTATACCTTTAATATCTTTAACGTGACATAGCCCGTTTTTGTAATATTGAGTATGTAAAATGTCATTGTTTTGTTTTCTAACACTCATTTCTGTTAAGATCAAGCTAAAGAATCCTGCATTTCTCTATGTACCTATCTAATTCACCTGTCTGCTTGCCCTGGCATTTCCTTTAATCCTAGCCCCAGTGTACCAATTAATGTTTGTATCAATTTAGCAAGTTGTACCAACTTACTGTATACAATCAATGTGTTCATTGGCCATTAAATTGTTTACAATTTGCTGTTAACTTCTATCCTGTCAACAGATGATTTTGATGCCATCTAACTACTATTACTTCTCTGGTCCAAAGCCCTCTAAGAGGCCAATACTCATTCCCTCCTGGGACCCTCCCCAAGCCAGTAAGGATTGGTCCTGTTGTCAGGAGACACGCCTGGGGGAGGGGACCTCTTGGGAGATCTGGCATGGGTAGAGAGGCCACGTCCTTTCTCCACACCAGGTACACAGTCTCCTCAGCAGATCTCAGGTGGGAGGATGGCAGAGATGGTGTCTCACCAAGTCAGATCCCAGGCTTCACTTTGGGACCAGGTGTGTCCCACGCTGATAATAACAGTGTCCCATGGGATGGGGGAGCATTGAGCACTCAGGGGGATTATTGCCAGGGTTGGGTGCTGCAGGGAACACTGCTACCCAGATCAGAGAGGAAGAGGGTGCAGAGAGGAGTCATATCTGGGCATTCTTATTGTAGCAGCGATGGGAAGAAGGAGTACAGGCAGCTGAGTTGCATCCCGGTCCCGCAAGCTGGGGTGATTTTCCCAGCTGAAGCAGTGAATTGTGTTTTTATTCACCCTTCCCTGTAACATTGATCAGATGGCTTTGATGGGCATGGTAAGGTCTGACATCCCAGTGGAGCCACAGTTTCAGTCTGTCATCTGCCAGGAGGCCTATGCCTCTGCCCAAGACAGCTCCTCCCTGGAGCCAGTCGGGAAAAAGGAAAAATCAGGCCCAGGGCAGAGCCAAGAGAAATGGGGCGAGCCCTAGCCAGTTTGGCTCAGCGGATGAAGCACTGGCCTGCAGACCAAGGGGTCCCAGGTTCAATTCCGGTCAAGGACAGGTACCTTGGTTGCAGGCTCCTCCCCGGCCCTGGCCCTGGTGGGGCTCCTGCAGGAGGCAACCAATCGATGTGTTTCTCTGTCTTCCCTCTCTCTTCCACTCTCCCTAAAAATCAATGGAAAAATATCCTCAGGCGAGGATTAACAAAAAGAAAGGGGGGGGAGAGAAATGGGGCAAATCGAAACAAGAAAACCATAATTCAGGCCAGTAAGAGGAGAGAGGGAGGGGGAAGACAAAAAGGTGTTGAGGAGCATCCTTCTCCTGGTTGAGGTTTATAGGAGCCGCAGGGCAGGGAGGTGCCTGTAAAAGGCTGGGCGCCCACTAAAGCTGCACCAGCTCAGGGGGCTCCAGAGCAGCCGCCCCACATGTGTAGGCCGCCCCCCTGGTTCAAACTCTAGGCTGCCTTCATTCCCTGGTGTCCCAGACCTGGGAGCAAGGACGAGACCCAGCGGGCAAAAACAAGAACCCGCCCTCTCTCCCTGCCTAGCAAAGGGCGAAGGGCCCAAAGGGAGGTGCTGGTGTTTGGTGCTGGGTCAGGTCAGAGGAGGCGCTTCATCCCCGATGCATTACCCTGCCGTCTCTGGATCGTGGCATTCTAGAGCACCCACAGAATCAGTATTATAACCGCCGAGATGGACATGACAACGTTTTGAGAAAATGCCTTCTTCCTTTTTCTCCCTCTTGATCCTTCCCCCTCTCCCTTTCCTGCCTCTGCCTCCCCACTGTGCCCCTGAGAGGGGTTTCTGGCGTCCCCTCTAGCTCCCCACACGCTCGTAACCGCCTGGAGGAGCCGGAGGAGCGCTGCCTGTCGCTGCCACGCCCCTGTCTTGTGTGCTCCCAGCCCCACACACTGCATTTGTGTAATGTCTCCTGTGTGTCCTGTGGTTGTCCCCTCAGTGTCTGAAGAGAGTCCCTCTGCCAGTGAATCTGGAGTCCTCCTGTCCCAAGATCCTTCAGCCAAACCAGTCCTGCTACTGCCCCCCAAAAAACCTGCTGCTTTCTCTGGAGACCATGAGGAGACCCCAGTGAAGCAGCTGTCCCTCCTCAAGCAGCCC
Organism: Plecotus auritus; assembly: GCF_963455305.1. Classification (NCBI taxonomy): domain Eukaryota; kingdom Metazoa; phylum Chordata; class Mammalia; order Chiroptera; family Vespertilionidae; genus Plecotus; species Plecotus auritus. Next base: position 86,390,691 of record NC_137771.1, on the reverse strand, counting down.
CCCGCCCTGCCTCCCAAACCCACAGCCAGGATTGCCAACCACTTGACAGGTGAGTGAAGACGTCTCTGGGGCGCCCCACCCCCCACCCTTCCCTTCAAGGGAAAACCTCTGCTCTTCCTTTTCATCTGAAGCCCGTGCACCTCCTCGGGGAGGCTGCTCTGTGGGACGTGTGGGTGTTTCCGTGTGTGTCTTGGTACACGCAGTCATGCCTGGGTTTGTGTCTTGTGTCAAGAAATACTCGCTATACACCTACCAGTCATGTGCTAAGAGCCTTCAGTCATGTGTATCTGTAAATATGTACATCGGCATCTATGTGAGTAATTCAAGACCACTTGCCCATCTAGGTGAGAGAGGTTCCATGTCAAAATCTTTGCAAAGATAGAGTAGCACCTTGTTCCCTTCATAATGAGTTTGTCAAAGCTTTAAATTTTTTTCTTTAAATTATTGATGTGAAGGCCAGCATGTTTCTTTTATTAAAATTTACATCTGTGCTGTTCTCTTAAAAATAGAAAATAAATAAATAAGCACCGGCTAAGTGGTACAACCTATGAACCAGGAGGTCAGGGTTCCATTCCAGGTTGTCCAGGTTTCGGGCTCCATTCCCAGTAGGGGGCTTGTAGGAAGGAGGCAGCTGATCAATGATTCTCTCTCATCATTGATGTTTCTATCTCTTTCCCTCTCCTTTCCTCTGAAATCAATAAAAAAAATTTTTTTAATTTTTAAAAAGCAAAGACAATATCTGTATTGTGAGAAATACTTTTAAAAGAAGAGTAAGCTTAAGAATGTTGTTCTAAAATGATTCTTGTCTTTTCATTTTTAAATTGTTACTTAACTAATGTACCCACGGTATTAAATCAGGTGTCCAGTAAATTGCACTTCCCTGCACATTAGCACGTGAATCGGATACCCCTGGGATTCAAGGCTGTGGTATATCAGAGACTAACGGTTTCAGAGGATTGTTTCTCCAATCTTGATAGTAATCCGACCTGATGCTGATCGACTGCCTTTTTACAGTGTCTTTGGTTTTCTTATCATTTCTATTTATCTCCGTACATTTTTGTAAGATGGAATGGGGATAGAGGTTGGGAAGAACATACACTTATTTTATAATAGAAAATTGAGGTTCGAGAAAATAAGTGATGTTTCCAGGGCTGCTATCAAGCCACGATTAGACCCTGTGTTTCCCGACTCCTAGTTCAGTGAATGTTGTTCCAGGATCATGGGATTCTCTCATGTGGGGTTTTATTAGAGTCCAACCTAAACATGGAGTTGTGTCAAACTACTCCATCAATGTATGCATCCACCTCTGCGGATGTTTGCGGTTTAAAAGGGCAAATTTCCACCTATACCGTTCAGTTCATTAATAACACTTTCGTTCAGTGCCCCAAGGTTTAAATTCAGAGAAAACCACAAAAAGAAAATGCTATCAGAAGAGAGCCTCCTTCCAAGAGAGCGCCCCTGTCGGTCTATCTATGATCTATCTATCTATATATCTATGATCTTATCTATCTATGATCTTATCTATCTATGATCTATGATCTATCTATCTGTGATCTATCTATCTGTGATCTATCTATGATCTTATCTATCTATGATCTATCTATGATCTATCTATCTGTGATCTATCTATCAATCTATGATCTATCTATCCATCTATCTATCTAAAATACTGCTGTACAGTCTTCTATCACTGCTCTGTGCACTCAGTGATATACCGTGAACTGATTCCCATGTTAGTGAAGATGCACATGATTTTGTTGGCTGCTTGGTCTAGGTCAGGATTTACTTGATTGACCTCTTATGGGTTTTCCATCTTCTCCTTGTGAAAAACACAATAGCAAACATCCTCAACATCATGTTTTTCTTTATACTGGTAAGCATGTTCGAGTCTTCCCTAATTTATTTCTAAAATTAGAATTGCTTAGTTATATATACAGTGGATTCTTGACTAATGCATGGGTGTGGACTGTTGGCCCCCCATTCAGTTGAGAATCCACATTTAACTATTGACTCCCTAAAAACTTAAGCTGTCCCTCAGTCTCTGGGGGTATTGGTTCCAGGACCCCAGCGGAAACAAAATTCCAAGGATGCTGAAGTCCCCTAACGTAGAACAATGCATGCAGTCAGCCCTCCGCATCCACAGACTCCCAACTGTGAATCAAAAATTATTTATTGAAAATATCTGCATGTAATGGAGCCACGCAGTTCAAACCTGTGTTGTCCAAGGGTCAAATATGTATTTAAAAAATAGGGTGGCAAAATGACTACCATCAAGAGTGATCCTTGTAGTTCAATGCATGCAATCTGATGAAAAGTTACTGGACAAGGCTGAGGCTTGAGCTGACCTTTAGAGAATGGAGGGCATCTATAGAGAATGAGGGAAGAGCATTCCAGGAAAGAAGACCCTGGATAAAGACTCAGAGGGGCCAACATTCGGGTCAGTGACCAGGTGGCTGAGCCAGGGCGGGCCCATCTCGGGATGTACTGAGAGAGGGTTCACTGGGTAAGGCATCCGAGAATTTAGATTGTATTCCTGTGGCAGTGGAAAGCCTATAGAGGTTTCTAAGCAGGGGAGTGCTATGATTAAAACTAGCTTTTACAAAAGTTTCCTGGATCACTGTGTAGACTGAACAGAAAGAAGACAAGGTGGGAGACCTGACAGAGAAATCACCGAGGCCAGACCTGTGCCTTGTTCTCCAAAATCACTAGTTGAATTAAATTGAACAGCTTGAGCCTATTTAAGAGGCTACTCCAGTTGTTGAAATATAAGTTAACAAGCATCTGGCTGATAGCAGTGGGAAGAGAGAGAACAGAATATTAGATAAGATATTTTAAAGAAGAATTGACAGAATTTCTTAGCCAGCAATACCCTTTAATTTATCTAATTAATGAGGGCACACTCCATTCAGCTCAGAGCCCTGAACTTGGGTAGCCTGGCATCCTCAGGAATCTTGATTTTTGAGGGATGAAAATATGTAAACTAGCCCAATCTCTCTGGCTTCCCTCATTCTTTTCCAAGAAGAGTGGACTTTATATTATCTGTAAATCTCACCTCCATATCAAATGGATAAAAAAGTCACCCTTACCATAGTGTACTTGGTAGCCTTTTAAATACGACGAAGACAAAACAGGTACAGAAGTTTGAGGGCTATGATCCTCGTGCCGTGCTTTTGGGTTTAAACTCAATTAGACTTGCTTAAATTTTGTAAGTGAGTAATCATTCATAATGAATCCCTATCAGCATGAGGCAGCTACACTAACCCTGTGTTCTGTTACTAATTACTCAAGAGACATCTGGGCCATGTCAGAAGGAATTAATAAACTAAGAATTCTAGAGCTCTAAATTGAGACTTAGAAGTTTCAGCGTGTTCTCAGTGTCTGTTGTTCTGTTGACAGTTCTGAAAGGAAACACAGGACAATTTGAAAGACACCAAGCCTTAGTAGTAGTGGTGAATTGTCTGGTACAATGCTGGCCTGAACTGGGCTACTCCCAGGTACATGATCAGGAGGAAAGATGCAGAAATATCTCTGCTTTGGTATCTGTTTCCACTTTATCAGGAAATTAACTTGGAGACTGTTTATCATACAAATTGTCTCTGTCCTTGAGCCAGGTACAGAGAAGCCCTCCTGCTCTCCCAAACTATTTCTTTGTTCTCCTACTGTCATCCTTTTCCATCTCATCTTGTCCAACACCAGCATCCACAGCATGTAATAAAGGTCAGGAATGGTTGGGCACTGCAGTCCCTTCCATTCTGGAAGTGCAGTGCCCAGCAGTGCTGGTTGCATAATGAATATGATCTGAAATGAATGATTCTCAAAATGCATCCTTCGTGGAATGATGGCTGACCCTAGAGGAAAAGGGTTATTGAGGCAAAAAACAAAAACACTGCTTTCTTCCTTTCTAAGTCTTCCTCCGTCACCTCTCCAGCCATCCTATCTCCAGAAGTCAAATATTAGACAATGCACAAATAATCCATGCCTTCTGTATAAGGGACTTGTAATTGTGTACCCCACGCATGCCATTTGAATAAAGGATGAACCTACGTGGTAGCTGGCCTTTAGTCTGACGTTCACACTTGGGTAGTAATAACGGCAACGGCCAGATTTTGAGAACTTTACGACATACCATTTAGTCCTGTGAGGTAGGTACGATTGTCATTATTCTGTACTTTTCCCAGTGGTGAAAAATGAAATTTAGAGAATTGAAATGACTTGATCATGGTTACAATAGCTTGTTGGTGGCAGAGATGGACTGGATCTATATTGTCAGACTCCAGAGCTCTAACTTATAACCATTAGTTTATACCATGTCCACCAAGATACCTAGTCTTAAAATAAAATCAAAATCATTTGCTTTCTTTATAGTTAACTGGTTTTTTGTTTGTTTGTTTGTTTTTGTTTTGTGTTTTTTAATCTATTTAAGACAAAAATGATCCTGTCTTTCAAAAGATATCTTCTGAAGGCACTTGATTATAAAGAGGAGGACCTGACCACAGTTGGGTCTGGTTTCAAAGAACATGCTAGAAGGAGACTGTGTATAAGATTCAAGAATGGGGCAAATAACATTGGAGCATTTCAGCAAAAAATAAATAAATAAATCAAAAGGAAACTGTTGCTGATCCTTCAAAACAAGTCCTCCCATGAATGTGAACCTGCTGAGGGCTTGTTTGCACTATCTTTAGAACCTCAAATACAAGGAAACCTACTGTATTATCAGAACTAGGTTGATTGCTAGTTTCAACATTACAAACTATTTGCAACTGCAAATTTACCTGACAAATGGCATCCGTGCCCAGTGGTATTTTTCAGCCCCAACAGGTGTCTAATGAGAACCCTCTATCCAGTGCTTGTCAAGCCAAAGCCAATATTCCTGTTTACAGCTGTTTCTAGTTTTGTGGACAGTGTCTACAATGGACTGTTCTACAGTTACATTCTGATATGTAATCACACTTGATTTCTCTGTTGTTCTCTGATTCTGTCTGGCCATTGCTTTCCAATTCCCTTCCACCATCCTTGTTCTCCTCTTTCTGCCTCCTCTCCAACCCTACAAATCACCTGAATACTTTTGCCTCCCTCCTTGCTTTCCCTACCAGTATTCTACTCTGACAGTGAGAGAAAACTGATGGTTAGCCCACTGTGACCTTGGACCTCATCTGTGCCTTCAAATGTTAATGACTCATAACCCAGAAGCCTCCTGAAGTTGTTACAGGTTCACACTCTCTTGATAACTGATGCCTTGAAGGAATGGGAAATTTGCCTGTGTTCCCTCTTTATATCCATTTCTCCATACTTTCCCAGTCTTCATCTTCTGTCTTCAAAAGGCAGAAACTCGCCAAAACCGGTTTGGCTCAGTGGATAGAGCGTCGGCATGCGGACTGAAAGGTCCCAGGTTCGATTCTGGTCAAGGGCACGTAACTTGGTTGTGGGCACATCCCCAGTGGGAGGTGTGCAGGAGACAGCTGATCGATGTTTCTCTCTCATCGATGTTTCTAACTCTCTATCCCTCTTCCTTCCTCTCTGTAAAAAATCAATAAAATATATAAAAAAGATTGTTTAAAAAAAAAAGGCAGAAACTCTTTTTTCAGTGCATGTACAGACTGTTGATTAAAACATTTTTAAAAGGGTGCTCTCTGCTCTGACCTCTATGATCAGGGTGAAAATTGTAGGAAATACCTTTCTTTTTTGTAGCACTGTTAGGTTGGAGATTTAGTTCACTTGGTACTTTTTTAAACCAGTTTTAAGTACAGTTCAATAATGTTAAGGATAATCACATTATTGTGCAACAGATTTCCAAAATTTTCTCATCGTGCAGAATTCAAAATTTATACCTATTAAACACTCCTCTTTTTCTTTCTTCTCCCTTTAATTCCTGGTAACCAACATTTTAATTCTTGTTTCTATGAATTTGAGTACTCCAGGAACCTCAGATAAGTGGAATTATACAGTATTTATTATTTTGTGACTGGCTTATTTCACTCAGCATAATGTCCCCAAGGTTCATCCAGGTAGCAGGTGCCAGCACTCCCCTCCTCTGCGAGGCTGAATGGAAGCTACGTTCCGAGTGCCCACCATGTGCGAGGCGCTCTGCCAGCCCTGATGTCATTCACAAAAAGTATTCCCCCACCAGCTGTAGGGGTTGTAGGCAGCTGTAAACTGCAGGAAACTGTTAATATGAAGATGGATAAACATGGCTGTAAAGAAATTCAGATGGTAAGAGAGCAAATCATTTTGGAAGAATTAAAAAAAAGTGTCATAAAGGAGGCTGTATTTGGGACAGGTCTAAAATGAGTGAAAATGTGATGGGTAGGGATGGTAGAGGAGGGTGCTGTGAGATGAGAAGCAGGGTGGGTCCACAGAGACACATGAGTGTGAGGCATGGTATGTTTAAGAAATAGCACTCTCCTCAGTTAGTCTCCCTGGGGGGCAGCAGCATTCATCGTTACTGCAGAAACAAACTAATATCATGTGTTTTTATATAGGTGACTTATAAATTCTAACAAAACACTTACCTGTCAGATGTCTGTTCTCATGATTACAGTGGCATCTACAATTTTAACTCTTTGAGGGCAGTTTCCTGACAATGAATATGTGTAATTTTACTTTTAAAAAAATCTCAACAACATAGATGGACCTTGAGAATATTATACTAAGTGAAATAAGTTAGTCAGAAAAAGCTAAGAAACATGATTTCACCCATATGTGGGATGTAAAACTGAAACTTGTGAACACAGGCAGCAGTATGGTGATTGCCAGAGGGAAGGGGGTGGGGAGGAAAGGGGGTCCTAATATATGTTGACAGGAGAAGAATTGACTTTGAGTGGTGTGCAATATACAGATCTTATAACATAGAAACTCACACCTGAAACCTATATGATGATGTTGACCAATGTTACCCCAACAAATTTAATATGAATAAATAAATAAATAAACCTATAGTGAAATCTTTTTTAAAAATTAAAATAAAAAAATCTAATTTAATTGCTTGCTCTGCAAAGGTAACGTGACTCAGTGACTCGGCTGGCGAGTGACCCCATCCACACTGCCCGGCGAGTGACCCCATCCACACTGCCCAGCCCACCACCTTAGGGAGCGTGTTCCTCTCATCTGGCATCCTCCCAGGTCTTGGGAGGGGTCAGTTCAAAAACAGAAATGTGTCAGAAAGTGGGTCTGACACAAAGCCGGTTGCTGGTGCTGGTGCTGCATGTGCCCTAAGAGCCTCAATTTTAGGACTCTGGAAGGTGTCAGGACAGATTCCTCACATACGGCCAACACTTGCTACAGTCCCCATGTGCTGACCCAGCTTGGGAGAGCAAGCCAGGTTGGGGGGACACAACTTCTTTGTTACTCTTGTTGCCCACCACACCATCCCTCTCACTACAAAGGGTCAGTCAACACAGGTTGCCTTCACAGCCATTTGACCAAGGACTGCCACAGAATCCCTAGGCTGGCCTGGAGAAATTGATGGAGCTCCTCTGAGTGTCTTTCTTTTCTTTTTTTAATATATTTTTAATGATTTTGGAAAGGAAGAGAGAGGGAGAGAGAGATAGAAACATCAATGATGAGAGAGAATCATTGATTGGCTGCCTCCTGCCTGCACATTCCCTACTGGGGATCTAGCCTGCCACTCAGGCATGTGCCCTGACTGGGAATGGACCCATGACCTCTTGGTTCATAGGTTGATGCTCAACCACTGAGCCATACCAGCCAGGCACTGAGTGCCTTTCTTGCAGCCAGGAGAGTCTGAGTGACACTGGACTCTTCTTTAAGTTCGTAGCACACGTCTTATGCCCTTTGTGTCTTTGGGAAGAATGTCTGTAGCTATGAAAGGAGACCAGAAATTCTGACCTGCTGGAACCAGCAAATAACTGGGAAATTCTTACAACATCTTTTTTCATTAAGACACTAAGTGCTACTATCATTAACAAGTACATCTGATACATCAGCAGTTACAGATGGCTTCTGCAGCAGGTATTAATTAAGTGAGAAGAGAGACTGGGGGTGTGATCGTTTAGCCCAGACTCATTCTACAGTCCTCTGGCCAGAGAACCGACTGCAGAAGTTATCTGCGGGTTTCATTTTCCTTGTCCAGAACAGTATCATGTTTGGAAATACAGCCCCCTTGGGCTTTATGGCTCTTTGACACTCACAGTTTGGGTTTATTTTCCTTGTTCTCTGGAACTGGTTGTTTTTGCTCCTTCCACTCCATCAACAGAGACAGTTTTATGAATACACTGCATCTTGATCAGTCTGGCTGCAGAAGACTCATCCATTTCTAAGTCAGCAAGCAGGGAGCTCTGTGCGCCCCAGCAGGGCCAGCCACTATCGTCATTATAAATACAAGAGGTAGAGTGAGGCCTCAGACAATCCATAAGTGTCATGCAGCAACTCAGTGAGGGCCTATCAAGGTAAAGGAGGTATTTTTATCGCTGGATTTTTAGAGGTAAAAAAGCCTAAGTCCCAAAAAAGGTTAGCTATCTTTCCCAGCTAGTGAATCCAGGTTTTCTCACCTCCAGATCTGCATTCTTTGCCACTAGCTCTCAGCACCAATGCAGAGCCGTGCCTGGACACACACTGAGACCTGCACAGCCCCGCCTTTTGCCCTTCCTGCAGTTCTCTGTCAAACATGACAGACTGCAATGATGGTCCTTTGCAAGCCTCTTTGCTCCCCTGCTTGATTCACTTTCACCTGGTTTTTCCCTGCTTACCTTCAGGGTTGGGCAAAAGTGGGCTTATAGTTGTGAGTACATGAAATACAGAGTTTTTTCCTTGTATTATTATTTATTCATGATTGTATTATTTTCCATATGAACAAGTGTAAGCCTGCTTTTGCCCTCCCTGTATCACAGAAACACTATACTCTCTGTTGCTTCCTTGGCTTCCATCTTCACCCCCCAGACTGAGAAGCATGAGGCCAGGTGAACTCTCACAGGTGTGGCAAGAGCCCTGCTAGTCACACTGTGAATGCCTATAGTGCTTTGTAATTCACAAAGCACATCCACATTGTCTTGTCTCACCCTCACAACTATGCTAAGTATTTGGTATCTTGGAAGGAAAAGGTGGGTGGCATGCAGCACAGTACCAGTCCATTCATCTCACTCTGTGGTGCTTACTACAAAAATGTCAGTGCCTTGCTGAACAGAAGTGAGTATTGGGATATGTTTATTTATCGTCTAACAAATGCATACATTTCACATAAGGCAAAGCCAAAACCAGCAAGGAGGAGGACAGAGGGGTCTAATGCATTGAATCCACACTTAGGAAAAGCTAAACTTCTGATTAAGTATTTGTTGCTTGAGACAAAATTGCATTGTCTATCCCTCTTAAATTTATGCTCATGTGTAATGAAACAACCAAAAGGAAGATGTAGGCACGAGAGGGGAAGAGAGGGACCTCCGAGGCCCTAGCTGGTCTTTCCTGGGACAATAAACAGCCATCTCCACTAACTTGGCCCCACTAGTCATTTCCTCCTTGCTTTGTTTTGATAGAATTCCTGGCATACACGTGGCTGTTTCTCCAATGATGAAACCAAGTAAGCTTTGCTATGGAAGTATGATAAGTAATGCTGTGGAGGAGGGTGCACAGGAAGTTAGAGCTTCACAAGATGGACAGAACCCAATGTCATTACTGTGCCTTCCTGGGTGGTCAGCTCCATGCTGCCTCCTGGCTCTGCTTTCTCCTGCCCAAGCGTCTGAGCATCTGCCTGTCTTAGACAGACAGCTGGACCCACAAATGAGGGAATCATGGGTTAAGGGTCCCTGACATAAAGCTTTAATGCTTCCAGACACATTGCATTTGCTAGGTTTGTGCTAAAACTTCGAAGAGCCCCAGGAATGCATTCTTCAGTAACAGGAACAGGACAAAGGTGGTGAGTTTCTGCTCTCAGCCACTTTGGAATTAGCACCACTGTGTCCTGTGCATGGGGGGTGGTCGAACAGGATGAGCCTTCAGGGGAGAGCTTGAAGGAACCTTGTGGTTATTGGTTCGCATTTTGGTGTTAGGGGAGCCATCTCATAGGGCTCCTTGGAACCATTGGGCTTTTCTGTGTCTCGGCTGTAGAATCAGCACTGTAGTGTCCATGCATCCACAGCTGCATGATCCCAGAACTGTGATCCATTTTATGTTCATATCTGCCTCCTAGCCTATCTTCTGGGAGGGTGTGAATTCATCCCTCACAAGAGCATCATGGTTTCAGCTCATTCTGTAAACATGTTTTCAGCCTCTTGCTGTGTGAGCTGGGCACCTGTTCAATATGCTAAGGATATAATGACAAATTGTTCACGGTCTTTGTTCTCCAGAGGAGCCGGCTATGTAAACAGGAGGCTAGTTCGGAGTCTTCAGAGCGCAGTGACGTCGTCTGTAAAAGTGAGATAATAACAGTGTCCACGTCACAGACTTGTTGTGAGGATTAAATTGGTTAGAAATGAAAAGCACAGAACAACATTGGGCACATAATAGGCCTGGCGTAAGTGCTGGCTCTGGTGACATACTGACATTGTCAGCACTGACATCTGCGTGCCCACAGTGGACCCAGTGGATGTATGATGGAAGGAGTGATGTAATGATCATGGAAAATTTTTCAGGAGAGGACATTTTTGAGCTCGATCTTGAAGGGAGAGTAGGAATTGACCAAGAAGACAGAAGAGAGAAAGTTCCAATTTGACGGAAAGGGACAAAGGCCCAGGGGTATGGAAAAGCCAGGTGATTTGGGGAGCTCAGAGGTTCAGGAGTGAGGGCGATGCCTGTGGGAACAGGAGTGAGGGCGATGCCTGTGGGTTCAGGAGTGAGGGCGATGCCTGTGGGTTCAGGAGTGAGGGCGATGCCTGTAGGTTCAGGAGTGAGGGCGATGCCTGTGGGTTCAGGAGTGAGGGCGATGACTGTGGGTTCAGGAGTGAGGGCGATGCCTGTGGGAACAGGAGTGAGGGCGATGCCTGTGGGTTCAGGAGTGAGGGCGATGCCTGTGGGTTCAGGAGTGAGGGCGATGCCTGTGGGAACAGGAGTGAGGGCGATGCCTATGGGAACAGGAGTGAGGGCGATGCCTGTGGGTTCAGGAGTGAGGGCGATGCCTGTGGGAACAGGAGTGAGGGTGATGCCTGTGGGTTCAGGAGTGAGGGCGATGCCTGTGGGAACAGGAGTGAGGGCGATGCCTGTGGGTTCAGGAGTGAGGGCGATGCCTGTGGGAACAGGAGTGAGGGCAATGCCTGTGGGTTCAGGAGTGAGGGTGATGCCTGTGGGAACAGGAGTGAGGGCGATGCCTGTGGGAACAGGAGTGAGGGCAATGCCTATGGGTTCAGGAGTGAGGGCGATGCCTGTGGGTTCAGGAGTGAGGGCGATGCCTGTAGGTCAGGGTAAGAACAAGGCCTGATCAAAGGGAAGAGGGGCCTTGGAGGCTCTCCGTGGTTTCTCTGTGAAATAGAAGAGGTGGCCACTGAGCGTAGGGAGCCAGGGAGGACGGCAACAGTCCTGGGAGAATGTGAGGGACAAAGGCCACCTGGTAGGAGTGAGTTGGGCATGGAGACTCAATTTGGGGGTGAGCAAATAAGTAAAATCCAAGGGAGAAAAGCCGTACATGTGGTAGCAGAGACAGATCAGAAGTAAGATGAGAGAGGCTATTTGCAACTGGAGGAACCGAGCGGACTTCAGTGAGGTAAAGTGTGAACATGAGGAGATGAACTAATCAGCAAGGAGACCATGGGAGTCTTGATTGATGTGTCAAAGCTGAGCTTTAGTCCTAGGTCACTGGCAGGTTTTAAACTGAGGAGCAACATGGTCAGATTTGTGCTCTAGGGATGTCATTTTGGCAGGACTGTGGCGGTTAAACTGCCACCCTCAAAGCACTCAGATAGTTGGAGAAAAACCTAGGGCCTCAAAGACCAAGAGTCGAGCCCGGTACCACTCCCGGCATGAGCACCAGGTGTGAAGTGGTCTGTACTTGCCCACCTCTCTCCCCCCACTGACCTCCTGGCCATGAAGCCTGCAACCCAAACAACTCAGCCATGCTAGATTATGTCCAGGAATGTAGGGTACAGAAGAAGACTGCAAGGTCATCCTAGAGACGCCATGAGGGCTGGTCTAACCCTAAGTGTCCCCCGATTCAGAGCATCTCTGGGAAGTTTCAGTGCCACTGTCATGGAACCAGGGGTTGGGTGGGGGCCAGTTTCATCAGGCCCCCGAGTGCCTGTCGGGGCCTCCCTACAGTTTGAACAGCCCACCGTGGATGCCATGTGAGTGGGTGGTCCAGTCCAGCTCCTGTGCTCACAGCTCATCCCCATATGGGGCACCTGAGCTCTCTGTGACAGCAGATCCTCCCAAGTATGGAGATTATCCCCAGGTTCCAGATGAGGGGATGGAGGGTGCATTGTTAAAGTCATCGGTGGAGGGGTATGGTGTTAGTGGACTTGAACCTAGGGCTGACTTCCAATCTCTTGCCTGTTAGAAAATGCCAACTGAAAGGATATGTTTACATCATGATGGCCAAGTTGTAGGCATCATGGGGCATCTTAGAGCAGGTCTCGAAGGTCCATGGGTTTCCATGAGCAGAGGGTGCACAGCTGCTGTTGACCCACAGCCTGACAGCTGTGTGACAGGCACCACTAATGCCTGAGTCCCTGAGGGCCCTTGCAGCCAGCACAAGTTAAGCAAGAAAGGAGATGATGGGTGTTTGCTGAGAGCTCTCATCCTGCTGTGTTCAGTGGGTGCATTTTATCTCAGGGACCCCGAAGGCTACAGCCCAAGGTAGGCATGTGCAGTGTTCTGGGTTTCTTACCCCAAAACTCACACCTGTCTCTCACCTTCTGCCACAGATCCTGGCGCCCCTGTGAAATTGCCTTGTCTGCCAGTGAAACTGTCACCTCCGCTACCTCCAAAGAAAGTCATGATCTGTATGCCTGTAGGAGGGCCAGACCTCTCGCTGGCATCCTATGCAGCCCAGAAGAGCGGCCAGCAGAGTGGAGCCCAGCACCACCACACGGTCCTGCCGTCCCAGATACAGCACCAGCTGCAGTATGGCAGCCTTGGCCAGCACCACCCCTCTGCCAGCGGCTCCCTCCCCATGCACCCCTCCAGCTGCAGGATGATAGATGAGCTGAATAAGACGCTGGCCATGACCATGCAGAGGCTGGAAAGGTAATGGGGTGGGGTGGGGAGTGGGGACGGGAGATGGAGGATGGAGGATGGACTTGGCTGGGGAGGAGGGAGAAGAAAGGCTGGGTATTTGATCATGACACAGGGCTGTGAAGGCCACTGAGGGGAAAAGTTTGAAAGTAAAATAAGACCAAAATCTGAATGTCAAGGAAAGTATGGGGGAAAAAAAAAGAATCATGTTGACCAATTGCCAAACTATGTAACAATCACATATATCAAAAAGAAAAAGTGACATATATGTTAGCACATATTATATTTCTACTAGAGGCCCAATGCACGAAATCATGCAAGGGACCCAGCCCTTGCAGCCGAGGTGGCTTGCCTCGGCCCTTGCAGTCCCGCTTCGTCAGGAAGGTCGTCCAGAAGGACGTCCGGAAGGTCGTTTGGCTGTCCTGTCTAATTAGCATATTACATTTTTATTATTATAGATAGGCCTTAACATTTTTTGAAAGTATGCACACATAGCCCAACAGGTGTGGCTCAGTGGTTGAATGTTGACCTATGAACCAGGAAGTCACAGTTCGATTCCTGGTCAGGGCACATGCCCAGAGTGTGGGCTCAATCCCCAGAAGAAGGCTTGCAGGAGGCAACCGATCAATGATTTTCTCTCATCATTGATGTTTCTAGCTCTCTCTCCCTCTCCCTTCCTCTCTGAAATCAATTTTTAAAACAATTTTTAAAGAAAGTATACACACATATCATTAATAGTACTTACCCCCAGGTCAGGGAGTAGGGGAGAAAATTGTTTGTTTTTCTATTTCATATCTTCCTGTACTGATTAATTTTTTATTTTATAGATATTACTTTTATGATATTAAAAATGCCTATTTGAATATAAAATAAGAAAATACAAGAGCTGGCAGAATGGCGGTGGGAAACCAGAGGGATGGGAAAAGTAGAGAGTGCCCTATTCTAGCCAGTGGAGGAGGCGGAGTACTGCAGTCTGCTTAGATGCGTATGAGCCTCTAATGTTCAGCAACTGGGGCAGTCGCTCTTTCACTGGAATCTGCTTCCAATGGCATTGCTGGGGGATCTGCCAAAAGAAACCCAAGGGCAGTCCCTCAGCAAAGACCCTGATCCCCACCACCTGGGGAGAGCTTTCATGCTGGTTCTGAATGGCTCTGATGTGCATGTGCGTGTGTGTGCATGTGTATGTGTGCACGTGAGCGGTGCATGAGTGTGTGTGTGTGTGTGTGTGTGTATGTGTGTGTATTCAAACACCACTCTTCTTGTGCCCAGAAGTGCCTAAAATTTCCCACTATGATTCCAAGGCGTGTTGCTTGACCTAGTTCCCTGGCCTGACAAGAAGAAAGTGGTGATCTGGTGGGAAGGGTGTGTCTGAGCTGGGACCCTTAATTCCGGTCCTAGGTTAGTGGCCTCTGTTAACTGGGCCCTACGGGAGGAAAATGGCGCTGTGAGGTTCCAGCTGATCACAAGGCAGAGAGCCATAGACAAGAAGGACACTTCAGGGGCTTTCTGGTGCAGTTTCCCAACTGCCTCTCGGCCAAGCGTTCTGTATTTGGGAAATTGTTGGCTCCAAAGAAAGTCACTGCCACTAGGTGTGCTAACTTAATTGCACCACATTAATAGCTACCTTCACAGAACAAAAACTGTATTTGGCCCCTTGTCATCATTTTCAACTACTGTTATGATAATGAGGACAATAAAAATTTAACATTTGGATGACACTTTTTAGTTGATTTCACACCTTTTTTATCATCTTAATCCTCACACTGCCTTGCGAGACTAAGAGGAGAAACTAAGGAAGGCTGAGTTCCCCACGGCCAGCTACTCAAAGAGTGACCCACAAACTGGTTGTTGCCTATCTGCAGCCAGATAGGTGAGAGCCAGCCTTTACACACGTTTATGACCATTTGACAGGCTGTTATGTCTGTTGAATATTATAATAAAAAAGAATTTAACTTTTTATATTTATTATATTTTACAAAAACTTCCATTTGTGATGGATTAAAAATTAAAATATGTAAATAAGCCAACCAACCAACAAAACTGGCCCGCCCCATAGACATATGGGAAAGCACTGCCCTCAGTAGTCCTTCAGGGCCACGCCTTCCAGCCTGGGTCTTCCTGCTGCACATCCAGAACTCTTTCTACTCTAGTGCAACTGCTTTCCCAAAGGCAGTTCATGGTCAGCATAGTATCCTGTCCCCATGTCTACTATACACCCAGTAAGTTTTATATATCTCGGGAGCTTTAATCAACTGAAAAAGATACTCAGGACAATATACTAGGCCTAGGGGGATATTGCTAAGTACATTTCCACTTAAAGCATGACATTTTCAAAGGTTCTGTTGAAAGTACTACCCAGCAAGTTACACAGTGTTCCTTGGTTCAGTAATTTCTGTTTATTCACAGAATATTTCAGTTCACTGTAGATCAATGGGTAGGTTTGTTGACCTAAACCAAGGCAGGTTCTTTATCAAAATGAATCCTGCAAACAAATCAGGGTGGCTGGAGGGGAAGTGTTGTGATATTATGGGAGGTGGGGGTGGACAGGAAGACAGCATGACCTTGGCAGTTTAGCCAAGGCAATCCCCAGGCTCTTTTACCTCCTCTTTCTCCTCCCCCCTCATCTGAGGTCAAGGCCTAAGGTTGTTCTGATAGACTAGCCAGGACATAGGGCATGAATGCATATATCACTTTAGAAATGTTGCCTTTAAGAAAAAGAAAGTCTTTATTCCCAAACAAATAAAGATTGGGAGATTTTTCTGAGCAACCACATTGTCTTCCAGGAGTCCTGACAGGACCTTGGAGCAGAACAAGGTCACAGGCCACCTGTCAGTTGAGTATGGAAACTGCCACTATCTCCAGTAATGTTGCCATTTTTTTATTTTCTAAGAATTCTCCCTGTCAACATGACTTCATTCTTGTTCTTACTAAGTTTAATACAGAAGGGAACAATTATTTTCTCTCTTCTCCTAGCAATTTCCAGTAACCCCAAAAAATACCACGAGAAGAAGGAAAAATTACCAATCAGATTGGCATTCTGCCTCCAAGACTCTGAGTCCCAGAATGTCACCTGTAGGGTGTTAACCCTGACCTCTATTCTGACCCTAATGAAACATTATAGTTACCGTAACATGAAAATTTAATGAAGAATTAAACAGCTTTAATTTCTGACTTCGGAAACCATACATTTGAATCAATAGTCATATTTTAATTAAAATGGACCTTGAGGACCAGGCAAGCAGCCCACCATTGCAGTGTTCCTGATCATTTGTCTTCTAGTCTTTTATTTTTTTTTTTTTTTTTTTTCAAATTTTTATTAAGGTATTACATGTGTACATATCTTATCATTGCCCCCGACCCCCACCCCACCCCCATATATGCCCTCACCCCCCAATGTTTTGCATCCGTTGGTTACTCTTATATACATGCATATAAGTCCTTCAGTTGATCTCTTATTTCCCCCACCTCTCCCTAACCTTACCACTGTAATTTGACAGTCTGTTTGATGCTTTACTGCCTCTGTAACTATCTTTTTGTTCATCAGTTTATAATGTTTTTCATTATCCCCAAATGAGTGGGATCATGTGGTATTTTTCTTTCATTGACTGGCTTATTTCACTTAGCATAATGTTCTCTAATTCCATCCAAGTGCCTACAAATGGTAGTAATTCCTTCTTTTTTACGGCAGCATAGTATTCCATTGTGTAGATGTACCATAGTTTTCTGATCCAGTCATCTGCTGATGGGCATTTAGGCTGTTTCCAAATCTTAGCTATTGTAAATTGTGCTGCTATGAACATAGGGGTGCATATATCCTTTCTGATTGGTGTTTCTGGTTTCTTAGGATATATTCCTAGGAGTGGGATTACTGGGTCAAATGGGAGTTCCATTTTCAGTTTTTTGAGGAAACTCCATACTGTTCTCCACAGTGGCTGCACCAGTCTGCATTCCCACCAGCAGTGCACGAGGGTTCCTTTTTCTCCGCATCCTCGCCAACACTTGTCGTTTGTTGATTTGTTGATGATAGCCATTCTGACAGGTGTGAGATGGTATCGCATTGTTGTTTTGATTTGCATCTCTCGGATAATTAGTGACTTTGAGCATGTTTTCATGTGTCTCTTGGCCTTCCTTCTGTCTTCTTTCGAAAAGCTTCTATTTAGGTCCGTTGCCCATTTTTTTATTGGATCATTTATCTTCCTTTTATTAAGTTGTATAAGCTGCCTGTAGATGTTGGAAATTAAACCTTTATCAGTGATACCATTTGCAAATATGTTCTCCCATACAGTGGGGTTTCTTGTTGTTTTGTTGATGGTTTCTTTTGCTGTGCAAAAGCTTTTTATTTTGATGTAGTCCCATTTGTTTATTTTCTGTTTGGCTTCCATTACCCTAGGGGCAGTATCACTGAAAAAGTTCTTTTGGCATATGTCTGAGATTTTGCTGCCTGTGGATTCCTCTAGTATTTTTATGGTTTCCCGTCTTATATTTAAGTCCTGTACCCATTTTGAGTTTATTTTTGTGTATGGTGTAAGTTGGTGATCTAGTTTCATTTTTTTGCATGTATCTGTCCAATTTTCCCAACACCATTTATTAAAGAGACTGTCTTGACTCCATTGTATGCTCATGCCTCCTTTGTCAAATATTAAATGCGCATATTGGTTTGGGTCGATATCTGGATTCTCTATTCTGTTCCATTGATCTATATGTCTGTTCTTGTGCCAGTACCAGGCTGTTTTGAGGACAGTGGCTTTGTAATACAGCTTGAAATCTGGTATTGAGATCCCTCCTACTTTATTCTTCTTTCTCAGGATTGCTGTGGCTATTCGGGGTCTTTTTTTATTCCAGATGAATTTTTGGAGAGTTCTTTCTAGGTCTGTGAAATACGCCGTTGGTATTTTAATGGGGAGTGCATTGAATCTATAGATTGCTTTGGGTAGTATGGACATTTTAATGATGTTGATTCTACCAATCCATGAACATGGTATGTTCTTCCATCTGTTTACATCTTCCTCTATCTCTTTTTTCAGTGTCCTGTAGTTTTCCGCATATAGGTCTTTTACCTCCTTGGTTAGGTTTATTCCTAAGTATCTTAATTTTTTTGGTGCGATGGAAAATGGGATTGCTTTTTTAGTCTCTCTTTCTGTAAGTTCATTGTTGGTGTATAGAAATGCCATAGATTTCTTGGTGTTAATTTTGTATCCTGCTACATTGCCGAATTCATTTATTAAGTCTGTTAGTTTTTTGATGGAGTCTTTCGGGTTTTTTATGTACAATATCATGTCATCTGCAAATAAGGACAGCTTTACTTCTTCTTTTCCAATTTGGATGCCTTTTATTTCTTCTTCTTGTCTAATTGCAGTGGCTAATACTTCCAGTACTATGTCAAACAGGAGTGGTGAGAGTGGGCATCCCTGTCTTGTTCCTGTTCTTAGGGGAAATGGTTTTAGTTTTTGCCCATTGAGTATGATGTTAGCTGTGGGTTTATCATATATAGCTTTTATGATGTTGAGGTATGATCCTTCTATTCCCACCTTGTTGAGAGTTTTTATCAAGAAAGGGTGTTGGATTTTGTCAAATGCTTTTTCTGCATCAATTGATATGACTATGTGATTTTTATCTCTCAATTTGTTTATGTGATGTATCACATTTATTGATTTGCGGATATTGAACCATCCTTGCATTCCTGGGATAAATCCTACTTGGTCATGGTGTATGATCTTTCTGATGTACTGCTGGATCCTATTTGCTAGAATTTTATTGAGGATTTTGGCATCTACATTCATGAGAGATATTGGCCTGTAATTCTCCTTCATTGTGTTGTCTTTATCTGGTTTTTGTATTAGGGTGATGCTGGCTTCATAGAAGGAGCTGGGAAGTGTTCCTTCCTCTTGAATTTTTTGGAATAGTCTGAGGAGGATAGGTTTTAGTTCTTCCTTGAATGTTTGGTAGAACTCTCCTGTGAAGCCGTCTGGCCCCGGGCTTTTGTTTGCCGGAAGCTCTTTGATGACTGCTTCAATTTCTTCCATAGTTACTGGCATGTTGAGCTGTTTAGATTCTTCCTGCTTGAGTTTTGGAAGGTTATATTTTTCTAGGAATATGTCCATTTCCTCCAGGTTGTCCAGTTTGTTGGAATAGAGTTGTTCGTAGTAATTTTTAACAATCCTTTGTATTTCGGCGGGATCTGTTGTTATTTCACCTCTTTCATTTCTGATCTTGTTTATTTGGGTCCTCTCCCTTTGCTTCTTGGTGAGCCTGGCTAGAGGTTCATCAATCTTGTTTATCCTTTCAAAGAACCAGCTCTTGGTTTTGTTGATCTTTTGTATTGTTTCTTTGGTCTCTATGTCGTTTATCTGTGCTCTGATCTTTATTATTTCCTTCCTTCTGCTTACACTGGGCTTTTCTTGTTGCTCTTTTTCTAACTCTTTGAGTTGTTGGGTTAGGTAATTTATTACCCCTGTTTCTTGTTTTTTGCAGTAGGCTTGTAGAGCTATGAACTTCCCTCTCAAGACTGCTTTCGCTGTGTCCCATAGATTTTGGATTGTAGTGTTTTCATTGTCATTTGTTGTCATGATGTTTTTTATTTCTTCTTTGATCTCTCTGGTAACCCAGTCATGGTTTAATAGCATGCTGTTTAGTCTCCATGTGTTTGATTTCTTTGGGTTGTTTTTATTGTAGTTGATTTCCAGTTTTATGCCACTGTGGTCTGAGAAGATGCTTGATATGATTTCTATCTTCTTGAATTTGAAGAGACTTTGCCTATGTCCCAACATATGGTCTATCTTTGAAAATGACCCATGTGCACTTGAGAAGAATGTATATTCTGTGGCTTTGGGGTGAAATGTTCTGAAGATGTCAATTAATTCCATCTGGTCTAGTGAGTCATTTAGGATTGATGTTTCTTTGCTGATGTTTTGTTTAGAGGATTTGTCCAATGGTGATAGTGGGGTATTAAAGTCTCCTACTATGATTGTATTGCTGTCAATGTCTCCCTTAATATCCTCCAGGAGTTTTTTTATGTATTTGGGTGCTCCTGTATTGGGTGCATATATGTTTACCAGAGTTATTTCTTCTTGTTGGATTGCTCCCTTTAGTATTATGAAATGGCCTTCCTTATCTCTTGTTATGTCCTTCAGTTTGAGATCTAATTTGTCAGAAATAAGTATTGCTACCCCAGCTTTTTTTTCAGTTCCATTTGCCTGGAAAACCTTTTTCCATCCCTTCACCCTCAGTCTGTGTGCGTCTTTTTTTCTGAGGTGGGTTTCTTGTAGACAGCAGATATATGGGTCGTGTTTTCTTATCCAATCTGTTACCCTATGTCTTTTGATTGGGGCATTTAATCCATTTACATTTAAAGTTATTATTGATAGGTACTTATTTGTCGCCATTCCTATTCTTTACCCCTGTGTTACTTCTTCGCTTCCTGTTTCTTTCTTTCTTTCTTTTTTTTTTACAGTAGACCCTTTAGCATTTCTTGCATTGCTGGTTTTGTGGTAATAAATTCCCTTAGTCCTTTTTTGTCTGTGAAGCTCCTGATTTCACCTTCAATTTTGATTGACAGCCTTGCTGGGTACAGTATTCTTGGATTCAGCCCCTTCCTTTGCATGACTTTGTATATTTCATTCCATTCCCTTCTGGCCTGATGAGTTTCTGTTGAGAAATCAGTTGCTAGTCTGATGGGGGTTCCTTTGTATGTAACTTTCTGTCTCTCTCTTGCTGCTTTTAAGATTCTTACTTTGTCGTTGGTGTTTGCCAATTTAATTATAATGTGCCTTGGCGTCGGTCTTTTGGGGTTCATTTTGCTTGGGACTCTGTGAGCTTCTTGGATTTGTGTGGGTTTTTTCTTCCCTATATCTGGGAAATTTTCTGTCATTATTTCTTCAAAGAGGTTTTCTATTCCTTGCTCAGCTTCCTTTCCTTCTGGAACCCCTATTATGCGGATGTTGTTTTGTTTCGTGTTGTCCCAAAGTTCCCTTAGACTCTCCTCCTGCCTTTTAATTTTTTTTTCTAGAAGTTGCTTTTCTTGGGTATTTTTTTCCATCTTGTCTTCTAGCTCACTGATGCGGTCCTCTGCTTCTTCTAGTCTACTCTTGATGCTTTCTATTGAGTTCTTTACAGCAGCGATGTCATTTTTCATTTCTTCTTGGTTCTTCTTCATTTCCTCTTGGTTCTTGCTCATATTGTCGAATTTGTCTTCCATTCTTTTCAGCCACCTTATGACCATTTCTCTGAATTCTTTTTCTGGAAGGTTGCTTGCCTCCATTTCGTTTACTTCCTTTTCTGGTGATGCCTGCTTTTCTTTCATATGCGGGCCGCTTCTTTGTCTCCCCATGGTCTCTCTTCTCTGGGTGTCTGGTTATGTAGTTCTCTCTCTCCTGGGTTGATTTAAAGGCACAAAATACAGCACCAGCAGGTACAACTCACAAGGCACTTATCCCAGGCGAAATCTGACCTTTCCGTGGTGGAGTGTAGAGCTCCTCTGAACCCGTGTGCTTGCGCCAGTTGGGGAGCGTTGTTCTGGGGCTCGCAGCTGTTCCTGGGGTGCCGCAGTTGTGTCTGTCTTCTAGTCTTTTAGACTTAGAGAAAGGAAACCTTCTTAGGTCCCAAGATAGCCCATTCCATTATCAACAAGGTCTGATTATTGCAAAGTTCTTTATTATATTCAGCTAAAAGGTTTACTTATTATAACCCCCAGTCTTATTTCTAATGTTCTTTTACTGTGAAAGGCTTTCAAATCCTTAAAGATACCTACCATCTACTTAATCTATCTTCCCTCTTCTATACTAATAATCCCAAGTTCATGTAATCATGTATTGAGATGGTTTCTAGACCCTTTACTATCTTATGTTCTCCCAAGATTTTTAAAAATCTGTTCTAATTTGTATGAAGTTCTTAATCATTACCCTAATCTGAACCCTGCTGGATCACACTAAAAAAATGACATGTTAGAAAGGTACAACAGTGACTCACCAGATTTGATGGGACAGTGCTGAAGGAGAGAACTAGAGACCAGCTGAAGCAAACTCAGAGAGTTCCTTATTTATCCAATGTCACAGGGCTGCCGTAGGCAGTGTGGCCATGATGGAGCAGCCCACCACCATGGCTGAGTGCCATGAATCTAACCACCAGGGTTTCCATCTCAGAGATGCTACTTCCTTTTGCCTTTGATTCCTCATATTTAAAACAGGAATATTAATAACACCACCAACCTCATTAGAGTTGTTTGTGAAGAACAAATGACTTAATTCAAATCACTCATCTTATTGAAAAGCATAACAGTAAGTGTCCAAAAAATAGTGTCTCCAAAAAATGTATTCACATTTTAACAGCTGATAGCTCTATTTTGAAAATGAAGTGTATTTAAATAAATACTGCCTTTATAACTATTTAAAGTGTGTGTACATTTTTTGGAGCACCCTATAATTTGGAGCAAAATTATACAGCACACAAAAGTTGCCTTCAACCCAGCCAGCATGGCTCAGTGGTTGAGCATCAACCTATAACCAGGAGGTAATGGTTCGATTCCCGGTCAGGGCACATGCCCAGGTTGCAGGTTTGATGCCCAGTAGGGAATGTGCAAGAGGCAACCGACCAGAGATTCTCTCTCATCATTGATGTTTCTATCTCTCTCTCCCTCTCCCTTCCTCTCTGAAATCAATACAAATATATTTTTAAATTGCCTTCAGTGCCCCTAAAAGGCATTTGCAAATATATCTTATTGTAGATTTTGTTTGCATCAGTTTCCTCAAATTAGATTGTTTTCATTTGTTTTCTCTCTAGTAATAATTCATATCTTTTTTGAAGGTGACATTTCATCATCTCAAATATTATGCAATATTTACTTTTTTATTGTTTTTTTTATTAAGGTATTATATGTGTACATATCTTACCATTGCCCCCCCACCCCACTCCCATACTTGCCTTCACCCCCCAATGTTTTGCATCCGTTGGTTATTCTCTTATGCATGCATATAAGTCCTTTGGTTCATCTCTTATTTCCCCCACCTCTCCATAACCTTCCCGCTGTAATTTGAGTCTGTTTGATGCTTTACTGCCTCTGTATCTATCTTTTTGTTCATCAATTTATAATGTTTTTTTATTATCCACAAATGAGTGAGATCATGTGGTATTTTTCTTTCATTGACTGGCTTATTTCACTTAGCATAATGTTCTCCAGTTCCATCCAGGTTGCTACAAATGGTAAGAATTCCTTCTTTTTATGGCAGCATAGTATTCCATTGTATAGATGTACCATAGTTTTCTGATCCAATCATCTGCTGATGGGCACCTAGGCTATTTCCAAATCTTAGCTAATGTAAATTGTGCTGCTATGAACATAGGGGTGCATATATCCTTTCTGATTGGTGTTTCTAGTTTCTTAGGATATATTCCTAGGAGTGGGATTACTGGGTTAAATGGGAGTTCCATTTTCAGTTTTTTGAGGAAACTCCATACTGTTCTCCACAGTGGCTGCACCAGTCTGCATTCCCACCAGCAGTGCACGAGGGTTCCTTTTTCTCTGCATCCTTGCCAACACTTGTCGTTTGTTGATTTGTTGATGATAGCCATTCTGACAGGTGTGAGATGGTATCGCGTTGTCGTTTTGATTTGCATCTCTCGGATAATTAGTGACTTTGAGCATGTTTTCATGTGTCTCTTGGCCTTCCTTCTGTCTTCTTTCGAAAAGATTCTATTTAGGTCCATTGCCCATTTTTTTTTATTGGATCATTTATCTTCCTTTTATTAAGTTGTATAAGCTGCCTGTAGATGTTGGAGATTAAACCTTTATCAGTGATAACATTTGCAAATATGTTCTCCCATACAGTGGGCTTTCTTGTTGTTTTGTTGATGGTTTCTTTTGCTGTGCAAAAGCTTTTTATTTTGATGTAGTCCCATTTGTTTATTTTCTCTTTGGCTTCCATTGCCCTAGGGGCAGTATCAGTGAAGAAGTTCTTTCGGCATATGTCTGAAATTTTGCTGCCTGTGGATTCCTCTACTATTTTTATGGTTTCCCATCTTATGTTTAAGTCCTGTATCCATTTTGAGTTTATTTTTGTGTATGGTGTAAGTTGGTGATCTAGTTTCATTTTTTTTGCATGTATCTGTCCAATTTTCCCAACACCATTTATTGAAGAGACTGTCTTGACTCCATTGTATGTTCATGCCTCCTTTGTCAAATATTAATTGCACATAGTGGTTTGGGTCGATATCTGGATTCTCTATTCTATTCATTGGTCTATATATCTGTTCTTGTGCCAGTACCAGGCTGTTTTGAGAATAGTGGCTTTGTAATACAGCTTGAAATCTGGTATTGAGATCCCTCCTACTTTATTCTTCTTTCTCAGGATTGCTGTGGCTATTCAGGGTCTTTTTTTTATTCCAGATGAATTTTTGGAGAGTTCTTTTTAGGTCTGTGAAATATGCCGTTGGTATTTTAATGGGGAGTGCATTGAATCTATAGATTGCTGTGGGTAGTATGGACATTTTAATGGTATTGGTTCTACCAATCCATGAACATGGTATATTCTTCCATCTGTTTACGTCTTCCTCTATCTCTTTTTTCAGTGTCCTGTAGTTTTCCATGTATAGGTCTTTTACCTCCTTGGTTAAGTTTATTCCTAGGTATCTTAATTTTTTTGGTGCAATGGTAAATGGGATTGCTTTTTTAGTCTCTCTTTCTGTAAGTTCACTATTGGTGTATAGAAATGCCATAGATTTCTTGGCGTTAATTTTGTATCCTGCTACATTGCTGAATTCATTTATTAAGTCTGTTAGTTTTTTGATGGAGTCTTTCGGGTTTTTTATGTACAATATCATGTCATCTGCAAATAAGGACAGCTTTACTTCTTCTTTTCCAATTTGTATGCCTTTTATTTCTTCTTGTTGTCTAATTGCAATGGCTAATACTTCCAGTACTATGTTTCTTTGCTGATTTTTCATTTAGAGGATTTGTCCAATGGTGATAGTGGGGTATTAAAGTCTCCTACTATGATTGTATTGCTGTCAATCTCTCCCTTGATATCCTCCAGGAGATTTTTTTATGTATTTGGGTGCTCCTGTATTGGGTGCATATATGTTTACCAGAGTTATTTCTTCTTGTTGGATTGCTCCCTTTAGTATTATGAAGTGGCATTCCTTATCTCTTGTTATGTCCTTCACTTTGAGATCTAATTTGTCAGATATAAGTATTGCTACCCCAGCTTTTTTTTCATTTCCATTTGCCTGGAAAACCTTTTTCCATCCCTTCACCCTCAGTCTGTGTGCGTCTTTTTTTCTGAGGTGGGTTTCTTGTAGACAGCAGATATATGGGTCTTGTTTTCTTATCCAATCCATTACCCTATGTCTTTTGATTGGGGCATTTAATCCATTTACATTTAAAGTTATTATTGATAGGTACTTATTTGTCGCCATTTTTATTCTTTACTCCTGTGTTCCTTCTTCGCTTCCTATTTCTTTTTTTTACAGCAGACCCTTTAGCATTTCTTGCATTGCTGGTTTGGTGGTAATAAACTCCCTTAGTCCTTTTTTTGTCTATGAAGCTCCTGATTTCACCTTCAATTTTGATTGATAGCCTTGCTGGGTACAGTATTCTTGGATTCAGACCCTTCCTTTGCATGACTTTGTATATTTCATTCCATTCCCTTCTGGCCTGATGAGTTTCTGTTGAGAAATCAGTTGCTAGTCTGGTGAGGGTTCCTTTGTATGTAACTTTCTGTCTCTCTCTTGCCGCTTTTAAGATTCTTATTTTGTCGTTGGTGTTTGCCAATTTAATTATAATGTGCCTTGGCATCAATCTTTTGGGGTTCATTTTGCTTGGGACTCTGTGAGCTTCTTGGATTTGTGTGGGTTTTTTCTTCCCTATATCAGGGAAGTTTTCTGTCATTATTTCTTCAAATAGGTTTTCTATTCCTTGCTCAGTTTTTTTTCCTTCTGGAACCCCTATTATGCGGATGTTGTTTTGTTTTGTGTTGTTC
This sequence comes from Plecotus auritus, assembly GCF_963455305.1. Taxonomy (NCBI): domain Eukaryota; kingdom Metazoa; phylum Chordata; class Mammalia; order Chiroptera; family Vespertilionidae; genus Plecotus; species Plecotus auritus. The sequence continues at coordinate 86,364,613 of NC_137771.1, read as the reverse complement.
CAAAGTTCCCTCAGGCTCTCCTCTTGCTTTTTAATTTTATTTTTTCTAGAAGCTGCTCTACTTGGGTATTTTTTCCCATCTTGTCTTCTAGCTCACTGATGCGGTCCTCTGCTTCTTCTAGTCTACTCTTGATGCTTTCTATTGAGTTCTTTACAGCAGCGATGTCATTTTTCATTTCTTCTTGGTTCTTCTTCATTTCCTCTTAGTTCTTACTCATATTGTCGAATTTGTCTTCCATTCTTTTCAGCCACCTTATGACCATTTCTCTGAATTCTTTCTCTGGAAGTTTGCATGCCTCCATTTTGTTTACTTCCTTTCCTGGTGATGCCTACTTTTCTTTCATATGCGGGCTGTTTATTTGTCTCCCCATGGTCTCTCTTCTCTGGGTGTCTGGTTATGTAGTTCTCTCTCTCCTTTCCGTGGTGGAGTGTAGAGCTCCTCTGAATCTGAACGTGTTTGCGCCAATTGGGGACCGGTGTTCTGGGGCTCACAGCTGTTCGGTGGGTGCCACAGTTGTGGATTTTCAGGCTTCCAATAAGCTCCACTTTCCCTTTCAAGATGGTGCAGTCTCCGCGTCTGAGCCCGTAGCTCCAGGATGGGACCCAGCCGCAGTGGGGGCTGCCCGGTCAGGGGAACCCCATCTAGCAGTCCCCCGCCTTCTCCTGGAGTTTAGCTGTCCCTTAACTTGCCAACAAACACTCCTCATGCGACCCTCAGCTGTTCTTTCTTTTTGCCCCCGCAATATTTACTTTTAATATCTGCAGTAAGCTCTGTGATCTAGTTGGCATCAATCTAGGAATTTAGGCTTCAAATCCTAATCAGCCACTGATTTTCATTCCCATCTTAATTCAGTTAATCAGCTCTAGCTGGGAATTAAATTACCACCTTCAAGAATATTAAGAATATAATAATTTCAAAATTGGACAGAAAAAAATGAAATCAGCAGTCCCCAAAATTCCTTCAATCTCTACAATTCTCATATTCCATAAATATTTTAGGCCTTTCAAAGAGTGCAAATCATTCATTATCCTAGTATAAATACATTTCATGGTGACAATGACTTTTCTTCATGTGGCCTCAAGGGTCACAGGAATTTCTAACGATGAATTCTTGGTCCTGAATTTGATGGGTTTCTTGTAGCCCTAATAGTCTGACATTTACTGCACTGGCTTATGTTAATTATGTTTCCACCTGCAAATAAGAGTGTCCCAGGATGATAAGCAGAAATGCATTGGTGCCCTAGCAAGAATTAAATTCTGAATGCCTGAGTGTTACTTGCTTGTGAAGCGGCATATTTGAAGAAGTTCAGAATTTTGTTTATCATCATGCAAATGGCATACATTTTTAAGTGAAGTACATTTTCAGGGAAATATTCCTTTTTCTTAAGTTGATGACCATCTCTTTAAAATCTGCAGTTCTGGTTAGACATTTGTCCCTAACCCTTTAAGGTCAGAGTTTTATCAGCCTCTTACTTGAGGTCAATTCTTTGATTTTAAAGCATATAAAGTACTTATTATCTGTAAGTGGCTGCCTGTAGTTACTGTTTTACGGTTTAACTGCTATTCCAAGGGGCATGATGAGATTTCGGTACTTTCACTGTGAGCAAGAGAGATCGTCCCCTCCAAGGGTGGTGAGCAGACTGATTGGAGGAAGGTGAAAATAAGACTATATAAACCATTAACATCTTTTGAAGAATTAAGAGGATTAAAAAGGAAGTGTATCTTCAAAAGAGAGAGAATCCACGCCTGAATTCCTATGTGTACATCAGTTGAAATCTGCCTTGCCCAAGGAATAAATAGTGATTCTTTTATCTTACAAACCACTGTCCAGAAAGATTTTGCAGGCCAGAAATATAAAAGTGCTAAAGTAAGTGTTTTAATAAACTAAAAAATAATATCCATAATGACTGGTCTATTGCCAATGTTTAAGCACATCCCTGCTAAAACAGCAACTACCCACACTGGTATTATTTAGGCACAATAGCACCAGCATTATCCTCTGATCTCGCAGTGGCCTGTAAGGTGGGCAAATAGGTTTCTCCATTTCACTGATGAGGAACTGGAGACCCATTTGCACACTTAGTGAATGGCCCAGCTGGGACTCAAACATCAGCCTCCTCACTCCACGTGCTGCCCTCCTGGCAAAACCATCCAACCAAGTGTGGTCTAGGACAGTGGTCAGCAAACTCATTAGTCAACAGAGCCAAATATCAACAGTACAACGATTGAAATTTCTTTTGAGAGCCAAATTTTTTAAACTTAAACTTCTTTTAACGCCACTTCTTCAAAATAGACTCGCCCAGGCCTGGAAGAGCCACATTCAAGGGGCCAAAGAGCCGCATGTGGCTCGCGAGCTGCAGTTTGCCGACCACTGGTCTAGGGTGTTGGTCTAGGGATGAAGTCTTATGAAAGAGCCACCACTGTGTGGCCCCTCCATCAGAGATGGGGAATGCAGGGAAGGGTGAGCTAGTGGGCAGACTCTGCATGTCTTATTGTGTTATTCATCACATCCCAAGTCCAGGCCCTATTTCAGAAATGTGGGTCATTCGTTCCTGCAAGGACAGAGAAAGGGTGTGAATGAATTAATTTGAATTCATTACCACTGCTAGAAAAAGAAGAAGCTCAAAACACATTCTCTACTCCAGGATGCTCAGAACCCCAGTCTGTATATAGATGGACATAGTTTCTTGCTGACAGAAATCCAACAAAACACAAAGGCTCTAATGTTGAGTTTTTATCTCAGAAGGCTAATCCTAGGCCGTGATGGAACACCGTGTGTGCCTGCTGTCCTAAAATAAAGCTGATTAACTCTGTTCTTGGGTTGCAGTGTTATTTCTGTCATTTTTCAGCCTCAGCCTGGGGCACTAAAATTTGTAGCATAGTTTCTCACACATTTTTGGTCTCTCAGAAAAAAACGGCTGATTGTTCCCTCTCCCCTCTGAAAACTCCCTTCATAACTCATGCAAACTAAATTACAAAAACTGGTCCTCTTGAAGTTTAATTTCATTTTCCTTGTCATATTTGTATATAATACATTTTCTCTTCCCTTTGAGGGGATTAATGTCTTTTTTTCATTTTCACAATGTTGCATTTGAAATTAGACACCAGAAAGCAACATTCCTTTATTATATGATTTTCTTTAGAAGTGATGGCGAAATCGTTTCCAGGTATTTTCAGTGAAGATTAAGGATTTAAAATGCACAGTGATTTTTTAATTTCAAAATCTGCCCCTGATTTTCTACAAAAGTATCAAAGGTGTTTGATCACCTGTAATCCCCGCCCACTTTAAGTCACCTGCTCTACTCTGCATCTGGCTGTTGCCAAGTGATGGAGATAAAGCCAGGATTATAAAGCTCCCTGTAAAGGGACCTAGTGTTGTAATGACCTTGAAATGTTGTAGATGTCTTGGCCTTCATTTCTTTATGAATTATTAAAAATAAGCTGCCTGTCCCTCACTCATAATAAACAGGAAAGGTAAGGCAGTCTCCTAATTTTTAAAATCTAGAGATGCTTAGCAATGTAACTGTATAAATGTAGGGAACTGGGGGTAGGTAAAGGGGATCTGAGAGGGACCCTTGTTCTTTCAATCTATGTGTCTTCTACTCGGTTTGGGAGAGTTGAATTTTCCAAACAGATGACTCATTAAATGTTGCTCATGATGGAGCAGTACAGAGGGGAGGGAAGAAAGTGTCTCACTTCCCTGGCATGTCATGGGGCATAATGAAGAAGAGAGTGTGAAATACATGCTTTTACCAGTTGAAGACAGCCATTTACTCTCAAGCTTTCTGAAGTCTTCTATTTTTAGGATATCTCCGGTAAGTAGCAGCCCTCCTGTTTTAGGTAAACAACTGTTCATTCTTTGCTGTCCTTCCATCATTTTCATGAAGGAAGATATTCAGGCTGTTGCATCCTCTAGGGAGACAGAAAGGACAAAACGAAGTCCACCACCTTTAGTGGAAGAAATAGATGATAAGCCAGTGACTGTTACATTTTGTACAGTGGGGACAGGGGACTGAAGAGAGCTAGAGCAGGCCACCAGGAGGCCTTAATGGTGATGTCTTTCTGTCCTAAAGAAACACATCATTAATGCGGCCACAATAAACCCACTGCACTCCTCCTCATTGACAACACTCCATTATCCAGGGCTGGGCTAGCCAGCTCTGTAATTATTCTCTCCTCTCTCGCATCCTATTCTCTCTGCACCCCTACTTGCCCCCAGCCACATGCTGCTCACACTAAACCTGCTGTATGGCTCCAGGCCAGAATTCAGACCCACCTCTGTTCCACAGTAGCCCAGGGCTCCTCACAGCAGAATTCATAGTGAAAGAGTAGTCGAGTTCTGTGAGCATCTGTGCTTTCCCTTATACAGATAATTATTATATTTCACGTTGTTTTGAATTTGTGGTGCATACAATCAAGATCATAACAATACTGTTCCTACTGCATGTTTCTGTGAAGAGTGAGATAATGAACATGTACAAAGCACTCTGACAGGTCCCGTGGGGACCAGGCGTGTTAGTTACTATGGTGGTTTGCAGGATGCCCTGCTCCTTCCTCCTGAGCTGTGCAGCCCCGGTATGTGGAGTAGAATGGAAATATCCCACAGCGGTGCAGCTGTCCAACGTCTGTGAGTGTCATGAATGCCCTTAGGTTTTTGCATGCTCATCCCTGCTACATTTGTCAGGAAAATTATATCATTTGGAGCTACCAAAGGGGGAACAGAAGCTCATGTTTCTCCCCGTGGAATAATTTGGGGGTCTTTGATGTTTATTTAAATTCATTATAGAATGTCACATAAGAAGAAGCCTTAAAGCCGAAACCGGTTTTGGCTCAGTGGATAGAACGTCGGCCTGTGGACTGAAGGGTCCCGGGTTCGATTCCGGTCAAGGGCATGTACCTTGGTTGCGGGCACATCCCCAGTGGGAGGTGTGCAGGAGGCAGCTGATCGATATTTCTCTCTCATTGATGTTTCTAGCTCTCTGTCCCTCTCCCTTCCTCTCTGTAAAGTGTCAATAAAATTTATTTAAAGAAAAAAAAAAAAAGAAGAAGCCTTATGGTTCTCTTTTACTTCACCTTACAAAGCAGCCTTCTCTGGACAGTCCTCACTGAAGGGGCCCGACAGCCTGTGAGTGTAGAATTGGAAAACAGAATAACCTTAAGCTCTCTCTGTTACATCTGTGCTCACACTGCCGGTCCTGGGACCAAAGGCGTTCTTCCTTACATAGACCTCTTTGGATTATCTTCTTAGGAAAAAACTCTAGATCCCTATTTCCAAAACCTTAATTCTTCTTTCACAAGGATACTTTCCCTGAAACAGCAAGACCCTCAGGAACAGGGATCATTATTTTAGTGAATTAAATGATGAGAAATGTAATATGACATCTTCTAATTCCAAGAGACTTCAGCCCAAATACTGAGCTGACTTTTCCATCAGTTCCAAAAGCATGCACAAAATGGGGCTGGGATATGAAGGTAATTAATAACCAGCCTCTGTCTCTGAAAGACTTGTAGTCACTAGGGGCAGGGAGCAAATGTGTAGACACATAATTATAACATAATGTGACAGGTGCTGTAATGGAGGTGAGAATGGAGATGTGGAAGCACAGAGAAGGGCTGATTTTCGTTGGAAAAGTTAGGAAAGACTGTTCAAAAGAAATGGCATGTGAGCTGTCCCTGAAGTGTGGCAGGATGCTCCCAGCCAAACTCAGAGGAATGGCTAAGGCGGAGCGATGAGAGGAGCAGAGGGAGAAGGCAGGACATTCACAATGTGCTTGGGAAGTGGCAAGTGGCCCTCTGTGGCTGAAACACTGGGCAGTCAGTAAAGAACAGTAACGAAGGAGACTGAAAGGAATTGTGGGGTCAGGTGATGAGGCCCCCACTCCATGCCAAAGAGGATAAAATTTATCATTCAATTTTACAGTGAGACCCTTCAAAGATCTTCATTGGGAAAATGGAATGATCAGATCTGTTTGACAACAGTTGAGAGTGGGCTGGGTGCCGGGGGGGGGGGGTGGGGGGGGGAGAGGGGTTGGGGAGGGGAGAAGGTTCTGGAAGAACAGCAAGGTCTGGGCCACTGCAGCACTGCTGCTTCCGCACGGGTGGTGTAGTGACGTCAGTGGGAGACCAGGTGCTGTAGTCCTGCTGCCCCTGTTCAGTAAGGTCTGCATCCCTCCAGCTGCGACCGTGGTCATGGGCCTCGTTTTTCCTCTCTGAGATGGGGGGAATCACAGCACCCCATTGCCTAGGGTTGTTGTGAGACCTAAATGGATCAATACAGGGTGTAGTGTCAGCACTTAAAAACATTAACTTTTTCATCATTGGGTACAGCAGTCCAGTACACATTAAGGAAGGCTCCACATAGGTCAGGATGAGGGGCGTTACATTTACCTCTGGTTTTAGTACCTGGTCAGCCACCAGGAAGAGGAACAGAACACAACCCATGTGCTATGAGAGCCGCTTGAATTCCAGGCAAAGTGAAAGCTTGACTTCAAAGAGTTTTGATATGAAGCGTCTCCTGATTACTTGAATCAGCTTCTCCTCAGGGCTTGGCAGGTGCTATAGACGATGTGGTAACTGAAGCCACCAGAGCATCATTCTGTAAATCACCAATCTGGGCAACCTGTTGAGGAAAGCTGTTGCGCTCAGGAGTCAGGTGATCTTAAGTTCGGGGACTAGACCAGGGCTGCAAGTAACTGACTCAGTGGGAGGCGCATAGCATCAAATTGTTGGTACAGCCCCAGTGACAGTCGGAGACACAGAAAGTCAGGAACTTAGGAGACAGGGATCTGGACACATCACCTTCCGCTAATCCTGCGAATTCCTCGCAATCAGCACCAAGGCTGCTTTAGAAGTGACCCTTGTGCTACAACTCTGAAAATGCAGTGCATGGCACAACCATTGTGGATACTCTAAGCCAGTGGTCGGCAAACTGCAGCTTGCGAGCCACATGCAGCTCGTGAGCCGCAGTTTGCCGCTCTGTTGACTAATGAGTTTGCCGACCACTGACCTAGACTCTCGATTCCAATAATTACAGGCTGTTGTTGTTCCTTGTGATTAAGCCCCTATCCCAGTGGTCGGCAAACTCATTAATCAACAGAGTGGCAAACTGCAGCTCGCGAGAGCCGCATGTGGCTCGCGAGCCGCAGTTTGCCGACCACTGCTCTAAACTGTAGTTCCCCAATGGGCAGTTCCCCTCCCCCAAAAGACTTTTGGCCGTGTCTGGTGATATTTTTGTTGTCACATTAGAGGAGATGCCACTATCATCCAGTGGGTAGAGACCAGGGGTGCTGGGAACATGCTACAGAATACAGGACAGCCCCCACCACAAAGAATTGTCTAACCCGAAATGTCAGTCATGCTGCAGGTGAGAGGGTCTCCAGGCCATCACTTCACCCAAGTGTGTTGTATGCATCAATGGTGTACACAAAGCAAGCTTAGCACAGCCTTTTATAAACGTTTTAGTAATCATTTAACTGTAAGTTATAAACACATAATTAGCATATGAAGCCTTTGATTACAAAGATATTATTGCTTAAGATGAGGCTAAATTAGTATTTAAGTTTTTTTAAGTGTTGATTTAAAAATACAATGTAAATAATAGTGTAAATGGGCTTCAGTTATGGCACAGACCAAAAACACACTAAGGAGTGTGGCTATGATCAAGGGTTAGGAATCCTGGTTTAGACCAGGAATCAGAGAACTTTTTCCGTAAGAACCAGATAGTAAATATTTGATGATCTGTGGCATATATTCAACTCTGCCACGACAATAGGCCAGCAAGTGACTCCTCTCACCATCCTGACCATTATAATCCAGTGTCTAAGATGAATCCTTTAAACTCTGTGCCCCAGGTATGGCCTGACCACGGTGGGGTAAAACACTATTACTTACCCTGGCTAGCAAGATTTAAAATATTTAAAAAGTAATAATGCCCATTTTTACACGTGTTGTTCGTTCTCTTCACCTTGCATGTGTACAATTAGTGGGGTTTGTGTTGAATCAAAGAACACAATCTTACAAGTAGCATAATTCAGTTTTGGGATATAATCTGTGGGTTCAGATTCTCTTCTTTCTTTATTCCCAGTGTCCTCATGCACCTGTTTGTTACCCCCTTGGAGCCTCTATTTCCTGCTTAATAAAATGAGATAATGACACCTCTCCTGCAGAGTTATTAGAAAGATGAAATGAGATGCTGGATGTGAACACTTCTAGAACAGTAGGCAACACGTTCAATAAATGTTCACTCTGTTCACTCCCTCCTTTCCTTCTCTATCTCAGTTCTCCCACCTATTGGATCAGGATGCCTTTTTCATTATTAAAGTCATTGATAACAGTGGCAACCAAGTCAGGGACACCCACAGCCCTGCAATACACCACCAGATGCCTCCCTGAGAGGAAAGAACAGATCTCCTAATACCCTGTAAAAATGATTTGTCAACCACTTACAACTGCACCTGAGTATCAATGATCACGGCCCATATTTCCTTCATTCAGCAAAAACAGTGAGCAATTACTGAGTGTCCAGTTTGTGTCAGGCATGGTGCTAGGCATCTGCTACAAACATGAATTAGACGTGGTCCCGGCCCCTCACACAGCCTGCAGCGTGGTTGGGGAAGGAAAGATAGCAAGCAAACAGATGTTCCCAATTTTCACTATTGCAGGATCTCCCAGGAACATAGGCAACATGTTACCTGAGCCAGTTATGAAAAGGTAAATAGAAATTAGGGTGAAGATGGGATGGGAGCACACTCCAGGCCAAGAGCATGCAATGCATTGTTGTGCGTGATCAAGGGGTAAATTGTATGGGGACAGAGGCTGGGTTCATAATATGGGTCAAATTGTGTGAGGCATTGCATGACTGCTTCTGGGTTTTTACTTTTCTTCAGCAGTGAGACCTTTTACATAGAAGACAACACCTTCTAAGTGACAACTCCAGTGTATAAAACCCACATTGCTAAGACTGACGTTCAGCTGTGTGTTCCCCTTCCTGCCCACAACCAGAGTGGAGGCCAAGTGTAATAAGGGGCTACATTGAGTTCCTTGTCTTGAATAGTATAGCTCATGACGTGTTCACTGGATTTTCCATTTGTCACCCTTGAAGCAGTGGTTGGAGATAGGGCAGGCAATCAGAGTTCTAACGGTGAGACTAGATCTGAGTTTTAGAAAGTTGCTCTGACAGAGGTGTGGAAACTAGACTGAAACTGGGAGTGTTTTGAAACCATTTGGAAAGCCTTTTCTATAAATAACAAGTGAGGGTCTCCATAAGGACATGGATAATTTGACCAATAGTAAGTGGCAAAATTTGGAGTCAGATTTGTATCCTAACTCCTGAATCTGAGGTCGCTTAATCACCTCCCAACCTTCTCCTCAGCCAACCCATCGCTCACATCTGTCTTTTCTTGCTCTCCTGTGCTTCTCCAGAGTTGCCAGCTAAACGAGCCCATCTGGGTGTTTTGTCCTCCTTCCCCTCAGAGTTGGCCATCAATGGGTATTTATGAATAGAATATTTAAAAACCGTTTTGGTGCATTCACCTAGCTTCCTAGAAAACACCCTTTTCACCCTTATGGGGAAGTAGACATTCTTTTTTCTTTATTCCTTTTTTTTTCTAGAGATGAAGGGAGAGGGAGAGATAGAAACATCAGTGATGAAAGAGAACCTTTGATCGGCTGCCTCCACACACACACACACACCCTTCATCGCTCTACAGCAGCGGTTCTCAACCTGTGGGTCACGACCCACAGGTTGAGAACCGCTAGCAGGGTCGCCTAACACCATCGGAAAACACAGATATTTACATTACAATTCATTAACAGTAGCAAAATTACAGTTATGAAGTAGCCACGAAAATAATTTTATGGTTGGGGGTCACCACAACATGAAGAACTGTATTAAAGGGTCGCGGCATTAGAAAGGTTGAGAACCACTGTTCTAGAGTCACACCTCAGGAAGATGACCTTATTGGCCAGGTGAGGTCCCAGCTGGGTCTATAGCGCCCCCACAGGCAGTGGCTGATCACCATGGCTGGTCCCTATTTCACAAAGTTAGTAGGTCACATGATACCTAGAACCTGTCTAAGCACCTGGGGGATCAGCCTTCCAATCCCATTCTACTCAGACTCACACTCCCTTGTTTCTTTGAGGGAAAAGAAACCACCAAGCCCTGTTGATCACAGCTGCCTGTAAGGCTGTGTTTTTTGGTCTCCCTTTGCATAATATTTCTCCTTTCTCAGTCCTCTTGAGGCACTTTGGAACCCTTTGCCTTAAGGAATTCATACATTCTGGTTTCCAACTCTTTTCCCCACCAAACATAAATATCTATTGGCTGCTTTTCATCCCTCGGATCTAATATTCCCAGCTCTGTGCCTTTGTTGGAGCCACTGTTAATTAATTTATAGATTAGGGAGAGGAGAAGACAGGTGGGGCAAAGCATGAGCTATGGAATTACATTTCTGCCTCCTCTGTCCCTGCTTCCTTTAATACCCAGTGTGGAATCCCAAGTAGAATTTGAATGCAGTATGTGTGGTTGCATGAAGGAGGTGTGCCTTGTGAGGTGGGGCACTAGTGCCCTCAGTCAGTCACCTTTCAGTCAACTGTTATATTTGTCACCCAGAGACCATCTAACATGTTCTCCACCTTCCTGTGCTCATGACCATTTGTATTGAACTATATGGAAAATGGACCCCTTTAGTTGCTCATCCTATATAATAAAAGGCTAATATGCAAATCAATCAAACTGCAGAACAACCGGTCACTATGATGCACACTGACCACCAGGGAGCAGGTGCTCAATGCAGGAGCTGCCCCCTGGTGGTCAGTGCGTTCCCACGGGGGAGCAAAAGCCTCTCCCGCTTCCACAGCAGTGCTAAGGATGTCCGACTGCTGGCTTAGGATGTCCGAGAGGGCGCAGGCTGGGCTGAGGGACACCCCGCCCCTGAGTGCATGAACTTTGTGCACCAGGCCTTTAGTGTCTAATAAGATGCTGCAGTTTTGTAAATATTTGATTTAATCTTAGCAGTTGAAGGGCTTTTTTTCTAGTTGATTGAATTCATTCCCTTGAATGTCATAGCTCATAATGTGTTAACTAGATTTTCCATTTGTGTCACTGAAGAGTTATGTGAAAAATATAAAGAGCAAAACAGCACTTAGGAAATAATGGAAGGAAGAAAGTTAATTAAATTTAAATTAGACATAGCAATAATTTAAAGCATAATTGAAAGTTTCAAAGGAGACTATCATGCATTCATATGTCATGAGTAGGATTTTTCTTTTGTATAAAAATATTTTAATGTGAATTCATTGATATATAGTATAACCTCACACTCCATTATTTTATGAATATCGAACACTTTTGGATGGTAAATGTGTTGAATTTTCTACGTTTTAGAAATTCCTTAAATAAAAGATATAAATCCCACTTCCAATTAATCTGAAGAAGAATTATAAAATTCAGCTGTGTGTTTCTGGCCCATTATTCTTGCTGTGCTTCATTCAGAGTCTGTCATGAAAAAGATTCTAAATTGCTTTAGGAGCCTAAGATAGAGTCTATTAAACAAAATAACTACTTTTTTTATGTTACACATTTCCTAATTTTCCTACATTGGACTTATATGGGTTCTATTTCTGAAGCAAATAATTTTTCATTAAAAATACATTTTATTTGAGTTGGCTCAATTTAAGAGGGAAAATCAAGAATGTCATTACCATTGCTGCATAGAAAACTGACCTGCAAAAACAACAACAAAAAAAAAAAAAAAAAACAGACTATGGTACTTGTGGCTGCTGAGGAGAGAGAACTCTCTCTAAGTCATCCTTGACCACGTCCACCCTGATGTTCATGAATGAGTCACCAGCCCTGTGGTCCCACCTCTTCTCTTTCCCTGAATCTCTCCATACATGAAGTTTCAAACATTCTGTCCCACACTCAGCCTCTACCAGTCACACTGTGGAGCTCTGAAAGCTAGAACTTCATGCATTCTCTCTTCTCTTGATCTCTAGCTTCTCCATCAAATTAATCCTTTTACTCCTCCTATGAGACATGTCAGTGGCAAAGAAACTTTCCTTTACCACTTGGAGGTATGACTCTTAACCAGAAATATTTGTGGAATGAAATGTATTTTTTAATTTTGTGTTTTTATTTTTTTAATTGTAGATACACATGACCAAAAAAATTACATTTTAACTATTTTGACATGTATAGCTCAGTGGCATTAGGGACATTCGTATTGCTGTACCAGTGTCACCCCATCCATCCACAGGGAATAAGGATTTCTACTCCTACCCCGTGCTGCTGCCACCATCAGAGAAGTCTGCTGGCCTCAAATGTTTAACTATAAGATGAAAAATGAGATTTCAGTTGCCCTGGAGACCCTTTTTCTCTTAGGAACTGACAACTAAGTTTTAAGAAGGTTCTGATGCATTTATAGACATTAGCCAGAGTGACTGACTTCTCTTCTCCTTCTCTTTGAACAGCTCTGAGCAGCGGGTCCCCTGCCCCACTTCTTACCACAGCTCCGGTTTGCACTCGGGTGATGGTATCACAAAAGCAGGACCTCTGGGCCTTCCAGAAATAAGACAAGTGCCAACTGTTGTGATTGAATGTGATGACAATAAAGAAAATGTGCCTCATGAATCAGACTACGAAGACTCTTCCTGTCTCTACACAAGGGAAGAGGAGGAGGAAGAGGAAGACGAGGATGACGACAGCTCATTGTACACCAGTGCGTGCATCCAGCTCTTCAATGGGGATGGGGCGGGGCCTTTATAGAAAGAGTGCTGACGAGCTGCCCAACACTGTGGTTCTAACTTGAGGTCTGGTGTCAACTGGCCCAGCTCAATTAACCTCTTAGGGCCTCAGTGTTTTCATTAGTAAAATGAAAGGGTCAGTGTCCTCTGAACACCCCCAAAGCTCTAAAAATTACATCATGCTGCCCCTGCTACTTAGATGCCTCTTCCTTGCTTTGACTGCTTCCCTTGAGATGCAGCCCCCTCCCTCAAAAAAAAAGGGGGTAGGAACCCTAAAATTCAATTTGAATCTGCATAATACTCAGATAGACTCACCATTGTGTATGCAGCAAATTCACTTTAAGCAGACCTTAACAAAATTTAGAAGGCCTGAATTGAAATTTCTTACTTAGGGCCTCAAACGTGCTGGAGAAGAGATGAAGAAAGCAAAGTTCAAAATCTGTCATTCTGGCCATGAATAATCAATACATTTTAGTTAAGTGATTAGAGACTGATATTTGGTTACCTTTTTAATAAATGAACTTATAGCAACTTTTCACTGAATATATACCATGCCTGGCCATGTGCTAAGATTTTTATTCTGTTATCTACATCTTACAACATGCAGTAGCATGGACACTATTGCCCTATTTTACAGAGAGGGGAAGAAAAGGGTCAGGCCAGTGACCTGCCCAGAGCCTCACATCTACTCAGGGGCAGCGCTAGGGTTTGATACCACTGTCTCATTCCAAAGTCCATGTTGTAAACCAGTGAGGAAGGGAGAGAACTAGCCTACAAAATAAAATCCAGAGGAATCCCCCGAACTTGCTGCTGTCCAGTCTCCTCCTCCTGCTGATAGGAGTCCTGGTGGCAATGACATGATCAAGGTGATGTCCAGGAGAGGAGCACGAGGGGCGGCCAAAGGCCCAAATGACCCAGGGAGGAAGGAGCAGCTGCTCAGCCCTGGGCACTGTTTCCTGCCCAGAGAAGTGAACGTTTTACAGCAGCGTTTCTCAGCCTCGGCACAGGTGACATTTTGGGCCAGATTAGACTTTGTTGTCCTGTGCACTGTGGGATTTTTAATAGCATCCCTGGCCTCTGCCCACTGGATACCAGAAGCGCCTCCCCCAAAACCCAGTTTTGACCATCAAAAGTGTCTCTAAACTTTGCCAAGTGTCCCCTGGGAAACAAAATCACCCCTGGTTGAGAACCATAGATTTATTCCAGATGGAACGCAGCCCTGCTCTGGCTGGGTGCTCAGAACTCCTTACATTGAAAGAAAAACTATCCCAGAATATTGCCTATTTTAATGAACTCACTTCCACTCCCACCCCAAACAGACCTCACTGTCTGCCCAGCTTTATTTTCCTTCATGACCCCAGCTCCACAGTCACTGATCTCTTTTGTCTCCTGTGATGACCTGGTTTATCTGTCACATCTGAGCTTTCCCACATGCAGACATCCACCAACATGCTGCCTGGGCGCATCTCATTTGTCCTGCAGGTGCCAGCCCCTCCTCCTCTGTGAAGCTCCCTTTGGTTACTAAAGGCCCCTGTCCTTTCTCCCCTCTTTGCTTCTATTACTCTCCAGTCTGTCCCTCCTTTATGGTGTTACCTGCATACTGGCAGTCCCTGGAGAGCCAAGATCCAATCACATGCTCAACATGTGCAGGTGTACCCAACATGTTGCTTGCAGGAACTCTATGGAAGTGTCCTTTGGGTCCTTACCCACTCTCAGGTGTGAAGCCACTGTCTTCCTGCCTTTCACCTTGTGACCCACAGTTGTTCTTGTGGGATCCTGGGCAGGTGGGTGTCAGCGTTATTAACTCGTTTCCCCCTCCTGCAGGCTCCCTGGCCATGAAGGTGTGCCGGAAGGACTCCTTAGCCATCAAACTCAGCAACAGGCCCTCCAAGCGAGAGCTAGAAGAAAAGAACATCCTTCCCAGGCAGACGGATGAAGAGCGGCTGGAGCTGAGGCAGCAGATCGGCACCAAGCTCACCAGGTAGGACAGCAGGACCACCAGCTCTGCAGATTTGGGTAGAAGATGTCAATCTCCACTCCCAAGCCAGTCCCGGGTGTCTCTTGGAGAGCTTACAGCAAAAAGTCCATGGAAAACATTCCATTTCTTCTCAGTCCCTTCCCCTTCACTCATTCAAATCTGGGAAATTTCACTTGAGGTTCAAGGAGAACCTGAGAGGCAGGGTTCCCAGACAAGAACCTCCTGTAGAAAAATTGCCACTGTCCAGTGGAATTGAGGGCCTGTGTACAATTGGAGTTTGGTTAAGCACAAAGCAATCTAATATATGCACTTTCTCCTCTACTGTGCAACCAGATGTCAGGTCGTCACTAAGCTGTGACTTTTGAGTGATTGCCCTTTGTGTACATTACAGACATGAACATAGAATGGGTCATATTGACATACTAAACACCTGGATGTATTTGTAATCTAGAGCATGTTCATATGGTATTAGCTTATGTTGTGGAGCACTGATTATTTGCCAGATATTCTTCTAAACATTTAACATGCATTAAATCACTTAATCTTCAAAGCTCCCTATGGAATGGACATTTTGTGCCCACTTTTACAGACAAGAACACCAGGTATAGAGAACTTGTTTCCTGTATGATGCCACATAGACTGGCTGCAGAACGCTCCCTTTCAATGACCATATTGTGTTGCCTCTGTAATAATAGTCATCACGAGCCCTACTTTGTCCCAGGCACTGTGCTAAGTGTTTGGGTACAACGTGTAGACGTCTCTTGGGTTTCATTCTCCTATCCCTCTTCCTAGCTGTGCAGCCTTGAGAAACTCACTTATTCTCTCTGCCTGTGTTTCTGTATTTTTAAAATAGTTGTAAGATATAAGCAAAGCATTTAAAATAGTCCCTTGCCCATAGTAAACATTCAGTTATCTGTTATGTCATTTTCTTCTCCCCACAACCCCATCGGTAGCTTTCATTATCACCTTCACCAGGACAACTGAGGCAACTGGTACCCGAAGAGTTTACGGGGGTACAGATGCCATCCACCAGAGCTGCTGGGGTTCTTCCCTCCCACCTGATTTATTTTGTTACTTAAGGACAGTTTCCCATAATTAATTTGGTTTCCTCCTGGAGGATGTTGTTTTAATCTTACAGAGCTGTATAAAATAGTTAACACTGATGGATGATTTGTCCTTGAATTCTGTAGTCTTTAGAATCATGGAATGAAAATATCTACCCACCTATTCCCCCCCCCCCCCCCCGCACCCTTCCTCATTGGTCAGTGAACATGGTGCACATCCACCGGCTGGCATCCCAATCTCTCTTAATTCCTTGGTGATAGTTACTCCCAGCCCTCTGGAGGGCTGGTGCCATTGTTGCAGAGCCTGATTGTTAAACATTCTACCTTCTGCTGACCTGAACTCCCTATCCATGCAACTCCCACCCATGGGTCTTATTCTCTTTTTTCTGAAGCTACTCAAAGCTTCATGCCTCTTAACATGCATATATTAGGGAACTGGAGACAATGATCTGGCCTCCCAAGTCCCTCTCCTCTGCTGCAGATGGCCAGGTTTCTCTCTGAAGGTGCGTGGGGTGGGTGGATACAGTGCTTGGCTGATTCCTGACCAGCTCTTCAGTTTTATACCTAATATAAATAGGGCTGTTTTGTGGGGGGATGAGGAGTGCAGGAAAAAGAGAAGGAGCATATCCTTGATCTCAGCGCCACTTCTCAAAGTTCAGTTCCACCATGTGCTCTCGGGTCTCATTTCCTCAGCTTTGCTGCAGTGCAAGCAGAGCTCTAGGTATATGGGAAATGGAAGACTTCTCTGCATATGTGTGATGCCAGCACATCTGGCTGCCCAAGTTGGCATCTTCTGTGGGAAGAGAAAGATGGGAGATATAGAAAGCAGATGTGTGTACAGCTGCTGCAGATGTGTGTGGCTAGCCATTCGGCTTGCCCACTGCAGATAACTGGCCAAAAGGCCATTGTTGTCCCAGAACATACTCCCAAAAAGAGAGACAGCTGCCAGCTTTTCCTGCCTGAATCCATATCCACATAAGTCAACCAAGACTGGCTGACAGTGATGGTGACAAAACGCAGAAGTGGGAGGAGACTGGAGCATCCATGCACTGGGAAAGTTTGCTGCATTTGAAACCTTATCCTTATAAAATCTACCCTTTCCCAACCCTTCATATTCTAACAACACTTCAGTAGTGCTTAGAATTCATAAACTCCACTGTGGGTTTACCATAGTACGCATCCACCTCCAGCCCTCTCACCCTGGTCATGAGAAGGAGAAGACACACTGAAGAAGGAGAGAAGGACAGGAGTACCAAGAGGAGTGTTGGGCATGGTCAAGGTATTGAGCTGGCCTGCATCCTCGCTCTAAGTCCTCTTCATCCTTGTGCACTCTTTCTTATAGGGAGTTTATTTTCTGTATCAAGACCCTGGGCATCTCTAGCCAGATTATAGGAACTGGGCCTAAAGGAGAGGATGTCAGGAGTGTTTCGCAGGTTGACAATGTTGTACAGAGTTCAGGAAATTGGGTGGATAGGCCAAGTCTGTGCCCAAGGTCTTCTTTGAGAAATGCAGCCACTGACTCACACCCAAGAGACTTACTTATTTGTCCAGAAGCCAAAGCAGTTGAAGAGGAAAGCTGAGACCCAGAGGTGATGGTGGTGCAGAGAGAACTAGTCCACGGTCAGAACCCTGGGCTCTAGCTCTGGTTCTTCTGTTCCCTACATGGTCATTTGCCCTCCCTGGGCCTTCATTTCTTAATCTGAGAGGGTGTGATTAAATCACCTGATCGCTATGTGCAAAAAGTGAGCTTCATTATGGTAAAAAGTAACTAAAAAAATGTGGGAATCTGTTGTCAAGTTTGCATTTCTGAAACTACAAGGCTGTGAAATTCTTTGGCCATTTGAGGTAGAGGAAATGTGCTGAAAATCTTAACTTCTTGAAAAATGTGGTCAAATCTGTAGTCCTCATGGAGTAATCAAGATATAAAACATAACTTTAGCCCAACAGTTTGAACAGCATTAAAAAATTCATCAATCCAGGAGTAATTCCACATTGGAAGTGGAGAGCAGAAATGTCTAGTAAAATAATGTGAAGCTTGAAGGCAGAGTTTCTACATTAGAATACAAAAATATCATTCTTCCAAAGTTTTCTCATTGATGCTATTAGGCAGGTCTCCTACACCTCAGTCAACAAGTCACCTGGATGTTGTGATCATAACCATTTCAATCAACCACCATTTGAGAAGTGTGGGCTGCCCGTGAGACATGAACATGATCAACTGGGTGCGGTTACTCTGGTCCTTATGTATACACTTGCCCCTCCTTATCCGCAGTTCTGCTTTTCCTGGTTTCAGTTATCCAGAGTCAACCACAGTCAGAAAATATTAAATGGAATATTAAATGGAAAATCCCAGACATAAACAATTCATACGTTTTAAATTGCATGCCATTCTAATGGTGTGATGAAATCTCAGGCAGCCCTGCTCTCTCCTGACGAGGAGATGAATTATCCCTTTGTCTAGTGAATCTTACGCTGTATACACTCCCCGCCCATTAGTCATTTAGTAGCTGCCTTAGTTACCAGATCTACTACAGAGGCATGACAGTGTCATGTTTAAGAAGTTCTTATTTTACTTAATAATGGCCCCAAAGAATAAGAGTAGTGATGCTGGCAATTGAGATATGCCAAAGAGAAACCATAAAGTGCTTCCTTTACATGAAAAGTTTGAGTACAGTACAAGATATTTTGGGAAAGAGAGAGACCACATTCACATAACTTTTATTACAATGTACTAAAGTATTTGTTCCATTTTATGATTAGTTATTGTTGTTAATTTCTTACTATGCCTGATTTGTAAATGAAACTTTATCATAGGTATGTATGTAGAGAAAAAAAACATAAGTATGTAAGTCCCAGTACCACACACAGTTTCAGGCATCCACTAGGGGTCTAGAAATATTCCTCGCAGATAAGGGGGGCCTGCTGTACAGATTCAGGACAGGTGCAGAGAACCCAGGGACAAACAAGGTCACCTACTCAGATGTATGGGGGACGAAAATAGTAGAGCTTCTGTTTATTTTACATCATTCTTTTTAAGTTGATTCTCCCTCTCGTATGGTGTACATGGTATAGTAGTGCAGGAGTACTTGTATATAACTTCTACATAAAGACATGGAGTATGTAGGAGCACATGCTTAGATTTTTATTGATGGAGTCTTCAAAATGCTGAGAGTCCACAGGTCTGAGGATCCCTTCTGAGGTCCTTTTATCTATAGTGAGCTCCAGTCAGGAGAGGTGTAGAGATTTCAAGACAGTTCCTCCCCCTACCAGAGTTCCCCCAAATGCAAGACCATACTACTTTCTCTCTAGGTGTCTTCTCAGGGCCCTTCAACCTGAACCCTAGCAAGTGGTCAGCCTAACTGTGATCTTAACCATCACACCCACTTCTGGTTCCCTTCAGTTACCAAGCCTTTTATTCCCCCCAAAGTCATATTTAATCCACATGACTCCATTTTATTTATTTGAAATCCCATTTACCACCACCCCTAAAAATTTCATCATTTAAAAATTAGACCTGGAGCCCTAGTCAGTTTGGCTCAGTTGATAGAGCATCGGCCTGCAGACTGAAAGGTCCCAGGTTTGATTTCGATCAAGCGCACATGCCTCGGTTGCGTGCTCCTCCCCAGCCCAAACCCTGGTTGGGGCACGTGCAGGAGGTAACCAATCGATGTGTTTCTCTCATCAATATTTCTCTGTCTTTCCCTCTCTCTTCCACTCTCTCTAAAAATCAATGGAAAAATATCCTCAGGTGTGGATTAAAAATGAAAAAATTAGACATGGAGCCATGCTTCTCAAATTTGACAGGGCGACCTGTCAGGGTGATTCCTTGATCAGCAAGGGCAGAGCTCTGGCCCTTCACCATTTCCCAGCTTGGGACACTGATTGGTTGAAGAAGCAAAATCCCCCAGAGGATGGAGCTCAGGACCACTGGGAATGGGGTTTCAGGTACTAGAGGGAAGTATGATGCATGAAGAAGTAATGCTTTTGTATATGAAACATCACAGAAGATGAATAACTCTGTAAGTCATCAGGACTACTTATTTTAAATTTTTATTGATTGATTTTTTTTCCCTATGAGAATTTTAAAGAATATACTTTATTTTTTTATTCTGCATATATTTTATTTTGTTTTTATTTATTTATTTTATTTTATTGTTTAAGGTATTACAAATAGTAGTACATATATCTCTTTTTTTTTCCCCACTGACCTCCCCCCAGCCTCCCCTACTGGCACTTGCCCTCGTTCCCCCACCCCCAGTGTCTTGCATCTGTTGGTTGTGCTTATATGCATGCATACAAGTCCTTCGGTTGATCTCTTACCCCCTCAAACCTCCCCTACCTTCCCGCTGTACTTTGACAGTCTGTTCGATTCTTCTTTGCTTCTGTATATTTTTGTTCAACAGTTTGTAATGTTCTTTATTATCCATAAATGAGTGAGATCATGTGGTATTTATCTTTCACTGACTGGCTTATTTCACTTAGCATAATGCTCTCCAGATCCATCCATGCTGTTGCAAATGATAAGAATTCCTTCTTTTTTACAGCAGCATAGTATTCCATTGTGTAGATGTACCACAGTTTTTTAATCCACTCATCTGCTGATGGGCACTTAGGCTGTTTCCAAATCTTAGCTATTGTAAATTGCGCTGCTATGAACGTAGGGGTGCATATATGCTTTCTCATTGGTGTTTCTGTTTTTTTGAGATATATTCCTGGAAGTGGGATTACGGGGTCAAATGGCAGTTTCATTTTTAATTTTTTGATTGATTTTTAAAAGAGAGAGAGAGAGGAAGGGAGGGAGAGAGACAGACAGGCAGGCAGACATTGATATGTCATTCCACTTATTCATGCATTCATTGGTTGATTTTTGTATGTGCCCTGACCGGGGATCAAACCCACAACCTTGGCTTATTGAGATGGCAATAACCAACTGAGCTACCCCTACCCAGCCAGGGCAGGACTACTTATTTTAAAAGAAAGGAACCAAGACTCTGAAACATTACCGGCTCGCGGTTACTCCACAACCAGTGCTCTCAGTCCTGCTGTTGTGGGGTAGCGAGCTGTTCAGACCCGGCTCCTCTCCAGCTGTGCTCCTCTTACTCAACCGCCTCCAGTACCCTCTGTAATGTTTAGATCAGACAGAGGGAGAAAAGGCGTGGGAAGAAAAAGAAAGCAGAAGGTGTCTTGAAGTATATGTGTAGGAATATGTCATCTAAATTAAGCTCAGGAGTAAATGAGGATCCAGACATCCTGCCTCCCTGACACACTTGTTCCCCTAAAATATTTCTTCACTGTTGATATCACCCACCCACTCAGAGGTGAACTGTTACCATCTTTTTGGCAGTCATGACTCACCAGAAGCTTGTCAGCACCTTTCCAGGTTTTGGAAAGAATGTTTCTCCTTGTCATGTCCTTTTTCTAGATGAGACACAGCCAGTGATTGAAGATACTTAATTTGAGCTACTTGGAGCTACTTAGTTTTCTAGGGCAGCCATAACAAACTATCACAGACTGAATGGCTTACAAAACAAAAATGCATTGTCTCTAAAGGCTGAAAGTCTGAGATCACGGTGTTGTCAGGGCTGGTTCCTTCTGAGGCTGTGAGGGAGAATCTGTCTCAGCCTCTCTCCTGCTGCCAGTGGCTTGCTGGTTGTTGTTGGTGTCCCTTGGCTTGTCGATGCAACACCCCAGTCTCTGCCTTCATCTTACTTCTCCCTCCGTGTGTGACCCCTTCTTATAGACACCAATCAGATTGGATCAGGGCCCACCGTAATGACTTGTTTTAACTTGATTACTTCTGTAAAGATCCTCTCTCCACACAAGGTCACATTCTGAGGTACTGGGGATTAGGACTTTCACATATGAATTTGGGGGGACACAATTTAACTCATAGCATTTGGGGAAGTATAATGTACCTACAACAGGGGCTTCAACCTCAAATGCATGCCAGGGCAAAACAGATGCTGAACATAAGCAAAGCAGGCAGTTCTAAGATTGTTGATAGGGAGTGTTGAGAACTAGGGCGAGGTGGAAAGTTCACCCTTTGTCTAGGGGCCTGTCACTATTCACCTTCAGCCCCTGTTGTTTTGTAGAAATGAAGGGCCAGTTTGTCAGATTTTCTGAAGAAAAATCTGGATTTTTTTTAAAATGAAAATTCCAAAATTTTTAAACATTGTACAGAACAATCAGAATATATTTATGGATTACATTCAGCCCAAAAACTGCACCTCAGCCTGGGCCCCTGGTTTTAACCTCTGACCTGGAAGCCATGTGTTTCCTATCTAGAGTATAAAGCTTCTGTGCATGCCCTACACATTTAGGTGATATGAGACAGACTATTATGTGTACAGTGAATATAAATGTGCGAATGTGCATGTGTGCCTCTGTAGTAAATTGAAATTAACATCTTGTAGTATCTCAATTAATTTGAACATAGTTATGGATTGATCCCTAAAGCAACATACTATATTCCTAAAATGAATTTGAGTTCCAACTCTCTCTTTTTCAGGGATTTAGTCAGATGGTTTGCAGAATGTTTATAAATTACTCTGCTGAAGAATACATTAGGTTGGGTGAAGAAGTTGGTTGAAATATCAATAGATGTAACTGCTTTCTTTTCCTTACTGCCCACGAGTCTGGGAATCAGATGGACTGGGATGAAAGCACTTGGTGATTGTTGATAGTTTGAATCTATACGTAAGGCGTGTAAACCAGCATTAAACACCATATGATAGATCAGATGTAGGCCCTCCTTTGGCAGTACCAAACCTACCTTCTCTCTTCCCTACTGCTCAGTGCCATCACTTAAAAAGCTGCTGTCTTTCTGATGGCCGGAGGGGGGCGGATGAGATGGGAAGTTGGACAAATAATGGCCTGATCATCCCATGAAACCTAACAGGGCATTCTTTCTTATTTAGTAATGAATAATATGCTAGGAAGGAAGCATATTCTGAATATGTATTTTATGTTCCCAAGGAGTTCACACTGTAGTCACTACAGGCAGTTATAAAATGATGTGTACAGAGGATTTTGTGTTGCTTTAAATTATAATACAATGATCAAGGGAGAACATTGAAATCCATTTTTATGCTCCCAGCACAGGTAATAAAATACAGTAATGCTGACTTCTCACTATAGCTGGCATACTGTTTGTAGTTTGGGAAAATCGGTGCTGAGTCTGACACCCCAGAGCTTCATTCCAAAGTGGCAAATGACATCTCCCCCAAAAATCTAAGAACCTATCCTAAGTGTGCTCTAGCCTCTCCCAGGCTAGGTCATTACTTCTGCTACAAAAGCACTTTCTAAAAATAGGAATAACAATCAAAGGCACTATGAATTCAATCCAACTTTGACTGACTGGTGCACCCTGGGCATGCATTACGGAATCACTTGAAGAAAGAAGGGGAAAGAATAGAGGTTTGGAGTAGACCTGGCCCTTCATCCTCCTCATCCTCATCCTCCTCACTTTGGCTCACATCACCTCACAGAGCAGCTCAGGGAGAAATGTAGAGAGGGCACTTGGACCTGCTTGTCCTCACATCCGCAGAGCCTGGATGGGAAGGGCTCAGAGTGTGTGCTTTTCCTGTGGATCCTGAGACCTCCCATTAACGAAACCGAAATTGGATGCTAGTCTCCAAGCTGAGACCAAGGGATAGAACAAGTGAAGTCAGAGCGAAATACGACTTGAATGCAGTTATTGAGTGCTGCAACATTTGTATAACAAACATGCCAGCTGTTCAGGTAGGGCTGCTTTCAGATCATTTGACACCTCCCATTACCTTGCTGCACAAAATAGAAATTTCTTTCTAAAAGCCCTTTAGAAATGCTGACATCTTCTGAAAGGTGCTGACTTGAGTCAAGACCACAGCACTACCTGTCTGATAGAAAGTTAAGGACAACCACACATTGATTGTTTGGTGTGTTTTCTAAATGAAAGATGAGAAAGCTGTCCCGGTAAGGTTTGAGTGAAGCCATCGAGAGGAGGTAGAATAAAACTTCAAAACCACATGAGTAGAGGGCATTGGGGCTGGGCTACGCCCACTACAGGGAACCATAGCCACAGGACATGCCTCAGAGCCTTACAGAGACATACATAGCCTCTTGCCCTCTCACCCCAGGTTCCAGCTGTTAGGAAATGCATTAAAGACTGAGCTCTTGGCATCCTGTTACTAAGAAAGATTCTGAGCCTGACAGTGTGCATATGGGAGGAGTCACAGTGTGCAAACCCTGCACTGGATGTCAGGGAACAAAGCTACATCTTGCCAGGCACTTCCAGTGCTCTGTGTTTGTGATTTGCAGTTGCCCGGTGCATCTTGCAGTGATATAGTAAGTGTGGAGGACAAAAGAGCTGCTTTTTACACAGCAGGAACAGAATTGACCTCAGTGTTTAAAACTTGCAAAGGTTTTTTTGTGCGTGTGTGTTTTAAGTGCCATCATAGGTGGATAGGGAGTCTTATTTTGTTTTCTATTTCATAGCTTTTGTAAATGGCTGACTATCCCAGCAGCATTTCAAAATTGAGGTGCAGGGGGTGGAGAGGATACTACTATACTCAGCTACAAACTAAGTAAGTAGGCAAATCCTCCAGGCTACTCTCTGGCCACATTTTAAGAGGTTCCACTTGATCTGGAATAGTTAAAGAGAGCCCTTTAGTTTTCCTGTGATTTTTTTCTTGGTCATTATTGGAGTAATCTGCAATGATTTTCTTGTTTGTTGTTCATCTTAGCACACGGCAGAAAGAAAGGCCCTGTTTCTTGGATTACTTGGCTAAAAGAAAAATCAGCCTGTCCCTGTTTAAAGATGATCACTGACATAGCATTATCTAAGACTTTAGAGCCCTTTACTGTTGACAATATGCTCTCCCACCTGTGCCTCATCTGATGAACTTCACCACAGCCCTGCAAGGTGGCTGCTATAGGGAATCCCATTTTGTAGATGAGGAAACTGAACTAATGATATTAGAGATGAGAGGCAAAGAGAAACACATCTCCTAAATCTAAGACTCTCCTATTGCAAGAAGACATGCTGAGCAAAATGTTCTGATTGTTTAGTTTTTGTGTTGAACAGAATTTTCCTCCCAGGTTACCCTGGTTGGGTGAGGATCGTGTGAGATAATGGAGTTCTAGATTAGTGGCTCAGGCTCGTGTGTGCAAATGTGCTCAAGGGAGAGATAAGCCATGGAAGAAAGAGGGAATAGGAAATTTTCTTCCACCTTGAACTTAAGTGGGCTTTTTATTGCATTTCAGTAACACTGTTCATGATAAGTAGGAAGAGCTGTAACACTTGACACTGAGGTTTGGGACTAAATGCCCTCCCTCATGCCTGATGCAGTGTGAGAGGCAAAGTGGTCCAGTGCAGTGGTTCCCATGCTGTGGTCCCTGGGTCAGTGACATCAGCATCACTTGGGAGTTGGTTAAAAGTACATGTTTTTAGGCCCCACGCAGACTGAATTAGAATCTCTGAAGGAGGGGACCAGAAATCTGCCTTTTTTTTAATTGATTTCAGAGAGGAAGGGAGAGGGAGAGAGAGAAAGAAATATCAATGATGAGAGAGAATCATTGATCAGCTGCCTCCTGCACACTCCCCCACTGGGGATCAAGCCTGCAACCCGGGCATGTGCCCTGACCGGGAATCCAACCATGACCTCCTGGTTCATAGGTCGATACTCAACCCTGAGCCATGCTGGCCGGGCAGAAATCTGCCTTTTAAACAAGCATGATTCTAATGCACACTAAAGTTTGCGAGAGCAGTGGTCTACAAAATTGATAGTCCCATCTATCACTTACTAACGGGGTTCTTGCGAAGCCTTGTTTCCATATCTGTCAGATGACATTCCCCCCAAGGTCATCAAGAACACAAATGAGTAATTCTTCCAATTGTGAAAATAATGAACACTATTCATTCTCCTTGAGAATTCGAGTGCTATATTACACTAGACTCTGATTAGCCAGGATAAATAATGCTAGCTGCCCTAATCAGAAAATCCTAAATTCCAATGACTTAAGGCAGTCAAGGTTTTTCACTGGGGTAAAGCCTTAGGTGGGTCATATGGTCGTTATCCAGCATGTAGCCATTAGAATCTTCTAGAAAACATGGCTCCAACATCTCCTTAGCAAGGGAAGGGGTAGTGGAGGAGGCACACACATCACTCCTGTTCACAGTTCATTAACCAGAACTAGGCTTATGACCTAACAGCAGGGACCCTCGACTTGGCGGACCTCGATTTAACAGACTTCGCATTTAACGGACAAAATTTCCGGTTTATACATCATATGTGAAAATTATCACCCTGTTAATTTTAAAATATTTTTAACCAAGATTTGCTTATAATTAAATTAACAGATTTTTTGTATTAATTCACTGTTATTTTTAACAAATTTTAGCAAATAGGCCATATGTTGGAAAAAACACTGTGGTAATTTCACCAACATAAGTAAATATTATATATCTACAACTATAGTGTACATATTTAAATCCAGAAGCCACCGCTTGTAAACAATGTTTGGGGAATGATTAGCACATGATCACACCACATCTCGTGAGGTCATTGGTTCTCTTGTCCTGTGGCGTGACTTTCTGCAGCAGTTTGAATGTGTGCTGGCCAAGAGTCCACCCTGCCCCAGCCTTGTGCATTTGCTTATTCACAGTGACTGGTAAATGCACAAATTTACTAGATCTTTTCAGTATAAATTTAAAATTACAGTAACACATATAGAAAATTTTTCTGTGAAATTAAGCTTTTCATACATTTTTAATTACACAAACATGTCTACATAAGTTAAAACTAACTAATTTGTTGATTTTTTTAAAATATGCATTCAGAAAACCTAGTTTATTATATAACAGCTTTAGCAGACACCCCTTCACCCAAATTAGTCTGTTATATCTAGGTTGTACTATATTTGATGAGCACAAAGTGTCTTAGCCACAGCTCCACTGAGCCCATATTTGTCATGGGTCTTCTTTGTGTGATGGTTGTTCCAGTCATGGTTCCCTATAAAAGGGACCATCACATATAAAAAAGATTTGATTAAAGACTTTTCAGAAATTGTGGTATATACATACAATGGAATATTATTCAGCTTTAAAACAGAAGGAAATCCTGCCATTTGCAACAACATGGATGAACATGGCAGACCTTATGCTAAATGAGATAAGCCAGACACAGAAAGACAAATATCACATGATCTCACTTATATGTAGGACCTTAAAAAAAAAAGGTCAAACTCATAGTAATTAAGTAGAATGGTAATTACCAGAGGCTGGGGAGTGGGAGACAAAGGTAAGATATTGATCAAAGGGTACAAACTTAGAGTTGTAAGATGAACAAGTTCTGAAGATCTAATGTACAGAATGGTGACTATAGTTACTAATGTATTACATACTCAAAATTTGCAAAGAAAGTAGATCTCAGGTTTTCTCACCACACACACACACACACACACACACACACACACACACACACAAAATGTAACTATGGAAGGTGATGGATATGTTAGTTTGATTGCAGTAATAATTTCACAATTTATATATATATAAACTAAATTTTACATATTTTATACCTTAAATATAATTTTTATTTGTCAAAAATAAACAAATAAAAATTTAAAAATAAACTGGCTGGAGGAAGGAGGCAGCCATGGCAATTGGAATGCAGAGACTCATGGTTAATCTGAGAAGCACTGGAGTGTCAGGGGGGTCTGTGTTGGGGCCACTACACTACATGCCCATGATCTGCATCAATGAATGAATTGCTCCTGGGGTCCAGTTTAGTAAAGCAACTCATGGAAATTAAAACAATCCCAATGAGAGAAAAATGAGACCTAAAATAAACTTTGCTTCTCTTTAAAGGAAAAAAATAGCTAAAGTACAACTGGGAGATCCCAAAGAGAAGGGTGGGCCTTGAGCTGAATGAGTTTGTTTTCTATGAGTTTAAAGTTAGCTTTCCAAGGAAACAGTTACTAAGGAAGATCATGGAACTCCAGCTTCAACAAATTGATGCTATTGGAATGTATTGATTAATAATCTGCTGTGTGCACAACCCTGTACGAGGTGCCATTTAGAAGGTAGCTGACAATCATTCTAACAGAATGAAGACTAATTAGTCAAGGTGTACTCATTGTTAAGTCTGGGATGTCAGTGGCAAGTTCTGTTGGGAAAGTGTAGGCCCTTTGGAGCACATTCTTTTGTTGGTTTGAATTTATTGTAGACTATTTTTCTTTCTACTTTTTTTTCCCCTTAAAATGTTCCCAAATGGCCCTAGCTGATTTGGCACATGCCCCGGTTGCGGGCTCAATCCCCAGTAGGGGATGTGTAGGAGGCAGCTGATCAATGATTCTCTCTCACTGATGTTTCTATCGCTCTCTCCCTCCTCTCCCTTCCTGTCTGAAATTAATAAAAACATTTTTTAATGTTCCCAAATGCATGCAAGTGGGACTGGGTTCTGGATAAGTAGAATGTTAAATAATCTAAACATTTGATTCAGAGTTTATTCTCTCTTAAGTCTATACATTAATGTTAACTACTGCGAGTTCTCAGAGCACTTTCTTGCAATATATTATTTTCTTTCCTACAATCTTTTGATCATTAGGTCAAACAGTCATGAGGACACCTCATTTCCATCATACTTTATCCATGAAAGGATTTCTCAAAGCCATTTGTGAACTTATCGGAGAGCAATGAACTACCTGGGAGTTAAACAATCCTAGGAAGGATCCAAATATTTTTCAAACTTTGGTTGAAAGGAAATGTTGTTGCATGGAATACTACCTCAAAATCTGGTCTAATGCTTTCAAACTGGCTTATTAAGAGATTCCTCATTGTCTCCCCCCCCCCCCCCCCGCCCCAGTGCCCACTATGGGCTTTGTGCCTATATCTCAAGGAGACTTTTGTGAGTCTCTTCACCCACTTCACAAGTGCATCTTCTGGACCCGAGAATGTAATATAATTAGAGCACTTTAGAGCTTCAATGGATATTCACCATCATTGCCTCTAACACCTTTAATTTAATAGATAAGAAAACAGACCAAAAGGCGTGAGGCTGCTAGCCAAGTGACAAAGCTATCTGGCTACACTAGGATTTAAAATGTGTCCCCTGCCCCCAGCCAGTGCTAGAAATTAATATCCTTCAAGAAAAGGAGAGATGTACTCACGTCTTCTGGAAGAACAGGTCAGTTATTAGTTAGAAAGCACAACAAGTCATATATCTTAGTTGATTTTCTCAGTTCACACCTGAAAGAAAAACAAATGACTTAAAGCAAAAGTTTTGAACTAAATCTTTAAGAAATATGTTTCGTACTCAAAAGGCCCATGATAAAGGAAACCTGGACTTCTCCCATGGTTCTTTCATGGGCACTGTTTTCTCCTCCATCCCACTTAGCTAAGAGGACATGTAAATTAAATGTCCAAGCAAAAGATGTTTCCCCACCTTCACAGTTAATAGTTAATGACAGCTAAGAAAGTTTCATTAGGAATTTCTAAAACTTGCAGGTAGGTGCTTTGGAAGATTATTTAGCTGGAGCCTCAGTTTGAAGGTGCCCTATTCTGTTATTCAGATTTAGAACAATGACGCTCTAATCATTTATACGTAAGAAGATTTCTTTGTTCATGTTTCAGTTGTGACGTTAGCAGGATAATTTCCATGGCTGCAGTGCTTTCTCCCTCACCCACCAAAGTTGGCTTTTACTCATATGTGATTTTCTGCAGCTCCTGAATAGAGCTTGCACACCACCCTGAACATTTAAATAGCACAACTGGTTTATAACAGAAATTTCCAGTGCAGTTGTTTTTCATCTTTGTTTACTGGCAAAATATCTCAAATCTCGTTCAAAATGCTAAACAAGAGTAATTCATTTTATTTATCTCCATTATGTTCTTTTCCTTCTTCTTGGTTAGAGTGCAAAGATTCTTATAATGACCACAAAAATTGCATATATGCTAACTAAGTAGTCATTTTTAGACAGGATATAAACAGGAAAAATCATCCGTAGATACAAAGCCTGGAAAATTGCTTTTCTCTCTGATTCTCAGGCAATTCCTTTGAAATATAAGTGAATACGCTTCTATTTTAAGAAGTATGATCATGAAAAAATTATTTTCTGTGCCCTTGAATCATTAAAACAATAGTTCTTTAATAGCAGCCTTGTTAGTTCCTTTGGGAAAAAATAGGCAGACAGATAAATAGTGGTGCTGACAGTAATCGGTGTGTTGAAGCATTTTACCTACCTGAAATCCAATCCTCCTTTTGACTGTTATGATTTCCCCTTGTTTTGCTCATCTTTATGTTGTAAGTTATCAAGCTCTCTCTTAAAAGATGCTAAGACAGGTAATTGCATCTTCCTGCATATTAGAATGATACTATGCAGGAGCTGCCCTCCCCGAATTCAATTGAACCAATGTATCTGCCTCCTGCACATTTCACCCCAAGAAGCCCGGTCCCTGTCCTCCACAAGGAGCACCCTCAACATCCTCTT
This sequence comes from Plecotus auritus, assembly GCF_963455305.1. Taxonomy (NCBI): domain Eukaryota; kingdom Metazoa; phylum Chordata; class Mammalia; order Chiroptera; family Vespertilionidae; genus Plecotus; species Plecotus auritus. Next base: position 86,334,362 of record NC_137771.1, on the reverse strand, counting down.
GGTAAGGGGCATGGCTCTGCCTTTGTATTCCTGGAAGGTGAATGGGCGCCTGTTGCCTGGAGCCTGCCCTGTCAGTACAGCCCATCCTTGGCGCACCTCCCCTGCCCGGCCTGGCTCTCCATTTTGATTCCCTGTCACATTGCCCCTCTCTTCACAGTCCTTAACCAACAGAGCCATTGGGGCCAAAGCCTGTGAAATCTGATTCTCACCTCATGGTCAACAAATAGTGCCACCAGGATATGCCTGGGCGTCTCCCACGAGGGAGCTGTAAATTCACATCACATTGTCTAGGCAAAAATAAAATAAGCCTTTTTTAAAAGAGCCTATATACACTGAGTGGCCAGATTATTATGATCTCTGAATGCATAATAATCTGGCCACTCAGTGTATATATATATATATATATATATATATATATATATATATATATATATATATATATTAGAGACCCGGTGCATGAATTCGTGCATGGGTGGGGTCTGGCCAGCCTGGCCAGGGGGAGGGGACATGGGCGGTTGGCCAGCCTGCCTGCTGGTCGAACTCCCGGTCAAGGGGACAATTTGCATATTAGCTTTTTATTATATAAGATATACACTGAGTGGCCAGATTATTATGCGTTCAGAGATCATAATAATGTGGCCACTCAGTGTATAATGTCAGGTTTAGACTACCTAAGAAACTAGTTTAAATTTGTCTTAAATTTGCATCACATGTTACAGGATATCTGTTTACTAATTTATTAATAACGGAATGCTGAGGTATATATATATATATGAAACATTTTCTAAAACATCAAACATTTCTATGAAAGTTTTCAAACTTCCTATTGGACATGCCAACTTGATTTAAGGGAGACATTCTGATCTCCTTAATGTATGTCAGTCATCCTCATGTGAAGTTGACAGCAGAGCCCTAAGTAAATCCTTGTAAGGCTAATTACTAGATGAGGCAATAAATCCTAGTAAGAGAAGCATGCTTCTAGCTGCCATGTGTGAAGCAACTCACAGCTGCCGCAAAACCCTGCAGAGCCACCAAAATGAATCCTTGTGTGGCCAAAGCATAAGCAAGGGACAGAAGGCCAGACACCAGAGTGGAGAATGAGCACTCAGCATAGGAAGGGTTGGTATAAAAAACAAACAAACAAAAATCCTTAGCAGTTATCAAAATAGTGCGCCAAAAAGATTTAAATTAAAAAAAAAAATAGTGTGCCAGCTACTAGTAAGAAAAGCCCATGCTTGAGAGACATGACAGCTTCCCTAATTTCATTCATTGTGATGATGATGAAGAGGAAGAGGATAAGCTGTTAGCCTTCCTTCCTTTATTGCCACCCACAGTCCGTGAATCAGACTGTACAATGATTAAAGACTTGCATTTGTGTTGTCAATCACCATTGTTCTTTGTGACCTTTGTCTAGTGCTCATGTTTTTTACCTAATGTGTTGAAGGACCCAGCACATTCCATCCTGCTTATGGGGTTAACAACTACCAGCACGTGATTAATTAATCACCACTCTCGTTGTGCATTGAGGCACCAAAATAGTGCATGTTGAGTAAACTGTGGCAGTTCTGTGGTTCCACTGCAATGGTTGGTGCTTCAAGGACAGTGTTCTGGCACTGGTGACACTGTGGCAGGAGCTGGCAAGCTACAGGCTGAGAGCCAAACCCAGCCTGCTGCCTGTCTATGTAAATAAAACTTTATTGGAACACAGACAAGCTAATTCATTTCTGTGTTGTGTGTAGCTACTTTCACCGTATAGTGGTGGAGTAGACTAGCTGTGACCGAGACCATATGGTGTCAAACCCTCTGAAGAAGAGATGGTGTAGTCAAGGGTTCAGACCGGGGACAGTTGGAGAAGGTGGCCTTGCGCTCACAGGACTGGCAGAGGAGTCATTCAGGAAGTGCATACGCTTAAAGCATCTCCATTAGAGGGGTAAATTAAGTTTATCTACATAAATAGGTTTTTTGTGCTAATTTCCCTAATCATCAAAACAATTGCACTTACTCTTCCTTATTAGTCCAGATTGGAAGCACCGTGTTGCTTTACCATGTATACCAGGCACACAGTCCCGTGTCTTAAACCTGACTTGTTACCTGAGGAGCTAGAAAGCCGTTTCAGGGACAACCAGGTGGCGTCCCAGGCAGTGCAGCTCAGCCGTTGGCAGCCGCCAAGGGCCTGGCTCTGCAGGCACATGAGAGAGGGAACGTGTTTCCGCAGTGGGTTTTCCCTAGAGAAAGGAAGGCCACACGCCATAAACACCAACAACAGTGATGAATGTCTTCTTGTTTCGGCTGCAGAAGCTGCACTCCAGGCCCCACTGGAAAAAGTATGGGCTAGAGAGAGGGACCGCAGTGACAAGAGTCCAATGCTAACATGTGACTCCTTGGACACAGGACAGCCCTAACCTCAAAGCTCAACCTCAGCACAGGGGGTGCAGGTGGCACCTAAGCCGACTGTCACACAGCTGTCAGACTGTGGTGACGAGAGACTGGCAAAGCCTCCACACAACACTTACTGCATGAAGAAAAGCATGTATTTTATACCCACACTCCCAATGTCAGCAGTGTCTGTCATCTCATAGAGGAGAGAGCGCAATCAGGGTCCTGTGCTTTGTTGTGGTGGCCTTCCCTAGCCCCAGCCCTGGCTTATCCCGGGAGCAGGGCTCTGAGGGGCCGAGAGTCCTGTCTGCTGTGTGACGATTCTGCTTGCAGACAAGCTCAGCCTCACAGTGACCCCTTGGGAAAGCTGTGTGGAGGGGGAGGCCAGCCTCAGGCGCTCCTGGGAGGAGGAGGCAGCTCCTGATCCTGAGGGGACTGCTGTGCAGTCAGCCTTTTCCCTCAGGACAGCGCTGGGTGTTCATTTGACTCCTCAGGCTTGGTTGCCCTGGTGCTTCCTGTGCGGGGCATTCCAGTCTCAGCCCAGGGCTGCTAATGGATTCTGCCCAGGCTGTCCCCCGCTCCTCTCGTGGGGTGTTCCGTGTTGGCAGGAGTGTCTGTAGTCTCTGATCTTGGCTGCACCCGTCACATTACACATGCAGGAGAAGGTGTGTGTGTGTGTGTGTGTGTGTGTGTGTGTGTGTGTGTGTGTGTGTGTGTGTGATATGAGTGTGCTGTGTATCGTTTGTGACAAGAAGGTGAGAAAATTTAAGAAAACTATAGGAACTAATATTCATCAGCTAACAATCCTCAGTTAGATTTGTGCTATAAATTCACAGTCCTTTTTGGGGAACATATTTGAGGGGAGACAGTGTCTTCTCGCAGGGGATCTCCCAATGTGTTGGATGGGTAAGGCCAAGGAGTGAGGAGTCCTGTAAAATCAGCATAAAGTCTGTTTGAAGCCCCGTGTCAGTCGCTGTTTCCTTCCTTGCTCCTCTTTCCCTTCCCTATGTGAGCAGGTCCTTTCTTGGACAAACAACCCATCCCATTTTCAGAACTCCATGTTTCCTGAGCTTTTAGAATTAACAAGGGTTTCAAAGAACGCAAAAATGCAAATCCAGATTGGTGAGACATTCCCAAAATCCATCACACTGCTGGAACCTCCCCCAAAAGGTCTGAGTGGGGGAGTCTTTTCTTTTTGTTAAGCCACATATAGAGAAAAACGTAGTTCTGAAAGATTGCCAGGCATGGGAAAATACGTCGGGTTTAATGAGAATAACTACCCTATACCACTCCTTTGGGCTCTAGGGCTGCTGGTTTTAAAATGAGGCATTATATTTAAAATTGTAGAGTGATGGATCAGGAGGTAGTAGGGAACATGAGACATTTGATAAAGGAGAACTACAGAAAACTTTGCAAAAGAATTTGACCAAAACCCTCCACTCATGCATCCAAGACTCTGGGGTTTTTATGTTTCCAGGTTTCTAAACAGGTTGGTGTCTCATCTGCATGTGAGTTGTAATTTTTTTTTCCAGAAGTAGGAGAGCAGTAGAGGCCTGGGGAAGCAGCTGGAGAAAAGAGCTGTAGCCCTGTTGACTGCAGGGCAAAGGAGGCTAGGGATTCCTGCCCGCTGCCCCGCTGCCCGGGCGCTCTGCCTCAGCTTCCACCCTCTCACCCTCCTTGGGAAGTGCCCCAGGGCGAGACTGGCCCTTTGGGAGTGAATGTAAAAAAGGAATGGGCTGCACCATACTCTGAGGCTCCTGGAGGTGTCAGGGTGTCAGGGCAGGAAGGAGAGGAGACATCCAGGGCCCTACTTCCTACTTCCCATCCCTTGCCTTCCTTTGCAAGTAATCAAGGGCTGAATATGTTGTTTATGAGAACCCACAAAGCAGAGGCATCGGGGAAATCTGGAACCACCGTATTTTGTGAATAAATTAGTGGATGAATAAGTTAAATATATCCTCTATCACATCTTTGTGTTGTCTGAGCTGTGCACACCCACATAACCATGATATTGTCCTCCACTCAGCAGTGACCCCAGAGTGCTCTCCCTTCATTTGAATCACTGTTTGCCCTTGCCCTGAGAGCTGTGTTCATCAGAAGCAATATTCTCTAAAGAAGTAGCACACACAGTACATACAGGGATACCTAGGTAAGGCTCAAGTTAAGAAAAACTATCTGGATGCCCACGTATACCAGAAGTTCCTGCATGAGCCTGAATCAGATCTTTCACTGAGATTCAGACAGCTGTGGGCATGTTTTCTGAGCATATCCTGGGTCCACCAAAGGGCTGCTTTCTTGTGGGAGGTCAGCCTCATTGACATGGATATCTGTGCCCCCATGTGGAGCAAGCATCATTTAGTGGTAAGGTGACCAGTATCCTCACATGGCTTTTCCAGGAGCGAAGGCAGGAGACTTCACTGAAGAGGCCAATCCATACAAGGGGGGAAATGGCCAGTGACACTTGATAACAGCAGGACTTGTTTGGGTGACATGTTAAAAATCAAGTGGGGACTCCCAGAAATAATTGGAATAATTTTCCAAGATTGGGGATTATATGTTTGTGTGACACAGAATATTGTATGTAAGTCATCTGAATATTTTTCTTGACTTACTCTTCTTGGTTGGCACCTGGTAGCCAGTTTGATCCTTTACCTCTAAAGAGAAAAGGAACGAAGATAATCTAATTAGAATGTCATCTGTCACTCTTGATCAGTAAGCTTGATATGTTTAAGTGACTAGTAGAGCAAGTGTCTCCTTCTCCCCTGGTTTTCCTCAGTGTCTCAAATCTGAATAGTTTCATCAAAAGCTTCATCAAAGACTTTCCCCACTATGATCTTCCCATCCATCAAAGAAACAGGATTCACTTACTATGATAACTTCAGGAGAAGTTATTCACAATAGGACTAATTACAAAGATGTGGACAGGCTAAAGAAGCCTCCTCAACACAGAGCTTCCGACAGTGTTTGTCAAACCGGAGTTGACAAGTGATAGGAATCTATTTCTCAGTGTGACTCATGTAGATCACTATTAATTACATCTTCCATTAGAACCAAGAAAGCAATAGACTGGGTCTCTCTTTCTACATAAAGAAGTTACAGATATGTGGGAACCCAGCTGGCATGCCTCCGTGGTTGAGTGTCGACCTATAACCAGGAGGTCATGGTTCAATTCCCAGTCAGGGCACATGTTGAGTTGTGGGCTTGAGACCCCGGAGTGGGGTATGCAGGGGCAGCCAATCAATGATTCTCTCTCATCATTGATGTTTCTTTCTCTCTTCCCTCTTCTTTCCTCTCTGAAATAAATAAAAATCTTTTTTAAAAAAAAAGATATGTGGGCGAGTCCCAGATGCAATGGTTAAGAAAGGAGATAAGTTCTGAACCAAGAAAGACCTACCTGTTAGCTCCCCAAGGCCAGTAGGCTCACACATATCTAACTCCACAAATTTTTATTACATATATCATATTCATCTTTTTAATTCCAACCTACCTGGCATCTTATCTGGAAAATATTCAACAGATATATCTTGAATCACACTGAAGCAAAATAAACACTAAATAAATGTTATACCTATTTGTCAAATTATAGCTCCTAGCTTCTTCCAGATCTTTTTATTTCCATAAGATAGAAAATAAATCTCAAGTCTTCCTCTTGTGTGGAAGACCAATATCTTGCCTGCTTCATTTCTCTCCTAACTTTAGTGAAGTTAATGACTGAACCCCTTTCAGGATATACAGAATATCTTCAAAACCTCACATGCCCTATAAGCTTACCTATTACCTCTACTATAGCCCACCCAACCATGGAAGCAGCCTCCTCCACCTTTCTATAATACCATCCAGAGTCCTTGTTCTCACACTTTAATGTACATGCAAATCTCCTGGAGGTTCCTGTGTGGTGTCTCCTGTGTTAAAACAACACAGACAGCCCAGCCAGTGTGGCTCAGTGGTTGAGTGTCAACCTATGAACCAGGAGGTCATGCTTTGATTCCAGTCAGGGCACATGCCCCAGTTTCGGGCTCGATCCCCAGTAGGGGGCATGCTGAAGGCACCCAATCTATGTTGATGTTTCTATCCCTCTCCCTCTCCCTTCCCCACTCTCTAAAAATCAATAAAAAAAATATTTAAAAAACAAAACAAACAAACAAAAACACAAATAGCTTCACTCCCAGAGTTTCTGATTCCATAGGTCTGGAGTCCAAGAATTTGCATAGTTAATGAGTTTCCAGATGATGCGATGCTGCTGGTCCAGGGACCACACTGAAGCACTAAATTAAAGGAGTGCCTCACAGTCCTGAATGCAATTCAGATTACCTGGGAAGCTGTAAAAATGTGTATAAGTAACTGAGCTCTGCCCTATTATAGTCTGATTTAATTGGTTAAGAGTGTGACCCAGCCAGTGGTATTTTTAAAGGTAATACAGGTTATTCTGATATGCTACAGGGTCGAGAACACTCACTCAGAAACCATGGAAATGACAGAGATTAGGAAAATAGACAAAATGCTACAGGCGGAGGACCAAGGATAAGTGTGAAGTTATAACTGAAGGATGGTGTTTGTTCCCACCAGACTAGTGAAGCATGGAATTAGGACAGTACTAATGCACTGGTTCTGACACAGTTTCAGTCTTTGGCCTTGACCTCTTACCAGATCGTATTAAACTTGTTGAAGGCTAACAGAAGGTTATTAACAAATGCTTTGTGCTCCTAAGGAAAATGTAAACTTTTATAATAGAAACTCAGTAGAGCTATCTATTGGAGGATTGAAAGAAAGAAAGACATAAAGAAAGAAAGAAAGAAAGAAAGAAAGAAAGAAAGAAAGAAAGAAAGAAAGAAAGAAAGAAAGAAAGGAAGGAAGGAAGGAGGGAGGGAGGAAAAGAAAAGAAAAGCTAAATTTTAGTGCTCATGTTTAGTTAGAGGCTAATGGCAAAAGATAAAACACTATATTTGATGGCAGACTTTATTATATCATCCATATGCAGTCATTCTTGCTAATATTATTAGTGGTTGTTTTTTGTTGTTGTTTTTTTAATTGATTCTACAGAGAGGAAGAGAGAGAGAGAAACATTGATTGAATGCCTACCACACGCCCCACAACCAGGGATCAGACACAAAATCTGGGTATATGCCCTGATTGGAAATTGAATCTGCCACCTTTTGGTACATGGGATAACGCTCCAACCAACTAAGCCACACCAGCAAGGGTGGTATTATTAGTTCTTATACTTAGTTCTGAAGGCCCAGACCAAAGTCTAATATGTAATAGCTGGACGACAGATGGACTCACACAAGGATGGATTGATGGGTACATGGATAGATGTAGACATGCATGCATGCACAGAGAGATAGATGGACAGATGTATGCATGAATGTATGTACAGATGGATGGATGGACAGATGGATGGATGGATGGATGGATGGATGGATGGATGGATGGATGGACAGACTCATGCAGATTAAGCTAAAGGTGATCAAATTGCCTTGGTCTCTTTAAAGTAGTACCTAGAATAGTGGACATTTTCTTAATTCCCACATTCCTTATCTTTTGACATCACATTGTTTTCACATTTGTTTTGATTGATTCTTCATGTAAAGATGGCCTTATTGAAATGAGTATGTTCTTTGTTTAACTTCAGTAACTATCTTAATTTATACTGTAACAACTCAGATACTCTTTCAAAGTGTGATCTTCCTGGTTGCTAATATTGGATTTATGTCTCATAACCCTAACAACACTGAACATATTCACTATGCAGGCTCTCAGTTTTCATACTGTTGGGTCTTTTTAATGGTTTTGATGCCTAGTAACACTCAGTCCCAAACTGATTTCAATATTACTTCAATGTTTTCCCTGGTTATTACCTTATGATACCTTGTCTCATACCTTATTATGCCTTATTATAATTATATTATTTTATAATACCACTAGAGGTCCGGTGCATGAAATTCGTGCATGGGGGTGTGTGTCCCTCAGCCCAGCCTGCACCCTCTCCAATCTGGGACCCCTCAAGGGATGTCCTACTGCCCGTTTAGGCCCGATCCCAGTGGCCTAAACCGGCAGTCGGACATCCCTCTCACAATCCAGGACTGCTGGCTCCCAACTGCTTGCCTGCCTGCCTTCCTGATTGCCCCTAACCACTTCTGCCTGCCAGCCTGATCACCCCCTAACCCAGGGATGGGCAAACTTTTTGACTCGAGGGCCACAATGGGTTCTTAAACTGGACCGGAGGGCCGGAACAAAAGCATGGATGGAGTGTTTGTGTGAACTAATATAAATTCAAAGTAAAGGAGCGGAGGGGAGAGCAAGAGAACCGGATAGAACAGCCGGATCCGGCCCACGGGCCATAGTTTGCCCACGGCTGCCCTAACCACTCCCCTGCCAGCCTGATTGATGCCTAACTGCCCTGCCCTGCAGGCCTGGTCACCCCTAACTGCCCTGCCCTGCAGGCCTGGTCACCCCTAACTGCTCTCCCCTGCAGGCCTGGTCCCCCCTAACTGCCTTCTCCTGCAGGCCTGGTCACCCCTAACTGCCCTCCCCTGCAGGCCTGGTCACCCCTAACTGCCCTCCCCTGCAGGCCTGGTCACCCCTAACTGCCCTCCCCTGCTGGCCTGATCGCCCACAACTGCCCTCCCTTGTAGACCTGGTCTCTCCCAACTGTCCTCCCCTGCTGGCCTGATCGCCCACAACTGCCCTCCCCTGCTGGCCATCTTGTGGAGGCCATCTTGTGTCCACATGGGGGCAGGATCTTTGACCACATGAGGGCAGCCATCTTGTGTGTTGGAATGATGGTCAGTCTGCATATTACTCTTTTATTAGATAGGATAGAGGCCTGGTGCACGGGTGGGGGCCAGCTGGTTTGCCCTGAAGGGTGTCCCGGATCAGGGTGGGGGTTCCCTTGGGGCGTGGGGCGGCCTGGGCGAGGGGCCTGTGGTGGTTTGCAGGCCGGCCACGCCCCCTGGAGACCCAAGCAGAGGCCCTGGTATCTGGGGTTTATTTATCTTCTACAATTGAAACTTTGTAGCCTGGAGCGAAGCTAAGCCTTCTGCTTGCTCCGTGGCGGCAGCCATTTCTATTGGGATTTATGTATCTTCTATAATTGAAACTTTGTAGCCTTAAGCAGAGGCCTGGGCCGGCCAGGGTGTGTGGAAAGCTTGGCAACCCTAGCCTCCTGCTCTTTCCAGCTCGTGGCTGCCGCTATTTCTGTTTGGGTTTATGTATCTTCTATCATTGAAACTTAGTAGCCTTGATGGAGGCCTAGGCCGGCAAGGGCAGGTGGAAAGCTTGGCTTCCTCCATTGCCGGGGAAACCCAAGCCTCCCTCCTGCTCTCTGTGGCCATAGCCATCTTGGTTGGGTTTATTTGCATATTCGCTCCTGATTGGCTGGTGGGCGTGGCTTGTGGGTGTAGCAGAGTGATGGTTAATCTGCATATTACTCTTTTATTAGATAGGATGGGGGCCTTACACTGGGGCCATGGCCTCCAGGAATTAAATCCAAAAACACTTCTCTCTTGAGGTAAGAGACTTTTCTTAAGTTACTAACAGTAATATTTCATGCTTTATATTTATTTTTAAAGGGGTCTTCCACATCTCGTTCTCACTCAGTCCTCTCAGCACTCCTAGGCACTGTTATGGCCATTTGTCACATGGTGACACTCGGGTGCAGAGAGGGAAAGCCAGGTAATGTACCCAAGCGACCTTCTGGTTAATGGTGGAGGCAGGCCAGGAGGCAGGGCTCTGGATCCCAATCCATGTCCCCTCTGAGCTCTTTCTTATGCTATAGCCAGGCTCTGTGTTAGCAGCTCGAGGAGAATGATGAGGGAAGGAATTGAACATTACTGACAGAAGTGCTGTTGTAGGCAGTGGGAATAGCACCACGTGTCTGACTGGTGGGGTCAAAACCAAACCAGTATTGAAGGAAAGTATTCAAAGCCAAGACCCAAACTGTAAGAGAACGTTTGTGAAATCACAGAGGTAGAAGAAGTAATTTCTACAAGAAATGTGCTTAGGAAACAAGTTGAAGGTGTAAGGAAGGGCCCTTGGAGTTGAAAGTGAATTCAGGGCATTCGAAGTCTGGTGGAGATCTTTGTGTAAATGTGTATTATCAGCATGATGAATGAGGCCATGATCAAGGTGGAAACACAGCAGGTGAGCTGCTGGTCTGTCTGGTAGAACCAAAATCGGGCATGGCAGCTTCCCTAATACACGGGTGTGTGTGACAGGGTTATCTTTATCTTAAGGTGAATAAAGCATGTTACACAGCGCTTCCAGGCATGGTAAGGAGGCCGTTTAAACTTGACTCAGTGCCATATCAAGCCGCTGAAGGCTTTTAGCAGAGAAGTGAAACAGTCTAGCTATGGCCTTCCCTTCCCCCATCCTCCTTCTCTGCCCGTTCTTGGCACCAAAGTTTTAGGGAGTCTGAGAGACTGGTCATCAATTCCCTTCTCCACTGTGCAGAGGTGGAAAGGCTGAGGCTCAGAGGGGAGCGCCAGTCTGTCTGGAGGTTACACCTGTAGTGGACTCATCCTGGTCCCTGGCATGCATACAGAGCCTGACCCTTGAGTCATCCTGAATGAGGGCACCTCTGGGGCTTCCATTATCCATGAAACCTGAGGAGCAGGAAATAAAGAGGTAGGAAAGAGGATGAGAGGCCTCTGAAAACCTTGGGAAGAAAAAAAGTTGAAGAAGTAGCTATTATTCAAAGGTGTCGTGATAAAAGTCAAGTAAAATGGGGGTTGCTGCAGAGGCCACAGGATTTGGCAGTTAACTCACCAATAACCTTACCAAGAACTGGTTCAGGAGAACAAGGTTTCTACCCCTCAGCACTGCTGAAGTCCTGCACCAGGCCATTCTTTGTTGTAGGGGCTGTTCTGTGCATCCTAGGATACTGGGCAGCATCAGTGGCCTCTAACCCACTGCATGCCAGTAGTGTCCACAATGATGACAACCCAATATGTCTCCAGATGCTGCCAAACGTACCTCAGGGTGGGGGTGGCAACATCGTCCCCAGTTGAGAACCAGTGTGGTACAGTGGTGACAGAAGCCACATTGCAATGGGTCTTTTGAGATGCCTGGCAGCCAGGAGAGGCAGGAGATGGAGTTTACAGGAGGAGGAGGTAGGGTTAGGGGGATGGTGTTGTTTTGTTCTCGTTGTTTGTCTAACAAGAACACATGTGTTTGCCCTAGGGCCGTGGTCGGCAAACTGCGGCTCGCGAGCCACATGCGGCTCTTTGGCCCCTTGAGTGTGGCTCTTCCACAAAATACCATGGCCTGGGTGATACTATTTTGAAGAAGTGGCATTAGAAGAAGTTTAAGTTTAAAAAATTTGACTCTCAAAAGAAATTTCAATCGTTGTACTGTTCATATTTGGCTCTGTTGACTAATGAGTTTGCCGACCACTGCCCTAGGGAAAGAACTAGAAAGAGGGAAAGATTAAAGACAAGGGATGGTCATGGGCAGCATTCATTTAATAACTTCACAAACGTTAAATATCTCCAGTTACCAGACTCAGTGCTAGGCTCTACAGATGCCACGGTGAGCAAATGAAGGGTTTCTGGTTCAAAAACTATGGAAATTTTCAAAATGACAGCAGAGCGTTAAACCCCAAGCATAGGGCCCTTCTAAGCAGAGGCCCCTGTGCAAGTGACCAAGTTATATGCCCATGAAGTGACCCTGGTGCTGAATGGAGTAGGCATGGTCCCACCTTACGGAGCTTCAGCCCCAGGGTCCAGGGCATGAGGTGGACAGTAGGGGAAGTATAAGCAGCTCCAGGATAAGGGGTGCAGGACTACTAGCACATGCTGTACCCTACAGTGTAGAGGCACCTTAACCGAAAGCTTGGTTACAGAGGAAATGATGTGCAAGGTTTAAGCTGCAGTGGGGATTATCATCAGTTAACCAGACAAAGGGGAATGGAAAGAATGTTTAGATATAAGGAAGAGCGTGCAAATCCGGAATGAAGTAAGAATGGATCTTTATGTCTGAAGGACAGGATGGGGGAGATTCTTGGCAAGCATCCCGATCGTGAAGACTCTTACAGGACATTGTGTGTTTTGACTCCCTCCTACAGGCACTGGGAAGGCACGCACAGTTTTCAAGCACAGTGTGTATGATCAAACTTGCCTCTTAGAAAGATCATTCTCTCTGAGCTGAAAGAGGACCAGAGTGGGACAGGCTGACAGCAACCGGGAGAGATGCCGGTGGCCTGCTCTCCCGGGTGATGGAACAGAATGAGAGAAATGGTCTGGACTTGATTAATTGGCTGTTAAGGAGGAAGTACAGATGATGATGATGCCCAGTGTCCTGGCCTGGGCACCTCACTGGGGGTGGGATCCAGAACTATCTGGACAGGAGAGAAAAGAAGATGGATTCTTTCATTTGGAACCCTTTAAGTCTGACAGCCTGTAGGTGTAAAAGGCAGCGGCTGGAAAGATGGTCTGGAACTCAGAAATACAACTGGAGGTACAGATTTTGGAGTCACTGGTATCTGGATGATCCCTGAAGCATGCTTGTTGTTGAGAGCATCCAAGTAGCATGTGTAATTGCCAAATGAGAACCTATTATGTTCTCCATGGCCCTGTAGGAAGTGGTGATGTAGTGATGACCAAGGCCAGACAGAAATGATCCAGTTCTGCCCAGCTGGTGTGGGTCAGTGGTTGAGCATCAACCCATGAACCAGGAGGTCATGGTTCAATTCCGATCAGGGAACATGCCCAGGTTGTGATCTTGATCCCCAGTAGGGGGTGTGCAGGAGGCAGTTGATCAGTGATTCTCTCTCATCATTGATGTTTCTATCTCTTCCTCCCTCCCCCATCTGCTTTCCCTTCCTCTCTCTAAAATCAATAAAAACATATCTTGAAAAGAAAAAAAAAAAAAAAAAACAGAAATGCCCAGTTCTCATAGAAGAGACAGGTTCTCAGGAAACTTCTGAAGGAGGTGGAGGGGAGAAAATTCAGTGCTTCTCCCCACACCATGTCCACTTGCATTTCCCATGGAGGGCATCTGTGGAAAACCTGTCTCCTCCTAGCTTAGGAGACAAGACCTTGTTTTCTATCATTCTCCATGAGATACCTTTGTATCTTCTTTTTCCATCTGTCTGAAAAGGCATGATCTCCCTCTGGAGCTGAGATGGAGAAAACCTAAGTTAATTCTGCTTTTATTTTTCCTGAAATGAGATACTGCTTCAGAGATCCAAACTTTAAAAGTAGGGCTCTCCAAACAATAAGCAGCTGTAAAGGCTAATGAAAGCTGTGACCTTGTTCTGAAGCCTGTAGAAGGCTCATTAGCACACACAGAGAGTGAATCCTTGTGGACCCCCAAGAGTCAGGCCAGCAAAAAGGGCATGGGTTTTGTCATTTCTTGGGGAGATGCTGTGATGCACAAAGACAGCACTCCCCGGCTTTGCATATATTTAAAGCATCTTGCCACTACATTCTCTAGCATTCTCCTTTTCCCAAGTCCAAATTGAAGTGCTGTTTGTTTGTTTGCTTGTTTATGGTTTACTGTTGTGATATAGTTGTTAAGACTGATAGATCCATTCTCAATATTGAAATAAAATAGAAGTCTCATATATGGCGATTGATGGCATGTGGCATTTAAATGGAAATTCAGTGATTTTTCAGTTCACAGTAAATAGAACTCATTTAACTGTGGTACACAGTAGAGAAGAAATCATTTGAGCCATAGAAACAATTTTGCTACTCAGAGGTATCTTATAAACCAGGTAATAGCAAAGTTATTTAAATAGATCACTTCAAAGTGCATTAATGTTTACTTTTGGATTTGTTTCACATAAATGGGTTGGATTCATTTTTCATTTATTTTTTTTATTCTTCACCCAAGGAGTGAGAATATTTTTTCCATTGATTTTTAGAGAGAGAGTGGGAAGGGGCGGGGTGAGAGGAAAGAGGAGGGGAGAGAGAAAAGAAAGAAGAGAGGAGAGAGAGAAACATCCATGTAAGAGAGAGACATGGATTGGTTGCCTCTTCCCCTCACAAGCGGGAATCAAACCCACAACCCTCCAGTGTGCAGGCCGGTGCTCTGACCACTAAGCCATGCTGTCTGGGGCAAATGTGTTGGATTCATTTCATATAAATGTTTAATTCCCAAAAAGGTTTTTCTTGCCACCTAGCATACAAATGGTCATGTCTAACTATATAGACAGGAAATTTTTTTTATTTAATATTAGCCTAAATCAGATACAATTACTTAAATCTATTAGCAAGTTGGGGGTAAGAAAGACAGGGCATTCAGAAGGCATCTCTACTTTTATTCTTGGAGTTTGGGGCTCGTTGGAATTATAAAGCTATCATTTTGTTAACATAGCAATTGTGCTGTTATTCAGCTTTCTATTAACCAAAACTTATGCACCAGGTAGATCTTACAAGGAACCCAGTAATGGCTGCTCTACTTGGTGGCAGGCAGCCCTGGGCGTTCCCCTAAAATTCTGATGATTAGAATTCTGAACCTAGAGCTTTCTCTCTCTGGTCTGTGAATTTGGTTCTGTTCAAAGACACATCCCTCAAGGAAAGGTAATATATTCAACTAACATAAGTCATCTTTATTATACTCCAACTTGAAAGAGTAAGAAGGAGCCATCAATTGGGAACTCCTTTCTTAATTCAATACCCAAGTATACAGACCTTCATACAACACCCTCTACCCTCCTTCCTCCTGTCACAGTGAAAGGTAAGACCTTCTCTGTCCCTTGGGTCCCAACGTCCTCTGCCTTCTCAGGGCACCTGCACTATTAGTTGAGACTTCTCCCTCTGTATATATTTAGTTTCTCACCACCACCACCACCACCACTTAATCTGGATTCTTTTCACTAAATGTGTTTAGTCTTCTCCCATGAAAAAATATAAACCTTGCTACAGCCTCCTTCAATTCCAACTCTGGTCCCCTTCAAATTCAGGCTCCATGGAAGAGTCCTCCATACTTGTTAGGTCCTTTCTCTCACCTCTGTTCTTAACCCCCTGCAGCCTGGTTTCTGTCCCACCAGCCCCTGAAAGAGCTCCAGGTGAGGTTGCTAATCACCTACCTGGTGCTAATACCACTGGGCATTTTTTCAGGCCTCATCTGACCTTTGAGCAGCGTGCAGACTCGGCACTCTGTTGGCCACACCCATCGCTTTGCTTCCTTAAAGAGGGGACAGTCTTCCTGGTGTGACAATTAATTTTTATCTGCCTCCATGCACAGCCTTTCCTCTAACTTCCTGGCAGGTTTGTCTTCCGTCGTCGTCTTAGCATTAACTATTGAAATTCTATAAGACTCCATCCTGTTAACATAAGAAACAGTTAAACCTGTAAGGAATTTTTGTGAGTTCATTTGAGCCAGACTGTTGACAATTGCTGGGAAGCAGAATCTCAATGTATTGGGATAATGCTCCGGAGAATGGTGGTTTTTCACCTTGTTTTACACAATCAAAGGAAGAGTCATAAATGGGTTACATGAAATCCACTGGTGATAGATTAGGCAGGTGGGAGATAGCAAAGCGGGGAAACCTCTGAGATTGGATAAAAAGTAAGATGATAGACACATACCTCTTTTACATAGGTGGGCATAGGATAGTTAACAGTCAACAATTAACCAGACAACTAACCATGAGGGAATTTGTGGTCTGCGGCTGCCCTTGTGCCATTTGTTGTGCCTGGAGAGATCAGAAAAAGGGAAGCTACATGTTACCCTGACATTCCATAGATATGTTATCTTAGATTCAAAAAGACAATAGGCCCAGTAAAGTTGATCTTTGTCAGAAAAGATACTGGCCTAGGACATGACTACCCACTATAAACTGATTTTTAATTAAAAGGTTTTAATTTCAGACCATCTTTTATGGTTACTTTAGGTCTCTTGAGTTTGCAAGACCACCATGCAGACCTTCCCTGAGTTAGTCAGGTTAGCATGTTTCCCTTTTTCGTCCACAATCCTAAGCCCCCTTCTCTTGTCATTCTATGTTCTCTCCAAACTCCTGGCTTCAAATATCATCTCCTGCAGACTTGTCATAAATTTCTATCACTGGCTTAAACGTCCGCCCTCTGAGCTCAATATACAGCTGCCTATTTGACATCTCCACTCTGATATCACAAAAGCTTTCTGATTCAACGGATCCCAACTCCAACTCACGGTTTTCTTCTACCCTTCCTCAGTTCTCCCCTGAATGTGCTGGCTCCCTCCCAGTGTTCCCCATCTCAATGACTGGCATCACTATTCATCCTACTGTGTAAGTTGAGACCTAGGAGATATCCTGTGTACCTCCTCCTTTCCTCTCCATTCATTTAGGCTGTCTCCATAATCTGTCAATGTGTCTGCCTAAAAACGTGCTCGCCTACCACAACACCTTAACACACGTGTCCATCAGCCTCTACCAGGTGTGCAAACAGCCTTCTGAGGCCTCTACTCAAACTGCCTCTTGCCTCCCCCAATCCATTCTCCATATAACAATCAATGTGGTGTCATATAAATCTGAAATGTTCATTCACTCCTCTCCTCACCCACCTTAAAATGTACACTCTTTGATGGCTTCACATTGCTCCTCGGATAAGGATCAAGATCCTGCCCTAGCTGGTTTGGCTCAGGGGATAGAGCGTCGGCCTGTGGACTGAAAGGCCTCAAGTTCAATTCAGGTCAAGGGCACGTGCCCAGGTTGCATGCTTGATCCCCAGTGGGAGGCATGCAGGAGGCAGCCGATCAATGATTCTCTCTCATCATTGATATTTTTCCCTCTCCCTTCCTCTCTGAAATCAATAAAAATATATTTTTAAAAAAAGATCAAGATCCTGTTTGGTGCCCGGCTGGTGTGACTCAGTGGTTGAGCATTGACCCAGGGACCAGGAGGTCACTGGTTCCATTTCTGGTCAGGGCACATGCCTAGTTTGCATGCCCAAGTTCAATCCCTAGTGGGGGGAATGCAGGAGGTAGCCGATCGATGATGTTCCTCTCTCATCAATGTTTTTATCTCTCTATCCCTCTCCCTTCTTCTCTCCTTAAAAATCAATAAAAACATTTAAAAAAAAAGAAGAAGAAGAAGAAGAAGAACCTGTGTGGCCACTTGGCTGGCCCCTGTCTCATTTCCCTCCATTCTTCTTCCTCGTGCTCTCTCCACTCCAGCAACCGGGTGTCCTCCATTCTTCAGATCTGGGCACAATGTCACTTCCTCTGGGAAGCTTTTCCCAATGCCCTAATTTGGTGAGATCCCAGGATCACTGCCCCAGGTGACTCACCAGAGAAGCCCTTCCTGCAGTTACATCTTACAGATAGTTCTGTATGTGGTTAATGACTATCTCCCCCAGCCCTTCCAGTCTTTAAGTTCCAGAAGGGCAGGGCCTCGATCCGTTTTTGCTCATCTCTGTACCCCAGTGCCTAACACAGAACCTGGCCCAGAGCTGGCACTCAAATAATTTGTGAAGTGAAAGAATGAATTTACATTTGAATATGGCTGAGTATATAGCATTTGTTTGTAAGAACAGATCTGGACAGGAATGAGATAGAGCTGATGACTTAATTCCAGGAACTTGGAGGGGAGGGGGGTTCAGGAGGTAGAGTCAAGACAGAACTCCCACATTATCTCTTTCACAGTTTTGCTGTGTGCCCAGCTGTACTTCCACGTAGGTACTAATCTGGCTAACTCTCCAGAGTGCCAAACTGAGGTGCTGCAAGAATCTAGAGTGCCTTCTAAACTGCCATGGAAGTCTATATCATCTCCAACTTCCTTATCATTTTATTATTATAGTCCAGCTCTTGAAAATTGTTGGCCCAGTTTTGACATGCAAATTTTAATCACTATTGTGCTCCTCTAAGCTGTCAGCTCCTTAAGAGCTGTGG
This sequence comes from Plecotus auritus, assembly GCF_963455305.1. Lineage (NCBI taxonomy): Eukaryota > Metazoa > Chordata > Mammalia > Chiroptera > Vespertilionidae > Plecotus > Plecotus auritus. Next base: position 86,316,170 of record NC_137771.1, on the reverse strand, counting down.
GGTGCTCGGTCCTCAATGGGGCTCTTAGTAGATAAATGGGTAGATTGGTGGATGAAAGAAGGAAAATAAAGGTTAAAATTCTTATGACTTGGTGATCTCATCCAGGGCTCTCAAACTGAGAGCCCAAGGGGCCAGAATGATTGGAAAAGAAGAATTAGGACAAAGGTCACCATACTCACACGTGATATCTAAGTGCTGGGGACTGGGCTATCGCCCAATCTAGAGGCATTCAGGTGGAAAATTCTAGCATCTGAGCATGCTAAGGAGAACTTGTAGAGTCAAACCCAGCCCAGCAGAGATCAGTTTGCAGCTTCTGACTAGTAAGGCATTATGGTTGTGGCACACAGAATATCGGACCCCTAAAAGATGTCCATGTCCTAATCCCCAAACCTATGAGCATGTAACCTTTAATGGCAAAAGGGACTTTTCAGCTGTGATTAAGGCTCTTGAGATGAGGTTACTCTGTATAACCTGGGTGGGCCCATTGTATTCACAAGGGTCCTTAAATGAGTAGGAAGGAGGGCCAGAGTCAGAGAGGGGTTGCAGGTGCAGCTCTGCTGGTTTGGAATGGGCACAGGGGGTACGGGAAGCCTCTCGAAGCTGAGAAAGGCCAGGGAACACTCTGCCCTTCTTCCAGAGGCTCACACTCCTATTAACACTTGCTTTTGGCCCCATGAAATGCATTTTGGACTTCTGACCACCAGAACTGTAAGATAATAAATTTGTGTTGTTTTAAACCACTAAATTTGTGCTAATTTGTTACCGCAGCCATAGGAATCTAATACACTGGTTAAGAATATTGAGACTACAGAGATAGAATGCCTGGATTTAAGTCCTCACTCTGTCATGTGCTAGCCATGTGACCTGGAGCAAGGTACGCAACTTTCTGTGCCTCAGTTTTCCCATTTGTACAACGGAAATGATAGTCCACACTACCTCAAAGGGCTGCTATGAATATTTAAATTAATTAGCACACATACAGTTCTTAGAACCATGCCTGCACATTTTAGGCATAACATCAGCATTAACTTATTAAATTACTATTTATTATTTGCAGAAAAAAAGAGCACAGACCCAGCAGGATCCAATGCTTTGTCCAAGGAAAATAGGCTCAGAGCAGACCAGAACTAGAACCCAGACCTCTTAGCCCCTGTGCTGTTTAGAGCTTTGTCATTACAATGCCGCAATATCACTTTCCTACCAAATCTCATTTTCAAAGTCAAATAGCTAATTATAGTAGGTGCCCTTCAGAAAGGCTTAGCTACATGTTATAGCTATGATTAGCCTGGAGGTCCTCAGACCCTTTCAAGAGAAACGAAACGTAAAGGCCCTCATTAGAAATCATGTGTGTTTGACTAAAAGCCCGCCTGGTTAATAACAGAATTTTCTCTGGCTATAGTTGAGTCACTGTTGTCTTGTCCCCTCCAAACATAGCCCATAAGAAAAATGAAACCCAGACAGAACCAGGCAGCGCGTCTGAAATGGAACGGATGAGCTGCTTGGCACGAGCCAATGGGAGAATTCCGCAGACACTGCTGGCCTAGACTCCAAAACAGTAGCCTGACTTCCAAGAAGCAAGCTCCACCTTGAATCTGGAGGGCTTGTTCAAAACATTGTCTCAGAATCCTGGCTTCATTCAACACCTGGGTGCTACCAAATGGTCCCATCCAGGTAGCTGTGCATCCCTGTAAATCAGTGGTTCTCAACCTTCCTAATGCCGCGACCCTTTAATACAGTTCCTCATGTTGTGGTGACCCCCAACCATAAAATTATTTTCGTTGCTACTTCATAACTGTAATTTTGCTACTGTTATGAATCGTAATGTAAATATCTGTGTTTTCCGATGGTCTTAGGCTCTACAGCAGCGGTTCTCAACCTGTGGGTCGCGGCATGTGGGTTGAGAACCGCTAGCAGGGTCGCCTAAGACCATCGGAAAACACAGATATTTACATTACGATTCATAACAGTAGCACAATTACAGTAATGAAGTAGCAACGAAAATAATTTTATGGTTGGGGGTCACCACAACATGAGGGTCGCGGCATTAGGAAGGTTGAGAACCACTGCTGTAAAAGAAGCAAGTCTTCTTAGGGAAGATAAATTGAGAGCCTCTCAGAAGCTCATTCTCAGCGAAGCCAGTGGCTGCATTCCAGACCCCTGACGTTTGCTCAGTTGTATGATCTCAAGTCTCCTCCTGCAGATGAGAATCCAGTTCAGAAAGGACTTCAAGACTGCTGAGTCCAAGTTTAGAACCTCCGATACTGTGAATTTCCAAACGTGCAGCTGTAAACTTAAAATGCTTTGGAATACAGTTTCTAGCAGTTTCCAGAATGCTGACCAAAAGTTCTTTCTCTGGCACTGAAGCCCACTCCTAGCTGTCTACAGCATGTGGTGTTGATGTTGGGGTATCACGAGCCGACTGTTTTCTGGCCCAGCTCAATAAAGAGAACTGCAAGTGACAATAGCATCGAATTTAAAATATTTACACAGACATCTGGGTGTCCAGATCCTAATGTGTGAAGATCTGGCACTTTAGACACTAGTTGCAGATACTTGGGGAGGGACCAGAACCTCTACTGTGAGGAGAGTGCTCCTTTCCAACCCGTAGGCCCCGGAGGAAGACTTTGAGAAGCCTCCAGCCCCTTCCACAATTACCCGGCACACCTCATCCCAATGGGGGATGCAGAATGCTGGGTAATGGAGGGGTTGTTAAAGAATTCCCAAGAGCTTCAAAAATACGAATGCCTCAGAATGCTGAGGCCCACTGGGTTTGTGTTGACCATTCCTGGAACGTCACACAGGTGTACAAGCACGTAGTTCTCCCTTTTGGTGCCCTTCCCATTCTCTGGTGAATTCTACTCGGTCACTACTCGGTGCCTGCCCACTGTCTGTCCCCACACCCTGCTGTTGCATCATCTCAGGTTCATGGCCTTGGTGTGTTTCACTAGGTATGGTTAAATTATGTGCTGGGCAATAGGAGTGTCCCTTGGGTTCCTGTTCAGTTGTCATTCCAGGGCTAATAGGCCTGTAGTGATGGGTGGAGATGAGAAGAAGAGCAGCTATTGTTCTTTGGAGACAGACAAGCTTCTTGCATCTCCCTGGGGCCATGGGCCTCTTTATATTCTAACAGCTCTGCACAATCATGGCAGGAAGCAGGCTCTAGCCTCAGGGTTGGAGAGAAAGGCAGAGGCCAAGGTCCCAAGTGTGGAGGCCACAAGGAAAGAAAGGGACTTCTGTGGAGAGAAGTCCCTTGCCTGAGGCACTGGAGGAGCAGGCTGGGAGGGGCCTGCAGGAGGAAGGGGGAGGGTCCGCTGGTGCCATGACGTGGGGCGCCTGTCCTGGGGTTGAAATTGAGGAACTGAGGCTGTGGTCTAGTCAGTCCTTCACAGCCCAGGATGGAACAGGAACTCGGGCCACCGGCTCTGCCTCATGTACCTACGAGGGGAGAGATTAATGACCCAAGGAGGATATGATATGGTCCAAAAACTTTTCCTGGACTTTTTCCGCAGGCGGCTAAGCCAGAGGCCTACTGCAGAGGAGCTGGAGCAGAGGAACATTTTGAAACGTAAGTGACTAAGCCCGTGGCAATCCTGATGTTTGTGTGGTGGCTGTAGTTATGATTTAGTGGCCGGCCGCAAGGCCTGTCCCTTGTGCCTGGGTGGAAATGGCTGGGAAGGTGGCGGCTGAGGCTCCATCCCTGCGTGTCAGGACAGCCAAGGCCAGCTCCCCACCGAGGGCAGGTTCCAATCCATGTGGCTCCTTAGAAGCTCCAGACACCCCTTCCCTGTGGTGGGCTGTAAGTCAGAGAGAAGCTGAAAATGTGTTGTGAGAGCACTGGTCACCCAAGGATTGTGAGGTGAGTTAGCGTGACCTTTAAACCAGAATTGCCTTGAAAACCGCAAATACTACTACATTGAAGGCAAAAATAAGGCAAATGGCCATTTGAAACCTGGGACTAGAAAATGTGACTTCCTGTTGCATCTGGCTGCTGTTGATCAAACCCTCCTCCCTCTGAACACTGAATTTAAAGTCTAGGGAAGCATTTCCAAGAAAAAATGCTTTGTGTTCATTTCTCATTACCCCCTCCCCGCAAGCTGGCTGCTGGGGTATCTGCCTAATGCCCTCATTCAAGAAAAACTCACTCACTGTTGCTGTGGCTGTGGACAGAAAAAATAAACCAGCCCCTTGTTTGGTTTAGGACACAGAGACATTTGACTATGTACAGAGAATCCACTTGGTGCTTTAAAATGTATAGATATATAATTTTAATATTATGTAATGTGTATATAATATTAAAAGAAATCAAGTATCTCATGACACGGGTACAACAATTAGACAGTAAAATCTCTGCTCACATTCTACTCAGCTATTGCTACCACTCTCACAAACACGTTTCGCAAGATGGCCAACAAATATTCATAGTGTAATTCACTACCCTGTCTTCCTACACGCACATCCCCTGCTAATTTCTCTCCAGAAAAGAGAATTAGAATTTCATAGAAATGCTCAGCTGTGCACGTGTGCCCCGCTCACACACACTCCAATCATGTGAAGGCTATTTGGATGGGAGTGTATTTCCACTTAGAACAGACTGAAATGTTCTTGGTTTTACGTTTCTCCCCTTCCTCACGGCGGTCTTTGACCTGGTCAGCAGACCTGGTCAGCATGGGATAGTTTACTGAGGGTGAGCTGTTCATTTCCCCTGGGAAGGCTGGGGGCCGGGGCAGCCCCTCCAGAGCTCTCACCTATGGGGCGACTGCCCTTGGCACCCTGCCTGCCACGTGTGCCCTCGGGCCACTGCTTCCCTCCTCAGTGGCTGCTATATTTAGGTCTGGCCTTTCTCAGTCTAGAGTGCACTTCACAGACTTCCTAGGTCTCTAGGAATTTATGTATATATTTCTAACAAGGGGCACCCATTAAGGTTTGAAAGCTTAATATGCTGTAAACAGAGTTAGAACTTTTTCAGATGATTTCCATGGTCAAGAAAGCACTTTGGGCCCCAACCTGACACCTGATCTATTATAAACTCTCTGTTGGAGAGAAAGAAAAACAGAAAAGCTTCTATTTATTCCTAAAATAACAAATCAGGTAAATGTGCTTCCTCCTCCCTCTGCCTCTTCACCCCCACGCACAGGCCTAACAGGGGTCTGTTGTCTTCTGAAGGAATGTCTATACATGGGCCAGACTATATTGGGGGCCTCTGACTGACTCCTAAACCCAAAGAAGCTAAAAACTTCAGGTTTCAGAAAATAGTTCTTCTCAGCAAAAGCGAGGGTTTTGAAAAGAGGTGGTGTCAAAGCCCCAGCTCACCTCTGGCTTCCTGAAGGCACAGCTCACACCCCACAGCTCCCCCTCCCGCCCCCCCGACCCTTCTACCCCCTCCCCCTGCTAACCCAGACCCCTGGGAGATCGTGGGCTGGCCCCTTGCCTTGGGTTTTTATTGCCATCCAGAAAAATACATCTTAGAGGCAGTTGCTCATGTCAAGTAAGCCTGGGGGAGGCTTAGATTCAGGAGATCCAGGCAGCTTAAAGATTGTGTCCATGTTTCCTTCTAGTTCCTCCTCCTTGTCCTATTCAAATAGCTGCATGTTAAAGAACTGCTTGACCGGAATCAAACAGCTTGATCATTTCACAGTTCCAAAACTTGGAAATAAACTCATTTTTCCTGTTGGCTCTTATTTTTCCCCTTCATTCTGGAACATTGTTTCCTAAACATGTTTTTCTTTTCTTTTTTCCCATCTGATTGTGAAACAAATTTTTAGTGGACCCTCCATCGAATCGTTCTAAAGCTTATGTGAGGAGCCATCTCTTCAAGGGTGCTAGGGAAGGCACTCGATGAAGCATGGCCTGGGTCTTGTATCCAGCCCCACCCTGCCGGCCCTGTTGTCAGTGCTTGCTTTGTCAGCAGCCAATGAGGCACTGTGCACACCTGAGCACACAATGAGCACACTCTGATGGTGACAGCAGGTGTGATGACATCATGGGCCTGTCCTGGCCTCTCCCCCCAGTTGCCTAGTGGGGTTGCCTTGGTATCACTGGCCTAAGAAAACATTACCCTGGGTTTGTAAATGGCTTTGAACTAAAGGTATAGATTTCATAGGTGGTCTTGGGGCCCCACCCCTGAGAGGGACCTACGAATTGCACATAGGAGATGACAGCTCTGTGCTCTGTCACAGAATGCCACTCAAGGCTTGGAAAGGGGCTTGTAGGGTGAGGAAGCCCTGACTAGAGCCTGAGGCCAGTGACCAGGAATAAGGAGGAGGGGCCAGACACTAGGGCAGTGTCCCTAGTGAGAAAAGAGTGGTGCCATCTGTCTAATTGGCCGTGTAGCCTGTGAGCAGCCACTTCATCCTCTGGGCTTTCCCATCCTCACTTACAAACAGAGTGGGAGGCTAGGTGGTTTCTCAGCCCCTCGTGGCCCTAATACTCTGCATATTTTAACCAAGCACCCGAGCTGCATCCTTGGCACCCCCCACCCAGACTAGACCTTTCCCTCCCTGCCACCTGCAAATGCAGCTGTCTGGGCTCTCCCCTTCTTCTGAGTCTTGCTGTCTGCCGCCCAACTTATTTATCTCTGTAAGGTTAGTGCATACTAAGATGTTAATGGCTAACTAGTTTAATGGGTTTTTATCCAAAAGAAATTTGCATTTTTATAGGAACTCTGACAGGGAGATCAGATCTTTACATCTAAAGGAAGGAGCTTTTATGTGGGTGGCTAGGGGCGCTGTGGGGCAGGCTACCGTGGGGACCTCGGCCCACGGCAGGCCATGGCATTTCTGGTGCTGCCCCCATACAGCATCCTGATCCCCACAGGGATCGTGCCCCTGAGCTCTGCGCTGAACGGCATGGTTCCTCCTGCGGGAGGAGTGGCTGTGGCTGCTGCCTGCTATCAGGGCTGACAGGAGGGCAGGGTGGGATCCACTTCTGTGCACAGGGGCTTCTCTCTGTTAAAGATCTGCCCTATATTGAAACGACTGAATTGCAAGTGTGCATAATACGATACATTAATTCAGTTACTGAAAAACAAACACTAGTGATTTTTTCAAGATCCAGCAGGTGAGAAGCAGAGACCTTTGACTCTCATGCTTTTAAACAGTATTATACTTAGAGCCATGCTTCCATTCCACTCCCAGAAGGAAGTGATGTTCAAGGTCATTCCGTTAGCTCGAAAGGAGAAATAAGCCCACGGGTTCTGTCCTGCAAACCTCTGCTCCCTTCCCCAGACCCTCTTAGCTGCGGCTCTGTAAACATCTGATGAGCAAGTCACCCACATATTAAGCTGTCAACGTGCAGGCTCCAGGGCCTGCTCCTCTAAGGCACTCCTTAAAAGTCCCAATGCAGGCAGTTGTGCCCCACACTCTGGCCACACACATGCTCAGTGGACTTCTCGGAAGATTCAAAGAATTAATGGAAGCAGGGCTTGCAAAAGGTGAGCATTTTGAAATTCCTCTTCGTGCAGCCAGGCTGGCCTTTGCGTTCCTCCTCTTGTTTCTGCACAGGTGACAGGCACGCCTATGGGCCGGTCTTGGGTTCTACTCCCACAGTGCACCGGCCCGAGGGCCACATCACAATGAGCCCTGCAGGGACTGTGAGACTGGGGCAGAGTGGAGGGAGGCCCTTGTGCTGTCCAGAGAAGGGAACCCCACCTCACTGCTGACAGCACCCTGCTCTTTTAGGACCTCCCTCCTTGTCTTACAAGCTACACCTCTCACCCAGCAATGCTGCCCGGAGACTGGAAATCCCAGGTGACAGAAAGGAAACAAAATAGGCAGGTCTGCCTGCTCACCACCAGTTTGAAAGTGTCCCCAGAGGCAGAAGCAAGGCCAGGGTAGGAAACATAGCTTTCTCTTCCCCTCTCCTAACGGTGAGGTGCTCGGCCTGGAGCCTCAAAGGCTCATAGTATGCCCCTGTGTGCAACACTGTCTACAGAATCAAAAGCATCTTAAATGTTTCTTTCAGCTCGGAACGAACAAGAGGAACAAGAAGAGAAAAGAGAGATCAAGAGGAGGCTAACTCGAAAGGTGAGAAAGTTCACGAGCGCGGGGGCAGGAGAGGGAGGGCGGCCGTCCGCTCCTGTGCCCTCTGCTGGCCTCGGTGGCCTGCAGCTGCTCGGCCCACAGGGAGAATCTCCCCTGGCAGAGGGGGCAGCTGTCTTGACTCTCCAGGACCTCTCCACGGGAGCATGGTCAGCTGCGGGACCTTCGGTCTTGTCTGGTGACATTCTTGTGTTGCTTGATTTCTGTGACACTCACCTGCCTCCAAGCAACTTGATGTCAAGTGCATTACATTTTCAATTACAGTGAATATTTTATTTTTAAAAGTGTACCATTAGCCATCAAGCAATCGGAAACTCATAGTCAAAATCAGTAGTTCGAATATAAGTTATTTGCTATGACCTTGGGGACATTTGAATTTTCCTTGCCTCCCTGATACTATTCCTTACCTATTAACTAAGAACAGTTTAACTTGATTATGCTAAATCAATTTGGAGTACTTAATCAGGAAAAAGCCTAAAGTACTGATAAATATTTGAAGATGTTTGAAAAGCACTTAAGATAGAAGCCATAAACTAGAATTTTTACATATTTTTAACCCCAAAAATAGATGGCTTGGGAATGCACTATAGACCCAAATGGGTTTAATTCTACATGAGTGGTCTCTTTAATAAGAAACTCTTATTGAGGCTGTACCTGGATGCTGTTGGCAAGTTTAATTACTTGATGACACACAAGATATAATAGTATGTTCTGTTAGACGAGAGTGGTTTCAGTCAGCCTCCTGCAGTGACCAAGGTTCTCAAAACTTAGAGACAGTTAAGAGTCCCATTAAAATTAATTTTTTAAAGGTTTATTAATGGATGCTTCTCCCTAGAAATACTATGCAAATGAAGACATTCAAAGATCCTAAAATATCACACCAATTACGAAGGTGATGACTCGTGTTCCTCAACGCTCTCCTCTCCCTTAGTGCAGCCCAGACTTCTGGCGATGAGCCAAGTGCCATCCCAATGAAAAGGGGTAGGATACACAAGTGCCGAGGCCAGTGACAGGCTGGCATGCTCCTGGTGGGAACTAGAGCAAGAGCTAAGTGAGCTCACTTCATCCAGGCGCCCGTACCTCAGCCACCATCTGATTCTTTACCTTACGACCATCCAGTCTTTGGACACAGGGCACCCTTTGTCCTGAGAGTGAGTAGTGAGGATGATGGGAGGGGAAGTATGTTAGCTTGTTCTAAGTGTGACCTTGACATGGCTACAGTATCAAAAAGTGGTTCATTTCTGATACAGAAATGTCTAGACATTCAGAAAGAAATTGAAAATCCAGTTTTCATAAAGTTCATTGGAGTTGATTGCTGGCACCCAAAAATTCTCCTAAACTTTAGGGTTTCTAAAAACTAATAATAGGTAAATATTTAAATATCCATTTAATTCTGATCTCTTTAAAAGAAGTGTATAGCCTGGCCGGTGTGGCTCAATGATTGAGCATCAACCCATGAACCAAGAGTTCTCGGTTTGATTCCCAATCAGGGCACATGCCCAGGTTGCAGGCTCAATCCCCAATAGGGGGCGTGCAGGAGGCAGCCAATCCATGTCTCTCTCATCGATGTTTCTATCTCTCTATTCCTCTCCCTTCCTTTCTAAGATCAATTTAAGAAATCATATTTAAAAAGCATATATAGTTTTGTAGAGAAAAATTGCATCATTTGGCAAGGGGAAAGGGAGGAGGGTTTCCTCTCATACCCATCTCCCCTGAGATGGGTTGCACAGGGACAGGTACCTCAGAAAGCCCATCATGTTTGCAGGTCTCCCAGAGAAGGTAAATGCCTCTTCCTCCTCCGGGTTTCCTGTCCTTCCCCGGGGGCTGGCTTGGGGAAATAGAAATAATGAGCTTGAGTGAAGGGATCAGCTTTAAGGGAAAGACTAGAAGCAGCTTTCACCTCTCTTTTTGTGGAGAGAGATGTGAGCTCCCAGCAGGTGGAGAACCCACACCTCCGGGCTTGGACACCAAGACCAGATGCCAGTGCTGGTGGCTGCTGTTCAGTTACTTCCCTCAGCCCAAGGATTTCCTCCTTGCAGTTCTAGTCCATTTTAATGTACACGTGAGAACGATAAAACACAGTGGCTAATGCTCATAGCCACAGACCAGCCCTTTTCTTCAGCCAGACTGATACTCATCTAAAAATTGTGTTCTGTCTTTTAATAAATGCATTTCTCCCCCTTCAAAAAAAAAAATGCTAGCTAAATGGACAGGAAGATGGGAAGAGATGAGGAAGGAAGAGAGGGAGGGAAGGAGGGAGGAAGGAAACCCACTTGAGTCAGGCTATATTAATACTGAAATATGGGTCTCAATTAATTACTCTTGTTGATTATTTGGTTGCAAATATTATTGCTGCCATAGGTTGATACATAGTACTACCAACCCCTGCTCTTACCTCTTCCTCCAGTCCACTGTCTCTAGAAAATCGACTCTTGACTCCGAGATCACCTCCTCTGCATTTGAGGAAGGACCCTGGGTTCACATGCCCCAGTGGCTACAACCTAGCCACAAGCTAAAGGGACATCTCCCGAGCCCCACGTGGCAGGGGCACGAGCCCACGCTCACAGGGTGTCCCGGGGACATTGGTTAGTCGGCCCACACAGCACCTGAGACTCTCCCAGCAGAAGTCCCCTCCTCAGCGCCTCCCTCGGCACTTGGGGAAGTGACTTGCTGACTTGGAGAGCTTGTGTCTAAGGTTCCCAGGGAACTCGGGCATGAAAAATGCTCCCTGACCTTCAGAGCTAACACTTAGTTTTCTGTTCACACCAGTCTCTGCCATCAACAGGCTATTAGTAAAATCCAGGTCGTGATTTGCAGAAATATAAACTACAAATTCCATGCTTAACAACTTTTTGGTGTGGTGGCACACTTTGAAAGAATACCTTTTGTCCAGCACCCTGGGGTAAACCTTGCAAGTCCTAAGCAACACGAACTGGGGGTTTTGAGTGGGGGTTCTGAGGTAAATGAGGTAAACGTTAAATGTTTTTATATATTTTAATGACAGTATGAAAGCTCCCACACTCACAGTGTAGAGGCAGGCTGGACCACCACTGTCGTGTAGAGCCCTGCCCGTGGAGCCTGGGAGACCTCTGGTTTCCTGTGACGGGCCAGCACTGAGGCCGAAATGTCCTGTCCCAGGAGAACCAGGACTGCTCTAGGGCAGACCAGAACCACCTGGAGGGGGAGCTCCATAGTCCAGGCAAGTGGGCCCTGCCCTGGCCCCAGAGGCCTTTGGTCCCCAGGTCTTCCCACCACTGGCCTGGAGGGAGCTGCGGCTGCCTTGGTCCTGTGTGCAGCCTTGTAAACCCTTCGCCATCCTGTTCAGTACCAGCCAGACAGGCATCTAGTCGTGCCTTCCTTTGCGGGCCGTCGGCAGTGAGTGGAGCGTTCGGCACCAGGAAGGTGTATGGCAGCACATGAGACAGTGAAACAGCCCCTGGTGTGTGTGTGTTCTGTAGGCCATTGTGGTAGGATTGCGTCTGACTGCATCTTCCATTAATAGGACTAAATACAGTCCAGGGCCTAGAGAAAAAGTTGCTTTTAAATAATATCAGTGAAACGTGAATTGACAGCATCCGAAGGAGAGGGAAGCTGTGTTGCTCCAGAAGAAAGAAGCCCAGGGACAGGAGGAGGCAGTAGAAACATCAGCCTTATGCGACTGAAGTACAAAAGAGGGTGTCTGTGGGTGACAACGGGAAATGGTTGAGTCCTCTTTTTACGGTTTCCGTCCCTCACCGCAGAGCGATCCGAAAGGCCCATTCGAGGCTTCCTTGGCACAAACTGGGCCTAGCTCTGCCTTCGTGGGCTGGCCTTTCATTTCACTTGACCTTCCTGAGGACCAGAGTCTCCTCCGACCTGCAGACCACGTTTTTGTGTCTGAAACATTTTTGTATGTGAAATGATGCACTAGCCCATCTTTCAGAGAGCACTACATTTGACACAGATGTGGACTCACAAATCCAAAATAAGGTAAAACCTTTGTGTAAGATTCCTGTCACCTTGATGCGAGAAGTGAGACAAATGTGGGAAAACCCTCAACAGACACCCATCCCCCCAGGACAGGCTGCTTGCAGAGATCAAGACACTGCATGTTACCAGAGACAGCCAGGCTGTGCACAGGCCTGGAGGTGGCTCCAGGAATAATGTAGCTCGATGAACAATAACACACTCTCCCTCCTAGAAAAGTCTGGGTATAGGAGCAGGGAGCCCTGTCCCATCCTTGCTGTGTCATGCATAGTTGCCTCTCTGGACCTCATTTTGCTCACCTGTAAATCCACGGATGGGCAAGTGATCCAAACTTCTCTTTATGACTGTGCCCTCCTCTTCCGCCTGCAGCTCAGCCAGAGGCCCACAGTGGAAGAACTTCGGGAAAGGAAGATCCTCATCCGCTTCAGCGACTACGTGGAGGTGGCTGATGCCCAGGACTATGACCGCAGGGCCGACAAGCCGTGGACCCGCCTCACCGCTGCCGACAAAGTAAGGAGAGGAGCAAGGAGAGGGGGGCAGGTGCCCACACCCAGGTTTCACCCCTACACTGGATTCCTTGCTTGCTGCCTGGGATGCTGTATTGAAACGAACAGCAAAGCCACCACCAGGGTCTCGGGAATGGAGCACTCAGTGCCCGCTGGGCAGGCTGGGAGTGCCATGTCCCCATCACCTTTCACCAGGGCTCCAGATAATTGGGAGCAATCACTGAATTGATTCCTCACCGCTCCGGAGAAGGAGCAAGATGGACACGTAATATTGTGCCGTTTTACGGGAGAAGGAAAGGCAGTGCGGAAGATGGTGCCCAGAGAAAAGAACAGCACCTGTGGGGCACCCAGCTGACCTTCTGGGGAGAGCCACTGGCTGCAGCACCCACAGGGGTGTCCCACAACCAAAAGGGGCTGAGGCCACGGTCCTGGCAGTGGTTGTAACCTAGTGGCAAAGACACAAACCACAGAGACAGCAAAACATGTCCCTGCACTAAACCTCCATAGACTAGAAAGCAGAATACAAACAATCTGAAGTTGAGTTTGTTTTATAAGAAACGCAGTGATGCAAATGATACCATTCTTCCCTGCCCATTAGACCATGTATTAGAATTAAACTCTGCTTGGTCATTGTTTGTGATTCTAGTCCAGTCACCATGAGGAACTGGAGGGCGGGGAAGGGCAGGGGAGCCGCTGCATGTAAGGAAACTGATGAGGTCAGAGGCAGAGACCTCCCGGAAATGGCCTCCCACATGGGGTCAACCCACAGATCCTGACCAGGGGAAAACTCTGCCCTCCTCTTAAATGCAGCACCATCTCTTCCCTGTGCAGGAACTCGGTGAGGTCCCAGGAACTGGCCCAGACAGAGCCTGCCCCCAGGCGGTGGTGTCTGTATTGTCCCCAGAGGAGGACCCTGGCCCTGGTTCTCCTGCTCACACTGGCTGCAGTGTACTTGCTTACCAAGGGTAGGGGTGCTGCAGGTGTCAAGGGCGACTCCAGCTCTGAGGAGCTGTTGGGTGGGGAGCGGACCCAGCTCCTCCCAGGCCACTGGAGATGGGAAACTGGACAGGGTGCCTTCCTTCTAACTGGCCCTTAGACGCTCATGTGCCTTCCTTTCAAGAGGAGCCACTGTGATGCTCCCTAAAGACTTCTCCAGCCTAAAACTCTCAGTGCTTGGACATTCCCACCAAAGCAAATGCCAATCTTAGAAAGAGCTCTGTGGAAGGGCACACATTTAAAACTTCAGCCCCTGGCATTCCTGTGTTCCAGACCCTCCTCACCTGTCTCTGCACCTGGTTCCCCAGCCCTCCAGGTGGGCTGCAGCCACGTGGGTGGGCAGTGCTGGAAGGATGAGGTTATTCAAGTTTATTGCAGAATATACTAAGGTTCTTCAAGACATCCCATCTACTCGTAATGGTGAAAAATACTGCCTCAGCTTCAAGAGTCATGAAAGAGCAGAGGGTTTACAAATCAAAGGGAAGTAGGGAGACCCTCCCTTTCTAGAAGTATCTACTGTGAGGGACTACAGTGGCTGTGATGAGTTCAGATTGTTTACCTAAGGAAGGTGAGAGGTTGACATATTATTTTAAAAAATATGTTTTTATTTATTTATTTTTTTTATAGAGACATAGAGAGATAGAAACATTGATGACAGAGAAACATCATCGATCGGCTGCCTCCTGCACACCCCTCACAGGGGATTGAGCCCGAAACCTGGGCATGTGCCTTGACCTGGAATCAAACCAGTGGCCTCTTGGTTCCTGGGTCGATGCCCAACCCCTGAGCTACATTGGCCAGGGACATTTAAGTGTGTACTTGGGAGCCCAGGAGTGTGGGCAGGTGTGTACACTATATGCCGGATGAAACAGCTGTGTGAAGAGAGAAACAAGACGACGCCCAGGGGGAGTCATAGTAGGTGTAAAGGATATCTCAGGTGATTGGTTTTTTTCTCCCAGTGAAAACACTTTGTATGGCTTTGTCAAAGGGAAAAAAATAGAAATAAAATAAGAAGTGAGCTCCTTCCCATCTGCCCCCTCGGCATACTCATGGGCTTCTCTCCATTCCAGGCTGCCATTCGGAAGGAGCTGAATGAATTTAAAAGCACTGAGATGGAAGTTCATGAGCTGAGTAGACATCTAACAAGGTTAGTATCGCGGTGTGTTTTTCCTTCTCAAGTTGTAAAACCTACTTCCAGATGACGTACCTGTTTCTCGGTCCAAGCGGTGTGGTGGGCACATGAAGGAGAAGATAAACGTTCTCATTCAGTTCCCACTGTGGCCACTGAAACTGGGGTGAGGGGCATTCAAGGCCAGGCTGAAGCTACCTTCTGAAAGCCACTTTTTAACTCATTCAAACTGAAGAGCTAAGTGCCAGACCACCACTAACCCCAAGGTGGGTTTCACAAAAACTTAAGCCTAGGAGAAAAGATCATTGTCGATTGACCCCAGTTGGCAGAGGCCAACCCTAGTTCACTTCTGTGATTCCCTGTCATTCTCCCAGGTGGTCTTGTGTGGTGCTGCTTGGGGAACTGAACACAGAGAGCTTATGTAGGGTCACTCAGTGACAGAATAACTGGCAATTCTTAGACACTCCCCTTGGGGGAGCATTCTGAGAAATGGTGCCTGGACTTGCAGACACAAGGTTGAGGTCTCCACCTCACTGCCAAGTCGGGGCTGCAGGCCACCAGGGCCATCTGACTAGTCCATAGGAATTCTGATTAAACTATTCCAAAACCGAAGGTGGACTCAGTGGGCCTCGGGGGTGCTGTGGGGTGTGCCCTGGGGGGAGATGTATACCCGCCTCTGCTGTCAGAGGCAAGGGCTCTGAGGACGGAAGAAGTGGGCCGTGGAACTGGACACCTCGGGCAGCCACTTGGTCTTGATTCATTTCTTTCTTTTCCCAGGTTTCACCGACCTTAACAGTCAAATTCCTCTTGAGTGCTATGCTGTCTTCAAAACATAAATTTATAAGAACCATAAGTGCTGGTATTTATTCACTTCCCATCATGATGTAAATCTTCTGAACTGCCTTTTTTAAAAGAAGGAGAAGGAGAAGGAAAGGAAACACAATCAGGATTCTGTTTGAGAAACGCGATGGTCACCGCTCCGTGGTCAGAGCTGCTGGCACCACCACGGATCCTGAACCGTGCCCGTCCCCGGCAGGCCGAGAGCACCTGCGGCCTCGCGGAAGACTTTCAGCCCCGGTCCTCGGGCGCCGCCTTCACTTAGGCTCCAGCGACCTTTCCTCAAAAGCACCTGTCACCTAAGTCCAAAGAAAGCTGAGCCACTGGGCGTGGCCTGGGAATGACTTCGAGAAGCAAATGGTTGGCCGATTAGGTTTGGCTTCTGGTTTGGGGTCCCCTCAGGAGGAGGGTGCTGAGAAGGGAGCACTCTTCTCCGTTGACCTGTCTTCTTCCTCCAGCCACCCTCCTTCCAGTGAACAAAAGGGAAGAGCCCTTGTCTGGGAGCGTCTGGGTGACAGTCACACCCATTCTGTCCCCTCAGGTGGGGCAGAGCTGCCCACAGGAAGCTCTGGGTTAGAAGGGGAGAGTTGTCATCTGCTCAGTGAACAGCCCAATGTCACAGGTGATCTTCTGCACACAAACAGCCACTGCTAAGGTGCACCTATGGCATCACGTGTATGAGCGTAAGGACCACATGGAGGGGCATAAAGGCTGGGGTGGGAACTCCGCTTGGCTGGTGGTCTTCATTTTCTCTGCCTGCCCCAGGGCTGGTGACCGTGTGGCTTGGAAGTTAATGGCTCTCGAGTACAGGCCCCCACACAGGTTGGCCAGAAACCATTCCTAAAGGACCGGCCTTCCGGTCACTGACAGACTGGTACTCTAGAACCACGTGATGGCCTTCCAGTCTCCTTTCTTTGCACTGAGGGGTTTCTGTGGGTTTGGCATAGGCCAGAATTGGGCAAACAGCAGCCATGCACGCCTTGTGCTGTACTTCCCTGTTCACGTTTCTCCAGGGGGAACCCTTCCTCCCTCGTGATGCTGGCAAGGGTGATTGGAGATGCTCTCTAACTGCCCCCCTCACCTGGGACCATAGGAAGCAGTGCTCTGTTGTCCAAGGGACCCCCAGGATAGCATGTGCAGTGAGAGGAAGGACAAGCCCCAAACCTGAGAGCTGTTGTGAGGCCCGTTGCAGCCCCTTTGTTCCTCCTGACAGAGCTCGTAGGGCCCCCATTGCAAGCTCTGCCCGGCCTCCCACAGTCACCGTGGTCTCACAGTTACCACAGTCTTTCCAGGCGATGGTTCCCTCTCCACCACACATGCCCAGGATTTAGAAGGATGCCACCTTGGCCTTCACAGCAAAGAGTTAACCAGTCCCCACCCCAACCTGTGTGGGAAGGGAGTGACTGCTGGGATGTGTGCCCACCAGTGAGTCCGTTTACCTTCTGCAGACATCCGCAGCTCCTGCGGCCAGCACCACCCAGGGCTGTGCGTGTGCCGGGGGGGGGGTGGGGAGGCAGGCAGCTCTTCAGGCAGTGCCCACCAGCCGCTGCACAGCTGTCCTGTGCTTCCCTCACAGCGCCTGGCACATGCCGCTGCCCATCACTAGATCCTTTCTTCTTTGCTGAATCTTAATAGTTCTTGATGTGAGTAGAAGTATTGTTCAGGGGAAATGTGTGGCTCTAAGCACTATCTTCCCAAAAGGCTTCCTGACGTCTGAATGTGCAGATGGTATGGTGAAAGATATAGGACTCTTTCGTTTGACTTCTCTGCAGCGGGCACGTGTTCTGGGCGGAGCTGCCTGCCTCGCCCAGAGCTGAGTCTGCGCTTCTTCTAACGGGCTGCTGTGCTTCCGGAGACTGGCAGTGCCCTGCAGGATGGGCAGGCCTTCCCCTGGCCCAGGAGCGAGTCCTAGGGGAACTCATTCCATGACCTGGACTCCTCCCACCAAGGCCAGTGGCTTCTCTGCTGGCCTTGCTTCTTGGGCCTTACTGATTCCCTGGGGACATGAGGCCCAAATCAATTTCCCTGCAGCCCACCTGCCAGCCAGTAGTCCAGGTTTCTCCCAAAGTGCTCTCCTGTGCAGTCCACTGTGCATGGAAGGAATCAAACACGTTCCCCTTTTCTTCCTGCAGAGCACTGTTTTCCACTTGCAGGATTTAGGGTTGCACCTTCCACGCCAGTGAAAGCACCCACCCAGATGTGGGTGGCTTCAAACCCACTGTATGTGGCTCAGCAACCTCCATGGACCACAGCATGGCCCCTCTGCTGTCCCTTTCCCTTCCTGAAATCTTGAGGAAATTTGTAGAAATCTGTCCAAATTTCTTTTTTGCCACATTGTTCTGACAAATTGAAAAATGTGTGTTGATTCCCAAAATGACAAATCGACATTAACTAGAGGTGGGGGGGTCGGGGAGAGATGGTCTAGCTGGTTTACAATGCTTTCCTTGTCTGAAAAAGCTGCTGTTTTCAAGTAAAGGTTTAGTTTGTGTGTATAAATTTCCAAGTGGGCCTCTTATCATGAAAGGAAAAGTGTGAAACTCCTCAGATCAAAATGTTTCCTTCTGAAAATGAGACCTTGCCCCGACCTCCCCCGCCCGTCTACAACAGAACAGTGCCATCGACCGGCCCGGCCTGCGTGCTCTTTCGAAATTGCTGTGTTTCTCCCAAAGGCCCTCAAAGCCCTGGAAAACCTTTAAAACTTCAGCCTTTATGTCAGATTAGAGAAACCAAACGGTGTGACGGTAGTTGTGGTGAGAACCTCTGAGTTTATTTTTCTCCCGCTTCCGAATGTGTATATTTGCTGAATGAAAATCGTGCTGTGTGCTTGATGAGAGGATGTCCGCTCTCCCTGTGCACAGCCAGTGTGCGAAGGTCACCTTAAATGAAATGACTTTTTCTTCCCATTTGTCTGTTAATCCCCAAACCGGTTGCTTTTTCCAGTTGCTCCCCGGGTGTCTGTACATAGTTTGTCTTTGTATAGGAGCGCGTGCTCGTGTTCTAATTCAACAGATGACGGCTGTATGAGGAAGACGATGTAAATAGAACACAAGTTAAACTGGATCTCTATGGCCTAGGTTTTGTACATACAGAAACTGCATGGTATTTAAATTATTGTTTGTCTCTGATGATGTATGCAGTTTCTTTAAAAACAAATCCAAAAAAAAAAGTCTAAAAAAATCATTTTCTTGCCTCCAGTGTGTTGTATTAACTACCAGCAGGAACCACCAAAAATATTTGGCTTGCCTGGGAAAGGCAGCGGGGGCAGGGCAGGGCAGGGCAGCCCATTAGCAAAATCCTGAGTTGTGGAGACAGGACAACCTCATACATCTGGTGTTATTGGGGAAGGAAGGATTGTTGCACATGAATTAACTGTCTAGATAATATTTGTAAACTTTTTTCTTCCAAACATTTTCTTAAGAATGTCTAGAATGCACTGTCCAACTGTCCTTTAATAATCTGGTAGTAATGAATGTGCATTAACTCGATAGTTCAGAGGCATCTGGGTAGGATCAGACACCAGACAGCCTTAGGTTGTAGCAGTGCCTTGGGGGGCCTTTGGAGTGACACTGCCCAGAAGCCAGAGCCTCAGACCGTTTTACTCTTTGAATACTGACGTCTGACTTCTTCCTTGAGAAGCCTGAGTATTTGTCCTGTAAAGCCAAGGTCTGAGGGAGCAAGAGGTGCTGCAGTACTTGCTGGTTGCACTTCAGGGGGTGAAATTGCTTGGTAACTAACATATCCTTGGTCCGCAAACATAGGAGTGTGGCTCTGGGAAGGAGGAAACTAGCACAGTGTTGCTCTCTTGACCCTCACTGGGTATCACCCTGGAGCTTGTAAAAGTGCAGGTGCCAACTCAGTAGGTCTGGGGGTGGAGGGTGGGGTCCTGAGAGTCTGTCCTTCTAACTAGCTCCCAGAGCATGCTGGGGCCCCTAGTCCAGGAAGATGTTGGGAGAACAAGGGGAGCCGCTTTTCCTTTGCCTGGGAATCTCCAGCCTCGGAGAAGACCACATGCGCTGTGATGTCTGCTGAGAGCAGCAGCACCGCCCCCGTGGGAAGTCGGCATCCTGCAGCATTGCATCTGAGTGTCTGCAAGCTCTCAGCTCCAGGGGCTCCGGGCCCAGATGCTGGGCAGGAGTGGCCACAGCAGGAGGGCGTGTGGTGTGCAGGATTTCCTGTTCCAGGCTCCTCCTCACTCTGCCTTCTCACCCTCAGAGCTCCCACTTAATGAATGTAACTGTCAGAGCTTGGCTGCCGGTATCCAGGTGAGTGAAAGGGCCAGAGAGAAAAGCCTTGGCAGAACCCCAACAGGCCCTGCCTTGCAAGAGGGAAGGAAACTGGCCTCCATTCGGAGGAAGCCCTTTCGGAAGGAGAGGGAGGTCGTGGCTGCACGTTTTCAGTAGGTGGAGGCGCTTGGTGTGTCCCCCTCGGACCTGTTTACACCGTCCTCGGGCAGAGGAGCGGTCTCCCGGTCGCGACATCTAACTGGACAACTTTGGCCAAGTCACTGAATTTCTCTGGGCCTCTATGGCCTTGTCTGGAACGTGGGGGCACTGAATTAGATGTCCCCTATTTCTAAGATTTGGGTTCATCTGAATTTTTAAGACACTAGACTTGGTGCTTAGGAAAGAGTAAGCTCTGGGTAAGTCCTGCCAAGGCAGCCTCTCAAAGAACAGTTTGGGTTCCTTGCCAGACCGCCTGCAAGTCTGCCGTGCCTGCCTGCTCCCCTCCGGCCCTGGGTTGGCCTCCTGAGGGGCTGGTTGGTACTGAGACCTGCCTGCTCCCACACATCTTTGTGGGGGCTTGTCCTAAAGTTGCAGTCAACCAGGTAACTCTGCTTTGTCCTGTCTGTCCCTTCCTCTGAGCAAAGCACCCTGGAGGGGCTCATGGGCCTCGAGCAGTGATGCTCACACACAGCCTGTTGCCCTCTCCCTCACCCCAGCGAGCGCTGCAGGGACGTGGTCTTTACACCTGCTCATTAATCCAATGAACGCTCCCTGGCTGGCTCTCCGTGGGTCCTGGGAGCAATCCTGGACTCAGGTGACTGTAGCTACAGCTGCAGCTTGACTCTGCCCTGAGCTCCTGACCCAGGGGTCAGCTGTCAGATGTGAAGAGCCCAAGAGGGTGCTGAACCCACACGCCCCAGGGGTCAAATTGTGGCTTCGCCCCTTATGAGCTGTGTAACTGGTCAACTTACTTAATCTCACTGTGCCTCAACTTCCTCATCTGTAAAATGGGAATGACCGCACCTATTTTGCAGGGCTGGTAAAATGAAACGATATATATAAGGGACCTAGCAGTGTCTGACATGGAGGCAGGCCTTAGTGCATGTGAGCTCTTATGCTTCCTTTGCATGTATGTCTCTCACAGGCACCTCAAACTCGGTATGTGATTGTTTCCATATCTTCAAACCCCACCCCTCTGCCCCTCCTGGGTCTCCTCTTGCTCCCTTCTCCAGGGAAAGGCATTACCCAGAAGTCGCCTCCTCTCCACTTCCAGCTGGAAGTGTGACAGACACCTGCAGCCTTGCTCTAGGAGCCATTCCACCGCCCTTTCATTGAGACCTCCTCTCCACCCCAATGACAGTAGTAGTGCCTCCTCGCCTGCGGCGGCCACCTCTCCCATCCGGCTGCCTGAGTCCTCTAGCAAGCAGACTCGCTCACACCACACTCCTGCCTGGCGTCTGCCGTGGCCCCCACTGTCCTTCCCATAAAACCCAGCTCCAGAGTGCACCCTGGTGTCAGTGTGGGCCGCCCAGCCATGTCCTCCTGCACCGGTCCGGGTAGGCTGCACTGTGGCTCTGGAGCCCTGCGGGGGGCTGTGCTGTACCGATCACCGCAGGAACAACCAGGTCCAACAAGGGGCCTCGGGGACTGAGTGCCTACACTGCCCCAGACGGAGTCCAAGAGAGGCCTTGCTCAGGTGACCGTGGATTCCAGTGGGTGGCCAGGGCACTCATGCGTTCAACAGAGGCCAAATAGTACGAACAAACGGCTGGCCCCTGTGGTGCCTGATGCATGCATCCTGATTTCTAGCTCTGGCTCTCTGGGCCCTCAGTTCCTGTTGACACTACCACTGGCTGCTCCCACACAATAGACACTGAATACACCCGGCTCTGTGCTACATCATTTTCATACGCGATTTTACTTAATCTTTACAACGCCTGTGGCCTCCCAACCCAGGTCTGTTTGACGCTAAAGCATTGCTCTCCCTCTCCCTGCTAGGCATCCACTCTCTGTTCACACTTTCCAGCTTCTCTCCTATTATCCCAGCGGCCCATCTTAAGCGATCACATCAGTTTCTGAGACTGAGAACCCAGATCAGAAGAGACCCACTCTCACCAAGCCTGCAGGTCACAGAAGCTGTTCCTTCACCCAGCTCCTCCCTCCCCTCCAAGCGCTGCCCCCCTCCCCAACCCCACCGGGCAGGCTGCAGCTCCCAGCAGTGGGGACCGCCCACAACCATGAGACAGTCAGCCAATATTTATGACTTCCTGCAAGGGAAGTAATGTCACAGGAGGCTCCTGCAGGGCATGGGCCCACCTAGAGCTGCGGGGAAGGCAGAGAGAACAGCATGTGGCTCCTGCCAGACAGGAAGAGCATCTGTCAATCAACCGTAGGCATACAGCCAGCCCTGTCCTAAATGCTACCTCTGGTAAGAAAGGGCCCTGCCCTTTAGGTGCCATTAATAAAAAAACGCTCCTGAGGTCATAATAGCAAGTCATCCAACACTTTCATGGCGCAACACCTCAGGTGACGATGAGGCGCCCTTGTTAATGTACCCGTTTGCAGAAGAGGCAGGAAGAGTAAACCGCGAAAGCAGAATTGAACCTACTCTCCTTTCAGGCTTGGCAGCCAGTGACGACGCATGTGCTGAGCTGGACACCCAGACGCCAGCTCCTTCCTCCTCCCTCATGGTGGACGGGGCCTACCTCGCATGGGCTCTCCGAGGTTAGGTGGTTCAGTCGCTCCTGCAGGGTAATGTCGCCACTGTTGCTGTTTCTTTAATAAAAAACAAGAGACAAATGGTGGAAGGGAGGGAGAAAGTTTCTATCTATGGTCATGGACACCTTGTCCGGTGGGGGTCTCGGGGTCCAGGAGAGGCCACGTCTGTACGAGGCTGTGATTCCAGAGTCCTCCCCGCCCACCCCACTCCCATACCTGTCTCTTCAGCTACGCAGGTAAAAATGCTTTATGCATCGGATGAGCTTACTGTCTCAGAAAGCTCCGCCATGGTAAAGGGCTCGACCAGGGTAATGGGTTGGGTCCGAGCATCCCTGTGGGCCTGCCCCGCTGCGCCACCTGGAGCAGCCTGTACAAGCGCACTCCCAGGCCTGTTCACCTGGCACCGGTGCCCCGCTGAAGTCCTTGGCAACCTCACAAAAGCTCCAGTGTGGCCTTGGCTGGTGGCTCAGCTGCTTGAGCATAGTCCTGTGTACCAAAAGGCTTTGAGTTTGATTTCCAGTCAGGGAACAAGCCTAGGTTGTGGGTTGTATCCCCTATTGGGGTACATATCAGAGGCAATAGGTCAACGCTTCTCTCTCTCTCTTTCTCTCTCCTCTCTCTCTCTCTCTCTCTCTCTCTCTCTCTCTCTCTCTCTCTCCCCACACACACACTCCCTTCCTCTCTCTCTCTAAAATCAATAGAAGCATAGCCTCAGGTGAGGATTTTTTAAAAAGCTCAGTGTGCTGGCTTTACAAGGCCCTGGGGTTAAAATAGCAACAATATCGTCTGGCAAGAGGCTAATGTCTTCACACTCGGTGCTGCCTTGCTGATGGGGTGGAGGGGACACTTTTCCTAGCCGGCGTTAAAATGCTTATCGTCACCTGCACCAGCCCAGCCTCAACCCACTGCTAACACCCATCCAGCTGTGGCAACAAGAGCCCCTTGCTGCAGTTTAACTATCTCAGGTTTTCCTCGGTTCCCTCACTGCTCCCTCACAACAGCCCCCAAATGGGCAGGATAAACCACTGTACTGCCCCTCTGTCCTTCCTGGAAAGATACACATAATACCACACTCAGAGGCAGGCTAACAGACATGCCTCAGGAAGGGAACTTGGGCTAGGGTGTGAAGAGTCACCATTCATTGTAAACCCTCTTGTCCTGATTGCCTTATCTATCTATACTAATAAAAGAGTAATATGCTAATTAGACCGGGAGACCTTCCAGAGAGGGCTTGGCCAGCCTGCAAACCACCCCCAAATGGCCCTCAGCCCCTCACCCAGGCTGGCCACAGCCCCCAGCGGGGACCCCTACCCTGAAGGGTGTGTGGCCAGCCTGAAAATGGCCCTCAGCCCCTCGCCCAGGCTGGCCATGCCTTCCAGCAGAGACCCCCACCCCAATGGGGGCATGGCCAGCCTGCAAATGGCCCTCAGTCCCTCGCCCAAGCTGGCCATGCCCCCCAGCGGGGACCCTCACCCCAATGGGGGCATGGCCAGCCTGCAAACGGCCCTCAGCTCCTCACCCAGGCCAGCCACGCCCCCCAGCAGGGACCCCCACCCTGATGGGGGCGTGGCTGGCATGCAAACTGCCCCAGCCCCTCGCCCAAGCCAGCTCCGACCCCCAAGGGGACCCCTACCCTCATCCGGAACCCCCTTCAGGGCAGACCAGCCAGCCTCCACCCATGCACCAAGCCTCTATCTATACTAATAAAAGGGTAATATGCTAATTAGACTGGGAGACCTTCCAGGAAACCTTCCGGACGTCCTTCTGGACAAAGCCATGGTGGTGGGGCCAAGGCAGAGGTGGTTAGGGGCAATCAGGCCAGGAGGGGAGGGTAGTTGGGAGAGAGCAAGCCGGCAGGGGGCAGCAGTTGGGGGCGAGCAGGCCGGCAAGGGGGGACAGTTGGGGGTGAGATCAGGCCAAAAGGGGAGGGCAGTTAGGGGTGATCAGGCAGGCAGAGGTAGTTAGGGGTGATCAGGCAGGCAGGCAGGTGAGCGGTTAGGAGCCAGCGGTCCCAGATTGCAAGAGGGATGTCCAACTGCCTGTGGGATCAGGCCTAAACCATCAGTCGGACATCCCCTGAGGGGTCCCAGATTGGAGAGGGTTCAGGGCAGGCTGAGGGACAACTCCCCCACATGAATTTCGTGCACTGGGCCACTAGTTTATTTATATTTTTTAATTGATTTCAGAGAGGAAGGGAGAGAGAGAGAAAAAAAAAAGCATCAGTGATGAAAGAGAATCATTGATTGGCTGCCTCCTGCACACCCCTACTGGGGATCAAGCTCGCAACCCAGGCATGTGTCCTTGACTGGAATCGAACCCAGGATCCTTCAGTCTGCAGGCCGATACTCTACCCACTGAGCAAAACCAGCTAGGGACTGATTGCCTTATATCCCCACATACACATATCCCTTTTCCATTAAAAACTTTAGTTATACTTTTAAAAAGTACATACAGTGCTGGTTGCCTTTAGTCTTGGTGAATAATGACACTTACCTGTGTATAACATGTCTACTCGGAGAAACCTATTTCAATCATATCAAATTTTAAAATCTAGGAACAGGCCATGATAAGGAAAAGCAAACATTTTTCAGACCATCTACAGCCGGTCAGAATGAAGCCCCACAGGAAGCAGAGGTTCCCAGCCAGCAGTCCTATCATAGGTCCCTGCCACCACCTTCTCACCAGAGATAAGTGCACCCTGGGTAGTTTCGGGACATTGTACAGACAGGGCATTTGCCCTCTGGGGACCAGCTGGCTCTGCCTGAGTTGACAGGGCAAGGTGACAAACAGAACTAATTGGGGTGAAGAAGAGGGAAGGACAAAAATGGTGGCTCTAGGCTTGGAGGAGGGTTTTCCAAAATTGGAAGCAAAAAAGGTGTCTGATTTGGACAGAGAAGGTGTGGACCATTCTGCTGTGGTTGAAAACCTTTTGCTGTAGGTGCCAATCAGTAGAAGAGAGAGAACACCATGCGGCTGGCTCAGGCGCAAGGAGCTGGGGTGGAGTCCTTCGGTTTCAGCAGCAAAGCAATGGGAGGAGTTGAGATGTTGCCTGAACAGCCACCCCCCCCCCCCGCCGCGTCTCCCCCCTTCCCGCCGGCCCTCACCCCCAGGCCTCAGCTGGGCGCTCACAAGCTGGTGGAGGGAAGATACTGAGGCGGGTTTCTCAAGACCCAAAGGAAGGCTACTTGTGCTTCCCCCCTCCCTCCCTTCCCCTGAACAAAATCACACTCACCGAACATGAATGGTAATGGGCTCTTAGTTCAACCCTCTTAGTTACAACAGGCAGAGGTGCTCTGCTGGCCCTGGCACACCAAGGTGGGCACACGAGGGAAGTGCTGAGAGGCACATCGCTGCCTGTACCTAAGTATCACTCCTGCATGTCCCCTCACTGCTCACCTCAGCACCAGTCACTGCTGCAGCTGGTCCTTATGTCCTCACACCATCTCCCTGAGCCACCCACCCAACACCTGCAGAATGAGCTCTGCGTGGGCTCAGTGCGGGCACTACTTTCATCATCATCCCCATCCTACAGGGGAGGGGACTGACACCAGGAACAGGATCACACTGCTAGTTGATGGCAGAGCTGAGCTGAGCGCCCAGGGCTTCTGACTCTCGACCCGTTCCCTTGCCCCCACATGACTAGCGAATCCCACAAAAGCCTCTCAGAGGGATGATAGTTTTAGACCCAGTTTTAACCTGTGGCTGCCCTGCTAAGCTGCATCTGCTAACTGCTGTCAGTCAGCACTGGGTTCATCCAGCTTCATGAAACAGAGAACCCAAGTGGTGGCTGAAACAACTGGGTTTTATTTTATTTTATTTTTTAATGCAAAGGAAGTCTGGAGTTAAGCAGGGATGAGCTGTGACACCATCAATGTGCCACAGCTCTAGTTTTCTGCCCCACCATCCTTATCATGTGGCTTCCACCCTCGGAGTTGCCTCATGTTCCACAATGGCTGCTGGAGTTCCGGTCATTAATATGTGCTCCAAGCAGGAAGAGGAAAGGTTACCTGCTGGCTGAGAAAACCATCTTTAAATAAAAACCTTTTCTGGAAGTCCTACCGAATGACCTTGCCTTCTATCCTATTGTCCATTCCTCTTTGCATGAGAGGCTGGGAAATAAAGTTTTCCTAACACATTCCTACTTCAAATTACATTTAGATCTGGTTAGTAAGGAAGGAGAGGGTGCATATGATTGGTTAGCTGCCACAGAGCTATCCTTGGTAATGAGCGGCCTTGGGATAAGGTTATAGTGAAACCACTTTCAGTGACCGAGTGGGAAGACAAGAACCCATAGAGAACATCCATATCTCAGTACTGAGACTGTCTTCTGATTTTGATGAAGTGCTTTATAAACTTAAGCAATATCCCTACCATCACCTAGAAATGGAGTCTGATGACACAGGCAGGTAGCATTCAGTGGCATATTTCTTTCTTAGCAATCAGGGCTAAAGCTGGTACTCGGTGAAATATACATTCCCTAGGTCCTCGCAGCACTGGCAGCCTCAGGGAGACGTAGAAATGCAGAACCTGCCCCACCCAGAGCTGCTCATGGGATCTGCACTTTAACCAGGGCCCCGGGTAGTCCTGTGCCCTTCCAGTGTCAGAAGCCCCTTTCTGATGCAGGACTTAAGAACCTATAATGTGCCTTGGATGTCCTCAGAACTCTTCTCCGGAAGCAAACTCCTCTGAGACGGTCTTGGTGACCCTGTGAGTCACGCTACCCCTCCCTGAGAACACGCAATTATCATGTGTGACGCAGTAAACCTAATGGCCACTGAGGGCTTGCTCCTGCCAGGCACTGAGCTAAGGGCTCTGAGTCCTTCTGCACTTCATCCTCTAACAAGTCTGTGACGTGACTATTACAATGCTTTGTCCAGGTGAAGGGTTTTTATTTTTTATCATTGTCAATTTTTTCAAAATTCTTTATTGTTTAAAGTATTACATAGGTCTCCTTTTCCCCCAGTGACCTCTCCCCGGCCCCTCCCACCCTCCAGCATAGGCCCTCACCCCCCTAGTGTCTGTGCCCATTGGTTAGGCTCATATGCATGCATACAAGTCCTTTGGTTGATCTCTTACCTCCCCCTCCCCCACCCTTCCAGGTGGAGGGTTTTTAAGGCTTAGAGAACAGCCTGGGTAGTATTGCAGCTTGAAGTGAAGTACACCCTAGACAGGAAGCCAAAATGCCTGGGTTCTAGAGGCTGCGTGGCTACTCACACGACCTGGTGTAACCCCTGGTCCCCAGGAAGCTCACTCTTCTTACTTGTGTGCTGGGAGGGACCAGCACAGTCTCCTCAGCTCCAACATTCCTCAGGTCCAGGTGTGCCGCCCGGGTCTTAAATCAGTCGGCCTTAGCAGCTGCTACCCTGCCTGACCTCCTTCAGGTTCACCCAACTGTCACCAGGTCTGGCCGGAGTCCAACTTGCTCTAGAGACCCAGATGCTAGACACCCTGAGGGACCCATGCACCCTCCCCAGCAACCAGAGGCAATAAACACAGCTGCTGCCGGCCACTTACCCCGGGCCAGGGAAGGAGCCCGGGCAAAGCCGACTTTCCACAGACTTCCAGAATAAACTGGACTTGATGTGGAATGTTCACCAAAGGAAACATCTGCCATGTGAGAGTTTCCCGGCACTGCCAGTGGGGTACGCCCCCTCTGCCCACTCCCATCACAAAGGGCTGGCGTGCCACCCTCAGACTGGTTGAAGGAAACCAGGAGTAAGTGATGAAGGACTTAGTTCAAGGCAGAAGCACCTTTGCAGGGCACAGAGCAGTCAAGGGAGTTGCTAAATGGAGTGGAAAGCTTCTGAGAGAGTCCTTCCAATTCTCAGTGGACTCTGTGACAATGCCCCTCACTCAGCACCCCTACACTGCCACGGACATGGGGGGTCCCTGGTGTCCATGTGTTTACTGTATGAGCCCTCTGTCTTCATGGCTGCGGATGACCCACACTGGACACAGCCTCTGCCCCCAGGTCAGAGACTGGACCTGGACCATACAAGGTCCAGATCTGAGGGTAAGGAGTCTTTCACCAGAGCAATCTGGGGAGAGAGAGAGAGAGAGAGAGAGAGAGAGAGAGAGAGAGAGAGAGAGAGAGAGAGAGATATCAAAGAGAAGAGGGTCCAAGGGCCGAATCTCTTTAGTCTTGTCCCAGATCCCAGACCTACTCCATTGGGTCTGAGCCTCACCCTTATATCCTAAAGTCTCTTGTAAGCAAGCTGGCACCAGAACAATTCTGTTACTTGTCACCAGAGAAGTCTTAACACTGAGCCAGGCATTCATGGATTCAGCTAATATTTACAGAGAGCCCAGGCAGGCTGGGATGTGCTTGGCACTGAGGGAGTGAAAGAGAGAATAAGACATGATCTCCACCCTCAAGGATCTTGCAGGCTAGTGTGGGACATAACTACATTGGTCACTCTGAACCAATGCATTAAATGTGGTGAAAGGGATACAGAGCACAATGGAAAGAAACAAGGGCAGAGAGCCAGGAGAGCTTCCTGGAGGAGGGGGTGCTTGAGCTGAATCTTAGAGATCGGAGGATGTAACCCTGCTGTGGGAAGAGGACGTTCCTGACAGAGATGACAGTGTGCCCAAGGATGGGTGGGGGGTCTGGTTTCAGGGGGGAAACCTGCCTGAGGAACTATATGAGGCAACTTGGAGTGTGTGGGAGGGAACGAGACAGCCTCTGGCCGCAGAAGCCTGCCTTAGAGGGAAACCGCATGGGAAGGCTAATACAAGTTCAAGACCACCAGATGAGAGGCTTCCACACAACTCTCGCTACATGAGGGGCCTGAAACATTACAGAAGCCAGAGGAAGGAGAATGCGCTTTCCGCTTGGACGTGGACAGTAGACATGCAGCGCCAGCCGAGCTAAGTCTGGAAGCACAGTGCAGATGCAAATAGGGGCCGTGCTGGCCACAATCTGGCAAACCATCTATTAAAATAGCCAGCATTCCATGGAGCTCCGGGTTTCTTAAAGTGCTTTCATATTAAACGCATTTGATGTTCAAAAGCACATTGAGGGGTAAGGAATGTAACAGAATTGTCACTTGACAGTGGGGAAACCGAGGCACAGGCTGAGTGGGCAGAGGCTCAGGCCCTGCCCCACCCCGTCTTCCTCCAGCCAAGGTTCTTTCTGGCACCTCTTCCATTAATAAGGGCAGGGGACAAAGAGCCACACATCTCAGAGTATTCTAACCTTCCCCTGGAGCTTCTGGGCCAGCCCAGGTGACCTTCTCCCTGTATTGCAAGGTGCTTTACCGAAAGACCAAGACGACAAAAGACTAAGAGGACAAAAATATGTACTTGTTTAATGTAACATTTGTCTTCCCTGAGTGGTTATAAATTCCAAGAGGGCAGATAGCATACGACTTGGTCAGCAATTAAGCCCAATACCCGTCCCATATCAAGGAGTGCATTCAAATTTATTTCATGATTGAATGAGAATATATACAAGAACAAATGAACCAAACAGAAGATAAGAAGGAGGAATGGGAGGTGGGGATGCAGGCTCACGGAGGACTGTGCAGCCTTCCGACATTTAGAAGCAAATCATCAAAGCTCTCCTAGGCCTTGCTGTCTCCCTCACACACCTTCGTGGCACCATGTCCAGCGGGCAGGCAGAGGGAGGAAAGAGAGATGCTAAAGCCACCAACAAGGACCAGGAAAAGGAGGGTGATAGGAGACTAGGAAGAAACTAGAAGTCAGTGAGAGCTCTAGTTATCCCAGCGTGTGTGTGTGTGTGTGTGTGTGTGTGTGTGTGTGTGTGTGTGAGAGAGAGAGAGAGAGAGAGAGAGAGAGAGAGAGAGAGAGTTTTCTTGGTAAAGCACTACGTAATGCCTAAACTTCAGGTGTGATTTTGGGGTTGAACACTAAGCGCCTGCTGGGATATTCTAGTTGGAGTTCCCCTCAGTCAGGACAGGCTTCCTGAAGGATTCTTTCCCAGGTCCTTCTCAGATCACATTCTCCACTCTTCTTATGGGTGCCCCACAATAAAACCAGTTCTCAGGAGTAAAGGGGGGAATAGTAACATCACTAGCAACTCACTGTCCACTTCATTTTTTAAAAATATATTTTATTGATTTTTTACAGAGAAGAAGAGAGAGGGATAGAAAGTTAGAAACATCAATGAGAGAGAGACATCGATCAGCTGCCTCCTGCACACCCACTACTGGGGATGTGCCTGCAACCCAGGTACATGCCCTTGACCAGAATCAAACCTGGGACCCTTCAGTCCGCAGGCCGACGCTCTATCCACTGAGCCAAACCGGTTAGGGCTGTCCACTTCATTTTTGACCTCCATAAGATACGGCTGAGAGAGAGACTGGCAAGGGAGGAAGTGCAGGGAAGCAGTGAAGGACAGCACCCATCCCGCGCCAAGGCCTCCAGAAGTCCCGCCTCCTCTGGCTCTCATCACTCCCCCTCCCTTCACCCCTCCCTCCTACTCAAACTGGCGCTGCTCTGGAGCAGCAACAGCTGACGCAGAGGCAGTTCCTGCCAAGAGCCACAAGCAGTTTCATTTGGCACAGGCTCTAAAGGAGAAACAGCCCTTTGTTTCACCCACCAGAGAAAATGCCACCAACTCCTGCCACAAAAATTCCCACATTCCCGTCAGGCAGGCAGAGAACATGTCCTCTAGCCCTGCCAAAGCCACTGAGGACAAAGGCCTTACCTGCCACCGGGGCCAGATGCAGCTGCAGAGCTGGATGCCCTGCCAGCGCCCCCACCCGCAACCCCACAAAGATGCCTTTGGCTGAAGAACTCAGGACACCACTCCTGCTTGAGACCTCACAGCCCCTGCAGAGGCTGTCACCTTCAGCAGACACTATTTTTATCCTCCTCATCCCCACAGACTTCCCTCCAGATTCTTCTCTCAGGGACAAAAAAGAAACCTCAAGTCACGGTAAGGAGGTGATGACCCACGCATGCCAGAGGCTGGTCAGAGCAAGGGAGGATTCTTAGCAATTCTCACCCCAGAGCAGCAGGGGACAGAGGCCTGCAGAGCGCTTTTTACACACCATGTGAGCTCAGTGTTGCCCACGATTTTCAGGCAAACTTTCCATAAACAAAAAAAAAGCACTTTATGTGAATGAACCCTGACCTCATTTCTGAAGTCGCCTCACACATACACAAGCCTGTGTACATACAATTTACCAGTTCCATCTGTCATTGGGCAGAAGCTGCACACACATACACATACACGCACACACACGCATGCACAGGCGCACACGCACACACACTCCCTCGGAGTCGCCTATCAGCAGATTTAGAGATTCTCTCGCCTGTGTTTAAGAAGAAAACACTGTAGAAGGGAAGGACTAGAAAGTACATTTAATGATGTTAAATCCCTGTTTTCCAAGGGAGAACTCCCACAAGTTTGGCTACAACAGCAACCTGGGCTTTCACAGAGCAGGAATTCTGCAGAATCCTGACCAAATGTTTGCATAAAGGGAAGAAGGGTGTTATTTTATCAGGAGCTGTGCTTCTCACCAAAGGAAGTAGGCAGAAACATTTTCAAAATATTTAGCTCTTAGCTAAAGAGAATTCTGATATTAAAGTGAAACTAAATTCTCACAGTTGGATCACTGTCCTCACAGTGTGCCTTTAAAAACCCTCCTCCTGAGGAGAAGCACTTAGTTTTCTAATAAAGAAAATTCTCTTGATGGTTTCAGAATGACTCACTTAAAAAATAATTCCCACCGACACCCTGTAGCCAGAAAGGCTCTGCCGAAGGTGTGCAGGCCCACCTGCAGCACACAGTGCTTGTGCTCCAATTCCTCAGCAGCACAGCAGCGGTCCCCCCTTCCAGGTCCCCCAGACCCTCCCCCGATTGTGCAGACCCACACTCAGTCCTTCAGCTTCCTCCCCACCAACAGCCCCCGGTCGCCCCTGCCTCCCACCCTTCCCTTCGGACATACTAGTCTTCTCCCAGCATTTAGACATAAGCAGGATCAAAAATTTTGAAATTATCCCCTTGTTGAGAGATGGCTAATTCTTTTTTTCTCCTTTTTCTGTAATAGAGATACATTAACATCACCTAACTTTCTAATCTCTATTTGACTACTTATAAAAATGATATGTGGTGCATAAATTAAACAGACATAAAATGATTATTGCTTTATGACGTCTCTTTGAATTTCACATATCCCCCAAGATCACCAGAGAGCAGACACTGGAGCAGGAATTCCCTCGTGCTTTTTTCTTACATCCCTAACTGGACTGAAAGTCCTTCAGGGCAGAGGAATCAATGAATAAAGTGAAAGCATTAACTGTAGGCAGCAGTGGCTTTAAGAGGGTTTCTTCTGAGTGTATTTTTTTAAAATGAACCTTATAGTTTAATTGTAATATAAAGGTAATCTCTATATATAAAGCCCTAATATGCAAATAGGCCAAAGGTAATCTATATATATAAAGCCCTAATATGCAAATAGGAACAACAGAACAACTGGTCACTATGACGTACACTGGCCAGCAGGGGGCGCGCGTGGAACATGGCGGGATGGTGGAGCAGGTGAGCAAGGAGGCCAGACCAAGGCGGGGCACTGGTCCCTGTCATCGGGGCGAGCCACTGGTGGTTGCTGAAAATTCTTTGCTCCTGCACACTGCGGTCCCACCAGCCCTGCTTGCACCCGCTGCTGGTACCAGAGCTGTCGCTCACACCCACTGCTGGCACCTGGCGCCGGCCCTGATCGTTTGGCGCCATCAGCAGGTATGAGCAGCTGTAGCAGGTGTGAGCAGCGGCTGCTGGCCCTGATTACCCATTAGGGCTTCTCCATCTCCCCCTGCTCCTGAGAGACGATTGGGACTGGCAACCACCTCTCGCACCCACTGCCGGCACCGGCTCCGCTCACACCCACTGCCAGCACCAGCCCTGCTCGCACCCGCTGCTAGCACCGGCCCCAATCACTCAGCACCCTCAGTGTGTGGGAGTGGCAGTGGCGGGAGTGGGGCTGCCGGCAGATGGGGTGGGAGGGGGGCAGGGGGGAGGGTTACGGTGGGAGGGGCCAGGCGGGGGCATGGAGGATGGGCTGAGACCCACCCTTGTGCCCACTGCAGCCTCGCGGCCCACAGTTCCTTTCAAGGTGGACAAATTCGTGCATTGGGCCCCTAGTGTAGGAATAACACAATGTAAGTAAGCTTTATATTGTATCTGTGTTATATCTAAGAAGGCATATTTCTTTTTTAAATTTAATTTAATTGTTGATAGTATTACAGATGTCCCCCAATCTGAGTGTATTTCTTTATTGTTGCTTTAAAAAATTAAATACTCTTAGGCCCTGGCCAGGTGGCTGAGTTGATTGGAGCATCATCCTGTACACCAAAAGTCACGGGTTCGATTCCCAGTCAGGGCACATACACGGGTTTCAGGTTTGATCCCCAGTGGGAGTGCATATGGGAGGCAATCAATCAATGTTTCTCTCTCTCTCTCTCTCTCAAATCAATAAAAACATATCCCCAGATGAAAGTTAAAAAAAAAACAACACACCTTAAATACTCTTAGTTATGCTACTATTCAGAGAGACACACTGGTTAACAACTCAGGCTGCTCTGAACTCATTTTTGACAGTTACTTCACACATTAAGGAGGACTGATTGCTCAGATTTGTAACTCCATAAATGCATGGTCTTTTGGGTGGGGTGGGGTGAGGAATCCAGCTCCCCACTCAGGCTCCTGCATGTCTGATAGCTGAATGGGTCTTAAACACAGTCCCAGAGCCTGCCACTGTCCAGTGAACAGCTGCCATTATGTGGCACCACAGGGCCTGGGTCATCAGCTATTAACCCGAACCTGCTGTTCCCCCCACTCCTATTCTGGGTGGCAGTGCTCCCCGAAGCCCACCCAACACTTAATGACCCATCAGGGAAAAGCATGAGGCCAGCAAAATATCAACCAATATTCTGTCTCCTGGGAGGAAAATTTAGACATATTTTGTTCAGTATCTGTTTCACTACAAATGGGACAAAGAGGAAAAAAAATTCAAGTCCTTCATTTAAATCTACTTAGCAAAATGAAGCCTCAGAAAGCAGTCAGCTTAGATTTAAACAAGTGCTACATCAACAAAAGCCGACTCAGAGTTGTGAACAAAAGGAAGTTATTCTTTATTCCAGAAATAGACCTTAGCAGGTCACTGGCTTGGTGCTAATTAGGGAGAAGCAGGGCAGGGTGTGGTCATGCACTGCTTGTTAAAGCACCTACCCCTCCCCACCCCCCACCCCCCCTCCCGCCTCCACTGACTGCTTAGAAACTCCAACAACCTCTAAATTGTATTCAGAGTGGAATTTTGTACATCTGTGCAACCAAAAGATGCTGCTCCACAGCACAGCATCCCAGACATCTTAATTATATAATTTTACTGGAAAAGCAATTACACTTTGAGCACCAAAGGAAGAATCCTGTTTCAATCGGCTTGGACCAGTCCCACAAAGAACATTTAGTGCAGGCCTGGAGGGCTGTCCACGGCATTCAGGCTGAATGTACTGGGGTCCCACAGTGTTTGTGCCACAAGTCGATGGCCTTGCTCACAATTGCATCTGAGCTGTCCTGAGGAATCTGTGAACAAGCAAACCAGTTTTCATGAGGTTTCAGTGCTTATAACTTCAGCCTCTCCCTCTCTCATTGTGCATAAACCTTACTTCAAAGGAGTTCTCACTGGTTTCCAGAAAGTGATCACATAAAAGGCTGCTGCCGGGATCTTTGTTTCACAGGCCACCTGAGGACATGCTAGGAACTCAGACGGCCCGGCTCAAAACCTGCACTGCCCACTAAGCTGTGTGCACCTGGGCAGGTTACCTACGCTACGTGGGTTCAGATCCTATCCCTAAAATGGGGCAGATGGTAGGCCCACTGCATAGGGCTGTTACAGGATTACATAAAATAATCTATGAAAAACACTTACCACAGCCCTGGCACTATTAGCCATTAATTATTATAATGTGAGTAATTTATTCAACAGACATTCCTGTAGTACTTATCATTTACTGGACCAGTGTTCAAATGGTAATACTGACTGATAAAAATAAAAGAACAGATTTTGGATCCAGTGAAATTCCTCCAGGCATAATAAGCCTCCTTACTTCTGCCTCTTGCCTGGTTAAAGGTATTCTGAGATACACAGAGAGAGAAGCTGATTCCTTTAGACCTTTCCCAACACGCACTAAGTTTATACTTAAGCACATTAACAAACCCAACTGGGATTCCAACAGCGATGGTAACAGAAATGAAAGGGCTTACAAAATCCCCCAAACACCAGGACTCCTCTTCCATTAGCGAGGATGACTCATCCTAAAGTGACAGCTCTCACCCCTCCCTTTCCTCGCAGGCCTCGCAGCAGCCCCACCGGGCAGAGTGCACACAGTCACAGGGACAGTCTCGCTGCTCAGGCCATCATCCCCCAAACAGAAGACGCAAACTATAATCCACTGAACAACTGTAAGATACACGGTTTCAAGGGGAAATCTGTTGCTTATAATGTAAAAATATACTGTGTTATTTCCCTGAAATAATTTAATGAATAGGAAAATCTGGCTTGCTAAACAGACTTCCTTTCTGGATTCAAAATGAAATAAAATGAAGCATACTTACATTTTCTAGAAACTTTGTTATCTTCTCTGAATTGTTCAATGCCATTACTTTTAGTTTAAAGGTTAATAAAATTTCCACTGCTACAAAAACTAGGATCTTACAGGATCCACTTACAACTTTATCCCAAACCCTACAAAAATGAAGAGATGTACAATCAAATTAGGTGAGGTTAAAATTTGTTTACCTAGACATCTCAAATTACAAAATTAAATCAAATCATTCCTTTTTAAGTATAAGCTTCACAGAAGAGCCATAATGAAATCATCAAAAAACAACAAAATATATCAGTCATTTGAAAGGAATGGTCACTGAAATGTATTTGCTCTGCTAGGAATCTACCCAATGCCCATTCCCTAATGCTTCACACTGACGGCTTCAAGGAGGCAAGGGAATCCTAAACCAAAGCTGAGCTTTCACAATATTTTGTAATGCTACTATAACCATATCACATTAAGGAAAAACAAAAGAAGCATATGACATGAGATAAATTCAATTTCATTTTCCAGTGGTTCAAATTCCTTCAACTTCTCCACTGGCGTTAAGGAGCTAGTTATTGACCTGCAATCACTCTAAAATAATTACTCTGATAATTCCTACAACTCTTAAAGTTGGTACTGCACTCTCTGCTTAGCCATGTATTGTCCTGTAACGCTCTCTGTGTTCCCTCTCTTTGCAGTTACAGTATAACTAACACCGTGGAGGGGAAGGGCCAGGCCTCCAAAATAACCCTAACGACACGTCTGAAACTAGTGCTTTCATTAAACTTAGGGACACTGTGTTTGAGTCTCAAATCTTGACTGCCTTCAGCCACTTTCACGATGTCCTGATGAAACTAAAAAGTACCAATATTTTCTCTTGATTAGGACTCACCACACTCCTGGAAAAGAAAAGGCTGTGCCATTATAAACTCCTGGAGACGGTTTCAGATGTAAATATTATACATTATCTGACATATTGAGGACCCTCAATTTTTATAATTGTATACAGTATTCTAATATTTGTAATAAATTTGTTACTATTAAATTAATATTAATATTATTATATATATAACAAACAGAATCATGTGTTGTTATGTTAGCTACTAGAGAAGTTAGCTTTAAATTACTGTGTCGTTCTAGAGCAAATTTATATTGTGAGGGATGATCACATGAAAACCAGGATTCTTCTCCGACTCCAGCTTCAGTACGTTTGAAAGAAAAACTTGCCTCTGTAAACTGGATTCGGGCAAGCACCCTGCGAAGCACCTCTTGAACCAGAGATCATAAGGCAGTCTGGACACTGCAGAACACATCTTCAGGTGACTCAGCAGCCTGCTGTCCTCCAGATTCAAGTACTGTTCAAAAGCCTTTGGCTAGTGATGAAACAGGAAGAGATTACTCACTTCCCGTGACATAACATTACCCACTCTTACAGCCTATGAAGAAAAAACATACGTGATGAATGCAAGGAAGTGCTAGGAACCAAAATTTCAGAATCATCCAAGTCACTGGTGATGCAGAGCTTCCCAAGTCAGCATATCCGGAGCCACTACCCATCGGACTGAGGGGTTTCCCAGGACAGTCCCAGGCAAGTGAACAGCTGGTCACCCTAATGTTAATTGCCCTAACCAGATTCAACGTCCCAAGGCAGTGGTCGGCAAACCGCGGCTTGCGAGCCACATGCTGCTCGCGAGCCGCGGTTTGCCTCTCTGTTGACTAATGAGTTTGCCGACCTCTGGCCTAAGGCAAAAGTCCAAAGCAAAATTCAATTGTTCTGGGGAGCTTAGAAAGGCCCTAGATCAGTGGTTCTCAACCTTTCTAATGCCGCGACCCTTTAATACAGTTCCTCATGTTGTGGTGACCCCCAACCATAAAATTATTTTCGTTGCTACTTCCTAACTGTAATTTTGCTACTGTTGTGAATCGTAATGTAAATATCTGTGTTTTCCGATGGTCTTAGGCGACCCTGCTAGCGGTTCTCAACCTGTGGGTCACGACCTACAGGTTGAGAACCGCTGCTGTAGAGCCTAAGACCATCAGAAAACACAGATATTTACATTTATAATTCATTAACAGTAGCAAAATTATAGTTATGAAGTAGCAACGAAAATAATTTTATGGTTGGGGGTCACCACAACATGAGGAACTGTATTAAAGGGTCGCGGCATTAGAAAGGTTGAGAACCACTGATCTAGATGTTCCTGGCTGCTCTAGGAAAAGGGGGAGAAGGAGAGAGAGGACCAGAGAAATAGAATGGGAATGAAGTGGGAGCAAGAACTAGAAAGAATCAGAAAAAGAGCTGGAGATGAAAAGGGCCCATGGGTCACTGACCACATATGTGCTGAGTGCCACTGTGCACCATGCCAAGGAGGTTCAGCCACCAGGAATGTCCAGAGGAGCTCTGTACCCAACAAAATGTGCGTGAGAACTCTCAGTCATCAGAGGAATACCGCAGGGGAAACACAGTGCCTGGATTGGTAGCCTCTCCCACATAAGGCTGAGCAGCAGCCAACTCTATGGAGAGGCTAACAAAGCTGGCTCCCCAGACCAGGCCCCATCCGCTGGCCCACGCTGCTCTATTTAAGGTCCACTGGCTACAAATGGGCTGAAGGGCTAAACCCTAACATCTATACTCCCTATCTGGAAAAGCACAACCTTATCACCAAGTGCATGCAAATGTTTATTGTACTAAATACCTGCATCTCTATGCTTCTGCCAAAGAGGTGACTCAAAACCCCACTGTGTCCATTATAACCAGACACTGCTACATACAGGGAATAAAAGAAAAGATAAGGTCATGTCCCTGCCTTTGAGGAGCTTACAGAGCCCAGGAAAGAGGTAACTGGAACACACTGTAATAAAGCTATGATGGGGATAACCACAGGATGTGGGCACACCCAACTGGGAATCCTGACCCCGGCTTTAGCTGGCCCACAGAATGCACAGGAGTTCACCCAGTGGACCCGCGTATTAATATCTGGTCCAGTTCTCCCCTCTCTCGTTCAGAGGATCTCTAACCTTTTCTATTTATCCACCTTACCTCTCCTACTTAACATTTCCTAGAGCTTCTCAAGAACACCCCACACAGCTCCCCAAACCAGGAGCTTTTCTCTAAGTACAAATTGCCAGAGGGCTCCTGCTCTAGCCTTTCACCTCTGAAACTCTATTCTAGAATT
Organism: Plecotus auritus; assembly: GCF_963455305.1. Lineage (NCBI taxonomy): Eukaryota > Metazoa > Chordata > Mammalia > Chiroptera > Vespertilionidae > Plecotus > Plecotus auritus. The sequence continues at coordinate 86,277,023 of NC_137771.1, read as the reverse complement.
TTGATAGGTCCTGCCAGTGGCATGTAGGTATGCTTTTTCCACGAAGTAACATGGGTGAAAACACACACAAACACATTTATATATTACGCCTCACAGAAAAGAAAATTTCTTCTAAAAGGTAATACAAATAACAAACAAAATATAGATGAGTGAAGATCTAAAACTATTTATTGTCTTTTTCCTTATCAGACTATAAGCTCAATGAGGGCAGGGGCCGTATCTGTTTTGCTCACAGCTAGTTCTCAAGTATCTAGAACATTACTTGGCATTATAAGTACTCAATATATAACTATTGAATGAATAAATATTGGAATTAAATGAAATTTTGAAATGTATTAATCAACATCTTGATAATAACTCAATGTACATCTTTTGCTAGTCTTAAATTCTTCTAAAGCAGGGATCCTCAAACTACAGCCCGCAGGCCACATGCGGCCCACCGAGGACATTTATCCGGCCCGCCGGGTGCCGCTGCCTGTCCTGCTTAGCAGCCGACTCGTCCCGGGCCCACAGTGCGCACAGGAATTTGTTCATAGTTTTTTTTTAAACTATAGTCCGGCCCTCCAACTGTCTGAGGGACAGTGAACTGGCCCCCTGTTTAAAAAGTTTGAGGACCCCTGTTATATTTCCTGATTTATAATATGCTTATTATAAGAAATCTTGAACATACAGGAGAGAATAGCCCTAACCAGTTTGGCTCAGCAGTTAGAGCATCAGCCTGTGGACTGAAGGGTTCTGGGTTCAATTCTAGTCAAGGGCAGGCTCAATCCCAGGCCCCAGTTGGGGCCTGTTTGGGAGGCAACCAGTTGATGTGAGTCTCACGTTGGTGTTTCTTTCTGTCTCTCCCCCTCCCTTCCACTCTCTCTAAAGATCAATGGAAAGAATATACTTGGGTGAGGATTAATAAAACAAAACAAAAAAAGGAAAATACAGGAGAATAAAGAAGGACATAAAGATCACTTATAATCACACTACCCAAAGATAACTAGTGATAATATTTAGGTTGTACAGCATTCAATTGTTTTCCTATATACATTCCATACACACTTTTCTTTTATCAGTTGAACTCACCCTGAATATATAATTCAGCACTTTGCTCTTTGTATTCAACATATTGTGGGCATTTTCCCAGATTAACAAACAACCTTAAAGGATGAATACCCTAATTAAAGAGAATTTCTAAAAATAGAAAAGAAAAAAATCCACAAATTATATAGAAAAAAAATGCAAATGGCTCTTACCCATATGAAAAGATGCTCAATGCTGTTAATAAAAGAAATGCAACCTAAAACTACACTGAGGTATTGTTTGTCACCTATCAGAATGGCAAGAATGGCATACCATGTTGGCAAGGCTGTGGGAAACAGGCACTCTCATCCGTTAGTCATGAGGATGCAAAAGAGTGTTAGCTTTATGAAGAGTAATATGAATATGTCTAGCAAAGTAACATATGCATTACCCTTTGATCAGTCAATCCATTTCTAGGGAATCTATCCCAAAAGTATACTGGCAGATATATGAAAAGATGTACACACAAAACTATCCTATCTAATAAAAGAGTAATATGCAAATTGACCATCACCCCAACACACAAGATAGCTGCCCCCATGTGGTCAAAGATGGCTGCCCACATGTGGACACAAGATGGCCACCACAAGATGGCCGGCAAGGGAGGGCAGTTGGGAGGGACCAGGTCTGCAAGGGAGGGCAGTTGTGGGCAATCAGGCCAGCAGGGGAGGGCAGTTGGGAGGGACCAGGCCTGCAGGGGAGGGCAGTTAGGGGTGACCAGGCCTGCAGGGGAAGGCAGTTGGGGGCGATCAAGCCTGCAGGGGAGGGCAGTTAGGGGCAAACAGGCTGGCAGGGGAGTGGTTAGGGGGTGATCAGGCTGGCAGGCAGAAGCGGTTAGGGGCAATCAGGAAGGCAGGCAGGCGAGCAGTTGGGAGCCAGCAGTCCTGGATTGTGAGAGGGATGTCTGACTGCCCGTTTAGGCCCGATCCTACCGGGATCGGGCCTAAATGGGCAGTCAGACATCCCTCAAGGGGTCCCAGATTGGAGAGGGTGCAGGCTGGCCTGAGGGACACACACCCCCGTACACGAATTTCGTGCACTGGGCCTCTAGTTATCTATAACAGCAGTCACCAACCTTCCAGACCTCACGGATCACCAGTGGTCCCTGGACCACCAGTTGCTGACCGCTGATCTATAACACTGTATCATAGTAAAAAACAGGAAACATCCCAAATAGCCAATAATAGAGGATGGGTTGAATAAACAAGCATATATACACACAGTGGAGTAGTATGCAGCCATGAGAAGGAATAAGGAATGTCTCTCTATACTATTATGGCATGACTTCCTATATATATCAAGTGAAAACAGCAGGATGAAGAAAGATGGGTATCATGTGCTACTGCTAATTCTAAGGAAGAGGGTGAACAGAAATTGTATATTTATATGCTTTTTTTTAGTGGAAGGAGATAACGTTTATATTACCTGAAATTTTAGTACTTAGCAAATGGTACATGTGATTATTAGATTTTACATATAATAGTTTTAGGTTATTTACAATGTTTCTATGACCCTAAATTCTTACTTTATGGAGAAAATAAAGCATACCTCATCAATAGAAGGCAAAACCTGACCAAAAAGAGACTTAACTACCCTGAGAGGAATTTATATTAAACTTAGATACCTACTCACCCATCTACCCAACCATCCATTCATCTACTCATTCATCTGTTCATCTAGCAGCTACTCAGTGAGCCCCTACTGTATGCTTAGGGCCCATGCCAGACACTTGGGTTGCAGTACAAGCAAGACAGTTTTCCCACTTTCATTTGTGTGTGAGTTCTTGTAATATAAATGTGGAGACATAAATCATTAAAGCAAGTCAAATGTTTCAGTGAACACGTTTCAGCAGTTCAACTTTATAACAATATAAATAAACCTGTCAAATTTTTTTTTAAAAAACAAGTAAATTTCTTACTGAGGGCAACTGAAAAAACAAAACTTTTTTAATTTTGAGGTTAGAAAGAGCTTCCTAAATAAGATACAAAAAAAAACCAAGAGAAAAATATTGACAAATCCAACTGTATCAAAACTTAAAAATATTTTCAACATGTGTAACAGACAAATGATAAACGTCCAGAGTTATCGTTAACTCTTACAAAGGAAAAAGGACCCAAACAATGTAATAAAAAAGGTGGATAAATAAAAATGACCAGTAGATATTTAAAGCTGCTCAACTTCAGTAGAAAAATGAAGATATGCAAAATAAAATGGGTACCATGTCACTATCAGATTAACAAAAATTTAAGAGATAGATACTATCAAGTACTGTCAATGGAGTGGAAAACAGGAAATCTCATAATCTCTTGGAGGAAGCAAAATTGGTCTGGTGAACAACCTGGCAGTTAAAATTTTAAATGTGTCTCTCCTTCAAGTGCACACTCCCCTTATAGGTAACCCCTCCTAGAGAAATACGCACAGACATACACAAAGGAACATGGACAAGGGCATGTTGAAGGTCAGCATGGACCTCTTATGGTAAATTATGGCAAATTCTTAACAAAAAATACTACAAGAACATAAAAAAACACTGGTTCTAAATGAGTAGCTCTCAACCTGAGCCAAACTTCAGAATCACCTGGAGCTTTTGAAAAATTACAATTCTGGGGCCCCACCCCCAGAGATTCTTGCTTAATTGGTCTGCATAGAGGACATTTTTAAAAACTCCCATATGGTACTAATAGGAATTCAGGGCTGAAAACTGCTGATCTATCTGTACTAACTTGGAAAGCCTCCAAGACATTAAATTAAAAATAAAGTGTAGGGCCTTGGCCCACATGTGGCTGAGTTGGCTGAGCATCATCCCATGCACCAAGAGATCGCAGGTTCAATTATCTGTCAGAGCACATGCCTAGGTTGAGGCCTCAATCTCCAGTAGGGGGCATGAGCAGCTGACATGTTACCCTCTCACATCAATGTTTCTCTCTCTCTCTTTCCCTTCCTCTGTTGCTAAAAATCAATAATAAAAACATATTTAAATAAATAAGTTGCAGGGTTATATGAGCAGTGGGTAATATTTATGTTTTTATAAATATTTATATATGTAAATATATATCATATGTGTGTATATGCACACATGCACACACACACATCCATCCTAATGTACATAAAATAGTGTAGAAGAATACACATAAAACTGATAACAGGGTTTACTTCTTAGAAAATGGAAGATGAAGAGGTACTGTGTCACATATCTATGGGAACACAGGATTCATTTAGATTGTTTAATACTTCAAGAATATATTTGTCTGCTACTTGTGTTATCAAAAATAAAAGATGAATTTTTTAAAAGAACCTTTCAAAATGTTACTGAATTTACTCCAATAATAAGAAGGCGAATTAAATCATGGAATAATTTGGGCATCTTGATTTAATGAGGCAACATTATATTTACAGATGCTCCAATGCCATGCTTAAATTATTTTCATTGTAATAAACTAAATGAATTAAATTTTTAGATTCCAAAAATCATATTTTACTTAATTTAAATATTTAAAACCCTCTCTTGTACAGTGCTCTCCAAAGCTGAAGGCGTGGCCAGCTACCCTGCTGACTGACTCAGTTGGAGCAGTGAGCCACAGGGCTCATCCGTGGTGCCCCTCCTCGGGCCCTGCAACCCAAGTCACAGTGGCTGCTTCAACAGAACTTTCAAATAAAACAACTCAATTATTTAAAAAAAAAAAAGACAGATTCATTTTTATAATGAGAGAAATAAGGAAAGAAACGACAAAGAGAATGGCAAAGGCCCACTGGCTTATGCAGATGAAGTAAATGCCATTCGGTTCTCTGGATTCCCAAGTGAGAGCACAGCAGACAGAATCCTGTGTTAATGAGAGGGCCCAGTGTGTCCGGTTAGATAAAAGCACATTTCCCAGCCTCCGCTGCAGACGGGGACGGGCAACACTGTCCTCCACTGACTGACATGCAGAAGGAAAGTCTGTTACAGAAGGACAGGCCTGACGGCCTTGCCCCTTGTGTTCCTGTGCTTTTTTCTTCAACTTGCCCTTGTTGCCTGCCGAGATGTCACCACTGTCTCTGCAGCATCCACCTGGTGAGCCCAAGAGGAAGGATCGCACCTGAGCACGCTGCAGCAGGCAGAAGTCTGGGTCCCTACTGAGACCGTGGTGCTGGGGCGTCAGCTCTGAACTGCCTTGCCTCTGTACTTCTAGTTACAGGAAAGAAAACAATAAGGCTTGTTTTGGGGTCTGCCTATTATGTGCAGCCAAACTTAAACCTTACCTCATACAGAGGGAAAATTCTAGATAAAGCCAGTGGATTCTAGACCAGCATAAGGAATACTATAGAGCAGGAGTGGGCAAACTGTGACCTGCAGCTGCCAAATCCAGCCATGACCTTTCCTTTATGCAGTGTCCACAGCTGCTTCTGTGTGACAACAGCAGAGCTGAATGACTGCAATAGAGACACAGAGACAATCTGGCTCGCCAAGCTGGAAAGCATTACTACCTGGCCTTTTACAGAAAACACGTGCTGACTCCTACTAGAGGGGGTCTACTCCTAATTGTAGCAGCACCAAGAGGTTAGAGCAGTGGTCGGCAAACTCATTAGTCAACAGAGCTGCAGTTTGCCGACCACTGGGTTAGAGTATTTCCCTAAGATTCCCAGTACCACTGCTCACCCCCCTCTCTCCCCGCCCCTCCCCACCAACAGCCAAAAAAGCGTCCCTTACCAGCTGGGGTAGAGAGTCCCGGTACTTGTTGTTCAACTGGTTCACAAAGCATCGGGTGATCCAGTAACAGTCGACACTATCTTCCACCATCTCTTCCATGGCCTTAGCAATGGCAAGAAACACTTCATCTTCTGGCTTCTGAAAGATTAGTAATAAATCTCAAGAGGGAGGGAGCAGAGAGGAATAAACATTTCTTTGATAAAAATGAAAATTTACCCCCTAAACTTTGAAGAGGCTGCATTAATAAGTCAAAGTGGAACCAAAAAGCACCCAGTCCTTCACTAAGGAGAGGAGCAAGGAGGAGGTGAGAATGAGCGACCACAGAAATCTATGGAAACGCGTGCTAGTAATGAGCGCCAGGCTCGGGCTGCACTCGGAGGTTTTCCAGCTTCTAACGCCAAGGCTGTCCATAAAAGCATCCATCAGCACACGCCAGAAGGTGCTGATTCTCTCCACCCAAAAACATTCTCGGTGCTGAGGAGCATTTCTTTCAAAACAATGTGCTACACAGCACACATAATAACTGGAGACATTTGTCAATAAGGCAATTTCCAAAAACTAACTGGCTTGGAAAGGACTAAGAAAGCATTTTCTTTATTTCAAAGTGTTCATATAGACCTTTAGAATTTTGTTCTATCTTTAAGCACCTAAAACGTTAAAATGTCCCTCGAATCAGCATGTTAGGATTCAGAAGAATGGCATTTCTCAAACTTTCGTGTCAAGACTCAAAACATGAAAGTAAACCCTCAAGGAAACTTCAACAAAGAAATCCTATAAAAAGTGAAATCTGTTGAAAATCTGTTCGAAATTTTGTTTCCAAACACCATATCTTACATGAAAATACATTTTCATCTAGGATTTAAGAGCTCAGTGATTTTAATGTTAAAAAAGAAACTAAAAGTATCTTTCTATTCTCCTAAGAAGTTCCAAGTTAAATCAAAATTCCTATTCTAATAAAAGTACTTCAGTTTAGGCGCTCTTTCAACCTATTAATATTCTATAAAATGTCAAGTAACAGAATTGTAGAAAATGCATTTTTCTAAACATTAACTAGCTTGTGAGAGGAAGAGAGAACAGGAAGAAGAAAAGGGAGGAAGCCCCTTTCTTGGACTAGCACTGTGCACCGGGCACAGGGCTCGGTGCTCCTGAATGTGGCCAGGGAAGAGGACCGATGTCCTGACTGACCGTACTTCCGGCCCTGTGCCAAGCACTGTCACACATTCTCATTAATGGATCAGGAAAATGAGGCTGAGAGGGGCTTGGTGAGCAGGGAACCGTGGCATAGAGCCCAACGCCAACACTCACAGCACATCTGCCTGAGATACAATAGAGGTGTCTGGGCTTGAAGAATGGACATGCCGAGCAGGGAGGAGGTGACACCCATAACCTATCATTCTTTTTTTTTTTTCCAAGAAAAACGATTTTAAATATAATACTGTTACATGCAATAAACAATATTTCAAGAAAAACGATTTTAAATATATTACATGCAATAAAAATTAATATTCAAGAAAAAGATTTTTAAATACATTACCAAAACTGTACTAACATAGTATAATATTAACCTATCATTCTTGAACTAATAAATAATCTAACCTACTTTGACATATATTTTAAGAACCTGTGCAGTACTACCAACTTCATTTTGCCAAAGATAAGCAAAATTTAAAGAAACTTGTTAAGAGTTCCAATGATTTCCAGGGCCATTCATTGATATACTTAATAAAGATGGCGATCTATGGGCATCCATGGGAACCATTAACTTCAAAAAAGAAAGAATAATTCAAAGCTCAAACCACTATAGTGGCAGGTTGCAATCTGCAATAAAAGAATAGAATAAATTTTACAGATAGTACAGCTTGCAGGCAAATCCCTATTTTGAACAATTCACCCCCAAAATTGTTAAAGTGCCTAAAATAAATTGCAAATTGCATTAAAATAGCCAAAGCTCAAGACCTATAATCATTCCTTTGCCTGAACTCTTCCTCTTCCCCATCTCTTCCCTTTTCAGACAACAAGTAGTCCAAGTAACTAGAGTAAGGAGTTTATCGAAGATGAAGTTTACCAAGCAGGTTGGAGCCTGTGGGGCTGAGGCCAAGGAGTGTCAGGGCCAGAGGTGGCTGGCAGGGTTGGTTACAGAGGAATAAGCAAAGAAGTAAGTATACTGGGGGTATTGGCAACTGTCAGAGGAAAAATTTACAAGACAGAAAGGGTAAAGGCAAGAATAAACTTGGTAATGGATTGTATTTGGAAGTATTAGTGTGAACTCAGGGTTTTCAATATATTGAGATAGATACGTACATACATACACAGATGTGTGTGAATATGTATGTGAATGTGTGTGTACACACATATATTTCCTTGCACCTGCTGAGAGAGCCTAGAAGCAATGATACACTAGGAACAATGAGTGTATCTAGTGCCCTATTCCTGGTTTCTAAATACCACACTCCACGGGAGTGAAGTGGCAGATTCCAGGTCGAACACAGGGAAAGCACAAGATGAACCTGGAATATCTTTTTGTACCAAAAAGTAAGAAAATACTCAAAATGATGGGGACTTCTCAAAAAGACATAAAAGTATACTGATATAAATAAATAAACGAGGGAGAGGGGAAAACCTTCCATATAAGTGCAAAAGGAATAAGGAGTGAGAAAATCACTTTTTGGCAATCAGCAAAAATTGTTTCAAGAAAAAATCATTAGTGGTTGGATATTTACATAGTATGAAACTTTCTCCCCAGAAGTTACTTATTAATCATAATGAGAAAAATAGTAACTTTACATTGGAGAAAGCTAGCAGACACCACCTTCACCAAGTGATCAAAGTTAGCAGCAACAGTACTAAGTATAATACTTTTGCCAAAAATGCAAAACCAGATTTTAATCATGAGGAAACATCAGACAAACCCAAACTGAGCAATGGTCTACTGCCCAGTACTCTTAAAAAATGTCAAGGTTATGAAAGTTTGTACAAAGAAAGACAGAAGAACTGTCCCAGATTAAAGGGGACTAAGAAGACATGGAAATAAATATAAAGGGTGATCCCAGACGCAGAAACCAAGATGGCGGCATAGGTAAACACCTAAACTGCTGCCTCGCACAACAATTTCAAAGCTACAACTAAAAGACAAAACAGACACCATCCAGAACCACAGGAAAGCTGGCTGGGTGAAAATTCTACAACTAGAAGAAAGAGAAAAGCACATTGAGACTCAGAGGAGCTGCAAAAGGCTGAGGTACGGAGATGTGCGCAAGCGGAGAGGACTGGTGGCTGAGTGCGTGGCTGGCTTTCTCAAGCGGGAGGGAGACGGAAGCTCCCGACTGCGCTGAACTCCAGTTCCGGGCGAGACTCTGGGAATCCAGACTTATTCGGCGGGAATCTGGACTGTCAGGAAAAGAGAAAAGCACACTGAGACTCAGGGGAGCTGTGGAAGGCAGAGGTCCTGAGACGCACGTGCGCGGAGAGGACTGACTGCCGAGTGCGCAGCTGGCTTTCTCAAGCAGGAGGGAGATGGAAGCTCCTGACTGCGCTGAACTCCAGTTCCAGGCGAGACTCTGGGAACCCAGACTCAATCGGGGAAAAACTGCACTATCTGGCAGCAGGCGAAACTCGAGGGCAGCTTTCTCTCAGAGGTGCTTGCAGTGATTACTGAGGGACACTGAGACCCAGGGGCCTCATAGGGCAGGGCTGATGGGAAGCCAAGGCTGTCTGCTCAGCCCTGAGACTCCGCCCCATCCAAGCTGAGCATAGAGGCTTTTGCAATTTTGCAAGTCTTGTCTCATAAGGGTGTCTCCAGCACAGAAGTTCTCCCAGCGTAGACACAGCTGATCCTCACAGCAACTGGCCTGGAGGTCAATTCCTCCCAGTGATACCAACAACAATCAAGACTTAACTACAACAAGGCTGTGCACACAGTCCACAAAGGGTGTGCACCAAGGTAACTGGAGAGACTGAGCCATTGGGCCCTATAGGACACCTAGCACACAAAGCTACTCTACCAACTCAGGGAAGCAGCGAAAAGCAAAGACAAAGAAACAAATGAAAGAAATGGAGGAAAGCTAACGACAGGATATAGAGTTTAAAACCACAGTTATAAGGTTTTTCAAGAATTTCCTAGAAAAGGCCAATAAATTTAGTGAGACCCTCAAGGATATGAAAAAAGACCAACTAGAAATGAAACATACACTGACTGAAATAAAAAATATTATACAGAGACCTAACAGCAGACTAGAGGACCACAAGACTCAAGTCAAAGATTTGAAATACAAAGAAGCAAAAAACACTCAACCAAAAAAGCAAAAAGAAAAAAGAATCCAAAAATATGACGATAGTGTAAGGAGCCTCTGGGACAACTTCAAGCGTACCAACATCCGAATTATGGGGGTGCCAGAAGAAGAGAGAGAGCAAGATACTGAAAACCTATTGGAAGAAATAATGACAGAAAACTTCCCCCACCTGGTGAAAGAAATAGACTTACAAGTCCAGGAAGCGCACAGAACCCCAAACAAAAGGAATCCAAAGAGGACCACACCAAGACACATCATAATTAAAATGCCAAGAGCAAAAGACAAAGAGAGAATATTAAAAGCAGCAAGAGAAAAACGGTTAATTACCTACAAGGGAGCACCCATACCATTGTCAGCTGATTTCTCAACAGAAACTATGCAGGCCAGAAGGGAGTGGCAAGAAATATTCAAAGTGAAGAATAGCAAGAACCTACAACCAAGATTACTCTACCCAGCAAAGCTATTATTCAGAATTGAAGGTCAGATAAAGAGCTTCACAGATAAGAAAAAGCTAACAGAGTTCATCAACACCAAACCAGCATTATATGAAATGCTGAAAGGTATTCTTAAAGAAGAGGAAGAAGAAGAAAAAGGTAAAGATAAAAATTATGAACAACAAATACATATCTATCAACAAGTGAATCTAAAAATCAAGTGAATTAAAAACCTGAGGAACAGAATAATCTGGTGAATGTAATAGAATCAGGGGCATAGAAAGGGAGTGGACTGACTATTCTCGGGGGGAAAGGGGTGTGGGGGGCGCGGGAAGAGACTGGACAAAAATCGTACACCTATGGATGAGGACAGTGGCGGGGAGGTAAGGGCAGAGGGTGGGGTGGGAACCGGGTGGAGGGGAGCTATGGGGGGAAAAAAGTGGAACAATTATAATAATCTGAACAATAAAGATTTATTAAATTAAAAAAAAAGGGGTGATCCCAGACGGAATCCAGGGCCAGAAGAAGGACATCAGTGAGACAATCAGCACAATATCAGTAATGCCCACCAAGTAGTTCACAGTGTTGTGTCAATGCTAATTTTCTGGTTTTGATAATTATACTACAGTATGTGAGATGTAACATTTGAGGTGATAGATGAAGGTCTATGGGAACACTAGACTATTTTTGCAACTTTTTTCTATGTTTAAAATGATTTCTAAATGAATAGTTAAAACATTAAAAATTTTGAAATCAACAAATCATAAAATTAGTGGGTAAAAGTTTGATAGGAAAGTCTGAAAAGGTTCTGAATTGAAACTTTTACTGTTTATTTTAATAAAGGGCATTATTGGAACACTGGGTCAAATATGAATGAAGTGTGAAGATTAGATATTTATATTGTATCAATGTCAACTTCTTAGTTAGCTAGGGGAGTGTTCTTATCTTTAGGAAGTATACACTGAAGGAATCTGAAGTAATGCAATATCATGTCTGCATCTTATTCTCAAACTAGAGACCCGGTGCACGAATTCATGCACGGGTGGGATCTGGCCGGCCCGCCCCGATCGGGGTGGGGGCTGATCAGGGGTGAGGCTGGCCGTGGGAGGGGCCATGGGCAGTTGGCCAGCTGGCCCCACCCCCTGGTTGAACTCCTGGTTAAACTAGAAGTCAAAGGGACAATTTGCATATTAGCCTTTTATTATATAGGATGGTTTAGAAAAAATATCCTATATAATAAAAGGCTAATATGCAAATCGACCGAACAGCAGAATGACCGGTTACTATGACGCACACTGACCACCAGGGGGCAGATGCTCAACACAGGAGCTAAACCCTGGTGGTCAGTGTGCTCCCACAGGGGGAGCGCCGCTCAGCCAGAAGCCGAGCCGGGCTCACAGCTGGCAAGCACAGCAGCGATGGCGGGAGCCTCTCCCACCTCTGCAGCAGCGCTGAGGATATCCAACCACCAGCTTAGGCCCGCTCCATGGCAGTCAGACATCCCCCGAGGGCTCCCGGACTGCAAGAGGGCACAGGCCGGGCTGAGGAACCCCACCCCCAGTGCACAAATTTCATGCACCAGGCCTCTAGTGTATACATATATAGGAAAAATGACAAAGCAAATGTTCAAAATTATAGATGACTGGGGAACATGGGTAAAGAGTACATGGGAATTCTTGACAGTATTCTTGCAATTTTTCTGTAAGTTTGAAATTACTTCAAAATAAAACATAGTATTTGAAATAATTAGGCAGATGGGCTCAGATGAATGTCAAGGAAAGATGTGTTGCTTTTATTCTATAGACAAAGGGGAGCCATTGAAAGTTTCTAAGGCAAAACATGATGCAATCAAAGGCTGGCAAGATGGGACAGTGTAGAGTTGAGCTAAGTGTCGAACAAAAGTATCACTAACCAGGGGGAAGGAGGGACTTCGAGGCAACTTTCCAGACTCCAGCTGATACATGCGGAGATAGACTTCAACCTGAGGTGTGGCATCACTGACAAAGCGAACAACTTTCAGGGCATGAAGGACATCCGAGTACTGCCCCTTACGATACATCATCACCTGGGTGTGAGACTCATGGTGTGGAGGCAGGATCCCTATACAGAGACCCAGAAAAATAAAGGACAAAATACTGAGACACCAATCCAAATCCCTCCTCCATTAAAGAGAATCCTAGAAGAAGCCACCCATCAAAATTAAACTAAAGCTCACACAAGTATTTACCATATAGATCCATATAGATTCTCTTTTAGAAATTCTCACTATAAAAGAATTTTAAATAACATCAATATTTGAATGGCAACTGTATCATTGATATAAAAGAGAAATGAAATGGCATCATAAAGCCCTTGAATAAGTGTGTCACCTAAATTCAAGATAATAACCATATCAATTATAATGATTTAGTTCAATTATGGCTGCCAGCCTGAGCTCCTGGAGGCCCATGTCCAGTTTCCCCACTTGGCCCATGCTATGGACTGGCTTGTGTCCCCTCAAATTCATATGTGAAAGCCCTAATCCCCAACGTGACTATATTTGGAAATAGGGCCTATAAGAAGGTAAAGTTAAATGAGGTTACAAGGGTAGAGCCCTAATCCATTAGGGCTGGTGCCTTCTCAGAAAAGAAAGAAATACCAGAGCGCTCTTATGCTCTGCCATGTGAAGACACAGTGACATGGCATGAAACTTTCTCCCCGGTGTTCCATGTCACAGGTGGCCACTGGAAGCCAGGAAGTGAGGCTTCACCAGGAATCAAATCAGCTAGCACTTGGCCTTGGACTTCCCAGCCTCCAAAACCATGAGAATATAAATTGTTTAAGCCACTCAATCTGTAGTATTCTGTTATGGCAGCACTAGCTGACAATATAGCCCCCTTCATCTCAGAACCACCAATTACCCATCAAATCCTTCTCTCCCCAACAATTAAAACTTGCTCATTGCCGAAACCGGTTTGGCTCAGTGGATAGAGCGTCGGCCTGTGGACTGAAGGGTCCCGGGTTCGATTCCGGTCAAGGGCATGTACCTTGGCTGCGGGCACATCCCCAGTGGGGGGTGTGCAGGAGGCAGCTGATCGATGTTTCTCTCTCATCGATGTTTCTAGCTTTCTATCCCTCTCCCTTCCTCTCTGTAAAGATATCAATAAAATATATTTAAAAAAAAAAAAAAAACTTGCTCACAATGTATCCTACCTTCAGGACCACAGAAATCTCTAATCTGCACTGACACCACCACCATACATTACATTCTGATGCCATTTTATATTTATTAACTCACTTAGAGATAGCTTTGGAGCAAGAACCACGTGTTTTTTTACAAACAAATGGCATGGAGAAAACAGAGTGTAAAGAACACAGAAGGTCTAGCCCCAGGTCTAACAGCAGGACTCTGAGGAACGTCGGCCTGGACCCTCGTTTCCTCACCTGTCAGGGATGGGCAATGGGAGGGGTAAGCATTTCACCAAACATGCTTTGCAGGACACTAGGTCCTAGAGTCTTCATGAGAAAAGGGTGCGGTGCCATGGTCAAATAGATTTGGAAAGTGATGACAATGAATTTTCAAGGCTCTAAATTTTGCTATAAAGAAAAACATGTTACTTTATTTATTTCAGCCCCATTAAACTTAACCAAATGGCATAGCAGCACAGACTATGAAGTCAAAGTTCCTGGGTTTGAATTCTAGCTCTACAATTAACTGGTGGGTAACCATCAGCAACTCATTTGATCTCCTTTCACTTTTTCAGCAGAAAAATGGGAATCACCGCACATCCAGTATTCTAAAGAACATTCTGGGAAACAAAAGTTGGATGAGTTTTAAGGACTCTAGCTAACATGATGCTATGTTAATGCTACAACCAAACTTGCTTAAATGTTCTTTTTCCTGACATAAATTTTTATTTACCTTAGTTATGGGGCTCTGTGCCAGGCTTCCAGAAAAGCCAGAGAAATAGACTAAAATGTCCTCCAAATTTAGACTAAAACAATACAGATTAAATAGGTGTAATTAAATTCTTATCATACTACTAAAGGCAACACAATGTTCCATGTCAATCTTCACATTTGTTTTCTAAGACCTAGTCCTAGAAAGTCTTTTTCTGATATTTACCTAAAATAATATCATGAAGTGGGCATGACAAGGTCCCTGAGTAATCCACAGCCTATGCAGGAAGAGTCAGCCTGTCTCTTACACAGTGTGGCAGCCCTAAACCCCCAGTGTCTCTACCACAAAAATAGCAACAAAGATTTACCTGAGAAAGACAGCTGGGGGAAACACAGGTGAAGAATAAGCCAGATAGCCTGGCACTTGGGAAATGTCACAAAGTACAACTGTGCCTCTCCCATTAATCCACTGGCATTATTAGTTAACTAGAGGCCTGGTGCACAAAATTCGTGCATGGGGGGTTGTCCCTCAGCCCAGCAGGCACTCTCTCCAATCTGGGACCCCTCAAGAGATGTCCGACTGCCTGATCCTAAACAGACAGTCGGACATCCTTCTCACAATCCAGGACTGAGGGCTCCCAACTGCTCGCCTGCCTGCCTTCCTGATTGCCCCTAACCGTTTCTGCCTGCCAGCCTAATCACCCCCTAACCACTCCCCTGCCAGCCTGATTGATGCCTAACTGCTCCCCTGCCAGCCTGATTGCCCCTAACTGCCCTCCCCTGCAGGCCAGGTCACCCCTAACTGCCCTCCCCTGCAGGCTTGGTCACCCCTAACTGCCCTCCCCTGCAGGCCTGGTCCCCCTCAACTGCCCTCCCCTGCAGGCCTGGTCCCTACCAACTGCTCTCCCCTGCAGGCCTGGGTCCCCAACTGCCCTTCCCTGCAGGCCCGGTCGCCCCCGACTTCCCTCCTCTGCCGGCCTGGTCACCCCTAACTGCCCTCCCATGCAGGCTTGATCGCCCCCAACTGCCCTCCCTTGCAGGCCTGGTCCCTCCCAACTGCCCTCCCCTGCTGGCCATCTTGTGGTGGCCATCTTGTGTCCACATGGGGGCAGCCATCTTGTGTGTTGGAGTGATGATCAATTTGCATATTACTCTTTTATTAGATAGGATAAGACATATAGTATTTCCCAACAGAAATAGATATGTCTACACTGCCATCTAAAAAGCATCCTTATTTGGATGACTACTGGAAACACTAAGATTTAAGAAAAATGCTGGGGGGAAAACTAAAAAGAGCTGTCACTAATTTTTTAGATTACACAGTGACCTACTAGAAATATAAGTACAAAGATGCATAACAAAAGTCATTATGCAGTGCTTTCTGAAATGGTTTGTAGTCAGACTTAGGACTAAGCATTGCCAAAGCCTGAAAATACAGTACATTTTGTAAAGACAAGGTCTGTAATCTATCCTACCTTCAAACGGGCTCTACACACCTGAACTCAAAACCTACCTTTGCCACTGACAGGCTATAAGGCCTTAGACTAGTTATTTAGCCTCACGATCCTTTTCCCCATGTGCAAAACCAGGATACTGGTACTTAACTCACAGGGAAATTCTAGGATTACTCTAATGTTTTTTACAGAATAGCCCACCGATTTCCAGAGAGAGAGAGGAACATCGATGTGAGAGTGTGACATTGATCACTTGCCTCCCGCACACCCTGAACTGAGGATCCAGCCAGCAACCCATACATGTGCCCTGGCTAGGAATCAAACCTGCAACCTCCTGGTGCACAGGACAACACCTAACCAATTGAGCCACACAGGCCAAGGCAAATTTTCTTTTTTTATCTTAAGAAAGAAAAGAAGGGTGGTATATATTCAGCAGGCTCAGCAATTAAAGAAAGAAAAAAAGACCTTGGCTAAAAGGAATAACGTCAGTCACTTGTGGAACCTGATATACTTTTTCTTCCACAGACACTGAGCAAGGTCCCTTTTCCTTCTTTAGCCACTCATCACTGGAATTGAATTCATTTGGGCTTCTAATGAGTATACATCTATGGCTAGGAATCACAGGAATGACAAATTGAGAGCTAAAACCGAAAAGTCAATTTAGCAAAAAATGAGGCCTAGCTAAGTCTTTCTCAAGGTTACCCGGTTGACAGCAAAGCCTAGACCAGTTATTTCTCCCAATACAATGCTCTTCCCACACCTTGTCTCAGGAACACACTTTACTTTCCCTTCTATCATTAATAAACTGACACTCAGGAGTAATATTTAATGTTTTCCCACTGAAGCCACCTCCTTAAAGGTAATCATAGTGAGCAGGAACTCAGTCTCCTCAGATTGGGCCCAATATTCAGTAACTCTTCCTTTTTCTGACTGATACAATGACAAATGAACATTTTTGACGATAAATTTCCAACTCTTGGTATCATACCTAGAAGCACCTTCCATACCAATGCACGGTACATGGACGGGAGAGGAAACCTTTGACTAAAAGTACAAAGTTTCTCAATATCTAAAGAAGGAAAAAACACAATAGTTAGAAGCTTTCTGTGCATTTCATTGTTTACAAGTTAAAGTATTGTAAGAAAGAGGTTCCACCAACTGTCTTACTATACTTTGTTTTTAGTTATTTAAAAACAGTTAGTGTTTCACAGCATAGGAAATATATTTTGCATATATTACTACATTTACAATAACATTAGCAGTAGTTACTATTTATAGAATTTATTTCATTTAATTCACCTTGTAAGCTGGTTGGCTAGTTCTTGTTTTAAAGATGCAAAAGCTGAAGCTCAAAGCAGTTAAGTCACTTGGCTGAGTTAACAGCAAGTGAGTGGCATAGTCAGCCCTCAAATCCCACATTTTCCTGGAAAGCACACTCAACTGGTCCTGGATCTAAATTCCCCTGCTTGTCAAATGAGAATGACAATACCAGACATGCTTAAGGCACAGACTGTCTAGCCAGGATCAAAGATCAGGTGGGAAATGTTTTTGAAACTTTAAAAGCACTGCATGCATGTAAAGTACTATTTTTAACTATGGTTCAGTTTATTTTACTTTAGTCAACCACAGAACAGACCTTATTATTACTGGCCTGGAAGAAACGAAAATGTCAATACATAATACAGTCTCAGTATTTCCATAAAGGAAAATCATGGCAAAAGTTGTTGTAAAATTACCCAGAAGCTATGATGACACCTCTGAAAATTGAGAAAAGAAAATATGTGGATCTAACATGAGAAAAAAATATTGACTTCTTAAGAGGCCTTTCAAAACCATCTAATTCTGTCTCAATAGAAATATAAACTTGAAAAATCCATAACTTCTCCATACACACACACACACACACACACACCATTCTGTGGTCATCCTATAACTAAAAAATACATCAAGTAACAAATACCTCTGGATGCCCCTTCAGGTAACATTTATTTCAGAACATTTGGGATGACTGAGAAGTAGTAGGCTTAAATTTACTTATAAACTCACCCAAACGATCATCTTTTAGGAGAATTTCTAATGATTTCTTTTCTTCAACTCCACGAAAACCCACTTTCTCATAATATACTGAACGAAAGTTTCTCTGAGAATCGTCAGTCATGTTTCATTCTTGGAGAAGGGGGGAGGGAGTTTAGAAACAAAGAACCAAGAATTAAAACTTTACAGTGATTTTCTCCAACTTTTCAGTGAATCTGATAAAATAAACTGTCTGCCTTTGCATGGGACTCAATATTAAATCTTTCCTTTCACACAACTCTACCACCACCTCACCTATCCACCTTGGCCAAAAACCAAGACATAAAACGAGTGTCCTGAGTTGCTAAAATAGATGGCACAAGGCTCAAGGCCTAGGGGTCCTATTTTACTTATGAGAGCACCTAGCCATAACACATGTTCAAAGAAAAAAACGGAATAGGAAGATAAGATGTCATACAAAAGGTGTTACCAAACATATACACTATGATTCGGTTCTTATTTTATAAAACTATGCACTAAAAAATTAGACTATATTCTGAAATGTTAGCAATGGTTATCTTTATTTAGGTAGTGGAATTCCAGATGATTTTAAATTTTCTTTTACTTAGTTGTGTTTTCTGAAATGGGCATTTTGTAAAAATGAAAAAACTAAGCTATAAAAAGTAAAAAGCTGCAAGTCCCTCACTTAGTTTTCCTTTAAATGCAATTCTACCAAAGGTAATTATCAAAATTCAAAACCCATAAAGCTTAACAGCATTAAATCATAAACCTGAAGAGGGGCAGGAATGTAGCTGGTTGATAAGTGATGGCATAAAGTTTGAGATAGAATAACAATTTATGATCTCTCTTCAGAACTAAAAAAGTTTAATAGTCTTAGGTTCTTTCACAATAACCTTCATAGGATTGATGGCAAGTCATCAGGATAAGGTCAAATTAGGTTGCTGTTTTAAGAATATAGTGGATATAATGCATTTTCCATGGAAGTATTGTACTGCCCAACCCAAATGCTTCAAGTGTGAGTGCAAAGAACATAATCCTCAGGTTTCAGAAATTCTGGCACAGGAGGGTTGAATTCCACACAGCTAAGGTCTTCCTTATAAAAAAGATATGCTGAGTCAATGCAATCACAGGAAAGATTAGGATTCACTTAAAATGAGAAATTCTAGAGGGTTCCAGCTTTGGGGACCAAATGTTATTTTAAGGACAAAATTCCAAAGCATTAAAACCCTAATTGAATTTGGGGGTTTATTTAAAAGAAGCATCCAAACAGCTACACGGCGATACGTGTCTGTGGTCTACAGAAACCAGTTTCAGGCTGCACCAGGCGTCCTCTTGGAGGAAATACTTCAAACTGCATTCCTGCCCTCGACCGTGCAGACCCCGTCCCATCTCTATGGCGCTTCACCTCTAGTAGTGGAAACCCGGGTTGAGACCAAGTGGTCCGGGGGAGGCCGCGGAAACCAGGCCAGGGGCGCTGACCGGCGGGTGGGCAGGCAGGCGACGTGGGGGCGGGCCTGGGGACCCGGCGGCACTAGCGGGCCCGCGGGGCAGAGGAAAACCGCGGGGCCTCAGCGTCTGGCGCAGCCCTCGGCGGACGTGACGTCACTCAGTCCGACGGTCTGAGAGTGCGCGTGCGTGGAGAGCGTGCGCAGAAGCTGCCCCCATACTGCGCGGGGGCTCTGAGACGCCCAGCCCCGGACACGTGAGAGAGCGAAGGTAGCCAGCGTCCCCGCCCCTAACTTCCGTCCCCTCGCTCCGCGGGCCCACTCCTAACCAGAGAATCTCGCGACCACCTGTCCTCGCTGTCCCAGCGGTGCGTGCCCGGGATGCTCTCCCCTCCCTAGTCTTCCAGGTCCCTGCCTGGAGGGGATCGCCGCACCCCAGGACGGGACTCATCGAGCTGAGTTGTCTGGTGGAGGACCTGTTTGGTTTTGCTTTTGGTTTTTCTTTCCTTTTCTTTCTTTTTTTATGGTATGTGGAAATAAATGAAGACCAACCCCAAATGCAAAGGCACTTTATTCAGTTTGCTATCCCGTCACTTGCATTTTGGCAGAGACTCAAAGGCTGGCAGAGGAGCGGGAGAGGTTGATAGTGGAAAGAAGGGAAGGCGCCCAGCCAGCCTGGCTCAGTGGTTGAGCTTGGACCTATGAACCAGGAAGTCACGGTTCTAGTCCCCGACAGGGCACATGTCGGGGTTGCGAGCCCCATCCCCAGTGTGGGGCGTGCAGGAGGCAGCTGATCATGATTCTCTATCACCATTGATGTTTCTATCTTTCTCTCCCTTCCTTCCTGAAATCAATAGAAATATATTTTTAAAAAGAAATAAAGGAAGAAGGGAAGGCTTCAGGTGTGCCTTCAGTGGAAGCTGTGTGCATGGAGAAGCTATAGGTAGACCTTTTAGAAGCAGGGCGTCCTATGTCATTGGCTAGCCATGTCTGGCTTTCTCTGGTTGGTTCTAAATTGGAAGCAGGGACAACAATTAGGGCAGCTGTGAGTTACTAATCTTGTTCTGGCCATTTGGGGCCACCTATCAGAGAAGTTACTGTTTAGCTTCCTGGGTTGGTACTAAAGCTGGCAATCTGGCTTTCTGAAAGTTGAAGGCTGCCTTCCCAGGCTGATTATCGTAGATAAGAGGTGGTTTTTCTAGGCAGGTTGCTGCTTCAGGCTGTGGGTCAGAGTACTGTACATTCAGCTGAAGTATGGTAGCAACCGTACTTGGGTAAAAATTGCTGTTTAATATTTTAACCTTGCTGTTTTGGGTTCTGTACTCATTTAAAAGTTATTTTGATTTTCTGAACTTACGTATGCTATCCCAATACTCCATTGATGATGGTTTGAATATCCCATTGATTGTGATCTCACTGGTCATCGAAGCACATTCCTCTGGGACCCAGGACAGATATTGATCCTAAATTGTCTCAGTAGCTACAGATAACTGAGTTTCGGTTGACGCAGTGGTCCCGGAATCAGAAGAGCACAAATTATCCTAAATTGCCCAGGTGGTCCCAGATAATGTGTTTCTGTTGATTCAGTGATTCATAGATACTTTAGATAACTAAGTTGCTCAATTTCGCTTCTGTAAAAAATGCTTTTTCGCGAAACAGGTTCCTCATTCCAGACCCAAAGATGTAATCGATACTTTTGTGATATTCTGCCAATATAAGCCTGATGTGGTAAGCTGTTCAGGGCTGCGAGGTCTGGAGCGCTTTTGCTCCCTTGTATGCCGCCGGCTTTTAATAAATGACTCCATAATTCGACCTTTTTTTTGAGGCGTTCTTTGTAAGATGGGGGTTACACTACAACACAGCCTCTCAAGTAAAACACTATAAAAGTAAGTTAAATGAAAAATGAAGTTTAAAAACTCAATATACTAAATATAAGTCCCAATTTATTGGCTTCAGCAGATATAAAATTACTCTTTAACATAACTGATAAAGTTTAGAAATACTTTCAATTTTTTTTTTGCTTACCTTGTTACCAACTAGCACTAGTTCTGAAACATTCCTCTGAGCAGCACTGCCTGAGTGGGTTTTTAAACCACTGAGATTTAGGAGGAATCCCCTAGAGAAAAGCTGGTTCAGTGATGGATGCTGCCTCCTTAAAAGCCCAATCATGTACAGAACAGAGCACACAGAGGCCAGGCTCTGGAGAGAAACTTAGAAATCAACAGTGCAGAAGTCAGTCCAGTTACCATGTTGGCAAGTTTGTGGTGTAAATGGCTAGACGAAACTTGAAAATAAAGAAGTGGTTGAAATCAAACATCATGCCCCTCCCAGCTCCCCTACCATCACCTTCTTTAGTTCCTCAGCACTAGGGCACTAAGCCTCAGGCTGTGTTTCTTCACATGTGTAAGTGGACCTCTTCAAGTTACAGCTTTTAAAAATCCCATGTACTTAATCCAAACCGAGGAGCAGTCACAAACTTTTATCACCTCCTTTTTCTTGTCTTTAAAACAAAGCTGGTAGTGGTGACAATATCATAGAGGTATTGGAAAGACTAAATGAGAAGATTTGCAAAGCGCTTGGCACAGTGAGGATATCTGAATTGACTGCTGTAAGCTAAATCCTGACAGAATATAGTTGCCTTTAACTGAAATTCTCTATGCTTTTTTAAAAATTTAATTTGTTGGGGTGACATTGTATAAGTTTCAGGTATAAAATTATATAAGTTTCAGGTATATAATTCAATAATACATCATCTGTATATTGTACTGTGTTCATCACCCCAAGTCAAATCTCCTCTCATCAACATTTATCCTCCCTTTACCCTCTCCTACCTTTCCCCACCCTTCTTTCCCTCTGGTAATCACCATACTGTTGCCTGTCTATGAATTTTGGTTTATCTTTTTGGCTTAATCTCTTCACCTTTTTCACCCAGTCCTGCAACTCCCCTCCCATCTGACAGCTATCAGTCTGTTCTCTGTGAGTCTGTCTCTATTTTGTTTGTTAATTTATTTTGTTCATTAGATTCGACATATGAGTGAAATAATATGGTACTTGTCCTTCTCTGACTGGCTTATTTCACTTAGCATAGTACTCTCCAGATCCATCCATGCTGTTGCAAAAGGTAATATTTCCTTCTTTTTTTACGGCCTGGTAGTCTGTGCTTTTTGGTGAGCTGTTAAATAGAATATTTGTAAGTTTCTATAAGAGATAAGTCTCTTGGAGACTATTCCTAACACTGCAGCCAGAGTGACCCTTTAAAAATGTTTACTCTGCTCAAAATCCTGTGATGGTTCTGCATTTCACTCAGAGTAAAAAACAAAGTCTTTCTGTTCTCTGCCTCCTTTTATCTCAACCTCATCTACTACCAGGGACGCTCCTGTCTCCTGTTTGTTCACTCTGCTGAAATGCTGTTCCCCAGAGAGCTACACGGCCTATTCCCTCACCTCAATTTTGGTCAAAAGTCCCCTTTCTCCATATCTTGCTCTGTGCATCTCTCCCACCTGCATCTGGCTGTTCCTGAGTTATATCCTTTTACAATCTATTGGTAATCTAGTAAGTAAAATATTTCTCTGAGTTCAGTGAGCCATTCTACCAAATTAATCAAACATAAGGAAGTCATTGGAACCTACAATCTATAACGGGTGTGTTAGAAGCCCCGGTGACAACCTGGACTTGTAGTTGGATTCTGAAGTGAGGGTGGGAGAGCAGTCTTGTAGGACAGAGCCCTTACTATATGGAATCTGATGGTCTGTCTGGTAGAAGAGTTGAGTTAAATTGTAGGACACCCAACTGGTGTCTGAGAATTGCTCAGTGGTGTGGGGAAACATGACCCCCATCCCAGCATACATGAACACATCAGAATTGGGTGACATAATCTTAGCTGAAATCATGAAACATTTTCATGAAATTTAATTGAAATAAGAATTTTAAAAGTCACAGTGATACCAAACACAGGTTCAGCTTCCTGTTGCTTCAAAGCCAAGACTCAAGAGACAGGTGCTGATGTAAGGAAAGAGGGTTTATTCAAGTGCTGGCAGCTTAAGGACATGGGGACCCTCGTCCCAAAGACCACGTTAACATCCCCATGCAGGCAGAGGTTTTTATAAGGACGGAGAAGGAACAGAGAACAAGTGGGAAGGGGGGATTGAAGAATTCTCTCCAAGCAAACCAGCAGAGTCTCTTCTGATAAGGACCTCGAAACTGGTCAAGCAGTGGTCTGGTGTGTGTCACCCTGGTTTTTGGCTTCCTGGTTCTACTGCATCCTGGTTCTACAGTTGAAGGTCAACAAATCTCCCAGCGCTGGAATGTCTGAAGGTTGGAGTCTGCATCCTTTGAAGTTAGTTCCTAGGATGCTTATACAAACATGCTCTTTATCTACAAGTTACATATTAGAGTCAGCATTTACAGAAACATGTCACAAGAATGGTGGGTGGGTTACAACAGGTGCACTTCATGTGAATGCACTTGCTGTCCATTTGTGGCTTGAGACACTCCTTACTACCTTGGAACCTGACTGCCCTCTAGTGGTTAATTGTTCTTATTAAATTTGGAAATAGTCGTATGGCTAGTCAATCAAATCTCAAGGTCGAAAGGATTCAAAGGTTAGCCATCCCATTAAGTGCAGTGTAGAGACCTAGATTTCACGGTATGGAAACAGAAGAATATATTTAGGAATGGCATTACATCTTTCAATTACTAAATTCACTTGTGATAGGAAATTATCAAATAACATTAACCTCAACATCTTGTCCGTCCTTTTCCAAAAGATAAGGAAATGAAGACCCAGTGAGGTTATAGCTGAGGCAACTGTCTTCATTTTCTGTAGTAACTAAAATTAATAGAGTGAAAAAAATCCATTACAGCATGATTGGCGAATACGTATATAAATTCAGGGAATTGATGTATCAAATCACTTCTCAAAGACATCTGAAGAGAGACAAATCTGGGTGGTCAAAATGAAAACTCCATCTTCAGTGAAAGAATTATAAAATAAGTGAAGAAATTTCCAAACTCGGTGGCGAGCAAACAGTGTACATGTAAGAGAGAGGGGCTCCAGGGCTGCAGATCTCTGAAAGAGCCAGCAAAACGCACCTCTGTAAGGTGTTTTTAAAAATCAGGATTGAAGCTGCCCTGACCAGGAATGGAAATAGCCACCGTGTACAGGATGAGGCTCCAACCAACTGAGCCACCCGGCCAGGGCCTGTTTTTGATTTTTAATTTAATTCCATTGTGGTTAGATAACACCCTTTTTATGATTTGAATTCTTTTGAAGCTATTGAGAATTGTTTAATAGTTTATCTTATTAAATGTCCCAGGTATTCTTAAAGTATATCCTGCTGTTATCAGGGGAGGATTTGATACACATCAATTAGGATTTGGTACACATTGATTCTATCATTTAAGTCTTCTGTATCTTTACTGATTTTTGTCTACTTGTTCTATCATTTTTTCTCCACCTTTGTTGAAATATAATTTTTTTATCTTTTTTTTTTCAAATTTTTATTAAGGTATATGTGTACATATCTTACCATTGCCCCCCCCCACCCAGTTGAAATATAATTTTAAAATAAAATTGTATATATTTAAAGTGTGCAGCGTGTCTCAAACTAGAGTTTTAAGTGTGGTCTTTTTTTATAACTTCCATGCCTCTAGCTTTTTAATGTAAGAAATAGTGTTATAATAACTGTATTAATGTCCTTGTCTGGTAATTTTATCATCTGTGTCAGTTCTGGGTCAGTTTGAATTGATCAAGTTTTCTTCTCATTATGGGTAATATGTTCTTCCGTCTTTAAATGCCTGGTAATTTTTTATTAGATGCCAGACTTTGTGAAGTTTACTTTTTTGGGTGTTGAATATAATTGTATATCTGTAAATATTCGTGAGCCTTGTTCTGAAATGCTGCTCAGTTACTTGGAAACAGCTTGATCCTTTTGGGTCTTGCTTTTAAGATTTGCTTGGTGGAACCGGAGACACGTTTATTTCAGGGCTGATTATTCTTCACTACTGAGGCAAGACCCTTCTTGAACTATGAGGCTTCCCAGTCTGGATGATGGGAAAAGGCACTAATTTCCCCCGAACCCATTGGACAGAGTTCTCTCTGATACTTTGGGTGATTCTTTCCCCAACTTCAGGTTGTTTCCTGTCCTGCATGCACTGACCAGTACTCTACTGAGAACCTGAAGGGGATCCTCTGCATGTCTGGGTCCACTCTCTGGGCAGTTCTCGCCAATACTCTGGCCCATGAACTCCAGCCATCATCTCCCTGTCTCTCAATTCCTTCTCCTCAGCTCAGAGAGTCCACCAGGCTCCACATGGCGTCCCTGAAGCACAGCTTAGAAACTCGCTGGAGGCCGAGAGCTGGAGGAGTCGTGGGCATGCCTCATTTGTTTCCCCTTCATGGAATCGGTCTTTTGTTTCCTGATATCCAGTGTCTGAAAACCATTGTTTCACAGATTTTCTCCAGTTTTTTTGTTGTTTTAGATGAGAGATAAGTCTGCCCTTGTTCTGCATCATGGTTAAAAGCAGAAAGCCAAAAGCCGTTTTTAATCGTATCATTATCTTAATTCCCAGAATTTCAACAAAATATTTTGTCAGGAAAAAACTTAAAAAGGAATTTACTCAGGTAACAATGCATTTGACAAGGGCAACCTGTGAAGTACCTAAGAAATGTTTAGACGTGGAGGCACTGTTGCCTGGAGTGGTGAGAGATGAGACTGTGGAGGAAACAGCATTTGAGCTGAGAAGTAAAGGATTTTTGTAGAAAAGAGGGTATTTTTGACAAAAGAAGCAACACCCACTAAACCATTAAGGAAGTGCTATGTGTGTAAGGAACGGGAGCTGGCCTGTGCAGCCATGTGGGTGTCATGTGAGATAAGGCTGCAGAGCAGTGAAGGTCACACGTAGAAGGCCAAAGGAGCTTGGACCAAGTGTGGGCAGTGGAGAGGTGACTCAGATCAGAGACCTGGAAACGGGAGGGACTTGGCAGGAGGGCCTCTTTGGAGGTGCTAGGAAGACCTTGCAGAGGGAGGAAGAGAAGAATTTGGGCAGCTGAGAATACGAGAGTCACAGCTATCTTGGGCCTCGGGTTTGAACATCTTGGATATGGAGGAAGCAAGTATGGAGCAGGTTTGAGAACTTGGTTTTCAATTGCAAATAGACTGAGCTTGAGGTGACCAAGATCTGCGTATGATGGCAATGTCCAGGAGCAGTTATAGGTTGTGTGTCATGTAAAAATGCAAAGCTACGATGTTAGAGACACTGTGAAAAACAAAATCTAGGATATCCAATCACATCCTGAACCAAGTACATAAAGATAATTACCTCCACCTTAGGTTAGATTTTTGCCAGTCTTCCAGCAGTAGAAACTCAGCTCAGTGTAATTCCTAATGGCAGCAGCAGAGGGCAGCAAAAGTAGGTGGTTGGGATGTTCCTCTCACTAAGCTAAGGGAACTTCAGTCCAAAGGGGCATGTAGGATTCTGCCTCCACCAAGGGACAGCAGGTATTTCCACATGCTGGGGAAGAGAAGACTGGCCTTGTCTTGCCAGGTAAACTACAGGTCCATCTTCTTGCAGATGGAAATGCTGAGCAAAGCAACAGGAATCTATTCCCTCAAGTAAAAAGAATAATAACTAAATTTATTGAATGCCTACTGTCCAAGCGCTGCATGTATATTATGCCATTTAATTGTCCTAACAATTCGAAGAGGTAATATTTTTACCATCCACATTTTATAGGAAATGGGTTCCAGTGACTACAACTTGTCAATGTTGAGTCCACATACTTAATCGTTACTTTCTGTTACCTCCCTGTGAAGTGGTATTGTTAGTGGAGTGAGTGTAGGTGTATGTGCAGGGTTACTCTTTGGTGCATGGAGAGTTTGTTAGTTTGTTTAGATTTAGGCTAAGATGGAGAACTTATGGATGTTTTGATCTATTAAACCAAACTCTGTAAGGCAGAAACAAGATGCTGTGGTTGGCTGGAGCAGAGTACTTGAAGTGTGGCCCTCTGCCTAGTGCTGGTCAAGGAACTACTTGTTATGGGTCTGCAACAGTTAGGTACAGGAATTCAGAGCAAGCATTAGATACAGCAACGTGACAGTCATTTCATGGCCTGTTGAACCTAATAATAACTGTAGGCTTGTATGTTGTCTTTTTTATTTCATTTTTCTAGTAATTCATGTTTGAGAGAAGGTAAATCCACAGCAGATTAGAATTAAAAAAGAAAAAGCTGGGGATTTTGCCACAAGATTGCTTGAGAAGCACTGCAGTAGAGTTCATGACACATATGTCAAGGTCTGTAGGCTGTTAGCTATGTTCCTTTTAAAGAGCAAATGAACATCCAAGATAGCTATTAAAACACAGAGGAGCTACCCCTGTAAGTCCTCCAATAGCTCCACTAATGATCATGATTAAAATATAGTGAAGAGCCCTAGCCAGTGTGGCTCAGTGTATAGAGCGTCAGCCTATGGACTGAAGGGTCCCAGGTTCAATTCCGGCCAAGGGCACATGCCTGGATTGCGGGTTCGATACCCAGTAGGGGGCGTTCAGGAGGCAGCCGATCAATGATTCTCTCTCATCATTGATGTTTCTATCTCTCTATCCCTCTCCCTTCCTCTCTGAAAATCAATAAAATATATATATTTATATATATATATACACATACATATATATATATATATATATATATATATATATATATATATATATATATATATATATATATATATAGTGAAGAGGAAGGAGGTGGGAGGGGAAGCGGGAGGTGGGAGAAGAAATGGGAGGAGGAGAAGGAACGGGGGGAAAAAGGATGGAGAAACTTGGTAAGACTTAAGAAACAGGATCCTCTTCGCTTCTTGGCCTTGGGCCAAATCATTGTAATGATGATAGAAAAAGCACGGAGTATGAAGAAAGTGGTGGTGTGTGGAATAATCTTGTGTGAAACCTGCGCTTAGGTATTGCGGATGCATCTTTTGCATGTACATTTGATACAGCAAAGGATCCTGAGATCCATGTAGTAAACCAAGCTTCCTCATTGATTTATTTCTCATCACTTATCATGAAAAATGTCTGATTTTCAGCTGAAAAATTAGCCCTTGCCCCCCAGATTTGACATCAAAGAGTTGCTATTTAGGAATAAAGGGGAAAAGTTCTAGGAGAAGTGGCATTTCTCAGAGAAAAACAAAAATCAAACAAAAAGAAATTTTCAAGGAATAAGTAAAACTTAAAAATGGGGAGGGGGAAGTTTGTTAGACTAAAAGGAAAAAAAAATGCAACATTTTTGTTCACTTGCAGGTTTTTCATTCTCTGGGGGAATGCTGAGCTCTGTCTTGATTCAGGAGTACCTGCTTAGCACAAACTTGGGGTAGATGTCCATCCACACAATATGATTTGCCAGTAAGTTTTCCCCAGTTCCCCCAAAATCTTTCTTCCTCTGCTCTGCTTTGCATTGAAAAGCGATTTCTTTTGGCTTAAGGCTCTTTACTACTAGAAAGGAGGATTCTCCTTTTTAATAATAAAGAGCCCTGGAAAGAGCAACACTTTCATTTGTGTACTGGTATGTAAGGGTTTGTCAGATTCTCCCAGAAAGCATGATATTAAAGAATTTGATAGAAATGGCTGTGGGGGGCTGAAAGCATTCATTTTTCTTCAACAAACATTTTTTTTAATCCTCACCCGAGGATAAGTTTATTGATTTTAGAGAGAGAGGAAGGGAGAGAGAGAGAAACATCCATGTGAGAGAAACATCGAATAATTGCCTCCTATACACATCCCATCAGAGATTGAACCCACAACCTAGGTATGTGCCCTGACAGGAAATCGAGCCCACAACCGTTTGTTGTATGACACTTCCACCAACTGAACCACCTGGCCAGCAGCTTCTACAAACATTTTGAGTCCCCACTATGTGCCAAGCACTGGGAATACTTGTCCCTGCCCCCAAGGAGCTTATATTATAATTTACTGAGAGAGACACAGATGAATCCAGAAAACCACACAGATATATGGTGCTTTAATGCATATACTAGGTGGTGTCTAGCAGCGGTCGCCAACCTTTCAGACCTCACGGACCACCAGTAGTCTGCAGACCACCAGTTAGCGACTGGGAGGGATCATAAAGGGTGAAGAAATGGGGGATTTGCTCTCAGAGCAGTGGAAAGGCACTGGAGGGTAACGCCTAGAGGTGGCACAATTGGGATAGAAATGGCAGCCTGAGCTGATGATGTTCACCAGTCTTGGGGTAGCTCAGGAGGATGTCAGGCTGTTTTGATTCCATTTGGGCCTATTAAGACTGATTAAGGATGGTGTACTTTGGAAAGTCTCATTTGATTTCCATCTCTCTATACTAGTAATTCAGCTCAGAAACAATTTTTAATTCAAATCAGGTTTGGCTCCCTCCAAATCAGTAATTGTCATTTTCATGACACAAAAGTCTCTGGCAACAGGGCACAGACACATTTTGGCTTCTCAGTTTGCTAGTTAAATAACTTTTCAGTGCCTCATTTGTCTCTTCTGTAAAATGGGAATAATGGAACCTCCCTCATAGGGCTATCATGAGGATTAAATAAATATATAAACTGCTATAATTAATTATGTGTGAGATCACACTCTGTAGTTTGGTCAAATGAGTGCCTGTGGGGAGGAACCTCTAATCTTACTCTGTAAATACAATAGTCCCAGGGTTCGGGAAGAGGGGGTTGGGGTTTAGGAGTAGCATGTGGACACCTGAATGAATTCTCAGAGAGGTTGGAGCCATTGACAGGGCCAGAGATGTTCCCCAGATTAGAAGCTGACACTGAAGAAGAGACTTGGCCCAGTTGGGTGGCTCAATTGGTTGAGTGTTGTCCCGTTTGCCAAAAAAAGAAAAAGAAAAAGAAGGTCTGAGTTCAATTTCCCGTCAGGGTACATACCTGGGTTTCAGGTTTAATCCTGAGTAGGGACGCATTCAGGAGGCCACCGATGGATGTTTATCTCGCACATTGATGTCTCTCTCTCTCTTTCTTCCCGCTTCTCTCCCTTCTCCCTTCCTTTCTCCCTCTCTCTCTTCCTCCCACCCTCTCTCCCTTCTCCTCTCTAAAATAAATAAAAAAATATCCTCAAGTGAGGATTAAAAAAATGAAGAGACTTTGATACAAGGGCAAGCTTTTAACAGAAAAAGTGACTTTCTGCTGGCCATGTAATGAGCTGAAGTGTGGCTACAGGACACAACGTTTTTTGAGGACACACACCAGATTTTTAATTTTCAACTAATGTTATTGAGTTCCTACTAAGTTCCAGGCACTTTTCTAAGTGCTTAGGGCATGTCCATGTACATAAATAGATAAATAATATGTTTTTTAAAAATACCTATCCTTATGGAGCATTCATTCTAGTGGGGGTAAATGTACAATAAACAATACATATATAATTACTATATTATTTAACATATATTATTAAATAATAAATTATATAAATAATAAGTGAATCATTTTTTGAAAAGAAGAACACTTAGATGAGGGTATTGGGGTGAGACGGAGACTGCATGTTTGTTTACTTGAAGAATGACAAGAAGGCCAGTGTGTTTGGAGTGGAGTGACAGTGGGGCAGGGCAGAGCGGTGATGGCAGTAGTCAGAAAGGTTAGTGGGGAGATGATGGAGCCACACTGGTGACAGTGAGAACTCTGGCCTCTTCTCTGAGTGAAAGGAGAAATTCTGAGCAGAGGACTGACACGCTCTGACTCACTTGTCACTTTGTGGACAACAGAATTCAGATGGGCCTGGGTAGAGACCTAGATACCTGTCCAGAACCTATGCAGAAATTCAAGCAAGGGATTGTATTAACAATGTTTCTAATATCCTAAGAAACTAGAAACTCCAATCAGAAAGGATATATGCACCCCTATGTTCATAGCAGCACAATTTACAATAGCTAAGATTTGGAAACAGCCTAAGTGCCCGTCAGCAGATGACTGGATCAGAAAACTATGGTACATCTACACAATGGAATACTATGCTGCCATAAAAAAAGAAGGAATTACTACCATTTGTAGGCACCTGGATGGAATTAGAGAACATTATGCTAAGTGAAATAAGCCAGTCAGTGAAAGAAAAATACCACATGATCTCACTCATTTGGGGATAATGAAAAACATTATAAACTGATGAACATAAAGATAGATACAGAGGCAGTAAAGCATCAAACAGACTGTCAAATTACAGCGGTAAGGTTAGGGAAAGGTGGGGGAAATAAGAGATCAACTGAAGGACTTGTATGCATGCATATAAGAGTAACCAACGGATGCAAAACATTGGGGGGTGAGGGCATGTATGGGAGTGGGGTGGGGGGGCAATGGTAAGATATGTACACATATAATACCTTAATAAAAAAAAAAAAAAAAGCCCTAACCGGTTTGGCTCAGTGGATAGAGCGTCAGCCTGCGGACTGAAGGGTCCCAGGTTCGATTCCGGTCAAGGGCATGTACGTTGGTTGCGGGCACATCCCCAGTAGGGGGTGTGCAGGAGGCAGCTGAATTGATGTTTCTCTCTCATCAATGTTTCTGGCTCTCTATCCCTCTCCCTTCCTCTCTGTAAAAAATCAATAAAATATATTTTTAAAAAAACAAAAAATAATGTTTCTAGCTTTAGTAAATATGTTTTAAAATCTGCCCTACGGACCCCATTCTGGACATCCCGCCTGAGTCACTGTGTGTCTCCTGTCTCCCTCACTGCCCCCTCCTCAGGAGGACTCCTTCTGGGGGGTGTGCTTTTCAGATACAAACCCACCAATCTAGAGCCTGCACGTCAACCACCTCCCTCACTGAGCTCACACGCTGGCCACTGTTCCCAGCCCTAAGTATCCCAGGGCCTAGCATCTGACAGCTAGGGACGGCCCCTGTGCCCAGAGCCCCCTGAAACTGTTAACACTAGCCAATCCTAGGCCTGCTTACTCTGCCTTGCCTGCTCCTTCCCATGGAAACCACAATAAAGGTACTTGCCCACGCTGCCCTCCTCTCCCCTGCCTCCTGACCTGACAGGCCCTGGTGCTTCCCTTGTGGCCTCCCGCAGGGTCGGCTGTGGCGTGCCTTCCCCTCTTGGGACTGAGTCTAACAACCTGTCTCTTCAATGGCAGTCATCTCCTGACCCTGTTGGCCTTATTATACCCCAACTCTTCTATTAATACACTAGTTTAAAACAGGGATGATGATGACTGGAACAGGGAAAGGAACAGTGATAGGGTGACAAGTGGTCAGATTACAGAGCTATTTTGAAGGCAGAGCCAAGAGGCTTTCCTCACCAGCGATATATGAGGAGTGAGAGAAAGCAAGTCAGCAGTGACGTGGAGTGTGGGGCCTGAGCAGCTGGACGATGGGAAGAGCGCGGGGAGGGCAGCTCTGGGACACGAGTCCCGTTTTGGACACGGGAAGTTTTGAGATGTCTATCAGACATCCTAGTGAAAATGTCAAGTTGGCGGTTGATCACAAGTCTGGAATGTACCAGTTATCAATTAATTGCCTCTCAGTTCCAAAGTCCAGCGGCTCTGTGGTAATGAAGCCAGTCTCAGTGAATAATTTTACTTTGCCCTCTGGCATGGTACTGAGTTCCTCGGCCCTAGCACTGGAGCGACTCTGCAGGAGGAAGGGGTACTCTTCCTAGTTCCCGTGAACTCTTCTTGGCAGGCGCCTGCAATGTGCACAATGCCCACAGTGCCCAGCCCCTACAGTGGGTACGGTGTCTGCAGTGCCCAGCTCCTGCAGTCGGTACAGTGTCTGCAGTGCCCATCCCCTGCAATGGGTACAGTGTCCGCAGTGCCCAGCTCCTGCAATGGGTACAGTGTCTGCAGTGCCCAGCTCCTGCAATGGGTACAGTGTCCGCAGTGCCCAGCTCCTGCAGTCGGTACAGTGTCCGCAGTGCCCAGCCCCTGCAATGGGTACAGTGTCTGCAGTGCCCAGCTCCTGCAGTTGGTACAGTGTCTGCAGTGCCCAGCTCCTGCAGTCGGTACAGTGTCTGCAATGCCCAGCCCCTGCAATGGGTACAGTGTCTGCAATGCCCAGCCCCTGCAATGGGTACAGTGTCTGCAGTGCCCAGCTCCTGCAGTCGGTACAGTGTCTGCAGTGCCCAGCTCCTGCAGTCAGTACAGTGTCCGCAGTGCCCAGCTCCTGCAGTCGGTACAGTGTCTGCAGTGCCCAGCTCCTGCAGTCGGTACAGTGTCTGCAATGCCCAGCCCCTGCAATGGGTACAGTGTCTGCAGTGCCCAGCTCCTGCAGTGGGCACTGTGTCCGCATAGTCATGGGCATAGTCGGCACCTGGCAGCCAGCAGCATGAGATACCTCTTCATGGATGGCTTCCCCAGTACCCTCTCATGCAGCTTTGCAGCAAGTTCCAGGGTGCAGCCCCAAACAGCAGGCAGCTTCCCCAGTGCCCAAGAGGAGCCCCACTGATGCAGCAGCTCGGCAGACTTCTCCACCATCTTGTGAGCTAAAGCTATACCCTCTCCAACTAGCTGCATCTCAGCCCTAGGGGAGAGTGGCTGTTCCCTACAGCTGCTATTCCTATATTTAGAGTTTTCTTTACTAATTGCTAGCCAACCCTCCATACTCTAATCCCCTGTTACAATCATATTAAACTACCCATGATCAAATTACTGTGTGGTGTCTGGCTCCTGACTGATGGATGGGGTTCAGCAGAGAGGTCCAGGCAGAAGATAGAAACTTGGATTTGTCAGCATTTTTCCCCCATTGATTTTTAGAGAGAGTGGAAGGAGGCGGCGGGGAGAGAGAAAGAGATGTGAGAGAGCCCTAGCCAGTTGGGCTCAGTAGATAGAGCATCAGCCTACAGACTGAAGGGTCTCAAATTCAATTCTGGTCAAGGGCATATGCCCGGGTTGTGGGCTTGAATCCCACAAATAACTTTGTAGGGGATGTGTAGGAGGCAGCCAATCAATGATTCTCTCTCATCATTGATGTTTTTATCTCTCTCCCTCTCTGAAATCAATCAATCAATAAATATGTGTGTGTGTGTGTGTGTGTGTGTGTGTGTGTGTGTGTGTGTGTATGTTTAAAATGTGAGACACATAGATTGGTTGCCTCCCACATGTGCCCTGACCAGGCGGGGGATCGAACCTACAACCGAGGTTTGTGCCCCTTCAGTCTGTGGGCCGATGCTCTAACCACTGAACAACAAGCTAGGGCAAGTTGTCAGCATTTAAAGGCTACTTAGATCCATGAGATCACCACGGCAGATGGAGGAGAGAAAAAAGATGACACTCCCATATTTAAAGGACAAGAGAAAAGGATGAATTTGCATAAGAGATCAGGAAGGAATACCCACTTTAAGTAGGAAAAAAAGCAAGAGATTTTCCTGGAAACCAAATTTAAAAAGTGTACCAAGGAGGGAGTGATCTGCTCTGTCAAATATTGCTGATAGGTCAAGTAAAATAAGATCAGGAACCAACAGGGGAAAGAGGGTGTCATTGATGAAACTGACAATATGGATGAGAGAGAGCAAAGGCCTGACTGAAGTGTTAGGAGAACTGGAGAGACAGCACATCAGCAGCCCTTCTGAGAAGCTGTGTGGCAAAGAGAAGTAAAGAAATGGGCGATAGCAGGAAGTAAAGCCCAGATGAAACAGCACATTTGAATGGTTACAGAAATGGTGTGGTATCACAAGAACAATCTCTGATTTGGTGAGAAAGGGATTATATTTTTCAAGTTTCTTAACCTTTCTGCGTTTGGGATATGTAGAAGAGGGTTAGCAATAGCTAGGATGGCTGTGAGGATTAAATGAAGGCACCCTCACACTTCCCTGGCTGAGCAGAGCCCAACTTTCCATGGACAGAGTTCTTGCCACTTCTCCCCACTCCCGAAAACTCAAAAGGAAGCCATGTTGAAAAGGACCTGATAAGTATTCAGGCAAAATAAAAAAGCTGCTTTCTCCTGGGGTATTTGCACTTGAGGGTGTATAAGTCACTAACCAGTAGGATAAAGTTTCAGGTATGAATAGGATTGAAGAGAAATTTGGGATCCAGCAGTTCCAGAACCCTCAAATCATACAAGCCAGCTTATTTCACCATAAGGCAGTTCTATTCATTGTAGAATTGTACAGCCAGTTTGTCACCTAAGTAGCCTTAAAAAGATGTCTCATGACACATATTATAAAAGCAGAAGGATGGAGAAGTCCTGGAGATGACTCTGTCCATCAGGATTTAACAGCAGTTAGAACTCAAAACATCCCCTCAATTAGAAAAAAAAAAAAAAAAATGAATCAAAGACCCAACCAAAAAACTAAACAACACAAAAATCCCATTAGTCATGAGGCTGTCGGCACTCCAGGAATTCATGTGTAGAGTCTATACATGTAAATACCTGCCTCCCTGAGAGACTTCTGGGGGCTGTGGTGGGACTGCAGACCTGGGGTCCAGAATACAAGTCTCAGCAGCAAGGGAACATGTAAAAGAGAAGAAAGGGCACTCATCCTGATCAGAACACCTAATAAAAAGCATGATGATTACTCTCGGCCAGCTGCACTCCAGGCTCCCAAGCTCCAGCTGAGAACGCACTGCCGGTTTAGAGCCTGTACAGCTCCCTGGCTGTGAATGGCTTTTCCTGAACATCTCTGGAAAAGGGGGTTCTCTGATTAAAGAAAGGGAGTAAGGAGTGGGATACGAATTGAAGGTGGCACACCAGGATATGGAACATAACACCGTTGTCCCCACAGTGACCTGGGCCACAGCTGGGAAGACCTGGCAGTATTTTCTGGCCAACTCCCTGGGTTTCTTTTATAGTTTTTCTTTCTGAAGGATTCCTAGACATTACAGGTTTTCTTGGCTATTTACATAGTATGGTGGATACAATACCATCTTAAAGTGGATTACCACCTTCCTCAGCCTTCTAATCTCATTAGTGTTGGGAAATGGGAGGGAGAGGAATGCAAAACTATCAATTGACCTATTCGTTTCCTCCTTCCTGGCCTGCGTGACTTCTTTCTCATG
This sequence comes from Plecotus auritus, assembly GCF_963455305.1. Lineage (NCBI taxonomy): Eukaryota > Metazoa > Chordata > Mammalia > Chiroptera > Vespertilionidae > Plecotus > Plecotus auritus. Next base: position 86,240,770 of record NC_137771.1, on the reverse strand, counting down.
GGAGTCTGTACATTGGTGGGGTGGGGTGGATGAGCTCCATGAAGACTCATCATAGGCTCATTATTGTACAGTTTTTTCAGGGTCAGACAGAAAAGCAAAAGAGGAGTTAGGAGGAAAGGTGGGTAGCTAGGTGGAAGTGAAAGGTCATGGGTGTCCTTGAACATGGAGGAGTCAGGCTGAGCATGGAAGTGTGCTCTCCTGAGAGGCTGCCAAGTGCCCACTGGGACATTTTAGGGCAGAGTAAGAATACAAACCGTTGAAGGGCTTCCTTTCTGGCATCTGTTTGCCCGAGTACTAACTTCTTTTAGACTTGACTTATATTTATAAATACTGAAAAAAGCACAAGATTACCAGCTGACAATATTTTCTGCCCGTCCTTGAGGGTGTAAAATCAATATTAGCAATTCTATGCTGAAGACAAGTTCTGACTTTTTAAAAGCTCTGATAATCTAAGATTTTATTTTTCTGTTAGAAAAGACACCATGAGACTATCAACTGGCTCTCTCACTTGAAGAAAGGAAATAATTATTAATATAATTTCTGTTTTAGAGATGAGGCAACCAAGGCATGGGAAGATGAGAGGACTTAATTTTTTCCAAGTCCTGTAGCCAGTAAGGGGGCAGGGAGGTAGAAACAGCATCCTGTAGTCTCTCTGACTGATGAGTGATCATGATGAATCACGAGGAATAAATTACTTCTGTGCTGGAAGGAGGCAGTGGGAACAAACAGGTGGTTACTTACAAGGCTGCCAAAATCTGCAGAGAAGAGCATGAGTGGTTTTGAACCCAGGCGGTCCATTAGAGTTGTCTGAACAGCTGTGATGGGGCTGTTGGAGAATGAGTGAAATCAGAACCTCTGGAGTGGAGCCAGGCTGCCCCCATAGTTTGTGAACTCCGCAGGTGATTCTAAGATGCAGGGCTGAGAGCCACTGTTCCAGAACGGTGATTCTTAAAGGGTGATAGATGGAAGGCAGACTCAGCATAGAGCATGGGGCAGTGAGCATGCGTCAGCCCATCCAGATGGCATCCTGGGCCACCCCCAGAATTTCTGATTTGGTTGGTCTAGGCTGGGAATGAGGATTTGCTCTTCCTTCCTTCCTTCCTTCCTTCCTTCCTTCCTTCCTTCCTTCCTTCCTTCCTTCCTTTCTTTCTTTCTTCCTTTCTTTCTTTCTTTCTTTCTTTCTTGTTAATCCCCACCTGAGGATATATTTTCATTGATTTTTACAGAGAAAGAGAGGAAAAGATAGAGAAACCTCCATATGAGAGAGAAACATCTATCAGTTGCCTCCCGGATGCGTCCCCACCAGGGATGCCTGCAACCTAGGTATGTGCCCTGACCCGGTAATCAAACCTGCAACCTCCATCCATCCCACTGGGCCACCTGGCCAGGGTGAGGATTTGCGTTTCTAACAGGCTTCCCGGGTGATCCTGGATAACACTTTGAGAACTGCTGATCTAGAGGCTACTTTTCAAACAAATTATCCCTGCCTGGTCTCCAGCCTAAAAGTCTGTTGAACCCCCCTTAGAGTAGATTTGGGGTGCACAGGTAGGGAAGAGGGAAATCTGATTAAGAATCCAATCAAAAGTGATTGCAGAGCAGGTAACTGCCACTGTAGTCTGTGCCAGTTCTCAGCTGTCCTGGAGCAGGAAACAGTTGTCAACTAGCAACTCAGAATAGAAAAAACAGAATTGATTATATTGCTTTTTAAAAAATATATATATTATTGATTTCAGAGAGGAAGGGAGAGGGAGAGATAGAAACATCAATGATGAGAGTGAATCATTGATTGGCTGCCTCCTGCGGGCCCCCTACTGGGGATCGAACCTACAACCCAGGCATGTGCCCGGAATTGAACCTGGGACCCTTCAGTCCACAGGCGGATGCTCTGTCCATTGAGCCAAACCAGCTAGGGTGATATTTCTTTTATTACCTGAAGGTAAAATCTCTTGAAACTTGTACTAGAACTAGTTAACATTTGGAAAACAGCTCTAAAAAGACTATAAATGGTCTATTCTCAGGCACCAGGGCAAGCCAGCAACTGAGGTCAAGAGCTTTATCTCAAGAAAACCAGCCTGCCAGGAATGTGGGACCCATTTTGGCCTCCCTAGGGCTTGTCCTGACTGCTTTACTTGACCTTATAGGGTAATTGCCAGGAAGTCAGTCACAAAATGAGGTCTGAGGACAACCCGATTTCAGAGGAAAGGTAGCAGTGAATTGAATATACCAGTGGTCAGCAAACTCATTAGTCAACAGAGCCAAATATCAACAGTACAACGATTGAAATTTCTTTTGAGAGCCAATTTTTTTAAACTTAAACTTCTTCTATCGTCACTTCAAAATAGACTCGCCCAGGCCGTGGTATTTTGTGGAAGAGCCACACTCAGGGGGCCAAAGAGCTGCATGTGGCTCACGAGCCGCGGTTTGCTGACCACTGGAATATTCAGTTGGTATGGTGGCCCACAGTTCTCTGAATATAACAGCCAGGGCACTGCCGCTTCTGGATTCCATGTCTTGAATTGAACCATGCTTGGGCCAGGCAAGGCCATAATGGCTCAAAGGAATTGTGTGTGAGCAGATAAAAATCCGATGGAGGGGACAGTGTAATTGAGTTCACGAATGCACAGACAACAGGGCAGGGAGAGAGGGGTATTCAGTGAGACACTCCAGAGAAGTGCTGTTAGTGACAATGTAGGAAGTAGAATATTGGCAAAAAATCACCAATGAACTAATGAGATAAATTCAGAGTCATTCCTTCCCAAACCAAAGACTCCTTCCATGAAGTGCTGACCTGTTGGTGTCTGCAATGACGTGGATAACACTTTAGGGAGTGATACAACATTGGGAAACTTCTGATCTCCAGCTGTCACTTCACCTGCAGGGCCCCACTGCTGAGGCTCGGACACACTCAGGGAGTCAAGCTGCTTGAACATCAACGGTATTGAGACTTAAAATTGAGATTATAAGTGATTCCTTAATATAATTTGGAGATAAGAATTTGTGTACACAGTAACTTTTCCAGGTTGCTGAAGTGACGGTGCCCTCAGTCTGCCATAGCCAAGGCAATACTTCCTGAGGACTTCCCTGTGAGATGGATGGACGAGGCGCTGGGAAGACATGCCTGGGGCGGCAGGTTTTACAATGCTGCACTCTGCACCAGCTTTTGTTCCCTCAGATCTGAGCCCCTCCAGAGTCCGTGGATCAATGGAGTACATCAGACCTTATAGACTTACCGTATGGCCTGACTTCCAGGGAATCTCACTTACCTGAGCATGTCCCTGTGAAAAGACTTACTCCCAGCCTTCTAGCTGGGTCAAGGACGCCGAAACACCGGTTCAAGAAAGTACAAGGAGCCTTTCGCCCAGACTTTCTGGTTGTTTGTGACCAGGCTTGCATTGTTGCACAGGCTCTGGCCTAATTTCTGCAAAGCTTTCAACACCGAGGATGAAAGGCATTCCGGGACTGAAAAGGATTCTGTCCTCAGCCACACTAGGGCTGTCAGTGGTGATGCCAGCTGCCTGCCACTGCTGACAGGCTTAGGGAAGAACCCTTTCATGCCTTTAACACTGTGTTAACAGCTACCCGTGGAAAGGAGATCAGTTGTTTTCATAAAGAAATACAAATAGTCATTTGCTTTCAGATTCCCCAGAATGAGAGGGCTCCTAAGGGTGGCAAAGAGGCAAATGAGAGTAGGTGTCCCCTAAATGTCAGGGTGCTGCCCGAGGCAGAAGATGGGGGTAGGGTGGGGAACTGCAGCTCAGTTATCTACGGGGCTTTACAAAAAGAGAGAAGATCGAGGATTGACCTGAGGACTGAGCCAGCAAGTCCAAGAGCCAGCTAGAGGCAGAGGCCAGGGCCAGCTGTAGCTGGTGAGCACCAGCCCTGCTTGCCTGGCCTGCTCCACCTGGGATTGTCTTTAGAAATGCTCAGGTGAAAGCGGAGAGAGGAGATGCAGTGAGGCCCGGAGAACAGGGCCTCTGAAAGCCGAGGAGTGGTAAGAGACCCTGTGTGTGCAAGAAAAGTTTGCTAAATGTCAGATTCCTGAGTGAAGAGTTTGTACAATGGTCCCAGGAATACACTAATGGCCTTGAGGACTTCAGGTTTGAGGGAACTGCAAATAAGAAAAACAACAAGGAAGATGGGGTCTCAGGTGCCTTGGGGTCAGGTGCTCATGTAACACAATGGTTTGTATTTACACTTTTCTAGCAAATGCAAACAGTTTGATAGCTTCGAATAGCTTTAGAAGTGAATCCGACAGGCTTTTTGAAGTTCCTGTAAGAATTCCTCCCTCATTCCTTCCCATCTGATTTCCTCCTCCTCACACAAGCTGTTCTTAGAACACAGATAGGACTGTCAGCCACAGTGGAACCGTATTTCAGATATCTTATGTAACATTTGCTTATCTTCAGAACCTTCCACATCCTAAATGCATAGCTCTGACCTTTTCATCTGTTTTCCCCTTCATCTATATTTATTTACCCTTGGCATAAACTACCACTTACTCCCACCCTCTATCCTCTGCTGCCCACCCCCCCACCCCTTTACTCCTAGGTCCTTCTCTTTTCTATCCCCATCCCTTCTCTCCTCCTTGCTTTCATAGTGTTGCATGCAGTTTTAGCACTCCACAGCCCGTGATACACAGCTCTGCTTCTCAGGCTAGCTCTCTGTGCCCTCATGGCGGGAAGTTGAATGTCAAGTCCAGATCCCTTAGCATGACACACTGAAGAGTGACTGGCTTCTCCAGGCTCACCTGTTAGCCCCCACATCCCAACAAGCAATCTCAGAAGGACTGAAAAGACAGTGGGGACTCTCATCTTGTTCCCTCAGTCCCACTGGCTATACCTTCTGGGTCTGGGACTTTGAGGAGTCTGGAGTGATTCATCACTCCAAGTCAGCCTCATGTAGCCCTGGTCTGACTTCAGCCTGATTTAGACCCCTGGGAGTGAGTTAGTGGCCTGGGGGAGTTCAAGACTGAGCACTGCCTGAAACCTTGTGGGCTTTGTGGACATGGTCTTCACATCCTCTGCAGCCACTCAAGGCCCTCCTAGAGTTTCTCCTTCCCAGGTGTTCTTCTTCCAAGGCACTGGTGGCCAATAGGGCTTACATACATGTAAGTTCCAGACCATAAATCTGGGATTGAGCCCCATCAATGTACAAATAATTGACCAAGAAATGAATTAATCTATACTTGCACAAGAAGTTTCACTCATGGCTAAAGGGAGAGAGTTTGGTTTGACCCAAGGCAATCAGAATCTGTAAAAATCAGCAGAATGTGGAAAAAGGAAAGAAAGTTGTTCCCATAATTAGGTTTTTTAGAAGCAGTCCAAAAACCAACTTAGATATGGTGAGCTCATCTCGCAGAGCTGTTGTTGGACTCCAGCAATGCTACAAAAGCTCAAGTCCTCACAGGAATTTACCTGCAGACAGACTCAGAGATAGGATTCAAGAGGAAGCCTGAACTTGAATGAACAAAGCAAAGGATTTTTAATGTTTTGCATCGGCTTTTTTGTGGAGATTTTGGCTCAAGTAAGCTGTAATGCCATTTACCTGGTTGTGACTTGGCTCAGAGTCCGTAAGCAGGTGTCTTTTTCCATTTCTGTTGTGTACACTTCTTGGACAGCCTTCCAGCAAGGGGGCACTGCTGCAGCTGAGTGCATGTAGGGGCTGCCAAGGAACACTAGGCACAGGGATCTGCTCTGCGTAGGCAAGCTGAGGGTAAATATGGGTTAATAAAATGGAGCCTACTACTTTGAGGTGAACTTATATATTTTTCCATGTCTATACAGAATTCTGCAACTCTATGTGTAATTCATTCTCATAACAATTATAGCAGTCATTTTATTTTTGGAGATTAAATCACCCTGACTTGTCATGACAGGAGCTACAAATGCCCAAGATAACCGAAGCAGGAGATTATCTGTGCTGGGGGTAGGGCGAAGAGGTAGTGAACATAGGAAGATAAAGATTTTTCTTCGTTTGACTGGTAAACAACAACCTGAATGACTTCATTGCATCTGTTCTTTTTAAGCAACACTTCAGAGACCAAGGAAGCAACGCTGATCATCTCCTGTGATTTAGTAGGAGGCAGTATAATCCCTGGTTTACAAAACAAGAAACAGATTTCACATGAGAGAAACCAACATCAAAAAGAGATTCCAAATCCATGAAGGAACAACTAGCTCCTGGATTAAAAACTTACATAAATGCGCTGGAGAGCAGAGTCTTTCATCAGGGCCTGGTTCCCAGGCAGAGGACTTGGCCCCACTGCAACCATGCCTTGGCACTCTCCGCTTTGACAAAGTACACTCTCCTCTCACTTCCTTCTTCAGATCTACTCTTAGATTTATGACAGTATCATAGGTGTCTACACAGTATCATGAGGTGAGAATGTTATGTGTGCACTACAATAATCCATATGAACACAGGGATTGGCTGCAATTTACTGTCTCACTGGATGGCTGTTCTGAAGGCATTAGAATCAGAATCTGCTCCTGAAGGGATAACAAGATCTCAGCTTTTGTATTATTCTTTATCATTTTTAACTGTTTTAAATGAAGAGGAAGCATGACCAGAGAATTAATTACCTGTGTGCGTTCTCTAAAACAGCACAGGGTGGAAAGGAAAGGCAGCCTGTCCATGTCATGCAGATTGGAAATTAGGCTGAGCTCAGTTCAAGGTGCTTGCCATTGAATACTGCTTAGAACAAAACAGGCAGTATTCATTGTAAATAGTCATCAGAGCCTGTTAGAAAGTGTCTTTCAGAGCTTGATGTGAGGTATTAGGTTAAGATAGTAAATTAATAGGGAATTCTAAAATTTGCTCTCCAACCTAAAACATCTGTTGTCCTCTTGTTTATCTTGACTAGTAGGCTCTCTCTCTCTCTCTCTCTCTCTCTCTCTCTCTCTCTCTCTCTCTCTCTCTCTCTCATACGTGTGTGCACACACATTCTCTCGCCCTGGATGTACCACCATCGTTCCCAACCCCTTTCTTGCTTCACATTCCACAGACTGGCCACATAACTAACTCATGAGCTAGAGTACTTGGGTCTAATAAACAGAAAAACAGCTGGAATTGTTCTTCTCTTCAATATTTATTTGCTACTTTCATTCCTTTATCCCATCAATGCAAATTGTGGAGGACAGGAGGTCATCCATGTGTGAAGTGGCATGTGTCAGCTGACTGAGTGATGCTAACCATGGCCCCACGTTAGCAGAGGTAACAGTGGGCATCAGCCCCTGGGCCTGGAGGGGAGGCCACCTCCCACAGTAGTTTGGCCAATAAAACATGAAGAACAGTTGCATTCTTTGTCCTTTTTATTTCTTTAATAACAAAAAAAGAAAACAAAAACCTTCTATAATTTATAAGCTATTTTTGCTATCTACATTATATAGAAAATATAGACTCTGTTTACTTTATAACACACATTTTTCCCTTGATAAATAATTCTTTAAAATATCTAGTATACATGCCTTGACTTTTTATACATAAGTTTGGTTTTATACATATACATACACATATACTCAGCTTCTTTTAAAATCGACTTTCTAAGTCGATTCTGATTGTAGGTGATGCAGCAAACCACAGAGTTGGGGATTTTCAAAATGTCACTGGCCGATTATTATAGATAGCCTTGGAGTTTGCTCCCGGTGGTTGAGTATAACATAGGAAAATATCTTTTCTTAGGGAGTGGGCTTTCTAAGTTCACTTGTTTGTGACTCAAAATTTAGCAGTGCATTGCATTTTTACCTTTACACCCTCCAAACTCTCACCCTGTCTCATAGCCATAGCTATTGAATTTGACCTGTGGTTGTAAATTAGGTTTCTGATTCCATTGTCTTTATTCTGGTGGTGGTGGTGTGTGTGTGTGTGTGGGGAGGGGGGGGGGGGGTTGGGGGGGATTCGGCATTCTAATGACATCTTCGGTGAAAGTAAGTCCATTTGCATCTGAAGGGACTTTATCTCCTATCCCCCAGAGGTTAAGTGATGGCCACACTGATTTTCAGTGGTAGACCCAGGACTAGAAGCCACATTTTCGGTCTAAGTCACATCCTGCTGCTCACAGCACCTTCATAGCTCTCAGGTGGGGAGAGGGAGGCTCAGAGAGATGAAATGACTTGTCTGAGGTCCCATGGCTACTTAGTGGAAGAGTTGCAATTAGAACTCAGACCTGCAAATGGACTGTATTCCCTGAGTTGTTGCAGCTGAATCAATTTTCTAGAAACTTGTTTATGTCTTGAAGGTACTCATAAAAACTGTTTAAGATTTCCCACTGTGACTGTAATGTGAACAGTTATCTCTGATTTGTATGGTACTTGGCAAGGATGGAGACATACATCCAGATGTGGGCCTTTGGGATTTCCTGAGGCCAGTTCTACTAACATTCCCCCCCACACACACCCCTTTCCTAGATACAGATCTGGCTTAGGACTCCTGCTCCACCCACTGCCAACATTTATTGGCCATCAAAGTCCTGAGGTTTATGGAACAGAGGCCATGACATTGGGGAGCTTGTGCTTAAAAAACTATCAAAGCCCCCCATTTCAATTCCCTTTAGAGATCAGGGAGGAGGACAACGGAAGGAAAGCTGTCTGCGTCTGCTCTGTGGCTTTGTCTTTACCAGTAGCGGCATTCCCTCCCTAGCGGGCAAGTGTGCAGGTGGAAACACTGGGTTTCAGGGGACAGCCCTGAGTCCAGCTTCTGGGACAAATGAAGCTATCTCCTCTCCCCGCCCCCCTCCCCCCCACAATGCTGCTTTAAGAGGTGATGGGCTCAAGTGCTCTCATTGGAGTCTGGAGGTACAACCAGGACCATGTCTGAGTGACCATTTAGTTAACAGTGGAAAGTGGTGGCCTACCAACCTTTTCCTTTCCCACATCACAGTCCCTGTTTCTGGAGCCCTTGGGAGGACCACTGAAGTGTCTGGCTCTCAGACTACTAAAGTGTTGCACTGTTGCATCTTGACTCTTGTGCCCTTTTTTGTTTACACCAGCAGTGAGCAGAGGAATAACAAGACCATGTCCTGGGGGTGGCCCTATGCCTAGTGTGGCAATCACAAGCTTGCCTGGGCGGGTGGCCAGGGCCGACAGTAAAACCACAGGGTCACCCTGTCTCTGCTTCATAGTTGTGTGACTCAGGCAAGTTCCTCTTCCTTTCAGAGGCTTGATTACCTCATGTAAAATGGGAGTAACAATCCCCAATACTAAAGGGTTGTTTTTGTGGACTAAATGAGATAATGAACTTAAAACCCCTGCACACAATGGATATCAAGAAATGGTGGAGCACAGGAAGCACTCGATGGCTCTGCAGAGGAAAAAGGCTCTGGGAGAAGTTCATCATGAGCTGAAGTTGGCCAAGACTACTGCTAGGGTCCAGATACACCGACACAATGGCATTTGCTGCCAGGTAGGCTAAGGAGTTTCTGTGGATCCTGCTTTACCTCTCCCATTACAGGGAGAGTCATGAAGAAGCTGATAGTGGTCATGGACTCTCTCTCCAGAGGAAAACAGAAAGAGCCCAACAAGCCCAGAGCATGTCCACACACTGTGGATGCCATGTAGGAACCACTGGCCTACCCCCTCTCAGAATTTGGAATTTGGGACACCAGCAGAGGCAACCGGTGGCTTGAGCCAAAACTTCCAGCAGCAGAGGCATCCACACAAAGATGGGACTAAATGTGATGACCCTAAAGTGCCCCTATTACACCAGCTCATTGAAACACACGAAACAAGCGGAAAGAGCTGGATTATTGCTGGCACTTGTCCTGGGTCAAAGTCAGCTGATTGTACCCAAACCCCTGGGGGTGCTGTTCGGTGCTGGGCTTTGTTTCAGCAAGCTCTGTTGAAAGCTTGAGATTTTAGCTTCATAGTGCAATTAAGTCTTTGCTAGTGGTAGGACAGGAGCAAAAGGAGCACTAAAGAAGCAGCTTAACCCCATTTACTACAATTTTTATATTAAAAAAAAATGAACTATCTCAGTCCTTTCTTCCTCTCATTCCTGCATCTACCTACTACATGCATGTCAGTAGATAACATTTGACTACACTTACTAAAATATTTTTCATGCTTTTAAAAAGTATATTCTTTCTATATACCCCAGCCTCAAAGAAGAATTTTTGTTTTAGACACTGAATATTTTTCGCAGAGCTCAGACACCTTCAGGAGAAAATAACTCCCAAGTAATTTGAGTAAGTACAGAAACTTAAAACCCCAGGAAAATCCCTAGATTATAAATGACTTAGAAAAATGAGGCCCATAGAGTCATCTAGTTTCCTTTTCCTTCATCCTTAAGCACAGCCTTTCAGGCTAGCTAGGACATCCCCCCCACCCCACCCCCCCAAAAAAGGAAAAAACACACACACACACAAAAAGTTCCATTTAGTTTCCACAAAAGCTATCCAGAGGGCAATTTAGGAGAACCTGAACCAAAACAGCCCATGGCATGATCCTCTGCTCAAATTATTACTGGGAGACTTCCATTCTACCAAATCTCTAGTTTTGAACACGTCATCATGAAGTCTGAAAACGCATCAGGGACTAGAAGGTACCTGGAGAGTTTCAGCTGACTAACCTTACTGTGTTGTGGTAAGGCCCCCAAAGTAGAGTGATGTTTCCAGGGAGGCAGTCCTTGCTCCTCTGAGCTAGAAAATGACCACGATCCCCATGATGCTTGCACCCCCACACCGCACCCATGAGCAGCCTGGGCTGCACAGTAGATTGACCCGGGGAGAAGCATGGAGGCTGCAACTGATGACACTGCTTGTTTTCAGATTCTGCCTTGGCAGAACCTGGGAGTGAACTCTTGACCCCTTAAGTTCCCTTCTAGCTCTACTGCCAGTCATATGAAAAGAAGCCTGAGCCTCAGTTGTGTGAGCTGTGAACAAGTCCTAGTTTCTACATCCAACCTTGACAAATGTCTTGCTGGAATGAAGGACTAAGAAAAGATAAAAGGATAATTCTGTTTTCAAAATTATTTGACTTGGCCTTTCTTTCAAGACTTGTCCTGAGTTTTTAGGAGTGATTTTAGTGACATTTGGTGGCAGTGAGCACTGACAAACCCATATGTGTGTGTGTCAGGTGGTTCCCTTTTGGCTGCCTGCGCTGAGCCTGCAGTTTGCCATCTCCAATAAAAGCTCTGTAAGCAGAGGGTGACAAGAGACCAAGGAGTAGAAGAATATGTTTTTCCAACATCAGCTTCTCACCTACATGAAGATACACCTGAGAAGCCTCTAAAACCCATTTCAGAAACATTGAAACTTAGGTTCCTTGTTGTCCTTTTGTTTAACACCTATTACATTTTTTTCAGGTACCAGAATCATGAAAACAAAGGTCAAAGCTAGAGAAAAGAGCCTTTACTTCTTTTTAAGGGAAGTGGATTATATCTGAGTGGAACTGAAGACTTCCCTTTACATCCATCCACAGAGCTGCATGAAACTCCTAAAAGCCCTTCCCTGGCTTGTAGGAGGCATGGGTGTTGGAACACAGAGCAAATCCATGGCTGGCTCCCTTTCCCTTCTGGGGGGAACTCCCACTGCAACACTGGGGCACACAGCTGCCCCACTTCTTGAGGGCAGCTCTGAGCTTGCAGTCAGGCCCAAACCTCCTCCTGTCTCCTTGGCCTTAACCAGGGATCCAGGTGAAAGGATAATCGTGATACTTCAGCATGGAATCCCTCTTACACTCAACTCTCCACCAGAAGTAGTTTTACAAGATGGCTTCTTGCAGTTTTTTAATTGCTGACAAGTTCAAAGGGATATGCTATTCTCTGCCTCATCTGTTTCCATGCAAGATATGTTCTTGCTCTCTCATTTTGGCTTAAAGAAACCCTGTCTTTGCCGGCATTCCTGGCACTCCTTACCCCACCTCAGGCCAGGTGAAGGGCAGTAGACAATTAGGAAGACACTCCCTCCTGCTTCCTCTGAGGAAGACCAATCAATCAAGAAAGCTGTACACTTTGTTGCCAAGTACTTTTGCCTCCAGACACTTAAAGTGGCTTCCTGGAATTTGAACTTTCTCAGTAGCCCATTGCACCCCCACCTTTCCCCAGGCCAACAGGCTTGTGTGGACATGGGAGGATGTGCCTTCTCCTGTGAGTTTTGTGGGGGCCAGAATAGGGAGGCCACACCAACTGAGCTTGACCTCACAGGAGCATTTGGCTTGCAAAGGATGCCAAGGTAGGGGGAGTGGATGAGGTGAAGGGGAAAGGCACCGCTCCTTGCTCCGCACAGTAAAGGGCAGCAGAGGCAGCGAAACCTTCCTCTCATGCAAATGCCCAGCAGGGATGATCTCAGGAAAGGCAGGCCCTCTGAACACACCTGGGCTATTTACTCAGCATCCTGACAGTCTTGTTTGGGGCCCCTCACCTGGGTTGCAGTTCACCTTCTCAGCTGCCACTTATTCCCATTGTCCCTCCACCTCCCCATCCCCACACTCCTGGAAGCTACTCTCTCCCACACCTTCCCCTGTGGGCCCCAAGCAGAAGGCCTAAGTCCCCTAGGTCCCCAGTCTGTGCTAACAGTACAAGGACATCCTGCTCCGGCGCATGGCCTCGCTGATCAGGTAAGCGGGACTCAGCTCCGGCTCCTCGGTCATGATGGCAATGTTCTGCCACTCGCCCGTCTGGCTGGACCTCTTGATGGTGTCTACCACGCACAGGGCATACAGGCAGTCGTCGAAGGTGGCAGCCATGGTGAGTGGCCGGCCATCCCACGTGCGCCGGTCGTCCTGGTCCTGGAAGGCCTGGCGCACGGCCTGCATCATCTTGATGGTGCCCCGCAGGTAGGGCGAGGGGATGTCACTGAAGGCCTTCTCCGGCAGCAGGGAGTTGCGGACAGGTGTGGAGTCTTGCAGCAGCAGCTCCTGCTCTGGGGCGCTATTGCGCTGCCCGTACAGGTCCGTGCCCACCGCCAGCAGGCGCCCGGCAGAGCCCACCACAGTCACGTCCTGCTTGAACTCTCCAGGCACGTTGAAGTTAAGGGTGACGGTGCAGCACACCCCACCCTCCAGCACCATCTGGAAGGTGCAGAAGTCATCGCTGGTGATCTGGCGGATGCCCTTGATGTGGTCGGTCTGCTTCACGAAGGTCTTGAGCAGCCCGTGGACCTTGAGGGCCTTCTGGCCAGTGAGGAAGGTGAGCAGGTCGATGATGTAGGTGCCCACCGAGTGCAGGCCGCCTCCTCCCATCAGGTCGTCGCAGCTCCAGTTGTACTTCTTGCCCAGCAGGCTGCCGCTGTGCACCTGCACCTCGCACACCAGCAGCTCGCCCACGTAGCCCTCCTCGATGAGCTGCTTCATGCGCACGAAGGCCGGCAGGAAGCGCAGCACGTTGCCCATGATGCTCATGAGCTTGGGGTAGTAGTGGGCGGCTGACATCATGCGGAAGGCGTCCAGCGGCGTGGCCGTGCGGTCGCAGATGACATTCTTGCCTATGCCTGTGGGTAGGAGGAAAAACAGCGGGTCAGGACTCTGGATGCGGAGGGAGCAGAGAGTGGTAGGGGGTGCTATGGCCTCAAATGTTAATTCTTACAATGGGAACCAGACCGAATCAGATATCCTATTACAACTAAATATTTTATAACACCTTTTATTTATGCAAAAATAATATATTCTATATATTTAAATATTTTATATACAGTTATTAAATAGCTAAGTTGATTTACTTAATTTTATATAAACCATCAGCAATGATTTAAATATTGATTTATTGAAACATTTTAAATAGCCTATATTTTATAAATGTTTAAAATATAAAATACCTCATTTAATATTTTATGTATATAAGCCTATAATGTTTTATATACAAATATGTTACTTATAAAATATGTTTAAAATATTTAAATATAAAACATGAGTTCTATTAAATTATGCAATATAATCTTTTTACAAATAATATGGAATATGTTTTACAATTATCTTACATAAGAAATGCTTTAACTTTTATTTTTTATGTAAAATAAAATTTTATTTCCAATGCATTATTAAAAGTATCATATGGAGAGAAAAGAATAGGTCTCTATCTGGACAAAACCAGAACACATACGCTTAAATCAAGGCCAAGGTCATTCTGATTAAGTATGAGGAAGAATTTCTTAATGATATCCTTCAAAGGCCTAAGCTCTTCGCTGCCTCCCCCACAGCCACCAACAAAGGCTTATATTTTGAGTGTTACCTTGCTTGTTTACTGTGCATTATGGATTAGGGCTGGCAGTGATCACAGATGTTCTAGTTGAATGTTTTCTGCCTCCTTCTGGGAAGAACAGATATTATCTGAGGGTGGGCAGTGACCAGTTCCTCCCTGACTGCCATCTGTCTCACAGTGAGGTGTGGTGCTTTTGGCCAAAGGAGCTGAGGCCCAAGAAGAATTAGGCTTATGTGATGACTGGAATGAGTGCATAAATTGCAGGAGGACGCAAGCCCTTGAGGAGACTGGATTCTGGGTGTAGAGAAAACAAAGGGCTAGAGGGAAGGAGAACGACAAGGAAGGAGAAAGGGACTCATTCTGCAGAAGCCAAGAGTCAAGGAAGAAAAACAACTCAGCCGAACCTGGAGGAACAGCCAGTTGGAACTCAGAATAACACAACAATAACAGAATTATACAAATTTTGTTAGCAAGCCAGGAAGTTAGGTAAAAAGACTTAGGGAGCCTGGCCAGCATGACTCAGTGGTTGAGTGTCGACCTATGAACCAGGAGGTCACAGTTCGATTCCCGGTCAGCACACATGCCGGGGTTAGGATCCCCAGTGTGGGGCATACAGAAGGCAGCCGATCAATGATTCTTTTTCATCATTGATGCTTCTCTCTCTCTCTCCCCCTCTCCCTTCCTCTCTGAAATCAATAAAAACACATTTTTTTTAAAAAATGACTTGGGGAGCTTCTGAGTCAAGGCATGTGGCTACCCATGGTAGGGCCTTGTTGTCCTGTCATGCTCTGCACATAGACCCTCTAATGGGGACCCGAGCACTCTCAACACAGACACGGGAGATACCGTAGGGCTGTGGGATGATGAGACACACACACCCATGCCTGTCCCAACTGTGGGCACCCGACTTGGCAAAATCCATGGAATCTCACCACAAGGTGAGCTGAGATGGGGTTCTGTGGACAACTGGACAAGGCCACAGCCTGGAACACGGCTCTCTCTTCCCATTGGAAGAACTAGTCAAACAACAGACACGGTCGGTGAGAACAGAGTGCAGAAAATAAAAACAATCAGTGGCTATGAATTTCCATGTGCACATCTCATTCTGGCCCTGAGTGAAAGGCCTGGAGCCTGCACAGCGACCACATCTCCTTATTAGGAAAGCTGGCGGCTTCCTGATGACCATGAGTGAGCAGTAAGAAGCACCTTTAACTTTCAGCAACTAGGCTCCAGCAGAGGGACAAGGAAGCACTGGTTTAGCTAACCAGAAGTGCCAGGCACCTGCATAACCTAATGTTCCAATAATACGATCCTGTAGGCATTAGGCTCGTTCAACACCGGCTCCTGTGGGCAGGAGCAGCTTTTCATGTAAATGCATTGGTAGGCCACTGCAGGGACAGGTGACAAATGCTGCCCAAATCTGCCTCATACCAGTTGGGTACAGGCTGTGCTGTGGCCTCTCCTAAATCCTACCTCAAGGTCCCCAAAACCAGGACCCCTGACTGCCATCTGCTAGTTATGCTCAATAGGTTAAATTAATGGCACATGAAAAAAGTTTATCTTAGTTATGTTATAAAAACTATAAAACAGTAAAAGCAAAAAATTAATTGGGAAATTTAATTAATGCCCTCCCCCCCCCAAAAAAAACCGATCAGATGGTTAATTCTTTGCAGCTCTCTAGATGAAAAGATTCTGATGAAAGCTAGACTCCCTCTCCAGAAAATGCAATATGAACATACATGCAGACCTCTGCCCTATTCTGAACTTATGCATCCCCCCCCCCCCCAACACGGTTCTGAGATACAGGCATCTCTTCCTTTAGGCTACTTATGTATGCTGTGGGTCTTCCACTGAGCCCACAGCACCTAGAGGCAAGGCGTGCGTTTTGCAGGAATCCAGCGATGCTTGGCCCCACCTCTCTGCCCACAGTCTTTTGTGATGTCCACACTTTATAGAGAGGTCTCAGCAACACCTTAACTTACAGTATCATCAAAAGTCAAAAGAGACTTCTAGGAATCTATCATAAAGAAATAATCCAAAATGTAAGCACAGCTTCTTGCCAGAGATGCTTCTCGTGCATTATTTATTAAAGTAAAAAGCTGGGAACAATACAAATGCTCAACGCTAGAAGAATGGGTAAGTACACTGTAGTACAGCCATACAATGTAATATTGTGCAGCCAATGAAAATGATGTTTATAAAGACTTTTTAATGGCAGGCAAGATGATTATGATGTAATGTTAAGTGAAAAGTGCTCCATTCATAGACATACTATGATGTCAACTCTCTCTTATAAAGACAAAAGGAAAAAACCTGAATGGGGCTATCTCAAAATGTTTACAATGATTAATTCATTAGTAAGATTATGACTGATTTTTATTTCCTTCACTACATTTTTCTACATTTTCTAAGTGTCTACTTTTATGGTCAGAAAAAAACACACACACACACACACAATTTTTCTTTTGTAAGCCCAAAAGAGACAAGCAGACCTTTGAAGGGCAGAGTTCGTGGGATGGCTGGAGGGCCCTCCACAGCTCGGATGGGCAGGCACGTCCCTAACAGACCTGTCCCTGCACCTGTGCCCCAGCGAGCTGGTGAAAACGTCACAGACCCTAAACTTGGACCGTTCCAGAGGCTCAGACTATGTGGCCAGTTCTTCTGCTCCAATTCCTCAGGCCTCTTCATGATCCTGGTGAAAGCTATGGTCTCTCTCCAGAAGATGCATCACAAACATACCTACAACACTTTCCCCACATCCCAAGCCCATGCACAACCCTCCCCCAGGTTCTGAGGAACAGGAATCTCCATCGAAAAGTGTTGGATCACTTCTTGAAACCTTTATGACATATTATTTAAAATAGGATAATTCTTCCAGTTTTAAAAGGAATCCAGAATGCAGAGCTAGCAGACCCTTCACAGATGTATAAAACAAAGATTGCTTTCTCTCTTCTGGACAGTCTTCCTCAACCCTACCTCTTGGTGAGACATCTGCAAAGCCCACTCTGGAACCCCCAAGATCCTTAGATTCTCTTTCCCAGCCTTTTCCCACCCAAATATGCCCTACCAAAATCCCAAGGTTCTCGGTGGCTTAATAAGAATCCAGGGTTTAGGCTAAAGTAATGCAATTCTATTTTTGTCATTGTTTGCTTGTTTTTGTTTTATTTTAGCTTTACTGAGGTATAATTGACATAAAATTATAAGATATTTAAAATGTACATCATGGTGACTTGATATTCATATATATTGTGAAAGGATTCCCACCATCTACTTAATTAACACTTCCATCACCCTTCATAGTTATCTTTTGTGTGCATGTGAGAACATTTAAGTTCTACCCTCTTAGCCAATTTCAATTATACAATATAGGGTTATGAACTACAATCACCATGTTTTTACCACCTTAAACCTTATTCATCTGATAGCTGAAAGTTTATACTTAAAGGAATACAATTTTAATTGTAGGCTTCTAATCATCAGACACTGTGTGTATGCATGTGAGTGTGTGTGCAGGCGTGTGTATACAGGTGTGTGTGTGTGCGCACGTGCGCGTGTATGTATGCAGATGTGTGTCTATGCAGGTGGGTATGTATGCAGGTGTGTGTAGGTGCATTAGTGTCGTGCAGAGCATTTCCCTTACGCCTAAAATCACACGCAAGGTTACGGGAACTTGCATTGTCCAGGCAGAGGCTAGCCCACAAGCCTGGGCGTGTCAGATGCTATTGCACATACACTGAATTTCCCCCAAAGAAAGCAGATAGATAACACCTGCCTTCAAGTTGCCTCTGTCAGCCTGAGCTTTGGGTTTAGCGCTCTAGAAAGTTCAAGTCTTTGTTGTCTTCATGATTTTCATGTGATTACCACATTGCCTTTCTTGCCACCCCCAGAGAAAGTGCTGGAATGGGCTCCATAGAGAAAAGCACTCCCTGTCCATTTTGCCCTGGAAAGGAAATAGTAAGTAAGGGCAAAATCTTGCACTCCCCCGCTAAGCACATGGGTGTGCCCTCCCTCCTACCCGTGTGAAGGTAAATATATTCCACCCCAGAGACAGAAAGTGGAGGGCTCGATTTCTCAGGGAGAGACAGGGAGAGGCAGAGCCCTTTATGAGCCTGCCTCTAACACAGCCCAGGCTGATTCCTAATGGGAAGCCATGAGGGAAAATACAGCCTGGGTCTCTGCTCGCATCCCCTACAAGGAGAGCCTGTGCTTTCTCACTTGAGGGCCACGTTTACAGCCCTGGATTCATGTACCTTTCAGAGTATCATGCAAAACACACTCCCCTTAGGTTTGGCTTCAGATTCTCTGTGGTAAGATGCTGTGTCTTTCTAAGGCAAAAGATAAAAAACTCTGGGACCTCAGACCGTCTTACAGAAAATCATGCCGTGGAGAATCAGGCCAAGGGACATGAACCATATGGACTCAATTTTACTCCAAATAAACAAGTGGTACAAATGGAAAGCAGGGAAAAAATACTAAACGCTTGAGAAAAAGTGGTTTGTGTTTTGCCAAGCCCCAGCATTTCCCGAGCAGTTGGAGTTTCAGCAAAGTCCACTGGTGCTCATGATGATATGAAGAGACAGAGGGAGCTTTCTGGGCACTTGGGGCTCTGGTGGGTGGCGGCAACCCTGCTGCTTCTCTCGCAGAGTACAAGCCATCACTCCATCATGCTGCACTCCGCTAGCTCCACCGAGGGGGCAGTCCCTGACCCCAGAAAGGAATGTCTTAGAATCTCGCCACATTGTCAAGGTTGCACAGTAGGACTGTGGGTGTGGCAGAGACCGTATCAGCACTGGCCTGCACATTCTGGGGAAGTCTTCATAGCCCACATCCACAGAGACCATTACCCTTTTGCATGAGAACAGAATGCTGGGTCTTTTGCGGAGGGGGGGGGGGGTCCTTTGGGCTGGAACCAACTTTATTTTTCAAGATGAGTACCCCTCATCAGCAAATAAAGCAAGAGGTCCCTGCCTGTACACTGGTGGAACTGGAAATCTTCTCACCTATGTCCTGGGGAGAAAATGAGCTGGATGGGAAATTCTGGAGGGTCAAAGTGCAGTGTGCAAGGCAGAATGCCTGCTCTTTGTCAGAAGCTTTCAAATTAAATAATTTCAGAGGGAGCTTCACTGCACTCCTGAGATCCCTCAGGGGAAATGGAAATTTGGCTTCCTGCAAAACCCACTAAGTGTGTTTTCTGTAACAGAGTCCAAATACCCACAACCCTTGTGGGGAGTTAGTGCTATCGGAAGGCCATTCCAACCAGTAGACTTCAAAGCCCCCCTCAAACAGCTGCTCCCCTCACACCCTCCAGGCCCAGGGTCTCCAAGCTGTGGCCAAGCATCCATCTGTATCTTTTCCAGAGACCAGGGCACTGCTCCATCCAAATAGATCCCCCCCAGGAGCCGGGACATGGGGCTTCCCATTGACACCTATAGGGAAAGACATGCTCCCTGCTGCCCCGCAGAACAGCTGCCCTTCTCTGTCCTTGATCAGATAGGTTACCCCTGGGTACCTGGAGTATGGCTGCTGCTGGGCACCTAGAGAGAAGAGCCCATCCTTAGCATAACCAGCCTGGAACTTCAAAGCATCCCTCCCTGCCACACACTTCCAAGGACACACTCCCTTATCTAATCAGTGGTGGGAATCTAGAAGGCCCATGCTACTTCCCACCAGTTCTTCTGGATTATTCCACTTGTGTTGACAGTCCTTTATCTTCTGAAAGCCAAAATGGATGCTGGCCTGCAGGCAGGTTTGCAGCCATCCTGGCAGATTGGCAGAGCCTTCAAGAAGTGCCATCAGATACGGCTTCCTAAGTTTTCCTCCCATGCACAGAAGGGAGAGAAGGCGTTCTCTGCAATCCAAGCAGGGAACTCATTATCTTCATTGATACTCCATTCCTTCAACATTTCTGTGCTGGCCACTGGACCGAAAAATGAGTAAGAAAGATGAATAGGAGCTCACAGTCTAGTCGAGGAAATGAGTGATTATGAGAGTTAATAAGTTACGGGAGCTAATAGATTATGAGACCTAATAGAGGGATGAGCAATGAGAGTACAAAGGAAAGGCTCCCCACTGATGTGGGCATGGTAGAAAGCTTTGCAGGAGCGGTGACATTTGAGCAGGGTTCTGAAGTGTGTATAAGAGTTTACCTGTTTCTTCAGAAGCTTCCAGTCCCATTTAAAAAATGGTGTTTACCCGGGATCTGAGAAACCACTAAACTTGGACTTTTTACAAAAATTCTATGTATATTTTCTGATACTCAATTTTCTGAGGGTGAGGTTCATTCGAGTCTTAAAAGACTCTATGATTCAAAGCAGACCCAGCAGAATTGGAGTTTAGAGTGAAGAAAGAGCTAAGTATCTGAACAGACAAGGCTATTTATAACAGCTCCTTAGCTGCACCTGAGATGCAGGGCGTTTGATCAGTTTCACTCACTCACTGCAACACTCCACTTAGTTGGGGTCTCTTTCTTCCTTTATCCCTCCACACCCCTCTGTATCTCCTCCCTTCCCCGCAACACACGTGTTTTCCTTCAGCTTAGAAAGTGCAAGAGGAGTGGCAGCAGGAGTAGGGTGACGTGTCTGAACCCCACTCTGTGCCCTCTGGGTCTCCTTCCATATACACTGGGAGGAAAGTCCCTTTGAAGAAATCCCTCATCCTAGTCCCCTGGGATTTCCTGATGAACAAGTTCCCAACTCAAACCATGAATCTGACCTCTTCACAATAACAAGGACGTAACTTAAAACAGCAACAAACATTCTTTTGAAAACTTTACTTTGTGCCAGCAGAGGCTGCGTATTTTATATGCACTTCCATTTCTTACTATACACAACGCCATGAGGCAGGTACAAATATCGCCCCCAACTCACAGATGTGGAAACTGAGCCTCTGAGTGGGTAAGCAACTCGCCCACAACTAGACAACTCAGTGAGTAGTGCAGCTGGGATCTGACCCATGTTTCCAGAGCAAGCCTGGCCTTAACTTCTGCACTCCTACTGCCTTCTGGCCACCCTGGTCCTGAGACTGGCTAGGCTATTCTTTGTACCCACATCTAAATTGTATACACCACCCAGAGATGAAAATCATCTCTCTGATATCTGCTACCATCCTTGCCAGCTACATGGCTCTGTGCACATGTTCAGGGCCTGCCCCACAGGCGGGCTATGAGGGGAGCTGTGTAAGGAACTGTGGGGAGCTTCAGAAACCGGGGCGCTGGGGGTGGGAATGCCTAATGCTCAGCTGCCGACAGTCAGAAGTCTCAGAGGAGCCTGATTACGTTTCCATTCTCCTTTCAAACTTGAGATGGAAAAGGGTCGGGGTGACCCATATTCAGCTCCTTTCATCAAGGCCCCTGATGCCAGCTCTGAAAGAGGGGACGACCACAGAAAGGAGTCAGCACACTGATCTGGATGGGACTTGATACTGAACTGAATTAGACATTCGAGTGCTTTCTATAGCTAACCCGCCCTTGAAGGCCCACCCCTATCCCACCAAGCCTTTCCATGGGCTTTCCCCTGCTACGCAAGCCTGTGGGCTCAGCCCTCAGAAATCCATCAGGAGTTAAATGTTCTCAGATGGTTTCATGCACCTTAGTATCATCTACTCATTGAGCCCATAACATCCATAACAGGGACAGTAGTCCGGAAACACTTTTCATTGTTTATTTCCTCATTGGTACACCCCACACATCTCTACCACTGTAGCTTCCATTTGTTGAGAATGAGAATCTGATGTTGGAAAGTCACTAGTCAGCTCCTCCCAGCCTGGGCATTCCCCAGGAGAGAAAAGAAAGGCTCGCCACGTCTAGCCCAGGGAGACCATGAATAGGGGATTAGAAGCAGCAGGTAGGCATGTGGGAGCCAGAGATCTTCCAGACTAGTGGCCAACTTCCCAAGTAGGGGGTCTGAGGCAGCCCTACCCTGCCTGCAGGTGGCACATCGAAACCCAAGTGTGAGGGGCAGGGAGGTGGTGAGTCCATGGGAGAACAGAGGCCTGGGGATGGATACACTCACTACATCCCTGATGCTCAGGGACTTGGGGCAGAAAAAAATAGTCAGGACTGTGGGCCTCATCACTTGAGTCTGGCTACATTCGTCCCAAATAGCTAAAAGACACCGTAGTGTCATTATTTTGGGGAGTGGCCTGAAATAATCCCTCTGGAGCCTGCACCACCATTCCACATCTGTGCAAGCCAGGATTCAGAGGACACCACCTGGATCCAGGGAACATAGCCAGTCACATAAGCCACAATTTCCCCATAGGAGCAGCCACCTTCTGCAGTAGAGGGGTGCAAAGGGCAGAATGCTGAACAGCTGAACAGCTCCCACCAGAGTCATCTAAAAGAGAATGGGCTACCTAAAGAAAATGTAAATGACTGGGTGGGGTGTGATTACCAGATCAGACTATAATTCCATTCCCCACCTACCCACCTAAAGACGGGGGCCTAGAATGGTGATCAGATTGGCTGGAGAGAAATTTTTTTTTTTGCTCAAATAATTCTTTTTTTTGGTCTTTATTTTTTTTAATTGTTTGAAGTATTACAAATAGTAGTACATATGTCTCCTTATTTTTTCCCCCATTGACCTCCCCCCCCCCCGGCCTCCCCTTCCCCCCAGTACATGCCTTTACCTGCCCCCTGCCCAGTGTCTTGTATCCATTGGTTATGCTTATATGCATGAGTACAAGTCCTTCGGTTGATCTCTTACAGCCCTCCCCCCACAACCTCCCCTGCCTTCCCGCTGTAGTTTGACAGTCTGTTCAATGCTTCTTTGCCTCTGTATCTATCCCCCCCCCCCCCATTTCTTTCCTTTAAAAAATCTTGCCTCTGCAGACTAGAAATAAACATATAATAACAAAAAATGTTTGAGTCCCAATTTCAATGTCCAACAGTTCTGAGTCCCCGGCTGGAGAGAAATTTAAAAATCTCTACTTTCTCTTCCTAAGTAGAGTGTGAATTCTCATCACACATCCAAAAAGGTGGGAGCCACATAGTCCCTGACAAAACCTCAGCACCTCTGTTGCAAGTCAACTTTTGGGATAAAACACCATTCTCACTGTGCATAGAGTATATAGAGTATGAAAGACAATGGAATTTAAACTAGGCAACTTCTCCAAAAAAAAAAAAAGGTAGGAAACTCTCCATTCAAGAGGGTCTATGCTTCCCTGAAGGGATCACAGGTATACTTACGTAGCAGATGTGTTTTCTTAAGTCAGGATACTTCACACATTCTAAGTTTTGGCCTCTTAAAAAATGGGGAGATTCAGAAACATTGGGTTTCTTCCCCCAAAGCCTCCACATGAGAACAATGGGTTGGAGTTGAATAATGACACCTGCATCTCCAGTCCCCACCAGTCCCTATTGCCTGGCTGTATCAGTTTTCTATTGTTGCCATAACAACTAGCACACATGTAGAAGCTTAACACAACACCACCTATTATCTCTGAGTTTTCTAGATCAGAAGTTCAGGTGGGCTCTGCTGGGTGTCTGCTTAGGGTTTCACGATGCCACTCAGGGAAAGAATGGAATTCTAAGTTCACAATGTTGGTGGCTGAAATCAGGGCCCCGGGGCTGATGGCCTGAGGTCCCCTCTGGCTGTCTTGCTTTGGGAGGCACCTGCATTCCTCATGTGCCATTCCATCTCCAGGCCAGCAACAGCAGGTGGAAGCCAGTCTTTTTCGGGCTTGGAATCTCTCTGACTTCCTATTTTGCCACCAGCTAGAGAGAACTCTTATCTTTAAAGGGCTCTTTGATTAGATTAGGCCCACCCAGGTCATCTCCCTCTTGCCATATAACTAATCAATGGAGTGACATGGGGGGAGGGGTAGTGAAGGTCATCTTAAAATGATCCCAGCCCAGTCCACTCATTTGGACATGAACTTTAGAAAGCCCGCCAGGAGGAATATTCTCAAGCATCCTGCCAATAAAATGCCTCAGACACGTGTGGACATTCCTTTCAAACCTCCCTTTGTTCCTATGTTCTTTCAGTAGTTTTTACTCCATCAAAAAGAAAGAATCAGTGAGGTAGTCTAGACTTTTAAAAACCTATTAATAGTCTCCTTGTTACCACAGAGATTGTGTCCCCAATTCAGGGCTCCCTGTAGGCCCTGGTAATAGGAACAGGGTGGGGCAGGGCGGGAGCCTCCGTCTCCAGGGACACAAACAGTGCACCAGGAAGGGCTGAAACTAATGTATCCACCAGGTGCTGCCAGGGCTTTCTATGTGCTCGGCACCATTATCCCCATTTGTCTAGATCAGGACACTGAGGCCAAGAGAGGTTATGGTTGCCCAAGATCATAGATAGGTGGCAGGTCCTGCTGTAAATTTAGGTCTGTGATCCCAAAGCCCCACATTTCCCGTTTTCCATCTAGGGAATTGCTACAAGTGGAAGAGCGGGAGCAGGATTCAATGACTGAGCTCAGCACTACCAGGCACGTTATTAAAAGAAGCCCAAATCATTGGGCCCACTGGTCCCCAGCCCTGAGTTGAGAAGTGATTTGGGGCAGAAAGCGGGGAAGGCAGGCTAGTTAGTGCTTGCAAGGGGGAAGAGTTGGAGGGAAGTGGGTGGGAGGAGCCTCGAGTGGGAGAACCAGAGTGGCTGTTGTCCTTGAAAGGCAGGTGTCCAGTTGACCCACAGCTATGGCTATAGACCAAGAGCAACTGAAAGAGTCTTATCAGGAAGGAGAGTGGCTGGGGAAATGGCCACTGTGGTGGCTGGGTTCCCGTGGATGAACAAAGGAAGTCCTGCACGGATGGGCTCCAGCCTTCTGCACACGCATCTGCAGGCTCCACAAAAGGAACGGGTGACACTTCCCCTCCAGCAAGCAGTGTGCCAGCAGCAGAACCACAGCGGGACCACCCTTTGACCCCTTCACCCATGCCGCCCAGGAGAGCAGATTCTTGGAAGAATAAACACCTCGGTGTGACCAAAACCTGCCCAGGAAAGGAAAGCAGCCCAATGCTCCATGCTTCCTCACAAAGAAACAGTGAAGCTCCCCACACCCTCAGCCAGAAGCAGAGGGAAAAATCAGCTGTGAGACAATCTTCAATCCGACAGCGAAAGCACAGGGCTCTTGCTGATGTGGCCAGACCACAGCAAGAACCCACAGGCAGCAGACAGCCAGGCCCAGGGCTCCTGCCTGATCAGGGTAATTATTAACAAGCCACTTCCCAAGCACTTTTATATACATCATCTCCACAACTTAGATCAAGTCTGTGATAAGGCTTGGGGAGTGGTGGGAAGGTGGTGATGGTGAGAAACGGAGATGTAACCTAGAATTAGGTGTTTGTGTGGGTTTGGGGGCGTGTAATGGAGACTGATAATTCTCCGGGGCTATGCACACCTGAATCTCCTGCTTCTATGTGGGAAACTCTCTACTGTGTGAATTTTGGTGAGAGGAAGAGCTTGTTCCCACTGTGGAAGCCACACCAGGGGCTTGCTTTCCCAGCAGCCTTTGCAGGGAAGGCCTGGGCACACATCTGGGTTTGGCCAAACAGGGATACCATCTGGGCCTGGTACACAAGGAAGGAGGAAGGTGGAGAACCCAGTCTGGCAGTGGGGACAGCAACACCCAATTTCCCAGGGCTGGGGTGCAGGGATGCCAACAATGACACCTACAGTCCACTGTCAGCACCATCGCAAGCAAAGGGGTCTGTTTACATCAGCTGGGTTTCCTAGTGAGGCATGGACTATGATTCCAGCTGCTTAAACTGTCCTTTATTCCTCTTGTTTTCCAAGTCTACTTCCCCAGCCTGTCTAACATCTCATGATGAACTAATGTCCTTTCAAAAACTTCCATTCTGCTAAAATCAGCCGGGTAGTTTCTGTTGGCCATTCAAATGCTTCTCTAAGACAAGAGGTTTACAAGCTCTGGACCCTTTCTGAAAAGACTGATTTGGGCACTGAGAACCGCCGAGGGCCTTTTAATAAAGCAACCCAAGGTACAGCAGCATTCACTGGAAAGGGAAGTAGGAGGAAGTTGGGGGACGTGGACTGAAGTTCTGATTCTGGCATTGGGAACTGTGTGACCCAAGCTATCTGACGTGGAGGAAGCTTAGATCACGTGTCTATACAACCGGAGTAACACCTTCAAAGGCTGCTTTGAGGATGAAATGACATATAGCCACTGTCCTGACAAATGAAACGTGCTCAGAAGTGTCTGCAGAAGTCAGTAACAATCCAATTAAAACCTGCTCACATCAGCTCTCAGAGCTACAGAGTTCAAAACAAGTCGGGGGTGGGGGAGGGCAGGGAGGGAAGAGCAAGGCAGCATGGTGAATGGGCAAGGTATCAAGACTTGAAATGGAAATGGGGTCTAAGTCTGGCTTTGCCACTGATTCAATGTGCAAAATCCATCTGTGAAAGAAGGCTGATCCTTGACCCTGCCTGCTTTGTAAGACTGCTGAGGGGATGAAATGAATAGAAAGTCTGCTGGAAGGCATAAGCCTATTAGAAGAATAAAGTCATTGTGAGATGCAACAGCAAAAAAGATAAACAAACCAACCTAAAAAGCCAAACCTACCGCAGTGCTGTCTCATGAATGAAAACAACACGCAGAGCCTGCAGGTACAGGTCGGGGTGCCCATTCACAACACCACACACCCCAGGCAGGGACTTCTGCTGGCATTATTGGTTGCACAGAGTGGCAACAAAGAGGCCGGGCTGGGCAAATGTGAGGCAAAGGTGGTCTGGGGCGGTTAGCTGAGCACCTTATCAGCTGCTGCTAGTAAACACCTGAAGCTCAGCTAGTGACAACACTGCAAATCAGAACCTCTCTTTCCTGAGAACCAACCTCACCCTTGGTTGCAGCTGATATTCTGACAGATCTGTGCTACCATCATCACTAGAATGAGGATCCTGTCACAGAGCTCAGAACCTCAGGAATGGGCAAGATGTGGGGTGTGAGGGGGCAGGGGAGCTGTGTGCGCTGGAGGGGGAGCTTACAAAGCACCTAACTGAACACAGAATCCGGGCTTCCCCTGGAAGCCAGGGATTCTTCCCGCCTCTAGCCTTCTCTCTTAAAGGCACAGTGCTCAGTTTTTCATCTTGGGACCAGATGACAACAGCCTGTTCTCAGCAAGGTGAAGGCATCAGCAAGCCGGGCTGAAAGGCTGAAGAACCGCTCACTGCTGGGTGCAGACCAGTCATACTGCCCCAGGCAACTGCCCAAGGCACTGGCTAAAATGAAATGTGAGTCCTGAAGTTGTTTGTTTGTTTGTTGGGACAACAATTTGAAAACAATGCAAACTCTTTTTCAAGAAAGAAACCTTGTTGGTAGGAACTCCTAGAAAACTGGACACAGTGGGTCTGCAGCTGCCCCAGCAACACCAGTTGAAAGCCCATGGCCTGCTTGATGAGGTCAGGCGGCAGCAGCCCCATTTCACAGATGAGGAAATGGGCTAGGGGTCATTTCCTCACTATGCTGGGAGGCCCTGAGGAAGCCAGGAGACTGGCACACAGGTGGTGGAAGCTCTGAAGGCACCAGGTCCTGGAGAAAGCACCACAGCAAGGCTGTATGGACTCCCCGCCCATCCTGAGGGTGCTCCTGCAGGGAAGGGACTGTCCGGGACTCCCAGGAGAGGGCTCTTCATGGGTCGGTCCAGCGCTGGAACAAATCTGGCCTGGGGCTCCTGAATACCTGGTCACTCATGGGACCTGCACAGGACTCCGGCAGAGCCTGTGGGGAGATGCCCAGATGTCTCTGACTCAGCAGATGCCCCAAAGGCGTGCCAGATACAGATGGACAAGGACGAGAGCCAGGCATGGTTTGCTCTGTTCCACAGTGGGGCGGGTGCTGGGCATCTGGGCAGTATGACTGGTCTCCACCCTCAGTGAGCAGCTCTTCCTTCAGCCTTTCAGGCCCACACAGCAGAGAGGCCGGCCTCTGCGGAGGGGCCTCGCTGCAGCTTGCCCCTTTCCCTTGGGAAGGTGCCACCTTCCACCTTACCTTCCTGGAATTAACACCTCTTCCTGAGAAAAGCTTGTCGTGCTCCAGCACACTGAAGTATAAATGCCCACCCAGGAGAAAGAAGAGTGAAACTAACACTATTGATTGAAGCACCTGGTCAAGTGCAGTTACACGTTCGAATCCTCCCAGGATCCTGGGAGGTCCCTGCCATTCTTATGTCACAAGCCATGAAGCCAAACCTGCAAGAGTCCTGCCCCATTCAAACCCACATATTCTGGCTCCCTGTATCTGTGGCTCATCTTGAACTCGATGTTGCCATTGTAAACACAGCTTGGCAGGCAGTAAAACACAGTTGCAAAGGAATCAAGTTGTAATCACAGATGTTCATGTAACCTTTGATTTGCTCCACAATCACTTATCAAGGGACCACTTGAGAAGAAATGGGATCTGGTATTCTCCACTACTGGTTTCCTTGTGTTAGAACCTTGGTTCCCAGCGGAATGCCTGGGTGCCCAAGGCATCCGAGGTCCCACAGGGAACTCACAGGGCACTGCAGTTATTTTATATTTTGGTGGAAATGCATTGGTATTCAGCACTTCAGGAGCTACTAGCTGGAGGAAGTTCAGTTTCAATATTGGATTATACTACACTGGAGGCCCAGTGCACGAAAATTCATGCACTCAGGGGCCGGGGGTAGCAGGGGGGTCCCTCAGCCCGGCCTGCACCCTCTTGCAGTCCATAGCCCTCAGGGGATGTCCGACTGACAGCTTAGGCCTAAGCCGCAATCTCACCTTCCTCTGCAGGAGGTGACCAACAGGCCGATCAGGGGACTGCACAGGCCTGTGAGTGGCCAGCCCTGCCTCCCAATTGCCCCTCTGCCACCCCCAATCGCCGTCCCCTCCCTCTGCCCATTGGCACCCGCCATGGCTGGCCTGGCGTCACCCACTCGCTGGCCCCACCCCCCTGTTAGCTCTTCTGGTCTAGGAGCACCATGAGAAAATTACTGAGACTAACTGCACTGTGAGAATGTTTGGGAACCTGTGTTCTAGAACATTCTGTGTACTCCCTTCCCTCATCCATAAATTACAAGTTCTTTAAAAGCAGGAGTCCCATTATACTGTTTCCCCTCAACATAGTACTTGGTTTGCTGTAGATGCTTTTCAGTACATATTTCTAGTTTATAATAAAAGACTGAACCTGCCATGAGAAGCCCTTGCAGACTCACAGAGGTCCAGTGAGGTGTGAGTGACATGGGGACGACTCACACTGCAGCTCACAGGTCCCAGCTGGGGCCAGAGATGTGTGGCACCTTCTTACCCCTAGAGAATAAAGACACTTTTCTGGGCTTTCTGATGTCACCCAAAGATAAATGTCATGCCCCCAGACAGGAGAATAATGAATGTATAGAGTGTGATAACTGCCTGATGTTATCTGTTGACTTAGAAATGCATTGTCCTCTCTAGTGGTCTATGTGACTACCCACCATATGGATTTACTATTAACCCCCTATAAAAAGAGACCCTCTCCTTGGAGGGGTGTGGATTCTTCCTGGCTGGCCACCACTGGGAGCAGCTGTCTTGCCTGTGTAGATAAGTTCCTCCTATTAAAGTCTTAGGAGTTTGAATAAGGCTACACGTCAGTTCTTTGGAATTGATCCTGAATTAGACTTTTGGGGCTTTCCCCAACAGGTTTTGAATTCAAATGAGGATATAGAATTTAGTTATAAATCACATTCTCTAAAATTAGAAGACTTTTTTGACCATGAGGTTGAGATCCTGTTCTATTTAAGTTGAATCTATTCTCATGTTCTTGATCTCCATCATTCTTTCCAGGCTCCAAAGGCTGACCCTACCTCCAGGGCTCTCAGCATGCAGGGGAGGGTCAGAGATGGTGGGCAGCCTCAGAGTTCAAGTTCTAGCCCCTGGGGATCCCCAGCTGGACATCTCCAGGAGTTACAGGCTGCTTCTGTGTCTGCTGACCAGGGGAGCGTTAGATGAACTGGTTGCTTAGTAACAGCTGTACCCCACTGCCAGGGGAGAGCAGAGGAGGTGTGTGTCAGTATGAGGCTGGCATTCTAATCTCAGGCATGCAACAGTCTTCTGTGTGAGTATCTCAGGACAGGGCTGGCAGGAGAGGACCCACCCAGGCACCTGTTCCCATGCGGCTCCCGTTCTAATAAACTGTAGATTACATCAGCAACCCCCAAAAGCCACTGGAAACCATGTTCATGGAACTGTTTTTAAAACTGGCAAGTGGTAATGATGGGACTGTTCTGTAAAGACCAAGAATTTTGCAACAAGGAATGGATGCCCTCCTGCTTGGAGCTGGGGGTAGGAAGACAGGGATCTGGGGCCTAGAGAAAACTCCTATCCTGCATTTCTGCTGGGCCAGGAAAGGAAATAACAGAAGGTTTTTCTGTTCTTTCAGTGCATTAAGATTAAGCAGTCATCAAGGTTTTATGAGTAGAACTGGCCAAATTGTTCTAATTAGCTCATTAAACAACTGAGTGCCTTTTGTATACAGGTTAATTTCTTCTGGGAAGGGGAAAGAGAGGTAAGGATTACATCGAGTAGTATAGGTGAGGGGCAGGTAAAGCACAGCCCCAAAATCCTCTTCAAGGGTTAAAGCCTGAAGAACGGACTTGATTAAAGTTAAAGCACTCAGAGTAGAAAAACAATAAATAAAAAATTTAACAATAAATAATAACGCACCAGAATAAAGTCACTAACTGTTCTCTCCTCAGTAACCTCTCTGTTCCACAAAAAAGGACTCAGGTCTTTGCAGATCACCCCTCCCTTAGTTGTTTTCCTGCCCATTTCCCCTCAAACACCAGTTTGTAAGGCTTCTTATCCTTATCTTATCCGTTATCTTAGGCCAGTTAGTTTGGGCAATTACCCTCACTTTCTCAAACAATAGCTTTGGTGTTCACGGTCCTTTTTTCTCCTTTGGTTCCCAGACCCTGGACAATCATTACACTGAAAGTCCCAGGGAGTCTGCAGTTCACCCCCAAACCACTTCTTAAACACAGGCAAACACATACACTGCATTTGTGCTGGACCCAGGCCCAGCAAGTCAGCAGTTCTAGAGCCACGGCCGGGAAAGCTGCCTCAAGGTGGTGCCCCTGGCCTGACTGCAGAGGAACCTCGTCCTCCTTGGGGGACACAGCTGTCCCCCACCATCCAAAGTCAGCAGAAGTGTCATTCACCTGGCAGACCCCGCTCTCAGCGGCCACCACCCACTGCCCCCCAACCAGTGAGCCCCAGCCCCCCCCACAAAACACTTCTCCCCAAATGCCCCTATTCTGCTGCTCTCCGTGGTTGCTTCCCACAGGCAGCATTCACCTCTACACAGACCTCTACTAGTATAGGTTGAGTATTCAGTGTATATGCACATGAGGAAGGTGACAAGGATTGAGACTTCTTGCAATTCTTGTTCCTGCATTCCAGTCCCAGCTCTGCCACTACCCATTTTCTCACCTGCGAAGTGAGGGGACTGGCCTAAAGCAGCACCTCCCAATGTGCTTCTGAGGATCACCAGTTCTGGAGTGTTCACTGCTGTGTCAGACGCGAGGAGATTCCAGCCAAGCCAAGACGTTTGGAAAGTGCTTGTTAAAAATGTTCAGAGGTTTCAGCTCCATGTTCCATCCCCATTCCCAGCCTAGATCTCATTCCTTACAGTCCCAGGAGAGAACGGACATGCCCATGGCCGCCCTTGCCTCATATGAGTCTGTGTGTGTCTGTTTTGATGGTTTTTAAAGCTATTTTAAGTGCCCAGCTACGTAGGCACATGCACAATAAATTGAATTTGCAAGCACCTCCCCATAAGGAAACGGTTTGTCTAATTCGGCACTTCCTTGAGCCATCAACATTTACATAAATCTCCAAGGAATCAACAAGGAATGATCCCCGAATTATCTCACCATTCCCTTTTAGATGAAAGCATGTTGGAGAAGAGGGAAAGCCTGTGTTTGGACCAGAATCTAGAGGGTGCCTCCAAGAATAACATCCCATGATTTATATTCTTTATATGGTGCCTTCCTAACTAAATAGCCAATATGCATTTATTTCGGGGATGTAGGATCAGATTGGAGATGAGGGCTCAGAGGGGCTCTGATGCTAAGTCAGGGCTATCTATGGTGCGAAGCTGCCCCTCCCCATGGCCTCAAGAGAGGAGAGCACTTTAGCAGTTCTAGAAGCTATAATTCATGGAAGGTAGGGATATGAAAGCACTTCACATGTTGGGGAGCACATGCTACCTACACTCCATCACATGCAAACCTTTACGTTGATGAGTAGAAAAGAAAGAGGTATGGTAAACTGCTCAGAAAATATCTCAGCAACTAGACATGTAAATAACTCACTGCAAGATTCAAATAGAGGTGCTTTTGCCAAATGCTGATATGCAAACAATATTCTAAAGGTCCACACTGTGTGAATACTGTGTCTTTAAAAAATATCTAACACCCCTTTCCAGTCTATCTTACCATTAAATATATATACATATGCGTACACACACACACACACACACACACACACACACACACACACACCTCTCCTTTTTAGAAGTTATCAAATGCCTAGAAAACTCAAGGCATTTGAGACTTCCATGCCTTGGCCACTGCTTACCTCTCCAAAGGGATTCTCTGCTTTCCTGCTAACTCCTCAAGTGCAAACAGGTTCAGCCTCCCTGGGCACTTTCCCACTCTCATACCTTCGCTCCTGCCTCCCTATTCCTCTTTGTGTCAACACCCTCTCCAAGGTCCAACTTAACTCCCATATTCTCTGAGACATCTTCCCTGGGGACCCCATGCCTCAGGTATCTCTCCTCTAATACTTGCTGCCTGAGTCAGTTATAACTTCCTGAGACTTTATTATATAACATCTGGAATTCTTAGCCATTTCATGTATAATATTGAAGCTCCCAACTACCTGTGAGCTCTATAACTATGAACAAGAAGGTTCCCCCAAACCTTCTGGGCTTCAGTTTATTTTTGGTTTGTATAAAATAGGAATAACAATAGCATCTACCTCGAAAGGTTGTTATGAGGATTAAATGAGGTAATGCATTCACCCTATTTAGCACAAGTCATGGCATAGTAAGTATGTAGTAAGTGCTAGTATCATTAATCAGATGATGAAACCCTTTAGAATAATCAGGAACCATATCTACTTCTTGGTGTCCTACAATGGCCTAGCACAGTGGTCGGCAAACCGCGGCTCGCGAGCCACATGCAGGTCGCGAGCCGCGGTTTGCCGCTCTATTGACTAATGAGTTTGCCGACCACTGGACTAGACTAAATGTTACCGTGGAGTTGGAAACTGTGAGGATTAGGCAATTGTGGCATATTGCGTGCAAAGAGGTAAAGGGTAGTATATGACAGTGGTCGGCAAACTCATTAGTCAACAGAGCAGCAAACTGCGGCTCGTGAGCCGCATGTGGCTCACGAGCCGCGGTTTGCCAACCACTGGCCTAGCACAATGACCATTTTCAATAAATCTTTATTGCTTGAAATTTACCCAACAAAGGAAAGAGAAAAAAATCAGAGGAGGGAAAGTTAAAAGAATACTTAATTATGGTTTTCAAGGGTTAATTTAAGAAAGGGTTAATTTAAGAAAGGACATAAATATTGGGTTTTTTGTTTCCTTAAAGGCAGAAGATTAGACATGGACTTAAATTTCAGTAATCTTAGCTGGAACTTTCTGATGATGCCAATGAAGCTATAGTAGAGAATGTTAGCACAGGTAGGGAAACCAGACCAGGGACAGAGTCTGATCGCAAAGCTCTACCAATTATTTGGATAAGTAACTTCACCTCTTTAAGCCTCAGTTTCTTTATCTATAAAATGGGATCATAACAGAATCAACTTCATTGGAGAGTTGTGAGAACCATGTTAGCACATGCCCTGTCCAATTGGAGCTGTGCAACTATATGCTCATTTGCATCTTTACCAATTAGATTGGCTCCATAAAGACCAGTGTTTGCGTTTCAAAATTTTTAAAATGTTGATTCAAAATAACTTGTGGTGAATTTCCCTTATATGATGGCAAAAGGGACTTTGCATCTGTGATCAAGTTAAAGATCTAGAGATGGGGAGATGATCCTGGAGGGCCTGATGTAATCACAGGGTCCTTATAAAAAGGAGGCAGATCAGCATGGATGTTTAAAATTTAGGAGTCCATTTTTTAAAGATTTACTTTAATTGTCATTAAACATAATCTTTTTCATGATTTATATAAATTTTATATTTCACATAAAAAATAAGAATGCTTTTCATAGATGATATGGAAAATTAAACAGAAAGGGCACAATGCAGAATAAGATGTATGGTACAGAAAGAAGAGCATAAATGTTTATTTGCTTGTATTTACGTAAAACACTCTGGAGGGAACACGGCTAACAGTGACATTGGTTGCACCTGGGAAGGAAAGTGGGTGGCTGAAGGAGAGGATTTCCAGTATATCTGCTTTTGTACTCTTTGAATTCAGAATTGGGCAACTGCATTAGCAATTCAAAAATGAATAGAAAAAAACTACAATTTTTATTCAAAAAGGAGAAAATAACCCTTACAAAGCCTTTGGATGGACGTGGGGGCCTAGGTGTCAGGAGGGAGGGAGAGGTTGGACAAGGACTGGGCTAAGCAGCAGCATGACAGCTCGGCCCGCTGCCAGCCAACACAGGGGACGCGATAAAGAGCCTATAAATCATCTGATAAAACACATAATCATGGCCTTGCCTCTGATAGGGGAGGCTTGTTTTCCCTTTCTTGTAATACAATAGATTGATGGATTGTCCAGAAATTCAGATATTGCAGTCTCACAGGCTGGCTGGCTTAGAAGTTGGACAGATGCCAGGGCTGCCTCTTAGTAGCTGTGCAAACTCAGATAAGGGAGTTAACCTCTCAGGGCTTTAGCTTCCTCATCATGACAATGTGGACAGTAATGCCCTGAGAAGTGAATAAAGATAACTCATGTGAAGTAACTGCT
This sequence comes from Plecotus auritus, assembly GCF_963455305.1. Lineage (NCBI taxonomy): Eukaryota > Metazoa > Chordata > Mammalia > Chiroptera > Vespertilionidae > Plecotus > Plecotus auritus. Next base: position 86,205,755 of record NC_137771.1, on the reverse strand, counting down.
GCCCATTCTCACCCATATGTGTTAGCCCCTTCCACTTGAGATAAAGACCCCAGAAGCCACCACAGGGGGAGACATCACGAGCTCCCTGGTCACTGCTCCCTGCAAAAGAGAAACTTCCTCAGCATAAACACCAACCGCGCCAGCCATGAGCAAAGAAAGCTGGGACCTTCTTTGGGGGTGGGGGAAGGGTGCTACTCAGGCTTCTGTCTCCCTGGTCCAGAGGCTGAGGCAATTCCAGGTCTAGTTTGGGGTCCATTCATTCCAGGGAGATCTGACCTTGGGACTAAACATGACAGCCACTGAGCGTGGGGTAAGGGGCAGGCAGAGGGGAATGCAGGAATGTAACCCTAGTATGGCACTATTGCCTGCCCTTTCCCGATTTGCAGCAGTGGGTTTTAGAATTTGGGAGCCTGGGGAACAGCATTTATATGTTTAGTTTGGTTTTCATAACCACAGAAGTACCCATGAAGCCACCCAGCATGCAAACTAAGCTAAAGAACAGTATTAGTCCTACCCCTACGTAGCTCACTAGAAATTCCCCAAATAATTATAGGCATCATTTAATGAGTACCTACTGCTTGCTGGCCACATGCGCTAGATGCTTTAATATTCTCTGCAAAGTTAGATTACTGCCTCCATTTTACAGATGAGGAAACTGAGGCTCAGAGATAATACATCTTACCTGTGAGAGGTCACAGAGCAAACAACTGAGTCAGAATCTGAATTCAAGTCTAAGTGCCATGTGCTTTCGAATGCGGCTCTCAAGGTGAGTGCCACACTGCGTGTCTGAGAGCTACACCAGCTCTCTGTCACCTACAGCACAGGTAGTTTTCCCAGCAGTTGATGTCCCTGCTGTGATAGGCTGAATATCACCATCCTAATCGCAGAACTGGTGAATGATTTCTTATATGATGGCAAAGGGACTTTGCAGATGTGATTAAGTTAAGGATCTAGGAATGGGAGATGATCCTGGATTATCCAGGTGGACCCGATGTAATCACAGGGTCCTTATAAAAAGGAGGCAGGAGATCAGCATGGGTGTTAGGAGATGTAAGCAAGAGGCTGGAGTGATATGAGAAAATCACCAACAAATACAGTCAAGGTGGTGTTTAGAAGCTGGAAAGGGAAAGGAAATGGATTCTCCCCTAAAGCTCCTGGAAGAAATACAACCCTACTAGCACCTTAGATCCAGACTTCTCAGCTCCAGAACTGTTAAGAGAATACAGCTGTATTGTTTTAAGCCACTAAGACTGATAATTTGTTACAGCAGCAACAGGAAATTCACATGCCTGGGTTGCTTCGTGTCAGAGGGAGGTCAAGTTCCCCAAATGGCAGCTAGCACGGGGGTGCACTGGCTCACTGGAGGACCCACACCTGCAGAGCCACAGAGAGGCCTGGGTGGGGGAAAGTGCCCAGGGAAAGACAAGGACACCCATGACTGTCACTCAGTGAAGGCAAAGCAGTGACTGGGGACTGTGCGGCCCCACAGAAACCGGCCCTTGATGGAAAAGGGGAGGTCAGGCTTCAGGGCCCTCGCCCCTCCACCTGCCCCTCCACCTGCGGACAGCCAGCCTGCTGTGAGAAATTTCTCTGCACCACCACTGTATGGCCTTTCACTTCCTCTTTCACTCCCAGACCCTATATCCCCTCTGGGGAAGCCTCAGCCATATCCAGAAGGGGCAGGAGCCAGAGTTGTATCAAAAAACCCAGACGTGGACCACAGGGAAGACCTGAGGGCCGTTACCTCTTGGCAAGGCAAACTTTGCCTCTATCTGCTTCCCTGCTACAAGCCAATGCAAACCAGGAGGGCAGGTGGGAACAAGAAATATATTTGGCCAAACACCAATTCAATCTTAGGAGTTATGAGAAGATGGTGGCGTCCTTCAGCAGGTGCGCCAAGAATGACACTTGGCTCACGTGGCAACTCTCTGGAGTGCCCTTTGACTTGACCATTGGGGGAGTGAACATTTTTATATTAAATATGCTTTATACTAAAATAAACACAGGTCCATTTGAAACCAAATACAAATATTACATTAATTTTTAGAAGAAGAAATTTCTGACTATGGGCCACATGCCCAGATACTCCCTCTGACTCCCAAAGTATGCATTCCCTTTCCTCTGTTCTTAGCAAGCATTTCAAAAGAAAGTCTGAGAAGCCTGGTTTAGGGAAAAGGGCCAATGCTGGAGCCTTCCCAACTGAGTTTAACTCCTAGCACAGCCAGCAAGTGACTAGCTGTATAATGTTAGTTACTATACTATCATATGTTATGTTATATAATAACATGTAAGTGAAATCATATGGTATTTGTAACATATGTAGTATATAAACATATATGATGTATTACATAATCCTATATAATAAAAGGGTAATATGCAAATTAACCATCACTCTGCTAACAAAGATGGTGGTGCCTATAGTGGCCGGGGCGGGACACTGGCATCGTAGCCCCGGCAATGAGGCCAGCTTCCCAAGCCGGGCTGCGGAGGGAGGGCAGGCCTCTGGGCAGTGGGCACACGCCAGGGGTGGGAGCTGCTCGGAGCACGCCCTCACCCCAGCGGACAGGGCACGGCAGTGAGCTACCAGCAGTGGTGGGTGTGGTGGCCCGGTTGCCAGGAGGCCGGCTTTTGGCTGCTGGGGCCTGCCCTGAGGCGACTGGTGGTGCGGGCAACTGCAGGGGCATGCCTGAGGCTGGGGCGCTGGGAGAGGTGGGACTGCAGCCCAGGAGGCAGGCACCGGAGGACCTGGCCACCGCCGCCCCGGCACTGAAGCCACCTCCTATGAGATGTAGCCTAGCCTAGGTGTGCGGGAAGCGGGTTCAGGAACCTCTCCCTTTGCGGCGCCCAGAGCCCAGGCTGGCCAGCGCCCCAGAGGAGACGCCCACCAGGATCAGGGGCGTGACCGGCCTCCAAACCGCAGGCGGCCATTAGCCCAGGCTGGCCAGCGCCCCAGAGGAGACCCCCCGCCAGGATCGGGGGCGTGACCGGCCTCCAAACAGCCAGTGATCCTAGCCTAGGCTGGCCAGTGCCCAGAGGAGACCCCTGCCAGGATTGGGGTCATGGCCGGCCTTCAAACTGTGGTGGCCCCTAGCCCGTGGAGGCCTCCTGGCCGAGGACGCCCAAGTCTGTTCTTGACCCAGGGCCAGGCTCTCCGCGCGAGGGAGAGTCTAACTGCCAGTCTCTGGGAGGTGGGAGTGCATCCACTGTCCACCAAAAAGTAGGACCATCAAACCGTTCACAGTCTCAGTGCAGACACAGGTCCCTGGCTGATGGGGTGGAGGCCAGACCAAAACAAAACAGCAGAAACACCCTGCCCACCTGGGCAGGTGCAGCTGCAGTCCACGTGGCCTGGGCAGTGTAGAAAGCGCTACCTTCTCCCGGGTCCTGTGCTGGCACCGCTGCCTCGCTCACCCTCAAGCCCCCCTGAGTCCTGACAGCGAAGTGTGTAGGGCATCCTGAAGGAGTTGTACCATTCTGGGTTCTTTTGCCCAAAGACACCCTTTGGGATGAATTCAGAGCCACATCTCACTTCCCGTGAGACTGGAAGAACCATGTAAAAGGAATTTGACAAAAGCTTTCCACATCTCTGTTTATTCTTTTGAATCCATAAAACAACCTTAAAAAAGGCATTCGGGCCACCTAAGAGAGAATGCACTTTCTGACCAGAGCACACAGGATTCTTTTGCCCAACAGGTTAAAGGAAGCAGAAAGCTGGCACAGTGGAAATGGCCCTGGTGCCCTATGAGGAGACCGGGGGTATGGGGTTGCAGAAATTCCACAAACCTCTTGCCACCTTCTCCTTCACAAACCACACTATCCAGATCCACCAGGACTGGAGGCAACTGGGAGTCGCAGCCGTGATTTGGGACGCGGTAAGCAAATCTTGGGGGGGCCTCTGAACACATCTGCAATTGATTATAAGATTGGTCTTTATTTAAAAAGAAATAAAATAACAGCTTTGTTGAGATATAATTCTTATACTGCACATGTCACCTAAAGTGTACAATGAACTGGCTTTTTAAAGTAAATGCAGAGTGGTACAACCATCACCATGCTCAATTTTTAAATATCTTCACGACCCCATCCCCTCCAAAAAGAACTTCTACCCACTAGAATCACTTTCCTGATCATCTTCCCCAAAATAGATTGCATTTTAAGGGTGGGTAAAGGAAAGTTGAGGGAAGTTAAAATACTGCACAAAGGATATTGTAAAATGACAAAGCCCAAATTGAAGATCATGTGTTTTCTTTAAAAAAAAATTTTTTTTTTTATTTCAGAGAGAAAGGGAGAGGGAGAGAGAGATAGAAACATCAATGATAAGAATCACTGATCAGCTGCCTCCCACAGGCCCCCTACTGGCGATGGAGCCCACAACCCAGGCATGTGCCCCTGAACAGAATCAAACCTGGGACCCTCCAGTCCACAGGCCGATGCTCTCTCCATTAAGCCAAACCGGCAGGGCCATGAGTTTTCTTTAAGTTCTGTGTGGTTGTAATGGTCCCCACATCTATACTAATAAAAGGGTAATATGCTAATTAGAGTGGTTGTCTTCCAGACACCCTTCCAGACAAAGCTGCAGCGGCTGCAAGGGCCGAGGCTCAGGCAGCCATGGGCAGCTGCGAAGGGCTGAGGCTCAGGCCAGCAGTGGCAGCAGCAGCGGGATAATGGGGGCAGTGCCCCCAGAGGGAGGCCAGACGGGGGGCCAAGGCACAGTCAGTTTGGGGTGATCAGGCCGATAGGGGAGGACAGTTGGGGGTGATCAGGTCTGCAGGGGAGGGCAAGGTAGGATGATCAGGCTGGCAGGGGAGCAAGGTAGGGGCGATCAGGTCAGTAGGCAGAGGGGTTAGGGGCGATCAGGCAGGCAGGCAGGTGAGTGGTTAGGAGCCAGCGGCTCCGGATTGTGAGAGGGATGTCTGACTGCAGGAAGTTGGACATCCCCTGAGGGGTCCCAGATTGGAGAGGGTGCAGACTGGGCTGAGGGGCACTCCCCCACACACAGTGCACAAATTTTGTGCACCGGGCCTCTAGTGTTATCTATACTAATAAAAGGGTAATATGCTAATTAGACCGGACCTCTTCCAGACATCCTTCCTGATAAAGCCAGGGCCAGAAGAAAGCCAGCCAGGGTCCCGGGTGCCTGAAGGAGGCTGGAGGAGGGAAGACCGGGTCCCGGGTGCCAGAGGGAAGCCAGTGCTGGCAGCCGGGGGAAGGAAGGCCTACTCTTGCACGAATTTTCATGCAACGGGCCTCTAGTATAACATAAAGTTATATAAAATGACATATACTTTGTACATGAATATTATGCCAGTCACTTCCCTGAGCCTCAGTTCCCTCATCTGTACAATGGACATGAGAACTAGTTTTGATGAAAAGCTTCCTGCACTCAGAAAGGGTCATTCTGGATCCCAGGACCTGGAGGCAGAGCACAACGCTGTTGAGCAGTGTGCCCCTCTCAGCTGCCTATTCAGTCTCCTCAAAGGACAATTGGGGGTTCTGAGTCATTTCTGGAAGCCTCTTTATTTATTTTTATTTTTTTAATTACAGTTCATATTCAATATATTTTATATTAGTTCCAGATGTACACACCACAGTGATTAGACAATTATATAATTTACGAAGTGATTTCCCAGATAATTCAGGTATCACCTGGCAACATACATAGTTATTACAACAGTATTGACTATATTCCCTATGCTGTACTTCATATTCCTGTGACTATTTTGTAACTGCCCATTTGTACTTCTTAATCCCTTCACCTTTTTCACCCAGTCCCCCAAAGCCTCCTCTCCTCTGGCAACCCTTAGTCTATCCTTGCATCTATGAGTCTGTTTCTTTTTGTTTATTTTATTTTTTAGATTCCACATATAAGTGAAATCATATGTTATTTGTCTTTCTCTGATTTATTTCACCTAGCATAATACACTCAAGGTCCATCCATGTTGTCTCAGATGGTAAGATTTCATTCTCTTTTATGGCCGAGTATGCATGTAAGATGGCTTTTTTATGCATTCATCTATTGATGAGCACTTGGGTTGCTTCCATATTTTAGCTATTGTAAATAATACTGCAGTGAACATAGGGGTGCATATATCTTTTCAAATTAGTGTTTTGGTTTTCTTCAGATGTACACCTACAAATGGAATTGCTGGGTCACAGACAGTTCCATTTTTAATTTTTTGAGGAAACTCCATACTGTTTTCCACAGTGACTGCACCAATCAACATTCTCACCAACAGCACACAAAGGTTCCCTTTTTCTCAACTTCCTTGCCAACACCTGTCATTTGTGGATTTATTGGAGAGAGATAGTGAAGACTTGATGGAAGGTGGAGCTCTAGAATAAACACCATACAAGCTATTACACTGAAATACACACAATCCCTGGACCAATATCCAGCCAGCACACAACCGTTCAGGCAATCACACTAGAGGTGGAAAACATGCATTTCTCAGTTGGTAAAGAGCTGCTACCCTGAGATTCCCGGGCATCTTCCCATTACTCAAGAACCCTCCCACCTCCCCATGGTCCAGCACTTGAAGGGTTGGCAGCCACACAGTCAAGACCCTACTCCAGCTCCAAGGTGGCTTCTGTGCCCATGGGTTGGTGCCTGGACCTACTGGATGGGGAAATATTTTAAATTGCCCCCTCCCCTTCCCCACTGCAGACAAACATAAATTAGGAGTAACCCATGGCATATAGTGTTTAAAAGAAACTACATTTTGTCAGAACTGAGTGCTGTCAATGGAAAAAAAAAGCACAAAAAGTGGGGTGTTTGTAGGTATGTACCATGTTTATCTGGAAGTGAGACACGAGTCTGTAATTAGGGTTAAAACAGATCAACATTGAAAATGAAGGGGAAAGGGAAGAATCTTGGAAGAACAGAGTAAAGGCACATCTGGTGATTGGAGGGCAGGGATGAGAGAAGGGGGCAGGAGAGGGTGAGAAACTCTTCTGTGGAGCCCAGGGAATCTAGCTCTCCACTCTATTAAGTAAAGTGAGATGCCCAAGAGCCCTCTTTGTCACTCCGTATAGCAATCAGTCATTGACGCTCAAGTACTAGGGGTGGGGAGAGGAAGCTACAATGTTCTGTCCAACATCTTCAGCAAGGATGCTCTCTCCTCAGCAGGTGCTGAGAGAGCCAACAACAGCATCACACACCTGTGTAGACCAGTGGTTCTACTGCTCGAGGAAATAACTGTATGGTCCAAATGCCTTTATATGAAATGACGTGAGGGGGAATCTGAGGTTCATTGAATGAGGACTGTCAACTGTAGATGTTAGCCTGGTATGAGGTTGGAGACACACTGTGCCTGAATAATATACATTTAAAGGCTCAACACATGAAGAAGAGAAAAGAGGGGCCATTAGAAAATGCAGGAGACTTGAAAGATATCATTGCCAGTTCTAAGAGAAGGACTGTTTGGATCCTGGTTTGAGAAGGCCAACCATGAGAAGATATTTTACAGACAATCAAAGAAATCTGAATCTGGGCTGTGTAGTGGATGGGAACAGAAAATTCTTGCTAATTGTTATGGGTCCAACTAAGTGGCACAGTGACTGAGAAAGAAGGGAGAGGGGAAGGGAGGGAGGAAAGAAAGAAACTAACAGATGCTTGCTTGGGCACTTATGGGTAGAATATCATATACGTATTTTGAACAGTGAACACTATTTTAAATTTTGCAGAAAAATAAACAAACTGAAAATTAAATTAGGAAAATAAGTTATTTATAACAGCATCAAAAAGGAAAAATACTTAGAAATAAATTTAAGAAATGTGAAACTTGAACTCTAAAAACTAAACAACACTGCTGAAAGAGATTAGAGAAGACTCACATATTAGAAAGACATCCTGCAGCCATGGACCAGAAAGACTTAATAGTGTTAAGATGCGGCACTTTTCCTTCCCCCCCTCCTCTCCTTTCCCCACAGGCATGCATCCCCTAACCCAGCTGTGGGCAAACTATGGCCCGCGGGCCGGATCCGGCTGTTCTATCCGGTTCTCTTGCTCTCCCCTCCACTCCTTTACTTTGAATTTATATTAGTTCACACAAACACTCCATCCATGCTTTTGTTCCGGCCCTCCGGTCCAGTTTAAGAACCCATTGTGGCCCTCGAGTCAAAAAGTTTGCCCACCCCTGCTAACCTCTAAGGGACTCCATAAGACTTGCAACCAGGGGAGCAATGGGCAGCAGCAGCTCATCCTGGCCTAACCCCCTGAACCTATCTCCAAAGCCCCCTTTTCTCTGACTTCCCAGTGAGCCAAAGCAGCCCCGCCTAAGTACATTTTTGCTGTGGTCAATAAATTCTTGCTTGCTTTTCTACACTTTGTCTCTTGAGTGAAATCTTTCCCTCAAGAAAACAAGGACCAAAGTTTCCTTGTCTTGCTGGTAACAGTACCAATAGGGCCCCGTTCTACTGCCATGGCAACCCAAAATGTTTCCAGATGTGGCTGCTGGGCGGGGGGATGGTGTCAGACTCATCACCTGCCTTGACTATCCTGCCCCTATACATGTTTAGCTGCAAAATAATATTGTGTATGTTTGTGTGTTTTCCCAAATTTGCCTGGTGGTAGAGGTAATTGGCAGGTTCCAGCATCTTGGAGAGGGGTCAGTGGGGTAAAAAAAAAAAAGATGCAGCACTACACAAATTGATCTATAGATTCAACACAATTCCTATCAAAATTCTAGCTGCCTTTTTTCATACAAATTGGCAAGCTGATCCTAAAATTCATATGGAAATGCAAGGCGCCCAGAATAGCAAAAACAATGTTGAAAGATAACAGTTAGAAGGCTTGCACTTCGTGATTTCAAACTTACTACAAAACTACTATAATCAAGATGATGTGGTATTGAGATAAGAATAGACAAATATATCAATGAAATAGAATTGAGAATTCAGAAATAAGCCCTCACACTGATCGTTAATTGATTTCCAACAAAGCTGCCAAGACTTGGGAAAAGAATTCAATAGGGAAAGAATACTTTTTTCAGCAAGTGATGATGCTGGAACAACTGGATATCCACATGCAAAAGAATGAAGTTGGAACTTTGCCTAATGCCCCTGTGAAAATTAACTCAAAATGGATCAAAGACCTAAAGTGATAAAACTTTTAGAAGAAAACAAAGTAAAACTGTGAGAACTATTTTGGTAGATTATGACAGTGGCATCCAAAATACATGGGTTTGAACCTTAGTTCTGCCACTATCTTTCTTTCTCTTTTTTGAAATAAACATATTCTCAAGATTTTATTGTTACAAAATAAAACAAAATATGAAACTTAGAACTGGATCACTTGGCCCTTTCTCTTCTTATCTGCTCCCAGTTCAAAATGCTTACATCTCTTTATCACCAGCATTCTCTTAGATCTGCAGTTGGGCTCATTCCATTCAGGCCTCAGCAGTCTTTATGGCTTTAGCCTTTTTGAGGAAAATTGGCTTAGCCTGCCCACCATAGCCACTCTGCTTCCTGCCATAACACCGCTTTCCCTGCACATACAGAGGATCCTTGCCCATCTTGTACTGTGTTACTCTGTGGGCCTGATGCTCGCCACACTTCCTACAGAAAGTCCAGCGGGCTTTAGGAACGTTTGCCATGTTTGTGAGAGCACTATCGGCACAGAGAGTTCTGCCACTTTCTTGCTATGGCCAAGCGGATGGCGTACTTTCCCTAAGCCTCAATGCAAATGAAGATACAATTAAACTCACAGGGTTGTTACAAGAGCTATATGAGATGATACTATCTTGGCATCTCCCAGAATATGAACTTGGGCAATATGAGTTCATGGTTAGCCATGTTCCTAGTAAAAAGAATGTAGGCTACAGAGTGGAACCTATGTGTAAATTTGGGTGCAAAATTAAAAATAATGTCATTTCAAGATTCAAAAAAGAAATTCCAATTTACAAAGCTTGGTTTGAATAGTCTGCAAAGGGTAATTTTCATGGGCTCTGTAATGTAAAACAGTGTTTTAAAGATTTGAAGTTTCTGAAGGTAGCATGCTGGACCAAATTCCATTGGAAGACACTGCTTATGGAGCACCCAGCATTTTAAACTTTTAAATTGGATGCCTTTATATAGGGTACCTCATCCCAGAGAACCACTTGCCCCACCATTCTCTCTTACATAACCTCAGGCATACCTCATTTGTTTACATCACTGTCTGGCTCCTGGTGGTGATTAAGTTTCTGGACTCTATCTTATACTCTATGAAATCTCTTTGTTCTCTTTGTTGGCTACCCAACTTCCTTTTTACAAAGGTGTGGAAAGCCTCTTCTTTTCTCTTAAAGACTTTCCAAGTTGTGATAGATAGATAGATATCAGAAAGGAAGGGAGAGAGAGATAGAAACATCAATGATGGGAATCATTGATTGGCTGCCTCCTACATGTCCCCTTACTGGGGATCGAGCCCACAACCCAGGCATGTGCCCTTGACTGGAATCGAACCCAGGACCCTTCAGTCCGCAGGCTGACGCTCTATCCACTGAGCCAAACCAGCTAGGGCAGTAGTAGGTTTTTAAAATCCTTTTAAAATACTTTCAATGACTTCAAAAATACAGTGCTAAAGGACTTTAAGACGTAACATAGACCAGCACTATCCCAACAGAAGTAAGCTAGAAATGCAAGCCACATGTGTGATTAAAAATTTTTTAATACCCACATGAAAAAAGTAAAAAGAAACAGGTAGAATTATATCGAATAACACATTTCCTTTACACACGATATATCCAAAATATTATTAACATATGGTCAGTATAAGAAATTGAGATATTTTATATTATTCTTTCAAGCTAAGTCTTTGAAATCCAGTATGTATTGTGCACTTACAGTACATATCAATTTGGAATGGCTACATTTCAAGTGCTTACTAGTCACATGTGGCTAGTGGCTCCCAAACTGGACAGTGCAGGTACAGCCAGCCAATGACAATGCAATTTAAGATTTTTAAGGAAAGAGTGAGGTTACTAGTATATAGGGAAAGAACATCTCCATTGGAAAGTACTGAAGTGGCAGAGTCTGAAGCTTTGGTGGCTATGGTGGTGACAGTGGTCATTTTGAAGCTTGAGACTGGATAAAATTGAGATCACATTATAACAGTGTAGATGGGTATTTGGGGCTTTTATTTCTGCTGTTTCTATTTCTGTCTTTCCTACTCCACATGTATTAGGGGTGGAATTGGACAGCGATGAAGAAAAAGTGAACAAAGAAGAGTTAAAGGTGGGCTGAGAGATCACCATCCCTAATATTATCTCTGCCTCAAGCCCTGGCCCCAAGGGATCAGTGTCCTGTGGGCTCCTGGGGCCAGGAGGATGCTGGGGGGACTTTTCCTGCTGCTCCCAACTTCTGAGGCAGCCTTCTCTATCTCCAAAGAACAGGCCTTCTGCCTCTGTTATTCAGTGAATGTTATGTTCTCTTAACTGTGATATTTTGGGTCTTTTTGGCAGGAGGTAGGATGGGCAGGGGTGGAATAACTCACAAATGTTCTTTGAACAAGGAACCAGTAAAGTACAGACATCTGGCCCCGGGATTTTGCTGGCTCCAGGGACCTCACTGTAAACTCACTAACACTAATTGCTTTCACGTCTGCTCCCATTTCTAGTGGAAATAAAATGCCTCTCTGGCTAATGGAAAATGAAACGTCCATTTGCTATCTGTTTACCACATTACATAAGAGCTCTCTGTACACCACTCCCCCCACCAACCCCCACCCTAAAACCCTTAAAGGACATTTGCACAAAGCCTGCAGGGGTTCCACACGTGTAGGGCAACGAGGCTCAGAAAGGATGTCTGCATTCCCACTAGGACAGCGGAACTCCTCAAGCCTAAACTAAAGGAGGGAGAAGGCAGAAAAAAGAGAGAGCGACAGGAAAGGGAAGGAATCATACTTGTTTTTAATAAATGCTTCCAGGAATATTTTGGATCTCCCTACTTGTCATTAAATACAAGATCTGAAACTCAACTTCTGATTTCAGTTTGACTGCCAAAGAAGGAAAAATACAAGTCCAGCTGAAATTCGGGTTTAAGAAAATGGACTCTCAACCCACTGGGCCTAATACGGTTGTTCTTTAGAATGATTTATGGAAATTCACTGAGAAGGCTTCTTTGACAGACCTGTTCTAGCTTGGCTGCCTGTGTTTTCCCCCATGTTAACTTATTACACAATGTGAAAGCAAGTACCCTATCCCCCCAATGACCACTGGCAGGACCACATCTGACACATCACATCCCAGTGTGCAGCACGGGTCTCAGCAAATCAGAGGTGTAGCATAGAATGCTGGCTGTCTCTTCCCTCACCCCAGTGGTTTTAGTAACAGAACCATTCATTTTTAGCTGGACCCATGGTTGGCAAGAGTTAAAACTACATTTCCTAGTATCCCTTATAGTTAAATGTGACCATGTGACTAAGTTCTCGCCAATAGGATGTGATGGAAGTGATACATAAACTTCTCATGGTGCAATTTTCCATTTCCCCTTCTTGTGTAAATTCTGATGGGGTTAGGCCATAAAGGACCATGTAGGCAAGGACAATACCATAGGGATAATGGAGCAACAAGACAGAGGGTCCTGGATCCTAGATACTGTGGAGCTGCCAGACTGCTTTCAGGGGGACTGTTATGTGAGAAAGAAATTCTTAATTTGGATCTGGTTTATAGTAACTAAAATCATATGCTTAGGATTTATTTGTTGAAGAGAAGACAGGAGGACACCCTTAAAATAGATAACCCCACTGTGATAGTTATTTTATGTGCCCAGACGTTAGGTCAAACATTATCCGGGGTGTACCTGGAGGGTGTTCCTGGATGAGAGTAACATTTGAATGGATAGACTGGACAAAGCAGATTGGCCTCCCTAACGTGAGTGGGCCTCATCCAATCGGTTGAAAACCTGAAGAACAACAACAACAACAACAACAAGCTGAGAGGAGGGAACTCCTCCTGCCTGACTGTTGAGCTGGGACATCAGGAATTTCCTGCCTTTCGACTCAAACTGAAATATCAGCACTTCTTGAGTCTCAGGCCTGCTGGCTTTTAGGCTAGAACTTATCCCATTGGCTCTTCTGGTTCTCAGACCTGTGGACATGGATGGGAACTATACCAATGGCTCTCCTGGGCTCCCAACTTGCCAACTGCAGATCTTGGGACTTCTCAGCTTCCATAATTGCATGACCTAACTCCTTACAATAACTCTCCTCTTTTATTCTTGGCAACCATAGGTCCAGCTAAAAGGTAATGGTTTTGTTACTAGAGAAGAAGGGGAGAAGTGACTAAGGGGAGGGGGAAAACAGCTAGGGATCTGTGCTCCACCTACAATTTGCCAAAACCTGGCAAGGCAAGGCACTAGAGATAGAATAGTGTGTAAGATGCAACCCTGACAACAGTCAGTGAGACGATAGATAAGGCACTGTATAATTACACCATATATATAATTGGTTCTGTTTCTCTGGAGGACCCTGACTAACAGTTCTGGAGTGCCAGCCTCCGACTCTTCCTGCCTCTTGTTGATAAAGAAGTTCACATCCCTAACTAGACTACAGAGCCTCTTCTTCATCACCTTTCATCTCCACCTCCTTTCACGTGCTGCCTACTCCAGGGCTGGATGCAGAGCAGCACTCCTTGACCACACTGACTTAGACACTTGAATAAAGGATAATTTTAAGAACAAAGCCTAAAAAAGAAAGAGAACAAAGCCTTTGTCATGTCTCTTTGAAGTATCTTTGAAACACCTGTTATAATGGCTGAGAAAACTGTCCAAAATGGCCAAGTTCAAAGGGTCTTTCTTAGAACCAAAACCTTCTTCAAAGCAGACATTGGTTTTTGTGTAAATACCTTCTGGGTAGCAAACTTTGAGAGAAATTAAGATCAAACTGTTATAGGACTGTAAAGATCTAGGAAAATTCCAAGGCAGGACAAATAAGGAAACACAGACAAAACTAAACAAGGCCAAACAGTTTGGCAGCCTGAAGCCAGCTTGCAAGTAGCAAGTCCTTAACTTCCCCTAGCCAAGGATGCTTGAGAGCAAATGGTTAATGTCTCTTCAAAGATTGGAGAGAGAGGAGGAGGAATCTTAATGCAACCAGAGAGTGCATAGCTTAAACCACCCTGGAACTCCCGAAAAACAGCAGAGAGGAGGGAGGAGGGGGAAGGAAGAGTGCAGTCTTATTTCACCCCACTGTTAAACAGAGAGACCAGCAGTCTTGGGATTTAATTGGCAGGTGCTTCTCATAAATTCTGGGAAAGCCATAACTAAGTAAAAGCGAGAGAGACTTTCAGAGTTAACCTGTATCAGGATATCTAGCAGAGGAATTTAAAAACCTATAGACAGAAAAGTATATAAATGCTAGCTAGACCTCCACCCCTCTTGCTCTTCAGATTAGCTAAAAGCCCATGTGAGCATTATGCTGGATGAAAGATTTGCTTGCCTCACTTCTTTTTAAAAATATGTATTTTTTTATTGATTTCAGAGAGGACGGGAGAGAGAGAGAGAGAGAGAGAGAGAGAGAGAGAGAGAGAGAGAAATGTCAATGATGAGAGAGAATCATCAATCGGCTGCCTCCTGCACACCCCCTATTGGGCATGTGCCCTGACCAGGAATCCAATTGTGATCGCCTGTTTCATAGGTCAATGCTCAACCACTGAGTCACACCGGCTGGACTTGCCCTTTAATAAATTTGCATGCTTTAATTTTTTAATAAATTGGCTTCATCACAATGCAATCATCTGGAGCCACCCATTTGAATTCATTCCTACAAGCATGACAAGAATTGAGGTGGGGACAGCCCTCTCCCTCTGACTCTGGGGCTGTCCAGTAACACCTCTCTGGTGTCTGTGAAAGGTGCCTGTAACAAAAGGGGGCTCAGAGGATCAGCTATAACAACAGGATTTAGTCAGATGGTTTTTCCTGAGTCACTCAATTTCATCAGGAGAGGATTGCAAACACATACCCTTTGTTTAAGGTAGATGGGGGTGAAATAAATAGAATGACTCCAATTCAACCACCTCTCTCCTCATACTCACCCAACCAACTCTCCGAAATTGCCCAATCAAGGTGCAGAAGTTCTCAGAATATCTCTCTTCTTGGGCCAGCTCCCAAAGGTTGGGAGCATTTGGCTTTGCTCCCAGAAAACTGTGATTGGGCAAAGGTATGTGAGCAATGTGCCCTTCCCTACCGAACGCTGCAGAAGAGAGTGGCCAAGAGCACTTGTCCTCCATACAGAAAGTGTTTATGAACTGACACATGCTCTATCCAGCCCCGGAAATAGCCACCTGATCAGAACACAATTGAGCATGACCTTGGGCCCCAGCTATGATAGGCAGAGGTTAATTTCCTTTCCTGCTTAGGGCAGGACCCAGTTCCAATTATCTCACTTTGCCTAATTAAATTTTCTGCAAAATATATCAAGTGCCTTATCTTGGGCAGTGAGGCAAAAGCTTCCCCTTGTTCCTCCCAATGGTTTGAAGTGAAAGTTTGATAAGGGGCAAATTTGCTTTTAAAAAAACAGCACTAATTGGGAACAGAAAGTACTTTTTCTACTGGTGGCTATTCCAGTGAAAATAGGTATTTGCCTGTAGGGACCTCCCCATGTGACCTGGCAGGGGGTGGGGATATAAAGTAGGTGAGTAAAGGAGCTCAGGCGAACAACTTAGGACCTGAAGGAAAGTAGGCCAGTGGGTCGAAATAAAATCCAGCCACAAGCAAACAAAAGTTTAATAAACAGGAGATAATCTGATGCTGCACAGTCCCTGGCCCTCTACTTCAGTGCTTCCATTGGCAACAGTGTCCAGTGCTCACCTGGTTATCAGCTCTGTTAAGGATATCTGTTGGGTGGATATCTTTGTTTACTTATATAGTTACTAGAGGCCTGGTGCACAAAATTCATGCATGGGGGTGGCCCTCAGCCCAGCCTGCACCCTCTCCAATCTGGAACCCCTCGGGGGATGTCCAACTGCCAGTTTAGGCCTGATCCTGGGCCTAAACTGGCAGTCAGACATCCCTCTCACAATCCAGGACTGCTGGCTCCTAACTGCTCACCTGCCTGCCTGCCTGCCTGATCACCCCTAACTTCCTCCCCCTGCCAGCCTGATCATCCCTAACCACCTCTGCCTGCTGGCTTGATTGCCCCTAACTGCCCCCTCTGCCAGCCTGGTCGCCCCCAATTGCCCCCCACCCCCGCCGGCCTGGTCGCCCCATCACTGCCCTCCCCGCCACTGGCCTGGCTGCTCCACAAAGCCTGCTGTTTGGTCATTTGGTTGCCCCTCACTGTCCCCCCTGCCAGCCTGGTTGCCCCACGCAGCCTGCTGTTTGGTCGATACTGTGAGGGCATCCTGACCAATTTGCATATTACCCTTATATTAGTATAGATTATTTTGGAATTACTTTATTGCTTTTTGGAGCAATTACATGTATTAGTTTTGTTTTTTTTTTAAATATTTTAATTGATTTCAGAGAGGAAGGGAGAGGTAGAGAGAGATAGAAACATCAGTGATGAGAGAGAATCATGGATCAGCTGCCACCTGCACACCCCCTACTGGGGATCGAGCCCACAACCCAGGCATATGTCCTGACAGAGAATTGAACTGTGACCTCCTGGTTCTAGGCTGATGCTCAAACACTGAACCACACTGCCTTTTGTTTTGCTTTTTAATTAAGCAACTCAGAAAAATCTGAAGAGGAGAATGAAACTCTAAATTCTGCTATCCATCCAGCATCTATCAGGTTAGGTGACCCTAATACAGTTATATCTTTATGCACATATACAGCTGGGATGATCGATAGATTTATAGGTAGAAATAATTTCAAAGGTATTTGCCACATACAAATTTTTAATTAAGAGGATTCCATTGTTTGAACTTAACAGATAAGAAACTGAAATGAAATTAATCTGCTGAGTTTCTGAAAAGATGCAGAGTTTTTGTCTGGCGGGATTCTGAAGGCAGGTGAATGTAAATGGCATCACAAAGCAGATAACATCCTATCTAATAAAGAGGGAATATGCTAATTAACCATCACTACGTCACAAAGATGGCTACACCCACAGCTGAGGCCAAGTTCCCATAAGGAGCCTTAACGAGCAATCAGCAGGGACCTGAGGCTATGCCCTCCCCTACCCCTGTGGGGCTTGACAGGGGACCTCAGGCCATGTCCCGCACCTGGCAGGGCTTGACGGGGGACCTCAAGGCACACCCCCCGCCCTGGTCTGGGCTGGGGGACCTCAGGCCATGCCCCCCATCCTGGCGCCTGGCCAGGGACCTGAGGCTACATCCCCTGCCTGGCGGGGCTTGACAAGGGTGGAAATGGCCGGGTCTGAATCTAGCCCAGGGGTGGGCAAACTTTTTTGACTCGAGGGCCACAATAGGTTCTTAAACTGGACCAGAGGGCCGGAACAAAAGCATGGATGGAGTGTTTGTGTGAACTAATATAAATTCAAAGTAAAGGAGCGGAGGGGAGAGCAAGAGAACCCTCCACTCTTTCGGCTCCGCGGGCCGGATAGAACAGCTGAACGGGCCGGATCCGGCCCGTGGGCCGTAGTTTGCCCATGGCTGATCTAGCCCAATGTGGGGGGGTGAACGGGTCTGGATCTCACGCGATTTTGAGGCAAATGTGGGTGGGCGGGCGGGGACTTGACTCTGGGTCCCGTGGTGTGCCCCAGACTCTGACAGGAGGAATGTTTTCATATACATTTTACTAATTTTCTTTCATCTCTGATACTTCTATTATAGAGAAAGGGTAAATAGCAATATTAAATTATTTCCTCTAATTAATCCCCTTTTAATGTGCACGAATTTCATGCACCGGGCCACTAGTAGGAAAATAAAACCCCAAACCTTAAGTGATCTGAAATGTTTTTCTTGGCTCTCTGGAGAGATGCCTACAGATAAGGATAGTGAGCTACTCTGGACTCAGTGTTCTGGGACCCCCAGGCCCCACCTCTGACAATGCGGCTGGCAGGACCTGTGTTAGAATAGATTATTCACCCTCTTACAAAGGGAGCATCTAGCAATGGGTAAGTCTGATGACAACAATGAAGGTGGAAAGAAGGGTGCTTATCACCCAATATATAGTGGCAGGAGGAAAGTGGGGACTAATTTGAAAGCTCAGACACCCGCGATAGACCAATGAAGGTCTGATCAGTTTGGATCAAAGAAGAAAAAGAGAAGAGAAAGAAGAAGGGGAAGGAAAGTAGGAGAAAAATACATGTCTTGACACCGAGAAATAAAATCTTTACCTAGCCTCCAAAACCACTCCTCACTCTCCGCTGGGGCAACGAAGGCCACATAATTACTAACACTACAAAGCAGTTTAAGTTCAAGAAGTCAGTGGGAAATGCTTTGAAAGGATCCGGGATAATTGTATGGTAACGCCTTAAGTTCTCATTCGGAACGAGCCTAGGGCCTTACACACAGCCAAGCATCTAGGCATCCTATGCACAGGCAGCCACTACGTCACAGCAGGATCGGAAGGAAGGTAGAGGGACAGGAGGAAGGCTCCAGGCAAAGGGACACCTGATTGGGAAGCCAGTGTGAAAACAGCGACTCCAAGCGCTGACAGATCAAACCTGTGGCTATCGGGCCTGTTGGGCATCAGCTGTCCATTTCCATCTAGCTTTCACCTGTGGCCTGTTTTCTCAGATGCAGTAAAGCGTGTCACCCAGAGGAGCGCCTTCCCACACAGGAAGGCTGGTGGGTGGCCACAGGGATGGAGGCATGTCACCCCAGTATGGGACAGGAAGTAGTCATGAATGTGAAAGAGCACCTCAGTATTTTCTTTTCAATTAATTGAAATTGTACCCTTCCCCAAGCTGCTCAGGGACATACTCTCCAGTGAGGAACTCGAGAAGGCGAAGGCGTCTGCTCCAGTGGCTGCAGGGGCCCAGCACATGGGTTTGGAGTGCCTAGGGCAAGCGCTAGCCCCTGCTTCCTGGCTGCTGGAGGCAAAGCACCCAAATCCTCTGTTTCCTCCTCTGAATAGCAAGGGAAATGCCAGTCGCCACCTGAGAGACAGTGCAGGGATCAGAGGAGAGGCTCACACAAGGCTCACACAAGGAGAGCAGTTCCAGGTCGCAGGAAGGTGATCAGTGCCACCACCAAACACATAAGAAGTGCTATACTGAGTCCCTGAACATTCATGTGTTGAAGTCCTAACCCCCAGTGCCTCAGAATATGTTTGCATGTGGAGGCAGGGTCTTTAAAGAGGTCATTAAGGTAAAAGAAGGCATGAGGGTGGGCCCTCATCCACATAACTGGTGCCCTTAGAAGAAGAGGTTAGGACACAGACAGGCACATAGGGAAGACCATGTGAGGACACAGGGAGAAGAAGATGGCCATCTGCAAGCCAAGGAGAGAGGCCTCAGGAAAAACCAAGCCCACTGGCACCTTGACCTCAGACTTGCAGCCTCCAGAACTGGATGAAACAGATTCTGTTGTGTAAGCCCACTGGTCTCTGATGCTCAGTTACGGCACACTGACACACATACAAAGAGACTCTTATTTTAGCAGAGCTTATGTTCACACAGTATGAACCCGTGTGGAAACAGAGCCTGGGGCACATCTGATTAGTAATATCAGTTATAAATTATTTCAAATATTTTTAACATCTGTCATCTCCCTACACTTACTAGTCTTATCCCAGTCTTATCCCACTGCTAACCCTTGGATGAGAGAATCAGCCCTCGGCTATAGAAATCGGCAAGAATGTGTCCACTCTCCATCCCCCTCATCTTGCCTTTCCTGCTGGGCTCACACAAGCCAGTGCTCTGTGTGCTCTGAGCGACTCTCCCTCCTTCCTTTCAAGCAGGGAAGCTGCAGTGACCAAATACAGAGGCGGGTGAAGGGGGCTCCTCTGAGCAAAGCCATCACCAGATCTTCATTGTCTGCTTCAGAGTGTGTGCATGTGAGGAAGGAATATGGCAGGGCTGCTCTGACAATACGCACGCTCACTCTTGGCTCAGCACAGGTCTGTCTTTCATGTGGTCTCAGTGGCATCCACTGTACACACCAGAAGCCCAGAGAAATCTGAACTGGAAAAGAGACCCAGGCTGATGGCCCTGTCACTGAGTTAGCCTTTGCCAACATGTCCCCCTGGAATGCCTGCATCCGAGACAATGCACCGTTTTCACCCAACAGTCTCTCTCTTTTGCAAGTTTGCTAGCCACACACTGGTGGAGCATTTGTCCACGGTGCCCTCCCTCTTTCACACTCTCTTGGGTGGTAGCAGGAAGAGGCAGAGGTGAGCTGTCAGTCTTAAAAATCTGCCTGGGACAGGTACCGTGGGGATGGGGTCATCGCTTGCTAGGGTTGTCTAGCCTGCCACTTGTTTCCATTCTCTCTCCTGCCACAAAGGTTCCTTAGCACAGCCAGCGTCATCATGCATGATGGCAAGTATAAGCATGCTTTTGTCGTCCAAGGATAACCAAGAAAAGAGGTCAGATCCAAGAAAAACCAATAAAATCCTTTCTGATGGAAGAGATCCACAGTGCGTTCAGCTCCTAAATGGCAGGGAGCACTCAGATGGCTATAATTGGCTCTTTCCTCTCCTCACCCAAGGTAAGTCAAGGGTGACGCAAGCTGAAAAGAACATCTTAAGTTGTCCAAAATGGGGGAAAAATTAAAAACCACTCTGACGCATGCATGGCCCCCCTTCTGTCCAAGGCTGCACCAGGCCAGCTACCCCCTCTGACCCGTTGAGCAGCCTGTGCTCCTTCTCAAACAAGCACATGTGCAAATCAACTCATGGCAAAACCAAACGCAGACAACGTGCAGATCAGACCCCAAGGCTCTGCTGAGCAAATCAGGACCCATCTCAGAGCTCCATTTGGTTCTGCATTTGAGCAGATCACTGAGAACAGCAGCACCTCAGGAATAATACAGCACAAGGATGCCCAATATAAAATGCACAAGGTGGCCAAGCCCCTGAAACATTGTCAGAAAGCAGGTTCTAGAGTCTACAGGTGGTGTTTTCCTCTGCCTGACAGTTGCCAAAGCAACACAATTGTTCTCCAGAGATGAGAGTGTGTTAATACCAGACTATTGCAAGTTTTATCCACATTAGAAGGCTGCCTCTTAAGAGGAGGCTACTCTGTCTCCTAGTCATGCTAAGTGGCATTAAACCACTTACTCCTAAGCACCTGCTAACATGTCATGTGCTCTGGGGCAAACCAGAGAAAGACAAAGCATAGGCACTGTTCATAAACATCTCACAATCCAGATGGGGAGAAAAGATGTGCATATTTGGAAATGACTCGCGATGGCAGTATGGTCACACTGGATGGGTGCCCGATTGTGTGACACACATCTGCTATAAGAATTTGCAGTGCCATAGTTAGCCAGCCCCGCTGTGAATCCCACCCACTGGGCAAAACCAGCCAGCAAAGACAGAAGAGACCAAAAGCTGAGCTGCTTGCCCTAAATGGGGAGGGCGGTGCATTTGGGAGCCCCGGGTTCTCACGGTTGCCTCTGGCAGGACCCACTGCCTAGCACAGAGCAGAAGAGATCAAGTCCAAGAGCCACTCTTCTTGGCTTCAATTTCTAGCACCAACACTTGCTAGGAGCGTGACCTTGGGCCCCTCACATGATCTCTCTGAGCCCCTCAGTCCCACCTGTAAAACAGGGACCAATAAGTAGTACTGATATCATTGGTTGTTATGGAAGGAGCTTTGGCACAGTGCCTGGCACATAGTAAGGCAGTGATGAATATTGGCTGTCATTATCATGGGCCTAAACTTCTAAAGGGGTTCTCCTCACTTAATAGCAGGAGTCAGGAAGTGCAGTCTAAATCAAAGGATAGATTTGGTAGCAGAAAGTACTTTTAATTTTAAGCTAGATTGTCTTGGGTGAAGGAGGGGGAGGCCCTAGATTCCTGTGAGTATGATGTTAGTCAGAAGAAGCTATAACTCAGAGTAAAGGCCATGGTAATCCCAGCTACTGCAGTGACAAGAACAGAATGAGGCCAGCTGATCCTGCTGCTGATCAGCGAACGGCTGCAGCATCTGAGTGGGAACAGAGGTGGCACTGAAGAGAAAGTGATCAGTGATGCAGTTCCAGAGCACCCATCACAGGGAGGGAGCCCAGCTACCCTCCACCCTCCACTGCGAAGGCTCAGACCACTCCCAGCACTGTTTTCCTTTGGGTGAGAACACTTAAACCCAAGAAACCCACTTTCTCACATCCTCTTCAAGTCAGTCCCCTCCCCTCTTTCACCCTTTCCAGAACTTGAACATACAGGTCTTCTCATGAAACATTTCTAGAACATGCTTGACTAGGGAAACATGACCTTTCTTTGCCAGCTAGTTTTTCCTGCCCTTCCCCACTGAGCCACTTCCACACTGACATCCCCTCTGAGGGAGGGCGTTATCTTTATTTTAATGAACGCAGTATTGCAGTATTGTTGAGTCACCCCTTGTCCTCCACCCACCTTGTTTTGGCCACTCAAACATAGAGCACAAAACAATGTTCTCAGAAAGTGGATGCTACTGGCTGGTGCAAGCCCCAGGGTAGCTGCACATGGCCAATGCCTCCCCACCCCCTTTTTTCCTCAAGGTGGGGCATCTGTCCATGGCCTGGATCTGGGGAGAAGGATTGGCTTAATCTCCACAGGGCATCAAGCACTAGAGCAGCCCTCTGTGGGTTTGGATGCCATAGTGATGTCCTATTCGAGGGCTCACTTTCTCAACAGAGGAGTATCTGTTTGGACTGTGGAGATGGCTAAGTGAGGTAATGAACACAAAGCACAAATTTAGATTCTGGCACACGATGGCCATTCTCCTAACCAAGCATTAGCATTATTACTTATATGACTACTATGGTGATAGGGAGTCTCTGAAATGTTTAAATCAAGAAATGTTACCTCATATAGATGTATCACACTTTCTTCAATTCACAATAAACATTTTATGTCTACCCTTCATTGAGACTCACTATGTGCCAGGCTCTGAGCTAAGAATTTTACATGCATTGTCCAAGCATGGCATAGCAGCGATGGGCTAGGGCAGCGGTCGGCAGACTGCAGCTCACAAGCCACATGCGACTCGCGAGCCGCAGTTTGCCGCTCTGTTGGCTAATGAGTTTGCCGACCACTAACCTAGACTCTCGATTTCAATAATTACAGGCTGTTGTTGTTCCTTGTGATTAAGCCCCTATCCCAGTGGTCGGCAAACTCATTAGTCAATAGAGTGGCAAACCGCGGCTCTCGAGCTGCATGTGGCTCGCAAGCCGCAGTTTGCCAACCACTGGGCTAGGGTAATGGCGATGGGGTCAGAGAAAAGTGGCAGATTTGAGAAGTACATACAAGATAAGTGTGTGATCAAGCTTTGCTGATAGAATGAATGGGGCCCAGGGAAGAACCCCGCTCAGACACTGCCACTGACTTCTCAAACTATTGCGTTATCATCATCCTCATCACTTCTAAGTTACAAAGATCATTTAACCAAAGAACAGGATTAAATCAAGTAGTCAATTTCTTTATAGAAATTATACACATGCACTTTGAAAGACAACATGCTCAATAAAAAGCACATAGTAGGTTGCTCTGTACTCTAGAGCAGTGGTCGGCAAACTCATTAGTCAACAGAGCGGCAAACCGTGGCTCGCGAGCCACATGTGGCTCGCGAGCCGCGGTTTGCCGACCACTGCTCTAGAGCAAGCATGTCAAACTCGTGGGCCACAACGAATATTTTTGCGGCCCAGCCAATATAATAGTATGTAAGAAACGTTTTAATAAAAATTTCATAACTTAATTTTTACAATATCCTGTTGCACATAATTATTAATGATGAACTACAACTTTCGCTAATGACTGATTACTATAATCGTGTTGCATTCATTTCCCTTATGTGCCTTACGCGCAGGTGCACCATTTCTTTCCACTAATACTAGCAGCGAATATTTTAGCAGCCGATTGTCACATCATTAATCTTGTACTGACTTGTTTGGTGTGCGCAACAGGAAATATTTCACTTTTGGATAACAGGACAAATAGGTTTATTTGCATTATGCATATTAATTTGTGCAGTTATTCAGTGTTTGGTAAGTTAATGTTCAAGAAAAAATGTTAATTTTTATTAAACTGTTCTATTATTTTATTTTAACAATTACTCATTTATTTCAACCCTTTGTATTCAGCATGTCTCTATGGAAATAAACTTACGTTTCTATGAAAATTGAAGCCTTTGTTTTTTGTGGCCTATATAAACTTAAACCTTGTTTATTTGGCCCACGTGAGCCTTTGAGTTTGACATGCTTGCTCTAGAGCAGTGGTTCTCAACCTTTTTAATGCCGTGACCCTTTAATACAGTTCCTCATGTTGTGGTGACCCCCAACCATAAAATTATTTTCGTTGCTACTTCATAACTGTAATTTTGCTACTGTTATGAATCGTAATGTAAATATCTGTGTTTTCCCATGGTCGCAACCCACAGGTTGAGAACCGCTGCTGAAGAGCCTAAGACCATCGGAAAACACAGATATTTACATTACGATTCATTAACAGTAGCAAAATTACAGTTATGAAGTAGCAACGAAAATAATTTTATGGTTGGGGGTCACCACAACATGAGGAACTGTATTAAAGGGTCGCGGCATTAAAAAGGTTGAGAACCACTGCTCTAGAGTATCCGAGTACTCCATGCTTGGGTACATTGTCTTACCTACTTCCAGTGGCTAAGACTAGAAACAGTTCCCCAAAGAACCTGACAATCGCTGACTGGTCCAATTGATTTAACTCAGTTCCAAGAACAAAGCCAGAGAACTAACCTGAAAACACAAAGTACTAGTTCTGTTTACCAACGCAGCAATGCTGCCAGTGCAGACAGCGTCACCTAGCATGGAGGGTTCCCATTGCATCACGCAGCCTGTCAGACAAAGACCCAGAACAATGGCAGGCTCAAAACAGCAACAAAGCCCTGAGCCCAGGGACAGCTTCTCATAAACGCAGCAGGAAAAGAATTGCCGGAACATGGGTTCTTTCAACCACAGCATGAATAACACTATCAGTCACCACATCATCATTGAAACAATAATGCATGCCTGGATTGGAAACCTGCTGGGAAATGATTACGCTGAAATAGTATAATCCCTCCCCTCAGTGTAGAACACACCCACTCGTTCTAGTAAGAATGCATTCTGGAAAACATGGGCCACTTTCATCAACATACAAATGAATTCCACATAATATGCAGCAGGAGTACTTAGAAAAGGAAAACACAGCAAGAGCAGAAAGGGACTTTCTTAATGTGAATCCTTGTCTCCCACCTCCTATGCCTAGGAGAACATGTTGACTTGTAGGTAAGAAGAGAGAAAGGCATCGGGCCTACCTGGCCTGGCTTCAGCCTAGACTAAGGCTGTCATGTCATCTTTGGGAGCCAGCCACTTGCTTACTTGGTAAA
The DNA here is from genome assembly GCF_963455305.1 of Plecotus auritus. NCBI lineage: Eukaryota > Metazoa > Chordata > Mammalia > Chiroptera > Vespertilionidae > Plecotus > Plecotus auritus. The sequence continues at coordinate 86,180,386 of NC_137771.1, read as the reverse complement.
ACCTTACATCAAAGCCACTGCAGGGGACAGGCAAGCCTATAAATCATAACAACACCGGAAATGGGGGGCAGGGGACAGAAGTCTGGAACTGGAAGAAACAGCCATCTCTTGGGTAGGTAATTGTCCTCTCATTAATTTCTCTTCTGAGACACAAAAATCCAAGCCAGACATACAGCCTGGTTGACACATGACTGATCAAATTAGATCCTTGTGCAGAATATATAGCCATCAGAGACAATTCTCCTTGCGTGGAAGATTTATGTCCAGGCTACAGTTGGCTCACCTTTCCTTGACAGAATGAATCAAGTTGTACAGCTTCTGATATCCTGCAAATAATGAATGTGGAGGCCCTAAAGGGTGGCACCCAGGAGCCTGCCCTAAATTTATACCTGGGCCACCACTTGAAAGAATCTCTTTCCTAAAGCCCAGAGTAGTGGTTCCATCAGTCACCTCTGCTCCTTATTTCTCATTCATACTTAGAATTGTAAGATGTTAGAACTGAGAGGCATCTAAGGATCAAGCTGTCTAGGACTTGTGTTAAAGATGAAGAAGCAGATTCAGCGGGGACGAACACTAGCAGGCACTCATCTGGCAGGTAGAACAAAAACCACGGTTTCCTGAGCACTGGTCTGTGAGGCCTTCCTGTTAGCCTGGGAAATGTTTCCACTCCTGTTTTACTAATATTATCAATAATGCAAAGCCCTAGAAGGAAGTCAAACAGGTGCTGAAGCTGACAGACATTGAAATACATCCTGATGATTGTCTGTTCAGTGTTTTCTGGTCAGACGGTGTAGCTGGGGAACTCCAGCAGGTGGTTCCTGGTTTTGTGTTTGTTTGTTTTTTTCTTAAGTCCCCCCCTGCCCCCCGCAGAAGTCTTGGCATGGAGGAAAAGAAACAGATGGTTGTCGCATTGGACTGCCACTGCATTTCCTGTTGAAGAAAGAACTTGAAAGGAAAGATTCGTGCCAATTTGAGAGGTGAGCATCTTTCCAAAAGGACATTGGATGTGGCGATTAGTAAAAACTCTGACTGATACCTGGAGGTCAATATTCCAAAGAGGGAACAGACTACTCTAGAGGTTCCTACTCTTCCCTAGGGAAGGAAGGGTGCCAAGATGTCCAGACCTCCACCAGCCACCAGCCAGAGCTCTGCTTCCAAGGGACAGAGTGAAGGTGACTGGCATCTGACCTCCCTACAGTGTGTACTCCCAAATGGATCACTCCTCACTCCCCCAGCTACCACCATCCTCCCCGACCTGGACAGTGGCAGCAGCTGCTGGTCTCCCTGCTTCCATCCCTGCCGAATGCAAACCAGAGCCAGAGCCAGCCTCTTCAAACGTCAGATCACATCACCCTATCAACCTTCCAAGGGCTCTGCAGTGCATATGACATTGAACCCTGAGTCCGTCACAGTGCCTCCTCCTCCACAGCCCCAAGTCTCCCTCCTCCGACCTCTCCTCCTTGCTCATGCCCTTCCTGCCCACAACCTCCTCACTGTTGAGGAACTTGCCAAACACACTCCCGTTCCTTGGGGTTTACTGTTGCCTTCACCTGGACCATTCATTCTGGGCCTGCCCCAAAACATTCGTGTCTCACTCCCTAGCTTCCTTCAAGTCCCTACTGAAACACTGAGACCCCTTCTTTGACAACCCAGAGAAGCCAGCACCTCCCTCACCCCACCACCCATCACTCTCCATCCTGCCCTGCTCCGCTCCTGGACACAGCACCTATGGCCAGCTGAGGGGCTGCAGTCATTCCTTTAGTATTTCTCTGTCCCCATGAAAGGTGTGAGCTCCATGGGGCAGCACTTGATGTGCTGCTGTCCTGTCTCCAGTGGCTGGGACAATGGCTGGCACAGAGAAGGCACTCAGTACATTGTTTTAGCTAGCATGGACTAAACCCATGCATTTAAACTAGGTCTGGATGGAGAAAACACGGTTTCCACTAGAAAACCAAAGGCCAGCTCAGTCACTGGCTTCTTTGTATACACAGATTTGTTTCCAAGTATATATCTCCCATCTATCCACACAGCCCTTTTACAAGGTGACAGCCAAGCTCAGGGCATGCCACACAAGGCCAGGCAGGGAGACCGAGGGAGAGGGGACAGCAGTCAACCTGCTGAGGGAGAGGGCTTCCGCCTGCTCAGGTCCCAAGCGTAGCCCAGGCTCTCAGGCCTCTCTCAGGGGAAGATCCACCCTACCTCCTTCCAGCTTAAGAGCGGCTTGCAAGGAAGCCGAGTGAAAGGGAAGGGCAGAGGGAAGAAGAGCTGCCATGGACCGAGATGGCCCCAGAGCCCTCCTGAAAACATCCGGCTCCATGGGAAGAAAGGCATGCTTCCCCTTTCCAAAGCAATGCCTCTAACTCGCAACATATGGAAACCCAGGAAGAGGGCTGCTGTCTCTTTTCCTAAGTCCCTAGAATAAACTTTGTCGGATATTTATCTTAACTTCTGGGACTTCTGTTGATGCAGCAGTCTGGTGCCCCTAGTTCAGGGGTGGGCAAACTTTTTGACTCGAGGGCCACAATGGGTTCTTAAACTGGACCGGAGGGCCGGAACAAAAGCATGGATGGAGTGTTTGTGTGAACGAATATAAATTTGAAGTAAAGGAGCGGAGGGGAGAGCAAGAGAACCGGATAGAACAGCCGGATCCAGCCCGCGGGCCGTAGTTTGCCCACGGCTGCCCTAGTTCAACAAAAGACTGATTTTTCAGAGTCTTTAGGAGGGAGTAGGCATAGGCATGCACCTCCTTCGTGTGGGAGTCTAATGTGGCACAAACGCAATGCTGCAATGTGTTTGCAGAGTGTTTGTTTTAATTCCATGCCCAGTAACTGTGCTTAGAGGAATCCACTCTAAACAGGATGTCATAAATCAGGCAAAGAGTTATGTGCAAAGACACCCTAAGCACTATTTGTAAGAAAGAAAAGGCTAGGAATGATAGCCCTGGCCTGTGTGGCTCAGGTGGTTAGAACATCATCCCATGCATCAAAGAGCTGCACGTTCAATTCCTGATCAGGGCACAAACCTAGGTTGTGGGTGTGATCCCCGGTCAGGGTGCATATGCGAGGCAACTGATCAAAGCTTCTCTCTCTCTCTCCCTCTTCCTTCCTTTCTCTCTAGAATCAATAAACATATCCTCCAGTGATGACTAAAAAAAAAAAAAAAAAAAAAAAAAAAGAATCATAATGCATATAAAACTCTTAGCCCAGTGCCTGGCACACAGCGAATGTTCAATAAGGGGTAGACAGAACTTTTTTATTGTGAATAATTAAAGAAAGTGCGGTACATCTATATAATGGATCATTTTTGAAGCTTTTTTTCCATTGGTGTTGTCACATGCATATAAAAATCTGAGTAAAAGAAATACTTAATTACCTTTCAGCAGGAGACTGTATATCCACCTATATTTTCAGAAAAGCTGCATCAATCTTTTTTCTACCACCCCAACCCCTGTATTTGCCAATTGCACAAAAGGCACATGTCACCCATAAGTTCTGTTCTCTCCACACGAACTACTGCTGTATTAGTCTTCCCACTGAGAGGCAGGTGGAAAGAATCGTTCTGTGCTCAGTCAGCATGTTGTAGTATCTGCCCTGCTCCGAGCCCTGGCAGGAGGACCGTCGCAGCGGTGACTGCTCGGACTTGGCCTGGAAGCCTGTCCTGCTGAAGGAGGGTCTCTAATGAGAGTCCAAAAGGGTTTGCTGGGCAAGTTCAGCCTTTCTCCAGAGCTGTCAATCAACAGCAGCAGCATGTGATGGGCAGATCAATATCCGGTTTCTTCCTCTGGGAATCACCAAGGGGCAAAATCTGAAATGATTAACCTATAATTCCTTTCAGGAGAAATATACCCAAGGACGGAGCCAAATAAATCAACAGGCTCTCAGAATACTAGGGATTGGTTGGGACCCCTCCCCCTTTACACCTCTCTACACACGTGTTCAGACACACACACACACACACAGGCCTACTCACACACTCACATACATACCAAACACACACATGTACAAACACACACAAAACACACGTGTAAATACATAAGACAAACACAATGTATGGACAGGTACAAACACACGGAAACATACAGGCACAAACACTGGCAAACATACAGAATCTCCCTTTCCTCTAATCATCCCCTTCTTTAATCAGGGCTGCAATCAATGCTAAGTTCTAGCAACATAAAAAGAACAAGTTCACTTTGATGCTCTGTGATGCGTGAAAACCCCAGTGGAAGCAGAGGCCCATGGAACACAGGCTGCCCAGCGAGGTTCTCAGGAAAGAAGGACTTGGCAGGAACCGTACGGCTGCAAGGGACTTGGGAGAGCACAACCCGCAGAGGAAGACGCTGAGGTTTACTATGTGAGGCTTAGTGTCCCAGGTGCTAGCAGTGAGTCTCCATTCCCTCCACAGCTCCAATCCCAGTCGCTCCCCAATACACCCCTCCTTCATCCCCCCACTTAATTGGCATCTATTTTAAATAATGCCTCCCGATACAGAAGTAGACTCCTCCCAAAAAGCAGAGATGCTTCCATGTCTATACTTGACCCTTTGCAAGTAAGTCACCAGCTGTTTCAGGTGGAGAGAAGGAAACAAGGAGAGAGGAAAAGAAACCCACTGCCCTTTGATTCAGATCCTTTCCATCTCAGAAGGAAGCCTGTGTTCACCCAGATACCAGTGGGCTGGGTCCTTTGTTTAAACTAAAAAGGCTTTCCTGGCAGCCACAGGGAGCCAGCGGGCAGGGATTCCTAGCAAGAATTTTCTCCTAAGGGAAGCAGGTGGTGCTCTGCCTAACCATGGGTTGACAATTCTGGGAACTCAGCCAGCAGAGTAGACTGTGTGTGACTAGGAATTTCACCCAGGAACTGTTTTAAATCCAGTTTGTTGTTCCTGGCTATTTCTTCTACATCTAATGCCATTCTAAATGCATATCCTCCAGAAGAGTGTGCATGGGAATGAGCTTGGCACTCACAAAGCGCTATGTGTTCAGGGAGCTGATTGATGGTTCTCTCTCATCATTGATGTTTCTCTCTCTCTCCCTCTCTCTCTTCCTCTCTGAAATCAATAAAAATATTTTTTAAAAAGTGATAGACAGATAAAATATTATTCGGCCTTAAAATGAAATGAAATTCTGTTACATGCTACAGCATGAGTTGTCCTTATGGACGAACCTTGAGGACCTTATGTTACATGAATTAAGCCAGTCATAAAGGGTAACATATTATTTTATTCCACTTACATGAGGTACATAGTCAAAATCATAGAGAAAGTAGAATGGTGGCTACCAGGTGCTGGAGAGAGAGGGAAATGGAACTTATTGTTTCTGGTTTGAGAGCCCCAGTTTTATAAGATGAAGGAGTGCTGGAGGTGGACGGTGGTAATGGTTGCACATCATTAAGAAGGTATTTAATATCACTGAACTGTGCACTCAAAAAAGTTAAAATGACAACTTTTATATGACGTGCATTTTACCACAATAAAAATTGGGCGGGGCAGGGGGGCGAGTGCTTATAGTTCTTCTTGAATTTGTCTAGTAGGTCTAGTTCTCTCTGGAAGACACTCCCCAACTTCAAAATTTCTTTTGGAAAAAAAATTTGTTCATGAAAAAAATAGGAAGGTTGTGAGCTTGTTAAAGTCCCTTGTGGGGTTACACAGAGAGGTAAACCAAAGTCACAGTACTCATTCAGGTCTAAAAGCTTCAAGGTCTCCACCCCATGCATTTTTTATTTTCATATATTAAATACAGACCTTTATTTTCTTAGGTAAGCCATAAAATTAGCTTCCTGACTTTTATGGAAATATGCATGGCACAGTGAGAAGCACTTCTATTCAGGAGAAAACAAACGCGCTAATGAAATATTCCTGATCTAACTAAAAATATTAGATCAAATAAATTTTGAAATATGCATCTGAAAAATAAAACTGCTGAAGCTGGTATGTGACTGATAAAAGCTCATCACCTGCCCTGAGTGCTCAAATCCCACAGCCCCTGTCAAATCCCACCAGAAAGCCAGCTAGAAGGAGTATACGTGTGGCTCTTCTAGAAATTACAATTAAACAACAGCTATGTCCACCAGTGCTTTCCAGAAAGAGGCCAGGGCTGGGCCACTCTGCTCACAGTCGAGGCACAGGCACATGTCACCAGGTTTGATGGGAGCCATACACTGTGGGAAGCAGGTGAGTGAGCCAAGACTGGGTCTCCAGCTCTCTCCCCTGCCCCCTGGCTCCACTGTGCCTCCTACAACAAAGTTCTGAGCCAAGAAGGTCACATACAATGCAGGCCACGGCCCAGACTGCCTGGCCCTACATTTCAGAAGACATGAGTGCCAGGAAGCCATGGAAACAGCCAATCCCGGTTCCATCCCAACCCAGCCCTTACTGTGTCATCTGGTCACAAGGTGAAGTAGAAATTCTACCTGGGGTGAGACACAGACCTGCCTATCTACCAGAAAATGACCACAATCTCTCCTCTGACTTCCTGAAGCAGGCCGAGGACCCAGGTCCATTGCCTGCCCCTTTGAAGCCTGGGAAGCTGCCTTGGGCCCCCTGGGATGCTGAATGAATACCCCACTGGTGTTCTGTAGGCACGCAAGGAGGGCATGTCACAGAGCCTGGGGGGAGCGGAAGCAGAGGGCTGCATGGATTGATGAGGTAGATCCCGAACAAGGAGCAACTCGGGACCTAACACGCAAGATGGACACTGGACACTAAGCTAGGACAGAGGACAGAGAGCCACTGCCAGAAGCTGCAAGTTCTCCGCAGCTCTCTCCTGCTCTGGGAATGGCTGGCAGTGCCCACTGGGGACAGAACATGGCCCCAGTGCTTGAAGGCTGAGGTTTCAGTCTCGGCTTCCTCTCTTCTTACCTGTGTCTTAGGGCAGGTTATTTAATACCGCCAGGCCTCTGTTTTTCCTCTGCAGAGCAGGAATATAACAGTATTTACCTTACGTGGTTGCTGTGATGAGCAAACTATGGGAAAGCATTTTTGAAAACCACAAGGAGGTTGGAAATGACCCCGATGTCATGTGTTGTGGGAGGCCACGGAACAAACTCAAGGTAACGGGCTCACTGCACACTGAATTTTTCCAGTTTAAGTGAATCATCTTGAAATTACATCTCAAGGTCATGCAGTCTGCCCAGAACCCAGGGCCACGTGTCTTCTGTACACCTCAAGCCTCTGAATAGAAAATGCTTCTATGCCGGGGGGAGGTCAATGGGGGGGAAATAAAGGAGACATATGTACTACTATTTGTAATACTTCAAACAATTAAAAAATAAATAAATAAATAAATAAATAAATAAATAAGAAAATGCTTCTATGAGGGCTTGACTTTCAGAAAATCCAGTAACTACAAAAATCCAAAATGACCAATGGAAGGCTCAAGGGAGATAATAGATATGAGTGTGCTGTGAACCATTAGAAACTCGATTCTACAAAGTACTGCTTGTAGCAAACTTCTCCGGTGTCTTTGGGACATTCCATTTCCAAAGGTCTGAGATACCCACATGTCACAGACGGCGCCATCGTATGAGGTAACAGAGGAAGGTCTAGGCCACCATCTGCTAGGCCTGGAGCTCCCTCGGAGTGTGCACATGTCAGATGCCTGGGGCCCTGATGGGCACCTCTCCATCATTAGCAGGTCCCCGGGCCCCAAACTGACCCTTGTGACATCGTGGCCCCCAAATGGGAAGGGACCACTAAACTTTAAGGTCAACAATGCCAAAGAGTAAAATGGCCAGTCCCTGACAGTTCCCTTCGAATGACTCCCACCAGCAGCCCACAGAGCCGGACGGCGCACCCAGCTCCATCGCCACAACATGCAAAGGCACACAGCCTGGGCGTCCTGGGCACCATAGACAGAGAAGCTCAGGAGGAAGCAGGCCGCCTCTCCCCTCAACCACATCTTCCTGGCATTAGAGAAGGAAAAGGAGACTCAGCCCACTTCCGGCGTCTGTAGAAGGCAGTCCTTTCCGTCCTTGGCCCTGCAGCCCATGTGAACCTTTCCTTGATCTGGCCCTGGCACCTCTTTTGACACTAGTCACCGAGTGGTGGCACTAGTCACCGAGTGGTGAGAAAAGTGGGGGCTAGGGAGGAAGTGGGGAGGGTGTGTGAGCAGAGAGGGGAGGAGGTGCCACCGAAGCCTGCGGCCAGCAGTGGAAACGCGAATGTGACGTTTTCATTTTCCTGTCGCCTCCTGATCTCAGGCTGCCAGGTGACTGCGCCAGCATTTCGTTTCCACTCCCTTTTACGCCCAGCACTTTAAAGACCGCCTCAAAAAAACCAAAGGCTGGAGGTTTTATATCACAAAGCAGGCAGAGCGCAGGCCCGCGGGGCCAGGGGCAGGCCCACTGCTGATGACCTCTGCAGGGCGCTTTCCTCTCTCAACACCTGGGTCCAGCACAGGAGCTGAGCACATTCTGATTATTCCGTTTTTCTAATAACAAGGTCTCCTACCTGTCCCCTATGTACAGCTTCCTGCCTGCTTTTTCTCTGGCCTGGCTAAAAAGCACCACGGTGGACAGCAAGGTTCTTGACACCCAAAAAGTGGGCCTAAATATCTTGATTAGTACCAAAGTCCCTAATAAACACGCGAAGCTAGCTTGCTAGAAACCCAGATAAGCCCCTAAGAAAGTGGGCCCAGGCTGCAGCCACAAAGATGCTCTCCCAAGAGAAATCAAGGTGGGTGGGGATCCGTCAGTTCCATGAAAGAGAGAAAACTAAGGATATCGACCTGCTGAACCAGAGGCTCGGCTGGCCACAGCACACCTCCCAGTCAGGGGCCTCGGGTTCTTGCCGGGAAGTGACACAAGGGGTCACAGGGAGAAGCTGGCTCCTGCATGGCAGGCACTGGCATGGTCAAGGGGCTGTGTGGCCCCAGCATGAAAGGGTGGCTGCACTCAGGAGTTGGTGCCTTTGTACACCGTTAACCAGATAACCTGACCACCGGTTGCTGTCTCAGAACTGCCCACTGCCTGTTAATGCAAAGGAAGAGGACGCCTGAGAATGTCCTCTTGGGCAGAAGGCCTGAGTTCCCCCCTGGCCGGGAACTAGGAGTCACTCAGGTGCTGCTGATACAGAAATCTTGGCCAGAAACTCGGGTGCTGGCCCGGCCTCTGGGCATGGCTCAGACACTGCGGTTCTTGGAAACTGCTCTTGGCCCAGGGCTTTCTGGAAGACTCGGACCAGGGCACAAGAGTATGGTACGAAATTGATTGAGTGGACTGGTGAGGAACGTCTTTCTTAAAAGAATAGAACAGAATATAGAATATATCACATGTAATAAGGGCAGTATTATCTTGTAAAGTATTTATCTGTTTTATATATTCATATATTTATATATTATGAACATATGTCATAGATAATTATACAAATATTAGTATACACATATGCATATATATACACATATGCACACACATATATCTCAGTGTGGCAAATTCTGTTTTTCGTGTTTTTTTTTAAAAATTGATTTTAGAGAGGAAGGGAGAGGGAGAGAAAGATAGAAACATCAATGATGAGAGAGAATCACCGATGGGCCACTCCCCTCCCTCCCCACATGGTCCCCCACCAGAAATGAGCCCACAACCGATGGGTTCAGAGAGCTTCCAGGTGGGCAAACACATCTGTACTGCGTGCATGACACAGCCCAACTCCATGAAAACAACAGCTCCTGCACTTGGCTGCTCACCTGTACCCTTTATCAAACCCTTTAGTAAACCTAGTAAGCATCCCTGAGTATTTCTAGTCTCACATATTCTTCCAGAGCCTTGCCACTTCCTGATGAAGAGGTGGAATCTATGGCCCTCCCCTTGAATTTGGATGGGTCTTTGTAACTGATGCAATAATTTTAAAAAATGCTGAGGAAATGGTGCTATGTGACTCCCAAGGGTCAGTCCTTTCTATTACCCAGTCATTGTGCTAAAGCCTTATATGTGTGTTACCCTTGTTTAATATTCACAACCCTTTTATACTTAAGGGACCTGAAGCAAAGAGCAAGAGGTTAAGACATTTACGTAAGGTCAAACAGCTAATAGGTGCTGGGAGTGGGACTGATCAGGGTCGTTGGGTTTTGCATTGCTCATTTTGAATCACCATGCAATATCCCATGAAGAAAGGTGAATTGGAGAAGGGAAACTGAAATCTGTGGTGCCCGAGGGTGGTGATGCTGGTGACAATGGTGGCAGGTCCTGCTTTATCACAGTCTGTGCTGGGTGCTATGGGGTCATGGTTTCTAATCTTCACCAGTCTAGCCAAGGAAGGATTATTATTTTTGCCTATTTTGCAAATGAGGATACTGAGGCTCAGAAATACTTAGCCAGAGTCATGAGTGAACTCCACACCTCTTAGTCTTTGCTCTCTGCCTCTCATATCCTCTCATCATCCAAAGACTGCATGGTCAACCCCACCTCGCTAGCTACACTTTCACATTACTTGTTCAGACTTTCATTTTCTCTGTGCTCTTTCTTTAAAGTCATGTGTCCTAACCCCTCTATCCTGCCTTTATCTAGGCTGCAGTGAGATTATGCACATAGGTTTCTTCCCCACCCTCCCCCCAACTCCTCTTATTGATACAGAGATCCTAAAACCCTTGTAATCTCCTGGGTGATAGGAGTGTCCTTTGCTCTGATGAGGTGGCTCTGGATAGCTACTGGATGAGGGCTGGTCAGCAGAAGGAGAAAACCATAATGAGAAGCTGAAATTTTCAACCCTGCCCCCCATTTTCTTGAGGAAGGGGAAGTTAGTTATCAACCATGCCTACAAAAATCCCAAAAGATGGGTTCAGAGAGCGTTCAGGTGGGCAAACACATCTGTACTGGGTGCACAACACAGCCCAACTCCATGGAGACAACAGCTCTTGCACTTGGCTACTCACCTGTACCCTTTATCAAATCCTTTAGTAAACCTAAGTAAGCATCCCTGAGCTCTGAGCCTCTCTAGCAAATTAACTGAACGCAAGAAGGGGGTCGCTGGAACCTCCAACCTGTAGCCCGTTGGTTAGAAGCATAGGTGTCTGGCTGGTGAATGGCACCTGAAGTATGTGGGGGGTAAGGTGAGATCTTGTGGGACTAAACCCTTAACCTATGAGATCTGATTTTATCTCTGGGAAGATTGTGTCAGAGCTGAGTTAACTATAGGACACCCAGATGGTGTTGCACAGAATTGCTTGTGTGTAAGAAAAACACCTCCACACATTTGGTGATCAGAAAGGTCAGAAGTAGTGTTCGGTATGAGCAGTAAAGAAGACTCACAGGGAGGAAACACAGGAAGGAAGGACTGGGCTTTCCCCCACATAGGAAGGAAAATTTAGGAAAGGCAAAGTAAAAAAAAAGTTTCCCCATCCAATCCTTTGGCCTTGTCTCATCCTTTCAGGCTCCTATAACAAGATACCACAGACTAAGTGGCTTAACCAACAAACAGTTCTCACTGTTCTGCAGGCTACAAGTCTGAGATTGGTGTGGTCACGTTCTCAGTGAGGGCCCTCTTCCGGTTTGTAGACAGCCACCTTCTCCCTGTACCCTCACATGGGGAGAGAGAGCATCTCTCTGGTGCCACCTCTTAGAATGGCACTAATCCCATCATGGGGAACTCCCTCTCCTCACCTCACATAAACCAAATCACTTCCCACAGTTCTCACCTCCAAATACCCTCACAAAGCGGGTAAGGGCTTCAACATAAAAATTTGAGGGAGACACAACATTCAATCCAGAGCACCTTCCTCTTATCAGGACCCCCTTCTACCTGGTTTTCCTTGGAGTTCCACGCCTGTCAAAGGCGTGTGCACGATGGCACTTCACCACTGTGGCTGCTCTGGGAGTGGGCAGCACAGAAGATTTTGTAGCCTCTACCTCCAGAGTACCTCTCGTCTCACCTGCTGACCGTATACCCTACCAAACCTGGGTCAACACCGTGAGAGAAGGCAAAAGGCTTCAATGAACAAAGTAGCAATCTGCCCACAAATTGACTTCCTCTCAGGCTCTCTGGTCATAAAACATCCTGTAGCATGTCAATGGTCATATGTCCAGGTTAATTAGAAACATTCATCATTGACACATCCAGCCCTCGTCTATGCCATCAACACGTGGCTAAGCCACAGTCCACTATGCAGGATGCTTCCTTGTCGTGGGGCCTCCGCTCACCAGATGCTGGTAGCACCTCCCCAGTTGAGGAAACTAAAAATGTTTCCAGACCGTGTCAAATGTTTCCTCAGGGGCAAACTCTCCCAGATGAGGACCACACTGGCTTGACCTGCAGGAGGGCTTCCATGGCAGAAAGTCTGCCAGGGAGCTTTCACGGGCTGCATGCCCCCTTTCTCTCCACCTCCACTTCACTCCACATCACGTTCTCTCTCTATTCAGTGTGTCTCTACCACTGTGACCCAGGTGCCTATGGCTTCCTCCCCATTCTCTCATGAGGGTCAGCAGACATACCCTCCACTAAAGCTCTAAGGTTCTTGCAGTCCACATAGCATCACCTGCTCTGGTTCCTAAAGGTGCTTGTCTGCGGACCATTCACTCAACAAACATTTTCTGAGCCTTCTTGTACAGCTGCGCCAGTCCTTGAACACCACGAGGAGCCAGCACAGACCTGAACAGCACATGTCCTAGGAGAGCATGGAAGTCACAGGCAGACACTGTCACTACAAGGTGTGGGGCAAGTGAAAGGCACTGTGGACACTTGGGGGTCAAGTGCCAGACTCTGAGCTTGGGGGAGTTGAGGAAGGAGTAAATGTCCCCCAGAGAGGTGATGTTCAACTACTTCTTAAAAGGCCAGTAGGAATCAGCGAGACAGATGGAGCAGGGAGGGCATTCCTTGAAGACACCATGGAGGGGAGCCCACGTTCTCAGAAAAGCAGGCTGGAGGCCACTGTTCAGCGAAGGAAGCAGCAGGAACAAACAGCAAGGCAAGTGTCATTGGAAAGCCGAGGCCTAGAGAATTCACCACATGCTCAGCTGGCATCTGACTCACTTCAACAGCCCACTGATAGCAGCAAAAGGTCACTGCACCAACTCATACATCCTGAGGGGTACACCTCCCACCAAGCACCCCCCTTTCTATAGCTTTCTCATTTGGGCCCCTCCAAGCACATGCTGTGCTGCACTCATGACCAACCAACCCCCTGCCCTTCAGGTAAGGGGTTGGGAGCCTGTAGCTAGGCTACAGCTGCTATCTCTAGTTACCCACCTGGGAGGAGAGTTCTCCTAAAGAAAAAACAAGCGCCTGACGCAAACATGGAGGGTCAGAGCCCATGAAGAAGGTTGTGGTAGAGGTGTTCAAATCTTCTGCTTGCATCATGATAAACCTACCATGTGAAGGCTTACACATGCTTTTCCCTCTGCCTGGAAGCAGTTTGCTCTGCATTCCTACCTCTGCCCTCACTGCTTCTCCAAGTTAATTTCCTCCTCATCCTTTCCTTTCAAACAAGACTTCTTTTACTGATGAATTACTTCAGACCCCTGGTAGATGCTCTTGCTTTCCCTTCAGCTCCTTAGTATAACTGTAAATAAATAAGCAATTGTGTGTTTTCCTCCACTAGATCGTTATCACCAAACAAACAAGCCTACAGCAGTCTTGGGCACCACATCTCCAGGTGGGTCTGTCCAGGTATCACTCCCAGTACAACCAAGCAGGTTAATACGCTGCTGTGATACTTCTGTGCTGGTTGGTAAACAGCTACTGTGCCTAACCCACTGCATGCCTTCCCCAGGACCTAGACTCAGTCCAAACTTTGCCATGACTTTTCATAAATGGGTTTCATTATACTTCCTGCGGACACAGTGCAGGCCCTACATATGGGCTAATCCAGTGGTCGGCAAACTGTGGCTCACGAGCCACGTGCAGCTCGCGAGCCGCGGTTTGCCGCTCTGTTGACTAATGAGTTTGCCAACCACTGGGCTAACCTGAGGTTTTGAACTGTTGTCTTTTATCTATGGTTTAACAGACTTGGAAAAGTTGTTTTTTTTCTACAACCAACTTCCTTTTTAAAAACCTAATATTATAAATATAGGAATGGGAGAGGGAGGGGAGCGATGGTCAGAGGGGTTTTAGCATGCATTCATGTTTACTGGTACATGTATAATTAGAAAACTACTTAAAAAAATTTTTTTATAGCCCAGCTGGCATGGCTGAGTGGTTGAGCATCAGCCCACAAACCAGGAAGTTTGATTCCTGGTCAAGGCATATGCCTGGGTTTGGGGCTTGATCCCCAGTTGGGGATGTGTAGGAGGCAACCTATTGATGTTTCTCTCTCATAGATGTTTCTCTCTCTCTATCAATCTCCCTTTCTCTCTCTCAAATCAATAAAAATATATTTTTAAAAAACTTTTTTATACATGCGTAGAGTAGGTCTGGAAGGATATACACAATATAGGCAAAGTGGGTGCTCCAAGGAGCGGAGTTGGAGGATCAGGGGATGGAGAAAGAGGGAGATTAGCATTTTATAGCTTAATCTTTGGTACCTTTGAACTCTGAATCACAAGCAAAAAATATACAAATAAAACAAGTTTTTAAAACTTAAATTTTGAAAGTATGTAAATAAAATTTAATTGTAAAATGAAAGCAAACTATGGCTATGGTCTTTTTAAAAAGTCTAACACTACAGTAGAATATAAAGTGAAAATAAGTTTTCCCCTCTCCAACCCCTGGCCATTCCCTAAATAAAATGATTATAAACAGTTTCTTATACAACTTTCAGGAATATCTATCTTTTTAAAATAATTAACCCAAATGGGGTCATGCTCTACATTCTATTTCACATCTACATTTTCCACTTAATATATCTTGGATATATTTCCATATCAGCATATGCAAATCCAAATTATAGTTTTATAAGTTGCATAAGATTACATTGTGTTATCATGGCACAATTCACACACCCAGTCCCCTGTACATAAACACTTGTGGTGTCTCCAGGTATTCAATGTTATAACTAATGCTGCGGTAAACAGTTGTGCCGCTAGAGCCCAATAAATCCCAGGTGTGGAGCTGCAGGGGGGAAAGGTGGGTGTGATTTTCACTTCAGTTGCTGTTGCTGAATTGCTGGGCCATAATCATTCTGTGGCTTTATTTTCTCCATTGGTCAATCAGGAACTATTGATGGGCTATCAGGTTACTTTTGTAAAAGGCTTGGCTACCCTGAGAAATACAAAGCAGGATCATTTTAGGTGACATCCGGTCCAAAGCTTTGTGTTCATGCAGTTCCAATCCAGAACTGTGTCTGCCGTGTCCAGGAGGGTCTTGTATTTTCCTTCTAAAATCACTTTGAGAGTAAAAGGGTGTTGTCACGAATAGGCTATGAGAGACAGAAGGCCAACCCACAGGCAACGGGTCTCTGTGAAGGCAGTGATGGAAAGTAAAAGAAAATCCCAGCTCCAAAGCCCGGAGCTTTGGGAAAGTCCAAGAAAGCTGGGATTTCTGCTGCTTTTCTCTTTACCCTGCTCTATCATGAGTTCCCATGATAACATGCCAAGCCTCACTGCAGTTTTATCTTTGAAAACTTCCTTCCTCAATCCACGGCAAATGCAGGAGACAGGCTCGAAGAGGACCCTCTCACCTCTAAAAGTCACTTTAGAACTCGCTTAGCACCTACCCGCTAATGCAACATTGGCAACAGAACTCTGCAGTGAGGACATCGCTGTCTGTGCTGTCCAGTGCGGGAGACATGGGCCACCTGTGACCACAAGCACTGAAAATGTGGCTAGTGCCACTAAGGGGCTGAATTTCTCATTTTATTTTATTTTCATTACTTTAAACATAAGTAGTCACATGTGGCTGGTGTCCACTGTCTTAGGCAGAGCAGCTGTAATGGTTTTAAAGTATAGATGCCCTTTTAGTCCTCTCAATCCCTCTCAATCGCCCATTTAAAAAGACAAACGAGGGGGGTGAGGGGAAGGGGACATCTGTAATACTTTCAACACAGAGATAAATTAAAAATAATAATAATACATAAAATAAAAAGACAAACGACCACATCACAGATGGATGTACAGCAATGAATACTCCAGGGGCCAAAATGCTGATCGTGACCTTCGACAGGCATTGCTCCTGTTTGGCTGCATGCTGCTGCACCCCAGACACCAGACAGGAGCACGCCACTGTGTCTGGGGTTTGGGACCTTCCTCCTTCACTCAACAAACATCTGTTCCATCTGTGCTGGGCCGGACTCTGGGGTTACAGATGCATGAGATGCTGAGGGAGCGCACATGTGGGGAGGAGGAAGTCAGGGAGCCTCCAGGGCAGCAGTGAGTTGAGCTCTGCCTCATTCCAAAACTTGACCCCGTAGATTTAGTACTGGACACGCCCTCACCCCACCCCATCCACAGTTGTACTCCCTCTATTCAAACCTAGACTCAGGAACCGCTGCACGTAGTGGTCACATACGAAGGAGCATAAATGAGTGTTCAAATGTTGAGGAACTGAGGATGCAATTACCTTTTTTACAAGGAGAACTGCTTGCAATCCCTCACAGACTTTTATCATATCTTGCAACCCCCTGAGACCAGTTCCCAAGCCTCAGAGAAAATTCAGTACCATCTATGAATATAAAATTATACCTTATCAAAAAGGTGAAAAAAATTTAATTATAAAATATGAATGACTTGTCTCTTAATGATAGCATTAATTATAATATATAACATTGTATATGAAATATATTATGCACTTTAGATATAATATTAATATATTAGTATATACTACTGAGCACTTAGCATGGACAAGATATATATTATTTTAACCTTCACCGCATACCATCCTGGGAAATGAGCACCACTGTTACCATTTTACAAATGAAGAAACTGAGTCTCAGTGGCCAAGCACTGACCTAGGATCCTAACCCAGAGCTCCTGAGGTCTGAAGACCATACATTCCGTGGCTTCTCACAGCCTCACGGAGGTGCTATAAACTCTATTTCACTCTGGGAATGAGCCCTCGTCATTGCAGTGTCCCACACATACCCCAGCACAGTGGCGAACATCTGGCCCCGTACAGTTGTCAGCATAACCACCGGAACTGGGCTCTGGGGTTACAGATGTGTGGAAATTGGTACTAAGGTGAAGTTGGGAGTGGTGATGTTCTGAGAGCAGAATTGCTAACCCAGATACAAGGTATTAATTTGTTATAATTAATATTTTTGGAGATGATACAGACACAGATTACTATCTCATAAGTAGACATGATTTCACATCAGTGAATGAGAACAGAATCACAGACGCAGAGGCCAGTCTGCATTCTTGACTTCTAGAGACACCATCCCAGCAATCCCTTGGGAATGAACTGTTCCAGATGTTTTAGGCAGAAGATTAGAGATAGATTACCCAAACTTTACTCATATTTTATTTTCCGGACACTCTATAATAGGATCGATTCAAGCAGCAATACCTAAGCAAAGGAGAGGGAGAACCTGAGAATTAAAAATTGAAAATAAAAGATCACTCGTCTCTGTGACTACAAATGGATTTGGGTGTGCCTGCATCTGAGAAAGTCAGACAACGCGGCATGGCTGCCCTGAGCAGACCTACCCAGCAGGGGCTCCGACTCTGAAGCCTCTTCAGCAACACCTACTGCAGGAGAGAGGACACCAGTCTGTCTGTGTCTCAACAAAATGCAAAACTGCCCCCCAGAGCCTTTTTTCATGGATTTGACAAATATCCCATCTGCATTTCAGGAGTTTTCTTTGCTCATGGTGAAGATGAGTACTGATTAGTGTGCTGTTTCTGGAGCACTTGCTATGTGCTGGGCACTGGACTGAGCCCCTGGCATTTAGCACCTGGCATTTAGGAACCATATATGTTAGGTAATATTTCCTCACTTTACAGATGAGGAAGCACAGCCACTGAGCTATTCAACTTCTCCATGGTCTCACCTGACCAGTAGTTCCCAATATGGCTATCCATTTTTGGGTCAGGGGGATACTTTCAAAAAATACCCACACCTTTGCTCCACTCCCAGCGACTACAGTACCACTTGCTCTAGGATGCAGCCTGGGTGTGCAGGGTTGAGAGCTCCCTGGGTGATTCTAACATATAGTCAAGATCGAGAACTCTGCACTAAGACAAGTGGGGGACATGGGATCTGAACCAGGTTTCTCTAATTCTGAGGCTGTGATCTTAACTGCTTTACCTATAGTTTCCTCGGTGCTGAAATGAAGAACATTAGGTGCTATGAAGCCATAATTATTATAGAAAATCCAAGCCAGGCCAACCCTGCCATTCCAAGCTGGCCAGGTCTTCCCTGCAGTTCCAGGTCTTCCGAGTTAAGGGTTAACGTGAGTTCCCTGTGAACCACGCCCACCTCCTGGACTGTAATGGATCAATCTCCAGACGACTGCTCTCCAGGCCTGCCCTTGGGCAGCACTCCTCATTTCTAGAAAACCAAGAGCTCGACTTCCTTGCATTCCAGGACTGGCTTGGTCTCCTGGCAGCAATTTTGCTAACAAATACTTTCAGAAATCAAAACCAGATATGTTTCCCATTAAATCCGAGAACAGCTTTCAATGTAAACAGTGCTTGGGTTATTACCCAAACAACCCTAGTTCATTTTAAGAAATGCAGAACCCTTTAAATACTTTAACATAAGTGCTTATGTTGTTATCTTTCAGTGCTTCGTTCAGCTTTGCCAGAACTGCCCTGGTGTACCCGTCCTGCTCTCAATGCATTCTCTACTCTCTTCTCTCCCCTACTGCCTCCCCAGTGACAGAGGGGAGCCACTGCCAATTATTGGGGTTTTCAGATGGACAGGAATAAAAAGAATAGGGTGTGGCCTATTACACTGATTACTTCATCTGCTAATCTAAAAGTAATCAGACCATTCCAAAGAAGTCATTCCACAATCCACATCTGCCAGGTTGGTATATGTCATTATATTATAAGCATTTCACCTTAAGTCCTGTCCTCCCCCCGCCCCACACACACACTGCCTCCTCTACAGAGGCTGGGACAGGGCTGTGCCCAGTGGCACCCTCGGCAATGAGAGGGAAATGGGTTACAATCATGTCTGTGGCAAGCTCGGAGGACAGGGAGGTGAAAGGGGATGCATCTCTAGCCCAGAGCCAATACTGCCTGCTCCAGGTTCAAATGGTTTGCCCCTGTTCATGGAGAACCAGCCAAGTCCGTGGTGTCATGGAAACCACTGAGCCGAGAAAACAATAGGCTTATCTCACTAACTACAGTTGGCCCTTGAACAACACAGGTTTGAACTATGTAGGTCCACTTAGATGCAGATTTTTTAAATAAATACTGTAAATGCATTTTCTCTTCCTTATGATTTACTTACCATTTTCTTCTCTCTAGCTTATTTTATTGTAAGAATACAGTATATAACACATATAACATACAAAATATGTTATTCAACTGTTTATGTGATCTGTAAGGCTTGTCAAAAGTAGGCTGTTAGTAGTTAAGTTTTTTGAGGAGTCAAAAGTTATAAGAGGATTTTTGACTGCCTGGTGGTGGGGGGTGGGGTGGGGAGTCATGCCCCAACTGTGTTGCTCAAAGGTCAACTGTCTTTCTAACTACCTGTGACCTCAGGCAAGCAACCTGAGCTGGGGTTGCCTGGGGGCACAGCTCTACAGGCCCACACTCTCCAGCAGGATGTCCACCTCGTCCTCCATCTGCTAATTCCCACGCTGCCCCCACAGACAGATGGGCTCAGGCTTCCCTGGTTTCTGGTGCAGCTTTTGGTGAAAAGCTTCCCGGAAAACGACAGCTCTGAGATCCTTACCGACAACAGATCTCTTTAAAATGAAATGCAGCACATGTAAGTGACACATCCCACGGAGAAACACTTATCTGAGAGTCAAGGAGAAAACATGTGAATTTAGAGTTTTCTTCAATATCATACTTTGTGCAGTTTATCTTGTAATCATCTCTGTGAAGATCAACCTCCTCTAATTAAGTGCACCCGCAAAGGTAACCTGATTAATAAGACGAACAGCAGTCCTCCTGTAACAGCACACTCATCGTCAGAAACACAGTGACGCATCAGCTTCTGTGCACAGTGATGGGGGCCAAGCACAACAAAGAAACAGTTCAGCCCCAGCAGAGGGCAAAGAGGAGGAGAGGGAGAAGGGAGGAGGGGGGTAAGGAGGGAGGAAGAGGGAGGAGGGAGGGAGGGGTATTCTGGTAAAGGCAATGTCTGGCAGCCTTCCGAGCCTGCAGATCCTCCACAGCGCTTATCTCCATAAAGGACCAGATTTCCTGATGTCTGCTGAACACCACTCCTCATATTCACATATGAATATTCAAGAATTAATGTGCATCTCAACAGATGCTGTGGCCATCATCTATTTGATCACAATAATCATGTGTGCACTTGTACTGGGCCCTTCATCTAAGAAGACCAAGATCCAACCCCATTTTTCCCTTTCAGAATATCCATAAAATTCCAATGATTTGGGAAAACGAGCTCTTGTTTCACATTTTCCAGAGGCAAAAGCAAACAGATCTTGTCCTCTGGCGATGCCTGGCTTTCCGCTCAGGGTTATGGTAGGAGACAAGATTCCTACCGGCAAAGAAGCAGAGGCAATGACAGCTGGGTCTGGCATCACTGCTCTTCCTAACAAGCTCGCTTCCAAAAGAGAGGTAACATTTCTCCCTTATTCCTGCAGAACCAAGAGATGAACTTTATAAGAAGACAGCTTAATGCTGCCGCTTAGAGCAAGGCACAAACATAATAAAGTGCAGGTTGAATCTTGAAGGAGCCAGTAACCTCAGGCTGCACATCACACAGCCCACCCTGAGGGTTGCACAGTCCACATGTCCAGCCGTGGGCCATCCTAAGCCTCCTGGGCTACATCCCACAGCACAGGTCTGGTCTCTTTAATAGAGCATCATACCAAAAAGCCAGCCAAGTGTGGCAGTCTCTATTAGAAGACAGGCAAAGGGTAGTAGAAGGATGGTTGGGGAATGTCTGTTCAAGAGCCAAGGGGAAAGTGATGCTGGCAGGGACCAAAGCAGACTAGCAGAGGTGGAGGGGACCACAAAGCCATCACGCTGGAGTTCAGACCTACCACTCTGTCCACTTTGCTAACAAGCACAGCCCCATTCCTAGCATCAGAAAGAGACCATAAACTGAAAGTTAACAAAGCTACAACCCTTGGGTCTGTCACATAACAGGGAACAGGCTTTTAAAATACCCATATCATTAAATGAAATTTACTTCAAACCACCTTTAAAACCACCAAACACAGGTCTATTCCCCTGCAAGTCCCAAAATCAAATCCTAAGAACCAGCACTCCTGGGCTGCCCCAGGAGAACGAAGCCAAAACATCAAAGCAGAGACCTGTATGTGCTATAACTCAGCGACCATGGTGGGGTGGTTACTTGTATCACCTGGTTGCCTTGATCGCTAAGCTGGAGGCTACAGCATGGGAAGGACCATCCTTCTGAAAATCCACTCAGCCCAAAAAGAGCCTGGGTGTGCAGCCCCAGGAGAAAAGGGTGAAGCCAGGAGATTCTGGTGACATCCTCAGAGTCAACCCAGGACTGCGGCCACCTGCTAATCCCAGGGACAGTCTCAAGTAGTGTCAGAAGACACACGTCCCACGACTGGCAGCAAATCACACGTGCAGGTGGCACCTACTCCCCAAACACATCTACATAGGTGGCAGCCAGTTACAGCAGAGGAGGCCCTGCAAGGAAATGGGAGTCCTAAGAAGGAGGGTGAGGCCAACAGGACACCACTAGCCCATCCTACTGAGGGTGGCAAGAGCTTTTAGAGGCCGGGAGCACACATTTGAGCCTTTTCTCCTTTTACCGCTTGGCAGCAGCCTGTCCGTTATCCTCACCAGACCCTCCACTGCCCACCTCCTAGGGGCCCAACGCAGAAGTGGCTTTCCAAATTCTGGGCCTACCTGCTCTAGGTGTCAAAGTTTTTTGGCAAAAATTTGCTAATCTGAAAGGGAGTGTTGAAGGGATATTTGGGGAGCCTGTGTGCCCTCCTAGATATTAAAGTGAACAAAAATCAAAGATTCAGTTAGGAGGTATAGCAGTCAGCTCGGGCTGCCATAACAAAGTACCACAGACAAGGCGGCTCAAATAACAGAAATGTACTGTCTCAGATCTGGAGGCTGGAAGTCCATGGTCAAGGTGTCAGCAGAACCCTCTGAGGGTTCTGAGGAAGTACCTGTTCCAAGCCCCTCTCTTTGGTGGTTTGCAGGCAATATTTGGTGTTTCTTAGCTTGAAGATGAGTCACCCCAATCTCTGCCTTTATATTCACATGACGTTCTCCCTGCCCACATGTCCATCTCCACATTTCCTCTTTTTAAAAGGATGCCAGTCATACTGGACTAGGTTCCACCCAATGACCTCATTTTATCCTCATTTTCCAAATAAGGTCACATTCTGAGCTATTGGGAGTTAGGACTCTAATATATCTTTTTTTGTAAAGAGACACAATTCAACAGAATGGATCTTAGAGATTTTTAAAATGCTCTGCACAAGGAGAATCCTTCCACAGGTATATACTTATCCCCAAACTCATCAAGTGGTACACATTAATGATGTATAGCTTTTTACATGTCAAGCATCCCTCAATTAAGTGGTTTTAAAAAAATAAAATATGTATGAAGTAAAAGAGAGAGAGAGGATATCCTTTGGTCCAATAAGTTTGAGAAATGCTCCCACTCTTGCCTGGAGATTCATTATTACAACACAAATTCACGAAGCACCTCCCCTCTGTCAGGCACTGAGCTCAGCTCTGAGACTCCAACACGAAATAAAACCTGGCTGCTGCTGAGGAACTAGGTTTTCTGAGTGGTGGGGGGAGACGGGTACAACACTGTAAATGTCATTGTACTATGGCAGTGCTGTGGCAGAGGTGTGCACAGATCCCTGGGAGCCCAGAAGACAGAAAATTGCCTTAGCCTTGGAGAAGGGGAAGGTATAAGAGAAGGCTTTCTGGAGGGGAAACTAGCTGGGTTTTAAAGAGTGCATAGGAGGTTGCCAGTCAAGGCCATAGGGACAGACATTTTAATCAAGAAAGTAAAGAGAACTGGGTATGAGACAGCACACATTTAAAGCAGCATCACAAGCTGAGTACTCCTAGGTGACCGAGAACAAGGCAAGCAGGGTAGGAGGTGAAAGATGAAGAGGCTAAGGAGGGCTTCAGTTTATCCTGGGTGTGAGGGGAAGCCACTGGAGGCATTTATGCATGGAGGTGACAGAATCAGAAGCACACCTGAATAGACTGGGTGGATAGGCAAGAAGAGAGGCAGGGAGGCCCTCAGTAAGCTGTTTGTTACATTGATTCAGTTCAGAAATTATGGTGAGGCTGGAGGTGGAAAATCATAATTTTGCAGCCATCAGAATAAAGACTGGATGAGGTACACACCATCAATGGGTGCGAACCTAGGGAGAAATTTTGAAGGTGAGCCAGAGTCTCCCCACAGATTGCTTATTAGTTGCAACTAAAATAATAGTAATACCCAAAGGATAAATTGGGCACTCCCTAACTGGTGCCCAAAATTGGTGATCAAAATGAACAATACCAGAAGGATAGAGGGGTGGTAAAGGGGGTCAAAAGGTATAAACTTCGAGTTATAAAACAAAAAAGTCATGTTGATGTAATGTACAGCACAACAACAGTTCATATGGTATTGCATATCTGGACATTGCTAAGATAGTATATAGACCTAAAAGTTATCATCACAAGAAAAAAATGTTCTATAACTATGTATGGGGACAGATATTAACTAGACTTATTATAAATGATCACTTACAAGTGATCATTTTGCAACATACACAAATATAAAATCATTACATTCGACACCTGAAGCTAATATAATGTTAGATATCAATTAAACCTCAATTTAAAAAACACCACCAATTCTGGTGTACCTCCAGATGTGATTCCACTGATAATGTATAACTTGAATTTTACCAGGAGGAAACCCAGACAAACCCAAAATGAGGGACATTCTATTTCTAAAAAGAAAGAAACTATATTCATCTAAAATGTCATATCATAAAAAACAAAGGGAGGTTGGGCAATGTTCCAGACATTGGCATTGATACTGACTAAAGATACATGACAACCAAACGTAATGCCTGGTCCTGGACTGGATCCTGCTTAGAGGGGAAATGTTATAAAGGGTATTATTAGGTCAACTGACAAAATTGAAATAGGGGAGGTAGACTGGAGAAAATCATTGTATCGATGGTTAAATCCACTGAAGTTGGTAACTACACTGTGGCTTCATAAGAGAACATTCTAGTTCTTAGGAAATAACATACTGAAGTATTTAGGAGTTCAGGGCCATTAGGTAGGCAACGTATTCTCATATAGTTAAAAAGGTTAGAGGTGTGTATGTGTATGTGTGTGTGTGTACAGAGTGAGTGTGCACAAAAGGAATACAATATTAACAAGAGGGGAATTTGGGTAAAGAGTAAATGGTGTTCTTTGCACTATTCTTATTCTTGCAACTTATTTGTAACCTTGAAATTAATTCCAAATAAAAAAGTTTGCAGGGAGGATACTGAGGGCCCGAACTGAGGCAGCAATGGCAGCAATGGGGAATGAAGGGGGTAAAGTCTGGGAGACTGGTCAAATTTGAGGGGATGAGGGAGAGGGATATCTGGAATAACTTCCAAGTCTCTGGTGTGTGTGTGGTGTGGGATGGGGCTCCTGGTGCCCCGAACAGAGGCAGGGAAGAAAGAAAGAGAACAAGCTGACCACTGAGGAAAAGGAGTTGATTCTGAATAAAAGCTGGCTTCGATGATTCCTTCAGAAAACCTCTTCCTTAATAATGCCTCCAGTTGGCCACCCCTGACTCTGGCTACAATGCACCCTACACAGGGATGCTCATGTATGTAGGTATTTTCCATTAACTTACATTTTTGCTTTGCAAGTGCCCATCAGTCTTTTCTCCCAGGTGATGGCAGGGGCTGCAGTGTTGCCCCTCACCCAGCACAGAGCACAGCACAGAGCGTTCTCTGCACAAAGGAAGTGCTCAACCAAAGCAGATGCCAACGGTTTCCTTCTTACCATTTTAGCCCCAAGGAAAGGATGCACTCTTACTGGTCTCCTACCAAATACAGATCTTGTGAACGATTTTGAAAAGAAAATGAAAACTTCCAAATGCTGTAGCAACACTCAGACCGCTTCTCAAATGCCAAGGGGCGGAATATCTGCCTACTCCTTGCACATTACCGGCAGTGGCTTCCTGTGTGATTCAGTGCCTTGTCTCACTCTTCCAAGGATAAAGGCAACAGTGCTTAAGCCACATACAGATAAAGCCACTGGCTGCCAGGGAACGCACAGGCTCTCGGAACAGCCTCAGAGGGCCATGCTTCTCGTGCTTCTCGCAGTCCGGTGGGTGCAGGTGTGGAGCACCGCCAGAGAGGCTCTGTACTTAAGGCTGCTGACTTCCAATCTCGCTCCAGAGGCGGGCCCAAAGCCTCTTTAAAGCAGGGGCTCACTTTAAATGCTGGAACACAACACAGGATAGAGTGATCCTTCTGTCCTTGGAGAGCCAAATACTCAGCCACTGAGGCAACCCAGGCCAATTGCAAATGAAAGGAGAGCTGCTTAGAGAATGAAGTGCTGTGACTTGGGTTCTCCTGGTCCTTAAAGATATGACAGCCAAACACAATAGCTCACGCTCTCCTCTCCTTACTCATAGACTCAGTTCTTACCAGTAAGGGTGCAAGTCTCTACCTTCCCAGTGAGAACTCTGTTCTAAACAGAAAGCTTCCCTGACGCATTCAGAAGAAGGTATGTGTTTCTATTCCAAGTTCACAGAAACAGACCAACAGGCCAAGGTTAAGACCTTGATTTCCTCTCCAATGACCTTTCCTCCAGTGATTTCTCCCTAACTTATGTAAGACTAACTGGCTCTCCCAGCATGCTTCTGGAGAATCTAGAACCTCATTTATGAAGAAGCCTGAAGCTGCTTCCAGAGTGGCCCTGGTGAGCAGGCATACCAGCAGCTTTGGAACGTCCCCACTGCGTTCTGGCGCATCACACTGAGCCCAGAGGTCCTTGCTGAGTTTTACACGTGGACCAAAAATGATCTGGCCTCTCAATGGACAGTGCAACATCTGGATTTCACCGGGCCAGTGGGGATGTTAGTGCTCAGGACACAACCTTCACAAATTTTAACTAGGCTGCAGCTCCTAGAACAGGCAGAGGAACCGAGCCTGCGCCATGGATTAGTGGGGACTTGGGCAGGGGTTTGAGGCTTGTCTTTACTTGCTCTCAGTCACTCTAAAGTCCATGAGTGTGGGGGTGCCAGAGACTACTCCAGACCTGCTAGGAGGTGAACTAGTAGACGGACTCACAGGACTCAGTATACAGTCATATCCACCGCTACCACCCATTACAGTAAAAGAATACAAAGCAAAACCATCAGGAGAAAGGCTCATGGGGGAAGTCTAGGGGAACCGGTTTCCAAGACTCGTCTGCCAGGGGAGTCACACAGGACACACTTTATTCTTCAAGCATCAAGTGGTGACCCCAGGTGTGAGTGGTCCACCAGGGAAGTCCATTAGAGACTTCGTGTCCGGGGTTTTATTAGAGAGCCACCGGGAGGTTAAGTGACTTGCCCAGAGTAAGTCTGGATCTGAAAGCCTCTTTTCCTCTACCAGACTCCCCTGGCCTCTGACACTGACCAGGCCCTGAGAGAAGGGGAACAGACCAGCAACATGGACGCCTGAACAGCCTGGCTGTGTGACCATCCGGTCATGACAGATGAGAGGTCAGGGAGCATGCAGTGTCAAGGGCGGTCTATCTAAATAAACAGTCACTCTGCAGGCATGCTGAGACCTCACAGCAAAGCCCTCCTGGTAGTTGTCAAGCAGGTGGGGGTGTGGTGGCTCCAGGGGGTCTGAAAGTTGAAGCCAATAGCTTGAGAAACAAGGACAGCCAAAGGCCACTCAGCTTGTCATGGCCCCAAGTAAACAGGCTGCACTGTCATCTCAGGGCAGCAGGAAGTCCAATCAGCAAAGGGAACAGAAGGCATCGACTGAAGCACTAAGAACCAAGGTCAGGGGAACGTTCAAGATGTTTACTAGGTTAAGGTCAGAAAAACTGAGCATCCTGGATCAAATCTAGCCCCAGAGGGAGGGCGCATACACCGCATGCTCTCTTTAACCGGCTCCCCACTCCTGCCCACCCCCCAATTCTTTGTCCTCACACACACAGAAGGGAAGTAGACCTGTGGGATCTGGATTGGACTGAAGACTCCAGCTCAGTCTGGGACTGCCTTTAGGAGGTTAAAGCCAGTTTTGATGGTAGTCGCCGTTGTCTACAGTGAGGACTGGGAAGCAGAAGAAGTCAGGGGTCAAAGCCCAGATGGTAGGCAAAGGGAGAGCACACCCTGGTTCCGAGCCTTCCCAAGGCCAGGCCACAGCTCTGTCAGAGGCTCCAGGAGACCCTGTACTCTAGTCATACCTGCCTGCCCCACCCATCTCCTTACTCCTCCTCCTAGAGTCAGTTTCTGTGACTTGCAAGCAAAACAGGCTTACTGATCACCAGCAGCAGTGGCTGACCCGGCTTGCAGTGACAGCCTCCACACTCTTTATGACAAGAAAGCCTGCGAGGATGTTCCAGATCAGAGGAAGCTAAAGAGACAAAGGCCAGGGGTGGCAGGGCCCAGCGGGCAAGGTGTCTGCCCTCAGCACGTCCCCAGTCTGACCCGTGGATCATGCAGTGACGCAGCTGGGCCTTTGGACCCTTGAGACTTAAGCAGGCGGTTTCACTCCTCCGGACCTCAGCGCCCCTCGTCTGTAAAATACCTAATGATGCAGGCCTATCATCTCTTTCCAAAATCTCTGAGCCAGATTCAGGTTAGAGTTTCCCAGGTTTTAGAAAGGTAGCATGGTACATTTACTCCCAGCATTTTACTGCAGAGAAATTTGTGAGCATTCACATGATGTCGAAAAACAAAAAATAAACAAACAAAACAAAAAAACAATAAATTGCCTCACATCAGTTCAGCTCAGGTTCTGTAATCAAATGAGTTTGCAGCAAACCAAAGAAGAAATTCCATTTTCAGATTTGGGTTTTGGGGTTGTTGTTGTTTTTTTTGAGGGGGGTGGGGGGCGGTGTTCAGAATTGAGGATTAGGGAGCGTGGTCCTCTCTCCCCTCAGGTTATTGTGAGGATTACATGGGTTAATCTGGGAGCAGCGCTTTGCACAATGCCCGTTATCACCTGCGATTACATCACTCCTGTCTCTCACCAGGCTGCAGGCTCCTTAAATCCCAGAGATGTTATCTTCGTCGGCCTTTCTTATAAATCCACCTCAGCACCTAAGGGGAGTGTTTTGTGCACAGCAAAGCTTGAATAAATGTTTGTTAAATAATACTTTTTTTTTCAGTACTCAAAACACAATGATCCTTGCCCAATCTCTGGAGGAGATAATTATTCAGTCATTTGAAGATGTATACATCTGGAAATTCAGGTGGTAACATCCTTACTCCTTTCAATTCACCCCTTTTTAAAGCATCCTTGATAATATGTACCATATTCTCCTAACTTCAGACAAATGAGAGATATACAGTATAGGTGGTATCAGCAGCAACTTACATTCAGTGAGAATTACAATATGCCAAGTGTTGTTTGAAGAAGTTTATATGTGTTAACTTATTTGACCCTGTCAGCCTTTTATTTTTATTTTTATTTTTCACCCATTTTACTAACATGGAAGCAAGGTAGGCAACTTGCCCAAAGACACACAGCTAGTAAGCAGCAACTTTCAATCCCAGGCACGGGACCCCACCACCTATGCTCCAGGGCCTCTCACACAGGTGAGCACAAAAACCCCTTCACCCCCTTAGGAATTGAATTGTGTCACCCGTTTCCCCACACAAGATGTTGGAGTCCTAACCCCTGGTACCTGTGACTTTATTTGGAAAGGAGGCCTTTGCAGATGATTAGGTTAAAGTGAGGTGACTGGGTGGCCCTAATCCAATATGACTGGTATCCTTATAAAAAGAGGACAGTTAGACTCAGAGACAGACACACACACAAGTAGAACACCATCGGGCCTGAAAGTGGAAATGGAGTGAACGGTGGCCAGCAAGCCACCAGAAGCAGGAGCGAGGCCTGGAGCACCCTCCCTCACAGCCTCAGGAGGAACAGCCGCCGACACCTGATTCAGCCTCTGGTCTCCAGAACTGAGAAAACCAATTTCCGTGGCTTAACCCAGCCCGTTGGTGGTTCTTGGTTACGGCAGCCCTAGCAGACTAAAGACAGCCCATGGAGCGTTTAAAGGAACGAGGCTGGAACCAGCACGGCCAACGTCTCCTCACAGTAGTCCTGCAGAGGCGCGCGTACTCCTGATGCAATAACGCACCCTCGCCGGAGCCGGAGCACGAGATCCAGGACACTGGGGCTTTCTGCTCCCTGGCACGTGCCCAAATCCTACTGCCTGGCCTTTCAGTGACCACTTCTTTTAAGAAACCAAGAGAAGACTCATTTCCACACTGCCCACTAGCTCCCTAGAATGAGCAACAGCACAATTCCTGCCCACGAGCACATTCGTTCTCCCTCACGTCACCACACAAGGAAACTTCCCTCTCACTGCACGAGACCACTGCTGGCATCCTCCACCTCCCACAGACCCAGGCCCCTTCATGAATCAGAGACGACAGCTGACAGCCAGAAACAGATGCCAACACTTCCTGTGGGCTGCAAGCAGGGGACAGAGGTGGCCACACCTGGGAGACCAGAGCCAGAGTCAGGGAGGTGGTAGTGGAGGCTTCTTCAGAGCCCAGGACCCTGGCTTCATCCTCTGGCTTTCCCTCATAGCAAACCTCTGGCTGCTGCGAAACGAAAAACCACAAATAGATTATAAATGCATCTGGATGAGATTTTATACCATCGGATACTGTGGCTCCTGCTAGAGTCTAGGGTTTAGTCATCTGAGGCCCTCTGATCTAAATCTCCCTGCATGTGTGCCTGTCACATTGGAGCCCTATACACACACACACACACACACACACACACACACACACACACACACACGCCCAGCCACCAAGGCTCCTGTCCCTGTAAGAAGTACACATCTCCTTAAATACTCTGAGAGCTTGGCAGTGAGCAGATACACCCAGCGAGGTGTGCGGCGGTCAAGTTTCTGACCTGATCCAAACTGAGTTTTACACTCAGGGTTAGTTCTTTCAGGAGTCCCTATCACTAAATCACCTTGGTAATTCCAGACGCCCATCTGGGTTTTGTTTCCTGAGAGGGAGGCCAACCCAGCTCACAGAAGCCATGGAGAACTGTCCATGAGTGAGAAATCCCCGTCTTAGCTCTGAACGTGGTTGTAGGAACCCCAGAAATGTGAACACGTTATTCTAAGGAGGAAATCCTCGTGAGAGCGCACCAGAGACTGACAGAATGACGGGAAATGTCCGAAACTGGAGGCAAGGAGGTGTCATTGAACCAAAACAGCAGCAAACCAGAAGTCCTGCCACTGCCCATTCGTGGCGCCCTGCACAGGCCCTCTGACATTCTGCTTGGACCAAGGAAGCCCAGGCAGAGAAGAGCAGTAAATGTCTAAGCCAAACTCAGCACAGACACCCCCGCAAAGAGCCACATTAGATCAGCAAGAGCACAAAAGGCCAAATTGCCTGAATCCTTCCTGCACATTTGTGTTCATACACCCACCCGCTGGCACCTGGTGCGGGCGGGGAGACTAACCAACTGACGCACCCTCACTGGAACGCCCAGGTGTACTTTAACATCTGCCTGGTCAGGCCTTTGTGGACAGCACTGTCAAGTAGGGAGAGTAGTAGAACCATCCTTCTAGTTTGACCACTGCTAATTACTCTTAAAATGCTGCTGGGTATAGTCCTGATACAGCAGCCCTGGCAGGCCGGGCCCAGCTCAGTCCCAGGAGCTCTCATCCCACGTGGCCCTGGGTCTCAGCGGTGACCCCACGCACAACCAGCCACCTCGCAGCAGATCACAAACGGCTGAGAGGAAGTGGGGCCTCTTATAGTTTATCTTATAGTTTTAGCCTTTTTAATTGATTTCAGGGAGAGGAAGGTTAAGAGAGAGAGAGAAATATCAATGATGAGCGAGAATCAGATTGACTGCCTCCTTCACGCTCCTTAATGAGGATTGAGCCCACAACCCGGGCATGTTCCCTGACCAGGAATCAAACCGTGTCCTCCTGGTTCACAGGCCGATGCTCAACCACTGAGACACACCGGCCAGGCAGCTTTTTAAAACTTTTAATAAATATTATCTTTTGCCCATTTAAATACAAGTTAACTTTAAAGTACCCATTCTAGCCACCTCTAATAGTTTCTAGAATAAAGCAAGAATCCAAATAAATATATGGATGGATCTTGATGGCTCTCTTGCTGCAGATGATCAATCTCGAACAGGAGTTTAGGCCCTGACAGAGCTGCATTTCCTAGACTGGGCACTGCACCCCTCCCCACACACGCCAGGCAGATGGGAGCCTCCTAGGAATAAACACGTTCATATTCAGACAATCATGGGACTTTGCTGAATAGAATGAAAAGTTCACATGACTATTTAAAATGAGACTTTATTGTCCTGCAGGAGGGGTTGAGCTATTCTGCGTTACCTGAACAGAGGAGTTTGGGAACCCTTTGCAAGGGCACCCATTCTGCTAACACACGGGGGAACATTCCCATTCCTCCTTGTTCCTATGATGGATAGGTGACTTTAGTGGCCCACACAGGAAAAGCAAAGATGGGCCTTTCTACCATACACAGGAGGCAAAGGGACCACACTGCACAGCTGTGCAGATCAAAGCCATGTCCACCAGGCACAGACCATGCACAACTGCAAGGGGAGCGTAACCTTTCCCGTCGCTCCCTCCTGTGGATCCTGAGTCAGAATTGCCAGAAGCAAATGGGCACCTGCCAGGAATTCAAGAGGTGACCTGGACTTGCTGTAATTTTCCAGAGTCTACAATGAAGGAATAGTCTCTAAATGCTCTACAGTATGCAAAATTGTGCCCTACAGATAGCAGGTACTCAATAAATGTTTGGGAATGATGATTAATAAGCCTGCTACCTGCAGAGAGTCAGCCAAGGAACTTGTCTCCCCTGACTACCTGTAGCACCAATACTGCGGGGCTGTACCCAGGAGTCTCCATTTCTAATAGGTCCCTTGTCCACCCCCAACCCAGGGGCCTCAGAAGCTCTTAGAGAAGTTAATGCAGAGAAAAAGTCACATGCCCGACAATGATGGAGCTGGGACCAGAGCCTGGGCCTGGATAATGCCACACTTGATATTTCTGTGCTAGAGCATTACTGATTATTGATGGATATTGGGTATTTCCTCTAAGCGTTAGCACCCATCTATAATTCCTGAAGCTGGTTCAGAGTAAGAAAGACATCCTCGGTGTAGTTCTAAACTGGCCTCTAACTTTGGTTCTTTGGAAGTGGCTGTCAGCCTGTTCTGGCAAAAAGTAAATAAACATGGAGCTTGCACTGGCTCAGCTTTCAGAGCTCTGAAATCTTTCCCTTGGGCGACTCCAGCAACAGCCTTCAGTTTAACCAAGAAGCACCTTCTATCCAGGCAACAGCAGAGGTTCCAGATATGATTCCTGGAGCTCAGACGGGGGGTCAGATGACTTCGATCCTTCCCATCAGCCCAGCCTACAAGCCTAGAGGTCTCAGCTCATCCATGAGTATGTCTAAACTCGAAACAACTAAAACCCAAATCTAATTGATCTTTCTTAGTCTCTTGGCACTCTTTTCCTCATCCATATATTTAAAAACCTTCTTTGTATTATATATCATCTTATAAACCATTTCCAAACTCCTTTGAAATAGAGATGTAACCAATAATGCTCCCCACTGAATTCATAAGGTGGCCTGGTATGACAGAGAGGTCAGACTGACCCTGACTTCAGTCCCAAACCTTCCTCATAGTTGTATGACCTTCCACAAGTGACCTGAACCCTGAGCCCCATTTCCCACCTCTATAGAACAGTGCTGATTCCTGTATTACAGCAGTGTTGTGAGGATAAAAAGAGATGACATGGGACTGCTGTGGGGGTGGTACGGCCCCAGTTGTTATTACTAAGGCAGCCAGAAAAAGATCCCACTGTCCCGCCGGCAAAAGAAGTGAATTGAGAGGGAGGTGAGGGGGTGTTTCTGGTGTGATTTCGTGTAAGAAGTGATGTAGAGTGTAAGAAGGAAAGCCCGAGAGGCAGCCATGACAGTAACCAATGGGTGAGACCAGTGCTTTGCTCCTCAAAGGCAAGATGGACAGGAAGGAGAAAGGGCCATGCATGAAAGACCCAGAGAGTCTGTCCCATCTTTACCAACTGTCATGGACTGAATTGTGTCCCGCAAAAAAGGATGTACCTCGGAATATAAACTTAGTTGAAAATAGGGTCTCTGCTGATGATCAAGTTAAGATAAGGTCGTTAGGTTTGAACCCTAATCCAGTATGACCAGTATAAAAAGGAAATTCGGAGACAGACACGTGCACAGGGAGAAGGCCACAAGGAGAAGAAGACAGAGATCTGAGTGATGCATCTACAAGCCAACAACCCTGAGATGGCCAGCAACCACCAGAAGCAGGAGAGAGACCAGACTCTCCTCACAACTTGGTCTTGGACTTCCAGCCTCTAGGACTGTGAGACAACAGATTTCTGTTGTTTAGGCTGCCCATTTTGTGGCACTTTGTTACAGCAGCCCAGGAAACTGAGACACCAATGGAGAGGAGACAGTTGTTATTATAGTCTGTATTGCTGTTGTTGTTATATTTTAACACTTCTGGGCACTAGAGCAAAGCTGAGAAATGCTGGCCTTAGCTCTGCCCTCATCACTGCCATAGGGACTACTGTTGTCCAGGTTTCTATAGCTCTCCTCATCAGTGCCCTTCTCCCCACACTGGAGGTCACACCTGGTACCAAGTTAACACACCTGGACATGTCCTCACCACTCACCAGACTCAATTCTGAAACACTCCTCCTGTGCTCAATTCTCTGAAGCACTGACTGTTTTATCCCCTTTGGCTCCCATCCTGGTGCTGCCCACAGATTCTGTCCCCTCTGAATTCTGACATGGAATCGGGCAATACGCTCCTTTGAGGGAACAAGTTCGGATAACAATCGACTCTGGCAGTGACCCTCGTATCTCTAAAGAATATGCCGCCATCTCCAGTTGAGAGCTTCTCTCTTCACTTCCTCCTGCGGTAGATGAGGGTTCAGTTCTCTACTTTATTTCTCTAAAAAGGCCTTGGTACGTTTAATTATATACTTGTGGGGAAGGTTGGAAACACATCCACAAATCCCTTGATGTTCCTCTCATCAAGAGGGACGATATATTCCCTTCTCCTTGAGCCCCGGGCCTTTATAATCACTTCGATGCCTAAAATAAAATGAGGCGCGAGTGACTGCACCACTTCAGAGCCCCAGCTAGAAAAAGTCACACAGCAGCAGCTGCTGGTTTCTTTGGGGACACTCACTCAGGGAGCCTCCAGCCACTGTGTGAAAAGTCCAGCTACCCTGTGGAGAGATGACAGAGAGGGTGATGGGAGCCAAGGAGCCCCAGCTGTTCCAGCCCCCGTGGATCTCGCCTTCCCCGCCCAGGTGAGAAACCTTCGAGAAGATGCCAGGCCCAGCCGCCAACCAAAAGCAACAGCTGAGTCTAATCAACCTCCAGGTTGGTGAACAAAATAAATGATCAGCATTGTTTTAAAGTCACTGTTTTTGGAGAGGTGTGTCAGTAGCTCTAGATCAGTGGTCGGCAAACTCATTAGTCAACAGAGCCAAATATCAACAGTACAACGATTGAAATTTCTTTTGAGAGCCAAATTTTTTAAACTTAAACTTCTTCTAACGCCACTTCTTCAAAATAGACTCGCCCAGGCCGTGGTATTTTGTGGAAGAGCCACACTCAAGGGGCCAAAGAGCCGAATGTGGCTCGCGAGCCGCAGTTTATCAACCACTGCTCTAGATCATCAGAACCACTCGTGTGTTTATTTCAAGTCCACCAGTGACACGCACAATGGTCCCCCCTGGAAGGAAGCTCATTCCTGCTTCAGCCCCTCCTCTCCTCTCCCCTTCACCTTCCTAGTTCTGCCATCCGCATGTCCACTTTTCCATTGCCTGTTTATGACATCACATTTGCTCAGGCGCCACGGTGAGTCCCACCACCTCCGCTGGCCTCCCTGCTGGTGCCCACCACTCCAGGCCCTTCTGCACTGCCACCTAAGGGGTCTTCTAACACAGGGCTGGTGGGTCACTCCTCACTCCCAGAGAACGGCTGCTCCTTGGGTGGTGTGTAAGCCCTTTGCTGTTCTGCGTCTCCCGCTCTGTTCCCCACCAATGGCTCCAACCACAGCCTGAACTCAGAGCACCCTCCCTGAACCCCGTGCCCCCTCCTGCTGCTGCCCATCAGCTCACACTGCTTCCTCGCCAGGAAAGCTTCCCACTAAAGCTCCGCTCAAACATCACCACTTCTGTAAAGTTCCCCTTTGTGCCGCCACACCTGTCCCCTCCTCTGAGACCCCGTGGCAGTTACCCCAGTCCAGCACAGCCCTGTCACTGTGTCACAGCATCTCCCCGAGGGACTGTAACCCCTGGAGGGCAGGGACCCCAATTCACTCTGCTTCTAACAGACTCAAAATAAGCAACTGCTGAATCGCTGCTGAGCTGCCATCAGGAATCCCAGGGGCCTCCTGGGAGCCAACAATTAGTTGTGTTGGATGGGAGTTTTTAAAGGATAAAAAAAAAGGAAATTGGATCAATCCTCCGGCTGGCACCAGATTCTGCCTTATTTTTCATTTCCCACCTCTCATGGCGATGGGCACCAGTGATGCCCATGTGCACGGTGAGTCACACATGCACCTGGGGCACAGGGGTCACCTTGAGCTGGTCATGCCTGAGGTCGGGAGGCAGCCGAGCGCTGTAAGAGGCCAACATCACTGTTCACACTGTGACTCTGACAGTCTTCGTTTTGTTCTGGTTTTGTATAATGTCTACTTTTGATCTCCTAACGTGACCCTTTGGAAGCAGGAAGGCCATGTCGTCATGTTTGGAGTCCCCGTTATAGCCCTGGCCGAGTGTCTTGTTCATGGTAGGCCCTCCATCAGCGCTGCTCTCGTGACCATCACGGGCAGCCCTCAGGGCTCAAGCCCACTCTTCCTGGTGTCACTGAGCCAGAGCCTCACCGAGGGCCTCTGCCCTCCCCGTTCAGCCCCCACGCAGACCCTTGTCACACCCTGGGTCTCCTGAGTCCCCTACCACAGCTGTGATTCCTCCAGCACAGCCTCAGGTGGCTAATGAGTCAGTGCAGCCTCCCCCCTTGTTTGTCCATCCATGGCCGGCTCACACTTTCCACTCTCCAGAGCAGGGCAGTACCACTCTGCCCTCACATTGCCCATTCCTCCTTCAGCAGCTGTTTCCTGTCAGCCGAATCTGCGATGGTGTGATGTTGGTTTTCCCTTTATCTGGTATGTATGGGGTACTCTCTCACCATGAATTCCTCCCTCTGACTTCAGAGAGAAGGATGCTCCTCCTCCATCATTCCATCTTACCCCCCTCTCCACCAAGGATGCCAGCAAGCAGAGGGCCCGTGTCCCACCTCTCGGAGTGATGGGCACTGAGGATGCCAATGAGTGCCTCACATTCCATCTGCAAGTACCAAGGACGTTGCTGTGAGTCACCAAACACCAGGGGCACCGCAGGCCCCTCCCACTCATCAGGCCTGACGTTGAGAAGCAGCACAGTTTAATGGCCCGAAGGGCAGGTGCAGGTTCTGATGCTGGTAGTTGCTAGCTGTGTACCACTAGGTGAGTTACTTAACTTCTTTGTTTCTCCATCTGTAAATGAAGCTAATCACTTCCTCAGAGTGTGGTGGTAAGAATTAAGTGAGATTCCTGGTACATGACACATATTGCACTTTTAACAAAAGAGGTTGCCTTTATGTGTGGGAGGAGCTGACATGGCTCTTCTTGATGCTATCGTTGCACCATTTTTAAAACTCCTCTCATTATCTAGTCACAGAAAAAAAACAGTAGTGAACGAGATAAATTCTTCTAGCAGCCTGGAGCCATTTAATTACAATGGGAGCTGGTGATCTTGTTCCCAGTTTCTGAATGTCATGAATTAGGGCTCTTCCCAGACATAATTTCTGTCCCTCTTTTTACCCCTCCCATCAGAGTCAAAATGACTGGCAGAACACCTCAGATCACTTGCTAGCTCAGCACAAATGAGTAGGCTGTGAGCTTCCCACCCATCTCACCTTCAGTCCTCTCAGCTGTGAGGGCCTGGGAGAAGAAATCATTTTCTGACAAGTAAAATAAGCTGAGTTATGTGCCCTGCCAAAACCCCTCAAGGTTGACTCTGATTACCAGAACTCTCTGAGACCCAGGGAGAAAAAAATCACCCCCCTCCTTTCCTGGGCCCCTTCATTTTTTCAGCAGGGCCTTGAGGTCAGTGCCAACTCCTAGAAGTCTGTCCTCCAAACCTCAAATGTACGCATTAGCTTTGCAAACAACAAAAACAAACCAACGCACCCTGATGGTAACCTATGCACCCAGTTTCCCACTGTAGCTTCCTTTTGGCCATTACATCTGCCTAGAGGGAGGTTTCTTTTACTTAAGAAGAAAGCAACTGGGGAAAGCAAAGCACCTCATGTTCAGGCTGCAAATGCCATCCCAGGAGCTCAGCAAGTCGGTGAAGATGGGCTGCTAAGATTTCATTAAGCAGAAAGCATCTCTCTTTTCAAACTGTCAAGTCACACAGGTGAGCAATTAAGCCACTGAAACCGGAAGAAGGGAAAGGTTTCTGGAGGATCGTTTACAAATGCAAAGCACGTTATCTGAACACTGTGAGGGGCACTTAATTAACTACATGCCCCAGGTAAGCATTAAGCCTGGTTTTCCTAACCACCAGGACCCAGAAAGGTGGAGCGGAGTCCAGTCTTCAGTTACAGGGGTTGCACGGGAGGCCTGCTGGTTAGGGACAGGACAGGGAGTGTGTGGGGTGGGGCTCGCTACCATACAGTTAGTTAGAGGCCGAAGAAAGGCAGTATCCCAGATCCACTGTAGGAGTCACTAGCCACATGCAGCTACTTATAAATTAATGAAAACAGAACACAATTTAAAATTCAGCTTCTCATGAGCCATACATGTGGCTGCTTAAATCTAAGTGCATTGAAATGGAATGAAATGTAAAATTCAGTTCTTCATTTGCACTAGCCACATCGTGCTCCACGGCCACCTGGGCCAGCAGCGCCCACGTTGGACAACGGTGCTGAACAGACCGTGCCCACCACCACAGGATCTGCTGGGTGTGCTGCTCCAGATCACAGCCCTCCAAGCTCTTCCCTCTCTACCAGGATTTGGGTCTCGTTTTTACCACAGGTATCGTCTATTAAGCACTGTGAAATCAGTTCAGCGGGACAGGACCAGCTTTCCTTTCTCATAATGAAACAGAAGAGAAACTATCACAGTGCATCATATGCCAATGAAATAAAAGTAAGTTTCATGTCATAAAACTGTTTCAATTTTATGCCACTTTATTTACACACACACACACGATATCTATAGCTATACATTTATAGTTATGTATCTACTGGGTAAACACAATGTAAAATGTGTTTCTTCCTGTGGCTCAAGGTCAAAAGAAGTTAGACCCCCTGCTCTACAGCATGCTCCTTGTCTACAGACATTTGGGTGCTTTTGCCCCCACTCATCTTCCCCTTTTCGGGGTGACTCAAATCACAAGAGAGTGAGGCAGAGTGCCGCACATGGGTTTTCCTTCAGACCTGATTTTCCCCATGTGCTCTGCCCTGTAATCATTTCGCCTGGCATGCAGCCAGGCAACTGGAAGGATCCAGACACTAGTCTGGGCTCCAATGCCCGCAGGGGCAGAGAAGAGGTGGACAGACAGACAGACCCACAGTGAAGCTCACACCAATTCTGTGGCCTGTGAAGTCTGGCCCTTCTACATTGACAGCAGAACAAAGATGCATCGGAGCATCATCCTCCTGCCCACCCCGCCCCCGAAGGTTAAGAAGAGCCTAGAAGTCATTCTTGCCCCCTTGGCCCACAGCTCCATCCTCTCCAGCTATAGTCCCCAAAGGCCAAAAGAAACTGGAAAACCACTCCCCTCATTGTGATGGTTAATTTTATGTTAGGCCCTGGAACCCAGATATTTGGTCAAATGATATTCTAGATGTTTCAGTGAAAGCAGTTTTTAGATGAGATTACACTTAAATAGCAGACTCTGAGTAAAGCAGGCTATTGGCTCACCTAGTCAGTTGAAGATCTTAATAGAAAAAGAGTGCTCTCCCCTAAAGAAGAGGGAATTCTGCCAGCAGACTGTCTTCAGACTTGGACTGCAACATTGACCTTTCCTGGGTCTCCAGCCTGCTGTATTGCCCTGCAGATCTCAGACTTGCCAGTGTCCACAGTGCATAAGCCAATCTCTTAAAATTGATATTGTTACACACACACATCCTATTGGTTGT
The DNA here is from genome assembly GCF_963455305.1 of Plecotus auritus. Lineage (NCBI taxonomy): Eukaryota > Metazoa > Chordata > Mammalia > Chiroptera > Vespertilionidae > Plecotus > Plecotus auritus. The sequence continues at coordinate 86,140,990 of NC_137771.1, read as the reverse complement.
GTTTCTCTGGAGAACCAGAACACAATCAGATTCTACCCAAAGAAAGCCCCTCATTGTTCACGGGGCTCTCCAATGCCACCTCCTCTGTGCAGCAGCCCCTGATTTACTCTGCCAGAAGCGTTCCTGCTAGTTCTGTACTCATTTTGTAGCACAGTGCTTGTGCCACATTTTTGCAAACATAATTATTGTGCCTTGTACCATGGCTCCTATTTGGATCCTGAACCTTGTTACTCAAAGCTTGGTCTGTAAGCCAGCTGCATCAGCAACCCTGGAAACTTGTTAGAAATGCAGAATCTCGGGCCCCACCCAGACCTCAGGACTCCGAGTCTTCATATTAACAAGATGGTCAGATTGCGTTAAAGTTTGAAAAGCACTCTTCTGTTTTATTTTTTAAATAAATTACCTTCTCTTTTTTTAATCCTCACCCAAGGATATTTTCCCATTGATTTGAGAGTGGAAGAAAGAGGAAAAGACAGAAATATTGATGAGAGAGAAACACACCGATTGGTTGCCTCCTGCACACGCAGGTACATGCCCTTGACCGGAATCAAACCCAGGACCCTCGGTCTGCAGGCCAACGCTCTATCTATTGAACAAACTGGCTAGGGCGGGAAGCACTCTTTTAAACAAAACTCCTTAACCTTGAGAAACCTTTAAAAATTCCAGTGCCTATTTCCTACCCTCAGAGAGTCTTATGTAATTGCTCTGAGGTGCAGCCTGCACATTAGTATGTTCGAAATCTTCCCGGGTGCCTGATGTGCAGCTGAGCTAAACCAATGTAAATGAACCCCTAGTGTTTTTAAGAGGAATTGGTACTGGCAATGTTAGGAAACTGTGTCAGGCCACATCGTAAGTTAGCATCAAGAAGAGGACCCCATCAAGGCTTCCTGTCTCTCTAAAAATGTCAAGGAGAGAGAAAGAGATCCATATGCACTATTAGCAGATGTAAAACGAAACCCAGGTCATCCAACACCCATCTGATGCAGGACACTGTCAGCACACCGAGTCTCCTCAGTAAAGAACCCACAGGGCTTTCTGTGAATACAAATATCCTCTGAGTTTAGACTGGATCTCAGGAGCCCTTCCTATTGATAATGACCGTCAAACATGGAAACCGAGTGTAAATTAGTGCTGGGAAAGACATGAGCCACCCGCCCTCCAGGGCAACCCAAAACATCCCCCACGGAGACAGATCCTGCCTGGATCGCCTTCTTCATTCTCTGCTGGCCCCTGAGTAACTCATGTAACTCTGTGGAAGTTACAGGATGATATTATTGTGCCTTCTTAGTGTTCCCAGGTGGTGTGGGTTTTCCATCTGAGTTGGGAGGTAACGGAGAAAAGATGGGAGAAATAAACAGTTACTTTCCTTTCAAGACCCTCTCTAGGGTTTGTCTTTATGCCAACCTGTGATGTCTACTCACTCCTCTGCCAGGGCGATGATCAGTAACAACAAGCTTCCCATGCACAATGCATTCATGTCACATGCTCTACCTTTTATGGTGACGACACGCAGAGGGGGCCCAACTTGGACGTACACTGGCATGACAAGTGGCTGCACTCAAGTGTGACAGGGTGATTCTCAATGGTCTCCCTCCCTCTGGTCTCCTATAGACTGTCCCCACTACAATTTCTGGTCTGGAGTGGCTTGGAATGAAAATCCCTTTGATCTGCTGCTGACAGTGCAGTAGTTCTTCTTGGGCAAAACTACATCTTTCCTTAGTGCAGCGGAGCACCATAGGCTTAATGGGGCACCTGCCTAAAAGCTAACCCCAACACCCACTGTGCTGATAAATTTGTGCCCAGAAATTATACCAAACACCACTAAACTCCCAGCTTGACAGCAGGTAGCAGCAACTACCCATACAGATGTGTTCTCAGCAGTGATATTAAAGGGGGAAAACCCACACCATCATGGGCACAGTGCACACCCATATACACACATACACACACACATTCACACACACATACACACAGATGCACACACCAACTGCTGACAAGCAGCTATCCCACTAAGCCACACCATCCATGCCACTTTGTCCCCAGAATGCATGTATCACCTCCCTTGAAGATAAAGGAAAGACTGCTTCCTGCTATAAAGGAGAGCTGTGTGTGTTTGTGTAACAGATTTAAATATATATATATATATATATATATATATATATATATATATATATATATATAAAGGCCGATCAACCAGTTGACAGCAATGGTAATAAAACAGCACTTAAAAATATTTACCAAACCAAATCATTTTTCCCAATCAGTGCCAAGTTTTTAAAGTGAGTTATTGGAGAGAGACCAAGGGTGTACACCAAGCATGTCAAACTCGCGGCCGGCGGGCCAAGGCATGCGGCCCACCCGCTGCAAGTTTGACATGCTTGGTGTACACACAGAGAGAAAGGGCCATGTGAGGACGCGGGGAAAAGATGGCCATCCACAAGTCAAGGAGAGAGGCCTCAGAAAATTCCAAAATTGCCAGCATCTTGATCTTAGACTTCCAGCCTGCAGAACTGTGAGAAAATGAAGGCCTGTTGCTTAAGTTAAAAAATAAAAAAAGTAAAGTAAGTTATTGGACTAGATGGATAAGGTGGGAACTGGCAGGGACTCATAAACCCACCCTGGCGCCTGCATTTTATGGGTAAGGAAATGAAAGTCTAGAGAGGTGAGGTCACTTGCCCAAGGCTACACAGCTAATTACTTGTGGTGTCAGGACAAGAACAGCCTGTCCAGGCTCCCAGACCAACACCCTATGGCTGCCCCACATCACCATCCCAGACAGCAGTTCCGGCAGATGTGATGCATTTTCTCAGAACAAGGGTTCTGAAGCCACTTACCATCCACACCAGCACAAGTTTTGGCAAAAAAAAAAAAAAAGTCCCTGCAAAGAAAAGGGGACATGATCTCTGGAAATGTTGCAGATGCACCATTCCGTTTCTTTGGAAGGCTGGAGCCAACAAGAGCTTTTCTTCCCACCCAGGAGGCAGGGGCCAGGATGGGGCCCCACCATCCCTTTCCAGCGGCATGTGGGTCTGGCTACGCAAGGTTAGAATCACAAATAAATTACCCTACAACCAAGAGCCTACGGCTTGTCCCCAAATTCAGAGTCATATCCAATCATCCCCTGGAACAATAGCCAAGTCCTGGACCTTTAAACACCATTTCCACTTCCTGGAGGACCCCCTTGCCCCTCAGCCACTGCTAAACTAACTTCTGCTCCACCATAATGTCTGCAGGTGCGTGGGACAGCCGCCCCAGATTCAAAGCATCACAGAATGCAAGAACTGGAGAGTCACCCCAGCCAAACAATTTGTCCCACGTTATTGTCTCTTTCTTTTCCATTCAGATCATAGTTTTAAAAATTGAAAATGTGGAGAAGAAAAAAATCATATCTCATAATCCCATAATAACCATTATTAGTATTTGGGCTTATTACCTATCAGATTTTAATTTTCTGGTCATGTGTGTTTTAAACAAGGCTAGCATGATACACAAATATTTCCTTTTTCTTTTTCTTTGCCTATAATTATATCATTAAAAAATCCCTATATTGGCTACAGTCTTCCTATATATAATTCCAATGGCTATTTAATATTTAATCAACTGTATTCACCATATTTTCTTAACCATTTCCCTACTGTGGACCATTTGTGTTTGTTTCTAGTGCTTCAGAAGTATAAATAAGATTTCACTGAACACTCTAGTGTACACAGGTATTCTCATAGTTATTGTTTGAGGTAATTTTCATAAGAGAGCTTCCCAGAAGTCAGCCTCTCCGTTGTCCTCATTGTTGGAGAAACGCACGCCCCGAGTGATTAAATATCTGAGAAGGGAAAAGGAACACTCTCTAAAGTCCAGAGTCCGGTCCTGACTCGGCTCTCATGGATCGGCAGTGTAAACACCGACAAGCCACTCAACTCCTGAGACTCGGTTTCCCTCGGGCATTAGAGAACAGGTCCGTCCAGGCCTGTCTTGCTGTTCTGATTGCCAGGAGTATTCTCTCTTCACGATTCCCAACCCCTTTCATGAGATGCCCAATCATTCACTTCCTACTCTGTGGTTCACATCAGCTGCTTTTCAGCTCAGGAAGACGACTTCTGAAAGCCTGCCGGCGGGAGGGGGTGGGGCGCGGGGCTGTGTAGATGAAGCCTAGGGTACGCAAACCCTGGCAGCGGTCTCTAGTCCTGACACTGCTTTCTGAATCCAGGTCAGCCGTGGAATTCAACAGACCCTGCCTCATACCTGGGAGTGTTGCCCATAGCACATTGTGACAAGGATACACACACACACAGGCCTGCTCTTGGGGACCTCCCAGAATTCAGTCGTGCGGGGCAGGGAGCTGGTCTGTGTCTCCTATCATGGTGCTCTGGGACAGTAAAGGGGTCACTGTCACATCCCTAGCAGATCCCTGCAGATACAAACACTGCAGAGCACACCAGAACAAAAGAAGGAATGCAGCAGTACTCTAGTTTCTATCTTAACTCCCCCACAGTTTGCCATTGATTGCTGGCCTTTAAAAAATGAGTTAGCCCTGGCCACGTGGCTCGGTTGGTTGGAGTGTTGTCCCATACACCAAAGGGTTGTGGGTTCAATTCCTGGTAAGGGCACATACCTAGGTTGCAGATTCGATTCCCAGTTGGGGTGCATACTGGAGGCAACCCAAATGTTTGTTTGTTTTTCTCTCTACCCCTTCCTCTCTCTCGAAAAAAATCAACAAAAACATATCCTTAGGTGAGGAATTTAAAACAAAGAGTTCTTATCAGTAGAGAAGGGAAGGTAATTAAGTAACATTTTTCTCAATCTTTCAACATCCTGTTTGACACGTGCAGTTCCTGGTGCCACTGCCTCCTGGGTTATGGAATTAGATGGCGTGGCTCCAGTTCAGTCATTTCCCCCTTTTCATACGTCGTCTGTGAACATCATACGGCCTTTGCACAGTTAAAAGAAAAGCAAACCAGGACCACAGATTCTGCAGCATGTTGTGGGGACAAACACACAGCTTTACAGTCAGGCAAACCTATGTCGAATTCTGATTCCACTTCTTTTCAGCTGGGTGAACCTGACAAAACACACAATTTTTCAGAAACAAAGATTCCACTGCAAAGACCTACAATTATTTTACTGACTACCAAGAAAGAAAAGTCTCTGCCAATTAAACTATGACATGACTTTGACTGTAAGACAAATCGATTTTAGATTATAAAGTGTGAAAAAACGTCTTTGAATCAATGATATTTAACCTCTCTCTAGTTAAACTTCTCAGTTGTAAGATGGACATGCTAAATGCCCACCTTGAAGGCTGGTTGGGAGGTGGGCATGAGATGACACTGAACACACCTGACTCTGCACCTGGTACGCAGTAAGTAGTTGTAAAATGTTAGTTCTTCGCATTTCCAAAGTGATGGATAGGTTCTGGATAGATTACAAGGTCTTTCAGAGCAGATACCAGGTTATACATCTTGGATATCTTCTCACCTCCCATAACCTAGAACAGTGGTCACCAACCTTTCGGACCTCGCAGACCACTGCTTGGCGACTGCTGATCTAGAATATTGCCATACACATTGTAAGCACTCAATAAATGGATGATGAATATAAATGAACTAGTTGACAACTGACAAATACCCAAGCAGGGACCCCCTTTGGAGGAGGGGCCCATGCAATTCCACTGGCCTCCCCAGGCCTGGAAGGGATGAGCAGAGCTATCAGTATCATCCTGGCCGTGGGGGCTGCAAAGGAGAAAAGCAAATGCCAGCTGCTCGCTGCATATCCCCTGTGAACTCCCGGTGTGCGCCGCTGTGGACCACAGCCCACAGCACTTGGGTAAGCACAAGTAGCTACGTCTCAGTCTCAGTTCCACAGACAAATGAAGCATTGTGGTATCCCTGGGCCTCCTGGGGAAAGCCAGGCCACCTCTGTGCCCTAGATGTGAAAGGTTGTGCATATCAAGCCAGACAGGCTACATCCCCACAGGCCCTACACCTGTCCCCCAGGACACCCTGAGAGCATTATTGTGTAACATAAACAAATGTCCCACGTGGGTGGTGCTGGAGGGAGCAGACGTTCAGGCAAACAGAACCGTGAGGCGTTTTCCCCTCAGTGTCCATACCTGCTCTGTGTTCCCCTCGGGTGCCCTAGCTCTACTGGAAAGGGGAAGAGGCAGGGCCAGGGAAAGAATCTCATTTTCCACCGCCCACTTTTCATTATTCATAATCATGTAGGAGATGAGAGGAGCTGCCAATGACAAATTTTTTCTTCAGCTAAGACAGATGATTTATTGTACACGTTACATTCAACCACAACTGAGAACAGAACAGTCCATAATGTCACTGGTCCAGGCAAAGGACCAAAGAAGACTGTTTTTGTAAGAGCAGGTGGGTCTCTCAAAAGGTGGTCGCAGCAATCAGATGACATGTATGTTCTAGATCCATCGAGAAGTTCTATACAGCAGGCATGCAGTCCAGCAATTGATACCCGTGTCCCTGGCCTCTGGCTTCCCTTATTTCTGCTCCTGTGGCTCCCATGGATGCACAAGCTGGGCTTTGCGTGGACCTCTCCCTCATCCTTTCTCTTTCGCGCTCCAGTCTGAACATTCGTTTTTTTCCTCCACTTGGCTTTCATGGCACTGAGGTTTCTAAGAAGATGGCACTAAGGCCCAGAGACCAATGGCAAATTTAAATAACAAGTAATACAAGACCCTTACTTTGACCTTGACTTCAGTCAAGAGACCTTCTGTGGAGACACACTCGGCTATGTGTCACACCCTCACTCACACACGCACATTCACTTCTCCCTCCAAGCTCCCACTACCTGGAACTCCAGTCATGAGTGTTCATGCAAATGGATATTGCTCTCACAAAGTGAGTGGGACTTGAAGGGGGAAAAAAGCAATAATAGTTGGGAAAATAGTAATTGCCTATTTGTTGAGCCTTTCCCCTTGGATAAAGAAGAGAAGGGGGAGTGGAGAGATGAGGAATTCAGTAGGAACCCTCCTTCCCTAGAGTCACACAGTGTTGGCAATGGGGTAGAAAGCAACCGTCCTGTAAAGTCGGTCTTCCCTCAGGAACCGGCTTGTGAGTGTCCATTCAGGTTCTCAAGGGACTCCAAGGCCTGCATCTAGTCCCCTCCCGCCACTGCTCTCCTTTGCTTCTGTGCTTTTGGCAAAAGGAAGGAAAGCCTTTCAGCTTTGCTGAGAGGGCTGAGGAAAAATCCCTTAGGAGCAAAAGTTGCCCTGGCCACTCAGCCTCATCCATGCCATCTGCTACCTAAGGTGCCTGTGATGAGCCCAAGGTGGGCAGGAGTGTCATTTATTCCCAACATTTAATGGGGATTTTAGGAAACTTCCCACACACATCTACTTCTTATTAATAATAAAGTAATGACCATCTCTTGTTAAACCTGTACTAAACACTTAGGACACACCAATATTCTCCTATAATGGGAGAAAACAAAACATATCCGAAAGTTTGAAATTCTCAAAATCCATGTTCAGATTAAGCATAAGTAACCTCTATGCTCCCTGCTGAGTCTCCAGCCTCGAGATTAGTGCCATGAGATAGAACATCCCGGACTAATGGGAATGCCCTGTGCTGCTCTGTCCAACATGGCAGCCACCAGCCCGCCACATGGGGCCTCTGAGCACTCGCAATGTGACTAGGACTACTGAGAAAATGGGTTCTTTATTTTATTTTTTTAATTTATGTAAATTTAATGACTACTGTATTGTAAAGCACAGATCTAGAGACTGCCTGGTATATAGCTGGTGCTCAATAAATATTTGCTCAAGTGAAGAATGAATGGATGGATAGTAGCCGCTCACCATAATAAGTTCTGATTAAGCAGGATTCTCATGTTTATTGAGCACTCACTTTAAACAAATCCCTGTTTAAGTCAGCAACCTTCTGAGCTAGGTACTTTTATTATCTCTGTTTTAAAAATAAAGAAACAAGGCTCAGAAAAGTAGAGAACCCACAGACACATAGAACATCGCAGGATTGAAGCCAGAATTCAACCCCAGGCAGCCTCTTAAAACTGGTCAACTTTTCTGCTGATGAAAAAAGTGCCTCATTTAATTTTCTACAGGGTGACACCAAATTCAACAAGGAACTTTTCCTTTGAAATAGAGCAATAAAGATACACCGTGTGTCTTGTCTGGGAGCTTTTAGAAGCCTACCCAGTGCACTCACTCACTCATCATGTCGACTGACTACATGATCCCAAGTCAAGAACTATTCAGGGTGGCCTTTTCCTGAAACCACCTCCCAGGACAGCAGAGTACTCGGCAGCAGCCTCACAATCTCCACGAGCTGCCACCTCCTGCTGTTGAACAGCATGTCCACATGTCATGCACTGAGTGTCCCTGTCCAAGGAGAGTCTTTCATCCAGCATTGACCCTTAGACCATTAGGGACTCAACTATGTAACAAAGGGACATGAGTTTCCACCACCATCCGGCACAAACACAAAACCAGGAACTGAGCGAGGCCAGCACACCCTCTCCTCAGCTGACCCTCCTCTCCATCATAGCCTGCCCGGATCCATCGCACAGGGAGCTTTTGTCTTTACAATGTTACCTGTTGACTCGATTTTTGCAGCTCTTTTCACACCCTTTAAAGTGGCCACTTGTGCCCCTGTCAGCGGGGTTCTTTCCAACAATTTTGCAAGCTTTCTCCTTTGCCTGCCCCAAAGCTGTGTCATCTGTCACAGTCACCATGGGATCTGAGGGGAAAGAAAGAAGCAAGTGGAACTATGGCTGATAGGGGTATGGGGCAGGGAATTGCTGAGAAAATAATTTTTTTTAATTCTCAGTAAAAGAAAAAAGTTTACTTTTGGACATTCTTAAACCCCTCTAACTTTGTCCTAAGTTCCGACGGTAGGAAACACAGTTTTCCTGTGTTGCTACAGAACCAGATGGTTCCCTGAAGGCGATTTTACATCACAGAGCCTTCCACATGTTCTTTCTCAATTATTACATTCTAACTCCTCTTCATCTAGTTTAAGTCCCACCTCCTCCAAAATGCTTCCTGGGCCATGCTCGCTCTCAGGAACTCCTCTGTGCCCAGCGTCCAGTCCAGGCAGCACCATTCTCTGCAGGGCCACCTCCTCAGGCACCCATGCTGTCTCTCCTCACAGGTCCCACACACTTGCAAAACAAAAGCTCAGCAGTGACTCCTGCCCTTCTGGAAAGTAGCTTAGCAACAACTCACCACCTATTAGATGAAGCCTTTGCTCTGCTGCGAGGCCCCCGTTCACACACAGATCATGCCTATAAGGGGAATTCTGTTCAAACCCTTTCTCTATTTTTTTCCTTTGTTTTAGTACCCTTTGTTGGTTGGTACTGGAAGTTACCCAGGTGGTTGACCCTTAATCCAATACTGATATTTTGGGGTTACTCAATTGTCTTAAGCAAACACTTCCTGGATTGCAGTATAACGATTCATTCGGTAGTTAATCATATATTTCATTGCATCGTTGTGTTTCTGCAGGCTTATCTTCCCCGAAGGACAAAAATCATATTTTACTCTGTGGGGTATTTCCCACCACAGCTAAGACAGTGCTACAAACATTCAAAGGCTTTTATTAAATAAAAATAAGTGGGGGGAAAGAGAAACACTGTCCAGACACTGTGCAAAATAAGTGACTGAAAGATCCTGGAGCATGTCCGGTAATCTTCAAATTGGAAATTTCTCTCAAAAAAATCTTCCGTGCATTGTCAGGGCCCCAGGCAACGCTGGGGCCCATCATGAGCATCCGCTCACATGGCTGCCTTGCTCTTCTAAATAATGAACCATTTCAATGAATATCTGGCAAAGCTAATTTCATTTGGCTTGGGGGATTATTTCTACTGTATCTGGTCCCAACATCAAAAATAAAGGGAAGCATTTTAAAACCAAAAAATTCTACCCCTGGCTTAACAACTTAACAAAAATCACAAAACCAATGCATACAGCCCAATAAGAAGAAGATAAACCATCCAATTTTAAAATGGTCAAGAGATTTGAATAGACATTTCACCAAACATACATGACTGGCTAATAAGCACCTGGAAAGGTGCTCAACATCATTGTTAGGGAAATGCAAATCAAAATCAGAATGAGATACCACTACACACTCATTAGAATGGCTATAATAAAAAAGATTGACAGTACCAAGTGTTGGTAATGATGTAGAGAAATGAGAATTCTCCTACATAGGTGGTTAGACTGTAAAATAGGCAGCTGCTTTGGAAAACAGTTTGGCAGTTTCTTAAACAGTTAAATATATACATACCTTACAATCCAGCAATGTTAGTCCTAGATAACTACACAAGAAAAATTAAAAGATGGGTCTACAAAAAGACTTGTATGCAAATGTTTACAGCAGCATTATTCATAATAGCAAAAAAACTGAAAACAATACAAACATCCATCAAATGGTGAATGGGTAAATAAAATATGGTATATCCATACAATGGAATCTTGGAATATTACTCAGTGATAAAAAAGGAATAAGCTTATGATACATGAAACAACATAGATGAACATCAAAAACATGCTAAGTGAAAGATGCCAGACACAAAAGACTAAATATTATTTCATTTATATAAAATTTCTAAGAAAGGCAGAGACAGAAAACAGATCTGTAGTTGCCTAGAGGGGCTAGAGGTAAGAATGGGGATTGGCTGCCAACAGGCATGAGGAAACTTTTTGGGACATTGGAAGTATTCTAAAACTTTTTGTATAGATAGCTGCACAACTATATAGATTTACTAAAAAGTCACTAAATCACTTGGTAAATTTTATATATATAAAGTATATCCCAATAAAGCTATTTTTTAAAAGCACTATTAAAGTTGCAAACAAACAATTTGGAACTTCAAAATTCTGTAGCTTCAGTTTCTGGATATTATGGTAACAGATCATCTCAATACCATAAGGTCTATTACATTTGGAAATTGGAAACTTAAAAAACATATCATCCATATCATTTTAATGTAAAGTTATTTTTTTCTGCATTTTTAATGCTCTACAGGCCATTAACAAGTCTCAAAGAAAGTCTAAACCCTAAGGCATTCCAGACTTGCCCAAACTTGAGTGGCCAGCTCCCCAAAGCCCTGCTGACAGGTGTAGAACTGCTCAGGGTGAAGGGTCACTATGGCTCTCAGCAGTGAGGATGTGAAAGCCTTTTTCCCAGCATTCTTTTGGCTTGAGTCTAAACCAGAAAGAACTTCTGCCTTCAAGGTCTTCCTGTGTAGAGGACAATGCTCAGAGATGCTCTCCTAGGAGTGAATGCCCACAACCACCAGCTGAACTCACTGAAACAGTTTCTCCACCAACAAGTCTTTCCAGCCTTACACTTGTGCGACACACCTGCCAGCTATCTCATCGCCCAGCTTGTATAGCCAGGTGGCCTTGGTCCAACCAAAATTTGTATTCGTCAGAGATCTCCAGAGAAGCAGAACCAATAGGATGTGTGTGTATATATATGAAGAGAGAGAGACAGAGAAGTTAATTTTTAAGGAATTGGTTCATGCAATTATGGAAACTGACAAGTCCAAAATTTGCAGGGAAGAACAGCAGGCTGGAGACCTAGGAAAGAACTGATGCTGTAGCTTCCAGTGCAAAGGCAATCTGAAGGCTGAAATCCTTCTTCCTCCAGGGAGCCTTTTTCCTAATTCCTGACTCCTTCCAGGCCTTATGCTGATACTTGAGCACAAAGGGTCTATGCCTCATCTCGGTCCCCTGTTGGCACATGCCATGCAGTAGGTGCTCGGTAAAGGCTTGTAAAACCAATAGGTAACCACAAAACTCCATGGAGTCAATCATGTTTCTCTACTTCCCCATCACATACTTTAAAAATATATACATCCTAAATTTACTAATAAAAGCTATGACAAAAAGATTGCATCATTTCACTGTTTTACTGTGGTCATTATAAAAGCAACAAAATACCAAATGTGTATTTCATAAAGTGGATAAAGAACCTACAAAATCAAGAAATGTCTACATTTGCAAAATCTTCACCTATGTCTGTGTTCCTATAATCAGCACCTTTGTGGAGTGTGACCCAGCTGGGAATGACCGCTCTTAATCCCTCTGCCCTACATTAGAGTGGTTCCCGTAGCATTTTGTGATAAACCCCACACATTATGAGATAACCTCCAAAAAGACTCAGCCAGAAACAGGCATCAGGCGGACACACAGGGACAACAGGGACGGGGGGCAGGGACAGGGTGGCACTTTTCAGGTGGTTGAATGGGAGTTTGTCTTTGGGAGCTTTGTGTCGACAGTGTTCTATCCACCATGTGGACCCTTGAAGCAGAGGAGGCTCGTCTAAAGAGGGATAATGATGAAGCTGACACATGAAGACGAGTAGAACACAGAACAGTCACATTCCCAGAGTTCATGGTTTCCACGTACCTACTGAGGCCCAGCTACATCCCTGCCCCTGAGTTCCAGAAGATGGCCCCGTCATCTTCATAGGAGCATGGTGAGTTCCTGGTAACCCCTCAGTACTTTCTAGACCACATATCTGTGAAGCAAGTACTGGATTCTGAGCTAAGACAACCTCTGACACTTAGCTTATGCACATTCCCTTTTAAAAATAAGAGAACTTATAACTGTATTTTCTGAATCTATCAGGAGGGACTCATCTCTTCTGAAAATTAGGCTAAAGCATTGATCACATTGGGGAGAAGTAAAACTAATGTCTATTGAACTTACACAGATAACTAAAGGGGCATGGCTGGTCTCTACATACCCTCACCCATTTTAATTGTCACACCAACCTATAATATAGGGTCTTTAACTCCATTATGTTGATAAGAAAACAGGCTCAGGAAGGATGTTTACCTCTCCCAATGTCACACAGTTGTCACCTGCCAACCTTTCCTATCATTGGTTAGTCTTATGATTCACAACACCTTATAAAATGATGCTCTTTGCCAGGCCACAATTGTCCTGCATCAAAATATATAACTAATTACCTGTGTGTAACCCTTAACCAGTTAATTTAATTAAATTTTGAATTTAATTAAAAAAGGATGGCTATCATCAACAAACAACAAGTGCTGGCGAGGATGCGGAGAAAAAGGAACCCTGGTGCACTGCTGGTGGGAATGCAGACTGGTGCAGCCACTGTGGAGAACAGTATGGAGTTTCCTCAAAAAACTAAAAATGGAGCTCCCATTTGACCCAGTAATCCCACTTCTAGGAATATATCCCAAGAAACTAGAAACACCAATCAGAAAGGATATATGCACCCCTATGTTCATAGCAGCACAATTCACCATAGCTGAGATTTGGAAACAGCCTAAGTGCCCATCAGCAGATGAGTGGATTAGAAAACTGTGGTACATCTACGCAATGGAATACTACGCTGCTATAAAAAAGAAGGAATTCTTACCATTCTCAACAGCATGGATGGATCTGGAGAGCATTATGTTAAGTGAAATAAGCCAGGCAATGAAAGAAAAATACCACATGATCTCACTCATTTATGGAAAATAAAGAACATTATAACCTGATGAACAAAAGGATAGATGCAGAGGCAGTAAAGCACCGAACAGACTGTCAAATTACAGCAGGAAGGCTGGGGAGTGCTGGGGAGTGCTGGGGAGGAGGGGAAAGAGATCAACCAAAGGACTTGTATGCATGCATATAAGCACACCAATGTACACAAGACACTGGGGGGGTGGGATGAGGATATGCGACAGGGGTTAGGGGAGGCTGGGGGAAGGTCAATGGGGGGAAAAAAGGAGATATATGTACTACTATATGTAATATTTTAAACAATAAAAAAAATAAAAATAAATTCCCTCCTAAAAAAAATAAAAAAGGTCCACCGCTTGCGTCTATAGACACTTATGGCGTACAAATGGTTAACACATGCTATTTACTTCCACTTTTTTTTTGGTTCATCCAGTTTCAGGTATCAAAATGTCCAACTTCTTCATGTGGCTTCATCTCACTCCAGTTTAAACTTCTGCACAACTGTACATTTTCAAAGCCAGGCATCATCAACAAAAATTATCATTCAACTGCACCTAATTTCAATTAGATGTGATGAGGTTGGTGAAGCTTGACTTTTCCTAACAGTAAATAGAGTTGTTTCTTTCATTTACATAATGCCTTGGGGCTTCTTCAACTCTACAACAAATCAGCAGACCAAAATCATTTCCCTCAGTGCTCAGGGGCTGAAATCGCCTTGCCCACACAGTCTTAAGAGAGAAAGAGCTCAAGAAGAGACTTCAAGGAAGAACTAGAAATGCAGGGTTTGCTGGGATTTGAGAAGGGTTACTCTCAAGTCCAAATGCGCCGTTTCATTATCTCACTGCAGCCATATCTCTGCTAGTGTGGCAACCATGACCAGCAGGGCCCTGACTCAACCCGGTTTCCTCCTGCTCTCTCACCCCTGTTCCAGAGGCCCTCCTCAATCTTGAGCAATTGCTGCCACTGTGAAGTAGGACAGGAAAGGGTGTACCGCTCCAGGTCCTCAGCTAACGATGCCAAACAAGTTGGGGCAAGATCAATGTGCGGCCATATCAAAGCTCCGTGAAACCCTAAGCCTTATTCTCCCTCCCAAAGGAGCCTTCCATCCCACGGAGAGGCTTCCCCAAGAGCCTCTGCATTACTGTCTCCAAATATCAGGGCAGAGACCATGAAAACAGATGTGATCACATTACACACAAAGACAAGAGGCATTTTAACACGGTTCCCCTGCCAGGTTAATTACTCACAGTAGAGAACTTCTTTTTCCAGGGGCAGAGAGCCATCACATCTCTGTCTGGCTGCTGCAGCCTCCACATCATCTGTGAGCTGGAGAGAAATTCTGAATCTCAGGTCCCACCTGGAATCTGCTCAACCTTTGGATAAGATCTCCAGGTGCTGTGACTGCATGTTAATGTTTGAGAGGCACTGGGCTATTGCATGCAGAACAAAAATGTTATGTACTGACTGACACATCCTGTTTATAACCTTTTGCCTTCCCCAAGCATTCTCTCAATGAAAAAGCATTCAGCAAATATTTCTGGAGTGCCTACGAGGTGACTGACTCAGTGCCTGGCACTGTCTGGGGAGATAAGGTCTCCCTGGTGAGCAAAGCAGACAAAGGCTCTACAACACAGTACTTGCATTCTAGCTGGGGAGACAAATAGCAAATAAGAGAACAAGCAAACAAATGAAAGAGATCATCACAAACTGTGATAGTGTCACCAGGAAGGTAAAGAGGATGACAGAGGTATAATTGACAGGTGGGGTGGAAAGATTTGTTTATTGGAAGGGGAGGATCCAGAAGAGCCTCTCTCCCAATAGAACATTTAAGCTGAAACTTGAAAGTGAGAATGTGTGAAGGAGAAGCTTCAAAGGAGTGAGGAAGAACCTTCCAGACATGGGGATGAGCCAGTTTGTAAAGGCCCAGGGCTGGGAAAGGAGTTGGCGAGTTTGAGGAACAAAAAGAAGACCAAATACCTGAAGGGTAGTGAGCCTGGGGGAGTGTATCGTTGCTGAAGAGGTGGGAAAAAATACTAGGTAGGGCCATTTCAGACCAAGTGAGTCTGACAAAGAACTTGAATGTTGCTCCAAGTGCTACAGGAGCCCCTGAAAGGTTCGGAACAGGGAATGACGCAGTGTCCTCCATATAGCTGTTCTAAAGAGAACAACCTGATTAAGAAACAAGAGTGAACGTGAGGAGGCAGCTGGACGGCTCATTGCATAGCCTAGGTCAGTGGTCGGCAAACTCATTAGTCAACAGAGCCAAATATCAATAGTACAACGATTGAAATTTCTTTTGAGAGCCAAATTTTTTAAACTTAAACTATATAGGTAGGTACATCGTTATTAACTTAATTAGGGTACTCCTTCAATCACACTGTACGTGCGCACCCACACGTGGTATTTTGTGGAAGAGCCACACTCAAGGGGCCAAAGAGCCGCATGTGGCTCGTGAGCCGTGGTTTGCCGACCACTGGCTCTAGGTGGAGTAGCCCATTGCAGGAAGAAACAGAGACATGTTTTGACTGACCCCAAAGGCTGGCTGGGGAGCGACGCTGGGCCCTGCACACCAGGCAGCTCTGGATACAAAGGTGAGGCACCTGTCAGTCAAGGGGCTTGGAGAGAGGCCCACAAGGAAGTCTGAGATAGCTGTGTCATCTCAGGTGCCCCTTCATTTGGCACTGTCTTTGTTAAATGCAATGAGCACATGCTTTTTGACTAGCAGTTCACATGTCTTTCCTACAAGGGGATTGGTGTGCGTTCATTACGATGT
Source organism: Plecotus auritus (assembly GCF_963455305.1). NCBI lineage: Eukaryota > Metazoa > Chordata > Mammalia > Chiroptera > Vespertilionidae > Plecotus > Plecotus auritus. Next base: position 86,124,752 of record NC_137771.1, on the reverse strand, counting down.
TTGTATAAGTAGAAGATTAGAAACAACCTCAATGTTGAGTAATAGGGAACTGGTTAAATAAACGTTGATTTAGCCATACAATAAAATATTATGCAGCCAAAAATGAAAACAAGGGTACTTTCACATTCTGAGTTTTTGATGTATATATGCTATCTAATAAAAGAGTAATATGCAAATTGACCATCACTCCAACACACAAGATGGCTGCCCCCATGTGGTCAAAGATGGCTGCCCCCATGTGGACACAAGATGGCCACCACAAGATGGCCAGCAGGGGAGGGCAGTTGGGAGGGACCAGGCCTGCAAGGGAAGGCAGTGGGGAGCAACAGGTCTGCAGGGGAGGGCAGTTAGGGGTGACCAGGCCTGCAGGGGAGGGCAGGTAGGGGCAATCAGGCTGGCAAGGGAGCAGTTAGGCATCAATCAGGCTGGCAGGGGAGTTGTTAGGGGGTGATCAGGCTGGCAGGCAGAAGCGGTTAGGGGCAATCAGGAAGGCAGGCAGGCGAGCAGTTGGGAGCCAGCAGTCCTGGATTGTGAGAAGGATGTCCGACTGCCCATTTAGGCTGGATCCTACCAGATTGGAGAGGGTGCAGGCTGGGCTGAGGGACATCCCCCTCGTGCACGAATTTCGTGCACCGGGCCTCTAGTCTATATATATAAAAGTCTAAGTGACTGTTATGACCAGTCGCTATGACATGCACTGACCACCAGGGGGCAGATGCTCAATGCAGGAGCTTCCCTTTGGTGGTCAGTGCACTCCCACAGCCAACCTCCCGCAGTCCCTCTCCCTGGCTGGCCGGCCCTGATCGCCCCGATCGGGACTGGGCAAGATGGCCCAATTGGCCCGATCACCGGCCAGGCGGAGGGACCCCACCCATGCATAAATTCGTGCACCAGGCCTCTAGTATTTGTATATATGTATGTATATATAATCTGTATATATACTAGGATGTTACCAATTCCAAAAAAAGATTTTAAAATTCTCATGCATATATTTGCCAGTACACTCTTTGAAAACCTTCAAAAGGAGACATAAAAATGGCCTCTGTTGAGGACAGGCACTTAGGGACACATACTTCTTTCTCACTGTGTATTTTTATAGCATTTGAAATTTGTACCATGTGAATATATAACCTATTTTAAATAGCTAAATAAAATTTAAAATTTAAACAATGCATTAAAATAGATGAATAAGATGGGGGCCCATGGTGCTGAGACCACAGAAGGCTATGTAGGGGACAGGACTGAGGGGGAGAATTCTAGAGCAGGTAACACTGGGACTGAGTCTTGAAGAAAGAACAGGCATCCATCACCAACATAAGGCGGGAGCATGGTCTGACAAAGGCATGGACATATAATCCAACAGGGTCCATACAAGCAGTAGTCTGTTTAGCTAAAGTTCATGGGTTCCAGAAAAACCAGCAGTTCTTGCAGTTATGTCAAAAAGTTGGGGCTTTTCCCAGAAGTGATGAAAGGGTGGAGTAGTGACATGATCAGGTCCACAGTTTCTTTTTTTTTATTCTTCTTCATTTTTATTTATTGATTTTTAAAGAGAAAGGAAAGGAGAGGGACAGAGAGAGAAAAACATCAATTTGTTGTTCCACTTATTCATGCATTCATTGGTTGATTCTTGTATGTGCCCTGACTGGGGGTCGAACTGGCATCCTTGGTGTATGGAGACAATGCTCTAGCCAACTGAGCTACCCAGCCAGGCCAGGTCCACAGTTCTTCAAGATAATTCTGGCAGCAGGGTGGAAAGTGGACAGAGGCACGGGTGGGGAGGAGCCAACTGGAACCTAATTCACAAACCAGTTAAGGACCTCTTTCCTTTTATGGAAGAAGCAATGATGCAGAAGAGGGAACAGAGACAAGAGGGATTAGGAGTTGGCATCAACCAGATTTAGGAATTGATTCCATGGTGGGGGCGAGGGGAGGTAACAGGAGTAGAGGATAACTCCAACAATCTCACCTGGCTACCGTTAACAGAGAGAAGAAACTGAGGCAAAGGAGCAAGTCTGGGGATAGAAGAGGAAGAAATAAGTTCCAGGGGAGGCAGAGTGATGGGTTCAAATCTCTAGGTACATGTAATTGAGCAGTTTGACTTAAGTCTCTGTATTTTAGTTGCTTCATTTGTAAAGTGGAGCTAATACCTATCTGAGAGGATTATTTTAATCATGAAATGAAATGTTTTATATACAGGACCTACCACATTGCCTGGCCCATAGTAGGTACTTAACAAGAGGCAGCCCTGGACATGGTAGAAATTATACATTATAGAAAAGTCTCTACAACAGAGAAATGTCTACTTCACTAAGGTAAAGATTTCAAGGAAATTTTTAAAAATTAAATAATGTTGTTATTCAATTGATTCCAAGCTTTATTCATCTAGGTCCCTCTAGATTCTAGGATATCTAGACGAACCCCTCTCCTTGACAATTCTGGATATAGACAACAGGTCTCTCACCATTGCTGGGCCCAGGCTTTTGCTAAACAGACAATTCACCAGGACTAGTCTAGATTGGCTTGTTTCAATTCCAGACAAACTCTAGCATCTATAAACCCCCAACGGCCAGAGACCATTGGATAACTGTTCGGGGGTTTTCACTTCCTGTGTTGCGTGTGACAAACCTCTTACCGTGACAGCAAAGCAAACCCAGACTACTACCTGCCTGGTACTCGCAAGCACAACTCAAAGGAGAGGACCTCCAGGGCATTTCCAGTGAAGATGAAGTCTGGAATGAGACTACACTCCAGTCCCCTCTAAATCCGATGCCCCCTAATTCTATGATCACAGATGACCTCAAATTACCTGCAAACTCAGAAATTTTAAAAAGTCCTATGACTTAACATGAAGACATGATCAAAGCCCTATTCCTTAAGTCATGAGTATTAAACCAAGTCTATTTCCTGTGCTTCTTACACTTGATTTTGAAGATGTTCCTCACATTAGTCTTGTCAAGAAAAAAAAAATCTTAGGGACTTTTGAAAATAAATATCCAGAAATATATAATTTGTGCTTCTCTTGAAACCAGTACCCCCACTTCATGACCTAAGTACCAGTGATGGTCAGAAAACAGAAACATCCTTGTTCCCCAAATCGCCACTGTCCTAGAGAAAAGCTCTAGGGCTGCTCCATGGGTCTGACCTGCAGGACTGTGCTGCCCTAGAGGGAGAAGTGATATCAAACATGATCTTTCTGATATGACCAGTCATATGCCCTCTAGCAGACAAGGGGCTCAATATGGACCTGTTTTATACTAACTGCCCAAACAGATTTATATTATAGGATGGTTATAATCTATTTGATATGCACAGAGGTTAACTACCCAGCACATACGTTATATAAAACAGAAACAAAATATTAGCCAGAATCCAGTGACACTCAATTCAAGGCCAAAGAAACCAAGCAACAAAGGTCAGAAGCATAATAAAAAGTAACCTGAAAACTGACATCCTTGGGCAGCCTATTATATCAGACGTCCCATCTGAGTTAATAGCAGAATGGCCTGACAAGAATGGTGTTTTAGGGAGAGTTCTACATTCTGGTCATAGGTCTCTGAAGATAGAATCAAAATATATTTATGTTTCACCTACCCGAAACCCCTACCTGTTTTTAAAAATAAAACATTCCATCCAAGATTACATAAATTACCATTGGTTTCTGGGTGCCTACCAAATCTTCCTCTGTAATTTTTCTGTCATGTGACATCCTGTGCTTTGTCTCTTTCCTCACTAATAAAATTCCAACACTTTTCCTGGGAGAGTGAGGACAAGCTCCCTGGGATTGTCTTAGTAAGTCTGAGTGAGAACTGCTGATGGACAAAACAGTTCTTTCTCTGGGGATGGCAGACATGCTGGTACCGTACTCTGAGATTGTTCAGACTGCCTGGGTTGGGTGGGGGGACCGGATGGTGAGGGGTGGTGAGCTCATCCCCAACCCACTCGTCAACACCAGCCCTGACGGGGATTATTGCTTGCCTCCACGTGAAATCGGCTGCGTGGGGCCTTTTCCCACACAAAGCCTCAGTGCCTCTGGAACTACTGCGCCCATGCCCTAAAAACTGAAGATCTATGACTCCTAATCTGCGCAGTAGACTATTCTGGGGTGCCGCACTCGAAAGTTAAAACTCTCTGGTTTATCCAAACGAGTCTTTATAACCTATGAACCTCCCAGGTTCATAAGACGTCCCAGGAGATACCCCCAACCCCTGACATCCAACCACTCCCGCTATCCTTGCTTTCAGCGAAGACAAGATAATTGTCAGACGTTTAATTTCACACTAAACTAACTCATAGAGGAAAGTAGCAAACTACCCTAGCAGAGAGCCACAGCTGCTAATCGTCAGGTCTACCGCCCCCAGGAAAACCATAAAGGTGTGTGGGGCCCTTTATTCAGGCGTTCTGTGGCGCGCACTCGCCTCTCACAGGCGCGCACGCACATACTCGGGCACTACACACACGGCTGGGGGCTTCGTTTTCTCTCCCTCAGAGCAGCCATCCACAGTCCTCTACAGCTGATGCGCCTCATCCCCCATCCGCGGAACATGCGCCTCCTACAGCCTCCGCGCCGCACACGTGGGGAAGCGCGTCCAGGTGGAGCCAGAAGGGCGGAGGGAAGCAAAGAGGCGGGAGGGCCAGGGATGAGGACGGAGGGCGCCGCGAACGGAATGTGGGGTCTCAGATGCTCGGGTCAGCGTAGATGCCTTGTAAGCTTCTGGGAGGAAGAGAGGGAGCGAGGAGAAAAAGCAGCGGGAAAGGCAAGGAGATGAGGCAGGAGAGGAGGTGGGGGAGGGGCCACTCACCCAGGGTTTTGACAGCGATCTGCCTGGTGAGGGGCGGCGGCAAGTTGATGCACACTAAGTCCACGTCCTGATGCAGCAGCACCTCGTCAATGCGACTCGTATAGAAGGGAACGCTCATCTCTTTGGCCAGCTCCTCCGCTTCCTCCTGTGTGCGGCCCCATAGCGCCTTCACCGCGAAACCCTCGTCTTTCAGCAGAGGGATGATGACTCGGGCGGTGAGGCTGGTGCCGAACACGCCCACCCCGGGAAGCATGGCTGCTCAGGTCCACCTGGTTCTGCTTTAGCTTGGCTCTCCAGTCCAACACGCGCACGCACACCCCTCTAGCCAGTCCCGCACCCGGCTCTCCACGGCGCGCCAGCCGCCGTGCCCTAGACAAGGCGCCCGGGTGCCGAGAGCACACCCAGCTGCAGGACAGAGCAGTCTCGGGGCGCTTCAGTGCAGGGACTGCAGCAGTGTCCGCCACGCGGGGCTCCCGTCCTTCCCGGAGGCGGCGGCAGAGACCCACCCAAGGCGCCCGAGGCTCCGAAGCGCCGTGGAACCTCGGCTCAGGCGGCACCTCCGCCGCAGCGCCAGCCGGCTCCGTGCGCCCCACGGAGGCCGCTCCATAGCCGGCTCATCCCCGCACACGCGCCGCTGCAGCCCGGGACTGACTCTCTCCCGCGTCTTTTCCGCAGCCGGCGAGTAGCGCACGCACAAGCCTCTACACGCTGCCAGCGCCCGGAACGACTGGGCTTGCGGGGTCCCTTTTCTCTCCCACCCCTCGCCTAGAATGAAATAATTCAGCGGCCACCAGGAGGCCGGTAAGCACGCGGCTCCGAGGGCGTGGGGCGCGGATCTTAAACTGCAGCGCGGCGGTGGCAACGGCAGAGGCCACGACCCGGCGCCAGCCTTCTCATTCTGCTGCCATGTTCGCTCGCAGTGCGGCTCCGGCGTCCCTGGCCCTGGCCGGCTAGGCTCCGGGATCCCGCGGGGACAAGGGCGGAGTTGGGGAGTTTGGCTGTCAGTGGCCGGGTGTTCCTGCACCGCCCCCGCCGCTGCGCCGCGCGCCATTGGCCGCTGCGCTCGGCCCCCGCCCTGCCGTCGCCGCCGCGGGCTTCGGGTGCGCGCAGCGCTGGGCCCAGGAACCTAGTCCAGCTCCTCCCTGGCCCCGCCTTACTCGCCTCCGGCCCTTTAGTTTCTTCCTTTCTTTGCCCTCCACCACCTCCTTCCCCTCCTCGCCTCTTTCCAAACCCCGCCCCAAGCAAGCTAATAAATTTATCAAGACAGGGCGTGCCCGCACCGACGCGCCGCGGGTCCCCGAAAAGACCGCCGCAGGTTCCTGCCGGAGGAGGCCTGGGGATCCAATGTGGTGTGAGCAGCGGGTAATGACAGCCTCTGTTCCAGGAGCTTTCTCTGCGTGCGGGGAACCGTGCAGGGAAGCTTTCCAGGCATTCTCTTTTAATCCCCTCACCATTTAACCGATGATGTAACAGTCTTGGGAGGGTTTAGGGACTTGGACAAGGTTACACAACAGGTAAGCAACTGGCTTGGGATTAGAATCCAGGCTCCAGAGGAGCAGAGAACTGGACAGTTCTCTCTCCTTATAAAAAAGCCCGCTCCAGTGGTGCGCCACCCCTGAGTTCGCGCGCTCCTGGCCTAGCTGCCCTCCATCCAATCTATCTCCACAAGCTCTGCTTTCCTCCCGAGGCCGGCCCCTGTGTAGACACTTGTGCTCAGTGGCCACTTCGGGGCAGGGGTCCCGGAAGCGGCTGCCGTCCATGTGTGTCTGCATCTCGGTTTAGAGAGCTAGGAGTCACTCTGACCAGATGCCACACTGGCCTCCACTCCCTTCCCAGTACCCGTTTTCTTCTTGGGTCCTTGCCAAGGTACCCCCTGCACATGTCTGATTTCCCGCCATTTTCTCAGCCCGTATCTCACTGCCTGCCTGGCATGTAGTAGACAACAAACATTTGCTAAATAAATGAATGAATATTCGTTGAATGCCTGCTTTGTGCCCACTTGGTGCTGGGAGGGGGACCCAAAAGTGAAAGGCGGAGAACCTGGGGTCTGTCATGTTATCTCTTCACCACTCAGCTCAAAATGGCACATGATCTGCTTCAAATCATGAGTGGAAAACGTGATAAGTACTTGCAAGCCTTTAAAATAACTTGTAACAACTTGCATGAGGCAGGGCACATGGAGAGAGCAAAACACCAAAAAAAAAAAAATTAAAAAAAATAAAAAGCTTGTGTGTGGCAATGTGGGGAGGAGGCTGACCTCAGGCATGAGAAGAAAGGCACAGAGGACAGTCAGTGCTCTGGGTGGCTACCAGCGGCTTGGTAAGTTCTCAGACCAAAGGAGGTGTTGCCACCAACACTGACAGGCTTCTTTTGAGCAGTTTGCAAAAAACCAAGCAGGAATGCCTATTGGGGCAGGGCTGCAGGCAATAGTGTTAGACATGGGCACCTCTTCAGTACACAAGAGGCAGGATCACATGTCAGCGATGACGCTGCTCACTGGGCCCAGGGAATGTGGAGCTTGGCATTGAGGTTAGACGCAGAGCCAGAGCACCAACATTGACTCCTGGCTCTGCCATTTATTAGCTATGGGACCTTAAGTTTCTTCACCTCTCTGTGCCACAGTTTCACCTGTAAAATCAGGTAATGATGGTCTACACCCCAAATGATTTTAGAGAATTATGTGGGTTAATTTTTATAAAGACCTTAAAAGTGTCTGGCACATAGTAAACACTACATAAATGTTAGATAAGCATGAAGAGCAGGTCTGTTACCAACATCACTTCTTGATCTGGGGACAGTTGTATAAGGGCAGCAATATCTAGCCAATAAGAGGGAGTTTTGTGTTCTTTTTAAAGGGAACTCTATTCCTAGCTTCAATGTGAATAAATAGAATAAACCTTCCATCTACATAATATCAAAAAAGTGATCACATTTGATTCTCATTAGAAGTGGATAAAACAAACATCATCTCCATTTCATAGGAGACAAAACTGAATCCTGGTAGCAACTCAACCAAATGGATCCAAAACAAAACACTTCATTTTCAGTCCTCCCCCTGCCCCCAACTGCTTCTCCCTCAGTGGTTCCCATCTCAACAAATGGCACTACCAGCCCAGCTGACCAAAACCTTGGAGCCATGCAGGACTTCTCTCTGTCATAGCTCTACAACCAGGCCTCCATAGATCCTGTCTGCTCTGCTTTTAAAGTGTGTCCCGAGTCCATGGTGAGAATCCCTAGTCACCATCATCACTGTTTGGACCACAGCAAACTCTACTCTACCTGCTGCTATTCGTTTCCCTATAGCCCACGTTCTCTAATCAGCAGCCAATGATCCTTTAAAAGATAAGCCCAGCCTGAGCCACAATCTGAACTAGGAGCTCACAGTTTAATTCCCAATCAGGGCACATGCCTGAGTTGTGGGCTCAATCCCCAGTCAGGAAAAGGCTGCTCCATTAGGGCATACAGGAGGAGCTGATCAATGATTCTCTCTCATCATTGATGTTTCTATCTCTCCCTCTCCCTTCCTCTCTGAAATCAATAAAAATATATTTAAAAAAAAAAAAGGTAAGTCCAATCAGGTCCCACCAGGCTCCACACCTACCAGTGAATACACCCAAAGTCCTCAGGATGGCCTGAAAGGCTCTGTCTGACCTAAACTTCCACCTCAAATATCATCGCCTACCACTTTCCACCCCTCATGCCCTGTACAGGCTGAGCCTGTTCTTGTCTCAGGGCCTTTGCACTTGCTGTTTCCTCTGCCTGATCCCACCCCTCCAGCCCTACCCACCTATCCATGTGGCTCACTCACTTACTTTACTTGGGTCTCTGCTCAGATGCCCTCCTCGTATGGCCTTGCCTTACCATCCCATCTAAAATGATACCTGTGTCACATTTCATCCTTTTGTCTAGCTGTATTTTTCTTTATAGCTCCTCTCACTACCTCACATTATATTATACTACTGCCTGGGTGCACAGATTCGTGCACATTGAAAGGAAATTAATTAGAAGGTGTCCAGCAGGGCAGGACTGGGTGAGACAGGCTGGACATGCCCTGGAGCCAACCTCCCATGGTCCCTCCCCGGCTGGCCGCACCTGGGGTGGTGGCACCATGGCACGAAGGGCGTCTGTGGAGTGAGCTGGGTCCCTCCAGCAGGTAGGGTCCCTCGGCCTGGCCTGTGGGTATCGGGCAGAAACTGGCTCTCCAACATCCCCTGAGGGGTCCCGGATTGCAAGAGGGTGGTTCTCGGGTAATGCACACCAAAACCGGGCTCCCTCCTCTGGTTCCAGGGTGCGTCACCCAAGAACCGCCATTGCCAAGTCACTGCAGCTTGGCAGCTCTTGCATTGAGCGTCTGCCCCCCGGTGGTCAGTGCGTGTCATAGCTACCAGTCAGTCCAATGGTCGCTCAGCCTTTTATATATATAGATACCTGTTATTTCTCATCTATTTGCCTCAACATATTATAAACTCACTGACATCAAAGTTTGTGTGTCTTGTTCATTTCTGAATCCCACACGCTTAAAATAGTACTCAGTGCATGCTGGATGCTCAATCTATATGTGTTCTTCTAATAACTATGTATTACTATGAGAATTGTATGAGTTAGTATTTATAAATTCCTTGAAACTCTGCCAAGTGCCATGTGCAAGAAAAGTTTAGGGCCTGGGAAGCAAGGCTGAGTATGACAGAGCCTCTGACCTCAGGTTGCTTCTGCCTGGTGGCCTATTGCTTGGGGATTTGAGTTGACAATACAGAGTGGCAAATGCCAGAGTGGGGGGCCTGCAGGGGAAGATTTGGGAGCAGAGGAAGGCTTTGAAATCAGAACAGGAAGCCTTTAAAGACTTGCAGAGAGAGGAGTGGGCTGGATCCAGGTTTTGAAAGACTTGCTGAAGTTAGCTAGAAGAAAGAGGGGAGAATATTTTAGGGAGAGGGAAGCTAAAAACAGGCTAACCCAGGGTGGAGGGTGTATGTGAAGAAGGCCAGGACATGATAGGGAATCCCTGAAAGACTTAAAGCAGGCAGTGAACAATCAGATCAGCATGTTAGAACCATCACTCAGGCTGCATTATGGAGGGTGGATTGCAAGGGCAAATTCAGCCCAGTCGTGTAAGGAGGCCACTGTAATAACCTAAGAGCAAAGGAAGGAGGATTGAACAAAGGCGGCAGGCATGGGGATGAAGATGCCAGGACAGGTATTTGAGATAATACAGGCCACTTGGTGCTATAACAAGAAGATGAAATTTCCCTGGCCTGGTAGTTCATTGGATGTGGCTCATTTTCCCTCGATCCAACCATTTCTATTTGCATTTGGGTGAAGACTTTCTGCCTGTTTTAATGTCATTGAAGAAAATAATAAAAGGGTAATATGCAAATCGACTGAACAGCAGAACGACCGGTCACTATGACGTGCACTGACCACCAGGGGGCAGAAGCTCAATTCAGGAGCTGCCCCCTGATGGTCAGTATGCTCCCACAGGGGAAGCACCGCTCAGCCACAAGCCAGGCTGACAGCTGGTGAGCACTGTGGCCTGCCTCTGGGGCAGCACTAAGGATGTCCGACTCCCAGGGAGTGGGCCTAAGCTGTCAGTCGGACATCCTCTGAGGGCTCCTGGACTGCAAAAGGGTGCAGGCCAGGCTGAGGGACCCCCACCCCCGAGTGTAGGAATGTCGTGCACTTGGGCTTCTAGTTGAAGATAATTGTCATGTGACTCCAAAAAGAACATTTTAAACCTTTTAGAAATAAAAATAGGAAGGATTCATTTTTTTATTCATAGCTTTAGGATGATGGTACAATGGAATTTCTCATAATAATTTAGTTTAATGATTATTTAAAATATTTTTATTGTAAAAGTCACTTATACATATTAAAGAAGTTTCAGAAAATAAGATGCCTTCTACCTTAATCTGTCCATTCTTACATAGCCACTGTAAATAATTTGGTTTATTTGCTTCCATAATTTTGGAAATATTTTAATGAAAAATAAAAGGGGAAGTTTTGCTATTTAGTTAGATTTGTTTATAGGTCTTTTTAATACAAATTAGAAACAGGTTTTAGTTATATTTAGCTGAGTATCCTATATAATAAAAGCCTAATATGCAAATTGACCAAAGAACAGAACAACCGGTTGCCACGATGCACACTGACCACCAGGGGGTAGACACTCAATGCAGAAGCTGCCCCCTGGTGGTCAGTGTGCTCCCACAGGGGGAGCACCGCTCAGCCAGAAGCCAGGCTTACAGCTGACGAGTGCAGCAGCAGTGGCAGGAGCCTCTCCCAACTCCGCTGCAGCGGCAGCGCTAAGGAGCAGCGAGCAGATGGGCAGTAAGGAGCAAGGGGTCCCGGACTGCGAAAGGGCGCAGGCCTGGCTGAGGGACCCCCCTCAGTGCACAAATTTCATGCACTGGGCCTCTAGTAAATACACAATATCCTTATAAATATTAATGGTTGTGGAATGAAATATTCTTGCTCTTTTTTGAAATATAGCTTTGCCAAGTTAAAAAACTACGGAAGACCCTAGAGCAGTTCTACTGAGCAGTTCTAATATGCATAGTGCTGAAATTTATTCTCGAACTGGTTTTCATTAACAGAGTTTTTAAAAGTACCCATTAATCATTATACTTTCAAAACAACAAGGGGTTTTCTTATTGTTAATAATAGCTACCATGTCTTGAGTGCTTGCTATAGATGACTCACTAAGCTAAGCATTTTGTCTGCATTTCCTCCACAGCTCTTTCAGACATGTGCAATTAACCTCATTATTACAAATAAAGAAACTGCTACAGAAAAATGTTAACTTGCCTGAGGTTGGTCATACAGGCAAGAATTTGAGTGAAATCACCTGACTCCAAAATCAGAGTATGTAACCACTGAGGCCACTGCCCTTGAAGTTGTTTTAGATACCACAGCCCCGACCTGCCCCTACAACCAGGCAGTTGGCCCTCTAGAGAAGAGAAGCACACTTGGTTTCTCTTCCATGTCCTTCTCCCCATCCCTTAACAAAGGTCAACTGACTCCCTCCGGAGGGGTTTACCGGTGCTGCCATCCAGTCAGGAAAAGGCTGCTCCTGGGGGACAAGGCCATGGATGGGACCATATTGCCACCACTCTCTCCCTGGATGCCTACCGTGATTTACTACCAGGGCTCAGCAGAGCTTTTAAAAGCATTGGTCAAGCCCATCTGGTGTGGCTCAGTGGTTGAGCATCGACCTATGAACCAGGAGGTCACGGTTCTATTCCTGGTCAGAGTACATGCCTGAGTTGCAGGCTTGATTGGGTTCTTTAACTTGGGATATTATCTGATTAGATCTGATTGGATTGAAGTGAATTAAAGTGAACTGCATATTCATTTAGCTTGGCTGAAGGTTGGTGCTCTACCTAAGCGTGGCTAGGGAAGGTCTGGGTCCTATAACCAGCCCTTCCTTCAGTTCCATTGAGTCCTTGTTGGGCTGATTCTTTCCTTTAGCTAAGAGAACTGTCACAAGGAATTCACAGGGGCCTGCAGGAAGCAGTCAATCGATGACTCTCGTCATTGATGTTTTTATATCTCTCCCTCTCCATTCCTCTCTGAAATCAATAAATTAAAATATTAAAACATAGGCCAAGCCAAGTCACTGACTTGTTTAAAACCCCCCACTGCTGTCCTCCTGCATTGTCATGCAATCTAAACCCCTCAACATGACCAGGAGGTTCTCTTCTGGGTCCCCCACTCCTTTGTCAGATATCACTCACTCTTGAGTTGACTGTCAGTCCTTCTGTGGCAGGCACACTCACCTCCTCTTGATTCTGTGATTTTGTCTGGTTCTCTCACAACAGTTGCCCTTTTTGTTCCCTCTGCCAGGAATGCTCCTCAGCCCTTCATGAACCTGCTGGCTTGTTCTCAGCCTTTAGGGCTCAACCTACATGTTGCATCGATTCCACCCTATAATGGTAGCTGTTCTTACCAAATCCCCTTTCCAACCCTTCTTCTTCACCAGTAAGTGGTTTCCTGACAGACATATTCTTTTTACTCCTCTTTTTCAAACAATGAAAACATTTACTTATTATGAAAACAATACAATATATTTACATATAATAACATATTTAGAAACAAATCTTCACTGAATACAGATCCTTTATAAGCCCACCCAGAACATTTACACACTTGACCATTTGTTTGGCCACAAAGAAAATTACAACAAATTCCAAAGGAATGATGTCATACCAATTATATTTTTTTTCACCACAATGCACCGAAAATAGAAACTAACAGTAGGACTAGTCTCCCATTCCATAAACTAGACAATAAAAATATTCTAAATCTCTGGATTATAAAACAAACCATGATGAAGATAAAAAATATTTAGAAATGAAACACAATGAAAGAATGCATATAAAAGCATATGAGTTACAACTAAAATTATATTCAAAGAGGAATTTAGAGCTTAAATGCATTTTTTAAACAAAAGACATCTGAAAATTACTGAATTAAACACTCAACGATCTAGAAAGAAATATTTAAAAGGAGAAATTAGTATGAAACAAATAATAGAATCTAAAACCAAGAATATGAAAATTATCAACAAAACCAAAATATTGTTAACTCAACAATAATAAAATAGGCCAGTCTCTGGAAAGTCTGATTAGAAAAAAGAGAAAAAGCAAAATAAACAATATTAGGAACAAAAATGCTATAAGCAAATTTTTGCCTATAATTTTGAAAACTTTCATGAAATGGACAACTTTATAGAAACACTAGAGGCCCGGTGCATGAAATTCGTGCGGGGGGGGGGGGTGTGTGTCCCTCAACCCAGTCTGCACCCTCTCCAATCTGGGACATCCCTCTCACAATCCAGGACTGCTGGCTCCCAACCACTCGCCTGCCTGCCTGCCTGATTGCCCCTAACTGCTTCTGCCTGCCAGCCTGATCACCCCCTAACCACTCCCCTGCCAGCATGATTGATGCCTAACTGCTCCCCTGCTGGCCCGATTGCCCTTAACTGCCCTCCCCTGCCGGCCTGGTCACCCCTAACTGCCCTCCCCTGCAGGCCTGGTCCCCCTGCAACTGCCCTCCCCTGCAGGCCTGTTCCCCCCAACTGCCCTCCCCTGCAGGCCTGGGTCCCCCCCAACTGCCCTTGCCTGCAGGCTTGATCACCCCCAACTGCCCTCCCCCACAAGCCTGGGTCCCTCCCAACTACCCTCCCCTGCTGGCCTGATCACCCACAACTGCTCTCCCCTGCTGTCCATCTTGTGACAGCCATCTTGTGTCCACATGAGGACGGCCATCTTTGACCACATGGGGACGGCCATCTTGTGTGTTGGAGTGATGGTAAATTTGCATATTACCTCTTTATTATATAGGATATCAATTCAAAAAGTGACCCCAAGGAAATAGAAAATCTGCATATGCCTGTAACTATTGAAATGTATGAATGGGGTCCTGGCCTGTGTGGCTCAGTAGGGCAGCCTCAGCATGAGTACTGAAGGGTCTCAGGTCAAAGGCACATACCCAGTCAAAGGCACGTACCTGTACCTGGGTTGCAGGGTTGTTTCCTGGCTCTATTCGGAGTACATGCATGAGGAAACCAATCAATGTGTGTCTCTCACATTGATGTCTCTCTCTCTCTCTCTCTCTCTCTCTCTCTCTCTCTCTCTGTGTGTGTGTGTGTGTGTGTGTGTGTGTGTGTGTGTGAATCAATCAATCAATGGGAGGATATCCTCAGGTGAGGATTAACAAAAAGAATAAATAAATAAATAAATAAATAAATAAATAAATAAATAAATAAATAAAATGAGTGAATGGGAAGTCAAATTATCTCTCCTCAAGGAAAGCAACAGGTTTAGACAAATTTATAGGCAAATTTAACCAAATTATCAAGAAACAGAAAATTTATCTTAGCCAAATAATTCCAGACAGCAGGCAAAAAAGGAAAAAGCTACAGAATTTATTTTATGAGGTTAATATGAGTGGAAATGTTACCAGTGGAAATGAGATTCTTCCATGGAGTTGCAAGCAAAGCGTTTCGGGGACCCACATAGAGGAGGATGAGGTATAGTGGTAAGATTTATCAGAGCTGGAGCAAACACTAAGGACTGTCCCCAGGTGCCCAGTGTCTTATCCAAGACCAGGTGGCTCAGCTCCATCCTGCTGTAGAAGTCCAGCTTTGTCTTTCCTAAGCCCAGAAGAAGGGCCAGATCCAGAGACATTGTGTCATCACCGGGCATGGGCAGGGCATAGGAAGCTGCTGTAGTTCAGTTCAGTTCATACCAAAGCTTAGTTCAGCTTAGCCTCTGTCCCTGGCTGCACTCTTGCGCTTGGAACCCACAGTTTGGGCCCATGCAGCTGTCAGGCCTGCAGAGGGAGAATGCCTGCAGGGGTAAGCGCAGAACTAATGCTTGTGCTACTGAGAGGATCCTTTGTTAAGCTCTGATTATATTACCCCGGCTTGGGAAGGCATGAGCTTTCTTTCAAACTAACCAATCTCTCCTAGCTGTTTGAGGGCTTGTGTTGGGTCCTCCCCCTATCCAGTCTCTGTCCTAAATCTTCTGAGGTTTCATGCCCTCATCCAATCCATTCCTTTTCCAGGCCAGACACCTCCCCTTTATGCCATCTTGGCTCCTACTGCACATGTGCTTACCTCCCCCAGGGCCATCTTGGCTTCTACCAGGCATGTGCCCAGTAGAGGAATTTCCCCTTTATTGTTTGTTCTTCCCCCCAACCCCATAGTCCACGCAAGTGGACCAGTTGAACCCTAGGGAAATTGGAAAGCCCATCCTTCCTCCCTACACAAGGTGTATGGAGAAGGGGAGAGAAGAGGGGAAAGAACAGAGGGGTGTTAATCCCCTTGGCAAGGATTCGGCTAGCCCCTGGTGTGTCTGAAGCTATTATTTCCAGACTTAAGCCTGATAGCTTGATTAAGGGTAACTTCCAAGCTCAATCAGGCCCAGCCAGTCTAGTTCCCTTCTCTTTTGTTAAGTCCTAGCTACCTATCTATAATAATAAAAGGGTAGTATGCTAATGAGACCAGACGTCTTCCGGATGTCATTCCGGATGTCCTTCCTGACAAAGCTGGGGCTGGAGGGAAGCCACCCTAGGTCCCGGGTGCCTGGTCGCAGCTGGAGGAGGGAAGCCTGGGTCCCAGGTGCCAGAGGGAAACTGGTGCTGGCAGCCAGGGGAAGAAAGGCCTACTCTCGCACGAATTTCATGCATCGGGCCTCTAGTGGTAACAGAAAAGAATAGTAATTTTTTTTAGAAGCAACAAAAGTTTAGTTCATTATCATTAATAATTATAAGAATTGGAATTATATGAATTCCAAATAAAAAACTAGCAAATCTAATTTAGCATCATATAACTAAGGTTTATCCTGTAAAAATATATATGACTCAACATGAGAAAAATATATCAAGTTACTATAAAATATGAAGATGTTAAAGTGAAGGAAACCACATGATCATTTCAACAAATATGGGGAAATTCAATACTAATTCATTTTTTAAATAAAATTTTAAACAAATTTAGAATAGACAGAAACTTCTTTAACTTGATAAAAATATTTCCTCCAAAAAAACCTATAATGGTATCATACTTAGTAATAAAATTTTAAACACATACCTATTACGTTCAGGTACAAATCAGGGTGCCCATTATGACTGTACTACCCAACACTGGACTTCCTTACCAAGGAAAAGAGACAAGAAAAGAAGAGACAAAAGGATCAGGGTGAATTTGTTTGCAAATTGTCTTCTTTGAAAATCCAAGAGATTCTTCAGACAGACAAACTGTTAAAATGAATAAGAGAGTTCAGCAAGGTTGCTGCATACAAGGTCAACATAAAAATTATTAGCATTCCTCAGAAATGCAGTAGGAAAATATAGCAACAAGCAATTATATTGAATCTAAGAATAAGTTAAGCAAATGATGTTTAGAACTTTATAGGAAAAATATAAAGAGTTATTGAAAAATTTATTTCCCCAAATTCATCTATGACTCCAATATGAGGTAATTTTTAAAAAAGCAATGATGTGTTAGTTCTCTATTGATGTATAACAAATCTCCCCAAAACCTAATGGTTTAAAACAATTACTGTGACGTTGGAGTCTGGGATGAGCTCAGCTGGGCATGTCTGCTGTCCTTGCAGATAGTCACTCAGGTGCTGCACTCAGCTGGTGGCTCAGCGCTGGGCTGCATTCAGCCGGCTGCTAAGATAACTAGGCTTCCTCTTTCTCTAGGGAGACTCAGGGCACCTCCCCTTCCCTGTGGGTTTCTCTCCAGCAGAGCAAACACTTTCATGGTTGCTCAGAGCTCCCAAGAGCACAAAACAAAAGCTTAAGGCCCAAGGGCTGCTGAGATAGATAGGCTTCTCTGTTTCTCCAGGGAGACTTGGGGCCCCTCCCCTTCCACGGGGGTTTTTCTCTGTGGGTCTCTCCAGCAGAGCAGTGACCACTTACATGGTGGCTCAGAGCTCCCAAGAGCGCAAAACAAAAAGTTACAGGCCTGAGGGTTAGATCAGGAACTGGCATAGTATTACTTCTGTCTCATCCTAAGATTAAAGCAAATCACAAGTCAAACTAAATTTAAGAGTTGTCTTAAGGGTGTATATATAGGAGGTGTGGTCCGTGGGCTATCTACCACAAGGGACCTATTACACATCAAGATTTGTAAAGTTAACATATAGTATTGGTACGGGACCTGATAAATAAATCAAGGGGTCAAAACTGAGAGCTCTTATAAACAACTAAGAGGCCCGGTGCACAAATTGGTGCATGGGTGGGGTCCCTTGGCCTGGCTGGTGATCGGGGCCTATCAGGAAGGCAGGTCAGCAGTGGGGAGGGGACGAGGGAGGCCAGTACTGGGGGAGGGACAATGGGAGGTTGGCAGGCTGTCCCCTGATCAGGGCTGATGGGGGGATTGGCCAGTTGGGGGGAGGGGCCATGGGAGGTTGGCTGTGGGAGTATACTGACCACGAGGGGGCAGCTCCTGCATTGAGCGTCTGCTCCCTAGTGGTCAGTGTGCATCATAGCGACTGGTTGACGGGTTGTTCTGGTCATTTGGTCCTAACGGTCGCTTAGGCTTTTATATATATACTAGAGGCCCCATGCATGAAATTTGTGCAAGAGTAGGCCTTCCTTCCCCTGGTTGCCAGCACCAGCTTCCCTCTGGCACCTGGGTCCTGGGCTTTCCTCCTGCTGCCAGCAGGCACCTGGGACCCGGGCTTCCCTCCCAGCCCAGGCTTCATCTGGAAGGTCATCCAGAAGGTCGTCCGTAAGGACATCTGGTCTAATTAGCATATTATTCTTTTATTATTATAGATTATGACTAGAGGCCTGACGCATGAAATTCATGCAAGAGTAGGCCTTCCTTCCCCTGGCTGCTGGCACTGGCTTCCCTCTGGCACCCAGGACCCGGGCTTCCCTTGCAGCCCCGGCTTCATCTGGAAGGTCATCCAGAAGGACATCTGGAAGGATGTCTGCTCTAATTAGCATATTATGCTTTTATTATTGTAGATAGATAGGAACCTGGTAAACGATAGAAGTGTCACTATAGATCAGTGAGAAAAGGTAGGCTTTTAAAAGTAAGTAGGGAAGAGGCAAATAACTTTTTATACTTATGGTGGCTTTCAACTTCTTTGATATTCCTGCCTTGAGGATGTTCAGTGTCGTTCCCCTCCTATTGAATGTGGGCTAGACTTAGTGAAGAGGCTCACTTCAAATGAACAGAATACAGTGGAAGTGACAGCATGTGACTATATCATAAAATGCATTGCAGCTTCTTGCTTGCACATATGTTCTCTCTCTTGTGTATCACTCACTCTGGGGGAAGCTAGCTACCATGTCATCAAGACTGTCAGGCAGCCCTGTGGAGAGCCTACATGGGGAGGAACTGAGGCCTCTTGCCGACAGCCATGTGAATGAGCCATCTTGCAAGAACAGCCTTCAGATGACTGCACCTTTGACCGACATCTAACTACAGTCTCAGGAGAGATCCTAAGCCAAAACCGCCCAGCTAAACTGTTCCCAGATTTCCAACCACCTGAGATTGTGAAATAACAAATGTCTGTGGTTCTAAGCTGCCGATTGCTGGGGTAATTTGTTTTACAGCAACAGATAACTGATACAATATCTCACCATCACCACTCCACCAAAATAATAAAATTGGATCCTTCCTCATGCCTCACACATGAAACTTTAGAACTTCCCATATATATTCTATTGGTTCTGTTTCATATGTATCTGTGTTTGTGGGTATGTGCATCTCACAATATTTCTTATGATTATAGAAAATATTTCTTAAATCAGACACATATACAGAGACACATGCCACAAAGGAAAAGATACTATAATCAAGGTTAAAAAATAAATGCCAAACAGGGAGAAGATATTTGCAACATATAGTATACAGAATATACCAAGAACCCCATCAAATAAGGTAAAAGACAAACAGCTGAATAGAAAAGTAGATAAAAGTGATAAATTGGTAATTCATGGAAGAGGCAACCTAAATGACCATTAAAACATCTTACTAGTAACAAGAGCAATGCAAAGTAAGCCAGAACGAGATTTTATTTCTGATCCATCAGAATGACAAAAATTAACAAATCTAAAAATATCAAGGTTTGATCAGCATGTGGGCAAATGGGAATTCTCATGTATAGCTGGTGGGAGTATGCAGCCATGTGGAAGCAATTTGGCAGTCTGTAGTAAAACTAAATATTTACATACACTGTGACCTGACAATTCCACTAGCAATGATAGAATTTCCAGAGAGAATCCGTGGTACCATTCACAAGAAGACCCATATTAGGCTAGGCTAGTTATTGCTGAATTACTTGAGGTATAGAAATATGTAAAACCACATAAATGTCCACTAATAAAATCTATAATAATAAAAGCGTAATATGCTAATTAGACCAGACGTCCTTCCAGATGACCTTCCAGACGAAGCCGAGGCTTCGAGGGCATCCCAGGTCCCAAGTGGCAGAGGGAAGCTGGTGCTGGCAGCCAGGGGAAGGAAGGCCTACACTTGCACGAATTTCTTGCATCGAGCCTCTAGTGGATAAATAAAAGATGGTATATTTAAATGACATACCACACCAGGGTAAAGGAATAAACTGCAGTTTTGTTTTTGTCTTTAATTAATTAATTAATTAATTGTCTAAAGTTTTACATATGTCTTCTTTTACCCCACTTAAGCCCCCACCCCCACCCCAGCCATTCCCACCCCAGGCAAGCCCATTGGTTATGTGCAGTTTTTAATATCAATATTGATTGGCCTCAGAAACATAATGTTGATTAAAATAAAAATATAATTACTTTTATATTGAAAATAAAATCACATGCAAACAATTCTCTATGTTTTATGGATATATATGTGGTTTCTGCATGTTTAAAAGACATTGGAAGAACTCCTATGACTATACATTAAAACAGTATGCAAATTAAACTTCAATATGAAACTTTTAAAAATAGATTGGGAAGACTAATGATTAATTTATGTGTCAATTTAACTGAGCCTCAGGGTGTCCAAATATTTGGTAAAACATTATTTTGTGTGTTTTTGTGACGGTGTTTTTGGATCAGATTAACATTTTAATTGGTTGACCAAGTAAAGTAGATTATGCTCTCTAATATGGGTGGGCTTCATCCAATCACTGGAACATCTCAATAGAACAAAAAGACTAATTCTTTCTCAAGTAAGAGAGAATTTTTTCCTGCCAGACTGTTTTCAAACTGGGACCTCAACTTTTCCTGCCTTTGGCCTTGAACTGAAACATCAGTTCTTCCTGAGTCTCCAGTTGCCGAGTTATCCTGCAGATCTTGGGACTTCTCAGCCTCCAAAATCCCCTGAGCCATTTCCTTATAGTAAATTTCTCTCATATATATTCTATTGGTTCCTTTTCATATGTATGTGTGTTTGTGTGTATGTACATCTTACATCTGTTTATCACCTCCCAGGTCCATAGAACATTCACACACACACACACACACACACACACACACACACACACTTCTCTGAAAAACCCTGACACATTCAAGACAAACAATAAATACCTACCAATAGTGCTTGTTTCTACAAATAAGGTAAGGGGAGTGGGACTAGCAACTTTAACTTCAATGTTTTATTATACTTTTCTCTATTTTTTTAAAAAGTTTTTGAGAAATTTAAAAACTGCCCTCATGCAAAAAATATTAAAGAGAAAGTAAATTATAAAGAAGAAAGTAAATATTCATGATTCTACAATTATTGGCATTTGGTTGTACATTTAGGGTAGTCCTAAAGTCCCATTTCCACTTAGACAAACAGAATTTCCTTTTGTTTAGAAGTCATAAAAATTTTATAAATTTCTAAAATATATTTGTGTTGATTTCAGAGAAGAAGGGAGAGGGAGAGAGAGATAGAAACATCAATGATGCGAGAGAATCATTGATTGGCTGCCTCCTGCACGCCCCCTACTGGGGATTGAGCCTGCATACTGGGCATGTGCCCTGACTGGAAATCAAACGTGACCTCCTGGTTCATTGGTCGATGTTCAATCACTGAGCCACATCAGCTAAGCAGAAGTCATATATTTTCATTTCAAACACTCTTTGAAGGCTCTTAGAATTGCTAACCTCATTCTGGTTCCTTTTTTAAATGAGAGCTGCCTTCATAAAAGTCACAGGATATGAAGGTGTTAGTGGCAGCATCCGTGTAAATGACCTGCTGTGCCCCTGCAAGGTTGTGGACCAGGGACTACTGAGCCTGAGAATGAAGACCGGACATACCCCAGTGGCAGCATTGCCATGTTATCCAAAGGTCCCCAGAGGTGGAAACATCAGTTTCATTGTTGTTAGTTGTTCCACTGCTCAAGATTTCTTCCATCTACGGACAACTTTTGTTTTCAATCATTTTCAACTTGCAACGTACTCTCCCTGAGTGCCAAGCCGGTGACCTGTCTCTTCTTGCTGACATTGCAGAAACATAAATGAGGCCACATTTTATTTCGTGTTGTAGAAAGAGTCGGTAGACTAGTTCAGGGCAGCAACTGGAGCATCTTGGGACCTGTCCAGTGCTGAGGGGGAGACACTCAGGAGAATGGAGACAAGAGGGCAAATGGAACCGCAGTGTTCATTTAGAAGGCAATAGAGATGAGTGTAGGACTTCTATTGGAAACATCCGAGACAGCCACTTGAAAGCCAAGTTTTGGAAACAGAGCCTCAGGGTAGAGCCCCAGGGATGGAAGGATGAGGCGAGAAGTTTCTAAAGTAAGCTGTACCGTGTATGAGTGGGCAGGGGGTGACAAGGACTGAGAAACCCTCTACTGTGGACTCTGATTCTCAGATAAGCATGTCTCTACCCAAAGTTCTGCTAGGTAGAGCTACAGACAGCTGCCCTATTCTACCCGCCAGAGGGGCGCAAGAGAGAAGTAAACAAGAAGAAGGGGAACCTGCAGCCTCTCTCTGCCTCTGTTCTGGCCTGCAGGCTCTTTACCTGAAAAATGAGGGGATTGTGTTAGTAGGTATCCAAGGTCCCACCCAGTTTTTATAAACCAATATCCATTGTCTTGTATCCACTCATTCCACAACCAGTCAGTATTAACCATTCTGATGTACCTATGCCATAGGGGAAAAGAGAAGAGAAACTGAAACAATAATGGATCCAATAGATTTTGTGTAATGAACACACAAATAAGTGGTTTGTAGTGTAACTACAGACCAGTCCAGGTCTTGAGCTAGAAGGGCGAAGGCTTCCTTTACTTTTTCTCCCTGTGATTCCCTCTAACCACAACATATTCTTTATTATACCTATGCATAGGTTTTGTGGTTAAGCAGAACACTCCTTGAAAACAAGCTCCAAAAATCAGTGACAACATTTTTTCTCTGAGAACAATGGAAGCACTTATTGCTGTATCGACTGTGTGGAGACCTAACCACCCAAATATGCCTGTCCTGGACACTATGCCAACTCATTAACATTCATGAGCTACCAAACACATAGTGGCTTTGGAAGGAAATTTTGGGTGGTTGGTTTAATCCTTCAGGAACTCAATAAATAGTTACTCTGTGCAGGAGCATGTAACTCATCAGTAAGCAAATTGAAATACACAGAAAACATTTTATCATTTGACAACTTGAAAAATTTCTATACATATGTCTGAGTTCCAATCCCATGTCAAGATTGTGTCAAGATTCAGAAAACCATATTGCCCTAGAAAAGAGTGGAATTATTCACTCTAAAGTTGAATTATTTTGTTGTGTTTTTCTTTTAACTAATAGAGAAGTGGATATTTTAATGAATTATAAGAAAACTGCATCTTATCTGTAATAAGAGTTATAAGAATCTATAACCAGGAGACCAATTTATTATTTTCTAATCTAAACTGTTATAGTGATGTCCAATCTGGGTATTCCAAATGATTCAAATACACAATTACGTACTTTATAATGGAGGCTAACTTAGAATTAGATGAAGCAAGAGGGATGAGATTTTGGGGAAGGAATATATTTTCTCAGATTTAGATCACTCTCCTAAAATATTAAAACTTATGAGGTTTAGAATGCTTTTTTTTTTTTACTTTAAAAAAACTTGTTTGTTAAAAAGCTCACTAATCACCCAGCTGGTGTGTGGCTCAGTGGAAGAGTGAAGAGCTATGAACCAGGAGATCTTGGTTCATTTCCTGGTCAGGGCACATGCCCAGTTTGCCGGCTTGACCCCCAGTAGGGGACATGGAAGAGGCAGCTGATCAATGATCCTCTCTCATCATTGATATTTCTATCTCTCTTTCCCTTCCTCTCTGAAATCAATTAAAAATATATTTTAAAAGCTCACTAATCAAAAGTGGATAGTGCATTATCACAAGGTTCTCACATTTGTGTAACCATTTCCCAGGTCAGTAAGTAGAATATTCCCAGTTCTGCAAAAGGCTCCCTAAGCCCCCTTTATCTCTATCCCCCTTTCACTCCCCAAAGATAACCACTATTCTCACCTCTAACAACAAATATTAGTTTTTCTAAGACTTAAAAAATTTATATAAATGGAATGATATAAAATGTATTCTTTTTTGTACAACTTCCTTTATTCAACATTATGTTTTGGAGATTTATCCACAATGTTATGCGTAACTACCGTTCACTCTTTTTAAAAAATATATGAATTTTTTACTGATTTCAAAGAGGAAGGGAGAGGGAGAGATAGAAACATCAATGATGAGAGAGAATCATTGATCAGCTGCCTCCTCCATGCCCCGTACTGGGGGGTCGAGGCATGGAAATCAAATTTCTCAGACTGGAAATCAAACTGAGACCTCCTGGTTCATAGGTCAACACTCAACTACTGAGCAACACTGGCTGGACTACAGATCTCTCATTTGACCCCACCAGTGCACGAATATGTGCACTGGGGCTCTAGTCCTATCTAATAAAAGAGTAATATGCAAATTGACCATACCTCCACTATACCCACAAGCCATGCCCACAATCCACGCCCACCAGCCAATCAGGAGTGAATATGCAAATAAACCCAACCAAGATGGCTGTGGCCACAGAGAGCAGGAGGGAGGGTTGGGTTTCCCCAGCAATGGAGGAAGCCAAGCTTTCTGCACACCATGGCAGGCCCAGGCCTCCACTCCAGGCTACAAAGTTTCAATTGCAGAAGATAAATAAATCCCAGATACCAGGGCCTCTACTTGGGTCGCTGGGGGGAGTGGCCAGCCTGCAAACCACCACAGGCCCCTCACCCAGGCCACCCCATGCCCTAAGGGAACCCCCATCCTGATCCGGGACGCCCTTCAGGGCAAACCAGCTGGCCCCCAACTGTGCACCAGACCTCTATCCTATCTCATAAAAGAGTAATATGCAGATTGACCATCACTCCAATACACAAGATGGCTGCCCCCATGTGGCCAAAGATCCTGCCCCCTTGTGGACACAAGATGGCCACCACAAGATGGCCAGCAGGGGAGGGCAGTTGGAAGGGACCAGGCCTGCAAGGGAGGGCAGTTGTGGGCAATCAGGCCATCAGGGGAGGGCAGTTGGGAGGGACCAGGCCTGCAAGGGAGGGCAGTTGGGGGCAATCAAGCCCGCAGGGGAGGGAAGTTAGGGGTGACCAGGCCGGCAGAGGAGGGAAGTTGGAGGTGACCAGGCCTGCAGGGAAGGGCAGTTGGGGGGGACTCAGGCCTGCAGGGGAGAGCAGTTGGGGGGCACCAGGCCTGAAGGGAAGGGCAGTTGGGGGGTACCAGGCCTGAAGGGGAGGACAGTTAGGGGTGACCAGGCCTACAGGGGAGGGCAGTTAGGGGTGACCAGGCCTGCAGGGGAGGGCAGTTAGGGGCAAACAGGCTGGCAGGGGAGTGGTTAGGGGGTGATCAGGTTGGCAGGCAGAAGCAATTAGGGGCAATCAGGAAGGCAGGCAGGCGAGCAGTTGGGAGCCAGCAGTCCTGGATTGTGAGAGGGATCCCAGATTGGAGAGGGTGCAGGCTGGGCTGAGGGACACCACCCCCCATGCATGAATTTCATGTACTGGGCCTCTAGTTATTAATAATATTGTAATATTCCATTGTATGACTGTACAACAGTTTATTCATTCATCCTGCTGTTCATGGATATTTGAGTTTGTTAGAAATTGTGCTGGTGTGACCATTCAGGTTCATGACTTGAGTGCACATCTCTGCATGGATTTCTGTTGATGTATACTCAGGACTGAAATTGCTGGGTCATAGGTTATATGAATGTTCGATTTTGAGAAAGAATGCCAAACAGTTTTACAAAGTGTTTGTGAAGCTTCTTTTATGCTTGGCAGTCACTCTTTTTCTTTTTCTGGCAAGGGAAAGTAAAATAGGATTTTTAATGTCTTACAGGTTTCTTGGAACAAAATATCTTTTTACAAACACTACTTGAATGAGTATAGTTTAAAGTAATTAAGGGTATAGGGACTAAATTTCTAAACTACACATTTAAAAAAGAAAAGTATAAAAGCACTTGGGGCAAAATACATTTGGGATTTCCTTGTTGCCAAAATATGTGAAAAGTAATTCCAGCTGCTCAGCTCAAATAATCCACAGCTGGGCTGGCCAACTTCTGACCTCATATCATCCTGGGATTTTTAATAAAATAAACAAACAAAATACAGAGAGAAGCTAGGATCCCCAATATCAAAGTGATGCCAGACACAGTGGGGGGTCCTCTTTTCCACTGGGTGCTGCTGGGATGGAGTTCTTACTATATCCCAAGAAAAAAAATTTCTGAGACTTGCACGGGAGAACGAGTGATTTTTATTTGTGTGGAATTAATTCCCTGTGTTTCTAAAGTCCCATTTCCCTTAGTCCAGTTATAGAAGTGTGGCTGGGGTTTCAGTAAACTACAAGCAAAGCCAGTGTCCAGAGTTTCCTCTTCATGTTAGAGACAGGTCCAGTACATCTTCAGACTAGTTGCAGTCCATTAGTCCATTGTGTGGGGGGTCTACATGGCTATGGGCCACACACGAGAATGCCAGGAAGCCAAGCATGAGCCATGAGCCAAGCATGCCAAGAGGAACCAAGAGAGCCCAAGAATTAAGTATCCCAAATCTTTAAAGGCTTGCAGTTGCCGTGCCAACCACTTCAGTCCCCAGGTGTGACTGACAGTAAGCACCTTCCCTAGTCATTTCAACTTTACTGGTCATGCGTCTAGCTTCCCTTTGTCTAGTCCCCTTCCACCAATGTTTTGCAGGGAACATAGCTATAATGTCTGGCCTTCCCTTTGCTCTGTTCCTATCTATATATATAAAAGCCTAAGCAACCAAACGACCGAATGACCGAACAACCAGTCAACCGGTCACTATGACGCACACTGACCATGAGGGGGCACACACTCAATGCAGGAGCTGTCCCCTGGTGGTCAGTGTGCTCCCACAGCGGGAGCGCCGCTCAGCCAGAAGCTGGGCTTATGGCTGCTGAGTGCTGCTGTGGCAGAGCGAGCCTCTCCTGCCACTGTGGCAGCGCTACCGAGCGGTGGCAGTGGCAGGCGCAGAAGGGCCGGGATGAGTGGGAGCAGCGCCTGACCCCGGTTTGGGCTCCTCCCCATCCGTCTGCTGCTTCATGCACTGCTACATCCCTGCAGATCAGAATGATGTGCGGAGGCCAAAACCGGCAGTCCAACATCACCCCAGGGGTCCCGGATTGTGAGAGGGCAAAGGCCAGGCTGAGGGACCCCACCAGTGCACAAATCCATGCACCGGGCCTCTAGTTGTTAATATTAGCTAATTGCAACAGTATCAACAACAATGTCAGCCCTGTGAACTTAAGCAAATAAACGAACATTTTCAACAATGTCAGCCCTGTGAACTTAAGCAAATAAATGAACATTTTCAATATAGCCGTAGTTCCACCAATAACTGGGGCAGGTTTGAAGATTAAAAAAAAAAAGGAAGTATGTGTGGGGAGGGGTTTGGGATGGGAATGGGAGGATGAGGACAAATATGTGATACCTTAATCAATAAAGAAATTTAAAAAATAAAAAATAAATAATAAATAATAAAAAAGGAAGTTTCTAAGATTGGAAGTTTTCTTCTCTCTGATACGAAAGACAGGTAGAAACAAACAATTGAGTGAGGGGAAGAAGCTTTGCAAAGGCCTCTATAATGCGTGTGGGGCTGTCCCCTACCACCTGGATCTTTCCATGTAGAGCTGTCTTTCCTCCCCAGCTAGACTAGGAATTCACTCTCTGGCAGGACTGTGAGACCAGGGGCTCACCAGTGCCCCCTGGGTTTCTTAACGGGTTTTGTGCCAAAATTAACAAAGTGTGAGAACTTAACCTTTTTTTGTGTGTACAAGCATATAAAGGCTAAGTAGCAAGTTAAGAAAATTGTCCAGGTACTCCACATTAAAAATTATTTTTAAGAGTGTGTGATTAAAATGCACAAATTGCAATATATTCACACAATGGAACACTAGGTATCAATGTGGATGAAAGAACTGCAGCCACAAGGAACAACATAGCCATGGCTCACAGACATAATGTGGAATGAAAGAAGCCAGACACAAAAGCTCAAAAACAGTCAAAATTAACTTAAACTTCCAGGTCAGAATGACGTGCGGAGGTGGGATTCTGGTGTGCTGGTCAGGATCTATTTCTTGGTCTGAGTATTGGTTACATGGGTGAGCTCATTGGCAAAAGTTTAACAACCTGTGTACTTATATTTGTGTGCTTTTCTGTGATGTTTGTTATGGTTCAGTATTTTTTGAAAAATACGGTTGGTGTTGAGGGAAAAGGTGGGCTGACCTTAACTGCGATTTTTTTCACAGTCCCAGGGCGGTGTTAAATAGCCACTCCTCACTCAGGAGTACAAAGCCTCCTCAAACCTTCAGCGGTAATAATTACCATTTTATGGAATAACAACCATGTGCTAGGCTTTGTGTCAAGTCCTGTACATACATTATCTCCAGGCCTTAAAACAAACATTCCAAATAGGTAACATTGTGCCCAGACTCGGATAAGAAAATAAAGGTCAGAGATGTTTAACTGTTTCCCCAGGTCACACAGCTAGTGGAGACTGAGCCAGAGCTGAGTGCTGCCTTCTGCCTCATCATCCAGCCCTTTAGGAAGTCCTCCTGGCTCCCCACAGTGCAGGGCAGTGGGGAGTGTGGCTCTGTGCAAAACGAGGATGCACTGTGCAATAGAGGCTTGCCCACCTGTAAGCTCATTAAGGGGCCACATCAGACAATGTCCATTCATAAGAGGTAAATTCAGGATTACCCTTTAGTGATTAAACCCTGATGAAGCCCAACTCTCTACCCAGATTATCATCACTGTTTAGAGCAGTGGTTCTCAACCTTTCTAATGCCGCGACCCTTTAATACAGTTCCTCATGTTGTGGTGACCCCCAACCATAAAATTATTTTCGTTGCTACTTCATAACTGTAATTTTGCTACTGTTATGGATCGTAATGTAAATATCTGTGTTTTCCGATGGCCTTAGACGACCCTGCTAGCGGTTCTCAACCTGTGGGTCGTGACCCACAGGTTGAGAACCGCTGCTGTAGAGCCTAAGACCAGAGGAACTGTATTAAAGGGTCGCGGCATTAGGAAGGTTGAGAACCACTGGTTTAGAGCATCCACTCCTCCTCTCCAAACCACGCATACCAATCTCCTCCTCCATGAAGCCTTCCCAGGTACAGGAGGCCATGGGGCTCTCACTCTCTTATTTTAGGAGTCCCTTCCACATACACTGTTTCATTTAATCTTCACA
Organism: Plecotus auritus; assembly: GCF_963455305.1. NCBI lineage: Eukaryota > Metazoa > Chordata > Mammalia > Chiroptera > Vespertilionidae > Plecotus > Plecotus auritus. Next base: position 86,095,781 of record NC_137771.1, on the reverse strand, counting down.
AGAAGTAGCCAGTAAGTGCTACCTCCTTTCCTCAGATGAGAACCAATGCTTAGAGGGGTTAAATGCTTTGCTCAAGGTCAAAATACTATAAAGTTGCACAGCTGGGATTCAAAGTTGGTTTTGTCTTCTAACCCCTCCCCTCCCTCTCTGACCTAAACCTCCATCCTCTGTTTCCTATAGTATACCTGAATTTATCATATCTTCCCGCAATCATTGACTTTTTCTGCTAGTCTCCCTGACTAGATGGTGAGGAGAACTTCAAGTCGTTTCTTTGATTGTATTTCCCCCATCTTCAGCTAAGTACCTGATAAATAGTAAAGACTCAAAAAGGTTACTGAAAGGATGAACCAATGCCTCTAGTCCTGCATTCCTCTTAGCCAGATGTTCTGTACAGTGACTGAGAGGCGAGGCAGCTGGGAGGAGTCAAAGCACAGGCTGCGGAAGCAGAGGCCAGGTTCAGATCCACTCCTCTGCTTGCTAGTTGTGTGCCTGTGGGTAGAACAGGCAACATCTCCGGGTTTCATATCTATAAAAAGGATTTAAAATTGTCCCCATTTCATAAGGTTGCTCTCCTATTTCAGGCTTCTACAACAAAATACCTTAGATTGGGTGGCTTAAACAACAAACTTTTATTTATTACAGTTCTGGGGACTGGAAGACCAAGATCAAGGAGCTGGCAGATTCAGCCTCTGGTGAGGCTTGCAGATGGCCACCTTCTTGCTGTAACCTAACTGGGGGAGAGAGGAGCTCTGGGCCCCTCCTCTTCTTACGAGGGCACTAATCCCAACATGAGGGCTCTGCACTCAGGACCTCATCTAAACCTAAGTACCTCCCAAAGGCCCAACCTGCCAACAGCATCACATTACGAGTCAGGGCTTCTACACATGGGTTTTGGGAGGACACAGACTTTCAATTCATATTAACTATGAGAATTAAATGGATTGAAATATGTCAAGCACTTTGAGCTACACCTGAAATATAATAAAAGTAAACATACCTAGTACAGGGTGAAATTAGCTAAGTGACCTGGGCAGCTTAAAAACCAAATCACTGTGGGAGTACAAAGGAAAGCAGCGTCACCTGTTCTTGGACATATACTAGGTACCAGGAACTGTCGTCTACAGATACAATCACCACCTCCATACTGCAAGGTAGATAATGAAACATTATCTCTGTTTCATGTATGAGAACACAGAAGCTTAGAGAGTTAAGAACACTCACCCAAAGTCCCCCAGCCAATCAGTTGTGAAGCTGAGGATGTGAACCTAGGTGTGCCTGCCTTTGCTGTCCATGTCTTAGCAACGAGCCATAGTGAGGCCGATTGGGGCAACTGGGGAAGCTTCAAGGGAGAGAGGATATGTGAGGTGCATCTTGAAAAATGAGTCGAATGCTAAGCAGTGGCAATGTCTGTAGTCTTCATTTTGGCACTTGCTGTTCAGTATTGTGTTTTTGGCTAATTGCTTTGACTGTGTCAGGGTTTCTCAGTCTCAACACTACGAACATTTGTTGCGGTGACTGTCCTGTGCAGTACAGATGTTACCCGCAGCCTTGATCTCTACCACTAGATGCCAATAGCATACCCCTCTCCCCAGTTATGACAACCAAAAATCTCCAGCTTTTCCTCCGTTGGAGAGCAAAATCACCCCTGGTGAGAATCACTGCTTTATACATGGTCTCTTAACTCACTTGTCAGCAGCATGACCCGGAACAGGTTATGCCTTTTGCATTCTCCAAACTAATGATCCAAGTTTGGAAACAGCAATTGCTCCATAAAATACCTGTTGAAATGAATTGAGTTGTCATCATAGCCACCTTACACCTTTCAAAATGACTCCTACTTATCCTTCAAATGTCACCTCTCTACGGATGTGGTCCCCAAATCTAGACTTGTCAGTTTCTCCTTTACTTTCAGCGAAGTGCTGCTGGTCTGTCTTCTCTAATTAGTTCCCCAAACACCCCTGCTCTCAGCCTATATTTTAATTAGGGAAACTAAGGCTCAGAGAGCTGGTGTGTTATGTTCAAGATCAAACAGCGAAGAAGTGACAGACTAAAATCCCCATCACACGATAGGAGCCTGTCCCCGGAAGGACAGGACAATGGACGATGAGAGGAGCATCAAGTGGGCTGGCATTTGGACCAGGGTACCTGTCACAGAAGAAAACTGGAGTTTTAGGAGGCAATTTGGTCAGAAACCAGAGGCCAATATCGCGGGAGTAGAAGTCAGCATGAGCTAAGGTACCCCCGACACACAGTGGATACCAGCTTACGGCATGAGACTAACGCAGGATAAAGGGTCACGCGCCGTGGATAAGCCAGCCGCTGAAATGGAGCGTGCTAATAATCTTTTCTGGCCTTGGCCAAGTCTGGAGGGGTGCTGAGCTGCAGGTGGAGAACGGAAGACTCTGGATGAAGCAGAGTTTATCCAGGTGTGGGCCCAGGTGTGTGGTTTCCTAGTGTGCAGTGTTCACTGTCCTCTCCCAGCAAGATTTCAGGCATTCATTTAGTTACTGACATAAGTAATTGGCACCTATTGTTGTGCTGGGTCCTGTGATAGGCACAGAAGATGCAAAGTTGAGCACAACAGAGGTGGTCCCTATCTCTCAACCCTAACTAATTACCATGCAAATAAATGTTTAATTACAAACCGTGACAGGAGTTGGGAAGGTTGGGCACAGAATGGCATGAGAGCATAGAACAGAAGGATATCACCTCGTCTAAGGCCTGGTTTCCCTGCGAAGGTGACAATTGAGCTGAGATCTGGAAAGTGAGTAGGAGGTTATTATGTTCATGTGTGTGGGGAGGTGGTAGATGGCTTCAGGCTGAAGAAACAGCAGGGCAAAGACTCAGGTGGATCCATGGAGGAAGGAGGCTGAAGATTGCAGGGCCATGGAACATACAGTTGAGCCCAAAAAAGAAGGTTAAGGTGATTAGAAATAAAGAAAATAAAGCTAAATGCACCATTCTATGTCCTAGAATCTAGAAATCTAGGACCTAGATGGTGAGAGGTTCCCCTTCCAAGAGGACAGAAATAAATATAATACCTCAAAAAGAAAGATAGGCTGGCTTTGCAGACAAGGCCTGTCTCTTGATGATGGTAGAACATTGGTGGGGTGGTCAATCCAGAATTTTATCTGAGAATGTCCAGTGATTCAGTTTTTCCAGTTCCTTCAGTCAATCAAATTCAGGGGATTGAATCACATTGACCAAAGTCACAGAAAACAAATGTATAAATCAAAATGCCTGTGTATAAATTTGCCATAAGAAATACACCTGCCTGCAAACTGAAATGTTAATGTCTATTGGTCAATTCACTCCCTTCCCTATAAAGCAGTCTACAGGGGAAGACAAATGCCAATCAGAAGGTTAATGGGTGAGCAGAAATTGGGGCAAACCAAATGTGACCATTTGATGCACCATTTTCCACTAGAGGTAAGCATATTTTCTTAGCCCCAGATCAGAACACAGGGCTTAACAGAGAACTGTAACCTGATTTATGAGTTAATTCATTCATTTATTTGTCTTTATTGGGCCTTCACTAATACATAATGCTATCACTTAATAACTATATAATAATATAATTGAATAATATAATTGTTATGCCATATTATATGATCATATAATCCTATATAATAAAAGGGTAATATGCAAATTGGCCCTAATGGCGGAATGAGCGGAAACGACTGGTTGCTATGATGTGCACTGACCACCAGGGGGCAGACTCTCAACACAGGAGCTGTGCCCTGGTGGTCAGTGCACTTCCATAGGGGGAGTGACGCTCAGCCAGAAGCCTCTCCCACCTCCACGGCTGTGCTAAGGATGTCTGGGAAGCAGGCCTAAGCCATTAGTTGGACATCCCCCGAGGGCTCCCGGGCTGCCAGAGGGATGTTTGACTGCCAGCTTAGGCCCAATCCCCTGGGGAGTGGGCCTAAGCTGGCAGGTGGACATTCCCTGAGGGGTCCTGGACTGTGAGAGGGCACAGGCTGGGCTGAGGGACCACCCTGAGTGCACAAATTTTGTGCACCAGGCCTCTAGTTATAATAATAAAATTAATATTTTATTATGTTTGAATAAACCACCATTATTAGAAAGAATAAAATAATATGAAATACAACATTCAGCAATATATATATATATATATATATATATATATATATATTTAATTGATTTTAGAAAGAGAGGACGGGAGAGGGAAGAGAGAGAGAGAAAGAGAGAAAGATTGATGTACAAGCCCCAACCAGAATCAAACCTAAACCTGGGTATGTGCCCTGAGCAGGAATCAAACCTTCGGTGCATGGGATGACACCCAACCAACTAAGCCACATTGGCCAGGGCAAAGATACCTAACTTTTAATTCAATACTTGTGTCATCATTTTTTTAAGAATAGTTTATTATTGATGTTTAGAGAGAGGAGAAGGGAGAGGGAGAGAGAGAAACATCAATGTGAGAGTGCAACATTGACTGACTGCCTCCTGCCTGTGATGGAACCTGCAACCCAGAAATGTGCACTTGACCAGGAATTGAAACGGCATCCTCCTGGTACACAAGGCTATGGCCCAACCAACTGAGCAACACCAGCCAGGGCTGTGCCATCATTTTTATAAAACATTAATCTAACCAATTTGATAAGTCTAATTTCCCAACTTATTTTCTACTAATACTGTTTCCTTAATTACTTTTCTCTTAATCAAATAAGGCATATTTTAAACAATCTTTGAGTAATTTAAGAGATAGTGCAGTTTCATTCATTATTGAAGACATTTTCATTTCCTCAATATTATTCATCAGACCAAGAAGAACAACGCAGTGGCAGTGAGCAACTCTAGCACTGGATGTGGTTTCTAAATACATTCCTCACTAACAGAAACCAGGGATCCTAGGAGAAACAACTAATTCAAGCTCTGAGGCAGGAACTGGTTTTTTTTTGTTTGTTTGTTTTTGTTTTTTTAAAGAGCTAGCATTTTATTTTATTTTATTTTTTTATTTTTTTTTAAATATATTTTATTGATTTTTTACAGAGAGGAAGGAAGAGGGATAGAGAGTTAGAAACATCGATGAGAGAGAAACATTGGTCAGCTGCCTCCTGCACACCCCCTACTGGGGATGTGCCCGAAACCAAGTTACATGCCCTGACCGGAATCGAACCTGGGACCTTTCAGTCCACAGGCTGACGCTCTATCCACTGAGCCAAACCGGTTTTCGCTGAGGCAGGAATTGTTAAGATGGGGCTGGAATATTTGCTATGCCTAAAATCGAAACCACTATCAAAGACTCCTGGGATCATGGCAAAGGATACAGAAACTACCTTAAAGGGGCTCTCCCTGGCCACAGTTGAGTCAATTTGAACACCAATAAAAAATAATAATCATAATAGATGAAACACATCAAACATATAAAAATCCAATAGCTCACATAATGATAATTTAAAAACAAATTAGTGATACTCTCTGGAGGTTGCTAGTATACTAACTCCTGACAGGCTGCTAATAAAACGAAAGAGTCTTATCCTACCTTTTCCGTATAAACTGAACTTCAGGGTAACCTAGTAAGTTATATGGGAAATTCTTTCTCTCTTTTTTTTTTTTTTTTATACCACAACCTCCTGATTCATAGGTTGATGCTCAACCACTGAGCCACACCGGCTGGACGAGACCCATAGTGCTTTTTTGTTTTGTTTTGTTTTTTAAAGTTTGTCTAACACCATTTTTTAAAAATATTTTATTGATTTTTTACAGAGAGGAAGGGAGAGGGATAGAGAGCTAGAAACATCGATGAGAGAGAAACATCGATCAGCTGCCTCCTGCACACCCCCTACTGGGGATGTGCCCACAATCAAGGTACATGCCCTTGACCGGAATCAAACCTGGGACCCTTCAGTCCTCTCTGACGACGCTCTATCCACTGAGCCAAACCGGTTAGGGCGGGAAATTCTTTCTTTATATAAGAATCACAGCTAATAATAGCAGAAGAAAGAACAGAATTAGAAAGTCATCTTTTCAAATCCTTATTGAATTAATGATCTAGGTTGTGGACACCAATGGCTGCTAAAGCCATTAGGTGAAAAGTTCATGGAGATCTTTATTATGGTTAGATCAGGCCAACCATATCCAGAACCACCCTGTCAACTTAAAATCACCAAAGGTAGAAACACAAGACATCATCCTTTATCTGCTGTGATGCCATAGGAATGCACAATGAACTGCCTTTAAAAAATGCTTGCCAAAATGAACCTGAATCAACTCAAGACTCTAGGTTTAAATACCTGTTTTCAGAAGACATGGGGTTATAGGAACATGTTAGATGACACCAGGAAAATACAATCAGTCAAATCTGGAATGTGAGAATTTCTATAGGACAAATGATCCAGTGTCTTTGTCAAATAAACGGCATTAACAGGGGGTCATCATGGGGGAATGTAAGAAACTTTGAAGTATATTGTATTAGTCAGCTCAGTCTGCCATAACAAAATACCATAAACTTCAAGAACAGAACTTTATTTTCTCACAGTTCTGGAGGCTGGAAGTCTGAGGTCAGGGTGCCCGCAGGTTTGGGTCTCAGGAGAACACTTCCCAGTTTGCAGATGGCACCCTCTTGCTGTGTGCTCACTTGGTCTTTCCCTAGTAGATGCACACAGATGGAGAGATTGATCTCTCTCTCTTCCTCTTCTTATAAGGCCACTAATCCTATTGGATTAAGATCCCTACTCTCATGACCTCACTTACTCTTCATTTCTCCTAAAAGCCCTGTCTCCAAATACAGCAACATAGAGGTTAGGGCTTCAACACGGGGACTTGGAAGTTGGGGGAAAGGACACAATTCAGTTCATAGCATATATCAACCAGATGTCATGTGTGAATCTTGTTTGAAACCTGATTGCAACAAACCAGCTGTCAAAAGACATTTATGGGACAATCAGGGAAATCTTAATATCACCTATTGGAATACTAGATAATGTGAAGGTATTACTGTTGATTTTTGCAGACTTGACAAAGATGTTCTGGTTATGTTTTTTTTTTTAAAAAAAAAAACATTCCTGATCTCTTAGAGGTACATACAGAAGGATTTTCCAGGCATGACCAGGTAGCTCAGTTGTTTAGGACACCTTCCTGACACACCAAGGTTGTGGGTTCCATCCCCAGTCAGGGCACATACAAGCATCAACTAATGAGTGCATAAATAAGTGGAACAATAAAATGATGTTTCTCTCTCTCTCCCCTCTCTCAAATCAATACATTTTTTAAAAGTACTTACCTTTGAAATTATGTACAGTATGGGACTTGTTTTAACACATTGCATAGAGGTGCAGGTGGAGGTGGGGAAGGAGGTGTACAGGAAACGAGATCTTCCATATGCATATCACTCACTGTTGAAGCTTGTGATGCACCCTTGGGTCATGTGAGCACACAGCCAAATGGCAGCTACCTACAAGCCAACAGACGAGGCCTCAAAATGAGACCCATCTTGCTGCCACCTTGGTCTTGGACTTCTCAGCCTCCAGAACTGTGGGAAATAAATATTTGCTGTTTAAACCAGTCTGTGGTATTGTGTTATGGCAGCCTGAGCAGACTAATACAATGGCCCAGCCAATTTGACACATAAAATTAGCCATCACACAGGCATTTATATTATCTCGAATTTGCTTTAAAATACTAAAAACAAATGAAACATGATTGGCAAAATGTTGATAATTGTTAAAACTGGGTGATGGGTAAGTGGAGTTTCATCACATTATTATGTGAAATTTTCTGTCATAAACGATTTAAAAGAAATATTCCGGAGACTATCGTGTTCCAATCCAATAATGACAGGAAGGATTCTCACGCCCTCTTTATACTTGGAATATGAATGTTTTAATAATGAAATTCTTTACTCTTGTCCAGCTCTGATCCGCAGCTTCCCTTTTTCTATTCAGCCAGCAAGTTCTCATTAAGATATGACTCAAGGACATAGAGTTCATTAAAATGATCGTCATATCACATAGTGCGAAGAACACTGTCCAAAAATTCCGTCTCCTGCAGAGCATGTCATTCAGGGTTTTCTACAACTGAAACCAAATAGCTAATAGGGATGAAGACCTAGATAATGGGCCACATTAACATATAAATCCCTGTAATGAGACTCAAAATGCATTAGATGCCATAGTTATACTTCTCACACTTTGCCCAGTAAAAGAATATTTTCTCCTAAACTTCTATATAAATGCAAATATTTGTATACAACTTCCTACTGCCACATTTCTGTTTTAGCTAAGTGAATGCTAACGGTGTCATCAGTAAGAAAACAACCAGAACCAAAGCTGTTACTTAGGATCTTTGATTTTTCCCCCTTAAATGTAACAGGAGCCTTTTCATCTAATAAAAAATGCCCTCTGAAGGTTGAGCATTTTTATTATTTGAAGAATAGGCATGTTCAGAAACCTCATACTCTTATGTTAAAATTTGCAAATAAAAAAACCGTTACGATTTCTCAGCACAGGCAGAACTGGGGCGGAGAGAGCAGAGTCCCCAAAAGGGGGAGTCTCCCACCTGCTCTGTCCCCGCAATACTCCATGGTGCGGCCCAGACAGGTTGGAAAATGGGGCTCAGTGTAACTGCTTCTGGGTGAAAGTGGAAATAGGGTTTTGCGGGGAGTTGTTTGGTAGGAAATATTGACCCATAGAATAAGAGCTTTGCTGTCCAAGGGCCCTGATTTGACATTTCAGCCCAGGATTCCGACCTCTGATTGTCCTTTTCTGTTCTGAGAGGCGTGGACTGGGCAAGGAGAGAGCCAAGCTTCTCCCGCAGGTCGCGGCCCTGGGCTCCGGGTCCTGCAGGCCTGGCAGCAGCGCGTCTGAAACAGCGTTGAGTGGCTGGGGCTGCATGACAGGCGAGGCAGCCGGACTCGCAGCACCTGCAGGCGTCCCTGCAGCTGACTAAAACAAAAACAACCCACTAAGGGAAGCGGGAGGGTCCGTCTATCATCTGAAAACACCATCGGAGGGGCACAGAAACATCCCGGCCCAGGCGGCCGAGTGAAAGCCACAGAAGAGTGCTAACTGGGTAAGGAAGAGGCACCGGGAGAGCGGAGGAGAGCCTGGAGACAGAGAAACGTGTATTTGGGTCAAACGCGGGCACGACAGCCTTAGGAGACAGGTGCTGGCAGAGCCTCATAGATGGCCTTTGCTCACTGCCAGGGGTAGCAGCATGTGCGCCAGGCCTACAAGGCCCGGCTGCAGGCACTGGGGCTGGCTGGGCCTGGCCACGGGCCACGCTGTGAGAAAGCAGCAGGTTCTCTCTCAGAGGAGCCGGGGGCACTGCCTGTGCTGAGCAGGCAGGATTTCCCAGAAACCACCGAGAGCGAGGAGAACTGGCGTATTCCCTACGGAAGGCTGGAGCCCCGAGCTCCGAGGAGAAGCTGAAACAAAGTAGTAGCAATCATCGTTCTGCACTTTTTTTACCACCAGTGCCCCTTTGGTGGGGAGGGAAGGGGAGGAAGATCTACCCACCTGCCCAACACACTGGCTGGTGGAGAGAGGCCCACCTGAGGGGAAATGCAAGCACCGCTGTCCCGGGCAGCCTTATTCTGCCACAGGGCTCAGGGTTAGACGGCCTTACAGTTGGGCAGTGCCTTAGAGTTGGCAAAGACCGTTCTCACACAGCAGCACATTTTGGTCTGGCAACAACAGACTGGGGCAAGTTTTATTAATCCCCTGCTGTGAATGTAGAACTGATCACTTAAAGAGTTTAAATGATAGTTACAATGTCACCCAGTTACCCAGTGACAGAGCTGGAATTCAAACCTCATCATTGGATTCCAAGTAAAATCCTTTCTCCAGTAATCCTATCTAATAAAAGAGTAATATGCAAATTGACCATCACTCCAACACACAAGATGGCTGCCTCCATGTGGTCAAAGACGGCTGCCCCCATGTGGACACAAGATGGCCAGCAGGGGAGGGCAGTTGGGAGGGACCAGGTCTGCAAGGGAGGGCAACTGGGGGCGATCAAGCCTGCAGGGGAGGGCAGTTAGGGGTGACCAGGCCTGCAGGGGAGAGCAGTTAGGGGGGACCAGACTGGCAGAGGAGGGAAGTTGGGGGTGACCGGGCCTGCAGGGAAGGGCAGTTGGGGGGGACCCAGGCCTGTAGGGGAGAGCAGTTGGGGGGGACCAGGCCTGCAGGGGAGGGCAGTTAGGGGTGATCAGGCCTGCAGGGGAGGGCAGTTAGGGGCAAACAGGCTGACAGGGGAGCAGCTAGGCATCAATCAGGCTGGCAGGGGAGTAGTTAGGGGGTGATCAGGCTGGCAGGCAGAAGCAATTAGGGGCAATCAGGAAGGCAGGCAGGCGAGCAGTTGGGAGCCAGCAGTCCTGGATTGTGAGAGGGATGTCCGACTGCCCGTTTAGGGGGTCCCAGATTGGAGAGGGGTCCCAGATTGGAGAGGGTGCAGGCTGGGCTGAGGGACACCCCCACCCTGGTGCACGAATTTTGTGCACCGGGCCTCTAGTCTATAATAATAAAAGGATAATATGCTAATTAGACCAGACATCCTTCTGGATGTTCTCCCAGACGACCTTCCAGACAAAGCCAGGGCTGTGAGGGAAGCCTGGGTCCCGGGTGCCAGAGGGAAGCCAGTGCCAGCAGCCGGGAGAAGGAAGGCCTACTCTTGAATGAATTCGTGCACTGGGCCTCTAGTAAAAAAAAATAATAATGGCTACTATTTGTGGAGATTTCCTACCTATGTGCCATGCCCTATCCTATGTGCTTTACACACTTAAATTTAGTTAACCTCATGAAAACCCTATAAGGTCATGATATTATTATCCCCATTTTAGACACAAGGAAAACTGAGGCACAAGGAAGATAAGTAATTGCCCAAGATCACAGAGCTAATCATGCTATCCAGTGCCTGCCTAAAACCTTGCTATTCATACTTCATTGCAAATCACAAACTCAAGCAGGAAACAATGTACTAGGCAGATAAGGACCCAATTTAAATGTTTGGGAAATTCAGCATCAACAGTCATTTACCCTGATGAGGGTGCTGGTCCAGAGGCTCCACCCACAGTAGTGAGCTGTAGGTGTTTGCTGCTAGATCTGGGTACAGGCTCCACCAACACATTTTAACCTAAATGAGAAGAAGGTTTGGTGAGAGTATCAGCCAGGACCCTGGCAGGAAGCAGATGGCATACTCCAAAGTGTTTGAAAATCCGATATAAAAAGAGCTAATATGCAAATTGTTCCCTTGACTAGGAGTTGGACTGGGAGTTCGACCAGAGTGGCAGGGCCGGTGGAGGTGGTGGCAGGTGGCCAGGGGAAAGGAGGTCCCCTCAGCTGGCAGCTGGCAGCCACTAGGGACCCTACCCATGCACGAATTTTGTGCACTGGGCCTCAAGTAAGTTAATAAAGGGACTATTTACATAAGGGTGGGCAGGATTACAGGAAGTAACAAGGAGTGCTGAGACACCCAGAACCACCAAAGGCCTGAAGCTGTTACCACCAGGACTGTAGAAGTAAAGGGAGGGAATGTGTTACCAGACGCAGTGAGCGTCTCCGTCTCCTGAAGGTGCCCTCCATTAGCAGAGAGCCCCCCTCAGTGAGGCTGTCCATAGGCAGCTCCCGGGCCACCATCAGGGCGAAGAACAGAGAATAAAGGGGTGGGGCAAGCCAGTGGAGAACACCCAGCATGTGACCAACACATCTCGTCCTGAGTCTGTCCACACAGGGCATTAACTGAAGCCAGACAGCATTGGGGCTCCAATTGCCTCTAACAGAGCCAACGTGCTCTGGCTCGTGCTTTCTCCCAAAATGCAGCTGTTTTAAGTAGACCAGATCGTACCGGGAGCATCACATCTCATCTGTCTCTTTCCCAGGGATTTCCCTGGGTTCCATCAGCACCGCAGAGCCTGCCAGCCCAGTGACATCCAGAGAAGAGTTCTTCCCCCACTTCATCAAGGATGAGTGAGCAAAATCCCAGAGCTGTCTTTCTTCTCTGTACCTGTCTTTTAACCCTTAGTTTCCCTAACTTTTTAAAACATTTTACTTCCAGGGGAAGGCAGCCACAAAGAGCAAATGACTTTCCAGGCCGCTTGTGCTCACGTAGTCATGGGGCGGAGAGCGCTGTGGTTGTGTCTGCAGGTAGGTGTGCCTGCCAAGCATCTCAGCCGAGGACAAGAGGGAAGGAAAGAGTGGGAGTCACAGGCCGAGCTCCGTGTGTTACCATGGAAAGAGGAGAGGAAGGGTTTTCTCCTGAGAATCAGGAGAACTTGAAGAGAAGATGTAAGCTTCTAAACAAAAGCAGCCTCCAAGGCCTGAAACAAATACCCACACTGGAGGGACTGTCAACCACAGGCCTCAGCAGCCTGCATGGGGAGGGGTGTTGGGGAGGGGACTCCCTGCACATGGTCTGGCCTTAGAAGATCCAGCATCTCACAACTCAAGTGACAACTGCCCTGCAACCGCTAGATGGGCAAAGGAGGGGGCAGGCTGGAAGAGGAGTTTTCATGCTGTATCTCTTTCTTAGTGGTAAAGTGGATTTTATTTAAATTGTGGGAAGAAGGGGGGCTTTCCTCCCCTGTTAGACTTGTCACTCAGCTTCATCTCCCAAGGCACCTGGAAGATCAGAATCTTAATAGTGTTTGACAAGAACTGCTCTCAAGTGGAGAACAATTATACAACATGGCAAGTTAGGATGAAGCCCATAATGAGAGATGAGCAAGTCACAAATACACTGGAGTGTGGGGAGGGTGGGGTGGGGAATCATAAGTGGCCCAACCATATTTCCTAGTCTGGTTCTTAAGGGTCCCACATGTTTCCCTCTACTCATTGTTTACACAAAGGATCCATGATAGTGATAATAAACAAACGAATGAATGAATGAACAAATGGATGAATGAATGAATGAATGAATGAATGAATGGAGCCACTTTAAAGTGGAGCGGAGCTGCCATGCCAGAGGAACTGCCTTATATGTCTTATGCCTCAAATCTTTGACATGTTAAACAGCAAAGTAAGCTTTGGATTGGGACCAAAGCAACACTGTGCCTGCAATAACTGTTTGTAAAGATAATAAGAAAGCAGTTATTATGATTACTGAACTGAAATTTTTTTAATTGCTTAGAATTAGCATCACTATGTTACGTTATCTGCACAAATAGAAATGCCTCCCTTCTATTGATGTAATTGTCCCCCTTCCCTTTCTCATAAATACCATTGTCTGTGTCTCCTAATTGAAACACTATTTGGGTTTCTGCCTGAATCAGTACATTCTGAGTAGCTATTCTTACTGATCTTAAGTAAATGCTTGTTTCCTCTCTCTTTGAAAGTCCTTTTATGTTTAGGTTAACACGGTAGAGAGAGAGACCAAAAAGATCACTATAAAATGCCCAGTGGTGCCATAGTCTGGGCTGTTCCACCTCCAGTACTGCTCTATTAATGACATGCCTATGAACCTCATCACTTGGACCCTAAACCAGGAAGTCATCTTGGACTCTTCCCTTTCCCCCAACATGCAATAGTCCACCAGTCATCAAGTCTGACTGAAAAGGCAAATAAAACATATTTATTGTGCAGCTATGATGTGCCAAGCACAATCAAGGTATTGGGGATTATAGGCCTAAGGACTTCACAGTCCAGGAGCTTACAATCTTACCAGGTAGGGCAATAATCAATATATAAACAAATAAAATAATCTCAGATTATGTGTGAAGCTGCTTTTGTCTGTTAGGTAAAAGAAACTGGCGTAATTGCAGTTGTGGAAAAGACTTCAGAGGTTTAGGCTCAGTGGTTTGAGACTGTCATCAAGTACTCAGGTTCTTCCCATGTCTCTGCTCTGCTGTCTTGTTTTGCTTTGTACTAAGGCTGGAAGCAAGGTGGCTGCAGCAGCTCCAGGCACCGCCTTCAGACATTGCCAAGGGCAGAGGGAGAAGAGCGGCCTTCTCTTCCTGTGGCTCTCCAAGGAGAGCGGACTAACTTTCCCTCCTGTTTCATTAGCTACAATTGGGTCACCTGCCCATTCCAGAACCAAAGACTAGCAGAGGGACTGGGATTGCCTTTAGAACAAACAGGATGGAGTCTCTACCCCAAGGGGGTTTGGGGAAGGTGATATCTGAACAAAATTAGGGTTCTTTTAAGGAGGAAGAAGAGGGGAACAAATTCTGGGCTGGCAGTCAACAGTATTGACAATAATTTTAAAAGGGTATTAAAAATAAGATGGGGCCCAGCCAGTGTTGCTCAGTGGTTGAGCATCAATCCATGAATCAGGAGGTCAAGGTTCAGTTTCCTGTCAGGTCACATGCCTGGGTTGCAGGCTCGATCCCCAGTAGAGGGCATGCAGGAGGCAGCCAATGGATGTTTCTCTCTCATCATTGATGTTTCTATCTCGCTCTCCCTCTCCCTTCCTCTCTGAAATCAATAAAACATATTTTTTTAAAAAAATAAGATGTGGTAACAAGACAGAGGGGATCAGGAAAGGCTGCCTTGGATCCTAACCCCATTGTTACCAGCTGGGGTTATGCCAGTAGCCTCCCAACTGGTCTTCCAGCTGCCAGTCTTCCCTCCCTCATTCCATGAAACCATTTTTCATATTGCCCCAATGAATCTGCTGAAAATGCAGCTCTGCTCATGTCATTTTCTTCCTGTAGCTCCTATTTCATATGGAATAAAAAGACAAACTTTTTGGCATGATGTGATAATTGAGTACTTATAACTGAGTACTTACTACATGCAAAGCAGTATTCTAAGCACTGCCTATTGTGTTTCTTACGTTACCTCTCAGAATAGCCCTGTGATGCTAATGCTTTTATGGCTCCATGTAGAGACAGGTGATCAGGCACTGGGATGTTAAATATCTTGTCCCTATTTACTACTGCAACACAGGATCACAAATGTATTACCAACACAAATTGATTATCTTACAGTTTTGAAGGTCAAAAGTCTGAAGTCCGTTTCCAATCAAGATGCCTGCTGAGCTGCGTTCCTGCTGGAGGCTCTGCATTTTCTTGCCTCTTGCACCTTCTAGAGGCTGCCTGTATTCCCTGCCACGTGGCCATGTCGCTCGACCTGTTTGCATCCTCACATTGTCTTCTCTCCTTTCTGGTTCCCTGCCTCCTCCCATAAGGACCATTGTGATTACACTGGGCTCACTCAGATAATCCAGGATAATCCCCCCATCTCAAGACCCTTAATTTAATCACATCTGCAAAGTCCCCTTTGGTGTGTAAGGTAATATAGTCACAGGATACAGAGATTAAGAGAGGGACATCTTTAGGCAGCCTTAGTTATTCTGTCTACCACTCCCAAGGTCAGATGGCAAGGAAGTCGTAGAACCAAGGTTTGAATTCAAGCTCTGCAGCTCTCAGAAGAGGCCATGCCCTACCTCCAAATCTGATCGTTTTGTCTTCTACCTAGAAGACCTCTTCTGCGTACCCCAGCCCCTCACATGCTAACTACCACTGATCCTCAGGACCCAGCTCAGAGTGATCTCTTCTGGAAAGCTTTCCTTGACAGCATTTCCCCTACTCCTCCACCCCTGCACCCCTGCTCTGGGCTGGATGTCCCTCCTCTGT
Organism: Plecotus auritus; assembly: GCF_963455305.1. Taxonomy (NCBI): domain Eukaryota; kingdom Metazoa; phylum Chordata; class Mammalia; order Chiroptera; family Vespertilionidae; genus Plecotus; species Plecotus auritus. The sequence continues at coordinate 86,080,246 of NC_137771.1, read as the reverse complement.
GCTCCCGCATACCAGAGCTCACTACTAAAATAACACACAACTCTGAATGTGAATTGGCTTCTCATGGAGTGCATGCAGCTCAGGCAAACTGGTTGGCTGGCTGGTTGGCTGGTTGGTTGAATAAACTGGCTGAAGGTAAGACATTTGAAAGAAGATAAAAAATTTTAAAAGCTGATATGTATTAGGGAAGGAGGCTTTTTGGGCAATAATCTTTTGTAATCTGTTTGGGGTTTGGAATAGCTTATAATTTTTAAATTCATTGATTGATGAGAGAGAGAGAGAGAGAGAGAGAAAGAGAGAGAGAGAGAGAGAGAGAGAGAGAGAGAGAGAGAGAGATTTGTTGTTCCACTTATTTATTTCTTCATTTATTGGTTGATTCTTGTATGTGCCCTAACTGGAGATGAAACCGAAACCTTGGTGTATCAGGATGAGGCTCTAAGCAACTGAGTTACCCGGCCAGGGCTGGAATACCTTATACTTTTTAAGGATCAAAGGGATCGGTGTAGGGCTCAGAGAAAGAGGCAGGTAAGTGGCCCTCTCTGGTTGCTCTAGCTTTCTAGCTCAGTCATCAGGTGGGATAGGAAATGAGGAAACGAGTTTCAGGACAGGAGATGGATTCTAGTCTAAAGAGTGAGCACGTGGTTGTGGTGTCTCTCTCAGGGACAGTGGTGTGATGGATGAGACACAGGGCGAGTGACAACCCTTTAACCACTCCCTAACTTGTGGACGTCCAGTTCATTAAAGCTTAGAATTTGAAGCCCACATCTCTCTCTCTCTCTCTCTCTCTCTCTCTCTCTCTCTCTCTCTCTCACACACACACACACACACACACACACACATTGGTGGGGGGCGGGGAGGGAAATAAAATTAAATGTGTAGCCACAGTCACAAATCTAGTAAGTACTAGAACCAGGTTTGGAACCCACACTGTCTGGGTTCAGTAATGTGTGCTTAACACTGCATCATGCTACCTGTCAAATACCAATTGTGTTTTATGTATCTATTGTAAGTTTTCTTTTTTTTTTTAAATGTATCTTTATTGTTGAAAGTATTACAGATGCTCCCTTTTTTCCTCATTGACCCCCTCCACCCCGAACCTCCCCTTAAAACTTCACAACACTATGATCTGTTTCCATGGGTTATGCATATATACGTATAACTTCTTTGTTTAATCTCTCCCCACCCACCCACCCACATCTTTCCTCTGAGATTTGACAGTCTGTTTCATGCTCCTATGTCTCTGGATCTATTTTGTTCATCAGTTTATTTTGTTCACTAGAGGCCCGGTGCACAAAATTCGTGCATGGGGGGGGTGTCCCTCAGCCCAGCCTGTACCCTCTCCAATCTGGGACCCCTTGAGGGATCCCGGTAGGATCGGGCCTAAACAGGCAGTCGGACATCCCTCTCACAATCCAGGACTGCTGGCTCCCAACTGCTCACCTGCCTTCCTGATTGCCCCTAACCGCTTCTGCCTGCCTGCCTGATCACCCCCTAACCACTCCCCTGCCAGCCTGATTGATGCCTTACTGCTCCCCTGCCAACCTGTTTTCCCCTAACTGCCCTCCCCTGCAGGCCTGGTCACCCCTAACTGCCCTCCCCTGCAGGCCTGGGTCCCTCCCAACTGCCTTTCCCTGCAGGCCTGGTCGCCCGCAACTTCCCTCCTCTGCTGGCTTGGTCACCCCTAACTGCCCTCCCTGCAGGCTTGATCACCCCCAAATGCCCTCCCTTGCAGGCCTGGTCCCTCCCAATTGCCCTCCCTTGCTGGCCATCTTGTGGGGGCCCTCTTGTGTCCACATGGGGGCAGGATCTTTGGCCACATGGGGCCAGCCATCTTGTGTGTTGGAGTGATGGTCAATCTGCATATTACTCTTTTATTAGATAGGATAGAGGCCTGGTGCACAGGTGGGGGCCAGCTGGTTTGCCCTGAAGGGTGTCCCGGATCAGGGTGGGGGTTCCCTTGGGGCGTGGGGCGGCCTGGGTGAGGGGCCTGTGGTGGTTTGCAGGCTTGCCATGCCCCCTGGTGACCCAAGTGGAGGCACTGGTATCTGGGGTTTATTTATCTTCTACAATTGAAACTTTGTAGCCTGGAGTGGAGCTTGCTCAGTGGCAGCAGCCATTTCTGTTGGGATTTATGTATCTTCTACAATTGAAACTTTGTAGCCTGGAGCGGAGGCCTGGGCTGGCCAGGGCTGCAGAAGCTTGGCTTCCTCCATTGCCATGGGCAACCCTAGCCTCCTGCTCTTTCCAGCTCCATGGCTGCTGCCATTTCTGTTTGGATTTATGTATCTTTTATCATTGAAACTTTGTAGCCTTGAGTAGAGGCCTAGGCCAGCAAGGGCAGGCGGAAAGCTTGGCTTCCTCCATTGCCGGGGAAATCCAAGCCTCCCTCCTGCTCTCTGTGGCCATAGCCATCTTGGTTGGGTTTATTTGCATATTCGCTCCTGATTGGCTGGTTGGTGTGGCTTGTGGGCGTGGCTTGTGGGTGTGGTGGAGTGATGGTTAATTTGCATATTGCTCTTTTATTACATAGGATTAGATTCCACATATGAGTGAGATCATGTGATACTTGTCTTTCTCTGACTTGTCTTTAATGAAATTACTTTGGAAAAGAAAGCAAATATTTGGGGACTTTGGAGCCTGGCATAGTGGGCAGCCATGTCACAGAAAGAAATAAAGTCTAGGAGAAGAGAGGGTGGAAGAAGGGGTGAGAATGAATTTCAAAGGGCATGTCTCAAAACCAGATGTCAGGAGGGTGAGCATAGCACTAGGCCAATGAGCCAGTGTCAGGACCATTGTTTTCTAAATGACTTTGCTTCTCAAAATCTGCAATGATCATTCACTGAGGATTATGATTTTCACCAAAGAAAAAGGAATCTTAGATGTAAAAGAAATTTCATGCTATAACTCAAACTAATTCAATGCTGTGCACAAGACACAGAATGACTTCTCCCCCAAAAGGGCATATTTATTTCAACTGTGTCATTCACCAATGAGTTGAATCAGTCAGGGTTCCTAAAAGGCCCTGCCTACTGTTCTGAATTGTGTTTTTATCTAATGAAAAAATATAAAACCCTTCTGTTTCCCTGTTTCTAGGGAAGCTAAAATGCCAACATAGCTCAATATAAACCATAGATCCACTAAGCAAACCAACATACACTTTGGTTGAATAATAAATGGACTAGGGATTTAATTCTTATTTCCCCAAAAGAGGTATTAATACATATCGACTAGCATGTGTGAATGCATCACACGTGCGCACACAGTTCAACTCTGCTTACCCAGCCATAGGCAGGTCCCTGAGATAAGCCAAAGCCTTAGCATGTGGAGAGTATTGGCAATTTTCCAAGGGTAGCCTTTTTCTACCAACATGAAGCTCTGCATTCATAAAAATTGTGCTATGTCTTGCTTAAACATAACAATAACACCTAAAACATTGAGGGTCCAGCCCATCATTTTACAGATGAGGAAATTAGGGTGAGAGAGATGCATAACTCGAGGTCCTGGAGTTTGGGGCAGAGACCCAGACTGCGGGTCTGGGTTTGGCAAGCTTCAAGATAATCAAGAGAGGAGGCAACCAGAAACAGCAACATTTAAGAGTAAACAGAGGAGAGAACAGTAAAGAGGCTCTGGGAGTGCTTCTAAACATGGGGGGGAGGGGAAAGAGAGAGAGAGAGAGAGAGAGAGAGAGAGAGAGAGAGAGAAGTCTGGGAACCAGAAGAAGAAAACAGTCAAAGCAGCAGTCATTCTGTCACAATGCTGCACAGGGGGCAAGAAAGAGAAGAGCTGAAAAAACCCCATGGATGCGGCAACTGGAGGCCGTTGGTGACGTTTGGCAGAGCTTTCAGCTGAGTTTTGGGGACAGAATCAGATCTCAAGCGCTCCATGAGCAGATCGGAGGTAAGTGGAGACACACTTGGGGGCTTCCTTTGAGAAACTGGCTGTAAGACAAGGGGAGAGAGGGTGCTCTGGCTGGACAGGTCTCAGGTAGGGAAGACATTTCTTCATGCTCCTGACCTTTGGAGACAGGCATTAAAGAGGGAAGACTAGAAGTATGGGAGAGGTGAGGACTAACCATCAGAGCCACGGAAGGAGACAGGAAGAGTTTCCTCCTCATTAGACACCCAGCTTGGCGTACCAGCCGGAGGGACCTGGTGAGGAACGTCCCACTTCCAATGACAGGAGAATTCACTAAAATCTTGGTTGATTGAAATGCTGAGAGAGGACTACCTTAGTGCTCCCCCAGTTTGCGATCTGAAAGATTCTAGGGAACCCCATGTCTCCCTAAACTACCCTGGCCAAGGTGCCCTGGTGCTGGCAATTTTCACTTTTCTGTGTCAGAAAAACACTACAGGTATGAGGAAATTTTTTCTAAACCAAGTCTATCAAAGAATACATTCTGGTCCTAATAAATGACAAAGAGGAGTCCCTAATGGTTCTTAATTTGGCATTTTGACACAACCACTAATCTATTTGGAGGTCATTTATTCTCTCTGGAAACTGGCTGAAAACATTGACTCAGCCATTTTTCAATGATTGTTATCATTGTTTTACATGAAAATAGTTAATAGGCCCTGCCTGTTACCACAAAACTACAATAACTGGATGTGATTTCTTGGTCCAGAAGGGAATAAAATCCAGCACATTGCAGGGGAGGTCAGAAGGTGTTCCTAGGTGTCTCCAAAGTGGCTCACAGACTACGGCAGCCCTGAATATAGTCTCTTGGAGAGGTGTTTTTTTGTTGTTGTTGTTGTTGTTGTTTTTTTTTTTTTCAGATGAAGGGAGAGAGGTAGAGAGATAGAAACATCATTGAGAGAGGAACATCAATTGGCTGTCTCCTGCACGCCCCCTACTGGGGATTGAGCCTGCAACCCAGGCATATGCCCTGACAGGGAATCAAACCAGTGACCTCTTGCTTTATGGGTCGCCGCTCAATCACTGAGCCACACCAGCTGGACTGGAGAGATTTTTAAAAGCAGTGGTGCCTGGGCCCCCTCTCCAGAGATTCTGACCCAAGTGATCAACAGAGGACCTGCACAGTTTATTAAGGTGTCCCGGTGAGTCTACTATGTAGCCAGGATGGAGAATCTCTGGCCTAAACCTGGTCCCTTCATGAAGTCAGTCCAGGCCAATGAACCAACCTTGAGTCTTACCTCTTCCACATCCTCCAATTTTCTACTGTGGCTTTCTGCCACCAATGATCATAGGGTGAGGAGAAACTCCACTTTGTTTCCCTGCTAATTTGCATGGGAAGTAAAACCAGCACCCCCCCTTTCCCCCTTTTATTGAATTTATTGGGGTGACACTGGTTGACAAAATTATACAGGTTTTAGGTACACAATGCTACAAGACATCTGTACACTGTGTTGTGTGTTTACCACTGAAGTCAAGTCTTTGTCTATCACCATTTATCCCACCCATACCCTCCTCCATTCCCCTACCCACCTCCCCACCCCTGCAATCACCATGTTTTGTCCGTGTCCATGAAACCAGCACTACCTTAAACCATCAGCCATTTATTAATATACCTTTGTGCTTTGACCCCTTCCTTACCTTTGGGGCATCAACCCTTTGGAAAGTTAACTGGTCAGATTTCTGGTGGCTATCAGAAGTGCAGAAAAAGGCAAGGAACAACAGCAAATCAACTCAATTCCTTCGTCTGAACCATTCTCCCAATTCTCTGAATTCCACAGAAAGTTCTCATTGCTCATACACCATCCTCTGTGTACAGTTAGCTAAGCATGCAGTGGGGGAGTGGCCTTGAACAACTCAGGCATATAGCAGTCTCCAAAATTGGGAGGCTGTCAGGGAGGGTGAATGAAGAGAACGATACATTTGTAGGGGTGGTGAGACATGCAGAAATTTGAGGAAGTTCACCCTATGCAGTAAATCAATCCTCTGTCAGCCACGTGAACCTTAAGAGAACTTAAATAGCTTTCCCGAGGCTTCAAAGTGGATGCCAGGTCTGGGTTCAAAGCCAGGTGTTTGTGAATCCACACTTGGTTTATTTTCTCTGTGTGGTGTTGGCATCATGTTGAAATAGGCCCACAGTTGCTTATTTGAAACCTCTGGGGCCAGAGTGGCTTGGAATTTAAATTTGGGGGGATTTTAGAAAAGTAAAACATTAATATTTCTGCAGCAAAACATATTAATATTTTTACCAAAGGGGTCAAGAAAGCTCAGAGCAGCTTTTATCAATCAGGCCAGGTTGTACCACCAAATTTAGGAGTCAGAGCTTTTTGGAATTTGGTAATTGCAGATAAAGGATTGTGGAGATGAATGTCAAGGGAAAGAATTGTATGTAGTAACAAACATTTATTGGACAGTACATATTTGCCAGACATTCTGCAATGCTCTAGACAGGCATAACCTTCACAATAACCTTGTGAGGTAAGTACTATTTCTATCCCTATTCTAAAGATCAGGAAACTGAGGCATGGAAGTGTGGATGAAAAAGAGGTTCTGGGAAAGTAACCTCACCAGGTGGTGATCTGATCATAAATCCCAAGCTATGCAGGTCATGGTGGGTAGTCAGCCCCAGGCATACAACTTCTTTAGTAAAAGGTTTATCTTTGCCTTAAGCAAGGCCTGTTCATTATTTTTGTGTATCTAAGTTAACACACCTTTGAAATAACACCTCAAGAGAATGTTACCATTATAATAAACCTGGTTATTATTTAACTGGAAAGGAACAAAGGGACTGGACAATAGGCGCATGCCCTGTCAGGCCTGGGTGACATGTGAATAAAAACTATTCTCCTGTGAGGGCCTCTGGAAATGCAGATTCTAGGGGTACCCCAATCTTGTTAACTATCTTGTAATCCAATCCTGGCCTTTCTTTCTCCCACCTTCCTGTAATCTACCTTATGTCCTCTCCTTAATTCCAAATGCATAAAAGAAACTGAAATATTGCCACAACATTTAATTAGACAGAACCTCATGTATGAAGGTCTGGAAAACATGAAGCATGTAAAAAAAAACAAAAGAATTTCGATATGGTTGGCAAATATTCTCTTTGAGGGAGAGAAGACTGAGAATTAAGAATAGTGGGGCAGGGCCACAGAGAGCCTTCCTTGTTCTCCCTACTTACACTCTAGGCCAGTGGTTCCACAGCTATGGTCCCAGACCTGAGAACTTGTTAGAAATGGGAATTCGCTGGGCCTCACCCCAGACCTACTTGATCAGAAACTCTAGGGGTGGGATCCAGCAGTGTGGTCATTTACAAACCCTACAGCTGATGACACTGAAGTTTGTCTGCTTAAGTATCTGACTTTGGAACAGAAACCAGTATTTGTCCAACAGTGTAACTCTAGTCTCAGCACTCCCTTGTTTAAAATCCTCTAACATTCCCCAGTAACTGTGCTTAGTAGGCAGAGGGCTGACCCTTGTGAGTTCAAGTCTAAAGTTCAAATTCCTGCCAAAACCGGTTTGGCTCAGTGGATAGAGCGTCAGCCTCCGGACTGAAAGGTCCCAGGTTCGATTCTGGTCAAGGGCATGTAACTTGGTTGCGGGCACATCCCCAGTAGGAGGTATGCAAGAGGCAACTGATCGATGTTTCTCTCTCATCGATGTTTCTGACTATCTATCCCTCTTCCTTCCTCTCTGTAAAAAAATCAATAAAATATATTTAAAAAAATAAATAAATAAAGTTCAAATTCCTTAGAATAATTTAAAAAGAAATTACAGTCTTCCCCAATTTCTTCTATTCGGTTCCAATTGGAGGGGTTCCTAGTGCCTGAGTAGATGGAGGACCTCCAGCCTGGACTAATTGTGTTCCTTCATGATGTGAAAGAAAAGTGGGCTTTGCAATAAACCTGACAAGCTGGTGGGGGGAGGGCAGGAAGGTGGGAGGAGACACATGGCGGGCCTGACAGGCTCGGTGACCAAAGGTAACCACATAGGATGGTCTGATCATAAATTCCTAACTGCACAGCCCATGGTGGGTCATAACATCTCAGGCCTGTAGCTTCCTTAGCAAAGGTCTATCTTTAAGTGAGCTCTGTCCATTGTTCTTATGCATCTAGGATAACATACCTTTGAAATGTCAGAGTGACTTTCTTTTCTAGACCTCTCGAAGGCGCAACTGCAGGCACCAGAGCACAGAACCCCTCATTATTATCTTATTCCCTGAATACCATCTCCATGTGCTGCCATCTTAATTATTAACTACTAGTGGCCCGGTGCCCGAAATTTGTGCATGGGGTGGCGGCGGGGGGGGGGGGGGGGGGGTGTTCCTCAGCCCGGCCTGCACCCTCTCCAATCTGGGACCCCTCGAAGGATGTCCTACTGCCGGTTTACAGGGATCGGGCCTAAACCGGCAGTCGAACATCCCTCTCACAATCTGGGACTGCTGGCTCCTAACTGCTCACCTGCCTGCCTGTCTGCCTGCCTGATTGCCCCTAACCACTCTGCCTTTGGGCCAGCTCGCCCCCAACTGCCCCCCCCCCGCCAGCCAGATCACCCCCAACTGCCCCCTGTGCCAGCCTGCTCACCCCCAACTGCCCCCCCTGCTGGCCTGCTCGCCTCCACCTACCCTCCCCACTGGCCTGCTCACCCCCAAATGCCCCCCTGCTGGCCTGCTCACTCCAAACTGCCCCCCTCCTGCTGTCCTGATCACCTCCAACTGACCCCCACTGACGGCCTGCTCACCCCCAACTGGCTCCCCTGCTGGTCTGCTTACCCCCAATGGCCCTTGCCATCCCATCCTGGCCTGATCACCCCCCAGCAACCCAAGGTCCCAGCCCCTCCTTTTATTCTTTTTTTTTCTTCAGCGCCTCCTTGAGTGGAGGCCAGGGCCAGCTGGAAGCAAATATCTAGGATTTATTTATCTTCTATAATTGAAACTTTGTAGCCTCGAGTGAAGGCCAGGGCTGGCCAGGGCGGGCAGGAAGCTTGGCTTCTTCCATCTCCAGGGGCAACCCAAGCCTCCTGCTCAGCTCCAGCTCCGTGGCCACCGCCATTTTTGTTGGGATTTATTTATCTTCTATAATTGAAACTTTGTAGCCTTGAGCGGAGGCCAGGGCTGGCCAGGGTGGGCAGGAAGCTTGGCTCCTTCCATTGCCCAGGCAACCCAAGCCTCCTGCTTGCTCCAGCTCCATGGCTGCCACCATATGGGTTGGGTTAAATTGCATACTCATTCCTGATTGGCTGGTGGGTATGGCTTGTGGGTGTAGCAGATTGATAGTTAATTTGCATGTTTCTCTTTTATTAGTGTAGATTCTGTACCCACCAATGTAAAAGAAATATGTGTTCCTCCATTTGGCTTATAACCTAATCCTAGAAATTTCCCCGATATGCTTTCTCCCACCTCCTTAACCTACCTCCCATGTATTTCATGCACCTTCCTGATGTCTTCTCTTTTGATTCTAACATATAAAAGGAACTGCAAAATTGCCATTCTCCAGACCATTTCTCAATCTGTTAAGATCTTGCTTTCGGGCATGCCCTCTAACTTTGGCTCAAATAAAGTCATATAAAACTTTTCTATATTTGAATGCTCATGAAGTCCAAAATGTCACCCATCACACCATTTTTCAGAAAATTCAAGATGTTCACAGCGGTAAACTGCTGGGCTGACTGGCAGACCCTGAACAATGGATGAATAATTACTCTGACACACATTTCTGTGAAAGAGAAGCTAAGGGGCCAGTTGGCACATGCTTCTACAAGCTCAGGTCTAAAAGGCTAAACAGAGACCTTAGCAAAACACCTGGGAGCTCGGACTTGTTTGGAAAAGTCAAGGCAGGGGCTGCCACCTTGGGCAAGATCCCCTCAGAGGCCCCTGACCTTTCAGAGAATCCTCCTTACAGAGATTCCAGCCAAGTCCCGTGCTTCCCCACAGTAAACCTGGCCCCACAGCTACTCATTGGCAAAACAAAAACCAACAACAACAACAAAACAAGACAAACTCTGGCCTTTAGAGCAGTTATTCAGGCAAAAATTATGTTCCAGACACCAATACCTTGATGATGCTAAAGATGACAATAGCTAAGAGAGGACAGAGGAACTATGGTGTCAGCTTCACCAGGGAAAAACTAGTCAGGGCCAGTTATCCAGAATCTACAATTTGCATGCTCATGGTTCTTTCAGAGGCTATTCCTACCAAGAAATTAATTACAGCACTTTGTTTATCATGCAGGGGTGGGGGTGGAGGGTTCTCCTGTGTGCCTACTGTTTCCCTTCCAAGGGTAGTGTAGGGGTTCAGAACAAGCTACCCCATTATGTGCTGCCACGGTGTGCAGATTACTTTGAGCTAAAGGCAGCCAAGACCCAGGCTCAAGAGAAACTTCTGCTCCACACTTAACTATCTAGAATAATTAAATTAAAAGCCTGGCCCACAATAAGAGTTATCATCAGCAGCCACATTTTACCTATCTGTATGGCAGGGCAAATACTGATTACTGAACATGTGCCCTTCCTGCAATTACCTTCTGAGCCCCAAGGTGCCTTAGCTCACCCCTAACTTAGAATGTCTATAGACCTTATTTTCCCTTTCTGCCTCTGAACCTCTTATGTACGTGGGGGTCTCTGGCTCTCTCATGTATGCAGAGTTCCCATACTTATGTATGTAATTAAATTTGGTTGTTTTCTTCTGTTAATCTGTCTCATGTCTATTTGACTATTAGAACAGCTGAAAGAACCTGGAGGGTAGAGGAAAGAGTCTTCTTCCCCATAGGAGCATTAAAGACATCCCTACTTTCTTCCAAAGTTTAGAAATTGGCAGCAGCCTAATCATTACATCCTATCCATATCTTTTTTTTGTTGTTTTCTTTCTGGCTTATTGAAGAACTCTAAAATTTGATTTCCCGCTTTGAGTCTTGATCATTTAAAGCTAGAAGTGAATACACAAAAGCTCTGTACACATGGGACTCGCCTGTGTTTTAAAACTCTGACCTGCAGATCTGGCTGAAAAACACCATGAGAGCAGCAGATGATTGTTCCAACCATAATGATTAAAAGTTCTTTTCTTCATAATTCAGTGCTTCTCACCTTTATTGCACAATAGAATCACCTGGGAAGCTTAAAAAGAAGAAGAAAAAAAAAAAGCAATACCTGGGCTCCACTTCAGATAAATTAAATCAATCAAAATTTGGGGGATGAGGGTGGGTGAAGAAGTCGAAGGATCTGGGCAGTTTAATATGTTTCCGCAGGCAATTTTAGTGTGCTGCCAGGGTTAAGAACCATGCGACTTGCTGAGGCCTTGTGCAGCCACTGGTTCCTCTACTCATCTCTATTCCTTGGTTTACCTCCTCATTTTGACTAAATACATCCTCCAGCAGCCTTTTAGGAAAGGTGCACAGGATGTACATTTTCTGAGTCTTAAAATGTCTGAAATGTCTTTATTGGGTTCTCACCCTTCACTAAAGTATGATGAACTAATAGTTCACTATATGAATTAATACACTAAGAGTTTGCCTGTGCACAGAAGTTTGTGTCACAATAATGATCCCTCGGAATTTTGAAGCATTGCTCAGGAATCCTGGGTTTTTCTTGGAGGTTCTTAGAGTATCCTATAAAGCTATTGAGAAGCCTCCTGCTTTTCTAATTCTCATTCACTTAACTGGGATCTATTATTTTTCTCTGGAAAGTTTAATCTCTTTATCTGTGGTGTTTAGAAATTAAGCCCAAGGAAGGGAAAGGAGAGGAAAAAAGAGAGGGAAAGAGAGAGATTGTGTTTATATATTATATTGGAATATACTGGGCCATTTCAGTGAGGAGACTCATGTCAAATGTTTCAAAAATTATTTTCTTAATAATTTCCTTCTCTCCATTTTCTCTATGTTCATTTTCTGGACTCCTACTTATTGATTACTTGACCTCCTGATTTGATATTTCAGACATTTTTCTCACTTCAAATTTTCCGTTTCCCCCCCAAAGATGTCTTTGACTGTTTTCCAACCATATCACCAAATTTCTTATTTCAGACAACACTTAATTTCTTTTTGATGCTATTTAAATAAACACAACAAAAAATTTTCTGGAAATATTCAAGCTTATTTTGACATTTATATGGGAAAATAAACAAACAACAAAAGCCCTTAATGTTCTACGAGGTTATACATTGAGAGGGGACAAGCCTTGTCAAATATTAAAACATACACAAAGCCTTAGTAATAAAAACAATGTGGTATTATGCATGAAGAGACAAATAGAGCCTTGTAGCAGAATAGAAAGTTCAGAAACAGATAAATAAATTTAATTCATGAAAAAGGTAACATTTCCAATCAGTATAGTAAAAATAGGCTTTTTAGAAAAAGATATTGCAGTAACTGGGAAGCTATTTGGAATAAGCTAGAGTTGGATTCATACTTCACACCAGACTCAAAATGGATCAAAGTTTTAATGTAAAGAACTAAACTGTATAGCATACAAATATCTAATAGAAGAAAATAGGGGTGCTTTTTTTTTAACTAAGAAATAGAGAAGGCCTTTTTATTTATGACTAAAAATTCACAAGTCTCCACAGAAAAGATTGATACATTTAACTACATAGAAAGCAAGCAAACAAACAAAAAACATTTACATGGCAAAAACAACAAAAGGAAAATCAAAAGATAGAGTGGGAAAATATTTGTAAATTATATTACAAAGGGCTAATTTTTCTAATGCATATAAATGACCCTTACACATATGAAAATATGAACAACTTCACTTATAAAAAGAAAAATATAAATGCAAACTTCACCAGGATGCCATTTTTAACCTATCAGATTGACACTCCTCTCCCCCCCCCCCCCGAAAAAATACCTAAAAATTTGGTATCACACTTTGTTAGAAAGGCTGGAGAGAAATAGACACTCCCATATATTGTTGGTGCAAAATCATACAACCACTTTTTGAGGGGAATCTGGAAATTCTAACAGAAATACATATATATTTTCCCATTGACCCAGCAATCTCTCTTCTGAGGATATAGCCTACACAATCTTTTCCATAAGTAAGTTTTAACATATGCACAAGTTTATTGATTGTGGCATAATTTGTAAAATTTAGAGATTATAAACAACTCGTATATTTAGTGGTTAAATAATAGTTAAATAAATGAAGGCACACCCATTTGATGGAATACTATGCAGCCATAAAAAGGAGTGTGGAAGACCCCCTACTGATCTGTAGAGATCTATCTACAAGGCTGTATCATTAAGTAATGAAATGAAGGTACAAAACAGTGTATAGTAGTGTATATAGAATGTGTAGGATATGCTACTTATAGTGAAATAATAATATCTATTATAGTCATTGTTATTTACACTTATTTACATTAAGAAACAGTAAGAAACTAATAAAATATATTCCCTTTGGGAGGAATGATTAATCAATACTCAATTTCTCTAAGGATATGAAATGGATTTGAGTGAATTGTGGAGGTTTTATTTGTTTTTCTGTTTCCTGAATTATTTACTTTGGTCTCTGTATCAGTTAGGAATGTTTTCAGCCACAAGTCACAAAAAGCTTAACTAAACAAGAAATATGGTGTTAGGCAGATGCTGGGCTTTGGTTAGGGCTGGTATCTCTATAGTTCTTTTTTTGCATTTTAAAAACATTTGTTGTTGAGAGTATTACAGATGTCTCCTTTTTCCCCCCATTGTCCCCATCCATTTCTTCACCACCCTATTGTCTGTGTCCAAGGGCAAGGCATATATGCATATGTTTTCAGTTAATCTCTTCCCTCCACCCCACTTCCCTCTGAGATTCATCAGTCTGTTCCATGTTTCCATGCCACTGGTTCTATTTTATTCATCAGTTTATTAGATTCCACATATAAGTGAGACCCCAAGCCTGAAGACTGTCCTGGCTCCTGGTATCTTTAAGGCAGTGGTTTTCAATGGGGAGCGATTTTGTTCCCCAGGTAGAGTTGCCAAATTCAGCAAATAAATATACAACGAATGATTTGTTTGTGTAAGTATGTTTCAAACACTGCATGATTTATCTGAAATTCACATTTAACTGGACAGCCTATATTTTATCTGGCAACCCTATGCCCAGGGGACATTTGGCAACGTCTGGAGACATTTTTGGTTGTCACAACTCCAAGAGTGGGTAGAGGCCAGGGATGCTGTTACACAGCCACAATGCCCAGTACAGTCTCCCACCACGAAGAATTATTTGATCCAAAAAGGCAAGAGTGTCAAGATTGAGAAACCCTGCTCTAAGGCAAAGCTGTTTCCTTTCAGCTTCTGAGAATAAAGATCCAACCTCCTGCCTGACATTTTGTGCCTAGGGTGGGGCACACTCATTTATTTTTTAAATCTCAGCATAATTTCTTCTCCACGGTCATAGCAAAAGTCAAACATTCTTCTTAGTTTCTTCTATCGCTAATAGGCAGACTGCAGAAACCCTGGCCAGGAGAAGACAGCTTTTACATTAAGTCCCTGGCGCCGGGGCCAGCCCGCACATGCTCCTTGAGCCTTTCCTTGGTAACGCCAGCCCCACAGGCAGCCCTGAGCTGGGGGTGGGTTTGGAGGGAGCCTTCCCATCACATTCAGGCGGGGAGTCCCACCTTCCTGGTGGTGAGGAGAGGGACTTGGCCGGCCACACACAGCTGCACTGCTCATGAAGAGAGGCTTTCTTTGCAGGCCTGGGGTGGGAGGGAGAGGCAGCAGAAGGTGGGGATGGTATGCCATGGCTGTTATACGACGTTTAAAAGAACAGGAGAGGAAGGAAGCAAAGGGGCGGGGAAGGTTTTCTGGTTGGAAATGTGTCTAAATTCATGGGAGGTTATTTGAGGATATTTACCCCAAGCCCTATTCACAGTTGTCCTTGACATGAATGCTAGAACATTAGAATTCAGGGTCATCGCTCCTTTTCTGCAATGTCCTTCCCTCCCAGCAGACCCCTGGTCATAGCAGAAACTCAAATTCTCACACATGTTGGTGTGTATGCAAACAGAATGAACACAGATCCTCATTCACGCAGTTTGTAGGCTTTGATGTTCCTGGGGAGAAATTACTGGTAGGGTTTTTTTCTCCTCTTTATTTTATTAACTTTTAAAATAAAGAATATAAAGCGCTTTAAAAAAAAAAAAAAAAAAAAAAAAAAAAAACAAGCCGAAACCGGTTTGGCTCAGTGGATAGAGCGTCGGCCTGCGGACTGAAGGGTCCCGGGTTCGATTCCGGTCAAGGGCATGTACCTTGGTTGCGGGCACATCCCCAGTGGGAGGTGTGCAGGAGGCAGCTGATCGATGTTTCTCTCTCATCGATGTTTCTGGCTTTCTATCCCTCTCCTTTCCTCTCTGTAAAATATCAATAAAATATATTAAAAAAAAACAAAACCACTAACTGCTGACTCAAGGATAGAGACCAGGTTTTTTTTCGTTTTTGTTTTTAAGAATTTAAAAATTAAAAATTCATCATTAAGTCAAGCATGATGAATCAGGCTGTTGGTTATATAAAAGCCTGGCTTTTTCTGGAAAATCTGTCTTAGCAGTTCTCTGATTGCTGGAGAAAAGAATGCAAGAAGCATAAAAAGCCAGACTGTACACACAGCTTTATAAACACTGGAAAAGCCCCTTTTAGGCTCAGCTGTGGTCTAGCACAGCCTAAATAACAAAACCTATGAGTGAGGGGTGGGGCTTGGGGGGAGGGCATGGCAACCCATGACTGTTCATTGTTTGTCTGCAGTAAAGTCCTGAATTGACTACCAGATAGTAATTTTTGTCTGAACTTCAGTGACTTCATCTATTTCTCATGGAAAGTATTGTAAACTAAACTAAATCATATATGTCTAGATATTTTTAAAATAGTCTGATCTATTTATGCATTGTATAGGTAGTAGAGATGTGTAAGGAAAAAAACTCAGAAAAATTTAAAAATAGAGACAATAATACTTGAACCATATTTGAACCCTTAGTTGATCACCCACAGAGATAATCCTTGCCTTTGATGTATGTCTTTCCAGGTTTTCTCTAAAGCTTAGTTTTTAGATTGAAATCTTATAATGACTCTTTAGATGTAAGGTTCTAGCTCACTCAAAAAAAAAAAAAAAAGAAAAGAACTGTCATTTATTGTGCAATTACTGTTTGCCAAACATATTGCTAACACTTTATTTAGGTAAGTTCACTTACTAGTCAAAATAACCTGATGGAGAAGATATTGTTGTTACTTCCAATTTTATAGATGAAAACCTGAGTCTCTTACTAGCCACAGAGTAAGTGGCAAAACTAAGCATATCCTACTTTTTTCACACTTAATTTTGAACATGACCTTTTCCCTGTTATAACTCTAAACATAATTTTAATTGTTGTCAATATGTTGAGTTGTTATATCATAATTTATGAAACATTTATTTATCATTGGACATTTGGGTTACTTCCAATTTCTTGTGATTGTGAGTAATGTTAAACTTTATCTGTGATTTTGGATAATGTAATAAATATTTCTGAGCAAAATTATTTTCAGATTTTAAGAAAAGATGGAATTTCTCTGGCCAGGTAGTTCAGCTCTTTAGAGCATGGTCCTGACATGCCAAGGTTTGGGGTTCAATCACTGGTCAGGGCACATACAAGAATCAGCCAATGAAATTTCAAAACTACAACTAAAAGACAAAATGGATATCATCCAGAACCATAGGAAGGCTGGCTGAGTGGAAATTCTACAACTAGAAGGAAAGAGAAAAGCACACTGAGACTCAGAGGAGCTGCAGGAGGCAGAAGTACTGAGACGCGCGCGCGAAAAGGACTGGCAACTGAGTGCGCGGCTGGATTTCTCAAGCGGGAGGGAGACAAAAGCTCCCGACTGCACTGAACTCCAGTTCCGGGGACCCAGACTCATACGGGGAGAAACTGGACTGTCTGGCAGCAGGCGGAATTCAAGGGCGGCTTTCTCTCAAAGGTGCTTGCAGCGATTACCATGGGACACTGAGACACAGGGGCCTATTAGGGCAGGGTTGACAGGAAACCAGTGCTGTCTGCTCCACCCTGAGACTCCGCCCCATTCAAGCTGAGCACAGAGGCTTTTGTAAGTCTTCTCCCATAAGGGTGTCTCCAGCACAGAAGTTCTCCCAGCGTAGACACAGCTGATCCTCACAGCCAATTGGCCTGGAGGTCAATTCCTTGCAGTGATACCAACAACAATCAAGACTTAACTACAACAAGACTGTGCACACAGCCCACAAAGGGGTGCACCAAGAGTGTCCACCTCAGGTAACTGGGGAGGCTCAGCCACTGGGCCCTATAGGACACCTAGAACACAAAGCCACTCTATCAACTCAGGGAAGCAACCAAAATGTGGCGACAAAGAAACAGATCACAAATGAAAGAAATGGAGGAAAGCAAACAACTGGATATAGAGTTCAAAACCACGGTTATAAGGTTTTTCAAGAATTTTCTAGAAAAGGCTGATAAATTTAGTGAAGACCCTCGAGGATATGAAAAAGGACCAACTATAAATTAAGCATACACTGACTGGAATAAAAAATATTATACAGAGATCTAACAGCAGACTAGAGGATTGCAAGAATCAAGTCAAAGATTTGAAATACAAAGAAGCAAAAAACACTCAACTGGAAAAGCAAAAAGAAAAAAGAATCCAAAAATATGAAGATAGTGTAAGGAGCCTCTGGGACAACTTCAAGCGTACCAACATCCGAATTATGGGGGTGCCAGAAGAAGAGAGAGGGCAAGATATTGAAAACCTATTTGAAGAAATAATGACAGAAAACTTCCCCAACCTGGTGAAAGAAATAGACTTACAAGTCCAGGAAGTGCACAGAACCCCAAACAAAAGGAATTCAAAGAGGACCACACCAAGACACATCATAATTAAAATGCCAAGAGCAAAAGACAAAGAGAGAATATTAAAAACAGCAAGAGAAAAACAGTTACCTACAAGGGAGCACCCATATGACTGTCAGCTGATTTCTCAACAGAAACTATGCCAGCCAGAGGGGAGTGGCAAGAAATATTCAAAGTGATGAATAGCAAGAACCTACAACCAAGA